>NC_136057.1:123823551-126223551 GCF_964261635.1 Lissotriton helveticus
TCACCAGTCTTGGGTAGACTTTGAGGATGACTGTTGTGGAGCCCTGTGTGATTGGGTACGGGAGCCCACGAAATGTGATTGGGACATATTGTTTGATATGTTTCTCAGAGAGCAGTTGCTCAGTGTTGTTTATCCAGGATTGCGCCAACACCTAGTAGGGTGTGGATTGTCTGAACCATCTGACCTGGCAGAGGAAGCAGACCGCTGGGAAAGGGCCAGAGGTTCTGTAGAGTCATTGGTGAGTGACTCCGAAAGTAGTGGGTCAGGGATCTTCCAGCCCAGCGTGGTGGAAGAGGCTCAGTGTAGCCCAGCTAGGTCCCAGTATAGTGAGAAGGGTGTAGGGGCTGACTGCCTGGCTCAGTGGAGCAGGAGTCAGTGGGTGGCTGAGAGCCCCCCGAGGCCCGAAGCCCTGTCTCAGAACCTGGGTGGTTTCTTGAGGGAACACCAGGTTGGGGACCTAGGCTGTCCTGTTAGCCCATTTGAGGAGGATCTCCTAGTGAGTAGAGGACCTGGAGCGTCTGTAACCAGAGCTCCTGTGGTTCTAGAGTCCGGCAGTGTCGCTCCAGTTGGGAGGGCACAGAAGTCCGAAGTGAGGAGTGATTGGGGGATGAGTTTCCCAGTGGATGCACCAGTGGACCAGAGACTAGCCAGTTGGGCTAGATCTTCTTGGAGGGACCCGGGTGGTGCCACTTCTGGTCTGGGGGATCGTCACGCACTGTCAGGTGGACAGAGGGCGGGAGATCTGCGCCAGACAGACAGTCACACAACAGATGTGTCATTTGTTAGCCTCAGAGGGATTGTGTGTGAGTCCCCAGAAGTCCTGGAGTGCCAGGCAGTTGTTCCACCAAAGGTTTTAGACCGGAGGTTGGATGGCCAGGTTCAGGATCAGCCTGACCTGAAGGGTAGGACGACTGTAACCAGTGTCCTGACCGGTTCTTCCTCCAGAGGAACTTCTCCAGGTGGGAGAGGGCAGACCTCTGGAAGGGGGTGCAGAGGGTGGGAGAGCCCACCTCTGACCCCGGTGCAACCTGAGGGGTTAAACCCTAGGTTGGAATGGCGTTCTAGGTGTCCCCCTCGCACGGGGAGGAGGAACCCTAAAAGAAGAGGAAAGGGGAGGAGCGCCTTCCCTGAGACTCCTGGTCCACCTGAGGTTGTAGACCCTAGGCTGGAGAACCAGTGGCAGTCTAGCCCTGTCTTGCAGACAGGAGGAGTGGAGAATGGCTACTATGGGCCTGGGGTTACTACCCCCCACTTCGTGAGTAGGCAGGAACCAGTGGCACCTGGGTGGCCTAGGGCCTGGTCCTGGCCGCGGACAGCTGAGGAGTACCAGTGGGGTAGCCCAGCTGGTCCTTACAGTAGCTTTAGAAGGAACCCTAGGGGTTCACCGTGGCATAGAACAGGAGGGTGTCCCGGCAGTGGCGGGCCTGCGTCCGTGTTCTATCGCCCCAAGCAGGGAAGTCCATCACGGTGGTGATTGTTCTCCCCTGCGTTTTGGCTGGAAGGGGGTTATGTGGGACTTGGCCCGCAGGGCAGGTTCACCCCTAAACTTTTTGCCTTATGTGTGACCCTGTGTCAGTGATTTCTGGGTCTCTGCGCACTTTTCCCTGGGTCCCAGAGTGAAAGTGCGTGCGTGTAGCATGGCTGGCCTGCCCTCCCATAGGAATGCATGGGGAATGTGTGTGTCCCTGGTAGTTCCTGATGCGTGGGGAGTGCAGGCTCGAGTTTAGTATGTGTAAACTCGTGAGAGTGAATGCTGCGAGATGATATATGCGGCATGTATGTGTCTAGAAGGGAAGTGCTACTTCTGGACATTGAGATATGTGTGCGTGTGCTGTGAGGGTGCTGGAGCGTGATTGGCTGGAGCTGGCTGGCATGCCAGGCTCCAGGAAGTCTGGATGGGTCTGCCCGGTGGTGAGTGGGAGATTAGCATGAGTGATGTGTGGGAGGAGTGTACCTGTGTCCTGGATGGGCTGGGTTTTCCCCACACAATGCTGGCTCCGCCCCCCTGTGGTGTGTCTAACGACCCTAGCCTCCCCAGTGAATGAAATGGGTGGTTGGGCCATTAAGAGTGCTCCAGAGCCAGCTGAAACTGGTTTTCCCCCCACCCTGCACCTTGAAACAAAGGATTTGTTACTATAAGAAGGGGCTGTGTCCCCTTAGAAAATGTTCTGCTTTTGGATCCTGCCAGAGGGGGCTGTTGCTGCTGCTGGGGCCAGGAGGACCGCCACTTGGACTGTCTCCCTGCCTGGAGACCCAGTGTGCTGGCGCTGGCCCAGCCTTGCCCCCCTGCCTGCCTCCAGCCCCTGCTGGAGCCCTGTCCTGTCCTTCAGTGCTGGGGAGCACTGAGGACTTCGTTGCCTGCAGCCTGAGAGCGCTGCTCTCTGCCCTTCAGCGCTGGGAGCGCTGAGATCGCCTGCCTAGCGCTTGGAGAGCGCTGGATTGTGCCCGAGCGCTGTGAGCGCTACATTTTGCCCGCCCTGTGTGGTGGTTTGACGGCGCGGGTGCCACCCCGCTCATTGCCGTATTGTTTTGCCGGTTTTGGATCGATCTACGAGGGAGCCCACTCCTCGGATCATCTGGGAGCCCGCCTGCCTGCCTAAAGCGAGCCGCCGCGCTGCCCGCGGCGACCCGGAAGTAAAGGGGCGGCCGTCCAATCACAGCGCGGCCCAGGAAAGGCCGACCGGAAGTCCCGCCTCCCTCGCCGAGCCGCGAGAGAGCCTGCCGAGGCTCCCCGAGAGGAGAGGAGAGCCCCGGGACCAGCGGGAGAGACCCGCCGCCGCTGGAGAGCCCAGCGCTAGACCGGTGAGTGCCGGTGCCTGCAGAGGAGGGGGGGGAGCGTCGGGACACATTGCCGGTGTCCGCCCCGCCCCCTCTCTGTAGCGCGACCTCGCGCCTGGGTGTTTTGAGCCTGAGGGCTCAGGGGGCATTTCCTTATTTCACGAGCCCTGAGAGGCTCTGAGCGCCCCACGTTCACGTCGAGTCCCCAGAGGGGGGACTCCCAAAGAGAAGCGCCCGTGTGTTTTGAGCCTGAGGGCTCAGGGAACATCTCCACGTTTTGGAGCCACGAGGTGCCCCGGGGGCACCAGTTGATTTAGAGCCCAGCGTGGCTCTTGGCAAACATCATTGCTTTGGGTCCCCAGAGCGAGGGACCCCCCAGCCCAGCGAGGCTGCACCTGTTCATTGCTGGAGCCCTGAGAGGCTCAGCAGCCCCCCCCCTTACTGGTGAGAGAGCCTAAGAGAGGCTCACCAGTGCCACAGTGGTGGTTCTTTGAGCCCAGAGAGGCTTCAACTTTGCCCTAACTTTCCCTGAACCAGTTGCCCAGCACTTTGTGGGCAACTGCCACGTTTAGGACCCTGACACTTGGGACACAGGGCGTCCTAGCCCCAACAAGGCCAGAGGGCCTAGGGACAGTCACAGGTGGTGACTTACGTGAGTTTGGCGCAATTGTACTTTCTATACACCTCTGAATGGGTAGTTTATTCATCATGTGTTCTCTTGTGCTGCACCTCTGAATGTGTTTTTATGCGTCATGTGCCTTTACACCTCTGAATGAATGTTATGCATTGCATCATGTGTTTTCCTCTTACACCCCTACAGGTATTGTAATACATAGGTGGTTGTTTTCTCCCTAGTACAGGTGGTGCTAGTGAGGTCCTGTTACCAGTGATTACTGGTTGTGTGCTCTATTTTTATATTGTGTGCTACACTGATTTTTCTTTCTACAAGTGCTAAGTTCTAAAAGTGCTGATACCCCTGACAGTGGTCCAAGTGGCCCTGTCCTGTGCAATATCCCTTGTAAATTCCGCCCGTGCCTGTTGGCACAGTGTAACAAGATGTGTGTTTTATCTGATGTTTATTTATTATAATACAAAGGCTATTTTTACATAACCTTGTGTGGAGTTTCCTTTGTGGTGGGCCTTTGGTTGTTGTTGCTGGGGTGCGTGCGCAAATACTTAGCCTACATCGCCTCCAAGTTTAGCCTTGCTGCTCGCGCCACGTTACCTAGAGGGTGAGTAGGGGTTATCTTGGCGTGTAACTCCCTTGCCCTGACTTGGGTGTGGTGGTCTCTGACTGACTTTGGCGAACGCCCTGGCCAGCCGGGGATCCCATTTCCAACAGCGCTCCCTCGAGGCGCTATGCTGGGATGGAGGAGCCGGGGGTGCAGAGGTTCGACCATAGCTTCAAGGCGCTCCCTCAAGGCGCTATGCTGGGATGGAGGAGCCGGGAGTGCTGACCACAGCTTCAAGACGCTCCCTCGAGGCGCTATGCTGGGATGGAGGAGCCGGGAGTGCTGACCACAGCTTCAAGACGCTCCCTCGAGGCGCTATGCTGGGATGGAGGAGCTGGGAGTGCTGACCACAGCTTCAAGGCGCTCCCTCGAGGCGCTATGCTGGGATGGAGGAGCCGGGAGTGCTGACCACAGCTTCAAGGCGCTCCCTCGAGGCACTATGCTGGGATGGAGGAACCGGGAGTGCTGTAAACAGCTTCAAGGCGCTCCCTCGAGGCGCTATGCTGGGATGAAGGAGGAGCTGGGGGGTGCAGATGTTCGACCACAGCTTCAAGGAGCTCCCTCGAGGCGCTATGCAGGGATGGAGGAGCCGGGAGTGCTGACCACAGCTTCAAGGCGCTCCCTCGAGGCACTATGCTGGGATGGAGGAACCGGGAGTGCTGTAAACAGCTTCAAGGCGCTCCCTCGAGGCGCTATGCTGGGATGAAGGAGGAGCTGGGGGGTGCAGATGTTCGACCACAGCTTCAAGGAGCTCCCTCGAGGCGCTATGCAGGGATGGAGGAGCCGTGAGTGCTGACCACAGCTTCAAGGCGCTCCATCGAGGCGCTATGCTGGGATTGTGGAGCCGGGAGTGCTGACCACAGCTTCAAGGCGCTCCCTCGAGGCGCTATGCTGGGATGGTGGAGGAGCAGGAGGTGCTGAGGTTCGACCACAGCTTCAAGGCGCTCCCTCGAGGCGCTATGCTGGGATGGAGGAGCCGGGGGTTCAGAGGTTCAACCACAGCTTCAAGGCGCTCCCTCGAGGCGCTATCCTGGGATGGAGGAGCCGGGGGTGCAGAGGTTCGACCACAGCTTCAAGTCGCTCCCTCGAGGCGCTATGCTGGGATGGAGGAGCCGGGGGTGCTGAGGTTCGGCCACAGCTTCAAGGTGCTCACTCGAGGCGCTATGCTGGGATGGAGGAGCCAGGGGTGCTGAGGTTCGACCACAGCTTCAAGGCGCTCCCTCGAGGCGCTATGCTGGGATGAAGGAGAAGCTGGGGGTGCTGAGGTTCGACCACAGCTTCAAGGCGCTCCCTCGAGGCGCTATGCTGGGATGGAGGAGACGGGGGTGCTGAGGTTCGACCACAGCTACAAGGCGCTCCCTCGAGGCGCTATGCTGGGATGAAGGAGAAGCTGGGGGTGCTGAGGTTCGACCACAGCTTCAAGGCGTTCCCTCGAGGCGCTATGCTGGGATGGAGGAGCCGGTGGTGCTGAGGTTCGACCACAGCTTCAAGGCGCTCCCTCGAGGCGCTATGCTGGGATGGAGGAGCCGGGGCTGCTGAGGTTCGACCACAGCTTCAAGGCGCTCCCTCGAGGCGCTATGCTGGGATGGAGGAGCGGGGGGTGCTGAGGTTCGACCACAGCTTCAAGGCGCTCCCTCGAGGCGCTATGCTGGGATGGAGGAGCCGGGGGTGCTGAGGTACACCCACAGCTTCAAGGTGCTCCCTCGAGGCGCTATGCTGGGATGGAGGACCTGGGGGTGCTGAGGTTCGACCACAGCTTCAAGGCACTTCCTCAAGGCGCTATGCTGGGATGGAGGAGGAGCCGGGGGTGCAGAGGTTCGACCACAGCTTCAAGGCACTCCCTCGAGGCGCTATGCTGGGAGGAAGGAGGAGCCAGGGGTGCTGAGGTTCGACCACAGCTTCAAGGCGCTCCCTCGAGGAGCTATGCTGGGATGGAGGACCCGGGGTTGCTGAGGTTCGACCACAGCTTCAAGGCGCTCCCTCGAGGCGCTATGCTGGGATGGAGGAGCCGGGAGAGCTGACCACAGCTTCAAGGCGCTCCCTCGAGGCGCTATGCTGGGATGGAGGAGCCGGGGGTGCAGAGGTTCGACCATAGCTTCAAGGCGCTCCCTCGAGGCGCTATGCTGCGATGGAGGAGCCGGGAGTGCTGACCACAGCTTCAAGGCGCTCCCTCGACGCGCTATGCTGGGATGGAGGAGCCGGGAGAGCTGACCACAGCTTCAAGGCGCTCCCTCGAGGCGCTATGCTGGGATGGAGGAGCCGGGGGTGCAGAGGTTCGACCATAGCTTCAAGGCGCTCCCTCGAGGCGCTATGCTGCGATGGAGGAGCCGGGAGTGCTGACCACAGCTTCAAGGCGCTCCCTCGACGCGCTATGCTGGGATGGAGGAGCCGGGAGGGCTGACCACAGCTTCAAGGCGCTCCCTCGAGGTGCTATGCTGGGATGGAGGAGCCGGGGGTGCTGAGGTTCGACCACAGCTTCAAGGCGCTCCCTCGAGGCGCTATGCTGGGATGGAGGAGCAGGGGGTGCTGAGGTTTGACCACAGCTTCAAGGCGCTCCCTCGAGGGGCTATGCTGGGATAGAGGAGCCGGGGGTGCAGAGGTTCGACCACAGCTTCAAGGCGCTCCCTCGAGGCGCTATGCTGGGATGGAGGAGCCGGGGGTTCAGAGGTTCGACCACAGCTTCAAGGCGCTCCCTCGAGGCGCTATGCTGGGATGGAGGAGCCGGTGGTGCTGAGGTTTGACCACAGCTTCAAGGCGCTCCCTCGAGGGGCTATGCTGGGATGGAGGAGCCGGGGGTGCAGAGGTTCGACCACAGCTTCAAGGCGCTCCCTCGAGGCGCTATGCTGGGATGGAGGAGCCGGGGGTTCAGAGGTTCGACCACAGCTTCAAGGCGCTCCCTCGAGGCGCTATGCTGGGATGGAGGAACCGGTGGTGCTGAGGTTTGACCACAGCTTCAAGGCGCTCCCTCGAGGGGCTATGCTGGGATGGAGGAGCCGGGGGTGCAGAGGTTCGACCACAGCTTCAAGGCGCTCCCTCGAGGCGCTATGCTGGGATGGAGGAGCCGGGGGTGCTGAGGTTCGACCACAGCTTCAAGGCGCTCCCTCGAGGCGCTATGCTGGGATGGAGGAGCCGGGGTTCCTGAGGATCGACCACAGCTTCAAGGCGCTCCCTCGAGGCGCTATGCTGGGATGGAGGAGCGGGGGGTGCTGAGGTTCGACCACAGCTTCAAGGCGCTCCCTCGAGGCGCTATGCTGGGATGGAGGAGCCGGGGGTGCTGAGGTTCGCCCACAGCTTCAAGGCGTTTCCTCGAGGCGCTATGCTGGGATGGAGGAGCTGGGGGTGCTGAAGTTCGACCACAGCTTCAAGGCACTTCCTCGAGGCGCTATGCTGGGATGGAGGAGGAGCCGGGGGTGCAGAGGTTCGACCACAGCTTCAAGGCGCTCCCTCGAGGCGCTATGCTGGGATGAAGGAGGAGCCTGGGGTGCTGAGGTTCGACCACAGCTTCAAGGCGCTCCCTCGAGGAGCTATGCTGTGATGGAGGAGCCGGGGTTGCTGAAAACAGCTTCAAGGCGCTCCCTCAAGGCACTATGCTGGGATGGAGGAGCCGGGAGTGCTGAAAACAGCTTCAAGGCGCTCCCTCGAGGCGCTGTGCTGGGATGAAGGAGGAGTCGGGGGTGCAGATGTTCGACCACAGCTTCAAGGCGCTCCCTCGAGGCGCTATGCTGGGATGGAGGAGCCGTGAGTGCTGACCACAGCTTCAAGTCGCTCCCTCGAGGCGCTATGCTGGGATGGAGGAGCCGGGAGTGCTGACCACAGCTTCAAGGCGCTCCCTCGAGGCGCTATGCTGGGATAGAGAAGCCGGGAGTGCTAAAAACAGCTTCAAGGCGCTCCCTCGAGGCGCTATGCTGGGATGAAGGAGGAGCCGGGGGGTGCAGAGGTTCGACCACAGCTTCAAGGCGCTCCCTCGAGGCGCTATGCTGGGATGGAGGAGCTGGGAGTGCTGACCACAGCTTCCAGGCGCTCCCTCAAGGCGCTATGCTGGGATGGAGGAGCCGGGGTTGCTGAGGTTCGACCACAGCTTCAAGGCGCTCCCTCGAGGAGCTATGCTGGGATGAAGGAGGAGCCTGGGGTGCTGAGGTTCGACCACAGCTTCAAGGCGCTCCCTCGAGGAGCTATGCTGGGATGGAGGAGCCGGGGTTGCTGAAAACAGCTTCAAGGCGCTCCCTCAAAGCACTATGCTGGGATGGAGGAGCCGGGAGTGCTGAAAACAGCTTCAAGGCGCTCCCTCGAGGCGCTATGCTGGGATGAAGGAGGAGTCGGGGGTGCAGATGTTCGACCACAGCTTCAAGGCGCTCCCTCGAGGCGCTATGCTGGGATGGAGGAGCCGGGAGTGCTGACCACAGCTACAAGGCGCTCCATCGAGGTGCTATGCTGGGATGGAGGAGCCGGGAGTGCTGACCACAGCTTCTAGGCGCTCCCTCAAGGCGCTATGCTGGGATGGAGGAGCCGGGGTTGCTGAGGTTCGACCACAGCTTCAAGGCGCTCCCTCGAGGAGCTATGCTGGGATGGAGGAGGAGCAGGAGGAGCCGGTGGTGCTAAGGTTTGACCGCAGCTTCAAGGCGCTCCCTCGAGGCGCTATGCGGGGATGAAGGAGGAGCCGGGGGGGTGCAGAGGTTCGACCACAGCTTCAAGGCGCTCCCTCGAGGCGCTATGCTGGGATGGAGGAGCCGGGGGTGCAGAGGTTCGACCACAGCTTCAAGGCGCTCCCTCGAGGCGCTATGCTGGGATGGAGGAGCCGGGGGTGCTGAGGTTCGACCACAGCTTCAAGGCGCTCCCTCGAGGCGCTATGCTGGGATGAAGGAGGAGCTGGGGGTGCTGAGGTTCGACCACAGCTTCAAGCGCTCCCTCGAGGCGCTATGCTGGGATGGAGGAGCCGGGGGTGCTGAGGTTCGACCACAGCTTCAAGGCACTCCCTCAAGGCGCTATGCTGGGATGGAGGAGTCGGTGGTGCTGAGGTTCGACCACAGCTTCAAGGCGCTCCCTCGAGGCGCTATGCTGGGATGGAGGAGCTGGGGGTGCAGAGGTTCGACCACAGCTTCAAGGCGCTCCCTCGAGGCGCTATGCTGGGATGGAGGAGCCGGGGGTGCTGAGGTTTGACCACAGCTTCAAGGCGCTCCCTCGAGGCGCTATGCTGGGATGGAGGAGCTGGGGGTGCTGAGGTTCGACCACATCTTCAAGGCACTCCCTCGAGGCGCTATGATGGGATGGAGGAGGAGCCGGGGGTGCAGAGGTTCGGCCACAGCTTCAAGGCACTCCCTCGAGGCACTATGCTGGGATGAAGGAGGAGCCGGGGGTGCTGAGGTTCGACCACAGCTTCAAGGCGCTCCCTCGAGGAGCTATGCTGGGATGGAGGAGCCGGGGTTGCTGAGGTTCGACCACAGCTTCAAGGCGCTCCCTCGAGGCGCTATGCTGGGATGGAGGAGCCGGGAGTGCTGACCACAGCTTCAAGGCACTCCCTCGAGGCGCTATGCTGGAATGGAGGAGCCGGGGGTGCAGAGGTTCGACCATAGCTTCAAGGCGCTCCCTCGAGGCGCTGTGCTGGGATGGAGGAGCCGGGAGTGCTGACCACAGTTTCAAGACGCTCCCTCGTGGCGCTATGCTGGGATGGAGGAGCCGGGAGTGCTGACCACAGCTTCAAGGCGCTCCCTCGAGGCGCTATGCTGGGATGGAGGAGCCGGGAGTGCTGACCACAGCTTCAAGGCGCTCCCTCGAGGCACTAAGCTGGGATGGAGGAGCCGGGAGTGCTGAAATCAGCTTCAAGGCGCTCCCTCGAGGCGCTATGCTGGGATGAAGGAGGAGCCGGGGGTGCAGATGTTCGACCACAGCTTCAAGACGCTCCCTCGAGGCGCTATGCTGGGATGGAGGAGCCGTGAGTGCTGACCACAGCTTCAAGGCGCTCCATCGAGGCGCTATGCTGGGATGGAGGAGCCGGGAGTGCTGACCACAGCTTCATGGCGCTCCCTCGAGGCGCTATGCTGGGATGGTGGAGGAGCAGGAGGTGCTGAGGTTCGACCACAGCTTCAAGGCGCTCCCTCGAGGCGCTATGCTGGGATGAAGGAGGAGCCGGGGGGGTGCAGAGGTTCGACCACAGCTTCAAGGCGCTCCCTCGAGGCGCTATGCTGGGATGGAGGAGTCGGGGGTGCAGAGGTTCGACCACAGCTTCAAGGCGCTCCCTCGAGGCGCTATGCTGGGATGGAGGAGCCGGGGGTGCTGAGGTTCGACCACAGCTTCAAGGCGCTCCCTCGAGGCCCTATGCTGGGATGAAGGAGGAGCTGGGGGTGCTGAGGTTCGACCACAGCTTCAAGCGCTCCCTCGAGGCGCTATGCTGGGATGGAGGAGCCGGGGGTGCTGAGGTTCGACCACAGCTTCAAGGCACTCCCTCGAGGCGCTATGCTGGGATGGAGGAGCCGGGGTTGCTGAAAACAGCTTCAAGGCGCTCCCTCAAAGCACTATGCTGGGATGGAGGAGCCGGGAGTGCTGAAAACAGCTTCAAGGCGCTCCCTCGAGGCGCTATGCTGGGATGAAGGAGGAGTCGGGCGTGCAGATGTTCGACCACAGCTTCAAGGCGCTCCCTCGAGGCGCTATGCTGGGATGGAGGAGCCGGGAGTGCTGACCACAGCTACAAGGCGCTCCATCGAGGCGCTATGCTGGGATGGAGGAGCCGGGAGTGCTGACCACAGCTTCTAGGCGCTCCCTCAAGGCGCTATGCTGGGATGGAGGAGCCGGGGTTGCTGAGGTTCGACCACAGCTTCAAGGCGCTCCCTCGAGGAGCTATGCTGGGATGGAGGAGGAGCAGGAGGAGCCGGTGGTGCTAAGGTTTGACCGCAGCTTCAAGGCGCTCCCTCAAGGCGCTATGCTGGGATGAAGGAGGAGCCGGGGGGGTGCAGAGGTTCGACCACAGCTTCAAGGCGCTCCCTCGAGGCGCTATGCTGGGATGGAGGAGCCGGGGGTGCAGAGGTTCGACCACAGCTTCAAGGCGCTCCCTCGAGGCGCTATGCTGGGATGGAGGAGCCGGGGGTGCTGAGGTTCGACCACAGCTTCAAGGCGCTCCCTCGAGGCGCTATGCTGGGATGAAGGAGGAGCTGGGGGTGCTGAGGTTCGACCACAGCTTCAAGCGCTCCCTCGAGGCGCTATGCTGGGATGGAGGAGCCGGGGGTGGTGAGGTTCGACCACAGCTTCAAGGCACTCCCTCGAGGCGCTATGCTGGGATGGAGGAGTCGGTGGTGCTGAGGTTCGACCACAGCTTCAAGGCGCTCCCTCGAGGCGCTATGCTGGTATGGAGGAGCTGGGGGTGCTGAGGTTCGACCACATCTTAAAGGCACTCCCTCGAGGCGCTATGATGGGATGGAGGAGGAGCCGGGGGTGCAGAGGTTCGGCCACAGCTTCAAGGCGCTCCCTCGAGGAGCTATGCTGGGATGGAGGAGCCGGGGTTGCTGAGGTTCGACCACAGCTTCAAGGCGCTCCCTCGAGGCGCTATGCTGGGATGGAGGAGCCGGGAGTGCTGACCACAGCTTCAAGGCACTCCCTCGAGGCGCTATGCTGGAATGGAGGAGCCGGGGGTGCAGAGGTTCGACCATAGCTTCAAGGCGCTCCCTCGAGGCGCTATGCTGGGATGGAGGAGCCGGGAGTGCTGACCACAGCTTCAAGACGCTCCCTCGAGGCGCTATGCTGGGATGGAGGAGCCGGGAGTGCTGACCACAGCTTCAAGGCGCTCCCTCGAGGCGCTATGCTGGGATGGAGGAGCCGGGAGTGCTGACCACAGCTTCAAGGCGCTCCCTCGAGGCACTAAGCTGGGATGGAGGAGCCGGGAGTGCTGAAATCAGCTTCAAGGCGCTCCCTCGAGGCGCTATGCTGGGATGAAGGAGGAGCCGGGGGTGCAGATGTTCGACCACAGCTTCAAGACGCTCCCTCGAGGCGCTATGCTGGGATGGAGGAGCCGTGAGTGCTGACCACAGCTTCAAGGCGCTCCATCGAGGCGCTATGCTGGGATGGAGGAGCCGGGAGTGCTGACCACAGCTTCATGGCACTCCCTCGAGGCGCTATGCTGGGATGGTGGAGGAGCAGGAGGTGCTGAGGTTCGACCACAGCTTCAAGGCGCTCCCTCGAGGCGCTATGCTGGGATGAAGGAGGAGCCGGGGGGGTGCAGAGGTTCGACCACAGCTTCAAGGCGCTCCCTCGAGGCGCTATGTTGGGATGGAGGAGTCGGGGGTGCAGAGGTTCGACCACAGCTTCAAGGCGCTCCCTCGAGGCGCTATGCTGGGATGGAGGAGCCGGGGGTGCTGAGGTTCGACCACAGCTTCAAGGCGCTCCCTCGAGGCCCTATGCTGGGATGAAGGAGGAGCTGGGGGTGCTGAGGTTCGACCACAGCTTCAAGCGCTCCCTCGAGGCGCTATGCTGGGATGGAGGAGCCGGGGGTGCTGAGGTTCGACCACAGCTTCAAGGCACTCCCTCGAGGCACTATGCTGGGATGGAGGAGTCGGTGGTGCTGAGGTTCGACCACAGCTTCAAGTCGCTCCCTCGAGGCGCTATGCTGGGATGGAGGAGCTGGGGGTGCAGAGGTTCGACCACAGCTTCAAGGCGCTCCCTCGAGGCGCTATGCTGGGATGGAGGAGCCGGGGGTGCTGAGGTTCGACCACAGCTTCAAGGCGCTCCCTCGAGGCGCTATGCTGGGATGGAGGAGCTGGGGGTGCTGAGGTTCGACCACATCTTCAAGGCACTCCTCGAGGCGCTATGATGGGATGGAGGAGGAGCCGGGGGTGCAGAGGTTCGACCACAGCTTCAAGGCACTCCCTCGAGGCACTATGCTGGGATGAAGGAGGAGCCGGGGGTGCTGAGGTTCGACCACAGCTTCAAGGCGCTCCCTTGAGGAGCTATGCTGGGATGGAGGAGCCGGGGTTGCTGAGGTTCGACCACAGCTTCAAGGCGCTCCCTCGAGGCGCTATGCTGGGATGGAGGAGCCGGGGGTGCTGAGGTTCGACCACAGCTTCAAGGCGCTCCCTCGAGGCGCTATGCTGGGATGGAGGAGCGGGGGGTGCTGAGGTTCGACCACAGCTTCAAGGCGCTCCCTCGAGGCGCTATGCTGGGATGAATGAGCCGGGGGTGCTGAGGTTCGCCCACAGCTTCAAGGCGCTCCCTCGAGGCGCTATGCTGGGATGGAGGAGCTGGGGGTGCTGAGGTTCGACCACAGCTTCAAGGCACTTCCTCGAGGCGCTATGCTGGGATGGAGGAGGAGCCGGGGGTGCAGAGGTTCAACCACAGATTCAAGGCGCTCCCTCGAGGCGCTATGCTGGGATGAAGGAGGAGCCTGGGGTGCTGAGGTTCGACAACAGCTTCAAGGCGCTCCCTCGAGGAGCTATGCTGGGATGGAGGAGCCGGCGTTGCTGAGGTTCGAACACAGCTTCAAGGCGCTCCCTCGAGGCGCTATGCTGGGATGGAGGAGCCAGGAGAGCTGACCACAGCTTCAAGGCGCTCCCTCGAGGCTCTATGCTGGGATGGAGGAGCCGGGGGTGCAGAGGTTCGACCATAGCTTCAAGGCGCTCCCTCGAGGCGCTATGCTGGGATGGAGGAGCCGGGAGTGCTGACCACAGCTTCAAGGCGCTCCCTCGAGGCGCTATGCTGGGATGGAGGAGCCGGGAGTGCTGAAAACAGCTTCAAGGCGCTCCCTCGAGGCGCTATGCTGGGATGGTGGAGGAGCAGGAGGTGCTGAGGTTCGACCATAGCTTCAAGGCGCTCCCTCGAGGCGCTATGCTGCGATGGAGGAGCCGGGAGTGCTGACCACAGCTTCAAGGCGCTCCCTCGACGCGCTATGCTGGGATGGAGGAGCCGGGAGAGCTGACCACAGCTTCAAGGCGCTCCCTCGAGGCGCTATGCTGGGATGGAGGAGCCGGGGGTGCAGAGGTTCGACCATAGCTTCAAGGCGCTCCCTCGAGGCGCTATGCTGTGATGGAGGAGCCGGGAGTGCTGACCACAGCTTCAAGGCGCTCCCTCGACGCGCTATGCTGGGATGGAGGAGCCGGGAGGGCTGACCACAGCTTCAAGGCGCTCCCTCGAGGTGCTATGCTGGGATGGAGGAGCCGGGGGTGCTGAGGTTCGACCACAGCTTCAAGGCGCTCCCTCGAGGCGCTATGCTGGGATGGAGGAGCAGGGGGTGCTGAGGTTTGACCACAGCTTCAAGGCGCTCCCTCGAGGGGCTATGCTGGGATAGAGGAGCCGGGGGTGCAGAGGTTCGACCACAGCTTCAAGGCGCTCCCTCGAGGCGCTATGCTGGGATGGAGGAGCCGGGGGTTCAGAGGTTCGACCACAGCTTCAAGGCGCTCCCTCGAGGCGCTATGCTGGGATGGAGGAGCCGGTGGTGCTGAGGTTTGACCACAGCTTCAAGGCGCTCCCTCGAGGGGCTATGCTGGGATGGAGGAGCCGGGGGTGCAGAGGTTCGACCACAGCTTCAAGGCGCTCCCTCGAGGCGCTATGCTGGGATGGAGGAGCCGGGGGTTCAGAGGTTCGACCACAGCTTCAAGGCGCTCCCTCGAGGCGCTATGCTGGGATGGAGGAACCGGTGGTGCTGAGGTTTGACCACAGCTTCAAGGCGCTCCCTCGAGGGGCTATGCTGGGATGGAGGAGCCGGGGGTGCAGAGGTTCGACCACAGCTTCAAGGCGCTCCCTCGAGGCGCTATGCTGGGATGGAGGAGCCGGGGGTGCTGAGGTTCGACCACAGCTTCAAGGCGCTCCCTCGAGGCGCTATGCTGGGATGGAGGAGCCGGGGTTCCTGAGGATCGACCACAGCTTCAAGGCGCTCCCTCGAGGCGCTATGCTGGGATGGAGGAGCGGGGGGTGCTGAGGTTCGACCACAGCTTCAAGGCGCTCCCTCGAGGCGCTATGCTGGGATGGAGGAGCCGGGGGTGCTGAGGTTCGCCCACAGCTTCAAGGCGTTTCCTCGAGGCGCTATGCTGGGATGGAGGAGCTGGGGGTGCTGAAGTTCGACCACAGCTTCAAGGCACTTCCTCGAGGCGCTATGCTGGGATGGAGGAGGAGCCGGGGGTGCAGAGGTTCGACCACAGCTTCAAGGCGCTCCCTCGAGGCGCTATGCTGGGATGAAGGAGGAGCCTGGGGTGCTGAGGTTCGACCACAGCTTCAAGGCGCTCCCTCGAGGAGCTATGCTGGGATGGAGGAGCCGGGGTTGCTGAAAACAGCTTCAAGGCGCTCCCTCAAGGCACTATGCTGGGATGGAGGAGCCGGGAGTGCTGAAAACAGCTTCAAGGCGCTCCCTCGAGGCGCTGTGCTGGGATGAAGGAGGAGTCGGGGGTGCAGATGTTCGACCACAGCTTCAAGGCGCTCCCTCGAGGCGCTATGCTGGGATGGAGGAGCCGTGAGTGCTGACCACAGCTTCAAGTCGCTCCCTCGAGGCGCTATGCTGGGATGGAGGAGCCGGGAGTGCTGACCACAGCTTCAAGGCGCTCCCTCGAGGCGCTATGCTGGGATAGAGAAGCCGGGAGTGCTAAAAACAGCTTCAAGGCGCTCCCTCGAGGCGCTATGCTGGGATGAAGGAGGAGCCGGGGGGTGCAGAGGTTCGACCACAGCTTCAAGGCGCTCCCTCGAGGCGCTATGCTGGGATGGAGGAGCTGGTAGTGCTGACCACAGCTTCCAGGCGCTCCCTCAAGGCGCTATGCTGGGATGGAGGAGCCGGGGTTGCTGAGGTTCGACCACAGCTTCAAGGCGCTCCCTCGAGGAGCTATGCTGGGATGAAGGAGGAGCCTGGGGTGCTGAGGTTCGACCACAGCTTCAAGGCGCTCCCTCGAGGAGCTATGCTGGGATGGAGGAGCCGGGGTTGCTGAAAACAGCTTCAAGGCGCTCCCTCAAAGCACTATGCTGGGATGGAGGAGCCGGGAGTGCTGAAAACAGCTTCAAGGCGCTCCCTCGAGGCGCTATGCTGGGATGAAGGAGGAGTCGGGGGTGCAGATGTTCGACCACAGCTTCAAGGCGCTCCCTCGAGGCGCTATGCTGGGATGGAGGAGCCGGGAGTGCTGACCACAGCTACAAGGCGCTCCATCGAGGCGCTATGCTGGGATGGAGGAGCCGGGAGTGCTGACCACAGCTTCTAGGCGCTCCCTCAAGGCGCTATGCTGGGATGGAGGAGCCGGGGTTGCTGAGGTTCGACCACAGCTTCAAGGCGCTCCCTCGAGGAGCTATGCTGGGATGGAGGAGGAGCAGGAGGAGCCGGTGGTGCTAAGGTTTGACCGCAGCTTCAAGGCGCTCCCTCGAGGCGCTATGCGGGGATGAAGGAGGAGCCGGGGGGGTGCAGAGGTTCGACCACAGCTTCAAGGCGCTCCCTCGAGGCGCTATGCTGGGATGGAGGAGCCGGGGGTGCAGAGGTTCGACCACAGCTTCAAGGCGCTCCCTCGAGGCGCTATGCTGGGATGGAGGAGCCGGGGGTGCTGAGGTTCGACCACAGCTTCAAGGCGCTCCCTCGAGGCGCTATGCTGGGATGAAGGAGGAGCTGGGGGTGCTGAGGTTCGACCACAGCTTCAAGCGCTCCCTCGAGGCGCTATGCTGGGATGGAGGAGCCGGGGGTGCTGAGGTTCGACCACAGCTTCAAGGCACTCCCTCGAGGCGCTATGCTGGGATGGAGGAGTCGGTGGTGCTGAGGTTCGACCACAGCTTCAAGGCGCTCCCTCGAGGCGCTATGCTGGGATGGAGGAGCTGGGGGTGCAGAGGTTCGACCACAGCTTCAAGGCGCTCCCTCGAGGCGCTATGCTGGGATGGAGGAGCCGGGGGTGCTGAGGTTTGACCACAGCTTCAAGGCGCTCCCTCGAGGCGCTATGCTGGGATGGAGGAGCTGGGGGTGCTGAGGTTCGACCACATCTTCAAGGCACTCCCTCGAGGCGCTATGATGGGATGGAGGAGGAGCCGGGGGTGCAGAGGTTCGGCCACAGCTTCAAGGCACTCCCTCGAGGCACTATGCTGGGAGGAAGGAGGAGCCGGGGGTGCTGAGGTTCGACCACAGCTTCAAGGCGCTCCCTCGAGGAGCTATGCTGGGATGGAGGAGCCGGGGTTGCTGAGGTTCGACCACAGCTTCAAGGCGCTCCCTCGAGGCGCTATGCTGGGATGGAGGAGCCGGGAGTGCTGACCACAGCTTCAAGGCACTCCCTCGAGGCGCTATGCTGGAATGGAGGAGCCGGGGGTGCAGAGGTTCGACCATAGCTTCAAGGCGCTCCCTCGAGGCGCTGTGCTGGGATGGAGGAGCCGGGAGTGCTGACCACAGTTTCAAGACGCTCCCTCGAGGCGCTATGCTGGGATGGAGGAGCCGGGAGTGCTGACCACAGCTTCAAGGCGCTCCCTCGAGGCGCTATGCTGGGATGGAGGAGCCGGGAGTGCTGACCACAGCTTCAAGGCGCTCCCTCGAGGCACTAAGCTGGGATGGAGGAGCCGGGAGTGCTGAAATCAGCTTCAAGGCGCTCCCTCGAGGCGCTATGCTGGGATGAAGGAGGAGCCGGGGGTGCAGATGTTCGACCACAGCTTCAAGACGCTCCCTCGAGGCGCTATGCTGGGATGGAGGAGCCGTGAGTGCTGACCACAGCTTCAAGGCGCTCCATCGAGGCGCTATGCTGGGATGGAGTAGCCGGGAGTGCTGACCACAGCTTCATGGCGCTCCCTCGAGGCGCTATGCTGGGATGGTGGAGGAGCAGGAGGTGCTGAGGTTCGACCACAGCTTCAAGGCGCTCCCTCGAGGCGCTATGCTGGGATGAAGGAGGAGCCGGGGGGGTGCAGAGGTTCGACCACAGCTTCAAGGCGCTCCCTCGAGGCGCTATGCTGGGATGGAGGAGTCGGGGGTGCAGAGGTTCGACCACAGCTTCAAGGCGCTCCCTCGAGGCGCTATGCTGGGATGGAGGAGCCGGGGGTGCTGAGGTTCGACCACAGCTTCAAGGCGCTCCCTCGAGGCCCTATGCTGGGATGAAGGAGGAGCTGGGGGTGCTGAGGTTCGACCACAGCTTCAAGCGCTCCCTCGAGGCGCTATGCTGGGATGGAGGAGCCGGGGGTGCTGAGGTTCGACCACAGCTTCAAGGCACTCCCTCGAGGCGCTATGCTGGGATGGAGGAGCCGGGGTTGCTGAAAACAGCTTCAAGGCGCTCCCTCAAAGCACTATGCTGGGATGGAGGAGCCGGGAGTGCTGAAAACAGCTTCAAGGCGCTCCCTCGAGGCGCTATGCTGGGATGAAGGAGGAGTCGGGGGTGCAGATGTTCGACCACAGCTTCAAGGCGCTCCCTCGAGGCGCTATGCTGGGATGGAGGAGCCGGGAGTGCTGACCACAGCTACAAGGCGCTCCATCGAGGCGCTATGCTGGGATGGAGGAGCCGGGAGTGCTGACCACAGCTTCTAGGCGCTCCCTCAAGGCGCTATGCTGGGATGGAGGAGCCGGGGTTGCTGAGGTTCGACCGCAGCTTCAAGGCGCTCCCTCGAGGAGCTATGCTGGGATGGAGGAGGAGCAGGAGGAGCCGGTGGTGCTAAGGTTTGACCGCAGCTTCAAGGCGCTCCCTCAAGGCGCTATGCTGGGATGAAGGAGGAGCCGGGGGGGTGCAGAGGTTCGACCACAGCTTCAAGGCGCTCCCTCGAGGCGCTATGCTGGGATGGAGGAGCCGGGGGTGCAGAGGTTCGACCACAGCTTCAAGGCGCTCCCTCGAGGCGCTATGCTGGGATGGAGGAGCCGGGGGTGCTGAGGTTCGACCACAGCTTCAAGGCGCTCCCTCGAGGCGCTATGCTGGGATGAAGGAGGAGCTGGGGGTGCTGAGGTTCGACCACAGCTTCAAGCGCTCCCTCGAGGCGCTATGCTGGGATGGAGGAGCCGGGGGTGCTGAGGTTCGACCACAGCTTCAAGGCACTCCCTCGAGGCGCTATGCTGGGATGGAGGAGTCGGTGGTGCTGAGGTTCGACCACAGCTTCAAGGCGCTCCCTCGAGGCGCTATGCTGGGATGGAGGAGCTGGGGGTGCTGAGGTTCGACCACATCTTAAAGGCACTCCCTCGAGGCGCTATGATGGGATGGAGGAGGAGCCGGGGGTGCAGAGGTTCGGCCACAGCTTCAAGGCGCTCCCTCGAGGAGCTATGCTGGGATGGAGGAGCCGGGGTTGCTGAGGTTCGACCACAGCTTCAAGGCGCTCCCTCGAGGCGCTATGCTGGGATGGAGGAGCCGGGAGTGCTGACCACAGCTTCAAGGCACTCCCTCGAGGCGCTATGCTGGAATGGAGGAGCCGGGGGTGCAGAGGTTCGACCATAGCTTCAAGGCGCTCCCTCGAGGCGCTATGCTGGGATGGAGGAGCCGGGAGTGCTGACCACAGCTTCAAGACGCTCCCTCGAGGCGCTATGCTGGGATGGAGGAGCCGGGAGTGCTGACCACAGCTTCAAGGCGCTCCCTCGAGGCGCTATGCTGGGATGGAGGAGCCGGGAGTGCTGACCACAGCTTCAAGGCGCTCCCTCGAGGCACTAAGCTGGGATGGAGGAGCCGGGAGTGCTGAAATCAGCTTCAAGGCGCTCCCTCGAGGCGCTATGCTGGGATGAAGGAGGAGCCGGGGGTGCAGATGTTCGACCACAGCTTCAAGACGCTCCCTCGAGGCGCTATGCTGGGATGGAGGAGCCGTGAGTGCTGACCACAGCTTCAAGGCGCTCCATCGAGGCGCTATGCTGGGATGGAGGAGCCGGGAGTGCTGACCACAGCTTCATGGCGCTCCCTCGAGGCGCTATGCTGGGATGGTGGAGGAGCAGGAGGTGCTGAGGTTCGACCACAGCTTCAAGGCGCTCCCTCGAGGCGCTATGCTGGGATGAAGGAGGAGCCGGGGGGGTGCAGAGGTTCGACCACAGCTTCAAGGCGCTCCCTCGAGGCGCTATGCTGGGATGGAGGAGTCGGGGGTGCAGAGGTTCGACCACAGCTTCAAGGCGCTCCCTCGAGGCGCTATGCTGGGATGGAGGAGCCGGGGGTGCTGAGGTTCGACCACAGCTTCAAGGCGCTCCCTCGAGGCCCTATGCTGGGATGAAGGAGGAGCTGGGGGTGCTGAGGTTCGACCACAGCTTCAAGCGCTCCCTCGAGGCGCTATGCTGGGATGGAGGAGCCGGGGGTGCTGAGGTTCGACCACAGCTTCAAGGCACTCCCTCGAGGCACTATGCTGGGATGGAGGAGTCGGTGGTGCTGAGGTTCGACCACAGCTTCAAGTCGCTCCCTCGAGGCGCTATGCTGGGATGGAGGAGCTGGGGGTGCAGAGGTTCGACCACAGCTTCAAGGCGCTCCCTCGAGGCGCTATGCTGGGATGGAGGAGCCGGGGGTGCTGAGGTTCGACCACAGCTTCAAGGCGCTCCCTCGAGGCGCTATGCTGGGATGGAGGAGCTGGGGGTGCTGAGGTTCGACCACATCTTCAAGGCACTCCTCGAGGCGCTATGATGGGATGGAGGAGGAGCCGGGGGTGCAGAGGTTCGACCACAGCTTCAAGGCACTCCCTCGAGGCACTATGCTGGGATGAAGGAGGAGCCGGGGGTGCTGAGGTTCGACCACAGCTTCAAGGCGCTCCCTTGAGGAGCTATGCTGGGATGGAGGAGCCGGGGTTGCTGAGGTTCGACCACAGCTTCAAGGCGCTCCCTCGAGGCGCTATGCTGGGATGGAGGAGCCGGGGGTGCTGAGGTTCGACCACAGCTTCAAGGCGCTCCCTCGAGGCGCTATGCTGGGATGGAGGAGCGGGGGGTGCTGAGGTTCGACCACAGCTTCAAGGCGCTCCCTCGAGGCGCTATGCTGGGATGGAGGAGCCGGGGGTGCTGAGGTTCGCCCACAGCTTCAAGGCGCTCCCTCGAGGCGCTATGCTGGGATGGAGGAGCTGGGGGTGCTGAGGTTCGACCACAGCTTCAAGGCACTTCCTCGAGGCGCTATGCTGGGATGGAGGAGGAGCCGGGGGTGCAGAGGTTCAACCACAGATTCAAGGCGCTCCCTCGAGGCGCTATGCTGGGATGAAGGAGGAGCCTGGGGTGCTGAGGTTCGACAACAGCTTCAAGGCGCTCCCTCGAGGAGCTATGCTGGGATGGAGGAGCCGGGGTTGCTGAGGTTCGAACACAGCTTCAAGGCGCTCCCTCGAGGCGCTATGCTGGGATGGAGGAGCCAGGAGAGCTGACCACAGCTTCAAGGCGCTCCCTCGAGGCTCTATGCTGGGATGGAGGAGCCGGGGGTGCAGAGGTTCGACCATAGCTTCAAGGCGCTCCCTCGAGGCGCTATGCTGGGATGGAGGAGCCGGGAGTGCTGACCACAGCTTCAAGGCGCTCCCTCGAGGCGCTATGCTGGGATGGAGGAGCCGGGAGTGCTGAAAACAGCTTCAAGGCGCTCCCTCGAGGCGCTATGCTGGGATGGTGGAAGAGCAGGAGGTGCTGAGGTTCGACCACAGCTTCAAGGCGCTCCCTCGAGGCGCTATGCTGGGATGGAGGAGCCGGGGGTTCAGAGGTTCGACCACAGCTTCAAGGCGCTCCCTCGAGGCGCTATGCTGGGATGGAGGAGCCGGGGGTGCAGAGGTTCGACCATAGCTTCAAGGCGCTCCCTCGAGGCGCTATGCTGGGATGGAGGAGCCGGGGGTGCTGAGGTTCGGCCACAGCTTCAAGGCGCTCCCTCGAGGTGCTATGCTGGGATGGAGGAGCCAGGGGTGCTGAGGTTCGACCACATCTTCAAGGCGCTCCCTCCAGGCGCTATGCTGGGATGAAGGAGAAGCTGGGGGTGCTGAGGTTCGACCACAGCTTCAAGGCGCTCCCTCGAGGCGCTATGCTGGGATGGAGGAGCCGGGGGTGCTGAGGTTTGACCACAGCTTCAAGGCGCCCCCTCGAGGCGCTATGCTGGGATGGAGGAGCCGGGGGTGCTGAAGTTCAACCACAGCTTCAAGGCGCTCCCTCGAGGCGCTATGCTGGGATGGAGGAGCCGGGGGTGCAGAGGTTCGACCATAGCTTCAAGGCGCTCCCTCAAGGCGCTATGCTGGGATGGCGGAGCCGGGAGTGCTGACCACAGCTTCAAGGCGCTCCATCGAGGCGCTATGCTGGGATGGAGTAGCCGGGAGTGCTGACCACAGCTTCTAGGTGCTCCCTCGAGGCGCAATGCTGGGATGGTGGAGGAGCAGGAGGTGCTGAGGTTCGACCACAGCTTCAAGGCGCTCCCTCGAAGCGCTATGCTGGGATGGAGGAGCCGGGGGTGCTGAGGTTCGACCACAGCTTCAAGGCGCTCCCTCGAGGCACTATGCTGGGATGGAGGAGCCGGGGTTGCCAAGGTTCGACCACAGCTTCAAGGCGCTCCCTCGAGGCGCTATGCTGGGATGGAGGAGCCGGGGGTGCAGAGGTTCGACCATAGCTTCAAGGCGCTCCCTCAAGGCGCTATGCTGGGATGGAGGAGCCGGGAGTGCTGACCACAGCTTCAAGACGCTCCCTCCAGGCACTATGCTGGGATGGAGGAGCCGGGAGTGCTGACCACAGCTTCAAGGCGCTCCCTCGAGGCGCTATGCTGGGATGGAGGAGCCGGGAGTGCTGACCACAGCATCAAGGCGCTCCCTCGAGGCACTATGCTGGGATGGAGCAGCCGGGAGTGCTGTAAACAGCTTCAAGGCGCTCCCTCGAGGCGCTATGCTGGGATGAAGGAGGATCTGGGGGGTGCAGATGTTCGACCACAGCTTCAAGGTGCTCCCTCGAGGCGCTATGCAGGGATGGAGGAGCCGTGAGTGCTGACCACAGCTTCAAGGCGCTCCATCGAGGCGCTATGCTGGGATTGTGGAGCCGGGAGTGCTGACCACAGCTTCAATGCGCTCCCTCGAGGCGCTATGCTGGGATGGTGGAGGAGCAGGAGGTGCTGAGGTTCGACCACAGCTTCAAGGCGCTCCCTCGAGGCGCTATGCTGGGATGGAGGAGCCGGGGGTTCAGAGGTTCGACCACAGCTTCAAGGCGCTCCCTCGAGGCGCTATGCTGGGATGGAGGAGCCGGGGGTGCAGAGGTTCGACCACAGCTTCAAGTCGCTCCCTCGAGGCGCTATGCTGGGATGGACGAGCCGGGTGTGCTGAGGTTCGACCACAGCTTCAAGGCGCTCCCTCGAGGCGTTATGCTGGGATGGAGGAGGCGGGGGTGGTGAGGTTCGACCACAGCTACAAGGCGCTCCCTCGAGGCGCTATGCTGGGATGAAGGAGAAGCTGGGGGTGCTGAGGTTCGACCACAGCTTCAAGGCGCTCCCTCGAGGCGCTATGCTGGGATGGAGGAGCCGGTGGTGCTGAGGTTCGACCACAGCTTCAAGGCGCTCCCTCGAGGCGCTATGCTGGGATGGAGGAGCCGGGGCTGCTGAGGTTCGACCACAGCTTCAAGGCGCTCCCTCGAGGCGCTATCCTGGGATGGAGGAGCGGGGGGTGCTGAGGTTCGACCACAGCTTCAAGGTGCTTGTTAGACGGGGACCCTGAGGGTCGGCCGGATACCGAGGGAGAGATCCCCGAGGGGGACCGTCTCCGGCGATCGTACAGACAAGTACCCTCCCTCCCCACAAACAGGCACCACACCAAGTCGAGTTCAAGGCTTTATATAAGGTTCTTAAGGCAAGGATATCAGCGATACAGGATAACTTGGACCCGGGGGTCCTCTCACTTCTAGTCTCTGTAGGGAAAGGGGGTAGCGGGACAGTCTTGGTACCGGATCGGTACAGGTAGTGGTAAAAGGCGAGCTCACAATCCTCGAGCTGGAGGGTCTGTGGATCGGGCCGCGGCAGCGCCAGCAGGCCAAGGTGATAGTCTCATAAAGCAGAGGGCCGCGGCAGCGCCAGCAGGCCAAGTCGATGGTTTCACGAGGCAGGGGGCCGCGGCAGCGCCAGCAGGCCAAGTCGATGGTTTCACGAGGCAGAGGGCCGCGGCAGCGCCAGCAGGCCAAGACGATGGTTTCACGAGGCAGAGGGCCGCGGCAGCGCCAGCAGGCCAAGACGATGGTTTCACGAGGCAGAGGGCCGCGGCAGCGCCAGCAGGCCAAGACGATGGTTTCACGAGGCAGAGGGCCGCGGCAGCGCCAGCAGGCCAAGACGATGGTTTCACGAGGCAGAGGGCCGCGGCAGCGCCAGCAGGCCAAGTCACGGATGAGTTCTTCTCGGGTCTCTCGACTCCAGGATACAACTGGCTTCCTGGTCTGGCCCTGCCCCAGTTATAGGTCTGGTCCCCTTTGATGTCCGGACCCTCGCGCCTGGGGGCCGGGAGGTCCGGGATGAGGGAGTCCAGACACCCAGCAGGGGGGTGGAGCCAGCGCCCAGGCGGCCGGGGGTGATCGACACCTGGCGGAGGAGAGCCGTTGACGATTCCTTCTCCCATTGACTCGCCAAGTGGTCACTCTGCCTCCTGGGGGGAGGTTGGTGCCTCGATGTCGGGGCCGGTCGGGCCCAGGGTGAGGGTCGAGTTGAGGCCACGCGACCTCGTGCTGCAGTGCCCCAAGATGGCGGCTGGGCCGAGGCCGTGGTGTGGATGGTGACCCGGGCCAGCTGGGTCCGGAGCTGGTGTCTTGTGGTGGAGGAATTTGCAGTGTACTTTGGGTGGTCGTCGGGGACTCTGGCTGGGGATGCAGGGGGAGCCAGGGTCCAGGTCCCATTGCGGGGAGGGGGGGCAGCCCGACCATGCGGCCTGTCCAACATGCGTCCCCCCCAGCTGAAGGCGGGGAGAGTCAGCCATCTTCCTGGGGACTCTCCTCGCTGAGGCGGAAAAAGCGTGACAGGCCGTCGGCGTTGGCGTGGTCCTGGCCTGGACGATGTTCCACCGTGAAGTCCATCCCCTGCAGGGAGATGGACCAGCGCAACAGCTTCGGGTTTTCCCCCCGCATTTGCATCAGCCATTGCAGGGGTCGGTGGTCTGTTTGCACCCAGAAGTGGGTGCCGAAGAGGTATGGCCGGAGCTTCTTGAGTGCCCAGACTACGGCGAAGGCCTCTCTCTCAATGGTGCTCCAGCGCTGTTCTCGGGGCAAGAGGCGTCTGCTGATGAAGACCACCGGATGGTCGACCCCTTCGGCGTTGAGTTGGGAGAGGACGGCCCCCACACCATGATCGGAGGCGTCCGTCTGCACAATGAATTCCCGGCTGTAGTCGGGAGCCTGGAGCACGGGGGCCGTGCACATGGCGGTCTTTAGCTTTTCGAAGGCCGATTGGCAGGCCGGGGTCCAGTTGACGGTTTTGGGGCTCTTTTTGGAGGTGAGCTCCGTGAGGGGCCCCACGATGCTGCCATAGTCCTTCACGAACCGCCGGTAGTATCCGGTGAGCCCCAGGAAGGCTCGGACCTCCGTTTGGATCGTAGGGGGTTGCCAGGCCTGGATGGCAGCGATCTTGAGTTGGAGAGGGGCCACCAGCCCGCTTCCCACTTGGTGTCCCAGGTAGGTCACGGACCCTTGGCCAACTTGGCACTTGCTGGCCTTGATGGTGAGCCCGGCTTGCTGGAGGGCGTGTAGAACCTCCCGCAGGTGGCGGAGGTGGTCGGTCCACTGGTGGCTGTACACAGCAATGTCGTCCAGGTAGGCGGCGCTGAAGTCTTCCAGGCCCGCCAGTACCTGGTTTACCAGCCGTTGGAACGTTGCCGGGGCGTTTTTCATGCCGAAGGGCATGACTTTAAAGTGGTAGTGCCCGTCTGGGGTAGAGAAGGCGGATCGTTCTTGGGCCCTAGGGGTGAGGCCGATCTGCCAGTAACCCGCTGTTAGGTCGAAGATGCTCAGGTAGCGGGCGGCCCCCATCCGGTCAATTAGCTCGTCTGCCCGGGGAATGGGATGAGCGTCGGTCCGGGTAACTGCATTCAGCCCTCGATAGTCCACGCAGAACCGGAGCTCAGGGGCAACGCCCGGGGCAGCTGCCTTGGGAACCAGGACGACCGGGCTCGCCCAGGGACTGTCTGAGGGTTCGATCACTCCTAGGGTCAGCATCTTGGACACCTCGGTCTGGATGCAGGCTCGTACCCGGTCTGGTACGCGGTATGCTCGGTGTCGAATAGGAGGGCTGTCCCCGGTGTCCACATCGTGGAGGCACCAGGGGGTGACTCTGGGGGTGAGGGAGAACAGGGAGGCGAACTGCCTCAGGAGCGTTTGGCAGTCTTGGCGTTGCTCCGGGGACAGGGCCTCGGAGAGCTGGACCCCTTCCACTGAGCCATCCTGCTCGAGGGCCCTCAGTAAGTCCGGAAGGGGTTCGGAGTCTTCTTCTGTCCCAGTATCGGTAGCCATCAGGAGGCTGAGTTCGGATCGCACAAAATGGGGTTTGAGCCTGTTGGCATGGAGGACCCGTAGGGGGTTCCGGGCAGTCTCCATGTCGATTAAATAGGTGACGGGCCCCTTGCGTTCGATTACCTTGAAGGGCCCGGACCATCTGTCTTGGAGGGCACAGGGCTCAACCGGGGACATCACCCAGACCTGTTGTCCAGGTTCGAACTCAATGGAGGATGTGTGCTGATCGTACCACCTCTTCATGTCCTCCTGACTGGCCTCGAGGTTGGCTTTGGCGGTGTCTCGGAACCGCCGGGTCTGGTTGCGGAGAGCCAGGAGATACCGGTAGATGTCCGGGGGAGTTTTCTGGGGAGGCTGCTCCCAACCTTCCTTGACTAGGCTGAGGGGGCCCCGGACGGGGTGCCCGTACAGTAGTTCAAAGGGGCTGAAGCCGAGGGACTTCTGCGGGACCTCCCGATAGGCAAACAGGAGGCATGGAAGCAGTACGTCCCACTGGCGTCGAAGGGGTTCTTCTAGACCCATAATCATCCCCTTGAGGGTGCGGTTGAATCTCTCGACCAGTCCGTTTCCTTGCGGGTGATAGGGGGTCGTGAATTTGTAGGTGACCCCGCATTGCTGCCAGAGGGACTTCATATATCTGGAGATAAAGTTCGTGCCCCTGTCACTGACGACCTCCCGGGGGAACCCCACCCGGGAGAAGATCCCCATCAGGGCCCGGCCCACCACGGGGGCCGTCACAGTCCGAAGAGGGATGGCCTCGGGATAGCGGGTGGCGTGGTCTACAAGGACCAGGATGAACCGGTGTCCTTGGGCTGTTCGAGGGTCGAGGGGCCCCACAATGTCTATTCCCACTCGTTCAAACGGGGTGGTGACGACAGGAAAGGGTTGTAATGGTGCTTTGATTTTTCGGCCACTTTTTCCGCTGGCCTGGCAGGTGGGGCAGGCCTTGCAGTGGTTGGTGACATCCTTCCGCATGTGGGGCCAGAAAAAATGGGTCACCAGGCGGTCGTAGGTTTTATCCTGCCCCAGGTGTCCGGCAAGGGGGACATCGTGGGCTAAGTTCAGGAGGAAGTCTCGGAAGCGAAGGGGCACCACCAGCACCCGACTGGCCCCTAGTTCTGCAATTTTCTGCTCGCTGTAGAGCAGGTCTTGGTCCCAGTAGATCCAGTGGGCCCCCGAGGTATCCCCGGTGCTCTGGGCCAGGGCTTGCTGCCGGAGTCCTTCGAGAGAGGGACATGTTTTCTGTTCGGCCCGGAATTGTTCCTGCGTGGGGCCTCCCTCCTGCCGCCATTGTGCCAGGTCAGGGACGTCCCGAAGCTGGTCGGGTCCTTCTTCGGTTTGGGTCAAGGGAATGGCTTCTGGGGCGGCCTCCTCTGGGATGAGCGCGGGAGGAGGTTCTGGCCACTCGGGCTCTTCTGGGCTGGGGACCGCGCGGGCGGTCATGGACCGGGTCGTGACGCAGACCCATTCGGGGAGGCCAAGCATCCCCAGGTGCTCCCTCCGTTCGACAGCTGCCCAGGGAGAGCTTTCAAGGTCGTTTCCTAGGAGGCAGTCCACGGGGGCATCATCGCGGACAGTTACTTTTAACATCCCTGTTACTCCTCCCCACTCGAAGGGGACGCAGGCCATGTGGCATAGGCTTTCGGAGTTGTCGGCTGATCGAACAGGGCAAAGAATGTTCGGCAAGATTTGGTCTGGAGTGACGAGGTGGCGTCGGACCGCCGTTACACTGGCCCCGGTGTCGCGGAGGGCTTCCGCCCGGCGACCATTGATGTTAACCCATTGACCGTACTTCTGTGTGTTGGCGGGAAGGGGGGCCCGCGGAATCATGTCTCTCTCCCCTAAGCAGACCAGTGCCATGGCGGCGGGTGCCCATTCCGAGGGATCGGTCTCGTACTCCTCTTGGTCTTCCGGGATTATTTCTTCCCCTAGGGCCGCCGCTGCAACTTGGCGGGGAGTCGTGTTCGGATTCTTTGGGCAGTTGGGATCACTGGCGTAGTGGCCGGGTCGCTGGCACCTGTGGCACGTAATGTTGGCCCGGAAACCGGCCCGGACGGCAGGGCTTCCCCGGCCAACCGGGGTCGAGGGGTTTCTGGGGGGTGACGAGGGGCCGGGGTCTCTCCCCCGACCCTGACTTCCTCCTCCCCCTCGGGGGCGATACGATCTGGATACTTCGCTGGGTGCGCTCCGGCCAACTCGGGTGCTTTCCCACCGGTCGGCTTCGGCGGCGAGTTGTCGAGGGTCGGTTAGCTTGCTGTCCAGGAGGTGTTGCCGGAGCTCCACGAAGCAGTTGTTCGACAGGTGTTCCCATACGATAAGGTCAAAGAGTTGTTCGTAGGTGGTTACTTTGTTGCCCTTGATCCACCCCTCGAAGGCTCGGCTAAAAAAGTTCACGTACTCCACCCAAGTTGTACCCGGAATCCGTTTGCAGTCGCGGAACCGTTGGCGGTACATCTCAGGTGTGAGCCCGTATCGAGTGAGGAGGGCGGCCTTCATGTGGTCGTAGGAGGTCATTAGCTGGTCCGGGAGTTGCAGCAGGGTGTCCCGCCCTTCGTTGACAAACCTCCCCCATAATCCGGCTCCCCAATCGCTTCGGGGAATCCGGTGGGAGGTCATTGCCACCTCATAGGCTTTAAACCACTGCTAGATATCATCGTTCTTGTGGTATTCCCGGATGACATCTTTGGGGATGTGAACCTTGGGCTCGGTCGAGGCAGACGGGGTCGGTCGTTCGGGGAGCCCGAGGTCTTTATTCTGTTTCTGAATCTCCAGTGCTTTGAGATTGCGCTCATGTTCGTACTCTAGTCTCTTTTCCTCTAGCTCCCTCTGTCTTTGCTTGTCTTCCCGCTCTTCCCTGAGCCGTAAGTGTTCCAGGGTTATTTTTTGTTCTGCCAGCTTGAGTTCCCCATCCAAGCGAAGTCGGGCAAGTTCTAGTTCGTGGAGTCTGGTTTTTTCTCTTTCTCGGATCTCTTCCAGGGAGAGATCCGCTCTTTCTTTAGTTGGTGCGGGGCTCGTTTCGGTTGTTTGTGTTCGGGGTACGGCCGTACCCGTTTCTGCCCAAGCTTCTAGGGCTCGTTTGAAGTCTTCCTTTGTGCTAAGACCTGTGGTTGGAAGTCCAAGTTCTATGCAATATTGCTTCAGTTCCCGGTGGTTGTAGTCTTCCAATTTTTCCATCTGAAATTTTTCCGTTGTTCCGCTCTCTATTGACATGGTTGTTGTGTGTGGTGGGGCGAGTGACTTTCTGTACGATTATGCGTAGGTTCGGATCCCGTCGCTGGCCACCAATGTTAGACGGGGACCCTGAGGGTCGGCCGGATACCGAGGGAGAGATCCCCGAGGGGGACCGTCTCCGGCGATCGTACAGACAAGTACCCTCCCTCCCCACAAACAGGCACCACACCAAGTCGAGTTCAAGGCTTTATATAAGGTTCTTAAGGCAAGGATATCAGCGATACAGGATAACTTGGACCCGGGGGTCCTCTCACTTCTAGTCTCTGTAGGGAAAGGGGGTAGCGGGACAGTCTTGGTACCGGATCGGTACAGGTAGTGGTAAAAGGCGAGCTCACAATCCTCGAGCTGGAGGGTCTGTGGATCGGGCCGCGGCAGCGCCAGCAGGCCAAGGTGATAGTCTCATAAAGCAGAGGGCCGCGGCAGCGCCAGCAGGCCAAGTCGATGGTTTCACGAGGCAGGGGGCCGCGGCAGCGCCAGCAGGCCAAGTCGATGGTTTCACGAGGCAGAGGGCCGCGGCAGCGCCAGCAGGCCAAGACGATGGTTTCACGAGGCAGAGGGCCGCGGCAGCGCCAGCAGGCCAAGACGATGGTTTCACGAGGCAGAGGGCCGCGGCAGCGCCAGCAGGCCAAGACGATGGTTTCACGAGGCAGAGGGCCGCGGCAGCGCCAGCAGGCCAAGACGATGGTTTCACGAGGCAGAGGGCCGCGGCAGCGCCAGCAGGCCAAGTCACGGATGAGTTCTTCTCGGGTCTCTCGACTCCAGGATACAACTGGCTTCCTGGTCTGGCCCTGCCCCAGTTATAGGTCTGGTCCCCTTTGATGTCCGGACCCTCGCGCCTGGGGGCCGGGAGGTCCGGGATGAGGGAGTCCAGACACCCAGCAGGGGGGTGGAGCCAGCGCCCAGGCGGCCGGGGGTGATCGACACCTGGCGGAGGAGAGCCGTTGACGATTCCTTCTCCCATTGACTCGCCAAGTGGTCACTCTGCCTCCTGGGGGGAGGTTGGTGCCTCGATGTCGGGGCCGGTCGGGCCCAGGGTGAGGGTCGAGTTGAGGCCACGCGACCTCGTGCTGCAGTGCCCCAAGATGGCGGCTGGGCCGAGGCCGTGGTGTGGATGGTGACCCGGGCCAGCTGGGTCCGGAGCTGGTGTCTTGTGGTGGAGGAATTTGCAGTGTACTTTGGGTGGTCGTCGGGGACTCTGGCTGGGGATGCAGGGGGAGCCAGGGTCCAGGTCCCATTGCGGGGAGGGGGGGCAGCCCGACCATGCGGCCTGTCCAACAGTGCTCCCTCGAGGCGCTATGCTGGGATGGAGGAGCCGGGGGTGCTGAGGTTCGACCACAGCATCAGGTGCTCCCTCGAGGCGCTATGCTGGGATGGAGGAGCCGGGGGTGCTGAGGTTCGCCCACAGCTTCAAGGTGCTCCCTCGAGGCGCTATGCTGGGATGGAGGAGCTGGGGGTGCTGAGGTTCGACCACAGCTTCAAGGCACTTCCTCAAGGCGCTATGCTGGGATGGAGGAGGAGCCGGGGGTGCAGAGGTTCGACCACAGCTTCAAGGCGCTCCCTCGAGGCGCTATGCTGGGATGAAGGAGGAGCCAGGGGTGCTGAGGTTCGACCACAGCTTCAAGGCGCTCCCTCGAGGAGCTATGCTGGGATGGAGGACCCGGGGTTGCTGAGGTTCGACCACAGCTTCAAGGCGCTCCCTCGAGGCGCTATGCTGGGAAGGAGGAGCCGGGAGAGCTGACCACAGCTTCAAGGCGCTCCCTCGAGGCGCTATGCTGGGATGGAGGAGCCGGGGGTGCAGAGGTTCGACCATAGCTTCAAGGCGCTCCCTCGAGGCGCTATGCTGCGATTGAGGAGCCGGGAGTGCTGATCACAGCTTCAAGGCGCTCCCTTGACGCGCTATGCTGGGATGGAGGAGCCGGGAGTGCTGACCACAGCTTCAAGGCGCTCCCTCGAGGCGCTATGCTGGGATGGAGGAGACGGGGGTGCTGAGGTTCGACCACAGCTACAAGGCGCTCACTCGAGGCGCTATGCTGGGATGGAGGAGCCGGGGGTGCTGAGGTTCGACCACAGCTTCAAGGCGCTCCCTCGAGGCGCTATGCTGGGATGAAGGAGGAGCAGGGGGTGCTGAGGTTCGACCACAGCTTCAAGGCGCTCCCTCGAGGCGCTATGCTGGGATGGAGGAGCCGGTGGTGCTGAGGTTCGACCACAGCTTCAAGGCGCTCCCTCGAGGCGCTATGCTGCGATGGAGGAGCCGGGGGTGCAGAGGTTCGACCACAGCTTCAAGGCGCTCCCTCGAGGCGCTATGCTGGGATGGAGGAGCCGGGGGTGCTGAGGTTCGACCACAGCTTCAAGGCGCTCCCTCGAGGCGCTATGCTGGGATGGAGGAGCGGGGGTGCTGAGGTTCGACCACAGCTTCAAGGCGCTCCCTCGAGGCGCTATGCTGGGATGGAGGAGCCGGGGGTGCTGAGGTTCGCCCACAGCTTCAAGGCGCTCCCTCGAGGCGCTATGCTGGGATGGAGGAGCTGGGGGTGCTGAGGTTCGACCACAGCTTCAAGGCACTTCCTCGAGGCGCTATGCTGGGATGGAGGAGGAGCCGGGGGTGCAGAGGTTCAACCACAGCTTCAAGGCACTCCCTCGAGGCGCTATGCTGGGATGAAGGAGGAGCCTGGGGTGCTGAGGTTCGACCACAGCTTCAAGGCGCTCCCTCGAGGAGCTATGCTGGGATGGAGGAGCCGGGGTTGCTGAGGTTCGACCACAGCTTCAAGGCGCTCCCTCGAGGCGCTATGCTGGGATGGAGGAGCCAGGAGAGCTGACCACAGCTTCAAGGCGCTCCCTCGAGGCGCTATGCTGGGATGGAAGAGCCGGGGGTGCAGAGGTTCGACCATAGCTTCAAGGCGCTCCCTCGAGGCGCTATGCTGGGATGGAGGAGCCGGGAGTGCTGACCACAGCTTCAAGGCGCTCCCTCGAGGCGCTATGCTGGGATGGAGGAGCCGGGAGTGCTGAAAACAGCTACAAGGCGCTCCCTCGAGGTGCTATGCTGGGATGAAGGAGGAGTCGGGGGGTGCAGATGTTCGACCACAGCTTCAAGGCGCTCCCTCGAGGCGCTATGCTGGGATGGAGGAGCCGTGAGTGCTGACCACAGCTTCAAGGCGCTCCATCGAGGCGCTATGCTGGGATGGAGGAGCCGGGAGTGCTGACCACAGCTTCAAGGCGCTCCCTCGAGGCGCTATGCTGGGATGGTGGAGGAGCAGGAGATGCTGAGGTTCGACCACAGCTTCAAGGCGCTCCCTCGAGGCGCTATGCTGGGATGGAGGAGCCGGGGGTTCAGAGGTTCGACCACAGCTTCAAGGCGCTCCCTCGAGGCGCTATGCTGGGATGGAGGAGCCGGGGGTGCAGAGGTTCGACCATAGCTTCAAGGCACTCCCTCGAGGCGCTATGGTGGGATGGAGGAGCCGGGGGGTGCTGAGGTGCGGCCACAGCTTCAAGGCGCTCCCTCGAGGTGCTATGCTGGGATGGAGGAGCCGGGGGTGCTGAGGTTCGACCACATCTTCAAGGCGCTCCCTCGAGGCGCTATGCTGGGATGAAGGAGAAGCTGGGGGTGCTGAGGTTCGACCACAGCTTCAAGGCGCTCCCTCGAGGCGGTATGCTGGGATGGAGGAGCCGGGGGTGCTGAGGTTTGACCACAGCTTCAAGGCGCCCCCTCGAGGCGCTATGCTGGGATGGAGGAGCCGGGGGTGCTGAAGTTCAACCACAGCTTCAAGGCGCTCCCTCGAGGCGCTATGCTGGGATGGAGGAGCCGGGGGTGCAGAGGTTCGACCATAGCTTCAAGGCGCTCCCTCAAGGCGCTATGCTGGGATGGAGGAGCCGGGAGTGCTGACCACAGCTTCAAGGCGCTCCATCGAGGCGCTATGCTGGGATGGAGTAGCCGGGAGTGCTGACCACAGCTTCTAGGCGCTCCCTCGAGGCGCAATGCTGGGATGGTGGAGGAGCAGGAGGTGCTGAGGTTCGACCACAGCTTCAAGGTGCTCCCTCGAGGCGCTATGCTGGGATGGAGGAGCCGGGGGTGCTGAGGTTCGACCACAGCTTCAAGGCGCTCCCTCGAGGCACTATGCTGGGATGGAGGAGCCGGGGTTGCCAAGGTTCAACCACAGCTTCAAGGCGCTCCCTTGAGGCGCTATGCTGGGATGGAGGAGCCGGGGGTGCAGAGGTTCGACCATAGTTTCAAGGCGCTCCCTCAAGGCGCTATGCTGGGATGGAGGAGCCGGGAGTGCTGACCACAGCTTCAAGACGCTCCCTCGAGGCGCTATGCTGGGATGGAGGAGCCGGGAGTGCTGACCACAGCTTCAAGACGCTCCCTCGAGGCGCTATGCTGGGATGGAGGAGCTGGGAGTGCTGACCACAGCTTCAAGGCGCTCCCTCGAGGCGCTATGCTGGGATGGAGGAGCCGGGAGTGCTGACCACAGCTTCAAGGCGCTCCCTCGAGGCACTAGGCTGGGATGGAGGAACCGGGAGTGCTGTAAACAGCTTCAAGGCGCTCCCTCGAGGCGCTATGCTGGGATGAAGGAGGAGCTGGGGGGTGCAGATGTTCGACCACAGCTTCAAGGAGCTCCCTCGAGGCGCTATGCAGGGATGGAGGAGCCGTGAGTGCTGACCACAGCTTCAAGGCGCTCCATCGAGGCGCTATGCTGGGATTGTGGAGCCGGGAGTGCTGACCACAGCTTCAAGGCGCTCCCTCGAGGCGCTATGCTGGGATGGTGGAGGAGCAGGAGGTGCTGAGGTTCGACCACAGCTTCAAGGCACTCCCTCGAGGCGCTATGCTGGGATGGAGGAGCCGGGGGTTCAGAGGTTCGACCACAGCTTCAAGGCGCTCCCTCGAGGCGCTATCCTGGGATGGAGGAGCCGGGGGTGCAGAGGTTCGACCACAGCTTCAAGTCGCTCCCTCGAGGCCCTATGCTGGGATGGAGGAGCCGGGGGTGCTGAGGTTCGGCCACAGCTTCAAGGTGCTCACTCGAGGCGCTATGCTGGGATGGAGGAGCCAGGGGTGCTGAGGTTCGACCACAGCTTCAAGGCGCTCCCTCGAGGCGCTATGCTGGGATGAAGGAGAAGCTGGGGGTGCTGAGGTTCGACCACAGCTTCAAGGCGCTCCCTCGAGGCGCTATGCTGGGATGGAGGAGACGGGGGTGCTGAGGTTCGACCACAGCTACAAGGCGCTCCCTCGAGGCGCTATGCTGGGATGAAGGAGAAGCTGGGGGTGCTGAGGTTCGACCACAGCTTCAAGGCGTTCCCTCGAGGCGCTATGCTGGGATGGAGGAGCCGGTGGTGCTGAGGTTCGACCACAGCTTCAAGGCGCTCCCTCGAGGCGCTATGCTGGGATGGAGGAGCCGGGGCTGCTGAGGTTCGACCACAGCTTCAAGGCGCTCCCTCGAGGCGCTATGCTGGGATGGAGGAGCGGGGGGTGCTGAGGTTCGACCAAAGCTTCAAGGCGCTTCCTCGAGGCGCTATGCTGGGATGGAGGAGCCGGGGGTGCTGAGGTACACCCACAGCTTCAAGGTGCTCCCTCGAGGCGCTATGCTGGGATGGAGGAGCTGGGGGTGCTGAGGTTCGACCACAGCTTCAAGGCACTTCCTCAAGGCGCTATGCTGGGATGGAGGAGGAGCCGGGGGTGCAGAGGTTCGACCACAGCTTCAAGGCGCTCCCTCGCGGCGCTATGTTCTGGGAGGAAGGAGGAGCCAGCGGTGCTGAGGTTCGACCACAGCTTCAAGGCGCTCCCTCGAGGAGCTATGCTGGGATGGAGGACCCGGGGTTGCTGAGGTTCGACCACAGCTTCAAGGCGCTCCCTCGAGGCGCTATGCTGGGATGGAGGAGCCGGGAGAGCTGACCACAGCTTCAAGGCGCTCCCTCGAGGCGCTATGCTGGGATGGAGGAGCCGGGGGTGCAGAGGTTCGACCATAGCTTCAAGGCGCTCCCTCGAGGCGCTATGCTGCGATGGAGGAGCCGGGAGTGCTGACCACAGCTTCAAGGCGCTCCCTCGACGCGCTATGCTGGGATGGAGGAGCCGGGAGTGCTGACCACAGCTTCAAGGCGCTCCCTCGAGGCGCTATGCTGGGATGGAGGAGACGGGGGTGCTGAGGTTCGACCACAGCTACAAGGCGCTCACTCGAGGTGCTATGCTGGGATGGAGGAGCCGGGGGTGATGAGGTTCGACCACAGCTTCAAGGCGCTCCCTCGAGGCGCTATGCTGGGATGAAGGAGGAGCAGGGGGTGCTGTGGTTCGACCACAGCTTCAAGGCCCTCCCTCGAGGCGCTATGCTGGGATGGAGGAGCCGGTGGTGCTGAGGTTCGACCACTGCTTCAAGGCGCTCCCTCGAGGCGCTATGCTGCGATGGAGGACTTGGGGGTGCAGAGGTTCGACCACAGCTTCAAGGCGCTCCCTCGAGGCGCTATGCTGGGATGGAGGAGCCGGGGGTGCTGAGGTTCGACCACAGCTTCAAGGCGCTCCCTCGAGGCGCTATGCTGGGATGGAGGAGCAGGGGGTGCTGAGGTTTGACCACAGCTTCAAGGCGCTCCCTCGAGGGGCTATGCTGGGATAGAGGAGCCGGGGGTGCAGAGGTTCGACCACAGCTTCAAGGCGCTCCCTCGAGGTGCTATGCTGGGATGGAGGAGCGGGGGGTGCTGAGGTTCGACCACAGCTTCAAGGCGCTCCCTCGAGGCGCTATGCTGGGATGGAGGAGCCGGGGGTGCTGAGGTTCGACCACAGCTTCAAGGCACTTCCTCGAGGCGCTATGCTGGGATGGAGGAGGAGCCGGGGGTGCAGAGGTTCGACCACAGCTTCAAGGCGCTCCCTCGAGGCGCTATGCTGGGATGAAGGAGGAGCCAGGGGTGCTGAGGTTCGACCACAGCTTCAAGGCGCTCCCTCGAGGAGCTATGCTGGGATGGAGGAGCCGGGGTTGCTGAGGTTCGACCACAGCTTCAAGGCGCTCCCTCAAGGCGCTATGCTGGGATGGAGGAGCCGGGAGAGCTGACCACAGCTTCAAGGCGCTCCCTCGAGGCGCTATGCTGGGATGGAGGAGCCGGGGTGCAGAGGTTCGACCATAGCTTCAAGGCGCTCCCTCGAGGCGCTATGCTGCGATGGAGGAGCCGGGAGTGCTGACCACAGCTTCAAGGTGCTCCCTCGACGCGCTATGCTGGGATGGAGGAGCCGGGAGTGCTGACCACAGCTTCAAGGCGCTCCCTCGAGGCGCTATGCTGGGATGGAGGAGCCGGGAGTGCTGACCACAGCTTCAAGGCACTCCCTCAAGGCACTATGCTGGGATGGAGGAGCCGGGAGTGCTGAAAACAGCTTCAAGGCGCTCCCTCGAGGCGCTATGCTGGGATGAAGGAGGAGTCGGGGGGTGCAGATGTTCGACCACAGCTTCAAGGCGCTCCTTCGAGGCGCTATGCTGGGATGGAGGAGCCGTGAGTGCTGACCGCAGCTTCAAGGCGCTCCATCGAGGCGCTATGCTGGGTTGGAGGAGCCGGGAGTGCTGACCACAGCCTCAAGGCGCTCCCTCGAGGCGCTATGCTGGGATGGTGGAGGAGCATGAGGTGCTGAGGTTCGACCACAGCTTCAAGGCGCTCCCTCGAGGCGCTATGCTGGGATGGAGGAGCCGGGGGTTCAGAGGTTCGACCACAGCTTCAAGGCGCTCCCTCGAGGCGCTATGCTGGGATGGAGGAGCCGGGGGTGCAGAGGTTCGACCATAGCTTCAAGGCGCTCCCTCGAGGCGCTATGCTGGGATGGAGGAGCCGGGGGTGCTGAGGTTCGACCACAGCTTCAAGGAGCTCCCTCGAGGCGCTATGCTGGGATGGAGGAGCCGGGGGTTCAGAGGTTCGACCACAGCTTCAAGGCGCTCCCTCGAGGCGCTATGCTGGGATGGAGGAGCCGGGGGTGCAGAGGTTCGACCATAGCTTCAAGGTGCTCCCTCGAGGCGCTATGCTGGGATGGAGGAGCCGGTGGTGCTGAGGTTCGACCACAGCTTCAAGGCGCTCCCTCGAGGCGCTATGCTGGGATGGAGGAGCCGGGGATGCAGAGGTTCGACCACAGCTTCAAGGCGCTCCCTCGAGGTGCTATGCTGGGATGGAGGAGCCGGGGGTGCTGAGGTTCGACCACAGCTTCAAGGCGCTCCCTCGAGGTGCTATGCTGGGATGGAGGAGCCGGGGGTGCTGAGGTTTGACCACAGCTTCAAGGCGCTCCCTCGAGGAGCTATGCTGGGATGGAGGAGCCGGGGTTGCTGAGGTTCGACCACAGCTTCAAGGTGCTCCCTCGAGGCGCTATGCTGGGATGGAGGAGCCGGTGGTGCTAAGGTTCGACCGCAGCTTCAAGGCGCTCCCTCGAGGCGCTATGCTGGGATGGAGGAGCCGGGAGTGCTGACCACAGCTTCAAGGCGCTCCCTCGAGGCGCTTTGCTGGGATGGAGGAGCCGGGGGTGCAGAGGATCGACCATAGCTTCAAGGCGCTCCCTCGAGGCGCTATGCTGGGATGGAGGAGCCGGGAGTGCTGACCACACCTTCAAGGCGCTCCCTCGAGGCGCTATGCTGGGATGGAGGAGCCGGGAGTGCTGACCACAGCTTCAAGGCGCTCCCTCGAGGCGCTATGCTGGGATGGAGGAGCCGGGAGTGCTGAAAACAGCTTCAAGGCGCTCCCTCGAGGCGCTATGCTGGGATGGTGGAGGAGCAGGAGGTGCTGAGGTTCGACCACAGCTTCAAGGCGGTCCCTCGAGGCGCTATGCTGGGATGGAGGAGCCGGGGGTTCAGAGGTTCGACCACAGCTTCAAGGCGCTCCCTCGAGGCGCTATGCTGGGATGGAGGAGCCGGGGGTGCAGAGGTTCGACCATAGCTTCAAAGCGCTCTCTCGAGGCGCTATGCTGGGATGGAGGAGCCGGGGGTGCTGAGGTTCAGCCACAGCTTCAAGGCGCTCCCTTGAGGCGCTATGATGGGATGGAGGAGCCGGGGGTGCAGAGGTTCGACCACTGCTTCAATGCGCTCCCTCGAGGCGCTATGATGGGATGGAGGAGCCGGGGGGTGCAGAGGTTCGACCACAGCTTCAAGGCGCTCCCTCGAGGCGCTATGCTGGGATGGAGGAGCCGGGGGTGCTGAGGTTCGACCACAGCTTCAAGGCGCTCCCTCGAGGCACTATGCTGGGATGGAGGAGCCGGGGCGCAGAGGTTCGACCACAGCTTCAAGGCGATCCCTCGAGACGCTATGCTGGGATGGAGGAGCCGGGGGTGCTGAGGTTCAGCCACAGCTTCAAGGCGCTCCCTTGAGGCGCTATGATGGGATGGAGGAGCCGGGGGTGCAGAGGTTCGACCACAGCTTCAATGCGCTCCCTCGAGGCGCTATAATGGGATGGAGGAGCCGGGGGGTGCAGAGGTTCGACCACAGCTTCAAGGCGCTCCCTCGAGGCGCTATGCTGGGATGGAGGAGCCGGGGGTGCTGAGGTTCGACCACAGCTTCAAGGCGCTCCCTCGAGGCACTATGCTGGGATGGAGGAGCCGGGAGTGCTGACCACAGCTTCAAGGCGCTCCCTCGAGGCGCTATGCTGGGATGGAGGAGCCGGGAGTGCTGAAAACAGCTTCAAGGCGCTCCCTCGAGGCGCTATGCAGGGATGAAGGAGGAATCGGGGGGTGCAGATGTTTGACCACAGCTTCAAGGCGCTCCCTCGAGGCGCTATGCTGGGATGGAGGAGCCGTGAGTGCTGACCACAGCTTCAAGGCGCTCCATTGAGGCGCTATGCTGGGATGGAGGAGCCGGGAGTGCTGACCACAGCTTCAAGACGCTCCCTCGAGGCGCTATGCTGGGATGGTGGAGGAGCAGGAGGTGCTGAGGTTCGACCACAGCTTCAAGGCGCTCCCTCGAGGCGCTATGCTGGGATGGAGGAGCCGGGGGTTCAGAGGTTCGACCACAGCTTCAAGGCGCTCCCTCGAGGCGCTATGCTGGGATGGAGGAGCCGGGGGTGCAGAGGTTCGACCATAGCTTCAAGGCGCTCCCTCGAGGCGCTATGCTGGGATGGAGGAGCCGGGGGTGCTGAGGTTCGGCCACAGCTTCAAGGCGCTCCCTCGAGGCGCTATGCTGGGATGGAGGAGCCGGGGGTGCTGAAGTTCGACCACAGCTTCAAGGCGCTCCCTCGAGGCGCTATGCTGGGATGAAGGAGAAGCTGGGGGTGCTGAGGTTCGACCACAGCTTCAAGGCGCTCCCTCGAGGCGCTATGCTGGGATGGAGGAGCCGGGGGTGCTGAGGTTTGACCACAGCTTCAAGGCTCCCCCTCGAGGCGCTATGCTGGGATGGAGGAGCCGGGGGTGCTGAAGTTCGACCCCAGCTTCAAGGCGCTCCCTCTAGGCGCTATCCTGGGATGGAGGAGCCGGGGGTGCAGAGGTTCGACCACAGCTTCAAGTCGCTCCCTCGAGGCGCTATGCTGGGATGGAGGAGCCGGGGGTGCTGAGGTTCGGCCACAGCTTCAAGGTGCTCACTCGAGGCGCTATGCTGGGATGGAGGAGCCAGGGGTGCTGAGGTTCGACCACAGCTTCAAGGCGCTCCCTCGAGGCGCTATGCTGGGATGAAGGAGAAGCTGGGGGTGCTGAGGTTCGACCACAGCTTCAAGGCGCTCCCTCGAGGCGCTATGCTGGGATGGAGGAGACGGGGGTGCTGAGGTTCGACCACAGCTACAAGGCGCTCCCTCGAGGCGCTATGCTGGGATGAAGGAGAAGCTGGGGGTGCTGAGGTTCGACCACAGCTTCAAGGCGTTCCCTCGAGGCGCTATGCTGGGATGGAGGAGCCGGTGGTGCTGAGGTTCGACCACAGCTTCAAGGCGCTCCCTCGAGGCGCTATGCTGGGATGGAGGAGCCGGGGCTGCTGAGGTTCGACCACAGCTTCAAGGCGCTCCCTCGAGGCGCTATGCTGGGATGGAGGAGCGGGGGGTGCTGAGGTTCGACCACAGCTTCAAGGCGCTCCCTCGAGGCGCTATGCTGGGATGGAGGAGCCGGGGGTGCTGAGGTACACCCACAGCTTCAAGGTGCTCCCTCGAGGCGCTATGCTGGGATGGAGGAGCTGGGGGTGCTGAGGTTCGACCACAGCTTCAAGGCAATTCCTCAAGGCGCTATGCTGGGATGGAGGAGGAGCCGGGGGTGCAGAGGTTCGACCACAGCTTCAAGGTGCTCCCTCGAGGAGCTATGCTGGGATGGAGGACCCGGGGTTGCTGAGGTTCGACCACAGCTTCAAGGCGCTCCCTCGAGGCGCTATGCTGGGATGGAGGAGCCGGGAGAGCTGACCACAGCTTCAAGGCGCTCCCTCGAGGCGCTATGCTGGGATGGAGGAGCCGGGGGTGCAGAGGTTCGACCATAGCTTCAAGGCGCTCCCTCGAGGCGCTATGCTGGGATGGTGGAGGAGCAGGAGGTGCTGAGGTTCGACCACAGCTTCAAGGCGCTCCCTCGAGGCGCTATGCTGGGATGGAGGAGCCGGGGGTTCAGAGGTTCGACCACAGCTTCAAGGCGCTCCCTCGAGGCTCTATGCTGGGATGGAGGAGCCGGGGGTGCAGAGGTTCGACCATAGCTTCAAGGCGCTCCCTCGAGGCGCTATGCTGGGATGGAGGAGCCGGGGGTGCTGAGGTTCGGCCACAGCTTCAAGGCGCTCCCTCGAGGCGCTATGCTGGGATGGAGGAGCCGGGGGTGCTGAAGTTCGACCACAGCTTCAAGGCGCTCCCTCGAGGCGCTATGCTGGGATGAAGGAGAAGCTGGGGGTGCTGAGGTTCGACCACAGCTTCAAGGCGCTCCCTCGAGGCGCTATGCTGGGATGGAGGAGCCGGGGGTGCTGAGGTTTGACCACAGCTTCAAGGCTCCCCCTCGAGGCGCTATGCTGGGATGGAGGAGCCGGGGGTGCTGAAGTTCGACCCCAGCTTCAAGGCGCTCCCTCGAGGCGCTATCAAGGCGCTCCCTCGAGGCGCTATCCTGGGATGGAGGAGCCGGGGGTGCAGAGGTTCGACCACAGCTTCAAGTCGCTCCCTCGAGGCGCTATGCTGGGATGGAGGAGCCTGGGGTGCTGAGGTTCGGCCACAGCTTCAAGGTGCTCACTCGAGGCGCTATGCTGGGATGGAGGAGCCAGGGGTGCTGAGGTTCGACCACAGCTTCAAGGCGCTCCCTCGAGGCGCTATGCTGGGATGAAGGAGAAGCTGGGGGTGCTGAGGTTCGACCACAGCTTCAAGGCGCTCCCTCGAGGCGCTATGCTGGGATGGAGGAGACGGGGGTGCTGAGGTTCGACCACAGCTACAAGGCGCTCCCTCGAGGCGCTATGCTGGGATGAAGGAGAAGCTGGGGGTGCTGAGGTTCGACCACAGCTTCAAGGCGTTCCCTCGAGGCGCTATGCTGGGATGGAGGAGCCGGTGGTGCTGAGGTTCGACCACAGCTTCAAGGCGCTCCCTCGAGGCGCTATGCTGGGATGGAGGAGCCGGGGCTGCTGAGGTTCGACCACAGCTTCAAGGCGCTCCCTCGAGGCGCTATGCTGGGATGGAGGAGCGGGGGGTGCTGAGGTTCGACCACAGCTTCAAGGCGCTCCCTCGAGGCGCTATGCTGGGATGGAGGAGCCGGGGGTGCTGAGGTACACCCACAGCTTCAAGGTGCTCCCTCGAGGCGCTATGCTGGGATGGAGGAGGAGCCGGGGGTGCAGAGGTTCGACCACAGCTTCAAGGCGCTCCCTCGAGGCGCTATGCTGGGAGGAAGGAGGAGCCAGGGGTGCTGAGGTTCGACCACAGCTTCAAGGCGCTCCCTCGAGGAGCTATGCTGGGATGGAGGACCCGGGGTTGCTGAGGTTCGACCACAGCTTCAAGGCGCTCCCTCGAGGCGCTATGCTGGGATGGAGGAGCCGGGAGAGCTGACCACAGCTTCAAGGCGCTCCCTCGAGGCGCTATGCTGGGATGGAGGAGCCGGGGGTGCAGAGGTTCGACCATAGCTTCAAGGCGCTCCCTCGAGGCGCTATGCTGCGATGGAGGAGCCGGGAGTGCTGACCACAGCTTCAAGGCGCTCCCTCGACGCGCTATGCTGGGATGGAGGAGCCGGGAGTGCTGACCACAGCTTCAAGGCGCTCCCTCGAGGCGCTATGCTGGGATGGAGGAGACGGGGGTGCTGATGTTCGACCACAGCTACAAGGCGCTCACTCGAGGTGCTATGCTGGGATGGAGGAGCCGGGGGTGCTGAGGTTCGACCACAGCTTCAAGGCGCTCCCTCGAGGTGCTATGCTGGGATGAAGGAGGAGCAGGAGGTGCTGAGGTTCGACCACAGCTTCAAGGCGCTCCCTCGAGGCGCTATGCTGGGATGGAGGAGCCGGGGGTTCAGAGGTTCGACCACAGCTTCAAGGCGCTCCCTCGAGGCGCTGTGCTGGGATGGAGGAGCCGGGGGTGCAGAGGTTCGACCATAGCTTCAAAGCGCTCTCTCGAGGCGCTATGCTGGGATGGAGGAGCCGGGGGTGCTGAGGTTCGGCCACAGCTTCAAGGCGCTCCCTTGAGGCGCTATGATGGGATGGAGGAGCCGGGGGTGCAGAGGTTCGACCACAGCTTCAATGCGCTCCCTCGAGGCGCTATGATGGGATGGAGGAGCCGGGGGGTGCAGAGGTTCGACCACAGCTTCAAGGCGCTCCCTCGAGGCGCTATGCTGGGATGGAGGAGCCGGGGGTGCTGAGGTTCGACCACAGCTTCAAGGCGCTCCCTCGAGGCACTATGCTGGGATGGAGGAGCCGGGGCACAGAGGTTCGACCACAGCTTCAAGGCGATCCCTCGAGGCGCTATGCTGGGATGGAGGAGCCGGGAGTGCTGACCACAGCTTCAAGGCGCTCCCTCGAGGCGCTATGCTGGGATGGAGGAGCCGGGAGTGCTGAAAACAGCTTCAAGGCGCTCCCTCGAGGCGCTATGCAGGGATGAAGGAGGAATCGGGGGGTGCAGATGTTTGACCACAGCTTCAAGGCGCTCCCTCGAGGCGCTATGCTGGGATGGAGGAGCCGTGAATGCTGACCACAGCTTCAAGGCGCTCCATTGAGGCGCTATGCTGGGATGGAGGAGCCGGGAGTGCTGACCACAGCTTCAAGACGCTCCCTCGAGGCGCTATGCTGGGATGGTGGAGGAGCAGGAGGTGCTGAGGTTCGACCACAGCTTCAAGGCGCTCCCTCGAGGCGCTATGCTGGGATGGAGGAGCCGGGGGTTCAGAGGTTCGACCACAGCTTCAAGGCGCTCCCTCGAGGCGCTATGCTGGGATGGAGGACCCGGGGGTGCAGAGGTTCGACCATAGCTTCAAGGCGCTCCCTCGAGGCGCTATGCTGGGATGGAGGAGCCGGGGGTGCTGAGGTTCGGCCACAGCTTCAAGGCGCTCCCTCGAGGCGCTATGCTGGGATGGAGGAGCCGGGGGTGCTGAGGTTCGACCACAGCTTCAAGGCGCTCCCTCGAGGCGCTATGCTGGGATGAAGGAGAAGCTGGGGGTGCTGAGGTTCGACCACAGCTTCAAGGCGCTCCCTCGAGGCGCTATGCTGGGATGGAGGAGCCGGGGGTGCTGAGGTTTGACCACAGCTTCAAGGCTCCCCCTCGAGGCGCTATGCTGGGATGGAGGAGCCGGGGGTGCTGAAGTTCGACCCCAGCTTCAAGGCGCTCCCTCGAGGCGCTATGCTGGGATGGAGGAGCTGGGGGTGCTGAGGTTTGACCACAGCTTCAAGGCGCTCCCTCGAGGGGCTATGCTGGGATGGAGGAGCCGGGGGTGCAGAGGTTCGACCACAGCTTCAAGGCGCTCCCTCGAGGCGCTATGCTGGGATGGAGGAGCCGGGGTTGCTGAGGTTCGCCCACAGCTTCAAGGCGCTCCCTCGAGGCGCTATGCTGGGATGGAGGAGCCGGGGGTGCTGAGGTTTGACCACAGCTTCAAGGCGCCCCCTCGAGGCGCTATGCTGGGATGGAGGAGCCGGGGGTGCTGAAGTTCGACCACAGCTTCAAGGCGCTCCCTCGAGGCGCTATGCTGGTATGGAGGAGCTGGGGGTGCTGAGGTTTGACCACAGCTTCAAGGCGCTCCCTCGAGGGGCTATGCTGGGATGGAGGAGCCGGGGGTGCAGAGGTTCGACCACAGCTTCAAGGCGCTCCCTCGAGGCGCTATGCTGGGATGGAGGAGCCGGGGTTGCTGAGGTTCGCCCACAGCTTCAAGGCGCTCCCTCGAGGTGCTATGCTGGGATGGAGGAGCGGGGGGTGCAGAGGTTCGACCACAGCTTCAAGGCGCTCCCTCGAGGCGCTATGCTGGGATGGAGGAGCCGGGGGTGCTGAGGTTCGGCCACAGCTTCAAGGCACTCCCTCGAGGCGCTATGCTGGGATGGAGGAGCCGGGGGTGCTGAGGTTCGACCACAGCTTCAAGGCACTCCCTCGAGGCGCGATGCTGGGATGAAGGAGAAGCTGGGGGTGCTGAGGTTCGACCACAGCTTCAAGGCGCTCCCTCGAGGCGCTATGCTGGGATGGAGGAGCCGGGGGTGCAGAGATTTGACCACAGCTTCAAGGCGCCCCCTCGATGCGCTATGCTGGGATGGAGGAGCCGGGGGTGCTGAAGTTCGACCACAGCTTCAAGGCGCTCCCTCGAGGCGCTATGCTGGGATGAAGGAGTAGCAGGGGGTGCTGAGGTTCGACCACAGCTTCAAGGCGCTCCCTCGAGGCGCTATGCTGGGATGGAGGAGCCGGTGGTGCTGAGGTTCGACCACAGCTTCAAGGCACTCCCTCGAGGCGCTATGCTGGGATGGAGGAGCCGGTTGTGCTGAGGTTCGACCACAGCTTCAAGGCGCTCCCTCGAGGCGCTATGCTGGGATGGAGGAGCCGGGGGTGCAGAGGTTCGACCACAGCTTCAAGGCGCTCCCTGGAGGCGCTATGCTGGGATGGAGGAGCCGGGAGTGCTGACCACAGCTTTAAGGCGCTCCCTCGAGGCGCTATGCTGGGATGGAGGAGCCGGGAGTGCTGACCACAGCTTCAAGGCGCTCCCTCGAGGTGCTATGCTGGAATGGAGGAGCCGGGAGTGCTGAAAACAGCTTCAAGGCGCTCCCTCGAGGTGCTATGCTGGGATGAAGGAGGAGCCGGGGGGTGCAGAGGTTCGACCACAGCTTCAAGGCGCTCCCTCGAGGCGCTGCGCTGGGATGGAGGAGCCGGGAGTGCTGACCACAGCTTCAAGGCGCTCCATCGAGGCGCTATGCTGGGATGGAGGAGCCGGGAGTGCTGACCACAGCTTCTAGGCGCTCCCTTGAGGCGCTATGCTGGGATGGTGGAGGAGCAGGAGGTGCTGAGGTTCGACCACAGCTTCAAGGCGCTCCCTCGAGGCGCTATGCTGGGATGGAGGAGCCGGGGTTGCTGAGGTTCGACCACAGCTTCAAGGCGCTCCCTCGAGGCGCTATGCTGGGATGGAGGAGCCGGTGGTGCTAAGGTTCGACCGCAGCTTCAAGGCGCTCCCTCGAGGCGCTATGCTGGGATGAAGGAGGAGCCGGGGGGTGCAGAGGTTCGACCACAGTTTCAAGGCGCTCCCTCGAGGCACTATGCTGGGATGGAGGAGCGGGGGGTGCTGAGGTTCGACCACAGCTTCAAGGCGCTCCCTCGAGGCGCTATGCTGGGATTAAGGAGGAGCCGGGGGTGCAGATGTTCGACCACAGCTTCAAGGCGCTCCCTAGAGGCGCTATGCTGGGATGGAGGAGCCTGGGGTGCTGAGGTTCGCCCACAGCTCCAAAGCGCTCCCTTGAGGCGCTATGCTGGGATGCAGGAGCCGGGGGTGCTGAGGTTCGACCACAGCTTCAAGGCGCTCCCTCGAGGCGCTATGCTGGGATGGAGGAGCTGGGGGTGCTGAGGTTCGACCACAGCTTCAAGGTACTCCCTCGAGGTGCTATGCTGGGATGGAGGAGGAGCCGGGGGTGCAGAGGTTCGACCACAGCTTCAAGGCGCTCCCTCGAGGTGCTATGCTGGGATGAAGGAGGAGCCTGGGGTGCTGAGGTTCGACCACAGCTTCAAGGCGCTCCCTCGAGGAGCTATGCTGGGATGGAGGAGCCAGGGTTGCTGAGGTTCGACCACAGCTTCAAGGCGCTCCCTCGAGGCGCTATGCTGGGATGGAGGAGCCGGGAGTGCTGACCACAGCTTCAAGGCGCTCCCTCGAGGCGCTATGCTGGGATGAAGGAGGAGCAGGGGGTGCTGAGGTTCGACCACAGCTTCAAGGCGCTCCCTCGAGGCGCTATGCTGGGATGGAGGAGCCGGTGGTGCTGAGGTTCGACCACATCTTCAAGGCGCTCCCTCGAGGCGCTATGCTGGGATGGAGGCGCTGGGGTTGCTGAGGTTCGACCACAGCTTCAAGGTACTCCCTCGAGGCGCTATGCTGGGATGGAGGAGCCGGTGGTGCTGAGGTTCGACCACAGCTTCAAGGCGCTCCCTCGAGGCGCTATGCTGGGATGGAGGAGCCGGGGGTGCAGAGGTTCGACCACAGCTTCAAGGCGCTCCCTCGAGGCGCTATGCTGGGATGGAGGAGCCGGGAGTGCTGACCACAGCTTCAAGGCACTCCCTCGAGGTGCTATGCTGGGATGGAGGAGCCGGGAGTGCTGACCACAGCTTCAAGGCGCTCCCTCGAGGCGCTATGCTGGGATGGAGGAGTCGGGAGTGCTGAAAACAGCTTCAAGGCGCTCCCTCGAGGCGCTATGCTGGGATGAAGGAGGAGCCGGGGGGTGCAGAGGTTCGACCACAGCTTCAAGGCGCTCCCTCGAGGTGCTATGCTGGGATGGAGGAGCCGGGAGTGCTGACCACAGCTTCAAGGCGCTCCATCGAGGTGCTATGCTGGGATGGAGGAGCCGGGAGTGCTGACCACAGCTTCTAGGCGCTCCCTCGAGGCGCTATGCTGGGATGGTGGAGGAGCAGGAGGTGCGGAGGTTCGACGACAGCTTCAAGGCGCTCCCTCGAGGCGTTATGCTGGGATGGAGGAGCCGGGGGTGCTGAGGTTCGACCACAGCTTCAAGGCGCTCCCTCGAGGCGCTATGCTGGGATGGAGGAGCCGGGGTTGCTGAGGTTCGACCACAGCTTCAAGGCGCTCCCTCGAGGCGCTATGCTGGGATGGAGGAGCCGGTGGTGCTAAGGTTCGACCGCAGCTTCAAGGCGCTCCCTCGAGGCGCTATGCTGGGATGAAGGAGGAGCCGGGGGGTGCAGAGGTTCGACCACAGCTTCAAGGCGCTCCCTCGAGGCACTATGCTGGGATGGAGGAGCGGGGGGTGCTGAGGTTCGACCACAGCTTCAAGGCGCTCCCTCGAGGCGCTATGCTGGGATTAAGGAGGAGCCGGGGGGTGCAGATGTTCGACCACAGCTTCAAGGCGCTCCCTCGAGGCGCTATGCTGGGATGGAGGAGCCTGGGGTGCTGAGGTTCGCCCACAGCTCCAAGGCGCTCCCTTGAGGCGCTATGCTGGGATGGAGGAGCCGGGGGTGCTGAGGTTCGACCACAGCTTCAAGGCGCTCCCTCGAGGCGCTATGCTGGGATGGAGGAGCCGGGGGTTCAGAGGTTCGACCACAGCTTCAAGGCGCTCCCTCGAGGCGCTATGCTGGGATGGAAGAGCCGGGGGTGCAGAGGTTCGACCATAGCTACAAGGCGCTCCCTCTAGGCGCTATGCTGGGATGGAGGAGCCGGGGGTGCTGAGGTTCTGCCACAGCTTCAAGGCGCTCCCTCGAGGCGCTATGCTGGGATGGAGGAGCCGGGGGTGCTGAGGTTCGACCACAGCTTCAAGGCGCTCCCTCGAGGCGCTATGCTGGGATGAAGGAGAAGCTGGGGGTGCTGAGGTTCGACCACAGCTTCAAGGCGCTCCCTCGAGGCGCTATGCTGGGATGGAGGAGTCGGGGGTGCTGAGGTTTGACCACAGCTTCAAGGTGCCCCCTCGAGGCGCTATGCTGGGATGGAGGAGCTGGGGGTGCTGAAGTTCGACCACAGCTTCAAGGCGTTCCCTCGAGGCGCTATGCTGGGATGGAGGAGCTGGGGGTGCTGAGGTTTGACCACAGCTTCAAGGCGCTCCCTCGAGGGGCTATGCTGGGATGGAGGAGCCGGGGGTGCAGAGGTTCGACCACAGCTTCAAGGCGCTCCCTCAAGGCGCTATGCTGGGATGGAAGAGCCGGGGTTGCTGAGGTTCGCCCACAGCTTCAAGGCGCTCCCTCGAGGTGCTATGCTGGGATGGAGGAGCGGGGGGTGCTGAGGTTCGACCACAGCTTCAAGGCGCTCCCTCGAGGCGATATGCTGGGATGGAGGAGCCGGGGGTGCTGAGGTTCGGCCACAGCTTCAAGGCGCTCCCTCGAGGCGCTATGCTGGGATGGAGGAGACGGGGGTGCTGAGGTTCAACCACAGCTTCAAGGCACTCCCTCGAGGTGCTATGCTGGGATGAAGGAGAAGCTGGGGGTGCTGAGGTTCGACCACAGCTTCAAGGCGCTCCCTTGAGGCGCTATGCTGGTATGGAGGAGCCGGGGGTGCAGAGGTTTGACCACAGCTTCAAGGCGCCCCCTCGAGGTGCTATGCTGGGATGGAGGAGCCGGGGGTGCTGAAGTTCGACCACAGCTTCAAGGCGCTCCCTCGAGGCGCTATGCTGGGATGAAGGAGGAGCAGGGGGTGCTGAGGTTCGACCACAGCTTCAAGGCGCTCCCTCGAGGTGCTATGCTGGGATGGAGGAGCCGGTGGTGCTGAGGTTCGACCACAGGTTCAAGGCGCTCCCTCGAGGCACTATGCTGGGATGGAGGAGCCGGTGGTGCTGAGGTTTGACCACAGCTTCAAGGCGCTCCCTCGAGGCGCTATGCTGGGATGGAGGAGCCGGGGGTGCAGAGGTTCAACCACAGCTTCAAGGCGCTCCCTCAAGGCGCTATGCTGGGATGGAGGAGCCGGAAGTGCTGACCACAGCTTCAAGGCGCTCCCTCGAGGCGCTATGCTGGGATGGAGGAGCCGGGAGTGCTGACCACAGCTTCAAGGCGCTCCCTCGAGGCGCTATGCTGGGATGGAGGAGCCGGGAGTGCTGAAAACAGCTTCAAGGCGCTCCCTCGAGGTGCTATGCTGGGATGAAGGAGGAGCCGGGGGGTGCAGAGGTTCGACCACAGCTTCAAGGCGCTCCCTCGAGGCGCTAAGCTGGGATGGAGGAGCCGGGAGTACTGACCACAGCTTCAAGGCGCTCCATCGAGGCGCTATGCTGGGATGGTGGAGGAGCAGGAGGTGCTGAGGTTCGACCAAAGCTTCAAGGCGCTCCCTCGAGGCGCTATGCTGGGATGGTGGAGGAGCAGGAGGTGCTGAGGTTCAACCATAGCTTCAAGGCGCTCCCTCGAAGCGCTATGCTGGGATGGGGGAGCTGGGGGTGCTGAGGTTCGACCACAGCTTCAAGGCGCTCCCTCGAGGCGCTATGCTGGGATGGAGGAGCCGGGGTTGCTGAGGTTCGACCACAGCTCCAAGGCGCTCCCTTGAGGCGCTATGCTGGGATGGAGGAGCCGGGGGTGCTGAGGTTCGACCACAGCTTCAAGGCGCTCCCTCGAGGCGCTATGCTGGGATGGAGGAGCCGGGGGTTCAGAGGTTCGACCACAGCTTCAAGGCGCTCCCTCGAGGCGCTATGCTGGGATGGAAGAGCCGGGGGTGCAGAGGTTCGACCATAGCTTCAAGGCGCTTGTTAGACGGGGACCCTGAGGGTCGGCCGGATACCGAGGGAGAGATCCCCGAGGGGGACTGTCTCCGGCGATCGTACAGACAAGTACCCTCCTTCCCCACAAACAGGCACCACACCAAGTCGAGTTCAAGGCTTTATATAAGGTTCTTAAGGCAAGGATATCAGCGATACAGGATAACTTGGACCCGGGGGTCCTCTCACTTCTAGTCTCTGTAGGGAAAGGGGGTAGCGGGACAGTCTTGGTACCGGATCGGTACAGGTAGTGGTAAAAGGCGAGCTCACAATCCTCGAGCTGGAGGGTCTGTGGATCGGGCCGCGGCAGCGCCAGCAGGCCACGGTGATAGTCTCATAAAGCAGAGGGCCGCGGCAGCGCCAGCAGGCCAAGTCGATGGTTTCACGAGGCAGAGGGCCGCGGCAGCGCCAGCAGGCCAAGACGATGGTTTCACGAGGCAGAGGGCCGCGGCAGCGCCAGCAGGCCAAGGCGATGGTTTCACGAGGCAGAGGGCCGCGGCAGCGCCAGCAGGCCAAGACGATGGTTTCACGAGGCAGAGGGCCGCGGCAGCGCCAGCAGGCCAAGACGATGGTTTCACGAGGCAGAGGGCCGCGGCAGCGCCAGCAGGCCAAGACGATGGTTTCACGAGGCAGAGGGCCGCGGCAGCGCCAGCAGGCCAAGTCACGGATGAGTTCTTCTCGGGTCTCTCGACTCCAGGATACAACTGCCTTCCTGGTCTGGCCCTGCCCCAGTTATAGGTCTGGTCCCCTTTGATGTCCGGACCCTCGCGCCTGGGGGCCGGGAGGTCCGGGATGAGGGAGTCCAGACACCCAGCAGGGGGGTGGAGCCAGCGCCCAGGCGGCCTGGGGTGATCGACACCTGGCGGAGGAGAGCCGTTGACGATTCCTTCTCCCATTGACTCGCCAAGTGATCACTCTGCCTCCTGGGAGGATGGTGGGGCCTCGATGTCGGGGCCGGCCGGGCCCTGGGTTAGGGTCGAGTTGAGGCCACGCGGCCTCGTGCTGCAGTGCCCCAAGATGGCGGCCGGGTCGATGTCGTGGGGTAGATGGTGACCCGGGCCAGCTGGGTCCGGAGCTGGTGTCTTGTAGTGGAGGGATTGCAGGGTACTTCGGGTGGTCGTTTGTGGACTCTGGCTGGGGATGCAGGGAGAGCCAGGGTCCTGGTCCCATTGCGGGGAGGGGGGACAGCTCGAACATGCGGCCTGTCCAACATGCGTCCCCCCCAGCTGAAGGCGGGGAGAGTCAGCCATCTTCCTGGGGACTCTCCTCGCTGAGGCGGAAAAAGCGTGACAGGCCGTCGGCGTTGGCGTGGTCCTGGCCTGGACGATGTTCCACCGTGAAGTCCATCCCCTGCAGGGAGATGGACCAGCGCAACAGCTTCGGGTTCTCCCCCCGCATTTGCATCAGCCATTGCAGGGGTCGGTGGTCTGTTTGCACCCGGAAGTGGGTGCCGAAGAGGTATGGCCGGAGCTTCTTGAGTGCCCAGACTACGGCGAAGGCCTCCCTCTCAATGGTGCTCCAGCGCTGTTCTCGGGGCAAGAGGCGTCTGCTGATGAAGACCACCGGATGGTCGACCCCTTCGGTGTTGAGTTGGGAGAGGACGGCCCCCACACCATGATCGGAGGCGTCCGTCTGCACAATGAATTCCCGGCTGTAGTCGGGAGCCTGGAGCACGGGGGCCGTGCACATGGCGGTCTTTAGCTTCTCGAAGGCTGATTGGCAGTCCGGGGTCCAGTTGACGGTTTTGGGGCTCTTTTTGGAGGTGAGCTCTGTGAGGGGCCCCACGATGCTGCCATAGTCCTTCACGAACCGCCGGTAGTATCCGGTGAGCCCCAGGAAGGCCCGGACCTCCGTTTGGCTCGTAGGGGGTTGCCAGGCCTGGATGGCAGCAATCTTGAGTTGGAGAGGGGCCACCAGCCCGCTTCCCACTTGGTGTCCCAGGTAGGTCACGGACCCTTGGCCAACTTGGCACTTGCTGGCCTTGATGGTGAGCCCGGCTTGCTGGAGGGCGTGTAGAACCTCCCGCAGGTGGCGGAGGTGGTCGGTCCACTGGTGGCTGTACACAGCAATGTCGTCCAGGTAGGCGGCGCTGAAGTCTTCCAGGCCCGCCAGTACCTGGTTTACCAGCCGTTGGAACGTTGCCGGGGCGTTTTTCATGCCGAAGGGCATGACTTTAAAGTGGTAGTGCCCGTCTGGGGTAGAGAAGGCGGATCGTTCTTGGGCCCTAGGGGTGAGGCCGATCTGCCAGTAGCCCGCTGTTAGGTCGAAGATGCTCAGGTAGCGGGCGGCCCCCATCCGGTCAATTAGCTCGTCTGCCCGGGGGATGGGATGAGCGTCGGTCCGGGTAACTGCATTCAGCCCTCGATAGTCCACGCAGAACCGGAGCTCAGGGGCAACGCCCGGGGCAGCTGCCTTGGGAACCAGGACGACTGGGCTCGCCCAGGGACTGTCTGAGGGTTCGATCACTCCTAGGGTCAGCATCTTGGACACCTCGGTCTGGATGCAGGCTCGTACCCGGTCTGGTACGCGGTATGCTCGGTGTCGAATAGGAGGGCTGTCCCCGGTGTCCACATCGTGGAGGCACCAGGGGGTGACTCCGGGGGTGAGGGAGAACAGGGAGGCGAACTGCCTCAGGAGCGTTTGGCAGTCCTGGCGTTGCTCCGGGGACAGGGCCTCGGAGAGCTGGACCCCTTCCACTGAGCCATCCTGCTCGAGGGCCCTCAGTAAGTCCGGAAGGGGTTCGGAGTCTTCTTCTGTCCCAGTATCGGTAGCCATCAGGAGGCTGAGTTCGGATCGCACAAAATGGGGTTTGAGCCTGTTGGCATGGAGGACCCGTAGGGGGTTCCGGGCAGTCTCCATGTCGATTAAATAGGTGACGGGCCCCTTGCGTTCGATTACCTTGAAGGGCCCGGACCATCTGTCTTGGAGGGCACAGGGCTCAACCGGGGACATCACCCAGACCTGTTGTCCAGGTTCGAACTCAATGGAGGACGTGTGCTGATCGTACCACCTCTTCATGTCCTCCTGACTGGCCTCGAGGTTGGCTTTGGCGGTGTCTCGGAACCGCCGGGTCTGGTTGCGGAGAGCCAGGAGATACCGGTAGATGTCCGGGGGAGTTTTCTGGGGAGGCTGCTCCCAACCTTCCTTGACTAGGCTGAGGGGGCCCCGGACGGGGTGCCCGTACAGTAGTTCAAAGGGGCTGAAGCCGAGGGACTTCTGCGGGACCTCCCGATAGGCAAACAGGAGGCATGGAAGCAGTACGTCCCACTGGCGTCGAAGGGGTTCTTCTAGACCCATAATCATCCCCTTGAGGGTGCGGTTGAATCTCTCGACCAGTCCGTTTCCTTGCGGGTGATAGGGGGTCGTGAATTTGTAGGTGACCCCGCATTGCTGCCAGAGGGACTTCATATATCTGGAGATAAAGTTCGTGCCCCTGTCACTGACGACCTCCCGGGGGAACCCCACCCGGGAGAAGATCCCCATCAGGGCCCGGCCCACCACGGGGGCCGTCACAGTCCGAAGAGGGATGGCCTCGGGATAGCGGGTGGCGTGGTCTACAAGGACCAGGATGAACCGGTGTCCTTGGGCTGTTCGAGGGTCGAGGGGCCCCACAATGTCTATTCCCACTCGTTCAAACGGGGTGGTGACGACAGGAAAGGGTTGTAATGGTGCTTTGATTTTTCGGCCACTTTTTCCGCTGGCCTGGCAGGTGGGGCAGGCCTTGCAGTGGTTGGTGACATCCTTCCGCATGTGGGGCCAGAAAAAATGGGTCACCAGGCGGTCGTAGGTTTTATCCTGCCCCAGGTGTCCGGCAAGGGGGACATCGTGGGCTAAGTTCAGGAGGAAGTCTCGGAAGCGAAGGGGCACCACCAGCACCCGACTGGCCCCTAGTTCTGCAATTTTCTGCTCGCTGTAGAGCAGGTCTTGGTCCCAGTAGATCCAGTGGGCCCCCGAGGTATCCCCGGTGCTCTGGGCCAGGGCTTGCTGCCGGAGTCCTTCGAGAGAAGGACAGGTTTTTTGCTCGGCCCGGAATTGTTCCTGCGTGGGGCCTCCCTCCTGCCGCCATTGTGCCAGGTCAGGGACGTCCCGAAGCTGGTCGGGTCCTTCTTCGGTTTGGGTCAAGGGAATGGCTTCTGGGGCGGCCTCCTCTGGGATGAGCGCGGGAGGAGGTTCTGGCCACTCGGGCTCTTCTGGGCTGGGGACCGCGCGGGCGGTCATGGACCGGGTCGTGACGCAGACCCATTCGGGGAGGCCAAGCATCCCCAGGTGCTCCCTCCGTTCGACAGCTGCCCAGGGAGAGCTTTCAAGGTCGTTTCCTAGGAGGCAGTCCACGGGGGCATCATCGCGGACAGTTACTTTTAACATCCCTGTTACTCCTCCCCACTCGAAGGGGACGCAGGCCATGTGGCATAGGCTTTCGGAGTTGTCGGCTGATCGAACAGGGCAAAGAATGTTCGGCAAGATTTGGTCTGGAGTGACGAGGTGGCGTCGGACCGCCGTTACACTGGCCCCGGTGTCGCGGAGGGCTTCCGCCCGGCGGCCATTGATGTTAACCCATTGACCGTACTTCTGTGTGTTGGCGGGAAGGGGGGCCCGCGGAATCATGTCTCTCTCCCCTAAGCAGACCAGTGCCATGGCGGCGGGTGCCCATTCAGAGGGATCGGTCTCGTACTCCTCTTGGTCTTCCGGGATTATTTCTTCCCCTAGGGCCGCCGCTGCAACTTGGCGGGGAGTCGTGTTCGGATTCTTTGGGCAGTTGGGATCACTGGCGTAGTGGCCCGGTCGCTGGCACCTGTGGCACGTAATGTTGGCCCGGAAACCGGCCCGGACGGCAGGGCTTCCCCGGCCAACCGGGGTCGAGGGGTTTCTGGGGGGTGACGAGGGGCCGGGGTCTCTCCCCCGACCCTGACTTCCTCCTCCCCCTCGGGGGCGATACGATCTGGATACTTCGCTGGGTGCGCTCCGGCCAACTCGGGTGCTTTCCCACCGGTCGGCTTCGGCGGCGAGTTGTCGAGGGTCGGTTAGCTTGCTGTCCAGGAGGTGTTGCCGGAGCTCCACGAAGCAGTTGTTCGACAGGTGTTCCCATACGATAAGGTCAAAGAGTTGTTCGTAGGTGGTTACTTTGTTGCCCTTGATCCACCCCTCGAAGGCTCGGCTAAAAAAGTTCACGTACTCCACCCAAGTTGTACCCGGAATCCGTTTGCAGTCGCGGAACCGTTGGCGGTACATCTCAGGTGTGAGCCCGTATCGAGTGAGGAGGGCGGCCTTCATGTGGTCGTAGGAGGTCATCAGCTGGTCCGGGAGTTGCAGCAGGGCGTCCCGCCCTTCGTTGACAAACCTCCCCCATAATCCGGCTCCCCAATCGCTTCGGGGAATCCGGTGGGAGGTCATTGCCACCTCATAGGCTTTAAACCACTGCTGGATATCATCGTTCTTGTGGTATTCCCGGATGACATCTTTGGGGATGTGAACCTTGGCCTCGGTCGAGGCAGGCGGGGTCGGTCGTTCGGGGAGCCCGAGGTCTTTATTCTGTTTCTGAATCTCCAGTGCTTTGAGATTGCGCTCATGTTCGTACTCTAGTCTCTTTTCCTCTAGCTCCCTCTGTCTTTGCTTGTCTTCCCGCTCTTCCCTGAGCCGTAAGTGTTCCAGGGTTATTTTTTGTTCTGCCAGCTTGAGTTCCCCATCCAAGCGAAGTCGGGCAAGTTCTAATTCGTGGAGTCTGGTTTTTTCTCTTTCTCGGATCTCTTCCAGGGAGAGATCCGCTCTTTCTTTAGTTGGTGCGGGGCTCGTTTCGGTTGTTTGTGTTCGGGGTACGGCCGTACCCGTTTCTGCCCAAGCTTCTAGGGCTCGTTTGAAGTCTTCCTTTGTGCTAAGACCTGTGGTTGGAAGTCCAAGTTCTATGCAATATTGCTTCAGTTCCCGGTGGTTGTAGTCTTCCAATTTTTCCATCTGAAATTTTTCCGTTGTTCCGCTCTCTATTGACATGGTTGTTGTGTGTGGTGGGGCGAGTGACTTTCTGTACGATTATGCGTAGGTTCGGATCCCGTCGCTGGCCACCAATGTTAGACGGGGACCCTGAGGGTCGGCCGGATACCGAGGGAGAGATCCCCGAGGGGGACTGTCTCCGGCGATCGTACAGACAAGTACCCTCCTTCCCCACAAACAGGCACCACACCAAGTCGAGTTCAAGGCTTTATATAAGGTTCTTAAGGCAAGGATATCAGCGATACAGGATAACTTGGACCCGGGGGTCCTCTCACTTCTAGTCTCTGTAGGGAAAGGGGGTAGCGGGACAGTCTTGGTACCGGATCGGTACAGGTAGTGGTAAAAGGCGAGCTCACAATCCTCGAGCTGGAGGGTCTGTGGATCGGGCCGCGGCAGCGCCAGCAGGCCACGGTGATAGTCTCATAAAGCAGAGGGCCGCGGCAGCGCCAGCAGGCCAAGTCGATGGTTTCACGAGGCAGAGGGCCGCGGCAGCGCCAGCAGGCCAAGACGATGGTTTCACGAGGCAGAGGGCCGCGGCAGCGCCAGCAGGCCAAGGCGATGGTTTCACGAGGCAGAGGGCCGCGGCAGCGCCAGCAGGCCAAGACGATGGTTTCACGAGGCAGAGGGCCGCGGCAGCGCCAGCAGGCCAAGACGATGGTTTCACGAGGCAGAGGGCCGCGGCAGCGCCAGCAGGCCAAGACGATGGTTTCACGAGGCAGAGGGCCGCGGCAGCGCCAGCAGGCCAAGTCACGGATGAGTTCTTCTCGGGTCTCTCGACTCCAGGATACAACTGCCTTCCTGGTCTGGCCCTGCCCCAGTTATAGGTCTGGTCCCCTTTGATGTCCGGACCCTCGCGCCTGGGGGCCGGGAGGTCCGGGATGAGGGAGTCCAGACACCCAGCAGGGGGGTGGAGCCAGCGCCCAGGCGGCCTGGGGTGATCGACACCTGGCGGAGGAGAGCCGTTGACGATTCCTTCTCCCATTGACTCGCCAAGTGATCACTCTGCCTCCTGGGAGGATGGTGGGGCCTCGATGTCGGGGCCGGCCGGGCCCTGGGTTAGGGTCGAGTTGAGGCCACGCGGCCTCGTGCTGCAGTGCCCCAAGATGGCGGCCGGGTCGATGTCGTGGGGTAGATGGTGACCCGGGCCAGCTGGGTCCGGAGCTGGTGTCTTGTAGTGGAGGGATTGCAGGGTACTTCGGGTGGTCGTTTGTGGACTCTGGCTGGGGATGCAGGGAGAGCCAGGGTCCTGGTCCCATTGCGGGGAGGGGGGACAGCTCGAACATGCGGCCTGTCCAACAGCGCTCCCTCGAGGCGCTATGCTGGGATGGAGGAGCCGGGGGTGCTGAGGTTCGGCCACAGCTTCAAGGCGCTCCCTCGAGGCGCTATGCTGGGATGATGGAGCCGGGGGTGCTGAGGTTCGACCACAGCTTCAAGGCGCTCCCTCGAGGCGCTATGCTGGGATGAAGGAGAAGCTGGGGGTGCTGAGGTTCGACCACAGCTTCAAGGCGCTCCCTCGAGGCGCTATGCTGGGATGGAGGAGCCGGGGGTGCTGAGGTTTGACCACAGCTTCAAGGTGCCCCCTCGAGGTGCTATGCTGGGATGGAGGAGCTGGGGGTGCTGAAGTTCGACCACAGCTTCAAGGCGTTCCCTCGAGGCGCTATGCTGGGATGGGGGAGCTGGGGGTGCTGAGGTTCGACCACAGCTTCAAGGCGCTCCCTCTAGGCGCTATGCTGGGATGGAGGAGCCGGGGTTGCTGAGGTTCGCCCACAGCTTCAAGGCGCTCCCTCGAGGCGCTATGCTGGGATGGAGGAGCGGGGGGTGCTGAGGTTCGACCACAGCTTCAAGGCGCTCCCTCGAGGCGCTATGCTGGGATGGAGGAGCCGGGGGTGCTGAGGTTCGGCCACAGCTTCAAGGCGCTCCCTCGAGGCGCTATGCTGGGATGGAGGAGACGGGGGTGCTGAGGTTCAACCACAGCTTCAAGGCACTCCCTCGAGGCGCTATGCTGGGATGAAGGAGAAGCTGCGGGTGCTGAGGTTCGACCACAGCTTCAAGGCGCTCCCTTGAGGCGCTATGCTGGTATGGACGAGCCGGGGGTGCAGAGGTTTGACCACAGCTTCAAGGCGCCCCCTCGAGGCGCTATGCTGGGATGGAGGAGCCGGGGGTGCTGAAGTTCGACCACAGCTTCAAGGCGCTCCCTCGAGGCGCTATGCTGGGATGAAGGAGGAGCAGGGGGTGCTGAGGTTCGACCACAGCCTCAAGGCGCTCCCTAGAGGTGCTATGCTGGGATGGAGGAGCCGGTGGTGCTGAGGTTCGACCACAGGTTCAAGGCGCTCCCTCGAGGCACTATGCTGGGATGGAGGAGCCGGTGGTGCTGAGGTTTGACCACAGCTTCAAGGCGCTCCCTCGAGGCGCTATGCTGGGATGGAGGAGCCGGGGGTGCAGAGGTTCGACCACAGCTTCAAGGCGCTCCCTCGAGGCGCTATGCTGGGATGGAGGAGCCGGAAGTGCTGACCACAGCTTCAAGGCGCTCCCTCGAGGCGCTATGCTGGGATGGAGGAGCCGGGAGTGCTGACCACAGCTTCAAGGCGCTCCCTCAAGGCGCTATGCTGGGATGGAGGAGCCGGGAGTGCTGAAAACAGCTTCAAGGCGCTCCCTCGAGGTGCTATGCTGGGATGAAGGAGGAGCCGGGGGGTGCAGAGGTTCGACCACAGCTTCAAGGCGCTCCCTCGAGGCGCTATGCTGGGATGGAGGAGCCGGGAGTACTGACCACAGCTTCAAGGCGCTCCATCGAGGCGCTATGCTGGGATGGTGGAGGAGCAGGAGGTGCTGAGGTGCGACCACAGCTTCAAGGCGCTCCCTCGAGGCGCTATGCTGGGATGGTGGAGGAGAAGGAGGTAATGAGGTTCGACCACAGCTTCAAGGCGCTCCCTCGAGGCGCTATGCTGGGATGGGGGAGCCGGGGGTGCTGAGGTTCGACCACAGCTTCAAGGCGCTCCCTCGAGGCGCTATGCTGGGATGGAGGAGCCGGGGTTGCTGAGGTTCGACCACAGCTTCAAGGCGCTCCCTCGAGGCGCTATGCTGGGATGGAGGAGCCGGTGGTGCTAAGGTTCGACCGCAGCTTCAAAGCGCTCCCTCGAGGCGCTATGCTGGGATGAAGTAGGAGCCGGGGGGTGCAGAGGTTCGACCACAGCTTCAAGGCGCTCCCTCGAGGCGCTATGCTGGGATGGAGGAGCCGGGGGTGCTGAGGTTCACCCACAGCTCCAAGGCGCTCCCTCGAGGCGCTATGCTGGGATGGAGGAGCCGGGGGTGCAGAGGTTCGACCACAGCTTCAAGGCGCTCCCTCGAGGCGCTATGCTGGGATGGAGGAGCCGGGGGTGCTGAGGTTCGACAACAGCTTCAAGGCGCTCCCTCGAGGCACTATGCTGGGATGGAGTAGCGGGGGGTGCTGAGGTTCGACCACAGCTTCAAGGCGCTCCCTCGAGGCGCTATGCTGGGATGAAGGAGGAGCCGGGGAGTGCAGATGTTCGACCACAGCTTCAAGGCGCTCCCTCGAGGCGCTATGCTGGGATGGAGGAGCCGGGGGTGCTGAGGTTCGCCCACAGCTCCAAGGCGCTCCCTTGAGGCGCTATGCTGGGATGGAGGAGCCGGGGGTGCTGAGGTTCGACCACAGCTTCAAGGCGCTCCCTCGAGGCGCTATGCTGGGATGGAGGAGCTGGGGGTGCTGAGGTTCGACCACAGCTTCAAGGTACTCCCTCGAGGCGCTATGCTGGGATGGAGGAGGAGCCGGGGGTGCAGAGGTTCGACCACAGCTTCAAGGCGCTCTCTCGAGGCGCTATGCTGGGATGAAGGAGGAGCCTGGGGTGCTGAGGTTCGACCACAGCTTCAAGGCGCTCCCTCGAGGAGCTATGCTGGGATGGAGGAGCCAGGGTTGCTGAGGTTTGACCACAGCTTCAAGGCGCTCCCTCGAGGCGCTATGCTGGGATTAAGGAGCCGGGAGTGCTGACCACAGCTTCAAGGTGCTCCCTCGAGGCGCTATGCTGGGATGAAGGAGGAGCAGGGGGTGCTGAGGTTCGACCACAGCTTCAAGGTGCTCCCTCGAGGCGCTATGCTGGGATGGAGGAGCCGGTGGTGCTGAGGTTCGACCACAGCTTCAAGGCGCTCATTCGAGGCGCTATGCTGGGATGAAGGAGCTGGGGGTGCTGAGGTTCGACCACAGCTTCAAGGTACTCCCTCGAGGCGCTATGCTGGGATGGAGGAGCCGGTGGTGCTGAGATTCGACCACAGCTTCAAGGCGCTCCCTCTAGGCGCTATGCTGGGATGGAGGAGCCGGGGTTGCTGAGGTTCGCCCACAGCTTCAAGGCGCTCCCTCGAGGCGCTATGCTGGGATGGAGGAGCGGGGGGTGCTGAGGTTCGACCACAGCTCCAAGGCGCTCCCTTGAGGCGCTATGCTGGGATGGAGGAGCCGGGGGTGCTGAGGTTCGACCACAGCTTCAAGGCGCTCCCTCGAGGCGCTATGCTGGGATGGAGGAGCCGGGGGTTCAGAGGTTCGACCACAGCTTCAAGGCGCTCCCTCGAGGCGCTATGCTGGGATGGAAGAGCCGGGGGTGCAGAGGTTCGACCATAGCTTCAAGGCGCTCCCTCGAGGCGCTATGCTGGGATGGAGGAGCCGGGGGTGCTGAGGTTCGGCCACAGCTTCAAGGCGCTCCCTCGAGGCGCTATGCTGGGATGATGGAGCCGGGGGTGCTGAGGTTCGACCACAGCTTCAAGGCGCTCCCTCGAGGCGCTATGCTGGGATGAAGGAGAAGCTGGGGGTGCTGAGGTTCGACCACAGCTTCAAGGCGCTCCCTCGAGGCGCTATGCTGGGATGGAGGAGCCGGGGATGCTGAGGTTTGACCACAGCTTCAAGGTGCCCCCTCGAGGTGCTATGCTGGGATGGAGGAGCTGGGGGTGCTGAAGTTCGACCACAGCTTCAAGGCGTTCCCTCGAGGCGCTATGCTGGGATGGGGGAGCTGGGGGTGCTGAGGTTCGACCACAGCTTCAAGGCGCTCCCTCTAGGCGCTATGCTGGGATGGAGGAGCCGGGGTTGCTGAGGTTCGCCCACAGCTTCAAGGCGCTCCCTCGAGGCGCTATGCTGGGATGGAGGAGCGGGGGGTGCTGAGGTTCGACCACAGCTTCAAGGCGCTCCCTCGAGGCGCTATGCTGGGATGGAGGAGCCGGGGGTGCTGAGGTTCGGCCACAGCTTCAAGGCGCTCCCTCGAGGCGCTATGCTGGGATGGAGGAGACGGGGGTGCTGAGGTTCAACCACAGCTTCAAGGCACTCCCTCGAGGCGCTATGCTGGGATGAAGGAGAAGCTGGGGGTGCTGAGGTTCGACCACAGCTTCAAGGCGCTCCCTTGAGGCGCTATGCTGGTATGGACGAGCCGGGGGTGCAGAGGTTTGACCACAGCTTCAAGGCGCCCCCTCGAGGCGCTATGCTGGGATGGAGGAGCCGGGGGTGCTGAAGTTCGACCACAGCTTCAAGGCGCTCCCTCGAGGCGCTATGCTGGGATGAAGGAGGAGCAGGGGGTGCTGAGGTTCGACCACAGCCTCAAGGCGCTCCCTAGAGGTGCTATGCTGGGATGGAGGAGCCGGTGGTGCTGAGGTTCGACCACAGGTTCAAGGCGCTCCCTCGAGGCACTATGCTGGGATGGAGGAGCCGGTGGTGCTGAGGTTTGACCACAGCTTCAAGGCGCTCCCTCGAGGCGCTATGCTGGGATGGAGGAGCCGGGGGTGCAGAGGTTCGACCACAGCTTCAAGGCGCTCCCTCGAGGCGCTATGCTGGGATGGAGGAGCCGGAAGTGCTGACCACAGCTTCAAGGCGCTCCCTCGAGGCGCTATGCTGGGATGGAGGAGCCGGGAGTGCTGACCACAGCTTCAAGGCGCTCCCTCAAGGCGCTATGCTGGGATGGAGGAGCCGGGAGTGCTGAAAACAGCTTCAAGGCGCTCCCTCGAGGTGCTATGCTGGGATGAAGGAGGAGCCGGGGGGTGCAGAGGTTCGACCACAGCTTCAAGGCGCTCCCTCGAGGCGCTATGCTGGGATGGAGGAGCCGGGAGTACTGACCACAGCTTCAAGGCGCTCCATCGAGGCGCTATGCTGGGATGGTGGAGGAGCAGGAGGTGCTGAGGTGCGACCACAGCTTCAAGGCGCTCCCTCGAGGCGCTATGCTGGGATGGTGGAGGAGAAGGAGGTGCTGAGGTTCGACCACAGCTTCAAGGCGCTCCCTCGAGGCGCTATGCTGGGATGGGGGAGCCGGGGGTGCTGAGGTTCGACCACAGCTTCAAGGCGCTCCCTCGAGGCGCTATGCTGGGATGGAGGAGCCGGGGTTGCTGAGGTTCGACCACAGCTTCAAGGCGCTCCCTCGAGGCGCTATGCTGGGATGGAGGAGCCGGTGGTGCTAAGGTTCGACCGCAGCTTCAAAGCGCTCCCTCGAGGCGCTATGCTGGGATGAAGTAGGAGCCGGGGGGTGCAGAGGTTCGACCACAGCTTCAAGGCGCTCCCTCGAGGCGCTATGCTGGGATGGAGGAGCCGGGGGTGCTGAGGTTCACCCACAGCTCCAAGGCGCTCCCTCGAGGCGCTATGCTGGGATGGAGGAGCCGGGGGTGCAGAGGTTCGACCACAGCTTCAAGGCGCTCCCTCGAGGCGCTATGCTGGGATGGAGGAGCCGGGGGTGCTGAGGTTCGACAACAGCTTCAAGGCGCTCCCTCGAGGCACTATGCTGGGATGGAGTAGCGGGGGGTGCTGAGGTTCGACCACAGCTTCAAGGCGCTCCCTCGAGGCGCTATGCTGGGATGAAGGAGGAGCCGGGGGGTGCAGATGTTCGACCACAGCTTCAAGGCGCTCCCTCGAGGCGCTATGCTGGGATGGAGGAGCCGGGGGTGCTGAGGTTCGCCCACAGCTCCAAGGCGCTCCCTTGAGGCGCTATGCTGGGATGGAGGAGCCGGGGGTGCTGAGGTTCGACCACAGCTTCAAGGCGCTCCCTCGAGGCGCTATGCTGGGATGGAGGAGCTGGGGGTGCTGAGGTTCGACCACAGCTTCAAGGTACTCCCTCGAGGCGCTATGCTGGGATGGAGGAGGAGCCGGGGGTGCAGAGGTTCGACCACAGCTTCAAGGCGCTCTCTCGAGGCGCTATGCTGGGATGAAGGAGGAGCCTGGGGTGCTGAGGTTCGACCACAGCTTCAAGGCGCTCCCTCGAGGAGCTATGCTGGGATGGAGGAGCCAGGGTTGCTGAGGTTTGACCACAGCTTCAAGGCGCTCCCTCGAGGCGCTATGCTGGGATTAAGGAGCCGGGAGTGCTGACCACAGCTTCAAGGTGCTCCCTCGAGGCGCTATGCTGGGATGAAGGAGGAGCAGGGGGTGCTGAGGTTCGACCACAGCTTCAAGGTGCTCCCTCGAGGCGCTATGCTGGGATGGAGGAGCCGGTGGTGCTGAGGTTCGACCACAGCTTCAAGGCGCTCATTCGAGGCGCTATGCTGGGATGAAGGAGCTGGGGGTGCTGAGGTTCGACCACAGCTTCAAGGTACTCCCTCGAGGCGCTATGCTGGGATGGAGGAGCCGGTGGTGCTGAGATTCGACCACAGCTTCAAGGCGCTCCCTCGAGGCGCTATGCTGGGATGGAGGAGCCGGGGGTGCAGAGGTTCGACCACAGCTTCAAGGCGCTCCCTCGAGGCTCTATGCTGGGATGGAGGAGCCGGGAGTGCTGACCACAGCTTCAAGGCGCTCCCTCGAGGCGCTATGCTGGGATGGAGGAGCTGGGAGTGCTGACCACAGCTTCAAGGCGCTCCCTCGAGGCGCTATGCTAGGATGGAGGAGCCGGGAGTGCTGAAAACAGCTTCAAGGCGCTCCCTCGAGGCGCTATGCTGGGATGAAGGAGGAGCCGGGGGGTGCAGAGGTTCGACCACAGCTTCAAGGCGCTCCCTCGAGGTGCTATGCTGGGATGGAGGAGCCGGGAGTGCTGACCACAGCTTCAAGGCGCTCCATCGAGGCGCTATGCTGGGATGGAGGAGTCGAGAGTGCTGACCACAGCTTCTAGGCGCTCCCTCGAGGCGCTATGCTGGGATGGTGGAGGAGCAGGAGGTGCTGAGGTTCGACCACAGCTTCAAGGCGCTCCCTCGAGGCGCTATGCTGGGATGGAGGAGCCGGGGGTGCTGAGGTTCGACCACAGCTTCAAGGCGCTCCCTCGAGGCGCTATGCTGGGATGGAGGAGCCGGTGGTGATAAGGTTCGACCGCAGCTTTAAGGCGCTCCCTCGAGGCGCTATGCTGGGATGAATGAGTAGCCGGGGGGTGCAGAGGTTCTACCACAGCTTCAAGGCGCTCCCTTGAGGCGCTATGCTGGGATGGAGGAGCCGGGGTGCTGAGGTTCGCCCACATCTCCAAGGCGCTCCCTCGAGGCGCTTTGCTGGGATGGAGGAGCCGGGAGTGCTGACCACAGCTTCAAGGCGCTCCCTCGAGGCGCTATGCTGGGATGGAGGATCCGGGTGTGCTGAAAACAGCTTCAAGGCGCTCCCTCGAGGCGCTATGCTGGGATGAAGGAGGAGTCGGGGGGTGCAGAGGTTCGACCACAGCTTCAAGGCGCTCCCTCGAGGTGCTATGCTGGGATGGAGGAGCCGGGAGTGCTGACCACTGCTTCAAGGCGCTCCATCGAGGCGCTATGCTGGGATGGAGGAGCCGGGAGTGCTGACCACAGCTTCTAGGCGCTCCCTCGAGGCGCTATGCTGGGATGGTGGAGGAGCAGGAGGTGCGGAGGTTCGACCACAGCTTCAAGGCGCTCCCTCGAGGCGCTATGCTGGGATGGAGGAGCCGGGGGTGCTGAGGTTCGACCACAGCTTCAAGGTGCTCCCTCGAGGCGCTATGCTGGGATGGAGGAGCCGGGGTTGCTGAGGTTCGACCACAGCTTCAAGGCGCTCCCTCGAGGCGCTATGCTGGAATGGAGGAGCCGGTGGTGCTAAGGTTCGACCGCAGCTTCAAGGCGCTCCCTCGAGGCGCTATGCTGGGATGAAGGAGGAGCCGGGGGTGCAGAGGTTCGACCACAGCTTCTAGGCGCTCCCTCGAGGCGCTATGCTGGGATGGAGGAGCCGGGGGTGCTGAGGTTCGCCCACAGCTCCAAGGCGCTCCCTCGAGGTGCTATGCTGGGATGGAGGAGCCGGGGGTGCTGAGGTTCGACCACAGCTTCAAGGCGCTCCCTCGAGGCGCTATGCTGGGATGGAGGAGCTGGGGGTGCTGAAGTTCGACCACAGCTTCAAGGCGTTCCCTCGAGGTGCTATGCTGGGATGGGGGAGCTGGGGGTGCTGAGGTTCGACCACAGCTTCAAGGCGCTCCCTCTAGGCGCTATGCTGGGATGGAGGAGCCGGGGTTGCTGAGGTTCGCCCACAGCTTCAAGGCGCTCCCTCGAGGGGCTATGCTGGGATGGAGGAGCGGGGGGTGCTGAGGTTCGACCACAGCTTCAAGGCGCTCCCTCGAGGCGCTATGCTGGGATGGAGGAGCCGGGGGTGCTGAGGTTCGGCCACAGCTTCAAGGCGCTCCCTCGAGGCGCTATGCTGGGATGGAGGAGACGGGGGTGCTGAGGTTCAACCACAGCTTCAAGGCACTCCCTCGAGGCGCTATGCTGGGATGAAGGAGAAGCTGGGGGTGCTGAGGTTCGACCACAGCTTCAAGGCGCTCCCTTGAGGCGCTATGCTGGTATGGACGAGCCGGGGGTGCAGAGGTTTGACCACAGCTTCAAGGCGCCCCCTCGAGGCGCTATGCTGGGATGGAGGAGCCGGGGGTGCTGAAGTTCGACCACAGCTTCAAGGCGCTCCCTCGAGGCGCTATGCTGGGATGAAGGAGGAGCAGGGGGTGCTGAGGTTCGACCACAGCCTCAAGGCGCTCCCTAGAGGTGCTATGCTGGGATGGAGGAGCCGGTGGTGCTGAGGTTCGACCACAGGTTCAAGGCGCTCCCTCGAGGCACTATGCTGGGATGGAGGAGCCGGTGGTGCTGAGGTTTGACCACAGCTTCAAGGCGCTCCCTCGAGGCGCTATGCTGGGATGGAGGAGCCGGGGGTGCAGAGGTTCGACCACAGCTTCAAGGCGCTCCCTCGAGGCGCTATGCTGGGATGGAGGAGCCGGAAGTGCTGACCACAGCTTCAAGGCGCTCCCTCGAGGCGCTATGCTGGGATGGAGGAGCCGGGAGTGCTGACCACAGCTTCAAGGCGCTCCCTCAAGGCGCTATGCTGGGATGGAGGAGCCGGGAGTGCTGAAAACAGCTTCAAGGCGCTCCCTCGAGGTGCTATGCTGGGATGAAGGAGGAGCCGGGGGGTGCAGAGGTTCGACCACAGCTTCAAGGCGCTCCCTCGAGGCGCTATGCTGGGATGGAGGAGCCGGGAGTACTGACCACAGCTTCAAGGCGCTCCATCGAGGCGCTATGCTGGGATGGTGGAGGAGCAGGAGGTGCTGAGGTGCGACCACAGCTTCAAGGCGCTCCCTCGAGGCGCTATGCTGGGATGGTGGAGGAGAAGGAGGTGCTGAGGTTCGACCACAGCTTCAAGGCGCTCCCTCGAGGCGCTATGCTGGGATGGGGGAGCCGGGGGTGCTGAGGTTCGACCACAGCTTCAAGGCGCTCCCTCGAGGCGCTATGCTGGGATGGAGGAGCCGGGGTTGCTGAGGTTCGACCACAGCTTCAAGGCGCTCCCTCGAGGCGCTATGCTGGGATGGAGGAGCCGGTGGTGCTAAGGTTCGACCGCAGCTTCAAAGCGCTCCCTCGAGGCGCTATGCTGGGATGAAGTAGGAGCCGGGGGGTGCAGAGGTTCGACCACAGCTTCAAGGCGCTCCCTCGAGGCGCTATGCTGGGATGGAGGAGCCGGGGGTGCTGAGGTTCACCCACAGCTCCAAGGCGCTCCCTCGAGGCGCTATGCTGGGATGGAGGAGCCGGGGGTGCAGAGGTTCGACCACAGCTTCAAGGCGCTCCCTCGAGGCGCTATGCTGGGATGGAGGAGCCGGGGGTGCTGAGGTTCGACAACAGCTTCAAGGCGCTCCCTCGAGGCACTATGCTGGGATGGAGTAGCGGGGGGTGCTGAGGTTCGACCACAGCTTCAAGGCGCTCCCTCGAGGCGCTATGCTGGGATGAAGGAGGAGCCGGGGGGTGCAGATGTTCGACCTCAGCTTCAAGGCGCTCCCTCGAGGCGCTATGCTGGGATGGAGGAGCCGGGGGTGCTGAGGTTCGCCCACAGCTCCAAGGCGCTCCCTTGAGGCGCTATGCTGGGATGGAGGAGCCGGGGGTGCTGAGGTTCGACCACAGCTTCAAGGCGCTCCCTCGAGGCGCTATGCTGGGATGGAGGAGCTGGGGGTGCTGAGGTTCGACCACAGCTTCAAGGTACTCCCTCGAGGCGCTATGCTGGGATGGAGGAGGAGCCGGGGGTGCAGAGGTTCGACCACAGCTTCAAGGCGCTCTCTCGAGGCGCTATGCTGGGATGAAGGAGGAGCCTGGGGTGCTGAGGTTCGACCACAGCTTCAAGGCGCTCCCTCGAGGAGCTATGCTGGGATGGAGGAGCCAGGGTTGCTGAGGTTTGACCACAGCTTCAAGGCGCTCCCTCGAGGCGCTATGCTGGGATTAAGGAGCCGGGAGTGCTGACCACAGCTTCAAGGTGCTCCCTCGAGGCGCTATGCTGGGATGAAGGAGGAGCAGGGGGTGCTGAGGTTCGACCACAGCTTCAAGGTGCTCCCTCGAGGCGCTATGCTGGGATGGAGGAGCCGGTGGTGCTGAGGTTCGACCACAGCTTCAAGGCGCTCATTCGAGGCGCTATGCTGGGATGAAGGAGCTGGGGGTGCTGAGGTTCGACCACAGCTTCAAGGTACTCCCTCGAGGCGCTATGCTGGGATGGAGGAGCCGGTGGTGCTGAGATTCGACCACAGCTTCAAGGCGCTCCCTCGAGGCGCTATGCTGGGATGGAGGAGCCGGGGGTGCAGAGGTTCGACCACAGCTTCAAGGCGCTCCCTCGAGGCTCTATGCTGGGATGGAGGAGCCGGGAGTGCTGACCACAGCTTCAAGGCGCTCCCTCGAGGCGCTATGCTGGGATGGAGGAGCTGGGAGTGCTGACCACAGCTTCAAGGCGCTCCCTCGAGGCGCTATGCTAGGATGGAGGAGCCGGGAGTGCTGAAAACAGCTTCAAGGCGCTCCCTCGAGGCGCTATGCTGGGATGAAGGAGGAGCCGGGGGGTGCAGAGGTTCGACCACAGCTTCAAGGCGCTCCCTCGAGGTGCTATGCTGGGATGGAGGAGCCGGGAGTGCTGACCACAGCTTCAAGGCGCTCCATCGAGGCGCTATGCTGGGATGGAGGAGTCGAGAGTGCTGACCACAGCTTCTAGGCGCTCCCTCGAGGCGCTATGCTGGGATGGTGGAGGAGCAGGAGGTGCTGAGGTTCGACCACAGCTTCAAGGCGCTCCCTCGAGGCGCTATGCTGGGATGGAGGAGCCGGGGGTGCTGAGGTTCGACCACAGCTTCAAGGCGCTCCCTCGAGGCGCTATGCTGGGATGGAGGAGCCGGTGGTGATAAGGTTCGACCGCAGCTTTAAGGCGCTTCCTCGAGGCGCTATGCTGGGATGAATGAGTAGCCGGGGGGTGCAGAGGTTCTACCACAGCTTCAAGGCGCTCCCTTGAGGCGCTATGCTGGGATGGAGGAGCCGGGGTGCTGAGGTTCGCCCACATCTCCAAGGCGCTCCCTCGAGGCGCTATGCTGGGATGGAGGAGCCGGGAGTGCTGACCACAGCTTCAAGGCGCTCCCTCGAGGCGCTATGCTGGGATGGAGGATCCGGGTGTGCTGAAAACAGCTTCAAGGCGCTCCCTCGAGGCGCTATGCTGGGATGAAGGAGGAGTCGGGGGGTGCAGAGGTTCGACCACAGCTTCAAGGCGCTCCCTCGAGGTGCTATGCTGGGATGGAGGAGCCGGGAGTGCTGACCACTGCTTCAAGGCGCTCCATCGAGGCGCTATGCTGGGATGGAGGAGCCGGGAGTGCTGACCACAGCTTCTAGGCGCTCCCTCGAGGCGCTATGCTGGGATGGTGGAGGAGCAGGAGGTGCGGAGGTTCGACCACAGCTTCAAGGCGCTCCCTCGAGGCGCTATGCTGGGATGGAGGAGCCGGGGGTGCTGAGGTTCGACCACAGCTTCAAGGTGCTCCCTCGAGGCGCTATGCTGGGATGGAGGAGCCGGGGTTGCTGAGGTTCGACCACAGCTTCAAGGCGCTCCCTCGAGGCGCTATGCTGGAATGGAGGAGCCGGTGGTGCTAAGGTTCGACCGCAGCTTCAAGGCGCTCCCTCGAGGCGCTATGCTGGGATGAAGGAGGAGCCGGGGGTGCAGAGGTTCGACCACAGCTTCTAGGCGCTCCCTCGAGGCGCTATGCTGGGATGGAGGAGCCGGGGGTGCTGAGGTTCGCCCACAGCTCCAAGGCGCTCCCTCGAGGTGCTATGCTGGGATGGAGGAGCCGGGGGTGCTGAGGTTCGACCACAGCTTCAAGGCGCTCCCTCGAGGCGCTATGCTGGGATGGAGGAGCTGGGGGTGCTGAGGTTCGACCACAGCTTCAAGGTACTCCCTCGAGGCGCTATGCTGGGATGGAGGAGGAGCCGGGGGTGCAGAGGTTCGACCACAGCTTCAAGGCGCTCTCTCGAGGCGCTATGCTGGGATGAAGGAGGAGCCTGGGGTGCTGAGGTTCGACCACAGCTTCAAGGCGCTCCCTCGAGGAGCTATGCTGGGATGGAGGAGCCAGGGTTGCTGAGGTTTGACCACAGCTTCAAGGCGCTCCCTCGAGGCGCTATGCTGGGATTAAGGAGCCGGGAGTGCTGACCACAGCTTCAAGGTGCTCCCTCGAGGCGCTATGCTGGGATGAAGGAGGAGCAGGGGGTGCTGAGGTTCGACCACAGCTTCAAGGTGCTCCCTCGAGGCGCTATGCTGGGATGGAGGAGCCGGTGGTGCTGAGGTTCGACCACAGCTTCAAGGCGCTCATTCGAGGCGCTATGCTGGGATGAAGGAGCTGGGGGTGCTGAGGTTCGACCACAGCTTCAAGGTACTCCCTCGAGGCGCTATGCTGGGATGGAGGAGCCGGTGGTGCTGAGATTCGACCACAGCTTCAAGGCGCTCCCTCGAGGCGCTATGCTGGGATGGAGGAGCCGGGGGTGCAGAGGTTCGACCACAGCTTCAAGGCGCTCCCTCGAGGCTCTATGCTGGGATGGAGGAGCCGGGAGTGCTGACCACAGCTTCAAGGCGCTCCCTCGAGGCGCTATGCTGGGATGGAGGAGCTGGGAGTGCTGACCACAGCTTCAAGGCGCTCCCTCGAGGCGCTATGCTAGGATGGAGGAGCCGGGAGTGCTGAAAACAGCTTCAAGGCGCTCCCTCGAGGCGCTATGCTGGGATGAAGGAGGAGCCGGGGGGTGCAGAGGTTCGACCACAGCTTCAAGGCGCTCCCTCGAGGTGCTATGCTGGGATGGAGGAGCCGGGAGTGCTGACCACAGCTTCAAGGCGCTCCATCGAGGCGCTATGCTGGGATGGAGGAGTCGAGAGTGCTGACCACAGCTTCTAGGCGCTCCCTCAAGGCGCTATGCTGGGATGGTGGAGGAGCAGGAGGTGCTGAGGTTCGACCACAGCTTCAAGGCGCTCCCTCGAGGCGCTATGCTGGGATGGAGGAGCCGGGGGTGCTGAGGTTCGACCACAGCTTCAAGGCGCTCCCTCGAGGCGCTATGCTGGGATGGAGGAGCCGGTGGTGATAAGGTTCGACCGCAGCTTTAAGGCGCTCCCTCGAGGCGCTATGCTGGGATGAAGGAGTAGCCGGGGGGTGCAGAGGTTCTACCACAGCTTCAAGGCGCTCCCTTGAGGCGCTATGCTGGGATGGAGGAGCCGGGGTGCTGAGGTTCGCCCACATCTCCAAGGCGCTCCCTCGAGGCGCTATGCTGGGATGGAGGAGCCGGGAGTGCTGACCACAGCTTCAAGGCGCTCCCTCGAGGCGCTATGCTGGGATGGAGGATCCGGGTGTGCTGAAAACAGCTTCAAGGCGCTCCCTCGAGGCGCTATGCTGGGATGAAGGAGGAGTCGGGGGGTGCAGAGGTTCGACCACAGCTTCAAGGCGCTCCCTCGAGGTGCTATGCTGGGATGGAGGAGCCGGGAGTGCTGACCACTGCTTCAAGGCGCTCCCTCGAGGCGCTATGCTGGGATGGAGGAGCCGGGAGTGCTGACCACAGCTTCTAGGCGCTCCCTCGAGGCGCTATGCTGGGATGGTGGAGGAGCAGGAGGTGCGGAGGTTCGACCACAGCTTCAAGGCGCTCCCTCGAGGCGCTATGCTGGGATGGAGGAGCCGGGGGTGCTGAGGTTCGACCACAGATTCAAGGTGCTCCCTCGAGGCGCTATGCTGGGATGGAGGAGCCGGGGTTGCTGAGGTTCGACCACAGCTTCAAGGCGCTCCCTCGAGGCGCTATGCTGGGATGGAGGAGCCGGTGGTGCTAAGGTTCGACCGCAGCTTCAAGGCGCTCCCTCGAGGCGCTATGCTGGGATGAAGGAGGAGCCGGGGGTGCAGAGGTTCGACCACAGCTTCTAGGCGCTCCCTCGAGGCGCTATGCTGGGATGGAGGAGCCGGGGGTGCTGAGGTTCGCCCACAGCTCCAAGGCGCTCCCTCGAGGTGCTATGCTGGGATGGAGGAGCCGGGGGTGCTGAGGTTCGACCACAGCTTCAAGGCGCTCCCTCGAGGCGCTATGCTGGGATGGAGGAGCTGGGGGTGCTGAGGTTCGACCACAGCTTCAAGGTACTCCCTCGAGGCGCTATGCTGGGATGGAGGAGGAGCCGGGGGTGCAGAGGTTCGACCACAGCTTCAAGGCGCTCTCTCGAGGCGCTATGCTGGGATGAAGGAGGAGCCTGGGGTGCTGAGGTTCGACCACAGCTTCAAGGCGCTCCCTCGAGGAGCTATGCTGGGATGGAGGAGCCAGGGTTGCTGAGGTTTGACCACAGCTTCAAGGCGCTCCCTCGAGGCGCTATGCTGGGATTAAGGAGCCGGGAGTGCTGACCACAGCTTCAAGGTGCCCCCTCGAGGCGCTATGCTGGGATGAAGGAGGAGCAGGGGGTGCTGAGGTTCGACCACAGCTTCAAGGTGCTCCCTCGAGGCGCTATGCTGGGATGGAGGAGCCGGTGGTGCTGAGGTTCGACCACAGCTTCAAGACGCTCATTCGAGGCCCTATGCTGGGATGAAGGAGCTGGGGGTGCTGAGGTTCGACCACAGCTTCAAGGTACTCCCTCGAGGCGCTATGCTGGGATGGAGGAGCCGGTGGTGCTGAGATTCGACCACAGCTTCAAGGCGCTCCCTCGAGGCGCTATGCTGGGATGGAGGAGCCGGGGGTGCAGAGGTTCGACCACAGCTTCAAGGCGCTCCCTCGAGGCTCTATGCTGGGATGGAGGAGCCGGGAGTGCTGACCACAGCTTCAAGGCGCTCCCTCGAGGCGCTATGCTGGGATGGAGGAGCTGAGAGTGCTGACCACAGCTTCAAGGCGCTCCCTCGAGGCGCTATGCTAGGATGGAGGAGCCGGGAGTGCTGAAAACAGCTTCAAGGCGCTCCCTCGAGGCGCTATGCTGGGATGAAGGAGGAGCCGGGGGGTGCAGAGGTTCGACCACAGCTTCGAAGCGCTCCCTCGAGGTGCTATGCTGGGATGGAGGAGCCGGGAGTGCTGACCACAGCTTCAAGGCGCTCCATCGAGGCGCTATGCTGGGATGGAGGAGTCGAGAGTGCTGACCACAGCTTCTAGGCGCTCCCTCGAGGCGCTATGCTGGGATGGTGGAGGAGCAGGAGGTGCTGAGGTTCGACCACAGCTTCAAGGCGCTCCCTCGAGGCGCTATGCTGGGATGGAGGAGCCGGGGGTGCTGAGGTTCGACCACAGCTTCAAGGCGCTCCCTCGAGGCGCTATGCTGGGATGGAGGAGCCGGTGGTGATAAGGTTCGACCGCAGCTTTAAGGCGCTCCCTCGAGGCGCTATGCTGGGATGAAGGAGTAGCCGGGGGGTGCAGAGGTTCTACCACAGCTTCTAGGCGCTCCCTCGAGGCGCTATGCTGGGATGGTGGAGGAGCAGGAGGTGCTGAGGTTCGACCACAGCTTCAAGGCGCTCCCTTGAGGCGCTATGCTGGGATGGAGGAGCCGGGGTGCTGAGGTTCGCCCACATCTCCAAGGCGCTCCCTCGAGGCGCTATGCTGGGATGGAGGAGCCGGGAGTGCTGACCACAGCTTCAAGGCGCTCCCTCGAGGCGCTATGCTGGGATGGAGGATCCGGGTGTGCTGAAAACAGCTTCAAGGCGCTCCCTCGAGGCGCTATGCTGGGATGAAGGAGGAGTCGGGGGTGCAGAGGTTCGACCACAGCTTCAAGGCGCTCCCTCGAGGTGCTATGCTGGGATGGAGGAGCCGGGAGTGCTGACCACAGCTTCAAGGCGCTCCATCGAGGCGCTATGCTGGGATGGAGGAGCCGGGAGTGCTGACCACAGCTTCTAGGCGCTCCCTCGAGGCGCTATGCTGGGATGGTGGAGGAGCAGGAGGTGCTGAGGTTCGACCACAGCTTCAAGGCGCTCCCTCGAGGCGCTATGCTGGGATGGAGGAGCCGGGGGTGCTGAGGTTCGACCACAGCTTCAAGGTGCTCCCTCGAGGCGCTATGCTGGGATGGAGGAGCCGGGGTTGCTGAGGTTCGACCACAGCTTCAAGGCGCTCCCTCGAGGCGCTATGCTGGGATGGAGGAGCCGGTGGTGCTAAGGTTCGTCCGCAGCTTCAAGGCGCTCCCTCGAGGCGCTATGCTGGGATGAAGGAGGAGCCGGGGGTGCAGAGGTTCGACCACAGCTTCTAGGCGCTCCCTCGAGGCGCTATGCTGGGATGGAGGAGCCGGGGGTGCTGAGGTTCGCCCACAGCTCCATGGCGCTCCCTCGAGGTGCTATGCTGGGATGGAGGAGCCGGGGGTGCAGAGGTTCGACCACAGCTTCGAGGCGCTCCCTCGAGGTGCTATGCTGGGATGGAGGAGCCGGGGGTGCTGAGGTTCGACCACAGCTTCAAGGCGCTCCCTCGAGGCGCTATGCTGGGATGGAGGAGCCGGGGGTGCTGAGGTTTGACCACAGCTTCAAGGCGCTCCCTCGAGGCGCTATGCTGGGATGAAGGAGGAGCCGGGGGGTGCAGAGGTTCAACCACAGCTTCAATGCGCTCCCTCGAAGCTCTATGCTGGGATGGAGGAGCCGGGGGTGCTGAGGTTCGCCCACAGCTCCAAGGCGCTCCCTTGAGGCGCTATGCTGGGATGGAGGAGCGGGGGGTGCTGAGGTTCGACCACAGCTTCAAGGCGCTCCCTCGAGGCGCTATGCTGGGATGGAGGAGCTGGGGGTGCTGATGTTCGACCACAGCTTCAAAGTACTCCCTCGAGGCGCTATGCTGGGATGGAGGAGGAGCCGGGGGTGCAGAGGTTCGATCACAGCTTCAAGGTGCTCCCTCGAGGCGCTATGCTGGGATGAAGGAGGAGACTGGGGTGCTGAGGTTCGACCACAGCTTCAAGGTGCTCCCTCGAGGCGCTATGCTGGGATGGAGGAGCCGGGGGTGCTGAGGTTCGGCCACAGCTTCAAGGCGCTCCCTCGAGGCGCTATGCTGGGATGGAGGAGCCGGGGGTGCTGAGGTTCGACCACAGCTTCAAGGCGCGCCCTCGATGCGCTATGCTGGGATGGAGGAGCCGGGGGTGCTGAGGTTCGACCACAGCTTCAAGGCGCTCCCTCGAGGCGCTATGCTGGGATGAAGGAGGAGCAGGGGGTGCTGAGGTTCGACCACAGCTTCAAGGCACTCCCTCGAGGCGCTATGCTGGGATGGAGGAGCCGTTGGTGCTGAGGTTCGACCACAGCTTCAAGGCGCTCCCTCGAGGCGCTATGCTGGGATGGAGGAGCCGGGATGCAGAGGTTCGACCACAGCTTCAAGGCGCTCCCTCGAGGCGCTATGCTGGGATGGAGGAGCCGGGGGTGCTGAGGTTCGACCACAGCTTCAAGGCGCTCCCTCGAGGTGCTATGCTGGGATGGAGGAGCCGGGGGTGCTGAGGTCTGACCACAGCTTCAAGGCGCTCCCTCGAGGAGCTATGCTGGGATGGAGGAGCCGGGGTTGCTGAGGTTCGACCACAGCTTCAAGGCGCTCCCTCGAGGCGCTATGCTGGGATGGAGGAGCCGGGAGTGCTCACCACAGCTTCAAGGCGCTCCCTCGAGGTGCTATGCTGGGATGGAGGAGCCGGGGGTGCTGAGGTTTGACCACAGCTTCAAGGCGCTCACTCGAGGAGCTATGCTGGGATGGAGGAGCCGGGGTTGCTGAGGTTCGACCACAGCTTCAAGGCGCTCCCTCGAGGTGCTATGCTGGGATGGAGGAGCCGGGAGTGCTGACCAAAGCTTCAAGGCGCTCCCTCGAGGCGCTTTGCTGGGATGGAGGAGCCGGGGGTGCAGAGGTTCGACCATAGCTTCAAGGCGCTCCATCAAGGCGCTATGCTGGGATGGAGGAGCCGGGAGTGCTGACCACACCTTCAAGGCGCTCCCTCGAGGCGCTATGCTGGGATGGAGGAGCCGGGAGTGCTGACCACAGCTTCAAGGCGCTCCCTCGAGGCGCTATGCTGGGATGGAGGAGCCGGGAGTACTGAAAACAGCTTCAAGGCGCTCCCTCGAGGCGCTATGCTGGGATGGTGGAGGAGCAGGAGGTGCTGAGGTTCGACCACAGCTTCAAGGCGCTCCCTCGAGGCGCTATGCTGGGATGGAGGAGCCGGGGGTGCAGAGGTTCGACCATAGCTTCAAAGCGCTCCCTCGAGGCGCTATGCTGGGATGGAGGAGCCGGGGGTGCACAGGTTCGACCACAGCTTCAAGGCGCTCCCTCGAGGCGCTATGCTGGGATGGAGGAGCCGGGGGGTGCAGAGGTTCGACCACAGCTTCAAGGCGCTCCCTCGAGGCGCTATGCTGGGATGGAGGATCCGGGGGTGCTGAGGTTCGACCACAGCTTCAAGGCGCTCCCTCGAGGCACTATGCTGGGATGGAGGAGCCGGGGCACAGAGGTTCGACCACAGCTTCAAGGCGATCCCTCGAGGCGCTATGCTGGGATGGAGGAGGAGCCGGGGGGTGCAGAGGTTCGACCACAGCTTCAAGGCGCTCCCTCGAGGCGCTATGCTGGGATGGAGGAGCCGGGAGTGCTGACCACAGCTTCAAGGCGCTCCCTCGAGGCGCTATGCTGGGATGGAGGAGCCGGGAGTGCTGAAAACAGCTTCAAGGCGCTCCCTCGAGGCGCTATGCTGGGATGAAGGAGGAGTCGGGGTGCAGATGTTCGAACACAGCTTCAAGGCGCTCCCTCGAGGCGCTATGCTGGGATGGAGGAGCCGTGAGTGCTGACCACAGCTTCAAGGCGCTCCATTGAGGCGCTATGCTGGGATGGAGGAGCCGGGAGTGCTGACCACAGCTTCAAGGCGCTCCCTCGAGGCGCTATGCTGGGATGGTGGAGGAGTAGGAGGTGCTGAGGTTCGACCACAGATTCAAGGCGCTCCCTCGAGGCGCTATGCTGGGATGGAGGAGCCGGGGGTTCAGAGGTTCGACCACAGCTTCAAGGCGCTCCCTCGAGGCGCTATGCTGGGATGGAGGAGCCGGGGGTGCAGAGGTTCGACCATAGCTTCAAGGCGCTCCCTAGAGGCGCTATGCTGGGATGGAGGAGCCGGGGGTGCTGAGGTTCGGCCACAGCTTCAAGGCGCTCCCTCGAGGCGCTATGCTGGGATGAAGGAGAATCTGGGGGTGCTGAGGTTCGACCACAGCTTCAAGGCGCTCCCTCGAGGCGCTATGCTGGGATGGAGGAGCAGGGGGTGCTGAGGTTTGACCACAGCTTCAAGGCGCCCCCTCGAGGCGCTATGCTGGGATGGAGGAGCCGGGGGTTCAGAGGTTCGACCACAGCTTCAAGGCGCTCCCTCGAGGCGCTATGCTGGGATGGAGGAGCCGGGGGTGCAGAGGTTCGACCATAGCTTCAAGGCGCTCCCTAGAGGCGCTATGCTGGGATGGAGGAGCCGGGGGTGCTGAGGTTCGGCCACAGCTTCAAGGCGCTCCCTCGAGGCGCTATGCTGGGATGAAGGAGAATCTGGGGGTGCTGAGGTTCGACCACAGCTTCAAGGCGCTCCCTCGAGGCGCTATGCTGGGATGGAGGAGCAGGGGGTGCTGAGGTTTGACCACAGCTTCAAGGCGCCCCCTCGAGGCGCTATGCTGGGATGGAGGAGCCGGGGGTGCTGAAGTTCGACCACAGCTTCAAGGCGCTCCCTCGAGGCGCTATGCTGGGATGGAGGAGCTGGGGGTGCTGAGGATTGACCACAGCTTCAAGGCGCTCCCTCGAGGGGCTATGCTGGGATGGAGGAGCCGGGGTTGCTGAGGTTCGCCCACAGCTTCGAGGCGCTCCCTCGAGGTGCTATGCTGGGATGGAGGAGCCGGGGGTGCTGAGGTTCGACCACAGCTTCAAGGCGCTCCCTCGAGGCGCTATGCTGGGATGGAGGAGCCGGGGGTGCTGAGGTTTGACCACAGCTTCAAGGCGCTCCCTCGAGGCGCTATGTTGGGATGAAGGAGGAGCCGGGGGGTGCAGAGGTTCAACCACAGCTTCAATGCGCTCCCTCGAAGCTCTATGCTGGGATGGAGGAGCCGGGGGTGCTGAGGTTCGCCCACAGCTCCAAGGCGCTCCCTTGAGGCGCTATGCTGGGATGGAGGAGCGGGGGGTGCTGAGGTTCGACCACAGCTTCAAGGCGCTCCCTCGAGGCGCTATGCTGGGATGGAGGAGCTGGGGGTGCTGATGTTCGACCACAGCTTCAAAGTACTCCCTCGAGGCGCTATGCTGGGATGGAGGAGGAGCCGGGGGTGCAGAGGTTCGATCACAGCTTCAAGGTGCTCCCTCGAGGCGCTATGCTGGGATGAAGGAGGAGACTGGGGTGCTGAGGTTCGACCACAGCTTCAAGGTGCTCCTTCGAGGCGCTATGCTGGGATGGAGGAGCCGGGGGTGCTGAGGTTCGGCCACAGCTTCAAGGCGCTCCCTCGAGGCGCTATGCTGGGATGGAGGAGCCGGGGGTGCTGAGGTTCGACCACAGCTTCAAGGCGCGCCCTCGAGGCGCTATGCTGGGATGGAGGAGCCGGGGGTGCTGAGGTTCGACCACAGCTTCAAGGCGCTCCCTCGAGGCGCTATGCTGGGATGAAGGAGGAGCAGGGGGTGCTGAGGTTCGACCACAGCTTCAAGGCGCTCCCTCGAGGCGCTATGCTGGGATGGAGGAGCCGTTGGTGCTGAGGTTCGACCACAGCTTCAAGGCGCTCCCTCGAGGCGCTATGCTGGGATGGAGGAGCCGGGATGCAGAGGTTCGACCACAGCTTCAAGGCGCTCCCTCGAGGCGCTATGCTGGGATGGAGGAGCCGGGGGTGCTGAGGTTCGACCACAGCTTCAAGGCGCTCCCTCGAGGTGCTATGCTGGGATGGAGGAGCCGGGGGTGCTGAGGTTTGACCACAGCTTCAAGGCGCTCCCTCGAGGAGCTATGCTGGGATGGAGGAGCCGGGGTTGCTGAGGTTCGACCACAGCTTCAAGGCGCTCCCTCGAGGCGCTATGCTGGGATGGAGGAGCCGGGAGTGCTCACCACAGCTTCAAGGCGCTCCCTCGAGGTGCTATGCTGGGATGGAGGAGCCGGGGGTGCTGAGGTTTGACCACAGCTTCAAGGCGCTCCCTCGAGGAGCTATGCTGGGATGGAGGAGCCGGGGTTGCTGAGGTTCGACCACAGCTTCAAGGCGCTCCCTCGAGGCGCTATGCTGGGATGGAGGAGCCGGGAGTGCTCACCACAGCTTCAAGGCGCTCCCTCGAGGTGCTATGCTGGGATGGAGGAGCCGGGGGTGCTGAGGTTTGACCACAGCTTCAAGGCGCTCACTCGAGGAGCTATGCTGGGATGGAGGAGCCGGGGTTGCTGAGGTTCGACCACAGCTTCAAGGCGCTCCCTCGAGGTGCTATGCTGGGATGGAGGAGCCGGGAGTGCTGATCAAAGCTTCAAGGCGCTCCCTCGAGGCGCTTTGCTGGGATGGAGGAGCCGGGGGTGCAGAGGTTCGACCATAGCTTCAAGGCGCTCCATCAAGGCGCTATGCTGGGATGGAGGAGCCGGGAGTGCTGACCACACCTTCAAGGCGCTCCCTCGAGGCGCTATGCTGGGATGGAGGAGCCGGGAGTGCTGACCACAGCTTCAAGGCGCTCCCTCGAGGCGCTATGCTGGGATGGAGGAGCCGGGAGTACTGAAAACAGCTTCAAGGCGCTCCCTCGAGGCGCTATGCTGGGATGGTGGAGGAGCAGGAGGTGCTGAGGTTCGACCACAGCTTCAAGGCGCTCCCTCGAGGCGCTATGCTGGGATGGAGGAGCCAGGGGTGCAGAGGTTCGACCACAGCTTCAAGGCGCTCCCTCGAGGCGCTATGCTGGGATGGAGGAGCCGGGGGTGCAGAGGTTCGACCATTGCTTCAAAGCGCTCCCTCGAGGCGCTATGCTGGGATGGAGGAGCCGGGGGTGCACAGGTTCGACCACAGCTTCAAGGCGCTCCCTCGAGGCGCTATGCTGGGATGGAGGAGCCGGGGGGTGCAGAGGTTCGACCACAGCTTCAAGGCGCTCCCTCGAGGCACTATGCTGGGATGGAGGATCCGGGGGTGCTGAGGTTCGACCACAGCTTCAAGGCGCTCCCTCGAGGCACTATGCTGGGATGGAGGAGCCGGGGCACAGAGGTTCGACCACAGCTTCAAGGCGATCCCTCGAGGCGCTATGCTGGGATGGAGGAGGAGCCGGGGGGTGCAGAGGTTCGACCACAGCTTCAAGGCGCTCCCTCGAGGCGCTATGCTGGGATGGAGGAGCCGGGAGTGCTGACCACAGCTTCAAGGCGCTCCCTCGAGGTGCTATGCTGGGATGGAGGAGCCGGGAGTGCTGAAAACAGCTTCAAGGCGCTCCCTCGAGGCGCTATGCTGGGATGAAGGAGGAGTCGGGGTGCAGATGTTCGAACACAGCTTCAAGGCGCTCCCTCGAGGCGCTATGCTGGGATGGAGGAGCCGTGAGTGCTGACCACAGCTTCAAGGCGCTCCATTGAGGCGCTATGCTGGGATGGAGGAGCCGGGAGTGCTGACCACAGCTTCAAGGCGCTCCCTCGAGGCGCTATGCTGGGATGGTGGAGGAGTAGGAGGTGCTGAGGTTCGACCACAGATTCAAGGCGCTCCCTCGAGGCGCTATGCTGGGATGGAGGAGCCGGGGGTTCAGAGGTTCGACCACAGCTTCAAGGCGCTCCCTCGAGGCGCTATGCTGGGATGGAGGAGCCGGGGGTGCAGAGGTTCGACCATAGCTTCAAGGCGCTCCCTAGAGGCGCTATGCTGGGATGGAGGAGCCGGGGGTGCTGAGGTTCGGCCACAGCTTCAAGGCGCTCCCTCGAGGCGCTATGCTGGGATGAAGGAGAATCTGGGGGTGCTGAGGTTCGACCACAGCTTCAAGGCGCTCCCTCGAGGCGCTATGCTGGGATGGAGGAGCAGGGGGTGCTGAGGTTTGACCACAGCTTCAAGGCGCCCCCTCGAGGCGCTATGCTGGGATGGAGGAGCCGGGGGTTCAGAGGTTCGACCACAGCTTCAAGGCGCTCCCTCGAGGCGCTATGCTGGGATGGAGGAGCCGGGGGTGCAGAGGTTCGACCATAGCTTCAAGGCGCTCCCTAGAGGCGCTATGCTGGGATGGAGGAGCCGGGGGTGCTGAGGTTCGGCCACAGCTTCAAGGCGCTCCCTCGAGGCGCTATGCTGGGATGAAGGAGAATCTGGGGGTGCTGAGGTTCGACCACAGCTTCAAGGCGCTCCCTCGAGGCGCTATGCTGGGATGGAGGAGCAGGGGGTGCTGAGGTTTGACCACAGCTTCAAGGCGCCCCCTCGAGGCGCTATGCTGGGATGGAGGAGCCGGGGGTGCTGAAGTTCGACCACAGCTTCAAGGCGCTCCCTCGAGGCGCTATGCTGGGATGGAGGAGCTGGGGGTGCTGAGGATTGACCACAGCTTCAAGGCGCTCCCTCGAGGGGCTATGCTGGGATGGAGGAGCCGGGGTTGCTGAGGTTCGCCCACAGCTTCAAGGCGCTCCCTCGAGGCGCTATGCTGGGATGGAGGAGCGGTGGGTGCTGAGGTTCGACCACAGCTTCAAGGCGCTCCCTCGAGGCGCTATGCTGGGATGGAGGAGCCGGGGGTGCTGAGGTTCGGCCACAGCTTCAAGGCGCTCCCTCGAGGCGCTATGCTGGGATGGAGGAGCCGGTGGTGCTAAGGTTCGACCGCAGCTTTAAGGCGCTCCCTCGAGGCGCTATGCTGGGATGAAGGAGGAGCCGGGGGTGCAGCGGTTCGACCACAGCTTCAAGGCGCTCCCTCGAGGCACTATGCTGGGATGGAGGAGCCGGGGGTGCAGAGGTTCGACCACAGCTTCAAGGCGCTCCCTCGAGGCGCTAAGCTGGGATGGAGGAGCCGGTGGTGCTAAGGTTCGACCGCAGCTTCAAGGCGCTCCCTCGAGGCGCTATGCTGGGATGAAGGAGGAGCCGGGGGGTGCAGAGGTTCGACCACAGCTTCAAGGCGCTCCCTCGAGGCACTATGCTGGGATGGAGGAGCGGGGGGTGCTGAGGTTCGACCACAGCTTCAAGGCGCTCCCTCGAGGCGCTATGCTGGGATTAAGGAGGAGCCGGGGGTGCAGATGTTCGACCACAGCTTCAAGGCGCTCCCTCGAGGCGCTATGCTGGGATGGAGGAGCCTGGGGTGCTGAGGTTCGCCCACAGCTCCAAGGCGCTCCCTTGAGGCGCTATGCTGGGATGGAGGAGCCGGGGGTGCTGAGGTTCAACCACAGCTTCAAGGCGCTCCCTCGAGGCGCTATGCTGGGATGGAGGAGCCGGGGGTTCAGAGGTTCAACCACAGCTTCAAGGCGCTCCCTCGAGGCGCTATGCTGGGATGGAAGAGCCGGGGGTGCAGAGGTTCGACCATAGCTTCAAGGCGCTCCCTCGAGGCGCTATGCTGGGATGGAGGAGCCGGGGGTGCTGAGGTTCGGCCACAGCTTCAAGGCGCTCCCTCGAGGCGCTATGCTGGGATGGAGGAGCCGGGGGTGCTGAGGTTCGACCACAGCTTCAAGGCGCTCCCTCGAGGCGCTATGCTGGGATGAAGGAGAAGCTGGGGGTGCTGAGGTTCGACCACAGCTTCAAGGCGCTCCCTCGAGGCGCTATGCTGGGATGGAGGAGCTGGGGGTGCTGAAGTTCGACCACAGCTTCAAGGCGTTCCCTCGAGGCGCTATGCTGGGATGGAGGAGCCGGGAGTGCTGAAAACAGCTTCAAGGCGCTCCCTCGAGGCGCTATGCTGGGATGGAGGAGCCGGGAGTGCTGAAAACAGCTTCTAGGCGCTCCCTCGAGGTGCTATGCTGAGATGAAGGAGGAGCCGGTGGGTGCAGAGGTTCGACCACAGCTTCAAGGCGCTCCCTCGAGGCGCTATGCTGGGATGGAGGAGCCGGGAGTGCTGACCACAGCTTCAAGGCGCTCCATCGAGGCGCTATGCTGGGATGGAGGAGCCGGGAGTGCTGACCACAGCTTCTAGGCGCTCCCTCGAGGCGCTATGCTGGGATGGTGGAGGAGCAGGAGGTGCTGAGGTTCGACCACAGCTTCAAGGCGCTCCCTCGAGGCGCTATGCTGGGATGGAGGAGCCGGGGGTGCTGAGGTTCGACCACAGCTTCAAGGCTCTCCCTCGAGGCGCTATGCTGGGATGGAGGAGCCGGGGTTGCTGAGGTTCGACCACAGCTTCAAGGCGCTCCCTCGAGGCGCTATGCTGGGATGGAGGAGCCGGTGGTGCTAAGGTTCGACCGCAGCTTTAAGGCGCTCCCTCGAGGCGCTATGCTGGGATGAAGGAGGAGCCGGGGGTGCAGAGGTTCGACCACAGCTTCAAGGCGCTCCCTCGAGGCGCTATGCTGGGATGGAGGAGCCGGGGTGCAGAGGTTCGACCACAGCTTCAAGGCGCTCCCTCGAGGCGCTAAGCTGGGATGGAGGAGCCGGTGGTGCTAAGGTTCGACCGCAGCTTCAAGGCGCTCCCTCGAGGCGCTATGCTGGGATGAAGGAGGAGCCGGGGGTGCTGAGGTTCGCCCACAGCTCCAAGGCGCTCCCTCGAGGCTCTATGCTGGGATGGAGGAGCCGGGGGTGCAGAGGTTCGACCACAGCTTCAAGGCGCTCCCTCGAGGAGCTATGCTGGGATGGAGGAGCCGGGGTTGCTGAGGTTCGACCACAGCTTCAAGGCGCTCCCTCGAGGCGCTATGCTGGGATGGAGGAGCCAGGAGAGCTGACCACAGCTTCAAGGCGCTCCCTCGAGGCGCTATGCTGGGATGGAGGAGCCGGGGGTGCAGAGGTTCGACCATAGCTTCAAGGCGCTCCCTCGAGGCGCTATGCTGGGATGGAGGAGCCGGGAGTGCTGACCACAGCTTCAAGGCGCTCCCTCGAGGCGCTATGCTGGGATGGAGAAGCCGGGAGTGCTGAAAACAGCTTCAAGGCGCTCCCTCGAGGCGCTATGCTGGGATGAAGGAGGAGTCGGGGGTGCAGATGTTCGACCACAGCTTCAAGGCGCTCCCTCGAGGCGCTATGCTGGGATGGAGGAGCCGTGAGTGCTGACCACAGCTTCAAGGCGCTCCATCGAGGCGCTATGCTGGGATGAAGGAGCCGGGAGTGCTGACCACAGCTTCAAGGCACTCCCTCGAGGCGCTATGCTGGGATGGTGGAGGAGCAGGAGGTGCTGAGGTTCGACCACAGCTTCAAGGCGCTCCCTCGAGGCACTATGCTGGGATGGAGGAGCCGGGGGTTCAGAGGTTCGACCACAGCTTCAAGGCGCTCCCTCGAGGCGCTATGCTGGGATGGAGGAGCCGGTGGTGCTAAGGTTCGACCGAAGCTTCAAGGCGCTCCCTCGAGGCGCTATGCTGGGATGAAGGAGGAGCCGGGGGTGCTGAGGTTCGACCACAGCTTCAAGGCGCTCCCTCGAGGCGCTTGTGGGACTTGGCCCGCAGGGCAGGTTCACCCCTAAACTTTTTGCCTTATTTGTGACCCTGTGTCAGTGATTTTTGGGTCTCTGCGCACTTTTCCCTGGGTCCCAGAGTGAAAGTGCGTGCGTGTAGTATGGCTGGCCTGCCCTCCCATAGGAATGCATGGGGAATGTGTGTGTCCCTGGTAGTTCCTGATGCGTGGGGAGTGTAGGCTCGAGTTTAGTATGTCTGAACTCGTGAGAGTGAATGCTGAGAGATGGTGTCTGCGGCATGTGTGTGTCTAGTTGGGAAGTGCTACTTCTGGACATTGAGATATGTGTGCATGTGCTGTGAGGGTGCTGGAGCGTGATTGGCTGGAGCTGGCTGGCATGCCAGGCTCCAGGAAGTCTGGATGGGTCTGCCCGGTGGTGAGTGGGAGATTAGCATGAGTGATGTGTGGGAGGAGTGTACCTGTGTCCTGGATGGGCTGGGTTTTCCCCACACAATGCTGGCTCCGCCCCCCTGTGGTGTGTCTAACGACCCTAGCCTCCCCAGTGAATGAAATGGGTGGTTGGGCCATTAAGAGTGCTCCAGAGCCAGCTGAAACTGGTTTTCCCCCCACCCTGCACCTTGAAACAAAGGATTTGTTACTATAAGAAGGGGCTGTGTCCCCTTAGAAAATGTTCTGCTTTTGGATCCTGCCAGAGGGGGCTGTTGCTGCTGCTGGGGCCAGGAGGACCGCCACTTGGGGAGTCTCCCTGCCTGGAGACCCAGTGTGCTGGCGCTGGCCCAGCCTTGCCCCCCTGCCTGCCTCCAGCCCCTGCTGGAGCCTTGTCCTGTCCTCCAGTGCTGGGGAGCACTGAGGACTTCTTTGCCTGCAGCCTGAGAGCGCTGCTCTCTGCCCTTCAGCGCTGGGAGCGCTGAAATCGCCTGCCTAGCGCTTGGAAGGGCTGGATTTTGGCCCTAGCGCTGTGAGCGCTGTGTTTTCATCCTGTGGCGCTGGAGAGCGCCTACCCTTCGTTCTAGCGCCTTGAGAACACAGCCGGTGCCCACCCGGCATCTGATCGCCCTGTGTGGCGGTTTGACGGCGCGGGTGCCACCCCGCTCATTGCCGCTTTGTTTGCCCGTGGTTACCGATCTACGAGGGAGCCCACTCCTCGGATCATCTGGGAAGCCGCCTGCCTGCCTAGAAGCGAGCCGCCGCGCTGCCCGCGGCGACCCGGAAGTGGTGAGGCGGCCGACCAATCACAGTGCGGCCCCGGAGAGGCCGACCGGAAGTCCCGCCCCGCTGCCGCGACCCGGAAGTCAGGCAGGCCGGGGGCAAGACGAGAAGCAGCCTGCCCAGGAGAGCCCCGGGACCAGCGGGAGAGACCCGCCGTCGCTGGAGAGCCCAGCGCGAACCCGGTGAGTGCAGGTGCCTGCAGAGGAGGGGGGGGAGCGTCGGGACACATTGCCAGTGTCCGCCCCGCCCCCTCTCTGTAGCGCGACCTCGCGCCTGTAGTCAGTAAGAGCCAGAGAGGCTCTGGGGGCATTTTCTATTGGCAAGCCTGGCGAGGCTCGATTGCCGGCACCGCGTCCCGAGCCTAAGAGAGGCTCCAACGAGTGGGAGCGTTCCCGTTGAGCCACGAGGTGCCCCGGGGGCACCAGTTGAGTTAGAGCCCAGCGAGGCTCTTGGCAAACTTCATCCCTTTGGGTCCCCAGAGCGAGGGACCCCACAGCCCAGCGAGGCTGCACCTTTTGTTGCTGGAGCCCTGAGAGGCTCAGCAGCCCCCTTACTTGTGTAAGAGAGCCTGAGAGAGGCTCACCAGTGCCCCAGTGGTGGTTCTTCGAGCCCAGAGAGGCTCCAACGTTGCCCTAACTTCCCCTGCTCCAGTTGCCCAGCACTTTGTGGGCAACTGCCACGTTTAGGCCCTGACATTGGGACACCGGGACAGTCGCAGGTGGTGACTTGTGAGTGGGGCGCAGTGGTATTTTCTCTGCACCTCTGAATGTATTGGTTATGCGTCATGTGCCTTTACACCTCTGAATGTTAATGCATCATGTGTTTTGCCTTTATACCCCTACAGGTAGTGTGACATGTAGGTGGTTGTTTTCTCCCTAGTACAGGTGGTGCTAGTGAGGCCCTGTTACCAGTGATTACTGGTTGTGTGCTCTATTTTTATATTGTGTGCTACACTGATTTTACTTTCTAAAGTGCTATTTCTGAAAGTATTATTTCTAAAAGTGCTGATACCCCTGACAGTGGTCCAAGTGGCCCTGTCCTGTGCAATATCCCTTGTAAATTCCGCCCGTGCCTGTTGGCACAGTGTAACAAGATGTGTGTTTTATCTGATGTATATTTATTATAATACAAAGGCTATTTTTACATAACCTTGCGTGGAGTTTCCTTTGTGGTGGGCCTTTGGTTGTTGTTGCTGGGGTGCGTGCGCAAATACTTAACTTACATCGCCTCCAAGTTTAGCCTTGCTGCTCGCGCCACGTTACCTAGAGGGTGAGTAGGGGTTATCTTGGCGTGTAACTCCCTTGCCCTGACTTGGGTGTGGTGGTCTCTGACTGACTTTGGCGAAAGCCCTGGCCAGCCGGGGATCCCATTTCCAACAGCGCTATGCTGGGATGGAGGTGCCGTGTGTTCTGACCACAGCTTCAAGGCGCTCCATCGAGGCGCTATGCTGGGATGGAGGAGCCGGGAGTGCTGACCACAGCTTCAAGGCGCTCCCTCGAGGCGCTATGCTGGGATGGTGGAGGAGCAGGAGGTGCTGAGGTTCGACCACAGCTTCAAGGCGCTCCCTCGAGGCGCTATGCTGGGATGGAGGAGCCGGGGGTTCAGAGGTTCGACCACAGCTTCAAGGCGCTCCCTCGAGGCGCTATGCTGGGATGGAGGAGCCGGGGGTGCAGAGGTTCGACCTTAGCTTCAAGGCGCTCCCTCGAGGCGCTATGCTGGGATGGAGGAGCCGGGGGTGCTGAGGTTCGGCCACAGCTTCAAGGCGCTCCCTCGAGGCGCTATGCTGGGATGAAGGAGAAGCTGGGGGTGCTGAGGTTCGACCACAGCTTCAAGGCGCTCCCTCGAGGCGCTATGCTGGGATGGAGGAGCCGGGGTGCTGAGGTTTGACCACAGCTTCAAGGCGCCCCCTCGAGGCGCTATGCTGGGATGGAGGAGCCGGGGGTGCTGAAGTATGACCACAGCTTCAAGGCGCTCCCTCAAGGCGCTATGCTGGGATGGAGGAGCCGGGGGTGCAGAGGTTCAACCATAGCTTCAAGGCGCTTCCTCGAGGCGCTATGATGGGATGGAGGAGCCGGGAGTGCTGACCACAGCTTCAAGGCGCTCCCTCGAGGCGCTATGCTGGGATGGAGGAGCCGGGGGTGCTGAGGTTTGACCACAGCTTCAAGGCGCCCCCTCGAGGCGCTATGCTGGGATGGAGGAGCCGGGGGTGCTGAAGTTCGACCACAGCTTCAAGGCGCTCCCTCGAGGCGCTATGCTGGGATGGAGGAGCTGGGGGTGCTGAGGTTTGACCACAGCTTCAAGGCGCTCCCTCGAGGGGCTATGCTGGGATGGAGGAGCCGGGGTTGCTGAGGTTCGCCCACAGCTTCAAGGCGCTCCCTCGAGGCGCTATGCTGGGATGGAGGAGCGGTGGGTGCTGAGGTTCGACCACAGCTTCAAGGCGCTCCCTCGAGGCGCTATGCTGGGATGGAGGAGCCGGGGGTGCTGAGGTTTGGCCACAGCTTCAAGGCGCTCCCTCGAGGCGCTATGCTGGGATGGAGGAGCCGGGGGTGCTGAGGTTCGACCACATCTTCAAGGCGCTCCCTCGAGGCGCTATGCTGGGATGAAGGAGAAGCTGGTGGTGCTGAGGTTCGACCACAGCTTCAAGGCGCTCCCTCGAGGCGCTATGCTGGGATGGAGGAGCCGGGTGTGCTGAGGTTTGACCACAGCTTCAAGGCGCCCCCTCGAGGTGCTATGCTGGGATGGAGGAGCCGGGGGTGCTGAAGTATGACCACAGCTTCAAGGCGCTCCCTCAAGGCGCTATGCTGGGATGGAGGAGCCGGGGGTGCAGAGGTTCGACCATAGCTTCAAGGCGCTTCCTCGAGGCGCTATGATGGGATGGAGGAGCCGGGAGTGCTGACCACAGCTTCAAGGCGCTCCCTCGAGGCGCTATGCTGGGATGGAGGAGCCGGGGGTGCTGAGGTTTGACCACAGCTTCAAGGCGCCCCCTCGAGGCGCTATGCTGGGATGGAGGAGCCGGGGGTGCTGAAGTTCGACCACAGCTTCAAGGCGCTCTCTCGAGGCGCTATGCTGGGATGGAGGAGCTGGGGGTGCTGAGGTTTGACCACAGCTTCAAGGCGCTCCCTCGAGGGGCTATGCTGGGATGGAGGAGCCGGGGGTGTAGAGGTTCGACCACAGCTTCAAGGCGCTCCCTCGAGGCGCTATGCTGGGATGGAGGAGCGGTGGGTGCTGAGGTTCGACCACAGCTTCAAGGCGCTCCCTCGAGGCGCTATGCTGGGATGGAGGAGCCGAGGGTGCTGAGGTTCGGCCACAGCTTCAAGGCGCTCCCTCGAGGCGCTATGCTGGGATGGAGGAGCCGGGGGTGCTGAGGTTCGACCACAGCTTCAAGGCACTCCCTCGAGGCGCTATGCTGGGATGAAGGAGAAGCTGGGGGTGCTGAGGTTCGACCACAGCTTCAAGGCGCTCCCTCGAGGCGCTATGCTGGTATGGAGGAGCCGGGGGTGCAGAGGTTTGACCACAGCTTCAAGACGCCCCCTCGAGGCGCTATGCTGGGATGGAGGAGGAGCAGGGGGTGCTGAGGTTCGACCACAGCTTCAAGGCGCTCCCTCGAGGCGCTATACTGGGATGGAGGAGCCGGTGGTGCTGAGGTTCGACCACAGCTTCAAGGCGCCCCCTCGAGGCGCTATGCTGGGATGGAGGAGCCGGTGGTGCTGAGGTTCGACCACAGCTTCAAGGCGCTCCCTCGAGGCGCTATGCTGGGATGGAGGAGCCGGGGGTGCAGAGGTTCGACCACAGCTTCAAGGCGCTCCCTCGAGGCGCTATGCTGGGATGGAGGACCCGGGAGTGCTGACCACAGCTTCAAGGCGCTCCCTCGAGGCGCTATGCTGGGATGGAGGAGCCGGGAGTGCTGACCACAGCTTCAAGGCGCTCCCTCGAGGCGCTATGCTGGGATGGAGGAGCCGGGAGTGCTGAAAACAGCTTCTAGGCGCTCCCTCGAGGCGCTATGCTGGGATGGTGGAGGAGCAGGAGGTGCTGAGGTTCGACCACAGCTTCAAGGCGATCCCTCGAGGCGCTATGCTGGGATGGAGGAGCCGGGGGTGCTGAGGTTCGACCACAGCTTCAAGGCGCTCCCTCGAGGCGCTATGCTGGGATGGAGGAGCCGGGGTTGCTGAGGTTCGACCACAGCTTCAAGGCGCTCCCTCGAGGCGCTATGCTGGGATGGAGGAGCCGGTGGTGCTAAGGTTCGACCGCAGCTTCAAGGCGCTCCCTCGAGGCGCTATGCTGGGATGAAGGAGGAGCCGGGGGTGCAGAGGTTCGACCACAGCTTCAAGGCGCTCCCTCGAGGCGCTATGCTGGGATGGAGGAGCCGGGGGTGCAGAGGTTCGACCACAGCTTCAAGGTGCTCCCTCGAGGCGCTATGCTGGGATGGAGGAGCCGGTGGTGCTAAGGTTCGATCGCAGCTTCAAGGCGCTCTCTCGAGGCGCTATGCTGGGATGAAGGAGGAGCCGGGGGTGCTGAGGTTCGCCCACAGATCCAAGGCGCTCACTCGAGGCGCTATGCTGGGATGGAGGAGCCGGGGGTGCAGAGGTTCGACCACAGCTTCAAGGCGCTCCCTCGAGGAGCTATGCTGGGATGGAGGAGCCGGGGTTGCTGAGGTTCGACCACAGCTTCAAGGCGCTCCCTCGAGGCGCTATGCTGGGATGGAGGAGCCAGGAGAGCTGACCACAGCTTCAAGGCGCTCCCTCGAGGCGCTATGCTGGGATGGAGGAGCCGGGGGTGTAGAGGTTCGACCATAGCTTCAAGGCGCTCCCTCGAGGCGCTATGCTGGGATGGAGGAGCCGGGAGTGCTGACCACAGCTTCAAGGCGCTCCCTCGAGGCGCTATGCTGGGATGGAGGAGCCGGGAGTGCTGAAAACAGCTTCAAGGCGCTCCCTCGAGGCGCTATGCTGGGATGAAGGAGGAGTCGGGGTGCAGATGTTCGACCACAGCTTCAAGGCGCTCCCTCGAGGCGCTATGCTGAGATGGAGGAGCCGTGAGTGCTGACCACAGCTTCAAGGCGCTCCATCGAGGCGCTATGCTGGGATGGAGGAGCCGGGAGTGCTGACCACAGCTTCAAGGCGCTCCCTCGAGGCGCTATGCTGGGATGGTGGAGGAGCAGGAGGTGCTGAGGTTCGACCACAGCTTCAAGGCGCTCCCTCGAGGCGCTATGCTGGGATGGAGGAGCCGGGGGTTCAGAGGTTCGACCACAGCTTCAAGGCGCTCCCTCGAGGCGCTATGCTGGGATGGAGGAGCCGGTGGTGCTAAGGTTCGACCGCAGCTTCAAGGCGCTCCCTCGAGGCGCTATGCTGGGATGAAGGAGGAGCCGGGGGTGCTGAGGTTCGCCCACAGCTCCAAGGCGCTCCCTCGAGGCGCTATGCTGGGATGGAGGAGCCGGGGGTGCAGAGGTTCGACCACAGCTTCAAGGAGCTCCCTCGAGGAGCTATGCTGGGATGGAGGAGCCGGTGTTGCTGAGGTCCGACCACAGCTTCAAGGCGCTCCCTCGAGGCGCTATGCTGGGATGGAGGAGCCAGGAGAGCTGACCACAGCTTCAAGGCGCTCCCTCGAGGCGCTATGCTGGGATGGAGGAGCCGGGGGTGCTGAAGTTCGACCACAGCTTCAAGGCGCTCCCTCGAGGCGCTATGCTGGGATGGAGGAGCCGGGGGTGCTGAGGTTTGACCACAGCTTCAAGGCGCCCCCTCGAGGCGCTATGCTGGGATGGAGGAGCCGGGGGTGCTGAAGTTCGACCACAGCTTCAAGGCGCTCCCTCGAGGCGCTATGCTGGGATGGAGGAGCTGGGGGTGCTGAGGTTTGACCACAGCTTCAAGGCGCTCCCTCGAGGGGCTATGCTGGGATGGAGGAGCCGGGGTTGCTGAGGTTCGCCCACAGCTTCAAGGCGCTCCCTCGAGGCGCTATGCTGGGATGGAGGAGCGGTGGGTGCTGAGGTTCGACCACAGCTTCAAGGCGCTCCCTCGAGGCGCTATGCTGGGATGGAGGAGCCGGGGGTGCTGAGGTTCGGCCACAGCTTCAAGGCGCTCCCTCGAGGCGCTATGCTGGGATGGAGGAGCCGGGGGTGATGAGGTTCGACCACAGCTCCAAGGCACTCCCTCGAGGAGCTATGCTGGGATGAAGGAGAAGCTGGGGGTGCTGAGGTTCGACCACAGCTTCAAGGCGCTCCCTCGAGGCGCTATGCTGGTATGGAGGAGCCGGGGGTGCAGAGGTTTGACCACAGCTTCAAGGCGCTCCCTAGAGGCGCTATGCTGGGATGGAGGAGCCGGGGGTGCTGAGGTTCGGCCACAGCTTCAAGGCGCTCCCTCGAGGCGCTATGCTGGGATGAAGGAGAATCTGGGGGTGCTGAGGTTCGACCACAGCTTCAAGGCGCTCCCTCGAGGCGCTATGCTGGGATGGAGGAGCAGGGGGTGCTGAGGTTTGACCACAGCTTCAAGGCGCCCCCTCGAGGCGCTATGCTGGGATGGAGGAGCCGGGGGTGCTGAAGTTCGACCACAGCTTCAAGGCGCTCCCTCGAGGCGCTATGCTGGGATGGAGGAGCTGGGGGTGCTGAGGATTGACCACAGCTTCAAGGCGCTCCCTCGAGGGGCTATGCTGGGATGGAGGAGCCGGGGTTGCTGAGGTTCGCCCACAGCTTCGAGGCGCTCCCTCGAGGTGCTATGCTGGGATGGAGGAGCCGGGGGTGCTGAGGTTCGACCACAGCTTCAAGGCGCTCCCTCGAGGCGCTATGCTGGGATGGAGGAGCCGGGGGTGCTGAGGTTTGACCACAGCTTCAAGGCGCTCCCTCGAGGCGCTATGCTGGGATGAAGGAGGAGCCGGGGGGTGCAGAGGTTCAACCACAGCTTCAATGCGCTCCCTCGAAGCTCTATGCTGGGATGGAGGAGCCGGGGGTGCTGAGGTTCGCCCACAGCTCCAAGGCGCTCCCTTGAGGCGCTATGCTGGGATGGAGGAGCGGGGGGTGCTGAGGTTCGACCACAGCTTCAAGGCGCTCCCTCGAGGCGCTATGCTGGGATGGAGGAGCTGGGGGTGCTGATGTTCGACCACAGCTTCAAAGTACTCCCTCGAGGCGCTATGCTGGGATGGAGGAGGAGCCGGGGGTGCAGAGGTTCGATCACAGCTTCAAGGTGCTCCCTCGAGGCGCTATGCTGGGATGAAGGAGGAGACTGGGGTGCTGAGGTTCGACCACAGCTTCAAGGTGCTCCCTCGAGGCGCTATGCTGGGATGGAGGAGCCGGGGGTGCTGAGGTTCGGCCACAGCTTCAAGGCGCTCCCTCGAGGCGCTATGCTGGGATGGAGGAGCCGGGGGTGCTGAGGTTCGACCACAGCTTCAAGGCGCGCCCTCGAGGCGCTATGCTGGGATGGAGGAGCCGGGGGTGCTGAGGTTCGACCACAGCTTCAAGGCGCTCCCTCGAGGCGCTATGCTGGGATGAAGGAGGAGCAGGGGGTGCTGAGGTTCGACCACAGCTTCAAGGCGCTCCCCCGAGGCGCTATGCTGGGATGGAGGAGCCGTTGGTGCTGAGGTTCGACCACAGCTTCAAGGCGCTCCCTCGAGGCGCTATGCTGGGATGGAGGAGCCGGGATGCAGAGGTTCGACCACAGCTTCAAGGCGCTCCCTCGAGGCGCTATGCTGGGATGGAGGAGCCGGGGGTGCTGAGGTTCGACCACAGCTTCAAGGCGCTCCCTCGAGGTGCTATGCTGGGATGGAGGAGCCGGGGGTGCTGAGGTTTGACCACAGCTTCAAGGCGCTCCCTCGAGGAGCTATGCTGGGATGGAGGAGCCGGGGTTGCTGAGGTTCGACCACAGCTTCAAGGCGCTCCCTCGAGGCGCTATGCTGGGATGGAGGAGCCGGGAGTGCTCACCACAGCTTCAAGGCGCTCCCTCGAGGTGCTATGCTGGGATGGAGGAGCCGGGGGTGCTGAGGTTTGACCACAGCTTCAAGGCGCTCACTCGAGGAGCTATGCTGGGATGGAGGAGCCGGGGTTGCTGAGGTTCGACCACAGCTTCAAGGCGCTCCCTCGAGGTGCTATGCTGGGATGGAGGAGCCGGGAGTGCTGATCAAAGCTTCAAGGCGCTCCCTCGAGGCGCTTTGCTGGGATGGAGGAGCCGGGGGTGCAGAGGTTCGACCATAGCTTCAAGGCGCTCCATCAAGGCGCTATGCTGGGATGGAGGAGCCGGGAGTGCTGACCACACCTTCAAGGCGCTCCCTCGAGGCGCTATGCTGGGATGGAGGAGCCGGGAGTGCTGACCACAGCTTCAAGGCGCTCCCTCGAGGCGCTATGCTGGGATGGAGGAGCCGGGAGTACTGAAAACAGCTTCAAGGCGCTCCCTCGAGGCGCTATGCTGGGATGGTGGAGGAGCAGGAGGTGCTGAGGTTCGACCACAGCTTCAAGGCGCTCCCTCGAGGCGCTATGCTGGGATGGAGGAGCCAGGGGTGCAGAGGTTCGACCACAGCTTCAAGGCGCTCCCTCGACGCGCTATGCTGGGATGGAGGAGCCGGGGGTGCAGAGGTTCGACCATAGCTTCAAAGCGCTCCCTCGAGGCGCTATGCTGGGATGGAGGAGCCGGGGGTGCACAGGTTCGACCACAGCTTCAAGGCGCTCCCTCGAGGCGCTATGCTGGGATGGAGGAGCCGGGGGGTGCAGAGGTTCGACCACAGCTTCAAGGCGCTCCCTCGAGGCACTATGCTGGGATGGAGGATCCGGGGGTGCTGAGGTTCGACCACAGCTTCAAGGCGCTCCCTCGAGGCACTATGCTGGGATGGAGGAGCCGGGGCACAGAGGTTCGACCACAGCTTCAAGGCGATCCCTCGAGGCGCTATGCTGGGATGGAGGAGGAGCCGGGGGGTGCAGAGGTTCGACCACAGCTTCAAGGCGCTCCCTCGAGGCGCTATGCTGGGATGGAGGAGCCGGGAGTGCTGACCACAGCTTCAAGGCGCTCCCTCGAGGCGCTATGCTGGGATGGAGGAGCCGGGAGTGCTGAAAACAGCTTCAAGGCGCTCCCTCGAGGCGCTATGCTGGGATGAAGGAGGAGTCGGGGTGCAGATGTTCGAACACAGCTTCAAGGCGCTCCCTCGAGGCGCTATGCTGGGATGGAGGAGCCGTGAGTGCTGACCACAGCTTCAAGGCGCTCCATTGAGGCGCTATGCTGGGATGGAGGAGCCGGGAGTGCTGACCACAGCTTCAAGGCGCTCCCTCGAGGCGCTATGCTGGGATGGTGGAGGAGTAGGAGGTGCTGAGGTTCGACCACAGATTCAAGGCGCTCCCTCGAGGCGCTATGCTGGGATGGAGGAGCCGGGGGTTCAGAGGTTCGACCACAGCTTCAAGGCGCTCCCTCGAGGCGCTATGCTGGGATGGAGGAGCCGGGGGTGCAGAGGTTCGACCATAGCTTCAAGGCGCTCCCTAGAGGCGCTATGCTGGGATGGAGGAGCCGGGGGTGCTGAGGTTCGGCCACAGCTTCAAGGCGCTCCCTCGAGGCGCTATGCTGGGATGAAGGAGAATCTGGGGGTGCTGAGGTTCGACCACAGCTTCAAGGCGCTCCCTCGAGGCGCTATGCTGGGATGGAGGAGCAGGGGGTGCTGAGGTTTGACCACAGCTTCAAGGCGCCCCCTCGAGGCGCTATGCTGGGATGGAGGAGCCGGGGGTTCAGAGGTTCGACCACAGCTTCAAGGCGCTCCCTCGAGGCGCTATGCTGGGATGGAGGAGCCGGGGGTGCAGAGGTTCGACCATAGCTTCAAGGCGCTCCCTAGAGGCGCTATGCTGGGATGGAGGAGCCGGGGGTGCTGAGGTTCGGCCACAGCTTCAAGGCGCTCCCTCGAGGCGCTATGCTGGGATGAAGGAGAATCTGGGGGTGCTGAGGTTCGACCACAGCTTCAAGGCGCTCCCTCGAGGCGCTATGCTGGGATGGAGGAGCAGGGGGTGCTGAGGTTTGACCACAGCTTCAAGGCGCCCCCTCGAGGCGCTATGCTGGGATGGAGGAGCCGGGGGTGCTGAAGTTCGACCACAGCTTCAAGGCGCTCCCTCGAGGCGCTATGCTGGGATGGAGGAGCTGGGGGTGCTGAGGATTGACCACAGCTTCAAGGCGCTCCCTCGAGGGGCTATGCTGGGATGGAGGAGCCGGGGTTGCTGAGGTTCGCCCACAGCTTCAAGGCGCTCCCTCGAGGCGCTATGCTGGGATGGAGGAGCGGTGGGTGCTGAGGTTCGACCACAGCTTCAAGGCGCTCCCTCGAGGCGCTATGCTGGGATGGAGGAGCCGGGGGTGCTGAGGTTCGGCCACAGCTTCAAGGCGCTCCCTCGAGGCGCTATGCTGGGATGGAGGAGCCGGTGGTGCTAAGGTTCGACCGCAGCTTTAAGGCGCTCCCTCGAGGCGCTATGCTGGGATGAAGGAGGAGCCGGGGGTGCAGCGGTTCGACCACAGCTTCAAGGCGCTCCCTCGAGGCACTATGCTGGGATGGAGGAGCCGGGGGTGCAGAGGTTCGACCACAGCTTCAAGGCGCTCCCTCGAGGCGCTAAGCTGGGATGGAGGAGCCGGTGGTGCTAAGGTTCGACCGCAGCTTCAAGGCGCTCCCTCGAGGCGCTATGCTGGGATGAAGGAGGAGCCGGGGGGTGCAGAGGTTCGACCACAGCTTCAAGGCGCTCCCTCGAGGCACTATGCTGGGATGGAGGAGCGGGGGGTGCTGAGGTTCGACCACAGCTTCAAGGCGCTCCCTCGAGGCGCTATGCTGGGATTAAGGAGGAGCCGGGGGTGCAGATGTTCGACCACAGCTTCAAGGCGCTCCCTCGAGGCGCTATGCTGGGATGGAGGAGCCTGGGGTGCTGAGGTTCGCCCACAGCTCCAAGGCGCTCCCTTGAGGCGCTATGCTGGGATGGAGGAGCCGGGGGTGCTGAGGTTCGACCACAGCTTCAAGGCGCTCCCTCGAGGCGCTATGCTGGGATGGAGGAGCCGGGGGTTCAGAGGTTCAACCACAGCTTCAAGGCGCTCCCTCGAGGCGCTATGCTGGGATGGAAGAGCCGGGGGTGCAGAGGTTCGACCATAGCTTCAAGGCGCTCCCTCGAGGCGCTATGCTGGGATGGAGGAGCCGGGGGTGCTGAGGTTCGGCCACAGCTTCAAGGCGCTCCCTCGAGGCGCTATGCTGGGATGGAGGAGCCGGGGGTGCTGAGGTTCGACCACAGCTTCAAGGCGCTCCCTCGAGGCGCTATGCTGGGATGAAGGAGAAGCTGGGGGTGCTGAGGTTCGACCACAGCTTCAAGGCGCTCCCTCGAGGCGCTATGCTGGGATGGAGGAGCTGGGGGTGCTGAAGTTCGACCACAGCTTCAAGGCGTTCCCTCGAGGCGCTATGCTGGGATGGAGGAGCCGGGAGTGCTGAAAACAGCTTCAAGGCGCTCCCTCGAGGCGCTATGCTGGGATGGAGGAGCCGGGAGTGCTGAAAACAGCTTCTAGGCGCTCCCTCGAGGTGCTATGCTGAGATGAAGGAGGAGCCGGTGGGTGCAGAGGTTCGACCACAGCTTCAAGGCGCTCCCTCGAGGCGCTATGCTGGGATGGAGGAGCCGGGAGTGCTGACCACAGCTTCAAGGCGCTCCATCGAGGCGCTATGCTGGGATGGAGGAGCCGGGAGTGCTGACCACAGCTTCTAGGCGCTCCCTCGAGGCGCTATGCTGGGATGGTGGAGGAGCAGGAGGTGCTGAGGTTCGACCACAGCTTCAAGGCGCTCCCTCGAGGCGCTATGCTGGGATGGAGGAGCCGGGGGTGCTGAGGTTCGACCACAGCTTCAAGGCTCTCCCTCGAGGCGCTATGCTGGGATGGAGGAGCCGGGGTTGCTGAGGTTCGACCACAGCTTCAAGGCGCTCCCTCGAGGCGCTATGCTGGGATGGAGGAGCCGGTGGTGCTAAGGTTCGACCGCAGCTTTAAGGCGCTCCCTCGAGGCGCTATGCTGGGATGAAGGAGGAGCCGGGGGTGCAGAGGTTCGACCACAGCTTCAAGGCACTCCCTCGAGGCGCTATGCTGGGATGGAGGAGCCGGGGTGCAGAGGTTCGACCACAGCTTCAAGGCGCTCCCTCGAGGCGCTAAGCTGGGATGGAGGAGCCGGTGGTGCTAAGGTTCGACCGCAGCTTCAAGGCGCTCCCTCGAGGCGCTATGCTGGGATGAAGGAGGAGCCGGGGGTGCTGAGGTTCGCCCACAGCTCCAAGGCGCTCCCTCGAGGCTCTATGCTGGGATGGAGGAGCCGGGGGTGCAGAGGTTCGACCACAGCTTCAAGGCGCTCCCTCGAGGAGCTATGCTGGGATGGAGGAGCCGGGGTTGCTGAGGTTCGACCACAGCTTCAAGGCGCTCCCTCGAGGCGCTATGCTGGGATGGAGGAGCCAGGAGAGCTGACCACAGCTTCAAGGCGCTCCCTCGAGGCGCTATGCTGGGATGGAGGAGCCGGGGGTGCAGAGGTTCGACCATAGCTTCAAGGCGCTCCCTCGAGGCGCTATGCTGGGATGGAGGAGCCGGGAGTGCTGACCACAGCTTCAAGGCGCTCCCTCGAGGCGCTATGCTGGGATGGAGAAGCCGGGAGTGCTGAAAACAGCTTCAAGGCGCTCCCTCGAGGCGCTATGCTGGGATGAAGGAGGAGTCGGGGGTGCAGATGTTCGACCACAGCTTCAAGGCGCTCCCTCGAGGCGCTATGCTGGGATGGAGGAGCCGTGAGTGCTGACCACAGCTTCAAGGCGCTCCATCGAGGCGCTATGCTGGGATGAAGGAGCCGGGAGTGCTGACCTTAGCTTCAAGGCACTCCCTCGAGGCGCTATGCTGGGATGGTGGAGGAGCAGGAGGTGCTGAGGTTCGACCACAGCTTCAAGGCGCTCCCTCGAGGCACTATGCTGGGATGGAGGAGCCGGGGGTTCAGAGGTTCGACCACAGCTTCAAGGCGCTCCCTCGAGGCGCTATGCTGGGATGGAGGAGCCGGTGGTGCTAAGGTTCGACCGAAGCTTCAAGGCGCTCCCTCGAGGCGCTATGCTGGGATGAAGGAGGAGCCGGGGGTGCTGAGGTTCGACCACAGCTTCAAGGCGCTCCCTCGAGGCGCTTGTGGGACTTGGCCCGCAGGGCAGGTTCACCCCTAAACTTTTTGCCTTATTTGTGACCCTGTGTCAGTGATTTTTGGGTCTCTGCGCACTTTTCCCTGGGTCCCAGAGTGAAAGTGCGTGCGTGTAGTATGGCTGGCCTGCCCTCCCATAGGAATGCATGGGGAATGTGTGTGTCCCTGGTAGTTCCTGATGCGTGGGGAGTGTAGGCTCGAGTTTAGTATGTCTGAACTCGTGAGAGTGAATGCTGAGAGATGGTGTCTGCGGCATGTGTGTGTCTAGTTGGGAAGTGCTACTTCTGGACATTGAGATATGTGTGCATGTGCTGTGAGGGTGCTGGAGCGTGATTGGCTGGAGCTGGCTGGCATGCCAGGCTCCAGGAAGTCTGGATGGGTCTGCCCGGTGGTGAGTGGGAGATTAGCATGAGTGATGTGTGGGAGGAGTGTACCTGTGTCCTGGATGGGCTGGGTTTTCCCCACACAATGCTGGCTCCGCCCCCCTGTGGTGTGTCTAACGACCCTAGCCTCCCCAGTGAATGAAATGGGTGGTTGGGCCATTAAGAGTGCTCCAGAGCCAGCTGAAACTGGTTTTCCCCCCACCCTGCACCTTGAAACAAAGGATTTGTTACTATAAGAAGGGGCTGTGTCCCCTTAGAAAATGTTCTGCTTTTGGATCCTGCCAGAGGGGGCTGTTGCTGCTGCTGGGGCCAGGAGGACCGCCACTTGGGGAGTCTCCCTGCCTGGAGACCCAGTGTGCTGGCGCTGGCCCAGCCTTGCCCCCCTGCCTGCCTCCAGCCCCTGCTGGAGCCTTGTCCTGTCCTCCAGTGCTGGGGAGCACTGAGGACTTCTTTGCCTGCAGCCTGAGAGCGCTGCTCTCTGCCCTTCAGCGCTGGGAGCGCTGAAATCGCCTGCCTAGCGCTTGGAAGTGCTGGATTTTGGCCCTAGCGCTGTGAGCGCTGTGTTTTCATCCTGTGGCGCTGGAGAGCGCCTACCCTTCGTTCTAGCGCCTTGAGAACACAGCCGGTGCCCACCCGGCATCTGATCGCCCTGTGTGGCGGTTTGACGGCGCGGGTGCCACCCCGCTCATTGCCGCTTTGTTTGCCCGTGGTTACCGATCTACGAGGGAGCCCACTCCTCGGATCATCTGGGAAGCCGCCTGCCTGCCTAGAAGCGAGCCGCCGCGCTGCCCGCGGCGACCCGGAAGTGGTGAGGCGGCCGACCAATCACAGTGCGGCCCCGGAGAGGCCGACCGGAAGTCCCGCCCCGCTGCCGCGACCCGGAAGTCAGGCAGGCCGGGGGCAAGACGAGAAGCAGCCTGCCGAGGAGAGCCCCGGGACCAGCGGGAGAGACCCGCCGTCGCTGGAGAGCCCAGCGCGAACCCGGTGAGTGCAGGTGCCTGCAGAGGAGGGGGGGGAGCGTCGGGACACATTGCCGGTGTCCGCCCCGCCCCCTCTCTGTAGCGCGACCTCGCGCCTGTAGTCAGTAAGAGCCAGAGAGGCTCTGGGGGCATTTTCTATTGGCAAGCCTGGCGAGGCTCGATTGCCGGCACCGCGTCCCGAGCCTAAGAGAGGCTCCAACGAGTGGGAGCGTTCCCGTTGAGCCACGAGGTGCCCCGGGGGCACCAGTTGAGTTAGAGCTCAGCGAGGCTCTTGGCAAACTTCATCCCTTTGGGTCCCCAGAGCGAGGGACCCCACAGCCCAGCGAGGCTGCACCTTTTGTTGCTGGAGCCCTGAGAGGCTCAGCAGCCCCCTTACTTGTGTAAGAGAGCCTGAGAGAGGCTCACCAGTGCCCCAGTGGTGGTTCTTCGAGCCCAGAGAGGCTCCAACGTTGCCCTAACTTCCCCTGCTCCAGTTGCCCAGCACTTTGTGGGCAACTGCCACGTTTAGGCCCTGACATTGGGACACCGGGACAGTCGCAGGTGGTGACTTGTGAGTGGGGCGCAGTGGTATTTTCTCTGCACCTCTGAATGTATTGGTTATGCGTCATGTGCCTTTACACCTCTGAATGTTAATGCATCATGTGTTTTGCCTTTATACCCCTACAGGTAGTGTGACATGTAGGTGGTTGTTTTCTCCCTAGTACAGGTGGTGCTAGTGAGGCCCTGTTACCAGTGATTACTGGTTGTGTGCTCTATTTTTATATTGTGTGCTACACTGATTTTACTTTCTAAAGTGCTATTTCTGAAAGTATTATTTCTAAAAGTGCTGATACCCCTGACAGTGGTCCAAGTGGCCCTGTCCTGTGCAATATCCCTTGTAAATTCCGCCCGTGCCTGTTGGCACAGTGTAACAAGATGTGTGTTTTATCTGATGTATATTTATTATAATACAAAGGCTATTTTTACATAACCTTGCGTGAAGTTTCCTTTGTGGTGGGCCTTTGGTTGTTGTTGCTGGGGTGCGTGCGCAAATACTTAACTTACATCGCCTCCAAGTTTAGCCTTGCTGCTCGCGCCACGTTACCTAGAGGGTGAGTAGGGGTTATCTTGGCGTGTAACTCCCTTGCCCTGACTTGGGTGTGGTGGTCTCTGACTGACTTTGGCGAAAGCCCTGGCCAGCCGGGGATCCCATTTCCAACAGCGCTATGCTGGGATGGAGGAGCCGTGTGTTCTGACCACAGCTTCAAGGCGCTCCATCGAGGCGCTATGCTGGGTTGGAGGAGCCGGGAGTGCTGACCACAGCTTCAAGGCGCTCCCTCGAGGCGCTATGCTGGGATGGTGGAGGAGCAGGAGGTGCTGAGGTTCGACCACAGCTTCAAGGCGCTCCCTCGAGGCGCTATGCTGGGATGGAGGAGCCGGGGGTTCAGAGGTTCGACCACAGCTTCAAGGCGCTCCCTCGAGGCGCTATGCTGGGATGGAGGAGCCGGGGGTGCAGAGGTTCGACCTTAGCTTCAAGGCGCTCCCTCGAGGCGCTATGCTGGGATGGAGGAGCCGGGGGTGCTGAGGTTCGGCCACAGCTTCAAGGCGCTCCCTCGAGGCGCTATGCTGGGATGAAGGAGAAGCTGGGGGTGCTGAGGTTCGACCACAGCTTCAAGGCGCTCCCTCGAGGCGCTATGCTGGGATGGAGGAGCCGGGGGTGCTGAGGTTTGACCACAGCTTCAAGGCGCCCCCTCGAGGCGCTATGCTGGGATGGAGGAGCCGGGGGTGCTGAAGTATGACCACAGCTTCAAGGCGCTCCCTCAAGGCGCTATGCTGGGATGGAGGAGCCGGGGGTGCAGAGGTTCGACCATAGCTTCAAGGCGCTTCCTCGAGGCGCTATGATGGGATGGAGGAGCCGGGAGTGCTGACCACAGCTTCAAGGCGCTCCCTCGAGGCGCTATGCTGGGATGGAGGAGCCGGGGGTGCTGAGGTTTGACCACAGCTTCAAGGCGCCCCCTCGAGGCGCTATGCTGGGATGGAGGAGCCGGGGGTGCTGAAGTTTGACCACAGCTTCAAGGCGCTCTCTCGAGGCGCTATGCTGGGATGGAGGAGCTGGGGGTGCTGAGGTTTGACCACAGCTTCAAGGCGCTCCCTCGAGGGGCTATGCTGGGATGGAGGAGCCGGGGTTGCTGAGGTTCGCCCACAGCTTCAAGGCGCTCCCTCGAGGCGCTATGCTGGGATGGAGGAGCGGTGGGTGCTGAGGTTCGACCACAGCTTCAAGGCGCTCCCTCGAGGCGCTATGCTGGGATGGAGGAGCCGGGGGTGCTGAGGTTTGGCCACAGCTTCAAGGCGCTCCCTCGAGGCGCTATGCTGGGATGGAGGAGCCGGGGGTGCTGAGGTTCGACCACATCTTCAAGGCGCTCCCTCGAGGCGCTATGCTGGGATGAAGGAGAAGCTGGGGGTGCTGAGGTTCGACCACAGCTTCAAGGCGCTCCCTCGAGGCGCTATGCTGGGATGGAGGAGCCGGGTGTGCTGAGGTTTGACCACAGCTTCAAGGCGCCCCCTCGAGGTGCTATGCTGGGATGGAGGAGCCGGGGGTGCTGAAGTATGACCACAGCTTCAAGGCGCTCCCTCAAGGCGCTATGCTGGGATGGAGGAGCCGGGGGTGCAGAGGTTCGACCATAGCTTCAAGGCGCTTCCTCGAGGCGCTATGATGGGATGGAGGAGCCGGGAGTGCTGACCACAGCTTCAAGGCGCTCCCTCGAGGCGCTATGCTGGGATGGAGGAGCCGGGGGTGCTGAGGTTTGACCACAGCTTCAAGGCGCCCCCTCGAGGCGCTATGCTGGGATGGAGGAGCCGGGGGTGCTGAAGTTCGACCACAGCTTCAAGGCGCTCTCTCGAGGCGCTATGCTGGGATGGAGGAGCTGGGGGTGCTGAGGTTTGACCACAGCTTCAAGGCGCTCCCTCGAGGGGCTATGCTGGGATGGAGGAGCCGGGGGTGTAGAGGTTCGACCACAGCTTCAAGGCGCTCCCTCGAGGCGCTATGCTGGGATGGAGGAGCGGTGGGTGCTGAGGTTCGACCACAGCTTCAAGGCGCTCCCTCGAGGCGCTATGCTGGGATGGAGGAGCCGGGGGTGCTGAGGTTCGACCACAGCTTCAAGGCACTCCCTCGAGGCGCTATGCTGGGATGAAGGAGAAGCTGGGGGTGCTGAGGTTCGACCACAGCTTCAAGGCGCTCCCTCGAGGCGCTATGCTGGTATGGAGGAGCCGGGGGTGCAGAGGTTTGACCACAGCTTCAAGACGCCCCCTCGAGGCGCTATGCTGGGATGGAGGAGGAGCAGGGGGTGCTGAGGTTCGACCACAGCTTCAAGGCGCTCCCTCGAGGCGCTATACTGGGATGGAGGAGCCGGTGGTGCTGAGGTTCGACCACAGCTTCAAGGCGCCCCCTCGAGGCGCTATGCTGGGATGGAGGAGCCGGTGGTGCTGAGGTTCGACCACAGCTTCAAGGCGCTCCCTCGAGGCGCTATGCTGGGATGGAGGAGCCGGGGGTGCAGAGGTTCGACCACAGCTTCAAGGCGCTCCCTCGAGGCGCTATGCTGGGATGGAGGACCCGGGAGTGCTGACCACAGCTTCAAGGCGCTCCCTCGAGGCGCTATGCTGGGATGGAGGAGCCGGGAGTGCTGACCACAGCTTCAAGGCGCTCCCTCGAGGCGCTATGCTGGGATGGAGGAGCCGGGAGTGCTGAAAACAGCTTCTAGGCGCTCCCTCGAGGCGCTATGCTGGGATGGTGGAGGAGCAGGAGGTGCTGAGGTTCGACCACAGCTTCAAGGCGCTCCCTCGAGGCGCTATGCTGGGATGGAGGAGCCGGGGGTGCTGAGGTTCGACCACAGCTTCAAGGCGCTCCCTCGAGGCGCTATGCTGGGATGGAGGAGCCGGGGTTGCTGAGGTTCGACCACAGCTTCAAGGCGCTCCCTCGAGGCGCTATGCTGGGATGGAGGAGCCGGTGGTGCTAAGGTTCGACCGCAGCTTCAAGGCGCTCCCTCGAGGCGCTATGCTGGGATGAAGGAGGAGCCGGGGGTGCAGAGGTTCGACCACAGCTTCAAGGCGCTCCCTCGAGGCGCTATGCTGGGATGGAGGAGCCGGGGGTGCAGAGGTTCGACCACAGCTTCAAGGTGCTCCCTCGAGGCGCTATGCTGGGATGGAGGAGCCGGTGGTGCTAAGGTTCGATCGCAGCTTCAAGGCGCTCTCTCGAGGCGCTATGCTGGGATGAAGGAGGAGCCGGGGGTGCTGAGGTTCGCCCACAGATCCAAGGCGCTCACTCGAGGCGCTATGCTGGGATGGAGGAGCCGGGGGTGCAGAGGTTCGACCACAGCTTCAAGGCGCTCCCTCGAGGAGCTATGCTGGGATGGAGGAGCCGGGGTTGATGAGGTTCGACCACAGCTTCAAGGCGCTCCCTCGAGGCGCTATGCTGGGATGGAGGAGCCAGGAGAGCTGACCACAGCTTCAAGGCGCTCCCTCGAGGCGCTATGCTGGGATGGAGGAGCCGGGGGTGTAGAGGTTCGACCATAGCTTCAAGGCGCTCCCTCGAGGCGCTATGCTGGGATGGAGGAGCCGGGAGTGCTGACCACAGCTTCAAGGCGCTCCCTCGAGGCGCTATGCTGGGATGGAGGAGCCGGGAGTGCTGAAAACAGCTTCAAGGCGCTCCCTCGAGGCGCTATGCTGGGATGAAGGAGGAGTCGGGGTGCAGATGTTCGACCACAGCTTCAAGGCGCTCCCTCGAGGCGCTATGCTGGGATGGAGGAGCCGTGAGTGCTGACGACAGCTTCAAGGCGCTCCATCGAGGCGCTATGCTGGGATGGAGGAGCCGGGAGTGCTGACCACAGCTTCAAGGCGCTCCCTCGAGGTGCTATGCTGGGATGGTGGAGGAGCAGGAGGTGCTGAGGTTCGACCACAGCTTCAAGGCGCTCCCTCGAGGCGCTATGCTGGGATGGAGGAGCCGGGAGTGCTGACAACAGCTTCAAGGCGCTCCATCGAGGCGCTATGCTGGGATGGCGGAGCCGGGAGTGCTGACCACAGCTTCTAGGCGCTCCCTCGAGGCGCTATGCTGGGATGGTGGAGGAGCAGGAGGTGCTGAGGTTCGACCACAGCTTCAAGGCGCTCCCTCGAGGCACTATGCTGGGATGGAGGAGCCGGGGGTGCTGAGGTTCGACCACAGCTTCCAGGCGCTCCCTCGAGGCGCTATGCTGGGATGGAGGAGCCGGGGTTGCTGAGGTTCGACCACAGCTTCAAGGCGCTCCCTCGAGGCGCTATGCTGGGATGGAGGAGCCGGGGCTGCTGAGGTCCGACCACAGCTTCAAGGCGCTCCCTCGAGGCGCTATGCTGTGATGGAGGAGCCAGGAGAGCTGACCACAGCTTCAAGGCGCTCCCTCGAGGCGCTATGCTGGGATGGAGGAGCCGGGGGTGCTGAAGTTCGACCACAGCTTCAAGGCGCTCCCTCGAGGCGCTATGCTGGGATGGAGGAGCCGGGGGTGCTGAGGTTTGACCACAGCTTCAAGGCGCCCCCTCGAGGCGCTATGCTGGGATGGAGGAGCCGGGGGTGCTGAAGTTCGACCACAGCTTCAAGGCGCTCCCTCGAGGCGCTATGCTGGGATGGAGGAGCTGGGGGTGCTGAGGTTTGACCACAGCTTCAAGGCGCTCCCTCGAGGGGCTATGCTGGGATGGAGGAGCCGGGGTTGCTGAGGTTCGCCCACAGCTTCAAGGCGCTCCCTCGAGGCGCTATGCTGGGATGGAGGAGCGGTGGGTGCTGAGGTTCGACCACAGCTTCAAGGCGCTCCCTCGAGGCGCTATGCTGGGATGGAGGAGCCGGGGGTGCTGAGGTTCGGCCACAGCTTCAAGGCGCTCCCTCGAGGCGCTATGCTGGGATGGAGGAGCCGGGGGTGATGAGGTTCGACCACAGCTCCAAGGCACTCCCTCGAGGAGCTATGCTGGGATGAAGGAGAAGCTGGGGGTGCTGAGGTTCGACCACAGCTTCAAGGCGCTCCCTCGAGGCGCTATGCTGGTATGGAGGAGCCTGGGGTGCAGAGGTTTGACCACAGCTTCAAGGCGCCCCCTCGAGGCGCTATGCTGGGATGGAGGAGGAGCAGGGGGTGCTGAGGTTCGACCACAGCTTCAAGGCGCTCCCTCGAGGCGCTATACTGGGATGGAGGAGCCGGTGGTGCTGAGGTTCGACCACAGCTTCAAGGCGCTCCCTCGAGGCGCTATGCTGGGATGGAGGAGCCGGTGGTGCGGAGGTTCGACCACAGCTTCAAGGCGCTCCCTCGAGGCGCTATGCTGGGATGGAGGAGCCGGGGGTGCAGAGGTTCGACCACAGCTTCAAGGCGCTCCCTCGAGGCGCTATGCTGGGATGGAGGACCCGGGAGTGCTGACCACAGCTTCAAGGCGCTCCCTCGAGGCGCTATGCTGGGATGGAGGAGCCGGGAGTGCTGACCACAGCTTCAAGGCGCTCCCTCGAGGCGCTATGCTGGGATGGAGGAGCCGGGAGTGCTGAAAACAGCTTCAAGGCGCTCCCTCGAGGTCCTATGCTGAGATGAAGGAGGAGCCGGGGGGTGCAGAGGTTCGACCACAGCTTCAAGGCGCTCCCTCGAGGCGCTATGCTGGGATGGAGGAGCCGGGAGTGCTGACAACAGCTTCAAGGCGCTCCATCGAGGCGCTATGCTGGGATGGCGGAGCCGGGAGTGCTGACCACAGCTTCTAGGCGCTCCCTCGAGGCGCTATGCTGGGATGGTGGAGGAGCAGGAGGTGCTGAGGTTCGACCACAGCTTCAAGGCGCTCCCTCGAGGCGCTATGCTGGGATGGAGGAGCCGGGGGTGCTGAGGTTCGACCACAGCTTCCAGGCGCTCCCTCGAGGCGCTATGCTGGGATGGAGGAGCCGGGGTTGCTGAGGTTCGACCACAGCTTCAAGGCGCTCCCTCGAGGCGCTATGCTGGGATGAAGGAGGAGCCGGGGGTGCAGAGGTTCGACCACAGCTTCAAGGCGCTCCCTCGAGGCGCTATGCTGGGATGGAGGAGCCGGGGGTGCAGAGGTTCGACCACAGCTTCAAGGCGCTCCCTCGAGGCGCTATGCTGGGATGGAGGAGCCGGTGGTGCTAAGGTTCGATCGCAGCTTCAAGGCGCTCCCTCGAGGTGCTATGCTGGGATGAAGGAGGAGCCGGGGGTGCTGAGGTTCGCCCACAGCTCCAAGGCGCTCCCTCGAGGCGCTATGCTGGGATGGAGGAGCCGGGGGTGCAGAGGTTCGACCACAGCTTCAAGGCGCTCCCTCGAGGAGCTATGCTGGGATGGAGGAGCCGGGGTTGCTGAGGTTCGACCACAGCTTCAAGGCGCTCCCTCGAGGCGCTATGCTGGGATGGAGGAGCCAGGAGAGCTGACCACAGCTTCAAGGTGCTCCCTCGAGGCGCTATGCTGGGATGGAGGAGCCGGGGGTGCAGAGGTTCGACCATAGCTTCAAGGCGCTCCCTCGAGGCCCTATGCTGGGATGGAGGAGCCGGGAGTGCTGACCACAGCTTCAAGGCGCTCCCTCGAGGCGCTATGCTGGGATGGAGGAGCCGGGAGTGCTGAAAACAGCTTCAAGGCGCTCCCTCGAGGCGCTATGCTGGGATGAAGGAGGAGTCGGGATGAAGGAGGAGTCGGGGTGCAGATGTTCGACCACAGCTTTAAGGCGCTCCCTCGAGGCGCTATGCTGGGATGGAGGAGCCGTGAGTGCTGACCACAGCTTCAAGGCGCTCCATCGAGGCGCTATGCTGGGATGGAGGAGCCGGGAGTGCTGACCACAGCTTCAAGGCGCTCCCTCGAGGCGCTATGCTGGGATGGTGGAGGAGCAGGAGGTGCTGAGGTTCGACCACAGCTTCAAGGCGCTCCCTCGAGGCGCTTTGCTGGGATGGAGGAGCCGGGGGTTCAGAGGTTCGACCACAGCTTCAAGGCGCTCCCTCGAGGTGCTATGCTGGGATGAAGGAGGAGCCGGGGGTTCTGAGGTTCGCCCACAGCTCCAAGGCGCTCCCTCGAGGCGCTATGCTGGGATGGAGGAGCCGGGGGTGCAGAGGTTCGACCACAGCTTCAAGGCGCTCCCTCGAGGAGCTATGCTGGGATGGAGGAGCCGGGGTTGCTGAGGTTCGCCCACAGCTCCAAGGCGCTCCCTCGAGGCGCTATGCTGGGATGGAGGAGCCGGGGGTGCAGAGGTTCGACCACAGCTTCAAGGCGCTCCCTCGAGGAGCTATGCTGGGATGGAGGAGCCGGGGTTGCTGAGGTTCGACCACAGCTTCAAGGCGCTCCCTCGAGGCGCTATGCTGGGATGGAGGAGCCAGGAGAGCTGACCACAGCTTCAAGGCGCTCCCTCGAGGCGCTATGCTGGGATGGAGGAGCCGGGGGTGCAGAGGTTCGACCATAGCTTCAAGGCGCTCCCTCGAGGCGCTATGCTGGGATGGAGGAGCCGGGAGTGCTGACCACAGCTTCAAGGCGCTCCCTCGAGGCGCTATGCTGGGATGGAGGAGCCGGGAGTGCTGAAAACAGCTTCAAGGCGCTCCCTCGAGGCGCTATGCTCGGATGAAGGAGGAGTCGGGGTGCAGATGTTCCATCACAGCTTCAAGGCGCTCCCTAAAGGCGCTATGCTGGGATGGAGGAGCCGTGAGTGCTGACCACAGCTTCAAGGCGCTCCATCGAGGCGCTATGCTGGGATGAAGGAGCCGGGAGTGCTGACCACAGCTTCAAGGCGCTCCCTCGAGGCGCTATGCTGGGATGGTGGAGGAGCAGGAGGTGCTGAGGTTCGACCACAGCTTCAAGGCGCTCCCTCGAGGCGCTATGCTGGGATGGAGGAGCCGGGGGTTCAGAGGTTCGACCACAGCTTCAAGGCGCTCCCTCGAGGCGCTATGCTGGGATGGAAGAGCCGGGGGTGCAGAGGTTCGACCATAGCTTCAAGGCGCTCCCTCGAGGCGCTATGCTGGGATGGAGGAGCCGGGGGTGCTAAGGTTCGGCCACAGCTTCAAGGCGCTCCCTCGAGGCGCTATGCTGGGATGGAGGAGCCGGGGGTGTAGAGGTTCGACCATAGCTTCAAGGCGCTCCCTCGAGGCGCTATGCTGGGATGGAGGAGCCGGGAGTGCTGACCACAGCTTCAAGGCGCTCCCTCGAGGCGCTATGCTGGGATGGAGGAGCCGGGAGTGCTGAAAACAGCTTCAAGGCGCTCCCTCGAGGCGCTATGCTGGGATGAAGGAGGAGTCGGGGTGCAGATGTTCGACCACAGCTTCAAGGCGCTCCCTCGAGGCGCTATGCTGGGATGGAGGAGCCGTGAGTGCTGACCACAGCTTCAAGGCGCTCCATCGAGGCGCTATGCTGGGATGGAGGAGCCGGGAGTGCTGACCACAGCTTCAAGGCGCTCCCTCGAGGCGCTATGCTGGGATGGTGGAGGAGCAGGAGGTGCTGAGGTTCGACCACAGCTTCAAGGCGCTCCCTCGAGGCGCTATGCTGGGATGGAGGAGCCGGGGGTTCAGAGGTTCGACCACAGCTTCAAGGCGCTCCCTCGAGGCGCTATGCTGGGATGGAGGAGCCGGTGGTGCTAAGGTTCGACCGCAGCTTCAAGGCGCTCCCTCGAGGCGCTATGCTGGGATGAAGGAGGAGCCGGGGGTGCTGAGGTTCGCCCACAGCTCCAAGGCGCTCCCTCGAGGCGCTATGCTGGGATGGAGGAGCCGGGGGTGCAGAGGTTCGACCACAGCTTCAAGGAGCTCCCTCGAGGAGCTATGCTGGGATGGAGGAGCCGGGGTTGCTGAGGTTCGACCACAGCTTCAAGGCGCTCCCTCGAGGCGCTATGCTGGGATGGAGGAGCCAGGAGAGCTGACCACAGCTTCAAGGCGCTCCCTCGAGGCGCTATGCTGGGATGGAGGAGCCGGGGGTGCTGAAGTTCGACCACAGCTTCAAGGCGCTCCCTCGAGGCGCTATGCTGGGATGGAGGAGCCGGGGGTGCTGAGGTTTGACCACAGCTTCAAGGCGCCCCCTCGAGGCGCTATGCTGGGATGGAGGAGCCGGGGGTGCTGAAGTTCGACCACAGCTTCAAGGCGCTCCCTCGAGGCGCTATGCTGGGATGGAGGAGCTGGGGGTGCTGAGGTTTGACCACAGCTTCAAGGCGCTCCCTCGAAGGGCTATGCTGGGATGGAGGAGCCGGGGTTGCTGAGGTTCGCCCACAGCTTCAAGGCGCTCCCTCGAGGCGCTATGCTGGGATGGAGGAGCGGTGGGTGCTGAGGTTCGACCACAGCTTCAAGGCGCTCCCTCGAGGCGCTATGCTGGGATGGAGGAGCCGGGGGTGCTGAGGTTCGGCCACAGCTTCAAGGCGCTCCCTCGAGGCGCTATGCTGGGATGGAGGAGCCGGGGGTGATGAGGTTCGACCACAGCTCCAAGGCACTCCCTCGAGGAGCTATGCTGGGATGAAGGAGAAGCTGGGGGTGCTGAGGTTCGACCACAGCTTCAAGGCGCTCCCTCGAGGCGCTATGCTGGTATGGAGGAGCCGGGGGTGCAGAGGTTTGACCACAGCTTCAAGGCGCCCCCTCGAGGCGCTATGCTGGGATGGAGGAGGAGCAGGGGGTGCTGAGGTTCGACCACAGCTTCAAGGCGCTCCCTCGAGGCGCTATACTGGGATGGAGGAGCCGGTGGTGCTGAGGTTCGACCACAGCTTCAAGGCGCTCCCTCGAGGCGCTATGCTGGGATGGAGGAGCCGGTGGTGCGGAGGTTCGACCACAGCTTCAAGGCGCTCCCTCGAGGCGCTATGCTGGGATGGAGGAGCCGGGGGTGCAGAGGTTCGACCACAGCTTCAAGGCGCTCCCTCGAGGCGCTATGCTGGGATGGAGGACCCGGGAGTGCTGACCACAGCTTCAAGGCGCTCCCTCGAGGCGCTATGCTGGGATGGAGGAGCCGGGAGTGCTGACCACAGCTTCAAGGCGCTCCCTCGAGGCGCTATGCTGGGATGGAGGAGCCGGGAGTGCTGAAAACAGCTTCAAGGCGCTCCCTCGAGGTCCTATGCTGAGATGAAGGAGGAGCCGGGGGGTGCAGAGGTTCGACCACAGCTTCAAGGCGCTCCCTCGAGGCGCTATGCTGGGATGGAGGAGCCGGGAGTGCTGACAACAGCTTCAAGGCGCTCCATCGAGGCGCTATGCTGGGATGGCGGAGCCGGGAGTGCTGACCACAGCTTCTAGGCGCTCCCTCGAGGCGCTATGCTGGGATGGTGGAGGAGCAGGAGGTGCTGAGGTTCGACCACAGCTTCAAGGCGCTCCCTCGAGGCGCTATGCTGGGATGGAGGAGCCGGGGGTGCTGAGGTTCGACCACAGCTTCCAGGCGCTCCCTCGAGGCGCTATGCTGGGATGGAGGAGCCGGGGTTGCTGAGGTTCGACCACAGCTTCAAGGCGCTCCCTCGAGGCGCTATGCTGGGATGGTGGAGGAGCAGGAGGTGCTGAGGTTCGACCACAGCTTCAAGGCGCTCCCTCGAGGCGCTATGCTGGGATGGAGGAGCCGGGGGTGCAGAGGTTCGACCACAGCTTCAAGGCGCTCCCTCGAGGCGCTATGCTGGGATGGAGGAGCCGGGGGTGCAGAGGTTCGACCACAGCTTCAAGGCGCTCCCTCGAGGCGCTATGCTGGGATGGAGGAGCCGGTGGTGCTAAGGTTCGATCGCAGCTTCAAGGCGCTCCCTCGAGGTGCTATGCTGGGATGAAGGAGGAGCCGGGGGTGCTGAGGTTCGCCCACAGCTCCAAGGCGCTCCCTCGAGGCGCTATGCTGGGATGGAGGAGCCGGGGGTGCAGAGGTTCGACCACAGCTTCAAGGCGCTCCCTCGAGGAGCTATGCTGGGATGGAGGAGCCGGGGTTGCTGAGGTTCGACCACAGCTTCAAGGCGCTCCCTCGAGGCGCTATGCTGGGATGGAGGAGCCAGGAGAGCTGACCACAGCTTCAAGGTGCTCCCTCGAGGCGCTATGCTGGGATGGAGGAGCCGGGGGTGCAGAGGTTCGACCATAGCTTCAAGGCGCTCCCTCGAGGCGCTATGCTGGGATGGAGGAGCCGGGAGTGCTGACCACAGCTTCAAGGCGCTCCCTCGAGGCGCTATGCTGGGATGGAGGAGCCGGGAGTGCTGAAAACAGCTTCAAGGCGCTCCCTCGAGGCGCTATGCTGGGATGAAGGAGGAGTCAGGATGAAGGAGGAGTCGGGGTGCAGATGTTCGACCACAGCTTTAAGGCGCTCCCTCGAGGCGCTATGCTGGGATGGAGGAGCCGTGAGTGCTGACCACAGCTTCAAGGCGCTCCATCGAGGCGCTATGCTGGGATGGAGGAGCCGGGAGTGCTGACCACAGCTTCAAGGCGCTCCCTCGAGGCGCTATGCTGGGATGGTGGAGGAGCAGGAGGTGCTGAGGTTCGACCACAGCTTCAAGGCGCTCCCTCGAGGCGCTTTGCTGGGATGGAGGAGCCGGGGGTTCAGAGGTTCGACCACAGCTTCAAGGCGCTCCCTCGAGGTGCTATGCTGGGATGAAGGAGGAGCCGGGGGTTCTGAGGTTCGCCCACAGCTCCAAGGCGCTCCCTCGAGGCGCTATGCTGGGATGGAGGAGCCGGGGGTGCAGAGGTTCGACCACAGCTTCAAGGCGCTCCCTCGAGGAGCTATGCTGGGATGGAGGAGCCGGGGTTGCTGAGGTTCGCCCACAGCTCCAAGGCGCTTGTTGGAAATGGGATCCCCGGCTGGCCAGGGCTTTCGCCAAAGTCAGTCAGAGACCACCACACCCAAGTCAGGGCAAGGGAGTTACACGCCAAGATAACCCCTACTCACCCTCTAGGTAACGTGGCGCGAGCAGCAAGGCTAAACTTGGAGGCGATGTAGGCTAAGTATTTGCGCACGCACCCCAGCAACAACAACCAAAGGCCCACCACAAAGGAAACTCCACACAAGGTTATATAAAAATAGCCTTTGTATTACACCAAAACACATTAGATAAAACACACACTTTACAATGTGCCAGAGGCACGGGCAGAATTTACAAGGGATATGTACAAGACAGGGCCACCTGGACCACTGTCAGGAATCAGAAGTAGCACTTTCAGAAATAGCACTTAGTACGTAGAATATAGCACAAAATAGCACACAACCAGTAATTACTGGTAACCAGGATCTCACTAGCACCACCTGTACTAGGGAGAAAACAACCACCTATGTATTACAATACCTGTAGGGGTGTAAGAGGAAAACACATGATGCAATGCATAACATTCATTCAGAGGTGTAAAGAGGAAAACACATGATGCATCACAATACATTCAGAGGTGTAAGCAAAATGAACAGTTGCGCCAACTCACGTAAGTCACCACCTGTGACTGTCCCTGTGTCCCAATGTCAGGGCCTAAACGTAGCAGTTGCCCACAAAGTGCTGGGCAACTGGTGCAGGGAAAGTTAGGGCAACGTTGGAGCCTCTCTGGCTCAAGAACCACCACTGTGGCACTGCAGAGCCTCTCTGGGCTCACAAAACGAATGGCCCTCTCAGAACCTCTCTGGGCTCTTAAAGCAAGAAAATGTCCCCTCTGAGCCTCTCAGGCTCAAACACAACTGTGCAAAGGTGCAGCCTCACTGGGCTGTGGGGTCCCTCACGGGGGACCCAGGAACACTTGGCGCGCCTAGAGCCTCTCTCAGGGCTCTAGGCACAAATGTGGGGCGTTGGAGTCCCTCACGGGGGACTCTGCATCAGGAGGAAATGCCCCCAGAGCCTCGTGGGCTCTTCCAACAACTGGGGCGCTTGGAGGCGCCTCTCCAGCTCTGAAAACTAACGGGCACCCAGAGCAATGTTGGGGCGGCCCTCTGATCGGGCGGGGGCCGCTCGACAGCGCTGCCGCACCCCCTCAGGAAAAGAACACTCACCGGGTCCGGCGGCTGGAGAAGGAGAGCTCCTGCTCCTCGGGGCTCTCCGGAGTCGCGTCCTCCTCGCTCTGCTCTGGGGTTCTCCCTCGCTCCTGGGAGGCCCCGGGGGGGGGAGGCCGGCGGCGACTCTTGGGCAATACAGGACTCTTCCTCCCTCCTGTTGCAGGAGTCCGGGGCCCTCTCTTCACTTAGGAGCCCCGGGCAGGAAATACAGGCTGCTCCTGGCTGTCCCGCAGTCCCGCCCACGGGTTGCCTGGCTTCCGGCTGGGCAACCAATTGCAGCGCGGCCCCTCGCAGGGAGGCGGGCACTTCCGGGTCGCACTTGGCAGCGGCCTGGCAACGTTTTCACAACACTCCGGGCTGCGGCGGTGATTCTCCCAGGCACGAAGTCGAGGTGGGCACTCGATCCTGGGCAGAAAACAGCGGCAATGTCCCGGGCAGGGTGGGCACCTGCCAGGGGACCAATTAATCCCAAATAAGCGAGGTGGCACTCGCGAATGAAGTAGCGATCGGGGCAAATGCCGGGTGGGCACCGGCTCTGAACAATAAAGCGCCCCGAGGCGCTTGCAGGAAATAGAGCGCGCTCTCAGCGCTCGGGGGCAAATCTAGCGCCGCAAATCAAGGGAAGCGCTCCCAAGCGCTCGGAGGGAAATCCACAGCGCTCCTAGCGCTAGCAACAAGCCCAGCAAAAGTTCCTCAGGGCAGGCAGGGGGCAAGGCTGGGCCCAGAGCCAGCACACTGGGTCTCCAGGCAGGGAGACACTCCAAGTGGCGGTCCTCTGGCCCAGCAGCAGCAACAGCAGCCCCCTCAGGATCCTGGCAGAGAACAACTTCAGTGGGGACACAGCCCCATTTTTATACAGTGCATTCCTTTGTCTGAGGGTGCAGAGTGGGGGCGGAACCAGTCGCAGCTGGTTCTTGAGTACTCTGTTTACCTCAACCACCCTCTCTATTCACTGGCAGGGCTTGGGTCATTAGACACACCACAGGGGGGCGGAGCCAGCATTGTGTGGGGAAAACCCAGCCCATCCAGGACACAGGTACACTCCTCCCACACATCACTCATGCTAATCTCCCACTCACCACCGGGCAGACCCATCCAGACTTCCTGGAGCCTGGCATGCCAGCCAGCTCCAGCCAATCACACGCCAGCACCCTCACAGCACACGTACAGCCATGTCTAGAAATGGTGCTTCGCTACTAGACACATACATGCTGCATACACCGTTGCGCAGCATTCACTCACACGAGTTCACACATACCAGACTCAAGCCTGTACACCCCACGCATCAGGAACTACCAGGGACACATACATTCCCCATGCATTCCTATGGGCGGGCAGGCCTAGCTCAGCACATGCACTCAGAGTGCGCACGCACTTTCCACTGGGACACAGTGAAAGTGCGCAGAATCCCAAAATCACCATCTCCAGGTCACCATTTCAAGCAAAAAGTCTAGGGGTGAACCTGCCCTAAGGGCCAAAGTCCAACATAACCCCCTTCCAGCCAAAACGCAGGGGAGAACAATCACCACCGTGATGGACTTCCCTGCTTGGGGCGATAGAACACGGACGCGGGCCCGCAACTGCAGGGACACCCTCCTGTTCTATGCCACGGTGAACCCATGGGATTCCTTCTAAACACACTGTCTGGACCAACTGGGCTACCCCACTGGTACTCCCAAGTTGTCCGCGGCCAGGACCAGGCCCTGGGCCACCCAGGTGCCACTGGTCCATGCCAATTCGCAGAGCGGGGGGTAGTAACCCCTGGCACATAGGAGCCATTTTCCACTCTTCCTGTCTGCAAGACAGGACTAGACTGCCACTGGTACTCCAGCCTAGGGCCTACAACCTCAGGCGGACCAGGAGTCTCGGGGAAGGCTCTCCTCCCCCTACCTCTTCTCCTAGGGTTCTTCCTCCCTCTGCGAGGGGTACCCCTAGAACGCCATTCCAACCCAGGACTTATCCACTCCGGTTGCACCGGGGTCAGAGGTGGGCCCTCCCACCCTCTGCACCCCCTTCCAGAGGTCTGCCCTCTCCCACCTGGAGAAGTTCCTCTGGACGAAGAACCGGTCAGGACACTGGTTACAGTCGTCCTACCCTTCAGGTCAGGCTGATCCTGAACCTGGCCTCCCAACCTCTGGTCTAGAACCTTCGGTGGAACAATTGCCTGGCACTCCAGGACTTCTGGGGATTCACACGCAATCCCCCTGAGGCTAACAAATGTCACATCTGTTGCGTGACTGTCTGTCTGGCGCAGATCTCCCGCCCTCTGTCCACCTGACAGTGCGTGACGATCCCCCAGACCAGAAGTGGTGTTACCATGGTCACTACACGGGAACCTAGCCCAACTGGGTAGTCCCTGACCCACTGGTCCTTCCACTGGGGAACTCCCCCAATCACTCCTCACTCTGGACTCCTGTACCCTCCCTACCGGAGCGGTACTGCCAGACTCTAGAACCATAGGAGCTCTGGTTACAGACGCTCCAGGTCCTCTACTCACTAGGAGATCTTCCTCAAGTGGACTAACAGGACAGCCTAGGTCCCCAACCTGGTGTTCCCTCAAGAAACCACCCAGGTTCTGAGACAGGGCTTCGGGCCTCTGGGGGCTCTCAGCCACCCACTGACTCCTGCTCCACTGAGCCAGGCAGTCAGCCCCTCCACCCTTCTCACAATACTGGGACCTCGCTGGGCTACACTGAGCCTCTTCCACCACGCTGGGCTGGAAGATCCCTGACCCACTACTTTTGGAGTCACTCACCAATGACTCTACAGAACCTCTGGTCCCTTCCCAGCGGTCTGCTTCCTCTGCCAGCTCACATGGTTCAGACAATCCACACCCTAACAGGTGTTGGCGCAACCCTGGTGAACAACAACTGAGCAACTGCTCTCTGAGAAACATATCGAACAATAGGTCCCAATCACATTTCGTGGGCTCCCGTACCCAATCACACAGGGCTCCACAACAGTCATCCTCAAAGTCTTCCCAAGACTGATGAGACGGTTTCCTAAGGTTCCTAAACCTCAACCTATTCTCCTCCTCTGGGGAAACAGGAACCATACTCTGGGAACTGGGACTTTCTAGACTGAGATTTAAATAGCTGCCACCACTGGACCCAACCCTCCCTGGGGGATCCAGACACTCAACACTGCGCGCAGGGGATAGTCTACCCTCCAGAGCTACTTTGCCTCTGGTGGCGGCCCTCTCAGCCTCCTCTATCCTGTCCTGCGCTAAGACCCTCTCGGTCTCCAGCTGTTGCTTCTTAACCTCCAGCTGTTGCCTTCTAATGCCCAGCTGTGCCATAGCCTGGGCATGCTCCAACCTGAGCCTCTCTAAAGCCAGCTGGTGCTCCCTTTCTCTCCTCCTATCTTCCAGCTCCTCTGGGGACAGGGAAAGGGATGAGGCGCTGCCTCCTATGCTGGACCCAGCAAGGGACTCCCTATCTATGGGGTCCTCACTATCTGCTGGCGTCCCTGTGCTATCATTTTCTTCCTCCTCTTCTGAATCTTCAGGGCTCCCCACAGACCCACCACCCTCCTGGTGTGAAGCCCGGGCCCTTTCCTCACTGCGCTCAAGGTCCCACTGACACTTTTGCCATAGGATCAGGCTGCTCCTAAGTTCGGACTGAGTGTCTAACTCATCCACCCCTATGTCTCTCTCTTCACAGAACCTTACCAACTCTCCCATACTGTATCTAAACAGATCACAGACATCAAAAGCAGGCACCATTCTGGCGGACGTTCTAGTGAAGAGATCACACAGGGAACCTAGGGGTCTGAGCTAACACAGGAGTACACAATTCACAAGGTATTCAGCAAGCTCTCTACCCCAGAGAACTCACACTCACTTGCCTAGTGCCACACACCATTCATCCACACACAACCCCCCCCTCGGACTAGTAAGGCAGTTTCTACCACCCCTGACTTCTCAACCTGACCACAAGTGACACAGGTACCAGACTCTGGGCGCGGGGCAGGGGAACAAATGCACTGGACACAATTGCACAATGATACCTTCAGGAGAAGAAAATATGAAACTTCCAAAAAAAACAATCCCCTTAAAATGTGGTCATCTAAAATGCAGAGTTTTGTGGTGCAGCCAGCCGCTACTAAGGTACAAGGCAAACACAAATCCTTATCCCGCCGCTTGCCGCCAATGTTGGAAATGGGATCCCCGGCTGGCCAGGGCTTTCGCCAAAGTCAGTCAGAGACCACCACACCCAAGTCAGGGCAAGGGAGTTACACGCCAAGATAACCCCTACTCACCCTCTAGGTAACGTGGCGCGAGCAGCAAGGCTAAACTTGGAGGCGATGTAGGCTAAGTATTTGCGCACGCACCCCAGCAACAACAACCAAAGGCCCACCACAAAGGAAACTCCACACAAGGTTATATAAAAATAGCCTTTGTATTACACCAAAACACATTAGATAAAACACACACTTTACAATGTGCCAGAGGCACGGGCAGAATTTACAAGGGATATGTACAAGACAGGGCCACCTGGACCACTGTCAGGAATCAGAAGTAGCACTTTCAGAAATAGCACTTAGTACGTAGAATATAGCACAAAATAGCACACAACCAGTAATTACTGGTAACCAGGATCTCACTAGCACCACCTGTACTAGGGAGAAAACAACCACCTATGTATTACAATACCTGTAGGGGTGTAAGAGGAAAACACATGATGCAATGCATAACATTCATTCAGAGGTGTAAAGAGGAAAACACATGATGCATCACAATACATTCAGAGGTGTAAGCAAAATGAACAGTTGCGCCAACTCACGTAAGTCACCACCTGTGACTGTCCCTGTGTCCCAATGTCAGGGCCTAAACGTAGCAGTTGCCCACAAAGTGCTGGGCAACTGGTGCAGGGAAAGTTAGGGCAACGTTGGAGCCTCTCTGGCTCAAGAACCACCACTGTGGCACTGCAGAGCCTCTCTGGGCTCACAAAACGAATGGCCCTCTCAGAACCTCTCTGGGCTCTTAAAGCAAGAAAATGTCCCCTCTGAGCCTCTCAGGCTCAAACACAACTGTGCAAAGGTGCAGCCTCACTGGGCTGTGGGGTCCCTCACGGGGGACCCAGGAACACTTGGCGCGCCTAGAGCCTCTCTCAGGGCTCTAGGCACAAATGTGGGGCGTTGGAGTCCCTCACGGGGGACTCTGCATCAGGAGGAAATGCCCCCAGAGCCTCGTGGGCTCTTCCAACAACTGGGGCGCTTGGAGGCGCCTCTCCAGCTCTGAAAACTAACGGGCACCCAGAGCAATGTTGGGGCGGCCCTCTGATCGGGCGGGGGCCGCTCGACAGCGCTGCCGCACCCCCTCAGGAAAAGAACACTCACCGGGTCCGGCGGCTGGAGAAGGAGAGCTCCTGCTCCTCGGGGCTCTCCGGAGTCGCGTCCTCCTCGCTCTGCTCTGGGGTTCTCCCTCGCTCCTGGGAGGCCCCGGGGGGGGGAGGCCGGCGGCGACTCTTGGGCAATACAGGACTCTTCCTCCCTCCTGTTGCAGGAGTCCGGGGCCCTCTCTTCACTTAGGAGCCCCGGGCAGGAAATACAGGCTGCTCCTGGCTGTCCCGCAGTCCCGCCCACGGGTTGCCTGGCTTCCGGCTGGGCAACCAATTGCAGCGCGGCCCCTCGCAGGGAGGCGGGCACTTCCGGGTCGCACTTGGCAGCGGCCTGGCAACGTTTTCACAACACTCCGGGCTGCGGCGGTGATTCTCCCAGGCACGAAGTCGAGGTGGGCACTCGATCCTGGGCAGAAAACAGCGGCAATGTCCCGGGCAGGGTGGGCACCTGCCAGGGGACCAATTAATCCCAAATAAGCGAGGTGGCACTCGCGAATGAAGTAGCGATCGGGGCAAATGCCGGGTGGGCACCGGCTCTGAACAATAAAGCGCCCCGAGGCGCTTGCAGGAAATAGAGCGCGCTCTCAGCGCTCGGGGGCAAATCTAGCGCCGCAAATCAAGGGAAGCGCTCCCAAGCGCTCGGAGGGAAATCCACAGCGCTCCTAGCGCTAGCAACAAGCCCAGCAAAAGTTCCTCAGGGCAGGCAGGGGGCAAGGCTGGGCCCAGAGCCAGCACACTGGGTCTCCAGGCAGGGAGACACTCCAAGTGGCGGTCCTCTGGCCCAGCAGCAGCAACAGCAGCCCCCTCAGGATCCTGGCAGAGAACAACTTCAGTGGGGACACAGCCCCATTTTTATACAGTGCATTCCTTTGTCTGAGGGTGCAGAGTGGGGGCGGAACCAGTCGCAGCTGGTTCTTGAGTACTCTGTTTACCTCAACCACCCTCTCTATTCACTGGCAGGGCTTGGGTCATTAGACACACCACAGGGGGGCGGAGCCAGCATTGTGTGGGGAAAACCCAGCCCATCCAGGACACAGGTACACTCCTCCCACACATCACTCATGCTAATCTCCCACTCACCACCGGGCAGACCCATCCAGACTTCCTGGAGCCTGGCATGCCAGCCAGCTCCAGCCAATCACACGCCAGCACCCTCACAGCACACGTACAGCCATGTCTAGAAATGGTGCTTCGCTACTAGACACATACATGCTGCATACACCGTTGCGCAGCATTCACTCACACGAGTTCACACATACCAGACTCAAGCCTGTACACCCCACGCATCAGGAACTACCAGGGACACATACATTCCCCATGCATTCCTATGGGCGGGCAGGCCTAGCTCAGCACATGCACTCAGAGTGCGCACGCACTTTCCACTGGGACACAGTGAAAGTGCGCAGAATCCCAAAATCACCATCTCCAGGTCACCATTTCAAGCAAAAAGTCTAGGGGTGAACCTGCCCTAAGGGCCAAAGTCCAACAGCGCTCCCTCGAGGCGCTATGCTGGGATGGAGGAGCCGGGGGTGCAGAGGTTCGACCACAGCTTCAAGGCGCTCCCTCGAGGAGCTATGCTGGGATGGAGGAGCCGGGGTTGCTGAGGTTCGACCACAGCTTCAAGGCGCTCCCTCGAGGCGCTATGCTGGGATGGAGGAGCCAGGAGAGCTGACCACAGCTTCAAGGCGCTCCCTCGAGGCGCTATGCTGGGATGGAGGAGCCGGGGGTGCAGAGGTTCGACCATAGCTTCAAGGCGCTCCCTCGAGGCGCTATGCTGGGATGGAGGAGCCGGGAGTGCTGACCACAGCTTCAAGGCGCTCCCTCGAGGCGCTATGCTGGGATGGAGGAGCCGGGAGTGCTGAAAACAGCTTCAAGGCGCTCCCTCGAGGCGCTATGCTGGGATGAAGGAGGAGTCGGGGTGCAGATGTTCCATCACAGCTTCAAGGCGCTCCCTCGAGGCGCTATGCTGGGATGGAGGAGCCGTGAGTGCAGACCACAGCTTCAAGGCGCTCCATCGAGGCGCTATGCTGGGATGGAGGAGCCGGGAGTGCTGACCACAGCTTCAAGGCGCTCCCTCGAGGCGCTATGCTGGGATGGAGGAGCCGGGGGTTCAGAGGTTCGACCACAGCTTCAAGGCGCTCCCTCGAGGCGCTATGCTGGGATGGAAGAGCCGGGGGTGCAGAGGTTCGACCATAGCTTCAAGGCGCTCCCTCGAGGCGCTATGCTGGGATGGAGGAGCCGGGGGTGCTAAGGTTCGGCCACAGCTTCAAGGCGCTCCCTCGAGGCGCTATGCTGGGATGGAGGAGCCGGGGGTGCTGAGGTTCGACCACATCTTCAAGGCGCTCCCTCGAGGCGCTATGCTGGGATGAAGGAGAAGCTGGGGGTGCTGAGGTTCGACCACAGCTTCAAGGCACTCCCTCGAGGCGCTATGCTGGGATAGAGGAGCCGGGGGTGCTGAGGTTTGACCACAGCTTCAAGGCGCCCCCTCGAGGCGCTATGCTGGGATGGAGGAGCCGGGGGTGCTGAAGTTCGACCACAGCTTCAAGGCGCTCCCTCGAGGCGCTATGCTGGGATGGAGGAGCCGGGGGTGCAGAGGTTCGACCATAGCTTCAAGGCACTTCCTCGAGGCGCTATGATGGGATGGAGGAGCCGGGAGTGCTGACCACAGCTTCAAGGCGCTCCCTCGAGGCGCTATTCTGGAATGGAGGAGCCGGGAGTGCTGAAAACAGCTTCAAGGCGCTCCCTCGAGGCGCTATGCTGGGATGAAGGAGGAGTCGGGGGTGCAGATGTTCGACCACAGTTTCAAGGCGCTCCCTCGAGGCGCTATGCTGGGATGGAGGAGCCGTGAGTGCTGACCACAGCTTCAAGGCGCTCCCTCGAGGCGCTATGCTGGGATGGTGGAGGAGCAGGAGGTGCTGAGGTTCGACCACAGCTTCAAGGCGCTCCCTCGAGGCGCTATGCTTGGATGGAGGAGCCGGGGGTTCAGAGGTTCGACCACAGCTTCAAGGCGCTCCCTCGAGGCGCTATGCTGGGATGGAGGAGCCGGGGGTGCAGAGGTTCGACCATAGCTTCAAGGCGCTCCCTCGAGGCGCTATGCTGGGATGGAGGAGCCGGGGGTGCTGAGGTTCGGCCACAGCTTCAAGGCGCTCCCTCGAGGCGCTATGCTGGGATGGAGGAGCCGGGGGTGCTGAGGTTCGACCACAGCTTCAAGGCGCTCCCTCGAGGCGCTATGCTGGGATGAAGGAGAAGCTGGGGGTGCTGAGGTTCGACCACAGCTTCAAGGCGCTCCCTCGAGGCGCTATGCTGGGATGGAGGAGCCGGGGGTGCTGAGGTTTGACCACAGCTTCAAGGTGCCCCCTCGAGGCGCTATGCTGGGATGGAGGAGCTGGGGGTGCTGAAGTTCGACCACAGCTTCAAGGCGTTCCCTCGAGGCGCTATGCTGGGATGGAGGAGCTGGGGGTGCTGAGGTTTGACCACAGCTTCAAGGCGCTCCCTCGAGGGGCTATGCTGGGATGGAGGAGCCGGGGGTGCAGAGGTTCGACCACAGCTTCAAGGCGCTCCCTCGAGGCGCTATGCTGGGATGGAGGAGCCGGGGTTGCTGAGGTTCGCCCACAGCTTCAAGGCGCTCCCTCGAGGCGCTATGCTGGGATGGAGGAGCGGGGGGGTGCTGAGGTTCGACCACAGCTTCAAGGCGCTCCCTCGAGGCGCTATGCTGGGATGGAGGAGCCGGGGGTGCTGACTTTCGGCCACAGCTTCAAGGCGCTCCCTCGAGGCGCTATGCTGGGATGGAGGAGACGGGGGTGCTGAGGTTCGACCACAGCTTCAAGGCACTCCCTCGAGGCGCTATGCTGGGATGAAGGAGAAGCTGGGGGTGCTGAGGTTCGACCACAGCTTCAAGGCGCTCCCTCGAGGCGCTATGCTGGTATGGAGGAGCCGGGGGTGCAGAGGTTTGACCACAGCTTCAAGGCGCCCCCTCGAGGCGCTATGCTGGGATGGAGGAGCCGGGGGTGCTGAAGTTCGACCACAGCTTCAAGGCGCTCCCTCGAGGCGCTATGCTGAGATGAAGGAGGAGCAGGGGGTGCTGAGGTTCGACCACAGCTTCAAGGCGCTCCCTCGAGGCGCTATGCTTGGATGGAGGAGCCGGTGGTGCTGAGGTTCGACCACAGCTTCAAGGCGCTCCCTCGAGGCGCTATGCTGGGATGGAGGAGCCGGTGGTGCTGAGGTTCGACCACAGCTTCAAGGCGCTCCCTCGAGGCGCTATGCTTGGATGGAGGAGCCGGTGGTGCTGAGGTTCGACCACAGCTTCAAGGCGCTCCCTCGAGGCGCTATGCTGGGATGGAGGAGCCGGTGGTGCTGAGGTTCGACCATAGCTTCAAGGCGCTCCCTCAAGGCGCTATGCTGGGATGGAGGAGCCGGGAGTGCTGACCACAGCTTCAAGGCACTCCCTCGAGGCGCTATGCTGGGATGGAGGAGCCGGGAGTGCTGACCACAGCTTCAAGGCGCTCCCTCGAGGCGCTATGCTGGGATGGAGGAGCCGGGAGTGCTGAAAACAGCTTCAAGGCGCTCCCTCGAGGTGCTATGCTGGGATGAAGGAGGAGCCGGGGGTGCAGAGGTTCGACCACAGCTTCAAGGCGCTCCCTCGAGGCGCTATGCTGGGATGGAGGAGCCGGGAGTGCTGACCACAGCTTCAAGGCGCTCCATCGAGGCACTATGCTTGGATGGAGGAGCCGGGAGTGCTGACCACAGCTTCTAGGGATTCCATGATGAAATATCGATTACTAAAACATCGACCTACAAAAATATCGCCTCAAATACATCGTCTACAAAAATATCGTCACCATATACTTAAACAAGAAATTACACAAATATCGATATTTTTTTATCGACTACTCTAATATCGTTAACAATTATATCGACTACATAAATATCGACTACTACATTATCGACTATCTTTAAAATAACATTACCTTCTACACTAATATCGACTACACAAATATCGACTACCTTTCTACTTATATTAATATACAAAAAATATCGTCATTTTCTTTATAACCTTATATACACATTACCTTTCTATTATTCACTTTTTCATAATAATTAAAAATCAAAATAAGCTTTTCTAACATATATGTATATACACTATGTATGTTTTATTTATATATAATAATAAAAAGATACATTAGTAATATAAAGGATGTATGACGTTACAACGCATACTTTTACAACACATACCTTTGCAACGAAATTTTTACAACACAAATACTAATACAACGCATGAATTTACAACGCATGTTTTTACATCGCAGGTACCTTTACATCGCATACCATTACAACGTAAGTATTGGTAAGTATATATTAATTTTGTTAATATAAATTAATTGAAAAAAATAAATTGTAAATTAATTTAATATAAAATCATTTCATATAATTTTTTTTTAATTTATATATAATTTCATTTTTTTCTATCCTGTACCCCTGTACCCCAAAAACTCAAAACTGACCCTGAACCCTAAAAATACCCCTTTACCCAAAAACTGAAAACTGACCCTGAACCCTAAAAATACCCCTTTACCCAAAAACTGAAAACTGACCCTGAACCCTAAAAATACCCCTTTACCCAAAAACTGAAAACTGACCCTGAACCCTAAAAATACCCCTTTACCCAAAAACTGAAAACTGACCCTGAACACTAAAAATACCCCTTTACCCAAAAACTAAAAACTGACCCTGAACCCTAAAAATACCCCTTTACCCAAAAACTGAAAACTGACCCTGAACCCTAAAAATACCACTTTACCCAAAAACTGAAAACTGACCCTGAACACTAAAAATACCCCTTTACCCAAAAACTAAAAACTGACCCTGAGCCCTAAAAATAGCCCTTTACCCAAAAACTGAAAACTGACCCTGAACCCTAAAAATACCCCTTTACCCAAAAACTGAAAACTGACCCTGAACACTAAAAATACCCCTTTACCCAAAAACATAAAACTGACCCTGAAGCCTAAAAACACCCCTTTACCCAAAAACTGACAACTGACCCTGAACCCTAAAAATACCCCTTAACCCAAAAACAGAAAACTGACCCTGAAGCCTAAAAATAGCCCTTTACCCAAAAACTGAAAACTGACCCTGAACCCTAAAAATACCCCTTTACCCAAAAACTGAAAACTGACCCTGAAGCCTAAAAATACCCCTTTACCCAAAAACTGAAAACTGACCCTGAACCCTAAAAATACCCCTTTACCCAAAAAATAAAAACTGACCCTGAACACCAAAAATACCCCTTTACCCAAAAAATAAAAACTAACCCTGAACCCTAAAAATACCCCTTCACCCAAAAACGCTAAACTGACCCTGAACCCTAAATATACCCCTTAAAAAAAACCAAACATTTTACATTTTAAATATAATTATATACTTACAAATACTTACGTTGTAATGGTATGCGTTGTAAAAGTTAAGTTGTAAAGGTGGTAAACCAATATAAACATTACCAAACACTATCATACACTCTTATCGGATTACTTTAAATAACATTTCACTAATTTTAACATTGTAATAAATATTTACATTTAAAATAAAACACATATAATACATTTTGTAATTAAAATCGAAAACAATTATTGATGCTACAAACTCTTTACAAATTAACGGCTTTCAAATTCAAACTAATGTTCTCAGCCAATGAATTTAAAATATATGTAATTGAACCAATCAAATATAACAATTAATTAACTCACTACTATAAAGACAATTACAGACTTAACGTAATTTACCATTTTTTGGCCAAACTTGGATGAAAACGGTTACTTTGCTGAAAACAAGAGAATACACACCTACTACAACGACTACAACACAGCATACTAAAAATCAAGTAAGTGAAGTCCCATTTCATTTATCATACAAACCTGTCGATAACTAGCTAAACTCCCTAAACTAAAAAGATGGTCTTTTTATTTGTTTAAATATAACTACAACATCCTATCAACAACTACCACAAGATAATAATTAAATGAAATTATGAACTGCCTTATCCATGTGTACTTAGAAAGCTTTAAAATAAATGTAAAAAGTCACAAAGTAAACTTGCTAAAGACTTGATATGTTATTACCTACTAATAGATCCTAATACAATAAATAACACAATTTAACTTTCTTTTACAGATTATAGAAAATTCATCTACCAATCTACAACTAAACTAACAACATCTTCTACTACATTAAGTAAGTATACCCACTGTGTCTATTAATAATCAGAAAGTAAAAACAAACAACTATAAAACTAAATCATTTTTTTGTATTATTCTTTACCACAACTACAGAACATTAAAGAGTGAAAATCTACATATAAGAACAGAAAACATATAATTAGCAGGAAAACAACATTGGAAGTAAGTTTTTGCAGTTTTTCCTTTTAACGTACACATGTCAAGAAATGTTTATCACTTTTACTAAAAAAAATATATATGTCTTCACAGATCTACCTTAGGCATGGCAACAGGAGCTACTTTTATTACTTCTCAAAAAGGGAAAATTATGCTGAGCTACATGGGTTACACCTACACCCAAGAAAGAATTAAAGGGAATAAAACTTATTGGAAATGTAGTAAATATTACTCAACTGCATGCTATGGTAGAGCACAGACTGTTGATAACAATGTTGTAAATGTACATGAGCATAACCACCCACCCAATGTAACAGAAGTCGAAGTAAGAGAAGCACTAGAGACATTGAGAGAAGCTAGTACAGGCTCACAAGAAACAAGCACCACTATTTTGAAAAATGTTTTAAGCAAGGTGCCAGAACATGTCACAGGACAGTTACCTTCAATACCCAACTTGAAAAGATTAATTGCAAAAACAAAACGAGCTTCTGATCCAACTCCACCAGCACCTAAAACTTTTCAAGACATTATAATTTATCCTGAATATACTATTACACACAATGAAGATAAATTCTTAATGTATGATAACCACAGTCATGATAAAAGAATTTTACTTTTTGCAACAAATAGCAATTTGCAAAAACTAAAATCGTGTGAAACCTGGATGATGGACGGAACTTTTAAAGTATGTCCCAAACCTTTCTATCAACTTTACACCATCCATGGTGAGTACCAAGAAACAAATATCCCTTTAATTTATACACTGCTGCCAAATAAAACAAATGCTACCTACGTAGAAATTTTAACAACTATCAAAGAATTTACTGATAATTACTATCCACAAAGAATAATAATAGACTTTGAAATAGCCATGATTCAAGCTATACTTAAAATATATCCTCACACATCAATACAAGGGTGTTATTATCACTACAACCAAAGTATATGGAGGCACTTACAAAAATCTACTTTAAGCATTGAATATTCAACAAACAGTAACTTTGCTTATCAGATTAAAAAGTTAATAGCATTGGCATTTGTACCAACAACAGAAGTTGCTAACTATTACAATTTACTACTTGACAGCCCTTTCTACCGCACCAATGAGACAAAATTAACTCCCTTCTTAGACTATTTTGAAGATACCTGGGTGGGAAGATTACATCGTTCGGGCCACCGCAGACAACCTAAATTCCAAATTCCATGGTGGAATGTGTATGCTAGTACTATGGCACAGAAAGCCAAAACCAACAACGCGGTCGAAGGATGGCATAATGCCTTCCAAGCCACAATAGGAAGAACACAACCCACACTTCATAAACTAATCCAAAGCATCAAAAAAGAGCAAAGCTACCAAGAACTAAGAATAGAGCAATCTCTATCTAAAATCGGCCCTAAACTAAGTAAACAAACATTAAATATGTACGAATACCTACAGCAAAAAGTCAGAATGTACCCAAGTATTGAAGGTATTGAATACTTAGAAGTAATAGCAAAATCTATCCTTTAACAAGCAACACATAAAAACATTTCTAACAATAAATAAAACAAACCTTTTTATTTAATGTAGTTACATTATGTCATGTAAAAATAAATGTAATCTATTATTACAAGACATAATAAAACGACATTAAACAAAATTGCACAATATAGCTCAATCCACCCCAATCTAAAATATAATAATAACTTAAGTGTTGTGCAGCTGTAGAATGTGTTCCAAAAAGATGGTTTCAAGACGAATAGAACATAAATAAATCCACATGGTTTAAAAAAATCCCCACAAAATGGAAAAAAACAACTGTTTTATAAGGGTCCCACGTAGCAATCCTCTCGAGAACGGAACCATAAAAAACAAAAAAAATAATGACGATAAAAACGCTCCAAAACCCCGAAAAATCAAGAAATGTACTTAAACATTTAGCTGTATTTAACCAAAATTACGCGATAAAATCCCTCAGCTCACCAAAACGAACACCTGTAAATAAATACAAACAAAACTCACCCACAATAAATACAAAAGCCACTAAGCCTAAACATAACATATAAAACATAGGAAAACCCCTAAATTAATTCATTTACACAATACATAAACCTTAATTTCATAATAAATATCTTACAAAGTACGTTATCAATAAAGACCTTAAATAACACGTATTTTTCACATAAACTGTAAAGTACAACACATACCAACACTTACACAATACAACTAGCTCTATAATGTCTTAAAATGTAGTTAAAAATAATGTAAAATAAACTTACATTCACCAACACGAAGCAGCTCCCAACCGCGAGGTTCCGTTTTCTGAATTGACCCAAACAACGATGTAGATAGACAAAAAAGTGAAGTTCAAAAATTAAAATGGCAGCACAATAAAAACTAAAATAGGACAAAATCCCCATAATTTAAACAAAAATAGAGATGAATAGCATTATTTTTTCCATGTATTGTAATAAATGTATTATTGTTTGTAAAGAACCTTTTGATTAATGTAAAATATACAATAATATTTTTAATATAATTATATATTAAATAATTATAGTATATTAAAAATATGTTTTTGATTGTTAATTTTTTTTTATATGTATAACACTGAACACAATTTTATGTACATACTTTAGAAAAATACAATTACATGTAAATTAATTAACATATTAAATTTTAATTTAAAAATTTAAAATTTAATATAGTAATTAATGTAATATAACAATGTATATATGATAAAAATTGCAATGTAGAATGTAAACAAATATTTGAAAAAAGTGTATTAAAAAATATGAAAATGTTTGCATCAACAACTGAAAAGTATGAATAAAAAAAGTGTCCAAAACTATTTTACCATTGTACTTAATAAATGTTGACACTTGTGATATATATGTAAAAATGTACAAAAGAATCATATTTGTTTATTATTAAAAAAAAATATAGCAAAATTATATATCATAATAATTGTAAAATATAAAAAAATAAAAAAAGTTAATTTATTTTTTTATAAAATATAAAATATAAAACATAACACATAGAAAATACTTAACAGTAAGCAAAAATAAATCACAATTTTAACTCCAATCCTACATAAGTCAGGTAAAGTGCTGGACAAGAAACCATAATAAAGAATTATTCTAACTCCAATCCTACATAAGTCAGGTAAAGTGCTGGACAGGAAACAATAATATTTGTGATATTATAACACATAAACATGTTATGTTATGTTATGTTATGTTATGTTATTTATTCTTTTGTATAGCGCACGGCTACTCAAAAAGAGTGTCCCGGCGCTTTAATGGAAAAGGAAGGCTGCTACATAATAACATAACACCGATAAAAGAAAGAACAGAATGCCGAAAAAAACATACCGGAAAAACAACTACTGGGTAAACAGCCAGGTTTTAAGGCCTTTTCTAAAAACTAGTAGGCTGGTCGCACCCCGCAAAGCAAGCGGCAGAGAGTTCCATAACTGTGGCGCCAGCAATCCAAAAGAGCGGCCACCCTATATATATTAATAACCACTCTTATCTATTATACTACAAAATAGACTATTAAATTACAATCACACAATATTTTATTTTGAACATAATAATACCAAATTTTTTAACCAAAATTTAAAATGTCAAAAATCTAATTTTTTTAACAATTTTAAAAAAGTTTTAAAATTTTTTTAAATGTAACCCAAACTTTGTATATTTGTATTTTGACTCATTCTTAGCATATATTATAACAAATACACAAACATAAAATATTACACACTTGACTTATAATAATATAATGTAAAAAATAAATGTAAAATTTCAAATTTCAAATTTGAAATAAAAAATTTAAAATTTAAAATTTCAATTTAGAAATTTAAATATTGAAATTTCTAATTTCGTATTATTTATAGAATTTTTTTTATTAAACACTATATAAAAAATATAACACTTAATTACCAAATTATTATATAATACATTCAATTTCAAATAAATTAAATAAATTTTCGTATTTCAATTTATAATTTATTTTAATTTAATTTAAATTTTATTAAACATATTTTAATATACTACCCACCCTTATCCCCTATATCACCAACAACCCGCTACTAAATCTTTAAAAAATAACAATTCAATCAATAATTCAGTAATTTAAATTAAATTTAAAATTTCGCCATTGAAAAAAATTTTAATTTACATTTTTCTAATTTTTTACCATTATATACATATTATTTACACTACTTTTTTAAATTACTACCCACCCTTATCCCCTATAATACCAATAACCCGCTCCTAAAATATTTACTAATATTTAAAAAAAATTACATTTTTATCCCTATAATAATAAAAATAAACATTTAATTAATAATATTTAAACATAAAACAAATTTTTCTACACTTATATTACACATTCAATTATTTTGTCGATATGTGGTAAATAAATAAATAATACCTCTATTTTTGACTGGATATAACAATAACAGATAGCTCAATAAATAAGAGTCAAGATTCGAGGTAGTAGGAGTTTGCAGGTTTAATACAGCATAAAGGACAGGAACAGGACAACCTGCACGGGCAAGATCTGGGATGGCTAGCCAACAGGGGGGCCCCGACAGCTGTCGGGCAGGAGCTGGAATGAGCGCGCTAAAGGGATAACTTTTTTAATAACAGTGCACAAGCATATATACTTAAACAAAATACATGGTATTCAATACAGTAGGCGTAGCAGTGGGCGGGGTTTGTAGCAGTCGCGAAAGATAAGGCTGAAATGGGTGTAACAAGAGGCGTGAACATAGACATGTGGTGTAGACGTAACGGAATATGTCATAAATGGGGCGGAAACATGGAGGGGGCTACCTAAGGAGCCGGGACCTCTAACCTAGTGGTGCGCGCAAACTGACGATGACGTGTTACTAGGAGAAGCTGGGGGCTATGACTTCTGCGCTAGGAGCAGAGACTGAAGTCTGGAGAGTCAGAGCGACATGTACCTAAACACTATCTAGTATCTGATGATTAGAGAACATGTTGATAGAATCCAAAAGTTATCAGGGCAAAGGCTAACAGACTCTAAGACTGGTGCATGCATTATTCTACATGTAGTGTGTGTTGAGGAATATTAAATGACCATAAATACAGTATTTCTCTTACATGGAGACGTAAAGGCTAGACGATGACTGAAACTATTGATGCGATTCAGTAGCTTAGGAATGCAGAGAAGGAGGACTGGACTGATAACTGGAATCATAACATACTCTTGGCAGACTGGCAGGCAGAGCCAGGCCGAGCCGGGCACTGTGAGGCAGGAAGTAAGTGAAGGGTCAGGGATACAGGTGGGGGCTGTATCGCTCCTCGGAGAGGGTTCAGGAGACAGGAGCTGAATCTGAGTCCGGGCCCTTTTGAGGCCTAGAAACGGGGACTTTACAATGAAATAACGTGCACACTGAGAAACGTGGCAACGTAGCTTTACATAGGCCTAATACTCGTAGCTTTCACGAGAACTGGAAACTGACATACTGGAGATGGACACAACTGTAATTGCGTCTTTAATCGATCATGGGGAATACATATGCATAATAATCATGCACATACAACATAGGATGGAGGACACGTAGGGACACAGAACATGGCAAAATTTACTTTTCCACATTCCCTCCTTGTCACTACGTTTCCATCAGGAAACATCAATATTCATGATACCATCTATCATTTCATACAGTATCATTTGCTCGTCTCGAATTTTCTTGGAACGGGATCTAGGACGGGACTTGGGACTAGGAATACAAGAGGTAGCACAAATGCCGCAAATCGCAGGGCCACATTGTATACAGAGGCAGCAACTGAATATGATCGCTACTGCAATACCTAGAAATGACAATACTTTCCATCCCCAGGCAGAAATAATACTCCAAAACCAACCGGACCATGTCCAGGTGCCTGGATTCTGGTGTAACTGATGGGCAATTTTATGAAGTCTGGTTATAGCTGAATAAACAGACGGCGCGTTATTAGGAATGAAAATGCAGCAACTAGATCCGATGACTCTACATGCTCCTCCTCTATCGGCCAGTATGACGTCAAGAACGAGACGATTTTGGAGCACGACAAATCTCATAGCAGATTGCTCTTCGGTTAAGTTACCTAGAGCAGAGGCAGTCTCATTCACTACTGCTTCAAGGGTTCTGGTCAATCTACGGTTAACTTACTATTCTGGATAGGTCCTATAAAGAAAAAGAAACCTCTATTGAAATCTGTATACTGTTCTAGAGCAGTTTCAGTTTGATCGACAATCGGGGATTCAATCTCCCTTCTATGTCTAATGTGTACTAGATGTGTGTTTCTATGATAATCAGATGGGGCTAGAAAAACTGGTGGCAGTAGGAAGGCAATGTAACAGGTTCCCTCCCAATCGAGGGGCAGACGAACATATGCGGTCTGACCACAAACAAAATAAGAATGACGGGGGTGTCCAAGATGGCGGCGTGATCGGACGCAGGTCTCCGGAGCTCCCTGCCCGATCCCGCCATATCGCCTAGCATAGCCGCAATTCTCCGCTCTTAGCACCCAGAGGTCGGAGGAATTACTTGCCGGTGCTCAGCCGACCGAGAGACGGACGCCCATCGCGCCTGCTGCGGTGGAATCGCCGGAGCCCGGACTTGGCGCCATAGTGCGGCGGCTGCACCGCTGGACCGGAGGGGGTCCCGTTGGCGCCCGCCGGCGACTCGCTGCCCCCCTGTGTGGTGGGACACTCCTGGTCATCCAGCGAGGCTTCGCTGGGCCCCGCTGCCGCCGCTCGGGCCCTGGGGGCTTGCCGCTACGCCAGCACCTCTGCCCGGGCCGCCCTGGTCCTGACCCGGCGGCGGACTACGCAAGACCCCGGCTTCTGGCCTACTCGCATACCGCGGGTGGGCCTGTGCACCGGGCCGGCAGCAGTTCCGGAGGAGAGCCGGCCCGCCCCTTCTGCAGCGGACCTCCTCGGCTGCATCTCAGGCTGTCACGCACGTCGCCCGAGGCGGAGGCTGCCGCCCCAGCGACCCAGCGGGCGGCCCGGCGGCTGTGCACATCGAGGCCCTGGCTTTGGGCCTGGCTCACTCCCCCACCTGCCTGGAGTTCCGTTGAAGGCCGACCGGAGCCCCGACTGGCCCCGCATCCGAGGGGGCTCTGGACACTGCCCCCCTGGTTTTCCGGTGACACGGCTGTCCTGGCCTGGCGACCGGAGTCCCTGAGCACGCCGACCCACCACAGGTGAGGAGAGTGGGAAAGGGAGTGGAGGAGCTCGGGGGGCACGACCGAGTCCCCGGCGTACGGACGTCCCTGTGGGCCCCCGCTACAGAACCCTGACTGGTACCTTTGGAGCGCCTCTCTGGGGGGGTGGGCCGCACTCCACTCATTGCGGTCTCTCGCCGGTCGGGCGGAGGCTTTCACCTTGCCTCCCCCCCCCCTGGGCCTACGGTCGTCTGAGGCCGCCGGTCCCTGCCCGTGCACGGAGGTCTGGACACTGCCTTACCCCCCGCTCCCCGTCTGCCTCCTCTCCGGCCCCTCTCAGCACAAGCGCTCCAATCTTCAGCTGCCTGTCGGGGCCATACCCTCTCCCGCGCCATGGCAGGACAAAGAGGCAAAAAAGGATCGCAAACTCTCCCTGAACTGTTGTCTAAATCGCAACCCAAGCCTGGCAAAGACCCGCCGTCCCCTGAGGCCGGGAAGGCGTCATCGGCAGCCAAAGATGACCAACTGCCCATCACCAAAGCCTTTCTGGAGACGCTCTTCAACTCGCTACGGGACGATTTCAAATCCCTGCAACAGGAGGTGGCGGGGGAGGTGAGGGAGCTCCGGCGGGATGTGGAGGGCCTCGGCGAACGGGTGGTCGCGGTCGAGGAGGCTGATCAAGCCAGGAGCTCCGAGATCGAACTGCTCCAGCAAGAAGTCCTGCGACTCACGGACCAGCACCTTGACCTCCAGGCCCATACGGAGGACCTTGAAAACCGTTCCAGACGGAACAACATACGGGTCCGGGGGGTCCCTCAGAAAGAAGAGGGGGCTGATGTCACTGCGTACCTGCAAGCCCTCTTCAGGAGCATTCTGGGGGAGGCAGAAGATTTCCACATCCGCATTGACAGGGCGCATCGCGTAGGACTGCCACGCAAAGCCCCAGCCCCCCCGCCGGACATCTTGGCCTTCCTTCCAGACTTCCCGCTTAAAGAGAGGATCCTCCGGGAAGCCCGGAGAGCTCAGCCCGTCCAGTTTCGAGGCCATCCCATTGCCCTTTACCAAGATCTTTCCGCCACGACTCTACAGAAAAGGAAGGACTTCAAGCCGGTCACGGACTTCCTGCGGGGAAAAGAAATCTCATATTCTTGGGGGCACCCCTTTCGAATCATATTCAAATGGAACGGACGGCTACAACAGCTCCGATCTCTTAAAGACGCTTGTGGTCTCCTGGGTCTTGACCAAGTAGATGATGTACCGGTTTTCAAGAGCTCGCAGGGCTCCTCCAGAGGGGGCTGGCAGACTGTAAGCCGCAGACGATCCCCTCCTCAGCGCTTCAGGCCCGATGCCTCTGCCATCTCCCGGGAGCGTGAGACTGCGGTGGCGGAGGTGATCAGAGAGACTTCTTCCCCAGAGTGATACTACCTCTTGCTTTGGAGATTGTGTATCGCACCTGCTCAGCCCTGACGACTGGCGGTTCGGGCGGGGGGCCCGGTGAAGCTGCCATCGGAAATGACCCCTTCATTGTTCTTAACCACGATCCTGTGTGCCTTGACGGGATTGGGACTACAAGTTTTCCTTTTGTTGGGTTTGGGTAGGGGGGAACTGAGTTTGGGGTTTTGTTATTATGCCGCGGCCTACTACTGTCCTTATTTGCCTGTGCTGAGTTGCATACTTTGGTGGCTGCCGGCTGTTTCTGGGAGGGATGTTGGGTTAGGGAGGGATCCGGGGTGGGGACCAGTGTGCCTCGCTACTTCAGCTTTCGCGCGAAGAGGCCCCTCACCAGGGTGCATGTGCCGACTTGGAGTCTTCACCCACACAAACGGCTTATACCTGGACACAAACAGGGACCATACCATATACTACTCACCGAGAACTGCCACGTGCTCCCTTGACGTGCCTATGGCCCCCTCAGCGCTGCATCACACACCCACTGCGCGATGACAGACAACTCCCTTAAGATTATAACGCTTAATGTGAAGGGGCTCAACAACCCGATCAAGAGGAGAGCTGTTCTCTCTTACTTGGAAAACTCTGGAGCCACTATTTGCCTGCTACAAGAGACGCGTCTCCTCCAAAAGGACTGGCACAGAATGCGCTCGCGAGCCTTCCCGCAACAATTCTTTTCCTCCCTCCCAACAAAGAATGCTGGGGTTGCGATCCTAATCTCTAGCTCATTTAGGGGGAGGGTGGGTAATAAGGTGGGGGAAATCAAAGGCCGCCTCCTTGCATACACTCTCACCGTGGGTGACACAACGCTCACGGTCGGCACCCTTTACGCTCCAAACACAGGTCAAGAGGCCTTCTTAAAAGGCGCCATTTCCGAAGCCCTCCAGACACCACACACACCCCTACTCCTGGGTGGGGACTTTAACATTGTTATGGATACACATGCCGATCGATCTGGCCACCGCTATGGGGACGTTGGGGCCCTGTCACCTGCCGGGCATGTTTGGCTATCCGAAAGGGGCTTGGTAGACCTCTGGAGGACACGTCATCCGACGGCCTCACAATTCACGTTCTACTCGCATGTGCACCACACCTACGCCAGGCTCGATCACTTCCTGGGTTCTTCAGATCTCCTTACGACCATTGAGGACATTGCCATCACACCCGCAGCCCTCAGTGACCATGACGCGGTGGAACTCTCCCTCGCTCTCCGAGCACCTCGACGCCCTCGAGGCCCATGGCGCCTCCGCGAACCCTTGCTACAGCGCCCTGATGTCACCAAACGTATTGGGGAATGCATAGACACTTACCTATCTACCAACGACACACCGGGCATCTCAGCGACAGCTCTTTGGGGGGCTCTGAAATCGGTCGTGCGGGGCGAGCTCATAGCTATTTCGGCTGCGGAAGCTAAAGACCGCAAAAGCAAGAGGGAGGAACTTACAGCGCGGGTGGCGGAGCTGGAACGGGTGCATAGCCGCACATGTGCCCCTCGTGTGTGGAAACAGCTAAAGGCTGCTCGGGCCCAGCTCGCCAGTCTGGACACGGACAGGGCGGAGTTTGCGGCTCTTCGCCTACGGCATACTTATTATGTTGGAGGGAACAAAACTGGGCGACTACTGGCCAGTGCTCTACGGGCTAAGACCCAACGGGCCAAACTCACCTCTTTGGTTGGCACCAATGGTGAAGTGCTCACAGACGATGCCCAAGTGGCTGAGGCGTTTCGTTCCTACTACGCTTCCCTGTACGGGGAGGAGGATGTCCCGTCCGGGGATATTGAAGCGTACCTCAATACTGTGGCTTTCACAAAGATCCCTGAGTCTACCGCGGAAGCTCTTGATGCCCCCATAAGCCAGGAAGAAGTCTTAGCTGCCATCTCTCGACTGCGCCCCCTTAAATCCCCGGGCCCGGACGGCTTCTCGGCGGGCTTCTATAAGCTCTTCAATCGGCGTTTGGCCCCGGTGCTCGCTCGCCTCTTCAACTCTTTCGAAGGGGCGGCTTCCATACCTCCGGACATGCTAGCCGCTGAAGTGGTAGTGCTTCCTAAACCCGGGAAGGAACCCACGCACTGCTCTGCGTTCCGCCCAATCTCGTTACTGAACCTGGACCTGAAGCTTTTTACAGGCATCCTCGCTGCCCGCCTTGGTCCGTGCCTTCCTGGTCTTTTGGAACCGGACCAATCTGGCTTTGTTCCAGGCCGCCAGTGTGCAGACAATACCAAACGGGTGCTCCACCTTATTGACAAAACGCACTCTCGAGCTTCGGACTCTGCGCTTCTAGCCATCGACGCGGAGAAAGCGTTCGATCGCGTGAACTGGGATTATTTGCAACTTGTACTCCGCCGGTTCGGTCTCAGTGACCGTTTTTGCTCGCGCATAGCGGGCTGCTATCATCATCCACAGGCCACGGTTCGCCTGGGGAGCCTGCGCTCGCCCCCGTTCGAGATCCAACGGGGTACCAGGCAGGGGTGCCCCCTCTCCCCCCTCCTATTCGCGATGTATATCGAGCCTCTGGCACAGAGAGTCCGCGACAATCCGAGGGTGGAGGGCATCGACTTCGGGCGCGAACCCCATCCTATCAGTTTATACGCGGACGATGTCATAGCCACTATACACAGCCCTGCTACTTCGGTGCCTGCCTTCATGGAGGAACTTGACTCGTTTGGGGCTGTTTCAGGCTTCCGCATTAATATCGCAAAATCCCTCATCTTACCTCTAGGCAAATATGCGCGCCCGCAGGCCCCGACATTGGGTCACCTCAGCGGCCTACAGGTGGTCGACCGGGTACCATACCTAGGTATCACCCTGACTCCCTCAACTGACCTCACGGTCTCCACTAATTACGCAACTCTTGTCACCCGGATCCGCTCAGACCTGGCGAGGTGGTCCAAACAGCCTCTTTCTCTGCTGGGGAGAGTGGCGGCTATAAAAATGTCAGTCCTGCCGCGGATTTTATATTTATTTCAAACGATTCCCATTGTGCCTCCTGCGGGCACGTTGAAAACCTTACAAGACTTACTGTCTGGCTTTATTTGGGAGGGGAGGAGAGCCCGACTTCACAAATTGCTTGCATACAAGAGCATGGATGAGGGCGGTCTCGGAATCCCGGACTTGGCGCGGTACTTCCAGGCATCCCAACTCCGGTACCTGGTGGAGTGGTACAGGCCTGAATCGGAAAAGAGATGGCTTTTCCAAGATAGAGCTATGGCTCAGACGCCGCTGTGGCGGATTCCATTCCTGGCCAAACGCCACAGGCCCAGTTATATGTCACGGTCCCCGATCACTCGCACGACCTTACAGGTGTGGAACCGGGTAGCGCTCAAATGCGGACTGACTACTTTCCCTTCCCCTTTCACTCCCCTTCTGGACAACCCTGACTTCCCCCCAGGTGAGGGCCCAGGTGCATTTTCTCAATGGCGGGGCTCGGCGTGCCGAGCTGCGGGACATCTTTTTGACATGCACGGATTCCTTTCCTTCGACGACATTAAACAAGGATACGGGATAGAACACCCCCACTTCTTCCAATACCTCCAGCTCCGACACTGGCTCACAGACCCGAACGTCATTGCCCTGGCGGGCCGCCCCATGACGGACTTCGAGAGGTGGCTGCTTACTAAGTCAACAGATAAGCGCCTCGTCTCCGAACTCTATAAAATGCTTGCCCCTTCACCCTCTCAGGCTAAATCACCTGGTCAAAGGCGCTGGGAGGCTGAACTTGGGAGGACCTTGTCATCCAAAGAATGGGGATACATCTACCATAGAGCCTCACACACTACACGAAACACCAAAGCAAGGGAAACTGCAGTCAAACTCGCCATATATTGGCACCTTACCCCGGTCCGATTACACCAGGGAAACCCGGGGCGCAGCGACCTTTGCTGGAGAGGGTGCGGGGAACAGGGTACCTTGACTCACATCCTCTGGGGGTGCCCCGAGCTGGGAGATTTTTGGAAACAGGTCCTAGATGACATAGACTCCACTTTCGAGACTGAAGTCCCGAGATTCCCAGCATACACCGTGTTGGGTCTGCCCAATGCTTTAATGTTTCCCCTCAAATCACTACGCGGCCGGCAGATGGGCATCGCTATGCAGGCAGCCACACAGCACATCTTGTCACTATGGGGCACTACAACTAAACCTACGCACACGGGATGGCTCCACAAACTGTGGTTCACCCTTGGGATGGAGCGTATCCATGCCACTCTCACCAGCTCCACAGACGCCTTTCGCAAGACATGGCTCCCCTTGCTGACCCTCTTATCCAAGGAGTTCAATGAAATCACCTGCCCCAGGTATCTTAGGGTTTTGCGTCTCACTGACACCACCGGTGACTCCCGGTGACTCTACTAATTATGGCCTCGTCTTGCTCCCGCGACTCAATGCAGGTGTCACTGACCTTCGTGGGCACACTGGTCGGGGCGGAGGGAGGGGGGATTTTGTGGGGGAGGGGGGGGGGTTTTTGGTTCGTGTTTTTCTTCCTTATGTCAATCTTTTGCTCTTTCATGCGTGACATTGCATCGCTAATTGGGCGTACCTTCCTTGCTTCATCTGATACACAAGGGAAGACATGCTTGTCTGTCCCGCCCGCACTGTACGCTCTGAGTTTACTTCTCTCACAGAACTGTCTTATTATATGCCTGTTACGAATTTCAATAAAAACACTTTTGACACTAAAATAAGAATGACGTGAAGCTTTGAAAATAGATTTCCCACTGTCACTATACTTGACAATAGTAGTACAATCACTATGTCCTACATGTACGGAACCATTATTTCTGACACATAATTCGCCTTTGACTGGTAGTACTGAAATAGCAGGTAGGTCTGGAGTAGGATCAGACTGAACATTCAGGACCATAAAATTCGAAGAATAATTACCCAAATTATAAACTTCATTTTCTAGATCTAACCCTGTTCTGTGGGGAAGACCTTGCTTGTCTGGAAAACATGTACTGTTCAGAAGGGACATATCATTGGAGGATGATGTTAACGTGGACCATGCTCCACACGAACCATTATGTGAAAACGGATAAGGAAACAGTGGCAGAACTCCCTTCGGTGTCTGGAAAGGGGGGAGTCGACCACACACCCAACAATTAGTGGCATTGCTGGTCTGGTGTGAGTAGTGTAACATACGGATGAATGAATTGTTGCGCATAGCAAGATGATAGGATAGTTCGTGAGGAGGCAGATCACTAAACGTGTGCTCTACTGTAGCATTAGAAAACTTATTTACATGAGAAATTGGAAAACATAAATGAAATGCATAACTCGTGCAGGTAACCATTAAGCTTAAAAACAATATAAAACTTAGAAAAACGATACATCGGATTGAGTTTTGACTAACTCTCTCACTATGGGGGTCTATTTCATACATGTCAGATACCTGTCTAACCGTTTCACCTAGGGGAGGACTTAGACAATTAAACTGGCTGACTTATTTTACTAGACCGTAGCTTACTTTTATACTCCTGCTGTGGAGTTTTCTCTAACAGGGAGGGCTTGATATCAATGTCATTTGCGGGACAGTCCTTAAGAATAGTATCTTGGCAGTCTTTAAAATCTTGACAATCCTTGGAAAAGTTCTTGACGTGCGACAGGTGCACCCACCCCTTCCTGCCTTCCAACTTGACGGCAGTACGGGTGGTCAAAAGGACTAACTTCGGCTCCTTCCAGCGAGGCTCCAGCTGAGGTTCCGTGACGATTTTTAGTGATGTTTTCGACTCGCACGAATATGGTCGAGTCTGGTATCTATGAACCGCAAATGACAAGTTCAGTAAATATGCGCAGTTTCGCTGAGCTAACTCAAACCGTTCGTTTGTTATGTGGGTTTTTATTAGTACCCACGGGTTCCATCTTAGATACGGCATCCATTTTGTCTCTTGCCCTCAAGTAGCCAGCGAACGGACGATGTCCGCTTCACGACCCTGAGACTTCCAAGATATTTGTAGAAGACACATGTTCTTTGTAAATGTCTTTATGATGAGGGGGATGATACTGTAAGGCAGATGGCCCCGCTCGAGGCCCATCTTGCCGTGCCGGTTTATTGTCTCAGCCGTGCATCTCATTAGGCACGTCCCTTTGATGCCTGTATTTCGTGTTTCCCGATACCTCCCCTTTTACACCCTTTTCGATTCCCTCACTGTCTCCATCTTCCTCTGCACCTGTCCTTGTTCCTATTTCAATCTGTTTTACTGCCGATTGGAATTCACTAATGTTGGGAAGATGGGTTTTTACAGTTGAGAACCGCCAAATGTTTCCGCACTTATGTTCCGGACCTTATGTGCATCAAAGTGACCAAAGCGACCCCTCTGAGGGATAATTATGGGAACCGGGTTGTAAACTTTGTGTATCATGATGTCCTATGGGTAAAATCTGTATAAAAGGAGCGATCCACAGAACCAATTTGAAGCAGTCTCCCCAAGTTGCACGTGTTGTACTTGTCGTGACTTCTGTGTTCCCTGCAGTAATAAACCTTGAATCTTTGACGCCGAAGGAAGTGTCCCGTGTCTCTGTAGTTTGTGCGCCGAAACAGGTATCCCATGAAGGTTATAGGTGTTGTTCCCTGGCACCGCTGGTACTGTTAAAAGTCCAGTCCTTCAGTTGGCGCCCAACGTGGGGCGACTTCAGTGGTACCGGTCCGGTCCAAAGCCTGATGATCGTGAGGAACTTCGTGTGAAATCTCCGAGGGAAGGTGCACCCCGCTTCATCGATCCTGTTGTCGAAATAAGTGGCCCGAAGTTTTTCCCTGCGAAGATTCCCGCCTCCTGACGGCTGCGACGGACCGATGCCCTGACTGTCGACCTGTTTTCGACGCCCGGCGTAGACCTTATGTACAAGCGAGACGATAGACGGGCCTTCCTGGTGACGCCATTGAAGTCCTGAGTTAAGTATTTGTGGGTCGCTCCCAGTCCTTAGTGATTGTTTTAGCTTTTTGAAAGCTTTGGTGTTAACCTTTAAGGTTTTTGTTGTAATAGCTCACTGAGCTTTGTAATAGCCTCCTTAGGCTTTGTGATTAGCTCTCCGAGCTTTGTAATAGCCTTACGGCTTTGTTGTATTGCATGGTTCCATTGCATTTGTGGTTCTTAGTATTGGTTCTTAGTATTATTTGACAGTTGCAATTGCCAAAAACCGAGGGTTTTGACTTACACGAGGTTTTATTGCTTCGGTAATCCTTGAAGTTTGATACTAGGTTAGTGTGCACGATGCCTAGCCATAGTGGTTTGTTTCGTATTTTCAAATGTTGCGCAATGGATTCCCGGTTGGAGGACTCATGTCCGATACCTCCAGTTGGAACTCCTATTCATGATCTTTATAGTCGACACGGTGTGGGTCCTATAATCTATAATGATTACTGGATCCACTATACAAAGAAAGACGGTGACCTTAGATGGCCACCACACGGAACTTTTGAACTTTCGATTTTAGATAATCTTGAGGCTAAATTATTTTTAAAGAAAGCTAGGCCAGCTATGTTTGATTCCTTTCGGATATGGCGTAAAGAGGCCAAGCAGAAAGAAATCAAACAACTTAAAAAGGATAAAAAGCAAGAATTTGTTCCGATAATGCAAGCTATAAAAGAATGTAGGCAAGACAAAGAAGAAAAAGATATGGAAATCGCTACTAGATTGCATCACATGAAAATAGATAAATGTTACCCAGTCTTACCGAATAATCTAGAAAAGAAAGAAGAAGATGTAAAGGAGGATTCCTTGTTATCATATTTGATGAAATCACCACCTCCTTATGTACAGGGTGCTACTGCTCCTGTAGTTGCTCCTGTAGTACCTCCTGTTGTACCCCTTGTTGCTCCAGCGGCTGCGGGTCAGCCCGCTGTTAACCCTACGTTTGTTCCTCCATCTGTTATCGTTCCTACTGCTCCTGTACCTGCACCTTCTCAGACTGTTGTTTCTGCTACTCCGACTACCTTGTCTGTTCCTACTATGCCTTCTTTTACCTCTAGTGTTGTTGCTCCTGTTTTTCTTTCCCCATCTGTTCGTAAGCGTGTTCCTAATTCTGTTGCTACCCTTTATTCACCTCTTTCTGGTCCGTTATTTTCGTCTGATTCATCTGAAACTCCTCAGAGACGGAGTCAGATCCCTAGTGGTAGGGAGAAAGAGACGTTAGTAACCATGGCACGTAGGTGGATAAGACATCCTGCCAATTACACTCCACGTATAGTCTTTGAAACGTTTTCTCAGTTTAATGAGCCTACGCAGAGATTCGTATTTGAGGAGATGTGTAACTTTTTGAGAGAAGAATGGTACAATGATGATGTAGATGATGTACCGTCCGACGTGATTGAACTTCAAAGTCACTTTTCAAACGGTATGATTGTAGGAGACGATGTACGACGTGCCGTGGAACGCTTATTAGCATTCAGACCCACAGCACGTTCTCGAGTGTCATTAGGTGATACCACTGAGAACTGGAAAGCGGTTCCTGGTCAGTATCCTATGAGAGAGGTTCCGCCGCTATGGATACCTGGTGACCCCGGTGCAAACCCTCCGGTTCTGCCGCATTTTCGAAGAGTGTGGATACATCTTCCATGGAAACGATCGGAAGTTTTACAAGTAAAGCAATCCTTGCCCGATCCGCGTAAAAATCCGGCTGGTTATTATAAAGAGTTATCACAGCTGGTAGAAGCTTCGATTATGAACCTTGCCGACATCGATATGTTGTTTGGCAATGTTGTACCACAACCAGTTTGGGCCAAAATTCGTCAAGCCAACCATGCGGTTGAATTAGGGGGTGATTGGGCTGCACTGCTAGCAGCTGATGCATTACAAGTTGGTGGGGCTAAGCCTGACCAATTAATCTTGGACTTGCCGCAGAAAATTATTACGCTCATGAAAACTCTCATGCCCGCGATGAAGGTGAATTGGGATAAGTTATCAGCTTGTAAGCAAAAGAGGGACGAAAGTGTCTCAGATTTCTTTACAAGGTTTGAGGAAGCGTTTATCGACCACAGCGGTCAGGACATGGGCGCTGAGGGAGGTCAGCGTTTATTCGTTGATAAATTCGTGTCGAATTTGTTGCCTGAGCTATGCAATAAATTAAAGAATTCAGAGAGTGCGTGGGCGGTCTCAACCCCTGCGCAAATATTAGCAACGGCCCAGTATTACGAAAATAGGGAAAAGGAAGAAAGTGATCGTGTAGAAAAGAAAACTAAGGAGCTCAAAACGAAGGTTTTGTTGCAGCAAGCATATCCTCCACGATCGAATCGAAATGATTCACAACAACAGTATCGACCGCGAGCACAGACTGATAGAATGCAGCAGCGTTCTGACAACTTTGATTATAGATCTACACTAGGATATAATCAGTGTGCGTATTGTAGGAAAGAAGGACACCTAAAATATGAGTGTCTTGCTTTAAAAGACCGTTTAAATGGTGTGTCAGCTCGAGGAAATCGTGGTGTTGGTCCGCAACAGGTTCCACGTGGTAGAGGTCGTGGTACATTCCCCAATCAGAATGACCGTTATCAAAATCAATCAGATGTGAATAATTGCTTTGACCAGCGAAATACGGGATCAGTCCGGTCTGCACAGTATAATGTGGATGATTATTATGTAGAGCATGACACTGTTGCAAACGACCATTACTAGGACAGCCTAAGACAAAGAGAGGGAGTAGTGTCAGTTCCGGTCGATCAGAGTGGGCCTTACGTTGCAGTAGCTACATCGGGTGTAGTTGAGCCTTTTCTGTTAGACACTGGTGCGACGAAAAGTTCCATCATGCATTCAAAACTCCCTGGCGCACCTTTGTCTGGCTTAACGAATGTTTCCGTTGGATTTTCTGGCGCCCCTGTTAGTAACCCAGTCTCTAACCCTTTGCCTCTTATGATTGGACCACGTAAGCTAACGGCTCCACTGATTCTATCTACAGGTTGTGGTGAAAATCTTTTGGGCCTGGATTTGTTGAAACGATTATATGCAACATTGTATTGTTCCCCTGAAGGAGTGGAGCTTACATTGGGAAGGAGAGTGATCTCTCCCATGTATTTATCGGTTGATAAATTCCCACCGGAATTGAATTCCCTCCCTGCGTCCTTATGGGCCACAGGTCCCAATGATGTGGGCCTGTTAGACATTCCACCCTATGTGATTCAATTGAAACCAAATGCGCGATTACCGCGTTTACCTCAATATCGTATTTCTCTTGAGGGCGAACGAGCGCTGTTAGAAATCGTTCATGATCTCATTGGAAAAGGTGTTGTTGAAGAAACTCGTGGAAACGTGTGCAATAGCCCTGTATTGCCAATTTTGAAACGAACTGACCCAACTAAACCTCCTGTGTATCGTTTTGTTATAGATTTGAGAGAGGTAAACAAAATAGTGGTTCCGCAATTTCCTGTGGTCCCCGATATTACAGCTTTACTAACAATGATTCCAGCATCTGCCTCTTGGTTCACAGTGATCGATTTAAAAAATGCTTTCTTTAGCATCCCAATTGCAGAGGAAAGCAGAGACCTATTCGGATTCTCATTAGGAGGTCGCAGTTTTAGACTGAAACGCGCTCCACAGGGCTACTGTGAGAGTCCGTCAATCTACAGCCAAGCACTTAAAGGTCAACTTGATGCCTATGTATTACCTAAAGGTGCAGCTTTGATTCAATATGTGGACGACCTTTTAGTGGCAGCTGATACAGAAGCTATTTGCAAAACGGCCACAGTATCATTGTTACACTATCTACATGAATTACACCACAAGGTATCCCCTTCAAAGCTACAGTATTGTTGTCAAGAAGTTACCTATTTAGGTCACTTATTGTCAAGAGAAGGGAGAAGGTTGACCCCAGAGAGAATTGCAGCGATTTCCCGAATGACTGTGCCAAAAACCCAGAGAGATGTTCGTGCCTTTTTAGGTATTACGTCCTACTGCAGACAATGGATTCCAAATTTTTCATTGTTGGCGAAACCATTGATAGCCCTTACGTGCAAGGATGTTTCATCCCCAGTACCTTGGTCTGAAGAATGTCAGAAAAGTTTTTCTGAATTGCGTGATGCGCTGTGTTCGGCTCCTGTGTTGGGTACCCCTGACTACAGTAAGCCGTTTACACTATACGTTCACGAGAGGGATGGTTGCGCATTGAGTGTTTTGACACAACCTTTTGGTGGTAAGCAACGCCCATGTGCCTACTTTTCTTCGACTTTAGACCCAGTAGCAAGAGCCTTGCCAAGTTGCTTAAGGGCAACAGCGGCAGCTGCGGCGTCCATTCGACAGTCTGCAGGTCTAGTCATGGATAATATGCTCACGGTAATGGTTCCGCATGCAGTTGACACTCTATTGAACCGAACGAAAACTCAACATCTGACGAGCGCAAGATTGTCTGGGTATGAGTTGACGTTGCTGGCCAGTCATATACGGATAAAACGATGTAATGTGTTGAATCCAGCAACATTGCTGCCGATCGACACAGAATCAAGCAGTGAAGCAGTACATGACTGCTACCTCAGAACTGAGGAGGAAACCAAGGGTCGTATTGACCTAAAAGATACTCCATTGACAGATCCCGACGGTACTTTGTATGTGGATGGTTCCTGTTTTAAATTACCGAATGGTGATGTAACAACTGCGTATGCTATAGTTACATTGAGAACGATTGTGGAGAGCGCAAGGTTGAGTCAGAATTCAGCTCAGGCTGCTGAGCTCATTGCCTTGACGAGAGCATGTGTGTTGTCTAGAGATAAACGGGTGAATGTGTTTACAGATAGCCAATATGCGTTTGGCGTTGCACATAGTTTTGGACGGTTATGGAGAGAGAGAGGTTTTCTGACATCGCATGGTACGAAGATTCAGCATGGCCAGCTTGTGAATGATCTTTTGGATGCACTTACGTTGCCTAAGCAAGTGGCAATTGTTAAATGTAGTGCGCATCGTAAGGTGACGGATGATGTTGGTCGTGGTAATGCATTTGCGGATGAAACTGCTAAAGAGACTGCTCGGAACCTTAGCACTCGAATGTATGTGACGAGTTCGGTTAGGTGGCCTGCAGAATCAAGTATGTGTGAAAACACTATCGAGAGTGTGAAAGCAATTCAGAATGAGGCCACCGAGACTGAAAAGACCAAGTGGAGAGAAAGTACGGGGAAGTTGGATGCGAATGGTTGTTGGATTGACTTGTCGGAACAGCAAAGATGGATGTTGCCTGATGCGTATGTGCTGGCTGTTGTGACTATGGCACACGGGTTAGCACATATTAGCGCGAAAGGCATCTGTAAATTACTGTTTCCTGTGTGGAAGAATGATGGTATTACGAAATGTGCTGAACGTTTGGTTAAGAATTGTATGGTGTGTTTGATGCACAATCCTGGTAAGGGCACTCCCACTCCACCTGGCCATTTTGCCCCTCCTGCGTACCCTTTCGAAGTTATCCAGTTAGACTTTATCCACATGGAGAGATGTAATAATCTGAAGTATGTGCTGGTTGTGGTGTGTGCATTTTCTAGGTGGATTGAGGCCTACCCTCTTAAGGATAATACGGCTTTGTCCACGGCGAAAATTTTACTCAAAGAATATTTTTCCCGTTACGGAATGCCTAGAATTGTGTGGTCAGACAACGGAAGTGAGTTTGTTGGGAGCGTGATGAAGAGCGTGTGTCGCGGATTAGGGATTGTTCAAAAATTTCATAGTGCCAACCATCCTCAGTCAGCCGGTTTGGTTGAAGGGTACAATGGCACCCTTAAACTAAAACTAGCAAAGATTCAGGCTACGACAGGTCTTTCGTGGCCTGACGCTTTACCTTTAGCATTACTGTCAACAAGGGCAACTGTACACTCCCGAGTAGGGCTCAGTCCCTATGAAATAGTGTTCGGTCGTCCTGCCAATGTTTGGGGGGTCCCTAGACCGGGTGCCTTTTGTGAACTTGAGTATCCAATGTTAATCGATTATCTTCATGACTTGACTGCTAAACTGAGGTTAATTCACCAACAGGTTCACGAAGCATTGCCAACACAGACGGAGGGTCCAGGCCACCAACTCCAGCCCGGAGATTGGGTGGTGACGCGCAACTTCTCGCGCAAGAACAATTTGGATCCCAGGTTCACTGGACCCTATCAAGTCCTCCTTGCCACGAGAACTGCAGTTCGTCTTGAGGGGCGGAAAAATTGGGTGCATGCCACCCATACCAAAAAAGTCCCCATTCCATCGCCAGCAGACTCGTGGGTGAGGAAAGGCATTGCATCAACTGAAACCGGAGGATTGCCGGCGTTGGTACCTTTCAGCGACGCACAACCTGTCGGAGAATCCTCAGTGCAGCAAAAAGGCATTATTGAACACTTGTCAACAGAAAACTCAAGAGCAGAACATTCAGCTGATCAACAGGGCGTTGTCCCTTCTACAGATCTTTTGTTTAACGAACAAACACGTCCTGGGAAAACCCGGCATTTTTTAAGATCCAGCACTAAAGACTAATAAAAAACCCCGTTCAGTCCCTTGACAAGTGCATTATCCCGTTTTCCATGATCAGTTTGAACACTCATACCATTGTAATTATTTTGTATATATTCATTAAGCTTCGTTCCTTACACTTTTTGTTTCCACAGCTGAGAGACATTTGTTTTTATACATATATATATATATATATTTGTGAAATAAAGGCCGTAGGGCCGCGCGTGTACTTCCTCCTGGTTAGTAGGTCTTGACGCTAGGTTAAAGACCGTCGATTCCTGGGAACTCCTAGGAATTGACTATTGCTACACAGAACGAAGTGCGTCAAGAAACGTTGCGGACGGTCATAGGGAATGGCATTCTCGAAGCTGATGGACTTGGAAAGAGCTCAAGCAAGAAGATTCAAGCTGCAGCAACTCAGTCGTACCAAATGTTTCATATTCCAAATATTCGTACTGTTTATGACTATTTCTGCATTTTTGGTAGGTGCAGTGTATTACACAATGTTTCACTTCTTGTCTTCTATCATACCTACTCCTACCCCTGACCTTAAATTCATCTCCACTGTTTCTCCTCATTCTTTTCACATCCTACCCGAACACGAGCAGGCTAGACGTGCAGAATTCCGCAATAATTCCTTTATTCAGCTCCTTCATCAGCATCAGTTAGTGGTTAACACTACTAATTGTTGGGTGTGTGGGTTGATGCCGCATACTACGGATAAGGGAATTCCATATCTGGTGTTACCATATAGCTCTCAAGGGTCTGCTCGAGCATTTCAAACAATGTTTCGAAGCGCACTGGGTTTCCACCCCATTCGAGAACCACGTTCCCCCTACTCTGGTCCTACTTCGTACCAAAAATCTTTGTCGATAGCAATAGAGGATTTAGATAGCGATATCTATGATCCTTCGCTTATCCCTGAAGAAGAAGTACAAGCCTATAGGGTCCTAAGTAGAGGCGAATATAGTGTGTTCACTAATGAAAAACAGCTTAAAAGTTTACCTCCGATATGGGTTGTACCCCACATTGGTAATTTTTGCCTAATAGGTCGTGGCCGTAGATCGAAAGCCCGACTTGGAGAGAGTGCTTGCACTGAAAATTACATTCTGCCAATGGTTTCCTCCCCTGTGTTCCTGGCTGCCAAGGGTACCTACTTTATTTGTCATGATCGTGCATATGCATGGTTGCCCTCTGACTTTATGGGCTCATGTTTTATTGCCAACTTGTTGCCTCCGACGTTCACTGTAGATGCAGATTATCACAAGACTAGAGTTGTGAGAGGTGTAATTAGCGAAGAGGATACTGCCGGTCAAGAGGCAGGAGACTTTTTCAAGGGTTTCCTCCCGTTTTGGGGACCTATGGTTAATAGTAGGAACCTGAGACAGTTGACTCGAGTGGTAGAATCGACAGCTAATATTACTGCCAGTGCCCTTGGTAATATCACCACAGAACTTCAGGCGGATAGACTTATGACGTTACAAAACCGTATGGTTTTAGATGTGATCTTGGCAGATCGAGGTGGGGTTTGTAAGGTGATCCATTCATCTTGCTGTATTTTCATTCCTGATAACGCTCCGACTGTTTATCAAGCCATCTCAAAGTTGCATAAAATCTCTGAATCCATACACGTGGGTGTAGGGGATTGGACGCTACTTGGATGGTTTTGGGGCCTGATGTCGACTTGGGGTTGGAAAATTCTGATGATCATTGGGGTCGTTGTAGCGTTCCTGTTCACGTGTTGCCTTTGTGTACAGTGTGGTCCTGCCTTATGTGGCCTCTGTGCTACAACGTGTATGAGACAGCCACCTGTTACCAAAGGGACTCGTCTGGATAGAGCTATGCTACAGCAACATCTCGAGGGTCTGATGAATATCGAATATGATTCTGATTAGTGCTTGCCTACATGAGGGCAAAAGGAGCGTCTGAGGTTCCGTGACGATTTTTAGTGATGTTTTCGACTCGCACGAATATGGTCGAGTCTGGTATCTATGAACCGCAAATGACAAGTTCAGTAAATATGCGCAGTTTCGCTGAGCTAACTCAAACCGTTCGTTTGTTATGTGGGTTTTTATTAGTACCCACGGGTTCCATCTTAGATACGGCATCCATTTTGTCTCTTGCCCTCAAGTAGCCAGCGAACGGACGATGTCCGCTTCACGACCCTGAGACTTCCAAGATATTTGTAGAAGACACATGTTCTTTGTAAATGTCTTTATGATGAGGGGGATGATACTGTAAGGCAGATGGCCCCGCTCGAGGCCCATCTTGCCGTGCCGGTTTATTGTCTCAGCCGTGCATCTCATTAGGCACGTCCCTTTGATGCCTGTATTTCGTGTTTCCCGATACCTCCCCTTTTACACCCTTTTCGATTCCCTCACTGTCTCCATCTTCCTCTGCACCTGTCCTTGTTCCTATTTCAATCTGTTTTACTGCCGATTGGAATTCACTAATGTTGGGAAGATGGGTTTTTACAGTTGAGAACCGCCAAATGTTTCCGCACTTATGTTCCGGACCTTATGTGCATCAAAGTGACCAAAGCGACCCCTCTGAGGGATAATTATGGGAACCGGGTTGTAAACTTTGTGTATCATGATGTCCTATGGGTAAAATCTGTATAAAAGGAGCGATCCACAGAACCAATTTGAAGCAGTCTCCCCAAGTTGCACGTGTTGTACTTGTCGTGACTTCTGTGTTCCCTGCAGTAATAAACCTTGAATCTTTGACGCCGAAGGAAGTGTCCCGTGTCTCTGTAGTTTGTGCGCCGAAACAGGTATCCCATGAAGGTTATAGGTGTTGTTCCCTGGCACCGCTGGTACTGTTAAAAGTCCAGTCCTTCACAGCGGACTCGAACGATCAAAATTCCGGACGAGAACCAAGCTTCCTGGAACAATTTCATGCGGTTTCACCTCGGTATTGTCTGGAAATGCGGCGGCAACCTGTGAACGACAAGAGTGTAGGGCAGACATCAAGGAAGCTAGGTAATCTGTCAGCATATTACTGGAAACATCTGTAATACTTCGGGGTCTGGGTGTACCCCACACATTCGGGGGGCGGCCGAATACGACCTCATAAGGGGACAGACCTGATCTGGAATGTGCGACCATGCGCATATAAAACAGAGCGACTGGCAAGGCAACTAACCAGTCTACACCTTTTTCTTGACAGATTTTGGCAATGCGGATTTTCAAGGTTTGATTATGTCTCTCTACGAGACCGGCTGCTTCTGGATGGCGTACACAATGGAACTTCCACTGGTACCCTAGTAAAAGGGAAACGTGCTTCATGAGTTCAGATGAGAATGGCTGGCCGTTATCAGAATATACGACCCTGGGGAGTCCATAACGGGGGAAATATTCACGAACCAACTGCTTGGCAGTGGTCGCGGCTGTGTAATCTGGGACTGGATATGCTTCTGTCCACCTGGACAAAGCGCATACAACTACAAGGACATACTTGAAACCTCGACATCGCTCCATCTGAATATAATCCATCTGGAGGACTTCAAAAGGGTGGTCAGGAGGCTGGAATCCACCTTGTTCCACCGGGACACTTTTACCTGGATTGAACTGGCAACATATCATACAGGTACGGACTTTCTGCTTGGCTGCAGCTCGTAAATGCTTGTTGAACCAAATGTTCTGGATACTGTCTAACATGGCTTTTTCTCCTAAGTGTACTGGACTATGTGCGGTATTGATAATGACTTGAACCATTGAGTCGGGGAGAAACCATGTGGCTCTACCCTTCGTCACCCATCCCTGATCTGTCTGGACCCCTCCTTGTTCGGACCATTTCTTGATTTCTTCGGGAGTAGCATGTAACTGGATATCTATGACATCTTGAGTAGGGTCCTTAACTGTCATACAAGTAGTCTGTTCTAGAGTGGATGTCGGTGTCTTGTTAACTGGTATGTCTGGAGTCTGTGCTGTAAGCTTGGCTGTTCGATCTGCTAGATCATTACCTTGGGAAATAATGTCAGTGACTTTCGTATGTGCTTTGCATTTCATGATAGCGATAGCTGTTGGTAAATGTATTGCATCTAACAGAGCTTGAATAAGGAGACCATGCTGAATCTTGGTTCCATGAGAAGTCATGAAACCTCTCTCCTGCCAGAGCACTCCGAAGTCGTGTACAACTCCGAATGCGTAGCGTGAATCTGTGTAAATATTAACTTTCAGGTTCTTGGCATGTATGCAGGCTTGAGTCAGAGCAACTAGCTCTGCTGCTTGAGCAGACAGGGTGTCAATACGGTGTGTTTCAATAACTTCAGTGTCAGTAGTCACTGCATACGCGGCTACTAGTTCTCCTGTACTGGTTCTCATACATGAACCATCCACATAAAGTGTCAGGTCGGGATTTGGTAATGGAATATCTGTCAGATCTTGTCTTGGCTTAGTCATAGTGTTAACTACTTCCACACAGTCATGTGTGGCAGGATTTGAAGTAACTGACGGTAACAGTGTAGCAGGATTTAGAACGTTGCAGCGTCTGATTTCTATGTGTGGCTGGAACAGTGTCAGTTCATAACCTGTTAAACGTGCAATTGTCAAGTGCTGAGTCTGTGTTCGGTTTAAAAGAACTTCCACGGAGTGTGGAACTTGTACTGTCAGGGAATGTCCTAATACTATGGAATCACTTTGTCTGATAGCTAGTGCTGTAGCTGCAACTGACCTGAGGCACGCAGGCAGAGCCTGGGCTACTGGATCTAGTGTGCTCGAAAAATAAGCACAGGGCTTGTACTGTCCGGCTTGATCTTGTGTGAGAACAGATAATGCTGTACCATTACGTTCTGTGACAAAAAGTGTAAAAGGCTTACTGTAGTTCGGTGTAGCTAGAACGGGAGCTTGGCATAAAGCTTTCTTTAACTCATTGAAACTAAGTGTATGTTCAGATGTCCAAGGGAGGACAGTCGATACGGCTGCCTCCTGTGTCGTTAACTGTATCAGTGGTTTAGCTAGAAATGCATACTGAGGAATCCATTGTCTGCAATAAGAAGTAAGGCCGATAAAAGCACGTACCTCCTTCTGTGTCTTGGGCTGAGGAAGACTCGCTATTAACTGGATGCGATCGGGTGTCAACTGCCTACCCCACTTGGACAGTAAGTGGCCTAAGTAGATCACTTGCTGGACACAGAATTGAAGCTTTGAAGGAGACACCTTGTGCCCCATCTCGGCTAGGAAGTACAGAACTGTAAGTGATGCTCGCTCGCAAGCACGTTCAGAACGGGCTGTGATCAGTAGATCATCGACATATTGGAGCAGGGCAGTGTCAGTTGGCATGTGAATGTTGTCCAGTTGTCTCTTAAGTGCTTGACTGTAAATGCTAGGACTTTCTGTGAAACCTTGAGGAGCTCGTGTGAATTTATAGCTCCTTCCATTTAAACAGAATCCGAAAAGGTACTGGCTGTTTGGATGAATGGGGACACTGAAAAATGCATTCTTGAGGTCGATTACTGTGAAAAATATTGCCTCAGAATCAATGGCTGTCAATAGAGATGAGATATCTGGGACTACTGGGTACTGGGGAATGATACATTTATTGAGTTCTCGAAGATCAATCACTAATCGATATACTGGGGGTGCATTTGGATCAGTACGTTTCATGACTGGAATGATCGGAGAATTACATACATTGGAGTCAGTTTCTACAACTACTCCTTGAGCCATAAGCTCGTCAATAATTTTGGATAAGGCTGCTACAGCCTCAGGTGGCAATCTGTACTGTCTGATTCGTGGCAAGACTATACCTTGCTTGAGAGTCACACGATGGGGTGTGATTTGCATAAAACCAACATCAGTTGGACCTTGTGCCCATAGATGCTGCGGAACATTAGACAATCTCGGATCAAAATCTCGTAAAACATAGTGACCCTTGAAGTCACGTAAAAACAAACGTATCCCCTCTGGGGAACAGCAAATAACTGCACCTAATTCTTTCAGTGTCTTAATACCTAACAAATTTTCTGGACAGGACTTCGTAAGCAATAGATCAGTAGTTCGGGACAATGGACCTACTTCTACAGTAACTGGTTTGGAAATCTCGTTAACAATTGGCTTTCCTGAAAATCCAAGGGAAACATTTCTAGAGCCTGAGAGCGGAGCCCCTGGAACCTCGTCGTGACTAATAGTCGTCCTACTTGCCCCTGTATCAATCAAAAACTTTCTGTCTTTCCCTAATACTTGACTGTGAACATAGGGACCCTCTTGATCTACAGGAATCTCGATGAGAGGCAAGCCTACCTCCCTCTCTAGGCTGTTTCATGAATACGCTTGATACTCTGGATACTCTGTCTGAGCATACTGGTACATCTGCTGTGTAACATGCTGAGTTGCAGCGATAGGCTGCGGTGCTGGAACTGTCTGTTGTGCATTCTGTGGCTGAGAAGTCTGTGAAACTTGTTCTTGTCTAGGCGGACGTGGTCTTTCTTTAGTTTTACCAGTGGCTATATTGTGTTTTAGAACTGCACACTCGTTTATAAAATGACCTGGCTGTTTACAATAATTGCATGTCCCTTTAACGGGAGCTGCAGGATGACTGGCTTGATTCGAACCCCTCTTCTGACTGTCTTGAGGAACAGATTGTGCAACTAGTACTTTCATTTTCGTGTCTTTCATACGTCTTCTCTCGTGTTCTTGCTCTTCTCTGATTCTATTCTGGTGATACTGGAGCATCTGTAACATCTGGGACGGGGTACTAGCTTGCCAGGTACTTTCGACTTTCAAAACTCGATTCTTAACTTGTGGACTTGAATTCTCGACTAATTTAGTAACAAAAAGATGAGGGTATGACTCGCTACTCGTCTTCAAACCACTGTTTATTATATAACATTTCTCAAATCTGGAATAAAAATCACTAGTGTCTTCGTCTTGTTTCTGTTTACAGGCTGAGATTGCATCCCAGTCTTCCTTTTTAGTGGCTAATAATCTAGGTAAAACTTGTATTAATAATTCTGGTAATTCTTTACATTTGTCTCCAAGACCGGTACCTGGTACTCGTATCTTATCTTCAGCTTCTAGAGCTGTCCAATCGATCTTTTTCTCTCCCACCTCCCAATCTTTTTCCTTGAGTTTTTCGTATATGCCCGCAGGCAACAGGACTTTTAACATTTTAATAATATCTGGATACGTGTATTCTCCCATACGGAGCATGTCTTTTAATTCTCGGTGGAACCCTGCTGGATCTTTGTCGTGACAGGGAACTAATTTCTTCATCTCTAAGAGTTCCATCTTGGTAACTGGGGTGTAAACAAATACTCGTTGCATTTCACCACCCATTGTCCTAACTGGGTGTACTTCTCGTAACGGATGCTGTCTGTCTATGTAAAACGGTTTACTTTCTGGAGGTGAGACATGAACAAAATGCGGATTTAAAAACGTTCTATATTTGTGGCGCTGTTCTAGAATGACACTAATTAAATCGGTACCTAAACCTTTCCATCTATACTGGAGTAACTCGTTCAGGACATCATGTAACGGACCTGGATCAGAATGTTGACCCTCATACAGTGTAATGAGGTGCTGGATCATATACATACCCACCAGTCGCTGCTCGGCTGGGGGCAGTTTCAGAAACATTTGTGCCACTATTTCGTCTGGAAAAGTGGTAGAATCAGTAGTCCATCGGACTGCTGATCGGGCTAGTTCTTGTTCATGCATAGTACCTAATTCACTATAACCGATTCGTGATTTCAGAATTTGATCGGTAGCTTGAAATACTTGTTCTAGAGAACCTTGTTCCGGTGCTGGAAGATGAAAGACTTTCTTGTGTTCTAGGCGTAAATGTCGGTCTGGAATTCTAGATTTACCCACATACGCTATTCTGGCGGGATTCTCGTCGTCTACCTCTTCAGTAGAAGAGTCATTTTCTTTCTCGCTTCCTAGAGCTTCTTTGCGTTGTTCGTGTAACCTTATTATTTCTTTACGTATTTTCTTGTACATACTCTCTATACTATTGAGTGTCTTGTGCTTACCCTCGGCTATATTATCACTCCACTTTGTCAGAATTTTCATTTCGGTCGGATCTTTAGTCGGGGAATCTTGTTCCCTAATTAAACAATTGATCAGAAACTTTAATAGCATAAACTGGATCTCAGATTTCCTGAGAGACATGACTTCAGCAATACTTTCTGGATCTTGTCCTGTACGAATGAAACGATACATTCTGTCTAGATCTTCTTTCATATTCGGTAGGGTGACCAAATACTCGGACACCTGCCTTATACGTACGGAATATATAACCATACTATCCTCGCCTGGGACTGGATCATAACAGCATTCAGTAAGAAGTCGCCTGATTTCTGCAATGGACTTATATTTAGGCGTACGCTGTAACGCACGATCATGTAACTCGACTGCCCCTAGACGTCTACTTGGCGGCGGGGTACCAGGAGGACCTCCTCCCGCGGCCCCTAAACTGCAATCGTCGACTGATACTCTTCGTGCTGGCAGAGTGACTGATGTGGCGGGAATTTGTACTACGGGCTGGACCGGGGGTACCGTAGCAGGTACTGCAACAGGTGCCCCGGTGACTGGAGGATCATGAATTACATTATTTACAGGAGCTGGTGGAACAGGATTTGCATATTCTGGGACTGTGTCGTCCAAATAGGACGAGAGAAAAATATCAGCTGCGGTCTGTTTGTGACGTAGCTTGGTCGGAACTAAGGGTGGCGGAAAATTACTGGATGCCTCCGGGGTTGCTTTTGGCAAGCCCTCGGCAAGAAGAGGATACATACCCTTAATGAGGGCATTCCTCTGTCTGTCTGACTGTTCGGTTTTAACTCGTTCACCTATTTCGATTAGTTCCCTTTCTTGGGCTTTTTCTAAGGATTCTCGACTTAATTCTGACTTTCTGATTTCTTTTTCGGTTCTTTTATGAGATTCTTTGCGCCATAACTCGATGGCATCTTTCTGTGACTGTCTGGCTTTCTTTTTCCATAATGCTTCTTCTACTCGCATGATGCACTCGGCATCCCATGTACCCGATACGGGCCATCTATACTTTTCTTCTAACTGTTTGGTGTACTCCACCCACAAATCTAGATATAATATGGCACTTATGCCATGCTTTTGATACATAAAATGACCTGGACTGTCCCTAGGCGGGACAGGAACTGCTTCTTCTAACAGACCTTTTCTAGTTTTTAACTGACGTAACTTGGAAAACAATGGCATGACTGGGCTGGAGTCTAGACACAATACAATACACAATGAACACGATAATTACACCACTTTCATACCACGACATTGAAATACATGAATGACATTTAAAATAACAGTTCGGACAAAATACTACTTGGAATACTGAAAACAGAATACAGAATTTCTCGAGAACAGAACGGACTAGAACAGAAACTAGATGCACTGCTAAAACAGTACGAAACTTACCGGTCTCATAAAGAGACACGTCAGGACCCGCATCCACCTAAGTGGACACTTCGTGTTGGATCTGTGTACCCAAACCCACGGACCAGAGACAATGCAATTGACCCTGTCTAGATACTACCCCAGCAACGGTACTCACCGGGCAGCAAGAACGGAAGGCCTCGGACTGGACTGGACTGCTATGACGCCGGACGGACGAACTTCGGACTTCTGTTACGGGTGGGCCTCCGGATACCTCGGACCTTGGACTCTCGGCTTGGGCTCTGGTCGGGACTCGCCGCGTTCCTCCACCGCCTCGTCTGGATGCTGGACCGCAACCTCCGTCTCCTCCGTGGGCCTGAGGGATACTTGAAGCAGAAATATCTGCACGTGCACGGTATGGTTCCGTCACGGCTGCAGAGGATCAGGGGGCTTGCGTGGCTTCTCCGGCGCGTGGGGAAAGGGCAAGTCCCTGTTCGGGCGCAATTATGTGGTAAATAAATAAATAATACCTCTATTTTTGACTGGATATAACAATAACAGATAGCTCAATAAATAAGAGTCAAGATTCGAGGTAGTAGGAGTTTGCAGGTTTAATACAGCATAAAGGACAGGAACAGGACAACCTGCACGGGCAAGATCTGGGATGGCTAGCCAACAGGGGGGCCCCGACAGCTGTCGGGCAGGAGCTGGAATGAGCGCGCTAAAGGGATAACTTTTTTAATAACAGTGCACAAGCATATATACTTAAACAAAATACATGGTATTCAATACAGTAGGCGTAGCAGTGGGCGGGGTTTGTAGCAGTCGCGAAAGATAAGGCTGAAATGGGTGTAACAAGAGGCGTGAACATAGACATGTGGTGTAGACGTAACGGAATATGTCATAAATGGGGCGGAAACATGGAGGGGGCTACCTAAGGAGCCGGGACCTCTAACCTAGTGGTGCGCGCAAACTGACGATGACGTGTTACTAGGAGAAGCTGGGGGCTATGACTTCTGCGCTAGGAGCAGAGACTGAAGTCTGGAGAGTCAGAGCGACATGTACCTAAACACTATCTAGTATCTGATGTTTAGAGAACATGTTGATAGAATCCAAAAGTTATCAGGGTAAAGGCTAACAGACACTAAGACTGGTGCATGCATTATTCTAATTGTAGTGTGTGTTGAGGAATATTAAATGACCATAAATACAGTATTTCTCTTACATGGAGACGTAAAGGCTAGACGATGACTGAAACTATTGATGCGATTCAGTAGCTTAGGAATGCAGAGAAGGAGGACTGGACTGATAACTGGAATCATAACATACTCTTGGCAGACTGGCAGGCAGAGCCAGGCCGAGCCGGGCACTGTGAGGCAGGAAGTAAGTGAAGGGTCAGGGATACAGGTGGGGGCTGTATCGCTCCTCGGAGAGGGTTCAGGAGACAGGAGCTGAATCTGAGTCCGGGCCCTTTTGAGGCCTAGAAACGGGGACTTTACAATGAAATAACGTGCACACTGAGAAACGTGGCAACGTAGCTTTACATAGGCCTAATACTCGTAGCTTTCACGAGAACTGGAAACTGACATACTGGAGATGGACACAACTGTAATTGCGTCTTTAATCGATCATGGGGAATACATATGCATATTAATCATGCACATACAACATAGGATGGAGGACACGTAGGGACACAGAACATGGCAAAATTTACTTTTCCACATATATTATATTCAACGATATTTCTCTAAACGATATTCTATTCAACAATATTTTATTTTGACGATATTTTTGTCATTCTACAAAAACGATATTTACAACAACGATATTTACTACAACGATATTTTTTACAGTCGATATTCTTACCTCGATATTTATGCTAGTCGATATTATCCCGTCGATATTCCTGCTTTATACCCTTCTAGGCGCTCCCTCGAGGCGCTATGCTGGGATGGTGGAGGAGCAGGAGGTGCTGAGGTTCGACCACAACTTCAAGGCGCTCCCTCGAGGCGCTATGCTTGGATGGAGGAGCCGGAGGTGCTGAGGTTCGACCACAGCTTCAAGGCGCTCCCTCGAGGCGCTATGCTGGGATGGAGGAGCCGGGGTTGCTGAGGTTCAACCACAGCTTCAAGGCGCTCCCTCGAGGCGCTATGCTGGGATGGAGGAGCCGGTGGTGCTAAGGTTCGACCGCAGCTTCAAGGCGATCCCTCGAGGCGCTATGCTGGGATGAAGGAGGAGCCGGGGGTGCAGAGGTTCGACCACAGCTTCAAGGCGCTCCCTCGAGGCGCTATGCTGGGATGGAGGAGCCGGGGGTGCTGAGGTTCGCCCACAGCTTCAAGGCGCTCCCTCGAGGCGCTATGCTGGGATGGAGGAGCCGGGGGTGCTGAGGTTCGACCACAGCTTCAAGGCGCTCTCTCGAGGCACTATGCTGGGATGGAGTAGCGGGGGGTGCTGAGGTTCGACCACAGCTTCAAGGCGCTCCCTCGAGGCGCTATGCTGGGATGAAGGAGGAGCCGGGGGGTGCAGATGTTCGACCACAGCTTCAAGGCGCTCCCTCGAGGCGCTATGCTGGGATGGAGGAGCCAGGGTTGCTGAGGTTTGACCACAGCTTCAAGGCGCTCCCTCGAGGCGCTATGCTGGGATTGAGGAGCCGGGAGTGCTGACCACAGCTTCAAGGCGCTCCCTCGAGGCGCTATGCTGGGATGAAGGAGGAGCAGGGGGTGCTGAGGTTCGACCACAGCTTCAAGGCGCTCCCTCGAGGCGATATGCTGGGATGGAGGAGCCGGTGGTGCTGAGGTTCGACCACAGCTTCAAGGCGCTCCCTCGAGGCGCTATGCTGGGATGGAGGAGCTGGGGGTGCTGAGGTTCGACCACAGCTTCAAGGTACTCCCTCGAGGCACTATGCTGGGATGGAGGAGCCGGTGGTGCTGAGGTTCGACCACAGCTTCAAGGCGCTCCCTCGATGCGCTATGCTGGGATGGAGGAGCTGGGGGTGCAGAGGTTCGACCACAGCTTCAAGGCGCTCCCTCGAGGCTCTATGCTGGGATGGAGGAGCCGGGAGTGCTGACCACAGCTTCAAGGCGCTCCCTCGAGGCGATATGCTGGGATGGAGGAGCCGGGAGTGCTGACCACAGCTTCAAGGCGCTCCCTCGAGGCGCTATGCTGGGATGGAGGAGCCGGGAGTGCTGAAAACAGCTTCAAGGCGCTCCCTCGAGGCGCTATGCTGGGATGAAGGAGGAGCCGGGGTGCAGAGGTTCGACCACAGCTTCAAGGCGCTCCCTCGAGGTGCTATGCTGGGATGGAGGAGCCGGGAGTGCTGACCACAGCTTCAAGGCGCTCCATCGAGGCGCTATGCTGGGATGGAGGAGTCGGGAGTGCTGACCACAGCTTCTAGGCACTCCCTTGAGGCGCTATGCTGGGATGGTGGAGGAGCAGGAGGTGCTGAGGTTCGACCACAGCTTCAAGGCGCTCCCTCGAGGCGCTATGCTGGGATGGAGGAGCCGGGGGTGCTGAGGTTCGACCACAGCTTCAAGGCGCTCCCTCGAGGCGCTATGGTGGGATGGAGGAGCCGGGGTTGCTGAGGTTCGACCACAGCTTCAAGGCGCTCCCTCGAGGCGCTATGCTGGGATGGAGGAGCCGGAGGTGATAAGGTTCGACCGCAGCTTCAAGGCGCTCCCTCGAGGCGCTATGCTGGGATGAAGGAGGAGCCGGGGGGTGCAGAGGTTCGACCACAGCTTCAAGGCGCTCCCTCGAGGCGCTATGCTGGGATGGAGGAGCCGGGGTGCTGAGGTTCGCCCATAGCTCCAAGGCGCTCCCTCGAGGCGCTATGCTGGGATGGAGGAGCCGGGAGTGCTGACCACAGCTTCAAGGCGCTCCCTCGAGGCGCTATGCTGGGATGGAGGAGCTGGGGGTGCTGAGGTTCGACCACAGCTTCAAGGTACTCCCTCGAGGCGCTATGCTGGGATGGAGGAGCCGGTGGTGCTGAGGTTCGACCACAGCTTCAAGGCGCTCCCTCGAGGCGCTATGCTGGGATGGAGGAGCCAGGGGTGCAGAGGTTCGACCACAGCTTCAAGGCGCTCCCTCGAGGCTCTATGCTGGGATGGAGGAGCCGGGAGTGCTGACCACAGCTTCAAGGCGCTCCCTCGAGGCGCTATGCTGGGATGGAGGAGCCGGGAGTGCTGACCACAGCTTCAAGGCGCTCCCTCGAGGCGCTATGCTGGGATGGAGGAGCCGGGAGTGCTGAAAACAGCTTCAAGGCGCTCCCTCGAGGCGCTATGCTGGGATGAAGGAGGAGCCGGGGGTGCAGAGGTTCGACCACAGCTTCAAGGCGCTCCCTCGAGGTGCTATGCTGGGATGGAGGAGCCGGGAGTGCTGACCACAGCTTCAAGGCGCTCCATCGAGGCGCTATGCTGGGATGGAGGAGTCGGGAGTGCTGATCACAGCTTCTAGGCGCTCCCTCGAGGCGCTATGCTGGGATGGTGGAGGAGCAGGAGGTGCTGAGGTTCGCCCACAGCTTCAAGGCGCTCCCTCGAGGCGCTATGCTGGGATGGAGGAGCCGGGGGTGCTGAGGTTCGACCACAGCTTCAAGGCGCTCCCTAGAGGCGCTATGCTGGGATGGAGGAGCCGGGGTTGCTGAGGTTCAACCACAGCTTCAAGGCGCTCCCTCGAGGTGCTATGCTGGGATGGAGGAGCCGGTGGTGATAAGGTTCGACCGCAGCTTCAAGGCGCTCCCTCGAGGCGCTATGCTGGGATGAAGGAGGAGCCGGGGGGTGCAGAGGTTCGACCACAGCTTCAAGGCGCTCCCTCGAGGCGCTATGCTAGGATGGAGGAGCCGGGGTGCTGAGGTTCGCCCACAGCTCCAAGGCGCTCCCTCGAGGCGCTATGCTGGGATGGAGGAGCCGGGAGTGCTGACCACAGCTTCAAGGCGCTCCCTCGAGGCGCTATGCTGGGATGGAGGAGCCGGGTGTGCTGAAAACAGCTTCAAGGCGCTCCCTCGAGGCGCTATGCTGGGATGAAGGAGGAGTCGGGGGGTGCAGAGGTTCGACCACAGCTTCAAGGCGCTCCCTCGAGGTGCTATGCTGGGATGGAGGAGCCGGGAGTGCTGACCACAGCTTCAAGGCGCTCCATCGAGGCGCTATGCTGGGATGGAGGAGCCGGGAGTGCTGACCATAGCTTCTAGGCGCTCCCTCGAGGCGCTATGCTGGGATGGTGGAGGAGCAGGAGGTGCTGATGTTCGACCACAGCTTCAAGGCGCTCCCTCGAGGCGCTATGCTGGGATGGCGGAGCCGGGGGTGCTGAGGTTCGACCACAGCTTCAAGGCGCTCCCTCGAGGCGCTATGCTGGTGTTGGACAGGCCTCGTAGCTGGGCCGTCCCCCCTCCGCACAACGGGGCCCGGACCCGGCTCTCCCTGAATCCCCAGCAAGAACCACCCCGGCAACCCCCCGAGGCAACCCCCAACCCGTCCATAACGGGACTCCAGCTCCTGAACCCTCCCGTACCGGCTGGCCCTGGTCCCCATCAGCACCATGGCCCCGGCCCAGCCGCCATCTTTGGACACTACAGCACGAGGCCGCGTGGCCTCAACTCGACCCTAACCCTGGGCCTGGCCAGGCCCCGACATCGAGGCACCAACCTCCACACAGACCACTTGGCAGATCAATGGAAGAAGGAGTCGTCAACGGCTCTCCTTCGCCAGGTGTCGATCACCCCCGGCCTCCCTGGGCGCTGGCCCCACCCCCCTGCTGGGTGTCTGGACTCCCTCATTCCGGACCTCCCGACCTCCAGGCGCGAGGGTCCGGACATCAAAGGGGACCAGACCTATAACTGGGGCAGCTCCAGACCAGGAAGGCAGTTGTATCCTGGAGTCGAGAGACACCGAGAAGAACTCATCCTTGACGGACTGCTGGCGCTGCCGCAGCCCTGCCCTGTGAACCCTTCGTCTTGGCCTGCTGGCGCTGCCGCGGCCCACCCTCGTGAAACCATCATCTTGGCCTGCTGGCGCTGCCGCGGTCCTCTGCAACGTGAACTACCACCTTGGCCTGCTGGCGCTGCCGCGGCCCTCTGCAACGTGAACTACCACCTTGGCCTGCTGGCGCTGCCGCGGCCCTCTGCAACGTGAACTACCACCTTGGCCTGCTGGCGCTGCCGCGGCCCTCTGCAACGTGAACCATCGCCTTGGCCTGCTGGCGCTGCCGCGGCCCTCTGCCACTTGAACCATCGCCTTGGCCTGCTGGCGCTGCCGCGGCCCCCTTCGTTGTAGACCTTCGTCCTAGCCGGCTGGCGCTACCGCGGCCCGACCTTGCAGACTCCTAAGCTCGAGGATTGTGAGCTTCTCGCTTGCCACCCCCTGTACCGATCCGGTACCAAGACTGTCCCGCTACCCCTTTCCCTACAGAGACTAGAATTGAGGGGACCTTCGAGTCCTGAATCCCCTGTATCGCTGATAACCTTGCCTTACAAACCCTATATAAAGAGTGTTGATCTCATCCTTGTGTGGTGTCTATCTGTGGGGGGGAAGTGACTTGTCTGTACGATCGCTGGAGACGGCCCTCCTCGGAGGCCTCTCCCCCAGTACTCGGCCGACCCTCCGGGTCCCCGTCTAACAGCTGGGATGGAGGAGCCGGGGTTGCTGAGGTTCGACCACAGCTTCAAGGCGCTCCCTCGAGGCGCTATGCTGGGATGGAGGAGCCGGTGGTGCAGAGGTTTGACCACGCTTCAAGGCGCTCCCTCGAGGTGCTATGCTGGGATGGAGGAGCCAGGGGTTGTGCTGCGGTTCGACCACAGCTTCAAGGCGCTTGTTAGACGGGGACCTGGAGGGTCGGCCGAGCACAAGGGGAGAGGCCTCCGGTGAGGGCCGTCTCCAGCGATCGTACAGACAAGTAACTTCCCCCCCCACAGATGGACACCACACGAAGATCAGAGTAACACCTTTTATAGGCAGTTCTTGAAGTAAGGTAGTACGATACAAGGAGATCAGGACACGATGATCCTCTCAATTCTAGTCTCTAGTAGGGGAAGGGGGTAGCGGGACAGTCTTGGTACCTACGGGTACTGAGGTGAAACGGCGGTAGCTCACAATCCTTGAGCTCGGTGGTCGGACGGGTCGGACCGCGGCAGCGCCAGCAGGTCCCGAAGAGATCGTAGGTGGCAACGGGCCGCGGCAGCGGCAGCAGGTCCCAACGAGGATGGAAGGTACAACGGGCCTCGGCAGCGCCAGCAGGTCCCACGAGGATGAAGGTTGCAGAAGGCCGCGGCAGCGCCAGCAGGCAGGACGATAGTTCACAAGGCAGGGCTGCGGCAGCGCCAGCAGTCCGTCAAGGATGAGTTCTTCTCGGTGTCTCTCGACTCCAGGATACAACTGCCTTCCTGCTCTGGGGCTGCCTCGGTTATAGGTCTGGCGCCCTTTGATGTCCGGACCCTCGCACTGGGAGGTCGGGAGGTCCGGGATGAGGGAGCAAGACACCCAGCAAGGGGGGTGGAGCCAGCACCCGGGGAGGCTGGGGGCGATCGGCACCTGGCGGGGGAGAGCCATCGACACTTCTTTCTCCCATTAGCCTGCCAAGTGGTCCGTGCACCTCCTGGATGGATGGTGGTGCCAGGATGGCGGGGCCTGGCCGGGCCCAGGGTTGGGGTCGAGCTGAGGCCACGCGGCCGCGTGGTGCAGTGTCCAAGATGGCGGCTGGGCCGGGCAATGGGGCTGACGGGGGCCCGGGCCCGTGACACAGAGATATCCGGGAGCAGGCGTCCCGGAGGGGACGGGTTGCGGGTTGCTTCTGCGGGTAGCCCCCGGAGAGCCGGTGTCTGGGCCCTGTCGTGCGGGGAGGGAGCGAGCCCTCCGTGGGGCCTGTCCAACATGCGTCCCCCCCAGCTGAAGGCGGGGAGAGTCACCCATCCTCTTGGGGACTCTCCTCGTCGAGGCGGAAAAAGCGGGACAGGCCATCCGCGTTGGCGTGGTCTTGGCCAGGGCGATGCTCCACAGTGAAGTCCATCCCCTGCAGGGAGATGGACCATCGCAATAGTTTGGGGTTCTCCCCCCGCATTTGCATGAGCCATTGCAGGGGCCGATGATCTGTTTGTACCCGGAAGTGGGTTCCGAAGAGGTAAGGCCGGAGCTTCTTGAGGGCCCATACTACTGCGAAGGCCTCTCGCTCAATGGTGCTCCAGCGCTGTTCTCGGGGCAGGAGGCGTCTGCTGATGAAGGCCACTGGTTGGTCGACTCCCTCGGGGTTCAGTTGGGAGAGGACGGCCCCGATGCCATGGTCTGAGGCATCCGTCTGGACGATGAACTCACGGCTGTAGTCGGGGGCCTGGAGCACAGGAGCAGTGCACATGGCGGCCTTCAGCCTCTCGAGGCGTTATGATGGGATGGAGGAGGAGCCGGGGGTGCAGAGGTTCGACCACAGCTTCAAGGCGCTCCCTCGAGGCGCTATGCTGGGATGGAGGAGCCGGGGGTGCTGAGGTTCGACCACAGCTTCAAGGCGCTCCCTCGAGGCGCTATGCTGGGATGGAGGAGCCGGGCTTGCTGAGGTTCGACCACAGCTTAAAGGCGCTCCCTCGAGGCGCTATGCTGGGATGGAGGAGCCGAGAGTGCTGACCACAGCTTCAAGGCGCTCCCTCGAGGCGCTATGCTGGGATGGAGGAGCCGGGGGTGCTGAGGTTCGACCACAACTTCAAGGCGCTCCCTCGAGGCGCTATGCTGGGATGGAGGAGCCGGGGTTGCTGAGATTCGACCACAGCTTCAAGGCGCTCCCTCGAGGCGCTATGCTGGGATGGAGGAGCTGGGAGTGCTGACCACAGCTTCAAGGTGCTCCCTCGAGGCGCTATGCTGGGATGGAGGAGCCGGGGTTGCAGAGGTTTGACCATAGCTTCAAGGCGCTCCCTCGAGGTGCTATGCTGGGATGGAGGAGCCAGGAGTGCTGACCACAGCTTCAAGGCGCTCCCTCGAGGCGCTATGCAGTGATGGAGGAGCCGGGAGTGCTGACCACAGCTTCAAGGCGCTCCCTCGAGGCTATGCTGGGATTAAGGAGCCGGAAGTGCTGAAAACAGCTTCAAGGCGCTCCCTCGAGGCGCTATGCTGGGATGAAGGAGGAGCCGGGGGGTATAGAGGTTCGACCACAGCTTCAAGGCGCTCCCTCGAGGCGCTATGCTGGGATGGAGGAGCCGTGGGTGCAGAGGTTCGACCATAGCTTCAAGGCGCTCCCTCGAGGCGCTATGCTGGGAAGGAGGAGCCGGGAGTGCTGACCACAGCTTCAAGGCGCTCCCTCGAGGCGCTATGCTGGGATGGAGGAGCCGGGAGTGCTGACCGCAGCTTCGAGGCGCTCCCTCGAGGCGCTATGCTGGGATGGAGGAGCCGGGAGTGCTGACCACAGCTTCAAGGCGCTCCCTTGAGGCGCTATGCTGGGATGAAGGAGGAGCCGGGGGTGCAGATGTTCGACCACAGCTTCAAGGCGCTCCCTCGAGGTGCTATGCTCGGATGGAGGAGCCGTGACTGCTGACTACAGCTTCAAGGCGCTCTATCGAGGCGCTATGCTGGGATGGAGGAGCCGGGAGTGCTGACCACAGCTTCAAGGCGCTCCCTCGAGGCGCTATGCTGGGATGGAGGAGCCGGGGGTGCAGAGGTTCGACCATAGCTTCAAGGCGCTCCCTCGAGGCGCTATGCTGGGATGGAGGAGCCGTGACTGCTGACTACAGCTTCAAGGCGCTCCATCGAGGCGCTATGCTGGGATGGAGGAGCCGGGAGTGCTGACCACAGCTTCAAGGCGCTCCCTCGAGGCGCTATGCTGGGATGGAGGAGCCGGGGGTGCAGAGGTTCGACCATAGCTTCAAGGCGCTCCCTCGAGGCGCTATGCTGGGATGGAGGAGCCGGGGGTGCTGAGGTTCGGCCACAGCTTCAAGGCGCTCCCTCGAGGCGCTATGCTGGGATGGATGAGATGGGGGTGCTGAGGTTCGACCACATCTTCAAGGCGCTCCCTCGAGGCGCTATGCTGGGATGAAGGAGAAGCTGGGGGTGCTGAGGTTCGGCCACAGCTTCAAGGCGCTCCCTCGAGGCGCTATGCTGGGATGGAGGAGCCGGGGGTGCTGAGGTTTGACCACAGCTTCAAGGCGCCCCCTCGAGGCGCTATGCTGGGATGGAGGAGTCGGGGGTGCTGAAGTTCGACCACAGCTTCAAGGCGCTCCCTCGAGGCGCTATGCTGGGATGGAGGAGCCGGGGGTGCAGAGGTTCGACCATAGCTTCAAGGCGCTCCCTCGAGGCGCTATGATGGGATGGAAGAGCCGGGAGTGCTGACCACAGCTTCAAGGCGCTCCCTCGAGGCGCTATGCTGGGATGGAGGAGCCGGGAGTGCTGAAAACAGCTTCAAGGCGCTCCCTCGAGGCGCTATGCTGGGATGAAGGAGGAGTCGGGGGTGCAGATGTTCGACCACAGTTTCAAGGCGCTCACTCGAGGCGCTATGCTGGGATGGAGGAGCCAAGAGTGCTGACCACAGCTTCAAGGCGCTCCATCGAGGCGCTATGCTGGGATGGAGGAGCCGGGAGTGATGACCACAGCTTCAAGGCGCTCCCTCGAGGCGCTATGCTGGGATGAAGGAGGAGCCTGGGGTGCTGAGGTTCGACCACAGATTCAAGGCGCTCCCTCGAGGAGCTATTCTGGGATGGAGGAGCCGGGGTTGCTGAGGTTCGACCACAGCTTCAAGGCGCTCCCTCGAGGCGCTATGCTGGGATGGAGGAGCCGGGAGTGCTGACCACAGCTTCAAGGCGCTCCCTCGAGGCGCTATGCTGGGATGGAGGAGCCGTGGGTGCAGAGGTTCGACCATAGCTTCAAGGCGCTCCCTCGAGGCGCTATGCTGGGAAGGAGGAGCCGGGAGTGCTGACCACAGCTTCAAGGTGCTCCCTCGAGGCGCTATGCTGGGATGGAGGAGCCGGGAGTGCTGACCGCAGCTTCAAGGCGCTCCCTCGAGGCGCTATGCTGGGATGGAGGAGCCGGGAGTGCTGACCACAGCTTCAAGGCGCTCCCTCGAGGCACTATGCTGGGATGGAGGAGCCGGGAGTGCTGAAAACAGCTTCAAGGCGCTCCCTCGAGGCGCTATGCTGGGATGAAGGAGGAGCCGGGGGTGCAGATGTTCGACCACAGCTTCAAGGCGCTCCCTCGAGGTGCTATGCTCGGATGGAGGAGCCGTGACTGCTGACTACAGCTTCAAGGCGCTCCATCGAGGCGCTATGCTGGGATGGAGGAGCCGGGAGTGCTAACCACAGCTTCAAGGCGCTCCCTCGAGGCGCTATGCTGGGATGGTGGAGGAGCAGGAGGTGCTGAGGTTCGACCACAGCTTCAAGGCGCTCCCTCGAGGCGCTATGCTGGGATGGAGGAACCGGGGGTTCAGAGGTTCGACCACAGCTTCAAGGCGCTCCCTCGAGGCGCTATACTGGGATGGAGGAGCCGGGGGTGCAGACGTTCGACCATAGCTTCAAGGCGCTCGCTCGAGGCGCTATGCTGGGATGGAGGAGCCGGGGGTGCTGAGGTTCGGCCACAGCTTCAAGGCGCTCCCTCGAGGCGCTATGCTGGGATGGAGGAGCCGGGGGTGCTGAGGTTCGACCACATCTTCAAGGCGCTCCCTCGAGGCGCTATGCTGGGATGAAGGAGAAGCTGGGGGTGCTGAGGTTCGGCCACAGCTTCAAGGTGCTCCCTCGAGGCGCTATGCTGGGATGGAGGAGCCGTGGGAACTGAGGTTTGACCACAGCTTCAAGGCGCCCCCTCGAGGCGCTATGCTGGGATGGAGGAGTTGGGGGTGCTGAAGTTCGACCACAGCTTCAAGGCGCTCCCTCGAGGCGCTATGCTGGGATGGAGGAGCCGGGGGTGCAGAGGTTCGACCATAGCTTCAAGGCGCTCGCTCGAGGCGCTATGCTGGGATGGAGGAGCCGGGGGTGCTGAGGTTCGGCCACAGCTTCAAGGCGCTCCCTCGAGGCGCTATGCTGGGATGGAGGAGCCGGGGGTGCTGAGGTTCGACCACATCTTCAAGGCGCTCCCTCGAGGCGCTATGCTGGGATGAAGGAGAAGCTGGGGGTGCTGAGGTTCGGCCACAGCTTCAAGGTGCTCCCTCGAGGCGCTATGCTGGGATGGAGGAGCCGTGGGAACTGAGGTTTGACCACAGCTTCAAGGCGCCCCCTCGAGGCGCTATGCTGGGATGGAGGAGTTGGGGGTGCTGAAGTTCGACCACAGCTTCAAGGCGCTCCCTCGAGGCGCTATGCTGGGATGGAGGAGCCGGGGGTGCAGAGGTTCGACCATAGCTTCAAGGCGTTCCCTCGAGGCGCTATGATGGGATGGAGGAGCCGGGAGTGCTGACCACAGCTTCAAGGCGCTCCCTCGAGGCGCTATGCTGGGATGGAGGAGCCGGGAGTGCTGAAAACAGCTTCAAGGCGCTCCCTCGAGGCGCTATGCTGGGATGAAGGAGGAGTCGGGGTGCAGATGTTCGACCATAGTTTTAAGGCGCTCCCTTGAGGCGCTATGCTGGGATGGAGGAGCCAAGAGTGCTGACCACAGCTTCAAGGCACTCCATCGAGGCGCTATGCTGGGATGGAGGAGCCGGGAGTGATGACCACAGCTTCAAGGCGCTCCCTCGAGGCGCTATGCTGGGATGGTGGAGGAGCAGGAGGTGCTGAGGTTCGACCACAGCTTCAAGGCACTCCCTCGAGGCGCTATGCTGAGATGGAGGAGCCGGGGGTTCAGAGGTTCGACCACAGCTTCAAGGCGCTCCCTCGAGGCGCTATGCTGGGATGGAGGAGCCGGGGGTGCAGAGGTTCGACCATAGCTTCAAGGCGCTCCCTCGAGGCGCTATGCTGGGATGGAGGAGCCGGGGGTGCTGAGGTTCGGCCACAGCTTCAAGGCGCTCCCTCGAGGCGCTATGCTGGGATGGAGGAGCCGGGGGTGCTGAGGTTCGACCACAGCTTCAAGTCGCTCCCTCGAGGCGCTATGCTGGGATGAAGGAGAAGCTGGGGGTGCTGAGGTTCGCCCACAGCTTCAAGGCGCTCCCTCGAGGCGCTATGCTGGGATGGAGGAGCCGGGGGTGCTGAGGTTTGACCACAGCTTCAAGGCGCCCCCTCGAGGCACTATGCTGGGATGGAGGAGCAGGGGGTGCTGAAGTTCGACCACAGCTTCAAGGCGCTCCCTCGAGGCGCTATGCTGGGATGGAGGAGCTGGGGGTGCTGAGGTTTGACCACAGCTTCAAGGCGCTCCCTCGAGGAGCTATGCTGGGATGGAGGAGCTGGGGGTGCAGAGGTTCGACCACAGCTTCAAGGCGCTCCCTCGAGGCGCTATGCTGGGATGGAGGAGCCGGGGTTGCTGAGGTTCGCCCACAGCTTCAAGGCGCTCCCTCGAGGCGCTATGCTGGGATGGAGGAGCGGGGGGTGCTGAGGTTCGACCACAGCTTCAAGGCGCTCCCTCGAGGCGCTATGCTGGGATGGAGGAGCCGGGGGTGCTGAGGTTCGGCCACAGCTTCAAGGCGCTCCCTCGAGGCGCTATGCTGGGATGGAGGAGACGGGGGTGCTGAGGTTCGACCACAGCTTCAAGGCACTCCCTCGAGGCGCTATGCTGGGATGAAGGAGAAGCTGGGGGTGCAGAGGTTCGGCCACAGCTTCAAGGCGCTCCCTCGAGGCGCTATGCTGGTATGGAGGAGCCGGGGGTGCAGAGGTTTGACCACAGCTTCAAGGCGCCCCCTCGAGGCGCTATGCTGGGATGGAGGAGCCGGGGGTGCTGAAGTTCGACCACAGCTTCAAGGCGCTCCCTCGAGGCGCTATGCTGGGATGAAGGAGCAGGGGGTGCTGAGGTTCGACCACAGCTTTAAGGCGCTCCCTCGAGGCGCTATGCTGGGATGGAGGAGCCGGTGGTGCTGAGGTTTGACCACAGCTTCAAGGCGCTCCCTCGAGGCGCTATGCTGGGATGGAGGAGCCGGTGGTGCTGAGGTTCGACCACAGCTTCAAGGCGCTCCCTCGAGGCGCTATGCTGGGATGGAGGAGCCGGGGGTGCAGAGGTTCGACCACAGCTTCAAGGCGCTCCCTCGAGGCGCTATGCTGGGATGGAGGAGCCGGGAGTGCTGACCACAGCTTCAAGGCGCTCCCTCGAGGCGCTATGCTGGGATGGAGGAGCCGGGAGTGCTAACCACAGCTTCAAGGCACTCCCTCGAGGCGCTATGCTGGGATGGAGGAGCCGGGAGTGCTGAAAACAGCTTCAAGGCGCTCCCTCGAGGTGCTATGCTGGGATGAAGGAGGAGCCGGGGGGTGCAGAGGTTCGACCACAGCTTCAAGGCGCTCCCTCGAGGCGCTATGCTGGGATGGAGGAGCCGGGAGTGCTGACCACAGCTTCAAGGCGCTCCATCGAGGCGCTATGCTGGGATGGAGGAGCCGGGAATGCTGACCACAGCTTCTAGGCGCTCCCTCGAGGCGCTATGCTGGGATGGTGGAGGAGCAGGAGGTGCTGAGGTTCGACCACAGCTTCAAGGCGCTCCCTCGAGGCGCTATGCTGGGATGGAGGAGCCGGGGGTGCTGAGGTTCGACCACAGCTTCAAGGCGCTCCCTCGAGGCGCTATGCTGGGATGGAGGAGCCGGGGTTGCTGAGGTTCGACCACAGCTTCAAGGCGCTCCCTCGAGGCGCTATGCTGGGATGGTGGAGCCGGGGGTGCTGAGGTTCGACCACAGCTTTAAGGCGCTCCCTCGAGGCGCTATGCTGGGATGGAGGAGCGGGGGGTGCTGAGGTTCGACCACAGCTTCAAGGCGCTCCCTCGAGGCGCTATGCTGGGATGGAGGAGCCGGGGGTGCTGAGGTTCGGCCACAGCTTCAAGGCGCTCCCTCGAGGCGCTATGCTGGGATGGAGGAGACGGGGGTGCTGAGGTTCGACCACAGCTTCAAGGCACTCCCTCGAGGCGCTATGCTGGGATGAAGGAGAAGCTGGGGGTGCTGAGGTTCGGCCACAGCTTCAAGGCGCTCCCTCGAGGCGCTATGCTGGTATGGAGGAGCCGGGGGTGCAGAGGTTTGACCACAGCTTCAAGGCGCCCCCTCGAGGCGCTATGCTGGGATGGAGGAGCCGGGGGTGCTGAAGTTCGACCACAGCTTCAAGGCGCTCCCTCGAGGCGCTATGCTGGGATGAAGGAGCAGGGGGTGCTGAGGTTCGACCACAGCTTTAAGGCGCTCCCTCGAGGCGCTATGCTGGGATGGAGGAGCCGGTGGTGCTGAGGTTTGACCACAGCTTCAAGGCGCTCCCTCGAGGCGCTATGCTGGGATGGAGGAGCCGGTGGTGCTGAGGTTCGACCACAGCTTCAAGGCGCTCCCTCGAGGCGCTATGCTGGGATGGAGGAGCCGGGGGTGCAGAGGTTCGACCACAGCTTCAAGGCGCTCCCTCGAGGCGCTATGCTGGGATGGAGGAGCCGGGAGTGCTGACCACAGCTTCAAGGCGCTCCCTCGAGGCGCTATGCTGGGATGGAGGAGCCGGGAGTGCTAACCACAGCTTCAAGGCACTCCCTCGAGGCGCTATGCTGGGATGGAGGAGCCGGGAGTGCTGAAAACAGCTTCAAGGCGCTCCCTCGAGGTGCTATGCTGGGATGAAGGAGGAGCCGGGGGGTGCAGAGGTTCGACCACAGCTTCAAGGCGCTCCCTCGAGGCGCTATGCTGGGATGGAGGAGCCGGGAGTGCTGACCACAGCTTCAAGGCGCTCCATCGAGGCGCTATGCTGGGATGGAGGAGCCGGGAATGCTGACCACAGCTTCTAGGCGCTCCCTCGAGGCGCTATGCTGGGATGGTGGAGGAGCAGGAGGTGCTGAGGTTCGACCACAGCTTCAAGGCGCTCCCTCGAGGCGCTATGCTGGGATGGAGGAGCCGGGGGTGCTGAGGTTCGACCACAGCTTCAAGGCGCTCCCTCGAGGCGCTATGCTGGGATGGAGGAGCCGGGGTTGCTGAGGTTCGACCACAGCTTCAAGGCGCTCCCTCGAGGCGCTATGCTGGGATGGTGGAGCCGGGGGTGCTGAGGTTCGACCACAGCTTCAAGGCGCTCCCTCGAGGCGCTATGCTGGGATGGAGGAGCTGGGAGTGCTGAGGTTCGACCACAGCTTCAAGGCACTCCCTCGAGGCGCTATGATGGGATGGAGGAGGAGCCGGGGGTGCAGAGGTTCGACCACAGCTTCAAGGCGCTCCCTCGAGGTGCTATGCTGGGATGAAGGAGGAGCCGGGGGTGCTGAGGTTCGACCACAGCTTCAAGGTGCTCCCTCGAGGAGCTATGCTGGGATGGAGGAGCCGGGGTTGCTGAGGTTCGACCACAGCTTCAAGGCGCTCCCTCGAGGCGCTATGCTGGGATGGAGGAGCCGGGGGTGCTGAGGTTCGACCACAGCTTCAAGGCGCTCCCTCGAGGCGCTATGCTGGGATGGAGGAGCCGGGCTTGCTGAGGTTCGACCACAGCTTAAAGGCGCTCCCTCGAGGCACTATGCTGGGATGGAGGAGCCGAGAGTGCTGACCACAGCTTCAAGGCGTTCCCTCGAGGCGCTATGCTGGGATGGAGGAGCCGGGGGTGCTGAGGTTCGACCACAACTTCAAGGCGCTCCCTCGAGGCGCTATGCTGGGATGGAGGAGCCGGGGTTGCTGAGGTTCGACCACAGCTTCAAGGCGCTCCCTCGAGGCGCTATGCTGGGATGGAGGAGCCGGGAGTGCTGACCACAGCTTCAAGGTGCTCCCTCGAGGCGCTATGCTGGGATGGAGGAGCCGGGGTTGCAGAGGTTCGACCATAGCTTCAAGGCGCTTCCTCGAGGTGCTATGCTGGGATGGAGGAGCCGGGAGTGCTGACCACAGCTTCAAGGTGCTCCCTCGAGGCGCTATGCTGGGATGGAGGAGCCGGGGGTGCTGAGGTTTGACCACAGCTTCAAGGCGCCCCCTCGAGGCGCTATGCTGGGATGGAGGAGTCGGGGGTGCTGAAGTTCGACCACAGCTTCAAGGCGCTCCCTCGAGGCGCTATGCTGGGATGGAGGAGCCGGGGGTGCAGAGGTTCGACCATAGCTTCAAGGCGCTCCCTCGAGGCGCTATGATGGGATGGAAGAGCCGGGAGTGCTGACCACAGCTTCAAGGCGCTCCCTCGAGGCGCTATGCTGGGATGGAGGAGCCGGGAGTGCTGAAAACAGCTTCAAGGCGCTCCCTCGAGGCGCTATGCTGGGATGAAGGAGGAGTCGGGGGTTGTTAGACCTGGCACCTTGGCGTGGGTTTCCCTTCCACTTTTTGCTGTTGTGCCTCAAATGTTTTGCTGGTGTCTGCGACTCAGGGCACTGCGCCACGGCCAACCCGTGCCGCAGTGCAAGTGCTCCCTACTGTAAAGTGTACATATGATTGATGTCCATGATTGGTTCATTGGATTTACTGTTAGTCCCTAGTAAAGTGCACCAGGAGTGCCAGGGCTTGTGAATGCCAACACTGCTAGTGGGCCTGCAGCGCTGGTTGCGCCACCCACAGAAGCAGCCTTAAAATGTGTCTAGGGTCTGCCATTGCAGAACCTGCGTGCAGTCTGGTACTGTCACCCTGGCTGGGCAAGTGCACACACTTGCCAGCCCCTAAACCTTCCCTTAACCTTCATATTAGTCACCCCTATGGTAGGCCAGAGGGCAGGGTGCATTGTAAGTGTAAGGTAGAACATGCCCTGAGGTGTGTGGCATGTTCTAATAGTGAATTACTGCCAAAGTCGTTTTTCACTATTGTAAGGCTACCTGTTCCCTTCTAGGCCAGATGGGCTGCTGGAATTATTACACTCTATAATCCCAGCAGGCTCAGGGAACATGGTAGAAGTTCATGTTTAGTATGCCTGAACTCAGAATAATAAAATACTTCTTTTAGTAAAGTTTGTTTTAATATCCTGTGTTTGCAAATGCTACTTTTAGAAAGTTAGCATTTGCTTGCCTAACCATTTCAGCCCGCCTCTGCTTGGATGTGGATCTGACTGTCTGGTGTGTGTGAGTGACAGGGCTGGGAGTTGACAGGTAGTGATTAGCAGGAGGACCCCTTAATGGGTGGTGGGAGTTTCCCCTGAATGATGCATCAGGCTGTGCCCCTGCCACCACAATGCTGGCTCCGCCCTCCTGGGGAGCGACTGATGACTCAGCCTGCACCTGGCCCAGGAAGGACCGAAGCTTGTCAACAAAGTACTCAGGCCACTCCTGCCCTCTCAATGCCGGCTCCGCCCCCCTGGGGAGCGGCTGATGTGCCTGCCCTCACACTGAATACAGAAGTCATAAGTACCCACAACAACTACTCAGAGACTGGAGCAGTTATGCAGAGGCCCCCCTGGCTTGCTAGAACAAAAGAAACTGGGTATAAAAGTAGGAGCCCTGCTCCTTGTAAATTAGATCCTGTTTGTGCTACAGAAGAAACTCTGCCCGAAGAGAAGGACCTGGAAGGACAAGGAGGAGTGCTGTCTCTGGCCTGTGTCTGGTGCCTTGCTGCCAAAGGAGAGGAAAGAAAAGACTACCAAAGACTTTTGCTTATTTGAACTTTGTGCCAAACTCTGCTGAAAGATCTCCAAGGGCTTGCCTGTGAACTTGCCCCCTGACCAGCGCCCCAGGAACAGTGGGCGCTACCCCTCTGAAGAAAAGCTGCTGCTGGCGTGTGCTGTGTGTCTCTACAGTGCCAAGGAAAGGAGAGTTGAGAGCGCTGTGCCTGCCGCCACGCTCTCTGACAATTTGTGCAGCTGTGCTCCTTCCCCGACCACCGTGACTGTGGCCTGTTCGTGTGCCAGCCGCAAAGTAAGGATCAGCCCCGCGCTGGTTCGAGCGCCGTGACTGTCCGCGCTGAGCCGCCCTTGCAACGGAAAGGGAGGACCTGCCCGGTCCAAGCATCGCCGCCTGTGTGACCCCCGAGGTACAGGCTGCCCCGCCAAGACCGGCACTGCCAAGATTGTGCCCCTCGTGACTTGGGCGCTGAGACCCCCTGGCCCCCGCAGCTGGAAGTGACTCGCTGCTGAGCCGTGCCTGAATTGTGCCCCGCGCTCCGTGGAGTGCACCCCCCTCAGCCCCGCCTGCCTGCAGCTTTCCCCTTCAGTGCGAGTGAACCGGACTCCGGAGAATCCTGCCCCGCATCTGCACCGTCAGCCCGGGTGCCCTGTGACCTGCGCTGAGACTCGCAGGCCGCCGCACCCTCCAGGAAGACAACGCGACGTGGGACAGATCCCCGGACAGCCGTCCGCTCCAAGACCTACAAGAAAACCAAGGTACTGTGTTCTTTGTCCTTGCGGTGCGAGCGTCCTACGTCCTGAGCTCGCACCGCGCTACCTGCCTCCCAGCGTGAGCCGCCCCTGAAACCGAGGCTCGCACTGTGCCGGGTCCGCGAGGCCCACGCGGGAAGCGTGAGCTTTAGCCGGCCGGGCCCGTTCTCCTCTCTGAAGCGAGCGGAGACAGCGGAACGCGCATTGAGGCGCTACAAGACACTGAACCTTGCTGGAACCTGGGCAGAAGGCCCAAAAGATTGCTTAATGCTAAGAAAGAACTGTGGCAACTTGAACCTAAGTAAACTGGAACCGCTATTGAAAGTTTGACAACTGTATTTACAAGCCTGCTTGAGATTTATATAAAGAACATATATTTTTACAAATACAGTTTGGTGTCATTGTGTGGTGGGTTGGTGGTGATGGTGTAATATTGCAAATGTTTAACCCTACATGCCCCAGAGATTAGCCTAGGACTGCTTAAGCCACACTACCTAGAGGGTAAGCAGAGGTTGTCTTGAAGGTAACCCTCAGCCCTGACGGGGAAGAGAGAGGCCCTGCTTGTCGCCAGTGTTGCGCTGCGCCAACCAGAGACTCCCCCTTCCTACATTGGTGGCAGCGGTGGGATTCGCGAATTTACATTTGCAGTGTTTTACCTTAGCTACTGACCATTGCATAGTGATTACAGTCCAGTAACTTAGCCACAGACTTTTGGATTTTTTAATTTTGCTAAAGAACAAGATCCCTAGTGTTGCAAACATGCCTGGCACAAACAGCATTGATGGAGGAGAGTCCATAGCCTCTAGTGCGCAGGGGCTGGAATGGGATGCATCAAAGCTGGATGACTACACAAAGAAGCAGTTGAGTTATTTTTGCAGGAAACTCAAGGTTCCACACGCAGGATGCAGAAACAAACCTGAGTTCTACAAGGCCATGAGAGCCTGGCTTGAATCTAGGAAGGCACCTGAGGATCAGAATGCACCTGTGGATCCTGTGAGTCTGGAAAAACCAGACAGCGTTCTTAGCTTTGGCAGAGGCTTGTCGCCAGAGGAGCTGGCAGACAGACAGGCAACCAGGGATCATGAGATAAAGATGGCAGAATTGAAGTTGAAGGGCCAAATGGAGCTTGAAAGCAAAAAAATGGCTCTGGAAGAAAGAAAACTCCAGTTGGAGTATGATGTGAAAATGAGGGAGATGAGTCTAAAAGAGAAAACCTTGGATCATCCTCCCTCTGGTGGCAGCACAACGCCGGTGCAGGTAGAGTCAAGAGTGCACATCCCCAAAGATGTAGTTAAAGAGTTCTTTAAGGGGGATGACATAGGACAGTGGTTTAGGGCATATGAGGTAGCCATGCTTTCCCACCGGGTCCCTGAGAAGGATTGGGGAGCGGGGTTATGGGGAAGGTTCCTTAGCGAAGGGCGGGACACCCTGCTAGATTTGCCCTCTGAAGACCAGAGATCCTATCCCCATATGAAAGAAGCTTTAATGACCAGGTATGGGCTTACCCCTGAAATGTATAGACAGAAGTTTAGGGGGTGTAATAAGCGGCCTGGGAATACGTATGTGGAGTTTGTGACTTTTTTTTGCAGAGCACTGGATGGTTGGGTGAAGGGTAACAAAGTGAATGATTTTCAAGGTCTCTTTGATTTAATTGCATGGGAGCACTTGTCTGATCAATGTTTTCCTGAGTTACGCCAGCACCTGATTGATAGCAAGTTGTCCAACCCGAGGAAACTTGCTGAGGAGGCGGACCGCTGGCTCAGCACCAGGGTCCACAAGGGTCCAGTGGGAGACTCCGCCAAGGGTGGGCAGGGTCCCCAGCAGAAGAGTGGGGGGGACAAGGGAAAACAGAAAGGGTTCCAAAAAGGCCCCCAAAGTAATCCCCAAGGGGACCAGCAGAAAGGTTCTCAGCCTCCCCCACCCCCTAAGCAGAATGGGGCCCCGACAGGTCGACCTGTTCCAAAGGGGCCCTTCAATTGTTACAAATGTGGTGACCCGGGGCACATAGCCAGTGACCCCAAGTGTCGCCTGTTTGGAAAACCAGCACCCACTGGTGCTCCGCCCCGACAAGTGACCAGTGTTCACTTAGGAGAAGAAGTGATGGTCCCGGGGGGTGGAGATCCTGTTCAGATGACCCTAGTCTCACTAGGAGACAGTGAGATGGTCCCTACAAGCTACCTGCCCTCTAACACTAAAAAATATGGGCAGGTGGTTACCATCAATGGTAAGAAAGCTGAGGCTCTTAGAGACACAGGAGCCAGTGTGACTGCAGTGAGGCATCGCCTGGTGTCTCAAGAGCAGGTTGTACCCCATGCCTACTGTAGGGTTGTCAACGCTGACAATTCAGAGAGTCAGTGTCCGATGGCTCAAGTTCCCTTCGAGTGGGGGGGGGTCTCTGGTACTCTGCAGGTCTGTGTGAGGAAAGCCATGCCTGTTGACTGTTTGCTAGGGAATGACTTGGAGGACTCCCCTTGGGAAAAGGTGGAGAAAACGACTCACCTGAAGATGGTGGGTCTACCTGACTGGGCGTGCGTGACCACCCGGTCAATGGCAGCCAGTAGGGGTGATCAAGAGGTCCTGGGGCCTGACGGAGAGGCCCAGGAACCGGCCTTAGGGAGAAGGCGCAGGGTGCGCGGGAAACCGGCCCCTGAAGTTCCCACGGTCCAGGAGGAAGCAGACCTTGAGGGGGATGCCCTGGAGCCTACTGGGGAACAGATTGCCGAACTGGGGGACCTGCCTGAGCTGACCCATTGGCAGCAAGAAGGAGGCCCCTCCAGGGAGGAATTCTGCAGGGAGCAGAAAGAATGCCCTTCTCTCGTGGGTATGCGGCAGCAGGCTGCAGACCAGGCCAATGGTGTTCAGGCCAAAACACATTATGTGTACTGGGAGAATGACCTCCTGTATTCAGAGCCTAAGGCTGCTGAACCTGGGTCAGCCCGTGTGCTGGTGGTACCCCAGAAGTTCAGAGCCTTCCTACTGGGACTGGCTCATGATGTGCCTTTAGCAGGACATTTGGGGATGGACAAGACCTATGACAGGCTTGTCACCCACTTCTACTGGCCCCAAATGCACAAGAGCTCAGATGCTCATTGTAGGACCTGTCCAACTTGCCAGGCAAGTGGGAAGAGCGGAGGGAAGAACAAGGCTCCCCTCCAACCCTTCCCTGTGGTCAGTACGCCATTCCAACGAGTGGGTATTGATATTGTTGGGCCTCTGGACCCCAAGACAGCCATGGGCAACAGGTTCATCCTGGTCTTGGTGGATCATGCCACCCGGTACCCTGAAGCCATCCCTCTGAGGACAGTGACGGCCCCCGTGGTGGGGCGTGCACTAATGGGAATTTTCTCCAGAGTGGGGTTCCCTCTAGAGGTGGTGAGCGACAGGGGGACCAACTTTATATCCAAGTATATGAAGTCCCTTTGGCAAGAGTGTGGTGTAACCTACAAGTTCACCACCCCTTACCATCCCCAAGGAAATGGGTTGGTTGAAAGATTCAACCGAACCCTGAAGGGCATGATCATGGGCCTGGAAGGTCCAATGAGGCGTAAGTGGGACGTCCTCTTACCATGCCTGCTCTTTGCATACCGCGAGGTGCCACAGACGTCTCTAGGGTTCAGCCCCTTTGAGCTGCTGTATGGCCACCCCGTGAGAGGACCACTGAGTTTGGTAAAGGAAGGCTGGGAGCAATCTCCCAGGAAACCTCCCCAGAATGTATATAGCTACATGCTGGCCTTCAGAAACCAAACCAGGCGCTTCAGACAACTTGCTGAGGCAAATCTGGAAGCTAGCCAGGAGGAGATGAAGCGGTGGTACGACCAGAATGCCACTCTGGTAGAGCTTCAGCCTGGACAAGAGGTGTATGTCTTGGCCCCAGTGGAACCCTGTGCACTTCAGGATAAGTGGACAGGCCCATTTGAGGTTGTGGAGCGCAAGAGCTCAGTGACATACTTGGTGGACATGAAGACGCCCAGGAATCCTTTAAGGGTCTTACATGTCAACCGCCTCAAGCCCCACTTGAAAAGGTCCGAAGTGGGCATGCTGTTGGCCACTGATGATGGAATGGAAGAGGAGTCTGAGCCTCTTCCTGACCTCTTAGTGGCCTGTGAGAAGGATGGGTCAGTGGATGGAGTTAACCTCTCACCCACCCTGACCCCTGAGCAACAGGAAGACTGCCGCCAGTTGCTGGGGCAGTTTCCGGACCTGTTCTCCCTGGTTCCTAGTGTCACAGATTGGTGCGTCCATGATGTGGACACAGGAGACAGCTTACCTGTGAAGCATAAGGCTTACAGGGTAACTGACAGGGTCCGGGCCTGCATCAAGGAGGAGGTCTCCAAGATGCTTGCTCTTAGGGTGGTTGAGTCTTCCAGCAGTCCTTGGTCCAGCCCCGTGGTCTTGGTCCCAAAGGCTGCTGCGCCGGGAGCCACACCTGAACTCCGGTTCTGTGTGGACTACAGAGGACTCAATTCAGTCACCAAGACTGACGCGCACCCTATCCCCAGAGCTGATGAGCTCATTGATCGGCTAGGGGCTGCCCGGTTCCTCAGCACGTTTGATTTAACGTCTGGGTACTGGCAGATCGCCTTGACCGATGGGGCAAAGGAGAGGTCAGCATTCTCCACACCAGATGGGCATTTCCAGTTCCGGGTTATGCCATTTGGGATGAAGAATGCCCCTGCCACCTTTCAGAGGTTGGTCAACCAGGTGTTGGTTGGGCTGGATGAGTTCAGTGCCACCTACCTGGATGACATCGCAGTGTTCAGTGGCACCTGGCCAGAACACCTGCGGCACCTCTGGGAAGTGTTGATGGCGCTGCGCAAGGCAGGCCTCACAATCAAGGCAAGCAAGTGCCAGATTGGGCAGGGTTCAGTGGTGTACTTGGGACACCAAGTGGGGAGTGGCAAGGTGGCACCCTTGCAACCCAAAATTGAGACCATCCTGGCTTGGGAACCCCCCAAGACCCAGACTGCAGTGAGAGCCTTCCTGGGGCTCACTGGGTATTACAGGAGGTTTGTCAAGGGCTATGGCACTATTGTGACCCCCTTGACAGAGCTGACTTCTAAGAAGCAGCCCAGGAATGTGATTTGGACTGACACCTGTCAGAAGGCTTTTGACACCCTGAAGACTGCCATGTGCACGGCGCCCGTGCTCCTGGCTCCTGATTTCTCCAAGGAATTCATAGTGCAAACAGACGCTTCAGAGCATGGTGTAGGGGCTGTTCTCTCACAGATGACTGAGGAGGGCTGGGACCAACCCGTAGCCTTCATCAGTAGGAGGTTACTTCCACGGGAAAGTAGGTGGAGTGCAATAGAGCGAGAAGCATTTGCTGTGGTCTGGGCGCTGAAGAAGCTAAGACCCTACTTGTTTGGGTCTCACTTCCGGGTTCAGACGGACCACAGGCCCCTCAGATGGTTGATGCAAATGAGGGGTGAGAACCCAAAACTGTTGAGGTGGTCCATCTCCCTACAGGGTATGGACTTCACGATGGAACACCGCCCTGGCACAGATCACGCCAACGCTGATGGTCTGTCCAGATTTTTCCGCCTTAGTGATGAGGAACTCCCTGGGGAAGGGTAGTTCTCCCCACATTTCAGCTGGAGGGGACACGTGTTAGACCTGGCACCTTGGCGTGGGTTTCCCTTCCACTTTTTGCTGTTGTGCCTCAAATGTTTTGCTGGTGTCTGCGACTCAGGGCACTGCGCCACGGCCAACCCGTGCCGCAGTGCAAGTGCTCCCTACTGTAAAGTGTACATATGATTGATGTCCATGATTGGTTCATTGGATTTACTGTTAGTCCCTAGTAAAGTGCACCAGGAGTGCCAGGGCTTGTGAATGCCAACACTGCTAGTGGGCCTGCAGCGCTGGTTGCGCCACCCACAGAAGCAGCCTTAAAATGTGTCTAGGGTCTGCCATTGCAGAACCTGCGTGCAGTCTGGTACTGTCACCCTGGCTGGGCAAGTGCACACACTTGACAGCCCCTAAACCTTCCCTTAACCTTCATATTAGTCACCCCTATGGTAGGCCAGAGGGCAGGGTGCATTGTAAGTGTAAGGTAGAACATGCCCTGAGGTGTGTGGCATGTTCTAATAGTGAATTACTGCCAAAGTCGTTTTTCACTATTGTAAGGCTACCTGTTCCCTTCTAGGCCAGATGGGCTGCTGGAATTATTACACTCTATAATCCCAGCAGGCTCAGGGAACATGGTAGAAATTCATGTTTAGTATGCCTGAACTCAGAATAATAAAATACTTCTTTTAGTAAAGTTTGTTTTAATATCCTGTGTTTGCAAATGCTACTTTTAGAAAGTTAGCATTTGCTTGCCTAACCATTTCAGCCCGCCTCTGCTTGGATGTGGATCTGACTGTCTGGTGTGTGTGAGTGACAGGGCTGGGAGTTGACAGGTAGTGATTAGCAGGAGGACCCCTTAATGGGTGGTGGGAGTTTCCCCTGAATGATGCATCAGGCTGTGCCCCTGCCACCACAATGCTGGCTCCGCCCTCCTGGGGAGCGACTGATGACTCAGCCTGCACCTGGCCCAGGAAGGACCGAAGCTTGTCAACAAAGTACTCAGGCCACTCCTGCCCTCTCAATGCCGGCTCCGCCCCCCTGGGGAGCGGCTGATGTGCCTGCCCTCACACTGAATACAGAAGTCATAAGTACCCACAACAACTACTCAGAGACTGGAGCAGTTATGCAGAGGCCCCCCTGGCTTGCTAGAACAAAAGAAACTGGGTATAAAAGTAGGAGCCCTGCTCCTTGTAAATTAGATCCTGTTTGTGCTACAGAAGAAACTCTGCCCGAAGAGAAGGACCTGGAAGGACAAGGAGGAGTGCTGTCTCTGGCCTGTGTCTGGTGCCTTGCTGCCAAAGGAGAGGAAAGAAAAGACTACCAAAGACTTTTGCTTATTTGAACTTTGTGCCAAACTCTGCTGAAAGATCTCCAAGGGCTTGCCTGTGAACTTGCCCCCTGACCAGCGCCCCAGGAACAGTGGGCGCTACCCCTCTGAAGAAAAGCTGCTGCTGGCGTGTGCTGTGTGTCTCTACAGCGCCAAGGAAAGGAGAGTTGAGAGCGCTGTGCCTGCCGCCACGCTCTCTGACAATTTGTGCAGCTGTGCTCCTTCCCCGACCACCGTGACTGTGGCCTGTTCGTGTGCCAGCCGCAAAGTAAGGATCAGCCCCGCGCTGGTTCGAGCGCCGTGACTGTCCGCGCTGAGCCGCCCTTGCAACGGAAAGGGAGGACCTGCCCGGTCCAAGCATCGCCGCCTGTGTGACCCCCGAGGTACAGGCTGCCCCGCCAAGACCGGCACTGCCAAGATTGTGCCCCTCGTGACTTGGGCGCTGAGACCCCCTGGCCCCCGCAGCTGGAAGTGACTCGCTGCTGAGCCGTGCCTGAATTGTGCCCCGCGCTCCGTGGAGTGCACCCCCCTCAGCCCCGCCTGCCGGCAGCTTTCCCCTTCAGTGCGAGTGAACCGGACTCCGGAGAATCCTGCCCCGCATCTGCACCGTCAGCCCGGGTGCCCTGTGACCTGCGCTGAGACTCGCAGGCCGCCGCACCCTCCAGGAAGACAACGCGACGTGGGACAGATCCCCGGACAGCCGTCCGCTCCAAGACCTACAAGAAAACCAAGGTACTGTGTTCTTTGTCCTTGCGGTGCGAGCGTCCTACGTCCTGAGCTCGCACCGCGCTACCTGCTTCCCAGCGCGAGCCGCCCCTGAAACCGAGGCTCGCACTGTGCCGGGTCCGCGAGGCCCACGCGGGAAGCGTGAGCTTTAGCCGGCCGGGCCCGTTCTCCTCTCTGAAGCGAGCGGAGACAGCGGAACGCGCATTGAGGCGCTACAAGACACTGAACCTTGCTGGAACCTGGGCAGAAGGCCCAAAAGATTGCTTAATGCTAAGAAAGAACTGTGGCAACTTGAACCTAAGTAAACTGGAACCGCTATTGAAAGTTTGACAACTGTATTTACAAGCCTGCTTGAGATTTATATAAAGAACATATATTTTTACAAATACAGTTTGGTGTCATTGTGTGGTGGGTTGGTGGTGATGGTGTAATATTGCAAATGTTTAACCCTATATGCCCCAGAGATTAGCCTAAGACTGCTTAAGCCACACTACCTAGAGGGTAAGCAGAGGTTGTCTTGAAGGTAACCCTCAGCCCTGACGGGGAAGAGAGAGGCCCTGCTTGTCGCCAGTGTTGCGCTGCGCCAACCAGAGACTCCCCCTTCCTACAGGGGTGCAGATGTTCGACCACAGTTTCAAGGCGCTCACTCGAGGCGCTATGCTGGGATGGAGGAGCCAAGAGTGCTGACCACAGCTTCAAGGCGCTCCATCGAGGCGCTATGCTGGGATGGAGGAGCCGGGAGTGATGACCACAGCTTCAAGGCGCTCCCTCGAGGCGCTATGCTGGGATGAAGGAGGAGCCTGGGGTGCTGAGGTTCGACCACACCTTCAAGGCGCTCCCTCGAGGAGCTATGCTGGGATGGAGGAGCCGGGGTTGCTGAGGTTCGACCACAGCTTCAAGGCGCTCCCTCGAGGCGCTATGCTGGGATGGAGGAGCCGGGAGTGCTGACCACAGCTTCAAGGCGCTCCCTCGAGGCGCTATGCTGGGATGGAGGAGCCGTGGGTGCAGAGGTTCGACCATAGCTTCAAGGCGCTCCCTCGAGGCGCTATGCTGGGAAGGAGGAGTCGGGAGTGCTGACCACAGCTTCAAGGTGCTCCCTCGAGGCGCTATGCTGGGATGGAGGAGCCGGGAGTGCTGACCGCAGCTTCAAGGCGCTCCCTCGAGGCGCTATGCTGGGATGGAGGAGCCGGGAGTGCTGACCACAGCTTCAAGGCGCTCCCTCGAGGCACTATGCTGGGATGGAGGAGCCGGGAGTGCTGAACACAGCTTCAAGGCGCTCCCTCGAGGCGCTATGCTGGGATGAAGGAGGAGCCGGGGGTGCAGATGTTCGACCACAGCTTCAAGGCGCTCCCTCGAGGTGCTCTGCTCGGATGGAGGAGCCGTGACTGCTGACTACAGCTTCAAGGCGCTCCATCGAGGCGCTATGCTGGGATGGAGGAGCCGGGAGTGCTAACCACAGCTTCAAGGCGCTCCCTCGAGGCGCTATGCTGGGATGGTGGAGGAGCAGGAGGTGCTCAGGTTCGACCACAGCTTCAAGGCGCTCCCTCGAGGCGCTATGCTGGGATGGAGGAACCGGGGGTTCAGAGGTTCGACCACAGCTTCAAGGCGCTCCCTCGAGGCGCTATACTGGGATGGAGGAGCCGGGGGTGCAGATGTTCGACCATAGCTTCAAGGCGCTCGCTCGAGGCGCTATGCTGGGATGGAGGAGCCGGGGGTGCTGAGGTTCGGCCACAGCTTCAAGGCGCTCCCTCGAGGCGCTATGCTGGGATGGAGGAGCCGGGGGTGCTGAGGTTCGACCACATCTTCAAGGCGCTCCCTCGAGGCGCTATGCTGGGATGAAGGAGAAGCTGGGGGTGCTGAGGTTCGGCCACAGCTTCAAGGCGCTCCCTCGAGGCGCTATGCTGGGATGGAGGAGCCGTGGGAACTGAGGTTTGACCACAGCTTCAAGGCGCCCCCTCGAGGCGCTATGCTGGGATGGAGGAGTTGGGGGTGCTGAAGTTCGACCACAGCTTCAAGGCGCTCCCTCGAGGCGCTATGCTGGGATGGAGGAGCCGGGGGTGCAGAGGTTCGACCATAGCTTCAAGGCGTTCCCTCGAGGCGCTATGATGGGATGGAGGAGCCGGGAGTGCTGACCACAGCTTCAAGGCGCTCCCTCGAGGCGCTATGCTGGGATGGAGGAGCCGGGAGTGCTGAAAACAGCTTCAAGGCGCTCCCTCGAGGCGCTATGCTGGGATGAAGGAGGAGTCGGGGGTGCAGATGTTCGACCATAGTTTCAAGGCGCTCCCTCGAGGCGCTATGCTGGGATGGAGGAGCCAAGAGTGCTGACCACAGCTTCAAGGCGCTCCATCGAGGCGCTATGCTGGGATGGAGGAGCCGGGAGTGATGACCACAGCTTCAAGGCGCTCCCTCGAGGCGCTATGCTGGGATGGTGGAGGAGCAGGAGGTGCTGAGGTTCGACCACAGCTTCAAGGCACTCCCTCGAGGCGCTATGCTGAGATGGAGGAGCCGGGGGTTCAGAGGTTCGACCACAGCTTCAAGGCGCTCCCTCGAGGCGCTATGCTGGGATGGAGGAGCCGGGGGTGCAGAGGTTCGACCATAGCTTCAAGGCGCTCCCTCGAGGCGCTATGCTGGGATGGAGGAGCCGGGGGTGCTGAGGTTCGGCCACAGCTTCAAGGCGCTCCCTCGAGGCGCTATGCTGGGATGGAGGAGCCGGGGGTGCTGAGGTTCGACCACAGCTTCAAGTCGCTCCCTCGAGGCGCTATGCTGGGATGAAGGAGAAGCTGGGGGTGCTGAGGTTCGCCCACAGCTTCAAGGCGCTCCCTCGAGGCGCTATGCTGGGATGGAGGAGCCGGGGGTGCTGAGGTTTGACCACAGCTTCAAGGCGCCCCCTCGAGGCACTATGCTGGGATGGAGGAGCAGGGGGTGCTGAAGTTCGACCACAGCTTCAAGGCGCTCCCTCGAGGCGCTATGCTGGGATGGAGGAGCTGGGGGTGCTGAGGTTTGACCACAGCTTCAAGGCGCTCCCTCGAGGAGCTATGCTGGGATGGAGGAGCTGGGGGTGCAGAGGTTCGACCACAGCTTCAAGGCGCTCCCTCGAGGCGCTATGCTGGGATGGAGGAGCCGGGGTTGCTGAGGTTCGCCCACAGCTTCAAGGCGCTCCCTCGAGGCGCTATGCTGGGATGGAGGAGCGGGGGGTGCTGAGGTTCGACCACAGCTTCAAGGCGCTCCCTCGAGGCGCTATGCTGGGATGGAGGAGCCGGGGGTGCTGAGGTTCGGCCACAGCTTCAAGGCGCTCCCTCGAGGCGCTATGCTGGGATGGAGGAGACGGGGGTGCTGAGGTTCGACCACAGCTTCAAGGCACTCCCTCGAGGCGCTATGCTGGGATGAAGGAGAAGCTGGGGGTGCTGAGGTTCGACCACAGCTTCAAGGCGCTCCCTCGAGGCGCTATGCTGGTATGGAGGAGCCGGGGGTGCAGAGGTTTGACCACAGCTTCAAGGCGCCCCCTCGAGGCGCTATGCTGGGATGGAGGAGCCGGGGGTGCTGAAGTTCGACCACAGCTTCAAGGCGCTCCCTCGAGGCGCTATGCTGGGATGAAGGAGCAGGGGGTGCTGAGGTTCGACCACAGCTTTAAGGCGCTCCCTCGAGGCGCTATGCTGGGATGGAGGAGCCGGTGGTGCTGAGGTTTGACCACAGCTTCAAGGCGCTCCCTCGAGGCGCTATGCTGGGATGGAGGAGCCGCTGGTGCTGAGGTTCGACCACAGCTTCAAGGCGCTCCCTCGAGGCGCTATGCTGGGATGGAGGAGCCGGGGGTGCAGAGGTTCGACCACAGCTTCAAGGCGCTCCCTCGAGGCGCTATGCTGGGATGGAGGAGCCGGGAGTGCTGACCACAGCTTCAAGGCGCTCCCTCGAGGCGCTATGCTGGGATGGAGGAGCCGGGAGTGCTAACCACAGCTTTAAGGCACTCCCTCGAGGCGCTATGCTGGGATGGAGGAGCCAGGAGTGCTGAAAACAGCTTCAAGGCGCTCCCTCGAGGTGCTATGCTGGGATGAAGGAGGAGCCGGGGGGTGCAGAGGTTCGACCACAGCTTCAAGGCGCTCCCTCGAGGCGCTATGCTGGGATGGAGGAGCAGGGAGTGCTGACCACAGCTTCAAGGCGCTCCATCGAGGCGCTATGCTGGGATGGAGGAGCCGGGAATGCTGACCACAGCTTCTAGGCGCTCCCTCGAGGCGCTATGCTGGGATGGTGGAGGAGCAGGAGGTGCTGAGGTTCGACCACAGCTTCAAGGCGCTCCCTCGAGGCGCTATGCTGGGATGGAGGAGCCGGGGTTGCTGAGGTTCGACCACAGCTTCAAGGCGCTCCCTCGAGGCGCTATGCTGGGATGGTGGAGCCGGGGGTGCTGAGGTTCGACCACAGCTTCAAGGCGCTCCCTCGAGGCGCTATGCTGGGATGGAGGAGCTGGGAGTGCTGAGGTTCGACCACAGCTTCAAGGCACTCCCTCGAGGCGCTATGATGGGATGATGGAGGAGCCGGGGGTGCAGAGGTTCGACCACAGCTTCAAGGCGCTCCCTCGAGGTGCTATGCTGGGATGAAGGAGGAGCCGGGGGTGCTGAGGTTCGACCACAGCTTCAAGGTGCTCCCTCGAGGAGCTATGCTGGGATGGAGGAGCCGGGGTTGCTGAGGTTCGACCACAGCTTCAAGGCGCTCCCTCGAGGCGCTATGCTGGGATGGAGGAGCCGGGGGTGCTGAGGTTCGACCACAGCTTCAAGGCGCTCCCTCGAGGCGCTATGCTGGGATGGAGGAGCCGGGCTTGCTGAGGTTCGACCACAGCTTAAAGGCGCTCCCTCGAGGCACTATGCTGGGATGGAGGAGCCGAGAGTGCTGACCACAGCTTCAAGGCGTTCCCTCGAGGCGCTATGCTGGGATGGAGGAGCCGGGGGTGCTGAGGTTCGACCACAACTTCAAGGCGCTCCCTCGAGGCGCTATGCTGGGATGGAGGAGCCGGGGTTGCTGAGGTTCGACCACAGCTTCAAGGCGCTCCCTCGAGGCGCTATGCTGGGATGGAGGAGCCGGGAGTGCTGACCACAGCTTCAAGGTGCTCCCTCGAGGCGCTATGCTGGGATGGAGGAGCCGGGGTTGCAGAGGTTCGACCATAGCTTCAAGGCGCTTCCTCGAGGTGCTATGCTGGGATGGAGGAGCCGGGAGTGCTGACCACAGCTTCAAGGCGCTCCCTCGAGGCGCTATGCTGGGATGGAGGAACCGGGAGTGCTGACCACAGCTTCAAGGCGCTCCCTCGAGGCGCTATGCTGGGATGGAGGAGCCGGGAGTGCTGAAAACAGCTTCAAGGCGCTCCCTCGAGGCGCTATGCTGGGATGAAGGAGGAGCCGGGGGGTATAGAGGTCCGACCACAGCTTCAAGGCGCTCCCTCGAGGCGCTATGCTGGGATGGAGGAGCCGGGAGTGCTGACCACAGCTTCAAGGCGCTCCATCGAGGCGCTATGCTGGGATGGTGGAGGAGCAGGAGGTACTGAGGTTCGACCACAGCTTCAAGGCTCTCCCTCGAGGCGCTATGCTGGGATGGAGGAGCCGGGGGTGCTGAGGTTCGACCACAGCTTCAAGGCGCTCCCTCGAGGCGCTATGCTGGGATGGAGGAGCCGGTGGTGCTAAGGTTGGACCGCAGCTTCAAGGCGCTCCCTCGAGGCGCTATGCTGGGATCAAGGAGGAGCCGGGGGTGCAGAGGTTCGACCACAACTTCAAGGTGCTCCCTCGAGGCGCTATGCTGGGATGGAGGAGCCGGGGGTGCTGAGGTTCGCCCACAGCTCCAAGGCGCTCCCTTGAGGCGCTATGCTGGGATGGAGAAGCCGGGGGTGCAGAGGTTCGATCCACAGCTTCAAGGCGCTCCCTCGAGGTGCTATGCTGGGATGGAGGAGCCGGGGGTGCTGAGGTTCGACCACAGCTTCAAGGCGCTCCCTCGAGGCACTATGCTGGTATGAAGGAGCGGGGGGTGCTGAGGTTCGACCACAGATTCAAGGCGATCCCTCGAGGCGCTATGCTGGGATGGAGGACCCGGGGGTGCTGAGGTTCGACCACAGCTTCAAGGCGCTCCCTCGAGGCGATATGCTGGGATGGAGGAGCTGGGGGTGCTGAGGTTCGACCACAGCTTCAAGGCACTCCCTCGAGGCGCTATGCTGGGATGGAGGAGGAGCCAGGGGTGCAGAGGTTCGACCACAGCTTCAAGGCGCTCCCTCGAGGCGCTATGCTGGGATGAAGGAGGAGCCTGGGGTGCTGAGGTTCGACCACAGCTTCAAGGCGCTCCCTCGAGGAGCTATGCTGGGATGGAGGAGCCGGGGTTGCTGAGGTTCGACCACAGCTTCAAGGCGCTCCCTCGAGGCGCTATGCTGGGATGGAGGAGCCGGAGTGCTGACCACAGCTTCAAGGCGCTCCCTCGAGGCGCTATGCTGGGATGGAGGAGCCGTGGGTGCAGAGGTTCGACCATAGCTTCAAGGCGCTCCCTCGAGGCGCTATGCTGGGATGGAGGAGCCGGGGGTGCTGAGGTTCGACCACAGCTTCAAGGTACTCCCTCGAGGCGCTATGCTGGGATGGAGGAGCCGGGGGTGCTGAGGTTCGACCAAAGCTTCAAGGCGCTCCCTCGAGGCGCTATGCTGGGATGGAGGAGCCGGGGGTGCTGAGGTTTGACCACAGCTTCAAGGCGCTCCCTCGAGGAGCTATGCTGGGATGGAGGAGCTGGGGTTGCTGAGGTTCGACCACAGCTTCAAGGCGCTCCCTCGAGGCGCTATGCTGGGATGGAGGAGCCGGGAGTGCTGACCACAGCTTCAAGGCGCTCCTTTGAGGCGCTATGCTGGGATGGAGGAGCCGGGGGTGCAGAGGTTCGACCATAGCTTCAAGGCGCTCCCTCGAGGCGCTATGCTGGGATGGAGGAGCCGGGAGTGCTGACCACACCTTCAAGGCGCTTCCTCGAGGCGCTATGCTGGGATGGAGGAGCCGGGAGTGCTGACTACAGCTTCAAGGTGCTCCATCGAGGCGCTATGCTGCAATGGAGGAGCCGGGAGTGCTGACCACAGCTTCAAGGCGCTCCCTCGAGGCGCTATGCTGGGATGGTGGAGGAGCAGGAGGTGCTTAGGTTCGACCACAGCTTCAAGGCGCTCCCTCGAGGCGCTATGCTGGGATGGAGGAGCCGGGGGTTCAGAGGTTCGACCACAGCTTCAAGGCGCTCCCTCGAGGCGCTGTGCTGGGATGGAGGAGCCGGGGGTGCAGAGGTTCGACCATAGCTTCAAGGTGCTCCCTCGAGGCGCTATGCTGGGATGGAGGAGCCGGGGGTGCTGAGGTTCGGCCACAGCTTCAAGGCGCTCCCTCGAGGCGCTATGCTGGGATGGAGGAGCCGGGGGTGCTGAGGTTCGACCACAGCTTCAAGGCGCTCCCTCGAGACGCTATGCTGGGATGAAGGAGAAGCTGGGGGTGCTGAGGTTCGACCACAGCTTCAAGGCGCTCCCTCGAGGCGCTATGCTGGGATGGAGGAGCCGGGGGTGCTGAGGTTCGACCACAGCTTCAAGGCGCTCCCTCGAGACGCTATGCTGGGATGAAGGAGAAGCTGGGGGTGCTGAGGTTCGACCACAGCTTCAAGGCGCTCCCTCGAGGCGCTATGCTGGGATGGAGGAGCCGGGGATGCAGAGGTTCGACCACAGCTTCAAGGCGCTCCCTCGAGGCGCTATGCTGGGATGGAGGAGCCGGGGGTGCTGAGGTTCGACCACAGCTTCAAGGCGCTCCCTCGAGGCGCTATGCTGGGATGTAGGAGCCGGGGGTGCTGAGGTTTGACCACAGCTTCAAGGCGCTCCCTCGAGGAGCTATGCTGGGATGGAGGAGCCGGGGTTGCTGAGGTTCGACCACAGCTTCAAGGCGCTCCCTCGAGGCGCTATGCTGGGATGGAGGAGCCGGGAGTGCTGACCACAGCTTCAAAGCGCTCCCTCGAGGCGCTTTGCTGGGATGGAGGAGCCAGGGGTGCAGAGGTTCGACCATAGCTTCAAGGCGCTCCCTCGAGGCGCTATGCTGGGATGGAGGAGCCGGGAGTGCTGACCACACCTTCAAGGCGCTCCCTCGAGGCGCTATGCTGGGATGGAGGAGCCGGGAGTGCTGAAAACAGCTTCAAGGCGCTCCCTCGAGGCGCTATGCTGGGATGGTGGAGGAGCAGGAGGTGCTGAGGTTCGACCACAGCTTCAAGGCTCTCCCTCGAGGCGCTATGCTGGGATGGAGGAGCCGGGGGTTCAGAGGTTCGACCACAACTTCAAGGCGCTCCCTCGAGGCGCTATGCTGGGATGGAGGAGCCGGGGTTGCTGAGGTTCGACCACAGCTTCAAGGCGCTCCCTCGAGGCGCTATGCTGGGATGGAGGAGCCGGGAGTGCTGACCACAGCTTCAAGGTGCTCCCTCGAGGCGCTATGCTGGGATGGAGGAGCCGGGATTGCAGAGGTTCGACCATAGCTTCAAGGCGCTTCCTCGAGGTGCTATGCTGGGATGGAGGAGCCGGGAGTGCTGACCACAGCTTCAAGGCGCTCCCTCGAGGCGCTATGCTGGGATGGAGGAACCGGGAGTGCTGACCACAGCTTCAAGGCGCTCCCTCGAGGCGCTATGCTGGGATGGAGGAGCCGGGAGTGCTGAAAACAGCTTCAAGGCGCTCCCTCGAGGCGCTATGCTGGGATGAAGGAGGAGCCGGGGGGTATAGAGGTTCGACCACAGCTTCAAGGCGCTCCCTCGAGGCGCTATGCTGGGATGGAGGAGCCAGGAGTGCTGACCACAGCTTCAAGGCGCTCCATCGAGGCGCTATACTGGGATGGAGGAGCCGGAAGTGCTGACCACAGCTTCGAGGCGCTCCCTCGAGGCGCTATGCTGGGATGGTGGAGGAGCAGGAGGTACTGAGGTCCGACCACAGCTTCAAGGCGCTCCCTCGGGGCGCTATGCTGGGATGGAGGAGCCGGGAGTGCTGACCACAGCTTCAAGGCGCTCCATCGAGGCGCTATGCTGGGATGGTGGAGGAGCAGGAGGTACTGAGGTTCGACCACAGCTTCAAGGCGCTCCCTCGAGGCGCTATGCTGGGATGGAGGAGCCGGGGGTGCTGAGGTTCGACCACAGCTTCAAGGCGCTCCCTCGAGGCGCTATGCTGGGATGGAGGAGCCGGTGGTGCTAAGGTTGGACCGCAGCTTCAAGGTGCTCCCTCGAGGCGCTATGCTGGGATCAAGGAGGAGCCGGGGGTGCAGAGGTTCGACCACAACTTCAAGGTGCTCCCTCGAGGCGCTATGCTGGGATGGAGGAGCCGGGGGTGCTGAGGTTCGCCCACAGCTCCAAGGCGCTCCCTTGAGGCGCTATGCTGGGATGGAGAAGCCGGGGGTGCAGAGGTTCGATCCACAGCTTCAAGGCGCTCCCTCGAGGTGCTATGCTGGGATGGAGGAGCCGGGGGTGCTGAGGTTCGACCACAGCTTCAAGGCGCTCCCTCGAGGCACTATGCTGGGATGAAGGAGCGGGGGGTGCTGAGGTTCGACCACAGCTTCAAGGCGCTCCCTCGAGGCGCTATGCTGGGATGGAGGACCCGGGGGTGCTGAGGTTCGACCACAGCTTCAAGGCGCTCCCTCGAGGCGATATGCTGGGATGGAGGAGCTGGGGGTGCTGAGGTTCGACCACAGCTTCAAGGCACTCCCTCGAGGCGCTATGCTGGGATGGAGGAGGAGCCAGGGGTGCAGAGGTTCGACCACAGCTTCAAGGCGCTCCCTCGAGGCGCTATGCTGGGATGAAGGAGGAGCCTGGGGTGCTGGGTTTCGACCACAGCTTCAAGGCGCTCCCTCGAGGAGCTATGCTGGGATGGAGGAGCCGGGGTTGCTGAGGTTCGACCACAGCTTCAAGGCGCTCCCTCGAGGCGCTATGCTGGGATGGAGGAGCCGGGAGTGCTGACCACAGCTTCAAGGCGCTCCCTCGAGGCGCTATGCTGGGATGGAGGAGCCGTGGGTGCAGAGGTTCGCTCATAGCTTCAAGGCGCTCCCTCGAGGCGCTATGCTGGGATGGAGGAGCCGGGGGTGCTGAGGTTCGACCACAGCTTCAAGGTACTCCCTCGAGGCGCTATGCTGGGATGGAGGAGCCGGGGGTGCTGAGGTTCCACCAAAGCTTCAAGGCGCTCCCTCGAGGCGCTATGCTGGGATGGAGGAGCCGGGGGTGCTGAGGTTTGACCACAGCTTCAAGGCGCTCCCTCGAGGAGCTATGCTGGGATGGAGGAGCCGGGGGTGCAGAGGTTCGACCACAGCTTCAAGGCGCTCCCTCGAGGCGCTATGCTGGGATGGAGGAGCCGGGGGTGCTGAGGTTCGACCACAGCTTCAAGGCGCTCCCTCGAGGCCCTATGCTGGGATGAAGGAGGAGCTGGGGGTGCTGAGGTTCGACCACAGCTTCAAGGCGCTCCCTCGAGGCGCTATGCTGGGATGGAGGAGCCGGGAGTGCTGACCACAGCTTCAAGGCGCTCCCTCGAGGCGCTATGCTGGGATTGAGGAGCCGGGGGTGCAGAGGTTCGACCATAGCTTCAAGGCGCTCCCTCGAGGCGCTATGCTGGGATGGAGGATCCGGGAGTGCTGACCACACCTTCAAGGCGCTCCCTCGAGGCGCTATGCTGGGATGGAGGAGCCGGGAGTGCTGACTACAGCTTCAAGGTGCTCCATCGAGGCGCTATGCTGCAATGGAGGAGCCGGGAGTGCTGACCACAGCTTCAAGGCGCTCCCTCGAGGCGCTATGCTGGGATGGTGGAGGAGCAGGAGGTGCTGAGGTTCGACCACAGCTTCAAGGCGCTCCCTCGAGGCGCTATGCTGGGATGGAGGAGCCGGGGGTGCTGAGGTTCGGCCACAGCTTCAAGGCGCTCCCTCGAGGCGCTATGCTGGGATGGAGGAGCCGTGGGTGCTGAGGTTCGACCACAGCTTCAAGGCGCTCCCTCGAGACGCTATGCTGGGATGAAGGAGAAGCTGGGGGTGCTGAGGTTCGACCACAGCTTCAAGGCGCTCCCTCGAGGCGCTATGCTGGGATGGAGGAGCCGGGGATGCAGAGGTTCGACCACAGCTTCAAGGCGCTCCCTCGAGGCGCTATGCTGGGATGGAGGAGCCGGGGGTGCTGAGGTTCGACCACAGCTTCAAGGCGCTCCCTCGAGGCGCTATGCTGGGATGTAGGAGCCGGGGGTGCTGAGGTTTGACCACAGCTTCAAGGCGCTCCCTCGAGGAGCTATGCTGGGATGGAGGAGCCGGGGTTGCTGAGGTTCGACCACAGCTTCAAGGCGCTCCCTCGAGGCGCTATGCTGGGATGGAGGAGCCGGGAGTGCTGACCACAGCTTCAAGGCGCTCCCTCGAGGCGCTTTGCTGGGATGGAGGAGCCGGGGGTGCAGAGGTTCGACCATAGATTGAAGGCGCTCCCTCGAGGCGCTATGCTGGGATGGAGGAGCCGGGAGTGCTGACCACACCTTCAAGGCGCTCCCTCGAGGCGCTATGCTGGGATGGAGGAGCCGGGAGTGCTGAAAACAGCTTCAAGGCGCTCCCTCGAGGCGCTATGCTGGGATGGTGGAGGAGCAGGAGGTGCTGAGGTTCGACCACAGCTTCAAGGCTCTCCCTCGAGGCGCTATGCTGGGATGGAGGAGCCGGGGGTTCAGAGGTTCGACCACAGCTTCAAGGCGCTCCCTCGAGGCGCTATGCTGGGATGGAGGAGCCGGGGGTGCAGAGGTTCGACCATAGCTTCAAAGCGCTCCCTCGAGGCGCTATGCTGGGATGGAGGAGCCGGGGGTGCTGAGGTTCGGCCACAGCTTCAAGGCGCTCCCTTGAGGCGCTATGCTGGGATGGAGGAGCCGGGGGTGCAGAGGTTCGACCACAGCTTCAAGGCACTCCCTCGAGGCGATATGCTGGGATGGAGGAGCGGGGGAGTGCAGAGGTTCGACCACAGCTTCAAGGCGCTCCCTCGAGGCGCTATGCTGGGATGGAGGAGCCGGGGGTGCTGAGGTTCGACCACAGCTTCAAGGCGCTCCCTCGAGGCACTATGCTGGGATGGAGGAGCCGGGGCGCAGAGGTTCGACCACAGCTTCAAGGTGATCCCTCGAGGCGCTCTGCTGGGATGGAGGAGGAGCCGGGGGGTGCAGAGGTTCAACCACAGCTTCAAGGAGCTCCCTCGAGCCGCTATGCTGGGATGGAGGAGCCGGGAGTGCTGACCACAGCTTCAAGGCGCTCCCTCGAGGCGCTATGCTGGGATGAAGGAGAAGCTGGGGGTGCTGAGGTTCGACCACAGCTTCAAGGCGCTCCCTCGAGGCGCTATGCTGGGATGGAGGAGCCGGGGGTGCTGAGGTTTGACCACAACTTCAAGGCGCCCCCTCGAGGCGCTATGCTGGGATGGAGGAGCCGGGGGTGCTGAAGTTCGACCACAACTTCAAGGCGCTCCCCCGAGGCGCTATGCTGGGATGGAGGAGCTGGGGGTGCTGAGGTTTGACCACAACTTCAAGGCGCTCCCTCGAGGGGCTATGCTGGGATGGAGGAGCCGGGGGTGCAGAGGTTCCACCACAGCTTCAAGGCGCTCCCTCGAGGCGCTATGCTGGGATGGAGGAGCCGGGGTTGCTGAGGTTCGCCCACAGCTTCAAGGCGCTCCCTCGAGGCGCTATGCTGGGATGGAGGAGCGGTGGGTGCTGAGGTTCGACCACAGCTTCAAGGCGCTCCCTCGAGGCGCTATGCTGGGATGGAGGAGCCGGGGGTGCTGAGGTTCGGCCACAGCTTCAAGGCGCTCCCTCGAGGCGCTATGCTGGGATGGAGGAGCCGGGGGTGCTGAGGTTCGACAACAGCTTCAAGGCACTCCCTCGAGGCGCTATGCTGGGATGGAGGAGCCGGGGTTGCTGAGGTTCGACCACAGCTTTAAGGCGCTCCCTCGAGGCGCTATGCTGGGATGGAGGAGCCGGGAGTGCTGACCACAGCTTCAAGGCGCTCCCTCGAGGCGCTATGCTGGGATGGAGGAGCCGGGAGTGCTGACCACAGCTTCAAGGTGCTCCCTCGAGGCGCTATGCTGGTATGGAGGAGCCGGGGTTGCAGAGGTTCGACCATAGCTTCAAGGCGCTCCCTCGAGGTGCTATGCTGGGATGGAGGAGCCGGGAGTGCTGACCACAGCTTCAAGGCGCTCCCTCGAGGCGCTATGCTGGGATGGAGGAGCCGGGAGTGCTGACCACAGCTTCAAGGCGCTCCCTCGAGGCTATGCTGGGATTAAGGAGCTGGGAGTGCTGAAAACAGCTTCAAGGCGCTCCCTCGAGGCGCTATGCTGGGTTGAAGGAGGAGCCGGGGGGTATAGAGGTTCGACCACAGCTTCAAGGCGCTCCCTCGAGGCGCTATGCTGGGATGGAGGAGCCGTGGGTGCAGAGGTTCGACCATAGCTTCAAGGCGCTCCCTTGAGGCGCTATGCTGGGAAGGAGGAGCCGGGAGTGCTGACCACAGCTTCAAGGCGCTCCCTCGAGGCGCTATGCTGGGATGGAGGAGCCGGGAGTGCTGAGGTTCGACCACAGCTTCAAGGCGCTCCCTCGAGGTGCTATGCTCGGATGGAGGAGCCGTGACTGCTGACTACAGCTTCAAGGCGCTCCATCGAAGCGCTATGCTGGGATGGAGGAGCCGGGAGTGCTGACCACAGCTTCAAGGTGCTCCCTCGAGGCGCTATGCTGGGATGGAGGAACCGGGGGTTCAGAGGTTCGACCACAGCTTCAAGGCGCTCCCTCGAGGCGCTATGCTGGGATGGTAGAGCCGGGGGTGCTGAGGTTCGACCACAGCTTCAAGGCGCTCCCTCGAGGCGCTATGCTGGGATGGTAGAGCCGGGGGTGCTGAGGTTCGACCACAGCTTCAAGGCGCTCCCTCGAGGCGCTATGCTGGGATGAACGAGGAGCCGGGGGGTGCAGAGGTTCGACCACAGCTTCAAGGCGCTCCCTCGAGGCGCTATGCTGGGATGGAGGAGCCGGTGGTGCTAAGGTTCGACCGCAGCTTCAAGGCGCTCCCTCGAGGCGCTATGCTGGTAGGAAGGAGGAGCCGGGGGGTGCAGAGGTTCGACCACAGCTTCAAAGCGCTCCCTCGAGGCGCTATGCTGGGATGGAGGAGCCGGGGGTGCTGAGGTTCGCCCACAGCTCCAAGGCGCTCCCTCGAGGCGCTATGCTGGGATGGAGGAGCCGCAGGTGCAGTGGTTCGACCACAGCTTCAAGGCGCTCCCTCGAGGAGCTATGCTGGGATGGAGGAGCCGGGGTTGCTGAGGTTCGATCACAGCTTCAAGGCGCTCCCTCGAGGCGCTATGCTGGGATGGAGGAGCCAGGAGAGCTGACCACAGCTTCAAGGCGCTCCCTCGAGGCGCTATGCTGGGATGGAGGAGCCGGGGGTGCAGAGGTTCGACCATAGCTTCAAGGCGCTCCCTCGAGGCGCTATGCTGGGATGGAGGAGCCGGGAGTGCTGACCACAGCTTCAAGGCGCTCCCTCGAGGCGCTATGCTGGGATGGAGGAGCCGGGAGTGCTGAAAACAGCTTCAAGGCGCTCCCTCGAGGCGCTATGCTGGGATGAAGGAGGAGTCGGGGGTGCAGATGTTGGACCACAGCTTCAAGGCGCTCCCTCGAGGCGCTATGCTGGGATAGAGGAGCCGTGAGTGCTGACCACAGCTTCAAGGCGCTCCCTCGAGGCGCTATGCTGGGATGGAGGAGCCGGGGGTGCTGAGGTTCGCCCACAGCTCCAAAGCGCTCCCTCGAGGCGCTATGCTGGGATGGAGGAGCCGGGGGTGCAGAGGTTCGACCACAGCTTCAAGGCGCTCCCTCGAGGCGCTATGCTGGGATGGAGGAGCCGGGGGTGCTGAGGTTCGACCACAGCTTCAAGGCGCTCCCTCGAGGCGCTATGCTGGGATGGAGGAGCCGGGGGTGCTGAGGTTCGACCACAGCTTCAAGGCGCTCCCTCGAGGCGCTATGCTGGGATGAAGGAGGAGCGGGGGGTGCAGAGGTTCGACCACAGCTTTAATGCGCTCCCTTGAGGCGCTATGCTGGGATGGAGGAGCCGGGGGTGCTGAGGTTCGACCACAGCTTCAAGGCGCTCCCTCGAGGCGCTATGCTGGGATGGAGGAGCTGGGGGTGCTGAGGTTCGACCACAGCTTCAAGGTACTCCCTCGAGGCGCTATGCTGGGATTGAGGAGGAGCCGGGGGTGCAGAGGTTCGACCACAGCTTCAAGGCGCTCCCTCGAGGCGCTATGCTGGGATGAAGGAGAAGCCTGGGGTGCTGAGGTTCGACCACAGCTTCAAGGCGCTCCCTCTAGGAACTATGCTGGGATGGAGGAGCCGGGGTTGCTGAGGTTTGACCACAGCTTCAAGGCGCTCCCTCGAGGTGCTATGCTGGGATGGAGGAGCCGGGGTTGCTGAGGTTCGACCACAGCTTCAAGGCGCTCCCTCGAGGCGCTATGCTGGGATGAAGGAGGAGCTGGGGTAGCTGAGGTTCGACCACAGGTTCAAGGCACTCCCTCGAGGCGCTATGCTGGGATGGAGGAGCCGGTGGTGCTGAGGTTCGACCACAGCTTCAAGGCGCTCCCTCGAGGCGCTATGCTGGGATGGAGGAGCCGGGGGTCCAGAGGTTCGACCACAGCTTCAAGGCGCTCCCTCGAGGCGCTATGCTGGGATTGTGGAGCCGGGGGTGCTGAGGTTCGACCACAGCTTCAAGGCGCTCCCTCGAGGCGCTATGCTGGGATGGAGGAGCTGGGAGTGCTGAGGTTCGACCACAGCTTCAAGGCACTCCCTCGAGGCGCTATGATTGGATGGAGGAGGAGCCGGGGGTGCTGAGGTTCGACCATAGCTTCAAGGTGCTCCCTCGAGGAGCTATGCTGGGATGGAGGAGCCGGGGTTGCTGAGGTTCGACCACAGCTTCAAGGCGCTCCCTCGAGGCGCTATGCTGGGATGGAGGAGCCGGGGGTGCAGAGGTTCGACCACAGCTTCAAGGCGCTCCCTCGAGGCGCTATGCTGGGATTGTGGAGCCGGGGGTGCTGAGGTTCGACCACAGTTTCAAGGCGCTCCCTCGAGGCGCTATGCTGGGATGGAGGAGTTGGGAGTGCTGAGGTTCGACCACAGCTTCAAGGCACTCCCTCGAGGCGCTATGATGGGATGGAGGAGGAGCCGGGGGTGCAGAGGTTCGACCACAGCTTCAAGGCGCTCCCTCGAGGCGCTATGCTGGGATGGAGGAGCCGGGGGTGCTGAGGTTCGACCACAGCTTCAAGGCGCTCCCTCGAGGCGCTATGCTGGGATGGAGGAGCCGGGCTTGCTGAGGTTCGACCACAGCTTAAAGGCGCTCCCTCGAGGCGCTATGCTGGGATGGAGGAGCCGAGAGTGCTGACAACAGCTTCAAGGCGCTCCCTCGAGGCGCTATGCTGGGATGGAGGAGCCGGGGGTGCTGAGGTTAGACCACAACTTCAAGGCGCTCTCTCGAGGCGCTATGCTGGGATGTAGGAGCCGGGGTTGCTGAGGTTCGACCACAGCTTCAAGGCGCTCCCTCGAGGTGCTATGCTGGGATGGAGGAGCCGGGAGTGCTGACCACAGCTTCAAGGTGCTCCCTCGAGGCGCTATGCTGGGATGGAGGAGCCGGGGTTGCAGAGGTTCGACCATAGCTTCAAGGCGCTCCCTCGAGGTGCTATGCTGGGATGGAGGAGCCGGGAGTGCTGACCACAGCTTCAAGGCGCTCCCTCGAGGCGCTATGCTGGGATGGAGGAGCCGGGAGTGCTGACCACAGCTTCAAGGCGCTCCCTCGAGGCGCTATGCTGGGATGGAGGAGCCGGGAGTGCTGAAAACAGCTTCAAGGCGCTCCCTCGAGGCGCTATGCTGGGATGAAGGAGGAGCCGGGGGGTATAGAGGTCCGACCACAGCTTCAAGGCGCTCCCTCGAGGCGCTATGCTGGGATGGAGGAGCCGGGAGTGCTGACCACAGCTTCAAGGCGCTCCATCGAGGCGCTATACTGGGATGGAGGAGCCTGAAGTGCTGACCACAGCTTCGAGGCGCTCCCTCGAGGCGCTATGCTGGGATGGTGGAGGAGCAGGAGGTACTGAGGTTCGACCACAGCTTCAAGGCGCTCCCTCGAGGCGCTATGCTGGGATGGAGGAGCCGGGGGTGCTGAGGTTCGACCACAGCTTGAAGGCGCTCCCTCGAGGCGCTATGCTGGGATGGAGGAGCCGGTGGTGCTAAGGTTGGACCGCAGCTTCAAGGCGCTCCCTCGAGGCGCTATGCTGGGATCAAGGAGGAGCCGGGGGTGCAGAGGTTCGACCACAACTTCAAGGCGCTCCCTCGAGGTGCTATGCTGGGATGGAGGAGCCGGGGGTGCTGAGGTTCGACCACAGCTTCAAGGCGCTCCCTCGAGGCACTATGCTGGGATGAAGGAGCGGGGGGTGCTGAGGTTCGACCACAGCTTCAAGGCGCTTGTTGGAAATGGGATCCCCGGCTGGCCAGGGCTTTCGCCAAAGTCAGTCAGAGACCACCACTCCCAAGTCAGGGCAAGGGAGTTACACGCCAAGATAACCCCTACTCACCCTCTAGGTAACGTGGCGCGAGCAGCAAGGCTAAACTTGGAGGCGATGTAAGTTAAGTATTTGCGCACGCACCCCAGCAACAACAACCAAAGGCCCACCACAAAGGAAACTCCACACAAGGTTATATAAAAATAGCCTTTGTATTACACCAAAACACATTAGATAAAACACACACTTTACAATGTGCCAGAGGCACGGGCAGAATTTACAGGGGATATGTACAAGACAGGGCCACCTGGACCACTGTCAGGAATCAGAAGTAGCACTTTCAGAAAGTAAAATTACTTTAGCACAAAATAGCACACAATATAACAATAGAGCGCACAACCAGTAATTACTGGTAACCAGGATCTCACTAGCACCACCTGCACTAGGGAGAAAACAACCACCTATGTATCACAATACCTGTAGGGGTGTAAGAGGAAAACACATGATGCAATGCATAACATTCATTCAGAGGTGTAAGAGAGGAAAACACATGATGCATCACAATACATTCAGAGGTGCATAGAAAAGTACAATTGCGCCAAACTCACGTAAGTCACCCTCTGTGACTGTCCCTAGGCCCTCTGGCCTTGTTGGGGCTAGGACGCCCTGTGTCCAGTGTCAGGGTCCTAAACGTAGCAGTTGCCCACAAAGTGCTGGGCAACTGGTGCAATTGAGGTTTGAGCCTTCCAGGGCTCAAGAACAACAATAGGGCCAATGTGGGAGCCTCGCTGGGCTCTCAAGAAATAAATTGGCCCCCTGAGCCTCTCAGGGCTCTAGACAGCTGTGGCAAGCTTTGTTGGAGTCCCCCCTCCTGGGGACTCGAGCACAATCATGCCCCCTGAGCCTCTCTGGGCTCTAAAAACATAGGTGGCACCTTGAGCCTCTCTGGGCTCTTAAAGGGGCAATGCCTGCCAAGAGCCTCGCCGGGCTCTAAATCAACTGATGCCCCCGGGGCCCCTCGGGGCTCCAAGGAAATGCTCCCGGAACCTCTCTGGGCATGAGCAAACAATTGGGGCCTCAGAGGAGCCTCGCAGGCTCCCACCACACCAATGCCCCCCCCCCCTGCGGACTGCCAACACGGAGCCCCACTCACCGGGGCTCCTGCCTTCTGACTTCTTCACTCGCGGTCGGGCAGGGGGTCAAACAGAGCTCCACTCACCGGTGTGCAGCACAGGGACTCCGGTGGTGAACTCAGGTTGGTGCGGGCGGACTTCCTCACTCGCCGCTCCGCTCACCAGACGCTTAGGCGGGCTCTCCCCCTTCTCAGGAGAGCCCTGCTGGAACCAGCGCTGGCGTGTGGGCACTTCTTCTCCCTTCTTGCACCGGAGCACGGGGTGGGCCCCCGTCAGCTTCCGGTTTGCCTCTATGTCCTGTCCCCGGCCCGCCTGACTTCCGGGTCGCGGGGGCGGGCTTTCCGTCGGGCCGCGCTCGGATTGGCCGGCCGGCCAGCCACTTCCGGGTCGTCGCGGGCAGCGCGGCGGCCCGTTCCAGGCACTCGTAGGCGGGGGATGAGTTTACCGAGGAGTGGGCTCCCTCGAGGTAAACTTAAAATATAGCGGCAAGGTCCCTGGCAGGGTGGGCACCTGCCAGGGGGCAAATTAACCAAAATAAGCGAGGTGGGCACTCGCTAGGCAGGCAAAGCGCTCCTCAGCGCTAAAAGGCAATTTACAGCGCTCCCTGCGCTAAATGCCAAATACAGCGCTCTCAAGCGCTAGAGGACCAAAATAGAGCGCTCCCAGGCGCTATAAGTAAAATAAAGGTCCAGGAGAGTCCTTCAGCAAGGCAGGGGGGCAAGGCTGGGCCCAGAGCCAGCACACTGGGTCTCCAGGCAGGGAGACACCCCAAGTGGCGGTCCTCTGGCCCAGCGACAGCAGCAACAGCCCCCTCAGGATCCTGGAAGAGAACAACATCTGTGGGGACACAGCCCCATTTTTATACAGTGCATTCCTTTGTCTGAGGGTGCAGAGTGGGGGCGGAACCAGTCGCAGCTGGTTCTTGAGTACTCTGTTTACCTCAACCACCCTCTCTATTCACTGGCAGGGCTTGGGTCATTAGACACACCACAGGGGGGCGGAGCCAGCATTGTGTGGGGAAAACCCAGCCCATCCAGGACACAGGTACACTCCTCCCACACATCACTCATGCTAATCTCCCACTCACCACCGGGCAGACCCATCCAGACTTCCTGGAGCCTGGCATGCCAGCCAGCTCCAGCCAATCACACGCCAGCACCCTCACAGCACACGTACAGCCATGTCTAGAAATGGCGCTTCCCTACTAGACACATACATGCTGCATACACCATCTCGCAGCATTCACTCTCACGAGTTCACACATACCAGACTCAAGCCTGTACACCCCACGCATCAGGAACTACCAGGGACACATACATTCCCCATGCATTCCTATGGGCGGGCAGGCCTAGCTCAGCACATGCACTCAGAGTGCGCCCGCACTTTCCCCTGGGACACAGTGAAAGTGCGCAGAATCCAAAAATCACCATCTCCAGGTCACCATTTCAAGCAAAAAGTCTAGGGGTGAACCTGCCCTAAGGGCCAAAGTCCAACATAACCCCCTTCCAGCCAAAACGCAGGGGAGACCAATCACCACCGTGATGGACTTCCCTGCTTGGGGCGATAGAACACGGACGCAGGCCCGCAACTGCAGGGACACCTTCCTGTTCTTCGCCACGGTGAACCCATGGGATTCCCTCTAAACAAACTGTCTGGACCAACTGGGCTACCCCACTGGTACTCCCAAGTTGTCCGCGGCCAGGACCAGGCCCTGGGCCACCCAGGTGCCACTGGTCCATGCCAATTCGCAGAGCGGGGGGTAGTAACCCCTGGCACATAGGAGCCATTCTCCACTCTTCCTGTCTGCAAGACAGGACTAGACTGCCACTGGTACTCCAGCCTAGGGCCTACAACCTCAGGCGGACCAGGAGTCTCAGGGAAGGCTCTCCTCCTGTGGTAAATAAATAAATAATACCTCTCTTTTTGACTAGACATATATCATAACAGATAGCTCAATAAATAAGAGTCAAGATTCGAGGTAGTAGGAGTTTTGCAGGTTTAATACAGCATAAGGACAGGAACAGGACAACCTGCATAGGAATAGGATGACAGGGCCCAGCAGCTGCTGGGGCTGGATCTGGGATGAGCGCGCTGACTTTTAATAACAATACATGAGCATATATACATAACGCAGACACATAGCATTACATTGCAGTAGGCGTAGCAGTGGGTGGAGCAGAAGGTGTGACGCGTAGCAGTCGCGAAAGATAAGGGCGAAAGTAGGTGTAACTGGGCGTATACATAGACATGTGATGCAAACGTAACAGAATATGTCATGAATGGGGCGGAAACCATGGAGGGGGCTACCTAAGGAGCCGGGACCTCTAACCTGGTGGTGCGCGCAAACTTGCAATGACGTATCACTAGGAGAAACTGGGGGCTATGAACTCTGTGCTAGGAGCAGAGACTGAAGTCTGGAGAGTTAGGGCGACATGTACCTAAACAGTATCTAGTATCTGATGTTTAGAGAACATGTTGATATAACTAGAAGTCAGGAGGGGAAAGGCTAACTTGATTCTAAGACTGGACCATGCATTATTCTACATGTAGTGCGTGATGAGGAATACTAAATGACCATTAAATACAGTATTTCTCTAACGTGGAGACGAGAAGGCTAGACAATGACGGAAACTATTGATGCAGTTCAGTAGCTTAGGAATGCAGAGAAGGAGGACTGAACTGATAACAGGAACTATAACATACTTTTGGCAGACTCAGAGGCAGAGCCAGGCAGGACCGGGCACTGCGAGGCAGGAAGTAAGTGAAGGGTCGAGGATACAGGTGGGGGCTGTATCGCTCCTCAGCGAGGCTTCAGGAGACAGGAGCTGAATCTGGTGTCCAGGCCCTTTTGAGGCCTAGAAACGGGAACTTTATAATAGAATAACGTGCACACTGAGAAACGTGGCAACGTAGCTTTACATAGGCCTGATATTCGTAGTATTCACGAGGACTGGAAACTGGCATACTAGTGATGGACACAACTGTAATTGCGTCATTAATCGGACATGGGGAATGCATATGCATATTTAATCATGCACACATAACATATGATGGAGGAGGCGTAGGGACACAGAACATGGCAAAATTTACTTTTCCACATTCCCTCCTTGTCACTACGTTTCCATCAGGAAACATCAATTTTCATGATACCATCTATCATTTCATACAGTATCATTTGCTCGTCTCGAATTATCCTGGAACGGGATTTAGAACGGGGCTTGGTACTAGGAATACAAGAGGTAGCACAAATGCCGCAAATCGCAGGGCCACATTGTATACAGAGACAGCAGCTGAATATGATTGCTACTGCAATACCTAGGAAGGACAATATTTTCCATCCCCATGCGGAAATTATATTCCAGAACCAACCGGACCATGTCCAGGTGCCTGGATCTTGGTGTATCAGATGGGCAATCTTATGAAGTCTGGTTATAGCTGAATAAACAGACGGCGCGTTATTTGGAATGAAAATGCAGCAACTAGATCCAATGACTCTACAGGCCCCGCCCCTATCGGCCAGTATGACGTCAAGGACGAGACGATTCTGTAAAACGACAAATCTCATAGCAGATTGCTCTTCAGTTAAGTTACCTAGAGCAGAGGCAGTCTCATTTACTACAGCTTCGAGGGTTCTTGTTAACCTACGGATTAGCTTACTATTCTGGATAGGTCCTATAAAGAAGAAGAAACCTCTGTTGAAATCTGTATACTGTTCTAGAGCAGTTTCAGTATAATCGACAATTGGGGACTCCCTTCTATGTCTAATGTGTACTAGATGTGTATTCCTATGATAATCAGGTGGGGCTAGAAAAACAGGTGGCAGTAGGAAGGCAATGTAACAGGTTCCCTCCCAATCGAGGGGCAGACGAACATATGCAGTTTGACCACAAATAAAATAAGAATGACGTGAAGCTTTGAAAATAGATTTCCCACTGTCACTATACTTGACAATAGTAGTACAATCACTATGTCCTACATGTACGGCACCATTATTTCGGACACATAATTCGCCTTTGACTGGTAATACTGAAATAGCAGGTAAGTCTGGAGTAGTATCAGACTGAACATTCAGGATCATAAAATTCGAAGAATAGTTACCTAAATTATACACTTCATTTTCTAATACTAACCCGGTTCTGTGGGGAAGACCTTGCTTGTCTGGGAAACATGTACTGTTAAGAAAAGACATATCTGTTGAGGATGACGTTAACGTGGACCATGCTCCACACGAACCATTATGTGAAAACGGATAAGGAAAAAGTGGCAGAACTCCCTTCGGGGTCTGGAAAGGGGGGAGTCGACCACACACCCAACAATTAGTGGCATTGCTGGTCTGGTGTGAGTAATGTAACATGCGGATAAATGAGTTGTTTCGCATAGCGAGGCGGTAAGAGAGTTCATGAGGAGGCAGATCACTAAACGTGTGCTCTACTGTAGCATTAGCAGACTTATTTACATGAAGAACTGGGAAATACAGGAAAAATGCATAACTGGTGCAGGAAATCATAATGCTGAGAAATAAAATGAAACATAGAAAAACGATACATCGGATTGAGTTTTGACTAACTCTCTCACTATGGGGGTCTATTTTATACATGTCAGAAACAGTCTAACCGTTTCACCTAGGGGAGGACTTAGACAATCAAACTGACTGACTTATTTTACTAGACCGGAGTTTTAGCTTGTACTCCTGCTGCGGAGTTTTCTCTAACAGGGGAGGGGTTGTAGCAATGTCTTTTGCGGGACAGTCCTTGAGAACAATATTTTGGCAATCCTTCAAATCCTGGGAAATGTTCTTTAAGACGGGTTTCAATCCATTAAATTGTTTTATATGAGAAAGGTGCACCCAGCCTTTGCGTCCTTCCAACTTCACGGCTGTACGGGTGGTGAGGAGGACCTGTCGGGGCTCTTTCCAACGAGGCTCCAACGGACTTGATCTGTCAAAATTGCGGACCATCACCATGGATCCTGGAACGATTTCATGCGGTGCCACCTCGGTATTGTCTGGAAATGCAGCGGCAACCTGTGAACGACATGAGTTGAGGGCAGACATCAAGGAAGCTAGGTAATCTGTCAACATATTACTTGAAACATCGGTAATACTTCGGGGTCTAGGAGTACCCCACATGTTTGGGGGGCGGCCGAAAACGACCTCGTACGGGGACAGACCTGATCTGGAATGTGCGACCATGCGCATATAAAATAAAGCGACTGGCAGAGCTACTAGCCAGTCCACACCTTTTTCTTTGCATACTTTGGCGATTCGGATTTTCAGAGTCTGATTATGTCTCTCTACGAGACCGGCTGCTTCAGGATGGCGTACACAATGAAACTTCCACTGGTACCCTAGCAAAAGGGAAACATGCTTCATGAGTTCAGATGAGAATGGCTGGCCGTTGTCAGAATATACGACTCTAGGGAGTCCATAACGGGGGAAGAACTCACGAACCAACTGCTTGGCAGTGGTCGCGGCTGTGTAATCTGGGACTGGATATGCTTCTGTCCACCTGGACAAAGCGCATACAACTACAAGGACATACTTGAAACCTCGACATCGCTCCATCTGAATATAATCCATCTGGAGGACTTCAAAAGGGTGGTCAGGGGGCTGGAATCCACCTTGTTCCACCGGGACACTTTTACCTGGATTAAACTGACAACATATCATACAGGTACGGACTTTCTGCTTGGCTGCAGCTCGTAAATGCTTGTTGAACCAGATGTTCTGGATACTGTCTAACATAGCTTTTTCTCCTAAATGTGCTGGACTATGTGCGGTATTAATAATGACTTGAACCATAGAGTCGGGGAGAAACCATGTGGCTCTACCCTTCGTTAACCATCCTTGATCTGTCTGGACCCCTCCTTGTTCGGACCATTTCTTGATTTCATCGGGAGTAGCATGTAACTGTATGTCTATAACATCTTGTGTAGGGTCCTTAACTGTCATACATGTAATCGGATCTGGAGTGTGTGTCTGTGTCGGATTAACTTGAAAGTCTGGAGTCTGTGCTGTAAGCTTGGCTGTGCGGTCTGCTAGATCATTACCTTGGGAAATAATGTCAGTAACTTTCGTATGTGCTTTGCATTTCATGATGGCAATAGATGTCGGTAAATGTATGGCATCTAACAGAGCTTGAATAAGGAGACCATGCTGAATCTTGGTTCCATGAGAAGTCATGAAACCTCTCTCCTGCCAGAGCACTCCAAAGTCGTGTACAACTCCAAATGCGTAACGTGAATCTGTGTAAACATTAACTTTCAAGTTCTTGGCATGTATACAGGCTTGTGTCAGAGCAACTAGCTCTGCTGCTTGAGCAGACAGAGTGTCAATGCGGTGTGTCTCTATAACTTCAGTGTCAGTAGTCACTGCATACGCGGCGACTAGTTCTCCTGTACTTGTTCTCATACATGAACCATCCACATAAAGTGTCAGGTCGGGATCTAGTAATGGAGTATCTGTCAGATCTTGTCTTGGCTTTGTCGTAATGTTAACTACTTCCACGCAATCATGTGTGGCTGGATTTGAATTAACTGATGGTAACAGTGTAGCAGGATTTAAAACGTTGCAGCGTCTGATTTCTATGTGTGGCTGGAACAGTGTCAATTCATAACCTGTTAAACGTGCAATTGTCAAGTGCTGAGTTTGTGTTCGGTTTAAAAGAACTTCCACGGAATGGGGAACTTGTACTGTCAAGGTATGTCCTAAGACTATGGAATCACTTTGTCTGATAGCTAGTGCTGTGGCTGCAACTGACTTGAGGCACGCAGGCAGAGCCTGGGCTACAGGATCTAATGTGCTCGAAAAATAAGCACAGGGCTTGTATTGTCCTGCTTGATCTTGTGTGAGGACAGATAATGCTGTACCATCACGTTCTGTAACAAAAAGTGTAAAAGGCTTACTGTAGTTCGGTGTCGCTAGAACTGGAGCTTGGCATAGGGCTTTCTTTAACTCATTGAAACTAAGTGTATGTTCAGATGTCCAAGGGAGGACAGTCGATACGGCTGCCTCCTGTGTCGTTAACTGTATCAGTGGTTTGGCTAGAAATGCATACTGGGGAATCCATTGTCTGCAGTAAGAAGTAATGCCGATAAAAGCACGTACCTCCTTCTGGGTCTTGGGCTGAGGAAGACTCGCTATTAACTGGATACGGTCTGGTGTCAACTGCCTACCCCTCTTGGACAGTAAGTGTCCTAAGTAGACCACTTGCTGGACACAGAATTGAAGCTTAGAAGGGGACACCTTGTGCCCCATCTCGGCCAGGAAATACAAGACTGTAAGGGATGCTTGCTCGCAAGCACGTTCAGAACGGGCTGTGATCAGTAGATCATCGACATACTGGAGCAGGGCAGTGTCAGTTGGCATGTGAATGTTGTCTAGTTGTCTCTTGAGTGCTTGACTGTAAATACTAGGACTTTCTGTGAAACCTTGAGGAGCTCGTGTAAACATATAGCTCCTTCCATTTAAACAAAATCCGAAAAGGAACTGGCTGTCTGGATGAATAGGAACACTGAAAAATGCGTACTTGAGGTCTATGACAGTGAAGAACGTGGCTTCGGAATCAATGGCTGTCAATAGGGAAGAGATGTCTGGGACAACTGGGTACTGCGGAATAATACATTCATTAAGCTCTCGTAGGTCAATCACTAATCGATATACTGGGGGTGCATTAGGATCAGTACGTTTCATAACTGGAATGATCGGAGAATTACATACATTGGAGTCAGTTTCTACAACCACTCCTTGAGCAATAAGCTCGTCAATAATTTTGGATAAGGCTGCTACAGCCGCTGGTGGCAATCTGTACTGTCTGATTCGTGGTAACACTACACCTGGCTTGAGAGTCACACGATAGGGTGTGATTTGCATATAACCTACGTCGGTTGGACCTTGCGCCCATAAATGCTGCGGAACATTAGACAATCTCGGATCAAAATCTCGTAATACATAGTGACCCTTGAAGTCACGTAAGAACAGTCGTATTCCCTCTGGGGAACAGCATATAACTGCACCTAACTCTTTCAGTGTTTTAATGCCTAATAGATTTTCTGGACATGACTTAGTAAGTAACAGATCAGTAGTGCGGGACAATGGACCTACTTCTAGAGTAACTGGCTTTGAAATCTCATTCACGATAGGTTTTCCAGAAAATCCAAGGGAAACATTTCTTGAGCCTGAGAGCGGAGCCCCTGGAACTTCGGCGTGACTAATTGTGGTCCTACTTGCCCCTGTATCAATCAAAAACTTTCTGTCTTTCCCTAATACTTGACTGTGAACATAGGGACCTTCTTGATCTACAGGTATCTCGATGAGAGGCAAGCCTACCTCCCACTCTAGGCTGTTTCATGAATACTGTTGGTACTCTGGATACTCAGACTGTGCATACTGGTACATCTGCGATGTAACGTGCTGTGTTGCAGCGATGGGCTGCGGTGCTGTAACTGTCTGTGGTGCATTCTGTGGCTGAGGAATCTGTGAAACTTGTTCTTGTCTAGGCGGACGTGGTCTTTCTTTAGTCTTACCAGTAGCTATGTTGTGTTTCAGAACTGCACACTCGTTTATAAAATGACCTGGCTGTTTACAATAATTGCAGTTCCCTTTAACGGGAGCTGCAGGATGACTGGCTTGATTCGGACCCCTCTTCTGACTGTCTTGAGGAACAGATTGTGCAACTAGTACTTTCATTTTCGTGTCTTTCATACGTTTTCTTTCGTGTTCTTGCTCTTCTCTAATTCTATTCTGGTGGTATTGGAGCATCTGCAACATCTGGGACGGGGTATTAGCTTGCCAGGTACTTTCGACTTTCAAAACTCGATTTTTAATTGATGGACTTGAATTCTCGACTAGTTTAGTAACAAAAAGGTGAGGGTATGACTCACTACTTGTCTTGAGGCCACTGTTGATACTGAAACATTTTTCAAATCTAGAATAAAAATCACTAATATCCTCCTCTTGCTTCTGTTTACAGGCTGAGATTGCATCCCAGTCTTCCTTTTTCGTTGTTAATAATCTGGGTAAAACTTGTATTAATAATTCCGGTAATTCTTTACATTTATCTCCAAGACCGGTACCTGGTACTCGTGCCTTGTCTTCAGCTTCTAGAACTGCCCAATCGATCTTTTTCTCTCCCACCTCCCATTCTTTTTCCTTGAGCTTTTCATACACCCCTGCGGGCAGCAGAACCTTTAACATTTTAATTATATCTGGATATGTGTATTCTCCCATACGGAGCATGTCTTTTAATTCTCTATGGAACCCTGCTGGATCTTTGTCATGACAGGGAATTCATTTCTTCATTTCAAGAAGTTCCATCTTTGTAATCGGAGTGTAAACAAATACTCGTTGCATTTCGCCACCCGTTCCTCTAACTGGGTGGACTTCTCGTAACGGATTCTGTCTGTCTATGTAAAAGGGTTTACTTTCTGGGGGTGAGACATGAACAAAATGCGGGTTCAGAAACGTTCTATATTTGTGGCGCTGTTCTAGAATGACACTAATTAAGTCGGTACCTAGACCTTTCCATCTATACTGGAGTAACTCGTTCAGGATATCATGTAACGGACCTGGATCAGAGTGCTGACCCTCATACAACGTAATGAGGTGCTGAATCATATACATACCCACCAGTCGTTGCTCGGCTGGGGGCATTTTCAGAAACATTTGTGCCACTATTTCGTCTGGAAAAGTGGTAGAATCAGTAATCCATCGGACTGCTGATCGGACTATTTCTTGTTCATGCATAGTACTTAACTCACTGTAACCGATTCGTGATTTCAGAATGTGATCGGTAGCTTGAAACACTTGTTCTAGTGAACCTTGTTCTGGTGCTGGAGAATGAAAAATAGACTTGTGTTCTAGGCGTAAATGGCGATCTGGAAATCTAGATTTTCCTACATACGCTATTCTGGCGGGATTCTCGTCCTCTACCTCTTCAGTATCAGAGTTACTTTCTTTCTCGCTTACTTGTGCTGCTTTACGCTGTTCGTGTATCTTTATTATTTCTCTACGGATTTTCTTGTACATACTCTCCATAGCACCGACGGTCTTGTGCTTACCCTCGGCTATATTATCACTCCACCTTGTCAGGGTTCTCATTTCAGCCGGATCTTTAGACGGGTAATCTTGTTCTCTTATTAGACAATTGATCAGAAACTTTAATATCATGAGCTGGATCTCGGCTTTCCTTTGAGACATGGCCTCGCTAATGCTTTCTGGATCATCCCCTGTACGGATGAAACGATATATTCTGTCTAGATCTTCTTTCATATTCGGTAAGGTGACTAGATACTCGGCTACCTTTCTTACACGGAATGAATATAAAACCATATTATCCTCGCCTGGGACTGGATCATAACCGCATTCGGCAAGGGATTTTCTTATTTCTGCTACAGTCTGATGTCTGGGCGTATGCTGTGACGCTTGTGCATGTAATTCGGCTGTCGTTAAACGCTTGTGTGGCGGCGGGGTTTGAGGAGTACCTCCCCCTGCGGCCCCTAAACTAGAGTCGTCTACTGAGGCTCTTCGTCCTGGCAGAGTTGGAAATGGAAATGTAGGCTGGACTTGTATGGCGGGCTGGACCGGGGGTACCGTGACAGGTACTCCGGTGTCTGGAGGAGCGGGAAGTGCCTGATTTACAGGGACGGGCGGAGCGCGAACAGGATTTGCATATTCTGGGACTGTGTCGTCCAAATAGGACGAAATAAAAATATCAGCTGCGGTCTGTTTGTGACGTAGTTTGGTCGGAACTAATGGTGGCGGGAAATTACTGGATGCCTCTGGGGTCGCTTTTGGCAAGCCCTCGGCAAGGAGAGGATACATACCCCTAATAAGGGCATGCCTCTGTCTGTCTGACTGTTCGGCTTTGACTTGTTCACCTATCTCGATTAGTTCTTTTTCTTGTGCTCGTTCTAAGGATTCTCTACTTAATTCTGACTTTCTGATTTCTTTTTCAGTTCTTTTATGAGCTTCTTTACGCCATAACTCGATGGCATCTTTCTGTGACTGTCTGGCTTTCTTTTTCCATAATGCTTCTTCTACTCGCATGATGCACTCGGCATCCCATGTACCCGATACGGGCCATCTATACTTTTCTTCTAACTGTTTGGTATACTCTACCCATAAATCTAGATACAATATGGCGCTTATGCCATGCTTCTGATACATAAAGTGACCTGGACTGTCCCTCGGCGGAACAGGAACTGCTTCTTCTAACAAACCCTTTCTAGTTTTTAACTGACGTAATTTGGAAAACAAGGGCATGACTGGACTGTAATCTAGACACAATACAATACACAATAAACACGATACTTATTCCCCATTCATACCACGACATTAAAATACATGAAGAACATTTAAAAATAACAGTTCGGACAGAATATTACCTGGAATACTGGGAACAGAAACACAAGAATTTCTCGAGAACGGAACAGACTAGAGTTACTGGATGCACTGCTGAAACAGTACGGAACATACCGGTCCCATAAAGGGACGCATCAAGACCCGTATCCACCTAGGTGAACACTTCGTTTGTGAGTCTGTGTACCACCAACCCACGGACCAGAATCAATTTAGATTGACCCTGTCTAGATACTACCCCAGTAATGGTACTCACCGGGCAGCAAGAACGGAAGGCCTTGGACTGGACTGGACTGCTACGACGACGGACGACGAACTTCGGACTTCAGTTACGGGTGGGCCTCCGGATACCTCGGACCTTGGACTCTTGGCTTGGGCTCTGGTCGGGACTCGCCGCGTTCCTCCACCGTCTCGTTTGGATGTTGGACCGCCTCCTCCGTCTCCTCCGTGGGCCTGAGGGATACTTGAAGCAGAAATATCTGCCGGTGCACAGAAGAGTTCCGTCACGACTGCAGAGGGTCAGGGGGTCGGCGTGGCTTCACCGACGCGTGGGGAAAGGGCAAGTCCCTATTCGGGCGCCATTATGTGGTAAATAAATAAATAATACCTCTCTTTTTGACTAGACATATATCATAACAGATAGCTCAATAAATAAGAGTCAAGATTCGAGGTAGTAGGAGTTTTGCAGGTTTAATACAGCATAAGGACAGGAACAGGACAACCTGCATAGGAATAGGATGACAGGGCCCAGCAGCTGCTGGGGCTGGATCTGGGATGAGCGCGCTGACTTTTAATAACAATACATGAGCATATATACATAACGCAGACACATAGCATTACATTGCAGTAGGCGTAGCAGTGGGTGGAGCAGAAGGTGTGACGCGTAGCAGTCGCGAAAGATAAGGGCGAAAGTAGGTGTAACTGGGCGTATACATAGACATGTGATGCAAACGTAACAGAATATGTCATGAATGGGGCGGAAACCATGGAGGGGGCTACCTAAGGAGCCGGGACCTCTAACCTGGTGGTGCGCGCAAACTTGCAATGACGTATCACTAGGAGAAACTGGGGGCTATGAACTCTGTGCTAGGAGCAGAGACTGAAGTCTGGAGAGTCAGGGCGACATGTACCTAAACAGTATCTAGTATCTGATGTTTAGAGAACATGTTGATATAACTAGAAGTCAGGAGGGGAAAGGCTAACTTGATTCTAAGACTGGACCATGCATTATTCTACATGTAGTGCGTGATGAGGAATACTAAATGACCATTAAAGACAGTATTTCTCTAACGTGGAGACGAGAAGGCTAGACAATGACGGAAACTATTGATGCAGTTCAGTAGCTTAGGAATGCAGAGAAGGAGGACTGAACTGATAACAGGAACTATAACATACTTTTGGCAGACTCAGAGGCAGAGCCAGGCAGGACCGGGCACTGCGAGGCAGGAAGTAAGTGAAGGGTCGAGGATACAGGTGGGGGCTGTATCGCTCCTCAGCGAGGCTTCAGGAGACAGGAGCTGAATCTGGTGTCCAGGCCCTTTTGAGGCCTAGAAACGGGAACTTTATAATAGAATAACGTGCACACTGAGAAACGTGGCAACGTAGCTTTACATAGGCCTGATATTCGTAGTATTCACGAGGACTGGAAACTGGCATACTAGAGGTGGACACAACTGTAATTGCGTCATTAATCGGACATGGGGAATGCATATGCATATTTAATCATGCACACATAACATATGATGGAGGAGGCGTAGGGACACAGAACATGGCAAAATTTACTTTTCCACACTCCCCTTACCTCTTCTTCTAGGGTTCCTCCTCCTCCGACGAGGGGTACACCTAGAACGCCATTCCAACCCAGGGCTTATCCACTCAGGTTGCACCGGGGTCAGAGGGGGGCTCTCCCACCCTCTGCACCCCCTTCCAGAGGTCTGCCCTCTCCCACCTGGAGAAGTTCCTCTGGAAGAAGAACCGGTCAGGACACTGGTTACAGTCGTCCTACCCTTCAGGTCAGGCCGATCCTGAACCTGGCCTTCCAACCTCTGGTCTAAAACCTTCAGTGGAACAGTTGCCTGGCACTCCAGGACTTCCGGGGACTCACACACCATCCCCCTGAGGCTAACACATGGCCCATGTGTCGTGTGACTGTCTGTCTGGCGCAGATCTCCCGCTCCCTGTCCACCTGACAGTGCGCGAAGATCCCCCAGACCAGAAGTGGTGTCACCATGGTCACTACACGGGAACCTAGCCCAACTGGCTAGTCTCTGGTCCACTGGTGCATCCACTGGGAAACTCATCCCCCAATCACTCCTCACGCTGGACTCCTGTACCCTCCCTACCGGAGCGGTACTGCCAGACTCTAGAACCACAGGAGCTCTGGTTACAGACGCTCCAGGTCCTCTACTCACTAGGAGATCCTCCTCAACTGGGTTAACAGGACAGCCTAGGTCCCCAACCTGGTGTTCCCTCAAGAAACCACCCAGGTTCTGAGACAGGGCTTCAGGCCTCTGGGGGCTCTCAGCCACCCACTGACTCCTGCTCCACTGAGCCAGGCAGTCAGCCCCTACACCCTTCTCACTAACCAGGGACCTAGCTGGGCTACACTGAGCCTCTTCCACCACGCTGGGCTGGAAGATCCCTGACCCACTACTTTTGGAGTCACTCCCTAATGACTCTACAGAACCCCTGGTCCCTTCCCAGCGGTCTGCTTCCTCTGCCAGGTCACATGGTTCAGACAATCCACACCCTACTAGGTGTTGGCGCAACCCTGGTGAACAACAACTGAGCAACTGCTCTCTGAGAAACATATTGAACAATATGTCCCAATCACATTTCGTGGGCTCCCGTACCCAATAACACAGGGCTCCACAACAGTCATCCTCAAAGTCTACCTAAGACTGGTGAGACGGTTTCCTAAGGTTCCTAAACCTCAACCTATTCTCCTCCTCTGGGGAAACAGGAACCATACTCTGGGAACTGGGACTTTCTAGACTGAGATTTAAATAGCTGCCACCACTGGACCCAACCCTCCCTGGGGGATCCAGACACTCAACACTGCGCGCAGGGGATAGTCTACCCTCCAGAGCTACTTCGCCTCTGGTGGAGGCCCTCTCAGCCTCCTCTATCCTTTCCTGCGCTAAGACCCTCTCGGTCTCTAGCTGTTGCTTCTTAACCTCCAGCTGTTGCTTTCTAATGCCCAGCTGTGCCATAGCCTGGGCATGCTCCAACCTGAGCTTTTCTAAAGCCAGCTGGTGCTCCCTTTCTCTTCTCCTATCTTCCAGCTCCTCTGGGGACAGGGAAAGGGATGAGGCGCTGCCTCCTACGCTGGACCCAGCAAGGGACTCCCTATCTATGGGGTCCTCACTATCTGCTGGCGTCCCTGTGCTATCATCTTCTTCCTCCTCCTCAGACTCTTCAGGGCTCCCCTCTGCCCCACCACCCTCATGGTGTGAGACCAGGGCCCTCTCCTCACTGTGCTCACGCTCCCAGTCCTCCTTCTGCCATTGGATTAGGTTACCCCTAAGTTGGGACTGGGTGTCTGACTCATTCACTGCAATGTCTCTCTCTTCGCAAAACTCTCTCAGTTCATGCAAAAACAGACCCCAGACATTAAAAGCAGACTCCATCTTGGCAAGATGATCACAGACACGTGCAACACAGGGGACTGAACAATCTGAAGTAAGAGGACACAATTCCAAAACTTCAACAATCTCCTTATCAAAGAGAACTCATACTCATGCGTCCAGGAAAACACACCATTCATCCACACACACCCTCCCCTCGGATCGGTAAGGCAGTTTCTACCACCCCTGACTTCTCAACCTGACCAAAAGCGACACAGGTACCAAACTCTGGAAGTAGGGCGGGGGACAAATGTACTGAACACAATCAAATGACACTCTTCAGGAGAAGAAAATAATGAAACTTCCAAAACAATACAATCCCCAAAAATGTGGTCATCTAAATGCAGAGTTTGGTGGTATGGCCAGTTACTACTAAGGTACAACGCAAACACAAATCCTTATCCCACCGCTGCCACCAATGTTGGAAATGGGATCCCCGGCTGGCCAGGGCTTTCGCCAAAGTCAGTCAGAGACCACCACTCCCAAGTCAGGGCAAGGGAGTTACACGCCAAGATAACCCCTACTCACCCTCTAGGTAACGTGGCGCGAGCAGCAAGGCTAAACTTGGAGGCGATGTAGGCTAAGTATTTGCGCACGCACCCCAGCAACAACAACCAAAGGCCCACCACAAAGGAAACTCCACACAAGGTTATATAAAAATAGCCTTTGTATTACACCAAAACACATTAGATAAAACACACACTTTACAATGTGCCAGGGGCACGGGCAGAATTTACAGGGGATATGTACAAGACAGGGCCACCTGGACCACTGTCAGGAATCAGAAGTAGCACTTTCAGAAAGTAAAATTACTTTAGCACAAAATAGCACACAATATAACAATAGAGCGCACAACCAGTAATTACTGGTAACCAGGATCTCACTAGCACCACCTGCACTAGGGAGAAAACAACCACCTATGTATCACAATACCTGTAGGGGTGTAAGAGGAAAACACATGATGCAATGCATAACATTCATTCAGAGGTGTAAGAGAGGAAAACACATGATGCATCACAATACATTCAGAGGTGCATAGAAAAGTACAATTGCGCCAAACTCACGTAAGTCACCCTCTGTGACTGTCCCTAGGCCCTCTGGCCTTGTTGGGGCTAGGACGCCCTGTGTCCAGTGTCAGGGTCCTAAACGTAGCAGTTGCCCACAAAGTGCTGGGCAACTGGTGCAATTGAGGTTTGAGCCTTCCAGGGCTCACGAACAACAATAGGGCCAATGTGGGAGCCTCGCTGGGCTCTCAAGAAATAAATTGGCCCCCTGAGCCTCTCAGGGCTCTAGACAGCTGTGGCAAGCTTTGTTGGAGTCCCCCCTCCTGGGGACTCGAGCACAATCATGCCCCCTGAGCCTCTCTGGGCTCTAAAAACATAGGTGGCACCTTGAGCCTCTCTGGGCTCTTAAAGGGGCAATGCCTGCCAAGAGCCTCGCCGGGCTCTAAATCAACTGATGCCCCCGGGGCCCCTCGGGGCTCCAAGGAAATGCTCCCGGAACCTCTCTGGGCATGAGCAAACAATTGGGGCCTCAGAGGAGCCTCGCAGGCTCCCACCACACCAATGCCCCCCCCCCTGCGGACTGCCAACACGGAGCCCCACTCACCGGGGCTCCTGCCTTCTGACTTCTTCACTCGCGGTCGGGCAGGGGGTCAAACAGAGCTCCACTCACCGGTGTGCAGCACAGGGACTCCGGCGGTGAACTCAGGTTGGTGCGGGCGGACTTCCTCACTCGCCGCTCCGCTCACCAGACGCTTAGGCGGGCTCTCCCCCTTCTCAGGAGAGCCCTGCTGGAACCAGCGCTGGCGTGTGGGCACTTCTTCTCCCTTCTTGCACCGGAGCACGGGGTGGGCTCCCGTCAGCTTCCGGTTTGCCTCTATGTCCTGTCCCCGGCCCGCCTGACTTCCGGGTCGCGGGGGCGGGCTTTCCGTCGGGCCGCGCTCGGATTGGCCGGCCGGCCAGCCACTTCCGGGTCGTCGCGGGCAGCGCGGCGGCCCGTTCCAGGCACTCGTAGGCGGGGGATGAGTTTACCGAGGAGTGGGCTCCCTCGAGGTAAACTTAAAATATAGCGGCAAGGTCCCTGGCAGGGTGGGCACCTGCCAGGGGGCAAATTAACCAAAATAAGCGAGGTGGGCACTCGCTAGGCAGGCAAAGCGCTCCTCAGCGCTAAAAGGCAATTTACAGCGCTCCCTGCGCTAAATGCCAAATACAGCACTCTCAAGTGCTAGAGGACCAAAATAGAGCGCTCCCAGGCGCTATAAGTAAAATAAAGGTCCAGCAGAGTCCTTCAGCAAGGCAGGGGGGCAAGGCTGGGCCCAGAGCCAGCACACTGGGTCTCCAGGCAGGGAGACACCCCAAGTGGCGGTCCTCTGGCCCAGCGACAGCAGCAACAGCCCCCTCAGGATCCTGGAAGAGAACAACATCTGTGGGGACACAGCCCCATTTTTATACAGTGCATTCCTTTGTCTGAGGGTGCAGAGTGGGGGCGGAACCAGTCGCAGCTGGTTCTTGAGTACTCTGTTTACCTCAACCACCCTCTCTATTCACTGGCAGGGCTTGGGTCATTAGACACACCACAGGGGGGCGGAGCCAGCATTGTGTGGGGAAAACCCAGCCCATCCAGGACACAGGTACACTCCTCCCACACATCACTCATGCTAATCTCCCACTCACCACCGGGCAGACCCATCCAGACTTCCTGGAGCCTGGCATGCCAGCCAGCTCCAGCCAATCACACGCCAGCACCCTCACAGCACACGTACAGCCATGTCTAGAAATGGCGCTTCCCTACTAGACACATACATGCTGCATACACCATCTCGCAGCATTCACTCTCACGAGTTCACACATACCAGACTCAAGCCTGTACACCCCACGCATCAGGAACTACCAGGGACACATACATTCCCCATGCATTCCTATGGGCGGGCAGGCCTAGCTCAGCACATGCACTCAGAGTGCGCCCGCACTTTCCCCTGGGACACAGTGAAAGTGCGCAGAATCCAAAAATCACCATCTCCAGGTCACCATTTCAAGCAAAAAGTCTAGGGGTGAACCTGCCCTAAGGGCCAAAGTCCAACAGCGCTCCCTCGAGGTACTATGCTGGGATGAAGGAGCGGGGGGTGCTGAGGTTCGACCACAGCTTCAAGGCGCTCCCTCGAGGCGCTATGCTGGGATGGAGGACCCGGGGGTGCTGAGGTTCGACCACAGCTTCAAGGCGCTCCCTTGAGGCGATATGCTGGGATGGAGGAGCTGGGGGTGCTGAGGTTCGACCACAGCTTCAAGGCACTCCCTCGAGGCGCTATGCTGGGATGGAGGAGGAACCAGGGGTGCAGAGGTTCGACCACAGCTTCAAGGCGCTCCCTCGAGGCGCTATGCTGGGATGAAGGAGGAGCCTGGGGTGCTGAGGTTCGACCACAGCTTCAAGGCGCTCCCTCGAGGAGCTATGCTGGGATGGAGGAGCCGGGGTTGCTGAGGTTCGACCACAGCTTCAAGGCTCTCCCTCGAGGCGCTATGCTGGGATGGAGGAGCCGGGAGTGCTGACCGCAGCTTCAAGGCGCTCCCTCGAGGCGCTATGCTGGGATGGAGGAGCCGGGAGTGCTGACCACAGCTTCAAGGCGCTCCCTCGAGGCACTATGCTGGGATGGAGGAGCCGGGAGTGCTGAAAACAGCTTCAAGGCGCTCCCTCGAGGCGCTATGCTGGGATGAAGGAGGAGCCGGGGGTGCAAATGTTCTACCACAGCTTCAAGGCGCTCCCTCGAGGCGCTATGCTTGGATGGAGGAGCCGTGACTGCTGACTGCAGCTTCAAGGCGCTCCATCGAGGCGCTATGCTGGGATGGAGGAGCCGGGAGTGCTGACCACAGCTTCAAGGCGCTCCCTCAAGGCGCTATGCTGGGATGGTGGAGGAGCAGGAGGTGCTGAGGTTCGACCACAGCTTCAAGGCGCTCCCTCGAGGTGCTATGCTGGGATGGAGGAGCCGGGGGTTCAGAGGTTCGACCACAGCTTCAAGGCGCTCCCTCGAGGCGCTATGCTGGGATGGAGGAGCCGGGGGTGCAGAGGTTCGACCATAGCTTCAAGGCGCTCCCTCGAGGCGCTATGCTGGGATGGAGGAGCCGGGGGTGCTGAGGTTCGGCCACAGCTTCAAGGCGCTCCCTCGAGGCGCTATGCTGGGATGGAGGAGCCGGGGGTGCTGAGGTTCGACCAAAGCTTCAAGGCGCTCCCTCGAGGCGCTATGCTGAGATGAAGGAGAAGCTGGGGGTGCTGAGGTTCGACCACAGCTTCAAGGCGCTCCCTCGAGGCGCTATGCTGGGATGGAGGAGCCGGGGGTGCTGAGGTTTGACCACAGCTTCAAGGCGCCCCCTCGAGGCGCTATGCTGGGATGGAGGAGCCGGGGGTGCTGAAGTTCGACCACAGCTTCAAGGCGCTCCCTCGAGGCGCTATGCTGGGATGAAGGAGGAGCAGGGGGTGCTGAGGTTCGACCACAGCTTCAAGGCGCTCCCTCGAGGTGCTATGCTGGGATGGAGGAGTCGGTGGTGCTGAGGTTCGACCACAGCTTCAAGGCGCTCCCTCGAGGCGCTATGCTGGGATGGAGGAGCCGGGGGTGCAGAGGTTCGACCATAGCTTCAAGGCGCTCCCTCGAGGCGCTATGCTGGGATGGAGGAGCCGGGAGTGCTGACCACACCTTCAAGGCGCTCCCTCGAGGCGCTATGCTGGGATGGAGGAGCCGGGAGTGCTGACTACAGCTTCAAGGTGCTCCATCGAGGCGCTATGCTGCAATGGAGGAGCCGGGAGTGCTGACCACAGTTTCAAGGCGCTCCCTCGAGGCGCTATGCTGGGATGGTGGAGGAGCAGGAGGTGCTGAGGTTCTACCACAGCTTCAAGGCGCTCCCTCGAGGCGCTATGCTGGGATGGAGGAGCCGGGGGTGCTGAGGTTCGGCCACAGCTTCAAGGCGCTCCCTCGAGGCGCTATGCTGGGATGGAGGAGCCGGGGGTGCAGAGGTTCGACCATAGCTTCAAAGCGCTCCCTCGAGGCGCTATGCTGGGATGGAGGAGCCGGGGGTGCTGAGGTACGGCCACAGCTTCAAGGCGCTCCCTTGAGGCGCTATGCTAGGATGGAGGAGCCGGGGGTGCAGAGGTTCGACCACAGCTTCAAGGCGCTCCCTCGAGGCGCTATGCTGGGATGGAGGAGCCGGGGGGTGCAGAGGTTCGACCACAGCTTCAAGACGCTCCCTCGAGGCGCTATGCTGGGATGGAGGAGCCGGGGGTGCTGAGGTTCGACCACAGCTTCAAGGCGCTCCCTCGAGGCACTATGCTGGGATGAAGGAGCCGGGGCGCAGAGGTTCGACCACAGCTTCAAGGCGATCCCTCGAGGCGCTCTGCTGGGATGGAGGAGGAGCCGGGGGGTGCAGAGGTTCGACCACAGCTTCAAGGCGCTCCCTCGAGGCGCTATGCTGGGATGGAGGAGCCGGGAGTGCTGACCACAGCTTCAAGGCGCTCCCTCGAGGCGCTATGCTGGGATGAAGGAGAAGCTGGGGGTGCTGAGGTTCGACCACAGCTTCAAGGCGCTCCCTCGAGGCGCTATGCTGGGATGGAGGAGCCGGGGGTGCTGAGGTTTGACCACAGCTTCAAGGCGCCCCCTCGAGGCGCTATGCTGGGATGGAGGAGCCGGGGGTGCTGAGGTTTGACCACAGCTTCAAGGCGCCCCCTCGAGGCGCTATGCTGGGATGGAGGAGCCGGGGGTGCTGAAGTTCGACCACAGCTTCAAGGCGCTCCCCCGAGGTGCTATGCTGGGATGGAGGAGCTGGGGGTGCTGAGGTTTGACCACAACTTCAAGGCGCTCCCTCGAGGGGCTATGCTGGGATGGAGGAGTGGGGGGTGCAGAGGTTCGACCACAGCTTCAAGGCGCTCCCTCGAGGCGCTATGCTGGGATGGAGGAGCCGGGGTTGCTGAGGTTCGCCCACAGCTTCAAGGCGCTCCCTCGAGGCGCTATGCTGGGATGGAGGAGCGGTGGGTGCTGAGGTTCGACCACAGCTTCAAGGCGCTCCCTCGAGGCGCTATGCTGGGATGGAGGAGCCGGGGGTGCTGAGGTTCGGCCACAGCTTCAAGGCGCTCCCTCGAGGCGCTATGCTGGGATGGAGGAGCCGGGGGTGCTGAGGGTCGACCACAGCTTCAAGGCACTCCCTCGAGGCGCTATGCTGGGATGAAGGAGCCGGGGGTGCTGAAGTTCGACCACAGCTTCAAGGCGCTCCCTCGAGGCGCTATGCTGGTATGAAGGAGGAGCAGGGGGTGCTGAGGTTCGACCACAGCTTCAAGGCGCTCCCTCGAGGCGCTATGCTGGGATGGAGGAGCCGGTGGTGCTGAGGTTCGACCACAGCTTCAAGGCGCTCCCTCGAGGCGCTATGCTGGGATGGAGGAGCCGGTGGTGCTGAGGTTCGACCACAGCTTCAAGGCGCTCCCTCGAGGCGTTATGCTGGGATGGAGGAGCCGGGGGTGCAGAGGTTCGACCACAGCTTCAAGGCGCTCCCTCGAGGCGCTATGCTGGGATGGAGGAGCCGGGAGTGCTGACCACAGCTTCAAGGCGCTCCCTCGAGGCGCTATGCTGGGAGGGAGGAGCCGGGAGTGCTGAAAACAGCTTCAAGGCGCTCCCTCGAGGGGCTATGCTGGGATGAAGGAGGAGCCGGGGGGTGCAGAGGTTCGACCACAGCTTCAAGGCGCTCCCTCGAGGCGCTATGCTGGGATGGAGGAGCCGGGAGTGCTGACCACAGCTTCAAGGCGCTCCATCGAGGCGCTATGCTGGGATGGAGGAGCCGGGAGTGCTGACCACCACTTCTAGGCGCTCCCTCGAGGCGCTATGCTGGGATGGTGGAGGAGCAGGAGGTGCTGAGGTTCGACCACAGCTTCAAGGCGCTCCCACGAGGCGCTATGCTGGGATGGAGGAGCCGGGGGTGCTGAGGTTCGACCACAGCTTCAAGGCGCTCCCTCGAGGTGCTATGCTGGGATGGAGGAGCCGGGGTTGCTGAGGTTCGACCATAGCTTCAAGGCGCTCCCTCGAGGCGCTATGCTGGGATGGCGGAGCCGGTGGTGCTAAGGTTCGACCGCAGCTTCTGAGGTTCTGTGACAATTTTAAGTGATGTTTTCGACTCGCACGAATATGGTCGAGTCTGGTATCTAAGAACCGCAAATGACGAGTTTAGTAAGTGTGCGCAGTTTCGCTGTGCTAACTTAAACCGTTCGTTTGATATGTGGGTTTTTCATCTGTACCCACGGGTTCCATTTTAGATACGGCATCCATTTTGTCTCTTGCCCTCAAGTAGCCAGCGAACGGACACTGTCCGCTTCGTCACCCTGGGACTCTCAGGATATTTGTGGAAGACACATGTACTTTGTAAATATCTTTTACGATGAGGGGGATGATACTGTAAGGCAGATGGCCCCGCTCGAGGCTCATCTTGCCGTCCAGTTTATTGTCACAGCCGTGCATCTCATTAGGCACGTCCCTTTGATGCCTGTATCTCGTGTTTCCCGATACCTCCCCTTTCACACTCTTTTCAATCCCCCACTGTCTCCATCTTCCTCTGCACCTGTCTTTGTCCCTATTTCGATCTGTTTTACTGCCGATTGGAATTCACTAATGTTGGGAAGATGGGTTTTTACAGTTGGGAACCGCCAAATGTTTCCGCACTTATGTTCCGGACCTTATGTGCACCAAAGTGACCAAAGCGACCCCTCTGAGGGATAATTATGGGAACCAGGTTGTAAACTTTTGTGTATCATGTTGTCCTATGAGTTAATTTTGTATAAAAGGAGCGATCCACAGAGCCAATTTGAAGCAGTCTCCCCAAGTTGCACGTGTTGTACTTGTCGTGACTTCTGTGTTCCCTGCAGTAATAAACCTTGAATCTTTGACGCCGAAGGAAGTGTCCCGTGTCTCTGTAATTTGTGCGCCGAAACAGGTATCCCATGAAGGTTATAGGTGTTGTTCCCTGGCACCGCTGGTACTGTTAAAAAGTCCAGTCCTTCAGTTGGCGCCCAACGTGGGGCGACTTCAGCGGTACCGGTCCGGTCCAAAGCCTGATGATCGTGAGGAACTTCGTGTGAAATCTCCGAGGGAAGGTGCACCCCGCTTCATCGATCCTGTTGTCGAAATAAGTGGCCCGAAGTTTTTCCCTACGAAGATTCCCGCCTCCTGATGGCTGCAACGGACCGATGCCCTGACTGTCGACCTGTCTTCGACGCCCGGCGTAGACCTTATGTACAAGCGAGACGATAGACGGGCCTTCCTGGTGACGCCATTGAAGTTCTGAGTTAAGTATTTGTGGGTCGCTCCCAGTCCTTAGTGGTTGTTCTAGCTTTTTGAAAGCTTTGTGGTTAGCCTTTAAGGCTTTGTGGTAATAGCTCACTGAGCTTTGTAATAGCCTCCTCAGGCTTTGTGGTTAGCTCTCCGAGCTTTGTAATAGCCTTAAGGCTTTGTTGTATTGCATGGTTCCATTGCATTTGTGGTTCTTAGTATTGGTTCTTAGTATTATTTGACAGTTGCAATTGCCAAAAACCGAGGGTTTTGACTTACACGAGGTTTTATTGCTTCGGTAATCCTTGAAGTTTGATACTAGGTTAGTGTGCACGATGCCTAGTGTTGGAAATGGGATCCCCGGCTGGCCAGGGCTTTCGCCAAAGTCAGTCAGAGACCACCACACCCAAGTCAGGGCAAGGGAGTCACACGCCAAGATAACCCCTGCTCACCCTCTAGGTAACGTGGCGCGAGCAGCAAGGCTAAACTTGGAGGCGATGTAGGCTAAGTATTTGCGCACGCACCCCAGCAACAACAACCAAAGGCCCACCACAAAGGAAACTCCACACAAGGTTATATAAAAATAGCCTTTGTATTACACCAAAACACATTAGATAAAACACACACTTTACAATGTGCCAGAGGCACGGGCAGAATTTACAAGGGATATGTACAAGACAGGGCCATCTGGACCACTGTCAGGAATCAGAAGTAGCACTTTCAGAAATAGCACTTAGTACATAGAATATAGCACAAAATAGCACACAACCAGTAATTACTGGTAACCAGGACCTCACTAGCACCACCTGTACTAGGGAGAAAACAACCACCTATGTATTACAATACCTGTAGGGGTGTAAGAGGAAAACACATGATGCAATGCATAACATTCATTCAGAGGTGTAAAGGCACATGACGCATAACAATACATTCAGAGGTGCAAGGAACAGCAACACCATAGCGCAAAATCCACATTCGCCACCACCTGTGGCAGTCCCTGTGTCCCAATGTCAGGGCCTAAACGTGGCAGCTGCCCACAAAGTGCTGGGCAGCTGGGAAGCGAGGCTAGGGGGGGACAACGTTGGAGCCTCTCAGGCTCTGCACAAAGCACTTGTTTCCCCTTGAGCCTCGCTGGGCTCTTCACGCTACCAAATGCCTCCTCTGAGCCTCTCTGGGCTCTGAAACACAATGTGGGCACTCAGGAGCCTCTCTGCGCTCGAATTATGCCAAATTGCGCCCGAGCCTCGCAGGCTCTAAAGAACAAGGCAGCCCGTCGTTGGAGTCCCCCCTCTGGGGGCTCGAGATCACTAACAGGCCCCGGGAGCCTCTCAGGGCTCTCCCACAATGGCGGCACTCACGTTGGAGCCTTGACGGGCTCGAGATACCCACAATGCCCCCAGGTAGGTTCCTGCAACCCGGATGGCACAGGGGGGAGGGGCGGGCACCGGCAATGTGCCCCGACGCCCTCCTCCCTTCGTCTGTACCGACGGAGTCCCCCCAGGCCCGGCTCCACTTACCGGGCGACTTCTTCCTGGAGTGCTGGACTCTTCTCCCACACCGGGGAGCTCCACTCTGGTCCCGGTCGTGCTGCGGCGGCTCTTGGGCTGGGAAGGCAGGCGCCGCTCTCCCTCCTCACTCACCGGATCCCGGGGTCGGCTCCCGGCAGCTTCCGGCTTCCTCTGTCCTCTCGGCTGCGGTGGGCGGGACTTCCGGTCGGCCGCGCACCGATTGGCCGGCCGGACAACCACTTCCGGGTCGTCGCGGGCAGCGCGGCGGCCCGGCTCAGGCACTGCAGGCGGGGGATGAATGTACCGAGGGGTGGCCTCCCTCGAGGTAAATTATAATTCGGAAACAGCGGCAATGTCCCGGGCAGGGTGGGCACCTGCCAGGGGACTCTGAAATCAGCAAAAGCGGCGTGGGCAGCCGCGGAAGGGCAATGACAGCGCTCCCAGCGCTTAGCCGATAAATAAAGCGCTTCTAAGCGCTAGGGCCGCAAATAAAGCGCTCCCCAGCGCTACAAGCCACAAGAAAGCGTTCCAAAGCGATATAGCAGAACAAAAGCGCTCCCAGGCGCTAGGAGGAATCTGCAAGCGCTTCCAAGCGCTAAGAGGCAATTCCAGCGCTCCCAGCGCTAGAGGACAGCCCAAAGTCCAGCAAAAGTCCTTTCAAGGGGCAAGGGGCAAGGCTGGGCCCAGAGCCAGCACACTGGGTCTCCAGGCAGGGAGACACCCCAAGTGGCGGTCCTCTGGCCCAGCAGCAGCAACAGCCCCCTCAGGATCCTGGAAGAGAACAACTTCAGTGGGGACACAGCCCCATTTTTATACAGTGCATTCCTTTGTTCAAGGGTACAGAGTGGGGGCGGAACCAGTCGCAGCTGGTTCTTGAGTACTCTGTTTACCTCAACCACCCTCTCTATTCACTGGCAAGGCTTGGGTCATTAGACACACCACAGGGGGGCGGAGCCAGCATTGTGTGGGGAAAACCCAGCCCATCCAGGACACAGGTACACTCCTCCCACACATCACTCATGCTAATCTCCCACTCACCACCGGGCAGACCCATCCAGACTTCCTGGAGCCTGGCATGCCAGCCAGCTCCAGCCAATCACACGCCAGCACCCTCACAGCACACGTACAGCCATGTCTAGAAATGGCGCTTCGCTACTAGACACATACATGCTGCATACACCGTTGCGCAGCATTCACTCACACGAGTTCACACATACCAGACTCAAGCCTGTACACCCCACGCATCAGGAACTACCAGGGACACATACATTCCCCATGCATTCCTATGGGCGGGCAGGCCTAGCTCAGCACATGCACTCAGAGTGCGCACGCACTTTCCCCTGGGACACAGTGAAAGTGCGCAGAATCCAAAAATCACCATCTTCAGGTCACCATTTCAAGCAAAAAGTCTCGGGGTGAACCTGCCCTAAGGGCCAAAGTCCAACATAACCCCCTTCCAGCCAAAACGCAGGGGAGACCAATCACCACCGTGATGGACTTCCCTGCTTGGGGCGATAGAACACGGACGCAGGCCCGCAACTGCAGGGACACCCTCCTGTTCTACGCCACGGTGAACCCATGGGATTCCCTCTAAACACACTGTCTGGACCAACTGGGCTACCCCACTGGTACTCCCAAGTTGTCCGCGGCCAGGACCAGGCCCTGGGCCACCCAGGTGCCACTGGTCCATGCCAATTCGCAGAGCGGGGGGTAGTAACCCCTGGCACATAGGAGCCATTCTCCACTCTCCCTGTCTGCAAGACAGGACTAGACTGCCACTGGTTCTCCAGCCTAGGGCCTACAACCTCAGGCGGACCAGGAGTCTCGGGGAAGGCTCTCCTTCCCTTACCTCTTCTCCTAGGGTTCCTCCTCCTCCGGCGAGGGGTACACCTAGAACGCCATTCCAACCCAGGGCTTATCCACTCAGGTTGCACCGGGGTCAGAGGTGGGCTCTCCCACCCTCTGCACCCCCTTCCAGACGTCTGCCCTCTCCCAACTGGAGAAGTTCCTCTGGAAGAAGAACCGGTCAGGACACTGGTTACAGTCGTCCTACCCTTCAGGTCAGGCTGATCCTGAACCTGGCCTTCCAACCTCTGGTCTAAAACCTTCGGTGGAACAATTGCCTGGCACTCCAGGACTTCTGGGGATTCACACGCAATCCCCCTGAGGCTAACAAATAACACATCTGTCGTGTGACTGTCTGACTGGCGCAGATCTCCCGCCCTCTGTCCACCTGACAGTGCGTGACGATCCCCCAGACCAGAAGTGGCGCCACCCGGGTCACTACACGGGAACCTAGCCCAACTGGGTAGTCCCTGACCCACTGGTCCTTCCACTGGGGAACTCCCCCAATCACTCCTCACTCTGGACTCCTGTACCCTCCCTACCGGAGCGGTACTGCCAGACTCTAGAACCACAGGAGCTCTGGTTACAGACGCTCCAGGTCCTCTACTCACTAGGAGATCCTCCTCAAATGGACTAACAGGACAGCCTAGGTCCCCAACCTGGTGTTCCCTCAAGAAACCATCCAGGTTCTGAGACAGGGCTTCGGGCCTCTGGGGGCTCTCAGCCACCCACTGACTCCTGCTCCACTGAGCCAGGCAGTCAGCCCCTCCACCCTTCTCACTATACTGGGACCTCGCTGGGCTACACTGAGCCTCTTCCACCACGCTGGGCTGGAAGATCCCTGACCCACTACTTTTGGAGTCACTCACCAATGACTCTACAGAACCTCTGGTCCCTTCCCAGCGGTCTGCTTCCTCTGCCAGCTCACATGGTTCAGACAATCCACACCCTAACAGGTGCTGGCGCAACCCTGGTGAACAACAACTGAGCAACTGCTCTCTTAGAAACATATCGAACAATAGGTCCCAATCACATTTCGTGGGCTCCCGTACCCAATCACACAGGGCTTCACAACAGTCATCCTCAAAGTCTTCCCAAGACTGATGTGACGGTTTCCTAAGGTTCCTAAACCTCAACCTATTCTCCTCCTCTGGGGAAACAGGAACCATACTCTGGGAACTGGGACTTTCTAGACTGAGATTTAAATAGCTGCCACCACTGGACCCAACCCTCCCTGGGGGATCCAGACACTCAACACTGCGCGCAGGGGATAGTCTACCCTCCAGAGCTACTTTGCCTCTGGTGGCGGCCCTCTCAGCCTCCTCTATCCTGTCCTGCGCTAAGACCCTCTCGGTCTCCAGCTGTTGCTTCTTAACCTCCAGCTGTTGCCTTCTAATGCCCAGCTGTGCCATAGCCTGGGCATGCTCCAACCTGAGCCTCTCTAAAGCCAGCTGGTGCTCCCTTTCTCTCCTCCTATCTTCCAGCTCCTCTGGGGACAGGGAAAGGGATGAGGCGCTGCCTCCTAAACTGGACCCAGCAAGGGACTCCCTATCTATGGGGTCCTCACTATCTGCTGGCGTCCCTGTGCTATCATCTTCTTCCTCCTCCTCAGACTCTTCAGGGCTCCCCTCTGACCCACCACCCTCATGGTGTGAGACCCGGGCCCTCTCCGCACTGTGCTCACGCTCCCAGTCATCCTTCTGCCATTGGATCAGGTTACCCCTAAGTTGGGACTGGGTGTCTGACTCATTCACTGCAATGTCTCTCTCTTCGCAAAACTCTCTCAGTTCATGCAAAAACAGACCCCAGACATTAAAAGCAGACTCCATCTTGGCAAGATGCTCACAGACACGTGCAACACAGGGGACTGAACAATCTGAAGTAAGAGGACACAATTCCAAAACTTCAACAATCTCCTTATCAAAGAGAACTCATACTCATGCGTCCAGGAAAACACACCATTCATCCACACACACCCTCCCCTCGGATCGGTAAGGTAGTTTCTACCACCCCTGACTTCTCAACCTGACCAAAAGCGACACAGGTACCAAACTCTGGAAGCAGGGCGGGGGACAAATGTACTGAACACAATCAAATGACACTCTTCAGGAGAAGAAAATAATGAAACTTCCAAAACAATACAATCCCCTAAAATGTGGTCATCTAAAATGCAGAGTTTTGTGGTATGGCCAGTTACTACTAAGGTACAACGCAATCACAAATCCTTATCCCGCCGCTTGCCGCCAATGTTGGAAATGGGATCCCCGGCTGGCCAGGGCTTTCGCCAAAGTCAGTCAGAGACCACCACACCCAAGTCAGGGCAAGGGAGTCACACGCCAAGATAACCCCTGCTCACCCTCTAGGTAACGTGGCGCGAGCAGCAAGGCTAAACTTGGAGGTGATGTAGGCTAAGTATTTGCGCACGCACCCCAGCAACAACAACCAAAGGCCCACCACAAAGGAAACTCCACACAAGGTTATATAAAAATAGCCTTTGTATTACACCAAAACACATTAGATAAAACACACACTTTACAATGTGCCAGAGGCACGGGCAGAAGTTACAAGGGGATATGTACAAGACAGGGCCATCTGGACCACTGTCAGGAATCAGAAGTAGCACTTTCAGAAATAGCACTTAGTACATAGAATATAGCACAAAATAGCACAAAACCAGTAATTACTGGTAACCAGGACCTCACTAGCACCACCTGTACTAGGGAGAAAACAACCACCTATGTATTACAATACCTGTAGGGGTGTAAGAGGAAAACACATGATGCAATGCATAACATTCATTCAGAGGTGTAAAGGCACATGACGCATAACAATACATTCAGAGGTGCAAGGAACAGCAACACCATAGCGCAAAATCCACATTCGCCACCACCTGTGGCAGTCCCTGTGTCCCAATGTCAGGGCCTAAACGTGGCAGCTGCCCACAAAGTGCTGGGCAGCTGGGAAGCGAGGCTAGGGGGGGACAACGTTGGAGCCTCTCAGGCTCTGCACAAAGCACTTGTTTCCCCTTGAGCCTCGCTGGGCTCTTCACGCTACCAAATGCCTCCTCTGAGCCTCTCTGGGCTCTGAAACACAATGTGGGCACTCAGGAGCCTCTCTGCGCTCGAATTATGCCAAATTGCGCCCGAGCCTCGCAGGCTCTAAAGAACAAGGCAGCCCGTCGTTGGAGTCCCCCCTCTGGGGGCTCGAGATCACTAACAGGCCCCGGGAGCCTCTCAGGGCTCTCCCACAATGGCGGCACTCACGTTGGAGCCTTGACGGGCTCGAGATACCCACAATGCCCCCAGGTAGGTTCCTGCAACCCGGATGGCACAGGGGGGAGGGGCGGGCACCGGCAATGTGCCCCGACGCCCTCCTCCCTTCGTCTGTACCGACGGAGTCCCCCCAGGCCCGGCTCCACTTACCGGGCGACTTCTTCCTGGAGTGCTGGACTCTTCTCCCACACCGGGGAGCTCCACTCTGGTCCCGGTCGTGCTGCGGCGGCTCTTGGGCTGGGAAGGCAGGCGCCGCTCTCCCTCCTCACTCACCGGATCCCGGGGTCGGCTCCCGGCAGCTTCCGGCTTCCTCTGTCCTCTCGGCTGCGGTGGGCGGGACTTCCGGTCGGCCGCGCACCGATTGGCCGGCCGGACAACCACTTCCGGGTCGTCGCGGGCAGCGCGGCGGCCCGGCTCAGGCACTGCAGGCGGGGGATGAATGTACCGAGGGGTGGCCTCCCTCGAGGTAAATTATAATTCGGAAACAGCGGCAATGTCCCGGGCAGGGTGGGCACCTGCCAGGGGACTCTGAAATCAGCAAAAGCGGCGTGGGCAGCCGCGGAAGGGCAATGACAGCGCTCCCAGCGCTTAGCCGATAAATAAAGCGCTTCTAAGCGCTAGGGCCGCAAATAAAGCGCTCCCCAGCGCTACAAGCCACAAGAAAGCGTTCCAAAGCGATATAGCAGAACAAAAGCGCTCCCAGGCGCTAGGAGGAATCTGCAAGCGCTTCCAAGCGCTAAGAGGCAATTCCAGCGCTCCCAGCGCTAGAGGACAGCCCAAAGTCCAGCAAAAGTCCTTTCAAGGGGCAAGGGGCAAGGCTGGGCCCAGAGCCAGCACACTGGGTCTCCAGGCAGGGAGACACCCCAAGTGGCGGTCCTCTGGCCCAGCAGCAGCAACAGCCCCCTCAGGATCCTGGAAGAGAACAACTTCAGTGGGGACACAGCCCCATTTTTATACAGTGCATTCCTTTGTTCAAGGGTACAGAGTGGGGGCGGAACCAGTCGCAGCTGGTTCTTGAGTACTCTGTTTACCTCAACCACCCTCTCTATTCACTGGCAAGGCTTGGGTCATTAGACACACCACAGGGGGGCGGAGCCAGCATTGTGTGGGGAAAACCCAGCCCATCCAGGACACAGGTACACTCCTCCCACACATCACTCATGCTAATCTCCCACTCACCACCGGGCAGACCCATCCAGACTTCCTGGAGCCTGGCATGCCAGCCAGCTCCAGCCAATCACACGCCAGCACCCTCACAGCACACGTACAGCCATGTCTAGAAATGGCGCTTCGCTACTAGACACATACATGCTGCATACACCGTTGCGCAGCATTCACTCACACGAGTTCACACCTACCAGACTCAAGCCTGTACACCCCACGCATCAGGAACTACCAGGGACACATACATTCCCCATGCATTCCTATGGGCGGGCAGGCCTAGCTCAGCACATGCACTCAGAGTGCGCACGCACTTTCCACTGGGACACAGTGAAAGTGCGCAGAATCCAAAAATCACCATCTCCAGGTCACCATTTCAAGCAAAAAGTCTCGGGGTGAACCTGCCCTAAGGGCCAAAGTCCAACACCTAGCCATAGTGATTTGTTTCGTATTTTCAAATGTTGCGCAATGGATTCCCGGTTGGAGGACTCGTGTCCGATACCTCCAGTTGGAACTCCGATACATGATCTTTATAGTCGACATGGGGTGGGTCCTATAATATATAATGATTACTGGATCCGCTATACAAAGAAAGACGGTGACCTTAGATGGCCACCACACGGAACTTTTGAACTTTCGATTTTAGATAATCTTGAGGCTAAATTATTTTTAAAGAAAGCTAGGCCAGCTATGTTTGATTTCTTTCGGATATGGCGTAAAGAGGCCAAACAGAAAGAAATCAAACAACTTAAAAAAGATAAAAAGCAAGAGTTTGTTCCGATAATGCAAGCTATAAAAGAATGTAGACAAGACAAAGAAGAAAAAGATATGGAAATCGCTACTAGATTGCATCACATGAAAATAGATAAATGTTACCCAGTTTTACCAAATAATCTAGAAAAGAAAGAAGAAGATTTAAAGGAGGATTCCTTGTTATCATACTTGATGAAATCACCGCCTCCTTATGTACAGGGGGCTACTGCTCCTGCAGTTCCTCCTATAGCTCCTCCTGTTGTTCCTCTTGTTGCTCCAGCGGCTGCGGGCCAGCCCGCTGTTAACCCTATGTTTGTTCCACCACCTGTTCTTGTTCCTACTGCTCCTGTACCTGTACCTTCGCAGACTGTTGTTTCTGCTACTCCGACTACCTTGTCCGTTCCTACTATGCCTTCCTTCACCTCCAGTGTTGTTGCCCCTGTTTTTCTTTCCCCTTCTGTTCGTAAGCGTGTTCCTAACTCTGTTGCTACTCTTTATTCACCTCTTTCTGGTCCGTTATTTTCGTCTGATCCATCTGACACTCCTCAGAGACGGAGTCAGATCCCTAGTGGTAGGGAGAAAGAGACGTTAGTAACAATGGCACATAAGTGGATAAGACATCCTGCTGTTTACACTCCACGCGTAGTCTTTGATACGTTTTCTCAGTTTAATGAGCCTACGCAGAGATTCGTATTTGAGGAGATGTGTAACTTTTTGAGGGAAGAATGGTACAATAATGATGTAGATGATGTACCGTCCGACATAATTGAACTTCAAAGTCACTTTTCGAACGGTATGATTATAGGAGACGATGTACGACGTGCAGTGGAACGCTTATTAGCATTCAGACCCACAGCACATTCTCGGATATCATTAGATGATACCACTGAGAACTGGAAAGCGGTTCCTGGTCAGTATCCCATGAGAGAAGTCCCGCCACTGTGGGTGCCTGGAGATCCGCAAGCTACCACATTTTCGAAGGGTGTGGATACATCTTCCATGGAAACGATCGGAAGTTTTGCAAGTGAAGCAATCCTTACCCGATCCGCGTAAAAATCCGGCTGGTTATTATAAGGAGTTATCACAACTAATAGAAGCTTCTATTATGAATATTGCCGACATCGACATGTTGTTTGGCAATGTTGTACCGCAACCAGTTTGGGCTAAAATTCGTCAAGCCAATCACGCAGCTGAATTAGGGGGTGATTGGGCTGCACTGCTAGCAGCTGATGCATTACAAGTTGGTGGGGCTAAACCTGAACAGTTGATCTTGGATTTGCCTCAGAAAATCATTACGCTCATGAAAACTCTCATGCCAGCGATGAAGGTGAACTGGGATAAGTTATCAGCTTGTAAGCAAAAGAAAGACGAGAGTGTCTCAGATTTCTTTACAAGGTTCGAGGAAGCGTTTGTCGACCACAGCGGCCAGGACATGGGCGCTGAGGGAGGCCAGCGGTTATTCGTTGACAAATTCGTGTCAAATTTGCTGCCTGAACTATGCAACAAATTAAAGAATTCAGAAAGTGCGTGGGCAATTTCAACCCCTGCGCAAATACTAGCAACGGCTCAGTATTATGAGAATAGGGAAAAGGAAGAAAGTGATCGTGTAGAAAAGAAAACTAAGGAGCTCAAAACGAAAGTTTTGTTGCAGCAAGCATACCCTCCACGATCAAACCAAAATGATTCACAACAGCAGTATCGACCGCGAGCACAGCCCGATAGAACACAGCCGCGCTCTGACAACTTTGATCCCAGATTTTCACTTGGGTATAATCAGTGCGCATATTGTAGGAAAGAGGGACACCTAAAATATGATTGTCTTGCTTTACAGGACCGTCTGAATGGTGTGTCGACACGAGGAAATCGTGGCGGTGGTCCTCAACAGGCACCACGTGGTAGAGGTCGTGGTTCATTCCACAATCAGAGTGATCGTTATCAAAATCAATCAGATGTAAATAATTACTTTGACCAGCGAAATACGGGGTCAGTTCGATCTGCACAGTATAATGTTGATGATTATTATATAGACCACGAGACTGTTGTAAATGACCACTACTAGGACAGCCAACGACAAAGAGAGGGAGTAGTGTCAGTTCCGGTCGATCAGAGTGGGCCTTACGTTGCAGTGACTACATCGGGTGTAGTTGAGCCTTTTCTGTTAGACACTGGTGCGACGAAAAGTTCCATCATGCATTCAAAACTCCCTGGCGCACCTTTGTCTGGCTTAACGAATGTTTCCGTTGGATTCTCTGGCGCCCCTGTTAGTAACCCAGTCTCAAACCCTTTGCCTCTTATGATTGGATCTCGTGAGCTAACGGCTCCACTGATTCTATCTACAGGTTGTGGTGAAAATCTTTTGGGCCTGGATTTGTTGAAACGATTATATGCAACATTGTATTGTTCCCCCGAAGGAGTGGAGCTTACATTGGGAAGGAGAGTGATCTCTCCCATGTATTTATCGGTTGATAAATTCCCACCGGAATTGAATTCCCTCCCTGCGTCCTTATGGGCCACAGGTCCCAATGACGTGGGCCTGTTAGACATTCCACCCTATGTGATTCAATTGAAACCAAATGCGCGATTACCGCGTTTACCTCAATATCGTATTTCTCTTGAGGGCGAACGAGCGCTGTTAGCAATCGTTCATGATCTGATTGGAAAAGGTGTTGTTGAAGAAACTCGTGGAAACGTGTGTAATAGCCCTGTATTGCCAATTCTGAAACGAACTGACCCAACTAAACCTCCAGTGTATCGTTTTGTTATAGATTTGAGAGAGGTAAACAAAATAGTGGTTCCGCAATTTCCTGTGGTCCCCGACATTACGGCTTTATTAACAATGATTCCGGCATCTGCCTCCTGGTTCACAGTGATCGATCTAAAGAATGCTTTCTTTAGCATCCCGATTGCAGAGGAAAGCAGAGACCTATTCGGATTCTCATTAGGAGGTCGCAGTTTTAGGCTAAAACGCGCTCCACAGGGCTACTGTGAGAGTCCGTCAATCTACAGCCAAGCACTTAAAGGTCAGCTTGATGCCTTTGTATTGCCTAAAGGTGCAGCTTTGATTCAATACGTTGACGATCTTTTAGTGGCATCTGATACGGAGGCCATTTGCAAAACGGCTACAGTATCATTATTGCACTATCTACATGACTTGCACCACAAGGTATCGCCTTCAAAGCTACAGTATTGTTGTCAAGAAGTTACCTATCTAGGTCACTTATTGTCAAAAGAAGGGAGAAGGTTGACCCCAGAGAGAATTGCAGCGATTTCCCGAATGACTGTGCCAAAAACCCAAAGAGATGTTCGTGCCTTTTTAGGTATTACGTCCTACTGCAGACAATGGATTCCAAATTTTTCATTGTTGGCGAAACCATTGATAGCCCTTACGTGCAAGGACGTTTCATCCCCAGTACCTTGGTCTGAAGAATGTCAGAAAAGTTTTTCTGAATTGCGTGATGCGCTGTGTTCGGCTCCTGTGTTGGGTACTCCTGACTACAGTAAGCCATTTACATTATACGTTCACGAGAGGGATGGTTGCGCGTTGAGTGGTTTGACACAATCTTTTGGTGGTAAGCAACGCCCATGTGCCTACTTTTCTTCGACTTTAGACCCAGTAGCAAGAGCTTTGCCAAGTTGCTTAAGGGCAACAGCGGCAGCTGCGGCGTCCATTCGACAGTCCGCAGGTCTAGTCATGGATAATATGCTCACGGTAATGGTTCCGCATGCAGTCGACACTCTATTGAACCGAACGAAAACTCAACATCTGACGAGCGCAAGATTGTCTGGATATGAGTTGACGTTGCTGGCCAGTCATATACGGATAAAACGATGTAATGTGTTGAATCCAGCAACATTGCTGCCGATCGACACAGAATCAAGTGGTAAAGCAGTACATGACTGCTATCTCAAAACTGAAGAGGAAACTAAAGGTCGCATTGACCTAAAAGATACTCCATTGACAGATCCCGATGGTACTTTGTATGTGAATGGTTCTTGTTTCAAGTTACCGAACGGTGATGTGACAACTGCATATGCTGTAGTTACATTGAGAACGATTGTGGAAAGCGCAAGGTTAAGTCAGAATTCGGCTCAGGCTGCTGAGTTAATTGCTTTGACGAGAGCGTGTGTGTTGTCTAAAGATAAACGGGTGAATGTGTTTACAGATAGCCAGTATGCGTTTGGTGTGGCACATAGTTTTGGACGACTGTGGAGAGAGAGAGGATTCCTTACGTCACATGGTACGAAGATTCAGCATGGCCAGCTTGTAAATGATCTTTTGGATGCACTTACGTTGCCTAAGCAAGTGGCGATTGTTAAATGTAGTGCGCATCGTAAAGTGATGGATGATGTTGGTCGTGGCAATGCGTTTGCGGATGAGACTGCTAAGGAGACTGCCCGGAACCTTAGCACTCGAATGTATGTGACGAGTTCGGTTAGGTGGCCTGCAGAATCAAGTATGTGTGAGAACACTATCGAGAGTGTGAAAGCAATTCAGAATGAGGCCACCGAGACTGAAAAGACGAAGTGGAAAGAAAGTACGGGAAAGTTGGATGCGAATGGTTGTTGGACTGACTTATCGGAACAGAAAAGATGGATGTTGCCTGATGCGTATGTGCTGGCTATTGTGACTATGGCGCATGGGTTAGCACATATTAGCGCGAAAGGTATCTGTAAATTGCTGTTTCCTGTGTGGAAGAATGATGGTATTACGAAATGTGCTGAACGCTTGGTTAAGAATTGTATGGTGTGTTTGATGCACAATCCTGGTAAGGGCACTCCCACTCCACCTGGCCATTTTGCTCCTCCTGCGTACCCTTTCGAAGTTATCCAGTTAGACTTTATCCACATGGAGAGATGTAATAATTTGAAGTATGTGCTGGTTGTGGTGTGTGCATTTTCTAGGTGGATTGAGGCCTACCCCCTTAAGGATAATATGGCTTTATCCACGGCAAAAATTTTACTCAAAGAGTATTTTTCCCGCTACGGAATGCCTCGGGTTGTGTGGTCAGACAACGGAAGTGAGTTTGTTGGGAGCGTGATGAAGAGTGTGTGTCGCGGGTTAGGGATTGTACAGAAATTTCATAGTGCCAATCATCCTCAGTCAGCCGGTTTGGTTGAAGGGTACAATGGCACCCTTAAACTAAAACTAGCAAAGATTCAGGCTACGACAGGTCTTTCGTGGCCTGACGCTTTACCCTTAGCATTACTGTCAACAAGGGCAACTGTACACTCCCGAGTAGGGCTCAGTCCCTATGAAATAGTGTTCGGTCGTCCTGCCAATGTTTGGGGGGTCCCTAGACCGGGTGCCTTTTGTGAACTTGAGTATCCAATGTTAATCGATTATCTTCATGACTTGACTGCTAAACTGAGGTTAATTCACCAACAGGTTCACGAAGCATTGCCGACACAGACGGAGGGTCCAGGCCACCAGCTCCAGCCCGGAGATTGGGTGGTAACGCGCAATTTTTCGCGCAAGAACAATTTGGATCCCAGGTTCACTGGACCCTATCAGGTCCTCCTTGCCACGAGAACTGCAGTTCGTCTTGAGGGGCGGAAAAATTGGGTGCATGCCACCCATACCAAGAAAGTCCCCATTCCGTTGCCAGCAGACTCGTGGGTAAGGAAAGGCATTGCATCAACTGAAACCGAAGGATTGCCGGCGTTGGTACCTTTCAGCGACGCACAACCTGTCGGAGAATCCTCAGTGCAGCAAAAAGGCATTATTGAACACTTGTCATCAGAAAACTCAAGACCAGAACATTCAGCTGATCAACAGGGCGTTGTCCCTTCAACGGATCTTTTGTTTAACGAACAGACACGTCCTGGGAAAACCCGATATTTTTTAAGATCCAGCACTAAAGACTAATAAACCCCGTTCTGTCCCTTGACAAGTGCATTATCCCGTTTTCCATGATCAGTTTGAACACTCATACTATTGTAATTATTTTGTATATATTCATTGAGCTTCGTTCCTTACATTTTTTTGTTTCCACAGCCGAGAGACATTTGTTTTTGATATATATATATATATATATATATATATGTGAAATAAAGGCCGTAGGGCCGCGCGTGTACTTCCTCCTGGTTAGTAGGTCTTGACGCTAGGTTAAAGACCGTCGATTCCTGGGAACTCCTAGGAATTGACTATTGCTACACAGAACGAAGTGCGTCAAGAAACGTTGCGGACGGTCATAGGGAATGGCATTTTTGAAGCTGATGGACTTGGAAAAAGCTCAAGCACAAAGATTCAAGCTGCAGCAACTCAGTCGTACCAAATGTTTTGTGTTCCAAATATTTGTACTGTTTGCGACTGTTTCAGCGTTATTGGCGGGTGGAGTGTACTACACAATGTCTTACTTCTTGCCTTCTACTATACCTACTCCTACCCCTAATCTTAAACTCATCTCCACTGACTCTCCTCATTCTTTTCACATCTTACCTGAACACGAGCAGGCTAGACGTGCAGAATTCCGCAACAATTCCTTTATTCAACTCCTTCATCAGCATCAGTTAGTGGTTAACACTACTAATTGCTGGGTGTGTGGGTTGATGCCACATACTACGGATAAGGGAATTCCATATCTGGTGTTACCGTATAGCTCCCAAGGGTCTGCTCGAGCATTTCAAACAATGTTTCGAAGCGCACTGGGTTTCCACCCCATTCGAGAACCACGTTCCCCCTACTCTGGTCCTACCTCGTACCAAAAATCTTTGTCTATAGCAATAGAGGATTTAGATAGCGATATCTATGATCCCTCGCTAATCCCTGAAGAAGAGGTACAAGCCTATAGGGTCCTAAGTAGAGGCGAATATAGTGTGTTCACTGGTGAAAAACAGCTTAAAAGCTCGCCTCCGATATGGGTCGTACCCCACACTGGAAATTTTTGTTTAATAGGTCGCGGCCGTAGATCGAAAGCCCGACTTGGAGAGAGTGCTTGCACTGAAAATTATATATTGCCAATGGTCTCGTCCCCTGTGTTTTTGGCTGCCAAGGGTACATACTTTATTTGTCATGATCGTGCGTATGCATGGTTGCCCTCTGACTTCATGGGCTCATGTTTTATCGCAAACTTGTTGCCTCCGACATTTACTGTAGATGCAGATTATCACAAAACTAGAGTTGTGAGAGGCGTAATTAGCGAAGAGGATACTGCCGGTCAAGAGGCAGGAGACTTTTTCAAGGGTTTCCTCCCATTTTGGGGACCTATGGTTAATAGTAGGAACCTGAGACAGTTGACTCGAGTGGTAGAATCGACAGCTAATATTACTGCCAGTGCCCTTGGTAATATCACCACAGAACTTCAGGCGGATAGACTTATGACGTTACAAAACCGTATGGTTTTAGATGTGATCTTAGCAGATCGAGGTGGGGTATGTAAGGTGATCCATTCGAGCTGCTGTATTTTCATTCCTGATAACGCTCCGACTGTCTATCAAGCCATCTCGAAGTTGCATAAGATCTCCGAATCCATACACGTGGATATAGGAGATTGGACGCTACTTGGATGGTTTTGGGGCCTGATGTCGACTTGGGGTTGGAAAATTCTGACGATCATTGGAGTCGTTGTAGCGTTCCTGTTCACGTGTTGCCTTTGCGTGCAGTGCGGTCTTGCCTTATGTGGCCTCTGTGCTACAACGTGTATGAGACAGCCACCTGTTACCAAAGGGTCTCGGTTGGACAGAGCTATGCTACAGCAACATCTCGAGGGTCTGATGAATATCGAATATGATTCCGACTAGTGCTTGCCTACATGAGGGCAAAAGGAGCGTCTGAGGTTCTGTGACAATTTTAAGTGATGTTTTCGACTCGCACGAATATGGTCGAGTCTGGTATCTAAGAACCGCAAATGACGAGTTTAGTAAGTGTGCGCAGTTTCGCTGTGCTAACTTAAACCGTTCGTTTGATATGTGGGTTGTTGGACAGGCCGCATGTTCGAGCTGTCCCCCCTCCCCGCAATGGGACCAGGACCCTGGCTCTCCCTGCATCCCCAGCCAGAGTCCACAAACGACCACCCGAAGTACCCTGCAATCCCTCCACTACAAGACACCAGCTCCGGACCCAGCTGGCCCGGGTCACCATCTACCCCACGACATCGACCCGGCCGCCATCTTGGGGCACTGCAGCACGAGGCCGCGTGGCCTCAACTCGACCCTAACCCAGGGCCCGGCCGGCCCCGACATCGAGGCCCCACCATCCTCCCAGGAGGCAGAGTGATCACTTGGCGAGTCAATGGGAGAAGGAATCGTCAACGGCTCTCCTCCGCCAGGTGTCGATCACCCCAGGCCGCCTGGGCGCTGGCTCCACCCCCCTGCTGGGTGTCTGGACTCCCTCATCCCGGACCTCCCGGCCCCCAGGCGCGAGGGTCCGGACATCAAAGGGGACCAGACCTATAACTGGGGCAGGGCCAGACCAGGAAGGCAGTTGTATCCTGGAGTCGAGAGACCCGAGAAGAACTCATCCGTGACTTGGCCTGCTGGCGCTGCCGCGGCCCTCTGCCTCGTGAAACCATCGTCTTGGCCTGCTGGCGCTGCCGCGGCCCTCTGCCTCGTGAAACCATCGTCTTGGCCTGCTGGCGCTGCCGCGGCCCTCTGCCTCGTGAAACCATCGTCTTGGCCTGCTGGCGCTGCCGCGGCCCTCTGCCTCGTGAAACCATCGCCTTGGCCTGCTGGCGCTGCCGCGGCCCTCTGCCTCGTGAAACCATCGTCTTGGCCTGCTGGCGCTGCCGCGGCCCTCTGCCTCGTGAAACCATCGCCTTGGCCTGCTGGCGCTGCCGCGGCCCTCTGCCTCGTGAAACCATCGTCTTGGCCTGCTGGCGCTGCCGCGGCCCTCTGCCTCGTGAAACCATCGACTTGGCCTGCTGGCGCTGCCGCGGCCCTCTGCTTTATGAGACTATCACCTTGGCCTGCTGGCGCTGCCGCGGCCCGATCCACAGACCCTCCAGCTCGAGGATTGTGAGCTCGCCTTTTACCACTACCTGTACCGATCCGGTACCAAGACTGTCCCGCTACCCCCTTTCCCTACAGAGACTAGAAGTGAGAGGACCCCCGGGTCCAAGTTATCCTGTATCGCTGATATCCTTGCCTTAAGAACCTTATATAAAGCCTTGAACTCGACTTGGTGTGGTGCCTGTTTGTGGGGAAGGAGGGTACTTGTCTGTACGATCGCCGGAGACAGTCCCCCTCGGGGATCTCTCCCTCGGTATCCGGCCGACCCCCAGGGTCCCCGTCTAACATTGGTGGCCAGCGACGGGATCCGAACCTACGCATAATCGTACAGAAAGTCACTCGCCCCACCACACACAACAACCATGTCAATAGAGAGCGGAACAACGGAAAAATTTCAGATGGAAAAATTGGAAGACTACAACCACCGGGAACTGAAGCAATATTGCATAGAACTTGGACTTCCAACCACAGGTCTTAGCACAAAGGAAGACTTCAAACGAGCCCTAGAAGCTTGGGCAGAAACGGGTACGGCCGTACCCCGAACACAAACAACCGAAACGAGCCCCGCACCAACTAAAGAAAGAGCGGATCTCTCCCTGGAAGAGATCCGAGAAAGAGAAAAAACCAGACTCCACGAATTAGAACTTGCCCGACTTCGCTTGGATGGGGAACTCAAGCTGGCAGAACAAAAAATAACCCTGGAACACTTACGGCTCAGGGAAGAGCGGGAAGACAAGCAAAGACAGAGGGAGCTAGAGGAAAAGAGACTAGAGTACGAACATGAGCGCAATCTCAAAGCACTGGAGATTCAGAAACAGAATAAAGACCTCGGGCTCCCCGAACGACCGACCCCGCCTGCCTCGACCGAGGCCAAGGTTCACATCCCCAAAGATGTCATCCGGGAATACCACAAGAACGGTGATATCCAGCAGTGGTTTAAAGCCTATGAGGTGGCAATGACCTCCCACCGGATTCCCCGAAGCGATTGGGGAGCCGGATTATGGGGGAGGTTTGTCAACGAAGGGCGGGACGCCCTGCTGCAACTTCCGGACCAGCTGATGACCTCCTACGACCACATGAAGGCCGCCCTCCTCACTCGATACGGGCTCACACCTGAGATGTACCGCCAACGGTTCCGCGACTGCAAACGGATTCCGGGTACAACTTGGGTGGAGTACGTGAACTTTTTTAGCCGAGCCTTCGAGGGGTGGATCAAGGGCAACAAAGTAACCACCTACGAACAACTCTTTGACCTTGTCGTATGGGAACACCTGTCGAACAACTGCTTCGTGGAGCTCCGGCAACACCTCCTGGACAGCAAGCTAACCGACCCTCGACAACTCGCCGCCGAAGCCGACCGGTGGGAAAGCACCCGAGTTGGCCGGAGCGCACCCAGCGAAGTATCCAGATCGTATCGCCCCCGAGGGGGAGGAGGAAGTCAGGGTCGGGGGAGAGACCCCGGCCCCTCGTCACCCCCCAGAAACCCCTCGACCCCGGTTGGCCGGGGAAGCCCTGCCGTCCGGGCCGGTTTCCGGGCCAACATTACGTGCCACAGGTGCCAGCGACCCGGCCACTACGCCAGTGATCCCAACTGCCCAAAGAATCCGAACACGACTCCCCGCCAAGTTGCAGCGGCGGCCCTAGGGGAAGAAATAATCCCGGAAGACCAAGAGGAGTACGAGACCGATCCCTCTGAATGGGCACCCGCCGCCATGGCACTGGTCTGCTTAGGGGAGAGAGACATGATTCCGCGGGCCCCCCTTCCCGCCAACACACAGAAGTACGGTCAATGGGTTAACATCAATGGCCGCCGGGCGGAAGCCCTCCGCGACACCGGGGCCAGTGTAACGGCGGTCCGACGCCACCTCGTCACTCCAGACCAAATCTTGCCGAACATTCTTTGCCCTGTTCGATCAGCCGACAACTCCGAAAGCCTATGCCACATGGCCTGCGTCCCCTTCGAGTGGGGAGGAGTAACAGGGATGTTAAAAGTAACTGTCCGCGATGATGCCCCCGTGGACTGCCTCCTAGGAAACGACCTTGAAAGCTCTCCCTGGGCAGCTGTCGAACGGAGGGAGCACCTGGGGATGCTTGGCCTCCCCGAATGGGTCTGCGTCACGACCCGGTCCATGACCGCCCGCGCGGTCCCCAGCCCAGAAGAGCCCGAGTGGCCAGAACCTCCTCCCGCGCTCATCCCAGAGGAGGCCGCCCCAGAAGCCATTCCCTTGACCCAAACCGAAGAAGGACCCGACCAGCTTCGGGACGTCCCTGACCTGGCACAATGGCGGCAGGAGGGAGGCCCCACGCAGGAACAATTCCGGGCCGAGCAAAAAACCTGTCCTTCTCTCGAAGGACTCCGGCAGCAAGCCCTGGCCCAGAGCACCGGGGATACCTCGGGGGCCCACTGGATCTACTGGGACCAAGACCTGCTCTACAGCGAGCAGAAAATTGCAGAACTAGGGGCCAGTCGGGTGCTGGTGGTGCCCCTTCGCTTCCGAGACTTCCTCCTGAACTTAGCCCACGATGTCCCCCTTGCCGGACACCTGGGGCAGGATAAAACCTACGACCGCCTGGTGACCCATTTTTTCTGGCCCCACATGCGGAAGGATGTCACCAACCACTGCAAGGCCTGCCCCACCTGCCAGGCCAGCGGAAAAAGTGGCCGAAAAATCAAAGCACCATTACAACCCTTTCCTGTCGTCACCACCCCGTTTGAACGAGTGGGAATAGACATTGTGGGGCCCCTCGACCCTCGAACAGCCCAAGGACACCGGTTCATCCTGGTCCTTGTAGACCACGCCACCCGCTATCCCGAGGCCATCCCTCTTCGGACTGTGACGGCCCCCGTGGTGGGCCGGGCCCTGATGGGGATCTTCTCCCGGGTGGGGTTCCCCCGGGAGGTCGTCAGTGACAGGGGCACGAACTTTATCTCCAGATATATGAAGTCCCTCTGGCAGCAATGCGGGGTCACCTACAAATTCACGACCCCCTATCACCCGCAAGGAAACGGACTGGTCGAGAGATTCAACCGCACCCTCAAGGGGATGATTATGGGTCTAGAAGAACCCCTTCGACGCCAGTGGGACGTACTGCTTCCATGCCTCCTGTTTGCCTATCGGGAGGTCCCGCAGAAGTCCCTCGGCTTCAGCCCCTTTGAACTACTGTACGGGCACCCCGTCCGGGGCCCCCTCAGCCTAGTCAAGGAAGGTTGGGAGCAGCCTCCCCAGAAAACTCCCCCGGACATCTACCGGTATCTCCTGGCTCTCCGCAACCAGACCCGGCGGTTCCGAGACACCGCCAAAGCCAACCTCGAGGCCAGTCAGGAGGACATGAAGAGGTGGTACGATCAGCACACGTCCTCCATTGAGTTCGAACCTGGACAACAGGTCTGGGTGATGTCCCCGGTTGAGCCCTGTGCCCTCCAAGACAGATGGTCCGGGCCCTTCAAGGTAATCGAACGCAAGGGGCCCGTCACCTATTTAATCGACATGGAGACTGCCCGGAACCCCCTACGGGTCCTCCATGCCAACAGGCTCAAACCCCATTTTGTGCGATCCGAACTCAGCCTCCTGATGGCTACCGATACTGGGACAGAAGAAGACTCCGAACCCCTTCCGGACTTACTGAGGGCCCTCGAGCAGGATGGCTCAGTGGAAGGGGTCCAGCTCTCCGAGGCCCTGTCCCCGGAGCAACGCCAGGACTGCCAAACGCTCCTGAGGCAGTTCGCCTCCCTGTTCTCCCTCACCCCCGGAGTCACCCCCTGGTGCCTCCACGATGTGGACACCGGGGACAGCCCTCCTATTCGACACCGAGCATACCGCGTACCAGACCGGGTACGAGCCTGCATCCAGACCGAGGTGTCCAAGATGCTGACCCTAGGAGTGATCGAACCCTCAGACAGTCCCTGGGCGAGCCCAGTCGTCCTGGTTCCCAAGGCAGCTGCCCCGGGCGTTGCCCCTGAGCTCCGGTTCTGCGTGGACTATCGAGGGCTGAATGCAGTTACCCGGACCGACGCTCATCCCATCCCCCGGGCAGACGAGCTAATTGACCGGATGGGGGCCGCCCGCTACCTGAGCATCTTCGACCTAACAGCGGGCTACTGGCAGATCGGCCTCACCCCTAGGGCCCAAGAACGATCCGCCTTCTCTACCCGAGACGGGCACTACCACTTTAAAGTCATGCCCTTCGGCATGAAAAACGCCCCGGCAACGTTCCAACGGCTGGTAAACCAGGTACTGGCGGGCCTGGAAGACTTCAGCGCCGCCTACCTGGACGACATTGCTGTGTACAGCCACCAGTGGACCGACCACCTCCGCCACCTGCGGGAGGTTCTACACGCCCTCCAGCAAGCCGGGCTCACCATCAAGGCCAGCAAGTGCCAAGTTGGCCAAGGGTCCGTGACCTACCTGGGACACCAAGTGGGAAGCGGGCTGGTGGCCCCTCTCCAACTCAAGATTGCTGCCATCCAGGCCTGGCAACCCCCTACGAGCCAAACGGAGGTCCGGGCCTTCCTGGGGCTCACCGGATACTACCGGCGGTTCGTGAAGGACTATGGCAGCATCGTGGGGCCCCTCACAGAGCTCACCTCCAAAAAGAGCCCCAAAACCGTCAACTGGACCCCGGACTGCCAATCAGCCTTCGAGAAGCTAAAGACCGCCATGTGCACGGCCCCCGTGCTCCAGGCTCCCGACTACAGCCGGGAATTCATTGTGCAGACGGACGCCTCCGATCATGGTGTGGGGGCCGTCCTCTCCCAACTCAACACCGAAGGGGTCGACCATCCGGTGGTCTTTATCAGCAGACGCCTCTTGCCCCGAGAACAGCGCTGGAGCACCATTGAGAGGGAGGCCTTCGCCGTAGTCTGGGCACTCAAGAAGCTCCGGCCATACCTCTTCGGCACCCACTTCCGGGTGCAAACAGACCACCGACCCCTGCAATGGCTGATGCAAATGCGGGGGGAGAACCCGAAGCTGTTGCGCTGGTCCATCTCCCTGCAGGGGATGGACTTCACGGTGGAACATCGTCCAGGCCAGGACCACGCCAACGCCGACGGCCTGTCACGCTTTTTCCGCCTCAGCGAGGAGAGTCCCCAGGAAGATGGCTGACTCTCCCCGCCTTCAGCTGGGGGGGACGCATGTTGGACAGGCCGCATGTTCGAGCTGTCCCCCCTCCCCGCAATGGGACCAGGACCCTGGCTCTCCCTGCATCCCCAGCCAGAGTCCACAAACGACCACCCGAAGTACCCTGCAATCCCTCCACTACAAGACACCAGCTCCGGACCCAGCTGGCCCGGGTCACCATCTACCCCACGACATCGACCCGGCCGCCATCTTGGGGCACTGCAGCACGAGGCCGCGTGGCCTCAACTCGACCCTAACCCAGGGCCCGGCCGGCCCCGACATCGAGGCCCCACCATCCTCCCAGGAGGCAGAGTGATCACTTGGCGAGTCAATGGGAGAAGGAATCGTCAACGGCTCTCCTCCGCCAGGTGTCGATCACCCCAGGCCGCCTGGGCGCTGGCTCCACCCCCCTGCTGGGTGTCTGGACTCCCTCATCCCGGACCTCCCGGCCCCCAGGCGCGAGGGTCCGGACATCAAAGGGGACCAGACCTATAACTGGGGCAGGGCCAGACCAGGAAGGCAGTTGTATCCTGGAGTCGAGAGACCCGAGAAGAACTCATCCGTGACTTGGCCTGCTGGCGCTGCCGCGGCCCTCTGCCTCGTGAAACCATCGTCTTGGCCTGCTGGCGCTGCCGCGGCCCTCTGCCTCGTGAAACCATCGTCTTGGCCTGCTGGCGCTGCCGCGGCCCTCTGCCTCGTGAAACCATCGTCTTGGCCTGCTGGCGCTGCCGCGGCCCTCTGCCTCGTGAAACCATCGCCTTGGCCTGCTGGCGCTGCCGCGGCCCTCTGCCTCGTGAAACCATCGTCTTGGCCTGCTGGCGCTGCCGCGGCCCTCTGCCTCGTGAAACCATCGCCTTGGCCTGCTGGCGCTGCCGCGGCCCTCTGCCTCGTGAAACCATCGTCTTGGCCTGCTGGCGCTGCCGCGGCCCTCTGCCTCGTGAAACCATCGACTTGGCCTGCTGGCGCTGCCGCGGCCCTCTGCTTTATGAGACTATCACCTTGGCCTGCTGGCGCTGCCGCGGCCCGATCCACAGACCCTCCAGCTCGAGGATTGTGAGCTCGCCTTTTACCACTACCTGTACCGATCCGGTACCAAGACTGTCCCGCTACCCCCTTTCCCTACAGAGACTAGAAGTGAGAGGACCCCCGGGTCCAAGTTATCCTGTATCGCTGATATCCTTGCCTTAAGAACCTTATATAAAGCCTTGAACTCGACTTGGTGTGGTGCCTGTTTGTGGGGAAGGAGGGTACTTGTCTGTACGATCGCCGGAGACAGTCCCCCTCGGGGATCTCTCCCTCGGTATCCGGCCGACCCCCAGGGTCCCCGTCTAACATGGGTTTTTCATCTGTACCCACGGGTTCCATTTTAGATACGGCATCCATTTTGTCTCTTGCCCTCAAGTAGCCAGCGAACGGACACTGTCCGCTTCGTCACCCTGGGACTCTCAGGATATTTGTGGAAGACACATGTACTTTGTAAATATCTTTTACGATGAGGAGGATGATACTGTAAGGCAGATGGCCCCGCTCGAGGCTCATCTTGCCGTCCGGTTTATTGTCACAGCCGTGCATCTCATTAGGCACGTCCCTTTGATGCCTGTATCTCGTGTTTCCCGATACCTCCCCTTTCACACTCTTTTCAATCCCCCACTGTCTCCATCTTCCTCTGCACCTGTCTTTGTCCCTATTTCGATCTGTTTTACTGCCGATTGGAATTCACTAATGTTGGGAAGATGGGTTTTTACAGTTGGGAACCGCCAAATGTTTCCGCACTTATGTTCCGGACCTTATGTGCATCAAAGTGACCAAAGCGACCCCTCTGAGGGATAATTATGGGAACCAGGTTGTAAACTTTTGTGTATCATGTTGTCCTATGAGTTAATTTTGTGAAAAAGGAGCGATCCACAGAACCAATTTGAAGCAGTCTCCCCAAGTTGCACGTGTTGTACTTGTCGTGACTTCTGTGTTCCCTGCAGTAATAAACCTTGAATCTTTGACGCCGAAGGAAGTGTCCCGTGTCTCTGTAATTTGTGCGCCGAAACAGGTATCCCATGAAGGTTATAGGTGTTGTTCCCTGGCACCGCTGGTACTGTTAAAAAGTCCAGTCCTTCACTTCAAGGCGCTCCCTCGAGGCGCTATGCTGGGATGAAGGAGGAGCCGGGGGGTGCAGAGGTTCGACCACAGCTTCAAGGCGCTCCTTCGAGGCGCTATGCTGGGATGGAGGAGCAGGGGTTGCTGAGGTTCGCCCACAGCTCCAAGGCGCTCCCTCGAGGCGCTATGCTGGGATGGAGGAGCCGGGGGTGCAGTGGTTCGACCACAGCTTCAAGGCGCTCCCTCGAGGAGCTATGCTGGGATGGAGGAGCCGGGGTTGCTGAGGTTCGATCACAGCTTCAAGGTGCTCCCTCGAGGCGCTATGCTGGGATGGAGGAGCCAGGAGAGCTGACCACAGCTTCAAGGCGCTCCCTCGAGGCGCTATGCTGGGATGGAGGAGCCGGGGGTGCAGAGGTTCGACCATAGCTTCAAGGCGCTCCCTCGAGGCGCTATGCTGGGATGGAGGAGCCGGGAGTGCTGACCACAGCTTCAAGGCGCTCCCTCGAGGCGCTATGCTGGGATGGAGGAGCCGGGAGTGCTGAAAACAGCTTCAAGGCGCTCCCTCGAGGCGCTATGCTGGGATGAAGGAGGAGTCGGGGTGCAGATGTTCGACCACAGCTTCAAGGCGCTCCCTCGAGGCGCTATGCTGGGATGGAGGAGCCGTGAGTGCTGACCACAGCTTCAAGGCGCTCCCTCGAGGCGCTATGCTGGGATGGAGGAGCCGGGGGTGCTGAGGTTCGCCCACAGCTCCAAGGCGCTCCCTCGAGGCGCTATGCTGGGATGGAGGAGCCGGGGGTGCAGAGGTTCGACCACAGCTTCAAGGCGCTCCCTCGAGGCGCTATGCTGGGATGGAGGAGCCGGGGGTGCTGAGGTTCGACCACAGCTTCAAGGCGCTCCCTCGAGGCGCTATGCTGGGATGGAGGACCCGGGGGTGGTGAGGTTCGACCACAGCTTCAAGGCGCTCCCTCGAGGTGCTATGCTGGGATGAAGGAGGAGCCGGGGGGTGCAGAGGTTCGACCACAGCTTTAATGCGCTCCCTCGAAGCTCTATGCTGGGATGGAGGAGCCGGGGGTGCTGAGGTTCGCCCACAGCTCCAAGGCGCTCCCTTGAGGCGCTATACTGGGATGGAGGAGCCGGGGGTGCTGAGGTTCGACCACAGCTTCAAGGCGCTCCCTCGAGGCGCTACGCTGGGATGGAGGAGCTGGGGGTGCTGAGGTTCAACCACAGCTTCAAGGCGCTCCCTCGAGGCGCTATGCTGGGATGAAGGAGGAGCCTGGGGTGCTGAGGTTCGACCACAGCTTCAAGGCGCTCCCTCGAGGAACTATGCTGGGATGGAGGAGCCGGGGTTGCTGAGGTTTGACCACAGCTTCAAGGCGCTCCCTCGAGGCGCTATGCTGGGATGGAGGAGCCGGGGTTGCTGAGGTTCGACCACAGTTTCAAGGCGCTCCCTCGAGGCGCTATGCTGGGATGAAGGAGGAGCTGGGGTAGCTGAGGTTCGACCACAGGTTCAAGGCACTCCCTCGAGGCGCTATGCTGGGATGGAGGAGCCGGTGGTGCTGAGGTTCGACCACAGCTTCAAGGCGCTCCCTCGAGGTGCTATGCTGGGATGGAGAAGCCGGGGGTGCAGAGGTTCGACCACAGCTTCAAGGCGCTCCCTCGAGGCGCTATGCTGGGATTGTGGAGCCGGGGGTGCTGAGGTTCGACCACAGCTTCAAGGCGCTCCCTCGAGGCGCTATGCTGGGATGGAGGAGCTGGGAGTGCCGAGGTTCGACCACAGCTTCAAGGCACTCCCTCGAGGCGCTATGATTGGATGGAGGAGGAGCCGGGAGTGCTGAGGTTCGACCACAGCTTCAAGGTGCTCCCTCGAGGAGCTATGCTGGGATGGAGGAGCCGGGGTTGCTGAGGTTCGACCACAGCTTCAAGGCGCTCCCTCGAGGCGCTATGCTGGGATGGAGGAGCCGGGGGTGCAGAGGTTCGACCACAGCTTCAAGGCGCTCCCTCGAGGCGCTATGCTGGGATTGTGGAGCCGGGGGTGCTGAGGTTCGACCACAGCTTCAAGGCGCTCCCTCGAGGCGCTATGCTGGGATGGAGGAGCCGGGGGTGCAGAGGTTCGACCACAGCTTCAAGGCGCTCCCTCGAGGCGCTATGCTGGGATGGAGGAGCCGGGGGTGCTGAGGTTCGACCACAGCTTCACGGCGCTCCCTCGAGGCGCTATGCTGGGATGGAGGAGCCGGGGGTGCTGAGGTTCGACCACAGCTTCAAGGCGCTCCCTCGAGGTGCTATGCTGGGATGAAGGAGGAGCCGGGGGGTGCAGAGGTTCGACCACAGCTTTAATGCGCTCCCTCGAAGCTCTATGCTGGGATGGAGGAGCAGGAGGTGCTGAGGTTCGACCACAGCTTCAAGGCGCTCCCACGAGGCGCTATGCTGGGATGGAGGAGCCGGGGGTGCTGAGGTTCGACCACAGCTTCAAGGCGCTCCCTCGAGGCGCTATGCTGGGATGGAGGAGCCGGGGTTGCTGAGGTTCGACCATAGCTTCAAGGCGCTCCCTCGAGGCGCTATGCTGGGATGGAGGAGCCGGTGGTGCTAAGGTTCGACCGCAGCTTCAAGGCGCTCCCTCGAGGCGCTATGCTGGGATGAAGGAGGAGCCGGGGGGTGCAGAGGTTCGACCACAGCTTCAAGGCGCTCCTTCGAGGCGCTATGCTGGGATGGAGGAGCAGGGGTTGCTGAGGTTCGCCCACAGCTCCAAGGCGCTCCCTCGAGGCGCTATGCTGGGATAGAGGAGCCGGGGGTGCAGTGGTTCGACCACAGCTTCAAGGCGCTCCCTCGAGGAGCTATGCTGGGATGGAGGAGCCGGGGTTGCTGAGGTTCGATCACAGCTTCAAGGTGCTCCCTCGAGGCGCTATGCTGGGATGGAGGAGCCAGGAGAGCTGACCACAGCTTCAAGGCGCTCCCTCGAGGCGCTATGCTGGGATGGAGGAGCCGGGGGTGCAGAGGTTCGACCATAGCTTCAAGGCGCTCCCTCGAGGCGCTATGCTGGGATGAAGGAGGAGTCGGGGTGCAGATGTTCGACCACAGCTTCAAGGCGCTCCCTCGAGGCGCTATGCTGGGATGGAGGAGCCGTGAGTGCTGACCACAGCTTCAAGGCGCTCCCTCGAGGCGCTATGCTGGGATGGAGGAGCCGTGGGTGCTGAGGTTCGCCCACAGCTCCAAGGCGCTCCCTCGAGGTGCTATGCTGGGATGGAGGAGCCGGGGGTGCTGAGGTTCGACCACAGCTTCAAGGCGCTCCCTCGAGGTGCTATGCTGGGATGAAGGAGGAGCCGGGGGGTGCAGAGGTTCAACCACAGCTTTAATGCGCTCCCTCGAAGCTCTATGCTGGGATGGAGGAGCCGGGGGTGCTGAGGTTCGCCCACAGCTCCAAGGCGCTCCCTTGAGGCGCTATGCTGGGATGGAGGAGCCGGGGGTGCTGAGGTTCGACCACAGCTTCAAGGCGCTCCCTCGAGGCGCTATGCTGGGATGGAGGAGCTGGGGGTGCTGAGGTTCGACCACAGCTTCAAGGTACTCCCTCGAGGCGCTATGCTGGGATGGAGGAGGAGCCGGGGGTGCAGAGGTTCGACCACAGCTTCAAGGCGCTCCCTCGAGGCGCTATGCTGGGATGAAGGAGGAGCCTGGGGTGCTGAGGTTCGACCACAGCTTCAAGGCGCTCCCTCGAGGAACTATGCTGGGATGGAGGAGCCGGGGTTGCTGAGGTTTGACCACAGCTTCAAGGCGCTCCCTCGAGGCGCTATGCTGGGATGGAGGAGCCGGGGTTGCTGAGGTTCGACCACAGTTTCAAGGCGCTCCCTCGAGGCGCTATGCTGGGATGAAGGAGGAGCTGGGGTAGCTGAGGTTCGACCACAGGTTCAAGGCACTCCCTCGAGGCGCTATGCTGGGATGGAGGAGCCGGTGGTGCTGAGGTTCGACCACAGCTTCAAGGCGCTCCCTCGAGGCGCTATGCTGGGATGGAGGAGCCGGGGGTGCAGAGGTTCGACCACAGCTTCAAGGCGCTCCCTCGAGGCGCTATGCTGGGATTGTGGAGCCGGGGGTGCTGAGGTTCGACCACAGCTTCAAGGCGCTCCCTCGAGGCGCTATGCTGGGATGGAGGAGCTGGGAGTGCCGAGGTTCGACCACAGCTTCAAGGCACTCCCTCGAGGCGCTATGATTGGATGGAGGAGGAGCCGGGGGTGCTGAGGTTCGACCACAGCTTCAAGGTGCTCCCTCGAGGAGCTATGCTGGGATGGAGGAGCCGGGGTTGCTGAGGTTCGACCACAGCTTCAAGGCGCTCCCTCGAGGCGCTATGCTGGGATGGAGGAGCCGGGGGTGCAGAGGTTCGACCACAGCTTCAAGGCGCTCCCTCGAGGCGCTATGCTGGGATTGTGGAGCCGGGGGTGCTGAGGTTCGACCACAGCTTCAAGGCGCTCCCTCGAGGCGCTATGCTGGGATGGAGGAGCCGGGGGTGCAGAGGTTCGACCACAGCTTCAAGGCGCTCCCTCGAGGCGCTATGCTGGGATGGAGGAGCCGGGGGTGCTGAGGTTCGACCACAGCTTCAAGGCGCTCCCTCGAGGCGCTATGCTGGGATGGAGGAGCCGGGGGTGCTGAGGTTCGACCACAGCTTCAAGGCGCTCCCTCGAGGTGCTATGCTGGGATGAAGGAGGAGCCGGGGGTGCAGAGGTTCGACCACAGCTTTAATGCGCTCCCTCGAAGCTCTATGCTGGGATGGAGGAGCCGGGGGTGCTGAGGTTCGCCCACAGCTCCAAGGCGCTCCCTTGAGGCGCTATGCTGGGATGGAGGAGCCGGGGGTGCTGAGGTTCGACCACAGCTTCAAGGCGCTCCCTCGAGGCGCTATGCTGGGATGGAGGAGCTGGGGGTGCTGATGTTCGACCACAGCTTCAAGGTACTCCCTCGAGGCGCTATGCTGGGATGGAGGAGGAGCCGGGGGTGCAGAGGTTCGACCACAGCTTCAAGGCGCTCCCTCGAGGCGCTATGCTGGGATGAAGGAGGAGCCTGGGGTGCTGAGGTTCGACCACAGCTTCAAGGCGCTCCCTCGAGGAACTATGCTGGGATGGAGGAGCCGGGGTTGCTGAGGTTTGACCACAGCTTCAAGGCGCTCCCTCGAGGCGCTATGCTGGGATGGAGGAGCCGGGGTTGCTGAGGTTCGACCACAGTTTCAAGGCGCTCCCTCGAGGCGCTATGCTGGGATGAAGGAGGAGCTGGGGTAGCTGAGGTTCGACCACAGGTTCAAGGCACTCCCTCGAGGCGCTATGCTGGGATGGAGGAGCCGGTGGTGCTGAGGTTCGACCACAGCTTCAAGGCGCTCCCTCGAGGCGCTATGCTGGGATGGAGGAGCCGGGGGTGCAGAGGTTCGACCACAGCTTCAAGGCGCTCCCTCGAGGCGCTATGCTGGGATTGTGGAGCCGGGGGTGCTGAGGTTCGACCACGGCTTCAAGGCGCTCCCTCGAGGCGCTATGCTGGGATGGAGGAGCTGGGAGTGCTGAGGTTCGACCACAGCTTCAAGGCACTCCCTCGAGGCGCTATGATTGGATGGAGGAGGAGCCGGGGGTGCTGAGGTTCGACCACAGCTTCAAGGTGCTCCCTCGAGGAGCTATGCTGGGATGGAGGAGCCGGGGTTGCTGAGGTTCGACCACAGCTTCAAGGCGCTCCCTCGAGGCGCTATGCTGGGATGGAGGAGCCGGGGGTGCAGAGGTTCGACCACAGCTTCAAGGCGCTCCCTCGAGGCGCTATGCTGGGATTGTGGAGCCGGGGGTGCTGAGGTTCGACCACAGCTTCAAGGCGCTCCCTCGAGGCGCTATGCTGGGATGGAGGAGTTGGGAGTGCTGAGGTTCGACCACAGCTTCAAGGCACTCCCTCGAGGCGCTATGATGGGATGGAGGAGGAGCCGGGGGTGCAGAGGTTCGACCACAGCTTCAAGGCGCTCCCTCGAGGCGCTATGCTGGGATGGAGGAGCCGGGGGTGCTGAGGTTCGACCACAGCTTCAAGGCGCTCCCTCGAGGCGCTATGCTGGGATGGAGGAGCCGGGCTTGCTGAGGTTCGACCACAGCTTAAAGGCGCTCTCTCGAGGCGCTATGCTGGGATAGAGGAGCCGAGAGTGCTGACTACAGCTTCAAGGCGCTCCCTCGAGGCGCTATGCTGGGATGGAGGAGCCGGGGGTGCTGAGGTTCGACCACAACTTCAAGGCTCTCCCTCGAGGCGCTATGCTGGGATGTAGGAGCCGGGGTTGCTGAGGTTCGACCACAGCTTCAAGGCGCTCCCTCGAGGCGCTATGCTGGGATGGAGGAGCCGGGAGTGCTGACCACAGCTTCAAGGTGCTCCCTCGAGGCGCTATGCTGGGATGGAGGAGCCGGGGTTGCAGAGGTTCGACCATAGCTTCAAGGCGCTCCCTCGAGGTGCTATGCTGGGATGGAGGAGCCGGGAGTGCTGACCACAGCTTCAAGGCGCTCCCTCGAGGCGCTATGCTGGGATGGAGTAGCCGGGAGTGCTGACCACAGCTTCAAGGCGCTCCCTCGAGGCGCTATGCTGGGATGGAGGAGCCGGGAGTGCTGAAAACAGCTTCAAGGTGCTCCCTCGAGGCGCTATGCTGGGATGAAGGAGGAGCCGGGGGGTATAGAGGTCCGACCACAGCTTCAAGGCGCTCCCTCGAGGCGCTATGCTGGGATGGAGGAGCCGGGAGTGCTGACCACAGCTTCAAGGCGCTCCATCGAGGCGCTATACTGGGATGGAGGAGCCGGAAGTGCTGGCCACAGCTTCGAGGCGCTCCCTCGAGGCGCTATGCTGGGATGGTGGAGGAGCAGGAGGTACTGAGGTTCGACCACAGCTTCAAGGCGCTCCCTCGAGGCGCTATGCTGGGATGGAGGAGCCGGGGGTGCTGAGGTTCGACCACAGCTTCAAGGCGCTCCCTCGAGGCGCTATGCTGGGATGGAGGAGCCGGTGGTGCTAAGGTTGGACCGCAGCTTCAAGGCGCTCCCTCGAGGCGCTATGCTGGGATCAAGGAGGAGCCGGGGGTGCAGAGGTTCGACCACAACTTCAAGGCCCTCCCTCGGGGTGCTATGCTGGGATGGAGGAGCCGGGGGTGCTGAGGTTCGACCACAGCTTCAAGGCGCTCCCTCGAGGCGCTATGCTGGGATGAAGGAGGAGCCGGGGGGTGCAGAGGTTCGACCACAGCTTTAATGCGCTCCCTCGAAGCTCTATGCTGGGATGGAGGAGCCGGGGGTGCTGAGGTTCGCCCACAGCTCCAAGGCGCTCCCTTGAGGCGCTATGCTGGGATGGAGGAGCCGGGGGTGCTGAGGTTCGACCACAGCTTCAAGGCGCTCCCTCGAGGCGCTATGCTGGGATGGAGGAGCTGGGGGTGCTGAGGTTCGACCACAGCTTCAAGGTACTCCCTCGAGGCGCTATGCTGGGATGGAGGAGGAGCCGGGGGTGCAGAGGTTCGACCACAGCTTCAAGGCGCTCCCTCGAGGCGCTATGCTGGGATGAAGGAGGAGCCTGGGGTGCTGAGGTTCGACCACAGCTTCAAGGCGCTCCCTCGAGGAACTATGCTGGGATGGAGGAGCCGGGGTTGCTGAGGTTTGACCACAGCTTCAAGGCGCTCCCTCGAGGCGCTATGCTGGGATGGAGGAGCCGGGGTTGCTGAGGTTCGACCACAGTTTCAAGGCGCTCCCTCGAGGCGCTATGCTGGGATGAAGGAGGAGCTGGGGTAGCTGAGGTTCGACCACAGGTTCAAGGCACTCCCTCGAGGCGCTATGCTGGGATGGAGGAGCCGGTGGTGCTGAGGTTCGACCACAGCTTCAAGGCGCTCCCTCGAGGCGCTATGCTGGGATGGAGGAGCCGGGGGTGCAGAGGTTCGACCACAGCTTCAAGGCGCTCCCTCGAGGCGCTATGCTGGGATTGTGGAGCCGGGGGTGCTGAGGTTCGACCACAGCTTCAAGGCGCTCCCTCGAGGCGCTATGCTGGGATGGAGGAGCTGGGAGTGCTGAGGTTCGACCACAGCTTCAAGGCACTCCCTCGAGGCGCTATGATTGGATGGAGGAGGAGCCGGGGGTGCTGAGGTTCGACCACAGCTTCAAGGTGCTCCCTCGAGGAGCTATGCTGGGATGGAGAGGCCGGGGTTGCTGAGGTTCGACCACAGCTTCAAGGCGCTCCCTCGAGGCGCTATGCTGGGATGGAGGAGCCGGGGGTGCAGAGGTTCGACCACAGCTTCAAGGCGCTCCCTCGAGGCGCTATGCTGGGATTGTGGAGCCGGGGGTGCTGAGGTTCGACCACAGCTTCAAGGCGCTCCCTCGAGGCGCTATGCTGGGATGGAGGAGTTGGAAGTGCTGAGGTTCGACCACAGCTTCAAGGCACTCCCTCGAGGCGCTATGATGGGATGAAGGAGGAGCCGGGGGTGCAGAGGTTCGACCACAGCTTCAAGGCGCTCCCTCGAGGCGCTATGCTGGGATGAAGGAGCCGGGAGTGCTGACCACAGCTTCAAGGCGCTCCCTCGAGGCGCTATGCTGGGATGGAGGAGCCGGGGGTGCTGAGGTTCGACCACAACTTCAAGGCGCTCCCTCGAGGCGCTATGCTGGATGTAGAAGCCGGGGTTGCTGAGGTTCGACCACAGCTTCAAGGCGCTCCCTCGAGGCGCTATGCTGGGATGGAGGAGCCGGGAGTGCTGACCACAGCTTCAAGGTGCTCCCTCGAGGCGCTATGCTGGGATGGAGGAGCCGGGGTTGCAGAGGTTCGACCATAGCTTGAAGGCGCTCCCTCGAGGTGCTATGCTGGGATGGAGGAGCCGGGAGTGCTGACCACAGCTTCAAGGCGCTCCCTCGAGGCGCTATGCTGGGATGGAGGAGCCGGGAGTGCTGACCACAGCTTCAAGGCGCTCCCTCGAGGCGCTATGATTGGATGGAGGAGGAGCCGGGGGTGCTGAGGTTCGACCACAGCTTCAAGGTGCTCCCTCGAGGAGCTATGCTGGGATGGAGGAGCCGGGGTTGCTGATGTTCGACCACAGCTTCAAGGCGCTCTCTCGAGGCGCTATGCTGGGATGGAGGAGCCGGGGGTGCAGAGGTTCGACCACAGCTTCAAGGCGCTCCCTCGAGGCGCTATGCTGGGATTGTGGAGCCGGGGGTGCTGAGGTTCGACCACAGCTTCAAGGCGCTCCCTCGAGGCGCTATGCTGGGATGGAGGAGTTGGGAGTGCTGTGGTTCGACCACAGCTTCAAGGCACTCCCTCGAGGCGCACATGATGGGATGAAGGAGGAGCCGGGGGTGCAGAGGTTCGACCACAGCTTCAAGGCGCTCCCTCGAGGCGCTATGCTGGGATGGAGGAGCCGGGAGTGCTGACCACAGCTTCAAGGCGCTCCCTCGAGGCGCTATGCTGGGATGGAGGAGCCGGGGGTGCTAAGGTTCGACCACAACTTCAAGGCGCTCCCTCGAGGCGCTATGCTGGATGTAGAAGCCGGGGTTGCTGAGGTTCGACCACAGCTTCAAGGCGCTCCCTCGAGGCGCTATGCTGGGATGGAGGAGCTGGGAGTGCTGACCACAGCTTCAAGGTGCTCCCTCGAGGCGCTATGCTGGGATGGAGGAGCCGGGGTTGCAGAGGTTCGACCATAGCTTGAAGGCGCTCCCTCGAGGTGCTATGCTGGGATGGAGGAGCCGGGAGTGCTGACCACAGCTTCAAGGCGCTCCCTCGAGGCGCTATGCTGGGATGGAGGAGCCGGGAGTGCTGACCACAGCTTCAAGGCGCTCCCTCGAGGCGCTATGCTGGGATGGAGGAGCCGGGAGTGCTGAAAACAGCTTCAAGGCGCTCCCTCGAGGCGCTATGCTGGGATGAAGGAGGAGCCGGGGGGTATAGAGGTCCGACCACAGCTTCAAGGCGCTCCCTCGAGGCGCTATGCTGGGATGGAGGAGCCGGGAGTGCTGACCACAGCTTCAAGGCGCTCCATCGATGCGCTATACTGGGATGGAGGAGCCGGAAGTGCTGACCACAGCTTCGAGGCACTCCCTCGAGGCGCTATGTTGGGATGGTGGAGGAGCAGGAGGTACTGAGGTTCGACCACAGCTTCAAGGCGCTCCCTCGAGGCGCTATGCTGGGATGGAGGAGCCGGGGGTGCTGAGGTTCGACCACAGCTTCAAGGCGCTCCCTCGAGGCGCTATGCTGGGATGGAGGAGCCGGTGGTGCTAAGTTTGGACCGCAGCTTCAAGGCGCTCCCTCGAGGCGCTATGCTGGGATCAAGGAGGAGCCGGGGGTGCAGAGGTTCGACCACAACTTCAAGGCGCTCCTTCGAGGTGCTATGCTGGGATGGAGGAGCCGGGGGTGCTGAGGTTCGACCACAGCTTCAAGGCGCTCTCTCGAGGCACTATGCTGGGATGAAGGAGCGGGGGGTGCTGAGGTTCGACCACAGCTTCAAGGCGCTCCCTCGAGGTGCTATGCTGGGATGGAGGAGCCGAGGGTGCTGAGGTTCGACCACAGCTTCAAGGCGCTCCCTCGAGGCACTATGCTGGGATGAAGGAGCGGGGGGTGCTGAGGTTCGACCACAGCTTCAATGCGCTTTCTCGAGGCGCTATGCTGGGATGGAGGACCCGGGTGTGCTGAGGTTCGACCACAGCTTCAAGGCGCTCCCTCGAGGCGATATGCTGGGATGGAGGAGCTGGGGGTGCTGAGGTTCGACCACAGCTTCAAGGCATTCCCTCGAGGCGCTATGCTGGGATGGAGAAGGAGCCAGGGGTGCAGAGGTTCGACCACAGCTTCAAGGCACTCCCTCGAGGCGCTATGCTGGGATGAAGGAGGAGCCTGGGGTGCTGAGGTTCGACCACAGCTTCAAGGCGCTCCCTCGAGGAGCTATGCTGGGATGGAGGAGCCGGGGTTGCTGAGGTTCGACCACAGCTTCAAGGCGCTCCCTCGAGGCGCTATGCTGGGATGGAGGAGCCGGGAGTGCTGACCGCAGCTTCAAGGCGCTCCCTCGAGGCGCTATGCTGGGATGGAGGAGCCGGGAGTGCTGACCACAGCTTCAAGGCCCTCCCTCGAGGCGCTATGCTGGGATGAAGGAGGAGCCTGGGGTGCTGAGGTTCGACCACAGCTTCAAGGCGCTCCCTCGAGGAGCTATGCTGGGATGGAGGAGCCGGGGTTGCTGAGGTTCGACCACAGCTTCAAGGCGCTCCCTCGAGGCGCTATGCTGGGATGGAGGAGCCGGGAGTGCTGACCGCAGCTTCAAGGCGCTCCCTCGAGGCGCTATGCTGGGATGAAGGAGGAGCCGGGGGTGCAGATGCTCGACCACAGCTTCAAGGCGCTCCCTCGAGGTGCTATGCTCGGATGGAGGAGCCGTGACTGCTGACTACAGCTTCAAGGCGCTCCATCGAGGCGCTATGCTGGGATGGAGGAGCCGGGAGTGCTGACCACAGCTTCAAGGCGCTCCCTCGAGGCGCTATGCTGGGATGGTGGAGGAGCAGGAGGTGCTGAGGTTCGACCACAGCTTCAAGGCGCTCCCTCGAGGCGCTATGCTGGGATGGAGGAGCCGGGGGTTCAGAGGTTCGACCACAGCTTCAAGGCGCTCCCTCGAGGCGCTATGCTGGGATGAAGGAGGAGCAGGGGGTGCTGAGGTTCGACCACAGCTTCAAGGCGCTCCCTCGAGGCGCTATGCTGGGATGGAGGAGCCGGTGGTGCTGAGGTTCGACCACAGCTTCAAGGCGCTCCCTCGAGGCGCTATGCTGGGATGTATGAGCCGGGGGTGCAGAGGTTCGACCACAGTTTCAAGGCGCTCCCTCGAGGCGCTATGCTGGGATGGAGGAGCCGGGGGTGCTGAGGTTTGACCACAGCTTCAAGGCGCTCCCTCGAGGAGCTATGCTGGGATGGAGGAGCTGGGGTTGCTGAGGTTCGACCACAGCTTCAAGGCGCTCCCTCGAGGCGCTATGCTGGGATGGAGGAGCCGGGAGTGCTGACCACAGCTTCAAGGCGCTCCCTCGAGGCGCTATGCTGGGATGGAGGAGCCGGGGGTGCAGAGGTTCGACCATAGCTTCAAGGCGCTCCCTCGAGGCGCTATGCTGGGATGGAGGAGCCGGGAGTGCTGACCACACCTTCAAGGCGCTCCCTCGAGGCGCTATGCTGGGATGGAGGAGCCGGGAGTGCTGACTACAGCTTCAAGGTGCTCCATCGAGGCGCTATGCTGCAATGGAGGAGCCGGGAGTGCTGACCACAGCTTCAAGGCGCTCCCTCGAGGCGCTATGCTGGGATGGTGGAGGAGCAGGAGGTGCTGAGGTTCGACCACAGCTTCAAGGCGCTCCCTCGAGGCGCTATGCTGGGATGGAGGAGCCGGGGGTTCAGAGGTTCGACCACAGCTTCAAGGCACTCCCTCGAGGCGCTATGCTGGGATGGAGGAGCCGGGGGTGCTGAGGTTTGACCACAGCTTCAAGGCGCTCCCTCGAGGAGCTATGCTGGGATGGAGGAGCTGGGGTTGCTGAGGTTCGACCACAGCTTCAAGGCGCTCCCTCGAGGCGCTATGCTGGGATGGAGGAGCCGGGAGTGCTGACCACAGCTTCAGGGCGCTCCCTCGAGGCGCTATGCTGGGATGGAGGAGCCGGGGGTGCAGAGGTTCGACCATAGCTTCAAGGCGCTCCCTCGAGGCGCTATGCTGGGATGGAGGAGCCGGGAGTGCTGACCACACCTTCAAGGCGCTCCCTCGAGGCGCTATGCTGGGATGGAGGAGCCGGGAGTGCTGACTACAGCTTCAAGGTGCTCCATCGAGGCGCTATGCTGCAATGGAGGAGCCGGGAGTGCTGACCACAGCTTCAAGGCGCTCCCTCGAGGCGCTATGCTGTGATGGTGGAGGAGCAGGAGGTACTGAGGTTCGACCACAGCTTCAAGGCGCTCCCTCGAGGCGCTATGCTGGGATGGAGGAGCCGGGGGTGCAGAGGTTCGACCATAGCTTCAAGGTGCTCCCTCGAGGCGCTATGCTGGGATGGAGGAGCTGGGGGTGCTGAGGTTCGACCACAGCTTCAAGGCGCTTCCTCGAGGCGCTATGCTGGGATGGAGGAGCCGGGGGTGCAGAGGTTCGACCATAGCTTCAAGGTGCTCCCTCGAGGCGCTATGCTGGGGTGGAGGAGCCGGGGGTGCTGAGGTTTGGCCACAGCTTCAAGGCGCTCCCTCGAGGCGCTATGCTGGGATGGAGGAGCCGGGGGTGCAGAGGTTCGACCATAGCTTCAAGGTGCTCCCTCGAGGCGCTATGCTGGGATGGAGGAGCCGGGGGTGCTGAGGTTCGGCCACAGCTTCAAGGCGCTCCCTCGAGGCGCTATGCTGGGATGGAGGAGCCGGGGGTGCTGAGGTTCGACCACAGCTTCAAGGCGCTCCCTCGAGGCGCTATGCTGGGATGAAGGAGAAGCTGGGGGTGCTGAGGTTCGATCACAGCTTCAAGGCACTCCATCGTGGCGCTATGCTGGGATGGAGGAGCCGGGGGATGCTTAAGTTTGACCACAGCTTCAAGGCGCCCCCTCGAGGCGCTATGCTGGGATGGAGGAGCCGGGGGTGCTGAGGTTCGACCACAGCTTCAAGGCGCTCCCTCGAGGCGCTATGCTGGGATGAAGGAGGAGCAGGGGGTGCTGAGGTTCGACCACAGCTTCAAGGCGCTCCCTCGAGGCACTATGCTGGGATGGAGGAGCCGGGGGTTCAGAGGTTCAACCACAGGTTCAAGGCGCTCCCTCGAGGCGCTATGCTGGGATGGAGGAGCCGGGGGTGCTGAGGTTTGACCACAGCTTCAAGGCGCTCCCTCGAGGAGCTATGCTGGGATGGAGGAGCTGGGGTTGCTGAGGTTCGACCACAGCTTCAAGGCGCTCCCTCGAGGCGCTATGCTGGGATGGAGGAGCCGGGAGTGCTGACCACAGCTTCAGGGCGCTCCCTCGAGGCGCTATGCTGGGATGGAGGAGCCGGGGGTGCAGAGGTTCGACCATAGCTTCAAGGCGCTCCCTCGAGGCGCTATGCTGGGATGGAGGAGCCGGGAGTGCTGACCACACCTTCAAGGCGCTCCCTCGAGGCGCTATGCTGGGATGGAGGAGCCGGGAGTGCTGACTACAGCTTCAAGGTGCTCCATCGAGGCGCTATGCTGCAATGGAGGAGCCGGGAGTGCTGACCACAGCTTCAAGGCGCTCCCTCGAGGCGCTATGCTGTGATGGTGGAGGAGCAGGAGGTACTGAGGTTCGACCACAGCTTCAAGGCGCTCCCTCGAGGCGCTATGCTGGGATGGAGGAGCCGGGGTGCAGAGGTTCGACCATAGCTTCAAGGTGCTCCCTCGAGGCGCTATGCTGGGATGGAGGAGCTGGGGGTGCTGAGGTTCGACCACAGCTTCAAGGCGCTCCCTCGAGGCGCTATGCTGGGATGGAGGAGCCGGGGGTGCTGACTACAGCTTCAAGGTGCTCCATCGAGGCGCTATGCTGCAATGGAGGAGCCGGGAGTGCTGACCACAGCTTCAAGGCGCTCCCTCGAGGCGCTATGCTGGGATGGTGGAGGAGCAGGAGGTGCTGAGGTTCGACCACAGCTTCAAGGCGCTCCCTCGAGGCGCTATGCTGGGATGGAGGAGCCGGGGGTTCAGAGGTTCGACCACAGCTTCAAGGCACTCCCTCGAGGCGCTATGCTGGGATGGAGGAGCCGGGGGTGCTGAGGTTTGACCACAGCTTCAAGGCGCTCCCTCGAGGAGCTATGCTGGGATGGAGGAGCTGGGGTTGCTGAGGTTCGACCACAGCTTCAAGGCGCTCCCTCGAGGCGCTATGCTGGGATGGAGGAGCCGGGAGTGCTGACCACAGCTTCAGGGCGCTCCCTCGAGGCGCTATGCTGGGATGGAGGAGCCGGGGGTGCAGAGGTTCGACCATAGCTTCAAGGCGCTCCCTCGAGGCGCTATGCTGGGATGGAGGAGCCGGGAGTGCTGACCACACCTTCAAGGCGCTCCCTCGAGGCGCTATGCTGGGATGGAGGAGCCGGGAGTGCTGACTACAGCTTCAAGGTGCTCCATCGAGGCGCTATGCTGCAATGGAGGAGCCGGGAGTGCTGACCACAGCTTCAAGGCGCTCCCTCGAGGCGCTATGCTGTGATGGTGGAGGAGCAGGAGGTACTGAGGTTCGACCACAGCTTCAAGGCGCTCCCTCGAGGCGCTATGCTGGGATGGAGGAGCCGGGGGTGCAGAGGTTCGACCATAGCTTCAAGGTGCTCCCTCGAGGCGCTATGCTGGGATGGAGGAGCTGGGGGTGCTGAGGTTCGACCACAGCTTCAAGGCGCTCCCTCGAGGCGCTATGCTGGGATGGAGGAGCCGGGGGTGCAGAGGTTCGACCATAGCTTCAAGGTGCTCCCTCGAGGCGCTATGCTGGGATGGAGGAGCCGGGGGTGCTGAGGTTTGGCCACAGCTTCAAGGCGCTCCCTCGAGGCGCTATGCTGGGATGGAGGAGCCGGGGGTGCAGAGGTTCGACCATAGCTTCAAGGTGCTCCCTCGAGGCGCTATGCTGGGATGGAGGAGCCGGGGGTGCTGAGGTTCGGCCACAGCTTCAAGGCGCTCCCTCGAGGCGCTATGCTGGGATGGAGGAGCCGGGGGTGCTGAGGTTCGACCACAGCTTCAAGGCGCTCCCTCGAGGCGCTATGCTGGGATGAAGGAGAAGCTGGGGGTGCTGAGGTTCGATCACAGCTTCAAGGCACTCCCTCGTGGCGCTATGCTGGGATGGAGGAGCCGGGGGATGCTTAAGTTTGACCACAGCTTCAAGGCGCCCCCTCGAGGCGCTATGCTGGGATGGAGGAGCCGGGGGTGCTGAGGTTCGACCACAGCTTCAAGGCGCTCCCTCGAGGCGCTATGCTGGGATGAAGGAGGAGCAGGGGGTGCTGAGGTTCGACCACAGCTTCAAGGCGCTCCCTCGAGGCACTATGCTGGGATGGAGGAGCCGGGGGTTCAGAGGTTCAACCACAGGTTCAAGGCGCTCCCTCGAGGCGCTATGCTGGGATGGAGGAGCCGGGGGTGCTGAGGTTTGACCACAGCTTCAAGGCGCTCCCTCGAGGAGCTATGCTGGGATGGAGGAGCTGGGGTTGCTGAGGTTCGACCACAGCTTCAAGGCGCTCCCTCGAGGCGCTATGCTGGGATGGAGGAGCCGGGAGTGCTGACCACAGCTTCAAGGCGCTCCCTCGAGGCGCTATGCTGGGATGGAGGAGCCGGGGATGCAGAGGTTCGACCATAGCTTCAAGGCGCTCCCTCGAGGCGCTATGCTGGGATGGAGGAGCCGGGAGTGCTGACCACACCTTCAAGGCGCTCCCTCAAGGCGCTATGCTGGGATGGAGGAGCCGGGAGTGCTGACTACAGCTTCAAGGTGCTCCATCGAGGCGCTATGCTGCAATGGAGGAGCCGGGAGTGCTGACCACAGCTTCAAGGCGCTCCCTCGAGGCGCTATGCTGGGATGGTGGAGGAGCAGGAGGTGCTGAGGTTCGACCACAGCTTCAAGGCGCTCCCTCGAGGCGCTATGCTGGGATGGAGGAGCCGGGGGTGCAGAGGTTCGACAATAGCTTCAAGGTGCTCCCTCGAGGCGCTATGCTGGGATGGAGGAGCCGGGGGTGCTGAGGTTCGGCCACAGCTTCAAGGCGCTCCCTCGAGGCGCTATGCTGGGATGGAGGAGCCGGGGGTGCTGAGGTTCGACCACAGCTTCAGGGCGCTCCCTCGAGGCGCTATGCTGGGATGAAGGAGAAGCTGGGGGTGGTGAGGTTCGATCACAGCTTCAAGGCGCTCCCTCGAGGCGCTATGCTGGGATGGAGGAGCCGGGGGTGCTTAAGTTTGACCACAGCTTCAAGGCGCCCCCTAGAGGCGCTATGCTGGGATGGAGGAGCCGGGGGTGCTGAGGTTCGACCACAGCTTCAAGGCGCTCCCTCGAGGCGCTATGCTGGGATGAAGGAGGAGCAGGGGGTGCTGAGGTTCGACCACAGCTTCAAGGCGCTCCCTTGAGGCGCTATGCTGGGATGGAGGAGCCGGTGGTGCTGAGGTTCGACCACAGCTTCAAGGCGCTCCGTCGAGGCGCTATGCTGGGATGGAGGAGCCGGGGATGCAGAGGTTCGACCACAGCTTCAAGGCGCTCCCTCGAGGCGCTATGCTGGGATGGAGGAGCCGGGGGTGCTGAGGTTCGACCACAGCTTCAAGGCGCTCCCTAATGCGCTATGCTGGGATGGAGGAACCGGGGGTGCTGAGGTTTGACCACAGCTTCAAGGCGCTCCCTCGAGGAGCTATGCTGGGATGGAGGAGCCGGGGTTGCTGAGGTTCGACCACAGCTTCAAGGCGCTCCCTCGAGGCGCTATGCTGGGATGGAGGAGCCGGGGGTGCAGAGGTTCGACCATAGCTTCAAGGCGCTCCCTCGAGGCGCTATGCTGGGATGGAGGAGCCGGGAGTGCTGACTACAGCTACAAGGTGCTCCATCGAGGCGCTATGCTGCAATGGAGGAGCCGGGAGTGCTGACCACAGCTTCAAGGCGCTCCCTCGAGGCGCTATGCTGGGATGGAGGAGCCGGGGGTACAGAGGTTCAACCATAGCTTCAAGGTGCTCCCTCGAGGCGCTATGCTGGGATGGAGGAGCCAGGGGTGCTGAGGTTCGGCCACAGCTTCAAGGCGCTCCCTCGAGGCGCTATGCTGGGATGGAGGAGCCGGGGGTGCAGAGGTTCGACCATAGCTTCAAGGTGCTCCCTCGAGGCGCTATGCTGGGATGGAGGAGCCGAGGGTGCTGAGGTTCGGCCACAGCTTCAAGGCGCTCCCTCGAGGCGCTATGCTGGGATGGAGGAGCCGGGGGTGCTGAGGTTCGACCACAGCTTCAAGGCGCTCCCTCGAGGTGCTATGCTGGGGTGAAGGAGAAGCTGGGGGTGCTGAGGTTCGATCACAGCTTCAAGGCGCTCCCTCGAGGCGCTATGCTGGGATGGAGGAGCCGGGGGTGCTTAAGTTTGACCACAGCTTCAAGGCGCCCCCTCGAGGCGCTATGCTGGGATGGAGGAGCCGGGGGTGCTGAGGTTCGACCACAGCTTCAAGGCGCTCCCTCGAGGCGCTATGCTGGGATGAAGGAGGAGCAGGGGGTGCTGAGGTTCGACCACAGCTTCAAGGCGCTCCCTCGAGGCGCTATGCTGGGATGGAGGAGCCGGTGGTGCTGAGGTTCGACCACAGCTTCAAGGCGCTCCCTCGAGGCGCTATGCTGGGATGGAGGAGCTGGGGGTGCTGAGGTTTGACCACAGCTCCAAGGCGCTCCCTCGAGGGGCTATGCTGGGATGGAGGAGCCGGGGGTGCAGAGGTTCGACCACAGCTTCGAAGCGCTCCCTTGAGGCGCTATGCTGGGATGGAGGAGCCGGGGTTGCTGAGGTTCGCCCACAGCATCAAGGCGCTCCCTCGAGGCGCTACGCTGGGATGGAGGAGCGGTGGGTGCTGAGGTTCGACCACAGCTTCAAGGCGCTCCCTCGAGGCGCTATGCTGGGATGGAGGAGCCGGGGGTGCTGAGGTTCGGCCACAGCTTCAAAGCGCTCCCTCGAGGCGCTATGCTGGGATGGAGGAGCCGGGGGTGCTGAGGTTCGACCACAGCTTCAAGGCACTCCCTCGAGGCGCTATGCTGGGATGAAGAAGAAGCTGGGGGTGCTGAGGTTCGACCACAGCTTCAAGGCGCTCCCTCAAGGTGCTATGCTGGTATGGAGGAGCCGGGGGTGCAGAGGTTTGACCACAGCTTCAAGGCGCCCCCTCGAGGCGCTATGCTGGGATGGAGGAGCCGGGGGTGCAGAAGTTCGACCACAGCTTCAAGGCGCTCCCTCGAGGCGCTATGCTGGGATGAAGGAGGAGCAGGGGGTGCTGAGGTTCGACCACAGCTTCAAGGCGCTCCCTCGAGGCGCTATGCTGGGATGGAGGAGCCGGTGGTGCTGAGGTTCGACCACAGCTTCAAGGCGCTCCCTCGAGGCGCTATGCTGGGATGGAGGAGCCGGTGGTGCTGAGGTTCGACCACAGCTTCAAGGCGCTCCCTCGAGGCGCTATGCTGGGATGGAGGAGCCGGGGGTGCAGAGGTTCGACCACAGCTACAAGGCGCTCCCTCGAGGCGCTATGCTGGGATGGAGGACCCGGGAGTGCTGACCACAGCTTCAAGGCGCTCCCTCGAGGCGCTATGCTGGGATGGAGGAGCCGGGAGTGCTGACCACAGCTTCAAGGCGCTCCCTCGAGGCGCTATGCTGGGATGGAGGAGCCGGGAGTGCTGAAAACAGCTTCAAGGCGCTCCCTCGAGGTGCTATGCTGGGATGAAGGAGGAGCCGGGGGGTGCAGAGGTTCGACCACAGCTTCAAGGCGCTCCCTCGAGGCGCTATGCTGGGATGGAGGAGCTGGGAGTGCTGACCACAGCTTCAAGGCGCTCCATCGAGGCGCTATGCTGGGATGGAGGAGCCGGGAGTGCTGACCACAGCTTCTAGGCGCTCCCTCGAGGCGCTATGCTGGGATGGTGGAGGAGCAGGAGGTGCTGAGGTTCGACCACAGCTTCAAGGCGCTCCCTCGAGGCGCTATGCTGGGATGGAGGAGCCGGGGGTGCTGAGGTTCGACCACAGCTTCAAGGCGCTCCCTCGAGGCGCTATGCTGGGATGGAGGAGCCGGGGTTGCTGAGGTTCGACCACAGCTTCAAGGCGCTCCCTCGAGGCTCTATGCTGGGATGGAGGAGCCGGTGGTGCTAAGGTTCGACCGCAGCTTCAAGGCGCTCCCTCGAGGCGCTATGCTGGGATGAAGGAGGAGCCGGGGGGTGCAGAGGTTCGACCACAGCTTCAAGGCGCTCCCTCGAGGCGCTATGCTGGAAGGGAGCAGCCGGGGGTGCTGAGGTTCGCCCACAGCTCCAAGGCGCTCCCTCGAGGCGCTATGCTGGGATGGAGGAGCCGGGGGTGCAGTGGTTCGACCACAGCTTCAAGGCGCTCCCTCGAGGAGCTATGCTGGGATGGAGGAGCCGGGGTTGCTGAGGTTCGACCACAGCTTCAAGGCGCTCCCTCGAGGCGCTATGCTGGGATGGAGGAGCCGGGGGTGCAGAGGTTCGACCATAGCTTCAAGGCGCTCCCTCGAGGCGCTATGCTGGGATGGAGGAGCCGGGAGTGCTGACCACAGCTTCAAGGTGCTCCCTCGAGGCGCTATGCTGGGATGGAGGAGCCGGGAGTGCTGACCACAGCTTCAAGGCGCTCCCTCGAGGCGCTATGCTGGGATGGTGGAGGAGTCGGGGGTGCAGATGTTCGACCACAGCTTCAAGGCGCTCCCTCGAGGCGCTATGCTGGGATGGAGGAGCCGTGAGTGCTGACCACAGCTTCAAGGCGCTCCATCGAGGCTCTATGCTGGGATGGAGGAGCCGGGAGTGCTGACCACAGCTTCAAGGCGCTCCCTCGAGGCGCTATGCTGGGATGATGGAGGAGCCGGGGTTGCTAAGGTTCGACCACAGCTTCAAGGCGCTTCCTCGAGGCGCTATGCTGGGATGGAGGAGCCGGGGGTGCTGAGGTTTGACCACAGCTTCAAGGCGCCCCCTCGAGGCGCTATGCTGGGATGGAGGAGCCGGGGGTGCTGAAGTTCGACCACAGCTTCAAGGCGCTCCCTCGAGGCGCTACGCTGGGATGGAGGAGCTGGGGGTGCTGAGGTTTGACCACAGCTTCAAGGCGCTCCCTCGAGGGGCTATGCTGGGATGGAGGAGCCGGGGGTGCAGAGGTTCGACCACAGCTTCAAGGCGCTCCCTCGAGGCGCTATGCTGGGATGGAGGAGCGGGGGTGCTGAGGTTCGACCACAGCTTCAAGGCGCTCCCTCGAGGCGCTATGCTGGGATGGAGGAGCCGGGGGTGCTGAGGTTCGGCCACAGCTTCAAGGCGCTCCCTCGAGGCGCTATGCTGGGATGGAGGAGCCGGGGGTGCTGAGGTTCGACCACAGCTTCAAGGCACTCCCTCGAGGCGCGATGCTGGGATGAAGGAGAAGCTGGGGATGCTGAGGTTCGACCACAGCTTCAAGGCGCTCCCTCGAGGCGCTATGCTGGGATGGAGGAGCAGGGGGTGCAGAGATTTGACCACAGCTTCAAGGCGCCCCCTCGAGGCGCTATGCTGGGATGGAGGAGCCGGGGGTGCTGAAGTTCGACCAGAGCTTCAAGGCGCTCCCTCGAGGCGCTATGCTGGGATGAAGGAGGAGCAGGGGGTGCTGAGGTTCGACCACAGCTTCAAGGCGCTCCCTCGAGGCGCTATGCTGGGATGGAGGAGCCGGTGGTGCTGAGGTTCGACCACAGCTTTAAGGCGCTCCCTCGAGGCGCTATGCTGGGATGGAGGAGCCGGTGGTGCTGAGGTTCGACCACAGCTTCAAGGCGCTCCCTTGAGGCGCTATGCTGGGATGGAGGAGCCGGGGGTGCAGAGGTTCGACCACAGCTTCAAGGCGCTCCCTCGAGGCGCTATGCTGGGATGGAGGAGCCGGGAGTGCTGACCACAGCTTCAAGGCGCTCCCTCGAGGCGCTATGCTGGGATGGAGGAGCCGGGAGTGCTGACCACAGCTTCAAGGCGCTCCCCCGAGGCGCTATGCTGGGATGGAGGAGCCGGGAGTGCTAAAAACAGCTTCAAGGCGCTCCCTCGAGGTGCTATGCTGGGATGAAGGAGGAGCCGGGGGTTTCAGAGGTTCGACCACAGCTTCAAGGCGCTCCCTCGAGGCGCTGCGCTGGGATGGAGGAGCCGGGAGTGCTGACCACAGCTTCAAGGCGCTCCATCGAGGCGCTATGCTGGGATGGAGGAGCCAGGAGTGCTGACCACAGCTTCTAGGCGCTCCCTCGAGGCGCTATGCTGGGATGGTGGAGGAGCAGGAGGTGCTGAGGTTCGACCACAGCTTCAAGGCGCTCCCTCGAGGCGCTATGCTGGGATGGAGGAGCCGGGGGTGCTGAGGTTCGACCACAGCTTCAAGGCGCTCCCTCGAGGCGCTATGCTGGGATGGAGGAGCCGGGGTTGCTGAGGTTCGACCACAGCTTCAAGGCGCTCCCTTGAGGCGCTATGCTGGGATGGAGGAGCCTGTGGTGCTAAGGTTCGACCGCAGCTTCAAGGCACTCCCTTGAGGCGCTATGCTGGGATCAAGGAGGAGCCGGGGGGTGCAGAGGTTCGACCACAGCTTCAAGACGCTCCCTCGAGGCACTATGCTGGGCTGGAGGAGCGGGGGGTGCTGAGGTTCGACCACAGCTTCAAGGCGCTCCCTCGAGGCGCTATGCTGGGATGAAGGAGGAGCCGGGGGGTGCAGATGTTCGACCACAGCTTCAAGGTGCTCCCTTGAGGCGCTATGCTGGGATGGAGGAGCCGGGGGTGCTGAGGTTCGCCCACAGCTCCAAGGTTCTCCCTTGAGGCGCTATACTGGGATGGAGGAGCCGGGGGTGCTGAGGTTCGGCCACAGCTTCAAAGCGCTCCCTCGAGGCGCTATGCTGGGATGGAGGAGCCGGGGGTGCTGAGGTTCGACCACAGCTTCAAGGCACTCCCTCGAGGCGCTATGCTGGGATGAAGAAGAAGCTGGGGGTGCTGAGGTTCGACCACAGCTTCAAGGCGCTCCCTCAAGGTGCTATGCTGGTATGGAGGAGCCGGGGGTGCAGAGGTTTGACCACAGCTTCAAGGCGCCCCCTCGAGGCGCTATGCTGGGATGGAGGAGCCGGGGGTGCAGAAGTTCGACCACAGCTTCAAGGCGCTCCCTCGAGGCGCTATGCTGGGATGAAGGAGGAGCAGGGGGTGCTGAGGTTCGACCACAGCTTCAAGGCGCTCCCTCGAGGCGCTATGCTGGGATGGAGGAGCCGGTGGTGCTGAGGTTCGACCACAGCTTCAAGGCGCTCCCTCGAGGCGCTATGCTGGGATGGAGGAGCCGGTGGTGCTGAGGTTCGACCACAGCTTCAAGGCGCTCCCTCGAGGCGCTATGCTGGGATGGAGGAGCCGGGGGTGCAGAGGTTCGACCACAGCTACAAGGCGCTCCCTCGAGGCGCTATGCTGGGATGGAGGACCCGGGAGTGCTGACCACAGCTTCAAGGCGCTCCCTCGAGGCGCTATGCTGGGATGGAGGAGCCGGGAGTGCTGACCACAGCTTCAAGGCGCTCCCTCGAGGCGCTATGCTGGGATGGAGGAGCCGGGAGTGCTGAAAACAGCTTCAAGGCGCTCCCTCGAGGTGCTATGCTGGGATGAAGGAGGAGCCGGGGGGTGCAGAGGTTCGACCACAGCTTCAAGGCGCTCCCTCGAGGCGCTATGCTGGGATGGAGGAGCTGGGAGTGCTGACCACAGCTTCAAGGCGCTCCATCGAGGCGCTATGCTGGGATGGAGGAGCCGGGAGTGCTGACCACAGCTTCTAGGCGCTCCCTCGAGGCGCTATGCTGGGATGGTGGAGGAGCAGGAGGTGCTGAGGTTCGACCACAGCTTCAAGGCGCTCCCTCGAGGCGCTATGCTGGGATGGAGGAGCCGGGGGTGCTGAGGTTCAACCACAGCTTCAAGGCGCTCCCTCGAGGCGCTATGCTGGGATGGAGGAGCCGGGGTTGCTGAGGTTCGACCACAGCTTCAAGGCGCTCCCTCGAGGCGCTATGCTGGGATGGAGGAGCCGGTGGTGCTGAGGTTCGACCACAGCTTCAAGGCGCTCCCTCGAGGCGCTATGCTGGGATGGAGGAGCCGGGGGTGCAGAGGTTCGACCACAGCTACAAGGCGCTCCCTCGAGGCGCTATGCTGGGATGGAGGACCCGGGAGTGCTGACCACAGCTTCAAGGCGCTCCCTCGAGGCGCTATGCTGGGATGGAGGAGCCGGGAGTGCTGACCACAGCTTCAAGGCGCTCCCTCGAGGCGCTATGCTGGGATGGAGGAGCCGGGAGTGCTGAAAACAGCTTCAAGGCGCTCCCTCGAGGTGCTATGCTGGGATGAAGGAGGAGCCGGGGGGTGCAGAGGTTCGACCACAGCTTCAAGGCGCTCCCTCGAGGCGCTATGCTGGGATGGAGGAGCTGGGAGTGCTGACCACAGCTTCAAGGCGCTCCATCGAGGCGCTATGCTGGGATGGAGGAGCCGGGAGTGCTGACCACAGCTTCTAGGCGCTCCCTCGAGGCGCTATGCTGGGATGGTGGAGGAGCAGGAGGTGCTGAGGTTCGACCACAGCTTCAAGGCGCTCCCTCGAGGCGCTATGCTGGGATGGAGGAGCCGGGGGTGCTGAGGTTCAACCACAGCTTCAAGGCGCTCCCTCGAGGCGCTATGCTGGGATGGAGGAGCCGGGGTTGCTGAGGTTCGACCACAGCTTCAAGGCGCTCCCTCGAGGCGCTATGCTGGGATGAAGGAGGAGCAGGGGGTGCTGAGGTTCGACCACAGCTTCAAGGCGCTCCCTCGAGGCGCTATGCTGGGATGGAGGAGCCGGTGGTGCTGAGGTTCGACCACAGCTTCAAGGCGCTCCCTCGAGGCGCTATGCTGGGATGGAGGAGCCGGTGGTGCTGAGGTTCGACCACAGCTTCAAGGCGCTCCCTCGAGGCGCTATGCTGGGATGGAGGAGCCGGGGGTGCAGAGGTTCGACCACAGCTACAAGGCGCTCCCTCGAGGCGCTATGCTGGGATGGAGGACCCGGGAGTGCTGACCACAGCTTCAAGGCGCTCCCTCGAGGCGCTATGCTGGGATGGAGGAGCCGGGAGTGCTGACCACAGCTTCAAGGCGCTCCCTCGAGGCGCTATGCTGGGATGGAGGAGCCGGGAGTGCTGAAAACAGCTTCAAGGCGCTCCCTCGAGGTGCTATGCTGGGATGAAGGAGGAGCCGGGGGGTGCAGAGGTTCGACCACAGCTTCAAGGCGCTCCCTCGAGGCGCTATGCTGGGATGGAGGAGCTGGGAGTGCTGACCACAGCTTCAAGGCGCTCCATCGAGGCGCTATGCTGGGATGGAGGAGCCGGGAGTGCTGACCACAGCTTCTAGGCGCTCCCTCGAGGCGCTATGCTGGGATGGTGGAGGAGCAGGAGGTGCTGAGGTTCGACCACAGCTTCAAGGCGCTCCCTCGAGGCGCTATGCTGGGATGGAGGAGCCGGGGGTGCTGAGGTTCAACCACAGCTTCAAGGCGCTCCCTCGAGGCGCTATGCTGGGATGGAGGAGCCGGGGTTGCTGAGGTTCGACCACAGCTTCAAGGCGCTCCCTCGAGGCTCTATGCTGGGATGGAGGAGCCGGTGGTGCTAAGGTTCGACCGCAGCTTCAAGGCGCTCCCTCGAGGCGCTATGCTGGGATGAAGGAGGAGCCGGGGGGTGCAGAGGTTCGACCACAGCTTCAAGGCGCTCCCTCGAGGCGCTATGCTGGAATGGAGGAGCCGGGGGTGCTGAGGTTCGCCCACAGCTCCAAGGCGCTCCCTCGAGGCGCTATGCTGGGATGGAGGAGCCGGGGGTGCAGTGGTTCGACCACAGCTTCAAGGCGCTCCCTCCAGGAGCTATGCTGGGATGGAGGAGCCGGGGTTGCTGAGGTTCGACCACAGCTTCAAGGCGCTCCCTCGAGGCGCTATGCTGGGATGGAGGAGCCGGGGGTGCAGAGGTTCGACCATAGCTTCAAGGCGCTCCCTCGAGGCGCTATGCTGGGATGGAGGAGCCGGGAGTGCTGACCACAGCTTCAAGGTGCTCCCTCGAGGCGCTATGCTGGGATGGAGGAGCCGGGAGTGCTGACCACAGCTTCAAGGCGCTCCCTCGAGGCGCTATGCTGGGATGGTGGAGGAGTCGGGGGTGCAGATGTTCGACCACAGCTTCAAGGCGCTCCCTCGAGGCGCTATGCTGGGATGGAGGAGCCGTGAGTGCTGACCACAGCTTCAAGGCGCTCCATCGAGGCGCTATGCTGGGATGGAGGAGCCGGGAGTGCTGACCACAGCTTCAAGGCGCTCCCTCGAGGCGCTATGCTGGGATGATGGAGGAGCCGGGGTTGCTAAGGTTCGACCACAGCTTCAAGGCGCTCCCTCGAGGCGCTATGCTGGGATGGAGGAGCCGGGGGTGCTGAGGTTTGACCACAGCTTCAAGGCTCCCCCTCGAGGCGCTATGCTGGGATGGAGGAGCCGGGGGTGCTGAAGTTCGACCACAGCTTCAAGGCGCTCCCTCGAGGCGCTATGCTGGGATGGAGGAGCTGGGGGTGCTGAGGTTTGACCACAGCTTCAAGGCGCTCCCTCGAGGGGCTATGCTGGGATGGAGGAGCCGGGGGTGCAGAGGTTCGACCACAGCTTCAAGGCGCTCCCTCGAGGCGCTATGCTGGGATGGAGGAGCCGGGGTTGCTAAGGTTCGCCCACAGCTTCAAGGCGCTCCCTCGAGGCGCTATGCTGGGATGGAGGAGCGGGGGTGCTGAGGTTCGACCACAGCTTCAAGGCGCTCCCTCGAGGCGCTATGCTGGGATGGAGGAGCCGGGGGTGCTGAGGTTCGGCCACAGCTTCAAGGCGCTCCCTCGAGGCGCTATGCTGGGATGGAGGAGCCGGGGGTGCTGAGGTTCGACCACAGCTTCAAGGCACTCCCTCGGAGTGCGATGCTGGGATGAAGGAGAAGCTGGGGATGCTGAGGTTCGACCACAGCTTCAAGGCGCTCCCTCGAGGCGCTATGCTGGGATGGAGGAGCAGGGGGTGCAGAGGTTTGACCACAGCTTCAAGGCGCCCCCTCGAAGCGCTATGCTGGGATGGAGGAGCCGGGGGTGCTGAAGTTCGACCAGAGCTTCAAGGCGCTCCCTCGAGGCGCTATGCTGGGATGAAGGAGGAGCAGGGGGTGCTGAGGTTCGACCACAGCTTCAAGGCGCTCCCTCGAGGCGCTATGCTGGGATGGAGGAGCCGGTGGTGCTGAGGTTCGACCACAGCTTTAAGGCGCTCCCTCGAGGCGCTATGCTGGGATGGAGGAGCCGGTGGTGCTGAGGTTCGACCACAGCTTCAAGGCGCTCCCTTGAGGCGCTATGCTGGGATGGAGGAGCCGGGGGTGCAGAGGTTCGACCACAGCTTCAAGGCGCTCCCTCGAGGCGCTATGCTGGGATGGAGGAGCCGGGAGTGCTGACCACAGCTTCAAGGCGCTCCCTCGAGGCGCTATGCTGGGATGGAGGAGCCGGGAGTGCTGACCACAGCTTCAAGGCGCTCCCCCGAGGCGCTATGCTGGGATGGAGGAGCCGGGAGTGCTAAAAACAGCTTCAAGGCGCTCCCTCGAGGTGCTATGCTGGGATGAAGGAGGAGCCGGGGGGTTCAGAGGTTCGACCACAGCTTCAAGGCGCTCCCTCGAGGCGCTGCGCTGGGATGGAGGAGCCGGGAGTGCTGACCACAGCTTCAAGGCGCTCCATCGAGGCGCTATGCTGGGATGGAGGAGCCAGGAGTGCTGACCACAGCTTCTAGGCGCTCCCTCGAGGCGCTATGCTGGGATGGTGGAGGATCAGGAGGTGCTGAGGTTCGACCACAGCTTCAAGGCGCTCCCTCGAGGCGCTATGCTGGGATGGAGGAGCCGGGGGTGCTGAGGTTCGACCACAGCTTCAAGGCGCTCCCTCGAGGCGCTATGCTGGGATGGAGGAGCCGGGGTTGCTGAGGTTCGACCACAGCTTCAAGGCGCTCCCTTGAGGCGCTATGCTGGGATGGAGGAGCCTGTGGTGCTAAGGTTCGACCGCAGCTTCAAGGCACTCCCTTGAGGCGCTATGCTGGGATCAAGGAGGAGCCGGGGGGTGCAGAGGTTCGACCACAGCTTCAAGACGCTCCCTCGAGGCACTATGCTGGGCTGGAGGAGCGGGGGGTGCTGAGGTTCGACCACAGCTTCAAGGCGCTCCCTCGAGGCGCTATGCTGGGATGAAGGAGGAGCCGGGGGGTGCAGATGTTCGACCACAGCTTCAAGGTGCTCCCTTGAGGCGCTATGCTGGGATGGAGGAGCCGGGGGTGCTGAGGTTCGCCCACAGCTCCAAGGTTCTCCCTTGAGGCGCTATACTGGGATGGAGGAGCCGGGGATGCTGAGGTTTGACCACAGCTTCAAGGCGCTCCCTCGAGGCGCTATGCTGGGATGGAGGAGCTGGGGGTGCTGAGGTTCGACCACAGCTTCAAGGTACTCCCTCGAGGTGCTATGCTGGGATGGAGGAGGAGCTGGGGGTGCAGAGGTTCGACCACAGCTTCAAGGCGCTCCCTCGAGGCGCTATGCTGGGATGAAGGAGGAGCCTGGGGTGCTGAGGTTCGACCAGAGCTTCAAGGTGCTCCCTCGAGGAGCTATGCTGGGATGGAGGAGCCAGGGTTGCTGAGGTTCGACCACAGCTTCAAGGCGCTCCCTCGAGGCTCTATGCTGGGATGGAGGAGCCGGGAGTGCTGACCACAGCTTCAAGGCGCTCGATTGAGGCACTATGCTGGGATGAAGGAGGAGCAGGGGGTGCTGAGGTTCGACCACAGCTTCAAGGCGCTCCCTCGAGGCGCTATGCTGGGATGGAGGAGCCGGGGTTGCTGAGGTTCGACCACAGCTTCAAGGCGCTCTCTCGAGGCGCTATGCTGGGATGGAGGAGTCGGTGGTGCTAAGGTTCGACCGCAGCTTCAAGGCGCTCCCTCGAGGCGATATGCTGGGATGAAGGAGGAGCCGGGGGTGCAGAGGTTCGACCACAGCTTCAAGGCGCTCCCTCGAGGCGCTATGCTGGGATGGAGGAGCCGGGGTGCTGAGCTTCGACCACAGCTCCTAGGCGCTCCCTCGAGGCGCTATGCTGGGATGGAGGAGCCGGGAGTGCTGACCACAGCTTCAAGGCGCTCCCTCGAGGCGCTATGCTGGGATGGAGGAGCCGAGAGTGCTGAAAACAGCTTCAAGGCGCTCCCTCGAGGCGCTATGCTGGGATGAAAGAGGAGCCGGGGGGTGCGGAGGTTCGACCACAGCTTCAAGGCGCTCCCTCGAGGTGCTATGCTGGGATGGAGGAGCCGGGAGTGCTGACCACAGCTTCAAGGCGCTCCATCGAGGCGCTATGCTGGGATGGAGGAGCCCGGAGTGCTGACCACAGCTTCTAGGCGCTCCCTCGAGACGCTATGCTGGGATGGTGGAGGAGCAGGAGGTGCTGAGGTTCGACCACAGCTTCAAGGCGCTCCCTCGAGGCGCTATGCTGGGATGGAGGAGCTGGGGTTGCTGAGGTTCGACCACAGCTTCAAGGCGCTCCCTCGAGGCGCTATGCTGGGATGGAGGAGCCGGTGGTGCTAAGGTTCGACCGCAGCTTCAAGGCGCTCCCTCGAGGCGCTATGCTGGGATGGAGGAGCTGGGGGTGCTGAGGTTCGACCACAACTTCAAGGCACTTCCTCGAGGCGCTATGCTGGGATGGAGGAGGAGCCGGGGGTGCAGAGGTTCGACCACAGCTTCAAGGCGCTCCCTCGAGGCGCTATGCTGGGATGAAGGAGGAGCCTCGGGTGCTGAGGTTCGACCGCAGCTTCAAGGCGCTCCCTCGAGGAGCTATGCTGGGACGGAGGAGCCGGGGTTGCTGAGGTTCGACCACAGCTTCAAGGCGCTCCCTCGAGGCGCTATGCTGGGATTGAGGAGCCAGGAGAGCTGACCACAGCTTCAAGGCGCTCCCTCGAGGGGCTATGCTGGGATGGAGGAGCCGGGGGTGCAGAGGTGTGACCATAGCTTCAAGGCGCTCCCTCGAGGCGCTATGATGGGATGGAGGAGCCGGGAGTGCTGACCACAGCTTCAAGGCGCTCCCTCGAGGCGCTATGCTGGGATGGAGGAGCCGGGAGTGCTGAAAACAGCATCAAGGCGCTCCCTCAAGGCGCTATGCTGGGATGAAGGAGGAGTCGGGGGTGCAGATGTTCGACCACAACTTCAAGGCGCTATGCTGGGATGGTGGAGGAGCAGGAGGTGCTGAGGTTCGACCACAGCTTCAAGGCGCTCCCTCGAGGCGCTATGCTGGGATGGAGGAGCCGGGGGTTCAGAGGTTCGACCACAGCTTCAAGGCGCTCCCTCGAGGCGCTATGCTGGGATGGAGGAGCCGGGGGTGCAGAGGTTCGACCATAGCTTCAAGGCGTTCCCTCGAGGCGCTATGCTGGGATGGAGGAGCCGGGGGTGCTGAGGTTCGGCCACAGCTTCAAGGTGCTCCCTCGAGGCGCTATGCTGGGATGGAGGAGCCGGGGGTGCTGAGGTTCAACCACAGCTTCAAGGCCCTCCCTCGAGGCGCTATGCTGGGATGAAGGAGAAGCCGGGGGTGCTGAGGTTCGACGACAGCTTCAAGGCGCTCCCTCGAGGCGCTATGCTGGGATGGAGGAGCCGGGGGTGCTGAGGTTTGACCACAGCTTCAAGGTGCCCCCTCGAGGCTCTATGCTGGGATGGAGGAGCCGGGGGTGCTGAAGTTTGACCACAGCTTCAAGGCGCTCCCTCGAGTCGCTATGCTGGGATGGAGGAGCTGGGGGTGCTGAGGTTTGACCACAGCTTCAAGGCGCTCCCTCGAGGGGCTATGCTGGGATGGAGGAGCCGGGGGTGCAGAGGTTCGACCACAGCTTCAAGGCGCTCCCTCGAGGCGCTATGCTGGGATGGAGGAGCCGGGGGTGCTGAGGTTTGACCACAGCTTCAAGGCGCTCCCTCGAGGCGCTATGCTGGGATGGAGGACCCGGGGGTGCTGAGGTTCGACCACAGCTTCAAGGCGCTCCCTCGAGGCGATATGCTGGGATGGAGGAGCTGGGGGTGCTGAGGTTCGACCACAGCTTCAAGGCACTCCCTCGAGGCGCTATGCTGGGATGGAGAAGGAGCCAGGGGTGCAGAGGTTCGACCACAGCTTCAAGGCGCTCCCTCGAGGCGCTATGCTGGGATGAAGGAGGAGCCTGGGGTGCTGAGGTTCGACCACAGCTTCAAGGCGCTCCCTCGAGGAGCTATGCTGGGATGGAGGAGCCGGGGTTGCTGAGGTTCGACCACAGCTTTAAGGCGCTCCCTCGAGGCGCTATGCTGGGATGGAGGAGCCGGGAGTGCTGACCGCAGCTTCAAGGCGCTCCCTCGAGGCGCTATGCTGGGATGGAGGAGCCGGGAGTGCTGACCACAGCTTCAAGGCGCTCCCTCGAGGCACTATGCTGGGATGGAGGAGCCGGGAGTGCTGAAAACAGCTTCAAGGCGCTCCCTCGAGGCGCTATGCTGAGATGAAGGAGGAGCCGGGGGTGCAGATGCTCGACCACAGCTTCAAGGCGCTCCCTCGAGGTGCTATGCTCGGATGGAGGAGCCGTGACTGCTGACTACAGCTTCAAGGCGCTCCATCGAGGCGCTATGCTGGGATGGAGGAGCCGGGAGTGCTGACCACAGCTTCAAGGCGCTCCCTCGAGGCGCTATGTTGGGATGGTGGAGGAGCAGGAGGTGCTGAGGTTCGACCACAGCTTCAAGGCGCTCCCTCGAGGCGCTATGCTGGGATGGAGGAGCCGGGGGTTCAGAGGTTCGACCACAGCTTCAAGGCGCTCCCTCGAGGCGCTATGCTGGGATGGAGGAGCCGGGGGTGCAGAGGTTCGACCATAGCTTCAAGGCGCTCCCTCGAGGCGCTATGCTGGGATGGAGGAGCCGGGGGTGCTGAGGTTCGACCACAGCTTCAAGGCGCTCCCTCGAGGCACTATGCTGGGATGAAGGAGCGGGGGGTGCTGAGGTTCGACCACAGCTTCAAGGCGCTCCCTGGAGGTGCTATGCTGGGATGGAGGAGCCGGGGGTGCTGAGGTTCGACCACAGCTTCAAGGCGCTCCCTCGAGGCACTATGCTGGGATGAAGGAGCGGGGGGTGCTGAGGTTCGACCACAGCTTCAAGGCGCTCCCTCGAGGCGCTATGCTGGGATGGAGGACCCGGGGGTGCTGAGGTTCGACCACAGCTTCAAGGCGCTCCCTCGAGGCGATATGCTGGGATGGAGGAGCTGGGGGTGCTGAGGTTCGACCACAGCTTCAAGGCACTCCCTCGAGGCGCTATGCTGGGATGGAGAAGGAGCCAGGGGTGCAGAGGTTCGACCACAGCTTCAAGGCGCTCCCTCGAGGCGCTATGCTGGGATGAAGGAGGAGCCTGGGGTGCTGAGGTTCGACCACAGCTTCAAGGCGCTCCCTCGAGGAGCTATGCTGGGATGGAGGAGCCGGGGTTGCTGAGGTTCGACCACAGCTTCAAGGCGCTCCCTCGAGGCGCTATGCTGGGATGGAGGAGCCGGGAGTGCTGACCGCAGCTTCAAGGCGCTCCCTCGAGGCGCTATGCTGGGATGGAGGAGCCGGGAGTGCTGACCACAGCTTCAAGGCGCTCCCTCGAGGCACTATGCTGGGATGGAGGAGCCGGGAGTGCTGAAAACAGCTTCAAGGCGCTATGCTGGGATGAAGGAGGAGCCGGGGGTGCAGATGCTCGACCACAGCTTCAAGGCGCTCCCTCGAGGCGCTATGCTCGGATGGAGGAGCCGTGACTGCTGACTACAGCTTCAAGGCGCTCCATCGAGGCGCTATGCTGGGATGGAGGAGCCGGGAGTGCTGACCACAGCTTCAAGGCGCTCCCTCGAGGCGCTATGCTGGGATGGTGGAGGAGCAGGAGGTGCTGAGGTTCGACCACAGCTTCAAGGCGCTCCCTCGAGGCGCTATGCTGGGATGGAGGAGCCGGGGGTTCAGAAGTTCGACCACAGCTTCAAGGCGCTCCCTCGAGGCGCTATGCTGGGATGGAGGAGCCGGGGGTGCAGAGGTTCGACCATAGCTTCAAGGCGCTCCCTCGAGGCGCTATGCTGGGATGGAGGAGCCGGGGGTGCTGAGGTTCGGCCACAGCTTCAAGGCGCTCCCTCGAGGCGCTATGCTGGGATGGAGGAGCCGGGGGTGCTGAGGTTCGACCAAAGCTTCAAGGCGATCCCTCGAGGCGCTATGCTGAGATGAAGGAGAAGCTGGGGGTGCTGAGGTTCGACCACAGCTTCAAGGCGCTCCCTCGAGGCGCTATGCTGGGATGGAGGAGCCGGGGGTGCTGAGGTTTGACCACAGCTTCAAGGCGCCCCCTCGAGGCGCTATGCTGGGATGGAGGAGCCGGGGGTGCTGAAGTTCGACCACAGCTTCAAGGCGCTCCCTCGAGGCGCTATGCTGGGATGAAGGAGGAGCAGGGGGTGCTGAGGTTCGACCACAGCTTCAAGGCGCTCCCTCGAGGCGCTATGCTGGGATGGAGGAGCCGGTGGTGCTGAGGTTCGACCACAGCTTCAAGGCGCTCCCTCGAGGCGCTATGCTGGGATGGAGGAGCCGGGGGTGCAGAGGTTCGACCACAGTTTCAAGGCGCTCCCTCGAGGCGCTATGCTGGGATGGAGGAGCCGGGGTGCTGAGGTTTGACCAAAGCTTCTAAGCGCTCCCTCGAGGCGCTATGCTGGGATGGAGGAGCCGGGGGTGCTGAGGTTTGACCACAGCTTCAAGGCGCTCCCTCGAGGAGCTATGCTGGGATGGAGGAGCCGGGAGTGCTGACCACAGCTTCAAGGCGCTCCCTCGAGGTGCTATGCTGGGATGGAGGAGCCGGGGGTGCAGAGGTTCGACCATAGCTTCAAGGCGCTCCCTCGAGGCGCTATGCTGGGATGGAGGAGCCGGGAGTGCTGACCACACCTTCAAGGCGCTCCCTCGAGGCGCTATGCTGGGATGGAGGAGCCGGGAGTGCTGACTACAGCTTCAAGGTGCTCCATCGAGGCGCTATGCTGCAATGGAGGAGCCGGGAGTGCTGACCACAGCTTCAAGGCGCTCCCTCGAGGCGCTATACTGGGATGGTGGAGGAGCAGGAGGTGCTGAGGTTCGACCACAGCTTCAAGGCGCTCCCTCGAGGCGCTATGCTGGGATGGAGGAGCCGGGGGTTCAGAGGTTCGACCACAGCTTCAAGGCACTCCCTCGAGGCGCTATGCTGGGATGGAGGAGCCGGGGGTGCTGAGGTTTGACCACAGCTTCAAGGCGCTCCCTCGAGGAGCTATGCTGGGATGGAGGAGCTGGGGTTGCTGAGGTTCGACCACAGCTTCAAGGCGCTCCCTCGAGGCGCTATGCTGGGATGGAGGAGCCGGGAGTGCTGACCACAGCTTCAGGGCGCTCCCTCGAGGCGCTATGCTGGGATGGAGGAGCCGGGGGTGCAGAGGTTCGACCATAGCTTCAAGGTGCTCCCTCGAGGCGCTATGCTGGGATGGAGGAGCCGGGAGTGCTGACCACACCTTCAAGGCGCTCCCTCGAGGCGCTATGCTGGGATGGAGGAGCCGGGAGTGCTGACTACAGCGTCAAGGTGCTCCATCGAGGCGCTATGCTGCAATGGAGGAGCCGGGAGTGCTGACCACAGCTTCAAGGCGCTCCCTCGAGGCGCTATGCTGTGATGGTGGAGGAGCAGGAGGTACTGAGGTTCGACCACAGCTTCAAGGCGCTCCCTCGAGGCGCTATGCTGGGATGGAGGAGCCGGGGGTGCAGAGGTTCGACCATAGCTTCAAGGTGCTCCCTCGAGGCGCTATGCTGGGATGGAGGAGCCGGGGGTGCTGAGGTTCGACCACAGCTTCAAGGCGCTCCCTCGAGGCGCTATGCTGGGATGGAGGAGCCGGGGGTGCAGAGGTTCGACCATAGCTTCAAGGTGCTCCCTCGAGGCGCTATGCTGGGATGGAGGAGCCGGGGGTGCTGAGGTTTGGCCACAGCTTCAAGGCGCTCCCTCGAGGCGCTATGCTGGGATGGAGGAGCCGGGGATGCAGAGGTTCGACCATAGCTTCAAGGTGCTCCCTCGAGGCGCTATGCTGGGATGGAGGAGCCGGGGGTGCTGAGGTTCGGCCACAGCTTCAAGGCGCTCCCTCGAGGCGCTATGCTGGGATGGAGGAGCCGGGGGTGCTGAGGTTCGACCACAGCTTCAAGGCGCTCCCTCGAGGCGCTATGCTGGGATGAAGGAGAAGCTGGGGTTGCTGAGGTTCGATCACAGCTTCAAGGCACTCCCTCGAGGCGCTATGCTGGGATGGAGGAGCCGGGGGATGCTTAAGTTTGACCACAGCTTCAAGGCGCCCCCTCGAGGCGCTATGCTGGGATGGAGGAGCCGGGGGTGCTGAGGTTCGACCACAGCTTCAAGGCGCTCCCTCGAGGCGCTATGCTGGGATGAAGGAGGAGCAGGGGGTGCTGAGGTTCGACCACAGCTTCAAGGCGCTCCCTCGAGGCACTATGCTGGGATGGAGGAGCCGGGGGTTCAGAGGTTCGACCACAGCTTCAAGGCGCTTCCTCGAGGCGCTATGCTGGGATGGAGGAGCCGGGGGTGCTGAGGTTTGACCACAGCTTCAAGGCGCTCCCTCGAGGAGCTATGCTGGGATGGAGGAGCTGGGGTTGCTGAGGTTCGACCACAGCTTCAAGGCGCTCCCTCGAGGCGCTATGCTGGGATGGAGGAGCCAGGAGTGCTGACCACAGCTTCAAGGCGCTCCCTCGAGGCGCTATGCTGGGATGGAGGAGCCGGGGATGCAGAGGTTCGACCATAGCTTCAAGGCGCTCCCTCGAGGCGCTATGCTGGGATGGAGGAGCCGGGAGTGCTGACCACACCTTCAAGGCGCTCCCTCGAGGCGCTATGCTGGGATGGAGGAGCCGGGAGTGCTGACTACAGCTTCAAGGTGCTCCATCGAGGCGCTATGCTGCAATGGAGGAGTCGGGAGTGCTGACCACAGCTTCAAGGCGCTCCCTCGAGCCGCTATGCTGGGATGGTGGAGGAGCAGGAGGTGCTGAGGTTCGACCACAGCTTCAAGGCGCTCCCTCGAGGCGCTATGCTGGGATGGAGGAGCAGGGGGTGCAGAGGTTCGACAATAGCTTCAAGGTGCTCCCTCGAGGCGCTATGCTGGGATGGAGGAGCCGGGGGTGCTGAGGTTCGGCCACAGCTTCAAGACGCTCCCTCGAGGCGCTATGCTGGGATGGAGGAGCCGGGGGTGCAGAGGTTCGACCATAGCTTCAAGGTGCTCCCTCGAGGCGCTATGCTGGGATGGAGGAGCCGGGGGTGCTGAGGTTCGGCCACAGCTTCAAGGCGCTCCCTCGAGGCGCTATGCTGGGATGGAGGAGCCGGGGGTGCTGAGGTTCGACCACAGCTTCAAGGCGCTCCCTCGAGGCGCTATGCTGGGATGAAGGAGAAGCTGGGGGTGGTGAGGTTCGACCACAGCTTCAAGGCGCTCCCTCGAGGCGCTATGCTGGGATGGAGGAGCCGGGGGTGCAGAGGTTCGACCACAGCTACAAGGCGCTCCCTCGAGGCGCTATGCTGGGATGGAGGACCCGGGAGTGCTGACCACAGCTTCAAGGCGCTCCCTCGAGGCCCTATGCTGGGATGGAGGAGCCGGGAGTGCTGACCACAGCTTCAAGGCGCTCCCTCGAGGCGCTATGCTGGGATGGAGGAGCCGGGAGTGCTGAAAACAGCTTCAAGGCGCTCCCTCGAGGTGCTATGCTGGGATGAAGGAGGAGCCGGGGGGTGCAGAGGTTCGACCACAGCTTCAAGGCGCTCCCTCGAGGCGCTATGCTGGGATGGAGGAGCTGGGAGTGCTGACCACAGCTTCAAGGCGCTCCCTCGAGGCGCTATGCTGGGATGGAGGAGCCGGGAGTGCTGAAAACAGCTTCAAGGCGCTCCCTCGAGGTGCTATGCTGGGATGGAGGAGCCGGGGGTGCAGAGGTTCGACCATAGCTTCAAGGCGCTCCCTCGAGGCGCTATGCTGGGATGGAGGAGCCGGGAGTGCTGACCACACCTTCAAGGCGCTCCCTCGAGGCGCTATGCTGGGATGGAGGAGCCGGGAGTGCTGACTACAGCTTCAAGGTGCTCCATCGAGGCGCTATGCTGCAATGGAGGAGCCGGGAGTGCTGACCACAGCTTCAAGGCGCTCCCTCGAGGCGCTATACTGGGATGGTGGAGGAGCAGGAGGTGCTGAGGTTCGACCACAGCTTCAAGGCGCTCCCTCGAGGCGCTATGCTGGGATGGAGGAGCCGGGGGTTCAGAGGTTCGACCACAGCTTCAAGGCACTCCCTCGAGGCGCTATGCTGGGATGGAGGAGCCGGGGGTGCTGAGGTTTGACCACAGCTTCAAGGCGCTCCCTCGAGGAGCTATGCTGGGATGGAGGAGCTGGGGTTGCTGAGGTTCGACCACAGCTTCAAGGCGCTCCCTCGAGGCGCTATGCTGGGATGGAGGAGCCGGGAGTGCTGACCACAGCTTCAGGGCGCTCCCTCGAGGCGCTATGCTGGGATGGAAGAGCCGGGGGTGCAGAGGTTCGACCATAGCTTCAAGGTGCTCCCTCGAGGCGCTATGCTGGGATGGAGGAGCCGGGAGTGCTGACCACACCTTCAAGGCGCTCCCTCGAGGCGCTATGCTGGGATGGAGGAGCCGGGAGTGCTGACTACAGCGTCAAGGTGCTCCATCGAGGCGCTATGCTGCAATGGAGGAGCCTGGAGTGCTGACCACAGCTTCAAGGCGCTCCCTCGAGGCGCTATGCTGTGATGGTGGAGGAGCAGGAGGTACTGAGGTTCGACCACAGCTTCAAGGCGCTCCCTCGAGGCGCTATGCTGGGATGGAGGAGCCGGGGGTGCAGAGGTTCGACCATAGCTTCAAGGTGCTCCCTCGAGGCGCTATGCTGGGATGGAGGAGCCGGGGGTGCTGAGGTTCGACCACAGCTTCAAGGCGCTCCCTCGAGGCGCTATGCTGGGATGGAGGAGCCGGGGGTGCAGAGGTTCGACCATAGCTTCAAGGTGCTCCCTCGAGGCGCTATGCTGGGATGGAGGAGCCGGGGGTGCTGAGGTTTGGCCACAGCTTCAAGGCGCTCCCTCGAGGCGCTATGCTGGGATGGAGGAGCCGGGGATGCAGAGGTTCGACCATAGCTTCAAGGTGCTCCCTCGAGGCGCTATGCTGGGATGGAGGAGCCGGGGGTGCTGAGGTTCGGCCACAGCTTCAAGGCGCTCCCTCGAGGCGCTATGCTGGGATGGAGGAGCCGGGGGTGCTGAGGTTCGACCACAGCTTCAAGGCGCTCCCTCGAGGCGCTATGCTGGGATGAAGGAGAAGCTGGGGTTGCTGAGGTTCGATCACAGCTTCAAGGCACTCCCTCGAGGCGCTATGCTGGGATGGAGGAGCCGGGGGATGCTTAAGTTTGACCACAGCTTCAAGGCGCCCCCTCGAGGCGCTATGCTGGGATGGAGGAGCCGGGGGTGCTGAGGTTCGACCACAGCTTCAAGGCGCTCCCTCGAGGCGCTATGCTGGGATGAAGGAGGAGCAGGGGGTGCTGAGGTTCGACCACAGCTTCAAGGCGCTCCCTCGAGGCACTATGCTGGGATGGAGGAGCCGGGGGTTCAGAGGTTCGACCACAGCTTCAAGGCGCTCCCTCGAGGCGCTATGCTGGGATGGAGGAGCCGGGGGTGCTGAGGTTTGACCACAGCTTCAAGGCGCTCCCTCGAGGAGCTATGCTGGGATGGAGCAGCTGGGGTTGCTGAGGTTCGACCACAGCTTCAAGGCGCTCCCTCGAGGCGCTATGCTGGGATGGAGGAGCCAGGAGTGCTGACCACAGCTTCAAGGCGCTCCCTCGAGGCGCTATGCTGGGATGGAGGAGCCGGGGATGCAGAGGTTCGACCATAGCTTCAAGGCGCTCCCTCGAGGCGCTATGCTGGGATGGAGGAGCCGGGAGTGCTGACCACACCTTCAAGGCGCTCCCTCGAGGCGCTATGCTGGGATGGAGGAGCCGGGAGTGCTGACTACAGCTTCAAGGTGCTCCATCGAGGCGCTATGCTGCAATGGAGGAGTCGGGAGTGCTGACCACAGCTTCAAGGCGCTCCCTCGAGGCGCTATGCTGGGATGGTGGAGGAGCAGGAGGTGCTGAGGTTCGACCACAGCTTCAAGGCGCTCCCTCGAGGCGCTATGCTGGGATGGAGGAGCAGGGGGTGCAGAGGTTCGACAATAGCTTCAAGGTGCTCCCTCGAGGCGCTATGCTGGGATGGAGGAGCCGGGGGTGCTGAGGTTCGGCCACAGCTTCAAGACGCTCCCTCGAGGCGCTATGCTGGGATGGAGGAGCCGGGGGTGCAGAGGTTCGACCATAGCTTCAAGGTGCTCCCTCGAGGCGCTATGCTGGGATGGAGGAGCCGGGGGTGCTGAGGTTCGGCCACAGCTTCAAGGCGCTCCCTCGAGGCGCTATGCTGGGATGGAGGAGCCGGGGGTGCTGAGGTTCGACCACAGCTTCAAGGCGCTCCCTCGAGGCGCTATGCTGGGATGAAGGAGAAGCTGGGGGTGGTGAGGTTCGACCACAGCTTCAAGGCGCTCCCTCGAGGCGCTATGCTGGGATGGAGGAGCCGGGGGTGCAGAGGTTCGACCACAGCTACAAGGCGCTCCCTCGAGGCGCTATGCTGGGATGGAGGACCCGGGAGTGCTGACCACAGCTTCAAGGCGCTCCCTCGAGGCCCTATGCTGGGATGGAGGAGCCGGGAGTGCTGACCACAGCTTCAAGGCGCTCCCTCGAGGCGCTATGCTGGGATGGAGGAGCCGGGAGTGCTGAAAACAGCTTCAAGGCGCTCCCTCGAGGTGCTATGCTGGGATGAAGGAGGAGCCGGGGGGTGCAGAGGTTCGACCACAGCTTCAAGGCGCTCCCTCGAGGCGCTATGCTGGGATGGAGGAGCTGGGAGTGCTGACCACAGCTTCAAGGCGCTCCATCGAGGCGCTATGCTGGGATGGAGGAGCCGGGAGTGCTGACCACAGCTTCTAGGCGCTCCCTCGAGGCGCTATGCTGGGATGGTGGAGGAGCAGGAGGTGCTGAGGTTCGACCACAGCTTCAAGGCGCTCCCTCGAGGCGCTATGCTGGGATGGAGGAGCCGGGGGTGCTGAGGTTCGACCACAGCTTCAAGGCGCTCCCTCGTGGCGCTATGCAGGGATGGAGGAGCCGGGGTTGCTGAGGTTCGATCACAGCTTCAAGGCGCTCCCTCGAGGCGCTATGCTGGGATGGAGGAGCCGGGGGTGCTTAAGTTTGACCACAGCTTCAAGGCGCCCCCTAGAGGAGCTATGCTGGGATGGAGGAGCCGGGAGTGCTGAGGTTCGACCACAGCTTCAAGGCGCTCCCTCGAGGCGCTATGCTGGGATGAAGGAGGAGCAGGGGGTGCTGAGATTCGTCCACAGCTTCAAGGCGCTCCCTCGAGGCGCTATGCTGGGATGGAGGAGCCGGGGGTTCAGAGGTTCGACCACAGCTTCAAGGCGCTCCCTCGAGGCGCTATGCTGGGATGGAGGAGCCGGGGGTGCTGAGGTTTGACCACAGCTTCAAGTCGCTCCCTCGAGGAGCTATGCTGGGATGGAGGAGCTGGGGTTGCTGAGGTTCGACCACAGCTTCAAGGCGCTCCCTCGAGGCGCTATGCTGGGATGGAGGAGCCGGGAGTGCTGACCACAGCTTCAAGGCGCTCCCTCGAGGCGCTATGCTGGGATGGAGGAGCCGGGGGTGCAGAGGTTCGACCATAGCTTCAAGGCGCTCCCTCGAGGCGCTATGCTGGGATGGAGGAGCCGGGAGTGCTGACCACACCTTCAAGGCGCTCCCTCGAGGCGCTATGCTGGGATGGAGGAGCCGGGAGTGCTGACTACAGCTTCAAGGTGCTACATCGAGGCGCTATGCTGCAATGGATGAGCCGGGAGTGCTGACCACAGCTTCAAGGCGCTCCCTCGAGGCGCTATGCTGGGATGGAGGAGGAGCAGGAGGTGCTGAGGTTCGACCACAGCTTCAAGGTGCTCCCTCGAGGCGCTATGCTGGGATGGAGGAGCCGGGGGTGCAGAGGTTCGACCATAGCTTCAAGGTGCTCCCTCGAGGCGCTATGCTGGGATGGAGGAGCCGGGGGTGCTGAGGTTCGGCCACAGCTTCAAGGCGCTCCCTCGAGGCGCTATGCTGGGATGGAGGAGCCGGGGGTGCAGAGGTTCGACCATAGCTTCAAGGTGCTCCCTCGAGGCGCTATGCTGGGATGGAGGAGCCGGGGGTGCTGAGGTTTGGCCACAGCTTCAAGGCGCTCCCTCGAGGCGCTATGCTGGGATGGAGGAGCCGGGGGTGCTGAGGTTCGACCACAGCTTCAAGGCGCTCCCTCGAGGCGCTATGCTGGGATGAAGGAGAAGCTGGGGGTGCTGAGGTTCGATCACAGCTTCAAGGCGCTCCCTCGAGGCTCTATGCTGGGATGGAGGAGCCGGGGGTGCTTAAGTTTGACCACAGCTTCAAGGCGCCCCCTCGAGGCGCTATGCTGGGATGGAGGAGCCGGGGGTGCTGAGGTTCGACCACAGCTTCAAGGCGCTCCCTCGAGGCGCTATGCTGGGATGGAGGAGCCCGGGGTGCTGAGGTTCGACCACAGCTTCAAGGCGCTCCCTCGAGGCGCTATGCTGGGATGGAGGAACCGGGGGTGCTGAGGTTTGACCACAGCTTCAAGGCGCTCCCTCGAGGAGCTATGCTGGGATGGAGGAGCCGGGGTTGCTGAGGTTCGACCACAGCTTCAAGGCGCTCCCTCGAGGCGCTATGCTGGGATGGAGGAGCCGGGGGTGCAGAGGTTCGACCATAGCTTCAAGGCGCTCCCTCGAGGCGCTATGCTGGGATGGAGGAGCCGGGAGTGCTGACTACAGCTACAAGGTGCTCCATCGAGGCGCTATGCTGCAATGGAGGAGCCGGGAGTGCTGACCACAGCTTCAAGGTGCTCCCTCGAGGCGCTATGCTGGGATGGAGGAGCCGGGGGTACAGAGGTTCGACCATAGCTTCAAGGTGCTCCCTCGAGGCGCTATGCTGGGATGGAGGAGCCAGGGGTGCTGAGGTTCGGCCACAGCTTCAAGGCGCTCCCTCGAGGCGCTATGCTGGGATGGAGGAGCCGGGGGTGCAGAGGTTCGACCATAGCTTCAAGGTGCTCCCTCGAGGCGCTATGCTGGGATGGAGGAGCCGAGGGTGCTGAGGTTCGGCCACAGCTTCAAGGCGCTCCCTCGAGGCGCTATGCTGGGATGGAGGAGCCGGGGGTGCTGAGGTTCGACCACAGCTTCAAGGCGCTCCCTCGAGGCGCTATGCTGGGGTGAAGGAGAAGCTGGGGGTGCTGAGGTTCGATCACAGCTTCAAGGCGCTCCCTCGAGGCGCTATGCTGGGATGGAGGAGCCGGGGGTGCTTAAGTTTGACCACAGCTTCAAGGCGCCCCCTCGAGGCGCTATGCTGGGATGGAGGAGCCGGGGGTGCTGAGGTTCGACCACAGCTTCAAGGCGCTCCCTCGAGGCGCTATGCTGGGATGAAGGAGGAGCAGGGGGTGCTGAGGTTCGACCACAGCCTCAAGGCGCTCCCTCGAGGCGCTATGCTGGGATGGAGGAGCCGGTGGTGCTGAGGTTCGACCACAGCTTCAAGGCGCTCCCTCGAGGCGCTATGCTGGGATGGAGGAGCTGGGGGTGCTGAGGTTTGACCACAGCTCCAAGGCGCCCCCTCGAGGGGCTATGCTGGCATGGAGGAGCCGGGGGTGCAGAGGTTCGACCACAGCTTCAAGGCGCTCCCTTGAGGCGCTATGCTGGGATGGAGGAGCCGGGGTTGCTGAGGTTCGCCCACAGCATCAAGGCGCTCCCTCGAGGCGCTACGCTGGGATGGAGGAGCGGTGGGTGCTGAGGTTCGACCACAGCTTCAAGGCGCTCCCTCGAGGCGCTATGCTGGGATGGAGGAGCCGGGGGTGCTGAGGTTCGGCCACAGCTTCAAAGCGCTCCCTCGAGGCGCTATGCTGGGATGGAGGAGCCGGGGGTGCTGAGGTTCGACCACAGCTTCAAGGCACTCCCTCGAGGCGCTATGCTGGGATGGAGGAGCCGGGGGTGCTGAGGTTCGACCACAGCTTCAAGGCGCTCCCTCGAGGCGCTATGCTGGGGTGAAGGAGAAGCTGGGGGTGCTGAGGTTCGATCACAGCTTCAAGGCGCTCCCTCGAGGCGCTATGCTGGGATGGAGGAGCCGGGGGTGCTTAAGTTTGACCACAGCTTCAAGGCGCCCCCTCGAGGCGCTATGCTGGGATGGAGGAGCCGGGGGTGCTGAGGTTCGACCACAGCTTCAAGGCGCTCCCTCGAGGCGCTATGCTGGGATGAAGGAGGAGCAGGGGGTGCTGAGGTTCGACCACAGCTTCAAGGCGCTCCCTCGAGGCGCTATGCTGGGATGGAGGAGCCGGTGGTGCTGAGGTTCGACCACAGCTTCAAGGCGCTCCCTCGAGGCGCTATGCTGGGATGGAGGAGCTGGGGGTGCTGAGGTTTGACCACAGCTCCAAGGCGCTCCCTCGAGGGGCTATGCTGGGATGGAGGAGCCGGGGGTGCAGAGGTTCGACCACAGCTTCAAGGCGCTCCCTTGAGGCGCTATGCTGGGATGGAGGAGCCGGGGTTGCTGAGGTTCGCCCACAGCATCAAGGCGCTCCCTCGAGGCGCTACGCTGGGATGGAGGAGCGGTGGGTGCTGAGGTTCGACCACAGCTTCAAGGCGCTCCCTCGAGGCGCTATGCTGGGATGGAGGAGCCGGGGGTGCTGAGGTTCGGCCACAGCTTCAAAGCGCTCCCTCGAGGCGCTATGCTGGGATGGAGGAGCCGGGGGTGCTGAGGTTCGACCACAGCTTCAAGGCACTCCCTCGAGGCGCTATGCTGGGATGAAGAAGAAGCTGGGGGTGCTGAGGTTCGACCACAGCTTCAAGGCGCTCCCTCAAGGTGCTATGCTGGTATGGAGGAGCCGGGGTGCAGAGGTTTGACCACAGCTTCAAGGCGCCCCCTCGAGGCGCTATGCTGGGATGGAGGAGCCGGGGGTGCAGAAGTTCGACCACAGCTTCAAGGCGCTCCCTCGAGGCGCTATGCTGGGATGAAGGAGGAGCAGGGGGTGCTGAGGTTCGACCACAGCTTCAAGGCGCTCCCTCGAGGCGCTATGCTGGGATGGAGGAGCCGGTGGTGCTGAGGTTCGACCACAGCTTCGAAGCGCTCCCTTGAGGCGCTATGCTGGGATGGAGGAGCCGGTGGTGCTGAGGTTCGACCACAGCTTCAAGGCGCTCCCTCGAGGCGCTATGCTGGGATGGAGGAGCCGGGGTGCAGAGGTTCGACCACAGCTACAAGGCGCTCCCTCGAGGCGCTATGCTGGGATGGAGGACCCGGGAGTGCTGACCACAGCTTCAAGGCGCTCCCTCGAGGCGCTATGCTGGGATGGAGGAGCCGGGAGTGCTGACCACAGCTTCAAGGCGCTCCCTCGAGGCGCTATGCTGGGATGGAGGAGCCGGGAGTGCTGAAAACAGCTTCAAGGCGCTCCCTCGAGGTGCTATGCTGGGATGAAGGAGGAGCCTGGGGTGCAGAGGTTCGACCACAGCTTCAAGGCGCTCCCTCGAGGCGCTATGCTGGGATGGAGGAGCTGGGAGTGCTGACCACAGCTTCAAGGCGCTCCATCGAGGCGCTATGCTGGGATGGAGGAGCCGGGAGTGCTGACCACAGCTTCTAGGCGCTCCCTCGAGGCGCTATGCTGGGATGGTGGAGGAGCAGGAGGTGCTGAGGTTCGACCACAGCTTCAAGGCGCTCCCTCGAGGCGCTATGCTGGGATGGAGGAGCCGGGGGTGCTGAGGTTCGACCACAGCTTCAAGGCGCTCCCTCGAGGCGCTATGCTGGGATGGAGGAGCCGGGGTTGCTGAGGTTCGACCACAGCTTCAAGGCGCTCCCTCGAGGCTCTATGCTGGGATGGAGGAGCCGGTGGTGCTAAGGTTCGACCGCAGCTTCAAGGCGCTCCCTCGAGGCGCTATGCTGGGATGAAGGAGGAGCCGGGGGGTGCAGAGGTTCGACCACAGCTTCAAGGCGCTCCCTCGAGGCGCTATGCTGGAATGGAGGAGCCGGGGGTGCTGAGGTTCGCCCACAGCTCCAAGGCGCTCCCTCGAGGCGCTATGCTGGGATGGAGGAGCCGGGGGTGCAGTGGTTCGACCACAGCTTCAAGGCGCTCCCTCGAGGAGCTATGCTGGGATGGAGGAGCCGGGGTTGCTGAGGTTCGACCACAGCTTCAAGGCGCTCCCTCGAGGCGCTATGCTGGGATGGAGGAGCCAGGAGAGCTGACCACAGCTTCAAGGCGCTCCCTCGAGGCGCTATGCTGGGATGGAGGAGCCGGGGGTGCAGAGGTTCGACCATAGCTTCAAGGTGCTCCCTCGAGGCGCTATGCTGGGATGGAGGAGCCGGGAGTGCTGACCACAGCTTCAAGGTGCTCCCTCGAGGCGCTATGCTGGGATGGAGGAGCCGGGAGTGCTGACCACAGCTTCAAGGCGCTCCCTCGAGGCGCTATGCTGGGATGGTGGAGGAGTCGGGGGTGCAGATGTTCGAACACAGCTTCAAGGCGCTCCCTCGAGGCGCTATGCTGGGATGGAGGAGCCGTGAGTGCTGACCACAGCTTCAAGGCGCTCCATCGAGGCGCTATGCTGGGATGGAGGAGCCGGGAGTGCTGACCACAGCTTCAAGGCGCTCCCTCGAGGCGCTATGCTGGGATGATGGAGGAGCCGGGGTTGCTAAGGTTCGACCACAGCTTCAAGGCGCTCCCTCGAGGCGCTATGCTGGGATGGAGGAGCCGGGGGTGCTGAGGTTTGACCACAGCTTCAAGGCGCCCCCTCGAGGCGCTATGCTGGGATGGAGGAGCCGGGGGTGCTGAAGTTCGACCACAGCTTCAAGGCGCTCCCTCGAGGCGCTATGCTGGGATGGAGGAGCTGGGGGTGCTGAGGTTTGACCACAGCTTCAAGGCGCTCCCTCGAGGGGCTATGCTGGGATGGAGGAGCCGGGGGTGCAGAGGTTCGACCACAGCTTCAAGGCGCTCCCTCGAGGCGCTATGCTGGGATGGAGGAGCCGGGGTTGCTAAGGTTCGCCCACAGCTTCAAGGCGCTCCCTCGAGGCGCTATGCTGGGATGGAGGAGCGGGGGTGCTGAGGTTCGACCACAGCTTCAAGGCGCTCCCTCGAGGCGCTATGCTGGGATGGAGGAGCCGGGGGTGCTGAGGTTCGGCCACAGCTTCAAGGCGCTCCCTCGAGGCGCTATGCTGGGATGGAGGAGCCGGGGGTGCTGAGGTTCGACCACAGCTTCAAGGCACTCCCTCGAGGCGCGATGCTGGGATGAAGGAGAAGCTGGGGATGCTGAGGTTCGACCACAGCTTCAAGGCGCTCCCTCGAGGCGCTATGCTGGGATGGAGGAGCAGGGGGTGCAGAGGTTTGACCACAGCTTCAAGGCGCCCCCTCGAGGCGCTATGCTGGGATGGAGGAGCCGGGGGTGCTGAAGTTCGACCAGAGCTTCAAGGCGCTCCCTCGAGGCGCTATGCTGGGATGAAGGAGGAGCAGGGGGTGCTGAGGTTCGACCACAGCTTCAAGGCGCTCCCTCGAGGCGCTATGCTGGGATGGAGGAGCCGGTGGTGCTGAGGTTCGACCACAGCTTCAAGGCGCTCCCTCGAGGCGCTATGCTGGGATGGAGGAGCCGGTGGTGCTGAGGTTCGACCACAGCTTCAAGGCGCTCCCTTGAGGCGCTATGCTGGGATGGAGGAGCCGGGGGTGCAGAGGTTCGACCACAGCTTCAAGGCGCTCCCTCGAGGCGCTATGCTGGGATGGAGGAGCCGGGAGTGCTGACCACAGCTTCAAGGCGCTCCCCGAGGCGCTATGCTGGGATGGAGGAGCCGGGAGTGCTGACCACAGCTTCAAGGCGCTCCCTCGAGGCGCTATGCTGGGATGGAGGAGCCGGGAGTGCTAAAAACAGCTTCAAGGCGCTCCCTCGAGGTGCTATGCTGGGATGAAGGAGGAGCCGGGGGGTTCAGAGGTTCGACCACAGCTTCAAGGCGCTCCCTCGAGGCGCTGCGCTGGGATGGAAGAGCCGGGAGTGCTGACCACAGCTTCAAGGCGCTCCATCGAGGCGCTATGCTGGGATGGAGGAGCCAGGAGTGCTGACCACAGCTTCTAGGCGCTCCCTCGAGGCGCTATGCTGGGATGGTGGAGGAGCAGGAGGTGCTGAGGTTCGACCACAGCTTTAAGGCGCTCCCTCGAGGCGCTATGCTGGGATGGAGGAGCCGGGGGTGCTGAGGTTCGACCACAGCTTCAAGGCGCTCCCTCGAGGCGCTATGCTGGGATGGAGGAGCCGGGGTTGCTGAGGTTCGACCACAGCTTCAAGGCGCTCCCTTGAGGCGCTATGCTGGGATGGAGGAGCCGGTGGTGCTAAGGTTCGACCGCAGCTTCAAGGTACTCCCACGAGGCGCTATGCTGGGATCAAGGAGGAGCCGGGGGGTGCAGAGGTTCGACCACAGCTTCAAGACGCTCCCTCGAGGCACTATGCTGGGATGGAGGAGCGGGGGGTGCTGAGGTTCGACCACAGCTTCAAGGCGCTCCCTCGAGGCGCTATGCTGGGATGAAGGAGGAGCCGGGGGTGCAGATGTTCGACCACAGCTTCAAGGTGCTCCCTTGAGGCGCTATGCTGGGATGGAGGAGCCGGGGGTGCTGAGGTTCGCCCACAGCTCCAAGGTTCTCCCTTGAGGCGCTATACTGGGATGGAGGAGCCGGGGATGCTGAGGTTTGACCACAGCTTCAAGGCGCTCCCTCGAGGCGGTATGCTGGGATGGAGGAGCTGGGGGTGCTGAGGTTCGACCACAGCTTCAAGGTACTCCCTCGAGGTGCTATGCTGGGATGGAGGAGGAGCCGGGGGTGCAGAGGTTCGACCACAGCTTCAAGGCGCTCCCTCGAGGCGCTATGCTGGGATGAAGGAGGAGCCTGGGGTGCTGAGGTTCGACCAGAGCTTCAAGGTGCTCCCTCGAGGGGCTATGCTGGGATGGAGGAGCCGGGGGTGCAGAGGTTCGACCACAGCTTCAAGGCGCTCCCTTGAGGCGCTATGCTGGGATGGAGGAGCCGGGGTTGCTGAGGTTCGCCCACAGCATCAAGGCGCTCCCTCGAGGCGCTACGCTGGGATGGAGGAGCGGTGGGTGCTGAGGTTCGACCACAGCTTCAAGGCGCTCCCTCGAGGCGCTATGCTGGGATGGAGGAGCCGGGGGTGCTGAGGTTCGGCCACAGCTTCAAAGCGCTCCCTCGAGGCGCTATGCTGGGATGGAGGAGCCGGGGGTGCTGAGGTTCGACCACAGCTTCAAGGCACTCCCTCGAGGCGCTATGCTGGGATGAAGAAGAAGCTGGGGGTGCTGAGGTTCGACCACAGCTTCAAGGCGCTCCCTCAAGGTGCTATGCTGGTATGGAGGAGCCGGGGTGCAGAGGTTTGACCACAGCTTCAAGGCGCCCCCTCGAGGCGCTATGCTGGGATGGAGGAGCCGGGGGTGCAGAAGTTCGACCACAGCTTCAAGGCGCTCCCTCGAGGCGCTATGCTGGGATGAAGGAGGAGCAGGGGGTGCTGAGGTTCGACCACAGCTTCAAGGCGCTCCCTCGAGGCGCTATGCTGGGATGGAGGAGCCGGTGGTGCTGAGGTTCGACCACAGCTTCAAGGCGCTCCCTCGAGGCGCTATGCTGGGATGGAGGAGCCGGTGGTGCTGAGGTTCGACCACAGCTTCAAGGCGCTCCCTCGAGGCGCTATGCTGGGATGGAGGAGCCGGGGTGCAGAGGTTCGACCACAGCTACAAGGCGCTCCCTCGAGGCGCTATGCTGGGATGGAGGACCCGGGAGTGCTGACCACAGCTTCAAGGCGCTCCCTCGAGGCGCTATGCTGGGATGGAGGAGCCGGGAGTGCTGACCACAGCTTCAAGGCGCTCCCTCGAGGCGCTATGCTGGGATGGAGGAGCCGGGAGTGCTGAAAACAGCTTCAAGGCGCTCCCTCGAGGTGCTATGCTGGGATGAAGGAGGAGCCTGGGGTGCAGAGGTTCGACCACAGCTTCAAGGCGCTCCCTCGAGGCGCTATGCTGGGATGGAGGAGCTGGGAGTGCTGACCACAGCTTCAAGGCGCTCCATCGAGGCGCTATGCTGGGATGGAGGAGCCGGGAGTGCTGACCACAGCTTCTAGGCGCTCCCTCGAGGCGCTATGCTGGGATGGTGGAGGAGCAGGAGGTGCTGAGGTTCGACCACAGCTTCAAGGCGCTCCCTCGAGGCGCTATGCTGGGATGGAGGAGCCGGGGGTGCTGAGGTTCGACCACAGCTTCAAGGCGCTCCCTCGAGGCGCTATGCTGGGATGGAGGAGCCGGGGTTGCTGAGGTTCGACCACAGCTTCAAGGCGCTCCCTCGAGGCTCTATGCTGGGATGGAGGAGCCGGTGGTGCTAAGGTTCGACCGCAGCTTCAAGGCGCTCCCTCGAGGCGCTATGCTGGGATGAAGGAGGAGCCGGGGGGTGCAGAGGTTCGACCACAGCTTCAAGGCGCTCCCTCGAGGCGCTATGCTGGAATGGAGGAGCCGGGGGTGCTGAGGTTCGCCCACAGCTCCAAGGCGCTCCCTCGAGGCGCTATGCTGGGATGGAGGAGCCGGGGGTGCAGTGGTTCGACCACAGCTTCAAGGCGCTCCCTCGAGGAGCTATGCTGGGATGGAGGAGCCGGGGTTGCTGAGGTTCGACCACAGCTTCAAGGCGCTCCCTCGAGGCGCTATGCTGGGATGGAGGAGCCAGGAGAGCTGACCACAGCTTCAAGGCGCTCCCTCGAGGCGCTATGCTGGGATGGAGGAGCCGGGGGTGCAGAGGTTCGACCATAGCTTCAAGGTGCTCCCTCGAGGCGCTATGCTGGGATGGAGGAGCCGGGAGTGCTGACCACAGCTTCAAGGTGCTCCCTCGAGGCGCTATGCTGGGATGGAGGAGCCGGGAGTGCTGACCACAGCTTCAAGGCGCTCCCTCGAGGCGCTATGCTGGGATGGTGGAGGAGTCGGGGTGCAGATGTTCGACCACAGCTTCAAGGCGCTCCCTCGAGGCGCTATGCTGGGATGGAGGAGCCGTGAGTGCTGACCACAGCTTCAAGGCGCTCCATCGAGGCGCTATGCTGGGATGGAGGAGCCGGGAGTGCTGACCACAGCTTCAAGGCGCTCCCTCGAGGCGCTATGCTGGGATGATGGAGGAGCCGGGGTTGCTAAGGTTCGACCACAGCTTCAAGGCGCTCCCTCGAGGCGCTATGCTGGGATGGAGGAGCCGGGGGTGCTGAGGTTTGACCACAGCTTCAAGGCGCCCCCTCGAGGCGCTATGCTGGGATGGAGGAGCCGGGGGTGCTGAAGTTCGACCACAGCTTCAAGGCGCTCCCTCGAGGCGCTATGCTGGGATGGAGGAGCTGGGGGTGCTGAGGTTTGACCACAGCTTCAAGGCGCTCCCTCGAGGGGCTATGCTGGGATGGAGGAGCCGGGGGTGCAGAGGTTCGACCACAGCTTCAAGGAGCTCCCTCGAGGCGCTATGCTGGGATGGAGGAGCCGGGGTTGCTAAGGTTCGCCCACAGCTTCAAGGCGCTCCCTCGAGGCGCTATGCTGGGATGGAGGAGCGGGGGTGCTGAGGTTCGACCACAGCTTCAAGGCGCTCCCTCGAGGCGCTATGCTGGGATGGAGGAGCCGGGGGTGCTGAGGTTCGGCCACAGCTTCAAGGCGCTCCCTCGAGGCGCTATGCTGGGATGGAGGAGCCGGGGGTGCTGAGGTTCGACCACAGCTTCAAGGCACTCCCTCGAGGCGCGATGCTGGGATGAAGGAGAAGCTGGGGATGCTGAGGTTCGACCACAGCTTCAAGGCGCTCCCTCGAGGCGCTATGCTGGGATGGAGGAGCAGGGGGTGCAGAGGTTTGACCACAGCTTCAAGGCGCCCCCTCGAGGCGCTATGCTGGGATGGAGGAGCCGGGGGTGCTGAAGTTCGACCAGAGCTTCAAGGCGCTCCCTCGAGGCGCTATGCTGGGATGAAGGAGGAGCAGGGGGTGCTGAGGTTCGACCACAGCTTCAAGGCGCTCCCTCGAGGCGCTATGCTGGGATGGAGGAGCCGGTGGTGCTGAGGTTCGACCACAGCTTCAAGGCGCTCCCTCGAGGCGCTATGCTGGGATGGAGGAGCCGGTGGTGCTGAGGTTCGACCACAGCTTCAAGGCGCTCCCTTGAGGCGCTATGCTGGGATGGAGGAGCCGGGGGTGCAGAGGTTCGACCACAGCTTCAAGGCGCTCCCTCGAGGCGCTATGCTGGGATGGAGGAGCCGGGAGTGCTGACCACAGCTTCAAGGCGCTCCCCGAGGCGCTATGCTGGGATGGAGGAGCCGGGAGTGCTGACCACAGCTTCAAGGCGCTCCCTCGAGGCGCTATGCTGGGATGGAGGAGCCGGGAGTGCTAAAAACAGCTTCAAGGCGCTCCCTCGAGGTGCTATGCTGGGATGAAGGAGGAGCCGGGGGGTTCAGAGGTTCGACCACAGCTTCAAGGCGCTCCCTCGAGGCGCTGCGCTGGGATGGAAGAGCCGGGAGTGCTGACCACAGCTTCAAGGCGCTCCATCGAGGCGCTATGCTGGGATGGAGGAGCCAGGAGTGCTGACCACAGCTTCTAGGCGCTCCCTCGAGGCGCTATGCTGGGATGGTGGAGGAGCAGGAGGTGCTGAGGTTCGACCACAGCTTCAAGGCGCTCCCTCGAGGCGCTATGCTGGGATGGAGGAGCCGGGGGTGCTGAGGTTCGACCACAGCTTCAAGGCGCTCCCTCGAGGCGCTATGCTGGGATGGAGGAGCCGGGGTTGCTGAGGTTCGACCACAGCTTCAAGGCGCTCCCTTGAGGCGCTATGCTGGGATGGAGGAGCCGGTGGTGCTAAGGTTCGACCGCAGCTTCAAGGTACTCCCTCGAGGCGCTATGCTGGGATCAAGGAGGAGCCGGGGGGTGCAGAGGTTCGACCACAGCTTCAAGACGCTCCCTCGAGGCACTATGCTGGGATGGAGGAGCGGGGGGTGCTGAGGTTCGACCACAGCTTCAAGGCGCTCCCTCGAGGCGCTATGCTGGGATGAAGGAGGAGCCGGGGGTGCAGATGTTCGACCACAGCTTCAAGGTGCTCCCTTGAGGCGCTATGCTGGGATGGAGGAGCCGGGGGTGCTGAGGTTCGCCCACAGCTCCAAGGTTCTCCCTTGAGGCGCTATACTGGAATGGAGGAGCCGGGGATGCTGAGGTTTGACCACAGCTTCAAGGCGCTCCCTCGAGGCGCTATGCTGGGATGGAGGAGCTGGGGGTGCTGAGGTTCGACCACAGCTTCAAGGTACTCCCTCGAGGTGCTATGCTGGGATGGAGGAGGAGCCGGGGGTGCAGAGGTTCGACCACAGCTTCAAGGCGCTCCCTCGAGGCGCTATGCTGGGATGAAGGAGGAGCCTGGGGTGCAGAGGTTCGACCAGAGCTTCAAGGTGCTCACTCGAGGAGCTATGCTGGGATGGAGGAGCCAGGGTTGCTGAGGTTCGACCACAGCTTCAAGGCTCTCCCTCGAGGCGCTATGCTGGGATGGAGGAGCCGGGAGTGCTGACCACAGCTTCAAGGCGCTCGATTGAGGCACTATGCTGGGATGAAGGAGGAGCAGGGGGTGCTGAGGTTCGACCACAGCTTCAAGGCGCTCCCTCGAGGCGCTATGCTGGGATGGAGGAGCCGGGGTTGCTGAGGTTCGACCACAGCTTCAAGGCGCTCTCTCGAGGCGCTATGCTGGGATGGAGGAGCCGGTGGTGCTAAGGTTCGACCGCAGCTTCAAGGCGCTCCCTCGAGGCGATATGCTGGGATGAAGGAGGAGCCGGGGGTGCAGAGGTTCGACCACAGCTTCAAGGCACTCCCTCGAGGCGCGATGCTGGGATGAAGGAGAAGCTGGGGATGCTGAGGTTCGACCACAGCTTCAAGGCGCTCCCTCGAGGCGCTATGCTGGGATGGAGGAGCAGGGGGTGCAGAGGTTTGACCACAGCTTCAAGGCGCCCCCTCGAGGCGCTATGCTGGGATGGAGGAGCCGGGGGTGCTGAAGTTCGACCAGAGCTTCAAGGCGCTCCCTCGAGGCGCTATGCTGGGATGAAGGAGGAGCAGGGGGTGCTGAGGTTCGACCACAGCTTCAAGGCGCTCCCTCGAGGCGCTATGCTGGGATGGAGGAGCCGGTGGTGCTGAGGTTCGACCACAGCTTCAAGGCGCTCCCTCGAGGCGCTATGCTGGGATGGAGGAGCCGGTGGTGCTGAGGTTCGACCACAGCTTCAAGGCGCTCCCTTGAGGCGCTATGCTGGGATGGAGGAGCCGGGGGTGCAGAGGTTCGACCACAGCTTCAAGGCGCTCCCTCGAGGCGCTATGCTGGGATGGAGGAGCCGGGAGTGCTGACCACAGCTTCAAGGCGCTCCCCGAGGCGCTATGCTGGGATGGAGGAGCCGGGAGTGCTGACCACAGCTTCAAGGCGCTCCCTCGAGGCGCTATGCTGGGATGGAGGAGCCGGGAGTGCTAAAAACAGCTTCAAGGCGCTCCCTCGAGGTGCTATGCTGGGATGAAGGAGGAGCCGGGGGGTTCAGAGGTTCGACCACAGCTTCAAGGCGCTCCCTCGAGGCGCTGCGCTGGGATGGAAGAGCCGGGAGTGCTGACCACAGCTTCAAGGCGCTCCATCGAGGCGCTATGCTGGGATGGAGGAGCCAGGAGTGCTGACCACAGCTTCTAGGCGCTCCCTCGAGGCGCTATGCTGGGATGGTGGAGGAGCAGGAGGTGCTGAGGTTCGACCACAGCTTCAAGGCGCTCCCTCGAGGCGCTATGCTGGGATGGAGGAGCCGGGGGTGCTGAGGTTCGACCACAGCTTCAAGGCGCTCCCTCGAGGCGCTATGCTGGGATGGAGGAGCCGGGGTTGCTGAGGTTCGACCACAGCTTCAAGGCGCTCCCTTGAGGCGCTATGCTGGGATGGAGGAGCCGGTGGTGCTAAGGTTCGACCGCAGCTTCAAGGTACTCCCTCGAGGCGCTATGCTGGGATCAAGGAGGAGCCGGGGGGTGCAGAGGTTCGACCACAGCTTCAAGACGCTCCCTCGAGGCACTATGCTGGGATGGAGGAGCGGGGGGTGCTGAGGTTCGACCACAGCTTCAAGGCGCTCCCTCGAGGCGCTATAATGGGATGAAGGAGGAGCCGGGGGTGCAGATGTTCGACCACAGCTTCAAGGTGCTCCCTTGAGGCGCTATGCTGGGATGGAGGAGCCGGGGGTGCTGAGGTTCGCCCACAGCTCCAAGGTTCTCCCTTGAGGCGCTATACTGGGATGGAGGAGCCGGGGATGCTGAGGTTTGACCACAGCTTCAAGGCGCTCCCTCGAGGCGCTATGCTGGGATGGAGGAGCTGGGGGTGCTGAGGTTCGACCACAGCTTCAAGGTACTCCCTCGAGGTGCTATGCTGGGATGGAGGAGGAGCCGGGGGTGCAGAGGTTCGACCACAGCTTCAAGGCGCTCCCTCGAGGCGCTATGCTGGGATGAAGGAGGAGCCTGGGGTGCTGAGGTTCGACCAGAGCTTCAAGGTGCTCACTCGAGGAGCTATGCTGGGATGGAGGAGCCAGGGTTGCTGAGGTTCGACCACAGCTTCAAGGCGCTCCCTCGAGGCGCTATGCTGGGATGGAGGAGCCGGGAGTGCTGACCACAGCTTCAAGGCGCTCGATTGAGGCACTATGCTGGGATGAAGGAGGAGCAGGGGGTGCTGAGGTTCGACCACAGCTTCAAGGCGCTCCCTCGAGGCGCTATGCTGGGATGGAGGAGCCGGGGTTGCTGAGGTTCGACCACAGCTTCAAGGCGCTCTCTCGAGGCGCTATGCTGGGATGGAGGAGCCGGTGGTGCTAAGGTTCGACCGCAGCTTCAAGGCGCTCCCTCGAGGCGATATGCTGGGATGAAGGAGGAGCCGGGGGTGCAGAGGTTCGACCACAGCTTCAAGGCGCTCCCTCGAGGCGATATGCTGGGATGGAGGAGCCGGGGTGCTGAGGTTCGCCCACAGCTCCAAGGCGCTCCCTCGAGGCGCTATGCTGGGATGGAGGAGCCGGGAGTGCTGACCACAGCTTCAAGGCGCTCCCTCGAGGCGCTATGCTGGGATGGAGGAGCCGAGAGTGCTGAAAACAGCTTCAAGGCGCTCCCTCGAGGCGCTATGCTGGGATGAAGGAGTAGCCGGGGGTGCGGAGGTTTGACCACAGCTTCAAGGCGCTCCCTCGAGGTGCTATGCTGGGATGGAGGAGCCGGGAGTGCTGACCACAGCTTCAAGGCGCTCCATCGAGGCGCTATGCTGGGATGGAGGAGCCCGGAGTGCTGACCACAGCTTCTAGGCGCTCCCTCGAGACGCTATGCTGGGATGGTGGAGGAGCAGGAGGTGCTGAGGTTCGACCACAGCTTCAAGGCGCTCCCTCGAGGCGCTATGCTGGGATGGAGGAGCCGGGGTTGCTGAGGTTCGACCACAGCTTCAAGGCGCTCCCTCGAGGCGCTATGCTGGGATGGAGGAGCCGGTGGTGCTAAGGTTCGACCGCAGCTTCAAGGCGCTCCCTCGAGGCGCTATGCTGGGATGGAGGAGCTGGGGGTGCTGAGGTTCGACCACAGCTTCAAGGCACTTCCTCGAGGCGCTATGCTGGGATGGAGGAGGAGCCGGGGGTGCAGAGCTTCGACCACAGCTTCAAGGCGCTCCCTCGAGGCGCTATGCTGGGATGAAGGAGGAGCCTCGGGTGCTGAGGTTCGACCACAGCTTCAAGGCGCTCCCTCGAGGAGCTATGCTGGGACGGAGGAGCCGGGGTTGCTGAGGTTCGACCACAGCTTCAAGGCGCTCCCTCGAGGCGCTATGCTGGGATTGAGGAGCCAGGAGAGCTGACCACAGCTTCAAGGCGCTCCCTCGAGGGGCTATGCTGGGATGGAGGAGCCGGGGGTGCAGAGGTTCGACCATAGCTTCAAGGCGCTCCCTCGAGGCGCTATGATGGGATGGAGGAGCCGGGAGTGCTGACCACAGCTTCAAGGCGCTCCCTCGAGGCGCTATGCTGGGATGGAGGAGCCGGGAGTGCTGAAAACAGCATCAAGGCGCTCCCTCAAGGCGCTATGCTGGGATGAAGGAGGAGTCGGGGTGCAGATGTTCGACCACAACGTCAAGGCGCTCCCTCGAGGCGCTATGCTGGGATGGTGGAGGAGCAGGAGGTGCTGAGGTTCGACCACAGCTTCAAGGCGCTCCCTCGAGGCGCTATGCTGGGATGGAGGAGCCGGGGGTTCAGAGGTTCGACCACAGCTTCAAGGCGCTCCCTCGAGGCGCTATGCTGGGATGGAGGAGCCGGGGGTGCAGAGGTTCGACCATAGCTTCAAGGCGTTCCCTCGAGGCGCTATGCTGGGATGGAGGAGCCGGGGGTGCTGAGGTTCGGCCACAGCTTCAAGGCGCTCCCTCGAGGCGCTATGCTGGGATGGACGAGCCGGGGGTGCTGAGGTTCGACCACAGCTTCAAGGCCCTCCCTCGAGGCGCTATGCTGGGATGAAGGAGAAGCTGGGGGTGCTGAGGTTCGACGACAGCTTCAAGGCACTCCCTCGAGGCGCTATGCTGGGATGGAGGAGCCGGGGGTGCTGAGGTTTGACCACAGCTTCAAGGTGCCCCCTCGAGGCTCTATGCTGGGATGGAGGAGCCGGGGGTGCTGAAGTTTGACCACAGCTTCAAGGCGCTCCCTCGAGTCGCTATGCTGGGATGGAGGAGCTGGGGGTGCTGAGGTTTGACCACAGCTTCAAGGCGCTCCCTCGAGGGGCTATGCTGGGATGGAGGAGCCGGGGGTGCAGAGGTTCGACCACAGCTTCAAGGCGCTCCCTCGAGGCGCTATGCTGGGATGGAGGAGCCGGGGTTGCTGAGGTTCGCCCACAGCTTCAAGGCGCTCCCTCGAGGCGCTATGCTGGGATGGAGGAGCGGGGGTGCTGAGGTTCGACCACAGCTTCAAGGCGCTCCCTCGAGACGCTATGCTGGGATGGAGGAGCCGGGGGTGCTAAGGTTCGGCCACAGCTTCAAGGCGCTCCCTCGAGGCGCTATGCTGGGATGGAGGAGCCGGGGGTGCTGAGGTTCGACCACAACTTCAAGGCACTCCCTCGAGGCGCTATGCTGGGATGAAGGAGAAGCTGGGGGTGCTGAGGTTCGACCACAGCTTCAAGGCGCTCCCTCGAGGTGCTATGCTGGTATGGAGGAGCCGGGGGTGCAGAGGTTTGACCACAGCTTCAAGGCGCTCCCTCGAGGTGCTATGCTGGTATGGAGGAGCCGGGGGTGCTGAGGTTCGACCACAGCTTCAAGGCACTTCCTCGAGGCGCTATGCTGGGATGGAGGAGGAGCCGGGGGTGCAGAGCTTCGACCACAGCTTCAAGGCGCTCCCTCGAGGCGCTATGCTGGGATGAAGGAGGAGCCTCGGGTGCTGAGGTTCGACCACAGCTTCAAGGCGCTCCCTCGAGGAGCTATGCTGGGACGGAGGAGCCGGGGTTGCTGAGGTTTGACCACAGCTTCAAGGCGCTCCCTCGAGGCGCTATGCTGGGATTGAGGAGCCAGGAGAGCTGACCACAGCTTCAAGGCGCTCCCTCGAGGGGCTATGCTGGGATGGAGGAGCCGGGGGTGCAGAGGTTCGACCATAGCTTCAAGGCGCTCCCTCGAGGCGCTATGATGGGATGGAGGAGCCGGGAGTGCTGACCACAGCTTCAAGGCGCTCCCTCGAGGCGCTATGCTGGGATGGAGGAGCCGGGAGTGCTGAAAACAGCATCAAGGCGCTCCCTCAAGGCGCTATGCTGGGATGAAGGAGGAGTCGGGGTGCAGATGTTCGACCACAACGTCAAGGCGCTCCCTCGAGGCGCTATGCTGGGATGGTGGAGGAGCAGGAGGTGCTGAGGTTCGACCACAGCTTCAAGGCGCTCCCTCGAGGCGCTATGCTGGGATGGAGGAGCCGGGGGTTCAGAGGTTCGACCACAGCTTCAAGGCGCTCCCTCGAGGCGCTATGCTGGGATGGAGGAGCCGGGGGTGCAGAGGTTCGACCATAGCTTCAAGGCGTTCCCTCGAGGCGCTATGCTGGGATGGAGGAGCCGGGGGTGCTGAGGTTCGGCCACAGCTTCAAGGCGCTCCCTCGAGGCGCTATGCTGGGATGGAGGAGCCGGGGGTGCTGAGGTTCGACCACAGCTTCAAGGCCCTCCCTCGAGGCGCTATGCTGGGATGAAGGAGAAGCTGGGGGTGCTGAGGTTCGACGACAGCTTCAAGGCACTCCCTCGAGGCGCTATGCTGGGATGGAGGAGCCGGGGGTGCTGAGGTTTGACCACAGCTTCAAGGTGCCCCCTCGAGGCTCTATGCTGGGATGGAGGAGCCGGGGGTGCTGAAGTTTGACCACAGCTTCAAGGCGCTCCCTCGAGTCGCTATGCTGGGATGGAGGAGCTGGGGGTGCTGAGGTTTGACCACAGCTTCAAGGCGCTCCCTCGAGGGGCTATGCTGGGATGGAGGAGCCGGGGGTGCAGAGGTTCGACCACAGCTTCAAGGCGCTCCCTCGAGGCGCTATGCTGGGATGGAGGAGCCGGGGTTGCTGAGGTTCGCCCACAGCTTCAAGGCGCTCCCTCGAGGCGCTATGCTGGGATGGAGGAGCGGGGGTGCTGAGGTTCGACCACAGCTTCAAGGCGCTCCCTCGAGGCGCTATGCTGGGATGGAGGAGCCGGGGGTGCTAAGGTTCGGCCACAGCTTCAAGGCGCTCCCTCGAGGCGCTATGCTGGGATGGAGGAGCCGGGGGTGCTGAGGTTCGACCACAACTTCAAGGCACTCCCTCGAGGCGCTATGCTGGGATGAAGGAGAAGCTGGGGGTGCTGAGGTTCGACCACAGCTTCAAGGCGCTCCCTCGAGGTGCTATGCTGGTATGGAGGAGCCGGGGGTGCAGAGGTTTGACCACAGCTTCAAGGCGCTCCCTCGAGGTGCTATGCTGGTATGGAGGAGCCGGGGGTGCTGAGGTTCGACCACAGCTTCAAGGCACTTCCTCGAGGCGCTATGCTGGGATGGAGGAGGAGCCGGGGGTGCAGAGCTTCGACCACAGCTTCAAGGCGCTCCCTCGAGGCGCTATGCTGGGATGAAGGAGGAGCCTCGGGTGCTGAGGTTCGACCACAGCTTCAAGGCGCTCCCTCGAGGAGCTATGCTGGGACGGAGGAGCCGGGGTTGCTGAGGTTCGACCACAGCTTCAAGGCGCTCCCTCGAGGCGCTATGCTGGGATTGAGGAGCCAGGAGAGCTGACCACAGCTTCAAGGCGCTCCCTCGAGGGGCTATGCTGGGATGGAGGAGCCGGGGGTGCAGAGGTTCGACCATAGCTTCAAGGCGCTCCCTCGAGGCGCTATGATGGGATGGAGGAGCCGGGAGTGCTGACCACAGCTTCAAGGCGCTCCCTCGAGGCGCTATGCTGGGATGGAGGAGCCGGGAGTGCTGAAAACAGCATCAAGGCGCTCCCTCAAGGCGCTATGCTGGGATGAAGGAGGAGTCGGGGTGCAGATGTTCGACCACAACGTCAAGGCGCTCCCTCGAGGCGCTATGCTGGGATGGTGGAGGAGCAGGAGGTGCTGAGGTTCGACCACAGCTTCAAGGCGCTCCCTCGAGGCTCTATGCTGGGATGGAGGAGCCGGGGGTTCAGAGGTTCGACCACAGCTTCAAGGCGCTCCCTCGAGGCGCTATGCTGGGATGGAGGAGCCGGGGGTGCAGAGGTTCGACCATAGCTTCAAGGCGTTCCCTCTAGGCGCTATGCTGGGATGGAGGAGCCGGGGGTGCTGAGGTTCGGCCACAGCTTCAAGGCGCTCCCTCGAGGCGCTATGCTGGGATGGAGGAGCCGGGGGTGCTGAGGTTCGACCACAGCTTCAAGGCGCTCCCTCGAGTCGCTATGCTGGGATGGAGGAGCTGGGGGTGCTGAAGTTTGACCACAGCTTCAAGGCGCTCCCTCGAGTCGCTATGCTGGGATGGAGGAGCTGGAGGTGCTGAGGTTTGACCACAGCTTCAAGGCGCTCCCTCGAGGGGCTATGCTGGGATGGAGGAGCCGGGGGTGCAGAGGTTCGACCACAGCTTCAAGGCGCTCCCTCGAGGCGCTATGCTGGGATGGAGGAGCCGGGGTTGCTGAGGTTCGCCCACAGCTTCAAGGCGCTCCCTCGAGGCGCTATGCTGGGATGGAGGAGCGGGGGTGCTGAGGTTCGACCACAGCTTCAAGGCGCTCCCTCGAGGCGCTATGCTGGGATGGAGGAGCCGGGGGTGCTAAGGTTCGGCCACAGCTTCAAGGCGCTCCCTCGAGGCGCTATGCTGGGATGGAGGAGCCGGGGGTGCTGAGGTTCGACCACAACTTCAAGGCACTCCCTCGAGGCGCTATGCTGGGATGAAGGAGAAGCTGGGGGTGCTGAGGTTCGACCACAGCTTCAAGGCGCTCCCTCGAGGTGCTATGCTGGTATGGAGGAGCCGGGGGTGCAGAGGTTTGACCACAGCTTCAAGGCGCCTGTTGGACCTGCCCTCTTGGCAGGGTCATCCCTAAACTTTTTGCCTTCCTCCAATACTCTCTCTGACCTGTTTTTGTTGGTTTAATGACTCTGGGCACTTTGCCACTGCTGACCAGTGCCAAAGTGCATATGCTCTCCCTGTGCAAAATGTATATGTGATTGATTTCCATGATTGGTTCATTGGATTTACTGTCAGTCCCCAGTAAAGTGCACCAGGAGTGCCAGGGCTTGTGAATGCCAATACTGCTAGTGGGCCTGCAGCGCTGGTTGCGCCACCCACAGAAGCAGCCTTTTAAAATGTGTCTAGGGTCTGCCATTGCAGAACCTGCGTGCAGTCTGGTACTGTCATGCTGGCTGGGCAAGTGCACCCACTTGCCAGCCCCTAAACCTTCCCTTAACTTCATATTAGTCACCCTATGGTAGGCCCAAGGGCAGGGTGCATTGTAAGTGTAAGGTAGGACATGCTCTGGTGTGTGTGGCATGTCCTAATAGTGAATTACAGCCAAATTCGTTTTTCACTATTGTAAGGCTACCTGTTCCCTTTAGGCCAGATGGGCTGCTGGAATTATTACACTCTATAATCCCAGCAGGCTCAGGGAACATGGTAGAAAATAATGTTTAGTATGCCTGAACTCAGAATATTAAAATACTTCTTTTAGTAAAGTTTATTTTAATATCCTGTTTTTTAGAAAGCTAGCATTTGCTTGCCTAACCATTTCAGCCCGATCTGCTTGGATGTGTATCTGACTGTCTGGTTTGTGTGAGTGACAGGGCTGGGGAATGACAGGTGGTGAATGGGAAGATTACACCTTAGTGGGAGGTGGGAGTTTCCCTGGACGATGCATCAGGCTGTGCTCTGCCACCACAATGCTGGCTCCGCCCCCCTGGGGGGCGACTGATGACTCAGCCTGCACCTGGCCCAGGAAGGACCGAAGCTTGTCAACAAAGTGCTCCTGGCAGCCCCTGTCCCCACAATGCTGGCTCCGCCCCCCTGGGGAGCGGCTGATGTGCCTGCCCTCACACTGAATGCAGAAGCCAGAAGTACCCACCACAAGTGCTCAGAGGCTGAGAGCAGTTATGCAAAGGCCCCCCTGGCCTGTAAGAACAAATGAAACTGGGTATAAAAGTAGGAGCCCTGCTCCTTGTAAATTAGATCCTGTTTGCGCTACAGAAGAAACTCTGCCCGAAGAGAAGGACCTGGAAAGACTACAAGGAGGAGTGCTGTCTCTGGCCTGTGTTGGGTGCCTTGCTGCAGAAGGAGAGAAAGGAAAGACTGAAAGAGACTTTTACTTTATTTTCAACTTGTGCCAAACTCCTACAAAGATCTCCAAGGGCTTGCTGTGGAACTTGCCCCCTGAACTGCGCCCCAGGAACAGTGGGCGCTACCCCCCCCCTGAAGGAAGCTGCTGCTGGCGTGGGCTGTCTGTCCCTGCACCGCCGAGTGAAGGAGTGCTGAGAGCGTCGTGCTTCTACGCCGCGCTCTCTACCAATTTGAGCATCTGGGTCCCATGAGCACCGTGACTGTGGCCTGATCGAGTGCCAGCTGCAAAGTGAAGACCAGCCCCTCGCTGGTCCGAGCACCGTGACTGCCCCCGTTCTGAGCCGTAGCTCACACTCGCCGCCTGCTGATCCCCGTGTTGCAGGCTGCCCAGCAAAGACGGACTCTGCCTGCAAGTTGTGCCCTCCGTGACCCGTGCGCTGAGACCCGCTCCCCGCAGCTGTGAAGTGAAGTGCTGCGGGGCCGCGCCTGGCTGGTACGTCTTGTTCTGCATCGTACCCCCATCAGCCCCGCCTGCAGACGCTCCCCCTCCAGGGTCGAAGCGTACGCCGCGGGTACGTCTGTTTGCCCCACAACGCACCGTCCTTTGAGAGCCCTGTGCCTACGCCTGACGAGCCGTAGCCCGCCTTGCCCCCAAGGAGCACCGCGACGTGACCAGACCTGACCCCCACTGCTGGGCCCTTCGCATCCCCCCCAAGAAGGTACTGTGACTGTGTGTAAAGTGCGTGGCGCTCAGGACCCGAAGTCCGTGAGGCACGCACTCCCTCGAGCCCCCTGAGGCCCCTCCGCTGTGTGGCCGTACCTGCGAGACGTCTCCCAGCTTCAGTACGCCTCGCATCCCCTTCTTCAGCGCCGTACGCTTCTCACGCGAGATGCATGAGGTTAGCGGGGCCGCGCTGGATTTACCGAACGAGACGATCTAAAGCTCTGTGAAGCGTACCTAAGGGAGCAAAAGGGGTCCACACGCAGGGCACGGGGCCTGGACCATTGTAAGCCTAAAGTAAGCTGGGAAAGGTCATTTTTCACCCAGTAACATTGGTCCAAGAATTAAGAACTATTTTTAAAGCTGAATAAGAACTACCATTGCTTTTGGAACCTGTGACATATTTAGAGAGTAACTGGAACCGCTTCTTGCAATCTGAAAGACTGTATTTACAAGGCACTACGCGAAGAGTATATGTACAACCTGAACAAGTAACTGGAACCATTTTGAACTGTATAAAGACCATATTTACAAGCCTGCTTTGAATCTATATAAAATAGATATATTTTTACATAAATACAGTCTGGCGTCATTGTGTGGTGGGTTGATGGTTATTGTGTGTGATACTGCAAATGTTTCACCCTATGTACTCCAAAGTTTAGCCTAGACTGCTTGTGCCACACTACCTAGAGGGTGAGCAGGGGTTATTTCTGGGAGTAATCCTTTGCCCTGACTTAGAGGAAAGGGTCCCTGCTTGTCGCCAGTGCTGCGCTGCGCCAACCAGAGACCCCCAATTCTAACACATGTATTCTCCAGTCTGAGGCGCTGGGACCCTTGCCGCACACGCAAGTCTGAGGGCTGGGTCATTCGTGTATTCTCCAGTCTGAGGCGCTGGGACCCTTGCCGCACACGCAAGTCTGAGGGCTGGGTAATTCCTGTATTCTCCTGTCTGAGGCGCTGGGAGCCTTGCCGCACACGCAAGTCCGAGTGCTGGGTCATTCATGTATTCTCCAGTCTGAGGCGCTGTGACCCTTGCCGCACACGCAAGTCTGAGGGCTTGGGTCATTCATGCATTCTCCAGTCTGAGGCGCTGTGACCCTTGCCGCACACGCAAGTCTGAGGGCTTGGGTCATTCATGTATTCTCCAGTCTGAGGGGCTGTGACCCTTGCCGCACACGCAAGTCTGAGGGCTGGGTCGTTCATGTATTCTCCAGTCTGAGGCGCTTTGACCCTTGCCTTACACGCAAGTCTGAGGGCTGGGTCATTCATGTATTCTCCAGTCTGAGGCGCTGTGACCCCTGCCGCACACGCAAGTCTGAGGGCTGGGTCATTCATGTATTCTCCAGTCTGAGGCGCTGGGACCCTTGCCGCACACGCAGGTCTGAGGGCTGGGTCATTCATGTTTTCTCCAGTTTGAGGCGCTGGGATCCTTGCCGCACACGCACGTCTGAGGGCTGGGTCATTCATGTATTCTCCAGTCTGAGGCGCTGAGACCCTTGCCGCGCACGCAAGTCTGAGGTCTGGGTCATTCATGTATTCTCCAGTCTGAGGCGCTGGTACCCTTGCCACACACGCAAGTCTGAGGGCTGGGTCATTCATGTGTTCTCCAGTCTGAGGCGCTGGGGCCCTTGCTGCACACGCAAGTCTGAGGGCTTGGGTCATTCATGTGTTCTCCAGTCTGAGGTGCTTTGACCCTTGCCGCACACGCAGGTCTGAGGGCTTGGGTCATTCATGTATTCTCCAGTCTGAGGCGCTGGGATCCTTGCCGCACTCGCAAGTCGGAGGGCTGGGTCATTCATGTCTTCTCCCGTCTGAGGCGCTGTGAACCTTGCCGCACACGCAAGTCTGAGGGCTGAGTTATTCATGTATTCTCCCGTCTGAGGCGCTGTGACCCTTGGCGCACACGCAAGTCTGAGGGCTTGGGTCATTCATGTATTCTCCAGTCTGAGGCGCTGGGGCCCTTGCTGCACACGCAAGTCTGAGGGCTTGGGTCATTCATGTATTCTCCAGTCTGAGGCGCTGGGACCCTTGCCGAACCCGCAAGTCTGAGGGCTTGGGTCATTCATGTATTCTCCAGTCTGAGGGGCTGTGACCCTTGCCGCACACGCAAGTCTAGGGGCTGGGTCATTCAAGTATTCTCCAGTCTGAGGCGCTGTGACCCTTGCCGCACACGCAAGTCTGAGGGCTGGGTCATTCATGTATTCTCCAGTCTGAGGCGCTGGGACCCTTGCCGCACCCGCAAGTCTGAGGGCTGGGTTATTCATGTATTCTCCCGTCTAAGGCGCTGTGACCCTTGCCGCACACGCAAGTCTGAGGGCTGGGTCATTCATGTATTCTCCAGTCAGAGGCGCTGGGACCCTTGCCGGATGTATGACGTTACAACGCATACTTTTACAACGCCTACCATTACAACGCAGTTTTTACAACGCAGGATCCATTACAACGAAGTACCATTACAACGCATGTATTTACAACGAAAATACCTTTACAACGCATACCATTACAACGAAAATATTGGTAATTTTATAATATTTTTTTAAATGTAAATTAATTAAAATTAATATAATTTAATTTAATTTAATTTAATTTAATTAATTTTAATTAATTTAATTAATTTTATATAATTTAATCAATTTTAATTAAGTGTAATTTAAATCTAATTGTATTAAATTTTTACCCTGTATATAAATAATATATGATATTTAATAAATAATATAATAATTAAAAAAAATAGAAAATTAATATAATTTAATTTAATTTAATTTAATTTAATTAATTTTAATTAATTTAATTAATTTTATTTAATTTAATCAATTTTAATTAAGTGTAATTTAAATTTAATTGTATTTAATTTTTACCTTGTATATAAATAATATATTATATTTAATAAATAATATAATAATTAAAAAAAAAATACCCCTGTATTATTATATAAATAATATATTATATTTAATAAATAATATAATAATTTAAAAAAATACCCCTTTACCCAAAAACCCAAAACTGACCTTGAACCCTAAAAATACCCCTTTACCCAAAAACCCCAAACTGACCCTGAACCCTAAAAATACCCCTTTACCCAAAAACCCAAAACTGACCCTGAACCCTAAAAATACCCCTTTACCCAAAAACCCAAAACTCACCCTGAACCCTAAAAATACCCCTTTACCCAAAAACCCCAAACTGACCCTGAACCCTAAAAATACCCCTTTACCCAAAAACTGAAAACTGACCCTGAACCCTAAAAATACCCCTTTACCCAAAAACTGAAAACTGACCCTGAACCCTAAAAATACCCCTTTACCCAAAAACTTAAAACTGACCCTGAACCCTAAAAATACCCCTTTACCCAAAAACTAAAAACTGACCCTGAACCCTAAAAATACCCCTTTATCCAAAAACTGAAAACTGACCCTGAACCCTAAAAATACCCCTTTACCCAAAAACTAAAAACTGACCCTGAACCCTAAAAATACCCCTTAAAAAACTCAAACATATAATATTTAAAATATAATTATATACTTACCAATACTTACGTTGTAATGGTATGCGTTGTAAAGGTACCTGCGTTGTAAAAATTGCGTTGTAAATACATGCGTTGTAATGGTTTTTGCGTTGTAAAAATTTCGTTGTAATGGTAGTTTGTTGTAAAAGTTGCGTTGTAAAGGTTGTTTCCCCCCTTGCCGCACACGCAAGTCTGAGGGCTGGGTAATTCATGTTGTTGGACCTGGCCTTCTTGGCAGGGTCATCCCTAAACTTTTTGCCTTCCTCCAATACACTCTCTGACCTGTTTTTGTTGGTTTAATGACTCTGGGCACTTTACCACTGCTGACCAGTGCTAAAGTGCATATGCTCTCCCTGTGCAAAATGTATATGTGATTGATATACCTGATTGGTTCATTGGATTTACTGTCAGTCCCCAGAAAGTGCACCAGGAGTGCCAGGGGTTGTGAATGCCAATACTGCTAGTGGGCCTGCAGCGCTGGTTGCGCCACCCACAGAAGCAGCCTTAAAATGTGTCTAGGGTCTGCCATGTCAGAGCCTGCGTGCAGTCTGGTACTGTCATGCTGGCTGGGCAGGTGCACACACTTGCCAGCCCCTAAACCTTGCCTTAACTTCATATTAGTCACCCCTATTGTAGGCCCAAGGGCAGGGCGCATTGTAAGTGTAAGGTAGGACATGCTCTGGTGTGTGTGGCATGTCCTAATAGTGAATTACTGCCAAATTCGTTTTTCACTATTGTAAGGCTACCTGTTCCCTTTAGGCCAGATGGGCTGCTGGAATTATTACACTCTATAATCCCAGCAGGCTCAGGGAAAATGGTAGAAAATAATGTTTAGTATGCCTGAACTCAGAATAATAAAATACTTCTTTTAGTAAAGTTTATTTTAATATCCTGTGTTTGCAAATGCTACTTTTAGAAAGTTAGCATTTGCTTGCCTAACCATTTCAGCCCGCCTCTGCTAGTATGTGTATCTGGCTGTCTGGGATGTGTGAGTGACAGGGCTGGGGGATGACAGGTGGTGAATGCAAGGATTACACCTTAGTGGGAGGTAGGAGTGGCCCTGGACTTTTAATCAGGCTGTGCTCTGCCTCCACAATGCTGGCTCCGCCCCCTGGGGGCGACTGATGACTCAGCCTGCACCTGGCCCAGGAAGGACCGAAGCACTGTCAACAAGGTACTCCTGGCAGCCCCTGTCCCCACAATGCTGGCTCCGCCCCCCTGGGGAGCGTCTGATGTGCCTGCCCTCACACTGAAAGCAACAGCCAGAGTACACGCAACAAGTGCTCAGAGACTGAAAGGAATTATGCAGAGGCCTCCCTGGCCTGGAAAGACAAAGGAAATGGTGTATAAAAGTAGGAGCCCTGCTCCTTGTAAATTAGATCCTGTTTGTGCTACAGAAGAAACTCTGCCCGAAGAGAAGGACCTGGAAAGACTACAAGGAGGAGTGCTGTCTCTGGCCTGTGTTGGGTGCCTTGCTGCAGAAGGAGAGAAAGGAAAGACTGAAAGAGACTTTTACTTTATTTTCAACTTGTGCCAAACTTCTACAAAGATCTCCAAGGGCTTGCTGTGGAACTTGCCCCCTGAACTGCGCCCCCGGAACAGTGGGCGCTACCCCCCCCCTGAAGGAAGCTGCTGCTGGCGTGGGCTGTCTGTCCCTGCAGCGCCGAGTGAAGGAGTGCTGAGAGCGTCGTGCTTCTACGCCACGCTCTCTAACAATTTGAGCATCTGGGTCCCATGAGCACCGTGACTGTGGCCTGATCGTGTGCCAGCTGCAAAGTGAAGGCCAGCCCCTCGCTGGTCCGAGCACCGTGACTGCCCCCGTTCTGAGCCGTAGCTCACACCGTGAAGAAGGACCTGTCCGGTCAGAGCATCGCCGCCTGCTGATCCCCCTGTTGCAGGCTGCCCAGCAAAGACGGACTCTGCCTGCAAGTTGTGCCCTCCGTGACCCGTGCGCTGAGACCCGCTCCCCGCAGCTGTGAAGTGAAGTGCTGCGGGGCCGCGCCTGGCTGGTACGTCTTGTTCTGCATCGTACCCCCATCAGCCCCGCCTGCAGCCGCTCCCCCTCCAGGGTCGAAGCGTACGCCGCTGGTACGTCTGTTTGCCCCACAACGCACCGTCCTTTGAGAGCCCTGTGCCTACGCCTGACGAGCCGTAGCCCGCCTTGCCCCCAAGGAGCACCGCGACGTGACCAGACCTGACCCCCACTGCTGGGCCCTTCGCATCACCCCCAAGAAGGTACTGTGACTGTGTGTAAAGTGCGTGGCGCTCAGGACCCGAAGTCCGTGAGGCACGCACTCCCTCGAGCCCCCTGAGGCCCCTCCGCTGTGTGGCCGTACCTGCGAGACGTCTCCCAGCTTCGGTACGCCTCGCACAGCTCCAGTGCCCAGTACGCCTCGCATCCCCTTCTTCAGCGCCGTACGCTTCTCACGCGAGATGCATGAGGTTAGCGGGGCCGCGCTGGATTTACCGAACGAGACGATCTAAAGCTCTGTGAAGCGTACCTAAGGGAGCGAAAGGGGTCCACACGCAGCGCACGGGGCCTGGACCATTGTAAGCCTAAAGTAAGCTGGGAAAGGTCATTTTTCACCCAGTAACATTGGTCCAAGAATTAAGAACTATTTTTAAAGCTGAATAAGAACTACCATTGCTTTTGGAACCTGTGACATATTTAGAGAGTAACTGGAACCGCTTCTTGCAATCTGAAAGACTGTATTTACAAGGCACTACGTGAAGAGTATATGTACAACCTGAACAAGTAACTGGAACCATTTTGAACTGTACAAAGACCATATTTACAAGCCTGCTTTGAATCTATATAAAATAGATATATTTTTACATAAATACAGTCTGGCGTCATTGTGTGGTGGGTTGATGGTTATTGTGTGTGATACTGCAAATGTTTAACCCTATGTACTCCAGAGTTAAGACTAGACTGCTTGCGCCACACTACCTAGAGGGTGAGCAGGGGTTATTTCTGGGAGTAATCCTTTGCCCTGACTTAGAGGAGAGGGTCCCTGCTTGTGACCAGTGCTGCGCTGCGCCAACCAGAGACCCCCAATTCTAACACATGTATTCTCCAGTCTGAGGCACTGGGACCCTTGCCGCACACGCAAGTCTGAGGGCGGGGTCATTCGTGTATTCTCCAGTCTGAGGCGCTGGGACCCTTGCCGCACACGCAAGTCTGAAGGCTTGGGTCTTTCATGTGTTCTCCAGTCTGAGGCGCTGTGACCCTTGCCGCACATGCAAGTCTGAGGGCTTGGGTCATTCATGTATTCTTCAGTCTGAGGCGCTGTGACCCTTGCCGCACACGCAAGTCTGAGGGTTTGGGTCATTCATGTATTTCCCAGTCTGAGGGGCTGTGATCCTTGCCGCACACGCAAGTCTGAGGGCTTGGTCGTTCATGTATTCTCCAGTCTGAGGCGCTGTGACCCTTGCCACACACGCAAGTCTGAGGGCTGAATCATTCATGTATTCTCCAGTCTAAGGCGCTGTGACCCTTGCCGCACACGCAAGTCTGAGGGCTGGGTCATTCATGTATTCTCCCGTCTGAGGCGCTGTGACCCTTGCTGCACATGCAAGTCTGAGGGCTTGGGTCATTCATGTGTTCTCCAGTCTGAGGCGCTGTGACCCTTGCCACATACGCAAGTCTGAGGGCTTGGGTCATTCATGTATTCTCCATTCTGAGGCGCTGTGACCCTTGCTGCACACGCAAGTCTGAGGGCTTGGGTCATTCATGTATTCTCCAGTCTGAGGGGCTGTGACCCTTGCCGCACACGCAAGTCTGAGGGCTGGGTCATTCAAGTATTCTCCAGTCTGAGGCGCTGTGACCCTTGCCGCACACGCAAGTCTGAGGGCTGGGTCATTCATGTATTCTCCAGTCTGAGGCGCTGTGACCCTTGCCGCACACGCAAGTCTGAGGGTTGGGTCATTCATGTATTCTCCCACCTAAGGCGCTGTGACCCTTGCCGCACACGCAAGTCTGAGGGCTGGGTCATTCATGTATTCTCCAGTCTGAGGCGCTGGGACCCTTGCCGCACACGCAAGTCTGAGGGCTGGGTCATTCATGTATTCTCCAGTCTGAGGCGCTGGACCCTTGCCGCACACGCAAGTCTGAGGGCTGGGTCATTCGTGTATTCTCCAGTCTGAGGCGCTGGGACCCTTGCCGCACACGCAGGTTTGAGGGCTGGGTCATTCATGTATTCTCCAGTCTGAGGCGCTGGGATCCCTACCACACACGCAAGTCTGAGGGCTGGGTCATTCATGTATTCTCCAGTCTGAGGCGCTGGAACCCTTGCCGCACACGCAAGTCTGAGGGCTGGGTCATTCATGTATTCTCCAGTCTGAGGCGCTGGGACCCTTGCCGCACACGCAAGTCTGAGGTCTGGGTCATTCATGTATTCTCCAGTCTGAGGCGCTGGTACCCTTGCCACACGCATGTCTGAGGGCTGGGTCATTCATGTGTTCTCCAGTCTGAGGCGCTGGGGCCCTTGCTGCACAAGCAAGTCTGAGGGCTTGGGTCATTCATGTATTCTCCAGTCTGAGGCGCTGTGACCCTTGCCGCACACGCAAGTCTGAGGGCTGGGTCATTCATGTATTCTCCAGTCTGAGGCGCTGTGACCCTTGCCGCACACGCAAGTCTGAGGGCTGGGTCATTCATGTATTCTCCCGTCTGAGGCTCTGTGACCCTTGCCGCACACACAAGTCTGAGGGCTGGGTCATTCATGTATTCTCCCGTCTGAGGTGCTGTGAACCTTGCCGCACACGCAAGTCTGAGGGATGGGTCATTCATGTATTGTCCTGTCTGAGGAGCTGTGACCCTTTTCGCACACGCAAGTCTGAGGGCTGGGTCATTCATGTGTTCTCCAGTCTGAGGCGCTGGGGCCCTTGCAGCACACAAAAGTCTGAGGGCTGGGTCATTCATGTGTTCTCCAGTCTGAGGCGCTGGGGCACTTGCCGCACATGCAAGTCTGAGGGCTTGGGTCATTCATATGTTCTCCAGTCTGAGGCGCTGTGGCCCTTGCCGCACACGCAAATCTGAGGGCTTGGGTCATTCACGTGTTCTCCAGTCTGAGGCGCTGTGACCCTTGCCGCACACGCAAGTCTGAGGGCATGGGTCATTCACGTATTTTCCAGTCTGAGGTGCTGTGACCCTTGCCGCACAGGCAAGTCTGAGGGCTTGGGTCATTCATGTATTCTCCAGTGTGAGGGGCTGTGACCCTTTCCGCACACGCAATTCTGAGGGCTGGGTCATTCATGTATTCTCCAGTCTGAGGCGCTGTGACCCTTGCCGCACACGCAAGTCTGAGGGCTGGGTCATTCATGTATTCTCCAGTCTGAGGCGCTGTGACCCTTGCCGCAAACGCAAGTCTAAGGGCTGGGTCATTCATGTATTCTCCCATCTGAGGCGCTGTGACCCTTGCCGCACACGCAAGTCTGAGGGCATGGGTCATTCACGTATTTTCCAGTCTGAGGTGCTGTGACCCTTGCCGCACAGGCAAGTCTGAGGGCTTGGGTCATTCATGTATTCTCCAGTGTGAGGGGCTGTGACCCTTTCCGCACACGCAATTCTGAGGGCTGGGTCATTCATGTATTCTCCAGTCTGAGGCGCTGTGACCCTTGCCGCACACGCAAGTCTGAGGGCTGGGTCATTCATGTATTCTCCAGTCTGAGGCGCTGTGACCCTTGCCGCAAACGCAAGTCTAAGGGCTGGGTCATTCATGTATTCTCCCATCTGAGGCGCTGTGACCATTGCCGCACACGCAAGTCTGAGGGCTGGGTCATTCATGTATTCTCCAGTCTGAGGCGCTGGGACCCTTGCCGCACACGCAAGTCCGAGGGCTGGGTCATCCATGTATTCTCCAGTCTGAGGCGCTGTGACCCTTGCCGCACACGCAAGTCTGAGGGCTGGGTCATTCATGTATTCTCCAGTCTGAGGCGCTGGGACCCTTGCCACACACGCAAGTCTGAGGGCTGGGTCATTCATGTGATCTCCAGTCTGAGGCGCTGGGGCCCTTGCCGCACACGCAAATCTGAGGGCTTGGGTCATTCATGTGTTCTCCAGTCTGAGGCGCTGTGACCCTTGCCACACACGCAGGTCTGAGGGCTTGGGCCATTCATGTGTTCTCCAGTCTGAGGCGCTGTGACCCTTGCCACGCACACAGGTCTGAGGGCTTGGGTCATTCATGTATTCTCCAGTCTGAGGCGCTGTGATCCTTTCTGCACACGCAAGTCTGAGGGCTGGGTCATTCATGTATTCTCCAGTCTGAGGCGCTGTGACCCTTGCCGCACACGCAAGTCTGAGGGCTGGGTCATTCATGTATTCTCCAGTCTGAGGCGCTGTGACCCTTGCCGCACACGCAAGTCTGAGGGCTGGGTCATTCATGTATTCTCCAGTCTAAGGCGCTGTGACCCTTGCCGCACACGCAAGTCTGAGGGCTGGGTCATTCATATATTCTCCCGTCTGAGGCGCTGTGACCCTTGCCACACACGCAAGTCTGAGGGCTGGGTGATTCATGTATTCTCCAGTCTAAGGCGCTGTGACCCTTGCCGCACACGCAAGTCTGAGGGCTGGGTCATTCATGTATTCTCCCGTCTGAGGCGCTGTGACCCTTGCCGCACACGCAAGTCTGAGGGCTGGGTCATTCATGTATTCTCCAGTCTGAGGCACTGGGACCCTTGCCGCAAACGCAGTCTGAGGGCTGGGTCATTCATGTATTCTCCAGTCTGAGGTGCTGGGACCCCTACCGCACACGTAAGTCTGAGGGCTGGGTCATTCATGTATTCTCCAGTCTGAGGCGCTGGAACCCTTGCCGCACACGCAAGTCTGAGGGCTTGGGTCATTCATGTATTCTCCAGTCTGAGGCGCTGGAGCCCTTGCCGCACACGCAAGTCTGAGGGCTGGGTCATTCATGTATTCTCCAGTCTGAGGCGCTGGACCCTTGCCACACACGCAAGTCTGAGGGCTGGGTCATTCATGTATTCTCCAGTCTGAGGCGCTGGACCCTTGCCACACACGCAAGTCTGAGAGCTGGGTCATTCATGTATTCTCTAGTCTGAGGCGCTGGGACCCTTGCCGCACACGCAGGTCTGAGGGCTGGGTCATTCATGTATTCTCCAGTCTGAGGCGCTGGGACCCCTACCGCACACGTAAGTCTGAGGGCTGGGTCATTCATGTATTCTCCAGTCTGAGGCGCTGGAACCCTTGCCGCACACGCAAGTCTGAGGGCTGGGTCATTCATGTATTCTCCAGTCTGAGGCGCTGGGACCCTTGCCGCACACGCAGGTCTGAGGGCTGGGTCATTCATGTATTCTCCAGTCTGAGGCGCTGGGACCCCTACCGCACACGTAAGTCTGAGGGCTGGGTCATTCATGTATTCTCCAGTCTGAGGCGCTGGAACCCTTGCCGCACACGCAAGTCTGAGGGCTGGGTCATTCATGTATTCTCCAGTCTGAGGCGCTGGACCCTTGCCACACACGCAAGTCTGAGAGCTGGGTCATTCATGTATTCTCTAGTCTGAGGCGCTGGGACCCTTGCCGCACACGCAGGTCTGAGGGCTGGGTCATTCATGTATTCTCCAGTCTGAGGCGCTGGGACCCCTACCGCACACGTAAGTCTGAGGGCTGGGTCATTCATGTATTCTCCAGTCTGAGGCGCTGGAACCCTTGCCGCACACGCAAGTCTGAGGGCTGGGTCATTCATGTATTCTCCAGTCTGAGGCGCTGGGACCCTTGCCGCACACGCAAGTCTGAGGTCTGGGTCATTCATGTATTCTCCAGTCTGAGGCGCTGGGACCCTTGCCACACACGCAAGTCTGAGGGCTGGGTCATTCATGTGTTCTCCAGTCTGAGGGGCTGGGGCCCTTGCTGCACACGCAAGTCTGAGGGCTTGGGTCATTCATGTATTCTCCAGTCTGAGGTGCTGTGACCCTTGCCGCACACGCAAGTCTGAGGGCTGGGTCATTCATGTATTCTCCAGTCTGAGGCGCTGTGACCCTTGCCGCACACGCAAGTCTGAGGGCTGGGTCATTCATGTATTCTCCCGTCTGAGGCGCTGCTGACCCTTGCCGCACACACAAGTCTGAGGGCTGGGTCATTCATGTATTCTCCCGTCTGAGGTGCTGTGAACCTTGCCGCACACGCAAGTCTGAGGGCTGGGTCATTCATGTATTGTCCTGTCTGAGGCGCTGTGACCCTTTTCGCAAACGCAAGTCTGAGGGCTGGGTCATACATGTATTCTCCCTTCTGAGGCGCTGTGACCCTTGCCGCACACGCACGTCTGAGGGCTGGGTCATTCATGTATTCTCCAGTCTGAGGCGCTGTGACCCTTGTCGCACACGCAAGTCTGAGGGCTTTGTCATTCCTGTATTCTCCAGTCTGAGGCGCTGGGACCCTTGCCGCACACGCAAGTCTGAGGGCTGGGTCATTCATGTGTTCTCCAGTCTGAGGCGCTGGGGCCCTTGCCGCACACAAAAGTCTGAGGGCTGGGTCATTCATGTGTTCTCCAGTCTGAGGCGCTGGGGCACTTGCCGCACATGCAAGTCTGAGGGCTTGGGTCATTCATATGTTCTCCAGTCTGAGGCGCTGTGGCCCTTGCCGCACATGCAAATCTGAGGGCTTGGGTCATTCACGTGTTCTCCAGTCTGAGGCGCTGTGGCCCTTGCCGCACATGCAAGTCTGAGGGCTTGGGTCATTCACGTGTTCTCCAGTCTGAGGCGCTGTGACCCTTGCCGCACACGCAAGTCTGAGGGCTTGGGTCATTCACGTATTTTCCAGTCTGAGGTGCTGGGACCCTTGCCGCACAGGCAAGTCTGAGGGCTTGGGTCATTCATGTATTCTCCAGTGTGAGGGGCTGTGACCCTTGCCGCACACGCAATTCTGAGGGCTGGGTCATTCATGTATTCTCCAGTCTGAGGCGCTGTGACCCTTGCCGCACACGCAAGTCTGAGGGCTGGGTCATTCATGTATTCTCCAGTCTGAGGCGCTGTGATCCTTGCCGCAAACCCAAGTCTGAGGGCTGGGTCATTCATGTATTCTCCCATCTGAGGCGCTGTGACCCTTGCCGCACACGCAAGTCTGAGGGCTGGGTCATTCATGTATTCTCCAGTCTGAGGCGCTGGGACCCTTGCCGCACACGCAAGTCTGAGGGCTGGGTCATTCATGTGATCTCCAGTCTGAGGCGCTGGGGCCCTTGCCGCACACGCTAATCTGAGGGCTTGGGTCATTCATGTGTTCTCCAGTCTGAGGCGCTGTGACCCTTGCCACACACGCAGGTCTGAGGGCTTCGGCCATTCATGTGTTCTCCAGTCTGAGGCGCTGCGACCCTTGCCACACACACAGGTCTGAGGGCTTGGGTCATTCATGTATTCTCCAGTCTGAGGCGCTGTGATCCTTTCTGCACACGCAAGTCTGAGGGCTGGGTCATTCATGTATTCTCCAGTCTGAGGCGCTGTGACCCTTGCCGCACACGCAAGTCTGAGGGCTGGGTCATTCATGTATTCTCCCGTCTGAGGCGCTGTGACCCTTGCCGCACACGCAAGTCTGAGGGCTGGGTCATTCATGTATTCTCCAGTCTAAGGCGCTGTGACCCTTGCCGCACACGCAAGTCTGAGGGCTGGGTCATTCATGTATTCTCCCGTCTGAGGCGCTGTGACCCTTGCCACACACGCAAGTCTGAGGGCTGGGTCATTCATGTATTCTCCAGTCTAAGGCGCTGTGACCCTTGCCGCACACGCAAGTCTGAGGGCTGGGTCATTCATGTATTCTCCCGTCTGAGGCGCTGTGACCCTTGCCGCACACGCAAGTCTGAGGGCTGAGTCATTCATGTATTCTCCAGTCTGAGGCACTGGGACCCTTGCCGCACACGCAGTCTGAGGGCTGGGTCATTCATGTATTCTCCAGTCTGAGGTGCTGGGACCCCTACCGCACACGTAAGTCTGAGGGCTGGGTCATTCATGTATTCTCCAGTCTGAGGCGCTGGACCCTTGCCACACACGCAAGTCTGAGGGCTGGGTCATTCATGTATTCTCCAGTCTGAGGCGCTGGACCCTTGCCACACACGCAAGTCTGAGGGCTGGGTCATTCATGTATTCTCTAGTCTGAGGCGCTGGGACCCTTGCCGCACACGCAGGTCTGAGGGCTGGGTCATTCATGTATTCTCCAGTCTGAGGCGCTGGGACCCCTACCGCACACGTAAGTCTGAGGGCTGGGTCATTCATGTATTCTCCAGTCTGAGGCGCTAGAACCCTTGCCGCACACGCAAGTCTGAGGGCTGGGTCATTCATGTATTCTCCAGTCTGAGGCGCTGGGACCCTTGCCGCACACGCAAGTCTGAGGTCTGGGTCATTCATGTATTCTCCAGTCTAAGGCGCTGTGACCCTTGCCGCACACGCAAGTCTGAGGGCTGGGTCATTCATGTATTCTCCAGTCTGAGGCGCTGGGACCCTTGCCACACACGCAGGTCTGAGGGCTGGGTCATTCATGTGTTCTCCAGTCTGAGGGGCTGGGGCCCTTGCTGCACACGCAAGTCTGAGGGCTTGGGTCATTCATGTATTCTCCAGTCTGAGGTGCTGTGACCCTTGCCGCACACGCAAGTCTGAGGGCTCGGTCATTCATGTATTCTCCCGTCTGAGGCGCTGCTGACCCTTGCCGCACACACAAGTCTGAGGGCTGGGTCATTCATGTATTCTCCCGTCTGAGGTGCTGTGAACCTTGCCGCACACGCAAGTCTGAGGGCTGGGTCATTCATGTATTGTCCTGTCTGAGGCGCTGTGACCCTTTTCGCAAACGCAAGTCTGAGGGCTGGGTCATACATGTATTCTCCCTTCTGAGGCGCTGTGACCCTTGCCGCACACGCAAGTCTGAGGGCTGGGTCATTCATGTATTCTCCAGTCTGAGGCGCTGTGACCCTTGTCGCACACGCAAGTCTGAGGGCTTTGTCATTCCTGTATTCTCCAGTCTGAGGCGCTGGGACCCTTGCCGCACACGCAAGTCTGAGGGCTGGGTCATTCATGTATTCTCCAGTCTGAGGCGCTGTGACCCTTGCCGCACACGCAAGTCTGAGGGCTGGGTCATTCATGTATTCTCCAGTCTGAGGCGCTGTGACCCTTGCCGCACACGCAAGTCTGAGGGCTGGGTCATTCATGTATTCTCCAGTCTGAGGCACTGTGACCCTTGCCACACACACAAGTCTGAGGGCTGGGTCATTTATGTATTCTCCCGTCTGAGGCGCTGGGACCCTTGCGCACACGCAAGTCTGAGGGCTGGGTCATTCATGTATTCTCCAGTCTGAGGCGCTGGACCCTTGCCACACACGCAAGTCTGAGGGCTGGGTCATTCATGCATTCTCCAGTCTGAGGCGCTGGACCCTTGCCACACACGCAAGTCTGAGGGCTGGGTCATTCATGTATTCTCTAGTCTGAGGCGCTGGGACCCTTGCCGCACACGCAGGTCTGAGGGCTGGGTCATTCATGTATTCTCCCGTCTGAGGCGCTGTGACCCTTGCCACACACGCAAGTCTGAGGGCTGGGTCATTCATGTATTCTCCAGTCTAAGGCGCTGTGACCCTTGCCGCACACGCAAGTCTGAGGGCTGGGTCATTCATGTATTCTCCCGTCTGAGCCGCTGTGACCCTTGCCGCACACGCAAGTCTGAGGGCTGGGTCATTCATGTATTCTCCAGTCTGAGGCACTGGGACCCTTGCCGCACACGCAGTCTGAGGGCTGGGTCATTCATGTATTCTCCAGTCTGAGGTGCTGGGACCCCTACCGCACACGTAAGTCTGAGGGCTGGGTCATTCATGTATTCTCCAGTCTGAGGCGCTGGAACCCTTGCCGCACACGCAAGTCTGAGGGCTTGGGTCATTCATGTATTCTCCAGTCTGAGGCGCTGGAGCCCTTGCCGCACACGCAAGTCTGAGGGCTGGGTCATTCATGTATTCTCCAGTCTGAGGCGCTGGACCCTTGCCACACACGCAAGTCTGAGGGCTGGGTCATTCATGTATTCTCCAGTCTGAGGCGCTGGACCCTTGCCACACACGCAAGTCTGAGAGCTGGGTCATTCATGTATTCTCTAGTCTGAGGCGCTGGGACCCTTGCCGCACACGCAGGTCTGAGGGCTGGGTCATTCATGTATTCTCCAGTCTGAGGCGCTGGGACCCCTATCGCACACGTAAGTCTGAGGGCTGGGTCATTCATGTATTCTCCAGTCTGAGGCGCTGGAACCCTTGCCGCACACGCAAGTCTGAGGGCTGGGTCATTCATGTATTCTCCCGTCTGAGGCGCTGCTGACCCTTGCCGCACACACAAGTCTGAGGGCTGGGTCATTCATGTATTCTCCCGTCTGAGGTGCTGTGAACCTTGCCGCACACGCAAGTCTGAGGGCTGGGTCATTCATGTATTGTCCTGTCTGAGGCGCTGTGACCCTTTTCGCAAACGCAAGTCTGAGGGCTGGGTCATACATGTATTCTCCCTTCTGAGGCGCTGTGACCCTTGCCGCACACGCAAGTCTGAGGGCTGGGTCATTCATGTATTCTCCAGTCTGAGGCGCTGTGACCCTTGTCGCACACGCAAGTCTGAGGGCTTTGTCATTCCTGTATTCTCCAGTCTGAGGCGCTGGGACCCTTGCCGCACACGCAAGTCTGAGGGCTGGGTCATTCATGTGTTCTCCAGTCTGAGGCGCTGGGGCCCTTGCCGCACACAAAAGTCTGAGGGCTGGGTCATTCATGTGTTCTCCAGTCTGAGGCGCTGGGGCACTTGCCGCACATGCAAGTCTGAGGGCTTGGGTCATTCATATGTTCTCCAGTCTGAGGCGCTGTGGCCCTTGCCGCACATGCAAATCTGAGGGCTTGGGTCATTCACGTGTTCTCCAGTCTGAGGCGCTGTGGCCCTTGCCGCACATGCAAGTCTGAGGGCTTGGGTCATTCACGTGTTCTCCAGTCTGAGGCGCTGTGACCCTTGCCGCACACGCAAGTCTGAGGGCTTGGGTCATTCACGTATTTTCCAGTCTGTGGTGCTGTGACCCTTGCCGCACAGGCAAGTCTGAGGGCTTGGGTCATTCATGTATTCTCCAGTGTGAGGGGCTGTGACCCTTGCCGCACACGCAATTCTGAGGGCTGGGTCATTCATGTATTCTCCAGTCTGAGGCGCTGGGACCCTTGCCGCACACTCAAGTCTGAGGGCTGGGTCATTCATGTGATCTCCAGTCTGAGGCGCTGGGGCCCTTGCCGCACACGCTAATCTGAGGGCTTGGGTCATTCATGTGTTCTCCAGTCTGAGGCGCTGTGACCCTTGCCACACACGCAGGTCTGAGGGCTTGGGCCATTCATGTGTTCTCCAGTCTGAGGCGCTGCAACCCTTGCCACACACACAGGTCTGAGGGCTTGGGTCATTCATGTATTCTCCAGTCTGAGGCGCTGTGATCCTTTCTGCACACGCAAGTCTGAGGGCTGGGTCATTCATGTATTCTCCAGTCTGAGGCGCTGTGACCCTTGCCGCACACGCAAGTCTGAGGGCTGGGTCATTCATGTATTCTCCAGTCTGAGGCGCTGTGACCCTTGCCGCACACGCAAGTCTGAGGGCTGGGTCATTCATGTATTCTCCAGTCTAAGGCGCTGTGACCCTTGCCGCACACGCAAGTCTGAGGGCTGGGTCATTCATGTATTCTCCCGTCTGAGGCGCTGTGACCCTTGCCACACACGCAAGTCTGAGGGCTGGGTCATTCATGTATTCTCCAGTCTAAGGCGCTGTGACCCTTGCCGCACACGCAAGTCTGAGGGCTGGGTCATTCATGTATTCTCCCGTCTGAGGCGCTGTGACCCTTGCCGCACACGCAAGTCTGAGGGCTGAGTCATTCATGTATTCTCCAGTCTGAGGCACTGGGACCCTTGCCGCACACGCAGTCTGAGGGCTGGGTCATTCATGTATTCTCCAGTCTGAGGTGCTGGGACCCCTACCGCACACGTAAGTCTGAGGGCTGGGTCATTCATGTATTCTCCAGTCTGAGGTGCTGGAACCCTTGCCGCACACGCAAGTCTGAGGGCTTGGGTCATTCATGTATTCTCCAGTCTGAGGCGCTGGAGCCCTTGCCACACACGCAAGTCTGAGGGCTGGGTCATTCATGTATTCTCCAGTCTGAGGCGCTGGACCCTTGCCACACACGCAAGTCTGAGGGCTGGGTCATTCATGTATTCTCCAGTCTGAGGCGCTGGACCCTTGCCACACACGCAAGTCTGAGGGCTGGGTCATTCATGTATTCTCTAGTCTGAGGCGCTGGGACCCTTGCCGCACACGCAGGTCTGAGGGCTGGGTCATTCATGTATTCTCCAGTCTGAGGCGCTGGGACCCCTACCGCACACGTAAGTCTGAGGGCTGGGTCATTCATGTATTCTCCAGTCTGAGGCGCTGGAACCCTTGCCGCACACGCAAGTCTGAGGGCTGGGTCATTCATGTATTCTCCAGTCTGAGGCGCTGGGACCCTTGCCGCACACGCAAGTCTGAGGTCTGGGTCATTCATGTATTCTCCAGTCTGAGGCGCTGGGACCCTTGCCACACACGCAGGTCTGAGGGCTGGGTCATTCATGTGTTCTCCAGTCTGAGGGGCTGGGGCCCTTGCTGCACACGCAAGTCTGAGGGCTCGGTCATTCATGTATTCTCCCGTCTGAGGCGCTGCTGACCCTTGCCGCACACACAAGTCTGAGGGCTGGGTCATTCATGTATTCTCCCGTCTGAGGTGCTGTGAACCTTGCCGCACACGCAAGTCTGAGAGCTGGGTCAGGGGCGTGGCTTGGGCGCCGACTCTGATGGCGGCGTGAGCCCGGAGCTCCGTCCAGGATCCCGTAATTCTCCTGATGATCCCTGCACCGGAGCAGGCGCAACGACCGGAGAGTTCGCCCCCCGCACCGGACTCGCGGAGGCGAATGCTGCGGGACCGGCGGAGATCCTGAGGTGACGGGGAAAGCCGGCGCGGAGCCCCTGCGAGATCGCGACTCAGCGCCTAAGATGGCGGCGGCGACCCCGAGGCTGCGGTGACGGAGGTCGGCGAAGCTGCCTGGAGGTGCTGCGGGAGGAGCGGCTGCCGGCGGACGCCCAACGGGACAGCGACCTGCCGGCACAGGGGAGGCAGGCGACATCCGCGCTGAGGGGAGCGCTCGCCGGGTGGCCCTTCCCCCACTGCTGCGCAGGTCCGAGAAGTGGGCTGCCCTTCAAGGTCGGGGCCATTGCTGGCGATTACCGAGAGGGGGAGGGGGCGGCCAGCCCGGGGGCTGCCGACTGTTGGTGCGCTGCAGTGAACCCCTATGCCCATCAGTGCACTGATGGGCAGAACTGTGTCGGAGTCCATGGTGGTCACAGCTGTGTAGACAAGGATTGCTGCCAGGAGCCATATGTGCGGGTTTCGGACGGCCGCTGCCTCTGCCCAGCCTCCAATGTAGCGTGCCGCGACCAGCCCTCCTCCATTGTGTGTCGGTGCATGAGCGTCACGGCAGACCGGAGTGTGCCGTCTGACATCTTCCAAATCCAGGTGACCAGTGTGCATCCAGGGGACTACAATTGCTGAGGTGGCCCGGCTGCCTGGTGGGAGACCCCGGGCTGCGCCTGACCTTTGGCTGGGCCTGGGAAGCTGCGGGCAGAGCTGCGGACAAGCAGTGGGGCGGCCCTAATAGGGATTGGGAACACGACCGGAGAGAACGACGGAGGCCGCTGCATCGGGACGCTGGGGGCTCTCCCAGGGCCTGACCCGGTGGATTGCTTTGAGGGGTCCGCAGAGGTGGCGAGCTTGGGGGCCCACTCCTTTTCTACAATTTTGGGCCCCTGGTGTGGGCTGGCAATGAGACGCCGAGTGGTGGAGGGCGGCCCGCTTGCGCAGGGGCACAGTGGGTTGCGACCCCACATGGCTGTATCGCTGAGGTCTGCGGGAAGCGCAGGGCTGTGCTGATCCTGGGAACACTCATGGACACTGCTCCTTATTTGTCACCGGTGGTGCTTCCTTACGCCGGATGGCCCTCGGTGGCGTGCAGCGAACCTGCCCAGGATATAGGTGCTGTGCTTCCCTAGGGCGATAGTCTGACCTGCGGATTGAGGACTGTAGCGGTCCAGCTCCCCATCGAGTGCTGTGTCGGACATTTGGGGGTTCTATCAGATGGCGGATGTGGATGGCAATATGGCGGCTGGAAGGAGCCAGGGCGCGACGGCTGGGCAGGACGGGGCGGACGCCCGGCAGGAATGCCCGGATACCTCAGCGCAGGAACGCAGGTTGAATGCTCGCCTGGATGGCATATTGGAGGCGATTACTGCGACCAAAGAATCATTGCACCAGGACATAGGCCAGGTGGCTACGGGGCTGGGTCTCCTGAGGGCGGATCACGCCAAACTGTCTGATAGGGTGAAAGACAATGAATCGCTTCTTCAGGAGCTTAAGCCTGCGGTGGTCACCGTGGAACATAAACTTTCTGATGTCCTGGCCCGACTGGCGACGCTGGAGAAACGTGCGGAGGACTCCGAAGGACGCAACCGCCGGAACAACGTAAGGGTGGTGGGCCTGCCGGAAAAGATTGAAGGGGACGATGCGGTGCGGTACGTGGAGGACTGGTTCAGATCCACGGTTGCTCCTGAAGGCTTGTCCCCGTTCTTTTCTGTTGAGAGGGCGCATAGGGTCCCGTCTCGTCCTCCCACGCAGGGCTGTCCCCCCCGACCACTGATAGCCAGGCTTCTGCACTTCAGGGACAGGGACCTGTTGATACAGAGGGCGAGGTCGGCGGGACCCTTCCAGGTGGACAATAGCCGAGTGACTATCTTCCCGGATTACACCCAGGAAGTTCAAAGGAATAGAGCGACCTTCCTTGCGGTCAAGAAAGAGCTTCGGGAGGAGGGTATTCAATACTCGCTGCTGTTTCCGGCCCGGTTGAGAGTGATACTGGATGGTCAGACTCAATTTTTCCACACCCCTGATGAGGCTTGGTCATGGCTGGAAAGGTATAGGATGGGGACTGACCGCCAACACAAGGTTGGGACGGAGAGGAAGAAGCCGACGCAGGTCCGTAAGTCTCAAAGGATCCGCAAACGCGACAGGCTAAAGCAGGCGCTGAAGGAGGAAGCGCTGGCAGCGGAACGGAGGGGAGCGTTGGCTGCCATGGCGACGATGACGGGCTCGCTGCACCGGGAGTTGGAGGAGGACTCGGAATCGGAAAGCGGAGGCCGTAAATCAGGTGGAGAACTTTCCGAGGCGGACAGCTCTGTGGGACCATCGGTCACGCCGCAAACGGCGGATGGGCTGTTTAATGCATAAGTGTGGGGGTGCGCTGAAGGCTCTTCGGTGGTGAACATTTGTCCAATTGGTCAGCGTTTAGCAGGTACTCTGTTGTAATTTTTGCATGGGGTCGTGGGCGTGGAGGGTGGGTTGGCCTGCCGCGGGTTGGTGTTGAGTTACCCCCCTAATGCCCTTACGGCTTCTGTGGCGGCTGCCACAGATTAGTGAACTGTGTGTATTGTTGTGGGTTTGGATGGGGGCTGAAGCGCCGTTGTTAGGTCCTGTCCTGGGGAGTGGGGTTGGGGTAGTTTGTTGGGGTGTTGGGGGGGGTGGGTGTGGCTGCAATGATGTGCTGGGTTGGTTGATGCGGGTGGAGGGGAGGAGAGACAGCAGCGATGGGGTCGTTACCTGATGTGAAGTGCTTAACATGGAATGTTCGGGGACTCAGGACAATGTCTAAGAGATACAAAGTGCATGCTTATTTAGTGAGGCGGGGTGTTCAAATTGCAATGTTACAGGAGACTCACTTAACCAACCTTGAATGTGATGCTTTGCAGAAAAGGTGGCGGGGCCAAGTGTTTGGAACATCTTATTCGGCGTTTGCGAGGGGGGTGCTAATATGGGTCAGGGCGGGGGTCCCATTCCAGGTCACAGATCGGGTGGTGGATCCCGGAGGTCGTTATGTGGCGGTGAGAGGGAGGCTGTATGGTTCTGAGGTGGTGTTATGTAGTGTTTATGCCCCTAATGTTGAACAGGCCCGTTATTTTGATGTCCTCTCGGGCTCCTTGGCCCAATTTCTGACGTGCCCCATTGTTCTGGGGGGGGACTTTAACTCCATCACAGATATAGAGTGGGATAGGTCCCACCCGCCGCTAGCGAAATCCCCGGTGCGTAAGCTGTCGGAACGCAGAAGGGACTGGCAGAACAGGTGGGGATTGCTGGATGTGTGGAGGATGCAACATCCTACTGATAGGGACTATTCCTTCCATTCGGGGCTGCACGATCTGCATGTCAGACTTGATTCTATATTGTGTGACGCCCGCATGGCGGCCATGGTCACCCATACTGAGTATTTGGCAAGAACCATCTCGGACCATAATCCTCTGCTGATAGCGATCAGATGGCAGAGAGCGAGGTCTGAGATCCCTACCTGGAGATTACGACCGGACACTTTAGAGGACCTGGTGTTTGGTGAAACGGTTAGACAGGGCTTAACGCTGTATTTTGATGAGAATGAGGGCTCGACTGCTACGAGATCGCTGGAATGGGATGCAATGAAGGTGGTGGTGCGAGGTGTGTGTATGGGCAGCTTCTCGAATGTAAGGACGTCCGTTCTGGCGGATTTGGGGAAAGCGGAATGTGTGTTGAGAGACATTGAGAGGGATAGGCCGGAACGACCTGATTTGCAGGACCGACTGTTGGAGGCGAAGGAAGTGGTGGCGAGGGAAACGGAAAGATTGCGATGTTATGACTATAAGCTATACCTCATAAAGGTCCATGCGGAGCGGGATAAGGTGGGCACGTTGTTGGCAAAGCTTGCTGACCCAGTGCCGAGGAGTGGCCCGATTATGTGCATCAGAACCGAAACGGGGGAGGTGGTCCATTCACCGAAGGCCATTTTACAGCGTTTTCAGCGGTATTACACGGGCCTATATGATACTCGGTTGGAGGCGGGTCCCTCGGCTGTCAGTGATTATTTACACGAGATACAGCTCCCAAGGTTAGACGAGGAGCCGGCGAAGGAGCTGGGGGGTCCGGTCACTCTTATGGAAATCCGAGGGGCTATTAAACAGATGGCCAGGAACAAGACACCTGGGGTGGATGGGCTACCTGTTGAGTTTTATGCACAATACGTGGATGTACTGGCGCCCAAATTGGTGGCGGTGTACTCGGAGGCGATGGCACTGGGGCGCCTCCCCGTTTCCATGAGAGAGGCGCTAGTGATCCCGCTTCTGAAACCGGGTAAGGATGCACTGGAGGTGACGTCCTACAGGCCACTGTCCATGCTGACGGTTGACTACAAAATCTTGAGTCGTATATTGGCTACCCGACTGCTCCCGCATATGACCATGTTGGTGCACGGTGACCAAGCAGGGTTTATCCCTACTAGGAACACCGCCATTAACACTCGCAGGCTGATCGGTATACTGCAGGATGCCCTGGGCTCGGACGGCGCGTCGGCTGTTCTGTCAGTGGATATTGAGAAAGCCTTCGACAGCCTTGAGTGGTGTTACCTGGATGCGGTGCTGGAGAAGGTTCGGACTCGGTGAGGGGTTTGTGGGCTGGACGAAGGTACTGTACTCGTCGGCCACGGCCAGGGTGCGAGTGGGGCCGCTTATATCGTCTGCTTATCCGGTGCGTAGAGGGACTAGACAAGGCTGTTCGCTCTCTCCCCTTCTGTTCGCTCTTGCGATGGAACCGTTGGCGGCACAGGCCAGAACCGGGGACTCCTTTCTTGGCATCCGCTGCGGCGAGAGTACTCACTATATTTCCTTATATGCCGACGACCTGTTACTTTACTTGGAGGACACGGAGGTGGCCCTGCGTGGGGCCATGAGACTGCTCTCTTCCTTTGGCGGATTGTCAGGGCTCAAAGTGAATTGGGGTAAGACCTGTGTTTTCCCGCTGCGAGCGGAGGCTCAGCGCCCTGCTCTTGCGGAGAACGTGGTATGGGAGGGTAGGTGCTTTACGTACCTGGGAGTCCGGATCTACCATGATGCGGAGAGCCTACTGGAGGGGAATGTGGGGCGGTGTATCAGGGGATTGCGCGGCTGCATGTCCTTTTGGGCTACTCTCCCTTTGTCGGTGCAGGGACGGGTAGCGCTGTTGAAAATGGTGGCACTCCCTCGACTGCTGTATTACTTCAGGACATTGCCTATCTGGATCCCGCAGCGGGTTTTTCAGGAACTGCGCTCATTGGTTATTGAGTTCCTATGGGGACGGGGTAGGCGCAGGGTGGCGTTGCACACCATGACTCGGCCCAAACTTGAGGGGGGGATGGCAGTGCCGGATTTTGAATTATATTATCTGGCAGCCCAACTCCAGATTTTGACGCAGAATGTGGCTAGGGAGTTTAGGGGTCCTGATAGGGTCCGGGGGATGGGTATCCAGAGACACGTCCTCTCTTATATTGTTATGCAACAGCGGTTGGCATTGCGGGGGCTTACCTTGGAGGAAAAAACCCTCCGACTCTGTTGGAATAGGAGCCTGAGGCGGGCACGGGCGGTGCGGCCGTATGCCCCGGAGATTCCCATTGGGATGCTGACGGCTCTGCCACATGGGGGTGATTGGTCTCCGCTGGCGGTGTGGGAAGAGCTGGGGCTACAGGTGGTGGGTGATCTGTTTGTGGAGGGGATGTTGGCCCCGTTTGCGGTGATCCGGGAGCAGTTTGGTCTCCCAGATGGGGATTTTCTCCTACACGCGGCGGTTACTACGGCAATACGGCAGCATTGGAGGGGGGGACTGATGGAGCCGAGCACGACCATGGCCTGCCAGTATGTGGTGATGGCTGCGGGTACAATCAAGGCAGTGACCTGTCTCCAGTCCCGGATGTTGAGCGAAGGGCTGGAACCACTTGCGGTGTTGAAAGCTAAATGGGAGGACGATGTGGGCAAGCCTATTCCGGATACCGAGTGGGGCCACATTCTGGCTCGGACATGGAAAGGTAGCAGGAACGCCAGGTTCCAACAAATACATTTCTTCCTGTTGCACAGAGCGTATCTGACCCCGGGGAAGCTCCACCGGCACTTTAAGGTGCGAGACGCGGCATGCCCGAGATGCCTGGCTGAGGAGGTTGAACTGGACCACATGATGTGGGGTTGCCCGAGGTTGGGTACGTATTGGCCCGAGGTGGGCGCCCTTCTGAATGCGGTTACGGATAGGGAAGTGGAATTTGACATGGCGGCTTGCCTCCTGTTGTGGTTTCCCCACACGGCGAAAACGAAAATCACGAGCAAGTTCATTGATTTGGGGCTTATGTTAGCGCAGAGGGAGATCACTTGGCGTTGGAAAACCAAGGAAGGCCCGGCTGTGGGACGTTGGACGAATGAGTTGTTGAAGTGGTCAAGGTGCGAGAGTGTATTGAGACTGCGGCAGGCCACGAGACGGGGGACGGAGAAGGGCTTAGAGGCAGCTAGGGCTTGGGAAACGATAGTGCAGGCTTTGGGAGATCACTTAACGGCAGACACAGAAGAGAGACTCTCGGAGGCTGAGTTCCCGGGTAACACGAACATTTGATAGGTATTGCCGACGCACAGATATTTCCGATGCACATCATCGCCACCCACATCAGCAGCAGTTAGAGGGAGGGGGGGGAATAGAGGAGTACGTAGACTACCCTGGTAGAGCAGTGAGGTAGATGGCGCAGTGTTTTCACTGAGTGGATTGACCTGTTGCAGTAGGGGCGGGTTGGGCTCTGTGGATCTACTGAGCTGGGGGGTTGTTCCTGTGATGGGTACGAACCCTCTAGGGGGCTTTTGGGGGGGGGGGGGGAGTTGTGGTTGAGGTTACAGAAACTGCGGAAACAGGATTGTGTTGTTGACCTACCGTCCCTATGTACCAAGCGGGGAGGCTTCTCTTGCACGCTGAATTTACGCCGCCCTGCCTCCGGGATGTGGGCTGATGGGCTGTGTACTGCTGGGGTTAAATGTGGTATCTTATATGGGGACGGGGCTGGTGGTTGACATTCTCGATGTTTTATCTGTAACTCTGCAATAAAAACATACTTTCAAAAAAAAAAAAGTCTGAGAGCTGGGTCATTCATGTATTCTCTAGTCTGAGGCGCTGGGACCCTTGCCGCACACGCAGGTCTGAGGGCTGGGTCATTCATGTATTCTCCAGTCTGAGGCGCTGGGACCCCTATCGCACACGTAAGTCTGAGGGCTGGGTCATTCATGTATTCTCCAGTCTGAGGCGCTGGAACCCTTGCCGCACACGCAAGTCTGAGGGCTGGGTCATTCATGTATTCTCCAGTCTGAGGCGCTGTGACCCTTGCCGCACACGCAAGTCTGAGGGCTGGGTCATTCATGTATTCTCCAGTCTGAGGCGCTGTGACCCTTGCCGCACACGCAAGTCTGAGGGCTGGGTCATTCATGTATTCTCCAGTCTGAGGCGCTGTGACCCTTGCCACACACACAAGTCTGAGGGCTGGGTCATTTATGTATTCTCCCGTCTGAGGCGCTGTGAACCTTGCCGCACACGCATGTCTGAGGGCTGGGTCATTCATGTATTCTCCAGTCTGAGGCGCTGGACCCTTGCCACACACGCAAGTCTGAGGGCTGGGTCATTCATGCATTCTCCAGTCTGAGGCGCTGGACCCTTGCCACACACGCAAGTCTGAGGGCTGGGTCATTCATGTATTCTCTAGTCTGAGGCGCTGGGACCCTTGCCGCACACGCAGGTCTGAGGGCTGGGTCATTCATGTATTCTCCCGTCTGAGGCGCTGTGACCCTTGCCACACACGCAAGTCTGAGGGCTGGGTCATTCATGTATTCTCCAGTCTAAGGCGCTGTGACCCTTGCCGCACACGCAAGTCTGAGGGCTGGGTCATTCATGTATTCTCCCGTCTGAGGCGCTGTGACCCTTGCCGCACACGCAAGTCTGAGGGCTGGGTCATTCATGTATTCTCCAGTCTGAGGCACCTGGACCCTTGCCGCACACGCAGTCTGAGGGCTGGGTCATTCATGTATTCTCCAGTCTGAGGTGCTGGGACCCCTACCGCACACGTAAGTCTGAGGGCTGGGTCATTCATGTATTCTCCAGTCTGAGGCGCTGGAACCCTTGCCGCACACGCAAGTCTGAGGGCTTGGGTCATTCATGTATTCTCCAGTCTGAGGCGCTGGAGCCCTTGCCGCACACGCAAGTCTGAGGGCTGGGTCATTCATGTATTCTCCAGTCTGAGGCGCTGGACCCTTGCCACACACGCAAGTCTGAGGGCTGGGTCATTCATGTATTCTCCAGTCTGAGGCGCTGGACCCTTGCCACACACGCAAGTCTGAGAGCTGGGTCATTCATGTATTCTCTAGTCTGAGGCGCTGGGACCCTTGCCGCACACGCAGGTCTGAGGGCTGGGTCATTCATGTATTCTCCAGTCTGAGGCGCTGGGACCCCTACCGCACACGTAAGTCTGAGGGCTGGGTCATTCATGTATTCTCCAGTCTGAGGCGCTGGAACCCTTGCCGCACACGCAAGTCTGAGGGCTGGGTCATTCATGTATTCTCCAGTCTGAGGCGCTGGGACCCTTGCCGCACACGCAAGTCTGAGGTCTGGGTCATTCATGTATTCTCCAGTCTGAGGCGCTGGGACCCTTGCCACAAACGCAAGTCTGAGGGCTGGGTCATTCATGTGTTCTCCAGTCTGAGGGGCTGGGGCCCTTGCTGCACACGCAAGTCTGAGGGCTTGGGTCATTCATGTATTCTCCAGTCTGAGGTGCTGTGACCCTTGCCGCACACGCAAGTCTGAGGGCTGGGTCATTCATGTATTCTCCAGTCTGAGGCGCTGTGACCCTTGCCGCACACGCAAGTCTGAGGGCTGGGTCATTCATGTATTCTCCCGTCTGAGGCGCTGCTGACCCTTGCCGCACACACAAGTCTGAGGGCTGGGTCATTCATGTATTCTCCCGTCTGAGGTGCTGTGAACCTTGCCGCACACGCAAGTCTGAGGGCTGGGTCATTCATGTATTGTCCTGTCTGACGCGCTGTGACCCTTTTCGCAAACGCAAGTCTGAGGGCTGGGTCATACATGTATTCTCCCTTCTGAGGCGCTGTGACCCTTGCCGCACACGCAAGTCTGAGGGCTGGGTCATTCATGTATTCTCCAGTCTGAGGCGCTGTGACCCTTGTCGCACACGCAAGTCTGAGGGCTTTGTCATTCCTGTATTCTCCAGTCTGAGGCGCTGGGACCCTTGCCGCACACGCAAGTCTGAGGGCTGGGTCATTCATGTGTTCTCCAGTCTGAGGCGCTGGGGCCCTTGCCGCACACAAAAGTCTGAGGGCTGGGTCATTCATGTGTTCTCCAGTCTGAGGCGCTGGGGCACTTGCCGCACATGCAAGTCTGAGGGCTTGGGTCATTCATATGTTCTCCAGTCTGAGGCGCTGTGGCCCTTGCCGCACACGCAAATCTGAGGGCTTGGGTCATTCACGTGTTCTCCAGTCTGAGGCGCTGTGACCCTTGCCGCACATGCAAGTCTGAGGGCTTGGGTCATTCACGTGTTCTCCAGTCTGAGGCGCTGTGACCCTTGCCGCACACGCAAGTCTGAGGGCTTGGGTCAGTCACGTATTTTCCAGTCTGAGGTGCTGTGACCCTTGCCGCACAGGCAAGTCTGAGGGCTTGGGTCATTCATGTATTCTCCAGTGTGAGGGGCTGTGACCCTTGAAGCACACGCAATTCTGAGGGCTGGGTCATTCATGTATTCTCCAGTCTGAGGCGCTGTGACCCTTGCCGCACACGCAAGTCTGAGGGCTGGGTCATTCATGTATTCTCCAGTCTGAGGCGCTGTGACCCTTGCCGCAAACGCAAGTCTGAGGGCTGGGTCATTCATGTATTCTCCAGTCGGAGGCGCTGGGGCCCTTGCCGCACACGCAAATCTGAGGGCTTGGGTCATTCATGTGTTCTCCAGTCTGAGGCGCTGTGACCCTTGCCACACACGCAGGTCTGAGGGCTTGGGCCATTCATGTGTTCTCCAGTCTGAGGCGCTGTGACCCTTGCCACACACACAGGTCTGAGGGCTTGGGTCATTCATGTATTCTCCAGTCTGAGGCGCTGTGATCCTTTCTGCACACGCAAGTCTGAGGGCTGGGTCATTCATGTATTCTCCAGTCTGAGGCGCTGTGACCCTTGCCGCACACGCAAGTCTGACGGCTGGGTCATTCATGTATTCTCCAGTCTGAGGCGCTGTGACCCTTGCCGCACACGCAAGTCTGAGGGCTGGGTCATTCATGTATTCTCCAGTCTAAGGCGCTGTGACCCTTGCCGCACACGCAAGTCTGAGGGCTGGGTCATTCATGTATTCTCCCGTCTGAGGCGCTGTGACCCTTGCCACACACGCAAGTCTGAGGGCTGGGTCATTCATGTATTCTCCAGTCTAAGGCGCTGTGACCCTTGCCGCACACGCAAGTCTGAGGGCGGGGTCATTCATGTATTCTCCCGTCTGAGGCGCTGTGACCCTTGCCGCACACGCAAGTCTGAGGGCTGGGTCATTCGTGTATTCTCCAGTCTGAGGTGCTGGGACCCCTACCGCACACGTAAGTCTGAGGGCTGGGTCATTCATGTATTCTCCAGTCTGAGGCGCTGGAACCCTTGCCGCACACGTAAGTCTGAGGGCTTGGGTCATTCATGTATTCTCCAGTCTGAGGCGCTGGAGCCCTTGCCGCACACGCAAGTCTGAGGGCTGGGTCATCCATGTATTCTCCAGTCTGAGGCGCTGGACCCTTGCCACACACGCAAGTCTGAGGGCTGGGTCATTCATGTATTCTCCAGTCTGAGGCGCTGGACCCTTGCCACACACGCAAGTCTGAGGGCTGGGTCATTCATGTGATCTCCAGTCTGAGGCGCTGGGGCCCTTGCCGCACACGCAAATCTGAGGGCTTGGGTCATTCATGTGTTCTCCAGTCTGAGGCGCTGTGACCCTTGCCACACACGCAGGTCTGAGGGCTTGGGCCATTCATGTGTTCTCCAGTCTGAGGCGCTGTGACCCTTGCCACACACGCAAGTCTGAGAGCTGGGTCATTCATGTATTCTCTAGTCTGAGGCGCTGGGACCCTTGCCGCACACGCAGGTCTGAGGGCTGGGTCATTCATGTATTCTCCAGTCTGAGGCGCTGGGACCCCTACCGCACACGTAAGTCTGAGGGCTGGGTAATTCATGTATTCTCCAGTCTGAGGCGCTGGAACCCTTGCCGCACACGCAAGTCTGAGGGCTGGGTCATTCATGTATTCTCCAGTCTGAGGCGCTGGGACCCTTGCCGCACACGCAGGTCTGAGGGCTGGGTCATTCATGTATTCTCCAGTCTGAGGCGCTGGGACCCCTACCGCACACGTAAGTCTGAGGGCTGGGTCATTCATGTATTCTCCAGTCTGAGGCGCTGGAACCCTTGCCGCACACGCAAGTCTGAGGGCTGGGTCATTCATGTATTCTCCAGTCTGAGGCGCTGGGACCCTTGCCGCACACGCAAGTCTGAGGTCTGGGTCATTCATGTATTCTCCAGTCTGAGGCGCTGGGACCCTTGCCACACACGCAAGTCTGAGGGCTGGGTCATTCATGTGTTCTCCAGTCTGAGGGGCTGGGGCCCTTGCTGCACACGCAAGTCTGAGGGCTTGGGTCATTCATGTATTCTCCAGTCTGAGGTGCTGTGACCCTTGCCGCACACGCAATTCTGAGGGCTGGGTCATTCATGTATTCTCCAGTCTGAGGCGCTGTGACCCTTGCCGCACACGCAAGTCTGAGGGCTGGGTCATTCATGTATTCTCCCGTCTGAGGCGCTGCTGACCCTTGCCGCACACACAAGTCTGAGGGCTGGGTCATTCATGTATTCTCCCGTCTGAGGTGCTGTGAACCTTGCCGCACACGCAAGTCTGAGGGCTGGGTCATTCATGTATTGTCCTGTCTGACGCGCTGTGACCCTTTTCGCAAACGCAAGTCTGAGGGCTGGGTCATACATGTATTCTCCCTTCTGAGGCGCTGTGACCCTTGCCGCACACGCAAGTCTGAGGGCTGGGTCATTCATGTATTCTCCAGTCTGAGGCGCTGTGACCCTTGTCGCACACGCAAGTCTGAGGGCTTTGTCATTCCTGTATTCTCCAGTCTGAGGCGCTGGGACCCTTGCCGCACACGCAAGTCTGAGGGCTGGGTCATTCATGTGTTCTCCAGTCTGAGGCGCTGGGGCCCTTGCCGCACACAAAAGTCTGAGGGCTGGGTCATTCATGTGTTCTCCAGTCTGAGGCGCTGGGGCACTTGCCGCACATGCAAGTCTGAGGGCTTGGGTCATTCATATGTTCTCCAGTCTGAGGCGCTGTGGCCCTTGCCGCACACGCAAATCTGAGGGCTTGGGTCATTCACGTGTTCTCCAGTCTGAGGCGCTGTGACCCTTGCCGCACATGCAAGTCTGAGGGCTTGGGTCATTCACGTGTTCTCCAGTCTGAGGCGCTGTGACCCTTGCCGCACACGCAAGTCTGAGGGCTTGGGTCAGTCACGTATTTTCCAGTCTGAGGTGCTGTGACCCTTGCCCCACAGGCAAGTCTGAGGGCTTGGGTCATTCATGTATTCTCCAGTGTGAGGGGCTGTGACCCTTGAAGCACACGCAATTCTGAGGGCTGGGTCATTCATGTATTCTCCAGTCTGAGGCGCTGTGACCCTTGCCGCACACGCAAGTCTGAGGGCTGGGTCATTCATGTATTCTCCAGTCTGAGGCGCTGTGACCCTTGCCGCAAACGCAAGTCTGAGGGCTGGGTCATTCATGTATTCTCCCATCTGAGGCGCTGTGACCCTTGCCGCACACGCAAGTCTGAGGGCTGGGTCATTCATGTATTCTCCAGTCTGAGGCGCTGGGACCCTTGCCGCACACGCAAGTCTGAGGGCTGGGTCATCCATGTATTCTCCAGTCTGAGGCGCTGTGACCCTTGCCGCACACGCAAGTCTGAGGGCTGGGTCATTCATGTATTCTCCAGTCTGAGGCGCTGGGACCCTTGCCACACACGCAAGTCTGAGGGCTGGGTCATTCATGTGATCTCCAGTCTGAGGCGCTGGGGCCCTTGCCGCACACGCAAATCTGAGGGCTTGGGTCATTCATGTGTTCTCCAGTCTGAGGCGCTGTGACCCTTGCCACACACGCAAGTCTGAGGGCTTGGGCCATTCATGTGTTCTCCAGTCTGAGGCGCTGTGACCCTTGCCACACACACAGGTCTGAGGGCTTGGGTCATTCATGTATTCTCCAGTCTGAGGCGCTGTGATCCTTTCTGCACACGCAAGTCTGAGGGCTGGGTCATTCATGTATTCTCCAGTCTGAGGCGCTGTGACCCTTGCCGCACACGCAAGTCTGAGGGCTGGGTCATTCATGTATTCTCCTGTCTGAGGCGCTGTGACCCTTGCCACACACGCAAGTCTGAGGGCTGGGTCATTCATGTATTCTCCAGTCTAAGGCGCTGTGACCCTTGCCGCACACGCAAGTCTGAGGGCGGGGTCATTCATGTATTCTCCCGTCTGAGGCGCTGTGACCCTTGCCGCACACGCAAGTCTGAGGGCTGGGTCATTCATGTATTCTCCAGTCTGAGGTGCTGGGACCCCTACCGCACACGTAAGTCTGAGGGCTGGGTCATTCATGTATTCTCCAGTCTGAGGCGCTGGAACCCTTGCCGCACACGTAAGTCTGAGGGCTTGGGTCATTCATGTATTCTCCAGTCTGAGGCGCTGGAGCCCTTGCCGCACACGCAAGTCTGAGGGCTGGGTCATTCATGTATTCTCCAGTCTGAGGCGCTGGACCCTTGCCACACACGCAAGTCTGAGGGCTGGGTCATTCATGTATTCTCCAGTCTGAGGCGCTGGACCCTTGCCACACACGCAAGTCTGAGGGCTGGGTCATTCATGTGATCTCCAGTCTGAGGCGCTGGGGCCCTTGCCGCACACGCAAATCTGAGGGCTTGGGTCATTCATGTGTTCTCCAGTCTGAGGCGCTGTGACCCTTGCCACACACGCAGGTCTGAGGGCTTGGGCCATTCATGTGTTCTCCAGTCTGAGGCGCTGTGACCCTTGCCACACACACAGGTCTGAGGGCTTGGGTCATTCATGTATTCTCCAGTCTGAGGCGCTGTGATCCTTTCTGCACACGCAAGTCTGAGGGCTGGGTCATTCATGTATTCTCCAGTCTGAGGCGCTGTGACCCTTGCCGCACACGCAAGTCTGAGGGCTGGGTCATTCATGTATTCTCCAGTCTGAGGCGCAGTGACCCTTGCCGCACACGCAAGTCTGAGGGCTGGGTCATTCATGTATTCTCCAGTCTAAGGCGCTGTGACCCTTGACGCACACGCAAGTCTGAGGGCTGGGTCATTCATGTATTCTCCCGTCTGAGGCGCTGTGACCCTTGCCACACACGCAAGTCTGAGGGCTGGGTCATTCATGTATTCTCCAGTCTAAGGCGCTGTGACCCTTGCCGCACACGCAAGTCTGAGGGCTGGGTCATTCATGTATTCTCCCGTCTGAGGCGCTGTGACCCTTGCCGCACACGCAAGTCTGAGGGCTGGGTCATTCATGTATTCTCCAGTCTGAGGCACTGGGACCCTTGCCGCACACGCAGTCTGAGGGCTGGGTCATTCATGTATTCTCCAGTCTGAGGTGCTGGGACCCCTACCGCACACGTAAGTCTGAGGGCTGGGTCATTCATGTATTCTCCAGTCTGAGGCGCTGGAACCCTTGCCGCACACGCAAGTCTGAGGGCTTCGGTCATTCATGTATTCTCCAGTCTGAGGCGCTGGAGCCCTTGCCGCACACGCAAGTCTGAGGGCTGGGTCATTCATGTATTCTCCAGTCTGAGGCGCTGAACCCTTGCCACACACGCAAGTCTGAGGGCTGGGTCATTCATGTATTCTCCAGTATGAGGCGCTGGACCCTTGCCTCACACGCAAGTCTGAGGGCTGGGTCATTCATGTATTCTCTAGTCTGAGGCGCTGGGACCCTTGCCGCACACGCAGGTCTGAGGGCTGGGTCATTCATGTATTCTCCAGTCTGAGGCGCTGGGACCCCTACCGCACACGTAAGTCTGAGGGATGGGTCATTCATGTATTCTCCAGTCTGAGGCGCTGGAACCCTTGCCGCACATGCAAGTCTGAGGTCTGGGTCATTCATGTATTCTCCAGTCTGAGGCGCTGGGACCCTTGCCACACACGCAAGTCTGAGGGCTGGGTCATTCATGTGTTCTCCAGTCTGAGGGGCTCGGGCCCTTGCTGCACACGCAAGTCTGAGGGCTTGGGTCATTCATGTATTCTCCAGTCTGAGGTGCTGTGACCCTTGCCGCACACGCCAGTCTGAGGGCTGGGTGATTCATGTATTCTCCAGTCTGAGGCGCTGTGACCCTTGCCGCACACGCAAGTCTGAGGGCTGGGTCATTCATGTATTCTCCCGTCTGAGGCGCTGCTGACCCTTGCCGCACACACAAGTCTGAGGGCTGGGTCATTCATGTATTCTCCCGTCTGAGGTGCTGTGAACCTTGCCGCACACGCAAGTCTGAGGGCTGGGTGATTCATGTATTGTCCTGTCTGAGGCGCTGTGACCCTTTTCGCAAACGCAAGTCTGAGGGCTGGGTCATACATGTATTCTCCCTTCTGAGGCGCTGTGACCCTTGCCGCACACGCAAGTCTGAGGGCTGGGTCATTCATGTATTCTCCAGTCTGAGGCGCTGTGACCCTTGTCACACACGCAAGTCTGAGGGCTTTGTCATTCCTGTATTCTCCAGTCTGAGGCGCTGGGACCCTTGCCGCACACGCAAGTCTGAGGTCTGGGTCATTCATGTATTCTCCAGTCTGAGGCGCTGAACCCTTGCCACACACTCAAGTCTGAGGGCTGGGTCATTCATGTGATCTCCAGTCTGAGGCGCTGGGGCCCTTGCCGCACACGCAAGTCTGAGGGCTTGGGTCATTCATGTGTTCTCCAGTCTGAGGCGCTGTGACCCTTGCCACACACGCAGGTCTGAGGGCTTGGGTCATTCATGTGTTCTCCAGTCTGAGGCGCTGTGACCCTTGCTGCACACGCAAGTCTGAGGGCTGGGTCATTCATGTATTCTCCAGTCTGAGGCGCTGTGACCCTTGCCACACACACAAGTCTGAGGGCTGGGTCTTTCTTGTATTCTCCAGTCTGAGGCGCTGTGAACCTTGCCGCACATGCAAGTCTGAGGGCTGGGTCATTCATGTATTCTCCCGTCTGAGGGGCTGTAATCCTTGCCGCACACGCTGTAGTGTGTTTATCTAGGTACCTGAATCGATATTCCTATTCTTTGCCATTGTCCGGTTATAAATCAATAATATCCCTACAACGGCATAGAAACCCTTGACATAATTCAGTCATAGCGCATGCTGTCACATTAAGCAAGCCTATTCCTCCAGCCCCCTAGAAAGCACACCGAGTTCTTAAACAAGTCCAAGCTGTCTTTGTTTTGATTTCGTCGAAGAACTCATGTAAAACACTGTAAGAACGACCAGTTCTTAGTGACATCTTTATTGACGTCTTATGTCCAGCCTTACGTCAAACCCGGCACCTTTCAGGTATAAATATACCAACGTTGCCTTAAGCAAAGACACGGTGGTGGTGAATTTGGAGCAGCTATCTACTTGCCGAGAGCCCAGCTGATGCGAGAGCCCACGGATGCTGCCCCTCCCTTTTGACGCGCTGAGAATGACGCTGTCTTTTCTCCTGCCGAGAAATCCAGCCTCCTGCATTTCCAGCTCACCCTTGCAGGTGATTGGGATACCGAGTCCTGAGAGAGAGATACCAGCCCTCCTGCCTTCTAATACCCAGGTACTGAACTGACTAAACCCTTACAGAGAATTCTTGAGTCAGATTCTTGGCAAAACAAACTTAACTTAAACTGCTACTTACTTACTCCCTCCCACGTATTAGGCTTAGGTCTGGTACACCGGGGTAGGCGTAGTTAGAAGCACCAGTTGAGTACGATTAGTCAATGTATATATGTATGTATATCTTTTATCCATTTTAAAGTATCATATGGCTAAGAAATCATATCAATGCTTTTACAGTATTATTTTATAATCCTGATTTTACTATATGCACTTTACTTAACTGTTGGAAATGGGATCCCTGGCTGGCCAGGGCTTTCGCCAAAGTCAGTCAGAGACCACCACTCCCAAGTCAGGGCAAGGGAGTTACACACCAAGATAACCCCTACTCACCCTCTAGGTAACGTGGCGCGAGCAGCAAGGCTAAACTTGGAGGCGATGTAAGTTAAGTATTTGCGCACGCACCCCAGCAACAACTCCCAAGGCCCACCACAAAGTAAACTCCACACAAGGTTATGGAAAAATAGCCTTTGTATTATAATAAATATACATCAGATAAAACCACACATCTTGTTACACTGTGCCAACAGGCACGGGCGGAATTTACAAGGGATATTGTACAGGACAGGGCCACTTGGACCACTGTCAAGGGTATGCACTTCTAGAAATAATACTTTCAGAAATAGCACTTTAGAAAGTAAAATCAGTGTAGCACACAATATAAAAGTAGAGCATACAACCAGTAATCACTGGTAACAGGACCTCACTAGCACCACCTGTACTAGGGAGAAAAACAACCACCTACATGTCACAATACCTGTAGGGGTGTAAAGACAAAACACAAAACACATGATGCATTAACATTCAGAGGTGTAGCAATAACATTGCGCAAAACTTAGATCAGTCACCACCTGTGACAGTCCCTGTGTCCCAATGTCAGGGCCTAAACGTCGCAGTTGCCCACAAAGTGCTGGGCAACTGGTGCAGGGAAAGTTAGGGCAAAGTTGGAGCCTCTCTGGGCTCAAGAACCACCACTGTGGCACTGTGGGGCCTCACTGGGCTCCTGGACAAGAAATGGCGCGCTGAGCCTCGCTCAGGCACTTCTTTCCAGAACCACTGCCCCAGAGCCTCTCAGGGCTCTCAAAACGAAAATGGGCAATGAGCCTTTCTCAGGGCTCTCACGAAACCAGCAGGCCCCCTAGAGCCTCTCTGGGCTCGGTAAACAAATAGCGCCTCGAGCCTCTCTGGCTCTAAAGAGAAATGCGGCCGCCGTTGGAGCCTTCCAGGCTCAGAACAAATAAATGCCCGGGCCCCCTTCGTTGGAGTCCCCCCTCTGGGGACTCAGAATACAAGACAAGGTCCCACGAGCCTCTCTGGGCTCGAGCGCTACTGGCCTCTCTCAGGCCCGGGTACTGCAGGGGAGGGGCGGGCACTCACCGGTCTCTCTGCTGCAGGACGGCTCCTTTCGCGCTGCTCCTCTCTGGGCGGCGCTCCCCCTCACTCTCCGGGGCCTCGAAGGTCCAGGACTCTTCCTGGACGGCGGGGCTCCTTTCCTGTCGTCCCGGGGCTCTCCTCTCCACTCGGGGAGCCTCGGGGACCCGGCCGGCAGCTTCTCTGCTGCGAGGGGCGGGACTTCCGGGTTGCCTGTCTCGGGCCGCGCTGCAATTGGTCAGCCGGCCCAGTGCTTCCGGGTCGCCGCGGGCAGCGCGGCGGCTCGTTTTTAGGCAGGCAGGCGGGCTCCCAGGATCCGAGGAGTGGGCTCCCTCGTGATTCCAATAAATCACGGATCTGGGCAATGCCGGGTGGGCACCGGCCTCCTAAGCAAATATAAAGCGAGGTAGGCACTCGCTAGGCCCCGCAATTTCGGGCTGATGCCGGGTGGGCACCGGCTGGCTCTCAAAGCGCTAGCAGCGCTAGCCTCCAAGAAAAGGCGCTCCCAAGCGCCACCGGGCCAAATAAAGCGCTCTCAAGCGCTAGGCAAGGGATTCCAGCGCTCCCCAGCGCTGAAGGGCAGAGAGCAGCGCTCTCAGGGCTGTAGGCACAGCACAAGCTCCAGCAGGGTCTGGAGGCAGGCAGGGGGGCAAGGCTGGGCCAGAGCCAGCACACTGGGTCTCCAGGCAGGGAGACACCCCAAGTGGCGGTCCTCCTGGCCCCAGCAGCAGCAACAGCCCCCTCTGGCAGGATCCAAAAGCAGAACATTTTCCAAGGGGACACAGCCCCTTCTTATAGTACCAAATCCTTTGTTTCAAGGTGCAGGGTGGGGGGAAAACCAGTTTCAGCTGGCTTTGGAGCACTCTTAATGGCCCAACCACCCATTTCATTCACTGGGGAGGCTAGGGTCGTTAGACACACCACAGGGGGGCGGAGCCAGCATTGTGTGGGGAAAACCCAGCCCATCCAGGACACAGGTACACTCCTCCCACACATCACTCATGCTAATCTCCCACTCACCACCGGGCAGACCCATCCAGACTTCCTGGAGCCTGGCATGCCAGCCAGCTCCAGCCAATCACGCTCCAGCACCCTCACAGCACACGCACACATATCTCAATGTCCAGAAGTAGCACTTCCCTTCTAGACACATACATGCCGCAGACACCATCTCGCAGCATTCACTCTCACGAGTTTACACATACTAAACTCGAGCCTGCACTCCCCACGCATCAGGAACTACCAGGGACACACACATTCCCCATGCATTCCTATGGGAGGGCAGGCCAGCCATGCTACACGCACGCACTTTCACTCTGGGACCCAGGGAAAAGTGCGCATAGACCCAAAAATCACTGACACAGGGTCACACATAAGGCAAAAAGTTCAGGGGTGAACCAGCCCTGCGGGCCAAGTCCAACATTAACTATAAGTATTGCAATTGTAGCAATTCATTTCTCTTGTATGAGGAAGGAGACTGCTCAATAAATAACACCTTTTATTGAAAACGCCCGTCTCTCTTTTCTCTGCAATCTGGTGAAACTAAGTACGCACTTATTGACTGAGTGAAATAGCTGCCTTTTGTTTTCACACGACTCTAGAGATACACTCTTATTCAGGGAGAGCAAAGTTGTCATGTTTTATGGTTGTCAGAAACTAAATCCCTTCTTGTCTATCCAGGGAGGTTAAACTCCTCCTCGCTTATTCGAGAAATTTTCTAGTGAACTCTGAGCTAGCTGGCAAAAAAACATACGTCTAATATAGTCAGTAGAGACCTAGTTAACCTCAGTCCTACGTCTACACTACTGAAGATATTATTCCAATGCGCAGAGCCTATTGGGACTATAGGAACTACACTACATGGCTCCCAAACGTTTGGTAAGGCGATAAATCTAACGCAAGACATTAGAGTAACTCAGTCGTGCTTTTTCACACAGACCCTTTCTCCCGTAAATACTCCAAAGATGTCTGGAGTGGGTCAAAGGTTAAAATCTGCCGGAACTTAGTAGGAAGAAATTCCTATGTATAGTTTTTGGTTTATTCAATGTTGAAGGATACAGTGTTCCAAAATATTGTGCACCTAATCTTTGTTTGCAACAAAAACCTTCCTGTCAGTAAAATGTCAGACGGTGAAGAAGAAAGGGAGGCAGCTAGAATGGCAGCTCAACTCCTAGCGGATGACACAAGTCTCCTGCAGACTGACCCGGATGCAATACTCATCCCGGTCAACATAAGAAAAACTATAACTCTTAAACTTAAAGAAAATGGACTAACATCGAGAGGTGCTACAGTCATATTCGTAATTGAGGCACATGAATATCGGCAGACAGAGGTATTCTATTCATGGATAAACTATCCAGCAGCAAACGCTGTCACACGTGAGTTCCACTATTATAAAATAGAGGAACCTCCGGATGAGTACACTCCTTTCGAGGAGGTGGAAATCCCATTAAAATACCAAGAGCACCTGTTCTGGTTTAAAGGCGCCCTAAAACATAATAATCACATCACCAGGCTCGGTCCACTAGGTAGACCAGGAGCAACATGGCCGGTTCTAGCCAGCTACACACCACATCCAGACATCGAAAAAATGTCGATACCAGAACTTCTAGTCCAACTAAAAGTACTAATTAAAATACATAGACAATTAATCCAATATTTAATGCGGACTTCAACAGTCCAACCAGCTATTAACATTCCACAGCTGACCCCTCATCAGGGGAACACAAACAAAATTACACCACAGAACATACAATCATGTCTGGGTAAAGTACCCATGAAATGGGAAACAAATTCCATTCTGGTTAGCACAAAAAATAACTCAAATAGAGGCAGTATTTCTAGATACTACCCCTACTGAGAAACACAGAATTCTGACTATCTGTCTTCCAATGGGGATCGCACCAAATGTGGAGGACTGTGACACTTGGGGCACAGTCTTTGCTTCCATTTACACAAAAGCACATGGTGTTCCGTCCATGGCAGTAATACCCGATGTGCTAAAACAGATTCAAAATGAATACGGTCCAGAACCTGCTTTAACTCTGGGTATGAAATTACTGAAAGACTTCAAGCAGGTCTCGGCTATATTATTAGCCAACATAAAAGGAGAAGCAGCATCTGTGGCAATCTGCCAGAAGTTGAAAGAAACAGATATAGCAGAACAACCATTTGAACTTGCCAGAATCATAGAAAAATCCTATTAAAAACTAGGAAGAGATAGTTTGGGTGGGAAACCAGTAAAACCCCAACTAACTGAAAATCCTGAAAAGATATTTATTAAAAATAATCTAAACACTCCAAAAAAGAGCTAGGATGGAAATAAACAATCCACTCCCAAAGAAAAAAGATTCCAGTCCAGAGGAAGGTCTCCTCGGCGGAGGGAAAGATCTCCGGACCAAGGACACAAGTCTCCCCAGAGGGAGCCCTCTGAGAAAAGATACAACCTTAGAAATAGGGATAATTTGAAAAAACCTGATAGATATCAAGATATTGATACAAGTCCCTCTCGATCTTTTCAGACTTCCTCGCAGAAATCGGAAAGAAGAGGACGGTCAGAACAAAGGGAAGAGCACGTCAAGTCCAAAGACAAGGAACCTGCTCATCAAAGTAAAAATTACAATTTCCAAAAAAGAAAGTAGCCAGTATTAAAGTAATCAAACATGCCGAGGATCCTGAGGACACAGCTGAAAAACGGAGAGTGGGCTCAGACAATGCTAGACAGCGCAGCAGAAGTGAGCATAGCTCGCAAGATCCTGATGAATCATCTGGAGACAGTGGACACAAATGAATACATTCAGGTGGAAACTGCAGATACCAGAGTTAGCAAACCTCATAAAATATACGAAATAACATTACGTATAGGGGGAGATAAGACTAGGAAAATAAGGGGTCTATTTTGGGATAACCTCTCCAAAGGCTATGACATCCTTTTAGCTGAAAAAGACTGGCCACCAGAGTTTGTCAGGGAGTGCCCTCATGGCGAAGAAATGATTATGCCTGCCTTCTCAAATCACATTTCAATTCATAAAAAAGCTTTATATACAAGAAAGTGGGCAGTAGCCCAAGCTCCTGCATTATATAAAAACCATGTTGGATGGGATGAGGACTCTCCTCCTCACAAAATTCAGATAAAATGTCAACCAACTGCACAGAGGCAGTACCCAATTAAGCAAGAAGCTAAAAAACAGGTCAGGGAGATCTTAGATCAACTTGAATACCAGGGGGTGATTGAAACGTGCACCTCACAAATGAACAATCCTTTGTTTCCTGTCTCCAAGCCAGACGATTCATATTGTCTAGTTTTGGACTACAGATATCTAAACTCATGTTGCAAAACTTTTGCAGTACAAAACTCACACAGTGCAGCACTAATGAATAACATCGTGCACAAAAAATACAAAACAACATTAGACATCTCTAATGGATTCTTTTGTCAAAACATAGCACCTGAAAGCAAATATTTGACCGCTTTCTCAATAATGGGCTCGCACAAAAAAAAATTCTGTCGGCTCCCACAGGGGTTCAAGAACAGCCCAGGATTATTCTCAGCAAGAGTAACAGAGTTACTACAAATGTATGATGATGAGGCATTATCTTATGTCGATGACATCTATCTAACAGATGATGACTTGGATACTCACTTGAAAAGAGTGAACACCATAATACTTGGGTTCGCAGCAGAGGGTTACAAATTCAACTTTAAAAAGTCACGAATTGCCCATCTAACTGTCCTTTTTTTGAGGATATGAATTATCAAGTGAGGGCAAAAGCCTGGCAGACAATTTCTTAGAGAAATGTGCTGTAATCCAAGCACCAAGAACGCTGAAAAACTTACAACCAATTCTAGGTTTCCTGAATTTCGGAAGAACTTACATTCTAAATTATGCAGAGAGGGTTAAACCTCTCTATGAACTAATAAAACCAGATTTTAAAACAATCAATTGGACTCAAAAACACACAGAAATTTTGAGATCATTGCAAACAGACATGTTAGCTAAAGCAAAATTGCAAACACGCGATAACACACGCAACCTTGTGATTCGAGTCATCCCAGGAAGATGCGGATTCACATACCTAACCTCTAATGAGGGAGAAACGGTACCAATAGCATACAAATCACATTTGTACACGGAAGCTGAAAAAACATTCAGTATTAAGGAAAACATTGTACATGCGGTTCAAACAGCTGTAGCAAAAGAAAGAGACCAAGCCCAAGGCAGACAGATTACTGTTATGACAGCAGAATCAGCCTTTGAGGCATTAACAAGCCCATGTAATTTAACTACCGTGGCATTAAATCCAAAATGGATACAATGGGAAAATTCTCTTGCTACAAAGTGAAATACTATTTTGGCCCGAACATGACAAGATTAAAAAATCTAGAATATGAAAGAGAATATCCTCTGCCAATCAACATTCTGCCCATACAACAGTACGCCTGTGTAATATATACAGACGGATATGCACAACCCTCAGTTTGGGGAAAACAAGCCTATAACGCCACATGTGAGATTGTTAAAAACGTGTGGCGCGGAGGTAAATTGAGACCTCTGGTAACAATATCACACTCTGTAGAAAACAATTCAGATCAACAAACCAAAGTAATAGCTTTGAAAATGGCACTAGATAATGCCGATCGCGAATTCCCGACACTAATAGTGTGCGATTCGCATTACTGCATCAAATCATACAATAACGACTTGCAGAAATGGGTTCAAAACGGTTACAAAGATGACAAAGGTGCCACAATCAAGCAAAAATCGCTTTGGGAACAAGTAGTTCTTTTACAGAAAGAACTACCAAAGACTCACGTGATACATTCACTGAGTCATGAACGTGATGGCGTTCACGTTACAGGGAATTCATTGGCTGAGACAGCCACAGCGGAAGCAACTAAACCGGCTTCCGTAGCTACAAAAAAGCATTCAGGAAAATACATAGACGGGGAAACCATGCTGGCGGCAAAAACGTCATCAAAAGGCGACTGTGCAGCGCTACCCGTCAACTATCCACTCAATTATACATACATAATCGATGCAAACTCCGTTCCTTTTGCTCAAATCCCTGGAGTGGGGGATAGGGTAATTCCAAACACGAACAGGAGAGTATTGTTAATAGCAGACGCACACATGGGTGAGGGTCTTAGACACCTTAAGATTAAGGAATCTCTGAAAGAATTACAATCAATATACGGGTGGCCGGGAATGAGCCTGCAAAACTACAAATTTGCATTTTACTGTCAAAACTGCAACAGAGATCGCAGTGGCGCAGTTCTTTTAGATATCACAAGAATATCAATACGAAAAACCCAGTAGGAATAATGCGTCATATTAACATATAGAGACTAGTTTCACTTAAAATGTAGACCCCAGCTCTCGGCTGACGGCTGAACTGTTATAAAAGATTCGCGAGTCTATAGCGGCATAGACGCAATTGGCATGCTACATTCTGATCAGGGTCCTGCTTTTAGCTCTCGAGCTTGTAAGGAGGCCAAGACCAGCATGGGCATTGCATTGCGGTAATCTTATCAATTCCTTCTCGAGGGAAACGGGATGGTGGAAAGAAAAAACCGAGACATATAGCAATCTATAACGGCAAAGGTATTAGGTTCGGGTGTTGGGTGGGTCAAACATTTAATAATTATTCACTTCCCCTGAGGCGGAAAGCCGGGGGCGCTCTCACTCTCATTCTACTTATCGCTACGCACTTTGTTGGTAACTTGATTTTAAAAGTTGTGTATATTTTAAATTGCTCATTTTTAACCACCTTATGTGCAGTGATCCTGAAGGCGAGATTCACGTCGCTTAGAGGGTCCCAGCACGCTTCTGCCCACTGGCGCAGCCGATTTAGGCGCTGACGCCGGCACGCAGAGGGACAGCCGCCATCTTGGGGTAGGCAGGGTAGCGGTCCAGCTTCTGGCCGCCTCCCGCCCTCCCGTGTTTACTTAAGGCGTGTTCACAAGCTGGCTCACAGACTAATTATTCACTTCCCCTGAGGCGGAAAGCCGGGGGTGCTCTCACTCTCATTCTACTTATCGCTACGCACTTTGTTGGTAACTTGATTTTAAAAGTTGTGTATATTTTAAATTGCTCATTTTTAACCACCTTATGTGCAGTGATCCTGAAGGCGAGATTCACGTCGCTTAGAGGGTCCCAGCACGCTTCTGTTCTCCGGCGCAGCCGATTTAGGCGCTGACGCCGGCACGCAGAGGGACAGCCGCCATCTTGGGGTAGGCAAGGTAGCGGTCCAGCTTCTGGCCGCCTCCCACCCTCCTCATGTATAATAATAGAGGGACTCCCCATCCGCGCAGCGGGCGGGCGCAGCTGGCGCGCCTAAGGCAAGCCCGTCTGCGCCCATCCGCGCCTGGCCCGCGCACAGTGCCGGTCCCCCTGTCCGTTGCTTAGCTGGTCACTGTATTAGCTGGACTAGAAACCAACTATTACAGTTGAGACCCAGGGCGTGTATGTTGACTCCCACGTGCTGCCCTAGTCATCTAGAAGATTCCTCTTTTGAATGCTCTCACTGTGCGTTTAGACTGCCTCCAGCGAGAAAACGTCTACCTTACTATTGTAATATTAATAAACGCCATATTCAATCGATGATGCTCAAAACAGCTCTGGTCAATTGCCGTTCTTTACCACGTCATGCTGGTGAGATATGGTCATCCCTTACCTCGGATGTCTGGGATATACTGTTTCTCACCGAGACGTGGCTGAGGGACTCCTCTAATCCTGACATCCTTTTAGCCACCCCCCCCAGGCTACCTCCTGAAAGCTATTCATCGTGAAGGCGGATAAATGGGTGGGGGCCTTGCCATTATAATCAAAACCCATCTTAAGCTGACTACTAGTAAACTTAGGAACACTGGCAAGATTGAAGCTATGTACTTCACTATTGCTGATTCAGCTGCCGTTATTCTTGCTGGGATTCTAGTATACAATCCACCCACGTCCTCGGCCTCCTCCCTAACGTCTTTCGTCCACCTGATTGCGGACTTATCCCTTAAACACTCGCATTTTATTGTGCTTGGTGATTTTAATTTACATGTGGACAATCCGCTATGTATGCAGGCTACCCAGTTTTTGGATACCATGAAGGGTCTGAATCTACATCAACTAGTGCAGGGTCCAACGCATGCAGCAGGCCATACTCTGGATCTTATTTTTTAAAGGCATTCGGACACCTTGCTTCACCCCCCCTTCCCCTCACTTGGTCAGATCATTATCTTCTCCCTTTTGATCTTACCCTTACCATGGCACCCATACCTATTGCACTTAATAAGGAGTACGGGAGAAAATGGCATAAAGTTACCTGCGCCACTTTGAATCACGTGTTCTCCGACATCTCTGAACCCCTTTCCAACAATATCGATGAAAATGTGTCTAAACTTAATTCCTCCCTACTGCTTGCCATAGACTCTATTGCGCCTCTCCAACCTATTACCTCCGCTAGATCCCATCCTTCTGCCCCCTGGTTTTCCTCGACTCTCCGGGAGGAAAAGAGCCGATGTAAAAAACTGGAACGTAAATGGCGGCAAGATTATGACTCAGAGGCCAAAATTATTTATAAATCTGCCTTAAGAAAATTTCTGACATTAAAACGGTCAACAATGAGAGATTTTTTCTCTTTACAAATTGAAAAGTCTAAGAATTCCTCTAAATCTCTCTTTAAAATTGTGAAGGATTGTTTTCACCCTCCCGCTATGGCCCCCCAGATCCCGGCCAGTCAGGCCTTATGTAAGGGTCTGTCTGACTACTTTCAGGAGAAAATTTTGAACATCAGATCTTCCTTTCCCATGGAGGGAATTCTACCGACCCCTAGGGAGGTAGATCTGGGCAAATCTTCCTTGCAGTCTTTTAAGGAGATGACTATCGATTCCTCATTGAGGTTAATTACCCAATGTAAATCTGGCTCCCCTCTTGACCTTATCCCGGCTAAAATGATGGGAAATTTAGCCCCTGTATTGATTAGACCTCTCCTTTCCATTTGGAACTCCTCTCTCGGTTTAGGCCAATTCCCTTCTGTGTGGAAGGAGGCTATGCTAGTCCCTATCCTGAAAAAGGCGAACACAGACCCCGCTCAATTTAACAACTATCGTCCTATTTCCCTTCTCCCTAACTCAGCAAAAATTTTGGAGAAAGCTGTACAACTGCAATTGGCAGAATATCTGGAGACAAACTCGCTACTACATGATTCCCAGTCGGGATTTAGAACGGGTTTTAGTACAGAGACAGCTCTCCTGGAAGTCTCCGAGACAATCAGAGAGTGTGTGGATAGGGGCGAGGAGGCTATGTTAGTCCTCCTCGACCTATCCGCCGCCTTTGATACGGTTTCCCATGCGATACTGCTGGATCGTTTGAGTCAGATGGGAATAGGTGGTACAGTGTTGACCTGGATTAACTCTTTTTTGAAAGATCGTTCTCAGAGGGTTTTTCTTAGGCCTTTTAAATCTGCTGGTAAACCCCTCCTTTGTGGTGTTCCCCAGGGTTCGGCCTTGAGCCCTTTGTTTTTTAATGTCTATCTTGCCCCGCTGGCCAAGGTGGTAGTATCTTGGGGAGTCAGGGTGGTCTCTTATGCTGATGACACTCAGTTGGTGTTCTCATTTAAAGATCACTCTGACTCCTGCTTTGCCAACTTCCGCCAGTGTCTGAACAACATATGCTCCTGGATGACTGCCAACCATCTCAGGCTTAACACTGATAAGACGGAGGTTCTGTTTTTTAATCAGAAAACTGCTATTCCTTCTAGCCTTTGGTGGCCGACAGTGCTTGACCCCCCGCCCATCCCAGCACTAACAGTACGCAATTTGGGTTTCCAGTTTGATAATACCCTCTCCTGCACTCCCCAAATTAACAAGACTACTTCTGCATGCTTCGCGAAACTGTGTATGATTAGAAAGATTCTTCCATACCTCCCTTTAGATGCTCGTAGAACTGTGGTCCAGGCGTTAATTACGTCCCATTTGGACTATGCCAACAGTCTCTACGCCGGTGCTCCTTTGTACCAAATTGAACGTTTGCAGATTGTGCAGAATGCTGCGGCGAGACTGATTGGTAACATTCCCTATCGTCAGTCTGTAGCATCCTACCGCAAAAAGCTGCACTGGCTCCCTATTGCCTGTCGTATCCAATTTAAGATTTTGACACTCGCTTTTCGAGCTCTGAACGATTCCAGTCCAGGTTATCTGAAAAAACGGCTTGTCCTATCACAATCCCTTAGATCTCTACGATCTAATAGTCTACGTCTTCTGATCGTTCCTCGTTTCCGTCTTTCTAGGATGGGCGGTAGAGCATTTGGAGTCCTGACTGCCAAACTATGGAATAACCTCCCCTTGGATTTAAGATTTGCTCCTACTGAATCCATTTTTCGCCACAAACTGAAAACTTGGCTATTTTCCTCTCAATAATTCTGTTTCTTTTTGCTTTTTTCTGAGTTTTTAGTCGCTAGCGCCGGGACACCCCCTCGGGGGTAGCCGTGCGCTCTATAAATTCCTTAAATACATAAATAAGTGTCCAACGTAGTCTTAACAATCTACCAAGAAATTCTCTAAAAGGTTTCAGTCCGTACGAACTATTGTTCGGGACTAGAATGCATATCCAGGACCTCGATAGTCAGACTTCAGTGGTAGAAGGAAAATGCTCTGATATCAAAGATCGTTTGGCTATTTTACAGGACTTAAATGAAACAAGAAAAGACCTGAGCAACATAAAGTTGAAACAACAGCCAACAGCCACTGAAGAGAAACCACCTGTCCCAGCAAGGCCTGTCTGGATTCCAAAGATTGGGGATCTGGTCAGAGAGAAAATCGCGGTGAAGAAGGAATTTGGGCCTTCTTACAGAAAAGCAGTACCTGTCTTAACTGTCAACGGAACAAGATCAGTTGAACTACCGCCCCTTGCTGGTAAAAAGGAGAACCGAGTTGTATCCATCGACCTGGTTAAACCACAATCATGTGGCCAATAATAAGTAGTAGGCCAAGTGGACTCCCAAGAAATAGCAGAACACCAAAGTTTGCTTCAATACAAGAGGTTCAAACTGAGAGACTAATCACATTTGATAAACCTACAGTGAATCAACGAGGACTATGCAACAAAGTCATGGAACTTATGCCTCTTAAAACCCAAATTGCAACAATTCGTCAAGAAACACCTGTCTACAACGATGTAGCCACAGACTATGCTAATGAAACATAGAAAATTCCAAAAGCAAATGAAAATCCGGAAGCGATTCCAACAATTGACAGAACTGCATCAGGATACTTCATCAATTTCGATGACTTTTTTGAGGATCCAAGCGAACCTGAGGAACAGCCAATAACAACAAAGACTTTTAAAGACAAAGCAAAATAACTCTTTCATCAACTCCAAGAAACCTATCTGATTTCTCCATGGATTGAATTTTGGGTGGTGCTAGGTGTACTTTTCCTCCTGCTTTGGCTCATCATGGTACTATGCTTGGGACACTTCATTGAGGGAAAATATATTGCAATGGACTCAGCAAGTCAGAACATCAACTTGGTCCTAAAGCCACACAAGTCTTCACACAGCGAGAAAAGAGAACTTTCTTCAGTAAATTTCACAGCCAATCCGATACCCGGTGGGGTAGCATGGGACAAAACTGATTATGAAATATATGGCCCGGTCGAGCTCTTGAAGTATCCACATCAATTTAAGGTTTCATTGAGTGACTTTGTAAAACCGAGCACATTCTCTAATGATTGGGACTTTGAAAGTACTAATGATATGATGTCAGACTTAGTTATGTCAGCAAAATTTACAGAACATGATTATTTACAAGGTTCATCAAATTATGAACAGATGTACTGCTACAATCACTATGCTAACCATTAGTTGCATAAATCTGCTCAACCTAGAAATGTTTTTAATTGTATTCAATGGGAACATGGTGCAACTCCACCAAAAGGCAGTTCAAAAACATTTTATGATAAATTCCCATACTTCTCAGGGTTTAACACAAGTGATGCAGAAACGTTTTATTTCAAACTGTTAAATGAGACAAGAATGAAAACCATGCTGACAAACACAAAATTAATCTATTCAGAATTTTTTTTTGAAAAAACTGAATACATTTGGTTTTGATTTTTGGAAAAATAACATTGAAACGAAAACCATCTGGGGTACAAGAGATTGGCAGGTCCAAGGTATAGAATCATTATTTAGAGCCTGCATGATCCCAGAACAAATTATATTCTTGAATGACACAATTCAACAGACAACCTGTCTTGGCATAGAAAAAATCAAAGACTTAAACAAACCGTCTATTCCAAAGCCAATACCTGACAGTAATAGCACTACAGATGTTGAGATAGACGTATCCCATATTTTCAACCAAAACAGAACACATCCTGATTGGAAAAAATGGTTGATCTGGCCCACAGACACACACAACTGTCAAGATAGATTCCTGAACAAAATACAGGGGTTCAAATTGACCAGGCCAGACCCTAGATACTCCCAGAGACAACATCCAGGGATAGTAACAACATACAGTGTAGGACAACTCTGCCTCGAATGGCTACAGACATCCACACTGGCAGAAATTAAGCAACACTTGACTTTACTTAAAGAAGGTGCTGACTTGCGTGATTTCATAATGGGACCACGCAAACAGCGTCAAAAACGTTTCATAGCGGCCTCTATATATGCAGATGGTCACTTGTTGTATGCAAGTATTGTATCCGAACGACACTCCAGACAGGGAGGGAAAAATTCGGCCCAGTTTAAAAATCTCTTCTATTCGAATTGATACTTTAAGCAGAATGAAGTCTGTTCTTCTACAGATGCCTGTGCCCTTGACGTCATCGAAAGAAACGTATGATCTCCAAGTTGCAAGGACAACGACAGAGATACATGCATTAATATCAACAAATTGCCCCTTACATTTCTCGGAAATGCTAAGCCAAATCTTTAACATGTCAGATACGAATGGGATCCCACATATATTTAAGACAATTTTTTCGGGACTGTTGACACCCTTCAAAGCAGTCCTGGGCATCTTTCCTAATTTTGTCCATTCGATCTTTGGTGGCCTTTCACTCCTGTTGGGACTCGTAGCAGGCATTTTATTTTTGATACTCCTGCTTCGTTATGGCAAGCCATGTCACAGACAAGACTCCAGCATCAATGGAAGAAACGATCCTAGCTATAGGCTATCGGGACCGCATAACTAAAGTCCTTGGATTAGCCCAGCTAAGAGATCTGAATATGACCTGGTTTCTTTCATTCAGACCCATCTGGCAGAATTGTATCTTACCTGTGTTAAGATGTATGCTGTGCGGAGAAGAATGCGTGTTGGACATCTGTCTCACACTACAATCAGAAGTACCATTGGATACAGATACTTTGCTAAGTCCCGTGTAGGCTCATGCATCATGTTTTCCCCAGCGGTTACCTATCCTGATGACGGCATTTGTGGAAACTTCACCACTGCGATTAAAGGGTAGTGAAGTACAAGATGAGAGCAGCATCAACCAGGTACGACCTTCTGTGAGCAGTGCTGATCCTGTCATCATTGAAAGCAATCATGCTCACGACTGCATGGTAGTGACATTTTCCAGCTTGGTCGAACTTTCACCTGATGCGGTAAACTGCTTTTTTGAAAGTCTGTCTGAAATGATGTTCTCCCCCGAACAAAAAGAATAACTTTTAAGCAAACGAGCACACAGCGTTCCCTGAACTCTGAATTTGGCCTTCAGCTTTGAAAAACAAAAGCTACTGGAAATATTTAGAACTGGTTTTTTCTTCTTCCCCTGAAAAATGAAATTATTTTTTTCCCCGATTCCCAAATATTTACTTTTTTTTGGCACTCATCCTCTGCTTAAAGTAGAACTATTCTTAGAGAACAGAGCTTCTATTTTTAGGAATTCTAGAGACAATATATTACCTCAGCCTCTAGCATATTTACAAATAACTGTATTTATATGTGATGAAGTGGTCTCGCACGTTTTTTCTTTATTAAGAGCCATTTCATGTGTAATTTCGCAAAATCATTCCGCTGATATATGCATCCTATTTAATGTATGATTACTCTGCTTGAAATACTGTACCTATACTCATTTTTCGTGTATTTCGCATATGCCATTTCAAATGCAAAACATTTATTTTGGGGTGGATCGGTATACACATGCACCGTTAGATATGTTTACTATTGCTTAGTTTTAGTAATTATGGACATGAATTCGTGGACTGGGTGTAGTGTGTTTATCTAGGTACCTGAATCGATATTCCTATTCTTTGCTCTTGTCCGGTTATAAATCAATAATATCCCAACAAAGGCATAGAAACCCTTTTCATAATTCAGTCATAGCGCATGCTGTCACATTAAGCAAGCCTATTCCTCCAGCCCCCTAGAAAGCACACCGAGTTCTTAAACAAATCCAAGCCTCCAGCAACCTGGGAAATCCTCGCTGCCTTTGTTTTGATTTCGTCCAAAAACTCATGTAAAACACTGTAAGAACGACCAGTTCTTAGTGACATCTTTATTGACACGTCTTATGTCCAGCCTTACGTCAAACCCGGCACCTTTCAGGTATAAATATACCAACGTTGCCTTAAGCAAAGACACAGTGGTGGTGAATCTGGAGCAGCTATCTACTTGCCGAGAGCCCAGCTGATGCGAGAGCCCACGGACGCTGCCCCTCCCTTTTGACGTGCTGAGAAAGACGCTGTCTTTTCTCCTGCCGTGAAATCCAGCCTCCGGCGTTTCCAGTCCACCCTTGCGGGTGACTGGGATACCGAGTCCTGAGAGAGAGATACCAGCCCTCCTGCCTTCTAATACCCAGGTACTGAACTGACTAAACCCTTACAGAGAATTCTTGAGTCAGATTCTTGGCAAAACAAACTTAACTTAAACTGCTACTTACTTACTCCCTCCCACGTATTAGGCTTAGGTCAGGTACACCGGGGTAGGCGTAGTTAGAAGCACCAGTTGAGTATGATTAGTCAATGTATATATCTATGTATATCTTTTATCCATTTTAAAGTATCATATGGCTAAGAAACCATATCAATGCTTTTACAGTATTATTTTATAATCCTGCTTTTACTATATGCACTTTACTTAACTATAAGTTTTGCAATTGTAGCAATTCATTTCTCTTGTATGAGGAAGGAGACTGCTCAATAAATAACACCTTTTATTGAAAACGCCCGTCTCTCTTTTCTCTGCTATCTGGTGAAACTAAGTACGCACTTATTGACTGAGTGAAATAGCTGCCTTTTGTTTTCACACGACTCTAGAGATACACTCTTATTCAGGGAGAGCAAAGCTGTCATGTTTTATGGTTGTCAGAAACTAAATCCCTTCTTGTCAATCCAGGGAGGTTAAACTCCTCCTCGCTTATTCGAGAAAGTTTCTAGTGAACTCTGAGCAAGCTGGCAAAAAACTTACGTCTAATATAGTCAGTAGAGACCTAGTTAACCTCAGTCCTACGTCTACACTACTGAAGATATTATTCCAATGCGCAGAGCCTATTGGGACTATAGGAACTACACTACAACGCAAGTCTGAGGGCTGGGTCATTCATGTATTCTCCCTTCTGAGGCGCTGTGACCCTTGCCGCACACACAAGTATGAGGGCTGGGTCATTCATGTATTCTCCCGTCTGAGGTGCTGTGACCCTTGCCGCACACGCAAGTCTGAGGGCTGGGTCATTCATGTATTCTCCTGTCTGAGGCGCGGTGACCCTTGCCGCACACGCAAGTCTGAGGGCTGTGTCATTCATGTATTCTCCAGTCTGAGGCGCTGGGACCCTTGCCGCACACGCAAGTCTGAGGGCTGGGTCATTCATGTATTCTCCAGTCTAAGGCGATGTGACCCTTGCCGCACACGCAAGTCTGAGGGCTTGGTTCATTCATGTATTCTCCAGTCCGAGGCGCTGTGACCCTTGCCGCACACGCAAGTCTGAGGGCTTGGGTCATTCATGTGTTCTCCAGTCTGAGGCGCTGTGACCCTTGCCGCACACGCAAGTCTGAGGGCTTGGGTCATTCATGTATTCTCCAGTCTGAGGCGCTGTGACCCTTGCCGCACACGCAAGTCTGAGGGCTGGGTCATTAATGTATTCTCGAGTCTGAGGCTCTGTGACCCTTGCCGCACTCACAAGTCTGAGGGCTGTGTCATTCATGTATTCTCCAGTCCGAGGCACTGGGACCCTTGCCGCACACGCAAGTCTGAGGCCTGGGTCATTCATGTATTCTCCAGTCGGAGGTGCTGGGACCCTTGCCGCACACGCAAGTCTGAGGGCTGGGTCATTCATGTATTCTCCAGTCTGAGGCGCTGGGACCCTTGCCACACACGCAAGTCTGAGGGCTGGGTCATTCATGTATTCTCCAGTCTGAGGAGCTGGGGCCCTTGCCGCACACGCAAGTCTGAGGGTTGGGTAATTCATGTGTTCTCCAGTCTGAGGCGCTGGGACCCTTGCTGTACATGCAAGTCTGAGGGCTGGGTCATTCATGTGTTCTCCAGTCTGAGGCGCTGGGACCCTTGCCGCACACACAAGTTTGAGGGCTGGGGCATTCATGTATTCTCCAGTCTGAGGCACTGGGACCCTTGCCGCACACGCAAGTCTGAGGGCTGGGTCATTCATGTGTTCTCCAGTCTGAGGCGCTGGAACCCTTGCCGCAGATGCAAGTCTGAGGGCTGGGTCATTCATGTATTCTCCAGTCTGAGGCGCTGGGACCCTTGCCGCACATGCAAGTCTGAGGGCTGGGGCATTCATGTATTCTTCAGTCTGAGGCGCTGGGACCCTTGCCGCACACGCAAGTCTGAGGGCTGGGTCATTCATGTATTCTCCCGTCTGAGGCGCTGGGGCCCTTTCCGCACACGCAAGTCTGTGGGCTGGGTCATTCATGTGTTCTCCAGTCTGAGGCGCTGGGGCCCTTGCCGCACACCCAAGTCTGAGTGCTTGTGTCATTCAAGGGTTCTCCAGTCTGAGGCGCTGGGGCCCTTGCCGCATACGCAAGTCTGAGGGCTTGGGTCATTCATGTGTTCTCCAGTCTGAGGCGCTGTGACCCTTGCCGCACATGCAAGTCTGAGGGCTTGGGTCATTCATGTATTCTCCAGTCTGAGGCGCTGTGACCATTGCCGGACACGCAAGTCTGAGGGCTTGGGTCATTCATGTATTCTCCAGTCTGAGGCGCTGTGACCCTTGCCGCACACGCAAGTTTAAGGGGTTTGGGTCATTCATGCATTCTCCAGTCTGAGGCGCTGGGACCCTTGCCGCATACGCAAGTCTGAGGGCTGGGTCATTCATGTATTCTCCAGTCTGAGGCGCTGGGACCCTTGCCGCACACGCAATTCTGAGGGCTGGGTCATTCATGTATTCTCCAGTCTGAGGCGCTGAGACCCTTGCCACACACGCAAGTCTGAGGGCTGGGTCATTCATGTGTTCTCCAGTCTGAGGCGCTGGGACCCTTGCTGCACCTGCAAGTCTGAGGGCTGGGTCATTCGTGTATTCTCCAGTCTGAGGCACTGGGACCCTTGCCGCACACGCAAGTCTGAGGGCTGGGTCAATCATGTATTCTCCAGTCTGAGGCGCTGGGACCCTTGCCGCACACGCTAGTCTGAGGGCTGGGTCATTCATGTATTCTCCAGTCTGAGGTGCTGGGACCCTTGCCGCACACGCAAGTCTGAGGGCTGGGTCAATCATGTATTCTCCAGTCTGAGGCGCTGGGACCCTTGCCGCACACGCTAGTCTGAGGGCTGGGTCATTCATGTATTCTCCAGTCTGAGGCGCTGTGACCCTTGCCGCAAACGCAAGTCTGAGGACTTGGGTCATTCACGTATTCTCCAGTCTGAGGCGCTGTGACCCTTGCCGCACACGCAAGTCTGAGGGCTTGGGTCATTCATGTATTCTCCAGTCTGAGGGGCAGTGACCATTGCCGCACACGCAAGTCTGGGGGCTGGGTCATTCATGGATTCTCCAGTCTGAGGCGCTGGGATCCTTGCCACACACGCAAGTCTGAGTGATGGGTCATTCATGTGTTCTCCAGTCTGAGGTGCTGGGGCCCTTGCCGCACACGCAAGTCTGAGGGCTTGGGTCATTCATGTGTTCTCCAGTCTGAGGCGCTGTGACCCTTGCCACACACGCAGGTCTGAGGGCTTGGGTCATTCATGTGTTCTCCAGTCTGAGACGCTGTGACCCTTGCCGCACACGCAAGTCTGAGGGCTTGGGTCATTCATGTATTCTCCAGTCTGAGGAGCTGTGACCCTTGCCGCACACGTAAGTCTGAGGGCTGGGTCATTCATGTATTCTCCAGTCTGAGGCGCTGTGACCCTTGCCCCACACGCAAGTCTGAAGGATGGGTCATTCATGTATTCTCCAGTCGGAGGCGCTGTGACCCTTGCCGCACACGCAAGTCTGAGGGCTGGGTCATTCATGTATTCTCCAGTCTGAGGCGCTGTGACCCTTGCCACACACGCAAGTCTGAGGGCTGGGTCATTCATGTATTCTCCCGTCTGAGGCGCTGTGAACCTTGCCGCACACGCAAGTCCGAGGGCTGGGTCATTCATGTATTCTCCCGTCTGAGGCACTGTGACCCTTGCCGCACACGCAAGTCTGAGGGCTGGGTCACTAATGTATTCTCCCGTCTGAGGCGCTGTGACCCTTGCTGCACACGCAAGTCTGAGGGCTGGGTCATTCATGTATTCTCCAGTCTGAGGCGGTGGGAACCTTGCCGCACACGCAAGTCTGAGGGCTGTGTCATTCATGTAGTCTCCAGTCTGAGGCGCTGGGACCCTTGCCGCACACGCAAGTCTGAGGGCTGTGTCATTCATGTATTCTCCAGTTTGAGGCGCTGGGACCCTTGCTGCACACGCACGTCTGAGGGCTGTGCCATTCATGTATTCTCCAGTCTGAGACGCTGGGACCCTTGCCGCACATGCAATTCTGAGGGCTGGGTCATTCATGTATTCTCCAGTCTGAGGCGCTGGGACCCTTGCCGCACACGCAAGTCTGAGGGCTGGGTCATTCATGTATTCTGCAGTCTGAGGCACTGGGACCCTTGCCGCACATACAAGTCTGAGGGCTGGGTCATTCATGTGTTCTCCAGTCTGAGGCGCTGGGGCCCTTGCCGCACACCCAAGTCTGAGTGCTTGTGTCATTCAAGGGTTCTCCAGTCTGAGGCGCTGGGGCCATTGCCGCACACGCAAGTCTGAGGGCTTGGGTCATTCATGTATTCTCCAGTCTGAGACGCTGTCACCATTGCCGCACACGCAAGTCTGAGAGCTTGGGTCATTCATGTATTCTCCAGTCTGAGGCGCTGTGACCCTTGCCGCACACGAAAGTCTGAGGGCTTGGGTCATTCATGCATTCTCCAGTCTGAGGCGCTGTGACCCTTGCCACACACGCAAGTCTGAGGGCTTGGGTCATTCATGTATTCTCCAGTCTGAGGTGCTGTGACCCTTGACGCACATTCAAGTCTGAGGGCTTGGGTCATTCATGTATTCTCCTGTCTGAGGCGCTGTGACCCTTGCCGCACACACAAGTCTGAGGGCTGGGTCATTAATGTATTCTCCCGTCTGAGGCGCTGTGAACCTTGCCGCACACGCAAGCCTGAGGGCTGGGTCATTCATGCATTCTCCAGTCTGAGGCGCTGTGACCCTTGCCGCACACGCAAGTCTGAGGGCTGGGTCATTCATGTATTCTCCAGTCTGAGGCGGTGGGAACCTTGCCGCACACGCAAGTCTGAGGGCTGTGTCATTCATGTAGTCTCCAGTCTGAGGCGCTGGGACCCTTGCCGCACACGCAAGTCTGAGGGCTGTGTCATTCATGTATTCTCCAGTTTGAGGCGCTGGGACCCTTGCTGCACACGCACGTCTGAGGGCTGTGCCATTCATGTATTCTCCAGTCTGAGACGCTGGGACCCTTGCCGCACATGCAATTCTGAGGGCTGGGTCATTCATGTATTCTCCAGTCTGAGGCGCTGGGACCCTTGCCGCACACGCAAGTCTGAGGGCTGGGTCATTCATGTATTCTGCAGTCTGAGGCACTGGGACCCTTGCCGCACATACAAGTCTGAGGGCTGGGTCATTCATGTGTTCTCCAGTCTGAGGCGCTGGGGCCCTTGCCGCACACCCAAGTCTGAGTGCTTGTGTCATTCAAGGGTTCTCCAGTCTGAGGCGCTGGGGCCATTGCCGCACACGCAAGTCTGAGGGCTTGGGTCATTCATGTATTCTCCAGTCTGAGACGCTGTCACCATTGCCGCACACGCAAGTCTGAGAGCTTGGGTCATTCATGTATTCTCCAGTCTGAGGCGCTGTGACCCTTGCCGCACACGAAAGTCTGAGGGCTTGGGTCATTCATGCATTCTCCAGTCTGAGGCGCTGTGACCCTTGCCACACACGCAAGTCTGAGGGCTTGGGTCATTCATGTATTCTCCAGTCTGAGGTGCTGTGACCCTTGACGCACATTCAAGTCTGAGGGCTTGGGTCATTCATGTATTCTCCTGTCTGAGGCGCTGTGACCCTTGCCGCACACACAAGTCTGAGGGCTGGGTCATTAATGTATTCTCCCGTCTGAGGCGCTGTGAACCTTGCCGCACACGCAAGCCTGAGGGCTGGGTCATTCATGCATTCTCCAGTCTGAGGCGCTGTGACCCTTGCCGCACACGCAAGTCTGAGGGCTTGGGTCATTCATGTATTCTCCAGTCTGAGGCGCTGTGACTCTTGCCGCACACGCAAGTCTGAGGGCTGGGTCATTCCTGTATTCTCCAGTCTGAGGCGCTGGGACCCTTGCCGCACACGCAAGTCTGAGGGCTGGGTCATTCATGTATTCTCCAGTCTGAGGCGCTGGGACCCTTGCTGCACACGCAAGTCTGAGGACTGGGTCATTCATGTGTTCTCCAGTCTGAGGCGCTGGGGCCCTTGCCGCACACGCAAGTCTGAGGGCTTGGGTCATTCATGTGTTCTCCAGTCTGAGGCGCTGTGGCCCTTGCCGCACACGCAAGTCTGAGGGCTTGGGTCATTCACGTGTTCTCCAGTCTGAGGCGCTGTGACCTTTGCCACACACGCAAGTCTGAGGGCTTGGGCCATTCACGTGATCTCCAGTCTGAGGCGCTGTGACCCTTGCCGCACATGCAAGTCTGAGGGCTTGGGTCATTCACGTATTCTCCAGTCTGAGGCGCTGTGACCCTTGCCGCACACGCAAGTCTGAGGGCTTGGGTCATTCATGTATTCTCCAGTCTGAGGGGCTGTGACCCTTGCCGCACATGCAAGTCTAAGGGCTGGGTCATTCATGTATTCTTCAGTCTGAGGCGCTGTGACCGTTGCCGCACACGCAAGTCTGAGGGCTGGGTCATTCATGTATTCTCCAGTCTGAGGCGCTGTGACCCTTGCCGCAAACGCAAGTCTGAGGGCTGGGTCATTCATGTATTCTCCTGTCTGAGTCGCTGTGACCCTTGCCGCACACGCAAGTCTGAGGGCTGGGTCATTCATTTATTCTCCAGTCTGAGGCGCTGGGACCCTTGCTGCACACGCAAGTCTGAGGGCTGGGTCATTCATGTTTTCTCCAGTCTGAGGCGCTGGGACCCTTGCTGCACACGCAAGTCTGAGGGCTGGGTCATTCATGTATTCGCAGTCTGAGGCGCTGGACCCTTGCCGCACACGCAAGTCTGGGGGCTGGGTCATTCATGGAATCTCCAGTCTGAGGAGCTGGGATCCTTGCCACACACGCAAGTCTGAGGGCTGGGTCATTCATGTGTTCTCCAGTCTGAGGCGCTGGGGCCCTTGCCGCACACGCAGGTCTGAGGGCTTGGGTCATTCATGTGTTCTCCAGTCTGAGGCACTGTGACCCTTGCCACACACGCAGGTCTGAGGGCTTGGGTCATTCATGTGTTCTCCAGTCTGAGGCGCTGTGACCCTTACCGCACACGCAAGTCTGAGAGCTGGGTCATTCATGTATTCTCCAGTCTGAGGCGCTGTGACCCTTGCCGCACACGCAAGTCTGAGGGCTGTGTCATTCATGTATTCTCCAGTCTGAGGCGCTGTGACCCTTGCCGCACACGCAAGTCTGAGGGCTGGGTCATTCATGTATTCTCCAGTCTGAGGCGCTGTGACCCTTGCCACACACGCAAGTCTGAGGGCTGGGTCATTCATGTATTCTCCCGTCTGAGGCGCTGTGAACCTTGCCGCACACGCAAGTCCGAGGGCTGGGTCATTCATGTATTCTCCCGTCTGAGGCGCTGTGACCCTTGCCGCACACGCAAGTCTGAGGGCTGGGTCACTCATGTATTCTCCCGTCTGAGGCGCTGTGACCCTTGCCGCACACGCCAGTCTGAGGGCTGGGTCATTCATGTATTCTCCAGTCTGAGGCGCTGTGACCCTTGCTGCACACGCAAGTCTGAGGGCTGTGTCATTCATGTATTCTCCAGTTTGAGGCGCTGGGACCCTTGCCGCACACGCAAGTCTGAGGGCTGTGTCATTCATGTATTCTCCAGTCTGAGGCGCTGGGACCCTTGCCGCAAACACAAGTTTGAGGGCTGGGGCATTCATGTATTCTCCAGTCTGAGGCACTGGGACCCTTGCCGCACACGCAAGTCTGAGGGCTGGGTCATTCATGTGTTCTCCAGTCTGAGGCGCTGGAACCCTTGCCGCAGATGCAAGTCTGAGGGCTGGGTCATTCATGTATTCTCCAGTCTGAGGCACTGGGACCCTTGCCGCACATGCAAGTCTGAGGGCTGGGTCATTCATGTATTCTTCAGTCTGAGGCGCTGGGACCCTTGCCGCACACGGAAGTCTGAGGGCTGGGTCATTCATGTTTTCTCCCGTCTGAGGCGCTGGGGCCCTTTCCGCACACGCAAGTCTGTGGGCTGGGTCATTCATGTGTTCTCCAGTCTGAGGCGCTGGGGCCCTTGCCGCACACCCAAGTCTGAGTGCTTGTGTCATTCAAGGGTTCTCCAGTCTGAGGCGCTGGGGCCCTTGCCGCACACGCAAGTCTGAGGGCTTGGGTCATTCATGTGTTCTCCAGTCTGAGGCGCTGTGACCCTTTCCGCACATGCAAGTCTGAGGGCTTGGGTCATTCATGTATTCTCCAGTCTGAGGCGCTGTGACCCTTGCCGCACACGCAAGTCTGAGGGCTGGGTCATTCATGTATTCTCCAGTCTGAGGCGCTGTGACCCTTGCCACACACGCAAGTCTGAGGGCTGGGTCATTCATGTATTCTCCCGTCTGAGGCGCTGTGAACCTTGCCGCACACGCAAGTCCGAGGGCTGGGTCATTCATGTATTCTCCCGTCTGAGGCGCTGTGACCCTTGCCGCACACGCAAGTCTGAGGGCTGGGTCACTCATGTATTCTCCCGTCTGAGGCGCTGTGACCCTTGCCGCACACGCCAGTCTGAGGGCTGGGTCATTCATGTATTCTCCAGTCTGAGGCGCTGTGACCCTTGCTGCACACGCAAGTCTGAGGGCTGTGTCATTCATGTATCCTCCAGTCTGAGGCGCTGGGACCCTTGCCGCACACGCAAGTCTGAGGGCTGTGTCATTCATGTATTCTCCAGTTTGAGGCGCTGGGACCCTTGCCGCACACGCAAGTCTGAGGGCTGTGTCATTCATGTATTCTCCAGTCTGAGGCGCTGGGACCCTTGCCGCAAACACAAGTTTGAGGGCTGGGGCATTCATGTATTCTCCAGTCTGAGGCACTGGGACCCTTGCCGCACACGCAAGTCTGAGGGCTGGGTCATTCATGTGTTCTCCAGTCTGAGGCGCTGGAACCCTTGCCGCAGATGCAAGTCTGAGGGCTGGGTCATTCATGTATTCTCCAGTCTGAGGCACTGGGACCCTTGCCGCACATGCAAGTCTGAGGGCTGGGTCATTCATGTATTCTTCAGTCTGAGGCGCTGGGACCCTTGCCGCACACGGAAGTCTGAGGGCTGGGTCATTCATGTTTTCTCCCGTCTGAGGCGCTGGGGCCCTTTCCGCACACGCAAGTCTGTGGGCTGGGTCATTCATGTGTTCTCCAGTCTGAGGCGCTGGGGCCCTTGCCGCACACCCAAGTCTGAGTGCTTGTGTCATTCAAGGGTTCTCCAGTCTGAGGCGCTGGGGCCCTTGCCGCACACGCAAGTCTGAGGGCTTGGGTCATTCATGTGTTCTCCAGTCTGAGGCGCTGTGACCCTTGCCGCACATGCAAGTCTGAGGGCTTGGGTCATTCATGTATTCTCCAGTCTGAGGCGCTGTGACCATTGCCGCACACGCAAGTTTAAGGGGTTTGGGTCATTCATGCATTCTCCAGTCTGAGGCGCTGGGACCCTTGCCGCATACGCAAGTCTGAGGGCTGGGTCATTCATGTATTCTCCAGTCTGAGGCGCTGGGACCCTTGCCGCACACGCAAGTCTGAGGGCTGGGTCATTCATGTATTCTCCAGTCTGAGGCGCTGAGACCCTTGCCACACACGCAAGTCTGAGGGCTGGGTCATTCATGTGTTCTCCAGTCTGAGGCGCTGGGACCCTTGATGCACCTGCAAGTCTGAGGGCTGGGTCATTCGTGTATTCTCCAGTCTGAGGCACTGGGACCCTTGCCGCACACGCAAGTCTGAGGGCTGGGTCATTCATGTGTTCTCCAGTCTGAGGCGCTGGGACCCTTGCCGCAGACGCAAGTCTGAGGGCTGGGTCATTCATGTATTCTCCAGTCTGAGGTGCTGGGACCCTTGCCGCACACACAAGTCTGAGGGCTGGGTCAATCATGTATTCTCCAGTCTGAGGCGCTGGGACCCTTGCCGCACACGCTAGTCTGAGGGCTGGGTCATTCATGTATTCTCCAGTCTGAGGCGCTGTGACCCTTGCCGCACACGCAAGTCTGAGGGCTTGGGTCATTCACGTATTCTCCAGTCTGAGGCACTGTGACCTAAGCATGGGCGTAAAATCCGCTCCGCTCGCGGATTTTTCGGATTTTCGGCAAATTCGCAATTCGCGAACGCTCGCGAATTTGTCGAAAATCCGTGAATCCGCTCGCGGCGGATTTTTTGCTTGGTTGCGGCGCGCGGCGTGGTGCACGGCGTTCACTTTCCGTCATTTTAGCGTTTGCCGAGTTGTTTTTCTTTGCGAGTGACGCGCCATTTTAGATCTTGCTGCGTGTTCCCGCGGGAGTTTGTCGCCCGCGAATACGTACTCGCGGCTTGCCACCTTGCACAGCACACCTCGCGAGAGTTCGCAATTGCGAACACGTAGTTGCGGCGGAAAGGAACAATCTCGCACTTGCGAAATAGAGATTTTGCAATTTCGCACAAGAAAATCACCAGCAAACAGGATAAACCTTCAGAAAATTATGATTTTTATCAGAATCACTCCTCAGGTTGACATTTGCATGGCCTTTTTTTTTGCAAGGAGTCCATTTTGGGGGGGGAGGAAGGAAGTGCCCCACAGTCTCCAACTTCCTGTTCCTGTCCAGCAGGCTCCTCCCAGTGCTTTGTCCATCTCCTGGTCACTTTCATTTGGATCTGGAGCTGGAAGGATTACTTTTTGTGGGTGCTGCTGGATATTTGGATTTGAGGCCTTTTTGACTGTCTTTGGATCACTTTTGGATTAGAAATCAACTTTCACAAGTAAGTTTGTTTGGGGCATTACAGTTGCTGCAAGTACAATTTTGGAACTTTTTCAGAAAATTAAATAAATTATATTGTGGGTAGCCACAGTATCCAGTAGGACCAGGGTTGGTTATGGGTGCATGATACAACTGTTTTGTTGAATTTAAACACCATTGAGGCCATGGATGGGCTGGGATTGTGCAGATTTTATTGTTTTTTTGTCGTTTTTTTGGGCCTGCTGGTGTGGCCCTTTGCCCAGGGGTGGTGAGTGTTGCATGGGCCTAGTCTTTCTGTGGGGTGTCTTCTTGAATTTAAACATAATTGAGGCCATGGATGGGCTGGGATTGTGCTTACTTTATTGTTTTTTGTCGTTTTTGGGGGGCTGCTGGTGTGGCCTTTTGCTTGCCCAGGGGTGGTGGTGGTGCATGGACTGAGTGTGTCTGTGGTGTGGTCTCACTCTCTTTGATGTAAACATCATGGATGGCATTGGATTGTGGTGATTTCTGGCTGTTTTTCTGTTTTTTGGGGGTGTACTGTTGATGTGGACTGGCCATGTGGGTGGTGGTGGTGGCCATCTTGAGTGCTGGCTGGTACAGGCAACATGTGCTTGGGGTGTAAGGGGGCCATTTTGAGGAGAGGCAGTGTCTGAGGCCTGCACTTATTTTGCCTACTTTTCATCCCTTATGCCCAGGGGTAGTGAGTGTTGCATGGGCCTAGTGTTTCTGAGGGGTGTCTTCTTGAATTTAAACACCATTGAGGCCATGGATGGGCTGGGATTGTGCAGATTTTATTGTTTTTTGTCGTTTTTTTGGGCCTGCTGGTGTGGCCCTTTGCCCAGGGGTGGTGAGTGTTGCATGGGCCTAGTCTTTCTGTGGGGTGTCTTCTTTAATTTAAACATAATTGAGGCCATGGATGGGCTGGGATTGTGCTTATTTTATTGTTTTTTGTCGTTTTTGGGGGGCTGCTGGTGTGGCCTTTTGCTTGCCCAGGGGTTGTGGTGGTGCATGGACTGAGTGTGCCTGTGGTGTGGTCTCACTCTCTTTGATGTAAACATCATGGATGGCATTGGATTGTGGTGATTTCTGGCTGTTTTTCTGTTTTTTGGGGGTGTACTGTTGATGTGGACTGGCCATGTGGGTGGTGGTGGTGGCCATCTTGAGTGCTGGCTGGTACAGGCAACATGTGCTTGGGGTGTAAGGGGGCCATTTTGAGGAGAGGCAGTGTCTGAGGCCTGCACTTATTTTGCCTACTTTTCATCCCTTATGCCCAGGGGTAGTGAGTGTTGCATGGGCCTAGTGTTTCTGAGGGGTGTCTTCTTGAATTTAAACACCATTGAGGCCATGGATGGGCTGGGATTGTGCAGATTTTATTGTTTTTTTGTCGTTTTTTTGGGCCTGCTGGTGTGGCCCTTTGCCCAGGGGTGGTGAGTGTTGCATGGGCCTAGTCTTTCTGTGGGGTGTCTTCTTGAATTTAAACATAATTGAGGCCATGGATGGGCTGGGATTGTGCTTATTTTATTGTTTTTTGTCGTTTTTGGGGGGCTGCTGGTGTGGCCTTTTGCTTGCCCAGGGGTGGTGGTGGTGCATGGACTGAGTGTGCCTGTGGTGTGGTCTCACTCTCTTTGATGTAAACATCATGGATGGCATTGGATTGTGGTGATTTCTGGCTGTTTTTCTGTTTTTTGGGGGTGTACTGTTGATGTGGACTGGCCATGTGGGTGGTGGTGGTGGCCATCTTTAGTGCTGGCTGGTACAGGCAACATGTGCTTGGGGTGTAAGGGGGCCATTTTGAGGAGAGGCAGTGTCTGAGGCCTGCACTTATTTTGCCTACTTTTCATCCCTTATGCCCAGGGGTAGTGAGTGTTGCATGGGCCTAGTGTTTCTGAGGGGTGTCTTCTTGAATTTAAACACCATTGAGGCCATGGATGGGCTGGGATTGTGCAGATTTTATTGTTTTTTGTCGTTTTTTTGGGCCTGCTGGTGTGGCCCTTTGCCCAGGGGTGGTGAGTGTTGCATGGGCCTAGTCTTTCTGTGGGGTGTCTTCTTGAATTTAAACACCATTGAGGCCATGGATGGGCTGGGATTGTGCAGATTTTATTGTTTTTTGTCGTTTTTTTGGGCCTGCTGGTGTGGCCCTTTGCCCAGGGGTGGTGAGTGTTGCATGGGCCTAGTCTTTCTGTGGGGTGTCTTCTTGAATTTAAACATAATTGAGGCCATGGATGGGCTGGGATTGTGCTTATTTTATTGTTTTTTGTCGTTTTTGGGGGGCTGCTGGTGTGGCCTTTTGCTTGCCCAGGGGTGGTGGTGGTGCATGGACTGAGTGTGCCTGTGGTGTGGTCTCACTCTCTTTGATGTAAACATCATGGATGGCATTGGATTGTGGTGATTTCTGGCTGTTTTTCTGTTTTTTGGGGGTGTACTGTTGATGTGGACTGGCCATGTGGGTGGTGGTGGTGGCCATCTTGAGTGCTGGCTGGTACAGGCAACATGTGCTTGGGGTGTAAGGGGGCCATTTTGAGGAGAGGCAGTGTCTGAGGCCTGCACTTATTTTGCCTACTTTTCATCCCTTATGCCCAGGGGTAGTGAGTGTTGCATACTTGCATGTCCCTAGTCTTTCTGTGGGGTGTCTTCAATGTAAACATCATGGATGGCATGGGATTGTGCTCATTTTTCTGTGTTTTGTCGATTTTTTGGGGTGTATAACTGAACTGATGTTCCTCTGTCTTCCATTGCTTTTAGGTGCACAAGAAGACTCAATAGAACCACCAGTGCCAGGAAGAAGTCCTGCAGCGGTGTGTGCAGCATAACGTCACGCGACGTCACGTCTGGACACAGAACCCTCTGCAACTCGTGCAACTGCTGCCTGCTGACCTGCTCTGAAGAAGATGGCCCCAAAAAAAGTAACCCGTAGCTCCTCTAGCAAGAAAGGTGCCAGTAAGGAGCAGAAGAAGCAAGTTACCAAGGACACTGGTGTGCCGCCCGCCCCTTTTTTTGGGAGTAAAAAAAAAAGTATGCCTGCAGCAGCTGCAGCGGGATCTGCTGGGGACCAAGCTGGCAGCAGCACCCCCGCTCCATTGGGCTCAGTGCCACCACCACCACCACGCCAACTTAAGTCCAAGCCCTTGAGTGCTGCAGAGGCAGCCAGTATACTTCTTCAATCACCATCGACCAGTGATGTTGGCTCATCGCAAGAAAGCAGCAGCAATGTCCCTCAATCAACACAGGTTGTTGTAGCTCATCTGACGAGTGTTGAACAACCACAGCCGCAACAACAATCACATGTGCAAGTACAAGCCCAAGTACATGTGGAAGGAGAGGCAGCGCAAGGAGATGCGCAAGCAGAGGTGCATGGAGGGTCACAACAAGTGCCCACAATAGTTGTTCCTCCCGAAGTAGGGGCACATCAGGAAATCGACAATCAAGGCGAGGTATCATTTGAGGAAGCCACTCCTCCTGATGATCCTTCATTGTCTTCCACACCCCTAGCAAGGAAGAGATCAAGGGTGGTGTCTACATCCTCTTCAAGCACACCTCCTTCTGATGATACGGATCAAACTTGGGAACAAACAAAGGTAGTTAAGCGTAAAAGGAAGCTCGTCCAAAGTCTCAGAGTTATGGAGTGTGATGAGTCTCAACAAGAAGAGGCGGATACTGCTGCTGATGAAGACTCTGCCAACGACGACCCAGTCATCATAAAGGTCACTGCAGCCCCAGCGGGCATGCAGCAAACAGACATTTTGACCCTAGCCCGAAGAGCTGCTGAGCGTGATGATGATGTTGTCGATGAGGAGGCAGTGGAAACACCACAATCATTGGAGTTAAGTAGTACACCAACTCGTCCCGCTTCCATATTTCTTTCTGGCAAGAAGAGACCTCCGTCAACCTCGACCTTAATTAGTGGCGGTGAAAGTGCAAAACGTACAAAAGTTGGGCAATCCACATCCTCCACTTCATCTGGCATTAGCTTCATGACCACCACCACCAGTATCGCCGCCTCCTCCATGTCCCACAGACACTTCAAGTCCCCAGTTTGGGACTTCTTTACTGTTTGTCCAAAAAATCCAAAGTTTGCCATTTGTACCCTTTGTAAGCTTGCATTTAGTCGTGGTAAGTCAGATACCAACTATGGTACCGGCGGCCAGAGAGGTCATCTTGAGAGAAAGCACACTGTCAAATGGTTTGCGCACCTAGATGCGATCAAGAAAGGCCAAATTGAAGGAAACGTTGATGTTTCATCTGATGATGACGAGCAGGAAGAAGACGTGTCAAACACTTCCCTTACACCCAGTACCCCTGTCAGCAGCACACCCAATGTGAGGCACACTAAGAGTGTTGGAGCGAGTGAGACACCAACGCACAAAAGTTCACCAGCGAGCAAAATTGGGTCAACGAAGTCATTATCAGCCCGTAAATGCTTGGTCCAGGGCAACATTAGAACAATGCTTACTTCAGACGTGCCATATGAACGCAACCACCCACTGACGCGTCTGTATAACACTAAGCTGGCTAAAATGCTAGCTGTGGACCTTCTACCTTTTTCTTTTGTAGAAGCGGTAGGTTTTCTTGAATTAGTGGCAACGCTCTGCCCTAAATGGAAGGTTCCGAGCCGGTTCTATTTTGCCAGAGTTGCGGTTCCAGCACTACATGAAGATGTGCTGCAGGCGATTGGGGCAGCTTTGCAGAAGAGTGCTGTTCACACAATACATCTGACAACAGACATGTGGACCAGTGGCCCAGGCGATGATTACATGTGCATCACTGCACACTGGGTCTCTTTTTCAGGTGTTAAAGCAAAGCTAAACGCAGGTGTTGACCCGGACCAAGTTTTCAAAGCTGCTCGGAAACATGCAACACTAGCCATGTTTGGCTTGGATAAAAGTCACTCAGCAGAAAACCTTTTGGAAGAGTTTAACAAAAAGGTCTTGACAATGCTATCCCCCCTAAAACGCAAGATTGGTTATGTTTCCACGGATAATGGCGCCAATGTAGTTAGGGCCATGTTCATGGGTGACCATGTTAGAGTGCCGTGTTTGGCGCACTGTATCAACCTGGTAGTTCAAAAATTCTTGAGTGATAAACAGAGTCCAGCGTTCGAGGTAATGGCCACCTGCCGCAAAATGTGCAACCATTTCAGCCATTCTTTTAAGGCCCGGAAGCATCTGCGGAGACTGCTACTTCAACGTAGAATGCCAGTGAAAGCACTCATCCAGGAGGTGGCAACACGTTGGAACTCAACCTTCTACATGCTTGAGCGTCTGTATGAGCAGTATACGGTACTCGATCACTATTTCTTCACAGAGGCTACATCTCAGAAGGAGGACCTGCGGATGAGTGCGGCGCAATGGGACATAGTTAAAAGCCTGACAGACATGCTTCGTCCTTTTGAGTTCTTCACGCGTGCAGTCAGCCAGGAGGACTGTAATTTGGGAAAAGCTATCCCATTGTTGTGCATGCTGGAGCACCAACTGATGGCGGTGTCTTCTGAGTTTGAAAAAGATGAAAAAAAAAAAACATTTCATTTTGTCTGAGAAATTATTACATCGCCTACGTGGTGATGAACGGCTTCAAAAGATCAAGTCAGATCAGCATTACATTTGTGCTACTATTCTGGATCCACGCTACAAAAAGGCGCTGGCAGGCGAAGCATTCTTTCCTTTTGCTGATGCAGATGTTCAAAAGTACAAACATTGGTTAGCCTGGTCAGCCAAGAGGTTTGAAAAAGAACGGCAGGTTATTGAAGGAGAAGCCAGTACATCAGCATCAGCATCAGCAGGCCATCCCCAGTCACAAGAATCCACTTCTGAATCTGCACCGGTGGCTGGGGCACAAGTGACCTCTCAGCCGTTAAAGACACCGGCAACTGGATCATCTGCACCACACACAACAAAAACAGTGGCTGTTGTAGAGGATTGGCTAAGTTTGCTTGGGTATGGTTCTCGAAAAAATGTCACAGCCACAGCAAAAAGTAAGCAAAGTGGAGGAACCGTTGATGACCTTGAGTCGATGGTGCAGGACTATATGAATGACTCAACAGTGGTCTTTCTTAATGATGAGCCATTGCAGTATTGGCATGGCAAAAAACAATTGTGGCCACAGCTCTACAACCTGGCTATAAACTATTTGTCTTGCCCACTCGCAAGTGTGTCTTCTGAACGTGTTTTCAGTGCTGCTGGTGGCATTGTAACTCCCAAACGGAGCCGCCTCTCGCCCAAAAATGTGGAGCGGCTGACAATGATCAAGATGAATCAGCACCTCATACCACCAGATTACAAAGTACGAGAAAGCACGCCGCATGAAGACGAGGAGGACAGCAACGTAGATGAGGGGATTTTTTCTCTGTTCGGTGCCACTGACCTCATCCAGCCTGAATTCGCAGAGTATGATGACGAAATCTTGTTCTTATTCCCTGACACCGAGCCCTGAAAATGAGACAATCAATCAAGAACTTTCTTTTTCGTCCTTATTCACTTTTATTCCTGTGTGCTTTGTGTCTCTCTTTCTTTGTTTTGCACAGTTAATTTAATTCAAACTTGAATCACCTAATCCCAAAAACAAGACCATCATCAGAACTGTCTTCACTTGTTTGCTTATTGATTTGAAGGTGCCGCAGTCTACATTCCTCAGGTTCACAAGTTCTGAAGAACATGCTCCTCTATCCTCCTCCTCCAGACTGCGATTTCCCTCCAAGCAGAGTGCTGGATTACGCCCAATGAAGAAAGACTCAGCACTTGTGGGGGTGTTGTACTTCTTTGCGGGTGAGTTGACGGATTTGGGCCCATTGCTGTGAAGCTCTAATAATGGACAAAAGTGTTTTGGACCAAATATGAGGTGGAAATTTCTTGCCGTTTTTGCTGACTTGCTTGCCTTTGAGGTGCTCTTTGGCGGGGTTCCGGGGGTTTGTGGGTAATTTTTGGTGTCTGTCGAAGCACTGCTGCGACAGTCTAATCTTGATTGCATTTGCTTTTCAGGAAATCCGTGGTGGAAAACAGGAGTTATGATGATTGATGATGATGACCTAGCTGAACAGCGCCGCATTTGGAACGAAGGCCGAGAGATATTGTAAGTATGAGATTTAGCTTTTTCGCTGTTTGGGGGTGTTGTCGGGTGGTTTTTTGCGGGTGGGTTGGCGGGTCTTGCCTGGGGCATTCCTGGGAAGGTCTAATACCGGATAGAAGTGTTTTGGACAAAATCCATAAGGAACAGCCTTTTTTTTGCTATTTCTTCTGACATCTTGCTCAATGTAGCGTTTTGGGGGGCTTCCTGCTGTTCGTGGGTGGGTTGCGGCCGGCGTCTCTGTCGAAGCACTGCTGCGACAGTCTAATCTTGATTGCATTTGCTTTTCAGGAAATCCGTGGTGGAAAACAGGAGTTATGATGATTGATGATGATGACCTAGCTGAACAGCGCCGCATTTGGAACGAAGGCCGAGAGATATTGTAAGTATGAGTTTTAGCTTTTTCGCTGTTTGGGGGTGTTGTCGGGTGGTTTTTTGCGGGTGGGTTGGCGGCTCTTGCCTGGGGCATTCCTGGGAAGGTCTAATACCGGATAGAAGTGTTTTGGACAAAATCCATAAGGAACAGCCTTTTTTTTGCTATTTCTTCTGACATCTTGCTCAATGTAGCGTTTTGGGGGGCTTCCTGCTGTTCGTGGGTGGGTTGCGGCCGGGGTCTCTGTCGAAGCACTGCTGCGACAGTCTAATCTTGATTGCATTTGCTTTTCAGGAAATCCGTGGTGGAAAACAGGAGTTATGATGATTGATGATGATGATGACCTAGCTGCACAGCGCCGCCTTTGGACCGAAGGCCGAGAGACATTGTAAGTATGAGATTTAGCTTTTTCGCTGTTTGGGGGTGTTGTGTCGGGTGTTTTTTTGCGGGTGGGTTGGCGGGTCTTGCCTGGGGCATTCCTGGGAAGGTCTAATACCGGCTAGAAGTTTGTTGGACAAAATCCATAAGGAAACACCAGTTTTGGCACTTTTTGTAAGTTAGGGACGTTAGGGTTAGCCCTAGCAGCAGGATTGCATGTGTTTCGGGGGGTTCTATTGCAACGCGGTTCTGTTGTTGTAGAGCACTGTTGGAGCGATGCTGGCTATGGATACTTTTGCTTGCTTGCAAGTGGTTTGAATACAATCCACGGTCTGTATTTGGGCCTACTGTTACTTTCAAAGTACGTTTTGTAACCATTTTTCTGCTAGGCATCGTTTTTGGAGATATGATTGGGGTTCTTCTACATTTTTGCGACTGGCTTTAGTAAGGGTCTTGGTGGGAGCATTGCTGGGAAGGTCAAATTTTGTTCTAAAACACAGTAGTACACCTACCTTGAGGGGAAAGATCCGCTATAATATTTTGGCCATACTTATTGATCCTTAAAAAGGTGACTCAGACAGAGCACGCAATTTCAAAAATATTGTACTGTCTATTAGGGAAATCAAAGTGTCACTTTTTGAACCACACAGCGTACATACCTTTTATTTATTTATCAGTGGTATTGTAATAGCACTTCCTGTTTTCCGTTCAATAATTACAGGCCGGGTTTCAGTCAACATCCGCCAGGCAGGCAGTGGACAGGGTGTCTTCTGTCAGTGGTCACCACATTGATGGACGAAGCGTCAGCTGGAATGGAGGAGTGCCGCCAATAAGAGGAATTGTTTGCTGCATGCAACTTACTTACCAAATTCAACAGGACAACTCCAACAACATACGCAATACAGATACAGTATCCATTGTTGTCTTTTATTCTATGAGTGTGACTGCATGTGCTTACCTTTAGTTTGTAACCAAAGATTGTCTGTATCTTCAATTATTGTTTGTCCATGCTCTGCTTTTTTTTTCTTCTCTCAACAAAACCTACCCAAAAAGAAACCCCCATTCCCATCCATTTTACAAACCCTAACCCTCTTCCCCCGGGCTGTGTTGTTTTGCTTGATGTCTGACTAAAATTACATCAATAATTCCACACACTTGCTGGGGAGGATAAGGTCATAGCAGCAACAGGCTGGTGAAGGAATACGAGGATATCTTCTAGACTTACTCAGCTTCAGTACTATATCTTCTAGTAGTAGTAGCCAATGTCAAATAAATTCAACGCAAGTACTAGTTATACTTGCAAGCAAATACTTTACCATTTGTTAGGCTACATTATGGCACTGTTCTAGTGTACTGTCACCTGCTATTTTCTCGATCGTACCGTAACCGTTGTAATGCTACAGTAAGGAGGACAAACAAGGTTTCGTTTTCTTTTTTTCCATAGGCATGCAACTGCCACTGTGTCACACCACTAGTACCACCGCAATGAGGAAATGTCACCCGCCCAGGATTGACAGCGTTAATCCCCATTTCACCTGGAGCCAGCCCTGGGCCTAGCCCTAATTTCTAACACAAATTACAGGTAAAATAAGCGTTTGGTGGGAGGTAGTATAATGGAGTATTATTTCGGAGTAGACAAGAGATTGACGGTTGTACTACTAAAGTCCTACGACTGTTCAGGAAAACAAAGTTACTGTTACACCCCCGCCCCCCACCCACCAGACTGAAAAGCAGTAAAAAACAGGTATGGTCAGATAAAGTTTAAAAATATATTTATTTAGCCCTAACAAAATAATCTCCCTCACCCACCCTAACCCCAACGATTGTCTTTGAAACGTCCCAAAACGATCCCAACTCCCAAATCCCACCCCCCAAAAGTCTATAAAAAAAGGGCAAGGGACACTCCACTACTGGAGGGTGCTGGTGCTGGTGCATGATGCGGCATGGGCATCATACTCCTTGCGGAGGGTGGCAAGCTCGGAGCGGAGGCCCTTAACCAAGTTCTTATACTTTAGGACCTCCTGCTCCAGGTTGGACATGCGGACTCGTAGGCGGCGTTGGCGGTCCTTGCAGCTCCTGTGGGGGGCAGCTGGTATTTCGGTTGCTTGGCGGTGGCGGTCGTCTTTCTTAGCCCGGCTCGGTCCCGCTGGCTTAGTCACGGAGGAGGATGCAGTGGTCACAGTCGGGGATGTCGTTGTTGCCCCGCTCGACTGCGTGTCCTCCTCCTCCTCCAGGGCCACCAGCCGCCGATATTCGGCGACTGTGGCCTCCAGCCTCCGTTGCCGGGCCAATCTAGCCTGCTCCCTCCTTGTTGTTGATTTGGAAGGAGCAACTATATGAAGAAAGAAAGACATAGTCTGTAACCAATGCTCCTTATTAATAACACAAAGTGATTGAGCCGAAAGTTGGGTCACAGAGTACAAGTAGCAAATTGAAAGCACAGTACATAACTATTGAGGACAGTATCTATGTAACCTCCCACTTCTGCATCCTTGCTCTAACATTAGTGGTAGTTTAATGAACAAATTCTACGACCACTATGGACTTCCATTACAGTCGACTATGACAGTACACCAGTCTTATTCTTCTTCTTCTCTCTTGTTTAGGGAAATTGGTACGTTATCTTATGCAAGCCGGCAGAATGACATGGACAGCACAGTGAACTTGCACCCGAGAAAAAAAGTTGCACACCATGATGAGTGAGACAGACTTGCGTTACTGTACCGGTCCAGTACATGCAGGTGGTGAAGCTATTACTTTTCTATTACGGGTGGCACTGAGAATACTCTGTTACAAGGGCTACTGCTTAATTAATTTACCTTTCACCCTACAGTGCAAATGAGTACTAGAAAAGGAAAATGAAGAAGCTAACTAATTTGATTATCTATCACTTCACATGGGACGTATTTAATGACAGATGAGATGACTTTAGGTGCTTTGCTTAATATTGAGTGAACAGTGATACACCCACACATGAATGACGTACTACAAGTAAACTAAAGTTATTAAGAGAGGTACGGAGTGTCCACCGTAATAACCAGATATATGCTGTGATTGCAAACGCAATACAAAGTACTGCTACTATTCATGGTAGTATTGGACACATTTACAATTTCTTTTCCTTGCCTTCCCTGCACTGGAACGGACGTGCGGGTGCGGTGGTCCATGCTCTTCAAGGTAACACTTACTTCACCTGGCAACCATCTACTCTCTCTAGATACACATGTGCTATGTAAGAGTCAGAGAATACCATGCTCCAGGCATCCATTCAGTCAAAGTATACGCACACATACAGTTTCTGTTTCACCCACCCAGGCTGCTGTCCTTCCACCCATCCTTGCCTCATCATTGACCCAGCCATGCACCATACTATATTCTTTCCTTCCCAGCCACCTCGGGGGCCAAGCAAACACATATCGTTCTTCTTTGCCAGCCATCATACAAGTTCGCGTCCCACTTACTTACACCCTTCTTTCGCTTTTCGTTCATCCCATCCATCACGTTCGTCTAAGAACTTATTGGGATTCTTCTCACCAAAAACTTCACAGCTAAGTCGAAGTACATTTCGAGGAGGCTACTACTACCTGGTTGATTTGTAATTGTAATACACCCGTGCAGAAAGCACACTATGCAGTCTTCAATCTCAATAAGTAAGGAATATATAGCTTACCTGTTTCCGCCACCACCGTTTGATCCCCCACAGGACCGTCCGCCGGCTCTTGCACCGCCTCCTCCCCAGAGGCCTCCGAGTCCTGGTCCAACACAGCCACCTCCGCGCTGGCCCCGTCACCAGATGTTACACCTACAAAGTACATTTAAGAATGTTAGAATACACCACTCACTACTATATAATATTTGGTCTAGGAGAAATGTTAAAAAAACAGAATACAATGTAATAATTTGTGACTGTCTACTCCATAGTAAAAATGTCCCATTTTCCAGGGAAGGCTGTTGTCTTGCTGCACTTTTATGCACAACTGATGAATGCTTGCTTTTGATTTTTAACACGCACCACTTTTTCTCCTAACAGACAGAAGCTTGACTCCTAAGAACACGACCAGGATCAAGTTCAAACCAGGTGAGAGCTCGGCTCGACCACAAGAAATATGTCCAATTAATCGTCAGCACTAACCACTTTTCCGTTTTCAGTTAAATAGTTTTATGACAAAGTAGATTTTAATAAATGTGTTTACTTTTAATAAAGCTTTTAAACTTAAATAGACTCTGTGGTTTTTGTTCCTCTAGACTAGAGTGGATGAGCTAAAGGTTTTGGAATTTTTGCAAGCATGAGTGCCTCTGACACTTCTTGACTGTGCTGTGACTCCGTACTACTCTCTTGTCCTGCGTACGATAATCTAGAGATCATTGGGGATCTATAATCGGTGACTTCGGGAGCTGAATGACTCTGCCACACTATCTAGTCAGTAAGGAGACAGTGCATAGAGGTATTGCTGAATATAATGGGAGTCCAATGGAATTGCCAAATGTCCAATCTTAGTTAGCTACACAGACAGACTAATAAGAATAGTCTAGTAATACCACAGGGAGTCATATTCGAGGCAGGATAAGAATTTATATCCAGTCTACAAGAAGATCAAAGACGATTTAGAAAAAATCGAATGAGGAACGCTAGGAAAAAATAGGTACTGTTTATTAAAATGTAAACTTACTGGGGCCAGCAAAGGAGCCCTCGCCTGCCCGATCCTGGCCTGCATCCTCAGCACCCTCCTCCTGTGTCCTCTTGCCCTTGGGGGGAGCTGATGTACAACATGAAAGAAAGAAAAACCAGAAAACATGGATGAGATTTTTCAACCAAATCAAACATTTCAAAAGAACAATAACAAAATATTTTGGAAAAATAGCAAATAGATAGACAACTATTCCACGGGATCTATCTCATGTGGTATACTACGTTATTCGTATTGCCTGATTTGCGGAACGTTGACTTAGAAAGTTCCTATGTAACTCAATAAACAGACTACTAAAGAGGTTTGCCTAGGCCTGGCACTGCAGGCAGCAGTGCGCAACACGCGAAGTGACAGACAAAGTCCATCCTGCTTGCAGATCAGTGAATACTCAAACTATCAATCCACCCGCCACCACCGCCACTATTTCTTCTTATAGCCATGTGTCTAAAGGAAGGACTGGACTTCAGTCTGTTGGGGCTGATTTAGAAGTCCCTTGCGGAAGTTGCGGCTCATTTTCCTCCATTGTTGCGTGCCTTTTGTGACGCAGCGGCAGAACAAAAGACTCGCCATGGTGTTGGTGCGGCGTATATATTAAAAAAAAACACATATGGGCATATGGGCGATGCATCACGTTGTAAAGCCCTGCGCCATCAGGGGGCGTTCCGGCGCAAGGGAGGGCGTACCTGCGCAGGAACGAATCCTAAAAGTGGCTGAGGGAAATCTACAAGATGTCAATCAGTCACTTTTAGGACAATGATGCATGACTCAAACCCTGCGCGCTTGAAGCCGACGTACGGCTTGATGCAGCATTGGGGAGATAGGGTACCCCAGAGCATTGCTGGAGCTGCGCCATCGTTGGCACGCAACTCCAGCAATGCGCTGCCTTTACGGCACAGATGCGTAAGGCTTCTGTGACGTTTTGGGCCAATGGGTGGTGGTGGCATGGCACACAATTACTGCCGCATCCCTGCTACTTTGCAGGGATGCGCCGGTAATTGAAAATATGACCCTTACTGTCTAGCATTACGCAGTTCTTTTCTTTACACTACACTCATACATAATTTCTCAGGCCAATGAAATGCTTCTGAACACAACATACAAAACAAAGAAGCATAGTAGCAAGCAAGGCTACTGAGAAGGAGAGCAGTGCACCTGAAATGCATAGAAGATTTTGAAATATAATTTACCTCAATGTAATCGGCAGCATTATTGCTCTTGGTAAAGAACAAAGATTTGCAAATAACAGAGCAGGATAAAACAGAGTAGTAAATGTACTACTACTACTACTCACCAAGCCCGGGGACCTCTACGCCGAGCGCGTCCAGCAAGTCCCGCTCCCGGTCCATGACATTGGTCCAGCGGTGGGTGGCCTGGTTATATATGCGCCGGACCCCAGAGATCTTGTACATGGCCCGGCACACCTTCTCCCACCGCTTGCGACGCTCCCGGATGCCATAGCCAGTCGCGATCTTGCCGCCTCCCAGGATCGTCTTGGGGAGGCGGCGCTGGACGTGGAAGATCAGTGCCGCCACTTCCTCCGCGCTGAAGATCTCCCTCGGGACCACTTGCTCCCCCCTTAAACGCCCGCACGGGAGCCGGGCACGGGGTGCGGGACCCTTCCCCTTCTCAGGGTGCTTCCCGGCTCCCTTTACCATGGTCTGGGCAGAAATAGAGTTAAATGATAAACAAGAAATAGAATAGTGAAGAAGAAAAGAAAAGAGTTTAAAAAAGTAGTTTAAAAGTAACTAAAAGCTGCAGAAAACACAAAAATATAGAGCTAGAAAAATAGAGGGATAGATAATAAGTAAAATTAGATCAAAAAAACTTCAAACAAGCAAAGGATGGCAGAGATTGAGAGAGGATAGAGAAAGCATGCCCAGAACCATAGCAATGAATGAGAAACAAGATGGCCGCGCCTGTTCACGACCGCGTGGGTAAGTTCGCGCGAGATTTTCCTTGCGAGTACGCGCGAAATTGTACTAGCGAGCAGCACACTTTGCGAGATTACACATAGCGGGCGGAAACGGAATTACGTCACGCCAACAAGATGGCCGCGCCCGTGTACGACCGATAGGGTAACTTGGCAAACGTATAGCTAGAAGCGCCTCGCGAACACGCGCAAGATCACGCGAACATACACGTCGCAAAAAAAACAATTTTGTATTTGCACGTATTCGCGGCTTCCGAAATCGATCTCGCACGGATTCGCGCCCCAAAAAACGCGCGAAATTGCAGAAAAAAACGATTTTAGCTAAACTGAAAGCAATGAGCAGGTGCAAAAGTTCAAACTTAACATTAGTAACATTCAAGGTAGTGCTTCCTGATGGGCCCCTCCAGAGTTTGCAACTATTCTATGACCCTGCTATGACCCAAACAGCAGGCTCATAGAATAGCTACAAGTAGACCATAAAGGTCCTGTGAAAAAATGTTTTCACTGCAACAAAAAGCAAATTACAGATAAGGAAGGAAGCAGGTGCCAGCCAGACTGGAACTTTCAAAATTACTGACACATTAATGAAACACAAATTAATTGATGGCAGTTGAAGAAGGGCAGGTGTGCTTGCTTTTTTCAACCACCATAATCTACAGTGATAAATAAACCTAATGGGTGGCAGTGAGGATGTACCAGAGGGTGGCATGGGTGTCCCAGAGGGTGGCAGTGGTGAAACAGAGGGTGCTGTGAACCTGTGATGATAAACCAGACGTAGAAACAACATAGTCGCGGCCGTTGCGAGCCGAAAAGTAAGTTCGCATTTGCGAACTTGTCCCAAAATCGGCGCGAACGCGCGCCAACACAAAAAACGGGAAAATCCGCAAATCCGCTAGAGTTCGCGGATCTTCGCGGATTGCGAATCCGTAAATCCGCAAGTTCGCGTACGCGAGATCCGCTAGATCCGCCCATGCTTATGTGACCCTTGCCGCACACGCAAGTCTGAGGGCTTGGGTCATTCATGTATTCTCCAGTCTGAGGGGCAGTGACCATTGCCGCACACGCAAGTCTGGGGGCTGGGCCATTCATGGATTCTCCAGTCTGAGGCGCTGGGATCCTTGCCACACACGCAAGTCTGAGGGATGGGTCATTCATGTGTTCTCCAGTCTGAGGCGCTGGGGCCCTTGCCGCACACGCAAGTCTGAGGGCTTGGGTCATTCATGTGTTCTCCAGTCTGAGGCGCTGTGACCCTTGCCACACACGCAGGTCTGAGGGCTTGGGTCATTCATGTGTTCTCCAGTCTGAGACGCTGTGACCCTTGCCGCACACGCAAGTCTGAGGGCTTGGGTCATTCATGTATTCTCCAGTCTGAGGAGCTGTGACCCTTGCCGCACACGCAAGTCTGAGGGCTGGGTCATTCATGTATTCTCCAGTCTGAGGCGCTGTGACCCTTGCCGCACACGCAAGTCTGAAGGATGGGTCATTCATGTATTCTCCAGTCTGAGGCGCTGTGACCCTTGCCGCACACGCAAATCTGAGGGCTGGGTCATTCAGGTATTCTCCAGTCTGAGGCGCTGTGACCCTTGCCACACACGCAAGTCTGAGGGCTGGGTCATTCATGTATTCTCCCGTCTGAGGCGCTGTGAACCTTGCCGCACACGCAAGTCCGAGGGCTGGGTCATTCATGTATTCTCCCGTCTGAGACGCTGTGACCCTTGCCGCACACGCAAGTCTGAGGGCTGGGTCACTCATGTATTCTCCCGTCTGAGGCGCTGTGACCCTTGCCGCACACGCAAGTTTGAGGGCTGGGTCATTCATGTATTCTCCAGTCTGAGGCGCTGTGACCCTTGCCGCACACGCAAGTCTGAGGGCTGTGTCATTCATGTAGTCTCCAGTCTGAGGCGCTGGGACCCTTGCCGCACACGCACGTCTGAGGGCTGTGCCATTCATGTATTCTCCAGTCTGAGACGCTGGGACCCTTGCCGCACATGCAATTCTGAGGGCTGGGTCATTCATGTATTCTCCAGTCTGAGGCGCTGGGACCCTTGCCGCACACGCAAGTCTGAGGGCTGGGTCATTCATGTATTCTGCAGTCTGAGGCACTGGGACCCTTGCCGCACATACAAGTCTGAGGGCTGGGTCATTCATGTATTCTCCAGTCTGAGGCGCTGGGGCCCTTGCCGCACACCCAAGTCTGAGTGCTTGTGTCATTCAAGGGTTCTCCAGTCTGAGGCGCTGGGGCCCTTGCCGCACACGCAAGTCTGAGGGCTTGGGTCATTCATGTATTCTCCAGTCTGAGACGCTGTCACCATTGCTGCACACGCAAGTCTGAGAGCTTGGGTCATTCATGTATTCTCCAGTCTGAGGCGCTGTGACCCTTGCCGCACACGCAAGTCTGAGGGCTTGGGTCATTCATGCATTCTCCAGTCTGAGGCGCTGTGACCCTTGGCACACACGCAGGTCTGAGGGCTTGGGTCATTCATGTATTCTCCAGTCTGAGGTGCTGTGACCCTTGACGCACATTCAAGTCTGAGGGCTTGGGTCATTCATGTATTCTCCTGTATGAGGCGCTGTGACCCTTGCCGCACACACAAGTCTGAGGGCTGGGTCATTAATGTTTTCTCCCGTCTGAGGCGCTGTGAACCTTGCCGCACACGCAAGCCTGAGGGCTGGGTCATTCATGCGTTCTCCAGTCTGAGGCGCTGTGACCCTTGCCGCACACGCAAGTCTGAGGGCTTGGGTCATTCATGTATTCTCCAGTCTGAGGCGCTGTGACCCTTGCCGCACACGCAAGTCTGAGGGCTGGGTCATTCCTGTATTCTCCAGTCTGAGGCGCTGGGACCCTTGCCGCACACGCAAGTCTGAGGGCTGGGTCATTCATGTATTCTCCAGTCTGAGGCGCTGGGACCCTTGCTGCACACGCAAGTCTGAGGACTGGGTCATTCATGTGTTCTCCAGTCTGAGGGGCTGGGGCCCTTGCCGCACACGCAAGTCTGAGTGCTTGGGTCATTCATGTGTTCTCAAGTCTGAGGCGCTGTGGCCCTTGCCGCACACGCAAGTCTGAGGGCTTGGGTCATTCATGTGTTCTCCAGTCTGAGGCGCTGTGACCCTTGCAGCACACGCAAGTCTGAGGGCTGGGTCATTCACGTATTCTCCAGTCTGAGGCGCTGTGACCCTTGCCGCACACGCAAGTCTGAGGGCTTGGGTCATTCATGTATTCTCCAGTCTGAGGGGCTGTGACCCTTGCCGCACATGCAAGTCTGAGGGCTGGGTCATTCATGTATTCTTCAGTCTGAGGCGCTGTGACCGTTGCCGCACACGCAAGTCTGAGGGCTGGGTCATTCATGTATTCTCCAGTCTGAGGCGCTGTGACCCTTGCCGCAAACGCAAGTCTGAGGGCTGGGTCATTCATGTATTCTCCTGTCTGAGTCGCTGTGACCCTTGCCGCACACGCAAGTCTGAGGGCTGGGTCATTCATTTATTCTCCAGTCTGAGGCGCTGGGACCCTTGCTGCACACGCAAGTCTGAGGGCTGGGTCATTCATGTTTTCTCCAGTCTGAGGAGCTGGGATCCTTGCCACACACGCAAGTCTGAGGGCTGGGTCATTCATGTGTTCTCCAGTCTGAGGCGCTGGGGCCCTTGCCGCACACGCAGGTCTGAGGGCTTGGGTCATTCATGTGTTCTCCAGTCTGAGGCACTGTGACCCTTGCCACACACGCAGGTCTGAGGGCTTGGGTCATTCATGTGTTCTCCAGTCTGAGGCGCTGTGACCCTTGCCGCACACGCAAGTCTGAGAGCTGGGTCATTCATGTATTCTCCAGTCTGAGGCGCTGTGACCCTTGCCGCACACGCAAGTCTGAGGGCTGTGTCATTCATGTATTCTCCAGTCTGAGGCGCTGTGACCCTTGCCGCACACGCAAGTCTGAGGGCTGGGTCATTCATGTATTCTCCAGTCTGAGGCGCTGTGACCCTTGCCGCACACGCAAGTCTGAGGGCTGGGTCATTCATGTATTCTCCAGTCTGAGGCGCTGTGACCCTTGCCACACACGCAAGTCTGAGGGCTGGGTCATTCATGTATTCTCCCGTCTGAGGCGCTGTGAACCTTGCCGCACACGCAAGTCCGAGGGCTGGGTCATTCATGTATTCTCCCGTCTGAGGCGCTGTGACCCTTGCCGCACACGCAAGTCTGAGGGCTGGGTCACTCATGTATTCTCCCATCTGAGGCGCTGTGACCCTGGCTGCACACGCAAGTCTGAGGGCTGGGTCATTCATGTATTCTCCAGTCTGAGGCGCTGTGACCCTTGCCGCACACGCAAGTCTGAGGGCTGTGTCATTCATGTATCCTCCAGTCTGAGGCGCTGGGACCCTTGCCGCACACGCAAGTCTGAGGGCTGTGTCATTCATGTATTCTCCAGTTTGAGGCGCTGGGACCCTTGCCGCACACGCAAGTCTGAGGGCTGTGTCATTCATGTATTCTCCAGTCTGAGGCGCTGGGACCCTTGCCGCACATGCAATTCTGAGGGCTGGGTCATTCACGTATTCTCCAGTCTGAGGCGCTGGGACCCTTGCCGCACACGCAAGTCTGAGGGCTGGGTCATTCATGTATTCTGCAGTCTGAGGCACTGGGACCCTTGCCGCACACGCAAGTCTGAGGGCTGGGTCATTCATGTGTTCTCCAGTCTGAGGCGCTGGGGCCCTTGCCGCACACCCAAGTCTGAGTGCTTGTGTCATTCAAGGGTTCTCCAGTCTGAGGCGCTGGGGCCCTTGCCGCACACGCAAGTCTGAGGGCTTGGGTCATTCATGTGTTCTCTAGTCTGAGGCGCTGTGACCCTTGCCGCTCACGCAAGTCTGAGGGCTTGGGTCATTCATGTATTCTCCAGTCTGAGATGCTGTGACCATTGCCGCACACGCAAGTCTGAGAGCTTGGGTCATTCATGTATTCTCCAGCCTGAGGCGCTGTGACCCTTGTCGCACACGCAAGTCTGAGGGCTTCCGTCATTCATGCATTCTCCAGTCTGAGGCGCTGTGACCCTTGCCACACACGCAAGTCTGAGGGCTTGGGTCATTCATGTATTCTCCAGTCTGAGGTGCTGTGACCCTTGACGCACATGCAAGTCTGAGGGCTTGGGTCATTCATGTATTCTCCTGTCTGAGGCGCTGTGACCCTTGCCGCACACACAAGTCTGAGGGCTGGGTCATTAATGTATTCTCCCGCCTGAGGCGCTGTGAACCTTGCCGCACACGCAAGCCTGAGGGCTGGGTCATTCATGCATTCTCCAGTCTGAGGCGCTGTGACCCTTGCCGCACACGCAAGTCTGAGGGCTTGGGTCATTCCTGTATTCTCCAGTCTGAGGCGCTGGGACCCTTGCCGCACACGCAAGTCTGAGGGCTGGGTCATTCATGTATTCTCCAGTCTGAGCTGAGGCGCTGGGACCCTTGCTGCACACGCATGTCTGAGGGCTGGGTCATTCATGTGTTCTCCAGTCTGAGGCGCTGGGGCCTTTGCCATGCACGCAAGTCTGAGGGCTGGGTCATTCATGTGTTCTCCAGTCTGAGGCGCTGGGGCCCTTGCCGCACATGCAAGTCTGAGGGCTTGGGTCATTCATGTGTTCTCCAGTCTGAGGCGCTGTGGCCCTTGCCGCACACGCAAGTCTGAGGGCTTGGGTCATTCATGTGTTCTCCAGTCTGAGGCGCTGTGACCCTTGCTGCACACGCAAGTCTGAGGGCTTGGGTCATTCACGTGATCTCCAGTCTGAGGCGCTGTGACACTTGCCGCACACGCAAGTCTGAGGGCTTGGGTCATTCACGTATTCTCCAGTCTGAGGCGCTGTGACCCTTGCCGCACACGCAAGTCTGAGGGCTTGGGTCATTCATGTATTCTCCAGTCTGAGGGGCTGTGACCCTTGCCGCACACGCAAGTCTGAGGGCTGGGTCATTCATGTATTCTCCAGTCTGAGGCGCTGTGACCGTTGCCGCACACGCAAGTCTAAGGGCTGGGTCATTCATGTATTCTCCAGTCTGAGGCGCTGGGACCCTTGCTGCACACGCAAGTCTGAGGGCTGTGTCATTCATGTATCCTCCAGTCTGAGGCGCTGGGACCCTTGCCGCACACGCAAGTCTGAGGGCTGTGTCATTCATGTATTCTCCAGTTTGAGGCGCTGGGACCCTTGCCGCACACGCAAGTCTGAGGGCTGTGTCATTCATGTATTCTCCAGTCTGAGGCGCTGGGACCCTTGCCGCACATGCAATTCTGAGGGCTGGGTCATTCACGTATTCTCCAGTCTGTGGCGCTGGGACCCTTGCCGCACACGCAAGTCTGAGGGCTGGGTCATTCATGTATTCTGCAGTCTGAGGCACTGGGACCCTGGCCGCACACGCAAGTCTGAGGGCTGGGTCATTCATGTGTTCTCCAGTCTGAGGCGCTGGGGCCCTTGCCGCACACCCAAGTCTGAGGGCTTGTGTCATTCAAGGGTTCTCCAGTCTGAGGCGCTGGGGCCCTTGCCGCACACGCAAGTCTGAGGGCTTGGGTCATTCATGTGTTCTCTAGTCTGAGGCGCTGTGACCCTTGCCGCTCACGCAAGTCTGAGGGCTTGGGTCATTCATGTATTCTCCAGTCTGAGACGCTGTGACCATTGCCGCACACGCAAGTCGGAGAGCTTGGGTCATTCATGTATTCTCCAGCCTGAGGCGCTGTGACCCTTGTCGCACACGCAAGTCTGAGGGCTTGCGTCATTCATGCATTCTCCAGTCTGAGGCGCTGTGACCCTTGCCACACACGCAAGTCTGAGGGCTTGGGTCATTCATGTATTCTCCAGTCTGAGGTGCTGTGACCCTTGACGCACATGCAAGTCTGAGGGCTTGGGTCATTCATGTATTCTCCTGTCTGAGGCGCTGTGACCCTTGCCGCACACACAAGTCTGAGGGCTGGGTCATTAATGTATTCTCCCGTCTGAGGCGCTGTGAACCTTGCCGCACACGCAAGCCTGAGGGCTGGGTCATTCATGCATTCTCCAGTCTGAGGCGCTGTGACCCTTGCCGCACACGCAAGTCTGAGGGCTTGGGTCATTCCTGTATTCTCCAGTCTGAGGCGCTGGGACCCTTGCCGCACACGCAAGTCTGAGGGCTGGGTCATTCATGTATTCTCCAGTCTGAGCTGAGGCGCTGGGACCCTTGCTGCACGTGCATGTCTGAGGGCTGGGTCATTCATGTGTTCTCCAGTCTGAGGCGCTGGGGCCCTTGCCGCACATGCAAGTCTGAGGGCTTGGGTCATTCATGTGTTCTCCAGTCTGAGGCGCTGTGGCCCTTGCCGCACACGCAAGTCTGAGGGCTTGGGTCATTCACGTGTTCTCCAGTCTGAGGCGCTGTGACCCTTGCCGCACACGCAAGTCTGAGGGCTTGGGTCATTCACGTGATCTCCAGTCTGAGGCGCTGTGACACTTGCCGCACACGCAAGTCTGAGGGCTTGGGTCATTCACGTATTCTCCAGTCTGAGGCGCTGTGACCCTTGCCGCACACGCAAGTCTGAGGGCTTGGGTCATTCATGTATTCTCCAGTCTGAGGGGCTGTGACCCTTGCCGCACACGCAAGTCTGAGGGCTGGGTCATTCATGTATTCTCCAGCCTGAGGCGCTGTGACCGTTGCCGCTCACGCAAGTCTGAGGGCTGGGTCATTCATGTATTCTCCAGTCTGAGGAGCTGTGACCCTTGCCGCAAACGCAAGTCTGAGGGCTGGGTCATTCATGTATTCTCCTGTCTGAGTCGCTGTGACCCTTGCCGCACACGGAAGTCTGAGGGCTGGGTCATTCATGTATTCTCCAGTCTGAGGCGCTGGGACCCTTGCTGCACACGCAAGTCTGAGGGCTGGGTCATTCATGTTTTCTCCAGTCTGAGGCGCTGGGACCCTTGCTGCACACGCAAGTCTGAGGGCTGGGTCATTCATGTATTCTCCAGTCTGAGGCGCTGGACCCTTGCCGCACACGCAAGTCTGAGGGCTGGGTCATTCATGGATTCTCCAGTCTGAGGCGCTGGGACCCTTGCCACACACGCAAGTCTGAGGGCTGGGTCATTCATGTGTTCTCCAGTCTGAGGCGCTGGGGCCCTTGCCGCACACGCAAGTCTGAGGGCTTGGGTCATTCATGTATTCTCCAGTCTGAGGCGCTGTGACCCTTGCCACACACGCAAGTCTGAGGGCTGGGTCATTCATGTATTCTCCAGTCTGAGGCGCTGTGACCCTTGCTGCACACGCAAGTCTGAGGGCTGGGTCATTCATGTATTCTCCAGTGATCAACTAAGGGAACTCCTACAGGGATGGGCAAAAGTAAAAATATCCCGTATGCCCACACTGTTACTACCTCACACGCTAGCAATTCTCCAATGCGACCGCAAATTCCAACTTCCAAGGTTGTTCATAAAGCTGTTCGGTCTAAAACTGCCCCCAAACCTCCTCCAGTCAATTTGCCACCAGATTGCCACCCATATGTTGCCATCCTGATTAACGTACCCACACTAAAGGCTGGCACCAACGAATCGCCCCAGGCACTGACAAACAAAACTATGCACTGGCTTGAATCCAACAAACCCCTAGCTAGGGGCCTTGATGGCCATATCATAGGAGCAAGAAGGGTGAACTGGGTGGGTTATGGGCACAAGAAAGTGGAAGGAGAATGTGTGGTGGTTAACTTTAGAGACAGTAGAGTAGCACAATCCATCTGCGACTCAAATCCTAATCTTGGTGGCCAGGGAATCAGCATAGTGGATCTAACATTCTTCTACCCAAGAATAACCCCACTTTTGACTGGTCGAGATTTTGGGTCAGGGCAGAACAACAACATTAACTACTTCGACTTCCCTACCAAACCTCTGTTCTATCCTCAGGCAGCCTGGCAATCAACTGGGCGGAGCCCTTTGGAAAATTGAACCGAACCAAATCCTGTGAAGTTGGTTGGAGATGACATTGCTGCGGGAGACCTCGATCTGAGCAGTCTGCTTGCTGCCCCTGTCACTCCCCTTTTGTGCAGCAAAATCCCCACACCCCCGCATGAGCGAAGCCAGGCTCGAGCCGAGCAAGAAGGGGTTAGTACCCTAGTGATACAGAAACCTGTGGCGGGTGAGAACGAACCAATTCCCGGCGCTGCTCCGGCTGTGACGGATCCAGTTCTTAGGATTTTCAGCTGGAACATCGCGGGTATTGATAGGAAGTTGGAGTTGCCAGAATGGAGTGCCCTCGTGGAGGGTTACTCCATCTGCATATTCCAAGAGACATGGGCCTTGGAGCCCCGTCACAAGGTGGGCTATTCATCACACTTTATCCCCGCGGTCAAGCCCCTGGCAGGGAGGGGGCGCCCTTCAGGGGGTCTCCTCATCTGGGTAGCAGTCTCTTTGGACTGCAGGGTGGAGGAGCATTTTACAAACTCCCCTGACATACTCAACATCATGCTGAAGGATTCCCGGGGTCGCATCCAGCTAGACATTTACAACGTCTATGCCAGAGGCACAAGGGGGGGAGTGCAATCGGCCACCATAGCACTCCTGGAAGACCTGTTAAGAAAATGGCCAAGGAACTCGAGCACTATGGTGACGGGTGACTTTAATTGCACGTTCGAGCCCCTTGGTCTTGACGATGTGTTGGGCTTGGAGGAGGAGGATGCGAAAAGGGGGATCCCGGCCTTGGCCCTGCACCCCATTAAGAAATGGACGCAAGTGGCTTTACAGATCAACGCACTAAATTTGGAATTTGACCTAAGGGCGGTAAACGGGAGGTCCAAATCGGATGTGCAGGGCGCACATACATACAATAGGCCCAATCATACATCGAGAATAGATTATATTCTTCTTGATGTACGTCTATGGAGTACCCTGCGCGACATGAGGATTATTGAGAGTATTGATAGCGACCATAATCTCCTGTCTCTCGATCTGACCCCAGGGTGGCTTAGGGATATGGATAGGTCCAAACGATCATTGCTGGCACCTAATACCCCGAGATTTACGGTATCTAACTGTGAGAGACGGCTAAAATGGCCCAAGATCGTCCTGTCCAACGAGAAACTTTTTACTATAGGGGTCCTGCTGGTCGAGGCTCAGAGCAAACTGAGCCTATTGCCTAGTGCACCAAAGGAGGCCACGCAGGTCTTTTGTGCCCTAATTGGTGCACTGGGCAAACTCTTTGTTTTACCCAGTGGTGCCCGGAGTACGTCCAACAGGAAAGACCCCTGGACAAAACAGGGCTGGTATACAACTAAATGCAGGCACAAGAAAACGGCCCTGATAGAGGCAGTTAAATCTAAGTCCCCAATTGCTGTTAGATCAGCCAGGAAAGAATATTCCCTGACCATAAAGGCGGCTAAAAACGAATGGGAGGTAAAGTTTTGGGAAGATCTTTTGACCGCAAGTAAGGGAAAGGACGCAAGGAGCTTTTGGAGTCTGATTAAGAACAAGAATAGGCCAGATGGGTCGCTTGTTACTTGCAACATCCCCGCCCACCTCTGGTATACTCATTTTGAGGCTCTTTACTCCCACCCTGTAGGGGCTCTTAGCGATTCCTTTTCCCAGGTGAACGATCTAATGGTCAGTGATACGGATGACTTCACCGAGAGGGAGGTAGAAGCAGTAATCAAGTCCGTGGTCCCACTAAAAGCTGCGGGCCTGATGGGATACCCGGTGATTTGCTCCGTGCCAATCCCAAGGTATGGGGCAAACTGGTTGCCACTTTACTAAACGCAATTATGAGGGGTGCATCAGTACCTGATTCCTGGAAGGGGGCGGAGGTTGTCCCGATTTACAATAAGGGATGTCGGGACAGCCCCGCCAACTACAGGCCAATCAGTCTGATCGACTCTTCTCAAAAGGTGGCAGGGAAGGCAATTCTGGGGAGGATCCTCCAATGGGCTGAGGAACACAAGATATTGTCAGACTTCCAGGCGGGCTTTCGTACAGGTACGGGGACGATAGAACAAGCTTTTAGGTTGACCCTCCTGTACTGGAAGGTGGTGGTGCTGGGCAAGGGCAGTCTTTATTTGGCCTTTATTGACCTGAAGACTGCCTTTGACCTGGTACCAAGGGAGGAGCTCTGGAGGGTCCTGCAGGGGCTGGGACTACCCGCCTACATCCTGTCGCTTCTTGTCAAACTCCATTCAGATAACTATGCACAGGTGCGGTGGGGCAAGGACGGGGAGAAAACCAACAGAATCCCAGTGCAAAGGGGTGTCCGCCAGGGCTGTGTGCTGGCCCCCACACTATTCTCATTATATGTGAATGGTGTGGTTGAATATCTGCTCAAGGAACCCGCAGACGCCCCGTCCCTGGCGGGCACCCGGATACCAACTTTGCTCTTTGCCGACGACACCTTGCTCATCGCCAAAACACCGCAGGGTCTCCAAAAGCTCCTCACTCGTTTCCAGGAGTTTTGCTCCCTCAGGGGCCTCATAATTAATGTGGACAAGACTAAATTTCTATCCATGAACCCTCCAAAAAACCCTGGGCCACCCCTGTTTCTAAATTATGTCGCACTGGAAAGGGTCCTCGAGTTTGATTACTTGGGGATTCGCCTTAGTAACTCTATGAGTTGGACCCCACACATTAGTAAGATGTTACTTAACCATAAAAGGGTGGCGGGTGCCATACTCAGGGAACATCGTTCTTCCTCTAAACATTGTATCTCCCCAGCAATAGACATTTACAAAGCCAGAGGGGTTCCAGCGGCTTTGTATGGGGCGGAGTTGTGGGGCTCCACAAACTTAGAGGCACTGGGTAAAGCAGAAAACACATTTTTGAAAGATCTTTTGCTACTTCCAACAAGCACACCTACTGTCCCAGTGCTTCTCGACACGGGCTGCAAATCGATCACGGACCAGGCGCGATTGCGGCCTCTGCTTTTGTGGGCCCGCCTATGGAGGGTTCCGGAGCTAGCCTCCTACGCAGCTGGCCTGTCTGAAGTAATTGCAATGGAAGGATGGCATCGCATAAAATGGTTAAGAGACATCAAGAGCCTCCTGGTGGAGTTGGGCTTGGAAGATTGCTGGGTTACCCGCTCTGCCCCTCCAAAAGCCACCCTAAAAAAGATATATTGGGACTGGGTAACCAACAAACTCATTTGCTATCCCTGCCATTGCAATTCAACCGCTGCATTTCTACGAATTAAAGACTTTGTAGCACTTGAGCCCTACCTGGACTTAATCTCCATTCCCCTGGATAGGGCCCTCTATTTTAAACTCAGAGTGGGCACTTTACCTCGGGCTGACTTGGTGTCTAGGTGGAGATCCCCAACGGCTCAGCCCTCAGCCTTCTGTGCAGTGTGTCTTACAAAGGTTGAGACAGTGGCACACTTCCTTTTTGAATGTCCCGACTACCGTGCCCCAAGGAAGCGCTGGCTGGTACCTCTATGCAGGCTCCTTGGCACTAGACAACATTTGGTGGCTCTCCGCATTTTATTAACTGATACTTCCCCTTTTATTGTCTGCGCTGTCTCCAAATTCCTAAAATGGGCTTGGATGATTCGAGCAAGTCTGAGGGCTGTGTCATTCATGTAATCTCCAGTTTGAGGCGCTGGGACCCTTGCTGCACACGCAAGTCTGAGGGCTGTGTCATTCATGTATTCTCCAGTCTGAGGCGCTGGGACCCTTGCCGCACATGCAAGTCTGAGGGCTGGGTCATTCATGTATTCTCCAGTCTGAGGCACTGGGACCCTTGCCGCACACGCAAGTCTGAGGGCTGGGTCATTCATGTGTTCTCCAGTCTGAGGCGCTGGGGCCCTTGCCGCACACCCAAGTCTGAGTGCTTGTGTCATTCAAGTGTTCTCCAGTCTGAGGCGCTGGGGCCCTTGCCGCACACGCAAGTCTGAGGGCTTGGGTCATTCATGTGTTCTCCAGTCTGAGGCGCTGTGACTCTTGCCGCACACGCAAGTCTGAGGGCTTGGGTCATTCATGTGTTCTCCAGTCTGAGGCGCTGTGACCCTTGCCGCTCACGCAAGTCTGAGGGCTTGGGTCATTCATGTATTCTCCAGTCTGAGACGCTGTGACCATTGCCGCACACGCAAGTCTGAGAGCTTGGGTCATTCATGTATTCTCCAGTCTGAGGTGCTGTGACCCTTGATGCACATGCAAGTCTGAGGGCTTGGGTCATTCATGTATTCTCCTGTCTGAGGCGCTGTGACCCTTGCCGCACACACAAATCTGAGGGCTGGGTCATTAATGTATTCTCCTGTCTGAGGCGCTGTGACCCTTGCCGCACACGCAAGTCTGAGGGCTTGGGTCATTCATGTATTCTCCAGTCTGAGGCGCTGTGACCCTTGCCGCACACGCAAGTCTGAGGGCTTGGGTCATTCATGTATTCTAAAGTCTGAGGCACTGTGACCCTTGCCGCACACGCAAGTCTGAGGGCTGGGTCATTCATGTATTCTGCAGTCTGAGGCGCTGGGACCCTTGCCGCACATGCAAGTCTGAGGGCTTGGGTCATTCATGTATTCTCCAGTCTGAGGAGCTGGGACCCTTGCCGCACATGCAAGTCTGAGGGCTTGGGTCATTCATGTATTCTCCAGTCTGAGGCGCTGTGACCCTTGCCACACACGCAAGTCTGAGGGCTTGGGTCATTCATGTATTATCCACTCTGAGGCACTGTGACCCTTGCCGCGCACGCAAGTCTGAGGGCTTGGGTCATTCATGTATTATCCAGTCTGAGGCGCTGTGACCCTTGCCGCGCACGCAAGTCTGAGGGCTTGGGTCATTCATGGATGTTTCAGAGACTACTGTTAGTAAATATATGAAAATACACATTATTCCTGCTTTTGAAAGCACTTTACATGCTATAAAATCGCCGACATGTTGTTTCGTCTGTTAATGTTTGTCATATAATGATCTCAGTCTTATTTTTGGACATATTAGTGGAGAGGTGTGGCTCACTGGTTAGAGGCTGCAGACCTGTAAGCAGAGAATGGCCCCGGACCAGGGTTCAATTCCCGACGCGGCAGGGTCTTGGGCCAGGGTCAACGGACTCGATAATTCTCGCCTCAGCGCCTACTCAAACCAGGGAACACACTCTGTAACTCTGGGCATTAAGCTTGCCTCATCTCTACAACGGCCCCCCACAGACGCCGGGGATGCCTGGTTTCACCCTGGAGATACCCAGCAAGGGACCATCTCACAGGGAAAACCAGGACGGGTTCCCCAGCGGTCTACAGCGCCAGAACATTCGGGTAGAGTAACAGTGCGCTTTACAAGTATCCCACATTTACATATGTTCAACACCTCAAAATTTATTTTCTGACTTTTATGCACAGTAGTGATGCATATTTTGTTAATAGTTGCCATATGATTTCATGCGTATAAACCTTGAAGGTCACAGTCCTTGACCTTTGACCCTAAATGGAGTGGTGTGGCTCACTGGTTCCCCAGCGGTCTATAGCGCAGAGATACTCCTTCGGGAGTCGATTCTAGCGCGTTAGAAACCCACAATTAATTAGAAACCCACAATTAATTAATGATAGCTCCTGGAAGTGTGCATAGGATATGTCTTTGTAACAGTGAAATTGTTTTTGCAAAGTGAGGTATCTTTTGAAAGGTCATTATGTGATCTCACAGGTCAACTAGTCAAATTTTATAAGAGGTGAAAAAAATGTGACCTTTGACCCCTAAATACAATTTTTTTTACCTTTTTTCTGTTTATTCTGTTACCCGTGGATCAATTTCAACAAGTGTGACATTATTGGACTCGACATGCAAAGTACTATTTTTTTTCCTTGTTCAAATTATTGTAGAGATCATAATATTTGACCTTTGACCTCTATTTGCCCTCATTGTAGGTGTTTTAAAGTGTTTATTCCTTTTTTTGTGCCTATTTTAAAAGAGTAAAATTCAAGGTCTTACTGGGCGCTTTCAAAATCTGGACCGCGATTAGGAAAAAACTCAAGCTGAATAGGATTCATAGATATACACCCTTGTCAAACAATCCACTTTTACCAGAAATTTTTAACGATGGCTATATGGAACTCGGGAGGGAGAAAGGAATTAGATATATTGGGGACTTAATACGGGATAACACAGTTCTATCATTTGATGTCATAAAGGGGAAATTTGGAGTGGGAAACAATCACTTCTTTAAATTTTTACAAATTAGGGATTTAAAAAAAAAAAGAAGATTCAAGGCTTTAACACCCCCCTTATGGAGGCGGCTTTGGGGACCCAAGGGATATCCATCTCTAAGTGCTATACACTGCTCTGTGATACCATGGAGGATGACCTCGCTAAACATATGGACCGATGGCAGGATAAAGTTCAGGCGGAAACAGGGGTGTGTGAGGACTCCCTGCTACTAAGTTCAACAGCAGCCATTTCCGCCAACATACAAGTTCAATGCTTCAAAACATGGCTAAACTTATATATTACTCCCTCTCGGATTTTTAAGTGGGGAGGCTCTACAGGTATTTACTGCCCACGATGCGGAGAGCTTGCTGCCGATAGCGTCCACTTGTTTGCCATTTGCCCTCGTCTTACTGAACTGATTGGCAAAATGGCGTTCTACGTCAAACAAATTCTGGACCATGATATAATGCTGTCTCCACAAGTTATATTATTAGGGGTGAGTAACCAGGCTCTGGCGGCGCCCATGGAAGACTTTACTCTTTATTATGATGGCTATATTTAGGCTTTCCATAGCAAATGGATGGTTAGACAAAGATCCTCCATCAGTGCACTGTTGGCTGGAGAAACTATTAGCTACATATCGTTGGGAGAAAGAGATATAAAAATGCAGAGGCTTGAGAGCAAGGAAAAGAGGGAGGGATATTTGGTCTCCAATCAGTATTTGGATTAACAAACCTATATTTTAAACCTCAATTAAAGAGTATGACCATATGTGCCTGAAACAATACGGATCTGGCGGAAATCGGGGGGGATACAGATTAATTAGTGGTCTGACAAAAGACTTAGATGTGTTAATCGGGGAATGTAGCTGCAGTTGAAGGGCAGTCTTCCCTGCAAATATCTGCTTGCCTTTTTTTTTGCTGTGCTTTTCTGTTTTGTAATATGTTCCAAGTTTAGCCTCCCATGGTCCTGGGAAAAGGGAGGAGGGTGGGGGGGCGGGTTGGACGAAAAAAACCAAAAATGGGTACATATTTTCTGGTTTTGCTTGTACAACATGTATTATGTATAATTGTTCCTTCCCTTACGTATTTGTAACAAGCATATGATATGGCTTAAAAAAATAAGGTGTTTATTCCATTATAGTGAGACCATTGTTTACAAGTGTTGCAGTGTTTGAATTGTACTTACATTTTTGTTCATTAAATTGGTGGGAGGGGTCATGTGGTTTGACCTTTGACCTCTATTTACACTTTTCTAAGTGTTTCATGGTCATTAACCCATTACTGTTAGATCATTTGTTACAAGAGAGGCATTATTGTAATTGTAATTATGAGTACCTACATCCTCCTTAGTTACTGTGTTGGAGGAGGTTATGCTTTTTGATCTTTGACCTCTAATTATACTTGTTTAGGTATCTCAAGGTCGTTATTGCATGTCCCTTGGATCATTTGTTACTAGTGTTGCATTATTGTAATTGTCTTGATAAATACTTGCGTTTTCATTGGTTTAATTGGTGTTGGGGAGATCATGTTTGTAATGTTTCCTCTAGAAGCACTATGCCAAAAGTGCCTAGTGGCTTACCAGTTCATGACGACAAGGAGACAATGTCTTACCCTCACGAGCAGTTGTCAGTCAGATTGGTTCTGCTCAGCACGTTTCTGGTCTCTTGCTGCAATTTCTTTAGAAAGTATTGTGCGGCTTTCGGGGTAAGAAGGATCGTGGAGTGGCCATCATGAGTCACCTTCAGCCGAGCTGGGTAGAGCATAGCGTACTCCACACCCAGCTCTCGCAGTTTCTTTTAGCCGGATTGAACTCCTTACACGCTAGTTGAACTGACATAGTGAAGTCCGGGTAAAACGCCAGTGCGTTACCCTGATATCGTATTTGCTGCTTCTCGCGGGCCATCCTCAAGATCACATCGCGGTCTCTATAATTAAGAAGGCGGGCGAAGATCGGTCGCGGAGGTGCACCTGGTTTTGGCCTCGGGGCCAGGGATTTGTGGGCGCGCTCCACCAGCAACACTGAGGAAAGATACTCTGTACCAAAGGTGTTGCGGATTAGTTCCTCCTCGTAGGTTTCCATCGTCCCCGTGTTTGTTGATTCTGGAACACCCACGATCCTGATGTTATTCCGGCGTGACCTCGCCTCAAAATCCTCCGCTTTGTTTTTAATCACATCCAAGAGTTTTTCCATTTCCGCGCACTTCTTAGTGGTAGTATGGGACTCCTCTTCCACCGTAGATATCCGGGTTTCTGCCTCAACGAGTCTTTCACCATGCTTATCTAATTTCGCCACAATGTTGTCGACTCTTTGAGTAATAGTGTCTAATTTTCCGTTGATATCCTGCAAGCTCTGTTGAATGGCTCTTAGCAGTGTCTCCATGCCATTAGGAGCCCCTGTTTTGCCATCAGGTTCAGTATCAGACTGTGCAGTAGCTCCCTTAGTGTGCTTTTTTGCTTTTTGCTGGGTAGTCCCGCCCACTTCCTCTAGCTAAAAGGAGGTGCGCCGACGGGACACACAGCTGAACATTTTAAAAAATCCACCAGGTCAGACAGAGCGATTGTCTGCAACGCAATAGCGCTTTTTAACCTCACTTTAAAAAATTGTATCTTGCGCCGCTTACCTGCCTTGTACGTGCTCCCCCTGGTCCGATGCGGCTTGTGCCGTTTGTGCGGAGGGGATCGACATGACCATCTTTGCTCCCTTGCCTCCCCGGAAGCTAGGTCAGCCATCCATGCGCTGGTGTAGTCCCGCCCACTTCCTCTAGCTGAAAGGAGGTGTGCCGAGCGGACGCGCGCAGCAGCGCGCCAGCAGCGCGCCAAAGGCAAGCCCATCTGCACCCGTCTGCCCCAGACAACGCCAAACTCCAGACACCCTGCCCTTTTTCATCCACAACTCCCTCCTAATCCCCACGTACCATTAGCAATGACTCAGATTCAATACACCAGCAAGGAGCTTCTCTCACTTAACAAAGCCTACCCTTTGGTAGCGGGTTCCTTTCCCTCTTATATCACCAGGGCACCCTCTACTCAAAAACATCCTCCTACCAAAGGACAAGCCAAACAAATAAAAAACAAAACTAAACCTCCGCTACTCAGTCCAGAACAACCAGAACATAAACAACTAATTGGTCTATACTGTAACGCACGCTCTCTGGCTAAACACGCACTTGAGATCTGGTCTCTTCTAGACACAGAAAAACCTGACCTCCTCTTTATTACCGAGACATGGCTCCACGAACTCTCGCAACCCAACCTCTCAGTGGCTCTCCCACATGACTACCAAATAATTAGACTGGACAGAAAAAACAAGAAAGGTGGCGGCATAGCTATTGCCTTCAGAACTAATACCAAAATTCATATGGTAGAGGCCGTGCAGGCCACTTGGGATGAAATCTGCATTTTCTCAATGGAGAATGCAAAAAGTGGAACCTGGAAAGGTGCCCTTTTCTATAGGTCACCCGAAAATAAAATCCATTTCCCCAGTAACCTTACCGAGACGATAGCACCACATGTTCTAGCTGCCGATAACTTCCTGCTACTAGGCGATTTCAGTTTTCATGCTGAGCTTAATACTGACCCCCATACCCAAGACCTTATCAACAGTCTTGAAACCATAGGTCTAAAACAGATGATGACCGCCCCCACACACGTCACAGGCCACACCCTAGACTTATTATTTACCAACTCCCTGAATGTAAATATAGATCAACCTACCTCCATCCTATGGTCCGACCCCCATGTAATAAAGTTCCATTTGAATGGGTTATTAACACAACCTCATCCTACGAAAGAATATAAACTAAGCAGATCCTGGAATAAAATAAGCCTAGATTCCTTCGCTGCCAATCACATGTTATGTTATGTTAAATGTAGCTTGTAAAGCGCACTGACACCGAAGCTTCCTGGCGCTGATGGACAGAACAGAGTGAGGGATGGGCATAGATGGCAAAATCTAAATGGGGGTAGGGAAGAGGTGAGTTTTTAGTGTTTTTCTGAAATTCAGAAGGGAGGAGCAGGATTTGATCGGAAGAGGGAGGAGGTTCCAGAGCACAGGGGCTAAGTGAGAGAACCGGCGTCCGCCGAACCTCTTGGTTTTGTTCTTGGGGGTTATCAGCAAGTTGCGGTGAGCGGATCGAAGATTGCGTGTGGGACAGTGAGGACGGATGAGAGATTTTGGGAAAACAGGGGAAGGGCAATGGAGTGCCTTAAAGGTGAGGCAAGCTACCTTGAAGGCAGCCCTTCGATCGACCGGGAGCCAGTGCAAGTTTTTAAGCAGAGGTTTGGCTGATTGCCATCTAGGTGTTCCGTGAATCAGACGGGCAGCCTGGTTCTGGACGATTTGAAGGCGTTGAGTCAGGTATTGTGGCAAGCCGTGGTAGATGGCGTTGGAAAAATCCAGACGGGAAAGTACCAACGAGATGACAGTTTGGGTGAGTGCCGCTGGGGGGAGAAAGTGGCGGATTTTATGGATCCTCCGTAGTTGGTACATACAGGAGGAAACCACCGCTCCAACTTGAGCCCTGAGGGAGAGCTCGGTGTCTATAATGACGCCCAGACTTTTTACTGTTTTTGCTGAGACGGGGGGGAGCCAAACTCTGGAGGCCAGAACTGTGGACCCCAGTGGGTGGAACTGAGTCCAGGAAGTAGGAGCTCTGTTTTACCGGGGTTCAACTTCAGTTGGTTCTGGTTCATCTAGAGTTGGATATGGGTCATGGCTCCGTGAAAGGTTTTAACAGCATGTGGTGAATTGAGGGAGAAGATGATTTGGAGATCGTCAGCGTAGTTATAAGTGACGATGTCCCATATCAGGAGTGACTGGATGAGTGGCCGGAGGTAAAGATTGAAGAGGAGCGGGGAGAGGGAAGAACCTTGAGGGACACCACAGGATGTGAGGGTTTTTTTGGCATTGTAGGGGCCGAGGCGAACCGCCTGTGTTCTCCCCGTTAGGAAGGACCTGACCCACTCAAGAGCGACGCCCTGGATGCCCGCCTGCTCGACACGGTGGAGAAGGATGTTATGATCCACCGTGTCGAACGCGGCCGACAAATCCAGTAAGACGAGGGCTTGGGGGTTTCCTGCGTCCGCGTTACTTCTGAGTGTGTCGAGGACTGCCAGAATGACGGCTTCTGTGGAATGGGCGGGTCTGAAGCCGGCCTGGGTTGGTACGAGATAGCCGGAAGATTCTATAAAACTGGACAGGCAGCGAGTGACGTGAGCCTCCAAGAGTTTAGAAAAATAAGGGAGGAGGGAGATGGGGCGGTAATTCGATGGCTCCTCCATGTCGGCCCCAGGTTTCTTTAGGAGGGGTACCAGGATGGCTTCCTTAAAGGAAGAGGGGCAGGTGCTGCTGCTGAGGGAGCTATTAAGTAGATGTAAAATCCTGTCAGGTAGATTAAGACATATGCTCCGCAAGACAGACGGTGGGCAGCGATCGTTCGGGGAACCTGATTTCTCCCGAGTAGCTAGTTCCGCCAAAGAGGAGGAATCTAGGATAGGAAAGGAAGTGAGAGACAAGGGGTTGTTAAAGAAATTATCCGGTAGTGACAGTGGGGGAAGTGGGGGAATGGATTTTTTGATAATGGAAACTTTTTCTAAGAAAAAAGAGTTCAAGGTGTCACAGGCCTCCTGAGTGGGGGTCTGGGCTGGGAGGGTCCTGTCGTCTGTGGTTAGCTCGTTCAATACTCTGAACACCTCCTTAGATTTGTTGGGTGCCAGAGAGATCCTGTTGGCGAAGTGCTCCATTTTTGCTGAACAGATAGCTGTTTTAAATTCTTTGCGGGTGGTCAGGTAGGATTGTTTGGCTGGGTCAGAGTAATCGTGTCTCCAGATACGTTCCAGCTGGCGAATTGTTAGTTTCTGCCTGCTCTCTCCGAAACAGCGAATGTCAACCAGGCTGCAAAAAGCTTTGACTCAGCAATCACTGGACATTATTGCCCCCAAGAAAATAACTAAATGTCCGAAGAAACTATCCCCATGGTTCCCCCTGATCTAAAAAGTGAAAAACTTATCGTAAGGAAGGCAGAATGCAAATGGAGACATACGAAAAACATCATGGATAGGCAGCACTATAAAACTTTACACCACCATTACATGGAAAGCATTGCGATAATCAAAAGAGCATATCTAGGCAATTGAATGAACCAAGCTGCAAACTCTCATAAGGAACTATATAAGGTTGTGAAGGAATTCACCAACCCCGCCTTCCAGCCTACTATCTCAAACCGACCGCCTTCCAGGAATGGGTTGACTACCTCTCAGATTTTTTAATTACCAAAATAAATTATATCCATAAAGCATTCCCTCTAACAAACAATACTCCACCACAGCAAAAATCCGCAGTAACACTCCCCAGCCCTGTCAACTACCTGAAAAATGTCAATGCAATAACAGAGGAAAGCACCTCTGTAACACTTAGGAAGATGCAATCCGGTTCGCTTGCGGATCCAGCATCCCCACAAATGTTAGCTAAAATTGAACAAATTCTCATCCCCAAATTAACCAAAATCCTCAACTTATCACTAGCACAGTCAATAGTTCCTTCTCAATTGAAGGAAGCCGTGGTGAGGCCAATCATGAAAAAAACATCTGCCGACCTCAAACAACTATCGAACTACAGGCCTGTCTCACTGCCCCCACTTTTTTGGAAAGTAATGGAGTCAATGATCAATAAGCAATTATCAAATCATCTAGAAAACAATAAAATCCTTGACCCGTCACAGTCAGGCTTCCGATCCCATCACAGCTCGGAAACGGCTCTGGTCGAGATTGCCGACAACATCAGGCTCTCTGGATGCCAGGAAGTCCGCCATCCTAATCCTGCTCGATTTGTCAGCTGCCTTAGACACCATATCTAAAATGGCACCCTATGTAAAATGGCAATAAATAAATGTTAAAAAAATAATTCTTGGCAGAGCCAGGAGACACAAGACAATAGCGAGGTTTCCTTGAACCAACTGTACAACGTGGTTCTGTGGCTCTGCTGTCTGCAAACGCACCTCAGTGAGGGCATTAGCTCAAGGCAAGCTGCGAAGTATGTACCTACAAGCTGTCCCTAGGCGTAACCTGTGTATTTGAAGTTCTGGTCCACCTAGAAGGGGAAAAAGGGAGTGTGCCTACCACCTGTCCCTGTACTGTACATTCATGGCAGAGCAAGGAGATACAAAACGAGAGACAGGTTACCTTGAACCAACTGTACAAAGTGGTGCTTTGGCTCTGCCGGCAGCAAAAACACATCAGTGAGGGCATTAGCTCAAGGTAAGCTGCAAAGCATGTACCTACAAGCTGTCCCTCGTCTAAACATGTGTTGTTGATTGTTGTCGAAGTGCTGGTCTACCTAGAAGGGGAAAAAGAGAGAGTGTGTGCCTACTGTACATTCATGGCAGAGCAAGGAGATACAAAACGAGAGGCAGGTTTCCTTGAACCAACTGTACAAAGTGGTGCTGTGGCTCTGCCGGCAGCAAACACACCTCAGTGAGGGCATTAGCTCAAGGTAAGCTGCAAAGCATGTACCTACAAACTTTCCCTAGTCTAATGATATGTTGTTGATGGTTGTAGAAGTGCCTGGTCCACCTAGAAGGGGAAAAAGAGAGTGTGCCTACAACCTGTCCCTGTTCTAAACATACTTGGCATAGCCAAGAGACACACAAAACGAGAGGCAGGTTGCCTTGAACCAACTGTACAAAGTGGTGCTGTGGCTCTGCCAGCAGCAAAAACTCCTCAGTGAGGGCATTAGTTCAAGGCAAGCTGCCATAAACCTACAAGCTATCCCTAAGCTAAATGTGTAGTTGACTATTGTTGAAGTTCCAGGTCCACCTTGGAGGGAAAAAAGAGTATGTCTATAACCTGACCCTATGCTCCTCTTGTTGAAAGAGTAAAAACTAGATCCGGATTCCTAGAGCGTATACCAAGATGCTTCCCAGGAGGTCCACAGATTTGGTATACCTTCTTTTTTTTTTTTTTTTTTTTTTTTTAAGAATTTTTTATTTGCATCAAAGGGTCACATAAACAATAATAGACAATTCATTTTCCAACAAAAGAAGACAGAAGCAAAAATTAGAAGATATCAATATTCCATAATTACATTCAAATAAAGATAAACGTATCATTACTTGTACAGTGCAAGGCATACAATAAAGGATCAGAAAACTTGTTTTTTTTTTTTTTGACAGACCTACTAAGACATAAATAGGCCCCATATTCTGTCAATTTTTCGCCTGGCCTGCACTCCTCTAGAATCTGCAATAGCGACTTCCATACTATAAGTTTCAGTTACTAACCTCCACCATTCTAGAACTATTGGTGGGTTCTTTTCAATCCAAGCTCTAGCAACAATTAGCCTTCCACAAGTAATTAAAACATTCAGCAGATCTTTAAACCTATCCCCCCCACTAATGCCTACGCAAACGTCTGTATTTGAGAGTAAAAAAGGTTGCTCCAGCCTCTCAGTAATAACCTTAGTTATTCCTTCCCAATATTCCTTAAGATAAGGGCAAGTACGGAACATGTGAACAATATCAGCCCCCCTCAGATCACATTTAGGGCATTTCGTTTTGTCTGAGTAAGTATTATTTGTTGACCATTTAAGTATCCTGTCCGGCGTATAATATAATTGACATATTGTTTTAAACATCTGCAGTTTTAAGCTGGATGATAGCACTGTTCTGTTTAGGCTTATAAGTGTTTTAGTAATCAGATCTGTAGGGATATTTATGGCCAGTTTCCTATTCCATTTCTCGGTTAAAATGGTAAAGTCACTGGTCTTGAGATCAGAAAAGAGCTTGTAGCCCAAACTTATGAGAGATTTATCATCATCCCTATAAATGCAGTCCCATATCTCAGATTCTGGGATTATGGTAAGTTCTATTTTTTTCACCAGATAATCTCTGATCTGATAATACTTAAACCTAGCTGTTTCTGGTAGGTTGTAGCATAGTTTCATTTTATCAAAAGCCATAAAGCCAAGATTGTCATATAAATCCCCCAGAGATCTAATACCATAGTTTAAAAACACTTGACAAGCTACATCATGAAAAATATTAGGAAATCCGGGGTTCCCCCAAATAGGTGTTTGGCTATGAAAAAGAGAGGTATTGCATTTAGCCATAATAGATCGCCAAATGCTCATAGTATCCTTAATGGTCTTGAATTTTACCCTTTTAAAATAATTGGGGTCGTTCATCCTATACACAAACATATTGACATCTAGTCCTAGTAAAAACTTGTGAAAATATGTGCATTTATCCAGAGCGACTAAGCTGCGGATCCGAGTCGAAAATGCAGACCAATAATATAATTTGAAGTCCGGAAGTAACAGTCCACCTTGACTAAAGGGAAGTTTAAGTAATGATAGAGCACGCCGGGCCTTTTTATACCCCCATATAAAGCTGCCAATTATGCCTTCTAACCTAGAAAAGAAAGAGTTATTGACACGTAGGGGGATTGTGCGAAACAGATACAGGAATTTAGGCAAGATTTTCATTTTTATTAAATTTATTCGACCAATGATATTGATAGGGAGTTTATGCCATCTCTTAAGTTGCATAGCAATTTCTTTTAATAAGGGCTCATAATTCAATCCTACTATGGAATCAATATCCGCACAAATTTTGACACCTAAGTAGGTGGCTATATCGCTAATTCCAAAGACGGGGGTAGTAGCTTGATAGTTCATGACTACTTGGGTTTTGGTGGAATTAAGTTTGTAGCCAGAAACTGAGCCATAAATGCCAGCCTCTTTTAATATACCCTCCATAGTCTTAGCAACGTCAGGGGTGAAAACAGCTATGTCGTCAGCATATACCGTGATATCCAATTTCTCTAATCCGTTAAAAAGAGGGGAAATTAAAGTTTGATGTTGTAGAGCAATTAAGAAAGGCTCTATTGCAAGAGCAAAAAGTAGAGGTGATAAAGGACACCCTTGCCTTGTCCCTCTTTTGATAGGGAACAAAGAAGAGCATTTTCCCATATAGGAAACCTTCCCCATTGGATTATCATATAGAGATTGGATCCATCGTAATTGTTTTTCTTTAATCCCGAATGCTTTTAATGTGGCCCACAAAAAACCCCACCCCACCCGGTCAAATGCCTTTTCAGCGTCTAGTAAGATCATACCGAGTGGGGTGTGTTTAATCCGTGCCGCATCAAAGGCTGAAATAGCCATATTAATGTGTGCTGTGGTGTCCCGTTTCGGGATGAATCCATGTTGTTGGGGAGAGACAAGTTGGGACATATATGGAGCTAATCTAGTAGCCAATATTTTAGCGAAGATTTTGGCATCACTGTTAATAAGGGAAATAGGCCTATAAGATCCCCTCTCTTGTGGTGCTTTACCTTTTTTCAAAAAGAAAATAATTTGGGTCAGATTCCACGATCTGGGTGCTTGTTGCCCATTACCAATAGCGCTGATCACATCAGCAAATAGTGGTAATAGCTCTTCAGTGCAATATTTATACATTTCCAAGGGGATAAGATCTTCCCCGACCGCTTTACCCATTGCCAGAGAATTTATTGCACCCCTCACTTCTAAAAGCGTGATCTCGGCCTCTAATTGAGCTGATTGGTCTGAATTTAAGTGCTTAACTTTATTAACATCAATATAATCCTTAATACATTCATCTAAAATAACAACTTCCGGTGTATAAAGAGTTTGATAAAAGGAGGCAAACTGTTGTAAAATTGATTTTGGATCAGAGAATAATTGATTGTTGTCCCCTTTAATTTCTTTAATCATGTTAATGGAGCGATCTTCCGCAACTTTGTAAGCTAGCAACTTCCCAATTTTATCTCCACTTTCATACTGTTCCATATGATACTTTCTAAGTTTATTAATACTTTTATCCCTCAGAAGGTTTTTAATTATTGCTTTTAGGTCGATTAATCTGAGGTTCAAATCTTCTAAATTTGAGACATTGTTACATATGGCCTCAGATATCTGGAGTTCGATATCCCTTATTTCATTTAACCTTTGCTGATTAGTATTTCGAAGTTCTTTATTTTGTCGCCATATGTATTGTTGAGTAAATCCCCGTACACTAGCTTTGCATGCATCCCAGACTATCCATGGTAAGCTTGATTGTCTGTTAATGTCAATAAATTCCTTTATATGCTCCCTAAGCAGATTTATAAACATGGTGTCAGAGAATAAATAGCGTGGAAAGGAGAAGGAGCGAGTATTATTTTCCTCCGTTATAAGTGTAAATGTTATAGAAATCGGATTATGATCAGATGTCACCCTTGGGTATATATCCATTGAGCATTTACATTTATCAAGACTCAAACCTGATGCCCAGATCATATCAATACGTGAGCACACCTTATGAGCCGTAGAATAGAAAGTATATCCACCTGTATCAGGATATAAAGATCTCCATACATCTTTTAGAAGATGAATTGCTGCCAAATCCAAAATTGCCGCCCTAGTTTTCCTCATCCTTTGAAAAGCATTTTTCCTTGTAATATCCAATTTATAATTCATTATACAATTAAAATCTCCTAGCACCATTATCTCACCCCTCCATCCCAATAATTCCATGTTAATTTGGTCAAAAATTAAAGGTTCATCTTGATTAGAAGCATAAACTCCACATATTGCAAGTCGAAAATTTTCTAGTTTTATCTGCGCTATCGCCCATCTCCCCGCTTTATCGGTTAAAGTCTTAATTATTTCACATTTCAGCCCTTTATGTTTTAAAATTGCTACCCCCCTAATAGAAGCATTGAATTCCGTACTAACTATAAGATCAAATCCTAGTTGTTTAATACATTTTTTGTCCTTATAGGGAATATGTGTCTCAGTTAGGACTACTATTTGTGGACTATACATCCTGAGTTCCTCGTAGACAAGCCGGCGTTTAATTTTGTTGTTTAATCCTGAGACATTCCAGGTTAAGCACTTTATTAAATGCATCCTAAATTATATATTTCCTTCCCTATGTAGCCTGTGTAACCAAAAAAAACACAATCAGAGTCTTGTACAGTTTCTTAATTTTTTCCTTGTCATTCTTGTGCCCTTTGATGCAATTTTTGCCCCCAACCATAACTACCCTTTGCCCACCCCATATTCTGATATTACCTCCCCCCACCCCGTGTTTACCTGTGGATCCCCCCTTCCTATTGACTGCCGTTCACTTGGCAGTATGTGGGTGGAAAGGACGCTTATCGGGTCCAGGTACTATAGTTGATCCGTGCCATACAGTCCAACATATATTTCTCACTGACTCTCTTTTGGTTATTTCAATATCATGTAAGCATTAAATTCATGCCCTGCCAATTAATATATATAGTGAGAAGCTAGAAGAAAGAGAAAAATTACATCAATGTTTACTTCACATTAATCTTAAATTCAATCAAACCAATCATCATTTCCCAGTTTTCCAGGAGGTAATTGCTTTTTCAACCTCAGCTGCGTCAAAGAAAAAATATGAGTGACCATTTTTGATCACTTTAAGCTTTGCAGGCTCTTGCAGATAAGCTTGAAATCCAAGTTCTTTAATTGGATCTATAAACTGTTTTAGCTTCCACCTTTTCTCCAATGATATCTTACTTAAATCCGATCTCACAAAAAAGGTGACTGACTCAATAGTGACTGGGGTATTGGGCCGTGCTTTCAAAGAAATGGCCTGTCGAAGCAGAAAGTTGCCAATGTGAATCAAAATAGGTCTTGGAAATTTCCCACTCTTATCTCTCTGGAATAAGGGTAAACGATGCGCCCGTTGGATCTGTGAATCCCAGTCCCAGTCAGAGAGGTCAGGGAAGGCCTTCTGAAACAGGTGGGTAATGTATGCCCTTGGATCTGCCCCCTCTGCTCCTTCCGCAATACCAAAAACACGGAGATTCTGCCTTCTACTCCTGTTTTCCAAATCCTCAAGTTTGGCCTGCATCTGAGTTATTTGCAAATCGTGTCTATTCAGCTCTACTTCAGAATTTTCTGATCTCTCTTCCGTAGTGGCCACTCTCTGCTGCAGTTCTTCAATGTCCTGTGACACCGCTCCCAGTTTACACGCCATCTCCTGTAAAGAAGTTTGAGTTCTGCTGTTATCATCTCTCATCTGCTGGTAGTGAATTTTAGCCTCTTGTTTTTGTTCGTTTAAGAGGTGTAGGATTGTCTGAAAAGAAGCAGTCACTTCACCCTGCGGTACCCATTCAGTAGCCCCGGTAGATAAGGTTAAAGTACTGTCACCCCTACACTCAGCTAGAATAGGTTCACCTAGCAGGGCCCTAGCAACCTCAGGAGTAGTGGCCATCGGTGTTTCGCACATATCATCACTTAGGCTAACGCTATTACTGATATCATTGTTATCAATTAACCCGGTAACTGAAGCTAAGGTGATATTATCTTCAATAAGTTTCAAGGTAGGTACAGAGTACTCAGGCTGTGGCAAATCCTTGGTGTTAGCTTCAATACCAGCTCCAATGTTAGCTTGCTTTGTTTTTTCTGTAAGAATAGGACTGGATGGAGTATCCCCTTTTGTTTTATCCGTGGGTACAGTGATTACATCATTGGGACTATTGCCAGACAGACGTAAAGCCATGGTTTTTACGCCTCCTTTAGCCTGCACCCACTGTCTGATAGGACTATTTTCAGCGATAGCCTTCAGGGCATTTGCCTTTGGTTTGCCCACCATTTTAGCCACCTTATTCTTACTTTTCCCTTTGGGCTTTTTGAATACTGTTTTGTTTTTTTCCTTAGTCGTACTTAAGGGTGTGTTGCTCCCCTGTTCATTGACATCCATGTATTCCTCATCTGTCCCACTTATTTCGGCGTTGACATCATTCACAGCTCCTTCCGTTTCACTAGCCTCCCCAGCACAACTTTTATCAAGTGATACACTAGTAGTATTAGTAATTGCTGTGGAGTTTTTAGTGCATTCTGAAGACTGGTTTGTTGCAGGGTCACTATGAAGGGTAGGAGTGCTGCTAATATTTTCCGTTGAAATAGTGGTGGTACTAACGTTGGGATCAAAATCAGCAGCATTTTCCGTTATCACAGTGGCTGAGGTCAGTATCCCAGTATTACCCTGTGCTGCAGGGGCTGCAGGGGCTGAGTTATCACCAGTAGCTGTGTTCGTAGTATTTTGAAAAGATTTCCCGGGGTCTTTTAAATTATTCTGCTCTCTTACCACCCCATCTGCAGCATTACCTCCCTTCTGACCCTTATCCATCGTATTACCTTGTGTTTTTCCATCCGCTTCTACTTCTACTGCTGCCGCTTCTACTGCTGTTGCTGCAGTGCCGGTGCCTGCTCCGTTCAATATCTCCTGCCCGGTACTTTGCGCAAAGCTCAGCGCCATGTCCATGGTGTTTTTCTTGATTGCCAGGATCTCATTGATAGCTGTAACCGACAGCGAGGCCGCTGCTGCCGCTCCTCCTCTCCCGCTCGCGCTCGCTGTGGTGTTGCGCGTTGTCCGTGTGGGTGGTTTCGGCGCCATCCTGCCGCTCGCTCTCTCCAGCTGGGCTGCTGCCGGTGCTGTGGGGGAACGCAGGCCTGACCAGCGGATCGCCGCCAGAGGTGAAGTCGATCCCAGCCTGATCCACGTTGACGGGTTTAGCAAGCCTTGCCAAGACCTTCCTGTGACTTGCTGCCGCTGCTGTAGTGCCTGGTCTACTCCGGCAAGTTTCTTGGCAGGTTTCTTGGCAGCAGTAAAAGAGAAAAGTTTTTGAAAACGGCTCCGAATTTGCCGTAATCTCCACATACCCCGCTGCTCACGATATTGCTGTGACCTTCAATAGCCTTCGGGTAAGATTCTTCCGTGCTCTGCTATGTAGTACACAAGCCGGTTACCGCTTTGAACCTGGACCCGACATCAGCGCTTCCACTCCTGGCGGTGTCAATCCGCCATCTTAATACTTCTCAAAACCACAGATTTGGTATACCTTCTAGTCACCGACTTACCTGCATGATGTTTCTTAGGGAACAGCCAACAGTCTTTCCAACATGACGTGATTGTTAATCTTTTTCACCTTCATCACAGACACCATAAAAGTGTTCTCATGAGTACGGTTTACACCTTGTGTACAAAAAACATATTTTAATGATTAAATACTACTAGTCACACATCCCCAAATCGCACCCATCTATTTATTTGATACTCGCCCCCTTACTGTGCAGAGATGGATTGTAAGTAGCATTTTCAGAGGCAGAGCATCCCTCCAGAAACTCTCATGCAAAACACAGTTGGTGTTAGTGAAACCATGTAGTGCTAAACCAAGGGCAAGAAAATCACTTCCAAAAAGACATTGGTCACCATCTCTCACCCCCACATCAAACGTGACTGACTTTCCACTGGTTAATATCCACCCACTTGTCAGTCAACACAGTATGCTTCTCCGTATCCTTTTCTGATAAGTTAGACTGCTATTTATTAAGCAGAGTAGAGCAGTTCCATTTACTCTGCACTGTCCGCAAAGTCATGCAAGGCTAAGCTCGTTGTTTATCCAAGCTGAGATCAAAAGATAGTCACAAAACAGGACCCTTCCTGCTGGACTAACACCCCTCTGACAATCTCCCTTACAGCAAGATACCAAGAGACCAATGCTTGCGTCAGGTTCACTAAACAAGTCATGTAGCAAGAGGCACAAAGTCAGATGCCTTTGCAGGATATCAGAAATCCATGTTATGTGATGTTATTCCGGAAGGTATCCCGGTGCTGAAGCAGGAAATGGTTTGGCCAGAGTAGGGGCTCGGTGTCGAGTCAGGTTTTCAGTTTCTTATGGAATTCAAGAACTGAAGAGGTGGCTGTGATGTGCAGCGGCAGATCATTCCAGGCTTTAGAAGGGAGTTAGAAGGCATGACTGCCAGATCTGCTTATGTATATGCAGGTGTGTGTGCGAGTAGGAGTGAGGCTGGGTGGAACTTTCTGATAAGTGTGTGGGAGTTTATGTGGTTGTTGAGGTATGTGGGGCTGTACCTATATTAGGCACCTTCGAGTGTAAGAACTAACTGAAATAAAAGAAGACATATGGTGCATTACTTTGGGACACTATCAAAAGATAGTGTGTGGAGGAATCAAAAGATGTGGGGTGGGGCGTTCCTTGGTAATGATGCCTGGCACTGCGCCAGATGTAACGGCCCTCCATTGAATGTCTAATGCTATGGAACCGGTAACTAGTTGGTGCATGCAAAGGCTATACACTTTCACTCAAGTAGCAAGGAAGAACAGTACAATATTTGCCTTGTAGTACAGGAGGCAGGGTGTGCGTGTGACCCGAGCAAAATCCATGATTTGCCGAGGTCACATCAAGCACTGTCTCTGGGGCTTACACCACTGTAAGGAGGACTTCAGCAACCAATAGCTGTGTAAAGCTAAAGAGCCTATACTTCCCCATCCCCAACCAGTGCACAGGCACTGTGCTGCTGCCTATGAATGTAAGCTGCCAACAGTTTGAAAAGGCTGAGATGGGCAGGAATATACATGTTTGTGACAGAGCACCCTATCCATGAAACTGTAAATCATACCTGCAGTTTATAAATGGCTAACAGACAAACCAGGGGACAGCACCGTCCCAATGAACAAATGCCAAATGGTCAAATGACAAAACGAAGCACTGGGAAACAAGAGGCTATAACAATCTAGAGGGCAAAGGGAACCCAAATCTGATTGTCCAGCCAGTCCAGCTAGACACTTTCCTATCAGAACAACTGGCCCTACCCTGTGGTGTCCCTCAAGGCTCATCCCTCAGTCCAACCCTATTTAATATCTGTGTCACTGATTTGGCAAGGGTAATTAAAGATTGGGGGATGACCCTAACATCTTATGCTGATGACACCCAGTTAGTTCTTACCATCAAGGAGAACGGAGAGAAAATAGCAGCCAACTTTCAGCAAGGTATGATGGCCATCAGTAATTGGATGTTGGAAAACTGCCTCAAATTAAACTCCAATAAAACTGAGGTCATGACCTTTGGCAAGCTCACTCCGACTTGGTCTGATACATGGTGGCCCACGAACCTAGGCCCCCCCCCCTCCCATCTACCAAGGTTAAAATCTAGGAGTTCTCTTAGACAACAAACTCACTTTTTCATCCCACGTTAATTCCATTGCTTCCTCATCATTTTTTAAACTGAAAGCAATTAAAAAGATCCTTCCTTTCCTCCCTCCCAATTCTGGTAAAACACTGGTCCGCAAATACCGTCGAGACACCATCGATTATAAACTTGGCGAAGTTTATAATTGGGCAGAAGTATACGCGAGAAGAAAACAAAATCGCCAATACACACAACAAACGGACACATCATCCTCGGATACAGATGCCACATTAGAAACATCTAGGAGGACACCTATGGCACAAAAACCGTCCACAAGTTCAGATAAAGCACCTCAACCTTTTTTAGAGGTAGGCCCAAACGCAGGGGACGACCCAGGAGGTCAAGAAGGAAGCCACGCACAAGAGAAGGAGAAGGACCCCCCACAAACTCGGAATGCAGCCACGAGGAAGGACAGAAAGAAGAATCGTTAGATAATTTGGTCATCAATATCTCTAACATCAAACTCACCAAACTACAAACCAAAATCCTTCAAAAAGGGACATCGTTTGTGCCCACAGCACACACTAACAATTTGGAATTAAACATTAGCCTTTTCAAACTCATGAGGAAATTGAGACTACGCCATTTTTTCACTAATGTTGTAGCGGAACACCAAGATCGAAAAGAAGATTCTCTCAAAGGTCTCACTACTACTAGCACATACATTGCTCCCATCAGCCATAAAACATTAGATCTATTCGAACAAATGGTAAAACAGGATTTAAACAAAATCAACTACCGGCGAAGAACAAAAATCAAAATTCTCACACAAAAAGAATATGCCATTCTTCAAGCTATAGCTAATAACCAAAGCATCATTTGTCAAAAAGCGGATAAAGGTGGAGCTCTTGTTGTTATGAACAAAGATTACTACAACTCACAAGCCTTATTGCACCTCGAGGATGAAAATACCTACATGGAACTAAATTCTAATCCCACTAAAGAAATTCAAATGACACTCCAAACCATCATACAAGATGCTATGTCAAGAGGATGTATAGATGACAAAATAAAGAAATATCTAACAACAGACCATCCTAAGGTACCAGTGTTTTACCTTACCCCAAAAATTCACAAAGACCCAATCAAACCTCCATGCCGTCCGATCGTTTCCACTTGTGGGAGTATTCATGAACCGGTGGGATAAATATCTTCAACCTTATGTTGTCACAATGGATTCCTATGTTAAAGATCCCACAGATTTCTTGACTACATTGAATAAAGCAAACCTTGACACAGATGAAGAAATTATCATGTGCACTATAGATGTCCAAGCACTCTATACTTCAATACCGCATAACATGGGAATAGAAGCTACAGAAGAAGCATTGCTTCACATGGATTATGAAGAACCCATGAAAGTGTTTTTATTGGAGCTACTAAACTTTACACTGATGCACAGTTATTTCAGATGGGAAAATCAAGGGTATCTCCAAAAATCAGGTACATCGATGGGGAATCCAGCAGCGCCTTCATATGCAAATATTTTCATGCATAAATATGAAAACACCCACATTCTACAGAAAGACCAATGGAAACAAAATCTACGCTTATACCTGAGATTTATCGACGACATTTTTATACTATGGAGCGGTACAAAGGAAAACTTAATCTTCAACATTCAACAACTAAATGAAGTAGACCAACGAATACAATTCACCTATGAGACTTATGACAGCAGAATTAACTATTTGGATGTAACAGTCATCAAAAGAACAGGTAACAAAATAGAGACTACACTCTATACAAAATCAACAGATCGGAACAATTTGTTAACATACCAGAGCTTCCATCCATCTCCACTTAAACAACACTTGCCATACTCACAACTCTTGCGTGTAAAGCGAATCGTCTCAGACCCAGAGGAAGCATTGACGCAATCACAAATCATGCTACAAAAATTTTAAAAAAGAGGATATCCAGATACGGTGTTAAACTCAGCCCTGGAGAGAGCTCAACTGAAAGACAGAGAGACTTTACTTTCAACATCCACAACTAAAAAAGAAACCAAAATAACATGTGTCAGCAAATTCTCCACAGCGAGTCCAATATTAAAAAAAACTATCAAAAAACATTGGCGAATATTACAGACAGAACCAGACTTCAATAACATTTTTGCTGATGAACCACTATTCGCATACACTAGAGCAAAAAATCTAGGAGAAATTATCAAACATACCACAGTGTACAAACCGAATGTCAAATACAAAGGCACTATTCCATGTAAAAATTGCAGCAACTGCCATAATATAATGGAAGGCAATACCATAACGCATCCGATGAGAGGAAACAAAATCAAATTACACGTTACTGCAACCTGTGACACCAAAAACATTATATATATGATGAAGTGCCCTTGCGGGAAAGCATACATCGGACAGACAGAACGGAAATTCAAGATAAGGCTCACAGATCATAAAAGTAACATTAGAATGAAAGTTTTGAAATCAGCAGTAGCAACCCATTTTATTGAACACAATCATCAAATCAATCAAATCAAGGCATGCATCCTAGAAGTTGTGGAAAGAAGTGAAGAAAGAGACAATAAAAAAACTCTCCTGAAACGTGAGAACAACTGGATATATTATTTACAAACATTAAGTCCTAATGGGATTAATGAACGGACAGAATTCAGCTGCTACTTATGACCACATGCTACTTTACATCATATATAATACCTGATATTGTGCTGTGAGACCATTGTATATGCACCATTTTAAATGTATCTGTATTCAGTTATGATTTATCCATTATTAATTAGGTTGTTTTTGCAATTGACATGTATTTTGCTTGCCATCATTCACCGTATACTCATTGTTGTTCACACTCGTATGTTTATAAAGCTTTATTCACAACTCGATTGTGAACATTCACATTCTGAGCATCCGGCTCCTTTAAGAGATCATGCGCGTAGCTAACGTTTTAAAACACACCCCCCATACGTCAGATGCGAACTTCTTTCGAACCGAAGGAGAAACACACCTCAGCGCCATAAGACGTTACGAAAATAATATTCGGTAAGCAGCCAAAGCGGAGCGCAGCAACCTTTTGAAACCAGCGCGTAACTTTTCGTATGGTTTAGATAATTCTTGTATCTTTAATACCATAGCTATAGATACCAGATAAGGTTGGACATATGGCACATTATGGCATACAAAGTGAAGGATAGTATTAGGAGTTGGAAAAACAATGTTGGTGATTGCACAAGTGATTTTTTATTTAACTTGTTTTTATTTAACTTGTTGATGTTCATTTAACGCACCGATGTTATACCGCATAGAGTTGACAATTGTAACACGTTAATCATTTAATGTTGCACAAAATAGTGATGGTTACATCATTTGTTTCACAGACTTCCCCGATGAAGGCCAGTCGGCCAAAATGCATTGGAAGACATAATTGTGTTGGATATATGAAAATTCAATCAGTCGAATAGTCGAGTTTTGATACTCAATGGATAACTATAAAATACAATTGAGTAATTGCATTGAACTGATGCCATAAGTATGAATAAAATACTTGCAAAATCGAGAAGCGTATTGACAACCTTTGTTTGAAAACTTTATTCTACAAGAATCAGCTGGTGTTTCCAGCAATTACCCACCAGTGCCATAGGAGACACTGACACAGTTTGTGTCAGTGCGGTCTAGAGTTATTGTCATATACTCCCGAGCGGGGAGTATTCCTCATGAGCACGGTATACGCCTTAAAAATCATCAAAAAAACAACGCAGTGCACGGACAGTATCCATAGAAAACACTGGTCACCTCATTCATCATGTCCTCAGTGGACTACTGTAACGGACTCTTGGTCAATGCCCAAGAAAAGGTCATAAAAAACTGCAGTATATACAGAACGCCGCGGCCAGACTGCTTTCGAACACCCCTAAATTCAAACCTATTGCTGACACCATAAAAAAATACCATTGGCTCTCAGTCAAAAATAGGATAAAGTTTAAGGCGCTCTGTATCGCCTACAAAGCCACGCACAAATAAGGCCCGCGTTTTCTCATCGACCATTTCAAATTCCATGCTCCTAATCGATCACTCCGATCAATGAACAATCTCACCATGACGGTTCCCCGCACCAGAACAGTGGCCTGGGGTGATCGCAGCTTTTACGTTTCGACGGCAAAACTCTGGAACTCCCTTGATCCAGACATTAGGTCTGCTCCCACTCTGACTGTTTTCAGGAAAAAAATAAAAACATGGCTTTTTAACCAGTAACTTATATTCCCTTTCATTCTGCCCTCATTCACAGCGCCGAGACGCCCTTGGGCAATTGTTCGCGCTCAACAAATCACATAAATAAATAAATAAATAAATTGAATTTATGCTGAAATCTGACCCACTCACTAATCATTTTTCTGAAAGCAAAAATATTAACCGGCATGAAACAAACCAGGGGCTACAAGATGGTACATCTTAAAACCAAAATGGGTTTGGAGCAAAGTGTCTCTCTCCAAAAGTTGAACGCACAGCTCAGTCCTTCAGAAATCAACCACAATTTATTCTATTTAAGCCAATTTTATTCCAACTTATTCCATATAATTATATATTCCTTAATTAATGTGCATAGACATCTGCGGGTGGGCGGGGTACTTACATGAGTTGTTTGAATAGGTTTTTGTAATATCATGCAAGTCAGTGTCATTGTAAAACATAGGCGCTAGATGCAACCGGAGCTTCCGAGGCAGCAAAAGCGGTGTGTTATGGAATTCGTAGGAACGAGGGAGTGGAGGTTCACATAATTGATTCATCAGGTGAGGCATGGCTACGCCACACGAACTGATAAGCGGGAAGTCAGTTAGAAGTGAGGCTTTGCTTTGCGGAATGGGGGACGAAGTTAAGAAGGCGCTTGCACAATCGGATAATTATGGTATGGAATAAATCAATGGGGTGCTGCTTAATGGTTACTATTAACTGTCAACAGCGTGGAGAATTAACTGATGGGTAACAGTCATCATGCCTTTTTTAAATAATAAGTGAAGAGGCAGAACAAGGGCGGGTTGTGCTACTTAGTGAAAGCTTATTCGGGCAACTGTTTTGAAATGCATATGTAAACATCAGTGCAGTTTAGAGAGAAAACGTTGACTAAAAGGTGTTTTTAAAAATATCGCATGCACTGTTTAAAGCAATAATTGATAGTATCTATGTACGGAGGTGTGAAGACAAAGTCTAACATTGATGTTTTTAAATTTGTTGTGAAACCCCTGACGAAGGGCTTAAAAAAGCCCGAAATGCATTGGAAGTAAAAGACTAATTACTGAAGATTATGAATGTACGTCTCGTGCAACAGAAAAAGGCCCGGATGGGCATATCTGCTGCATCAGAAACTTTGAAGTACAGAAGTGCCTCTCATGTGAAAGATGAAAAAGAACTGTTTAAATTATATGGAATAAGTTGGAATAAAATTGGCTTAAATGGAATAAATTGTGGTTGATTTCTGAAGGACTTAACTGTGCGTTCGACTTTTGGAGAGAGACACTTTGCTCCAAACCCGTTTTGCATTCCTATACATGTGGAAATTGGGCGGACCACGGAGCCGGGCTGCACGCTAAATGTTTAAAGAAAGAATAAAACTTCATGAGGAACAGAATTGGACTAACCCGGTGTGCACAGTCACCCTTTCTTGTATACATTTTAAAACCAACCAGCAGACGAATATTAATGCAAAATGTTTTAGTGCTGAATACTAATGCACAATGTTTTAGGACTACAAACACTGCAAACAGAACAGTCACAAAAAATCAGACTACTTCCAAAGCATCACTCAAAAAATAAAGCACAAACACAGAAACATTCTTATATGTTTCCAAATTGTTTTCTGGAATCTCACTAATGTGATTAAAAGAAAAGGAAAAGTGTCCGATACCCAAGAAGAAAACATGACCAACAAACTCTTCAAACAAAACGTTTTACAATTGCAGTTCCCCGCCAAAGAAAACCTAGGACCTCCAGACGTAAAACAGGGCGGACTAGCATCCAGTCATACAAGGGCAAGTGAAAACCATATGTTGAAAGAAAACCATGGCCTTGTTATGGTCTGTGGCTGGTATGCCAAAAAAAGACTATGTAGATTTCATTTCTTGCACTTTGTCAATGCGCTTACCTCTCTGAAAACTTACCCAACACAACCAAACGTCGACAAAACATTGCCAAACATTCAATCTGCGCCAGCTCACAACATTCAAGATACCATTACAAATCCCCCCAAACACCTACAATCACCCCCACCAGCCAGGTAAAAACATTTACACCGCACACCCTAAACAGCTAAATAGCACCCGAATGGCTCTGAAGACACTATGATACACCCAGAGACACCTGTATACACCCAAGGGAACAAAGACCAAGATCTCAGACATTACCAACATCATATACGTCCACATGCATATCCACAGAGAGCAACACCCAGTCTAACATGTCACAAACCAGTACATATGAAGCAACACTTATGAATATTCAAATACTCTCACAATTTATATACCGTGCTATTTGTAATGGAAATCACCTTCAACATAAGGGTAGGAAGAGGTTGATGGGGCGAGGCACAAGATCACAAAAACTCACCTGAGTGATAAAACCACCTACCTTTTCACCAGACTCTCCTCATACAACACAGCCTTGTGAATACATAGCTCCTTCCAACCCAAAAAGGTCTGCAACATTTAGTCGGTGAGCATGTTTCATTTTTGAAAAAAGGCTGGACTCCCACAATAATACATGTTCGAAACCTGGGGAAAGTGCAGCTCCAGTCTGACACTTTTCCTTAAATAAAAACATAATACTGCAAAGTGTACCTTGAAAATATGCAGCACAAGAATCCGGCTGCCCATTTGCTTCATGCAATTTTTAAATATGAATTCAATCAATCAATCAGGGGTTTGTTAAAGCGCAACTACTCACCCGCAAGGGTCTCAAGGCGCTGGGGGTGGGAGGGTGCAGGTTCCAGGCCAACAAGGAGGGGGACCGTCGAAGAGCCAAGTTTGAGGTTTCTTATGAAGATGGGGAGTGATGTTGTCTGTCTGAGGTGGAGCGGAAGGGCGTTCCAGGCTCTGGCAGCGGGGAAGGAGAGGGAGCGGCCTTCTGATCTGTTTTTTCTGGTGCGTGGGACCACGGCGTAGGAGAGCTGGGCTGATCTGGGGTCCTTTGGGGTGCGTGGAATTTGAGTCGGCTGTTTAGGTATGCTGGTCCAGTGTCGTGGATGGCCTTGTGTGCAGGAGCATCTTGAAGGTGACTCTTGCCTCGATGGGGGAGACAGTGGAGTGTGCGCAGGTGCCGGGCGATGTGGCAGTGTCTTGGCAGGTTGAGGACCAGCCTGCGGCTGCGTTCTGGATGTTCTGTAACTTTCGAGTGAGGTTTTTGTTTGTTCCAGCATTGAGTGCGTTGCCGTAGTCGAGTCTGCAGGTGATCAGGATGTGAGTGAGGGTCTTTCTGTGTTCGAAGGGTATCCATTTGAAGGTCTTATGTAGGAGGTGGAGGGTATGGAAGCAGGAAGATGAGACAGAGTTGATCTGGCGGTCCATTTTGAGCTCGGAGTCCAGGATGATTCCCAGGTTGCGTGCGTGGCCCGTGGGGGTGGGCCGGTTTCCGAGGGTGGGGGGCAACCAGGTGTCATTCCAAGCATTGGGGTTTGGGCCCAGGATGAGTACTTCTGTGTTGTCGGTGTTTAGTTGTAGGCAGCTGTGTTTCATCCATTTTGCGACGGCTTCCATGCCTTCTCGAAAGTGGTGTCTGGCAGGGTGAACAAACTTTACAACGAAACTTTTACAACGCACTACCATTACAACGCGGTCATTACAATGCAAACTATTACAACGCATTGCTCTGGGGGGCGCTCTAGGATAGGGAATAGGTTAATTTACTATCCAATAACCTTCCCTAGTGTCCACGGGGACTGGAGTTGGAATAGTAAATTAAACTATTCACTATCCAGCACCCCAAAGCGCTGTGCGTTGTAATGGACTGTGATGTAAAAACTGCGTTGTAAAGGCAGGCGTTGTAATAGCCTGCGTTGTAACGTCATACATCCGTCTGGCAGTGTTGGGTTTGTTGAATAGGGAGAGGATGAGTTGGGTATCGTCTGCATATGACACTATGTTGAGTCCGTAGGTTCTGGCGATGGGGGCGGGCGGGGCCATGTAGACGTTGAAGAGTATAGGGCTGAGGGAGGACTACTGAGGGACTCCGCAGGTGGTTGGTGTAGGGTCCGAGAGGAAAGGGGGGAGTCTGACCTGCTGCGTTCTATCGGAGAGGAAGGAGCTGACCCAGTTGAGGACCTTGTTCTGGATCCCTGCGTCGTGAAGTCTGCGTATTAGGGTGCGGTGGGAGACTGTGACCAATGCCGCTGAGAGGTTGAGGAAGATGAGGCCTACTGTTTATCCTTTGTCCAGTAGGATGCTGATTTAATCTGTTGTGGCAAGGATGGCAGTTTCTGTGCTGTGGTTTTTCCTGAAGCCAGATTTGGAGGAGTTGAGGATGTTGTGCTCATCGATAAATGTGGCGAGTTGGCAGTTGATGGCTTTCTCAATAACTTTCACAGGGAATGGGAGCAGGGAGATGGGTCTGTAGTTTTAGAGGTCGGTGATGTCTGCCGAGGGTTTCTTCAAGAGGGGGTTTACTTCAGCGTGTTTCCAGATGTCGGGGAACGTGGCGGTTGCCAGGGAGCAGTTGATGGTGTGGCGGAACATGGGTGCGATGGTGTCAGCGACTCTGTTGAAGATGTGGTGAGGGCAGGAGTCTGTGGGGGCCCCGGAGTGGATTGCGTTCATCGTCTTAAGTGTGTCTTCAGTGGTGAGGGCTGTCAATCGTTGGCTTCAGGGTGTCGGGGTGGTTGGTGGGGGTTGCGTGTGATGTTTGTCTTTGTTGACGTTGTTGTAGATGTTCTTGACTTTGTGGTGAAAGAAGGTGCTGAGTTTGTCGCAGAGGCCTTGTAATGGAGGGATGTCAGTCGACTTGCTGGTAGGTTAGGCGAACTCCTTGATGATGTTGAAGAGTTCTTTGCTGTTGTGTGCGTGTGTGGAGATTTTGTCTTCAATCGCTTTTTTCCTCGTTTTTCTGATGAGTTAGTGGTGGGCGTTGTTAGTGGATCTGAAGTTGTTGTGAGAATCTGTGGATTTGGTGTTCCTCCAGGACTTTTCGAGGCGCAAGCAGGTGCACCTGGACTCTCGAAGTTCGGTGGTGAACCATCTGGCTTTCTTGGCATGGGTGTTGTTGTTTTTCTTGAGGAGGGCTACGGTGTTGGCGCTGTAGGAGATCCACCTGTATAGGGTTCGGGCTGCTGTGTTGGGGTCGTTGTTTTCTGCGATGGTTGGAGTGGAGTTGCTGAGTGAGGTGGTGAGCTGGTCGCCTGTGCTGATGTCTGTGGATGGTGGGCGTTCTGAAGGTGAAGTGGACGCATAGGTGGTCAGCCCATGTGAGTTCGGTGGTTATGGCTGAAGGTTTTGGAATTTTCTGTTGTGAAGAGGGGGTCGATGGTGTGTCCTGCTGAGTGCATGGGTTTGGTCAAGATTAGGCGGAGTCCAATGTTGTGGAGGTTGTCCAGGAGGGACATGGTGTTGGGTTCCAGTTGGTTGTCGTTGTGGAAGTTGAGGTCTCCCAGCAGGGTGTAGTTGGTGGATGCGATGACATGATGTCCGTGATGGAGTTGGTGAACGGTCCACGGGGTCCGGGAAGTCAGTAGATGAGGGTTCCTTGGTTGGTGGTGGTAGGGCTGGTCTGTATTTTGAATTGTAGATGTTCCATCAAGTCTGTGGGCTCGTCGGGGAGTATGCTCAGGCAGAGGGTGGATTTGTGGATGATAACGATTCCTCCTCCCGGGCGGGCGGGGCGGTCCTTTCTGGAGATCTTGTATCCTTGGGGAATGGTGATGTTGATATCCAGTTCCGAGGTGGTGTTGGTCCAGGTTTCGGTGAAGAACGCTATGTCCGGGGTGGTGCTGTTGAGGAGGTCCCAGATTTCAGTGGCATGTTTGTGGAGGAATCGGACATTGAGGAGGATGCATTGCATGGTCTTCGGTTTGGGTGTGTTCTTACGGTCGGGTTGTGCTGGGTTCATGTTCCTGGTGGTGCTGTAGGTTTGTCGGCAGAGGTGACAGCTAAAGGGTCCATGGGTGTTGGATGGTGAAGCTTGCTTGCAGTTGTTGTTGCGGCATGGGTTGAGTTTGTGGATTGCTGCTGGGTCGTATCATTGGCGGGCGGAGGTCCAGGGTCCCTGGCACTGTCGGGTCGCGGACGAGTGCAGACGGGCTTGCCTTTGGCGCGGCCGCATAGCGGCCACCATTAAGTAGGGGTCGGGGAGGGCTGGACAGCTGGGAGATGGAAATGGGGAGGGGGATTGGTCGCACTGGTCGTGCTGGGGGGAGGGTCCACGGTGGCAGCAGCAGCAGGGGAAAACAGACGAGAAAGGAGGAGAGTGGGAGAAAGGTGAAAAAGAGAAGACAAGCAGAGCACAGGAGAGTGCAGAAAACAGAAACGAAGCAGGAATATAGATTAGGCAAAGATGGTGAACAGCAAGTGAAAAAAAGAGTAAAACAAGTGGAAAAATGGAGCGGAAAGAGGGAGAAAGGTGAAAAAGAGAAGACCGGCAAAGCACAGGAAAGTGCAGAAAACAGAAAGGAAGCAGGAATATAGATTTGGCAAAGATGATGAAAAACTAGTGACCAACGAGTAAAACGAGTGGAAAACGGAGCGGAAAGTGGGAGACAGGGGTCCACTGGACCACCAGGGATGAAGCGCAGGTGAACCTGCAGGTGGAGGAGGGCCTCGAACACTCACACTGTAGAGTGCAGGGGCTGGGGGAGGCCTCACTCAATGGTGGAGCTGCGAGGGTGGGAGAGCAATTTCCTTGACAAGAGTCAGTGATCTTGCTTGCCTGTCCCCGCAGCGGCTGCCATAAAGTAGGGGATTGGTCGCCCTGGTCATGCTGGGGGGAGGGATCGCGGGGGTAGCAGAAGTGGGGAAAACGGGCAAGAAAGGAGGAGAGTGGGAGAAAGGTGAAAAAGAGAAGACGAGCAGAGCACAGGAGAGTGCAGGAAACAGAAAAGAAGCAGGAATATAGATTAAGCAAAGTGCATTAAAATGTTGCATGTATCTATTTTTGAAGATGGGTAGGAAACCAAGCTTCTCAAGAGTAAACAGAGGCCGGTTGCTTTCGTGGTCTGCAGTTGTGCCTTGGTTTGTAAATACTAGTGTGTCTTTGAATGCATTAGGTGTCTAGTCAGGAAAAAAATAAGTTGTATGATTGTGATATCAAACCATAACATCAAGCACATTAAAAAAACACACACACACACCTATGACCATATTCATTTGATAGGTAGTAGGTAATAGGAGCCAGGTGTCTGTAGCCACACTGGTCTCTGGTTATGTTTTGTACGAGCAGATTCCTTGGAGCTGTTAATTGATAACAGCTTGTGACATCAGGTGCTATATCAAAAACTGGCTGAGCATTCTGTGCCTTTTTCGTCCCTCAACTGGTATGACTGGGTACAAGACTCTGACAGTCTGGGGCATATTTCATTGCTCCTGGTAATTACTCAGCCCACCTCCCTCACCCAAACCATGTCCATCTTGTCACTGGGCCTGCTCCTTACATACCACCTGAATTTACCAAAAAAGTGCAGGCCTTTCCTACAAAAGTAGTCTGAATCCTATCAACAAACACGGCCACAGTATTGAAAACACCTGCATTCATCCTCCCATCCATCCTACATAAAATAATTAAACTAGTTGCCTCCGCATGTGTTCAAGTTGCATACAGTTGAAGGTTGTAAAAACATATACATGGCACAACTTGGAAAAGTGTGAAACCACAGCTTTCAACCCAGAGCCTTTAGTTTGTAAAGCTGCTTGATAGGAAATACCCGTAGGAAGCAGCACATTGTACTTTCATTCATGAGAGAGATCTTTACTCACATAATTGCACAACCACTAAAATTAAATCATAGCCAAGTATATCTTCAGTTTGAAGAGGTCAGACTGCAAAGGCACGTTCTAGTGAAATAAAAAATTACTTGTGTCACATGCATTCGTCGCGTCATCTCTTTCGCTGCTATTACTTCATCCCTTCATATTTTATAATATATTCACTGCACACGTTGATGCTCAAATTTTATCACAAATATTTTTAAATACCGGCCTGCATGATTCAAAGTAAGGAAAGCATGATGTGCTCTGCTCCATTCATGTTGCAACACCTGATTACTCTATTTTGTGATGCCCCATGAGCACATTGCTACCTCCACCCCTGCTGCAAATTTATTACACTTCAATACAACTCTGGCACTTAGCAGCTCATGCTATTTTCATTGGGGCCATGCTTACAAGGCCTGCTACCACTGCTGGTAGACGAGAGAATGTAATGCTATGAGTGACTCTTTCACACCAGAACATGAAGCCATTTAGACGAGGTAAACATATAAATATCAAAAAGTACATCCATTTGAGCATTGAGAAGCTAAGATGTCGCAGAAATAAAGTGGGCCTACGACAGGCAGCTAAAAATTGAGCTGAGCAGAGTCAGCCTGCATGTCTTCATAGTCGCATTCCAAAGTGTGTGTGTTTTTTTTTCACAGCAGGTATTATCGAACGTTTATAAATGTGCGCGCTAACTTTTCAATGAGGATGAAGTGACATCTGTAAATGGACGCTCGTGGCAGCGCCCGACAAGTAGGTAGATAGACATTAATGCATAGTTTACATGAGTACTCACACACGTTTTACATATTTCAATGCTTGACTGCACAGTTCTTAGAGCTATAGGCAGCTCAGAACAATTGAAGCCTTCATGTAATATATTTAGAGCAGTGGTAGCCAGGCTTCACCCACACTGCCCCGTGGATCCTGCTTGCCGCCAGCATGAGTCCAGTCAAAGGCTGTGAGGCCCTAACATGAAAAACACTGACCTCAGCTGTCACCTGTGCTCGAGTCTTGCTGTACTTACTGTGCAGGCGTCTCTTGCAATGGTGGCCGGCACAGAGTCACTAACATGGGTTCAGTCCACTGCTCCATCTCTGCAGTTGCCTGTTTCCCAATTGTTTCAAACATCGAGCAGCAGCTTTCAGTGCTGCGTGTTCTCATTAAATAACACTCATAATTCAAATGGAAACCATAGAGCCTTTTTCTGTGTATGGGAGGTTAGACTCAATTCAGCAGGGTGACGGAGGCAGTCATGCTGAAACTGACTGCAAGCTTCGTCAGCCGGCCTGTGCCTTCTGACAGAACCGTAAAACACACAAGATGGACGGAATGTTGCACAATGGCAAACCATCCACCCCCAGTCACAGATCTGGGTTTAATCCATCGTTATTTTGCTCACCAAGCCAACTGTTGTTTTTGGCATTTGTCACCCCGAATGGGATGGGTATGCTTAGACGTGAGTCCCATGCTCTCAACACCACTCAAGTCAAGCTATCCTGGCTGAAGACGGCTGATAGCCAGAAACCAGTCCTAGGATGCTTGATTCCGGTCCAGGAAAGACATGGCTTGGCAGTTCGGGCTGGACTGTTCCCATGAGGCACAGGGTCAAGGCTGATTTGCATATGGCCATGTCTGAACTGGGGTGGTGTGGTGTACAAAAAAACGATGGATTTAGGCCCAGATCTCTGTACTGGGGTGAATGTATGACATTGTTCTGCATTCTGTCCATCAACTGTTGTTTTTGCATTTGTCACCCCGAGTGGGATGGTGTAGGAAGGTGGATACCTGACTATGGTTACCCCAGATTTCTTGCCTTGTGTTTAACTGGTTTTCGACTTGGTTGGTCTGGGATCCTGCTAATCAGGACCCCAGGCTATCTGCTCTCTCTGTAAAATGGACTCCATGTACCTTAGGTACATCTCCAATTGGGAATTGGGTCACAATATGAGCCCCTGTACAGTGTACTATAGGTTCCCAGGGCATAGGTGCATCCAAAGCGTAACAGTGGCTGCCGCATGTATTATGCCACTCCTTGCTGGCCACTCAAACTGACACAACTGGCTGATCACTCAGCTCGGGCAAGGTCGTGTAGTCACTCCTTGCTTAGGTATAGTATTCCTATATCTACCGTTATATATAGACACACAGTAACCTATAAGTCACTCCTATGGCAGGCCTTAACAATCCTGGAGGCAGAGTGCTTAGTTATGTGTAAGATGGTGCTCTAGCATGAGCTGAGCCTGTCTGCAGCTTGTGGAACCAAATCCTTATAGCTGTTCTATGATATCGCCATACCATATACTCTTAAGTGCATTACAATCCTCTCGGTTGAATGCTAACTTTGGTTTGGCTTTATCTAAACATGTCGTGTAAGGTGTCATACGCTTTGGAATACTACCCCCTCGCCAATTCTGGCAACGGGGGTAGCATTCCACCCTTCTAGAGGGAGAAGGCATGTTAGTGCTGACTATCCCGGTTAAAGTTAACCAGAGCCCCAGCGTCACAAAATGGACACTGCTGCCACAGACACAAGTCTGACCTCCTGCTGCTGGGAGTCCTTCCAGTCACGGAGGTTTGGACAATAAGTTTCCTGCCTGGAGAGGTGCGAGCACCACCCCAGACAGGACTTTGTGTATTGGGACAGGGAGGGCTGAATAGAATGAGACACTGCCTGGGGCACACTAGGTGCTCCATGCATAGTCCAGTTCAAACCGGTGCTGGGGCACTCCAGCCCCAGCTCTGGCACGAAACTGGACAAAGGAAAGAGGGTGTAACACCCCCCTTCCTGGTCCCACCCATAGGAGGGACCTTGACAGTAATCCACCCCCCTTTAGTTGTATAAAGGTAGGAGCTGACCCCCAGGACTTTAGATTAATCCTGGAATCGACTTGAAACGAAACTCTGGACCCTTCGACATTCACCTGAGCTGAAGACTGAAGAATCTCCCTTGTGGCCAAGGAGTGACCACCCTGGCAACCAGGCACCATCCAGCAACTCGACGGCTTGCTTTGTCCCCGTTCCCGCCGGAACCCGAGCGACAGAGCCTGACACGACCTCGACTCCCAGACCTCTCTGACTCCACTGCACGACTCCAGCACAGCTGAGCCCCGTGGAAGGCGTCATAACCCGTGAAACCAGGCAACTTGGAAAGTCTTCAACTTGCTAACAGCGCAGCTCCTGAGGCATCCTCGAAGCTATGCCCTGGGAACTGAGACACCCCGACACCGAGCTCCACCTGCACCTAAGACCAGCCCGCCACGCTCCGCGAGATCTGTGTGGGGCCCTTCTGCTTGTGTTCTGCTCGACGCATTGTCCCGGTTGCTGGCCAGTTGGCTAGTAGACCTGTGACGACCATCCTTTTGGAAATCCTTCGCTGGTCTCGTTGCTCCAGACTGGCACTTGCTTCCCTGAAAAGGTGAAGTACCTCGGACCCTCCTGGTCTGCACCAGAAGCTCCTTGTGTATCCTGCGTGGGCTGCCTTTGCTTTGGCTTGTTGGCTCCGATCTTGAAGTCAACCCCTCCATCTGCGAGAACCTTTATGGGACAGCTCCTCTCCAGCAACTGGTTGTCCTCTACGCCTCCTGGTCCGCGTGGCTGCAAAGACAAGCTTCACGACCGCACCTGATTGCTCCTCGACGACGTCTGGTTCCTTCTTGGTTCCACCCGGTCACTGGCTAGTGACCTAGACTCTGTCCTCTCTGCTTTCAGGTGTTCTTCAACTCTGATCCACCCTTGGATCCACCCGGACATCTTCCTCCTGGTCGCCTGCAGCATCTTCTTCCAAGGCTCCATAGGAATCAACGAGAAAACCCGACATACTTTGACACCTATGCACCCGCAGCCCGTGGGTGAGGTAACGCGAGTACTTCGGTACTCCTGTAGGGATTGACTATCCTAGTGTCTGGTTTTGTTAGTTGTATCTTCTTAGTTAGACCGGAAGTGTCCTAAAACTCCATTTACTTACCTTTTAAGTTCCTATTGACTTCCTATTGACTCTCGCGTGAGTGTACTGACACTGCACGCGCCGCCTGTGGGCCTCCTACTCCTAACCTAAGGGTCAGATAGTGTAGCCCCAGCGATTCCCTAGGCCGTAGGCCTTCTCCTTTCACAAAGTCGTGGTTCTCATACCACTTGGTTAGTATAAGGTTTTACGCGCCCCTAGGGCCAAACTGTAAATTGTGCTATTTAAAGAATTTAACTTGTTATGTGCTTTTGCCGCTGACCTCATAAAGAGATCAGAGGAGTGTGTTAGTGAATAAATACATATATATTTTATATATATCCTGCGTGGTGTCCTTTCATTTGGTATTCAAGGGGTTACATATGGTAAAACAGCTGGCTTTACGCGCCCTCAAGAGTCCTTTAGCCTAAGACTGTTCTGTCCACGCTACCACGCGGATAGCTGGTCTATAAGGTTGACTTTACAACCATCACCATAAGGGTTGTTTGGACTGGTGCAAGGTGTTCACTAGAATAGGGATCATCATATACCAGGCAAACTTCTCACAGATGGGTATGCTCAGACGTGAGTCCCGTGCTCTCCACACCACTGGAGTCAAGCTATCCTGGCTGATGGCGGCTGATAGCCAGAAACCCTTCCTAGGATGCTTTATTCCGGTCCAGGAAAGACATGGCTTGGCAGTTCGAGCTGGACTGTTCCCATGAGGCACAGGGTCAAGGCTGATTTGCATATGGCCATGTCTGAACTGGGGTGGTGTGGAGTGCAAAAAAAGGATGGATTTAGGCCCAGATCTCTGTACTGGGGTGAATGTATGACATTGTTCTGCATTCTGTCCATCAACTGTTGTTTTTGCTTCTGAAAGAACCGTGGCGCAGTGCTACTGGCATATGAAGTCAGCAGGTCAGTCGGAAAAACTTTGCAAAGTTGATTGTAACAGCCCATTCACAGAAAAAGGCTCTCTGGTTTTCATTTTATTTACGTAGCTGAAAGGCGGAAACAATTGGGAAACAGGCAGCTGCAGCACACATGGAGCAGCGGACTGACCCATAATAGTAACGGAAATGGGAATAAAGGTGGGAGTATTTTGAGAATGGGGCAAAGGAGAGGAATGGAAAAAAAAGAGAATAAACATGTCACACACGATTCAAATGTAAAATCAATGTATTGTTTGGGAAATAAAAGACCCTACCTGCGCTGGTTTCTGTATGTCTGCAGTTCAAACCCAACACTGAAGTGACGATTCAGTCAAGTCATGTGCCCACACTGGCTGCACTGTCTCTGGGGCTGACGCAAGTCTGAGGGCTCGGTCATGTTACCAGTCGGAACGCTGTGACCCTTGCCGCAAACGCAAGTCTGAGGGCTCGGTCATTCATGTAACCAGTCTGAGCGCTGTCTGTGACCCGTGCCGCACACGCAAGTCTGAGGGCTCTGTCATGTTTCCAGTCTGAGTGCTGTTTGTGACCCTTGCCACACACGCAAGTCTGAGGGCTCGGTCATGTATACCCCCACCTGACAGTCCCGGACAGTGTCCCGTGCCAGGCTTTGCCTCTAGGCGCTGTGTCTTGAGTCCCCCACTCTACAGTCCGTGGGCTGTCCCCTGTGCCAGGCCTTGCCTCTAGGCACTGTGTGATGTACCCCCTCCCCTGTGCCCGGCCTCGCCTTTGTGCGCTGTGTGATGTACCTCCTCCCCTGTGCCAGGCCTCGCCTCTAGGCGCTGTGTGATGTACCCCCCTCTTCTGTGCCAGGCCTCGCCTCTGGGCGCTGTGTGATGTACCCTCCTCCTCCCCTGTGCCAGGCCTCGCCTCTGGGCGCTATGTGATGTACCCCCCTCCCCTGTGCCAGGCCTCGCCTCTGGGTGCTGTGTGATGTACCCTCCTCCCCTGTGCCAGTCCTTGCCTCTGGGCACTGTGTGATGTACCCCCCTCCCCTGTGCCAGGCCTCACCTCTGGGCGCTGTGTGATGTACCCCCTCCCCTGTGCCAGGCCTTGCCTCTGGGCGCTGTATGATGTACCCCCCCTGTGCCAGGCCTCGCCTCTGGGCGCTGCGTGATGTACCCTCCTCCCCTGTGCCAGGCCTTGCCTCTGGGCGCTGTGTGATGTACCCCCCTCCCCTGTGCCAGGCCTAGCCTCTGGGCGCTGTGTGGTGTACCCTCCTCCCCTGTGCCAGGCCTTGCCTCTGGGTGCTGTGTGATGTACCCCCTCCCCTGTGCCAGGCCTCACCTCTGGGCGCTGTGTGATGTACCCCCCTGTGCCAGGCCTCGCCTCTGGGCGCTGTGTGATGTACCCCCCTCCCCTGTGCCAGGCCTCGCCTCTGGGCGCTGTGTGATGTACCCTCCTCCTCCCCTGTGCCAGGCCTCGCCTCTGGGCGCTATGTGATGTACCCCCCTCCCCTGTGCCAGGCCTCGCCTCTGGGTGCTGTGTGATGTACCCTCCTCCCCTGTGCCAGTCCTTGCCTCTGGGCACTGTGTGATGTACCCCCCTCCCCTGTGCCAGGCCTCACCTCTGGGCGCTGTGTGATGTACCCCCTCCCCTGTGCCAGGCCTTGCCTCTGGGCGCTGTATGATGTACCCCCCGTGCCAGGCCTCGCCTCTGGGCGCTGCGTGATGTACCCTCCTCCCCTGTGCCAGGCCTTGCCTCTGGGCGCTGTGTGATGTACCCCCCTCCCCTGTGCCAGGCCTAGCCTCTGGGCGCTGTGTGGTGTACCCTCCTCCCCTGTGCCAGGCCTTGCCTCTGGGTGCTGTGTGATGTACCCCCTCCCCTGTGCCAGGCCTCACCTCTGGGCGCTGTGTGATGTACCCCCCTGTGCCAGGCCTCGCCTCTGGGCGCTGTGTGATGTACCCCCCTCCCCTGTGCCAGGGCTCGCCTCTGGGCGCTGTGTGATGTACCCTCCTCCTCCCCTGGGGCAGGCCTCACCTCTGGCGCTGTGTGATGAACCCCCCTCCCCTGTGCCAGGCCTCACCTCTGGGCGCTGTGTGATGTACCCTCCTCCCCTGTGTCAGGCCTTGCCTCTGGGTGCTGTGTGATGTACCCTCCTCCCCTGTGCCCGGCCTCGCCTCTGGGCACTGTGTGATGAACCCTCCTCCTCCCCTGTGCCAGGCCTCGCCTCTGGGCGCTGTGTGGTGTACCCCCCTCCCCTGTGCCAGGCTTCGCCTCTGGGCGCTGTGTGATGTACCCTACTCCCCTGAGCCAGGCCTCGCCTCTGGGCGCTGTATGATGTACCCCGTCCCCTGTGCCAGGCCTTGCCTCTGGGCGCTGTGTGATGTACCCCCCTCCCCTTTGCCAGGCCTCGCCTCTGGGCGCTGTGTGATGTACCCTCCTCCCCTGTGCCAGGCCTCGCCTCTGGGCGCTGTGTGATGTACCCTCCTCCTCCCCTGTGCCAGGCCTCGCCTCTGGGCGCTGTGTGATGTACCCTCCTCCCCTGTGCCAGGCCTTGCCTCTGGGCGCTGTGTGATGTACCCCCCTCCCCTGTGCCAGGCCTCGCCTCTGGGCGCTGTGTGGTGTACCCTCCTCCCCTGTGCCAGGCCTCGCCTCTGGGCGCTGTGTGATGTACCCCCTCCCCTGTGCCAGGCCCCACCTCTGGGCGCTGTGTGATGTACCCCCCTGTGCCAGGCCTCGCCTCTGGGCGCTGTGTGATGTACCCCCCTCCCCTGTGCCAGGCCTCGCCTCTGGGCGCTGTGTGATATACCGCCCCCCCTCTCCTGTGCCAGGCCTCGCCTCTGGGCGCTGTGTGATGTACCCCCCTCCCCTGAGCCAGGCCTCCGCTCTGGGCGCTGTGTGATGTACCCTCCTCCTCCCCTGTGCCAGGCCTCGCCTCTGGGCGCTGTGTGGTGTACCCCCCTCCCCTGTGCCAGGCTTTGCCTCTGGGCGCTGTGTGATGTACCCTCCTTCCCTGAGCCAGGCCTCACCTCTGGGCGCTGTATGATGTACCCCCTCCCCTGTGCCAGGCCTTGCCTCTGGGCGCTGTGTGATGTACCCTCCTCCCCTGTGCCAGGCCTCGCCTCTGGGCGCTGTGTGATGTACCCCCTACCCTGTGCCAGGCATTGCCTCTGGGTGCTGTGTGATGTACCCTCCTCCCCTGTGCCAGGCCTCGCCTCTGGGCGCTGTGTGATGTACCCCCCTCTTCCCCTGTTCCTGGCCTCGCCTCTGGGCGCTGTGCCAGGCCTCGCCTCTGGGCGCTGTGCCAGGCCTTGCCTCTGGGCGCTGTGTGATGTACCCTCCTCCCCTGTGCCAGGCCTCGCCTCTGGGCGCTGTGTGATGTACCCTCCTCCCCTGTGCCAGGCCTCGCCTCTGGGCGCTGTGTGATGTACCCCCCCTCTGCCAGGCCTCGCCTCTGGGCGCTGTGTGATGTGCCCCCCTCCTCCCCTGTTCCTGGCCTCGCCTGTGGGCGCTGTGTGATGTACCCCCCTCCTCCCCTGTTCCTGGCCTCGCCTCTGGGCGCTGTGCCATGAGATGGAAGTCCCCATTCCCCATGTACCCTGTGTCACAGCTGGTTCTCTGCTTTCTCCGAGAGCTGTTTCCAGGAACAGAGGGCACCGCCCGTCCTCGTCCTGGCGCTGCCTGTTCTTTCTGCCCTCCGTGTCCACGGCTGCGCCCTGAGCTCCTCTCAGGCTCTCTGGGCGCTGTGCCCGGTGCCACCGACGCGGCGTGTGATCCTGCGCGGGTCAGTGCACGTCATAAACCCTTCCCCAGGGGGGGCAGTGCACGTCATACGTCATAAACCCTTCCTCAGAAGATGTAACTCGGGCAACAACTGTCAGGAAAACAAAGACTTTAAAAATAAACACCTTCACGTGTTAGTGTCTGAATGAAGTGAACGATTCTACCTCCGAATGGAGCGACATTTCTCGAAGGTCAGAGGTTAAACCGTGAAGCGTCCACCAATCCCTGGCGGCGCTGCTTCGAGGCACCTGTAGCGTCATGTTCCTCCTTTAAAGAGCCGAGATTAGGATGGAATGTGAAACCATGTTATTCTATACATCAGCAGGTTGTTCCCAAGGACTTCGAGGCGCTCTCAAACTGCTTGTTTAAGGAAAAAGATGCCTGAAGGCCTCCGATGTGCGGAGGATCACACGGTGCTCAAGGGGGGAGCCGGGATTGGAAGTCGAGCAGTGCATGCCGGTCCGTGCAGAGACTGTAGGGTTACAGCGCCTTGAGGGCTTTGTGTTCACTTAGTGTTAGTAGACGGAGTTCAATTGTGGCACCTGGAATCAGACTGACACATGCGCACATGCAGGGGCGGCTGGTGACATTTGAAAGTGGTGGGCGTAGTTCCTATGGCGAGCACGTGGAAAGGTTTTTCCCATTACACTGTTCGGAGACTCGAAGTCACTGCACTGACATATAGGTGCTTATTAAAATAATGTGGAAGTAAATCAAAAACATTTCGTAACACTAAATGAAATCATGCTATTTATTTTTTTTACAGTTTTATATAGCGCTAATTCGGCCCGAAGAAAGCATTGAAGCGCTTTACATGATCACCAGTTACCTGGCATTATGTAAAAATACCTAGCTGAAGGTCACATAACAACACATAGCAGCATGAGGCGCTCTGTGAACAAACATGCTTGCGGTAGTCATTTGGAGTTGAAAACCCATGATGTATAAAAGCCCCGTACATCAGTCGCGGGGTGGGGGGGTTTGATGTCGCGCGGGGGGGGGGGGGATTAAATATATAATAAAACTTACATCACCGCCGGTCCCGGTCCGCACCTCCTCTGCTCCTCAACCCCTTGGCGCCTTCACGTCCTCGAATGCCACTGGCAGCCCCTTGCAGCCAGTCCTGGCACTGCAGGGGCACAGGTCCTCTGCGCCCGCAGCACGCCCTTGCGCAAAAAAGCGGAAACACAAGTGCGCATGCGTGGGCACGGGTAAAAAATTCACCCTCCGTCCCCACTCATGCGCACTTGTGTTGCTGCCTCCCTTTTGCCCTGGTGTCTGGTGACAATCATGTCAATCAACATGACGCCAGACCGCCCACCCCCTTCAGTCTCTGAAGGGGGTGGGCGGTCCGCGTCATGCTGACTGGCATGCATTGTCAGTTCTCCCTCGGCGTCTCCTACGGGCGGCTGCGGGCGGGGGGGCTGCGCCACCACGCCCCTATGGACGCACCGCGCCTGCACACATGTATGTACATGTTTGCTGCCCTAAGAATTCACGGTCTGCTTTTCTGTTTGAAATGTTTCTACGAACCCTGAAGAAAGATCAGTGATAGGACACGCCTGTCTGAAATCAAGAACAAACTCTGGAAGGGGGGGGGGGGGGCTGTTTATTGCTAATGTTGCGCCCTCCATTGAAGGCCATGAGAGGTGCGGGGCTTCTAATGGCTGTTAGAAGCCCGGAGCTCCCACGTGACAGGGTTTGTCTTTCACAGCAACAGCTCTGAACCAAGGCCTCACGGAGCCCGAGGGGATTCCTAATAGCCTGTTAGAATTGGGGGTCTCTGGTTGGCGCAGGTATGCACTTGCGACAAGCAGGGACCCTCTCCTCTAACTCAGGGCAAAGGATTACTCTCAGGAAATAACCCCTGCTCACCCTCTAGGTAGTGTGGCGCGAGCAGTCAAGGCTGATCTCTAGAGTACATACGGTTAAGCCTTTGAAGCATCCCCCACAATGACCATCAACCCATCACACAGGGACCCAAGACTGTAGGTTTGTAAAAATAAATATAACCTTTATATATAACTTTCAAGCAGGCTTCAAAAATACAGTCATTAGGCTTTAGGATGTGTCTCAGTACCGTTTAAAATAGGCCACAGTTCTTTATAGGCAAAATTCAGTTCTTTTAGGTAAGTTCCTGTAAGGTACGGTGCTTACTAGCGCTTCTGTGCGCTTCGTTCTATGCGAGTTGAAAGGCCCTACCCATGCTCACGCATCTCGCAGTACCGAGCGTGCTGTACTCCGAGTACGGCCCTCTTCAAAGCAAGGGTGAGCTGCGTATCGGGCTGGAGTCAAATGCGAGGTGCTCAGTCTCAATGCCAAAGGCGAGGCGTACAGGCCTTAGCAATGCAGCCGTACGCCGCGCACAGTCGATCTTGGACACCAAGCGCACAATACATTTTCCTTAATGTGCGGGTGCGATGCGGACGATGCTAGGCTGACGTCCCACGTTGCGGTGCCATCCAGAAGAGTGTTGCGGCGCAGGGGCCACGGGATCACTTTTCCTTTGGTTGGCGGTGCTCGGGCGGACACAGGCTCATAAGCAGAGTCCGCGACCTGAAGAGGGGGCAGTAACTGGAGATACTCCCAGCGGCGATACGCTGTGAACGGGGCCTCTTCCTCGGAGGGACAAGTCCGTGGGCCACCAGTCTTTACTGTGCGTTCCTGCAGCTCGGGGGGCACGGATTCAAGTTACTTGGACCAGGTGGGGGCACAGGCTCTCAGAGTGCGGGACAAGCGGCAGTACGGTCCCCAAGTGCGGGACGTACCCAGCCGCAGTGCAGGTCGCAGCTGTGCATTTCACAGCGGCGGACACTTCAGGCAGGACGTTGATCAGCGGGAGGTGATGCAGGGCGGAGGTCCGTCTTTGCTTTGTGATCTACGGTGCGGGGCTCTGTAGATCTCGATGCTTGGACCGGACGGGTCCTCCTTCACTTTGCGAGCTAGGGCTCGGTGCGGGTGCAGTCACGGTGCTCGGGCCAGCGGAGGGCTGGTCTATACTTTGTATTTGCAGCACGCTCAGGCCATAGTCCCATCAGGGCCACAGAACCCTCCGCCCCCGTGATGCCCAAAGCCGCAAATAACACACAGACACAAGTGTTAAGTTTGGGAAAAATTTGCTGCAGGTTTATTACATACAACATATGTAATGAAGGTGGTTATCTTACGGGCGATCCAAGGGCTGGCCACATTCTCGCCACCTGCCCGCCTGTTGAGCCAATCAGCATAGTGGCGAACCACCCAACTGCTGCACAATTATTATAATTATACTACACACGCCCCTTGCAGGGCGTGACTAGGCAAACCCCCGGCTGCACAGGCCCACAACCGCCCGAAGGACTACTGGGGCACCAACACGAGTTCCTGCACCTCCCATGAGGTTACAGGTTAGGCTCTGGCACTCCTATGTGCCCGCTGAAGTACAGTGTTTGCACCTCTCTTCTTCCGGATCGCCCAGTAACTCCGCCACAGCCCTTGCGGTGGTACCCACTGCCGCACGGGCCCCCCACCACTGCTACTACTCATTACCTGCAACCTTTGCTCAAAAGTGCTTCTTTAAGGTCTAGGAGGAACAGGTCTAAGCCCATGGGCGTGAGATGAACACCATCCTCCTCAAGGTAACCCTTGACCTTGTCCTGAAACATCTCGTGTTTGCTGAAACCCAGGCCCCTCCGTTGGGTGAATCTTTTCACGGCCCCCCACCACTTTGCTTTTTAGGGAAACCTGCAACCCTTTCTCTGCAGAGCATTTTGACGGTCCAAGGAACAAGACCAAAACGACATGTGAGCGGTGGACCCTTACCACCTCGAAGTGACCTGATCCTGACATGAAAATGTTATGCCTGAAGTAACCCAGGCCCCTCTGCCCCTAATCTGCAGATACCCCGGGTCTTTTTAATGCTTTGCAACCATAGTGCAACCAAACCCGGTTACCTGAAGTCATACTTCCAAGTAAATGACAAAGTGATGAGGAGGGGCCCCGACTACTGAAGGTGCTTCGAAACGAACAATAGGCGTTCCAGTGATGAAGCAAAGCTTCGCATATTTTGCGGACTTGCTGAAGTCATGAACCTCGTCTATGTGTAATAAGGTAACAAATGTACGTCTTACTAACATTTATATTAAGTTTTGAGTAAAGGTACGAAGCTTGCCTATGTGTATTTCTAATGCATTTAATCCGTGTACTTAAAAATGGCTGCCGCTTGTATTTTAGTTACTGCGCATGCGTCAGCCACACTCACGTGTCCTGATGCGTCTGCAGAAGTGGAGGGAAATTTATGCGCATGCGTAATACATAGCTGTGCCCATCATGTGGTACTGCTCGTGCCACTGCTCTTGTGCCTGTATCCATGTAGCTAACATTTAAACTGCATAAGTATATTTTATGATGATAAGTAGAAAGTACAAACCCTGTGATGTGTTTTCATGATGACATTATTATGTATTAATTTGTTTTCGCTTACTTTTCATGTACCGCGGGGAATGGGGGTCTGAGAGAGAGGAGAGCCATATTGGAGGTCCCTTCTGCGCCTGCGCAACTCTCTGCGGCACAGTGGACCTTGACTGATGGAACACAGCCAGTTGGCAGTGATGGGCAAGATTATTATTATTATTATTATTATATGAAACTTGTAACGCGCTCAGCTTACCCGGGGGCATCCCGGCGCGACAGGCCAAAGAAGAAGGAGAGACTCGATTACTCACTGCTATGGAAACAAGTATGTCTTAAGAAGTTTCCTGAATAGTAGGAGCTTGGGCTCTGAGCGAATCTTAAGGGGCAGAGATGCTCCTGAGAAAGTCACCTCTGCCCCGCGAGAACAGCGAATGTGGCTTCTTATATGATACAATGTAATGTTGCGCTACTGTTTGCCGTGTAGCTTCTCATGAGAACCCCAATCTTAATAGGCGGTACCCAAGTATGCAAATACAGGCTTGAAATATTGTATTGTGATTGGTGTGTTACCCAAATCCTACCTTAGGACCAATCCGAATTGAAGGATTCTGACACTTTGCAACATTGGGGGGTGGTACACTGCCCCAAAACGTATATCTACCCTGGGTTCACCTAGGGAATCGTCCGACTTGTCTGGTTTAGCTGACCTGTCACTGACCCATCGCACTCAATAGGTGACTGAAGATACAGAGAGCTGCGGAGCACTCTGTCCGAAATTGACCATAGACTAAGGTTCTACTGAACCTTAAAGTGCTGGCAAAGCACTTTGCTGGGAGTTCGCTGACCCAATCGGGGTCTTGATCGATAGCTGCAGAGCGGGTGGAGCGCAGGCGTTGCTCCCGAACTGTGGGTTCCGGTCCTGTCCTGAGCGGTCCTGTCCTGAGGGTTTGCTGTCCTGTCCTGAGGTCCTGTCCTGATTCCTATTCCGAGGGTATCCTGTCCTGTCTTGGGTGTCCATTCTGCACCTCCTGTCCTTTGAGGGGTATCCTTGCTTGAGGGTTTCCTGTCCTTAACAGACCCGTGGCCAGGGTTTGGTTTCCACACCATTCTAGGTAAATACTGTCCTGAAACTCTTAAATCTTGCACCTTCTGAATTTCTAACTTTTGCTTCAATAAAGTTTCCCATTGCATATGTTATTTTTCCATGTCTTTCCGCAACTATTGAAAGTCATTTGCATTTTTCCATAAGTTTGTTCCTATGTCTTCTCACTTGTTAGAAATTATATTTTGCATTGCAGTTTGTCATTTTCTGATATGGTCTAGAACCTCCTTGCCTAGACTATTTAAAGGCCCATTCACTTTAAGCTTAGCGTGTTACTCTTTATAGGCCCTCCTATAGTTATACATACATAGTCTGCCCATGCTAAAATATTTCTGAATTGCATAGTATCTTCTCGTTGGATTTTATGGCAGTATTTCAATGATTACTCTGTCGTTATTTCTCTATAGTTATATCATTTACATTATCTTGGTTATTGATTGCCTTATTCTTATGTACCTTATGCATGAAGCAAATGAACTTTAGATAAACATTTTAAAACTTCCAGTTGTCCGTGGTCATTTCAACAGTATTTTGAATGTTATTGGTTGGGTTTGTATTTTGCTGCCTTTCCTTTTACAGCTAGCTCCCTGATTCATTGTGGTTATTAGGTACCCGCATCGGTGGATGGTAAGTTGGGTGCACTGAGAAAACATAATAGGGAACACACACAAATTGGTAGAGCTCGTGAAGTCACCTAGTCGATGTATATGGTGATTTGAAAATATATGGGCCCTGAAGCCGGAAACGGCGAAAATTATTGGTCGGGTGGCCTCGCGCGCTCTATCACCAGCACATGCCCAGCAACTCAACCACACCCTTTCACAACAAGCGTCAGCAGGCGATACCCAGCAAGTTACAACTCCTGCTGTACGCCGTTCTCCGCATAACATGGAGAAAGTGTGCTTACAATGATGCCTGTGCAGCTATACTCGAAAGAGCACAGGGGCATTGAAGGGATAAATACATATTATACTATATACCTGGGCGATGACTTTGCATATGCCAATACAGGATTGAACAGGTATTAACAGCAGGCATCACCTGCCCCCTCGGGCTTAGTCTGGAAGCAGCTTAGGCCACGCTACCTGTAGATAGCTTGTCTGCAAGAATGACTTAAGACCACCACCAAGGGATTGCTGGGACCAAAACCAAGTGACCCCGTGAGATCCCGACCTGCAACATGACACGCCCGCTGACACAACAAGCCCACTGAAATTAGTCAGCAAATGCCCCAGGGAACGAATCCCTCTACAGCAATAGTGTAGACTAACCCTGGTTCTAGAGGAATACCCCTGGTAAGAGCCCAAGAGATAAGGGGACCTCCCCTGCTGATATCTCACCCTGATCAAAACCATAGTAGAACCAGCGCATGACACTGATACCCACCACACACCTTCGCACAAAGCATCAGCAGACTACCCAGTAATGTACTGCTTCTGCTGAAATGCTGAGCACAAAATACAACTGTAAACTGTGCTTTGTGTACGCTTGAGCAACTATCCTCAAGCAAGGTACATCCCGGGCTATTTAAAGTGCTCGATGCAAAATAGTATAGCTTGAGTGGTGGACTCGCATTTGGTAAACAGCCGAAAACACATGCCCCCTGGAAGCCGGGGACTGCTAGTCCCTGACTGCTTAGACCCGGAGACTGCTTATACCCTGCTGCCAACAATAAATATCTTGTCTAAAAAGTTGACTGACAACCCCCGCCAAGGGATGAGTAAGCTGAACCAAGGAGTTCCACCTCTGACAAGCAGCATGTACCCCCCGGGCAGAATCCCTCTACAGCAATAGTGTAGACTATCCCAAGTGCGTGAAGGAGGAGGGCAGGGAACCTATCCCTGCCAAAAGGCCGAAGCTGTTGCCCAAAACATTCTAGCTGGCCAAGGCCACTCACGCTGACATAGGACTGTGTAGATCCTACGCTGAGCACACTCTATTTACATGAGACTGAAGGGGGTAAAGCTATCCCTCTGTGCTAAGAAGTTGTGCAGCTGAGTTCCATGCGGCTCATACTCTGATCCCAGAGAGGAGCTATCAGCACGCCCAGTCATCTCAGACATGACTGAGCTATGTAGCATAACCTACATCCTAAACGTTAATGCCTGCACCGGCATCCCACTTATTCCAAGAAAAATGGCATAGCGAGCCAGAGATAACAGACCGCCACGAGAGTCGTGGGTGTCCTGTACTGCTGCCCTCGAGGCTCGTACACCTAAACAGCCCCAACGCATGCATGATTCCTGTAAACAGACATTATCGCAGGCCAAGGCCCAAGCACCACTGCTTCAGGGTGAGGCTGCCGTGCGTTGTGCTTCCGTTTAAGCGCTTGTGCTTCTAAACTCATAGAATACAGGCGATTAATGTAGGAAAATACGGAGTATCTGTTCCTTGACTAGTGGGATGTACTTTCCTTAAATGTAACAGGACTAAAGGGGAAAACAGCAGGCTCCACATGCTCACATGCTTTTCGCCTGGAGACAGCTTGATCCCTGCGAACTCTAAGATCGCATATCTGAGTAGACCTGAAACCACCCACATGAGGGATTGCTTAGACTGGAACAGGGTGCCACCAGGACTTGGAGGCAACAACACCAAGCCAGCTCAAATTGGGAGGAGACTGACCTCCAGTACCTGACAAAGGCATGCCCCGCCTACCGGGCGGTCAACACCTATCCTGCCTTAGTTAGAGGCTGCCAGGACCTGCTGCCCAAAGTGACCTTAGGAGAGATACCAACCATGCTTGCAGCCGACAAAATGGCTAGCCCTCCCCCAGCGAGTGCGGCAAGGGCATGCCTGAAAAAAGGGGAGACTGGCAAGTAATAAAGTTGCAGTGCCTATGCTATACCATGCCCCACATAGCATGTCTGAGAAAGTACAGCAAGGAGCCTGCTAAACACGGGAACCGGCTACTGTCTCTTGCAATGAATGCTCCCCGGACTTGCACACCAGTTTGGTTCAGTGGAAACTTTCTGGCATGTAAAGCATTTAACCTCTACATGTACATTGAAGCTTATGTAATTACCCATAAGTCACGTGTCCTGCTGTACTGGCAAGTAAGCACGTGGTTTAGGTGGTTCCCCAAGGAGGTTCCTGCATATGAAACAGACTACCAGACAAAGGTCTGTCCGCCCTCGCATAACTATATGCGTTCACTGTAATGGGACAAGGCCCTCAGAGCCGCACCCTAACAAGGTCGAGTCCGAATGACAGAAACCCAGAAGCAGGTCAACTACCTACATTCACAAAGGCGAGGGACAGGTAGAAACTGTATTACTTATTTTGAAGGTGAGTCAAAATGACTGCCGCGGGTAGGGAGGTTCTCCAACGTGGTTCCGCATAAGAAACAGAAGCTCCTGAAAAGGAGGCTGTCCCCTCTTCACCTAACAATATGCGTACACTGTGATGGGCAAGGCCCTCAATGCCGCACATAACCAAGGGCAAGTCTGATTGACAGCGACTAGAAGCAGGTCAACCACCTACATTCACAAATGAGAGGGACAGGATTGCTTATTTAAAAGTAAGTAAGATGACTGCTGCACTGTTACTTTGCTCCAGAGTTAACATGCCCTCGCTATTGTTGTAAGGAGCCACCTAATCTAGAATATATTTTCCCCTAGGCCCAGGAAAGTCCTCTCGGGGAGTTCAGTTGGTATGGAAGTCTGCCACAACAACATGTTGACAACATGCTACCCTCTCTCTGAGCTTGGACCGCTACTGAAACTGCGCCCACCACATCTCTCATAAGACACCCCACTACATGCACCAAGTACACTCATGCAGCCTGACTGTATGCTCAGGGGAACAAGTCTGAAAATCGCTCAACACAGCGGCCCCATATGGTGGACTTAAAACAGTGGGTGCAGGGTATCTAACCAAATGTAACTGTACAGAACGCACCGTTAGGCAGTGCCTACCCCCACCTGTGGTGTAAAGTGCACCCACACCCTACACTGGTATGAGGAACTATCAAACAGATGAGATACATTTGAGAGAAGGGCCATGGAAAGGTGAGAGGCACTGCTCTGTTGGTTAGAAAGTGAAGGAATCATAGAGGAATCCCAACAAAGGTTGACATATCCTGAAGCACAATGAGATCACCCTATGATATGCTTGGAAGCTAAACACTTGAATATCTGCACTGGCCCAGGGGGCGCAGAGGTAAGCCGGCTCCAAGCGCTACCCACACCAGATCCGTTAACCCAGGACACACCTTCATCCTACCAGGCACTGGGGAGAATGCGTCCTATAACCTCGAAAGTAACTAATAAGAAGTTTACAGCGCTCACAAAACAAGGTGCAACATAGAAAAAAGGCCCCCGGACGGGAACCCTGGTCTCCCGCGCCGCCTTAGCAGATACCTCCCTGAACTTAGAGCCACGTAGAGTACCATTAAAACGGGCACCAGGGAAGACAAGTATACCTGAGTGCAGGCAATCCTCAGGACGGATCAGATGAGACTTTCCCCGATCGTTACTTCCCGGGAACCGTGCGAGATGCAGACGCTCAGATCCCAGGATGCCCCACGTGCTGGTGCTCGAAATTAATCCTCACAGAGGCCTGTGACCCTCACGGTCGAATTCTTGCCTTTGAACTACATCTCCGGCATGCCGGGTGATTCGAGAAAAATAGCGGCCCACTAGTGCCACGGGGAGGAGTCATGGAGGCCCGCGTAAGCCGTTTGATTCTCTGAAATGCTCTGCCCCGCATAACAAATGACCCCGGTGCACCCTAAGTGAAAGCTGCATTGTGGTCATAATTACCTACTACCACCGATCGGGAACGTGTCAATACACTAATGCGACTTCCCATAGGTACGGCCCGGCCCCTAACTTCATGTTTGGACGGGCAAATACCGCAAGCAGGGCCCATAGCCCAGCCGGGTCGCGGACCCAGAGTTCGTAAGTAAACCGCAATTGCCGCCGAGGCAAGCCTCGCAACCTTGGAGTTACGTGACAATACGAACCCGCCTGGAATCGCTGAAACACTCCCCTCGAAGAAGGGGTGGGGGCACCCGGGGAAAACTAACGCGGGGGGCTCACGGCCGCGAACCCGGGGACCTGGTAATCAAGAGCACGCCCCAGCAGCAGAAGGGTGCCGGGTAGAACCCAGGAGAGGTAAATGACGAATGAAGCGTACCTCGCGACCCGGCCATCCCAGCTAGCTGGGTGCCCAAGTCTAGCAATAGGAAAGTTGTGGTCCCAGGAAGAACGTGCGCGGCCTGGTACCCGATGCGCCAGGGGTAATTCGCTTGTGGCCCCCGGCGTTGGGGGCCCAGGCACAAGGGAGCCTGAACAAGAATCAAAGGTCATCAGCAATGCCCTGAAAAGTACAGGGAGAAGCTCTGCAACTAACGCTCTCCCAAGGAACGAGCAGCTCTCGGACCATGACCTAGGTACCAAATAGATTATGCCCGGGCTGAAGAGCGAGGTCCCAGCGAGCTAAACAAATTGTATTTACAGTTTAATATAGCAAGAGCTCGACGCGACTTAGGAATCAGCGCGCTTGGCATAGCACCCGTTGCATACATGTTGTCTCATACATTTTGTTGGCACGTGGGATGCAGTGAAATGCCCTTAATCACAGGATGTGCTGTGTCTTAAGCTTGATATCTAGGTCGCCCACCCTAGCCGTTGGGCCACCTCCTCTCATAATAAACACCAAGACCCTCGCACTCACAGTACCCGAGACCGGCCGGAGATTCTCCCCTCGAGGGCCCCAGGTAGAAACACCCCCGGGTTGTGTCACCCACGAGTGGCGTTCCCGCCCACCCCCCCGCAAGGCTCGCCTTGTAGCTCCTGCAGGTTGGCTACTGACCGGACCATGGCTGGCGAGACAGACACATGGCTGCAGGTGGGAGATTATAAATAACCATATAATGTTCATAATGGGCAAATGAGCGCAGCAAGAGCGTGATACCACAATTGGATAAATATACTTCATACTGTGCAATTACAGAGGGTTTTGTTGTAGGTTTCTCTCTGACAGGAGTCCCCCAGGTACGTGTGCCGTGACAGCAGATGAGACAATATCCAAACCGAAGGCAAAGTCATACCTTAGCGCATACCGTACGCACAAGCCCTCGTCCGCATTCAATAACATCAAAGATGTGAACACTGACAGAGCCCATGCGAACAATAATGTTACACATGTTAAGACCCTGCCCCCGCGTAAGTGAGGCCTAGTCCCGAACCCGGGACCCCGTAGCAAGTGTCCACACTAAACCTGCCCCTCACGCGTAGTGCATATACATACCGCACAGTAACTTGCTGGTGCTGCGAGAATATTGCGTGACACCGGAGGAAGGGCGCAAAAAGGGGGGGGGGCCTGCAACGCAGAAGGAAATAACTATTAGGATAAAGGCCCCCCAGCTAAGTCTGCTAACGTCATACACCTTTGAGCAGCGACAATTACATAATATCACAGATTCAAACGGCAAAATTAGTAATCAGACCTAAAGATAGCCCAGCCGCTTGGTCGATAACAGAAGCGAAGAAAGACCAGGCCACACCATCGTGAGTTTTAAACACATGGCCCCCACAAACAGACGCTCCCATAGAACACACACCGAAAGCTGGTCTCGTGGCGGGGAAAGGGAAACCTGATTTGTCTGCCGCTTCCGGCCCCAGGGACGAGAGGGGGGGGTAAGGAAATCCGCACAATTGCAAACCTTAACCGGGCCGCACCGAGACCCGGGGAGCCCCTCGAGGCCCCCATTCGGTCACAGTGCCACGTGGCTCCGCAATTATCTTTTACCCACTTCCGGCAATTCACGACCATTGTTTGCGCATCCAAACTCCCGTGAATGCCGCTGGCAGACTGGACATTACACCAGTGCATTGCATCCTCGCAACATATAACATTGTACCAATAATCGCAAATATGCACCGCTGGTCAGCCAGAGTCCATACTAGTATATGGCTAATCGGAAACATGCGCCGCTGGTCAGCCTGAACCTATTCTAGTACATGGCAGCCCCACAACATTGTACAAGAATAAACTTCATGCGCCGCTGGTCAACCTCAACCTATTCAAGTACATGGCAGCCCCACACATTATACTGTAAGCAAACACAAAGGCATGGCGACAGCGGAGCACCTATCGTATCAACGGGAAAAACTCTAGCCCCTACAACCTTGTGCTCGGTGAAACCCCGCAGCGTAGCGGATATCGTGACTAACAACAAGGCCTTGCGCAGGGCCGCCGTTACCAGAATCGGGAAGAAAACTACTATCCCGCGATCAAGACACAGGCCATGGCGACATACAGCCCGAACAACCACCAAGCACCCACCCGCCCCCGCTATGCACCCACGGGCATGTGTGGGGGGGGGGGGGGGGGGAGGAACCATACGCCACCTACAGTCAGTCCCCACCTGGCCCGAGTAGACGGAGGGCGCATGCTACGTCTAACCCAAGACCCAGGACGAGACAACCCGAAGCAAGGTGCCACTCTAAACCGCTCGCAAACGGTGTTAGGAACCGCGAATGTGAGGGGGGAGGTCCGGGGGCCGATAGCACCCACCTCCAAAGCAGCCCAGGATGAGTGGGCCGTCTAGCCTTGCCCGCACCCCAAGGAAAGGGGGTAGGCGGAAGGGACAGTGTAAGTACCGCCTGTAGGCCTCGGCCCGCAGCAGTGAACACTCCCGGATCGAACCCGTAGCCCCCGCCTCCACAGCGGCCCGTCGAAAAGCGGGCCGCCTAGCCATAGCTCGACCTCCACAAGGAGAGAGTAGACGGAGGGGGGGGGGGGGTAAGCCTGTAGGCCTCAGCCCGTAGGCCACACTCACCGCCAAAAGAGTGTCCCGACGCTGTCGCGCGACGTTCGGAGCGGCAAAGAGGCCTCCACAATGGTGCAAGGGAGTCATATACCCCCTGAGGCTCCTCCTAGCCGCCCCGGACGTGCGTCAGCGACCTGCCTACCTCCTACTGGGCGATACCTGCCCAGGTGAGGAGTGGCTGGCCACAAGGTGGGTGGGGGCAGCCCTCCGTGACTAGGAGCCCGCCCTCCTGATGGCCACTGCGTGGCCTCGGGCAAGCGCAAAGTCACGGTGCTCGGGGGACACGGGTACACTGAATCACGGAGAGCGCGGCAAGGGTGCACAACGCTCTCAGTCTCCTCGATCAGCGCTGCAGGGACAAGCAGCACACACAGCAGTTCCTTCTTCAGGGGGGTAGCGCCCAATGTTCCTGGGGCGCAGTTCAGGGTGTAAGTTCACAAGCAAGCCCTTGGAGATCTTTGTAGAAGAATACACCAATTGAGTAAAATAAAGTCTTTCTAACTCTTTGTCTCCTCTCCTTCTTGCAGCAAGGCACCCACCACAGGCCAGTCTCTCAGGATTAGAGACAGTAGTCCTCCATGCAGCTTTCCCAGGTCCTTCTCTTCGGGCAGAGTTTCTTCTTAGCGCAAACAGGATCTGATTTCTTAGGAGCAGGGCTCCTACTTTTATAGGACATTTATTTTGTTCTTGCAGGCCAGGGGGGCCTTTGCCTAATCCAGTCAGTCTCTGAGCACTTGGTTTTGCAGGCTCTGGTTTCTCCTTTCAGTGTGCATGGCAGGGACATCAGCCGCTCCGCAGGAGGTGGAGCCAGCATTGTGATGACAAGTACAGCCAGGAGCACTCTGTTGACAGTCTTCCCTCTTCCTGGGCCAGGTGCAGGCAGAGTCATCAGTCGCTCCCCAGGGGGCGGAGCCAGCATTGTGGTGGCAGAGCACAGCCCTATTCAGAGTCAAGGGGCACTCCCCCCCCCCCATCCTGGTGTAATCCCTCTATTCACCACCTGTCATCCCTAGCCCGGTCACTCACAGAACCCAGACAGCAGATACACATAAGAGCAGAGGCGGGCTGAAATGGTTAGGCAAGCAAATGCTAACTTTCTAAAAGTAGCATTTGCAAACACAGGATATTAAAATAAACTTTACTAAAATAAGTATTTTGTCATTCTGAGTTCAGGCATTCTAAACTTGACCTTCTACCATGTTCCCTGAGTCTGCTGGGATTATAGAGTGTAATAATTCCATCAGCCCATTCTGGCCTATGAGAACAGGCAGCCTTACAATAGTGAAAAACAAAATTGGCTCTAATTCACTATTAGGACATGCCACACACATCAGGGCATGTCCTACCTTATGCTTACAATGCACCCTGCCCTAGGGCCTACCATAGGGGTGACTAATATGAAGTTAAGGGAAGGTTTAGGGACTGGCAAGTAGGTGTACTTGTGCAGTTAGCATGACATTACCACACTGCACGCAGGTCTTGCAATGGCAGACCTTAGGCACATTTTACTAGGCCACTTCTGTGGGTGGCACAACCAGTGCTGCAAGCCCACCAGCAGCATTTGTATTTACAAGCCCTGGCACTCCTGGTGCACTTTACTGGGGACTGAGAGTTAACCGAATTAGCCAATTATGGAAACCAATCACATGTAGCAATTTACAGTAGGGAGAGCATATGCACTTTAGCACTGGTCAGCAGTGGTAAAGTGCCCAGAGTCATTAAACCAACAAAAACAGGTCTGAGAGAATATTGGAGAAGGCAAAAAGTTCAGGGATGACCCTGCCAAGAGGGCCAAGTCCAACATAGCCTTACAACCTGCTGTAGCAGGGCTATACCAGCCATTAAAGACCTGCTCCCTTTTTAAAGGCCTTTACCTTCGGCTTGGGCCTTTAACACTGGAGTAGGCTTTAATGGGCGGAGTAGAGCAATAAGGCTATGATTAAACATTGGAATGTTCAGCGCTCCATTAAATAAAATGGAGTACTCTGTCTGGTAAACAACATTTAGGGCCAGATGTAGGTAATCTCGATTTACCTACTCTTAAATACCGAATCATACCGATTCCGTATTTAAGAGTAGGTAAATGGGATGTAGGTAATTTCTCTTTTTAAATTACCGAATCGGTAAGATTCGGTAATTACCAAATCGGTATTTACCGATTCGGTAATTGCCCTTCATTCCTATGGACCTGGAGGCCCATAGGAATGAATGACAATTACCGAATCGGTAAATACCGATTCGGTAATTGGGGGAAACATTGAAGGGTGGCAGGGTGTCACTTTGACACCCTGTTGCACCCCTCAATCGTTTATGGGTGCACATGTTGCAGACATATATGCCTAAAGGCATGTATGTCTGCAACATGGCAGTGTTTGAAAAGCAAAAAAAATGCTTTTTCAAGGCTTTTCATTATTTACCACCAACTTCTAGTTGGTGGTAAATAACGAATTCTTAAAGCCTACCTACATCTCATGATACAGATTCAGTAATTTTACAGAATCGGTAATTTTACCGAATCTTTCAAATTACTGAATCTGTATTTTAGGTGGCCCTACATCTCATTTTCCAAATACCGGTCGGTAACAGCCGAAATTACCGAATTTCGGCCGTTACCGACCGGTATTTGCCTATCTACATCTGGCCCTTTGTACGCAGCTCCTAGTGCGCATATCATTACTTCGCAAACGTTACTACACTTGCGATGTTACAACACGTACCATAAGTACGCAAGTTGTTACATTGCAAGCGTTTTTACAATGCATGCCATGTCATGGTAGTTCAAGTTCAAGTTCAGGCATTTATATAGCGCACTACTCACCCAGAGGGTCTCAAGGCGCTTGGGGAAGGTGTTCATTATATGTCGAATAGCCAGGTTTTAAGTTCTTTTCTGAAGGAGATGTGATTTTGAGTAAGGCGGAGGTGAGTGGGGAGTGAGTTCCAGGTCTTGGCAGCCAGGAAGGAGAAGGATCTGCCGCCCATGGTGGATTTTCGGATGCGCGGGACTGCAGCGAGGGCTTGATTGGATGATCTTAGTTGGCGGGTGGGTTTGTAGAAGGACAGTCGAGTGTTAAGGCATTCGGGTCCTAGATTGTAGAGGGCCTTGTGTGCGTGGGTGAGAAGACGGAACGTAATTCTTTTGTTGACGGGGAGCCAGTGGAGGTCTTTTAGGTGTCCGGTGATGTGATCTTGGCGAGGGATGTCCAATATGAGTCTCGCTGATGCTTTGGAGTTTTTTCTGTAATTTTGCTGATGCTTTGGAGTTTTTTCTGTAATTTTGCTGTGATTCCGGCGTATAGTGTGTTACCATAATCCAGTCGACTCGTGACCAGTGCGTGGGTGACAGTCTTTCTTGTTTCGAGGGGGATCCAGCGGAAGATCTTTTTGAGAATGCGAAGTACGTTGAAGCAGGAGGATGAGACTGCGTTAACTTGTCTGGACATCAAGAGAGAGGAGTCTAGGATGAAGCCAAGGTTACGTGCGTGGTCTGTGGGTGTGGGTGCTGTGCCCAGAGTGGAAGGCCACCAAGAGTCGTCCCAGGCAGAGGGGGAAGATCCTAGGATGAGCACCTCCGTTTTGTCTGAGTTGAGTTTTAGGCGGCTATGTTTTATCCATTCGGCTACTTCTTTCATGCCTTCGTGAAGATTGGTTTTGGCGGTGTTAGGGTCTTTGGTGAGGGAAAGGATTAGCTGGGTGTCATCGACGTAAGAGATGATGTTGAGGTTGTGTTGGCGCGCGATGGATGCGAGTGGGCTCATGTAAACGTTGAAGAGGGTGGGACTGAGTGATGATCCTTGTGGTACTCCACAGATGACTTCAGTGGCCTCTGAGTTGAATGGGGGAAGTCGGACTCTTTGAGTTCTCCCGGCGAGGAACGAGATGATCCAGTCCAAGGCTTTTCCTTGTATGCCGATGTTGCTGAGGCGTTGTATAAGGGTGATGTGGCAGACTGTGTCGAACGCGGCGGAGAGGTAGAGTAGAATGTGGGCCGCTGTTTCTCCGTTATCCAGTAGTGTTCGGATGTCGTCGGTCGCTGCAATGAGGGCGGTTTTGGTGCTGTGTTTGGCTCGAAATCCGGATTGAGATGGATCGAGGGATTTGTTGGATTCAAGGAAGGTGGCGAGCTGTCTATTGACGGCTTTCTCAATGACTTTGGCGGGGAAAGGGAGGAGGGATATGGGTCGGTAGTTTTTAAGTTCAGAAGGGTCTGCTGTGGGTTTCTTCAAGAGGGCGTTAAGTTCGGCGTGTTTCCAGCTTTCTGGGAAGGTGGCAGAGTTGAACGAGCAGTTGATGACATCACGGAGATGGGGTGCGATGATGGAGTCAGCTTTGTTGAAGATGTGGTGGGGGCAGGGGTCGGTTGGCGAGCCAGAGTGGATTGAGTTCATTAGGCGGATGGTGTATTCAGTGGTGATTGGGTTCCAGGCGCTAAGGTTGTTAGTTGGCGGAGTGGGATCTGAGGGGTGTGGGGAGGGTTGATCGCTGGGAGTGTTCTCGAAACTGTTGTGAATGTCGGCAATTTTGTTGTAGAAGAAGGAGGATAGCGCGTCGCAGAGGTCTTGGGAGGGAGTGATGTCGTTAGATGTTGCGGTGGGGTTGGTGAATTCTTTGACGATGTTGAAAAGTTCCTTGCTGTTGTGGGTGTTGTTGTCGAGACGATCCTTGAATGCTGATTTCTTGGCGGCTCGAATCAGTTGGTGGTGTTTGCGGGTGGCTGCCTTGAGGGTGGCCATGTTGTCGGTGGTTGGGTTTTTTCTCCATGTTTTCTCCAGGGTGCGGCATAGCTTCTTGGATTTTTTAAGGTCTTCATTGAACCAGGAAGCCTTTTTGCTGGCTGATTTGATCTGGTGCTTTTTCAGGGGTGCTAAATCGTCAGCACTGTGGGTTATCCATTGCTTGAGATTGGTGGCCACTTCGTTTGGGTCCAATGAGAGGGTGGGAGGGTTTTGGTTGAGTGATGTGAGGAGTTGGTCAGGGGTGATTTTGTTCCAGTTTCTCCGCAGAATAGGTTGTGGGCGGTTGTGGGTCAGGGTGGTTTTGTAGCTGAAGTGAACACATCTGTGGTCCGTCCAATGGGAGCTGTGGTGCGAGCGAAGGAAATGTGCTTGCTGGAGGTGAAGATAGGGTCGAGCGTGTGTCCGGCTACATGGGTGGGGGTGTCAACAAGTTGTTTGAGTCCGAGATTGGCCAGGTTGTCCAGAAGGGTGGAGGTGTTGCTGTCGTGTTTGTTTTCAAGGTGGTAGTTGAGGTCTCCTAAGAGAATGTAGTTCTCGGAGGCGAGGGCATGTGGGCTGACGAAGTCAGTGATGTCATCGCTGAATTGAGTGCGGGTTCCTGGAGGCCTGTAGATGCGGGTGCCTCTAAGTGTGGTCCTAGGGTCGGTGTGGATCTGAAAGTGGAGATGTTCGGCGGTTGCAAGTTTGTCGTCGGAGCTGGTCGTGATTTTGATGGTGTTCCTATGGATGATGGCGATGCCTCCTCCTGTTTGATTGATGGGGTCTTTTCGGATAATCTTGTAAGCATCCGGAATGGCTATGGCGATGTCGGGTGCTGATGATGTGTTCATCCATGTTTCTGTGAAGAAGGCGATGTTCGGTGACGCAGTGTCGAGTAGGTCCCAGAGTTTAGTTGCGTGTCTGTGGACCGAGCGGGTGTTAAGCAGGATGCACTTCAGGTGTTTAGAGTCGGAGCTGTGTATGGAGGGAGTGGATTTGGTGTGGGTCCTGAAGCGGTTGAACTTGCAGGAGAGGCAGGCGAATGGGCCGTGGGTACGTCCTGGGGTAGCCTCGCAGCATTGTGGTGTGCGTCCGGGGTTGAGGGCGAGGAGAGTTGCGGCATCATATGTGAATCTAGTGGCTTGGGTGCGGCGGGGACCAGGGGGGCTGGCGCTGGGCGCGGTCCAGGCGTGGATGGGCGCAGACGGGCTTACCTTTGGCGCACCTTCGGCGCGGATGGGGCGCGGCCGCTGCGCGTGAACGCTGCGCGCAAAAGCATCTGTCATATAAGGATAGTGGCGGGGGAGGGGCGAGGGAGGGTCAGCTGGGAGGCAGGCCGGGCTGTGGGGGACGGGCTCTGAGGCACCACAACAACAAGTAAAATGGCGGCAGCAAAATAAAACGAAACTGGAGGTAGGCTGGGGCACAGACAATCAGCAATGGCTATAATTTAGTTTACAGCAGTCTAGGCAATGCACAGTCAGCCTAGCGGTAAAATCGCGCTACAGTAATGAAAAGCGTGACTTAAGCGCCCTATTAAATGACCCCAAAAGCGCTAACAATTTAAAAATACAATTTTCTTGGATGTTATAAAAGGCACTCGCACTACAGCGCTATGCTGTGTAGGAGGCAGCAGAAAGCGATTCCAACTTGTGCAACAGCGCAGATAACGATACCAAGCAGGAGCAGGGGGCGAAGGGAGCGACCGCCTTCAGCAAGCGTCAGGACGGTCACCGCTATGGTATGCGCTATCCACATCGTTGTTTGGAAGGCGCTTCTGTTTGCAAACAACGAAGTGCAGATCTGACGTCGCTGGAAGCCGGAGAAGAGAGGAACCACGGAGGAGAGAGAGAGGTAAGTGTAGTTTTTTTGAGTCATGCAGGGGTGGTTTTTTAGGTTATTGGGTTGTGTTTGATTAGTATAGAGTAGTGTATTTGAGTTTAGGGTAGTGTCGGGGGTCGTGAAGTGTTGTGTTGGGGAATAGTGATGTGGTGTTTGTGTAGGGTAGTGTTTTAGGGATTAGGGTGGTGTTGGGGTGTCGTGCAGGGTAGTGTAGTGTAGGGAGCAGACTGGGGTAAAGGTAAGGGTCATGCAAGGAGTATTGTTTTAGGGTTAAGGGTAGTGGTGTGGGGGGTCGTGAAGTGTAGTGTTCGAGTGTAAGGTCCAGGAAGGGTGAAGGTCGTGAAGGGGGTAGTATATTAGGGATTAAGGTAGTGGTGTGGTGTTTGTGTAGTGTAGGGTAGTGTTTTAGGGTTCAGGGTAGTGTTGGGGTGTCGTGCAGGGTAGTGTTGCAGTGTAGGGAGTGAACTGGGGGAAGGGTGAGGGTCGTGCAGGGCGGTAGTGTTTTAGGGTTTAGAGTAGTGGTGTGGTGTTTGTGTAGTGTAGGGTAGTGTTTTAGGGTTCAGGGTAGTGTCGGGGGGGCCGTGAAGTGTAGTGTTCGAGTGTAAGGTCCAGCCAGGGGGAAGGTTGTGTTAAATCGCAGTTTACAAACATGAACATCACCGGCGCCATCTTGCCTAACAAGAGCCATTGTCCGCAAGTAAACGGCATCCATTTTAGGTGCCACGGCCATCTCGCACTTTGTAAGTCACCCACGATTCACCCTGACCTCGCAACCATCCCCAGTGCCCTGATTCAGCATGACCAAATGCACGAAGGTCATAAAACCTTGTCCTCGTGACAAGACCCTGGAGCCACTTCCCGCCCTAAACATGTTTGTCCTTTCGTCCTCCACACTCGAGCAGGCCCTTCTGATAACCCCCAACTGCACCTGGCCACTCGATCCAGTCCCAGGCTGTAAACCAAGCCCTGCGGACGTAGTTTATTGCCCCCACAAGGCAGGACTTGTTGCATGAACAGAAATGCTTGATCTTATCACTTACATAACCCTTAGATGTGACTAATCACACACATTTACAGATCCTGTTGGAATGTCCAGCTGCGAGATATCAATCACTAATTAGGACCCAGGTGGGGGGACGACAAACTGTTGGGACTCTGTGAGAACCTGCTGGAGGCGGGAATTCCTAGGATGTTTGGCCACCAATAATGTTACTGTAAATTGTATAAAAAGGAGAGCAGCCGAGAAGTTGTTAGAACACCTCCTGAAGACATCCCTTGTGTCAGACCTGACGTGTTCTCCTCTAGAGCAATAAACTTGTTCATGCTTTCCAGTTTCCTCTTTATGTTGGTAACTATCGATATTGGGAATTAGAGGTGTCTTGCGCCAAGCAGCCTGGGTATTCGTAAGAGATTGACAGTTTTTTCCACAAATTGGCGTCCCAACGCGGGGCCCATCAGCGACACGGGGTCCGGTGGAGAGGTCCTTACGACGGAGTGAACGACTGCAACGATCGGGAAAGTGCACTTGACTGAAAGAGACCCTCGTCTGGCAGCCAATCATCCGAACTTCACCGGTTCCGAACGGACCTCTCTTGAGTGCCCTACGGTCCTGACTGGGATCCCACAGGAGTGCCGCGGCTAATACGGAGAAAAGAGGACGATTAGGCGCTGGAAGTGGAAGACAAAGAACTGTCCATGCGGTCCGGGTAAGGTCGTGAAAACGACTGCTGTCGAATGATTGATTGTATTGGAATTGTTTGGATTCAATACTAGTATTGCACTTTATTGGTTTGTTAGCTATATTACTACGAAAATCAGCTCACCTAGCTGGCAAAAAGTTAGAAGAGGAAGTTGAGAAAAAGCTAGGAAGGAGCAAGAGGCAGAGATCTCAGGTCAACACCCGGTTAGAGCTCCCTCAACTCTTTACCCTGAGCTCCCATCGAAACACAGGGTAGACGACAATCTACTCCTAGGTCCACCGATTATCTACATGCCTCCTCCATATGCCCCTACCCATCCTCTAGTGCAACAACAAGGATCTCAGAATACAACTGAAGGTAGCGACAGGGCCTCGGTATCCACGGCCTCTGCGCCAAGCGAGCCGCTCACGCCTAATGCCTTGCCAGAGGACACATCAGAAAGAATCGAAGTGAAAGGGCTGGGGAGAATCCCACGATTAAGTAAAAATGAGCGAGCAGGCATCGATAGGATAGTTAAAACCCTAGTAGACAGGAAAGAAACAGAGGAATACATAACAGATATATGTAACTCCTACGCCGACAACCGCAAATGACACTTTGTCGTGCGCTTTTGTTATTACACACTCACAGCGTATGAGGAAAAGTATAGGAATAAAGGACCCGACCGACTTGTGACTCTGTACAGAAAGGTAGATACAGGAGATGAGAGTGAATCCGATGTAGCGAAACTTTTTTCCTATACATTAGAAGTCTTCCGCCACCTCATGGAGCAAGGGCAGGTAGACAAAAATACAACATCTGCAATGACGGAACCCCCGATAGAGAGAATAGATAACATGATGCCCATTAAGGAAGCTGCCCCCTATTGGGTCCCCCCTAGAGGATAAGGAACTCACGATGACATAAATCACCAAGACGCTAAGGGAAGGATGATCTATAACAGCCCTGGGATAGACAGGACATTCTGACGTTCCGAAAATCCCTGCCGGACTTATGAAAGAATCCTACCGAATTTTTCATGGAGTTAGGTACAGCCCTAGGGTCGACAATTATGACGCTAGCCGACATCGATTTGTTCTTTGGGCTATGTCGGCCAGCCGATGTGTGGAAACAGATCAGGAAAGTAGACCACACAGACTGCTCTCAGCAGAAGCGGCCGCTCCACTCACTGCTCCCTGCCTCCTGGAAGTGGTATCGTACACGCAGAGACCCGGTCTCACTCCCTACCAGAGCCTGCATTACTGAATTGAAGCGCCTACTCTGTGATTAGCGCTAGACCGCTGAGCATTTCTGAGACAACCAGCATTATTAGCGCTAGACCGCCGAGCATTCATTTTAATAAGTAGCATTATTTTAGAGAAGCGCCGAGTCTGTGCTGCCTGACAATACATTACTGCCTGCAATTGTGCTGTGTTTGTTTTTGCATCGCGCTCGCCTCCATTGTGCCCCTGTGTTGTTTTGCTATTGCCTGCTTACTGCTGCCATTTTGTTTGTTGTTGACTCCACCCCGCCTCCCTGCAGACCCTCCCTCCCACTGATACTGACCTCGCTGCCCCAGCTCGATCGCGCTGTGACCGTCCTGCTCTCAGCAGAAGCGGCCGCTCCACTCACTGCTCCCTGCCTCCTGGAAGTGGTATCGTACACGCAGAGACCCGGTCTCACTCCCTACCAGAGCCTGCATTACTGAATTGAAGCGCCTACTCTGTGATTAGCGCTAGACCGCTGAGCATTTCTGAGACAACCAGCATTATTAGCGCTAGACCGCCGAGCATTCATTTTAATAAGTAGCATTATTTTAGAGAAGCGCCGAGTCTGTGCTGCCTGACAATACATTACTGCCTGCAATTGTGCTGTGTTTGTTTTTGCATCGCGCTCGCCTCCATTGTGCCCCTGTGTTGTTTTGCTATTGCCTGCTTACTGCTGCCATTTTGTTTGTTGTTGACTCCACCCCGCCTCCCTGCAGACCCTCCCTCCCACTGATACTGACCTCGCTGCCCCAGCTCGATCGCGCTGTGACCGTCCTGCTCTCAGCAGAAGCGGCCGCTCCACTCACTGCTCCCTGCCTCCTGGAAGTGGTATCGTACACGCAGAGACCCGGTCTCACTCCCTACCAGAGCCTGCATTACTGAATTGAAGCGCCTACTCTGTGATTAGCGCTAGACCGCTGAGCATTTCTGAGACAACCAGCATTATTAGCGCTAGACCGCCGAGCATTCATTTTAATAAGTAGCATTATTTTAGAGAAGCGCCGAGTCTGTGCTGCCTGACAATACATTACTGCCTGCAATTGTGCTGTGTTTGTTTTTGCATCGCGCTCGCCTCCATTGTGCCCCTGTGTTGTTTTGCTATTGCCTGCTTACTGCTGCCATTTTGTTTGTTGTTGACTCCACCCCGCCTCCCTGCAGACCCTCCCTCGCCCCTCCCCTTCCACTATCCACATATGTCAGTTGCATTTGCGCGCAGCGTTTACGCGCAGCGACCGCGCCCAATCCGCGCCGAAGGTGCGCCAAAGGTAAGCCCGTCTACGCCCGTCCGCGCCTGGACCGCGCCCAGCGCCAGAGCCCCTGGTCCTCGCAATGCCCAGCCCTCCCGCATTACTTACGACGCCTCCTCCCTCCTAGCCCTCAACCCCGGCCGCTCCCTCAACTGCGTCCAAGCTGCTCCTGGACACACCCATGGACCCTTTTCCTGCTACTCCTGCAAATTCGACAGCACCAAGAACAACTCCTCATCTACGAACTCACAACAGACATCCGATCCCAACCACCTACAATGCATCCTGCTCAACACCCGCTCGGTCCACAGACACGCCATTGACCTCTGGAATCTACTCGACACCATCTCCCCGGACGTCGCCTTCCTAACAGAAACATGGATGAATGCCTCTTCAGCCCCAGACATCACCATTGCCATCCCGGAAGGCTATAAGATCATTCGCAAGGACCGTACCGGCCACACAGGAGGAGGCATCGCTATCGCCCATAAGAAATCCATCCGCATCTCAACCAGCTCAGACGTCAATCTCGCCAACTCTGAACACCTTCACTTCCAGATCCACATCGACCCCAAGACCACACTCAGAGGCACCCTCCTCTACAGGCCACCAGGATCCCGCGCACAATTTAGTGAAGACATCACGGACTTCATCACTCCACAAGCGCTCCCCTCCGAGGACTACATCCTTTTGGGAGACCTCAACTTTCACCTTGAAAAGAACAACGACCGCAACACCACCACCCTTTTGGACAACCTCGCAAACCTCGGACTTAAACAACTTGTCACTACCCCCACCCACATCGCAGGTCACACACTCGACCCTATCTTCACCTCCAGCAAGCATGTTTCCTTCAGCCACACCACAGCTCTCCTTTGGACTGACCACAGCTGCGTTCACTTCACCTACAACAAGCCCACATCCAACAACCACCCCCAACCCACTCTGCTAAGAAACTGGAACAAAATCACCATCGACCAGATCTCCTCATCGCTTCTTCAAAAGCCCCCCGCCCACTCCTCGAACCCAGACCAAGCAGCCACCAACCTCACCCAATGGTTATCCAACAGCGCCGACATCCTAGCACCACTGAAAAAACGACAAATCAAACTAGGCAGCAAGAAGGCCTCCTGGTTCAACGATGACCTTAAGAAATCCAAAAAACTCTGTCGCTCCCTCGAGAAGGCCTGGAAAAAAGACCCAACCACCAGTACCAAGGACGCCTTCAAAAACGCCACCCGCATACACCACCAACTAATCCGTAATGCCAAGAAAGCAGCCTTCAAGGACCGGCTAGATAACAACGCCCACAATAGCAAGGAATTATTCAACATAGTCAAGGAATTCACCAACCCCTCAGCCAACTCCAACGACATCACCCCCTCTCAAGCCCTCTGCGACTCCCTAGCCTCATTCTTCCACAACAAAATTGCAGACATCCACAACAGCTTCGACAACCAACCCGGAGACCAACCCACCCAATCCCCTACAGGACCCCCACCCCCCCTGAACATCCTCAATGACTGGAAGCCGATCTCCACTGAGGACACCATCCGTCTGATGAACTCTATCCACTCAGGATCCCCCACTGACCCTTGCCCTCACCACATCTTCAACAAAGCAGACTCCATTATTGCACCACAACTCCGAGACGTCATCAACTGCTCCCTCAACTCCGCAACCTTCCCGGAAAGCTGGAAACATGCCGAACTCAGCGCCCTCCTGAAGAAACCCACAGCTGACCCCACCGAACTCAAAAACTATCGCCCTATCTCACTCCTTCCATTCCCGGCCAAAGTCATCGAGAAAGCTGTCAACAACCAGCTCGCCGCATTCCTCGAAACCAACAAATCCCTCGACTCCTCACAGTCCGGCTTCCGAGCCAAGCACAGCACCGAAACCGCCCTCATCGCGGCAACAGACGACATTCGAACTCTACTGGACAATGGAGACACAGTCGCCCTCATCCTCCTCGACCTCTCCGCAGCCTTCGACACGGTCTGCCATAGCACCCTTCTACAGCGCCTCAAAAACATCGGAATCCAAGGAAAGGCACTGGAATGGATCACCTCGTTCCTTTCCGGAAGAACCCAGAGAGTCCGCCTTCCACCATTCAGGTCAGAGGCTACTGAAGTCATCTGCGGCGTACCTCAAGGGTCCTCACTCAGTCCCACCCTCTTCAACGTTTACATGAGCCCCCTCGCGGCCATCGCACGCCAACATAACCTCAACATCATCTCCTATGCCGACGACACTCAACTGATCCTATCACTCACCAGAGACCCTAACATGGCCAAAACCAACCTACACGAAGGAATGAAAGAAGTAGCCGAATGGATGAAGCACAGCCGTCTGAAACTGAATTCAGACAAAACAGAAGTCCTCATCTTAGGTACCTCCCCCTCCGCCTGGGACGACTCTTGGTGGCCAGAGGCCCTTGGAAAAGCACCCATCCCGACGGACCACGCACGGAACCTGGGCGTCATCCTGGATTCCTCACTCTCGATGTACAGACAAGTCAACGCCGTTTCTTCATCTTGCTTCAACATTCTCCGCATGCTCAAAAAAACATTTCGCTGGATCCCTACCGAAACTAGAAAAACAGTCACCCACGCTCTGGTCACGAGCCGACTGGACTACGGAAACACCCTCTACGCCGGCACCACCGCAAAACTCCAGAAAAAACTACAACGCATCCAGAACGCCTCAGCCAGGCTCATACTAGACATCCCGCGTAAAGAACACATCTCTGATCACCTGAAAAACCTCCACTGGCTCCCCGTCAATAAGAGGATCACTTTCCGGCTCCTAACCCACGCACACAAAGCACTCTACGAAATCGGACCCGATTGCCTCAACACACGATTATCCTTCTACGCCCCCTCCCGCCAACTACGATCCTCCAACCAAGCCTTTGCCACTGTACCTCGCATCAACAAAACCACCATGGGAGGTAGATCCTTCTCCTACCTAGCAGCTAAAACTTGGAACTCACTTCCCACTCACCTTCGCCTTACTCAGAACCACCTAGCATTCAGAAAGCAACTCAAAACGTGGATATTCGACAAGTAACTCCCCACCCTTCTTCAAGCGCCTTGAGACCCTCTGGGTATGTAGCGCGCTATACAAATCTTTTGACTTGACTTGACTTGACTTGACAGACCTATTCGGTCATACCTGGGGACAACTCGATGGGCTGGATAAACAGCGAAACCCTGGTCAGAAACCCTTGAAAGCCATACTAGACCTCCCTGACAAAATAGTGCAGAAGGTAAAGACCCTGATTCCCGAGAAAAAGATAGATTGGTCTATTGTAACAGCTTGCCGCCAGAAACCTCAAGAAGATGTTTCGGAATTCTTCTCCTGGTTTGAGACAGTGTTCTCCGATTATAGTGGACAATACATGTCCACTGCGACCGGACACCACTTGTTCATACAGAACTATGTTAAGGGACTGTTGCCAGAAGTCTCACAGAAACTACAGACCAGTGAGAGCAGTTGGGCGGCCTCTAAACCAGCAGCCATCCTCCAGATGGCCCAATGCTATGAACACCAGAAAAACGAAAACGAAAGAGCCAATGAAAAGAAAAAGAAAGATTTGAAAGAAAGAGTCATGATAGCGCAGCTACAGGGTGTAAATTTAGGAAGGGAACAGGACAAGGGAGGATATCAGCAAAATACCCCTAAAGCGCCACCACCCCCTAGAAATAACGTGCCTGCCCCATACAACGGACGCAGAGACTTAGGGGAAGATCAGTGTGCATTTTGTAAAGGGTATGGACACTGGAAATCCCAATGCCCGATCCTGGCAGAAATAAATAAAGAAAAGGGAACAAGAAAATTAGTAAATGGGCCAAGAGGTAGAGGACGAGGAAGAGGGTACACTAATAACATTAGTGAGGAGAGGCCAGGTAGGACAAATGCTTTTGACAGCCCGACAGAACCAGTATCAGCAATCAGACTACGACAACACATACGACTTTGCATAGGACAGCCAAGGGTAAGGGAGGGATCCAGTCGAGCTCTATGTTGATCAGCAAGGCCCTTATGTTACCGCAAAGGTTCTGGGCACAGAGTCGCCATTTTTGGTAGACACAGGAGCAACACGTAGTGCACTATCCAAATGACTGATTCCAAGGGCACCCTTGTCTGGCTCACATGTGACCTCAATAGGATTTGATGGTACGCCCTCCATTAACCCTTTGTCCAGACCCCTCCCTTTTATTCTAGAAAATAACATCATCGACACGACATTCCTTCTCTCTTCCAACACCCCAGACGCCATTATGGGTCTCGACTTACTGAAGCACGTCCGTGCAACTATTTGATGTTCCCCGGACGGAGTGCGAGTCATCTTATATGACAATCACCAACACCAGAGAGATAGTCCACTCCAACGCATGTATCCCATTTCCAAAGCAGACACATCCCTACTGGCCACTTTACCATCGCACTTGTGGGCTAGGGCTGACTCAGACGTAGGACAAATGATGATTGACCCAGTGCATGTAACAATACGACAAGACGTGACTCTGCCAAAAATACCGCAGTACAAAATCTCACCAGAGGGAGAGAGAGCACTCACAGATATCATTCTCTCACTTGTAGAAGCAAGGGTGGTAGAAGAAGTGGTGAGCAACGTTTGTAACAGTCCTATTCTGCCGATCATAAAGAAACAGGGAGAGGGAGATGGAAAAGCCTACCGCTTTATCATTGACCTAAGAGAGGTAAACAAGATCCAATATCCAGTTGTTTCCGACATTACCACCATCCTGACCCTCATCCCATCCACTGCCACCGTTTTCACTGTTATCAATCTCAAAAATGCATTCTTTTCTATACCCATTCATGAGGACAGCCGCTATCTTTTTGGATTTACACTAAGATCCTGCTCATTTAGATTTTGTAGAGCACCGCAGGGGTACACAGAAAGTCCAAGCATCTATAGTCAGGCACTCAAACGACAGCTGGATGCCATACAATTGCCAGACGGAGTAGCACTGATACAATACGTAGACGGCATTTTGCTAGCAGCAGACACCACTCCAATAGCAGTCGCTGCCACCATTCAGTTACTACATTTCCTTGCCGAAAATGGTCACAAGGTCTCCCGCAAGAAACTGCAATTCTGCCAACCACAAGTGACGTATTTAGGACACCTTTTGTCAAAGGAAGGGAGAACGCTCACACCAGACAGGATCCAGACCATTCTAGACACTCCTGTCCCCAAAAACCAGAAACAAGTCGACTCACTGATAGGCCTCCCTTCATTCTGTCGACAATGGTTACCAAACTTCAGCCTCATTGTCAAACCCCTTCTCTCCCTCCTAGCCAAAGACACACCCTTTCCACTCCCTTGGACACCCAAAAGCCAGTCAGCATTCGAGGAATTACGAGATGCCCTTTGTTCAGCACCTGTTCTAGGGACGCCAGACTATTCCAAACCATTTTCCCTCTACACACACGAAAGGGAGGGATGTGCATTATCTGTCCTGACACAATCAATTGGCCACAAGCCACGCCCCTGTGCGTATTTTTCTGCCACCCTCGACCCAGTAGCTGGTGCGCTACCCGCGTGCTTGCGCGCTGTAGCAGCTGCAGCAGTCTCCATACGATAGAGCGAGGGAATAGTGCTCTCCAACCCCATCACAGTGCTAGTACCACATGCAGTTGACACATTGCTAAACCAGACTAAGACGCAACATTTGACGAGTGCCCGACTGACTGGATACGAACTGACCCTGTTAGAACCACACATTACGCTGAAACGATGTTCCATCCTCAATCCAGCCACATTGCAGCCTCTTCCAGAAAATGACCCTAATACAATTTCGCTACACTACTGCGTAACCCTCACTGACGAGCAGACTAAAAGTAGAGTTGATCTCCGAGACACTGCCTTCCCAGAACCAGACGAAGAACTATGGGTAGACGGCTCATGCCTCAAGCTCCCTGATGGCACTACCTCAGCAGCGTATGCCGTGACCACAGCTCAAACTATCCTAGAAACTGCCCGCATTGCCCAAAGATCTGCCCAAGCAGCTGAGCTCATTGCCCTTACACGAGCATGCATTCTAGCGGCTGGCACGACAGTCAACAAATACACCGATAGCCAGTACGCCTTTGGGGTAGTTCATCATTTCGGACTCCTTTGGAGGGAAAGAGGGTTCCTGACGTCACACGGCACGCCCATCTTACACGGGGACCTAGTCTCCGCATTGACAGAAGCAGTCCTCCTCCTCAAGCAGCTAGCGGTAATTAAGTGTCAGGCTCATAAGAAGGTGACTGATCTCATTGGGCAGGGAAATGCACTAGCAGACATTACTGCCCGAACCACAGCACAAGACAGAACCACGACACGCATGTATGTGACCAGGACACAAGCAGAACACTGGACTGACGCTAGGGCGACTATAAGGGACATACAGACGACAGGCACACAGAGCGAGCTGAGTGAATGGGCGCAGGTGGGACTGAAAGATGAGGAAGGCTGCTGTAGGACAAAAGACGGTGACAAAAATCAACTTAGTGCTTAGAGAGTTGACTACAGTATTGAGTACTAAAATTATGGTACTATGGTCAGTGGCGTCACTAGAGGGGTGTGGGGGGTGCTGACCGCACCGGGTGACACCATCACATAGGGTGACAAATTGGTCCAAGTCGAAAATAATCTTGGCCTGCGGCGGGGTAAGGTTCGACAGACAGTAATATTATTTTGCATTTTGGTGTCACTGTCGAACCTTACCCGGCCGCAGGCCAAGAATATTGTCCAATCAGGCTACGACGCCGGCGTCCCTACGTCGAGGACGTTCGAAAGGTCACTCACGTGACGTGGCTCCCGGACCCGCCGTTTTCATCACTGCGCCAGGTGCACGCTTGTCTTCCGCTCCAGCTGGTAAGTGGCACCCCAATTCTTCCTTTCGCTGTGTTTGAAAGTATGCCCTTTGAACTGGGAGCCGTAAAAACCTGGTACACAGTGCCGCAAACAGCATCTTTCAATATGCAGCTTTCCTAAAGTTACAGCATGTGCCTCTGCCTTCCCCAAAGTTCACAGAGCACATCTCCGTGGCCACTCGAGTACGCTGAAATGTGATCTTTCGCAGCCGCCTCCCTTGGCATCTGACTGGCAGAGGAGCATGGAGGACAGGAAGGAGGCTGCCCTGGGCGCTGCTGGTGACGGGCACCACCTGGGCAGAGCCTGTGCCAGCAGAGGGGGGGCACCGCCAGGGTGCCGGCCCCTGGTGGCAGGGAGGGTGGCAGGGGCCCCGCCGAGCTTATCCAGAGGGCCCTGGAGTTCATAATGGCAGCTACATGCTTGTGAGGACACAGTCTCAGCAGTCTGTTAAACACACAAGACACCAAAACGCTTTCACATATGCTGAAATGTATTTACACACTTCCTAAACACTCACATACAGTAGCTTACGTGCCCTGCCTCTCACTATTTTTCACTTCAGCTTCACACATAGGTGCAGCGGCATCCTGTAAGGATCCTCGCTCAGCCCTACCCTCTTCAACGTCTACATGACCCCCCTCGCAGCCATCGCACGCCAACACAACCTAAACATCATCTCCTACGCAGACGACACCCAGCTGACCCTGTCCCTTACCAAAGACCCCGCCACCGCCAGAGCCAACCTCCAGGAAGGAATGGAAGGAAGTCCTCATCCTAGGAACATCCCCTTCCGCCTGGGACAACTCCTGGTGGCCCCCTGCCCTGGGCACCGCCCCCAAGCCAACGGACCATGCACGCAACCTGGGCTTTGTCCTGGACTCCTCCCTCACAATGACCAAGCAAGTCAACGCCGTCTTGTCATCCTGCTTCAACACCCTGCGCATGCTCCGCAATATCTTCCAGTGGATCCCCACCGACACCAGGAAGACGGTCACCCAGGCCCTCGTCACCAGCCGACTGGACTATGGAAACACCCTCTACGCTGGAACCACAGCCAAACTACAGAAAAGACTCCAACGCATACAGAACTCCTCTGCACGACTCATCTTGGACACCCCCGCCACAGCCACATCACTCCCCAGCTGAGAAACCTGCACTGGCTCCCCGTCAGCAAGAGGATCACGTTCAGACTCCTCACCCACGCACACAAGGCTCTCCATGACATGGGGCCCAAATACCTCAACAACGCCTCACATTCTACACACCCACATGCCAGCTCCGATCCACCAGCCTCGCACTCGCCACCATTCCACGCATTCGCAGAACCACCACCAGAGGAAGATCCTTCTCCTACCTGGCGGGGGGCCATCTGATATTCAGTATCTGGTTGTCCGCCTGGCACCTTCGATCCCTAGAACAGTGTCCCTGAACTATAAGATGCTGGTTGAGCAGGTCACCAAGGCTCTCTCAGACTGGTCCTGGCTCAAGCTGGCCTGGTATGGGAGGCTGGCAGCTCTGAAAATGACTGTTCTCCCCGCATATTGTACTTGTTTCAAATGCTGCCGCTGACCCCGCCGCAGGGCATCCTGTGGAAACTGCAGGGGCTCCTTATAAGATTCCTGTGGGACAACAAGCGGCCGCGACAGGCATTGTCCGTGTCGGTTGCTCCGAGGGCGGCTGGGGGACTGGGTTTTCCCTTACTGTCAGCCTACCTTCAAGCGTCCACCCTGCATTACATAGTGGATTGGAACAGGCCCATGTCCAGTAAACACTGGAACTTTCTGGACCATACGGTGGCAGGTTGCAATATCTGGCGGGAGCTGTGGCTGCCCCGCAAGCATAGAGCCTGGGGCCTCTACTCTTCCCCAGTGACGGCACCGACTCTTAGGGCATGGAACCAGCTGGCGCAACAAAAGGGGTGGACCACGTTTCCCTCTCCGATGACTCCTAATGTTGACAATCCGGATCCCCGAGATTGGTTCCAACGGCTCTGGCACATATTAGCAATGGAAAGGCTCTCGATGGGGATGGATGGGAAAGGCTCGGAGTATGCTAAATTGTGGGGCTCGTTCTTGCATCTCCTGTCCAAGGACCTACGAGAAGTAACTTGCCCAAAATACCTTCAGATCCTACAACTCATTCTCTTAGAATCGGACAGAGCTTACCCAGGGGGTTGAACCTTCCTTTGGAACATTGCTGGTTTTTATAGTACTTGTATAGCTAAAGCTGATGCGGAGTGCGGGTGGGATAGGGAGAGGGGCGAGGGTGTGTGTGTGTGTGTTTCTGGGGGGGGAGGGTGGGAGTTGGGAGAGGGTGTTTACATTCTCATTAGTTCATTTCCTGAAAAGGCGGTGGCCTCAGCACAGGCGGGGCGGTCACTTCGGTTCATAGCATTTCGCGGGGCCGTCCTCCGGGATGTAGGTCCAGACACCGTGTTGATGCACTGTGTTTTCGCCCTACCAGCAAGTTGATGTGGGCAGATGGGCTGTGTACCATATGTCTTTCTGCACAATAAAAATTATTGACTCTAAAGTGCATCCACATATTAAACTTAAATACCACAACAATCAATCATAAATAAATACAGTGAATTGAAAATACATGTAATTAAAACAATACAAAACTTGATTACAGCAAGCAAAATACATTGTAGTGAATACAAATAGGTCAATTTATATTAAGAAAGCACCCAAAAACCGAATTAAATGATAACAAATATTCACAGAGGAAAGGTTTAAAAAAAGTTAAGTGCTTGTTTGTGTGTTACTACAGAATACCTTAATATCACAGGATAGAAAAAAAAAATCTGCAGATAAAAAAGATCAAGACAGAATAAAAAGCACATTATTCAAATGATGTGCAACAACTCCACAATATTGATAGCATGAATGTGGAGAGACCCAATCCCTCTAGATCCACACATTATCACCCCACAGCATGTGGTTACCTGAATATCATGAAAATTCCACGCCCAAGGGGACAAATGATGGACTTTAAATACAATTGCATCTCACCACTTCGTGCTAACATACAGCCCAGCTGTAATCTTTTTATTTCAAGACAATGTTCCAAGTCAAGCTGGAAACTTTCATTTCTAGCACGCTTTTTTAAGTGACACTTTAAGGCGCTACTATGTAGACACAATACCACCCCATCATGATTTAAAGCAAACTTTGGTATACAATAGGAGTAAACGGACCCAAAAGTGTACATCTTTTTATTATCCCATACAAGTTCCCACCAAGTTACATTTTTCAATGCATTTTTAGGACTTCTGAATAATTATTGAAAATATTAAATTATTTGGCAGTGGGCACGGAAGGTAATACCCGTCAAGCCCAGCTCAAGACAGATCATGTCAACAGAGCTGGAGAGCTTACACCAAGGTAGCTCTTCCATGAAACTGATTCAATATTGGAGATAAACGAAGAAAGCTTCTATTCCATATAAAGCATCAGGAACCACGCTAGCAGTATACACCTTTAACAGTAAAAAAGATGTCCCTCCTTCTTTGTACATTAAAAAACACGTAAAAGGCCAATTCTCGTAGACTTTGCAGCCTGAGAGGTATTATAGGGGACTCAAGAAACATTATTTGAGATGTTTGCACCTAAATATGTGTTCAGTTTTACCACCTCCAATTTTTTTCAATTCCCAAATAGGATATAATGGAAGAAGAAGATGTGTACAGAGCACAAAAGTGAGCTTATAAAAGATTTTCGTCAATAGGAGTTGGAGTTTTGAAGGTGAGCTCTACCCAAACTTCTGGTTATTATGAGTCAGAATTGACGCATATCGCGAGAAGAAACCGCAGACTGAAGATCAGATCTTAACTTTGCGTCTTTGGTTGATTTATTAATTTTCCTTTCTAACTTAGAACATTTGGTAGCTCTAGATCTCTGTGAGATATCCAGAGGCCTAGGAGTCCTGGTATACATTTTTTTGTTTCATTACAAAGGTATCCTGGAGCCAGCACAGGAATGCCTCAAATTTAGTGACATCCAAAGACGTATAGGGATATTACTTGATCGGCACCTTAACTATAAGCCATATTTGGTATCAAGGCAATTAAAAGCAAACCAGCTGCCATTTGCATTCAAAATCTTACAAAAAACTCAGAGACTGTTCAACAAATAATTTGCTGAAGGTCGTAGCAGCTAAATTCTTGCCCTCAATCTTGTACAGATCCGAACTGTTTAAAACTCATGATGCATCAGGTTTGAACAGCACTCAATCTAGCTTTTTCAAGAAATTATTTTTGGTCCCACGATGCACATAACAAGCTCAGATCAGGCTGGAGTTCGGATTAAAAATCCAGATTCAGGCAAGACAAGACGCCCTCATAACATTTTTACTGGAGAATGAGGGAAGAAGAGGAAAACTCCCTCGCCCATCATTGTTGACTGGAGATCAAACAACAATCTACACAAAGGAACTCAGCTCACTTTGTTCTACTGCAATCACTTTCCTCTCTAAAGTTAGAAGAGGGTCGGCACACAGTATGGGCCTACTCCGAGTTCAAACAAACTATTAACAAAGACATCAGGCTGCAATAACTTCTAATAGACAAAGCAACTTTGATGAACAAAAACTATGTGTGGGTGGCGATGCCAACATATAAAACTCTAAAACCTCAACTGTACTTCCTGGACCACTTCTCAAGATCAAAAGAAGTGCAACCAGATGTTAATGAGGTCAATCAGCAACCCTATAGCCACTGAATAGAAAAAGAAATGCAGAGAGGCGCTCTGTTCACACAGCCAACATCAAACCTGAACAAACCTAATGCGCAATTAGAGAACTTGCACAGGGACACAAGCAACCAACACATAGGCACCCCAACGAGTTCTTAGAAACCAGACCCATAAGCTCTTGGGAGTTCTCCTAGCACAGGATTATTGATTTCTCCAAGAACTCATTATGCATGAACCGCTATTCCTTACGGGTTCATTCCTGACGTCTTCCTGTGCATGGCTGTACGTCAATGCTAACATTTCAAGGCACCCACCAGGTATAAACATACCTTCCCTTGCCCAAGCAAGAGGGAGTAAACCTCGACTTTAGAGGAGCCCGTGTCCTGGCTTTACGCACTGACAAGAGGCGCTGTCATTCCTGCTCGCAGAGAATCCGGCTTCCAGTGTTCTGCCTACCTTCGCGGGGTGTTAGAGTTCGAGACCCGGAAAGAGATTCCCACCTCCCTCATTCTAAGGTATGGAGCTGACTAGAACCTAGAGCGGCTCTTGGCATTACCTTGTACTACACTTAGGTTAGGTACACCTGGGTAGAACTAGTTAGAGAAGCATCTTATGAGTACTCACATTTTAGCTTGTGTTATTTATGTATATGAATATGTGTCATAGCTAAAAGATAATGCTAGCTCAGTATTATTTCTTTCTACTGCTTACATTGTACATAATATATCTCGCATACTGTCTTATGATTGTAACAGCTCATATCTCTTACACGAGAAACAAGACTGTTCAGTAAATCCTTTTATTGAAACGCCCGTCTATTCTTTCTGTGTAACTCTGAAGAAACTAAGCATGCATGAAAAGCTGAGTGAAACTGTTATCTGTTGTTTCCACGATTCTGTGAGTATTCCGATTCTAAAGGGAAACCAAGTTGTCATGTTTATGCGGTTGCCAGAAACTACTCCCTTCTTCTTTACAAGGAGTTTCTAGTGGCCTCTAAGTTAGCTGGCACACAAAGTAATTAAGTTTAATTTACTCGATAGGGGCATACTGACCTCAGTCCTATGCCAAAACTATAGGGTATATTATTCCAATGCGCAGAGCCTATTAGGGAAATAGGAACTACACTACAACATCAAGGCCCAGCTCTTTGGAATGAAGGACTCAAGAGAACCACGTGACTTCTCCATCTAAGACTACTGCATCATGCACATCGCAAGCAGACTGGGTTTCTATGGTGAAATCAGACAGGTTGCACGGGTGCACTTTTGTTCCGGTGTTCCCCTATCACTTGGATTGTAGTACTGATGTTGACGTTTTTCACCAAGTCAATCACCATATCATATGTAGAAACCTACATTTTATACTCATTGCTCAGTCCAAACCCCAGAGAACAAATGCACCAATGTTATCCAAGATCCCAGAGCTCTTTGTGTTAATTTGCATAGTTCGTGATACGATTGCAAAGAATTGGCGCAAAATTACCCGGGCGCACAACCAGTCTAGTTACACCGACCCCTTTGCACTTTCGGTACACTTGTTTTGATATTACCAAATGTACTGGTACCCAGAAGATGCAAGGCAGAGCTTCCCATGGTGAGAGTCCAATCTGTGAGCTGCTCGTGTGTTTACCTCAGCAGCAGGCATTCCAACAATTCGGCTATGTTTACATAAGTATTGATAATGCAAGCTTTCACCCCTTGGACATCTTGGCATTGAATAACAAACGTTTATTGATTCCATACTTAATCTTATTCATTGCATTGACCTTGGAAGGATTCAAATCTGAGTTGACCTTCCAGGACCACAAGGCCAAAGATATCTGGGTGGACGTATTCCTTAATTGAGTAACCCCGGATGTACCAGGTTTTTGGATGCCATGCTGCTCAGCACAGGGGCTGTTGATACACGACCAAGCCTAGTTTTCACATTTGCCCATGATGGTCTCACTAGCGAGGGGGTGCCCTGTCTGCCCCGGTCATAATCCAGACAAAGACACCCAAAGGTTTTGTGCCTTGGGCATCTGAACTTGCAACACAGGCAGCACAACAGCAGAGGACTGCCCATGCCTTTCTCTGAACTTTCCTTTCTGCCTGAACTCTGAGACCCTCTGCCCTCCTTGCCCCATCCCAGTGACAAGGAGGACAGGGGTCCCGCAGAAGGCTTGAGTTCCCAGCAGAGGGCACCCTCCCTCGTTGGCATCTCGTCTCCTTGTCCCTAAGGGCCGGTTGCACAAGATGCACAGACAGTATCTGCAGATGTTCGAGCGATGCCCTGACCTCGGGCACTGGCATGAACCATGACGACAGGGCGCTGACTCTGCTTCCTGGCTCTGCTGAAGACAACCTCAGGACATCCTTAGAGATGAAGGTTCTGCACCCCGTGCTGCATGTGTAAAGGGCAGAAGGAGTGAAACTGCTCGGGCACTGAGAGCTGTTTCAAAGGGCCCACCCTTCCAATGAGAATGGAAGGCTTGGCAGCCTGCGGAGCCGTGCTGCAGCTCTACGCGTGATACATGGTTATTTTATGCAAGAGTTTTGTTCTGGAGCCATATTTTATTTGCTACACTCGATAGAATTTATTTCAAGTAATCTTGTCAAACATTAGGAAGTTCTCACAACAACCGTGCATACTGATAGAAGGGAATACTTTAATTAATCTTAGTCACTGTTATTTACTCTAGCTGCCATTCCAATCCATTGTTTTTACAGCTTGTCTGTGCCATTACTGACTGGAGTCACAAAGCGGTACTTATAATGCACAGGACAGTTATAGGAATACAATACATGGTGGACATCTTGTTTACAATCTTGAACACCACACCTTTCTGTTCCCAACCCCACTAATGGAGTTGGCAGTCAGTAATCCCTGGCCTCTAATCTTGGAGACTGCACTGATTAGGCACAGGCACTGTTCACTCAGTCAACCCCAAATCAAATGCACTCCACAGTTCAGTTCCCTTTTCTCTTTGTGGATTTATTCTTAAACTTCGGTCTGCTGTTCAGTCTTTGTTCTCACATAGTTTTCAAGCCCCATGGTTACCTGTATTTGCCAAGTCTTGCTGCTCTGATGCAATTGTATTCCTCTGTGAGAGTCTTAAGCTCTGCAGACTTGAATCTGCCCTTCGTTCCCCATCAGACAAGAGCCGGAGTGGCTGAAATTCTTTTCCATCCTTGCTCCAGCCGTATAGAACTCTCTGCCGGCTTCGCTAAGAAAGACTCAAAACCACTTAAGTTTTCAGAAGCAACTAAAGACCTGGTTGTTCTCCTCCTTTTTTTTTTTTTTTTTTAAAACCTTTATTGTACAGAAGGCGCTCACAGATACGGGCCCACAACCCACCGGGCCGGCCACCACAATAAAGAGACATACAAGGCAATACAGGAGTAACAACAGGATTTCTAAATAGCTCATATGAAAGCAAAGGCAACAAGTCTTCGAGCCGCCATCACGGACAGGATAAGAGCAGGTTAATTTTAGAATAGAAAAAAAGGGTTTCGCAGGATAGTGACAAACTGTAAGTCCAGAGGGCCGCGGTGGGCCGTGAGCAAGCCGGAGTTTCGAATACAGGAAAAGACCAAAAGAACAGTCACATTTCGGCAAAGGCAGAACATGAGTCCCATATCGATAGCAATCACAATCGCTGCTCAACGCCCTCCCACCACTACCATGGCACATAATAGTAAAACGCTAAAAGCACGCTTACAAAACTAAAAGCCCTCCGTTACAACCACCCAGGAGAGGAAAAGAAAAATGGGGGGGGGGGGAAAGGAAAATAAGGGAGGAAAAGGATACCGGAAAAAAGGGAGGGGGAAAGTGGGGGCGCAGCGTCAGTGCACGTCTCCCACGGCCAACAAAACACCCAATACTAATTCGGCACAGGGAACTAGTGGCAACAGGAGAAATGAATGCGTAGTCAACCGTGACAGCAGACATACTAAAAGGGCCAAGCCAGCATAAACACCCCGGGGGGCGACGTGCCGACGCCGCGCCACGAAAGTAGGGGATACATAAGAGCCATAGAACCAAAAAAGGGAACAAGGGAAGATACAATAAAACAAACCCCCCCACCACCCTGCACAGCCCACCCTGCACCCCTGCAGAAGGCTATGGCCTACCCCCCAGCAGCGTGCCTGTCGCCCTAATTAGAACCCAAAATATAGAAGAAATATAGAAAGAAGGAATCACTTAGATTAAAAAGGGGGGGGGAGGAAAAACAGGGAAAAACAGCGGGAGAGGAGCCACATAATCAGAACCCCTTCAACTCCCACCTCCCCGCCCGAAAATACTCAGAGCCCACGGGAAGACAGTAAACACACGGATAAGCTCCAGGAACGTAAAGAAGTATCAAACATAATCATACAATTATAAACGGATCACCCGACCATACCACAAAATAACAGTCCACAGAGGCAAGATCAGCTCAACCCTGTCCTCGTTTTTCGCAAACTGTAGTCGTCCAACGAAGCAGGAACCAGATCACATGAAAACGGAGGTAAATAACAGGGAGTCGAATCAAAAATACACTCAAGTCATAGCGATCGCAACCCGGATGATCCAGAAAGTACAGTAACCACCTCAAGCAGAGTAGGCACAGTTCCGATGAGAACACGAAGAAAGCCGGTCCAGCGGCACAGTCACAGGATTTTCGTTCGGCCATGTGAGGCAAAGGTTGTTCTCCTCCTTGGCCTAGCCTGCCTTCCTCTTCTGCTGTCGTCTTACTTGTGACTGGCACCAGGAAGCCCCATTCTTGGGGCAACGTGGCGCTACAGAAATCTTTTTAACATAACATAACATTTGCATGTTGCAGTTTGGGCAGGTGTGTGATGCCCGCGTGCTAGGGTCCTGCTCTTGCAGCTTCTGAGCCTTTAGGGCTGAGGTGGTGACCTCGCATGACCATAGCACGTTACACCTCACAGACCGCACAAAACTCAGCCACCAGTCTCATTCTCAACCTACAAGCCTGCCTGCATAGCACGGTACACCACACAGACCTTTCAAAACTCAGCCATCAGCCTCATCCTCAACCCACCAGCCTGCATCGATAGCACGTTAAACCTCACAGACCCTACAAAACTCAGCCACCAGCCTCGTCCTCAACCTACCAGCCTGCATGTATAGCACGTTACACCTCAAAGACCTTACAAAACTCAGCCACCAGCCTCAACATCAACCCACCAGCCTGCATGCATAGCACGTTACACCTCACAGACCTTACAAAACTCAGCCCCCAGCCTCATCCTCAACCTACCAGCCTGCATGCATAGCACGTTACACCTCACAGACCTTACAAAACTCAGCCACCAGCCTCGTCCTCAATCCACCAGCCTGCATGCATAACACGTTACACCTCAAAGACCTTACAAAACTCAGCCACCAGCCTCATCCTTAACCTACCAGCCTGCATGCATAGCACGTTACACCTCACAGACCTTACAAAACTAAGCCACCAGTCTCATTCTCATCCTACATGCCTGCCTGCATAGCACGTTACACCTCACAGACCTTACAAAACTCAGCCACCAGCCTCGTCCTTAACGTACCAGCCTGCATGCATAGCACGTTACACCTCTCAGACCTTACAAAACTCAGGCACCAGCCTCGTCCTCAATCCAAAAGCCTGCATGCATAGCACGTTACACCTCACTGACCTTACAAAACTCAGCCACCAGCCTCATCCTCAACCCACCAACCTGCATGCATAGCACGTTACACTTTACAGACCTTACAAAACTACGCCACCAGCCTCATACTCATAGCATGTTACACCTCATAGACTGTACACAACTCAGCCACCAGTCTCATCCTCCACCAACCAACCTGCCTGCATAGCAGGTTACACCTCACAGACCTTACAAAACTCAGCGAAACACGTCGTTCTCAACCTTCCAGCCTGCATGCATAGCATGTTACACCTCACAGACCTTACAAAACTCAGCCACCAGCCTCATCCTCAACCCACCAGCCTGCATGCATAGCACATAACACCTCACAGACCTTACAAAACTCAGCCACCAGCCTCGTCCTCAACCTACCAGCCTGCATGCATAGCACGTTACGCCTCACAGACTGTCCAAAGTCAGCCACCAGTTTCATCCTCAACCCAACAGCCTACATGCAAGGTAACCATGGGCGTAGTTCGCGAAGTAGCGCTATGCGTAACTATGCGAAGTGCACTTCGCACTAAGCCAGCTATGCACAGCACTATGTGAACTGCTTAAAACCCTGTTCGCACTGTGCAAGATGCCGTTTTCAATGTTTGCACAGTGCGAGCTGTGGTTTTCTACCGCTCAAGTAGATTTTTACTCGAGCGGCAGCTTTCTCAACGCGGACTGATAGTTTCTCATCGCGGGCTGTCGTGAGCATACGCTACTGCTCGCAATGAGAAACCTGACCTCCCCGCGTTGAGAATCTCACTGGGAGGTTTATTTTCCACGTTCGCGATCGGCAACTTGATGTTGCTGATGGCGATCAAGGAAAAAGTCTCACCGGAATGTCATTTTGCTTGCTCGCGGTTGCCAACTTGGCGTTAAGGACCGCGAGGAAGCAAAAAAATGACAGCTGCACTACGCTACGAGTGTTTGCACTGTGCTACGTGCAGTTCGCATAGTGCGAAGTAGCGAAAACTTCACCAACTACGCGAGAGTAGCGTAGTGCTTTGCCCAGGGTTAATGTATAGCACATAACACCTCACAGACCGTACAAAGTCAGCCACCAGTCTCATCCTCAACCCACCAGCCTACATGCATAGCATGTTACGCCTCACAGACCTTACAAAACTCAGCCACCAGCCTCATCCTCAACCTACCAGCCTGCATGAATAGCATGTTACACCTCACAGACCTTACAAACTCAGCCACCAGTCTCATTCTCAACCCACCAGCCTGCATGCATAGCACGTTACGCCTCACAGACCTTACAAAACTCAGCCACCAGCCTCATACTTAACCTACCAGCCTGCATGCATAGCACGTTATACCTCACAGACCTTACAAATCTCAGCCACCAGCCTCGTCTTCAACCTACCAGCCTGCTTGCATAGCACGTTACGCCTCACAGACCTTACAAAACTCAGCCACCATCCTCATACTTAACCTACCAGCCTGCATGCATAGCACGTTATACCTCACAGACCTTACAAATCTCAGCCACCAGCCTCATCCTCAACCTACCAGCCTGCATGAATAGCATGTTACACCTCACAGACCTTACAAACTCAGCCACCAGTCTAATCCTCAACCCACCAGCCTGCATGCATAGCACGTTACACCTCACAGACCTTACAAAACTCAGCCACCAGCCTCATACTTAACCTACCAGCCTGCATACATAGCACGTTATACCTCACAGACCTTGCATATCTCAGCCACCAGCCTCGTCTTCAACCTACCAGCCTGCATGCATAGCACGTTACGTCTCGCAGACCGTACAAAGCTTAGCCACCAGCCTCATGCTCAACCGCGTAGCTAGGGGGGGTGAGGGGGGTGGCCCGCCGGAGGAATTATTAATTGCCGCTGCTGAAGAGAGCACAGAACGGAGCTAGAGACAGCCTTTTAAATCAGCTGGGCCTCTTCCTGCAGAAACTAATTAAAGTTGCAGCGAACTGTTGTATTGTTTTAGTTAGGGGGTAGGTCATGACCTGCTGCTTAGTTCCGGTGACGTCTCTGCTCAGGCACACTATAATTCAACTGCTGTTGCAACATGTGCCCCCTTGGCCCCTGCCCAGCCAACCGAAGAGTTCAGCCACAAGAGAAGAAACGAAGTCGAAGTGGTGAAGCGCTCAGATTGGTACATGCAGCAGCCGTCAGGTGAGTCTAGAGGCTCTGTGTGTGCGTCCCGCTCTGCAGAATTTCCTTATCAATACAAGCCAGCACTGCAAGTTGTTGCAAACCATTCATTTCAGAATGAGCCAGCCCAGGAGTTTTTGTTCACGCACAGGACGAATTGTATTCATGTTATAAGTGCGATACATTATGTATCGCAATTTCCAGCTCAGTGCAGCTGTAACCACAGAGAAACAGATGTTTGTCCTTCTTGGCTCAGTAGTGCTAGCTACTTCTTATTATAGTGCTACGACGAGCTAGTCTGCAACCTAAAGCACATGAATATGCAAATTGTTTCACAATTGTATTACGTATAGTAGAAGATAGCCTGCCACAAAAACTGCAGACATTTAGAGTGCATAATAAAGCAAGTGTAACCTTTTATTTCATGGGGTTAGCTCCAGTTGCAAGATATTATTAGAACTTATTGTGTACATTTTTTGTTATTTCTCTTTGCATGCAGCTCATTACGTGGTTTTACACGTGAGAAAGTGTTACTCTAAGTGTTACACATTTGGTAGTTGAATGTCATTCATAAGTCCACTAATACCATGGACATGCCTCACATAAGCAAAAAACTTGGCTACCTATTTTGCACTCACACAATCTGTCTCCGGTTAGTGCCCTCCAATTACTGGTAGTTAGCAGCAGTTTTAAAATCTTCTTCGTTTCTCTTTGCTCAGTTGGGTGCAGTTTCTTATAGTTAAATGTTTTGCTTGTCTAAATGTTCTTGATTTTGCTCACTAGAAAGTGTCACTCATAGTCGTTGAAATGTCACTCATAATTACAGTGACTTTATGAAAATGTCACACATAGCAATCTGAAACCTTGGCAGCTATGTGCTCCTCCATAAAAGGTGGTGGTGTTGTGTGAGCGTGACCGATCCTGGGTGCGGAAGTGGGTAGTGCCGCAGTCTGCTCTCACTGCTCGCCCTGTGTCTGTGCCAGGGACGTAAGTGTGCGGTGGACTTAACTTCCATCAAGCCGCTCTTCACAGTTAACGTGGACCACAGGGTAAGAAGCTAATGATTCCGTGCTTCAGGATGTTTTACTGTTGTAACGCTTTAACTCTCGGTTGTATCCATGGGTACTAGGACTTGAACGAGAAGCAGAAACTGCAGATACTTTTTAGGTTTCGCCATGGCCGTTGCAACTGCGTAGCAGTTGCTCCGCCCAGGGCGAAATCTTATGATCCTACATATGGGGCTTTGGTCCCGCCTCTGCCTTTCATTGGCTAGCTCCATAAATGGAGGCTAGCCATTGGAAGACATTGTTGTCCGTCACTCTTTTCCGGTCAGAACGCGAATCTGGGGAGTTTCTGACTTTTTTTTTAAGTCCCGCCCCTTGATGCCATGTGTCCCGGGCCACGCTGTGATTGGCTGCCGGCCCGGGACACCCCCGTGACGTTATTCCCCGGGCCGCGCTGTGATTGGCTGCCGGCCCGGGACACCCCCGTGATGTCATTCCCGGGCCGCGCTGTGATTGGCTGCTGGCCCGGGACCTGACTTGTTTCTACCTTTGTCCATGCTCTTGCCACAACTTCCCGCCCCCATGTTGCTATGTCTGAGACCTGACCCGCTTAAAGCCCTACTAAAATTCCTTCTCGTTTCGATCATGCCTTGTAGGAAGCACTAGGCACTTATAATACACCCGAGAGGGAAATACAACCTAACTTTAATGTTAGTATTCAGCCTGCTTTAGAATATTCCCAAGTTTAACAAGTTAGGGAAGTGGTGTGTAGTTACATCAAAAGGAAGTGGTTAGCACAGAATCAATCACATTTAAGCTGGGCAAGTTTACAGCAGAGCCCATGTTCTGCAGCCAAGACAACAAACTTTAATACATAGTTCGTGGACATACTTTGTACAATCTAACAATATTAAATTATCGATAATGGGTTCCTGTCGACCCGAGTAACGCACTTCTTCGTCCACCTATTACGTCACGGTTCTCCGTGTTCTCCCTAACTCCCTTCAGTTTCCCCCGCGGAACTTTTCACGGTATTCTCGAGCCTTTCTTGTGGGCACTGTGTTAAGAAAACCTCGATGGTGCGAGGTAGCCTTTAATCCGTGAAACAAGTAAATATTTGAGTGTGCAAAAGCTTTGGTTGTGTGAACTTTCGGTTGCCAAGTTCAGTAGATTGCACAGTTCCTTCATGTGGAGGCAGGGAGGGGGAGGGTCTTCACACTAGCCTGGGGCCACTCTGAGGGAGAAGGCCTTCTATACCGTAAAGGGCTCGGTGTACTGTGAAGACGACTACTTGGTGAGTACTTTGTAAGGCCGCCATGTTAAGTGATTAATGTTGATTGCGTGGTGTGTGTGTTTTAAGAGGACAGCCTATGTGAGGATTTCTTGGTGAGTGGTGTGTGAGAGCGACTTGGTAATTGATATGTAAGAAATCAATGTATGTCAAACCTAGGACACAATATCCTGACACAAAAAGACGGTGTGAAAAGTATTAAAAGCAAAAACAGTTTATGTACTTATAATATAACGACACAAACATAAAGTACAAATATAACAGCAAAATATAGTGATTACAAACATCAACTACCAAAATCTAGGCTACAAAAATATGTTTCTGAAAAACAATGGCTTTCACCATAATATTGATTACACTATTAGTGTACAAAAATTTTAATAAAGTATTTGAAAAATCCATATAATATGGTAAATATGTAGTTTTAAAATTATATTTTCGAATATTATTCCAAGCATACCAAATATAATTTTTTAAATATTCAATCTCTGAAATGTACTCATTTATGTTGCATGTTTTTATTCAACCCCAGCGTGTTTCCCTGGTCTTCATTGCTTAATGTTATTCTCGTGAAGGTGTCACTCATTGTCATTGAAATGTCACTCATAATTTCACTGAAATTATGAAACGTCACACATAGCAGTCTGAAACCTTGGCAGCTATGGCGCTTTCTCTGTTATGAGTAGTGGGAGTGAATTGCAGGCTCTGACCGTGGTCTTGGACACAGTGACAAACCGGCACAGTAACAGGGGCAGTGTTTTAAATGGGCCTGCACTTCAAAATACTCTTCTATTCAGCAATGGAACTTTTGTTTTGCAGTTTTGTAGCAGTACAGAGGTGTTAAAAGTACTACAATGTTCCTTGAATATTGAGCAGCTTTTGGGCAACACCCTATGTCAAGTAAACTCTGGTGATTAATTTACCTGCTGGAGAGAGATGGGAGTTTCATCTAGTGGCAGGTTTCATTTGTGTGAGTTAGCGCAGGTGGTTAATATCATAGCTGCCAAGTATTCGCATTGCTAATGTGACATTTCCATTGATGTAGTGACTTATGAAAGACATTCCACAGCGAAATGTGACACTTCAAAAACATTTTATACTGTGTTAAAATAATGAGTTGCATATTGATTGTGCTTTAAGTCATAGGCTGGGACATCGTAGCACTTTAAATACATAGGTCATTACCCACCACTCCTTAACCACCACCACCACCAGGAATCTATTCCTTTACTGTCTGGTTACACTCATCTGTAGTGACTGAATTAATCAATAAAATATTATAATGCAAACAAATGCATTTCCTACCGATTACTTTAACTTGGATTTATCTTGAAACATACAGTGTGCCTTTTATTTTATATGCTGTTACCTGAAGGTGAAGAGAATCGAACTTGGGACAGAATAAACCTATTTTGTCCTTCCAGCTTTGTTTTTAACTTACTGCCACTCCCAATCCTCTTCCCCCTCATCCAGCCTGGTACTGCCCCAACTGCAGAACTCAAGTTAGTCTAGTGATCAGGTGCATTGGACTCACCTGTAATATCCAGAAGGTGCTGCCAGGGGAATTGTGGTCAAACCCAGTGTGGTGCACCGGTCTGCAGACATTGCTGAGGTCATGGACGGGGCAGATAGGGGACAAAGGTCCTGCACAAGCTGTGATATTATGAGTGAGATGTCACAAACAGGGTAGCTAGAACTGATGTAAGTTTTGAGTTTCCTTCTGCTTTTCCTTCAGCGGCGTAGCTAGGTGGGGGCAGTCCGCCCCAGGTGGCACTATTTTGGGGACGGGAGCTGCATGTATGTGCAGTAACGAAATCCGATTTCTGACCCTCTGTCTCTTTCTGTTGGTCCTTGTGAATTTGAGGCACCCCTTATTATGACAACAGGTTGTGGTGAAAACTTGTTAGGATTGGATTTACTAAAAAGATTGTATGCGACTTTGTATTGTTCTCCTTCAAGAGTAGAACTTACTTTAGGTAAGAAAGTGGTTTCTCACATGTACCTGTCAAGAGACAAGCTTCCAGCAGAATTGTCATTTCTACCCGATATCCTTTGGGCCACTGGTCCTAATGATGTAGGTCTTTTAGAAATTCCACCATATGTAGTAACACTAAAAGCCAATGTTAAAATGCCACGAATTCCCCAATACCGAATTTCTAGTGAGGGCGAGAAAGCCTTGCTAGCGATCGTTTACGAGCTAATTGCAAAGGATGTGATTGAGGAAACAAGAGGAAACGTTTGCAACAGTCCAGTTCTGCCTGTTTTAAAACGAACTGACCCTTCCCAGCCACCTGTGTACAGATTCGTGATCAATCTTAGAGAAGTGAATAAAATAGTTGTGCCACAATTTCCAGTTGTCCCCGACATTACCACCATATTGACTATGATCCCGGCTTCTGCCTCTTGGTTCTCGGTGATTGACCTGAAGAATGCTTTCTTCAGCATCCCGATTGCTGAGGAGAGCAGGGACATTTTTTCCTTCACTTTAGGAGGTCGCAGTTTGAAGGACTGGACTTTTAACAGTACCAGCGGTGCCAGGGAACAACACCTATAACCTTCATGGGATACCTGTTTCGGCGCACAAACTACAGAGACACGGGACACTTCCTTCGGCGTCAAAGATCAGCGTTTATTACTGCAGGGAAACAAGAGTCATAAGAAGTACATGGACATGTAGGTTCTGCGAGTCTGCTTCCAATTGTATATGTAGGTCGCTCTCTTTTATACAGAATGTTGCCATTGCATAACATGTGGACAAAAGATTACAATCCAGTTCCCACAGTAGACTTCAAAAAGGGTCGCTTTCATGTGTTCAGAATCCCGGAACATAATTACAATAGCCATGCCGGTTCCCAACTGTAAAAGTACATCTTCCCACCATTAGGCACACCCATTAGAGTTGTAAATGACAAAGAAAAAGAGACAAGAGCAGCTGCAAGGAAGTCAGACACGTGTAGAGAAAAAAAGTGTGGGGGTAATATCGGAAGCATGATCGTAGGATCAAAGAGTTGGATCCCATCTCCTGCACGGCTGTCACATTAGGCCGGCATGACCAGATTACCCTCAAGCTGAGCCATCTGCCTTTGCTGTGTCATCCCTCCGGCCATAAAGACGCATGAAAGGAATATGCGTCTTCCGCAAGGCTTGGGAACTAGAGGGTCAAGGGGCGAACAGTTACCTGCTCGCTGACTACGTGAGGGCAAGAAACAAAATGGATGCCGTATCTAAAATGGAACCCAAGGGTCCGGATGAAGAACACATAATATTAGACGAACCCTGGCAGGTAGCATAGCGAAAATACATACACTTGCTGAACTCGTCATTTACGGTTCGTAGATACCAAACTCGTCCATATTCGGTAATGCCCAGAACGTCGTAATAATTTTTTACGGAACCTCAGACGGTCCTTTTGCCCTCATGTAGGCAAGCACTAGTCGGAATCATAATCGATTTCGATACTCATCAGATCATCCAGATGTTGTTGATACATTATTCTATCCTTCAATGCCTCTTTGGTGACAACGGGCTGTCTTATACACGTCGTAGCACAAAGGCCACATAAGGCAGGACCACATTGCACACAAAGACAACATGAGAACAGAAATGTCACAACAACCCCTATGATCATCAGAATCTTCCAACCCCAAGTCGATATCAAACCCCAAAACCATCCCAGAAGCGTCCAATTTCCTTCGTCCACGTGTATGGACTCCGAAATTTTGTGCAACTTAGAGATGTCTTGATAAACCGTTGGAGCGTTATCAGGTATGAATACGCAGCAGCTCGAATGGATGACTTTACAAACCCCACCTCTATCTGCTAGAACGATATCTAGAACCATACGGTTCTGCAACGTCATTAGTCTATCCGCCTGGAGTTCGGCTGTCAAATTACCAAGGGCATTTGCAGTTATGTTGGCAGTTGATTCTACTACACAAGTTAACTGCCTCAGGTTCCTGCTATTAACCATCGGTCCCCAGAACGGTAGGAAACCCTTAAAGAAGTCTCCCGCTTCTTGTCTGGAAGTATCTTCTTTGCTAACCACACCTCTCACAATTCTAGTTCTGTGGTAATCAGAGGCCACAGTGAAAGTCGGAGGCAAAAGATTCGCAATATAGCAGGTACCCGAGAAGTCATGAGGTAACCACGTATAGGCTCGATCATAACATACAAAGTAGGTACCCTTGGCAGGCAGGAAGACAGGGGAGGAGAGCGTTGGTAAGACATACGTCTCGGTACAAGCACTCTCCCCAAACTGAGCTCTCGGATTTCGACCAAGACCTTTCAAGCAGAAATTACCAAGGTGAGGTACAATCCATATCGGTGACGAGCTTTTAAGCTGCCTCTCACCCACTGATAAGCTGTACTCAGCCTCACTTAGTTCCTTATATGCTCGCACCTCTTCCTCTGGGATGAGCGATGCGTCAAAAATATCTCTATCTAAGTCTGCAATAGCTCTCGCCAGAGTCTTGTGGTACGGGCCAGGACCAGAGTTTGCTGAGCGTGGTTCTCGATGGGGGTAGGAATCTAGTGCGCTACGGAACATAGTTTGTAATGCTCGAGCTGACCCTTGTGCACTATAAGGCAGAACTAAGTACGGAATACCCTTATCCATGGTATGTGGCATTAACCCGCACACCCAACAATTGGTAGTGTTTACCACTAACTGATGCTGATGCAAGAGTTGGATAAAAGAGTTGTTTCTGAATTCCGCACGTCAGACTTGTTCGTGTTGGGGCAGAAGATAAAAGGAATGTGGAGAGACAGTAGAAACGAAATATAGATCATGAGATGGAAGAGTAGGTGTAGCAAAAGACAATAAGAACTGGGACCCATAATATACTCCCCCTACCAGTAACATAGATATGGTGAGAAACAGTATGATCACTTGTGAGAAAAACCATTTCGTATGAAATATTTTATGCAATGCAGATCTTTGCGCCAACATTTCTTCTCTTTTCGACAGCTCAGACAATGATGATTCCATCCCCTAACGACCGTCCGCAACGTTCTTGACGCACTTCGTTCTGAGTAGCGATTACCAATTCCCAGGAGTTCCCAGAAATCGATAAAAGAAACCGACCTTGTGTCGATAGCTGCTAAACAGAAGGAAGTACCCGCATGGCCTTACGGTCAACCTGGATGGTAGGTTCTAGCTAAATAATGTCCTTGGCTGTACGAAAAAAGGAAAAAGATACACAATATATTATGTCCATTGTTTTCAGAGTAATGTAGAACCTAGAAAAAAATCTTTTTATTTGTGGCTTGTTCGTGGACGAAGAAAATATCGGCTACTTCCAGGGCGAGTCTGATCTTCAAACAGTGGATTGGACAGCAAAGGAGTGTTCAATTGTTCAGGCGATTGTTCAACAGTCAAATTTTCCAAGGTTGACGTGGAGGAAATTGTTTGAGGGGAATCAACAACGGTGTCAGATACAAGCCGAGCTTCGCTGAATGGAACGAAACGTTGTGGAGTGTCGGTCTCAGATGAAGAAAGACCTCTTTTCATCCAGGTGTCCGATGGTAAAGGAAGCGGGACTTTTTTGGTGTGGGTAGCGTGTACCCAGTTCCGGCGTCCGTGTAGTCGAACCGCCGTCCTCGTAGCCAGCTGTACCTGAAACGGGCCCACAAATCTTGGTTCCGTTTTCGTCCGTAGTTCCGGACAAGGATCCAGTCCCCTGGTTGGAGCCGATGACCAGGACCCTCTGTTTGTGACGGCAGAGCCTCAAAGACCTGTTGGTGAATCAAACTCAATTTAGCAGTCAGATCATAGAGATAATCGATCAATATAGGGTATTCAATTCTATCAAATTCTTTAGGTCTTGGGACTCCCCATACATTAGCAGGACGACCGAACACAATCTCATATGGGCTGAGCCCTACTCGAGAGTGTACAGTTGCTCTGGTCGACAGGAGAGCCAGAGGGAAAGCGTGGGGCCATGATAAACCAGTTGTTGCCTGAATTTTAGCCAATTTCAGTTTTAGAGTGCCATTATATCCTTCCACCAAGCCTGCTGATTGTGGATGGTTTGCACTATGAAATTTTTGTACAATCCCTAAACCGCGACACACACTCTTCATCACACTCCCAACAAACTCACTTCCGTTGTCCGACCATACGACCCGAGGCATTCCATACCGAGGAAAATATTCTTTGAGCAGAATTTTTGCCGTAGATAAAGCCGTATTATCCTTAAGGGGATAGGCCTCAATCCACCTAGAGAATGCACACACCACAACCAACACATACTTCAAGTTATTACATCGGTCCATGTGGATAAAGTCCAACTGGATGACTTCGAAAGGGTATGTAGGAGGGGCAAAATGGCCAGGAGGAGTGGGAGTGCCCTTACCAGGATTGTGCATCAAACATACCATACAATTCTTAACCACTCTCTCTGCACACTTAGTAATCCCATCATTCTTCCATACATGAGACAACAACTTGCATATGCCTTTCGTGTTGATGTGCGCCATACCATGAGCCATTGTAACAACGGCGAGCACATACGCATCCGGTAACATCCATCTCTGCTTCTCTGATAAATCAACCCAACATCCATTCTCATCCAATCTTCCCGTGCTCTCTCTCCATTTAGTCCTTTCCGTCTCAGTGGCTTCATTCTGTATTCCTTTCACACTTTCAAATGTGTCTTCACACATACCAGTCTCTGTTGGCCATCTCACTGAGTTCGTAACATACATTCTGTTCGTCAAATCTTTAGCCGTCTCTTTAGCCGTTTCATCCGCAAACGCATTACCCCGACCCACATCATCCATTACTTTCTGATGTGCACTACATTTGACTATGGCCACCTGTTTAGGCAATGTGAGTGCATCTAAAAGATCATTTACAAGCTGACCATGTTGAATCTTCGTGCCATGCGACGTAAGGAATCCTCTCTCTCTCCACAGTCGTCCAAAACTATGTGCCACACCAAATGCATACTGGCTATCTGTAAACACATTCACCCGTTTATTTTTAGACAACACACATGCTCTCGTCAATGCGATCAACTCAGCAGCCTGAGCCGAATTCTGACTTAATCTTGCTCTTTCCACAATCGTTCTCAATGTTACTACAGCATACGCAGTGGTCACATCACCATTCGGCAACTTAAAACAGGAACCATCCACATACAAAGTACCATCGGGATTTGTCAATGGAGTATCTTTTAGGTCAATACGACCCTTGGTCTCCTCCTCAGTTCTGAGATAGCAGTCATGTACTGCTTCACCACTTGACTCTGTGTCGATCGGCAGCAATGTTGCTGGATTCAACACATTACATCGTTTTATCCGTATATGACTGGCCAGCAACATCAACTCATACCCAGACAATCTTGCGCTCGTCAGATGTTGAGTTTTCGTTCGATTCAAAAGAGTGTCGACTGCATGCGGGACCATTACCGTAAGCATATTATCCATGACTAGACCTGCGGACTGTCGAATGGACGCCGCAGCTGCCGCTGTTGCCCTTAAACAACTCGGCAAGGCTCTAGCTACTGGGTCTAGAGTCGAAGAAAAATAGGCGCATGGGCGTTGCTTGCTGCCAAAAGGTTGTGTCAGAACACTCAACGCACAACCATCTCTCTCGTGAACGTATAGTGTAAACGGCTTACTGTAGTCAGGAGTGCCCAACACAGGAGCCGAACACAACGCATCACGCAATTCAGAAAAACTTTTCTGACACTCTTCAGACCAAGGCAATGGGGATGGAACATCTTTGCACGTAAGAGCTATCAATGGTTTCGCCAACAATGAAAAATTTGGAATCCATTGTCTGCAGTAGGACGTAATTCCTAAAAAGGCACGAACATCTCTTTGGGTTTTTGGCACAGTAATTCGGGAAATCGCTGCAATTCTCTCTGGGGTCAACCTTCTCCCTTCTCTTGACAATAAGTGACCTAGATAGGTAACTTCTTGACAACAATACTGTAACTTCGAAGGCGATACCTTGTGGTGTAAGTCATGTAGATAGTGCAATAATGATACTGTAGCCGTTTTACAAATAGCTTCTGTATCAGCTGCCACTAAAAGATCATCAACGTATTGAATCAAAGCCGCACCCGTTGGTAAAACAAAGGCATCAAGTTGACCTTTAAGTGCTTGGCTGTAGATTGACGGACTCTCACAGTAACCCTGTGGAGCGCGTTTTAGCCTAAAACTGCGACCACCTAATGAGAATCCGAATAGGTCTCTGCTTTCCTCGGCAATCGGAATACTAAAGAAAGCATTCTTTAGATCGATCACTGTGAACCAGGATGCAGATGCCGAAATCATTGTTAGTAAGGCCGTAATGTCAGGAACCATAGGAAATTGTGGAACCACTATTTTATTTACCTCTCTCAAATCTATAACAAAGCGATACACAGGAGGTTTAGTTGGGTCAGTTCGTTTCAGAATTGGCAATACAGGGCTATTACACACGTTTCCACGAGTTTCTTCAACAACACCTTTTCCAATGAGATCATGAATGATTGCTAACAGCGCTCGTTCGCCCTCAAGAGAAATACGATATTGAGGTAAACGTGGTAACCGCGCATTTGGTTTCAATTGAATCACATATGGTGGAATGTCTAACAGGCCCACATCATTGGGGCCTGTGGCCCATAGAGACGCAGGGAGGGAACTCAATTCTGGTGGGAATTTATCGACCGATAAATACATGGGAGAGATCACTCTCCGTCCCAATGTAAGCTCCACTCCCTCGGGGGAACAATACAAAGTTGCATATAATCGTTTCAATAGATCCAGGCCCAAAAGATTCTCACCACAACCTGTAGATAGAATCAGTGGAGCCGTTAGCTCACGAGGTCCAATCATAAGAGGCAAAGGACTAGAGACTGGGTTACTAACAGGGGCGCCGGAGAATCCAACGGAAACGTTCGTTAAGCCAGACAAAGGTGCGCCAGGGAGTTTCGAATGCATGATAGAACTTTTCGTCGCACCAGTGTCTAACAGAAAAGGCTCAACTACACCCGATGTAGCCACTGCAACATAAGGCCCACTCTGATCGACCGGAACTGACACTACTCCCTCTCTTTGTCGTTGGCTGTCCTAGTAATGGTCGTTTACAACAGTCTCATGCTCTACGTAATAATCGTCCACATTATACTGTGCAGATCGAACTGACCCCGCGTTTCGCTGGTCAAAACAATTATTCGCATCCGATTGATTTTGATGACGATCAATCTGATTGTGGGAGGAACCACGACCTCTACCTCGTGATGCCTGTTGAGGACCACTACCACGGTTTCCTCGTGCCGACACACCATTCAAACGGTCCCGTAAGGCAAGACAATCATATTTTAGGTGTCCCTCTTTCCTACAATATGCGCATTGATTATACCCAAGTGAAGATCTATAATCAAAGTTGTCAGAGCGCTGCTGCATCCTATCAGGCTGTGCTCGTGGTCGATACTGCTGTTGTGAATCATTTTGGTTTGATCGTGGAGGGTATGCTTGCTGCAACAAAACCTTCGTTTTGAGCTCCTTTGTTTTCTTTTCTACACGATCACTTTCTTCCTTTTCCCTATTCTCATAATACTGGGCCGTTGCTAGTATTTGCGCAGGGGTTGAAACTGCCCACGCACTTTCTGAATTCTTCAATTTGTTGCTTAGCTCAGGCAACAAATTCGACACGAACTTGTCAACAAATAACCGCTGACCTCCCTCAGCGCCCATGTCCTGGCCGCTGTGGTCGACAAACGCTTCCTCAAACCTTGTAAAGAAATCCGAGACACTCTCGTCTTTCTTTTGCTTACAGGCAGATAACTTATCCCAGTTCACCTTCATCGCTGGCATGAGAGTTTTCATGAGCGTAATTATTTTCTGAGGCAAATCCAAGATCAGCTGGTCAGGCTTAGCCCCACCAACTTGTAGTCCATCAGCCGTTATCAATGCAGCCCAATCACCTCCTAATTCAACTGCGTGATCGGCTTGACGAATTTTAGCCCAAACTGGTTGCGGTACAATATTACCGAACAACATGTCGATGTCGGCAAGGTTCATAATAGAAGCTTCCACCAGTTGTGATAACTCCTTATAATAACCAGCCGGATTTTTACGCGGATCGGGCAAGGATTGCTTCACTTGCAGAACTTCCGATCGTTTCCATGGAAGATGTATCCATACCCTTCGAAAATGCGGTAAAACCACAGGGTTAGCAGCAGGGTCACCAGGCACCCAAAGTGGCGGAACCTCTCTCATAGGATACTGACCAGGAACCGCTTTCCAATTCTCAGTGGTATCGTCTGATGACACCCGAGAATGTGCTGTGGATCTGAACGCTAATAAGCGTTCCACGGCACGTCGTACATCTTCACCTATAACCATACCATTCGAAAAGTGACTCTGAAGTTCAATTATGTCGAGCGGTACATTATCTACATCATCATTATACCATTCTTCCCTCAAAAAGTTACACATCTCTTCAAACACGAATCTCTGCGTAGGCTCATTAAACTGAGAAAACGTGTCGAAGACCACACGTGGAGTGTAATTAGCAGGATGTCTTATCCACCTATGTGCCATGGTTATTAACGTCTCCTTCTCCCTACCACTAGGGATCTGACTCCGTCTTTGAGGAGTTTCAGATAAATTAGACGAAAATAACGGACCAGAAAGAGGTGAATAAAGGGTAGCAACAGAGTTAGGAACGCGCTTCCGAACAGAAGGGGAAAGAAAAGCAGGGGCAACAACACTGGAGGTGAAGGAAGGCATAGTAGGAACGGACAAGATAGTCGGAGTAGCAGAAGCAACAGTCTGCGAAGGTACAGGTACAGGAGCAGTAGGAACAAGGACAGGTGGTGGAACATACGTAGGGTTAACAGCGGGCTGACCCGCAGCCGCTGGAGCAACAGGAGGTACAACAGGAGGAACAACAGGAGCAGCTACAGGAGCAGTAGCACCCTGTACATAAGGAGGTGGGGATTTAATCAAATACGATAACAAGGAATCCTCCTTCAAATCTTCTTCTTTCTTCTCTAGACTATTCGGTAAAACCGGGTAACATTTATCTATTTTCATGTGATGCAATCTAGTAGAGATTTCCATTTCCTTTTCTTCTTTTTCCTGTTTACATTCTCGTATAGTTTGCATTATCGGAACGAACCCTTTTTTTTGATCCTTTTTAAGTTGTTTGATTTCTTTCTGCTTGGCCTCTTTACGCCATATCCGAAAGGAATCAAACATAGCTGGCCTAGCTTTCTTTAAAAATAATTTAGCCTCGAGATTATCTAAAATCGAAAGTTCAAAAGTTCCATGTGGTGGCCATCTAAGGTCACCGTCTTTCTTTGTATAGCGGATCCAGTAATCATTATATATTATAGGACCCACCCCATGTCGACTATAAAGATCATGTATCGGAGTTCCAACTGGAGGTATCGGACACGAGTCCTCCAACCGGGAATCCATTGCGCAACATTTGAAAATACGAAACAAACCACTATGGCTAGGCATCATGCACACTAACCTAGTATCAAACTTCAAGGATTACCGAAGCAATAAAACCTCGTGTAAGTCAAAACCCTCGGTTTTTGGCAATTGCAACTGTCAAATAATACTAAGAACCAATACTAAGAACCACAAATGCAATGGAACCATGCAATACAACAAAGCCTCAAGGCTATCACAAAGCTCGGAGAGCTAACCACAAAGCCTGAGGAGGCTATTACAAAGCTCGGTGAGCTATTACAACAAAGCCTTAAAGGCTACAACAAAGCTTTCAAAAAGCTAGAACAACCACTAAGGACTGGGAGCGACCCACAAATACTTAACTCAGAACTTCAATGGCGTCACCAGGAAGGCCCGTCTATCGTCTCACTTGTACGTAAGGTCTGCACCGGGCGTCGAAGACAGGTCGACAGTCAGGGCATCGGTCCGTCGCAGCCGTCAGGAGGCGGGAATCTTCGCAGGGAAAATCGTCGGGCCACTTATTTCGACAACAGGATCGATGAAGCGGGGTGCACCTTCCCTCGGAGATTTCACACAAAGTTCCTCACGATCATCAGGCTTTGGACCGGTACCGCTGAAGTCGCCCCACGTTGGGCGCCAACTGAAGGACTGGACTTTTAACAGTACCAGCGGTGCCAGGGAACAACACCTATAACCTTCATGGGATACCTGTTTCGGCGCACAAACTACAGAGACACGGGACACTTCCTTCGGCGTCAAAGATCAGCGTTTATTACTGCAGGGAAACAAGAGTCATAAGAAGTACATGGACATGTAGGCTCTGCGAGTCTGCTTCCAATTGTATATGTAGGTCGCTCTCTTTTATACAGAATGTTGCCATTGCATAACATGTGGACAAAAGATTACAATCCAGTTCCCACAGCAGACTTCAAAAAGGGTCGCTTTCATGTGTTCAGAATCCCGGAACATAATTACAATAGCCATGCCGGTTCCCAACTGTAAAAGTACATCTTCCCACCATTAGGCACACCCATTAGAGTTGTAAATGACAAAGAAAAAGAGACAAGAGCAGCTGCAAGGAAGTCAGACACGTGTAGAGAAAAAAAGTGTGGGGGTAATATCGGAAGCATGATCGTAGGATCAAAGAGTTGGATCCCATCTCCTGCACGGCTGTCACAATAGGCCGGCATGACCAGATTACCCTCAAGCTGAGCCATCTGCCTTTGCTGTGTCATTCCTCCGGCCATAAAGACGCATGAAAGGAATATGCGTCTTCCGCAAGGCTTGGGAACTAGAGGGTCAAGGGGCGAACAGTTACCTGCTCGCTGACTACGTGAGGGCAAGAAACAAAATTGATGCCGTATCTAAAATGGAACCCAAGGGTCCGGATGAAGAACACGTAATATTAGACGAACCCTGGCAGGTAGCATAGCGAAAATACATACACTTGCTGAACTCGTCATTTACGGTTCGTAGATACCAAACTCGTCCATATTCGGTAATGCCCAGAACGTCGTAATAATTTTTTACGGAACCTCAAGTTTCCGCTTTAAACGCGCTCCTCAGGGCTACTGTGAAAGTCCGTCAATACACAGTCAAGCGCTAAAAACATAGCTTGATACAATCGTTTTGCCTAAAGGTGCCGCTCTTGTACAGTATGTGGACGATTTGCTTATTGCCGCAGACAATGCGAAAATTTGTAAAAAGGCGACACTGTCACTATTATATCATTTGTGTGAGTTACATCACAAGGTGTCACTTTCCAAGCTCCAATATTGCCGACAAGAAGTGACCTACTTAGGTCACCTCTTATCGAAGGAGGGAAGGAAACTGACACCAGAAAGGATTCAGGCAATAGCGAAATTGAACGTACCTAGAACACAGAGAGAAGTGCGTGCTTTCTTGGGCATTACCTCGTACTGTAGACAGTGGATTCCAAATTTCTCGTTATTAGTCAAACCTTTGGTAGCATTGACATGCAATAATACGCCCAATCCTGTACCTTGGTCTGAAGAGTGCCAGAAAAGTTTTCTCGAACTACGCGCAGCATTGTGTTCGGCTCCTGTGTTGGGTACCCCCGACTACAGTAAACCTTTCACATTGTATGTCCATGAGAAGGAAGGTTGTGCATTATCTATGTTGACTCAGTTGTTTGGAGGTAGACAGCGTCCATGCGCTTACTTTTCGTCGACTTTGGATCTGGTAGCCAAAGCATTGCCAAGTTGTTTAAGAGCCACAGCAGCAGCAGCTGTTTCTATTCGACAGTCTGCTGAACTGGTAATGAATAATACACTAGTCGTGATGGTTCCACATGCAGTAGAGATGTTACTAAACAGAACTAAGACACAGCACTTAACTAGTGCTCGGTTGTCTAGTTGCAAATTGACCCTACTAGCAAGTCATGTGCGCATAAAACGGTGCAGTACTTTGAACCTAGCTACATTGTTACCAATTGCAGAAGGATCAGATGTTTCAGGACAGCACGATTGTTTCCTTAGAACAGAGGAAGAGACGAAAGGGAGAATAGACTTGTCCGATACTCCTCTTACCGAATGTGATGGTACATTATGGGTGGATGGTTCATGTTTCAAGCTCCCGAATGGTGACACGACTGCAGCATATGCTGTCACGACATTGCACACAATTGTAGAAACTGCACGTGTGCCACATAATTCAGCTCAAGCAGCTGAATTAGTTGCACTCACGAGAGCATGTGTGTTGTCTAAAGGAATGAAAGTGACTATCTATACTGATAGTCAATATGCATTTGGTGTGGCTCACGGTTTTGGACGATTGTGGAGAGAACGTGGATTCCTGACTTCGCATGGAGCAAAGATTCAGCATGGTCAGTTGGTAAATGAGCTTCTTGAATCACTGACCCTGCCCCTGCAAATGGCGATGGTGAAATGTAGTGCTCACAAGAAGGTGACTGATGATGCCGGTCGTGGAAATGCATTTGCCGACAAAATCGCTAAAGAAACGGCGAGAAATGTAATGAGCCGAATGTATGTTGCAGGCCCTGCAAGATCGACTGGTGATGTTGGAATATGTGAAGACACAATAGAGAGTGTGAAGTCCATTCAAGCTGAGGCCACAGAGAAAGAATTGAGCACGTGGAGAGAAAGTACGGGTAGAATGGATGCAAATGGGTGTTGGATTGAATTATCAGAGCATCAGAGATGGTTGTTACCCGATGCATACGTGCTTGCGGTAGTTACAATGGCCCATGGAATGGCTCATATCAACGTGAAAGGGATTTGCGAGTTGTTGGCCCCAGTATGGAAGAATTCAGGGATTCCCAAGTGTGCAGAGAATGTTGTCAAGAATTGCATGGTTTGTTTAAAACACAACCCAGGTAGGGGAACCCCAACTCCAGCTGGTCACTATGCACCTCCTACGTATCCGTTCGAGGTTTTGCAGCTAGATTTTATCCACATGGAGAGGTGCAACAATTTAAAATACGTGCTCGTTGTTGTTTGTGCTTTCTCAAGCTGGGTAGAAGCCTATCCCCTAAAAGACAATACTGCCTTGTCCACAGCAAAAACCCTTGTGAAAGAGTACTTCCCGAGGTTCGGAATGCCTAGATTGATCTGGTCTGATAATGGGAGTGAATTTGTGGGTCGTGTGATGAAGAGAGTGTGTGAAGGGCTAGGTATTAGGCAGAAGTTCCACGCTGCAAATCACCCCCAATCAGCTGGACTAGTAGAATGTTACAATGGCACGCTCAAACTCAAACTGGCCAAAATCCAAGCGAGCACAGGCCTTAAATGGCCTGACGCTCTACCTTTAGCACTCCTGTCCACTAGAATGACTGTGCATTCACGAGTGAAACTTAGCCCTTATGAAATCGCTTTTGGCCGGCCAGCCAATATATGGGGAGTGCCTAGACCCACGAAATTTAGTGAACTGGAACACCCTGTTTTGCTCGATTATCTGTATGAATTGACGGCTAAATTGCGTGTCTTGCATCAACAGGTCCACAACACTCTGCCTCCGGTCTCTGACACTCCGGGCCACAACATTGACCCTGGTTTGTGGATCCTTGTGAAAAATTTTCAAAGAACAAAGAACGACCAGCCCAGGTGGACCGGACCTCACCTCGTCCTTCTTTGTACAAGATCTGCGGTTCGGGTGGAAGGAAAAACCAACTGGGTCCACGGGATCCATTGCAGGAAGATACCTTTTCCCCTGCCTTCTGACCAGTGGGTCAAGAAGGGTGGCACTGATCAAGAACGTGATACTATTCCAAATGGCGTTCCTTTTAATGATTTGCACATAAGAAGCTCTGACTCTGAACCAGAAAATGAGAACATTTCGCACAAGACTGTGCCACCGCCCGAGCTGTTGAACACTGCAGAGCCTGACCCCTTGTTTCAGGATCAGACAGTACCAGGAAAAAGACGCTACAATCTGAGACAGAGGAAAACGAACTAATGAGAGTGATTCCTTTTTATGATTCGAGACCAAGACCTATGGACAAATAAACATATCTTTTTCCTCCCAAGTACTATTTTTGAAAGTGCAGCTCTCCCATTTAGGAAACTTGCTTATTTTTGTTTTTCGAACCGCCATCCGGGTTCCACTGCTAGGGCCGCGATGGGTTAAAGTCTTCGGAAGTGCAGCTAACGACGTTAGGTCGGTGGTTCTGGTCAGTCCAAGGGAGTTGCCCTAGACTGACAGAAGCACTCCTTAGCAGAATCAACCTCCTCATCGCGGGCAGCACTTAAGAGAGGATGGAGTTTCCTGATGTGGAGAGACCTGCCAAACGAATGAACTTTAAGCACCAATTCTGCAAAGCAATTTCAAAGAAAAGCTTTATAATATTATGCATTTGTATGTTATTCAGTACGGTGATATTTTTAATAAGTTACGTCTTATTCTCTTTTCGTGTAACATTTGCACCCACGGCATCGCCTATACCCCCTACTACTGTTTCCCCTCATTCTTTCCATCCCCTTCCTGACCACGAATCCAATAGAAGACTAGAATTCATTAATAATTCCTTTATTCAGCTCCTGCACCAGCTAGTAATGAACACAACCAACTGTTGGGTTTGTGGACTTATGCCTCACACTACGGATAAGGGTATCCCTTATATAGTTCTGCCCTTTAGTCACAATGGCTCTGTGTGGGCATACAGAACAATGTTCATATGTGCAAGCGAAATCCAACCCCTACGTTCTGTAAAAGACAACCTCAAAACTAGCGCCCTGGTGAAAGGCATAATCGACATGATTAGGGACATAACTTCTTATGTAAATACTCCTAATGATGAGATACTTGCATATATAGGTTGGAACGTGACCGGATACGGAACTACTTTAAGTGAGAAACAGCAAGCGAAGAGGCCTTCCCCGATCTGGATTGTACCCCATCAAGGTAATCTGTGTCTGCAAGGTATTGGCAGAAATCCCAGAGCTCGGTTAGGGAAAAGTGTCTGTACAGAAACGTATGTTTTTGGGTCTCAGACTTCCCCCGCGTTTTTAGCTGCTAAGGGTACTTATTTCATCTGTCATGATAGAGCCTATACATGGTTGCCCCCTGACTTTTCGGGCTCATGTTTTGTTTTGTTCCTGTTACCTCCCACCTACACAGCAGCGGCGGATTACCACAGGACAAGGGTAGTTAGAGGTGTCTTGAGTAAAGAAGACACTGCAGGTCAAGAATTTGGGGACTTTGCAAAAGGTTTTCTGCCGTTCTGGGGACCCATGGTAAACAGCAGGAACATAAGGCAATTGACAAGGGTAGTCGAGTCCACCGTGATTGAAACTGCCGGTGCCCTTAGTAACTTGACTGCTGAGCTCCAGTCGGATCGTCTTATGACCCTTCAGAACAGGGTCGCTCTAGATGTCATCCTTGCAGACCGAGGCGGGGTATGCAGATTGATCCAATCTAGCTGTTGTATTTTTATCCCAGATAACGCTCCGACAGTGTACCAGGCCATCTCCAAACTACATAAGATTTCCGAATCTATTCATGTGGATAAAGGAGATTGGTCCCTAATGGGGTGGTTCTGGGATCTGATATCCGGCTGGGGATGGAAAATTCTAATGGTCATTGGGATAATCTTAGCCATCCTTTTCCTGTTCTGTCTGTGCATACAGTGCGCTCCTGCAATATGTGGCCTCTGTGCTACATCATGTATAAGGAAGCCCGTGTCAAGAGATGGACTAAGTACTAGGATGATGCTACAGCAAGATCTCAATGACTTTAAGAATATAGATCTGGACTCAGACTAACATGAGGATAGATTAATTGCCTATGTAAGGACAAAAGGAGGGTTTGTGGTACTGAAAATCCGAACTCGTGTACCCATCCCAGTCTTAGTAATAAAAACTTCGTTGTAATACGACGAATTTAGTGTCAAAAGACCGAGAATGGCGAGTACAGTATGTTCAAGCATTTTCGTCGCATTCAGGTGATGATTTCACCTCGAAATCATCATTGATATCCTGAACCCTTGGCTTCCATTTTGTATATAGCCGCCATTTGGTGTGTTGCCCTTTACATAGGCCTTAATCCAGCTGAATTCGATTCCACAAGGACACGTACACCTTAATCGACTTTCCTATGACCTGTACAAGTTGGAACCATTGCCTCAGGCCGAACTCGTTAGGTCAGTTCCCCTCCCAGTGGCCGAACAAGATATCATCAAGGCTCAACAAGCATTAAACCATTTCAGCGCGCACACCTGCCATATATCGCTCACATCTATCTCCACTCTTTTCACTTCACTTACTTTATGATGGGGAGGTGCCCGTTTTTATTGAGGGTCCAGCGATATCTGATGAAATGTTAGGCCTTGCCGAGTGATTTGTTTTGGCCAGCCCGACGTGAAATATGTACATGTCATCATGACTCTGTTTTTTTCTGTAAACCAATAACTGTAAATTACATACTACAAATGCGAAGAATGTTTGCCTGAAGCTAGAAACTTGTATAAGAAGAGAAGCCTGACTTTGTGAATTCGAGCAGTCTCCTGAGAATATACTCCCCGTGTGGTGTATTTCTAGGACACTTGTTACCTTGGTTGCAGCCAATAAATCGATCTTTGACTTCACCTAGAAGACTCTGAGTTTCTGTGGTCTGGATCAGGAAAGAACCCGAGGTCTCTGGGTGTGCCCTGGCACCGCTGGGTTACCGGTTCTGTGCCGGTTCTCAAAAACCCAGTACCTCAGATCAAGGTAACTATTTGCGGCAATACTACGTGTCACTCGGACCTCTTTCAGGTGCTCGCTGTCGGTTTTCCCCAGCACCCACCCAGGGATGCGGCAATCTGAAGGATAGCCCCGGGAGCCACAAGCTCTAGCTACGCCGTTGACCAGCATACATGCATGCATGCATAGCACGTTACGCCTCACAGACCCTACAAAACTCAGCCACCAGCCTCTTACTTAACCTACCAGCCTGCATGCATAGCACGTTATACCTCACAGACCTTACAAATCTCAGCCACGAGTCTCATCCTCAACCCACCAGCCGGCATGCATAGCATGTTACACCTCACAAACCTTACAAATCTCAGCCACCAGCCTCATCCTCAACCTACCAGCCTGCATGCATAGCACGTTACACCTCACAGACCTTACAAAGACCAGCCACCAGTCTCATCCTCAACCCACCAGCCTGCTTGCATAGCACTTTACACCTCACAGACCTTACAAAGACCAGCCACCAGTCTCATCCTCAACCCACCAGCCTGCATGCATAGCACGTTACACCTCACAGACCTTATGAAACTCAGCCACCAGCCTCATCCTCAACCTACCAGCCTGTACACATAGCACATTATACCTCACAGACCTTACAAAACTCAGCGGCACGCCTCGTTCTCCACCTACGAGCCTGCATGCATAGCACGGTACACCTCACAGACCTTAGAAAACTCATCGGCACGCCTCGTTCTCCACCTACCAGTCTGCATGCATAGCAGGTTACACCTCACAGACCTAACAAAACTCAGCCACCAGCCTCATCCTCATATCACGTTACAACTCACAGACCTTACAAAACTAAGTGGCACGCTTCGTTCTCAACCTTCCAGCCTGCATGCATATCACTTTACACCTCACAGACCTTACAAATCTCAGCCACCAGTCTCATCCTCAACCCACCAGCCTGCATGCTTTGCACGGTACACTTTACAGACCTTAGAAAACTCATCGGCACGCCTCGTTCTCCACCTACCAGTCTGCATGCATAGCACGTTACACCTCACAGACCTTACAAAACTCGACCACCAGCCTCATCCTCCACCTACCAGCCTGCATGTATAGCACGTTACACCTCAAAGAGCTGTACTGACTGCCTATCTGCACATAAGCATCAGCCTTATGTAGATCAACAACATCATCTACTTGTACAAAACTGCCAGACATCTCTGTTCAGCCAGACTCCTACTTGGTCTCCTCCTCCTTTAGACACAGGACCAGATCCAGAGTTTGCGCCTCATCCCATCTCGCTGATCAAGCCTGGGACGATCTGCCCTTGTACGTCAGCTCTCGAATTCCCCAAGAAGCTGAAGCCCTGCCTCTTCCCTTAGCCCCGAGCCTGGCTCGGCCCATATAACTCCAGCTTTAGTGGCAGAATACCCTCCATGGTTACTTGTGTGCTGTACACATAACATAACTAACATAACATGGGATACCACAACACAACCTAACACAACACAACATAACATTCTTCTGTGCATGGCACAGCATAACATAGCACAACACAATATAATATAACACAGCACAGCATAACAACATGACATAACACAACTGAACTAACATAACTTTGCACATGCAGGGATATTAATTTGATAATGGCAGTGAGGCGAACAGGAGCAGTCCCTGTGGCAGGGAAGTGGTAACTGCCCCTAATTCTAGTCTTATTGACCATGGCAAACCCCTGCAGTCATGTGGAAGCAGGATGGTTACGAGACATTATTTATTCCACTGAGAGGATAATGATGAACACTGTCTGCAGCCCATGCTCCTGCACCACGGGTGAAGCAGGGAGGGTGCCCACACAGAATTTCTTATCGTCTGTCTTAAGTTTGTCTTAAGTCAAACTTAAGATAAAATCCTAACTTTACTACTACTAAATGCCTTCTGTGTATACCAAAGTAGTAAGTTTAGGATTTTGTCTTAAGTTAGTTCTGTGAATCGGCCCCAACATCTCTGCCCCGGCACACAAGATAGTGGTTCAGCACTCAATTCTAAAGTTGTTAAATGTGTATAGTGAAACTTGAGTCTATTGTACACAATTGTAACTTCAAGCAATGTCATCATCTAGTCTCAATAAACAGATGTGAAGATAATTTCTTCTTTCAGTAAATCTTTATTCATCTCCATTTTTCTTAAAATCACCTCAATCGAACAGTAGCCAATGTATTTCGTCCGCCAAGAACTTCTTCAGGGCTCAGTACACATGCTGTCAACATTTAAAATTCTTAGTTTGATGAGTATTGAAGTTGGTTGTTGTATATAAAAGTTTAGAGAAGCTCTCTTTACCCATTATCAGAGGTGGGCTCGCAATTCCTGATTTGAGATTTTATTCATGGGCTGCCCTTCTTCAACAGATGATGTTATTATTTCACGTTAAACCATTGGAAAACGAAGCAGGGGCTAACTACATACCTTCAGTATTCGAATTGTCCATTGGAGACAGGGCTAATGGTTTGTTATTAAAACAGGTCGAACCTTCATACTTTAGGAAAGTAAAGTAAAGTTTAAGGTTATATCAAGCGCCTGGGTAACGTGGAGGAAAATTACGAGGTATATGAAAATTCCTAAACACAATAGATATATTTCATTATGGCATTCATATCATAGACGATGGGAAACATTAGGAGTATTAACAATAGGAGATTTTTTACTTCCCACTTATGGTGATAGATTTTTGCAACTTCAATCCAAATTTGCCATCCCAAATAATAGTGTATTTAAATTTATACAAATTAATACAATTTTAAATCTAAAAGTTGCTGATATCTCTTTGGATAATATCACTTTAATCGATTGTATGTCTAGACCCGCGACAAGGATTGGTACAATTTATGACATTTTTATTGAAAACCAACATGATGATTTAGAATCTACTGAAGTGGGTTGGTCGAGGAAACTAAATAACCCTAATGTGGATATAGACATGTCTTTGATTCTATCGTCACAGCTGTTTATGTGTGCTAACCTGAAAGCCCAACTCTATAAAACTATCTATGATTTATATTTTACTCCGGCCAAACTATACGCTTGGGGGAAAAGGACTACTTCGGAGTGTCCAAGGTGTGGCAAAACAACGGCAAATTTATTACATATGCTGTATGAATGTGATAAACTACTAGTACTCAGAACAATGATTGCTGGGTTCTGGCAGGAAGTGTTTGGGCATCCAGTAGCCGAATCTCCCACCCTCTATATTTTGGGTTATGATAACACTCTGAGGCACACTAAGGCGGAAGAAGCAGCTCTCTTCCTGGGTACAGCACTGTATAGAATAACATTAACAGCCCGTTGGAAGGATGCCGATCCCCCTAACTTTCAGATTTGGCTCTCTCGGCTGTTAGGTATGTATAATCAAGAGAAGGCGATTTTTGCATGTAAAGGAACTAAGTCAAGAACACGTGGTATCGAGATCTGGAAACCAATTGAAAATTGGAAAAATGACAATAGAGATTGTGGATAAATGAGAGCAATCAGTATAAAATTGTTATAGTTTTTCTTCTTTTTCTTTTTCTTTCCACATGTTGATGTTTCATGTGCTGCTAAGTCCTTAGTATTCCTGCTTTATTTAAGCTAATTTATTTGCCTAATTTGACTGTTTGTTATATTTACTAAAAGTTCCTTTTCGTTTTTGTTATTGCTTTTTTTCTCTGTCTGTATCTGCAAATGTGAATTACCAAGAAAAAAAAAAAAAAGTTTAGAGTGCAATTGCTCCAGCTCTTTGCCAGTGTGGCGTCCGGTTCAAGTAAAGGACCAGGGAAATGAGGCCAAATTCTGGCATTGCATCCACGCTGTATTACAGATGCAGTAAAAGAGGCAAATACATAGTAATTGTACACTGTGAGAAATCAGGGCCTGTTTGCAGCGTCCCCCCCACCTTTAGCCCCCATTTTGCCTACTAGGTGCTGGTTTTGTGGCTTTGACAGCTCCATGGGCTCTGCTAACCAGACCCAGGGCCTCTGTTTGGATTGAAAGTATGTTATAATTCCGTATAATTAGAATTGGCAATGAGAGACCCTGCAAGTCCCTAGGATATAATAGGGTAAGGGGGATTCAAACAACCTATAAGTGCCTAATCACTAGTATATAATGGAGCAGGGAGTGTAGAGGCCCAGTAGATTTGCTGCACTGGAGTGTGATTTCCTAATTGCGACAAATAGCACCTCGCAATTAGGAAATCGCTATTTAGAATGCACAGTAGTAGTTGCATCAACAATTTGAGAATCAGTGTTTGTTTGGTGCGCTACTAAGGTAATCACATTCTTCAACTTCAATAATTGTGAGTTCTGTCAGAATTAGTGGCCGTCGTATTTTGTCATAGCCTGATGACCTCACAACTGAACATTGATGCTCAATTGGAAACAGCAGCATGTGCATGCTGGAGATTGTGGACAGTATCCAAACAACATCGACCTGTGTGTGTGGCATCCACCGATAAAGACATCGAATGTCAAGAAAGGACACAGAAAAGGAGACTGAGGCCTGGAAATACAAAATAAAATATTCAAGACAAGAACTGGAAATATTGACAGAGCAGTGCGCTGGGCACCATGACAAACCTTTTGGGAAATCATCCCTCACAGTGCCTTTATCACAAAAGAATTAAATATGGAAAGCAGTACAGAAAAAATCAATTCTGTTGGTGTGATGTGAAGATTCATTGAAGGAAATCAGAAAACGATGGCAAGATCTCAGATCATGGACAAACGAGAAGGTTGCATACTGTCTAATCGAGGCTAGAGCTACTGGAGGAGGTCCGCCACTTCCCAAAGCAACAGTGATAGACGAACTTGTAAAAACTACTCTGAGATCAGAATCCGTCAATGGATCAGTAAACCTGATGCACCTGACATTCAAGGAGCCTCTCTAGGGAAGTATAAGATAGCATTGTTGCATACAAACATATATGTGGTAAGGCAGTGTCAAAACACATACATTATACAACCTTTTTAATTCTTGTGTATATATACATAGGGAATGGAATCCACATAATAGAGTACATTAAAAAAGCAGTGATTGTTCATAGTGTATCATGGTAGATGTAGTGAAACCACATTAACACATTAGCTTGAGTACAACAAGTTTATTAATCATGATTCCATTTTCTAACAGATATCCAGGCTCATGGAAGTGATGTGTATGAAGCCGAGGGACTTGTGAAATCTCACGGACCAATTAATCTTCATAGCCAGGGCACAGCACTCTAAGTGGAATATATCATTGTCAGAGTCATAGAGCATACACATTTAGTGCAAGAAGTGTGTGGAAGAGACACACAGCTTGTCACCCAGGAAACTGTAGGGAGGCTAAGACAAGTTCGGTCGATGTGGAGCTCGCACTCGCCATGTTGCCAACACACAATCCCAACAAATTCTGAGAACTGCTCATAGTGACGAAAATGTGCAACTCTTTGGAGGTTTGAAGGCGTCGATGCTTAAGGTTCAGTACCTGGAATGAAAAGACAAATATGAAGAAAATCATTACATTTGGTTTTCAAAAAATTCAACGTCCTCATGCTTGAACCCAGATTTCCATGAAGGAAAAGTTAGACATTTTATTTGTCATTGGTTATTTTTGGTGCGTTTAGGGTAACAACACACATGGTATACCTTTCATTTTATATTATTATAAGGCACACATATACCTTTTCTACCTTATCATTTACATTTTGTGTCATAGAGCAATGTTACATTACTTTGCTTACATACGTTACCATATCTGAAAGTAAAGCGAGACTATGCTTTACCAACTACGAAGCACTTGTATTATTATGCTAAAATGATTTGGTTCATTTATAACTTACCCTTAGTGAGGCGTCCGCGGCCTTGGGCTGTCCTTGAGTCATTATCTTGTTGAGGTGCTGATGGCTCTCTGCCCTCTTCATCAGACTCTGACTCAGACATCCAAACTTCCAATTCTTTCTGAGTCACTATATTGTGAAGAATTGCACGTGTTGACACCATTTTACGACTGATGTCTGGAGAATATTGCAAGACATCACCACACCAACGGAGCCATCAGACTTTGCTTTTTAAAAGTCCAAAGCTCCTCTTGTACTTCTACGTGTTCCTTTTTTAAATACAAGGCTTAAGTTCTTCTTTTAATATATCATTGTGCGGCAGGTTTCCTTGATTTTGCGCTGCAGCTATATCCTCATATTCTTGTGTCTGTGTATATTTGCATTTTTTTCGTTGTGTTTGCAGATTCATTTGCCAAAGGCAATAAGTCCATTGTTGAGGTGGGTGATGGATCTTCCCCTAAAAGCCAGAGATTTTCATAGAGTTCCGATCATTTTAGGGGGTTTTTGTGATGCACTGTAGGCATATTGTTAGAGTGTGACCAGGCTCCAGGTGTGAAATTAGAATGCCCCACTTGGCATATGTTGGTTTTTGTATCGTAATGCAGTCAAACACATTTTGGTATTTTTTTTTCCATTGTTATGGTTTTTCTTCTTTCTTCCTTTCAATGCAGAAAGAAATGCAATTTTTTTATTGATTCTTCAGAAAAAAAATTGGGACATTCTGGAGATATGTTCGGAGTTTGAAAATGTTGCCTTGTTCAAGTAATCATGTTCCCTCTAAAGTTGTATTGCGGTTCTAATAGAATAAAAAAGACTCAAGCTCTAGGTTACAGCTGGTGGACTTGCTGAAAGGGTGTTGATCTTTCTTCTATTTCACCTACTGGGTGCTGCTGGCACAGATACCTTCCCTGTCATGTGTTGTCAGTGTGATACTCTTGCCGGTGGTTTGGGATACTCCGTATCTCAAAGAGCTCGGAGACATGTACAAGTGAGGTGCATCCATGTGTGGGGGATGAAGAGAGGGCTTTCCCCCAGATTTAGCTAGTGTTATTTGATGGACTGGTGAGGACTGAGGACAGTGCTAGCATAGTTTGTTGAGGTTTTATCATTATGTTAAATGACCCTAAACACGATTTGGACTATCAGTTAGATGTCTGCATCTGCTCTGCTGGGCGAAATGATGGAGGGGCAGATGGTGGCTGCAGGGAATAGGGGGAGCGGTGACATAGCTGAGAAGGTTCCAGTACAGCTTCCAAGGTCAGAGAGGACACAACAGGCGGGTTGGGGAGGCCAAGCAGTTTTAAACCCAGACAGCAAGGTAGGACAGAGGGACAAGGAGATGGGGGGGGGGGTTCAGAGGGGAGTTATTCACTTAGCTGCTACCATTGGTCTAAACTGACCGTGTCCACTCCAGAGTCTCAGAGACTCCAGGAAACATGGGAAGCCAGACAACTGGGTAGATCAAGAGGAAAGCAAAGCGTCTCGCTATGTATCTACACAAAACATGCAGCGGAGGGGGCAAATTAAAAGCTTTGACCTGGAATATAAATGGACTTGGGAACAAAACAAAGAGATGCATAGAGGTTCACAAGTGACATGAAGGGGTAATGTTACAAGAAACACACCAGAAGGGAAACAACTGTGAGGCACTGAAAAGGGGGATATAAAGTGCTGGCACATTTGGCACACGCATCTGACTCAAAGGGAGTAGGACTGCTAATTAAGAAGTCAACACTCATCATACGTGTGTCGACTTACAAGGGTGATAAGTTGACGATTCGGGCTGCTAGGACAGCATGCACATCACCCTTTGCTCCCTATACATGTCACCTAAACTCCTTGCATAGACCTTGAAGACGCTGGGCACCCTCCTATTGTGCCTACCTGACTGGGTACTAAATTTAGGCAACTTAAATCTGGTGGTGAGTGATGGAGAGGATAGATACCCACAAGGACAATGACGGGCAAGGGAGATTCCTTTGGTGGAATTCCTTTGGGCCAAAGCTCTATCTAACATCTAGACAACCAGCACGCCTAGGGCGTGACAAAAGACTTTCCACTCCAGAGCATGCAACAGTTTATCAAATATCGATCATTATATTGGGAAAATCACTACACTAGACTGATTGCAAACGGGATCTCAAATCACTCACAGATGTGGGCCAAGCTGCAGGACCCATATGTGGATAGAGACATGGCTTGGACTCAATAACTATGGTACCTCAAAGATAGAGGCATCACTCAGGAGTTGAGAAAAGGCACTGTCCACTACTTTGAAGAAAACTTGGGTAAAGAACCTCAGAGCTCATAACCTGGGAAGCCTACATGGTGGTCCTGAGGGGCTTCAAAAGTATGTAAATAAGAAAGTAAGCCATTACTGAGGGTTCGAGTGCAAGATTAAGGGGACCCGGCTGATAATAAAGAGAGAACCACCACCTTGACCTCGCAGTTCTGAATAAACAAGGTAGGCAATAGACCAGGGAGGTTCTTGTATGACTGAGCAAGAAAGGGATAGAAATTTGGTATAGGAACTACGGCGGAAGAAGGAGCCGCTCGTCAAGAGGCAAACAGAAATAGTGGCAGAAATCGCAAGTTACTATCAAGACCTATATCGGTCAATCATGGGCAAGTTACAAAGTGACACAGACGGCTTCCGCAAACATATACGCCTCCTCTTCCCGATGCCAGAGGAAACAAATTAACTAGATGGAGACATAGTATAAAGTGAGACAGTTAGGACCATCAAAGACATTCATCTGGGAAAGCTCCAAGGCTGAACAAATTTCCAATAGAACTCTATAAAAGTATGGCTTAGCGCCGCACAAGAGTCAGATGTTCCCTGAAGCCAATTAAATAAGCCAGATACCCTATGACCAGCAGTTATCTATGGTAGTGGCAGTCCTGAAAGACAGGAAACCAGCAGATAGTTGTGCCTTTCTATAGGACTATATCACTGCTTAATACTAGCGAAAGTACTGGACACTCGACTAAGGCAGTTCATCCTGAAACTGGTGCACCTAGACCAGTTGGGCTTCATGCCTTACTAGGCTAAACCTCAAACACCTATATGGCAACCCTACTAGATTTAGAGATCACAAGAAGATTTAGCTATGCTATACCTTTATACCGCGAAAGTCTTCAACACTTTGTAAAGGAAATGCCTTCCTGAAGTGTTGGAAAGGGTGGGTCAGAGGTCAAGATCTTCAACACTCCGGAGAGGACATACCTACCAGAAGCGTTGGAAAGAGTGGGTGAAAGGTCAAGGTTTTCAACACTCCGGCGAGGACATACCTACCGGAAGCGTTGGAAAGAGTGGGTGAGAGGTCATGGTCTTCAACACTCCGGCGATGACATACCTACCGGAATCGTTTGAAAGTGTGGGTCAAGGTCTTCGACACTCCGGCAAGGACATACCTACCTGACACTTTCGACAGAGTGGGTCATAGGTCAAGGTCTGCGACACTCTGGCAAGAACACCTCTCTGAAATGTGGGAAAGAGTGGGTCAAAGGTAAAGGTCTTCGACACTCCGCGGAGGACATATCTACCTGACTCGTGGGAAAGAGTGGGTCAAAGGTCGAGGTCTTTGACACTTCGTCGAGGACATACCTACCTGATGCGTGTGAAAGAGTGGGTCAAAGGTTAAGGTCTTCGACACTCCTGCGAGGACATACCTACCGGAAGCGTGAGAAAGAGTGGGTCAGAGGTCAAGTCTTCAACACTCTGATGAGGACATACCTAGATGACAGGTGGGAAAGAGTGGGTCAAAGGTCAAGGTCTTTGACAATCCGGCAAAGACATACCTACCTGACACGCCGGAAAGAGTGGGTCAAAGGTCAAGGTCTTCGACACTCCGGTGAGGACACACCCACCTGAAGCGTAAAAAGAGTGGGTCAAAGGTCAAGGTCTTGGACACTCCGGCGGAGGACATATCTACCTGACGCATGGGAAAGAGTGGGTCAAAGATCAAGGTCTTCGACACTCCTAAGAGGACATACCTACCTGACGCATGGGAAAGAGGGGGTCAAAGGTCAAGGTCTTCGACACTCCGACAAGGACATACCTACCTGATGCATGGGAAAGTGTGGGTCAAAGGTCAAGTTCTTCAACCCTCCGGCGAGGACATACCTACCTGACTCGTGGGAAAGAGGGGGTCAAAGGCTTCGACTCTCCGGTTAGGACATACCTACCTGACGCATGGGAAAGAATGGGTCAAAGGCTTTGACACTCCGGTGAGGACATACCTACCTGACGCGTGGGAAAGAGGGGGTCAAAGGTTAAGGTCTTCGACAGTCCGTCTAGGACATACCTACCTGACGCGTGGGAAAGAGAGGGTCAAAGGTCAAAGTCTTCGACACTCCTGCAAGGACATATATACCTGACGCATGGGAAAGAGTAGGTCCAAGGCTTCGAAACTCCGGCGAGGATATACCTACCTGACGCGTGGGAAAGAGGGGGTCAAAGGTCAGGGTCTTCGACGCTTGGAAAAGAGACGGTAAAATTTCAAGGTCTTCAACACTCTGGCATGGACATACCTACCTGACGCATGGGCAAGAGGGGGGTCAAAGGTCAAGATCTGCAATACTCCGACGAGGACATACCTACCGGATGCATGGGAATGAGAGGGTCAAAGGTCAAGGTGTTCAACACTCCAGCGAGTGCATACCAACCTGACGCGTGGAAAACAGTGGGTCAAAGGTCAAGGACTTCGACACTTTGATAAGGACATACCTACCTGACGCGTGGGAAACAGTGGGTTAAAGGTCAAAGTCTTCGACACTCGGGTGAGGATATACCTACCTGACTCGTGGGACAGTGTGGGTAAACGTCAAGGTCTTCAACCCTCTGGGAGGACATACCTACCTCAGGAGTGGGAAAGAGAGGGTCAAAGGACAAGGTCTTCGACACTCCTGCATGGACATACCTACCTGACGCATGGGAAAGAGTGGGTCAAAGGCTTCGACACCCCGGTGAGGACATACCTACCTGACGCATGGGAAAGAGAGGGTCATAGGTCAAGGTCTTCGATACTCCGGCGAGGACATAACTACCTGACGCATGGGAAAGAGTAGGTCAAAGGGTTCGACACTCCGGCGAGGACATACGTACCTGACGCGTGGGAAAGAGGTGGTCAAAGGTCAAGGTCTTCGACAATCCGGCGAGGACATACCTACCTGATGGGTGGGAAAGTGTGGGTCAAAGGTCAAGTTCTTCAACCCTCCGGCGAGGACATACCTACCTGACTCGTGGGAAAGAGGGGGTCAAAGGCTTCGACACTCTGGTGAGGACATACCTACCTGACGCATGGGAAAGAATGGGTCAAAGGCTTTGACACTCCGGTGAGGACATACCTACCTGACGCGTGGGAAAGAGGGGGTCAAAGGTTAAGGTCTTCGACAGTCCGGCTAGGACATACCTACCTGACGCGTGGGAAAGAGAGGGTCAAAGGTCAAAGTCTTCGACATATCTGCCTGACGCATGGGAAAGAGTAGGTCCAAGGCTTCGAAACTCTGGCGAGGATATACCTACCAGACGCGTGGGAAAGAGGGGGTCAAAGGACAAGGTCTTCGACACTCCTGCATGGACATACCTACCTGACGCATGGGAAAGAGTGGGTCAAAGGCTTCGACACTCCGGTGAGGACATACCTACCTGACGCTTGGGAAAGAGAGGGTCATAGGTCAAGGTCTTCGATACTCCGGCGAGGACATAACTACCTGACGCATGGGAAAGAGTAGGTCAAAGGGTTCGACACTCCGGCGAGGACATACGTACCTGACGCGTGGGAAAGAGGTGGTCAAAGGTCAAGGTCTTCGACACTCCGGCGAGGACATACCTACCTGATGGGTGGGAAAGTGTGGGTCAAAGGTCAAGTTCTTCAACCCTCCGGCGAGGACATACCTACCTGACTCGTGGGAAAGAGGGGGTCAAAGGCTTCGACACTCTGGTGAGGACATACCTACCTGACGCATGGGAAAGAATGGGTCAAAGGCTTTGACACTCCGGTGAGGACATACCTACCTGACGCGTGGGAAAGAGGGGGTCAAAGGTTAAGGTCTTCGACAGTCCGGCTAGGACATACCTACCTGACGCGTGGGAAAGAGAGGGTCAAAGGTCAAAGTCTTCGACATATCTGCCTGACGCATGGGAAAGAGTAGGTCCAAGGCTTCGAAACTCCGGCGAGGATATACCTACCAGACGCGTGGGAAAGAGGGGGTCAAAGGTCAGGGTCTTTGACACTCCGGCGAGGACATACCTACCTGATGCGTGGGAAAGAGGGGGTCAAAGGTCAAGGTCTGTAACACTCTGGAGAGGACATATCTACCTGACATTGGAAAAGAGACGGTAACATTTCAAGGTCTTCAACACTCTGGCATGGACATACCTACCTGACGCATGGGCAAGAGGGGGGTCAAAGGTCAAGATCTGCAATACTCCGACGAGGACATACCTACCGGATGCATGGGAATGAGAGGGTCAAAGGTCAAGGTGTTCAACACTCCGGCGAGTGCATACCAACCTGACGCGTGGTAAACAGTGGGTCAAAGGTCAAGGACTTCGACACTTCGACATGGACATACCTACCTGACGCGTGGGAAACAGTGGGTTAAAGGTCAAAGTCTTCGACACTCGGGTGAGGATATACCTACCTGACGCTTGGGACAGTGTGGGTCAAACGTCAAGGTCTTCAACCCTCTGGGAGGACATACCTACCTGAGGAGTGGGAAAGAGAGGGTCAAAGGACAAGGTCTTCGACACTCCTGCATGGACATACCTACCTGACGCATGGGAAAGAGTGGGTCAAAGGCTTCGACAATCCGGTGAGGACATACCTACCTGACGCGTGGGAAAGAGAGGGTCATAGGTCAAGGTCTTCGATACTCCGACGAGGACATAACTACCTGACGCATGGGAAAGAGTAGGTCAAAGGGTTCGACACTCCGGCGAGGACATACGTACCTGACGCGTGGGAAAGAGGTGGTCAAAGGTCAAGGTCTTCGACACTCCGGCGAGGACATACCTACCTGATGGGTGGGTAAGAGGGGGTCAAAGGTCACTGTCTTTAACACTCTGGAGAGGACATATCTACCTGACGCTTGGGAAAGAGGAGGTAACATTTCAAGGTCTTCAACACTCTAACATGGACATACCTATCTGAAGCTTGAGCAAGAGGGGGGTCAAAGGTCAAGATCTGCAATACTCCGGTGAGGACATACCTGCCGGATGCATGGGAATGAGGGGGTCAAAGGTCAAGGTGTTCAACACTCCGGCGAGTACATACCTACCTGACGCCTTGGAAAGAGGGGGTCAAATGTCAAAGTCTTCGACACTCTGACAAGGACATACCTACCTGACGGGTGGGAAAGAGTGGGTCAAAGGTCAAAGTCTTCGACACTCGGGTGAGCATATACCTACCTGACGATTGGGAAAGTGTGGGTCAAAGGTCTAGGTTTACAACCCTCTGGGAGGACATACCTACCTGACGGGTGGGAAAGAGTGGGTCAAAGGTCAAAGTCTTCGACACTCGGGTGAGCATATACCTACCTGACGATTGGGAAAGTGTGGGTCAAAGGTCTAGGTTTACAACCCTCTGGGAGGACATACCTACCTGACGTGTGGGAAAGAGAGGGTCAAAGGTCATGGTCTTCAATACTCCTGCAAGGACATAGCTACCTGACGCATGGGAAAGAGTTGGTCAAAGGCTTCGACACTCTGGCGAGGACATACCTACCTGACGCGTGGGAAAGAGTGGGTCAAAGGTCAAGGTCTTTGAAAGTCCGGCGAGGACATACCTACCTGACGCGTGGGAAAGAGTGGGTCAAAGGCTTGACACTCTGGCGAAGACATACCTACCTGATGTATGGGAAAGAGCGAGTCAAAAGTTAAGGTCTTCGACACTCTGGCGAGTACATACCCACCTAACGCATCCAGGGAGCATATACCTACCTGACGTGTGGGAAAAGAGGGGGTCAAAGGTCAAGAGCGAGTCAAAAGTTAAGGTCTTCGACACTCTGGCGAGTACATACCCACCTAACGCATCCGGAGAGCATATACCTACCTGACGTGTGGGAAAAGAGGGGGTCAAAGGTCAAGATCTTCAACACTCCGGTGAGGATATACATACCAGACGCGTGGGAAAGAGGGGGTCAAAGGTCAAGGTCTTCAACACTCCGGCGAGGACATACCTACCTGATGCGTGGGAAAGAGCGGGTCATGGTCTTAAATGCTCTGGAGAGGACACATCTACCTGACGCGTGGGAAAGAGGGGGTAAAATGTCAAGGTCTTAAACACTACTGAGAGGACATACCTACCTGACGCGTAGGAAAGAGAGGTCAAAGGTCATGGTCTTCAAACACTCCGGCGAGGACATACCTACCTGACGTGTGGGAAATAGGGGGTAAAAGGTCAAAGTCACCAATACTCCGGTGAGGACATACCTACCGGAAAGTGTTGTAAAAAGTGGGTCAAAGGTGAAGGTTTTGAACACTCCGGCGAGGACATACCTACCTGATGCATGGGAAAGAGGGGTCAAAGGTCAAGGTCTTCAACACTCCGGCGAGGACATACCTACCTGACGCGTAGGAAAGAGGGGGTCAAAGGTCTAGGTCTTGAACACTCCGGTGAGGACATACCTACCCGATGTGTGGGAAAGAGTGGGTCAAAGGTCAAGGTCTTCAACACTCCGGCAAGGACATACCTACCTGAAATTGTTGGAAAAAGTGGGTCAAAGTTCAAGGTCTTCGACACTCCTGCGAGGACATACCTACCTGACTCGTGGGAAAGAGTGGGTCAAAGGTCAAGGTCTTTGAAAGTCCGGCGAGGACATACCTACCTGATGCGTGGGAAAGAGTGGGTCAAAAGATTTGACACTCTGGCGAAGACATACCTACCTGACGTGTGGGAAAGAGCGGGTCAAAGTTCAAGGTCTTCAACACTCCGGCGAGGATATACATACCAGATGCGTGGGAAAGAGGGGGTCAAAGTTCAAGGTCTTCAACACTCCGGTGAGGACATACCTACCTGATGTGTGGGAAAGAGCTGGTCAAGGTCTTCAACGCTCTGGAGAGGACACATCTACCTGACGCGTGGGAAAGCGGGGGTAAAATGTCAAGGTCTTAAACACTACTGAGAGTACATACCTACCTGACGCGTAGGAAAGAGAGGTCAAAGGTCATGGTCTTCAACACTCCGGCGAGGACATACCTACCTGACGTGTGGGAAATAGGGGGTAAAAGGTCAAAGTCACCAACACTCCGGTGAGGACATACCTACCGGAAAGTGTTGTAAAAAGTGGGTCAAAGGTGAAGGTCTTCAACAGTAAGGCGAGGACATACCTACCGGAAAGTGTTGGAAAGAGTGGTTCAAAGGGCAAGGTCTTCGACACTCCGGCATACCTACCTGACGCGTGGGAAAGAAGGGGTCAAAGGTCAAGGTAGACAACACGCCGGCGAGAACATACCTATTTGAAGTGTTGGAAAAAGTGGGTCAAAGTTCAAGGTCTTCGACACTATGGCGAGGACATACCTACCTGATGCGTGGGAAAGAGTGGGTCAAGGGTCAAGGGTCAAGGTCTTCGACTCTCCGGCAAGGACATACATACCTCACACGTTGGAAAGAGGGGGTCATAGGTCAAGGTCTTCGACACTCCAGAGAGGACATACCTACCTGACGCGTGGGAAAGAGCGAGTCAAGGTCAATGCTCCTAAAAGGACATACCTACCAGAAGCGTGGGAAAGAGTGGGTCAAAGGTCAAGGTCTTCGACCCTTCGGCGAGGACATACATACTTCACACATGGGAAAGAGGAGGTTATAGGTCAAGGTCTTCGACACTCCAGAGAGGACATACCTACCTGATACGTGGGAAAGAGTGGGTCAAAGGTCAAGGTCTTCGACAATCCAGCGATGACATACCTACCTGACGCATGGGAAAGAGCGGATCAAAGGCCAAGGTCTTCGATACTCTGGCGAGGGACATACCTACCTGACGCTTGGGAGAGAGCGAGTCAAAGGTAAAGGTCTTCAGCACTCCGGAGAGGACATACCTACCTGAAGCATGGGAAAGAGGGGTCAAAGGTCAAGGTCTTCAACAGTCCGGCGAGGACATACCTACCTGATGCATGGGAAAGAGGGGTCAAAGGTCAAGGTCTTCAACAGTCCGGCGAGGACATACCTACCTGATGCGTGGGTAAGAGGGGGTCAAAGGTCAAGGTCTTCAACACTCCAGCAAGGATTTACATACCTGATGCGTGGGATAGAGGGGGTCATAGGTCAAGGTCTTTGACACTCCAGAGATGACATATAAACCTGACGCGTGGGAAAGAGTTGTTCAAAGACCAAGGTCTTCGGCACTCCGCCGAGGACATACCTACCTGACGCGTGGGAAAGAGTGGGTCAAAGGTAAAGGTCTTCGAAAGCCCGGCGAGGACATACCTACCTGACGCATGGGAAAGAGGGGTTCAAAGGTCAAGGTCTTCGACACTCCAGTGAGGATATACATACCTGAATCATGGGAAATGTGGAAAAGTAAATTTTGCCGTGTTCTGTGTCCCTACGTGTTCCCCATCTTATGCTATATGTGCATGATTAATATGCAAATATGTATTCCCCATGATCGATTAAAGACGCAATTACAATTGTGTCTATCTCTAGTATGCCAGTTTCCAGTTCTTGTGAAAGCTACGAGTATTAGGCCTATGTAAAGTTACGTTGCCACGCTTCTCAGTGTGCACGTTATTTCATTGTAAAAATCCCCGTTTCTAGGCCTCAAAAGGGCCCGGACTCAGATTCAGCTCCTGTCTCCTGAACCCTCTCCGAGGAGCGATACAGCCCCCACCTGTATCCCTGACCCTTCACTTACTTCATGCCTCACAGTGCCCGGCTCGGCCTGGCTCTGCCTGCCAGTCTGCCAAGAGTATGTTATGATTCTAGCTATCAGTCCAGCTCTCCTTCTCTGCATTCCTAAGCTACTGAATCGCATCAATAGTTTCAGTCATGGTCTAGCCTTTACGTCTCCATGTAAGAGAAATACTGTATTAATGGTCATTTAATATTCCTCAACACGCACTACATGTAGAATAATGCATGCACCAGTCTTAGAGTCTGTTAGCCTTTACCCTGATAACTTTTGGATCCTATCAATATGTTCTCTAAACATCAGATACTAGATAGTGTTTAGGTACATGTCGCTCTGACTCTCCAGACTTCAGTCTCTTCTTCTAGCACAGAAGTCATAGCCCCCAGTTCCTCCTAGTAACACGTCATTGTCAGTTTGCGCGCACCACTAGGTTAGAGGTCCCGGCTCCTTGGGTAGCCCCCTCCATGTTTCCGCCCCATTTATGACATATTCTGTTACGTTTACATCACATGTCTATGTACACGCCTCTTGTTACACCCACTTCAGCCTTATCTTTCGCGAATGCTAAGAACCCCGCCCACTGCTACGCCTACTGTATTGAATACCATGTATTTTGTTTAAGTATATATGCTTGTGCACTGTTATTAAAAAAGCTAGCGCGCTCATCCCAGATCCTGCCCCGGCAGCTGCCGGGCCCTGCCATCCTACTCCCGTGCAGGTTGTCCTGTTCCTGTCCTTTATGCTGTATTAAAACCTGCAAACTCCAGCTACCTCGAATCTTGACTCTTATTTATTGAGCTATCTGTTAATTAATTATTCCGAAAAATAGAACAGGTATTTAATTATTTATTTACCACATAATGGCGCCCGAATAGGGACTTGCCCTTTCCCCACGCGCCGGTGAAGCCACGCAAGCCCCCTGATCCTCTGCAGCCGTGACGGAACCATACCGTGCACGTGCAGATATTTCTGCTTCAAGTATCCCTCAGGCCCACGGAGGAAACGGAGGTTGCGGTCCAGCATCCAGACGAGGCGGTGGAGGAACGCGGCGAGTCCCGACCAGAGCCCAAGCCGAGAGTCCAAGGTCCGAGGTATCCGGAGGCCCACCCGTAACTGAAGTCCGAGGTTCGTCCGTCCGTCGTCGTAGCAGTCCAGTCCAGTCCGAGGCCTTCCGTTCTTGCTGCCCGGTGAGTACCGTTGCTGGGGTAGTATCTAGACAGGGTCAATTGCATTGTCTCTGGTCCGTGGGTTTGGGTACGCAGATCCAACACGAAGTGTCCACTGAGGTGGATGCGGGTCCTGACGTGTCTCTTTATGAGACCGGTAAGTTTCGTACTGTTTTAGCAGTGCATCTAGTTTCTGTTCTAGTCTGTTCTATTCTCGAGAAATTCATGTATTCTGTTTTCTGTTTCCAGGTAGTATTTTGCCCGAACTATTATCTTAAATGTCATTCATGTATTTCAATGTCGTGGTATGAATGTGTTGTTCTTCAGTAATTATCGTGTTCATTGTGTATTGTATTGTGTCTAGACTCCAACCCAGTCATGCCTCTATTCTCCAAGTTACGTCAGTTAAGAACTAGAAAAGGTCTGTTAGAAGAAGCAGTTCCTGTCCCGCCTAGGGACAGTCCAGGTCATTTTATGTATCATAAGCATGGCATAAGTGCCATATTATATCTAGATTTATGGGTGGAGTACACCAAACAGTTAGAAGAAAAGTATAGATGGCCCGTATCGGGTACATGGGATGCCGAGTGCATCATGCGAGTAGAAGAAGTATTATGGAAAAAGAAAGCCAGACAGTCACAGAAAGATGCCATCGAGTTATGGCGCAAAGAATCTCATAAAAGAACCGAAAAAGAAATCAGGAAGTCAGAATTAAGTAGAGAATCCTCAGAAAGAGCCCAAGAAAGGGAATTAATCGAAATAGGTGAACGAGTTAAAACCGAACAGTCAGACAGACAGAGGAATGCCCTCATTAAGGGTATGTATCCTCTTCTTGCCGAGGGCTTGCCAAAAGCAACCCCGGAGGCATCCAGTAATTTCCCGCCACCCTTAGTTCCGACCAAGTTACGTCACAAACCGACCGCAGCTGATATTTTTCTCTCGTCCTATTTGGACGACACAGTCCCAGAATATGCAAATCCTGTTCCACCAGCTCCTGTAAATAATGTAATTCATGGTCCTCCAGCCACCGGGGCACCTGTTACAGCACCTGTTACGGTACCCCCGGTCCAGCCCGTAGTACAAATTCCCGCCACATCAGTCACTTTGCCAGCACGAAGAGTATCAGTCGACGATTCCAGTTCAGGGGCCGCGGGAGGAGGTCCTCCTGGTACCCCGCCGCCAAATAGACGTCTAGGGGTAGTCGAGTTACATGAACGTGCATTACAGCGTACGCCCAAATATCAGTCCATTGCAGAAATCAGGCGAGCTCTTACTGAATGCTGTTATGATCCAGTCCCAGGCGAGGATAGTATGGTTATATATTCCGTACGTATAAGGCAGGTGTCCGAGTATTTGGTCACCCTACCGAATATGAAAGAAGATCTAGACAGAATGTATCGTTTCATTCGTACAGGAAACGATCCAGAAAGTATTGGTGAAGTCATGTCTCTCAGGAAAGCTGAGATCCAGTTCATGTTATTAAAGTTTCTGATCAATTGTTTAATTAGGGAACAAGATTCTCCGACTAAAGATCCGACCGAAATGAAAGTTCTGACAAGGTGGAGTGATAATATAGCCGAGGGTAAGCACAAGACACTCAATAGTATAGAGAGTATGTACAAGAAAATACGTAAACAAATAATAAGGTTACACGAACAACGCAAAGAAGCTCTAGGAAGCGAGAAAGAAAATGACTCTCCTACTGAAGAGGTAGACGACGAGAATCCCGCCAGAATAGCGTATGTAGGTAAATCTAGATTTCCAGACCGACATTTACGCCTAGAACACAAGAAAGTCTTTCATCTTCCAGCACCAGAACAAGGCTCTCTAGAACAAGTATTTCAAGCTACCGATCAAATTCTGAAATCACGAATCGGTTATAGTGAGTTAGGTACCATGCATGAACAAGAACTAGCCCGATCAGCAGTCCGATGGATTACTGATTCTACCACTTTTCCAGACGAAATAGTGGCACAAATGTTTCTGAAACTGCCCCCAGCCGAGCAGCGACTGGTGGGTATGTATATGATCCAGCACCTCATTACACTGTATGAGGGTCAACATTCTGATCCAGGCCCGTTACATGATATCCTGAACGAGTTACTCCAGTATAAATGGAAAGGTTTAGGTACCGATTTAATTAGTGTCATTCTAGAACAGCGCCACAAATATAGAACGTTTCTGAACCCGCATTTTGTTCATGTCTCACCCCCGGAAAGTAAACCGTTTTACATAGACAGACAGCATCCGTTACGAGAAGTACATCCAGTTAAGACAGCGGGTGGTGAAATGCAACGAGTATTTGTTTACACCCCAGTTACCAAGATGGAACTCTTAGAAATGAAGAAGTTAATTCCCTGTCACGACAAAGATCCAGCAGGGTTCCACCGAGAATTAAAAGACATGCTCCGTATGGGAGAATACACGTATCCAGATATTATTAAAATGTTAAAAGTCCTGTTGCCTGCGGGCATATATGAAAAACTCAAAGAAAAAGAATGGGAGGTGGGAGAGAAAAAGATCGATTGGGCAGCTCTAGAAGCTGAAGATAAGATACGAGTACCAGGTACCGGTCTTGGAGACAAATGTAAAGAATTACCAGAATTATTGATACAGGTTTTGCCTAGGTTATTAGCCACTAAAAAGGAAGACTGGGATGCAATCTCAGCCTGTAAACAGAAACAAGACGAAGACACTAGTGATTTTTATTCCAGGTTCGAGAAATGTTTTATCATAAACAGTGGTTTAAAGACGAGTAGTGAGTCATACCCTCATCTTTTTGTTACTAAACTAGTCGAGAATTCCAGTCCACAAGTTAAAAATCGAGTTTTGAAAGTCGAAAGTACATGGCAAGCTAGTACTCCGTCCCAGATGTTACAGATGCTCCAGTACCACCAGAATAGAATCAGAGAAGAGCAAGAACACGAGAGAAGACGTATGAAAGACACGAAAATGAAAGTATTAGTTGCACAATCTGTTCCTCAAGACAGTCAGAAGAGGGGTCCGAATCAAGCCAGTCATCCTGCAGCTCCCGTTAAAGGGACATGCAATTATTGTAAACAGCCAGGTCATTTTATAAACGAATGTGCAGTTCTGAAACACAATATAGCCACTGGTAAGACTAAAGAAAGACCACGTCCGCCTAGACAAGAGCAAGTTTCACAGACTTCTCAGCCACCACAGAATGCACAACAGACAGTTCCAGCACCGCAGCCTATTGCTGCAACACAGCATGTTACACAGCAGATGTACCAGTATGCCCAGACAGAGTATCCAGAGTATCAAGCGTATTCATGAAACAGCCTAGAGAGGGAGGTAGGCTTGCCTCTCATCGAGATTCCTGTAGATCAAGAGGGTCCCTATGTTCACAGTCAAGTATTAGGGAAAGACAGAAAGTTTTTGATTGATACAGGGGCAAGTAGGACTACTATCAGTCATGACGAGGTTCCAGGGGCTCCGCTCTCAGGCTCTAGAAATGTTTCCCTTGGATTTTCAGGAAAGCCTATTGTAAACGAGATATCAAAGCCAGTTACTCTAGAAGTTGGTCCATTGTCCCGAACTACTGATCTATTGCTTACGAAGTCATGTCCAGAAAATTTGTTAGGTATTAAGACATTGAAAGAATTAGGTGCAGTAATATGTTGCTCCCCAGAGGGAGTTCGTTTGTTTTTGCGTGACTTCAAAGGTCACTATGTAATACGTGATTTTGATCCAAGATTGTCCAATGTACCGCAGCATTTATGGGCGCAAGGTCCAACTGATGTAGGTTTTATGCAAATCACACCCCATCGTGTGACTCTCAAGCAAGGTATAGTCCTACCACGAATTAGACAGTACAGATTGCCATCTGAGGCTGTAGCAGCCTTATCCAAAATTATTGACGAGCTCATTGTTCAAGGAGTGGTTGTAGAAACTGACTCCAATGTATGTAATTCTCCTATCATTCCAGTCATGAAACGTACTGATCCAAATGCACCTCCAGTATATCGATTAGTGATTGACCTTCGAGAACTTAATAAATGTATCATACCCCAGTATCCAGTAGTCCCAGATATTTCATCCCTATTGACAGCTATTGATTCTGAAGCTGTATTTTTTACAGTAATAGACCTCAAGAACGCATTTTTCAGTGTCCCGATTCATCCAGACAGCCAGTACCTTTTCGGTTTTTGTTTAAATGGAAGGAGCTATAAATTCACACGAGCTCCTCAAGGTTTCACAGAAAGTCCTAGCATTTACAGTCAAGCACTCAAAAGACAACTAGACAATATTCACATGCCAGCTGACACTGCCCTGCTCCAGTATGTCGATGATCTACTGATCACAGCCCGTTCTGAGCGTGCTTGCGAGCGAGCATCACTTACAGTTCTGTATTTCCTAGCCGAGATGGGGCACAAGGTGTCCCCTTCGAAGCTTCAGTTCTGTGTCCAGCAAGTGATCTACTTAGGCCACTTACTGTCCAAGTGGGGTAGGCAGTTGACACCTGATCGTATCCAGTTAATAGCGAGTCTTCCACAACCCAAGACACAGAAGAAGGTACGTGCTTTTATCGGCCTCACTTCTTACTGCAGACAATGGATTCCTCAGTATGCATTCCTAGCCAAGCCACTGATACAGTTAACGACTCAGGAGGCAGCCGTATCGACTGTTCTCCCTTGGACATCTGAACATACACTTAGTTTTAATGAATTAAAGAAAGCCTTATGCCAAGCTCCTGTTCTAGCAACACCGAACTACAGTAAGCCTTTTACACTTTTCGTCACAGAACGTGATGGTACTGCATTATCTGTTCTCACACAAGATCAAGCCGGACAGTACAAGCCCTGTGCTTATTTTTCAAGCACGTTAGATCCAGTAGCCCAGGCTCTGCCTGCGTGCCTCAAGTCAGTTGCAGCCACTGCACTAGCTATCAGACAAAGTGATTCCATAGTATTAGGACACTCCCTGACAGTACAAGTTCCACACTCCGTGGAAGTTCTTTTAAACCGAACACAGACTCAACACTTGACAATTGCACGTTTAACAGGTTATGAACTGACACTATTCCAGCCACACATAGAAATCAGACGCTGCAACGTTCTAAATCCTGCTACACTGTTACCGTCAGTTACTTCAAATCCTGCCACACATGACTGTGTGGAAGTAGTCAACACTATGACAAAGCCAAGACAAGACCTGACAGATATTCCATTACCAGATCCCGACCTGACACTTTATGTGGATGGTTCATGTATGAGAACCAGTACAGGAGTACTAGTAGCCGCGTATGCAGTGACTACTGACACTAAAGTTATAGAGACACATCCTATTGACACCCTGTCTGCTCAAGCAGCAGAGCTTATCGCTCTGACCCAAGCCTGCATACGTGCCAAGAACCTGAAAGTAAACATTTACACAGATTCACGTTATGCATTCGGAGTTGTACACGACTTCGGAGTGCTCTGGCAGGAGAGAGGTTTCATGACTTCTCATGGAACCAAGATTCAGCATGGTCTCCTCATTCAAGCTCTGTTAGATGCAATACATTTACCGACAGCTATCGCTATCATGAAGTGCAAGGCACATACTAAAGTTACTGACATCATTTCCCAAGGTAATGATCTAGCAGATCGAACAGCCAAGCTTACAGCACAGACACCAGACATACCAGTTAACAAGACACCGACATCCACTCTAGAACAGACTACTTGTATGACAGTTAAGGACCCCACTCAAGATGTCATAGATATCCAGTTACATGCTACTCCCGATGAAATCAAGAAATGGTCCGAACAAGGAGGGGTCCAGACAGATCAGGGATGGTTGACGAAGGGAAAAGCCACATGGTTTCTCCCCGACTCAATGGTTCAAGTCATTATCAATACCGCACATAGTCCAGCACACTTAGGAGAAAAAGCTATGTTAGACAGTATCCAGAACCTTTGGTTCAACAAACACTTACGAGCTGCAGCCAAGCAGAAAGTCCGTACCTGTATGATATGTTGTCAGTTCAATCCAGGTAAAAGTGTCCCGGTGGAACAAGGTGGATTCCAGCCCCCTGACCACCCTTTTGAGGTCCTCCAGATGGATTACATTCAGATGGAGCGATGTCGAGGTTTCAAGTATGTCCTTGTAGTTGTATGCGCTTTGTCCAGGTGGACAGAAGCATATCCAGTCCCAGATTACACAGCCGCGACCACTGCCAAGCAGTTGGTTCGTGAATTTTTCCCTCGTTATGGACTCCCTAGGGTCGTGTATTCAGACAACGGCCAGCCATTCTCATCTGAACTCATGAAGCACGTTTCCCTTTTGTTAGGGTACCAGTGGAAGTTCCATTGTGTATGCCATCCAGAAGCAGCCGGTCTCGTAGAGAGACATAATCAAACCTTGAAAACCCGTATTGCCAAGATCTGTCAAGAAAAAGGTGTAGACTGGTTAGTTGCCCTGCCAGTTGCTTTGTTTTATATGCGCATGGTCGCACACTCCAGATCAGGTCTGTCCCCTTATGAGGTCGTATTCGGCCGCCCCCCGAACATGTGGGGTACACCTAGACCCCGAAGTATTACAGATGTTTCCAGTAATATGCTGACAGATTACCTAGCTTCCTTGATGTCTGCCCTACACTCTTGTCGTTCACAGGTTGCCGCTGCATTTCCCGACAATACTGAAGTCAAGCCACACGAGGTCCTTCCCGGCACCCTGGTCTTAATCAGGAATTTTGATCGTTCAAGTCCGCTGGAGCCTCGCTGGAAGGAGCCGAAGCTAGTCCTTCTGACCACCCGCACGGCCGTGAAGTTGGAAGGCAGAAAAGGCTGGGTGCACCTGTCTCACGTCAAGAAATTTCATGGACTAAGAACTAAAACATTCAATGATACTTCTACAGACACTTCCGAGTCTAAAAATTGCCCTATTCTCAAGGACTGTCCCGCTATTGACTTTGACTCAAAGCCCTCCCTGTTAGAGAAAACTCCGCAGCAGGAGTATAAAAAGAAGCTCCGGTCTAGTAAAATAAGTCAGCCAGTTTAATTGTCTAAGTCCCCCTCGGGTGAAACGGTTAGACAGGTATCTGACATGTATGAGATAGACCCCCATAGTGAGAGAGTTAGTCAAAACTCAATCCGATGTATCGTTTTTCTAAGTTTTCTATTGTTTCTGAGTTTGATGGTTACCTGCACAAGTTATGCATTTCATTTATGTTTTCCAATTTCTCATGTAAATATGTTTTCTAATGCTACAGTAGAGCACACTTTTAGTGATCTGCCTCCTCACGAGCTATCCTATCGTCTTGCTATGCGCAACAATACATTTATCCGTATGTTACATTATTCACACCAGACCAGCAATGCCACTAATTGTTGGGTGTGTGGTCGACTCCCCCCTTTCCAGACACCGAAGGGAGTTCTGCCACTGTTTCCTTATCCGTTTTCACATAATGGTTCGTGTGGAGCATGGTCCACGTTAACGTCATCCTCAACAGATATGTCCCTTCTGAATAGTACATGTTTTCCAGACAAGCAAGGTCTCACCCACAGAACAGGGTTAGATCTAGAAAATGAAGTTTATAATTTGGGTAATTATTCTTCGAATTTTATGGTCCTGAATGTTCAGTCTGATCCTACTCCAGACTTACCTGCTATTTCAGTACTACCAGTCAAAGGCGAATTATGTGTCAGAAATAATGGTTCCGTATATGTAGGACATAGTGATTGTACTACTATTGTCAAGTATAGTGACAGTGGGAAATCTATTTTCAAAGCTTCACGTCATTCTTATTTTGTTTGTGGTCAGACCGCATATGTTCGTCTGCCCCTCGATTGGGATGGAACCTGTTACATTGCCTTCCTACTGCCACCAGTTTTCCTAGCCCCATCCGATTATCATAGAAACACACATCTAGTACACATTAGACATAGAAGGGAGATTGAGTCCCCAATTGTCGATCAAACTGAAACTGCTCTAGAACAGTATACGGACTTCAATAGAGGTTTCTTTTTCTTTATAGGCCCTATCCAGAATAGTAAATTAATACGTAGATTAACCAGAACCCTTGAAGCAGTAGTGAATGAGACTACTTCTGCTCTAGGTAACTTAACTGAAGAGCAATCTGCTATGAGATTTGTCGTGCTCCAAAATCGTCTCGTTCTTGACGTCATACTGGCCGATAGAGGAGGAGCATGTAGAGTCATCGGATCTAGTTGCTGCATTTTCATTCCTAATAACGCGCCGTCTGTTTATTCAGCTATAACCAGACTTCATAAAATTGCCCATCAGTTACACCAGAATCCAGGCACCTGGACATGGTCCGGTTGGTTTTGGAGTATAATTTCTGCCTGGGGATGGAAAGTATTGTCATTTCTAGGTATTGCAGTAGCGATCATATTCAGTTGCTGCCTCTGTATACAATGTGGCCCTGCGATTTGCGGCATTTGTGCTACATCCTGTATTCCTAGTCCCAAGTCCCGTTCCAAGCCAATTCGAGACGAGCAAATGATACTGTATGAAATGATAGATGGTATCATGAATATAGATGTTTCCTGATGGAAACGTAGTGACAAGGAGGGAATGTGGAAAAGTAAATTTTGCCGTGTTCTGTGTCCCTACGTGTTCCCCATCTTATGCTATATGTGCATGATTAATATGCAAATATGTATTCCCCATGATCGATTAAAGACGCAATTACAATTGTGTCTATCTCTAGTATGCCAGTTTCCAGTTCTCGTGAAAGCTACGAGTAGTAGGCCTATGTAAAGTTACGTTGCCACGCTTCTCAGTGTGCACGTTATTTCATTGTAAAAATCCCCGTTTCTAGGCCTCAAAAGGGCCCGGACTCAGATTCAGCTCCTGTCTCCTGAACCCTCTCCGAGGAGCGATACAGCCCCCACCTGAATCCCTGACCCTTCACTTACTTCATGCCTCACAGTGCCCGGCTCGGCCTGGCTCTGCCTGCCAGTCTGCCAAGAGTATGTTATGATTCTAGTTATCAGTCCAGCTCTCCTTCTCTGCATTCCTAAGCTACTGAATCGCATCAATAGTTTCAGTCATGGTCTAGCCTTTACGTCTCCATGTAAGAGAAATACTGTATTAATGGTCATTTAATATACCTCAACACGCACTACATGTAGAATAATGCATGCACCAGTCTTAGAGTCTGGTAGCCTTTACCCTGATAACTTTTGGATCCTATCAATATGTTCTCTAAACATCAGATACTAGATAGTGTTTAGGTACATGTCGCTCTGACTCTCCAGACTTCAGTCTCTTCTTCTAGCACAGAAGTCATAGCCCCCAGTTCCTCCTAGTAACACGTCATTGTCAGTTTGCGCGCACCACTAGGTTAGAGGTCCCGGCTCCTTGGGTAGCCCCCTCCATGTTTCCGCCCCATTTATGACATATTCTGTTACGTTTACATCACATGTCTATGTACAAGCCTCTTGTTACACCCACTTCAGCCTTATCTTTCGCGACTGCTACGAACCCCGCCCACTGCTACGCCTACTGTATTGAATACCATGTATTTTGTTTAAGTATATATGCTTGTGCACTGTTATTAAAAAAGCTAGCGCGCTCAGCCCAGATCCTGCCCCGGCAGCTGCCGGGCCCTGCCATCCTACTCCCGTGCAGGTTGTCCTGTTCCTGTCCTTTATGCTGTATTAAAACCTGCAAACTCCAGCTACCTCGAATCTTGACTCTTATTTATTGAGCTATCTGTTAATTAATTATTCCGAAAAATAGAACAGGTATTTAATTATTTATTTACCACAGAAAGAGGGGGTCAAAGGTCAAAGTCTTCAAAACTCCGGTGAGGACATACTTACTGGAAAGTGTTGGAAAAAGTGGGTCAAAGGTCAAGGTGTTCGACACTCCGGCGAGGACATACCTACCTGACGAGTGGGAAAGAGCGGGTCAAGGTCTCCAACGCTCCGGAGAGGACATATCTACCTGACGCGTGGGAAAGAGGGGGTAAAAGATCAACGTCTTAAACACTACAGGACAGGACATACCTGCCTGATGCATGGAAAAAGAGGGGTCAACGGTCAAGGTCTTCAACACTCCAGCGATTACATACCTACCTGACGCGTAGGAAAGAGGGGGTCAAAGGTCAAGGTCTTGAACACTCCGGCGAGGACATACCTACCTGATGCGTGGGAAAGAGGGGGTCAAAGGTCAAGGTCCTCAACACTCCGGCGAGGACATACCTACCCGAAATTGTTGGAAAAAGTGGGCCAAAGGTCAAGGTCTTCGACACTCCTGCAAGGCCGGCGAGGACATTCCTACCTGACACATGGTAAAGAGTGGGTCTAAGGCTTTGACACTCTGGCGAGGACATACCTACCTGGCGCGTTGGAAAGAGCGAGTCAAAAGTCAAGGTCTTCGACACTCTGGCGAGGACATACCTACCTGACGCATGGGAAAGAGCGGGTCATGTTCTTCAACACTCCGAAGAGGATATCCCTACCTGACGCGTGGGAAAGAGGGGGTCAAAGGTCAAGGTCTTCAACACTCTGGCGAGGATATACATACCTGACGCGTGGGAAAGAGGGGGTCAAAGGTCAAGGTCTTAGACACTCCGGCGAGGACATACCTACCGGAAAGTGTTGGAAAAAGTGGGTAAAAGGTCAAGGTCGTCGACACTCCTGCTAGGACATACCTACCTGACGCGTGGGAAAGAGCGGGTCATGGTCTTCAGCGCTCCGGAGAGGACATATCTACCTGACGCGTGGGAAAGAGGGGGTAAAAGGTCAAGGTCTTAAACACTACGGAGAGGATATACCTACCTGACGCGTGGGAAAGAGAGGTCAAAGGTCATGGTCTTCAACACTCCGGCGAGGGCATACCTACCAAATGTGTGGGAAAGAGGGGGTCAAAGTTCAAGGTCTTCAACACTCCGGTGAGGACATCCCTACCGGAAAGTTTTGTAAAAAGTGGGTCAAAGGTCAAGGTCTTCGACACTAAGGGGAGGACATACCTACTGGAAAGTGTTGGAAATAGTGGTTCAAAGGTCATGGTCTTCGACACTCTTGCGAGGACATACCTACCTGACGCGTGGGAAAGAGGGGGTCAAAGGTCAAGGTAGTCAACACCCCGGCGAGGATATACCTACCTGATATGTTGTAAAAAGTGGGCCAAAGTTCAAGGTCTTCGACACTAAGGCGAGGACATACCTACCGGAAAGTGTTGGAAAGAGTGGTTCAAAGGTCAAGGTCTTCGACACTCCTGCGAGGACATACCTACCTGACACGTGGGGAAGAGTGAGTCAAAGGTCAAGGTCTTCGACCCTCCGGCGAGGACATACTTACCTCACGCGTGGGAAAGAGGGGGTCATAGGTCAAGGTTTTCAACACTCCAGAGAGGACATACCTACCTGACGCGTTGGAAAGAGGGGGTCAAAGGTCAAGGTCTTTGACACTCCAGCGATGACATACCTAACTGAAGCGTGGAAAAGAGTGGATCAAAGGCCAAGGTCTTCGATACTCCGGCGAGGACATACCAACCTGACGCATAGGAAAGTGTGTGTCAAAGGTCAAGGTCTTCGAATGTCCGGCGAGGACATACCTACCTGACGCTTGGGAGTTAGCAAGTCAAAGGTTAAGGTCTTCAGCACTCCGGAGAGGACATATCTACCTGACGCATGGGAAAGAGTGGGTAAAAGGTCAAGGTCTTCAACACTCCGGAGAGGACATACCTACGTGAAGCCTGGGAAAGAGGGGTCAAAGATCAAGGTCTTTAACAGTCCGGTGAGAACATACCTACCTGTTGCGTGGGAAAGAGGGGTCAAAGGTCAAGGTCGTTAACACTCCAGCAAGGACATACCTACCTGACGCGTGGGAAAGAGTGGGTCAAAGGTCAAGGTCTTCAACACTCCGGCGAGGTTAGACATACCTGACGCGTGGGAAAAAGGGGGCCAAAGGTCAAGGTCTGCAACACTCCGGCGAGGGCATACCTACTAGGAAGTATTGGAAAGAGGGGGTCAAAGGTCAAGGTCTTCAACACTCCAGAGAGGACATACCTACCTGACTCGTGGGAAAGAGGTGGGTCAAAGGTCAAGGTCTTTAACATTCCGGAGAGGACATACTTACCTGACGCTTGGGAAAGAGGGGGCCAAAGTTCAAGGCCTTCAACACTCCGGCGAGGACATAGCTACTTGACGTGTTGGAAAGAGGGGGGTCAAAGGTCAAAGTCTTTAACATTCCGGAGATGACATACCTATCTGACGGGTGGGAAAGAGGGGAGTCAAAGGTTAAGGTCTTCAAGACTCCGGCGAGGAGATACCTACTTGACTTGTTGGAAAGAGTGGTTATAAGGTCAAGGTCGTGAGTGACTAATGAAATAGAGGCATGGGTGACCTTGTGGCAAACAACGAAGATGACATACTTGCCATGAGCAAAGAGGTTAAGAACATACTGGGTTACCTATCTAATAAGGTTGAAGAAATCAAGGCGCTCTGGGAAAATTGAAAGATTTGTAAAACGGATCACGGTGAGATAATGTGCTGATGCGGAATGTTTCGGAACAGAGGAATGTGATGACATCATCCTGTACCATAAATCTCGTTTTCAAATTGTACTCAGAGAGGGCCCACCACATAAGATTCCCTTAATCCAGGCACATCGAGTAAGAGCACCACGGGAAGCACCTGGTGCCTGCCCCAGCAGCATTAGAGTTAAGCGGGGGTCCTCCCACCTAAAGGACATTGTTAATGTGAGAAGTAAATACATTAGATCTTCTCATTTTTCGAGAATATACTCTTGTCATTTTCTAGGATGTTTCACATGTGGCCATGAACAAATGACGCATAGTATCCTTAGTGACTCCTGAGTTTCACAGCCGAGTGAGTCATATCCATGCAGTTCTCCTGAGTGGGAACGGGAGGGTCGAAGAGTGGGGGAGGGTCATAGGAGTGTGGACAGAAATTGATGTTGGAAGTGTTTTGTATTCACTTTGACTTATGGTCCACAATGTTTTATCCTAATCTATGAAAACAAAGAGAAAAATGAAAGCTGGAGGCAGAAATCCCAATGTTACTGCGTGATGGAGGGGACGTGCCAACAGCCATGCCAAACTCACAAGGGGAGTCTATGACAGTGGAATTGCGCTACTGGATAGCTAGGAATAATATTCTGCATTGCAATGAGCCATTCCTAAAAGTAGATACAGTGATTCTGGGAAATAGGGGCAACCCAACAGTTTTGTATGGACCCAAGATAATGGCAGAACTAAAGTGTCATACCAAGTCCATGATTCGATCCTGGAAGGAGACCACTGGATAAGTGTATGGGAGAAGGAAATAGTGAATCAAACCCTGATATGGGACAGTGTGGCACAGGCTGAAGTGCAGAAAACGCAGAGATCTGAGGGATGGGACTAGAGATGTATCCGAAAATTGGGAGGTTGTGCCAAGATGGGAGGCTGATACACCAGGGTTGCCCTTGGGGAGGACTGCCAGATGGCTGAGACAGAGGTCTTTTTCTAGTTCCAGACACACCATGCTATGTCATAGTGGTGGGAGTATAGGTTGCAAATGCGCCCCTGCTGAAAGACCACCCTGCTGTCAAGAGCCCCTTACCAAGAAACCATCTCACTTACTTATAGCTGCTCAACAATTACTGAAATGCCGTAGAGAAGCTAAAGAGGGCGATGGGAGTAGTCACTTAGCACCCTCGAGAAATAGTGATCTGGGCTAGCTTTTGCCTGGTCCAGCTGCTCTTTCTACATACATCCTACTAAACAAAATATAGGCTGTGTAAGATGGGGGAAAATAGGGTCGGATCTCTGTGCCAGAGGATGCAGCTGATTGGGAACCTTTCTTCACGCACAATGGGGCTGCCAAAGGCTAACTGGCTACTGAAGGCTGCATGGGCGTGCCAGAGCGATGTCACTGGATCCCAGGGAAAACTGTCTCCCAGGCTAGAGGTACTCAACATTTCGAGAGATTGAACACACTCCACACACACAGAACTCTCACCACCATGGGGCTGATAACAGCAAAAAGAAATGTGGGCAAGAAATAAGGATCTGATATGCCTCAACATTTGAACCTGGGTAAACAGACATGGATGGGTGCATGGTGGCGGAACAGCAGGTCTATGAGTGGAGGAGCCGCCCCTATAAGAGTGAAAACATATGGCAGCAATGAAGAATGCACTGGGGACAATAGTGGCCTGGCCCTTGTGTGAGGCAAAAAAGAAAACCACTGGCTGGATAGTGGAGAATGGAAACAACAATTTGGAGCTGCCAGAGCAAAAAGGTTTGGTGTGCTAATCTTGCTGGGTGCTTGAGGTACTCCTTCCCTGAAGAAGCTTTAGGACATGCAGAAGCGAGGCCTATCCATGTGCAGGGGATGAGGAGAGGGCTCTTCCACAGATTTAGGTAGCGCAATTTGATGGACTCATAGAGTGGGAGTAGAGCTCGGGTGTTTTGATGGAGATGTTTTGCACTGTTTTTGTAGTTTTCTTGTGTCTTATAAAAAGGATGCCTTGCAGTACCTGGCAGATTGGAATGGATTTAGTTACAGGAGGTCCCTCTCACTCTTCATTCAGTTGATTTGGCTCTTACTCCCCATTATGGGGTCTTGTTGGTTGTGTTCATGATAAAAGTTAATGCTTTTTCCATCTCAACCAGTAGATCTTGATGGAGGTGGGTGGGACTTGGGGTGATCCAATCTCACGCTCCTCTGAAGATGTTGGATCACAGCTTTTAACATGATCAGTGTATGAATGTGATTGTTTCTTTAAATATATAACAAATGTTTTTTTCAATTTATCATTGTGTGACTAGTGTCCTTGACTTTCTGTCGGTTGCGTGTTTCCATTGTATTTGCAGATTTGTTTGCCTAAGGCAATAGATTCTTTGTTGAGGTGGGTGGTGAATCTACCACTACAAGCTCAGGCTTTTTCAGTGGGTTTGATAGGTTTTTTTTTTGTCTCATGCTGTAGGCAATAATGGAGAGTGAGTCATCGCAACACTTGTGAACTTTGGTCTGCAGAGGGTTATGTAGGGTGAACCGTAGCTTGGTATCTCTATCCCGTTTGTTGCTGTTGCAAATTGTGTCACACCAATGTCTCTCAAATCTTGCCTTTGCTTAAGATGGTAGTGGCCTCAGAGAGTCTTCAAATTCCCTAGTTTGCTCTGATTTTGTCAATTTTGAATCAGCGCAATGCTTCAGTTTTACCAATTTAGAGTCAATTTTTGGTGTTGAATTTGGCTGGCTGAGTGGGAGATTCAGTTTAAATGTGCCCAACACTGATTGGAATATTGATGGAACATTCCCAATGTGTTAAGCATTGGGGGCAGGGACATGCCCATGGCTCTGGTTGGTCTTATCTTGCGGCCAAATTATTAAGGAGTCTAGATTTTGCAGAATGTTCTGCCCTTAATGCAGAGGTTAGTTGCCTTTCAAACAATTAGATGTCCTCTGGAAGAACTCTAGAGAACTATAATGACAGGAGAAAGGTAAATACTGTAAGTTAACTTTAGTTAGTCACATTAACAAGAGCAAATTCAACAATTAACAACAGTAAATACAACAGCAGCCCTGATTTAACTGAATAAGTTTCTCATGGTCGCTCACAATAATTCAGGCTCTCAGCCAAAGAAGAACACTGGTCCAGTTATGGACCCTGCAATGTGCCGGCCTTTGACTGGCCAATAGTAGCTGCTTCCATCCGAGATATTATATGCCGGAGGTGGCTACTTTCCCCAGGAATGCAAATGCAGTCTCATTCTTTGTGTAGGGCAGCAGCCAGCGTAGGACAGGAATGGCCATGTCGGTTTCATATCAGTCTGTCACATACGATCTTACATTTTTTTCAAGTTAACCATGTGTACGACAATGAACCTTTAAACAGGAGAGCTGCTTGTGTAACCACTGAGGGCCAGGTGTACAAACCTTTTGTGAGGTCACAAACTTCCCCAATCACAGAATATGATTGCGTCCTCCAAATAACAATTTTTAATGTACAAAGGTCCAATTAGAAATTTAGTAATCTATCACTGAATTGCAAATTGGGTTTGCGACTTGGTGTTAGTAAGGGGCGTGTTTAGTGCGTCCATTCCTAATACCAAATTGCAGTGGTATGGTAAATGTTTTCAACCGACGTAAGGTTGCAAAACATCAACATTTTTCCACCTACTTCATGTAGGTGGTAACCCATTTAACAGTACTAATAAGCTTTATTCGATCAAATGTATCATAAAAGCATATACATCCAAAATTCATATATATAAAACATATATGCAATGTAATAGATAAGACCGACTATACATCATATATTTACAATTAAAATTAGGTTAAAAAGTTCCATTAAAAAACTTAGAAAACAATGATCAAGGTAAGTACATCAAGTGACATGTGCACGGGCAGCTATTTCTCGCTAAGAGCTTTGTTCTTGTTAGCCATGCGCAACCCAAAAATGTTGCCACACCACAGACCAGAGTAAGGGAGGAGGTGTCAGTCTTTAAGATGTGCAATGCCACCCAGTAGTTCTTGGAGCCAAGCATTTTACAGACTGGTTTGAGCCACTTGGCTCTAGCCATCCTGTACCCCGGGCATGCAAAGAAGAAATGGGCAATGGACTCATTTGGAGCTGCAAAGCCTGGGCAGGGAACAGATGGGGATTTACGCCGGTTCCAGGCTGCTGTCACCTTGTTTAGCGGGAGAGTCCCTAATCTCATTTTCAGATGAAGTGCCCTATCTCTGGATGTTTGAATAAAATCAAGAAAGGATTCTAATTTGCAAATGGGTTTATGCTCAAGAAACATCTCACTGACTTTCCCCATTTTGGGATTGTGCATCTCTTCTTCCTGTATCCATTGCCAATAGACACATGTTAGGTCCTGCTTGGATGGTGGAGTCTGACTAGCCCAAGCCTCCCCAAACCCAATATCAATTCAAAGCTGTCTGAGGTTGGGGATCCATTTGATCCTATTTCCTATGTCAGCTATTATCAATTCGCTAAGATCAGCAGCATATTTGGACAGCTCAGGTTTCCTTCTTTTGCATGCCCAAAAGAGTAGGGGTCATAGACGTACAATATCCTTGATGGAGCGTCTTCCCAAGTCCTGGTATAGGGGCTTCAGCGGGGTGGAGGTTGGAAGAGAGACAAGTTCCCTAAAGAACTTATTTTCGGATCTTGCCAGTTCAGTGGTGTTCTCGAAGCCCCATAACTCGGCCCCGTGTAGGGCCGAGAGTAGCGCTTTACCATCATAGACCACAAGGGCGGGGGCAACTGGCCTGCTTACAGACAGATGCTGCTCTCTTATGATAGCCTCAGACACCCGTTTATGGCTAAGGAGCATCTTAGCCATGTGGGAGCTCCATTTCATCCCTTTTACGACCCGGATTCCCAGATAGTCAAAAGACTCAATGGTGTCAAGTGGAACGTCATTAAGGGTCATGCCGTTTCTGAAGCGTTTCGGTGGGTTGATTATCACTAACTTTTTTTTGCTTGTATTTATTGTCAACCCCCCAGAGTCGCAAAAAAGGCTAAACCTGTTTAAAAGTTTCTGAAGGCCGTCCGGTGTTTTGGAAATCAGGAGGGTGTCGTCGGCGAACAGGAAGGTGGGGGTTTTCTCCCAGGCCAGAATTGCAGCGACAGCTGGTACTGCTCTAAGATGATCTACCACCCCGTTCATAAATAAAGAGAACAGGGTCGGGCCAGGACGCAACCCTGGCGCAACCCCCTGTTCACCACGACCCTCTCCGTCAGCTGCCCCTGAGAGCCCCATCTTATTCTTGCAAAGTTGTCCTCATGGAGACGTTTGATAAAATTGAGAATCTGAGGGAGATACCCAGTTCATGCAGGACCTGCCAAAGCGTGGCGCGTGGCACGAGATCAAATGCGGTCTTCAGATCTATGAACGCCAAATACAAACTACCTTTCCCAACCACCACTGCTTTCCAGTGGATCATGAAAAATCTGAAGACCTGGTCTATCGTAACCACCTTCTGTCTAAAGCCTGCTTGATAGTGCGAGAGGATATTCCCATCCTCCATCCAGGACCTCAGCCTCATAAGGAGTACCCTGCCAACCACCTTCTGAATCACATCGATTAAACTAATCGGCCTGTAGTTGGCAGGGTCCTCCCTATTTCCCTTTTTGTAAATTGGTACAACCTCCGCCCCTTTCCATGACTCAGGGACACCAGACCCCCTATCTATCAAATTCATTAACAGTAAAATAAAATGAGCCTAAGTCTTCGGGTCATGGAGAAGCAAATCACCTGGAAGGCCGTTAGGTCCCGCAGCCTTACCCGGAGAGATGGAGCTTATTGCTAGGTCCACCTCATATAGATCAAAACAGTCAGGTAGCAAGGAGGCATCAGGTAGTTGTGTGAATCTCAGTCTGGGAGCACAGGGGGCCTTCGTCTCCCGAATAAAGGTTGGAGAAGTGATCCTGCCATTGTTGCCCTGTAATGTGGTTCGGGATTGGGTCAGATCCCTTTCTTTTCCCACTATTAATTAGCTCCAAGAATAGGGTAGAGTTCTTATGTTTGGTGGCGTGTTTAATCTCCTGCCAGTGTGCCTCTTCCCAATTTTGTTTTGCCTCCTCTAATGCCCTGGAGTACGCCTTTCTTGCTGCTCTGATTGCCAGGGAGTCTTTCTTTCTGACAGCTAACGCTAAGGCCTGCCTCTTCTCCCTACAAGCCGGTGAGTACCATGGGTTTGTGGGCCTTGCTGAACATCTCTTTCGTGCCCTGTTCCCATCTATGATAAAAATGGAGCCAATCTTATCTAGAGTTTCTCGATAAAACAGAGGAAAAGAAGGTAAGTTCTCCGCTTCACAGTGGATCGTTTCAAGCTCCTTAATCTTTAAATCAAGAAGTTCCCTAATGTTTTGGAGTTTACATTCTTGCTGAGATAATTTGTGCCATTTAAGGCGTCTATTGCAGTTGGAGGGGGTTACCTCTCTTGTCGACATTTGAGAAGGGGTTGCTGCCATTGTCGCGGAGGGTGACCAATCGTTATTGATTTACATACATAAAGGATTATGGTCGCTATCCAGAGAATATTTGACAACCATATCCAGGATGCCCTCCCATAATCGCACATCTACAAGTATGTAATCTATTTGGGACGGAGAGCTCATCCTGTTAAAAGTATTTGCCCCGCTCTGGTCCGAGCATGTCTTCCGTTTGCCGCTCTCAAATTGTAGTTCAGGGTCAGGGCATTAATTTGGATAGCCCTCTGTGACCACTTCTTGATGGGAGCAATAGTAAGGCTCGGAATAGCCCATTTAGCATCTTCTGCATTTGTTCCCAAGAGATCCTCCCGCTCAGAGGTTCAAATGTGTAGTTGAAGTCCCCGGCTACCATGGTGGTTAAAGGAGGGACAGTGCGGGATAACTTCCACTCCAGTGCTGCTATGGTTGCTGATGTTTGGGCGCCAGGAGAACCTCTAGCATATATATTAAATAGCTCAACAGTTGTGCTATTAGCTGGCTCACTAATGGTCAGATGAAGAATGACTCGTGACGAGGAGGTGTGTGTGACGATCGATGAATTTAGCGACATATTAATCCAGATGTGCAATCCCCCAGAGGGACGACACTTGCCTGAACTTATTGCTGGAATAAAATACGTGGTAAAGCCAGGTTTGTATATAGGCGTTAGGCTCCAAGTTTCCTGGAATAGGCACACATCGAACTTTTCGATGAACTCATTCCACTCAGGGAGGAGTAGTTTCTTCTCAAGCCCAGCTATATTCCAGGAAAGAAATTCGAGGACTTTCAAATTGGACCCTTCCGCGGGGGCTTTACTGTCTAAGGTACAGGCGAGGGCCCGTGCCTGGTCAGCAATAGGTCTCTCGCTCTTTGATCCTTCTATATGGGGGAAGCTAGGGATAGAATTAAACTCCCTGCATCCGGCTCCTACCGGGATGGAAAGGTATTCTTAATTAAACCCCCATTTAGTCAGTCAATTGCGTTTAGGCCGGACCCACCTCTCAGTCTCCCTGGCACATCATGCTGTGACTGTCTAGATCATGGGTACTCACAAACTTTCTCTCGGGTCCAAATTTACAGTGTGGTTTGTGTCAGAGGGCTGCACTGGTGGGGGTGGGGTCAGTGGGGGAGGGGGCAGGGCTAGAGCACCAAAAACTGGTACCATGAGGTTGATCACTGGTCCCTCCAGCGGACGCCTTCGTCCACTGAGACACCAGACCCGGCATACACACATCTCTCTCTCTCTCTCATTCTTTTTCAGTCTCTCTCTGTCAGGACCCCAACTTAGATTTTGGCAACAGTCCGCTCCGATTTGAATAAAACGAGCAAAGTACTGCCAGAAAAACATTCCTGGACGGTTGTCGTTTGAAATCGGCGTTCCAAGATGGCTGCCGATTTCGATATCCAAGTCGTGGTCTAGTCTTTAGACCGCAGCTGCTCGGTGATCGATGTGAAGGGCGAACCTGAGGGAAAGTGCACACTTCACCAGAGAATCAACCGGGTTAAGCAGCCACTTAACTACGTTCCTAGTTTAGTCGGAGTTATCATTTAAGGCCCCCTTGTAGAGAGGTTAAGGTAACGAATAGCAGAGAGTCTTGAATACAGAATTGAGAAAAAACGATTTAACTCTTTTTTTTTTAAAGAATTACCTGACCAGTGTTTCAGCACCACTGGCATTCCTGTGAATTACGGATTCAACACAGCGGTAGATATCAGCGCGAGCTCATAGCGAGTACCGGAGATCTGACGAGAGAAACACCAAAAGAAGACAAAAGCTAAGTGATTTGAGAGAATGAAAATATGAGTTAATAAGACACATAAATAGTGAATAAAATAATTCGATACTTACCAGCAATCGTAAAGGAGAGGTTTTCCTTCGAATCTTCAGTCAGTCAAATAAGAAGGGTAACCTATGAAACAAAAGGAACAGAAGGTTAATATTAAAAAAAGCAGGAAGGAATAGACGCCTAATAGAAGAGAAGGAGTAAGAAGCAGCAAACACTCTTAAGAGTAAGTGAAAAACTTAAGAATAGATAAATACATGGCTAAGCTTGGGTGGAAAACTAATGAGCATTTATGTATTCTATAGATAGGAGTGAACAAACACGGATATAGGAAAAGAATATCTAGAACAGAGCAGAAAAGAATAATAATAAGAGTACGGCAAATTAGTGAAGTAAGTAAAGGAGTCAGAAGATAATAAATAGGAAGTTAGACAAAGCAAGAACTAAAGTTCAAAAACGTCAATCTTGTCATTTCAGGTTCAACTAATTTGACATAAATCTGACAACTAGAATACACAGAAAAGACAGAAGAGAAGCATAGATCTTGGAAGACCAGGGTAGGTGAAAAATAAGTTAAGACATTATAAGAATAGAGTAGGAGAGGAAAGATTAGAACTGGTAGTTAATTGCCCATTCATTCCACAGATTTCATAGAAGAAAGAAGTCTGCGGGACAGACTAAGAACTAGAGGAACCAGCCCAGGACCAGTCTCTTCTTTGTTTGTTATTTTATCCATTCCCCCTTCCCCCGAGGGAGTAGTTCTGAGGCTCAGTATAAGTTGACCTCTGGAGTATTCCTGAGAGGGTTTTGGGACCTAGCATCTCTGTTCCCGTGCAAGTCAAAGGTAAGAATTACAGTCTTTTTGACAAGTTAGTAAGGTCTGATACTCTCTCTGTCTCCCTCCCTCTCTCCCTCTCTCTTCCTCCCTCTCTCTCCCTTTGTCTCTGTCTCCCTCTGTCTCACTCACTCTGACTGTCTCAATCCCTCTCACTCCCTCTCTCCCTCTGTCTCACTCACTCTGACTGTCTCATTCTCTCTCTGTCTCCCTCTCTCTCTGTTTCCCTCTCCCTCTCCCTCTCTCTGTTTCCCTCTCTCTTTACTTCCCTCTCCCTACTTCCCTCTGTCTTCCTCTCTCTCCTTCCCCCTCTCTCACTCTGAGGTCTCCCCCACTCTGAGGTCTCCCTCCCTCACTCTGTCTCCCTCCCTCGCTCTGTCTCCCTCCCTCGCTCTGTCTCCCTCCCTCCCTCCCTCGCTCTGTCTCCCTCTCTCACTCCCTCGCTCTGTCTCCCTCCCTCCCTTGCTCTGTCTCCCTCCCTTTGTCGCTCTGTCTCCCTCCTTCGCTCTGTCTCCCTCCCTCGGTTTCCCTCACTCTCCCTCTGTCTCCCTCCCTCTCCCTCGCTCCTCTGTCTCCCTCCCCCTCCCTCGCTCTCCCTCGCTCCTCTGTCTCCCTCCATCTCCCTCGCTCTCCCTTGCTCTCCCTCTGTCTCTCTCCCTCACTCTCCCTTGCTCTCCCTAGGTCTGCCTCTGTCTCTCTCCCTCGCTCTGCCTCTGTCTGCCTCCCTCGCTTTCCCTTACTCTCCCTTGCTCTCCCTTACTCTCCCTTGCTCTCGCTTGCTCTGCCTTGCTCTCCCTTGCTCTGCCTCGCTCTCCCTCCCTTGTTCTCCCTTGCTCTCCCTCGCTCTCTGGCTCTGCCTCGCTCTCCCTTGCACTGCCTCGCTCTCCCTCGCTCTCCCTCGCTCTCCCTCGCTCTCCCTTGCTCTCCCTCGCTCTCCCTCTATCTGCCTCTGTCTTCCTCCCTCGCACTCCCTTGCTCTCCCTCTGTCTGCCTCTGTCTCCCTCGCTCTCCCTGCCTGCCTCCCTCCCTCGCTTTGCCTCGCTCTCCCTCTGTCTGCCTGTCTCCCTCCCTCGCTCTCCCTTTGTCTCCTTCCCTTGCTCTCCCTCGGTCTGCCTCTGTATCACCCCCTCGGCCTCTGTTTCCCTCCCTCGCTCTCCCTCGCCCTCCTTCTGTCTGCCTCTGTCTCCCTCACTCACTCTTGCCGCTCTCCCGCGATCTCCCTCGCTCTCCGTCTATTGCTCGCTCTCCCTCGCTCTCCCTTGCTCTCCCTCTATTGCTCGCTCTCCCTTGCTCTCCCTCCCTCGGTCTCTGGCTCCCTCCCTCGCTCTCCCTCACTCTCCTTCGTTCTCCCGCGTTCTCCCTCGCTCTCCCTCGCTCTCCCTCTGTCTGCCTCTCGTTCGCTCTCCATCTGTCTACCTCCCTCTGTCTCCCTCCCTCGCGCTCTCCCTTGCTCTCCCCTCTGTCTGCCTCTCCCTCTATCTCCCTCAATTGCTCGCCGTCCCTCTGTCTGCCTCTGTCTCTTTACCCCTCTACCTCCTCCCTCTCCCTCTGTCTGCCTCTCCCTCGCTCTCCCTCGCTCTCCCTCGCTCTCTCTCTGTCTCCCTCCCTCGCTCTCCCTCTGTCTGCCTCTTGCTCCCTCCCTCGCGCTCTCCCTTGCTCTCCCTCTGTCTGCCTCTCCCTCTATCTCCCTCACTTGCTCGCCGTCCCTCGCTCTCCCTCTGTCTGCCTCTCCCTCCCTCTCTCTCTGTCTCCCTCCCTCGCTGTCCCTCTGTCTGCCTCTGTCTCTTTCCCCCTCTACCTCCTCCCTCTCCTCCCGCCTCCACAGAGCAGCAGAGTCTCTTGAGTCGCGATGCCAAAGGGGTGTTTGCTGACACACTTAAAAAAAAAAAAGGAAAACACGGGTACGATGTTTGGACGGTACACGGGCCGCCAGGGAAGGCTTGCCGGGCCGCTATTGGCCCACGGGCCGTACTATGAGTACCCGTGGTCTAGATGGTAACCAAATTGGAGAGCATCTAATCTGGATGGCTGAGTGCTCTGGAGATGAAGTACGAAACTTGGCAAGTACGGCATGGGTTAGCAACAACTCGATGCAGTCTGTCTGGGAATTGCTTGATGAAATCCTCCTTACTCTAATCATGTCTTCACGAATTATAGACCTGCATCCCCTCACATGGCGCAACCAGTGTATTGCTTTGTTGCGCAGGGATTCACTGCTTTCAAAAACTTGCCTAGGAGAGCATTTGGGGACTTTGACCATATAGACTGTTGGCAAACTATCCCCAGGGGGGTTGCGGTTCCCATGAAGGGCGAGTCTATCCTGCACAGCTGTATTAGAAGAAGTGCGTGGAACCCCCGAGGCTTTTGTGGAATCAGCATAAGATCTTAGAGTATTAAGAGGGGGACCAAGGAAGAGGGGCCATTGCCTTGATTGTGTGGCGCACTTTGAATCCTATCACCCACCCCAGGGGGAGCATCAGACAATGATATACTTGTTGATGTAACAGGTGCATGGGGGAGGCTGAGATGGTGGCTTGGTAGCTAGGGGGAGAAGCTCAACCCTACGATTTCAATGCTCCACCATTTTCTTTAGAAATGCCACCTCCAATTGGAGTGATTCAACTTTATGAGCCAAGCCCTCATTTCTAGATCCACAATTACATCTTGGTGCTGAGTCACTAATACCAGTGGTAGATTGTTTGTTTACTCGGAGTGATGGAGTTTCCTCAGTGATGTGCTCTAGTATTGCAAATCTGTTTAAACAGGGGAGCTGCTCGTCGACTAAACTGTCGCAAGGGTCCCTTGAGTTGATTAAGATTGTTGATGGTGAGGCGGGTGCATCTGAGGCAGATTCCTTCGGGCCGTCAGTCCGTGTACTGTGTACAGTAAGGATGGGGGATTTACGTGATGGTTTCTTAAAAATCGATAGAATCGATGGAATTACTTTTTCCACCTACTCCAAGTAGGTGGTAACCCATTTGCAAATGGAAAGGGGCCCCCTCCGGACCCATTCCTCTGTGAGAATATTTGCAAAAACATTTTTAAGAGCAGGCAGAGGTCCCACGCACCATTGCCTACTCTTAAAAAATGAAAAGAAAGCTTTTTTTTCTTTTTGAAACAAATCCAATTTCCATACCTGTAATGGACACATGAAACTGCAACAACTCCATGAAAAGTTCCCACTAAAATAAAATCCCATATCTCACATACAGTGCAATATGCCAACAGACAGATTGCATCATCTCTCTCACATCATTCAACAAATACACTGGACTCTCACAAGTAAGAGATTACTTTCCAACATCGACTAGCATTACAACTCGCTGCACATTTACTCACAAGTTAACTTTATAACTATTTGATAAAGTTCTAGTAAGTAGTGTAACATTAAAAATTCATCTTATATTAGGGCTAATTAAAATCTCCTATAACATCATATTGTTACGTATGTAATCATAACAGCCTATTAAACTTCTATCTTATCATATGCTGGGACAACATCCTGATCAATAAAATCAACAAAACATCTACCGATCAAATTAGTAAATTGAATCAGAAGAAATCAGCAACCTGCAATCTTGCGTTATTGAAAGCAGCAAGATACTGGTATCTTGAATCACGTCCACAAATGTTGTTACTGTTTATGCTGAATAGGTCACTGTCACTGTGAGAAATGCATCATTGAAGTGGAGAAGTGTGGCTCAATGGTTAGAGCGGCAGACCCTGATGCAGAGGTCTAGCCTCGGACCAGGGTTCAATTCCCGCCTCGGCGGGTCATGGGCTCAATTTCCTCGGACCTGATAATACTCGCCTCGGTGCCTATTCTAATCATGGGTCCCACTCTGCAACTCTGGGCAATAGCTTGCTTAATCTCCACAACAGTCCCAACAGCAGGGATGCCTGGTTTCACCTTGGGGGTGCCCAGGAGTGGGCACTTCACAGGGAAAATCCAGGAAGGGTTCCACAGCGGTATGCGTACAAGCGCCGAGATACCCTCATGGGTCGATTTGTGCGCTATACAAGTACTACTACATATCATTCACACTATGACATGCCCAAACATCTCTCAAGCTTCGGACTAGCAGTGCATGTGCGCTGATCTCATGAAAACGAGGGAATAGTGGTGCAAGAAAGTGCACCTATTTCTAATCAATAATTAGACAGTTTTTCTCTTCATATCTGGTATCAATTTATAAATTACTGTGCACTAATTAAATTAATTTAGGACAAACCTTTCATACGTGTCTTAACCCGTTAAGAGTTGAGGAACCTGCCACCCGCCAGACTTTATATAGCCGTCAGTACCTTCTGCAGCATGATGGGGTGAGTACAATTTTCTGCTTGCCTCCTTCTGCCCATGGTGGGGTTATGTCATCCATAAAGTTGTCTTTGCGGTCCTGGGGTAGTGTTTTCATGTGGGTATATAATGTTTGGTTAAAACACTGGAATGCATGTACTATCGAAGCATTCCCCATAATGGGTTCTCCGTTGGCTGTACACAGGGATTGAACCACCATTCTTGGTGGCACCCCTTTCAGTATCAGCAAGAGGACACTCCCCCCTCCACATAAGTCCCGGCCCAGGTATGTTTCCCAAGGTAGACCATTTCTCTAAATTCTGGAACAATTGGGCAAGTGCGGAAACACTGGGAGAGATATTGTATCATTGTTAAGCTATATTTAACGGTGTCGAAACAGAATATCGAGGACAAAATGTCGAGGTGCACAAATACCAAGTTCGAAATATCGTGGGTCAGAAATATCGACAGCAAAAATATAGAGGTTAAGAATATCGAATTCAGGTAAATAATATCGATTTTACAAATACCAAAGTCTTCAATATCGTTTGCAAAAATACAATTGTTAAAAATATAGTTTTTTATTATGGTTATGTATTTCAGTGTATATTTTATATGCATGTGATGTATGTTGTGTACAAGAATTGTTTGTATTTTTTATATTTTTAGTAGTTATGGAAAAAATGATCTATATTTTGCACTTTTAGTTCTGTAGCGAGTTGTGGGTTTATAGGGGCATAGGGTGGGAGGTAATCTAATTATAATAAATGTATTATTATTATTTTTTATATGAATTTTAATATGAATTGTGTGCTTATAATTCCATAGCGGGTTGTGGGTTTATACCGGAATAGGGTGGGAAGAAATGTAATTATATTAAATTTATTAATTTGTTTAATATGAATTTTGCGCTTTTAGTTCTGTAGCTGGGTTGTGGGTTTATTTGGGAATAGGGTGGGAAGTAATTTCATTATTTAAAATGTATTGATTAATTTATATTAATTAATATTTGTTTTTATTAATAGTTTTTAGTGTTAAATGTATATATCCATTTATTATTAATTAATTAATATTTTATTGTCAATACAATTTTTTTACAGTGTTTTAGCCTGTTCCCTCATCCTACTTCAACCTCCCACCCCTAACTCCTCGTAATCCGCTTGTTAGCTTTATATCACTCCACCCTCCCTCCTTTCCCCATCTCCTCCAACTTTTAGACCATCATGCTTCACCTTAGTTCCAATCCCACGTCTCACTCCAACCCCGCTCTCTCTTCCCTACACCCCTCCCTCACCAAACATGACCCCAACTCTCGGTCCATTCTCTACCCTCCAAATCTTTCTAAAGATGCTAAGAAAAATGTAAAACATCAATAACTAATCCGGCTTCCCGAAACCCTAATTGTAAATAACTACCACAGCCTCACGTCCCCTATAATAACCAACTACATTTTCTATTCTAAGCGCCTCTCCAAATGAAAGAGCACCCTCCTATGCTACCTCCCAGTTACTAAATCTATCAATATTCCTTATGGTTTCAAACTATCTACTACTCCTTTCCCTATTTTCCCCGGTGAAATGGACATCCCCATCTTCAAAACTGGAGATATCCTCATACAAGCCTCTGAACACCACCTCAACATCTTTGAGCATCATTTCAGCACTCTGTTCAAGTTCAAGTTCAGTAATTTGTATAGCGCACTACTCACCCAGAGGGTCTCAAGGCGCTTGTGGGAGGTTGGGTGCATTACTTATCGAAAAGCCAGGTTTTGAGCTGCTTTCTGAAGGAGAGGTGGTTCTGCGTAAGACGAAGGTGAGTGGGGAGAGAATTCCAAGTCTTGGCTGCTAAGTAGGAAAAGGATCTCCCTCCCATGGTGGATCTATGGACGCGCGGAATTGCAGCGAGGGCTTGATTGGATGAACGTAGTTGGCGGGTGGGTGTGTAGAAGGATAGTCGTGTGTTGAGGCATTCCGGTCCTAGGTCGTAGAGAGCCTTGTGTGCGTGGGTGAGGAGGCGGAATGTGATTCTCTTGTGTACTGGGAGCCAGTGGAGGTCTTTCAGGTGGCCGGAGATGTGAGCATGACGGGGGATGTTCAGTATGAGTCTGGCTGAGGCGTTTTGGATGCGTTGGAGTTTTTTCTGTAGTTTGGCTGTGGTACTGGCGTAAAGGGTATTTCCATAATCCAGTCGACTAGTGACCAGTGCGTGGGTGACTCTCTTTCTTGTTTCGGTGGGGATCCAACGGAATTTTTTTTTGAGCATGCGTAGGATGTTGAAGCATGAGGATGAGACGGCGTTGACTTGTCTGGTCATCGATAGGGAGGAGTCTAGGAAGCCTAGGTTACGTGCGTGATCTGTAGGTATGGGTGCTGTACCCAGGGCTGGTGGCCACCATGAGTCGTCCCAGGCAGAGGGGGGTGATCCTAAGATGAGGACTTCCGTTTTGTCCGAGTTTAGTTTTAAACGGCAGTTCTTCATCCAATCGGCTACTTCTTTCATTCCTTCATGTAGATTGGTTTTGGCGGTGTTTGGGTCTTGGTGAGGGAGAGGATCAGCTGGGTGTCGTCTGCGTAGGAGATGATGTTGAGGTTGTGTTGTTGTACGATGGATGCGAGGGGACTCATGTAAACGTTGAAGAGGGTGGGACTGAGCGATGATCCTTGTGGTACGCCGCAGATGACTTCGGTGGCCTCTGATTTGAATGGGGGGAGGCGGACTCTCTGGGTTCTTCCTGCGAGGAACGAGATGATCCAGTCCAGAGCTTTTCCTTGTATTCCGACGTTGCTGAGGCGTTGTATGAGGGTTTTGTGACAGACTGTGTCGAAGGCTGCGGAGAGGTCAAGTAAGATGAGGGCAGCTGTTTCTCCGTTGTCTAGTAGTGTTCGGATGTCGTCTGTAGCTGCGATGAGGGCGGTTTCGGTGCTGTGTTTGGCTCGGAATCCGGATTGCGAAGGGTCGAGGGATTTGTTGGATTCGAGGAAGGCGGCAAGCTGATTATTGACGGCTTTCTCAATGACTTTGGCCGGGAAAGGGAGGAGTGAGATGGGGCGGTAGTTCTTAAGTTCAGAGGGGTCTGCTGTGGGTTTCTTTAGGAGGGCGCTGAGTTCGGCATGTTTCCAGCTTTCCGGGAAGGTAGCGGAGTTAAAGGAGCAGTTGATGACATCGCGGAGATGGGGTGCGATGATGGAGTCTGCTTTGTTAAAAATGTGGTGGGGACATGGGTCGGTTGGAGAGCCTGAGTGGATGGAGTTCATCAGGCGGATGGTGTCTTCAGTAGTGATTGGGTTCCAGGCACAAAGGTTGTGAGATTGCTGTTTTGGTTCGGAGGTGGGTGGAGTGGTCAGATCTTCGGGTTGGTTATTAAAGCTGTTATGTATGTCGACGATTTTGTTGTGGAAGAAGGAGGATAGAGAGTCGCAAAGGTCTTGGGATGGAGTGATGTCGTTGGTGCCGGCGATGGGGTTGGTAAATTCTTTGACGATGTTGAATAGTTCCTTGCTGTTGTGGGCGTTGTTGTCGAGTCGGTCCTTGAATGCTGATTTCTTGGTGGACCGGATCAATTGGTGGTGTTTGCGGATGGCGTCCTTGAAGGTGGTCAGGTTGTGAGTGGTTGGGTTTTTTCTCCAGGATTTCTCGAGGGTGCGACAGATCTTCTTGGATTTCTTGAGGTCATCGTTGAACCAGGGGGCCTTTTTGCTACCTTGTTTGATCTGGTGGTTTTTCAAGGGTGCTAGTTCGTCCGCGCTGTGGGTGAGCCATTGCATGAGTTTGGTGGCTGCTTGGTTTGGGTCCGATGATATGGTAGGAGGGTTTTGGGTAAGCGATGTGAAGAGTTGGTCGGTGGAAATTTTGTTCCAGTTTCTTCGAGGAAAAGGTTGTGGGGGGTTGTGAGTCGTGTTTTTTTTGTAGATGAAGTGGACGCAACTGTGGTCCGTCCAATGAAGCGCCGTGGTGTGATCGAATGAGATGTGTTTGCTGGAGGTGAAGATCGGGTCGAGCGTGTGTCCGGCTAGGTGGGTGGGGGTGTCAACAAGTTGTTTGAGTCCGAGATTGGCCAGGTTGTCCAGGAGGGTTGTGGTGTTGCTGTCGTTTTTATTTTCCAGGTGGAAGTTGAGGTCTCCTAGTAGGATGTAGTTCTCGGATGTGAGGGCATGTGGGCTGATTAAGTCAGTGATGTGTTCGTTGAATTGCGTGCGGGTTCCTGGTGGTCTGTAGATGAGGGTGCCTCTAAGTGTGGTCCTGGGGTCGGTGTGGATCTGGAAGTGAAGGTGTTCGGCGGTCGTGAGGTTGTCGTCGGAGCTGGTCGTGATGCGGATGGTGTTCTTATGGACGATGGCGATGCCTCCTCCTGTTTGGATGGTGCGGTCTTTTCGGATGATCTTATAATTGTTCGGGATGGCTATGGCGATGTCGGGTGCTGAAGAGGCGTTCATCCATATTTCAGTAAGGAAGGCGACGTCCGGCGATGTGGTGTCGAGTAGATCCCAAAGTTCAGTGGCGTGTCTGTGGACTGAGCGGGTGTTCAGCAGGATGCATTTCAGGTGGTTGGAGTCGAAGTTGTGTTTGGAGGAAGTGGGTTTGGTGTGGGTACAGATGCAGGAGAACTTGCAGGAGTGGCAGGCGAATGGTCCATTGGTGTGTCCTGGGGTAGCTGCGCAGCATTGTGGTGTGCGTCCGGGGTTAAGGGCAAAGAGGGTATCGGCGGCGTACGTTATGCGGGTGGGGGGGGATGTGCGAGGGCCAGGGGGTCTGGCGCTGGGCGCGGTCCAGGCGCGGACGGGCGTAGACGGGCTTACCTTTGGCGCGACCGCTGCGCGTGAACGCTGCGCACAAGTGCATCTGACATATGCGGATAGTGGGAGGGGCGAGGGCGGAGCAGCTGGGAGGCGGGGGATGGCGGGGTATGGCGGGGTGGGGAGCCGGGCAGGGAGGCACAATAGTAAACAACAAAATGGATGGCTGCGAGCCGCAATCGAAAGAGGAATGGGGCACAATCACTGAAAACGCGAGCTAATTGGCAATGGCACCGGCACAGTCAAGCACAAGACAAATGATAAAGGCAAGGCAGCACAGCACAGTATAATCATACACAAAGCGCACTTTCGCACAATAGCGCTATTTTACTAATCTATTGTGCAGTCAGGCACTACTGGTAGCGTGAGCAATGCAAATGAGTTCCAAGCAATTTAAAGCAGTTTAGCAGTCTTAAATGTCGTCTGGCGCTACGATACCACTCGGGAGCTGGGAGCTGGGAGCAGTGTGAGGAGTGACCGCTTCTGAACGGAGCAGGACGGTCACAGCGCTATCCCGGGAACGGAGCCTGCAGTATAAGTGGGAGGGCAGAGCAGCTGGGAGGCGGGGGATGGCGGGGTGGGGAGCCGGGCAGGGAGGCACAATAGTAAACAACAAAATGGATGTCCCACCAATTGCCCTTACCTACTCCTCCCATCTCTACTCCCCATTCCCCGGACACAACCCTGTGCTCCCCTGCCTCCACGACAAATACCCTTCTTCCCCTAGACATCTCTAACCTCAAGGATATATCCTATTCTATGACTTCCTATCCACCACCCCCCAAAATATCTCAAACTCACTCACCATCCCTCAACCTCCCATGCTCTCCAACAACTGTTACCTTCTGACCCCAAGCACCACTGCTAACCCGTCTCCTTCCCCCAAGCTCCCCTCTTAGCTAGCACTACCATACCCCCTCCTGCCCCTACACCCCCTCTCTGAATTTCCTCTACCCCCAACTCTGATGTTGCCTCTCCACTCACTCCTTACACCCTCTCTTCTCCTACTATCCCGTCCCCAAACCCCTACAACTATCACACCCCTCTCCATGCCTGTCCCTCCCGCACACTGCCAGATCACCCTTCTCTCCCCCCCAGACCTGCCCTATTCCCACAGCTTCAGCACCCCGCTTACCACCCCCGAGAACTCCCACCCTCTCCCAACACCAGGCCTCCACCCCGACCAACTACAAACACACCTCCTCCACTCCTCCTCCACTCCTCCTGCCCCAACTACCTCTTATAACTATCCCGTCCTTTCCCACGTACCTCCCCCTCTGACTGCCAGAACTCTCCCCACAGACCTCCCCACTCCCACAACGTCAGCACCGTTATCGCCCCCAGACCTTCCACCCTCTCTGAACGCCAGAACACCTCCTCCGACCAACTCAGAAAACACCTCCTGCCTCAACTATGTCCCATCTCACTCTTTTAACTCAGACACTTTGCAACATTGACTGCAATATTGCTTACTTGGTATCTGAAGTCACCGACTTACAGAGGATTTCAAAGACTTCAAATCCCTTAACCCCCAAAGCCCGCCTCTTCTGGTCCACTTCACCATACACTGGTCCTCAAAAACCCACTAATCTTAGATAATTATTTTTATCTTTTGATATATACTTCTTGTTAAGTTGTGAATTTTAAAAATTGTGAGTTTTAATTAACTGTACAATAAAGTTACTTACTTACTTCACTAATCCCAAACCTTGGAAAACCACACCACTACACAAGAGTACTCATAGACCTCTTCGCACCTTAAGTGACCACTCTACCACTGACCTATCCGACATCTGCAACTCCTACCCGCCAATAACCTCACTTAAGGAAACGGCCGTTCCTCACTCCAACATCCCTGTTATTATAGGGACCAGCAGAATCCTCTCCTCTCCCGGCTCCCCAGACCCATTCCTCAACTTTCCGCCATCCACTCGTCCTCCCCGCCCCCACACAAAAACAACCCTAAGCCCTGGCATGCATGCTTGTGAACTGCAGTTCGGCGGTTCAACATGCGACCAAAATTTCCGTAATTATCCTTAGTGAAGATATAGATGTCGCCTTCCTCACGGAAACCTGCCTCAATGATCATTCAACACCCATTCTTGACTTACTCCCCCCCCGCCCCCAGTTACTCTATCATCAGAAAAGACAGACCAAAGAGAATAGGAGGTGGATTAGCAATAATCTTTAAAAGCGAACTCCAGCTCTCCCTAGTCAAAAACACAGACTTTGCAACCTTTGAATAGCTAGGAGCGGAACTTAAGATCCAAGACGCTCCCCCAATACGTCTGCACAACATCGATCACCCTCTGGGTGAACCTCTTCCCTTCGCTGAGGAATATTCTGACCTTTTTTACACAACTGTCACTTTCTAGCTCTAAAAATCTCTTCCTAGGAGACTCAAACCTTCACTGGAACGTTCACTAGGACCCTACCATTAAACTTCTCAATAACCTTCTTGAGATTAATGACCTCAAACAACTCTGCCATTCCCCAACCCACTCTAAAGGGGCGACTCTTGACGCCATCATTGCAAACAATGATTTGGCATCCCTATCTAACATTATCCGCGTAGATTGATCTGACCACCACCTCATACTGTTCATGATCTCCCCCTTAGTGCCACCCCCCACCTAAAAACAACAAAACCAACATTTCTACCAACAACCTTAATCTTATCACCCCTGGTGTACTGGAGGCCAAACTCCAAGCTCAACTTAGTTGCACCCCCCCCCTCTCTCTCTTAATGCAAATGAGCTCGCTGAGCACTATAATAAAACTGTCTCTGAGGTTTTAGATCAACTGGCACCATCCAAATGAAAAACTCAAAAAAATTCCCTTCCAAATCATGGTTTAACTCAGCCCTCACCAATGAAAGAAGTGCTCTCAGACTGGATGAAAGAACTTGGAGACAACACCCTTCCCCCTCCAATCTCTTCCTCCTTAGAACCACTAGATCTACTTTCAAGAAACACATTTTCTTTGAAAAGGCATCATTCTTTCGTTAACAACTCGCCCATGCCAAAAATAGACCCAGAGAACTGTTCAATATTGTTAGAAACCAAACCTCCCCCGCCCCCCTCCACTTGACTGCCTCCGCCAACAAATGTCAAGAAATTGCTAACTTTTTCTCCGAAAAAATCACTAAAATTGACCAATCTTTCATTTTAACTCAGATCCCTCCCAACCCCCAATATACTCTTGGTACTACTCCAACACCCTTCTCTCTGATCTTGCCCCCTGCCTCCCCCCGCACCAACTTTCAATAACCCCTCCAGAAACCTACCCTAACAAAATACAGCTAAAAAATAATGCCTCAAGCAGAATTTCCACTCCGTTTCCGAACTAGAAGTCTTTAACATCCTGTCCAAATTAAAACCGTCCTCTCACACAAAAGACCCCCTCCCGTCTACCCTCGTCCAAGACCTTAAACACATCATTGTACCTTATTGGACCAAAATCATCAACTCCTCCCTTTCCTCGGGGTGGGTCCCGGTCTGCCATCAACTCGGACAGGTAAACCCCATTCCTAAAAACCCTAAGGCTGACCCTAACAACCCTAATAATCTCCACCCCATCCCAAACCTCCCCATTCTTTCAAAAGCCCTTGAAAAATGTGCCCTTCTTCAGTTGGATAAACACATTGACACTTACAACCTACTCGACCCTCTATAATCCGGCTTCCATAAAGGCTGCAGCACTGAAACTGCATTGCTAATTATAGTTGATGACATCCACCATGCCCTGGATAATGGTGAGACCTGCCTACTCATTCTGCAAGACCTCTCTGCGGCATTCGATACAGTTAACCATTTAACTTTACTCAAAACACTTAAACTTCGTCTCGGTCTTTATGGCACTGTCCTGAACTGTCTCACCTCCTATTTCCAACACAGATCCCAGCAAATCAAAATCCAAAACTGTCTCTCCAGCCCCACTCCGGACTCCCTTGGTGTCCCCCAAGGATTTATCCTCTCTCCTGCTCTGTTCAACTTATTTATGGCTCCTCTTACCCTCAAACTTAAAAAAGCCGGTATTAATTATCACCTGTATGCCAACGATACCCAACTGTACTATAAAATAAAATCCCACTTAGATGTCCTACACCTTAACACTGCCCTGGCTAATATACAAACCTTGTTCTACTCAAATTATCTCAAACTCAAACCAAACCAAACAAACTGAAATCTCTCTTTTCTCTCCTAAAAACAACCCACTCCCCATCCAAACATGGATCTCTGACCTTAATGCCCTAAACTGTTCGCTCTCCTTATCCGAATCAGTAAAATCCCTTAGCATCACCATTGACAGTAAGTTAACGCTCAATTCCCATATAAGAAATTCTGGAAATGGAGCACTTTTCACGCTCCACATCTCAAAAAAATCAAACCTTTCATTCCACCGGAAGATTTCAAATCTGTTGTCCAATCTCTAGTCCTCTCGAAAATTGACTATGGCAACGCCCTACTCTCTTGATCTCTCAAAGTCCACCTTGCCCCCTTCAAATCTGTTCTCAACCTAGTGGCCTAGCGGGCAAACTCTCTGACCACATCTCGCCTGCTCTTAACACCCTGAAATGGCTTCCTATCGAAGGCAGATCCTCCAATAAAATAGCCTGCATTACGTACAAAGCCCTTCATCAAAAGACCCTGCTTTCAAACAAACTCAAACAGTGCCTGATCGATGAGAAGCACCAACTGTCTCCTCCTCGTCCCCTCTCTGTTAAGAAAGAAAGCTGTGAAATCTCGCTCCTTCTCTGGTGTCGCAGGGTTTCTGTTCTCACACAGAACTGTGCACAGAGGAGTGGAACCTCGGCGAATTAGGGTGACCCAAAACTCACCTTAGTACCCAACTCACCCCTTACCGAGCTAGCTACAGTGTCTCATTGGTCATATCAAACTCCCAATGTTTAGACAAACCAGAACATGAACTTACAGTACCTCAGGATACGTGGAACTCATGAACACTCTTTCGTTATATTATCATTACAAACCAGAACATGGAGTAAAGAAGAACACATGTGCATTTGAAATGTTTATTTACTAATGCCGTCTTCTCAGGCGCAGTATCTTAGATAATACAAGTATACATATTATCAGTAGCAAAATTACCAGCATAGTTACTAAGACATAAAAAGCGAATGGTGACAGCATGTTAACATGCTGTAAATGAATAAGAGTTAACAACACTTATATCTCACCCTCCCTAATACACATATTATATTATTTGCTAAGAAGGTCTCTTTGGGTTGGTTTAGGGCGGGCCCATACCTTAGTGTCCTAGCATGAAGGAATCACATCAGCATACACCAGCTCTCTCTGCATTTGCACCGCATCAAGTGTGTTCTATGTGCCTCATGCAAAGCAATATCAATCCCGCCTGAAGCCAGAGTTGGCAAAGGCTGCACTTGTGTTATGACTATGAAGGCGTGGAGATCAGACCTCATAACAATTCCATATCGTGTTGTTCCTGAAACTTCAGCACTCTTCGTACAGACATAGTTTATTAAACAAAACTGATATCAGAGCAATAACATATTATTCTCACATAAACCACGGCAAACTACTAGGTTGAAAGCTAAGTCAACAATTAAGTGTCGTGTGCAGAAGTTGCAAGAATGGAAAATGGCATTTAAACCTCAAATGTACCTATGCTAACTTAACACGATATAAGGATATTCAGGAGCTACATGACACTGGTAAGGCTCCCAGCATCTGGACTGCCCTCCCTAAAGAGCTACAACTTAACCCTTTACACGCCAGTTTAAAAAAAGACCTTAAAATGAACCTGCTCAACAATTATTGGGGTCCTTAATCCTTCCATTACCATGCCTGTTATACTCTCCCCCCTTCTTGAAACCCCCTCTTCCCCCTCTCTTCACTCCTCCTGTGTTGACCCCACCTATTCACTCCCTTCCCTACCCATCTTCACATTTTCTTCCACCCTACCACCCCTTTCCGAATACTTCCCCTCCCCCTCTTTCTCTCACTTGCACAAAAAATGAGTCCACCTCCTTTATACTGTGTAATAATTTGTAATTACTCTATTCACGTGTTGTTTTATAAATTGCTACTTCTTTGCATTTTATATTAAGTCAAGCTATGTTACTCAATGTGGTTCTCAAAGTCCGTCATGTCTGAATGCTTCTTTTGGACACCACTGTTTTGTATTCCATGTACCCTTGTCATTCCATTGTAAAGCGCTCTGATACCGCCGGGTGGAGTCAGCGCTATGTAAAACTTTTTAAATAAATAAATAAAATAAATAATACATTTCAATTACCTAATTATTAAATAATTATGCTAATTATGTCTTTTATTTTAGGTGTGTGTTGTGGTGGTTGTAAGTATAAATGGTGGGAAGTAATTTAATTCAAATTTATGAATTAATAATTGGTTGTTAATTAAATTTAATTATTTGTACATTCATTATGGTAATTGTCTAATTTTAGGTGTGTGTTGTGATGTTTTTAGGTGTAAACGGTGGCAAGTAATTTGTGTTTATTGAATATACACTTGTTAATTAATGTTAATAGATTCATGTTTTGGGTAATTTTTAAATATCTTTTGTTATATTTATTTTTAAAAGGGGTAAAGGGTGGGTATTAAATACATTTTACTAATTTAATTACTAGTTGTTTATAGTAATTGATTGTTTTCTTAAGATACTTTCTAAATGTGTTTCATTATTTGATAGTTTAGTTTGTGTTGTGCAAATTATAGTGTTAAAGTGTGTGTAGTAGATTAATGTTTATAATTTTGTTATTAGTAAGAATTTTTTAATTGTTTATTAATTATGTAAAATATGTAAATGCATTTAATTAAGAAATGTGAAGTATTTTATTATTAGTATGATGTTATAGGTTAGAAAATTATATAAATACATTTATTTTGTCATTAATTGATTTTTTGGTGAGTATTTTAAAATAAGTATGTGTTGGTAAATGTATTTGTTATTTTTTTTATATATAGTATTTGTAAGTTTTTGTTAAATGTAATTACTATTGTTATATATGTTCTTTTATATGTTTTAAACATTAATTTAAAATATTGATTATTAATTCTTATTATATTTTTATTTTTTAATATATTTATTTATATATATATATATATATATATATATATATATATATATATTATATATATATATATATATTTATATTTTTTTTTTTTACTACGGTATCCAGCACTTTCCCTATTGTTGCACTCACTAGAGTGGGAATAGTCATTTTTATCCCTTCGCTATCCAACACTTTCCCTACTGTTGCATTCTTTGGAGTTGGAATAGTAATTTTTACCCCTCCACTATCCAGTACTTTCCCTACTGTTGCACTCTCTGGAATGGGAATAATAAAGTTAAGCCCTTCGCTATCCAACACTTTCCCTACTGTTGCATTCACTGGAGTGGGAATAGTAATTTTTACCCCTGCGCTATCCAGCACTTTCCCTACTGTTGCACACCCTGGAATGGGAATAGTAAATTTTACCCCTCTGCTATCCAACACTTTCCTTACTGTTGCACTCTCTGGAGTGGAAATAGTAAATTTGACCCCTCCGCTGTCAAACACTTTCCCTACTGTTGCACTCACTGGAGTGGGAATAGTAATTTTAACCCCGATGCTATCCAGCACTTTCCCTACTGTTGCACTTACTGGAGTGGGAATATTAATGTTTACCCCTCCGCAATCCAGCTGATTACCTGCTGTTGCATTCACTGGAGTGGGAATAGTAATTTTTACCCCCTCCACTGTCCAGCACTTTATCTACTGGTGCACTCACTGGAGTGAGAATAGTAATTTTTACCCCTCCACTGTCCAGCACTTTATCTACTGTTGCATTCACTGAAGTAGAACATTTTATTTTAAAGACTTTAAAATAGTTTAATGTTTTAATGTATAATATAATGTTTTTTTATTAGATTTCATGTTATTGGTGTTTTTATATATGTATATATATATATATATATATCTACATATATTTTTATTTATACATTTTTATTAATACTATTATAAAAAACTTAAAATAAATAGTTTACAAATTGCTTTAAAATAAATATGTATATATTACATTTTATGTATGTATGTTTAAATTAAATTTGTTAGTTATATTGATTAAAATGTATATTACATCCAATTAATTTTTTCAGTTAATTTTATTTTTGTATATATTTAATATTGTTTTTATATGTATTACAATCGATATTTTGTACAACTATATTTTTCTCATCTATATTTTTAAAAAAAATTATACTTACAATAATAAATATAGGATGTCAATATTTTTTACATCGATATTAAAATCTCAATATTTGTGTAGGGGGATATTTTGGGGGTTGATATTCTGTCAGTGAACACTATTAAACTCCCTCTTAAGATTCCGAAGTCAGGTCCACATGGATTTAAGGACTTTGTATGCTCTGAGATTGCTGTCCATCTTATGTAAACTTTAAATGCTTCTGAGGTTGTCTGATAAGAGGCAACGGACCCTACATTCTGTTCAAAATATCCATCTTATGGCCCATCCCCTATGCTCTGAATACTGCATCCCTTAATGCTGATAATGGAAACACCCAAGGTTCATGTCTTTATAGTAAGTCGGGTAACATAATGGCAAGTAGAACGGATGAGTGGTCGGAGAATTTGCAGCGTTAGTACTCAAGGGAGAGGACCCAGGGGACCTCCTTGTGGGATTCAAGCAAGAAATCAGTCCTCAAATATATGTTGTGGGCAGCTGAACACTATGAGTAGGCCTTTGCTTCCTCCCTCAGCTTACACCATACATCTACTAAACCATCATGCTCAAGGATTTATTGCAAGGCCTACACTGCACTGGGGGCGCTAGTCATGTCTCTGTGTCTGCTATCGAGTTCTGAATTAAGAACTAGGTTAAAGTTTTAAACCCCAAATAACTCTTATGCAATCATGTCTACTATAATGCTGCATAATGTCCTTGATAAACATTAGAAGTCGAAGTTAGGTGTGTAAATGTTTTTGACTGTGATGGCAAAGTCACAAAGTAAGCCAGCAAGATAAATGACTCTGCCCAAGGACTCTCAATGAATATAAGTAAACGAGAAAGGCAATGTTTCATCGATTAAGATTAAAACTCTAGCCATGTATGAGCCATCAGAAGCAAAGTAATTTGTGGTTCCCCACTGATGCACAAAGTTAGCCCTGTTCCAAGGTATTGCTTGAAGAAAAGCCACTTCTGCCCGTGTCTTTCTAAATATGCGAGTATCAATCTGTATTTTTAGGGATAACAATTTCTTGTACATTACATGTCATACACCTAATTATATCTGCCACCCTTGAAAAGGAAAAACGTAGCACACATTAAACAACATGTTGCAAATATCCATCAACAGTGGTGTAATGAAAGTCAAGTAGTTCCAGAAAGCTCGCTCCTCAGTGAATGCCGCCAAACCAAAATTGCAAATGAAACCAAACTCCTTTCCTCCCACCTCCCGTGCTGACAACCCAACCATCAGTGACAACTGAAAAACTCAGCAACTCAGTTCAGAGTAGCAAACGTGTGCTTAGCACAGGAGACTAGAATGGTAGAGCCAGCTACCAACACACAGCTCAGTGCTGCTGAACTGTGATTTGAGATTAAATACTAGGGGCATATTTACAAGCCCGTTGCGCCACTGGAGTATTGCTTTATTTATGCGCCGGTGGCGCACAGTGCAGGCCAATATCTACAAGTCCCCGTAAAGCCACTCTGTGTGGCTTTTCTTGGCTTTGTAGATAAGGTGAAAGACCCCGCAGCACAAGTCGCTGCGTTGCCACATGTTCCGGAAGGAAGGCGTTTCCATGCAACAACCATGGATTTTGACACTGCCCCAGATTTACAACATAGCGTGAATCTGGGGCCGTGCCAACAAAAATATGCCTCCCAGAGCAGACATAGCGAGAAGAAATGTTTACATTTCTCCTAGTTTTTTCCTCTTTCCATGTGCGCTGCATTCTGCAGCACACATAGAAAGAGGATAACACCTCTTGTGATTGTTTTATGCAGAAAGGTGTCCCTAGCTGCACAAATACAATCATGCCAACAACACAGACACCTGGCACCATGGTGCAACGGTGTCTGCATTGGCGCACATCTGCAATTTTGACTTGGCACTGGCTGAAAGAATTGGAATGCACTGTATCTTGTAACTGCAGTGCATTTCTGTCCTTTCAAATTGGCATAGGGCAGCGCAGCAAAATGAGTTGCGTGCTGCCCTGCGCTAATTCTTTGTAAATATGGCTGTTGAATTTTGCAACAAATGACTAAGGCAGGGTGGAACATCAGGTTGTCGTAACTGTTATTGAGCGGACCACCTACAGGTATGTAGCTGAGACACGCTGCCGTCTATCACTCACTGTCAGCACATCGGAGCTAAGTGTCCACTCCATGGGACGTCGTTTGTGAAGGAATAGTTAAGGTTAGGCGTGACTCAGGGCCATTCCTGGTAGGAATGCAATCGCTGATCGGACACCAACAAAAAAACAGCCAAAACAAATAACTTCACCCTGCAGTGGATTCTGGTGAAAGCAATCAATCTCAGCAAAGGTGGTCAAACCCGAGAGACAGCATTCCACACATGCAATGCACATATGTAACTGCAATAACTATTAAAAGACCCCAGTCTCATGAACTTACATCTCATATCCTATATACAGTGGAATCTGCCATCATAGAAATGTGCCAGACATTGCATTATCTCTCTAAAATCAGACAATAAATACAGTGGACTTTCACAAGTAAGAAATTACTTTCCAGCAATGATGAGCATTAAAACGCGCAGCACATGTTCACAAAAGTAAACTTTTTAGCCATTTAAAAAAGTTCAGGCATGTAGTGTAACATTGGAAAGTCATTTTATATCAGCCCAGATTAAAATCTTCTGAAACGTGCAATTTTCAGTTAGGTAAACATAACAGCCCACTGGAATTCTATCTCATCTTGTGCTGGGACAAACTCCTGATCAATAAAATTGATGTAAAACTTACCAATCAAATTTGTCAAGTGAATCAGCGGAAAGCAGCATCCTGCGACCTCGCTCCATGAAAATCAGCGAGACACTGGGGTCGTGAGTCACAGCCACAGGTCTTCTTACTGCTAATGCTGAACAGGTCACAATGCAGAACGCATCATTCACACTATGACATCACCAAACGTCACAGAGCTTCAGGGTAGCAGGGCAGGGTCCCTAACGCCATGGCAACAAGGGAGCACTGGTACAGGAAAGTTCACCTATTTCTAATGAATTATTAGGCAGATTTAGTTTTCCTATTTGTTGTCAATTTATGAATCACTGTCCACTACTACGTTCAATTTATAAATGCCTCTGGCACTTGTTAATATCAAATAAAAAATTATTTAATAAAAGGAAGACCAGTTGATGAAAACAAAGAGATTCTAAGGGCCTCATTTACAAACTTTTGATGCACGGCAGCACTGTAGGCCTTTCTGCTGCCCTGTTGTGCGTCACAAGAAAATGGCAGGAATGTGCTGTATCTATAAGATACAGCGCATTCCTGTCCCTTTTTCCTGTGGCAGCCCACAAACAGCAGCCGTGCACCAACACAGCCACCCTTGAGTCATGTTGCAAGGGTGCCTGCATTGCGGGTATGATTGTTTCTGTGCATGAACGGACACCTTCCTGAAAAAAAACTATAATTCATGAAATGTTCCTCCTCTTCTCTGTGTGCTGCAGAATGCATCAAGCATAGAAAGAGGAAACAACTAGGAGTAAAAGTATTTCTCCTTGTGGCGCCACTCCGACACCTCCCTTGGGGAAGCATAGGGTTATGACGCAATACCAGGTTTGCGATTCCTTGTAAATATGGAAACGCTTCAGATTCCATGGATGTTGCGTGGGAACACCCACAGCAACACACATGGATCTCACCTTTAACGCAGTGTCCTGCATGAAAGGGGCACACATTTACACGGCCATGAAAAGCCACGATCGGTGACTTTGCGTGGCCTGGTTATTATGCTGTGGCACTTTGTGCCACCGGAGCGTCAAAAAAGTGCCACTGGGCCCTCGTAAATGAGGCCCAAGTGTCCACCCAACCAATAAAGAAGATGTAATAATCCGTTTTCATAAATAACACTGTACACCGCGGCTGTCATAGAGACATACCCAAGAAGAAGAAATCCTTATATTTTGAAGTGCTTCTTTTCATTCACAATTAAGCACGTGCGGATGCGGATTTTTGCTTCATTCTATGAAGTTCCTGATATATTTTTTGTTAACTATCGTGCAGCTGTCCGGTAGTACCTCAACAGCCTGACTTCTTAATCTGGTGCTCATGTAAAGCACACTAATCCCCTCGGGCCAAGTTTGCACTAAATAAATATTCGAAAAAATAATAATAAAAAAAAGCATATTTGGATTTTATCCTAAACAGTAAAAGCCAACTTCAATGACTCAGTAGAAGCCAATGGTGAGCAGCTGCACTCATTCCCACTCTGAACAAGCGGAACGGGCATTAGTACCCTAGACATTGGCACATAAGTCTCCCAGGAAAGGCACCTGTGTGTGTCTCATGTGCCACCTAGTTTCAATCTGTAATCTTGCCAAAGTCCCTGACAGATCGTGGGGGCTTTGTCAGATTACATACTACTAATGGAGCAAGGATTCAAGAAAACAAAACTTGCTCGAAGAAATCCCTCATTAACAGTACTACTTATTGGAAATAGTAAAGAATACAAAATATATATATATTTGCACAACTTTTACATATGGGGAAAATAGCTTTAAGCATGCTTGAATAATGAAAATAGAATGCAACGCGACTAAACCCCGCTTTAAACTGGAAAACGCTTTTGCGCATGTGCGAATTAGGACCACGTAGATAGTAACGTGACTAACACGTTTTGAGAGGGAAAACTCTCACACATGCACAGAAATTACTAAAATTTGGTCTTAAGGCACTGTGTGCCTGGCATGCTTGCCTGAATCTAAAAAGAGCTATCGCTGCTAATGATTTTGCATAACGAAGGAGAAAATAACATGGGATAGATTAGAAGTGGGTGGTGAACAGTAAAAATCCCTTAGTTGAAAAAAGTAACATCTGTTTATGATTCCTTTAATAATAGTGTATGTTTGGGCCTCATGTGGCATACAAGAGAAAAGATGACAACATAAAATGGAGAGATTCATCCTTTTTTTTGAAGACCCCTTACTCACCAACCTGGTTGGTGACATGCTTCATCATCGGGGTCCCACCCGGATAGCCGAGTGCCATCCAGGTGTGCTGCGACACCTGACTCCACGGAACGCGAGGGTTTGCAAAATAGGCGCAGCAGCTTTAGCGACAGGCTCCCACAAATCGTGGCGGTTTTGAGTCAATGCAAACCCCTCATAAGTTCATGAGGCTTACTAATACAGAGCTTCAAGTACCTTTTTTCCCAAAATTTTGAGAAAGAAGTTGCGGCCACCTACTGAATTTTTTTAGGTGGTTATTTTTCACGTAGTCAAGGGCAGGGTGCACCCGGACTACCTTTTTGGTCCTGACGAAAACCCTATATTAGCAACAGTGGTTGAAACATGTAGACCACATTTTAGATTTCATCACTCATTTCCTGTACACCTGAGTCCTTCCTAAATAGGCATTTGGTGTCCAGCTAAATTAAAACGATTTTATCATTGCCCATACACTCCAGAATAAAATTTAAGTTAGTGAGTAGTTTATTGGACAATTTATAATTATCACCACATCACTTGTTTTTAATTCACATATAAAACGAAGAAAACGAAACCCACTCCACTGTAGTCAGGTGTCGCAGCACACCTGGATGGCACTCAGCTATCCGGGTGGGACCCCGATGATGAAGCATGTCACCAACCAGGTTGGTGAGTGAGGGGTCTTCAAAACAAAGGATGAATCTGTCCCTTTAGACACGTTAGTGCACTGCTTTCCTCCACCTGACGAGAAAATAGCACAACCAGGGGGTACTCCTCCATTTGTGTATTTATGATTAGCCAAGGGGTCTAGGAGTATTCCCATTATATTCAGATATATAAAAAATACCCTTCCTCTCTGTTTGTTTTCTAACAAAAAATGGAGGCCAGCTAGACATGCGCAGTGTAATAGTGATGTGACCCGCTGACCGAGTCACTGAGAGGCTGCCGAGAGCCAAGGACATCCGCCGCGTGAAACTTCTTCTCGACTGTGGAACAGTATTGAAATGTATTTTAAATTCTAACATTAAATACATGTAAAAGGAAGTGATACACAATATTAAATGTGCTAAAGGGGATGAGTTTGTTAGACAAAAGAGTTTATTAAGAAATTAAACATGTCAGTGTGAGGTGGATGACAACTCCCCTGTCCCTGCCCAAACAGAGTTCGTATTTCATCAAGACTTGTAACTTTTGAGGGTGGGACATGCAGAAATGAAGACTATAACTAGAGTGACTTAAATGCTAAGAGTTGTCATGCATGTAAGCGAGGTGAAGCAAACATGAGTGCAAGAGAGAGAGATGCAAGAAGTACTGCTGCTGAGGAAAGAGAGAACAGACTGGGAAGATTCACCTCTGAAAGACACTTGATTAGATCGAAGATTCTGGAAGAATATCGAGGAGGGAGATAATGTAACTGAGGGATGCACCCCGGTGCGTCGGATCTGTAGAGAAATTTAGTAAGTATTTACCCTGTCCTGAGTCTGTCCTATAGTCTTTGTGTCCTGAGTCTTAATCAGGAGGCCTCCACCAGCCCTTTTTGGCCAGAGAGTTGGTTTTCCATAATCATCTTTGGGTAATTATCATTCTGTCATAAATTTACATTCCTTCTGCAAAAGTATGATTAATTATGACTTCTGTCTCTTCATCTATCCTCTGTTAATGCATCGATTTTGTTGAATGAGTCTGTGAATCAAACTTATATTGCAAAATATTTTTTTTCTCTTTCATTGAAATTTGATGGTGTCTGCACTGTGAATTTGTATTAATGAGTGTTCATTTATGACTGAGATTTAGATCAACTTTATTGAATCTTATCCAGATACTGTGATTATTTCACTAAGATCTGTAAGTTTAGTTAGGTTGTTCATATCACCATCAACTACTCAACTAATGGTCCATTGACTAAAAGAAGATTAGTTAGACATAGAATAAAAATGTATCAGGTACAATACTGTATCTCCTGTGAGTTAACTGATCAAGATCAAAGTCAATTACAAAACTTGACCACTAGCGAAACAGCTAGGAAACTTGAATGTGTATATGAGCCCATTGAATTTTACATTTGTTTTTGAAGTGTTCGTCCCTGGCCTTTTGCTGGATCACTACTGTCCACATAGGATCACTTACAATTCTGCCCCTCCACAGCCCATCTCACAGCCGTCGCCAATGGGTTTCATGCCGGCTAGTTACCAACCTCAGGTCATTTGCCTGGTGGGTCTGTAAAACACGACAGCCACACCCTGGCAGAGCGGGGATATCGGGGGCTTTGGTTCTTTGCTTCCTCAAGCAAAGAACCAAATTTGTGCTGGAAAAAGGTGTGAGAAACTAATTCTCATTTAGAAAAATAATGCTTAACATAGGTTTGGTTCAGTTAGCAACAAGCCACATTACTGAATATTGGTTATTTGTTGTGTACGAGGCGTGCGTATGCATGCTTTACATTGCCTTTCAGAAAAACATTTCAATTCAACTGCAACCACAGTGTCCAGCTTTGTGTTTTGAAATGTGAAACTGTAACTTATTTCTATCTTCTATGGCTGAAGCTTTGTGATTTGCCACATTACAAGGCTTTGAGCTAAACGTCCATTGTTTTGTTGGCGTCATAACAGTGCAGAAGCAGTCCACTGTATTCTACAGTTTTGCATTCATAAAATTTACAATTTATTCAGTGCGACAAGTTCGTGCTCGCGAGCTGTGCGAGTGACAAGGTTTTGGCACTAACGGGTCAGCTCGTAGTCCGGAAGAGCCCAAGAACATCAATTCAAGTCCACGGAGGCCACACCAAGGGTCCAGGGCCTGTAAGGCACCACTGGCGGGCAAGGGCTGGCTCCAGCTGGATTTGGGTGCTGGTTCAGGTGATTGGGAGTCTTATGTCCCTGTGGCTCTGAACAGGATGTCAGCGGACTAGGTCTTAGAGTCACTATGGGAGTCCTGGGTTCAGATTCAGGTCCAATCAATCTGACTCACACAGGAGGGCAGCTCGGCAATAGGGCAGCAGTCCAACAAGTCAGCAGTCCCGCAAGGCAGTAGTCCAGCAGGGAAGCAGGGGTATGTAGCTCTTTGTGTGGAGCCAGGACACCACATATTCAATTGGATGTAGGGCTGTGCCCAGCTCGATCCTCCCTTCCTGCCAGTAATGGCCCGTCCAGGCACACCTAAGCTTTTTATTACGTGTGGAGTAATACACAAAGGCCAACTGTCAGCTACACCCAGTCATGTGACCCAGAGACAGGCTGCAAAAACTAAATGGTTAAGGCAGGAAAATGCAAACGTTCTAAAAGTTAAAAGAAAAAAGGTGCGAAAGTAGCGACACCAACTGCTGCACTGCTGAGATTAGGACAATAGTCTGTACTGTGTCAAAGGATAGTTGGCATCACGTGTCTATGTTTAAGTTTGGATAAACAGCATACGGCATCTAAAATGAGGAATAAAGTATTCCAGTTCAACTTATCTGTCTCTGCTGTGATTTCATAAGAATGGAAAATATGGATTATTTCACACGTCAAAAAGATTGAAATACAATGGAATATTTTGTTTAAATGTTTGAAAACGGTTTAAATACGAAGGACTGTTGTCCTAATCTCAGCAGTGCAGCAGTTGGTGTCGCTACTTTCGCACCTTTTTTCTTTCAGCTTTTGATATGCTGTGTTGGGACGATCACAGCACTGTTATGCACGCACCGATTTGCCAGTCAAAGCAAAAATTCACTATTTAAAAGGGAAGGAGTGCATTCGCAATTATTACTTTAACTTTCTAAAAGTGGCATTTACAAAATTGTAATTTAAAATCTGACCTTAACGTAAGAGAGGGTTTTTCATTACAATTCCAAAGACACAAAATATAAACTGGATCCCTGTTTCCATTTGGAAGTTACAGCTAATTAAATGTAATAAGGTAACAGCAATGTTTTCCTATGGGAGAGGTAGGCCTTGCAGCGCCGAAAAACAAATGTAAGAGTTTTTTACTACAAGGACAAGCAAAATTTAAAAGTACACGTCCAAATTTGAAATATACTTCACCTTGCCCTCTGAGCTCTCCAGGGCCTACCCTAGTGGTGACTTATATGTATTAAAAAGGAAGGTTTGGGACTGGCAAGCAGTTTATTTTACCAGGTCGCAATGGCAGTTTAAAACTGCTCACACAGGCTGTAATTGCAGGCCTGAGACAGGTTTGAAGGACCACTCAAGTGTACCTGGGTACATGTAATATTATTTTACTAGGAAATTAGAAGTAAATTAAGTATGCCATTTGGGTATAAGCCAATCTTACCATGTTCTGGGAGAGAGCACAAGCACTTTAGCACTGGTTAGCAGTGTAAAGTGTACAGAATCCTGAGGCCAGCAAAACATGATCAATGGCGGAGTCCTCCCACCGGGTCCCTGAGAGAGATTGGGGAGCGGGGTTGTGGGGACGGTTCCTTAGTGAGGGGCGAGACACACTGCTAGATTTGCCCTCTGAAGTTTATAATTCCTATCCCCACATGAAGGAAGCTTTGATGACCAGATATGGGTTAAGATCTGAATTATATAAAGTATAGGCAGAGGTTCAGGGGGTGTAGAAAGATTCCTGGGGGTACCTATGTTGAGTATGTAACCTTTTTCTGCAGAGCACTGGATGGTTGGGTGAGGGGTAGCAAAGTGAATGATTTTCATGGGCTTCTTGATTTAATGGCATGGGAGCACTTGTCTAGTAATTGTTTTCCTGAGCTATGCCAGCACCTGATTGATAGCAAGCTGACTAACCCTAGGAAGCTTGCTGAGGAGGCGGCCCGCCGGCTCAGCACCAGGGTCCACAAGGGTCAAGTGGGGGATTCCACCAAGGGTGGGCAGGGTCCCTAGCAGAAGAGTGGGGGGACCAGGGTAAACAGAGGGAGTTTCAGAAGAGGCCCCAAAGTAGTCCCCAAGGGAACCAAGGGAAACAGACTGGGGCCCGACAGGTACCCCTGTTCAAAGAGGGCGCATGAAATGTTACAAATGTGGTGAACTGGGTCATTTTGCCATTGATCTTAAGTGTCGCCTGTTTGGTAAACCAGCACCCACTGGTGCTCCGCCCCGGCAGATGGCTAGTGTGGCTTTTGGGGAGGAGGTAGAAGTCCAAGGTGGGTGGGACCCCGTTCAGATGACCTAGGTCTCTTTAGGAAACAGTGCGATGGTCCCTGAGAACTACCTGCCCTCAAACACTAAGAAATATGGTCAGGTGGTAACTATCAATGGAAAGAAGGTGGAGGCTCTTAGAGACACAGGAGCCAGTGTGACTGCAGTCCGGCAGCACCTGGTGTCTCAAGAGCAGGTTGTACCCCATGCATACTGCCGGGTTGTCAATGCTGACAACTCTGAGAGTCAGTGTCCAATGGCTCAGGTTCCCTTTGAGTGGGGGGTCTCTGGTACTCTGCAGGTTGCTGTGAGAACTTCCATGCCTGTAGACTGTTTGCTAGGGAGGGAATTGGAGAGCTCCCCTTGGGAATAGGTAGAGAAGACAACTCACCTGAAGATCGTGGGTTTACCTGACTGGGCGTGCGTGCCCACCCGGACAATAGCAGCCAGTAGGGGTGCTCAAGAGGTCCTGGAGCCTGAGGGAGAGGCCCAGGAACTGGCCTTAGGGAGAAGGCGTGAGAGGTGCGGGAAACCGGCCCCTAAAGTTCCCACGGCCCAGGATGAAGCAGACCTTGAGAGGGATGCCCTGGAGCCTACCGGGGAAAAGATAGCTGAACTGGGAGACCTGCCTGAGCTGACCCATTGGAAGCAGGAAGGAGGTCCCTCCAGGGAGGAATTCTGCAGGGAGCAGAAAGAATGCCCTTCGCTCATGGGTGTGTGGCAGCAGGCTGCAGACCAGGCCAATGGTGATCAGTCGGTTACACATTTCATTTACTGGGAGAAGGACCTCCTACGTTCAGAGCCTAAGTTTGCTGAACCTGGGTCAGCCTGTGCGCTGGTGGTACCCCAGAAGTTCAGAGCCTTCTTACCTGGGCTGGCTCACGATGTGCCATTAGCAGGGCATTTGGGGCAGGACAAGACCTATGAAAGGCTTGTCAGCCACTTCTATTGGCCTCAAATGCACAGGAACTCAGATGCTCACTGTAGGACCTGCCAGACTTGCCAGGCAAGTGGTAAGAGTGGGAGGAAGCAAAAGGCTCCTCTCTAGCCTTTCCCTGTAGTCAGTACCCCATTCCAGCAAGTTGGAATTGACATCGTGGGGCCACTGGACCCCAGGACAGCCATGGGCAATAGGTTTACCCTGGTCCTGGTGGATCATGCCACCCGGTACCCTGAAGCCATCTCTCTGAGGACAGTGACGGCCCGCGTGGTGAGACGGGTACTGATAGGAATTTCCTCCAGAGTGGGATTACCTCTAGAGGTGGTGTCTGACAGGGGCACCAATTTCATATCCAAATATATGAAATCCCTTTGGCAAGAGTGTTTTTTAACCTACAAATTCACCACACCTTACCACCCCCAAGGAAATGGGTTGGTTGAGAGATTCAACCGAACCCTAAAAGGCATGATTATGGGTCTTGAGGAACCCATGAGGCGTAAGTGGGACGTCCTCTTACCATGCCTTCTCTTTGCATACCGTAAGGTGCCACAGAAGTCTCTAGGGTTCAGCCTCATTGAGCTCATGTATGGTCACCCAGTCAGAGGACCTCTAAGTCTGGTCAAAGAAGGCTGGGAGCAATCTCCCAGTAAACCTCCCCAGAATGTATACAGTTACATGCTGGTCTTTAGGAACCAGACTAGGCGTTTCAGGAAACTTGCTGAGGCAAAACTGGAAGCCAGCCAGGAGGAAATGAAGCGATGGTATGACCAGAATGCCACTCTGATTGAGCTTCAGCCTGGTCAGAAGGTGTGGGTCTTGGCCACAGTGGAGCCTAGTGCACTTCAGGATAAGTGGACAGGCCCCTTTGAGGTTGTGTAGCGCAAGAGTTCTGTCACCTACTTGGTGGACTTGCAGTCTCCCAGGAACTCCTTGAGGGTCCTACATGTCAACTGCCTTAAGCCCCACTTGGAGAGGTCCGCAGTGGGCATGCTCTTGGCAACAGATGATGGAATGGAGGAGGAGACAGAGCCTCTTCCTGACCTCCTGGTAGCCACAGAGCAAGATGGGTCAGTGGATGGAGTTAACCTCTCACCCGCCCTGACCCCTGAACAACAGAATGACTTCCGCCAGTTGCTGGGACAGTTCTCTGACCTGTTTTCCCTGGTCCCTAGTATCACTGATTGGTGCATCCATGATGTGGATACAGGGGATAGTTCACCTGTGAAGCACAAGGCTTACAGGGTGACTGACAGGGTCAGAATATGCATCAAAGAGGAGGTCTCAAAGATACTTGCTCTTGGGTTGATTGAGTCCTCCAGCAGTCCTTGGGCCAGCCCAGTGGTCTTGGTCCGGAAGGCTGCAGCGCCGGGTGCCACACCCGAACTCCGGTTATGTGTGGACTACAGAGGACTCAATTCAGTCACCAAGGCTGACGCGCACCCCATCCCCAGAGCTGATGAGCTCATTGATCGGCCCCCAAAGACCCAGACAGAGGTGAGGGCCTTTCTAGGACTCACTGGGTACTACAGGAGGTTTGTCAAGGGGTATGGCAACATTGTTGCACCCTTGACAGAGCTGACTTCTAAGAAGCAGCCCCGGAAAGTGATCTGGACTGACACCTGTCAGAAAGCTTTTGACACCCTGAAGACTGCCATGTGCACGGCGCCCGTGCTCCTGGCTCCTGACTTCTCAAAAAAATTCCTAGTGCAAACAGATGCTTCAGAGCATGGTGTAGGGGCTGTTCTCTCACAGATGACTGAGACCAACCTGTAGCCTTCATCAGTAGGAGGTTACTTCCACGGGAACAGAGGTGGAGTGCAATTGAGTGAGAAGCATTTGCTGTGGTCTGGGCACTGAAGAAGCTAAGACCCTACTTGTTTGGCTCTCACTTCCGGGTTCAGACAGACCACAGGCCCCTCAGATGGTTGATGCAAATGAGGGGTGAGAACCCAAAGCTGTTGAGATGGTCTATTTCCCTACCGTGTATGGACTTCACTGTGGAACTTCACCCTGGCACTGATCACGCCAATGCTGACGGTCTTTCCAGATTTTTCCGCCTTAGTGATGAGGAACTCTCTGGGGTAGGGTAGTTCTCCCCACATTTCAGCTGGAGGGGACACGTGTTAGACCTGGCACCTTGGCGTGAGTCTCCCTTCCACTTTTTGCTGATGTGCCTCATGTGTTTTGCTGGTGTTAGCTGTTCAGGGCACTGTGCAAGTGCTCCCTATGAAAAGTCTATATATTGATTGGTTTCCATGATTGGCTTATTTGGTTTACTATCAGTCCCCAGTAAAGTGCACCAGGAGTGCCAGGGCTTGTAAATACAAATGCTGCTGGTGGGCTTGCAGCACTGGTTGTGCCACCCACAGAAGGGGCCTGGTAAAATGTGTCTAAGGTCTGCCATTGCAGAACCTGTGTGCAGTCTGGTACTGTCAAGCTGACTGCGCAAGTGCACCTACTTGCCAGTCTCTAACCCTTCCCTTAACTTCATATTAGTCACCCCTATGGTAGGCCCAAGGGCAGGGTGCATTGTAAGCATAAGGTTGGACAAGCCCTAATAGTGAATTACAGCCATTTTCGTTTTTCACTATTGGAAGGCTACCTGCTCTCCATATGACAGAATGGGCTGCTGTAATTATTACACTCTATAATCCTTACAGACTCAGAGCGCATGGTAGAAAGTCAAGTTTAGTATGCCTGAACTCAGAATAATAAAATACATATTTTAGTAAAGTTTATTTTAATATCTTGTGTTTGCAAATACTACTTTTAGAAAGTTAGTATTTACTTGCCTAACCATTTCAGCCCGCCTCTGCTAGGATTTTTATCTGCTGTCTGGTTTCTATGAGTGACAGGACTGGGGCTGACAGGTGGTGAATAGAGGGATTACACCAGGATGGGTAGGGGAGTGCCCCTTGACTCTGAATAGGGCTGTGCTCTGCCACCTCAATGCCGGCTCCGCCCCCTGGGGAGCGGCTGATGTCTCTGCCCTGCACCTTGTAAAGAGAGAGGGGAAGACTGTCAACAGAGCACTCCTGGACTGTACTTGTCACTACAATGCTACAATGCTGGCTCCACCTCCTGCGGAGCGTCTGATGTCCCTGCCCTGCTCACTGAAAGAAAAGCCAGAGCTGCCCGAAACAAAAAGCTCAGGGCCTGGACTGGTTTAGGCAAAGGCCCCCCCTGGCCTGCAAGAACAAAGGATTTGTGGTATAAATGTAGGAGCCCTGCTCCTAAGAAATCAGATCCTGCTTTGAACCAAGAAGAACTCTCTGCCTGAGAAGGAACCGGGAAAGCTGAAGGAGGAAAACTGTCCCTCTCCTGGGGACTGGCCTGCAGTGGTTGCCTTGCTGCCAAAGGAGAAGAAACTCTTTTCAAAAGACTTACTACTTTCTACTAAAGACTTGTGCTTCAAAGACAAACGATCTCCAAGGGCTTGGAAACGAGCTTGCCCCCTGTACTGAGCCCCAGGACCATGGGCTCTTCCTGCCTTCGCTGTCTGCTGCTGGTCTGCTGTGTGCCCCCCTCACCGGAGCCGTGACCTCCAGTGCGCCTCGCCCCTTCCTTGGGCTGTGACATTTGGTGCCTGGCCACCCCTGCCTTGTGAGAGCCCTGCTCGAGTTCGAGCCGCTCTCCCTACGCCTCGCTGGTCCGCCCGCACTCCGTTCACCTTGCCCACTTTGGAGCGCGCTGTGCGCACCTCACCCCTCCCGGACGACCCGTACCTTCGAGACGTACCCGGCCGCCCTGCTCCGCACTCCTGCATCTGAAGGGCCACGGCGCACACTGAAGAGCCTCCAGTACGGTCTGTACTAGGAGCCCCGTGCCGCACCTGCCCGCATCGCACCATAGCCCCCCCCCCCAGCAAACCCGAAGGTACCACTCTAACAACAACACGTGTGGAAGAAGTATGCCTCATCTGCCTAACAGAAGCCTTGCCCCACGAACGCTGACATCCCCGGATCGTCCGCACCTCTCCCGGCAGTCCCGCTCACACGCCTCACACCTCGAGGCTGCCTACGAGCCGGACTGCCAGTAGGAAGCCACCTCGTCCCGGGTACGCCTTCGCCTGTGGCTGCATCTGTACGCGTCAACCTCTTGCATCCTAAAGGTACTGTGCGACTCGAACTGGGTCTTATAATTCGCATCGGACCACAGGGTCCGCAACGTTTGTTGAGTTCATTTAAAACGTACAAACTGCCACAAACGGGTCGCACAGCCAGCGCAAAGCACACAGGACCCAAAATTAAGCATTTTGAACGAACTCTTGAATACCAAAGTACTGTGGCCTTATTTTAAAATAGTTATTGTGGTCTTGTATTTTAAGCCTGCCTAAGAAGTATATATTTACATACAGTATACGTATTTTTATATAACTAAGCCTGGTGTCCATTTGTGGTATTGCTGTGTGTGGTCATAAATGCTTAACTAACTAAACTCCCTGAAGATTAGCCTGGTCTGCTCGCTCCACACTACCTAGAGGGTGAGCAGGGGTTATTTTTAGGAGTAATTCCCTTGCAATGACTAGAGGAGAGGGTCCCTGTTTGACACAAGTGCATACCTGTGCCAACCAGAGACCCCCAAATCTAACAGTACCATTCATCCTCAAATAAAAAAATATTATTAGTCAAAATTAGATTACTCATATCAACCAACATTTTTGAGTGATGCCGCAAACTTGCACTCCTACTACTCAAAAAGGGATGCAATGCCTCTTCACCCTTATGGTTGTTAATGCAGATATATAATCCCACCACATCTAGGGTGACCAATAACATCCCTGTTTCCCATTGGAAGTCCTGAAATTTATTCAAAGCGTCCATTGTGTCACGGACATAAGATGGAAGATTCACCACTAGTGGTTTTAAAAAACTGTCAACAAATTCAAACAAATGTTCCGTGGGGCTTCCAATACTAGAAACTATTGGTCTCCCGGGCGGGTCCAGTTTAGATGTATGTATTTTGGGTAACGTGTTAATAAACGGGGAGGTCGGATGAGTCACATTCAGGTATTTATACTCTGCCTCATCTATTAAACCTTCCTCTTTCCAACTAAAGAGTCTCTCTGAAATCCGTCTTGTTACATCCTTAACGGGATTCCCCAGTATTTTCACATAGCAACTACAATCACTTAACTGTCTTTCAATTTCTTGAACATACTTGATCTTATTCATAACAACAATGTTGCCCCCCTTGTCTGCCTCCTGGAATACTAGTGTTTTGTCGTTCCTCAAATCCTGTAAAGTTACCCGTTCCAAACGAGAAAAATTGTCCTTCAAATTCATAATTTTTGAGTCTTGATCCTCCAACCTATGGAATTCTTCCATGGTTTTACTGACAAATATATCTATTGCTGCAAACTGGCTACCTTGTGGAATAAATTTAGATTTAGTCCTCAGTCCACTAGTACATGAGTAATCAGTCACAACCCCACATGCATCAGCTACTTCATCCATATTAAGTTCTGCATCTTCTGACAGAGACAATAGTAAATGAACATTCTGTAAATCAGCAACACTCATCTCTGAACCTTTATTCTGCAATTTCTTTTGAACATTTTTATCCAACATGGACAAGATACTTTTCAATTTGAGATTTCTGGAATATTTAAATAAATCAATTTCCAAACTAGTATAATCACACACATTAGTGGGGCAAAATGAAAGACCTTTCTTCAGTACAGATAATTCATGTACATTAAGATTTCTGTCTGAAAGATTAAAAACCTCTAATTCCCCTCTCAAGTGTGGGTCTAGATCTACTTCCTGATCTTGTTCTGGCTTCTGGTGCCCATCCTTGAACATCCGATGTTTTCGCCCCCTTCTGGTTAGTTGGGGATTTTTCTGAGTCCTTTCTTTATTCTCATCAGTTCCTCGCAAAAAGAAGAGCTTTTTGCAGGAACTCCTCCCACTGCTCCTGGGGCGGTTTGATCTTCTATCGATGATATACTAGAACTACTATAATTAGCAGTCAGGTGGAGCAGTTCCCCTGGCGGTGCCGCTCCACCTGACTGTCTCTGTTTGGGAAGTTCATCATAGCCCCTGGCAAAGGTAAAGACCTTTCCCTGATTATAATCACATTCATCACATCGCAGTATGCTGAGTTTTTATCTTTAATTTGCAGTTGGTGTCGGTTAATCACCTCTTTTAAAACCATGTAATTTTTCTCAGTAAGATCTGGCAAGTTCATATCTTTAATTTCTTTTTCCAGATCTAAAATCTGTTGTCTAAGTTTCTCCACCTTTCTGTCAGCGTTTTTAATCAATATATTCATCATTGTGAACGATGACGCATATAAATTCTCTTCCCATTCTTTCAAATGATCTTCCAGATCATCAAAAGTCGGGAAGATAAGGATTCTTAACCCTCTCGGTATTCTTTTTTGATCCAAATAATTCTTAAGGGTCATGCCATCCCACCATTTGGAGAGTTCGGCCTTCCGAAGCCTCTCTAACTTGAGAAATGTATCTCGCAAACTTGTCTTGAAGAGGTCCTTGCTTGCTGTCGAGCTGACTGATTTCCCCAACTGAAATACCACTGCTGCCAATTTATCTCTATCATCATCCATTTCTAAGCTCCTGTGCTACAATAACCCTAAGAAATAAAACAACTCTACGACTTGACGATGTGGGGTCTACTGCTATGTGCACTGAGAGTTATTAAATAAAATCTCGTACTGGATACTTTAAAATGAAAAAGTCATGCTCAACTTCCTAAAGGGGCATCGTCAATGACCCCCGTTGCTACCAAATGAATCACAATCAAGAAGGATCGTGAAAATACAAAACAGATTCATATAATTCAAATATCACATTAGCATTAATAGAATCAATTCCATAAACAGTTTTCCAAATGGACGTTGTGTGATTTGTTTTCTTTAGTCAAATCAAATGCTAAGGACACTTATTTTGCCTTTTTCTTGATTGGCGACAGGTCACAATATTTTCTTAAACAGATGGTCATTTGATGACATAGGAGTAAGGGATACGTTTCAATTAATGTTGTATAAAAGTATGATCTATTGTTTACCTTGAGCTGTCCTTTCAATTGATCTAATTTCTCCACGCTGTAACATGATTATTTGATTTATGATGTATGTGGCATCCTGATATTTTCTGTTAGATTGTTCAATAGGCAGAGTATATATATTTCTTGTTTAAATATCATCAATAGGAATGCAGGCTACTGGTATTAGTTGTAAAAATGTTGAGTTTCTGATTTTGCTGAAATACACTATTATACTTTGATTGTATGTTCTTTTCCTTGTTCACAGTCCTGATGATGTCCCAGATGGGGACGAAACGCGCCGGCTGTTAACTTTGTACTTAAAACCAATATAGAGCTAACAGATAACAGCATATGATTTGAATAAAGAAAACGAATCACACAACGTCCGCCTGGAAGACTGCTTATGGAATTGATTCTATTAATGCTAATGTGATATTTGAATTACATGAATCTGTTTTGTATTTTCACATTCCTTCTTGTTTACTTAGTGTAAGAGTTAGCGTTAGATAGTTAGTGTAAGTTAGTGTTAATCAATCAATCAATCAATCAATCAATCAGGGTTTTGTAAAGTGTGCTACTCACCCGAGAGGGTCTCAAGGCGCAGGGAGGGGGGTGCAGCTCCGGATCAGTCGAAACGTCAGGTCTTGAAGGTGTGCAGAGTAGGGAATCATCTGATGTTGACTGGGAGCTCGTTCCAGGTCTTTGCAGTTGTGTAGGAGAAGGCTCTTCTACCTGCTCGGGTTCTGTCGATGCGTGGGGTCACTGTCAGGGCAAGGTTGGCGGAGTGGAGGTTCTTCTTGGGTATGTGGAAGGTGACTCTCTCGTTGAAGTATTTGGTCCAATGTTGTGGAGGGTAAGTAAGTAAGTAATTTATTTATTTGTACATGATTAATTAAAATCTTTACAAAATAGTAAAAGCATTGCTAAAAATTGTTAAAAGTTAATTGTGCGCTGTTTCCTCAATATTACAAATTTGATTAATATCAGTTCATTGTTGTCCATAAAATATTTCAACGGTCTTCAAGTGCTCTTGTTTCTACTAAATCAAAAAACTTTAGGACCCAACAGTTTAATTTTGTTTTAGTGGGGTTAAAGCACAATTTAACAGCCTGCCTGCATGTCCGGACGCCATGTAATTTGAAGGAGGGTCATAAAAAATTGTACCTCAAATCTTTTAATTTAGGACAAATACACATCACGTGGACAATGTCTTACTTATCAGCTTTACACAGGCAGCACTGCTGCGAGAAGTTTTGTCTTACCCACGGTGGTAAATGCGTGATTACCGGAATTACGCCAAGGCATCATTTAAAAAACTTTTCTTTCGTTTTTAGATTCATTCCAATTTTGAGATATGCTTGCGGCTGCATTCTTCCATAGTCACTGAGCGTGATCCAACCGTGCCCTCTTTTTGTTAATGCCTCCTTTTCCTCAATAGAAGAGATGATTTGTGCTGATTTTTTCCCAACTTTTTTGAAAGACAAGAGGTCAGTTGGGATGCCCCAAAGGTCGGAGAGACCCAGGACTTGGAGTGAATCAAATAGATAATCTCTAGCTGAGGATTTACTATGTCGAAGCAGCTCTTCCCATGTGATGTATTCCTATAGGTTCTGTATCGATCCCCCTATTCCTGACCCTATTCTGGTTAACAAGTTAACTAGCAGCCATCGCATGAGGCAGAAAACCCCCATGATGCAGGAACCGTTATCTGATTAAGCCACACTACGGCACAGGAACGTGTTATCTGATTAGGTCATAACGCTTGCCATCTAATTAGACAAGCGATATTCCTCCAGCCCCTGATAAGGCATACGGAGTTCTCAAAACAAATCAAACCTATGACAGACCTGAGAAAAACCCTGCGGCCATTGTTTTGATTTCACCGAGAACTTCAGCAAAAGAATGTGCTAACGACCAGGTCGTATGACATCCTTATTGACGTATCTATGTCCATCCTTACGTCAATCTCGGCACCTTAAAGGTATAAATATTACCGATATTGCCCTATGCAAACACACGCGGTGGTGACGAGATCGGAGCAGCCAGACTTGCCGAAGCCCAGAGCAGAGCAGACCCCGCTGGCGCAGCCCCGCCTTCCTGACGCGCTGAGAACGAGAAGCTGCCTTTTCTCCTGCCGAGAAATCCAGCTCCGGCGCTTCCGGGTAGCCCTCGCAGGCAGCCTGGAATATCGAGACCAGAGACGAGAGATACCATCCCTCATTCATCCTAGATTCCAGGTACAGAACTGAATAACCCCTAGCAGAGAATTCTTTAGTCAGTCACTTGGCAAAACAAACTTAACTTAAACTGTAACTTTCTATTCCCGCCCACTTATTAGGCTTAGGTCAGGTACACGGGGTAGGCGTAGTTAGAAACACCAGTTGAGTACGATTAGTCAAATGTATATGTGTATGTATCCACTTTATTCATTTTAAACCTTCATATGGCTTAGAAACCATATCAATGTTTTTACAGTATTATTTTATACTTCTGCTTTTAATGTATGCACTTTACTTAACCATAAGTATTGCAATAATATCGATCCATTTCTCTTGTATGAGAAAAGAGACTGATCAATAAATAACATCTTTTATTGAACACGCCCGTCTCTTCTTTTTCTCTACAATCTGGTGAGACTAAGAATGCACGTACTGACTGAGTAAAATAAGTCGTCTTTTGTTTTCACACGACTCTAGAGATACACTCTTGATTAGGGGAGAGCAAAGTTGTCATGTTCTATGGTTGTCAGAAACTAAATCCCTTCTTGTCTATCCAGGGAGGTTCAACTCCTCCTTGCCTATTCGAGAAAGTTTCTAGTGAACTCTGAGCTAGCTGGCAAACCCAAAACTTTAAGTCTAATATCGACAGTAGTAGACCTAGTTAACGTCTGGTCTAGGCCTCTACTATTGAAGGTATTATTCCAATGCGCAGAGCCTATTGGGATAATAGGAACTACACTACATGGCGCCCAACGCGTTTGGAAGGGCGATAAAACTAACGTAAGACGTTTAGAGTAACTCAGTCGTGCTTTTTCACTCAGACCCCTTTTTTCCCATAATACTCCAAAGACGTCTGGAGTGGGTGAAAGGTAATATCCGCCAAACCTCGCAGGAGGAAACTCCTATGTATGGTTCTTGGTTTAGTCAACGTTGAAGGATACACTGTTCCAAATATACTGTGCATCTAATCTTTGTTTCCATAAAAAACCTGATCTGCAAACAAAAGGAATAACCTTCCTGTCGGTAAAATGGTAGACAGTGATGATGAAAGAGAGACAGTTAGAATAGCAACTGAACTCGCAGCAGCTGATACTGCTATGCAAGAAACAGACCCGGATATAATACTCATCCCGGTCATCAAAAGAAAATCTATAACCTTAAAACTTATAGAAAATGGACTGACACCTAGAGGTGGCACAGTCATATTCATAATTGAGGCACACGAATATCGGCAGACAGAGGTATACTATTCATGGATACATTTTCCAGCAGCAAATGCTGTAACAAAGTACTTCCACTATTACAAAACAGAGGAACCTCCTAATGAGTACACTCCTTTCGAGGAGGTGGAAGTACCACTTAAATTTCAAGAGCACCTGCTCTTATTTAATGGCGCCCTAAAACATAATAATCACATCACCAGGCTCGGTCCCTTAGGTAGACCAGGAGCAACGTGGCCGGTCCTAGCCGGATACACACCACATCCAGACATCGAAAGAATACCTGCACCAGAGCTGTTAACACAGCTAAAACAATTAATAAAAGTACATAGACAATTAGTCCAATATGTAATGCGGACTTCAACAATTCAACCAGCAATTAAAATTCCACAGCTGACCCCTCATCAGGGGAACACAAATAAAATTACACCACAGAACATACAGTCCTGCCTAGGTAAAGTACCAGCTAAACGGGAACAAATACCATTCTGGTTAGCACAAAAAATCACCCAAATAGAGGCGGTGTTTCCAGACACCACCCCGTTAGAAAAACACAGGATTCTGACTATCTGTCTTCCAATGGGAATCGCACCACATGTGGAGGACTGTGACACTTGGGGTACAGTCTTTGCTTCCATCTACACAAAAACGCACGGTGTTCCATCCATTTCGGTAATACCAGATGTGCTAAAACAAATTCAAGACGAATACGGTCCAGAACCCGCTTTAACTCTTGGTATGAAATTACTAAAAGACTTCAAGCAGGTCTCGGCTATATTATTAGCCAACATAAAGGGAGAAGCAGCAAACGTGGCGATCCGCCAGAGGTTAAAGGAGACAGATATAGCAGACCAACCAGCTGAAATTGCCAGAATTATAGAAAAATCCTATGAGGAACTAGGTAGAGATAGTTTAGGTGGAATACCAGTAAAACCACAACTGATTGAAAGTCCTGAAAAAATATTTTTTAATAATAAATCAACATCACAAAAAAAGAGCTGGGATGGAAACAAACAATCCAATCCTAAAGAAAAGAAATTCCAGTCCAGAGGAAGGTCTCCTCGGCGGAGAGAAAAATCTCCGAACCAAAGACACAGGTCACCCCAAAGTGACCCCTCTGAGAAAAGATATAACCTTAGAAATAGGGATAATATAAAGAAGCCTGATAGATATCAAGACATTGATACACGTCCCTCTCAATCTTTTCAGACTTCCTCGCAGAAATCGGAAAGAAGAGGACGATCAGAACAAAGAGAAGAGCACGCCAAGTCCAAAGACAAGGAACCTGCTCATCTAAAAAAGAAACTGCAATTTCCAAAAAAGAAGGTAGCCAGTATCAAGGTAGTTAACAATGCCGAGAATACTGAGGACACAGCTGAAAAACGGAGAATGGGCTCAGACAATGCTAGACAGCACAGCAGAAGTGAGCATAGCTCGCAAAGTCCTTATGAATCATCTGGAGACAGTGGACACGAATGAATATCTTCAAGTGGAAACTGCAGACACCAGAGTTAGCAAACCTCACAAAATATATGAAATAACTTTACGTATAGAAGGGGATAAGACTAGAAAAATAAGGGGACTATTTTGGGATAATCTCTCCAAGGGCTATGACATCCTTCTAGCTGAAAAAGACTGGCCACCAGAGTTTGTCAGGGAGTGCCCTCATGGCGAAGAAATAATTATGCCTGCCTTCTCAAATCATATCCCAATTCATAAAAAATACACACTTGCCAGAAAGTGGGCAGTAGCTCTAGCTCCTGCTTTATATAAAAATCATGTAGGATGGGATGAGGACTCTCCTCCTCACAAAATCCAGTTAAAATCACAACCTACTGCACAAAGACAGTACCCAATTAAGCAAGAAGCTAAAAAACAGGTAAAAGAAATCCTAGATCAATTAGAATACCAGGGGGTGATTGAAACTTGCACCTCACAAATGAACAACCCTTTGTTTCCGGTCTCCAAACCAGACAATTCATATCGTCTAGTTTTGGATTACCGACACCTTAACTCATGTTGCAAAACTTTTGCAGTGCAAAACTCGCATAGTGCTGCACTAATGAATAACATAGTGCGCAAAAAATACAAAACAACATTAGACATCTCTAATGGATTCTTTTGTCAAAACATAGCACCAGAGAGCAGATATTTGTCTGCGTTCTCAATAAATGGCACTCAAAAACAATTCTGTCGGTTAGCACAGGGGTACAAGAATAGCCCAGGGGTATTCTCAGCGAGAGTAACAGAATTACTACAAACATATGATGACGAAGCATTATCTTATGTCGACGACATATACCTAACAGATGATGACTTGGATACTCACTTGAAGAGAGTGAACACCATAATACTTGGGTTCGCAGCAGAGGGTTACAAATTCAACTTTAAAAAATCCAGAATTGCCCATCTGACAGTCCTGTTCTTAGGATATGAATTATCAAGTGAAGGCAAAAGCCTGGCTGACAATTTCCTAGAGAAATGTGCCGTACTCCAAGCACCTAGAACACTAAAAAACCTACAGTCAATTCTAGGCTTCCTAAATTTCGGAAGAACATACATTGCAAATTACGCAGAAAGGGTCAAACCCCTTTATGATCTAATAAAACCAGATTTTAAAAGAACCAATTGGACTCAAAAACACACAGAAATTTTGAGATCCTTACAAACAGACATGTTAATTAAAACAAAATTAGAAACACGTGATAACACACGCAATCTTGTGATTCGAGTCATCCCAGGAAGATGCGGATTCACATACCTGACCTCTAATGAGGGAGAAAAGGTACCAATTGCATTCAAATCACACTTGTACACAGAAGCTGAAAAGAAGTTCAGCATTAAAGAAAAAATTGTTCATGCTGTTCAAACCGCAATAGCTAGAGAAAAAGATCAAGCTGACGGTAGCCGTATCACAGTCAGAACAGCAGAATCAGCCTTTGAGGCATTAACAACACCGTGTAATTTACCAACAACAACATTGAATCCGGAATGGATACAATGGGTGAATTCAATTACAACGGACAAAGTATACTACTACTTTGATCCAGAACTAGAGGAACTAAAAAATCTAGAATATGAAAGAACAGTCCCTCTGCCAATCGACATTCTGCCCTTACGACAATACGCTTGTGTAATCTATACAGACGGACATGCTCAACCCTCCGTTTGGGGAGAACAAGCATACAACCCCACATGTGAGATTACAAAAGAAGTGTGGCGCGTAGGTAATCTAAGACCTCTATTAACAAAAACACACTCAGTAGAAACTAATTCAGATCAACAAACTGAAATAATAGCATTGAAAATGGCGCTAGATAATGCGGATCGCGAATTCCCGACACTTATAGTGTCCGATTCATATTACTGCGTCAAATCATATAACAACGATTTGCAGACATGGATTCAAAACGGTTACAAAGATGACACAGATGCAACAATAAAGCATAAACTGCTTTGGGAACAAATAGCTCTTTTACAGAAAGAGCTACCAAAGACTCACGTGACACACTCACTGAGTCATCAGCGTGATGGCGTTCACGTTGCAGGGAATTCATTGGCTGAAACAGCCACAGCGGTAGCAACTAAATCGGCTTCCGTAGCTCGAAAAAAGCGTACAGTGAAGTATATTGACGGTGAAACAGTGCTGGCGGTGAAAACGTCATCAAAAGGCGATTGCTCAGCGCTACCGATCAACTATCCACTCAATTATACATACATAATCGATGCAAACTCCGTCCCTTTTGCTCGAATCCCTGGAGTGGGGGATAGAGTGATTCCAAACATGGACAGGAGAAACTTGTTAATTGCAGACGCACATATGGGTGAGGGTCTCAGACACCTCAAACTAAAAGATTCTCTGGAAGAATTACAATCAAGGTACTGGTGGCCAGGCATGAGCCTGCATCATACCATGTTTGTAAAGAACTGCCCAAACTGTAACAGAAATCGCAGTGGTGAGAGAAACGGTGTAATACCGTGTCGTATCACTCCAGAAAAGATCAACAGTAAAAAGCAAAGCGTCCGATTAACATATACAGGCTAGTTTCCACTTATAATGTAGATCACCAGCACTCGGCTGACGTCTGGACTGTTATACAAAGATTTACGAGTCTAAATGGCATATACGCTAAGAGCATGCTACGTTTGACCATTGTTTTCACTCTAGCCCTCCAGCCTGAGGGGAAACATGGCCAAATGAGCATAGCACAGAGGGAATCTTCTCACTTCCTTCCTGAGGGATACGGGATGGTGTAAAGAAAAAACCAAGGCATAAAGCTATCTATAACAGAAAGGATATTAGGTTCGGGAGCTGGGTGGGTCAAACATCTAATAAGTGTCCAACGTAGTCTAAATAACCTGCCAAGAAATTCTCTGAAGGGATTCAGTCCGTACGAATTATTATTTGGAACTAGGATGTTGGTCTTAGACCTCGACAGTCAGACTTCAGTGGTGAAGGAAAAAAGCTTTGATATCAAAGATCGTTTGGCTATTTTGCAGGACTTAAACGAAACAAGAAAAGACCTGAGCAACATAAAGTTGAAACAGCAGCCAACAACCACTGAAGAACCACCACCTGTCCCAGCAAGATCTGTCTGGATTCCAAAAGTCGGGGATCTAGTCAGAGAAAAGATCGCGGTAAAGAAGGAATTTGGGCCTTCTTACAGAAAAGCAGTTCCTGTCTTGTCCATCAACGGGACAAGATCAGTTGTACTACCGCCGCTTGCTGGTAAAAAGGAGAACCGAGTTGTATCCATCGACCTGGTAAAACCACAATCATGTGGCCGATAACAAATAGTAGGCCCAGTGGACTCCCAATAAGTAGTAGAACACCAAGATTTGCTACAAACACAGAGGTTCAATCTAAGAGGCTAATCACATTCGAAACGCCTACAGAACTACAACAAGGACTATGCAACAATGCAATGGAACTTAAACCTCTGAAAACCCAAATAAAAACATTTAGCAGAGACACACCAACCTACAATGAAGTAACAAACGACTATGCAAGAAACAGTAATCCTGAAGCAATTGGAACTATTGACAGAACTGCATCCGGCTACTTCATAAACTTTGATGATTCCTCTGAAGGCTTCACTGAATCAAAAAGACAGCCATCAACAAAAACCTTTAAAGATAAAGTTAAAGTACTTTTGAAACAACTGAAAGAAACTTATCTGATTTCTCCATGGATTGAATTTTGGGTGGGTTTTGGTGCATTTATCCTCATACTTTGGCTCATCATGATACTAACTTTGGGACGCTTCATTGAGGGAAAATATGCCAAAATGGACACAGCAAGTCAGAAAATCAACTTGATCCTCAAACCACACACATCTTCACACGTCGAGAAAAGAGAACTTTCTTCAGTCAACTTCACAGCCAATCCTATACCGGGTGGGGTAGCATGGGACGACACTGACTACGAAATTTATGGTCCGGTTGAAATCCTGAAATATCCACACCAAATCAAGATCTCATTGAGTGACTTTGCAAAACCAAGCTCATTTGCTGATGATTGGGACTTTGAAAGTATAAATAATATGATGTCTGACTTAGTGATGTCTGCTAAATTTACCAAACATGATTATTTGCAGGGTTCGACAAATTATGAAAGTATGTACTGTTATAACCACTATGGTAACCATTTTCTACATAGATCTGCACAACCTAGAAATGTTTTAAATTATAATCAATGGGAACATTGTGCAACCCCTCCAAAAGGAAGCTCGAGAACCTTTTATGACAAATATTCATACTTTTCAGGTTTTAACACAAGTAATGCTGAAACATTTTATTTCAAATTGTCAAATAAGACAGGGACAAAGACCATGATAACAAACACGAAATTGATATATTCAGACTCATTCTTTGAACAAATGAATACTTTTGGTTTTGATTATTGGGACAAAAATGTTGAAGTAAAGAGTGTTTTGGGGTACAAAGAATGGCAAGTACAGGGAATAGAATCTTTGTTTCGAGCCTGCATGATCCCAGAACAAATTATATTTTTAAATGACACTGTTCAACAAACTACCTGTCTTGGCTTAGCCAAAATCAAAGACTTAAATAAACCGTCTATTCCGAAACCAACAATGAACAGCAATAGCTCTACAGATGAAGAGATAGACGTAAATTATGTATTAAACCAAAACAGAACACATCCTGATTGGAAAAATAGGTTGATTTGGCCCACAGATACTAATAACTGTCAAGATAGATTCCTGAACAAAACACAGGGGTTCAAAATGAGCAGGCCAGACCCTAGATATTCCCAAAGACAACACCCAGGAATAATAACCACCTACAGTGTGGGCAAATTATGCCTTCAGTGGCTACAAACTTCCACACTGGCGGAAATTAAGCAACACCTAACTTTACTTACTGATGGTGCTGACTTGCGTGATTTCATTATGGGACAGCGCAAACAGCGTCAAAAATGTTTCATAGCAGCCTCTGTATATGCAGCATATAACGAGGCCTGGAAGGTGACTCAAATTGAGACAGCAGAAAGTATGCGGGAAATTGACCGTATTAATTTGGAAAAATCACTTTCTGTAGTGGACAATGGGTTAATGACTCTGTCCTCCAGAATTTTTTCTCTGGACAGCATTGTGTCTTCAGCAATCGACATAATATCGCAAGACTTACTGTTATTACAACACGGTCAGTCCCAATTGCGTTCTATTGTACAGCTTGGCTGGACGTTACAAAATCTGCGTTCAGGCTATGTGCCTTGGCGTTTAATCAACACAACGTCACTTTTCAATATCTTTAACCTTACTGATAAACAAATCAGTATGGCACAAAAGGGTGCTGATTATACAATCCTGAGCATTGAGAAACTCGAGAGATTACCCGTGACAATGTCAGAACGACCTGTCAGTGAATGGATAATACATGGGATAATTAATATTCCAATATCAACCTTCAGGTTTCAATACTGCCAAAAATATATACAGGCTGGCATGTACGAAAAATTGGGAAAAGGGTACATTAAAACAACATGGAACTTGCCCTATTCACATGCATGTGTCAGTAATAAAGGACAGAAAGTGTTTCTTAGTGGCAATAATTGTGCGATGTCACTAAGCGGTACACTTCTGTGTAATGGAATTATTTTGCATGGAGCCTGTGAAGGGAACTCAAACAACCTTTCATGTCACCAGCTAGGCACACCTGCAACAGAGATAGAACCATTCTTTCAAAGACTCTATAATGGGAGTTACCTTCTAATTGTGGACAGCAGATGTTGTAGTCTTATGCCCGGGACTCCTTATCTCGTAACTACGACTGCGAAGGTCAAGTGCTGTGGACGCTTATTGTTCCCCAGCTCCCTTCCAGACAGGGAGGCAAGGGCATGGCCCAACTTGAAAATTACTTCTATTCGAATATATACTTTAAGCAGAATGAAAACAGTGCTTCTTCAGACGCCGACAAGGCTCACGTCATCAAAAGAAACGTATGATCTCCTAGTCGCAAGGACGACTGCAGAGATTCACTCCTTATTATCAACTAATTCCCCCATACATTTCGCAGAAATCCTGAATGAAATCTTAAATATTTCTGATACCAGTGGAGTCTCAAAAGTATTTAAGACAGTATTTTCGATGGCATTAACACCATTCAAAGCCATACTGGGTATTTTTCCAGATTTCGTCCATTCGATTTTTGGCGGACTTCCCCTCATTTTGGGACTAATTGCAGGAATCCTATTCTTAGTCCTTATATTTCGTTATGGCAAACCGTGTCACAGACAAAACACCTGCGACAAGGGAAGAAACAATCCTAGCCATTGGATACCGGGACCGGATATCAAAAATCCTGGGACTATCCCGGCTTAGAGACCTGAACATGACTTGGTTTCTTTCATTTCGACCAATGTGGCATCGATGTGTTTTACCTGTATTAAGGTGCTTGCTATGCGGAGAAGAATGCGTGTTAGACACCTGTCTGACGCTACAATCGGATGCGCCAATGGATGCAGAAACATTGTTAAGTCCAATAAAGGCTCATGCTTTGTGCTGCCCTCAACGGCTACCAATCCTGATGACGGCATTCGTGGAAGCTTCACCACTACGATTAAGGGGTAGTGAAGTTCAAGATGAAAGCAGCATTGATCAGGTACGACCTTCTGTCAGCAATACTAATCAGAATGTCAATGGAGACAATCATGCGCACGAATGCATGGCTACACCTTTTTCCGAGTTAGTGGAACTCTCCCAGGAAGCTGTTGACAACTTTTTCGAGAGTCTAAATGATATGATGTTCTCACCAGAGCAGAAATAGAGACTTTTGAGCAAGCTCGTACACGGCGTTCCCTGAATTTGGCCTTCAACTAGAAAAGCAAGATACCATGAACACTTTTCCCTCCAGTTCACGGACAGCAATTTTTTCAGCAGCCCCAAAATATTTTTGCATATTTTTCGGGACACTATCTTCTGCTTAAAGTAAGAACTATTCTTAGAGAACTAAAATTCCTAATTTTAGATGGTTTATAGACATGAGCTGCCCGCTGGTATGTTCATAAATATTTTATTCTGTGATGGAATGGTCTCGAACCTTTTTTCTGTATTAAGAGCCATTTCATGTGTAAATTCTCATATACAAATTGGTGATAATGTATAGATATGCGTGATTACTTTAGCATTGTTCTACAGCTTGAGTGCATATATTACATATGACTGTTTTTTCCGTATATTTGATAATTTCAAAATGCATTTATGTATTTTGGGGTGGTACGGTATACACGATACTCTACAGTATGTTTTACTATGCATAGATTCGTAAATATGTCCATAGTTAGCGTGGAGTGGGTGTGATGTATTCCTATAGGTTCTGTATCGATCCCCCTATTCCTGACCCTATTCTGGTTAACAAGTTAACTAGCAGCCATCCCATGAGGCAGAAAACCCCCATGATGCAGGAACCGTTATCTGATTAAGCCACACTACGGCACAGGAACGTGTTATCTGATTAGGTCATAACGCTTGCCATCTAATTAGACAAGCGATATTCCTCCAGCCCCTGATAAGGCATACAGAGTTCTCAAAACAAATCAAACCTATGACAGACCAGGGAAAAACCCTGCGGCCATTGTTTTGATTTCACCGAGAACTTCAGCAAAAGAATGTGCTAACGACCAGGTCGTATGACATCCTTTTTGACGTATCTATGTCCATCCTTACGTCAATCTCGGCACCTTAAAGGTATAAATATTACCGATATTGCCCTATGCAAACACACGCAGTGGTGACGAGATCGGAGCAGCCAGACTTACCGAAGCCCAGAGCAGAGCAGACCCCGCTGGCGCAGCCCCGCCTTCCTGACGCGCTGAGAACGAGAAGCTGCCTTTTCTCCTGCCGAGAAATCCAGCTCCGGCGCTTCCGGGTAGCCCTCGCAGGCAGCCTGGAATATCGAGACCAGAGACGAGAGATACCATCCCTCATTCATCCTAGATTCCAGGTACAGAACTGAATAACCCCTCGCAGAGAATTCTTTAGTCAGTCACTTGGCAAAACAAACTTAACTTAAACTGTAACTTTCTATTCCCGCCCACGTATTAGGCTTAGGTCAGGTACACGGGGTAGGCATAGTTAGAAACACCAGTTGAGTACGATTAGTCAAATGTATATGTGTATGTATCCACTTTATTCATTTTAAACCTTCATATGGCTTAGAAACCATATCAATGTTTTTACAGTATTATTTTATACTTCTGCTTTTAATGTATGCACTTTACTTAACCATAAGTATTGCAATAATATCGATCCATTTCTCTTGTATGAGAAAAGAGACTGATCAATAAATAACATCTTTTATTGAACACGCCCGTCTCTTCCTTTTCTCTACAATCTGGTGAGACTAAGAATGCACGTACTGACTGAGTAAAATAAGTCGTCTTTTGTTTTCACACGACTCTAGAGATACACTCTTGATTAGGGGAGAGCAAAGTTGTCATGTTCTATGGTTGTCAGAAACTAAATCCCTTCTTGTCTATCCAGGGAGGTTCAACTCCTCCTTGCCTATTCGAGAAAGTTTCTAGTGAACTCTGAGCTAGCTGGCAAACCCAAAACTTTAAGTCTAATATCGACAGTAGTAGACCTAGTTAACGTCTGGTCTAGGCCTATACTATTGAAGGTATTATTCCAATGCGCAGAGCCTATTGGGATAATAGGAACTACACTACACCCATACGTTGGAGTTTAGAAAACTAACCTCAGCGCTGCGAATCTTGTGTGGTGTTGGGTTAAAATCAGGCCTACATACTCTGCTAAACTCTCAGACACCTTAGCATAGAAGTTGGCACGGACACTGGAAAATGCAAAAGACAAGTTTATTAAGACCCCATGGGGTGGTGGTACATTCCTACAGCACCCTTCGGCAATGTAAGAAGTAGCACACCGAACATCGGTGTGCGACCTCTTTTATACAGTTTAATAGCAATAAAAAGGTAGGCGGTTACAAGCTACACACTTTAGGTACATATAAGGTAATCTTTGGAACACAGCCAACGTGTGGGAGGAGTTTAGTAGTACTGGTCAGTTTGTGCTAACATTCCTAAAGAGTGACTAGTTAATGCATAGTGCGCATGTGCGCTTGACCAGTACTAAAAATAGCCTGTTGCTGGGCAAAGTAGATGACCATGGGTATCGAGAAAGGACGAAAGGGCACACTGACCACGAGGCAGTGTGTTCATAGAAAATGGTAGTCAGAAGGATTCAAAATGGCTTCCATACATTTTGGTCAAGTTAACGAAAAGACCGTGTAGCTGTGCTAAACGCTAACTCAGGAGCTGCCAAAACACGACAGACGGCCCTTTTAGCGTTTAGCTAAAGCTACCTCATAGTGAACATAATCCGGATACTCATCATCAATGTCGATGGCCATTATTTTCATCACTTCATCATTGACCAGTCTCTCTTGCTTAAAAATAGCTCGCTTGGATGGGATACAGGTTGTAATGCATACAGTACATATTGTCGGGCCACATTGAATACATAGGCAAAGGGAAAACAATACTCCAATAAACATACATAGAATAGTCAATAATTTCCAACCCCAAGTACTAAGTAGAGTCCAGAACCAACCAGAAAAAGTCCAAGTCCCATTTCCTGGGTGGATCTCAGCAGCTATCTTGTGTAATTTCGTAATCGAATCATATACAGAAGGTGAGTTATCAGGTACGTACACACAACAACTACTACCGATAATGCGGCATGCTCCACCACGATCAGCTAGCATAACATCTAGAACCATCCGGTTCTGGAGCGTCACAATTCTGGTAATCTGTAGTTCCTCAGTGATATTCCCTAAAGCAAAGGCAGTTTAATTAGCGACAGCTTCCACCACACGTGTAAGCCGCCTTATCTTTCTGCTATTTAGTGCAGCTCCTACAAATGAAAATAAACCCAAATTGAAATCTACATATTGCTGTAAAGTGGTATCAGTTTGATCTATTTCATCAAGATTCAATGTTCTATTAACTCTATTCAGGACAAAATCGTGGTACAGAACGTAATCATTGTGATACATAGGAGGAGCAATGAATACAGGTGGTAGTACAAAAGCTATGTAACATGTTCCTAACCATCCCAGGGGCAAACGATGATATCCCTTGTTTCCACAAATGAAATACGTGTTACGTGAGGCTACAAATGCAATTCCAGTTGGTGTGTCAAAGGTAAGTGTAATATTACATTCACTGCGGCCTACAGGGATTGTACCTTTATTTCTAATACACAGATCTGCGTTTGTATCAATGACCGTTATCACATGTAAGTTCGTTACATTTATAAATCTTTGATTCGTATAAACACGTGGTGCAGAAGCATTGTCCGGACGGTATTCTTCCCACTCGAATTTAGTTCCTTCAGCTTGTGGATAACCATCTTTGTCATTGTAGCATATTTTATTCAATCGAAAGAGTAGTCCACCTTTCGTTGGCCATCGTAAAGTGAAAAGAAGAGTGTACCAAGCATGACAAGAACCATTATGAGAAAACGGGAGAGGTATGAGTGGAGTTCCTCCCCTCTTCTGATGTCCGGGCAACATGCCACATACCCAACAGTTTGAAGTATTGGTCATATTGTGAGTGTGATGCAAAATCTGAATAAAACTGTTATTCAAATAGGTCTGCCTATGTCTCTCTTCATGATAGGGCAAAGTAAAATGAAAATGTTCAGATGGGATTGGAGTGGTGGGCAGTAAATGTTCTCGTGCAGGAAACAATAGTTCTATAGTCCAAGCTATTAGTGCAACCACCACTATAGTCAGGACAAACAAAGCAGCACCAAGAATTCTCCCTTTTTGTGTCGAAGAAACCCTCACATTAGTATCTCTTTTAAGGATTGGTAGAATTGGGCTGTTGCAAACATTATAGGGAACTTCCTCAACTACTCCTGATCATTCACAATGTGTATCAAAGCAAGTTCACCTTCTCTCGAAATTTTGTATTGTGGGACACGTGGCAGAGATACTCCCTCCTTTACAGTGATACGTACAGGGGGAATATTCATTTGCCCTACATCAGTATCAGAAGTGGCCCACAAAGTTTTCGGTAGGGAAGCTAATACTTCAGATTCATGAAGAAAACATACATGCTCAATTTCTGGATAATTTTCGTTCAATACAACTCGCACTCCTTCCGGGGCACAGCGAATAGTAGCTCGAAAATGTTTCAACATATCGAGTCCCATAATATTATCTGGTGTATTTGGGGACAGCAAAAAGGGACAGGGGGCAGCAAATTTATCAACATAAAATGCAACGGGTTGAGACAGTGGGCTAGAAGTAGGTGTTCCATCGAACCCTATAGCTGTAATTACCTCGCCAGACAGGGGAGCCCTTGGAACCAAGTGTTTGGACAAAGCGCTACGAGTAGCTCCTGTATCGACCAGAAATTTATCAGTGGAACCCAAAACATGTGCTGCTATATACGGACCCCTTTGATCAACTGGTACCTCAACCGATTCCACACCCCATCCTACGCAATCCTATGCATAATGCTCATCGCGTGGCTCAGCAGAACCACCTTCATTGATCTGATACTGATTGCGATTATCAAACGTATTATAATCTGTCTGACCACGGCCCCTTGCTCCATATCCTCCACGATCATTCGTTCCATAACCTCCACGATCATTTGTTCCATAACCTCCGCGATCATTTGCTCCCCATCCTCTCGATCCTCCATAATTACCCCTAGGCCGTCCACTTCCTCGTCCCCTCAATGTACACTGCTCTCGAAACACCGGACAATCTGCAATCCAATGCCCAAACTGTTTACAGTATGCACACTGATTTACAGATATGTCGGAACGGGGAGGAGGAGCATTATTATACGATCCTCGTCCCCCTCGAGTGTTTCCCCTCGTAGCCTGAACCTGAGCCAACAATACCTTCGTCTTCAAATCCTTCGCTTTCTTGTCACTACTTTCCTTTGCCTCCAATTCCTGTCGTTCATAATATTGAGCCATAGTCAATAAAGAAGCAGGGGTTGCCGTGGTCCAAGAACTTTCACTCGTTTTTAATCGTTTTGCAATCTTCGGTAGGAGATTAGCCACATACTTGTCAACGAATAAGTGCCTGCCTGTATCCTCTGTTAATGATTGCCCACTGTAATCATGGAAAGCTTCCTCGAAGCGAGAAAAGAAATCTGAAACCGATTCATCCGTTTTCTGTTTACAAGAGGCTAATACGGTCCAGTCAATCTTTTTAGCTGGAACAAGCGTTTTCAATTTATTTAATATAGCACCTGGAAGATCCAATATTAGTTGACAAGGCTTGCATGCTGGTTCTCTATCTAAATCAGCTCGGACTAAATCTTTCCAACTCGCCCGAGAGACGTATGATCATCAAATTTACGAATCGCTCTCCACATATCAGGGGGCTATATTAGCCCAAAGAACAGGTCAATATCGACTAACGTCATGATACACGAGGAAATTGCACTTTCGACACTTTCATAGAAAGCCGCTGGATTTTTACGGGGATCAGGCAAAGCATTTTTAAGCGCCATAACATCTGCTCTATTCCATGGCGTATAAACCCAATTATATATGAAATAACCCTTCGCATCTTTAGATGTTTTATCATCATCTGTGCCATCCCCTTTATGGGGGACATACAAAGGCGCAGCTTCACGCATAGGTCTAACATTAATCGCAGCGATCTTATCTGTTCCAAAGATGGAGCATTCTTTGGATATCTCCGTCGATCCGGACGCAGGCGGACCCTTTGACTTTTCCAACTCCCGTAGCTGTGTCGCCTCATTCCGTAGCTGAACCAAGCGTTTGAAAAATTCATCCGCATCTGAAAGAACAAAAAGACCTTTACGAAAATTATCACGACCCTTGGATATATCCTTCGGTTCTAGCTCTGTGGAATACTTCCTAAATCGTTCAACAACTTCATCACCAAAATGATCTAAAAAATATAACCGTTCCCTATCAGACCATCCTTCCATTTGCTTACTAACGTCAGAAACAGTCACGGAATTAATATTTAACTTTCGTGCAACCGAACGCAACTCCGCAGTTCGTTCCGCCGATAACCTCGTACGCTGGGCATTCTGATCGTCCTCATCCGAGTCCTGGTTCGGAGCCGTAGGTGCAACATACGGTGGTGGACAGCGATCTAGTAACGAAAAATCATCTGTTTCATTAGTAAGGACCGGATAAAGAGGACGACGGATGGGAAACTGACCATTAACCTGCAAATTATGTTCTCGAGTCTCCCTCTCTTTCTTTTCCTGTAACTCTTTTTCCTGTAGCTGTAAAGCTTTATCACGTGCAGCCTTCCGCTGTACCTTCTCCGCCAAGGCTTCCTCACGTTTCACTCGTTCACGCGCCTCTTTCTCCCACATTCGCACACAATCAAACATATCTTGTCTAGACCTTCGCTGAAACAAACACTGCTCTACATTTTGAACCTTTCGAAGGTCGAATGACCCATGTAGTGGCCACTGCAACTCGCGATCGGTTTTAGTATACTTATGCCATAACGTACTATACATTATTGGCGGAATACCAAATTTCACATACATCTCACGATTTGGAGTCCCCTCTGGGGGAGCCGGCTGTGATTCATTTAATCGATAATTGGTACCATTGTCAAAACAGCACATTCCTCGGAGTGTGCTGAAAACAGGCATGTTCAAAAGTAACACGAGAACGTGATACTACGCCAAATGGCACTTAAGGTGCTTCATACACGGTGTGCCGTTCAAATCCAATAATCAGAGAAATATCCCTACATGCCTGCCTATGTGAGGTGCACTCCACATATTCAAATTCAAATTCAAAGATTCAAACGTTAGCTAACTTCAAACAAATTCAAATTCAAATTCAAAATTCAAAAAGCCATAGCAAGTGTCAGTAGACTACTTCACCAGTCAAAAGCTTACCGATTATCTTCAAACGTCCAAGGTCCAACTGCCAAGTTCTGTAATCGAATCAGCCAAAACGGCACATCACGACAATCCAAGATCAGAATCTCAGTCGGAGACCGGCGCCGCCTGGAAGGTCAGATCAGAAGGAAAGGAAGAAACACCGTGGGTGCCAAGACTCGGGTCACTCAATGGCAGCGATCGCGTCCATGGCGAGTTTCCAAACCTTCGTCTCGACCTCTCCTTCGGACATCCGAGTCGCCGATGAGTCCCTTCGTGGTCGCCAATTTGTGGTGTTGGGTTCAAATCAGGCCTACATACTCTGCTAAACTCTCGGACACCTTAGCATAGAAGTTGGCACGGACACTGGAAAATGCAAAAGACAAGTTTATTAAGACCCCATGGGGTGGTGGTACATTCCTACAGCACCCTTCGGCAATGTAAGAAGTAGCACACCGAACATCGGTGTGCGACCTCTTTTATACAGTTTAATAGCAATAAAAAGGTAGGCGGTTACAAGCTACACACTTTAGGTACATATAAGGTAATCTTTGGAACACAGCCAACGTGTGGGAGGAGTTTAGTAGTACTGGTCAGTTTGTGCTAACATTCCTAAAGAGTGACTAGTTAATGCATAGTGCGCATGTGCGCTTGACCAGTACTAAAAATAGCCTGTTGCTGGGCAAAGTAGATGACCATGGGTATCGAGAAAGGACGAAAGGGCACACTGACCACGAGGCAGTGTGTTCATAGAAAATGGTAGTCAGAAGGATTCAAAATGGCTTCCATACATTTTGGTCAAGTTAACGAAAAGACCGTGTAGCTGTGCTAAACGCTAACTCAGGAGCTGCCAAAACACGACACTTGTGCCAGCTAGTAACATACGCACTCCGCCTTTCTAGTGTTTGTTTAAGAATACCAAATTTGAACTGGATTTGTGCAGGCGAGACGTATCTTGGCAGGTTAAAGATAGCCCTCTATGAGTTAGCTATTACTATGTCCAATACTGCAGCGTCCTTCCTTTGAAGGGATTCACTCCCATATGTGAGAGTCGGCTGTAGCTTTGCATGCAGAACCTGAAGAAGAGGGTTGAGCATTAGGTTTCGGAGTTTGGCCTTTAGAGATTTTATGGTCTGGTAAGTCATAGTTCCCTTTCCTCGTAAGGAGTCCAATTGAGGTTTAAACGAGTTCTTGGAGTCCAGAATTACTCCCAAGTATTTGTAGGTGGTTACATGGTCCAACCCTTCTCCATTTATGTGCCAATTGATTTTCCTTTTTTTTGTAATTCACTGCCATGACCTTAGATGTGTTGAAATTTATTTGCAGGGCATTCCTTTCTGAAAAGGTGTGAGGTACATTTAGAAGGTGCTGGAGGCCTATTGGTGTCCGGCTTATCAGCACCAAATTGTCCGCGTACAGCAGATTGGACAGTGGAATTTTCCCTAGTTTCGGTGCGTGGCAGAGGCATTTATCGATTTCCCCTGGCAGGTCAGCAAGAAAAAGGTTGAATAAAATTGGTGCTAGCACCAACCCTGTTTTAACCCTTTTGTTGTTGGAATGGGTTCAGAGAGGTGTGTGCCTGCTCCTAGTTTAACTTTAATCCAGGTGTTTGAGTGGAGTAATATCAGCATATCTAGGAGATGTTTAGGTATTCCCGCAGTTGTCCAATTTCTGCCAGAGAGTTTGTTGCCATCCACATGGTCGAATGCAGCAGTGTAATCAATAAAGGAGAGGAATAGGGAATTGTTGGTCTCTTTTGCTGCTTCCATCAGCAGGGTCCGTGCCATGATGTTGGTTGTGGTCCCTCGACCCCTGCAGAACCCTGTTTGGTTGATCGTAATTACTGAGTTTTCAGATGCCCATGACGTCAGCTCCTCCAGTATGGTTCCTGCAAAATACTTAGCCTCCACATCTATGATGGCAATAAGCCAATAATTATTTGGATGTTTCTTATTGCCATGTTTGAAGATTGGGCTGATTATTGACCCATGCCAGGATTCAGGAAGAGTCTGGGTGTTCTTTATGTTGTTGAATATCGGTGTTAGCGCTGTGCTCTAGAATTCGGTGTCTGATTTATACAGCATCGGTGGAATGCCGTTTGGCCCAGGGGCTCCTGACGGTCTGCCCCTGGCTATTTGCCTTTTGAAGTCGGCTAGCGTGGTGGCCAAATGTCCAGAATCAATGTGGCAAGAAGAACTAGGATCAGGCATTGATTTTTCTGTTCGAGGTGGTAGCATGACTCCATTCCTTGGGTTGTGGCCGTTATATAGTGATTGTCTGATTTCCTTCTGAGCTTCTTTGCAGAGCTTTTTTGTCACCGCTTCTTCAAGGCTGTCCTCATTGTTGAAGTGCTTAAGTAGGTATTTTGTCCATACTTCCTCCGTTATGTTTGAGTTTAGGCAGAGATGGCCTGGATTCTTTATTCTTTTAATCATTTGCCAGAAACTTGAGCTGTTTTTCCGTTTTACTTCATAGTAAAGTTTTGCCCATAGCTCGTCATTTCTTTGTTTCTGTTTTTCCCATTTTTTCTGTTGTAACAGTTTTTTTGTGTTCCGTAGGATTGCTTGCAAGTCCTGGTTCTTTGAATCCTTTCGCATCTGTCTCAATGTTCAGTTTATTAACCGTTTTTGCGTTTTCATTTCCGGGGTGAATTGTAATTTGGTTGATGTTCCCTGTCCTTGGCGTAACTTGTTTGGCGGCCCTTTTAACAATTTCACACTGATGTCTAGAATAAAGTTTTGCCATACTTGTGTCAACTTTGTGGAGCTTGCCGTTTGAGTGAAAAGAGTTTTCGCTGCAAGGCTTATGGAGTCAATGTTAGAGGGATTGCACCGAAGCCGCCTTAGATTTGAAGTCACTTCAATATCAATGCCTGTGTATAGTTCAGTATCCAGAAGTGAATTGACTTTTATTGTGGCTTCTTGGGGCAGGTGGTCACTAAGGTTGCTCGTCCCTATTTTGAACGCTGTTACACTGCCAAGCATATTTAGAGATGTAAATGTGTAGTCCAGGTGTGAGGATTGCTTGTCGGAATGAAAAGTTGCGACCAGTGGATCGTCTTCCGTGAGGCACCCATTCAAGGCTCTTAAATTAAGATGTTCTAGTTGTCAAAGTAGATTTTTTGAGCAATTAGTAGATTTGTTGATTTTTGCGGAGCCCTGTCTTGGGACTCCCCATGCAGCGCTAAGTTCTTAGTTAAGCTCGTCGTCTGAATCCGAACTGATGAGAAACATGTTAACGTCTCCCGCCAGGATGATTAAATTGGAGTCCTCTTCATCCATTATTTTTTCCAAAGCTTTTATCAGTTAGTTGGCAGCTTGTCGTTTTTGTTTAGGGTGGATGTAAGTATTTATTAATATTACATCTTGAGGCTGGTTATGTAACCGGAGTGAGATCTTTGCCACCTGTATTGCGCTTGGAGGGGGTATTTGAGATTCTATTGTCATGGCCTCACCTTTTGTTGTTATAGAGGCAAAAATCATCAGACCCCCTGATCTGCGACTGAAGGTGGAGCTTTTGTTTGCTGGAAGACAACAAGATGTGAACCCTTGCAGCTCAAATGCCTTTTCCTCCCAAGTTTCTTGGAGCAGTAGCCGGTCGAATGAGCTTAAATATTCTAAAAACTCAGGGTTGTTGCTTTTGCTAGATAGGCCATTGATATTCCAAGGGCATATGCTAATTCGCCTGGTCTTTTCTAAGGGATGAACAGAGTTCTTACCCCTTTGTCGATTTGTGTGGTTGACTGTGTTGATGGTGCGTTGGATCGACTTCCAGTTCAGAAGGGTGACCGGCGAAGCGTAACCACCGTGCCTTGGTTCTTGTCCAGAGAGAATGTTTTGTGTGTCTTCGGGGTACGGTCTTGGAGAGGTGCTCCTTGCTCCTTTTAATACTGAGTTGGGATTTTTCCATGCTGGTGACTTGATGGGTGTAAGAAAGGTGTCGGATAGGGAGGTTGATTTTCGAATCTCAGATTAATCCCCCATTGTTTGAACGTTGCTTCTTCTTTAAAAAAATTCTTGGCTTTCTCAGTGAAGTTCCAGGTTGATTTAGTTGTTTCTGAGCGTTGTGGATTACTGCTTGACAGAAACTCTATTTGAAGGAGATCGGAGGAGCTTATGTTTCCTAGGCTTGTAATCGAGTGTAAAAGTCTTAGTATGTTTCCCCTGTTCAGTATGTCGTCCCTACCTCGGGACGTGTATTCTGGAGTGAAAAGGAGGATGGTCAGAGTGTTCTGGTGGTGCACTGTTGTTGGTTTTGTTGGTAGTCCCTCATGGCCAAGATCACCGGACTGAGGGGGACGGCTTGGGCTGCCTATGACTGGGCAGGTTGCGCACTTTGATCGCTATCTCTCCCGGGTTCTCTTGTGTTGTTAGTTGAACCTCTTGTTGGTTGCTGGGGTGGCTCCGGGTTACTAGTCTAGGCATTGTCCTGGGTTTCTATTGGTAGAATGTGTTTAGACTTTGTTGGGTCACTGCTATGTGCAGGTTGGGTAGATTTTGCTTGGGAAAGCCTCAGCTTACTTCTGCGAGGTCAAGGTTTCTGGGTGACTACGCCAGGTGGTTTTATCAGTGCTGCAGGCGGGGTGACAGTGGGCGATGCTGGAGGACTTTCTAGATCCTCTTGCAAGGGTAGGAGTCAAAGTTGATCCATATCTGTGACTTGACGGCAACGGGTGGTTGTTGCTAAAAATGGATTTAGCTGCATTTCTATACGAGATCTTGTGTCAGTAAGAAGCCTGTTTCTTCCTTTCCTTTTTTTTTATTTCTGCGAGTCTTGCAGGAGGCCTGGGCGCTAACTAATGCTGATTCAACTGCAATTGCCTTGTGGTTCATAAGTTAAGCTTCCTTGTCCTCTGACGCTGATGGTAGACCTTCTCTACCCTCAGGGGATGGATTGCTGGTTGCAGTCTGTTCGGCTGCTGGCCGAGTATCTAGCGTTGCTGGTATTGCAGGCAGTTCTGTGCTGAAATCTGAAGTTCGTGGAACTGCTGATTTTAGGTCGCATATCAGGTCCCCTAACATGGATGGTAGGGTTGTTAATTTATCTAAGATCGATTCGCAGGGGTATGGTGGTCGTATCGTTTGGACCACGTATGCTGCTTCTTGGCCCCTCTTTATGAGACTGTTTAGTTATGATATATTCCAGTCAATCCTGAAATAGAGTTGGCCATTGTCTGTAGGACTGCGAGCTGCAAGTCCATTTTGTGTGATTGAAATTCGAGGGCTGTGGCTGAGTCTTGCAAGGTATTTAGTATTGTTGTCCATATAGATTCTTGGAACGAATTTCAGGTATTGTTACTTTTCTCCAATTTTGGGAGATTGTTTGCTTCGTTGGGTGAATTTGCATGAGCTAGTTTAAAGTTTTAGGAAGCAACTAGTTCTTCCCATTCCTGCTTAGCTATAAAGGTCATGTAGTTGTTCATGGAATGGGAATCATTGTATGGTAGTAAAGTGCGACGCACAGAGGACATATGTGCTGCTGGTCTGCTATGTGATGATATTTGATCCCAGGTATCTACTTGAGTTGTTTGGGGTGTCTTAATTTGAGTAGGAAAGCTGGTTGTTGGATGGGAGAATTCATTTTGCGTTTTTTTCCCGTTGCTTTCCTGTTCTTTCGATGTTAATTGTTCTGTCTGTATTACTCGGATTGTCTTCGTTTGAATTGGGGACCTGCTATACAGTTGGGGAAGAAGTGAATCTTGTCCTTTTCCGCCATTGTGAATCTGAATCTTGGTTTTGGCTGGTGAATCCAGGTTTTCTAGGTGCGGTATGCTAACTTTGCTTAGGTGTGTCTCAACTCGACTGGCTGAATTCGAGTGGATCGCTATCTCCGCGGACTCAACCGCCTTCGGTGGACTCCGTAAGTTGACATTGGCAATCCTTTTTCTGGATTGTGGCAGGTCCAAGGTGTCCCTGCTTTGGCTGTTCTGGCTGTTAGCTCCTTTACCTGCTGAGTAGGTGTGTTCAGCAACTTCTCTGGTTCTAGATGATGTTAGTGTTACAGATGTTGCCTCATCGACGGAGTAGTTGTGAACCCCGGCGGGCCATGATGAATCGGATGGATTGCTTTGGGTAGGGCTGCAATCGGCTTTGCTTGATAGAAGTGGGGTTTGCAGTCCTTTAATGTTCCCAGTCTTGGAATAAATGGCTGTTCCAGGGTCTTTTGGGAAGGAAATCTTTGTATATATCTTGGGTTGGTGGGTGCATATCTTTTTCCTCACTGGCATTCCTTCAATGGTTATATGGTCGTTTGGGTCCTTTGATGATGGTTTTGGTGTAGAAGGTGATAATGGCTGTGGAATTAGCTGTGATGTCTTAGGTGAAGTCAGCGGTCTCGGTGACTGCTGATGAGCCATTGTTGGACTTGAGGTGGAGGCATTTGCCATCAGTGATACGTTGTCCTTTTTATTTTCGTTTTCAATTGATATTACAGTTGGAATTGAAATTGAATTTGGAGTTGCAGTTGAAGTTGAGGTTGCCATTATGGGTCCTTCTTTATGTATTATATGAACATTAGGATTTACTTCCTGAGAATTGGCTAAATGTGATGACATTGCTGGCTCAAGTTTCCTTTTCCTCGAGTTGGACTTAAAGTTGGATTTTGGTTTAAGTAGGGGTTGCCTAACTCTGCCGGATCTCATAGCTCCTGTGTATTGTTTTTATGGATGTGCTTTTTTTTATTTTTTATAATTAAGTTAAGTGTGTTTGATTCAGTGTTTGAGGCTTGAGGAACCTCCCCTCTGCAAGACCCCCACTTGACAGGGTCTAGCCCGGGGTTTCTCCCTTGACAGAGTCTAGCTTGGGGCTTCTTGCTTAGCCGGACTAGAACCCAGATCTTTGGTCCTTTGATATGGGACCTTGAGTATTAATAATATAATTGGTGTTGATATTGGCAATGTGGTTGCTGTTTGAACCTCAGTGCTTCATTTGGAGTTTGATAAGGTCTTGATCTCGCCCTGATCTGCCCTCTTGGGGAGGCCACTAAGATGAAACAAAGATTGGAGAAGTTGACAGACTGAGGATATAGGAATTATGACTGGCCACCCCAGTCTGGCGTGGCAGAAACACAGTCTCAGCCTCAATCTCAGTCCGGGGGTATTGGGAGGGGCTGGGATGCACAAAAGGCTCTGGGAGGCACTGGAAGGCAGTTGGGGGGGGGCGCTGGGAGGCAGGCACGGTGAGCGGTGTGGTAGCTAGGGTGTTTTGAGAGAGCAGGGGCGGGAGGCCTGGCATGCTGCCAAGAGGGCAGCTGTTACAGCGTGCTCGGTTGGCTTTAAGTTCTCGCACTCCCACGCCCTTTTTACCTCTTGCCTCCAATTTACTGCCTCGACGTGTGCCTGTCTCCAATGCGGACTCCAGTGCTGGCTCCAATGCTCTCTGTGGGTCGAGGGCAACCAGCGCCACCTCTGCGCTATCTCTGTTCTCAGCTACCTGCTACAATGTAGTTTTTGGTGTGAGCTTTTTGGGGGTAGCTCTTGCTCACTTGCATCCTTGTCTTTTGTCTTTCTGTTCTTGGTGTGGATCCACACTCTGCCCTCTGCCGCGTTTTTCCTGGTAATGTTTTTTTATTCTCTGCGATTCTTGCGATACTTGTGGGCAGGCAGGAGGGTGGGCAGGCAGGCAGCGGGCAAGCAGGCTCGTGTCGCAGACTGAGCTGTATGTAGGTAGTCCTCAGGTGGTCAGGTGAAGGAGAGCTGAGTAAAGGATGAGGTGGAGGGCCCAGCCGCTTTTCTGTGTCCCCTGGCCCCCCAGCCCCTGAACTTGGATGACCTTGGCAACTGATGACAGCCGTGACGGCATTCTCTGCGGCGTTTTCCGTGCTCAACCTCTCCTCTGCTCTGCTCTGAACTTGCTTACCACTCTCTGCTCTCCGGCCTCCGGCTCCTGCTCGGCTAGAGCGGGACTTCGAGGCGGGCGCAGGACAATGCAGGCGGGAGATGGGCTGCGGCAGAAAAGCATCTTCCTTTGTGTGGGCCAGACGCTGGCGATACCTCCGGCTGCTGGCACCGAGCGAGGTCCTGTGCGTGGAGCTACGGCATTCTTTCCTCGGCTCAGCTCAGCTCCTGCTCCTGCTCCTGCTGGGTGCTGGACGCTGGGGAGTGGATGCACCGAAATCACAAACTGGAGTCATTGCCGGGATAGCAAAACCTGTGAAATCATTAATGTTGTGGAGGGATTTGTAAGCGTGGGTGAGTAGTTTGATGGTTACTCTCTTCTCAACGGGGAGCCAGTCTTGTGGGTGCTGGGTCATGTACTTGTGTCGAGGGGTTCAGAGGATGAGTCTGGCTGCGGTGTTTTGGATGGTTTGGAGCTTTTGTAGTAGGGTTCTGTTTATTGCAGAGTAGAGGGCATTGCCGTAGTTCAGTCTGCTGGTTACAAGTGTATGGGTGACGGTCTTTCTACTTTCGGGGGGATCCACTTGAAGGTCTTGTGGAGTATGCGGAGGGAGTTGAAGCAGGTGGAGGTACGGCATTGATCTGGCGGGTCATGGAGAGGAAGGGGTCTCTGATGATGCAGAGGTTACGGGTATTGTCTGATTGAGTGGGTGGGTTTCCGAGGACGGGAGGCCACCAGGTGTTGTCCCAGGCGGTCGAGGAGGGTCAAAGGACAAGGACCTCTGTCTTCTCCGAGCTGAGCTTCAGGCAGTTGATGTTCATCCAGGCCTCGACGTCCTTCATGTCTTCCTGGAAGCAGAGTCTGGTTTCTTAGGGGTTCTTCATGAGGGAGAGGATGAGCTGGGTGTCGGTGGCATAGGATACTATGCTGAGTCCATGCTGTCTGATGATGGCGACGAGGGGGGCCATGTAGATGTTGAAGAGCATAGATAGGGGTCATGGAGGAGGGTGGTGATGAGGTGTTCCTCTGTGATCTTACTCCAGTGCCTTTGTGGCAGGCACGGGCAGGGTTTGGGTGCAGTGGTGGTGTTGAAGTTTAGGTACACACAGTGGTGGTCTGCCCAGAGGGGCTGTGTGGCGTGGCTGAAGTGGATGTTTGTCCCTTCTGCGAAGATGGGGTGGGGGTGGTGACGACCTGTTTCAGTCCGAGGTTGGCAAGGTTGGCAAGGAATGAGGTGGAATCAAAGTCGCTGCGGTTGTCGAGGTGGAAGTTCAGGTTTCCGATGAGCATGTAGTCCTTGTAGGCGATGGCGTGGGGTGCAACGAGTTTGGCAATGGTGGTGGCGGAAGAGGCACGAGGCCCGGGCGGTCTGTAGACAAGGGTCCCGCGCAGCGTGAGCACAGTTCTGGGGCTGGTCTGGAAGTGGAGGTGCTCTGTGTTGGAGAGGGGGGGCGCTCGTGCTGGAGATGGAGAGTCAGAGGGAGCTCTTGTGCGTGTTGGCGAGTCCTCCTCCTGGGCGGTGGGGGAGGTCCTTACTCTGGATTTTGTATCCGTCGGGGATGGCAGTGGCGATGTCAGTGGCAGATGAGGCATTGGTCAATGTTTCCGTGAAGAAGGCGACGTCTGGCGAGAGGGTGTTGAGCAGGTCCCAGATCTCTATGGCGTGTCTCTGTATGGAGCGCAGTTAGTGTAAGAGTTAGCGTTAGAGAGTTGGTGTAAGAGTTAGGGCTAGATAGTTAGTGCAAGAGGTAGGGTTAGATAGTTAGTGTAAGTTAGCATTATACAGTGTAAGAGTTAGGGTATATAGTTAGTGTAAGAGTTAGTGTTTGAAATATTCTAAAATGATAATTTGGAACCTGAGAGCAATATTCTATGTGAGGCCCGGAGGCTCAGATTATGCTTCACTCTTTTTTTTTTTACAGAATTTTCACAGCTGCCAATCATAATTAGGGCTCCCGGTTTTCCAGTTAAACTGGTTTTTACATATAAATACAGACCGAAAACAAGTTTTCCTTTATCTGTATCTATATATAAAAACGGAAAAATACTAGTACATTTTGCGGCGCTGCCATGCAGCAGCAGACCAGCCGACAGTAACAATGCTTTTGTTGATGCTCCGCTTCGCCCCTCGAGTTAGGTCTTCATTGACGTCAGTAAAATCACACCCCCAACCATCTGGTGTCTCCCCCTCCTTAGAGCGTTAAGAGGTGTCATCCCGGGCTGAGACAGCTTCCCGGGCACACACAGCTGCACCCAAGCACTTCACAGGTCTTTGAAGGACCAATTACTTGTTAATAAGGCTTTGTTGTTTTTACGCCCCTTCTTAGAGCCCCTGCCTCTTCACTCTGCCGACTGTCTGGGAGCACAATGATCGAAAGGAAATTAAGAGACAGGAAGACACCAAAAGATTACCTGTAAAAGAGCAAGACAGACAATAAGTAGGAGACTGAGTGCTGCTTTCATTACTACGGCCAGCCAAGCTGCTGTCGTATATTTTCGAGTAATTGATCTTTCTTGTCCAGCCACTTCAATTTTCATTTGATTACGAGAACAAAAATGGATAAATATTAAACCAAAAAAAGTGTTTAAATGCATGAGATGAGGTGACAACACTTCGATGGCGTACCTGCACAATTTGATTTATAGCAGACGAGAGACGGGTTCAGAGGTCACCAGATGAAATGAAATGAAATGAAATGGGGTTTTATAGAGCGCACTTCTACCCTAAGGCCTCGTAGCGCTTAGGACGGGTGGGAGGAGACAGCCATCAGACTGTGAAGTTAGTGGAAAAGGAAGGTTTTCAAAAGTTTGCGAAACTTAAGTAGGTCTGGTTTGCTACGTAGGGTAAGGGGCAAGGAGTTCCAGCGGGAGGAGGCTTTCCATGAGAAAGAACGTCCACCCCATCTAGCTCGATTAATTTTCCGAGTTACTGCCAGGAAGGTGGTACTGGAGCGTAGATTTCTTGGGGGGTGGTAGGTGGTGACTAAGGAGCAGATCATTGCAGGGCCTGCGTGTGACATAGCTTTATGGGCTATGCACATCGCCTTGAATTGGATCCTGGCCTGTATAGGCAGCCAATGGAGTTTTTTCAAGGCAGCTGACCCTGAGTGTCTCCGAGGCAGTCCCAGCAATAAGCGTGCTGCAGAATTCTGAGTTACCTGAAGTTTTTTGATGGAGCTCACCGGATGAACTGCCTTTTTCTGCTATCCAATAAATGCCTTTCTTTTCCAATCTATTAAAAGACAGTTTAACAAGTCGAGCTGTGCCGTGGCAGGCTCAAGTAGCTCTTTTTGTTTTTGCATTTTGGAACTCGTAGTTAGCTTTCTAATTAGCGGCACACCAGAATATATGGGACATCCTCAAATGTTTGGATTGCTTCGGTGATGTAGCTAATTGGTACCACACTTTTCTGGTATTAGTTATTCATCCAGTGCAGGTACACAACGTAATGCAAAACAGAGAATGAGACAGTCGTTATGTATGTCTTAGCAGAGCATCATTGCAAAGCAGGAACACGTGAACCATCTCCGCCAGACACTGGTGGCAAGAAGTCGAAGCAAAGAGATCGGGAACAGGATTAACAATTCAGTTCCAGTGAGAGATCGAATTTCCATAAGGACTGCAAACTTTCAAGAACTTTAAAATACACGTCCTCCCAAAACTCTACTGTGTGCAATAACGAGCCTGGTATGCTGAGTGGAACTAAGAGAAAAGTGTCCCGAGCTGACAGTGGAAAACATGCCAGTTTACTGAAGAATTAGCCCCCCCCTTGAAAATACAACCAATAAATACATAACTAAATAAAGCAAGACAGAGTGGTCGCAGTGGCCAGATTGGTTTTATTTACACTCAACACCTTACAGAGTTTGCCAGTGAAGCGCTACATTTGTTTTCATGTCGTTTGCTTTTCAAGCAAAAACACTAATTGGTTTCTGAATAATTAGTGTAAAAGCGTTAAGTTGTATTTCCTATGAGTGTTTGCTTTTTTCCAGTATGTTGTAACTTTTTTTTCAGGCAGCATATTACTGTAGTCTAGTGCATAAGTTGAATTGAATTGCTTCCAGGTGTTTATAGCGGGGCACAATTGGGCTCTAGCTGAAGGCAGTGTAAGTTTCTCTTAGTGGGGCAGTATGGTGTTCAGTGGGGAAGAGGATGTGGCACCCTGCGGATGACAGAAACTGCAAGGCTCTGAGACAAATGGCTTGTCATAGCACTTTTAAGCATATTTAGGACATTCTGCAAATGGCAAAGTCTTCAGATGAATGTATAGTGTTGACCAATAACAACCGAGCGCGTGTGCGCATTGTCAATTTAAATAAATGTGGAAAAATACTAGCCGTAGAGTCATCTTTTGCTTGTGGCAAAAATAAATGTGGATAAATAAAGAAAAAATGCCCCCCCAAAAAATATGGATAAATACAGACACCAATGGCAAAACAATGAATACCATAAAATCGGGAGCCCTAATCATAATGCAGTAATCTCAAAAGCCAGATTTATATACTATATATTAGTAACTACAGCCTACCAATCACTGCCCTTTATTCTCCTCAAATATGGCCAGCACCATCTTGACTGCCTCTTTTTTGCTGCTCAGCAGCCAAAATGAATGCGGAAGTATTTGATTGCAGAAGTAACTGTAGGAATGTGGCTTTTTTCTGTCACCCCGAGTGGGATGGGTATGCTCAGACATGAGTCCCATGCTCTCCACACCACTGGAGTCAAGCTATCCAGGCTGATGAAGGCTGATAGCCAGACACCGGTCCTTGGATGCTTGATTCCGGTCCAGGAAAGACATGGCTTGGCAGTTCGGGCTGGACTGTTCCCATGTGGCACAGGGTCAAGACTGATTTGCATATGGCCATGTCTGACCTGGGGTGGTGTGGAGTGCAAAAAAACGATGGATTTAGGCCCAGATCTCTGTACTGGGGTGAATGTATGACATTGTTCTGCATTCTGTCCATCAATTGTTGTTTTTGCATTTGTCACCCCGAGTGGGCTGGGTATGCTCAGACGTGAGTCCCAGGCTCTCCACACCACTGGAGTCAAGCTATCCAGGCTGATGAAGGCTGATAGCCAGAAACCGGTCCTTGGATGCTTGATTCCGGTCCAGGAAAGACATGGCTTGGCAGTTCGGGCTGGACTGTTCCCATGTGGCACAGGGTCAAGACTGATTTGCATATGGCCATGTCTGACCTGGGGTGGTGTGGAGTGCAAAAAAACGATGGATTTAGGCCCAGATCTCTGTACTGGGGTGAATGTATGACATTGTTCTGCATTCTGTCCATCAATTGTTGTTTTTGCATTTGTCACCCCGAGTGGGATGGGTATGCTAAGACGTGAGTCCCATGCTCTCCACACCACTGGAGTCAAGCTATCCAGGCTGATGAAGGCTGATAGCCAGAAACCGGTCCTTGGATGCTTGATTCCGGTCCAGGAAAGACATGGCTTGGCAGTTCGGGCTGGACTGTTCCCATGAGGCACAGGGTCAAGACTGATTTGCATATGGCCATGTCTGACCTGGGGTGGTGTGGAGTGCACAAAAACGATGGATTTAGGCCCAGATCTCTGTACTGGGGTGAATGTATGACATTGTTCTGCATTCTGTCCATCAATTGTTGTTTTTGCATTTGTCACCCCGAGTGGGATGGGTATGCTCAGACGTGAGCCCCATGCTCTCCACACCACTGGAGTCAAGCTATCCAGGCTGATGAAGGCTGATTGCCAGAAACCGGTCCTTGGATTCTTGATTCCGGTCCAGGAAAGACATGGCTTGGTAGTTCGGGCTGGACTGTTCTCATGAGGCACAGGGTCAAGACTGATTTGCATATGGCCATGTCTGACCTGGGGTGGAGTGGAGTGCAAAAAAACTATGGATTTAGGCCCAGATCTCTGTACTGGGGTGAATGTATGACATTGTTCTGCATTCTGTCCATTATTGTTGTTTTTGCTTTTTTTGACATCAGATCCTGATGACCTGAAAGAAGAAGACGGTTGTGAAGATTCACAAGAAGGAAAAGGAGCCACTAACTGACCTGGTGCCAACCGGATTGCTGTCCTTGACGACTGCGACAAAGACCACTTGTCCTGCAGCTGCCATGTCTCCAGAAGCCTGGGAGAACTTCCAGCACTACACCCACGAATCAGGATCGCCCATGGAGCAGCACAGCTGCTTCCCTGCATCCTGCAGGCATCCTTCAGGACTGAGATAACTCCAGACACCAAAAACCCAACACAACACTTGCATGCACCGTTGGCGAAGAGGCCCAAAGGTGTCCCGGAGCATCATAAGAGCCGAGTCCACCTGCTGATTTAGCCTGACTGGCCTCCCAGTCCAAACCTGCAGCCTTTGTTCAACCAGACCGATCCCCGTAGATTAACATTGGGCACCAGATGCTGAATTGCACCACTGCACCCGGCCGCCCTAGTGCCCCTGAGGGTGACCTGTTGATGCTGCCTTGGACCTTGCCCCATACTCACCTTACGTCCAAGAGAGTGATCAGGTGAGTCGCTGTAAAGAACTTGTATGCAGTATTTGGTTTTCCTCCATAGGATAGCATTGACGCTTATGAAAATTGCACTGTTACCTGATCGTATTGATTCTGGTGCCTAGATATATATATCAAGGGTTATATATCACCTTATTGGGTCGTGTGTACCATTTATTGACTCTGTGCGTGTATCGCAGATGTCTGACACTCCTCTCTGATAAGCCTAAAGCTGTTCGACCTCACTACTCCGTAGAAGAGCAACTTGAGATTGCTAAAGCAAACCCCGTCCACTCATGACTCAATGCACAGTATACCTCTTTTTGGTATACTATATAAAGAGCCAGTTTCCTACAGTTATCATTCATATATCTGGTTGTGGTGATATCTTCTTATATAAGCTATGTACGGTGTATTTGCTTCTTGGTTGATTCTTTTATTTGATTGTTAATGTAATTGAAAGAGAAGCTTCTATACTTGTCTGCCGAGTGATGCAATCGGTGGGCAATTGCCACAGCGTTTTCATCTGTGGAGCAGTTGATTTGGGTCAGACTGTACCCTCTCTGATCGGAGGAGCGCAGTCTTCTACTGCCTGCTTTGATGCACGCGCCCTAGTGTGCCCACTCTGCTTTGCACGAGCGATAAGCCCATGGCCGAGCTGTGATAATTAGACCAACAAGACACGTTAAATATCACCTCATACACTGATCGAGGAACACTGAGGGCCTCATTTACCAAGAATTGGCATACAGCAGCATTGCAAGTCTTTTTTGGTGCACTGCTCTGCACCAATCGAAAGGGCATGAGTGCACCATACAGGACACAGTGCATTACTGGCCTTTCAGGTGCACATTTTGCAGCCGAGCGCCAACACAGACACCCTTGCACCATGGTGCACTGGGGTCTATGTCTGCTGAAGAACGTGGCTCAAATGGAAAGAGGAATAAAAGAGGAGAAATGAAAACATTTCTCCTCATTATGCCGCTTTGGGGAGGTGTAAGTTTTGGCACTGCCCCAGTGTTGGACTTGGCCCTTTGCCCAGAAATTTTTTGCTTTTCGCTTCCCCGAATCCAGGATATCCCCCCATTGTAACAAAGTTGTATAGGCCCTGTGAGGTTGAAATGCCCTGGGTAATGTTAAAATCAATGCTAGGTGAAGGTGCTCTCTACCTTCAACATGGCTGCTGTAGGCCCCTGTTACTGCAGCGTGGTCTTGTTAAGGCGCATTCTAGTTGCCAGGAGCTGGCTGAGTCCCCATACATTGTTGCCATTCCAGCCTGCCTCGCTTGCCCACAGTTTGAGTAGGGAAGCTCCTGGCACCTTCTAGAATAGGGACGGAGCCTAGTTTTGCCGCCTTAGAGGGTGGCCACCTGACCTGGGCCTATAAAAGGAAAGGGAGGGAAACTTTCCAGTCAGTTGGGGCATCACTGACCTGGGGGACCAACGCAGGAGATTTAGGCGGTAGGGCCTAGTCAGGGGCCTATGCCACCGGGAGTGACAGGGCTTAGGTGCTGCCTTCCAAGTTGAGTGAGGTACCCTGAGCTAGCCCACTGATTTGGCCCGGCGGGAGGGGAACCCAGGGACCATCTACAGTGACCTGCTGAGAAATCCTGTAAGCAGCCCTCAACTCAACCCCCCCTCCAAGAAACCAAGCAACTATCTACAAAGGGCGCAAGATCCATCTAGCGCCAAGAAGAAACCTAGAGACCACCAGACTACTTGGGGACCAACCAGGTATTGGCGCTGTGTCACCCCCTGCGCTTCCTGACGCCACCTGGGTCCCCTTTGCTGATCTGCCACTGTCGTGTGGCCTGTCCTGTTTGAACTGTGATTTGCCTCCAACTTAAATAAACTACCTGTGAAGCGCTATTAAAGAAGCTGCCCAGCGCTGTAGCCTGTTAACCTGTTGATTGCCCAGGTGCTATCTCTACCAGGCGCTGGCCTCTCCAGACCTGCGGTGCCTCCCCACAGCGCTTTATTATTGCCCCCGGCTGGGTACTGGGCCGCGTTGTGTCACGTGAACTGCTGTTGCCCCTGAAGCACCGTGTCCTCCAAGCGCTGGTGTCAGGACTGCCGGGAGGGGCTGTGAAGCCTAACGTCCCCAGCGCTGTGGCCCAAGGCGCTATAGCCTCCCAGGAGCTCTCCGGCCTGAAGCGCCGTGACCCCCGCAAGAGCACAACTCACCGCCGCTGCTGCTCCGTATTGGGCTGTGCTGGGCCCTGAAGTTGTCCTGCCTTGTTCGGGATCTCCCTAACGCGGCCCCCAGAGTCTGAGGAGGGCCGCTGAGGATTACCGTGAGGCTGCACAAGGCCTTTGAGGCCAAAGAATAACCCCATCACGTGACGGGGGACGCCAGCCGCGTCACCGGCCGCGCCCCCGTCATTGAGGCCTACTGCTGGGGGAGGCGGGGCCGCCCGAGGGCCGCGCTGCCATTGGCGGCCTCAGGCGCGCCTCCCCTCAACCTCCGGTGATTGTTTCTTGGGCCCGAGCCTGCCGCCCACGCTGTGTCCCCGACCGGTCCTGAGGCCTGAGGAGCCGGGACCGGTTCCAGTGCAGCGTGGGGCCTGACGGGGGGGGCTCAGGAATGGGTAAGAGCCCTCCCTCGTAACTGACACCACCGGAGGGCTCAAGAAGGAGAATAGGAGCCCTCCCCCTACCGAAAACCTCCGCAAGGGCCCTGGAAAGGCCGAAGAGAGAAGGTAACCCCGGGGAGGAGGGAGGGAGGCCCTGAGTTCACCCCTCCCCTGGGGGAACACTGTTGTTGGGCCCCGTTGGCCTGGAATGACGCTGAAGTCCCTCTGAACTGGGCAAGAGCCCTGTAAGCCATTTGGGGGCCAAAATTCTAATAAAGTTAACCCCACGTTGGGGGACTGGTTGTGCTAACCTGCCCCTAGGCAGGTCCTCATAGAGTACCGCTGTTGTGCTGGTTTATTGGTCCCCTGGCCCAAAGTTTTACATGCTTAATGTGGCTAATGGAATGGTTACCCCCGCTGAATAAGCCAGCTTAAGGCGCTGTCTACTCCTGATTTAAGGAAATGTGCTTATTCCTGGCTGATTTTCTCTTTTAATGGCCTGTTTATTCTTGGGGGATGGAATGTTGGTTTACCCCCAATGAGATGTTTATCTTTGCATAAGGAAATGGTGTTCAGGTGCACTGGAAGATTTTACTAAGGCTCAATGAAATGTTCTATGCCTGCATAAGGGGTTACATTCCTGCCACAGGAGATGCTAAATGAAAGTCTACGGTTACCTCCTGAGTTGCTCATATAATGAAATGGTCATGAGCGCCTAATGCATGTTTAGTGCTGAGGAATGAGAGGGTGGGTCTTACCTGCTAAAGTGGTTATCCCTATTCATTGAAATACTTATTCCCGACTAAGGAAATGTTAACTAACTGCCTACAGGTTTATAATGACAGGGTTGCTTTACCTAATGTGATGTTGCCTGACCTCTAATGTCTTGGGTCTTCCTGAGTGCATATAAAAAGGTTTATTCTTACGTAAGGAAGTGTTCACCTTTACCCGATGATAGGCTTATCCCAGTCTAATGACCTGGTTCTACAACAGGGTTGTTTATCCCTGCCTAATGCCATGATTAGTGTGGCCTGATGACATGTTTATTCTAAATGAAATGTTTACTCCTACTTAGTGCTGCATCTCCTGACTGCTTACAGTTACATGAGGCACTGGTTATCACTGAGTGAGGAAACACTTATTCCCCTGAATGAAATGCTTTCCTGAAAGCCTACAGTTACCTACTGAAATGTTTAGTGCTAAGTTATGAAATGCTAATCCTTCTATGAAATGTTTATTGCGACATGCTATATTGATTATTGAACTGCTCCCTTTACTCCCCTCTGATGAAATGAATTGATACTGTGATATTTGATTACCCTGAACCTTTATCTGAGATAAAAGTTTATCGTTTTAATCAAAACTCACTGGAGTGGCGTCAGTCATTGCGTGCATTTTATTGTCTCAGTGGTTGTGTGTGCTGTGTAGTGACTTAACACCTAAGCTTTCGGGTGCCTACCTGCTCGTGCCAGGCTACCCCCGGGGAACTGGTGACCCCAGTTCCTACACCCAGGTTTACTGGAGTGTCTAAATCTTGGGCGGTGTCAAAATAAATGGGTGTTTCGTGGGACCACCCATATCAACACCCATGGAATGCCTCCTTGATGCATAGTAAGCCAACGCAGCGCTTTGCGCTGCCTAGCCTTATTCCATATCCATGAAGCGTTTTGCGTCGCCTTGTAGATATGATTCAGAGGCCTGCACCACATGAGCTTTAAAAGAAAAGTGACGCTCCAGCTGGGCAGGCCGCTTGTAAATGAGGCCAGAGTTTGCACCAGCAAGATCAAAACTATTTGCCTACAGAGAGTAGCTGACAAGTACCAGGGTACTCGGCCCCTGATGCCCTTACCACTGAGAAGGACTACAATAATTCCATTAAGGGGGACCGCCCAGAGCAAGACATCCCTCCATGCTTATTTTTCCAGGTATAGATCATTCCATGTCAAACAACGTTTGGGTGGGGGGAAAAGTGAGATATTTCTTTAACAACTGGGACATGTCTCAAGACACCTGGATACTAGACAAGGTAACAGGCTTCAAGCTGGAGCTTTACAGCTCTTCAGCTGAGTGACGTTTATTCAACGAATGCATCGTTCCAGGTTAGACGTAGAAGGTAATCCCATCTAGGACCCGGATATTGTGGTTGAACTGTTTGAAACTGAGCATACTCAAAGAGGAGGCAGTAAGATGGTGCTGGCCAAACCTGAGCATAATGGGCATTGATTTGTGGACTGTGGTTACTGACATCATGGGAAATTTCGTTTTTAAGTTTACTGTTGATTGTTTGCTGTGCAAATTCAGTAATAGAAAAAGAAGCATTATTCCCACCAATATGTGCTAAATAACATTTTAAATTCCTGACGTGATAGCTCCAAAACATTTTCTCTCAACACTTATATACAGAGACATACACATTAGGTCTGGGCGGTGAACTCAGCTCCGTTGGTAGACTTTGTGGAGTTTTTGCACTCCTCAGACACTCGGAGTTCAGAAAAACTTTTCCTTGCTTGTGCTCACCAACGTTAAATTGGCGAGCGTGAGTAAGGAAAATCCAGCACTGGACTATCTCCCAGCGAGATTTCTCAACGCGGCTGCCCGGGGATGGGCACTAGCACACGCGTTGAGAAACCTTCCATTCGCGTTGAGGAAGCTGCCGCTCTAGTAGAACTTCTATTCAAGTTCAAGTTCAAGTTCAAGTTTAACATTTGTATAGCGCACTACTCACCCAGAGGGTCTCAAGGCGCTTGATGGAGGGGGGGGCTTTACTTATCGAATATCCAAGTTTTTAGTTGTTTTCTGAAGGAGAGGTGGTTCTGTGTAAGGCGGAGGTGGGTGGGGAGAGAATTCCAGGTTTTGGCAGCTAAGTAGGAGAATGATCTTCCCCCCATGGTGGATCTATGGATGTGTGGAATTGCGGCGAGGGCGGAAAGATGCAGTTCCCTCTTGCACTGTGCATGGTGCTGTTCGCACTGATTTTACTGCGCGGGACAAACATCTGTCGCCAAAAAATAACTGTGTTTTAGTAAATGAATTTTGAGTCTAATATGCTAGTAACTTGTACTTTTAGACCCTATGTAAGCAGAATAAAATTTTATGTCTGGCTGATATGCCGTAAATGTGCCAACGCAGCTGTAACAATCTTGTGACCCGCTGGCTTGCTCTTGACAATAATCCAGTATCACAGCTTTAGCTGAGGCCCCCAATTCCTAGTCTCATCATTCACTTAGCACCCAGGGCGTCTCATCATTGCACACACATACATGCCACCATTGCTACTTAGTTCATTCCTAGAGATCCACATGTCACTGCAGATCTAGGGCTTGCTACCAGCCACAGCAAGCTCCAGCACTTGCCCAAATAGGATAGGATAGGATATAGGTTTATAGAGCGCCCAATTGCCATGGCGTCTTGGCGCTAGTGTAAGTAGAAAGGAAGTATGGCCTGTGTTACCAGGGGACTATGTGGAAGTGAACAGCCATGTTTTCAAGTCCTTCCTAAAGACCTGCTGATTAGATTGAAATTTCATGGCCATAGGCATTTTGTTCCATAACTTTGCTGCACAACTTGATAAAGTCCTGCCATCCCATCTTGCCCGTCTGATCTTAGCAATCTTGTTAAGCGCCCAAATTAGCAGATCTAAGGGTACTTGGGGGGGTATAAGGTAGGATTTTTTTGGGGATATCCTCAGCACCTCCACCATAAAGTGCTTTGTGCACCAGGCATAAGGCCTTAACTTCCACCCGCTGCTGGATGGGAAGCCAGTGCAGTGACTTAATTCCTGCCGAGGTTGATTGTCCTTTAGGATAGTTCAGAAGTAATCTTGCTGCAGTATTCTGTAGAGACTGCAGTTTTCTCAGCTGGGTCTTATCAATGCCCCAAAAAAGGGCATTGCAATAGTCCAGTTTAGACAAGAAGAGCGCCACCACAACCGTCTTTTGCTATTCTTGTGAGAGAAAAGGGAAGATTTTTCTCAAGGTTTTTAGTAAAAAGAAGCAGGAGGAAGTGAGACTGTTTACGTGGGCAGAAAAATTAAACTGGTCATCGAAGATGACTAGGATGTTCCTGACCTTGGGGACAGGACATGGGCATTCCCCGGCCAGAACTGGCCACTAGGAGTAATTCCACAGGCACTGGCCAGGGCCAAACTCTATCACCTCTGTTTTTTCAGTGTTCATTTTCAGGAAACTATGGTTCATCTAGGTCATGATCTCAGTGAGACAAGCATGAAACCTGGCGGCTGTGGCCTCAGGCTGATTGAAAATAGAGATAACAAGCTGAGAATCATCAGCATATGAGACCAGGGCAAATCCATGCCTCCTGATAAGTCTGGCCCAAGGAGAGACGTAGATGTTAAACATTGTCGGGGATAGGGGTGGCAACATGGGCACTGGTATCTCAGTGACCCCAGAGCAGCCTCGCACCAGGCATCTGTCTGTCCCTTGCTTCATGGTCACTGATGACTATGGGTGGATCTTGTGGGGGACACACAACATTCACCAGGATCATTCAAGACTTCATACACTAGTGCTGTTGCTTCCATATAATAGTTTGGAGGCACACCTTGTGTGTTCACAGATGGCACAGTGTCCAGAGTAATCAGACTATTTTAAGACAACCAATACGCTCAGTGAAGGAAAAGGTCCAAGGGACAAAGGTGTTCCCAAAGCAATTAAACTATTAAACTTCAAAAGTTGACTTCTGAGACATCAACAGTGCAAATTGTTCTTGTAACGCTTGCACTACTCTAATAAGCACAGTGATGGAGCGAACTACACACTGAAATGCCTCACATCTGAGGGGCTGGTGGTGGAAGGGCTGCAGGGGGGGGGATGTAAGTTCCTCCCCACCGTCTTCCGTTACAGACTAATCACCAAGATAGAAAACAGACACTCTGAACCTACTGATGAGTTTGAAGTATCTCCAGTCTCATCACCACATGGAACAGGCAGGCAGATTGGTTTATTAGCATTGTTTTATTGCCTAGGCCTTTACCCCTTTTGGTCCGAGGTGGAATCTGAGCTCACACAGACCTTGGGTCGGCAGGTTCCACACGATCCCTTACGTCTTCTCCTGGGTGTATTTGAAGGTTTGGACCGCTCTATAGCGGACAAACATTTTCTGGGAACGGCGGTCGCTGTGGCTAAATGAGATATTGCAGCGGCCTGGGCCCAGCCCAAACCCCCTACCCTGTGAAATTCGCACCAGGGAGTGGATTGGTGCATGGCACAGGAGGAACATGGTTGTCCCACGGGCTGCCATAGGGTTTGGGGCAAATGGATGAACCTACTGTTTTAAATTGTCAGTTTTGGCTGTTCCATGTAACGGGGTGCTGCTTTCCAGCTTGGGTGGCTTGCATAAATACTCCTACCCACACAGTGGGGGTTTTTACTGTTTGTTGGAGATGGAATTGGCTTTACTGTGTAAGATGTATGCTGTCTTTTTTTTTCCTTTTCAAAAAAGATAATAAAATTGATTATTAAACAAAAGGAACATTCTCACCAGAATAAACCATCTCCAAACATTGTGAAATGTGTCACAGTCTCGGCAGTTGAAACTGCAGAATTATATGGTTGGTGCCACCTTTGCAAGGTGTTAGAATCTAGACAGCCATGAATCCTCTTTTGTTCTCTCAGCCTGGATGGGTTGTACAGAATATTTACATAGCCGGTCTGAAGATACTGATAGGGAGTAGAAGTTCCTGCTTTAGTGATGAAAGGAGTTTATATTTTTTGTCCTCAAGTGGTTTTTGATTCCTATTTCTTCTCCTAGTTTCTTTTTCCTATGTGCTCAGGTCTTTCAATATTTTTTTGTTGAATCCCAGAAGTTATGTATATCAGGATAGTTTATGATCCACACTTGGTAACATGTCCTCAATACTGCACATATTTCATGAGAGTCTGACAGGTTTAATTCGCAGTGAATCAGCCTCTGTGAAGGTTGTTGCTTGGTGAAGTGACGTTAGTGACGTTGAAGAACCTACATTCTGTTTGGAGACGCTGCAAATGTTAGAGTTTGTCCTTTAACTCAAAGCTCTTTTGACATTCAGAGGAAAGGGAGGATCTCAGCCCGGAAGGATTGTTAGATGTCATAAGGGGTCTAACTTTAGCTGTAGATTCTTAGATGATGTAAAAGATCAGATTTCTTTTTTTAAATGAAGGTTTTTTGGCAGTGCTTCGAGAAGGATTCCATCTTGTATGTGTTACTTGAGGTTGCTGAGCACCACCTTTTGTTTACAGCAGTTTCCATATCCCGTGCGGCGTCATGGCCGTCACCTGTGTGCTCTTTGATGGCGTACAAGGCTTGTCTTAACAAAGCTCTTGCTACACACAGTGCAGTGATAAAGCCTCTGGCCTGTGTACGGTTTGATGTCGTACAAGGGTCGCCTTCCGAGAAAACCTCTTGGAACACACAGTGCAGTGATAAGGCCCCTCTCCTGTGTGTATGCTTTGATGGCGTACAAGGGCTGCCTTAAGAGTAAAGCCCTTGGAACACACAGTGCAGTGATAAGGCCTCTCTCCTGTGTGTACGCTTTGATGTTGTACAAGGGTCGCCTTTCGAGAAAACCTCTTGGAACACACAGTGCAGTGATAAGGCCTCTCTCCGGTGTGTGTTCTTCGATGCAGTACAAGGTGTGCCTTCCGAGAAAAGGGTTTGGAACACACAGTGCAGTGATAAGGCCTCTCTCCTGTGTGAGTTCTTTGATGCCGTACAAGGGTCGCCTTCTGAGAAAAGGGTTTAGAACACACAGTGCAGTGATAAGGCTTCTCTCCTGTGTGTACGCTTTGATGTTGTAGAAGATTTCCCTTCTGAGTAAAACTTTTCTCACAGATATTGCAGTGAAAGGGGCGCTCTCCTTTGTGAGTTTTTTCATGTGTTGCCTTATCAGCAAACCTCATTTCATGCTCAGTGTAGGGATACCGATCTGCGTGCGTTTGTTCGTGCAGTAAAAAATGCGTCTTTCCAGTAAATGTTTTCTTACACTCAGCACAGGCATAAGCTCTTAGACTGGTGCCTATTCTTTTCTGCCATGTAAGTAGTGTTTGATTGTTAAAATTCTCCCTCCTCTGTATTCCTTGGTGTTTTCCTTCATTCATTTTATAAGCAAAATTCATCCTTCCTCCAGAAGCTTTACGTTTTTCTTTCCCATTCATACTTTCTGTCTGCGACTGCTGTGTTGCAGAATAAAATGAACACTGAGAATTATACATGGGAAATATTTATTGAAAGAAATGCACGGTTATAATATGAGAAAGGTGGACAGTAATATCTAGGAAGGAAGGAAAATGTTTCTACCTGTAAACAATCATTTGCTGCTTTTAGTACTACAGTTCACATATGGTGACCTCTCATGGGTTGGGTTCTGACTACTAAAAATAATTAATTTAAGATTGAGTTCTGGAGAATGACTCGTAATCCCATACCAGAAAGGCATAATGCATCAGTGCGCAGACTCCAATTAAAATCATTGTGTTGTTTTCTCCATCGGAGTACAACTGCTTATATGTGTAAAATAAAAAAAATAAACTGCTTAATCTGAGCAACCTATATACTTTCCAACCATACAGCAAGTGGGTGATGCATGTGAGCCTGCAACATGACAAGCTGACAGTATTTGCAAGAGAGTAACATTTTCCATTTGCAGCAAGCTTGGCACATCACAGGTTGTGCCATAACTTAAAATAACCGGTAAGGTCCAGAACGCCACAGCCAGGCTCATTCTAGGGACACCACGCCACAAACATATGACCCAACATCTACGAAGCATCCACTTGCTCCCCGTCGAGAAGAGGATCACCTTCAAACTCCTCACCCACGCCTACAAATCCCTCAACAACATCAGACCCACATACCTCAACGACCGAATATGTTGATGTCACCAGAGAAATATTTTATGAAAGGATGCACAGAACCAAATGTTTCGGCTTTACAAATTATCTACTAGAGGTATGTTGGTTAGAAAAGCCATGGTTGCATCTTTATCACATGTGGACTCAGCCTGTGGTATTTCTATGTGGTGTCTCCGCTCGGCCTGGGTGGTAAATTCAGTTCCACTTGCGGAATTTGTGGAATTTGGGTAATTTCACATCCCGCAGAGAAAGTGGAATTGCCAAAACCTCCGTGATCCGCGGCTTTGTAGAATTTTTTGCTTGTTCACGCTTTCAAAATGTGTGTTCGCAAGATATTTCCCCCCGAGCACGCAAACAGCGTTCGCGAACAGGATAAAAGCATTGTGAAGGGGCAGAAGAAGCAATTCCGCGTGTTTGCAGAATTCTGCGTGCTCACGGAAAATTTTTACGCTGAGCTTTGCGTAACACGATTACACAAATTACGCCCACCCCTAGTCTCTACACGAGTAGAAAACCATATGCCAAATTGTGCCGGTGCAAAAAACGGTCCTATTTTTCATACATTTTCAATTCTGATAATGTAGGGCATGAGTGCATGTTTAACACTGGATGCATATTTAACTTTGTCTTCGTAAACTTGCAGGAACTGTTCATCTAGTAATGGGCCATGTAGTTTGCTAACTGTTTGAGGAAGAGACTACTATTAGGTAGACAACTATCCACATTAAGGCTTGCAGTGATGTAGAGGCTTAAAAGGTGGACTTGTTACTCTTGATAAGACAACATTAAAATCTTAACTGGATGCCAGGGGTGCTCTGGTGGGATAACCATTCTCAACTCTCCCATGAACATTTTCACAAGAGTTTTTTCAAAAGTATTCAAACGTTAGTGTAGGCTAGGCCGGCTTCTTTATGTATGTATGTATATGTTATTTCTATACTGCAAACCTAGCCTAAATCTAGGGCCAAAGATAAGCATAAATTATTTTTAAAGAAGGGAGTCCTCAACTCTTTCCTAAACGGGAGCAATGTCGGGCGGTCCTGATGGATACAGGGATTTTGTTCCAGATCATGAGTTCACAGATGGAAAAGGCTTGCTAACTTGTTTTTTTTGTTACAGATCTAAGTCTGCAGTCTGATGGAGTTCTCCAACCTGTGGAAAAAGATTATTTTATCGTAGATTATGTCCCATCATACACCCTCTTCAGTCACGTCCCCGAGCCCATCTTGCTAAAACACGAACACGAACTAATCACATGCTGATCATGCACCTCACGAAGTTGCACACGCACTCGCCTTCCCCCAAAGGCAACATTACATCTTCATGCTCAGGGCAATTCCACGAACCAGTTTCCTCACTTAAACCGTACATTTCTGTGGTCAAGCCAACGCCGAGAACAAGACCCCCCCCCATCTGTAACCATTTCCCTATAATCAGACCGATTCCGAGAAATAGCCCCCGTTCTGTTAACCCACGACGACCAATTCCGAGAAGAAGAGCCCCCGAATACTGAAACACGACAAACAGACATCCTGTCACGTCTCTCTTTCTCTTATCTAAGGAACCAGCCTAGCGTTATTTCTTCACACCTTTGTCTCTCTTGTGCTTCCTCATTCTGAATCATGACTCAGCCTTATTTCTTCTACCACGTGCCCTTTTTTTGACAACGTTGCCTCCTTTTATGGTCATGACTTCTGATTCATTGCCACATATGATCCGGGCCTACATGACTTCTGTTTTATTGTAACACACGATCCGGGCATGCATTGAAGGGAAGTTCCTTCCTCTTTTCTTGTTATAAATACTGTGTGTTCAGATAATAAAGTTAGAGATTCTTCCGATCCTCCTCAGGTGACGGAGCTCTCCCTTAACTCGAGTTACTGAATAAAGACCCTGAATTTGAACCACCACGGACTCTGCTCTTCATACTTAACCTTATTGATATTGTATAGAAATTCCGATCAAGGTAAATTACTAAAATATTTACCACAGCTAATTTGGCGCCCGAACAGGTACTTCCCTTTCTCCCCACACGCCGGTGATGCGGACCTAGACCGGTCTCTTCAAGAAGTCGACGGACTTCCAAGTGCACACTGCAGGGTGTTCCTGCATGAACTCCTTCGTGTCAAAGAGGGACCGAGCCACGGCCTAGCCATCCATACGAGGCGGTGAGGACGACAGCGGAAGTCTCGACCCAGAGCCCGAAACCTGTGAAGATTGCCGAGTCCGAGGTCGTCCGAAACCCGACCAGTCCCTGTCCACGAGCGCTGCGTAAATCAAGTATCCAGATCTTCAAGATCTTCGAGTTCTCTGCACCTCGGTGAGTACTGCTGGGAGTGTATCAAGACGGGTTCTGAATTATTCAGAGCACGGTAAAGACGGGTTCTGAATTATTCAGAGCACGGTAAAGACGGGTTCTGATCTTTCAGAGCACGGTAAAGACGGATTCTAGGTTTCTAGAAAACGGTATGTCTGTACTCTGATACTCAGAGTATATCGAGTTTTTCAAGTGTAAGTCTTTGTTTGTGTTTGATACAATGCCTCTGTTCTCTAAACTATGTAAACTGGGTACCCGGAAGGGGTTACTGGAACAATCTGTACCAGTCCCCCCGAAGGATACTCCAGGTTATTTTTTGTACACCAAGTATGGGATTGGTGCCATCTTGTATCTGGATCTTTGGGAAAACTATACCAAGGATTTGGACATTGCGATCAGATGGCCAAAGAGTGGTACGTGGGATTTAAATTGCATACTAGCGGTTGAAAAAAGGTGTTGGGAAAAGAAAGCAAGACCCTCGATGTTAGAGAGCGTAGAAATATGGCGAAAAGAAGCACATCGAAGGGAACAGAAAGAACAAGGGAAAGTTGAGAAAGCAAAAAGAATGTCAGAAGAAAGTAAGATGAAGAAGTTACAGGACCAGAATTATGATATTTGTTTCGAACAAAAGAAAAGAGAGGCCTCGGCCTCTGGGACGGGTATATATCCTGTCCTCTCACCAAAAATAGAGTCTGAGGTTAGCTCGGATCCTAGTGCCCCTATAGCACCTCCGCGCCCTAAAGTCCTTTCCGTACCCGATGATTTTATCACCACTTACTTAATGGAACCTCCTCCTGCTTATACCAATCAGATAATAACCAGACGAACAGTCACCCAAACTGAACCCACCCCTGTCACCCCAAGCGACATTCCACCCATGTTAGAATGCGATTACGACCCAACCCCAGGAGAAGGGCCACAAGCAAGTATCTCTCTTCGCCTACGAGAGACTATAGAAGGTTTACAAGAGATGCCGAATGTTACGAATTGCTTGAATAAAATTTACGAGGCTCTCCGAACAGGAGAGAATTTAGAAGCCTTACAGGAAGCTATCAAAAATAGACCCATAGCACATAAAAAATGCCTCTCACGATTCATGATCACTTGTTTTATCAGAATGATAGCTAGTGTAGGAAAAAGAGTTCCTGATGATTTATTACAACTAGATCAAGCAGTAGTTGCGGGAAATTATAACAAAATAAAGGAAATAGATCTTTTTATTCCACTCTTCACGAGCAAGGTTTCCGATTATCATCAGAAAGATGCCCATGCCCAGGAAACAGAACATGAAAGTACAAACGAAGGCAGGGAAGATGAAACTTCTTTTCATGGGGCGGTACGTTCCCGTATCCCTCATTCTCAAAATAATGGACAATTTAGAATTAAAAATTAAAAATTATCGGCCACCACAGATAAGTTGTTCCAACGAACACAAGAAGCTCTAGATGATTGGATGGATGACGAGCCTCCACTCACCACACAAGAAAAGGAACTCGCCAAATCGAGTACACATTGGGTATCTCAATACTATATATATGGCCCTGATATAGTTGCCCAAATGTTCTTATCAATCCCTCTGCCATCTGAAAGGATAGCAAGCATCTATATGGTTCAACACCTCATTACAATGTACGAAGACGCTGGCTGCCCACCGAAAAAGTTACACTCTCTCTTACGGGACTGTTTAGAAGGGAGGTGGGTGGCCAGGGGACAAGAATTCCTAAATATTTTCCTTGACCTACAGCAACGATATGTTCAATGCTTTACAGATAGTTATAGTATAAATGCTAATCAATATGACCAAGGACGATTCCCTCCCCGAGAAGTACATCCTGTAGCAGACTCCGCAGGGAAGTTACAACAAACGTATGTTTACACCCCTCTGACAAAATTAGAGATACTAGAAATGAAGAAAATGGTCCCTTCTCATGAAAAGGATCCCTCAGGTTTCCATAGGGAACTCAAGGATATCCTCCAAATGGGTTCCTTTACTTACAAAGATCTCAATATTCTACTTAAGGTCTTATTACCACCAGGAACATACGACAAGTTGAAGGGAAAGGACTGGGAGATTGAAGGGAAAAAGATAGCATGGGCGGAATTAGAGACAGAAGACATTACTCGCAATCCTGGACAAGGTTTAGGACCCCTAGTTCAAGAACTCCCTCGCTGTCTCCCTAAAATACTATCCCAGTTGCTGACCACTAAGAAAGAAAATTGGGATGCTATCTCTGCATGCAAACAGAAACCAGATGAAGACATAGGGGACTATTATACAAGGTTAAAAAAATGTTCTCATCAACAGCGGTCTCTCCTCAGGTGGAGACGCCTATAAGTCGATTATTTGTCTCCAAGTTTGTAGAGAATGCCTTACCAACGATTAGAAATAGAGTACTGAAGGTAGAAAGTACTTGGCAAGCAAGCTCTCCTTCACAAGCACTTAAAATGCTCCAATATCATCAGAATAGAATCAGAGATGAACAAGAACAAGAGAAGAAAAGAACAAAGGATACTAAAATGAAGGTATTAGTAACACAAACTAATACGATCCAACAGACCCCTAAACAACCCCAAGTATCACAAGAAAAAGTTACTTGTAATTACTGTAAAAAGCCAGGACATTTCGTACGTGACTGTCCAGTATTACAACATAATATTGCCACTGGGAAGACACAACCTTGTAACTATCCCCCTCGTTCTTCTGCTCCTCCAACTGATGCTAAACCTACCACCCAACTCTACCAATACCCAGTGTCATCCTATCGTGAATTCCCCACGATCTCATGAAACAGCTGGGAGGAACACGATAATTGTCCACTAATACCGGTCCCGGTTGACCAAGAGGGTCCCTATGTACATGCTAAACTCCTAGGTAAGGAAGCAACATTTCTGATCGACACCGGGGCTAGTAGGACGACAGTGCAGCACAACGAGGTTCCCAAGGTACCCCTCTCTGGCTCAAATAGTATTTCCTTGGGTTTTTCAGGTACCCCTGTCATCAACAAAGTTTCTGAACCAATATCACTACAAGTTGGTCCTCTTAAAACTTCTACCGACTTAGTGCTCACAAAATCCTGTCCCGAGAATCTACCAGGTATTCAGACACTAAAAGAACTAGGTGCTATAATATGTTGTTCTCCGGAAGGAGTCAGACTATTCCTCCGAGATTTCAAAGGCCATTTCACCACACGAAAACTAGATGTCAGACTAAGAGACATTCCTGTCATGTTATGGGCTACTGATCCAACTGATGTAGGGTTCATGGATATTACACCACACCTAGTGACATTGAAGGAAGGCGTTGTCCTGCCTCGTGTCCGACAATACAAACTACCTCCAGATGCAGAACAAGCCCATATCCAGATTATCGATGACCTAGTGCAAAAAGGAGTAGTTAGAGAAGTACCTTCCAACACATGTAACTCACCAGTTCTGCCAGTCCGAAAGAAAACTGATGATGGTGCGCCACCAGTCTACAGACTTGTAGTTGATTTACGCGAACTCAACAAATGTGTAGTACCACAATACCCCGTAGTTTCAGACATCAGTACTCTGTTAACAGCCATAGACCCTGAGGCTACACATTTTACTGTAATCAACCTGAAGAATGCTTTCTTCAGTGTACCGATCCACCAAGACAGTCAGTACCTATTCGGATTCTCCTTACAAGGTCGTAGCTTCTGCTTCACACGAGCTCCCCAAGGATATACAGAAAGCCCCAGTATCTACAGTCAGGCACTTAAAAGGCAGCTAGATGATATTGTCCTGCCCACCAATACGACATTATTACAATATGTCGATGACCTACTGATCACTGCACGCTCCGAACCGGAATGTGAACAAGCATCACGAATTGTCCTAATGTTCCTTGCACAGCATGGCCACAAGGTGTCACCCTCAAAATTACAACTATGTTTACAGCAGGTGGCCTACCTAGGACACCTGCTGTCAAAGGAGGGTAGGGCACTCACACCTGAAAGAATTCAACTCATTTTTAACATTCCTGTACCCAAGACACAAAAGGAAGTCCGTGCCTTTATTGACCTCACATCCTACTGTAGACAATGGATTCCCCAGTTCGCATACTTGGCCAAACCCCTGATACAGCTAACAACCACAACCTCTTCCCCATTACCATGGACACCTGATCATACCTTTGCTTTTGACACCCTCAAACAAGCATTATGCTCTGCACCTGTCCTAGCTACACCCGATTATGCCAAACCTTTTGTCCTCTTTGTCACAGAACGGGAAGGTGCAGCCTTGTCAGTCCTCACACAAACACAAGCCAACAAACATCGTCCCTGTGCTTATTTTTCTAGCACTCTTGACCCTGTTGCACAAGTTTTGCCTGCATGTCTGAAGTCGGTTGCAGCTACAGCCCTAGCAATACGACAAAGTGACTCTATAGTATTAGGACACTCTTGAAGTACAAGTTCCCCATGCAGTAGAATTGCTCCTGAATAGGACACAAACACAACACCTGACCATAGCTCGCCTTACAAGCTACGAAGTCACTCTGTTCCAACCCCACATCATCATCAAAAGATGCAATATCCTCAACCCAGCAACACTACTGCCTACTGTCCCAGTCGACAATCAGATCCATGATTGCCTAGAGGTAGTCGAACTTGTCACGAAACCCCGGTCTGATCTTACGGATGTCCCTCTAAGTACACCAGAACACACACTGTTTGTAGACGGTTCCTGTATGCGCCTCCAATCAGGCGAACTTTCGGCGGCCTATGCTGTCACTACCGAGAACTCAGTCCTTTTAGCAGCCAGAATATCCGTGCATTCAGCACAAGCAGCAGAACTAATAGCTCTTACTCAAGCATGTGAATGGTCCAAAGGAAAACGAGTCAATATCTACACCGATTCACAATATGCATTCGGGGTGGTCCATAATTTTGGCATACTTTGGAGAGAAAGAGGTTTTCTAACCTCTCATGGAACAAAAATCCAACATGGAGATCTTATCCTCCAGCTACTAGAATCAATACACAGACCCACAGAAGTAGCCATACTGAAATGTAAAGCACACACCAAGGTCACAGACTTTATCACTAGAGGTAATGCTCTAGCAGACGCTACAGCTAAACACGCTGCTCAGCAGGGAACACTAAACACCGAAACCACCATTAGAACTATTTGTGCAGTCGTAGACCCCACCAAGGATGTAGTGGACATCCAAAACCAAGCCACAGAGACAGAAAAGAGAAAATGGGAGGAGGAGGGAGGTTCACGTACAGATCAAGGTTGGGTAACCAAAGACAGGTCCAAATGGTTTCTCCCTGACCTTATGGTTCCCGTAATGATAGAAACTGCCCATGGTCCCGTACATCTAGGAGAAAAAGGAATGTTAGACAGTCTCAATTTGATATGGCACAACAAGCATCTACGTGCAGCAGCCAAACAAAAAGTACGAACCTGTATGATTTGCTGTCAGTTCAACCCAGGGAAAAGTATCTCAGTTGAACAAGGAGGGTTCCATCCTCCTGATCACCCCTTCGAAGTCTTACAGATGGACTACATACAGATGGAGAGATGCAGAGGATATAAATATGTCCTCGTAGTAGTCTGTACCTTAACCCGATGGACTGAAGCATACCCTGTCCCAGACTATGGTGCCCAAATGACAGCTAAACAATTGGTGAGGGAATTTTTCCCTCGATATGGGTTGCCAAGAGCCATATACTCTGATAATGGACAACCATTTTCCTCTAAATTGATGGAAGCTGTCTCCTTACTGCTAGGATACACCTGGAAGTTCCACTGTGTTAGGCATCCCCAAGCAGCAGGCCTAGTTGAGCGACACAACCAGACATTAAAAACAAAATTGGCAAAAATTTGTGCTGACAAACACATAGATTGGGTGACAGCTCTTCCAGTTGCCCTCTTCTATATGAGAATGGTGGCACATTCCCGGACGGGTCTATCGCCCTACGAGGTCACCTTTGGGAGGCCTCCGAATGTCTGGGGTGTCCCGTCTCCTAAAAAGTTAATTGACATTGACGCAAATGTATTGACGGATTACTTGGCTTCCTTGATGTCTGCACTATGTTATTGTCGTTCACAGGTGGCTGCAGCCTTTCCAGACAAGACAACGCCCGACGAGCATCCCCTTCAGCCTGGTCAATGGGTGCTTGTCAGAAATTTTGATCGAACCAGCCCTCTGGAGAAAAGGTGGACATCCCCGAAGCTGGTACTGCTGACGACGAGGACCGCTATCAAGGTCGAAGGACGAAAAGGCTGGCTCCACATCTCCCATTGCAAGCCCTTCTATGGACCAACTCCTTCGGACACCGTTACTGATCCAGAGACTAGAGACATTGAAAAACCAGACTCTAAAAACACTGAAACGACAGACTTTGTTTTACCCCTTCCAGAACTTTTACCCCAAGAAGAGTACAAATCGCGGCTGCGATCCTATCCCAAACAGACTTGAGATTTTGCATCTGAAACCGGCTTGCCAGTGGCTATTTAAGCCCAAGACGGACGCTTGGTGAAGCGGTTGCTGGGAAGAGTCCGGTCACTGGTGCATTTTTTTTCTCCTCCTTTCTCAAAGACTAAGCAGCTGAAACTATGAAGATAAAGACTCTTTGTGCGAACTTATTTCCAACCAAGATCTCTATTCTCCTTTCTACCTCGATTCTCATTTTCTGCATCATGTCTTGTCTAGGTTGGTTCCTTCATCTAGCTTTCCCACCATCTTCTCCCACACCGTTGAACAACATTGCTATGCACTCATACATAGATCTTCCTCCACACCTCAAGAGCAGACGAAGTGAATACTTCAATAACACGTTCATCACCACTCTCCATCAGCATCAATTGGTAATCAACAAGACCAATTGTTGGATCTGCGGCCTAATGCCACACTCTGTTCATGGAGGAATGCCTTTTATTCCTCTCCCTTTCGGCTATGCTGGTTCTACCTATGCATCCTCTATGATATTCTCCGCTTCTGTCAGAAACATTCCCGAGACCCAGACCAAGAACACCAGTGCCTGGAATGAAATAAAGACAAAGACAGCACGAGCTGTAGAAAGAATGATAACACTTACCACTACATGGGGGCGAGCAGACAATAGCGAAAACACCAGTTACTCTCTCTTCCATGACTCTACCTCCTTTAGGGAAACATTCTCAGTCCAGAAGAGACAGACAGACCAGGGAGGATGGGTTGTGTCCCATAAGGGCCTATTCTGCGTAAGAGGAAAGGGCAAGGGTCAGAAAATGGGAGATAGTGAATGTAACAAGACGTACACCCTACCTGATCCAAATTTCCCAACGATGACCACTGCCCCCAACACATACTTTATCTGTGGACCTCACGCACGCACTTGGCTACCTCAAGGCTGGTCCGGAAAATGCTACATTGCATTTCTCCTTCCCCCTACCTACACCGCTCCAGCAGATTATCATCTCAGTGACCCTCCGACCGTAAGTAATAGACGGCGAAGGGGGGCCATAGATGCTGACGATACAGCAGACCAAGAGGCCGGTGACTTCTTTAAAGGATTCATCCCATTCTGGGGGCCTATGATCAATAGCTGCCACATAAGACAACTGACTCGTGTAGTCCAGGGAGCCATAAACGTAACAGCTGGTGCAATAAGTAACATCACCGCTGTGATGGCTGCCGACAGACTCATGACGTTACAGAACCGTATGGTCTTAGATATCATACTGGCTAACCGTGGTGGTGTATGTGAACTGATCGGGTCCAGCTGTTGTGTATTTATCCCAGACAATGCACCCTCAGTGTATTCTGCTATTTCACGCCTTCATATACTCTCTAGAAAACTAGATGCAGACACTGGTGCCTGGTCCCTGACAGGTTGGCTCTGGGGCCTCCTGTCCACATGGGGATGGAAGGCGCTTACAGTCATAGGTCTCGCTCTAGCCATTCTTTTCACCTGCTGCCTCTGTATTCAGTGCGGCCCAGCACTCTGTAGTTCCTGTGCCACTATCTGTATTCCCAAAACCCAGTCCAGAAGAAAAGAAAAGGAAAGAATTATGTTGCAGGAACAAGTAAACGGCCTAATGAGTATAGAAGTGGATTAGAAAAGACAAAAATTTTAGAAGGGTATATTATGGGACAAGGAGAGAATGTGGAAAAAGATTATTTTATAGTAGATTATGTCCCATCATACACCCTCTTCAGTCACGTCCCCGAGCCCATCTTGCTAAAACACGAACACGAACTAATCACGCGCTGATCATGCACCTCACGAAGTTGCACACGCACTCGCCTTCCCCCAAAGGCAACATTACATCTTCATGCTCAGGGCAATTCCACGAACCAGTTTCCTCACTTAAACCGTACATTTCTGTGGTCAAGCCAACGCCGAGAACAAGACCCCCCCATCTGTAACCATTTCCCTATAATCAGACCGATTCCGAGAAATAGCCCCCGTTCTGTTAACCCACGACGACCAATTCCGAGAAGAAGAGCCCCCGAATACTGAAACACGACAAACAGACATCCTGTCACGTCTCTCTTTCTCTTATCTAAGGACACAGCCTAGCGTTATTTCTTCACACCTTTGTCTCTCTTGTGCTTCCTCATTCTGAATCATGACTCAGCCTTATTTCTTCTACCACGTGCCCTTTTTTTGACAACGTTGCCTCCTTTTATGGTCATGACTTCTGATTCATTGCCACATATGATCCGGGCCTACATGACTTCTGTTTTATTGTAACACACGATCCGGGCATGCATTGAAGGGAAGTTCCTTCCTCTTTTCTTGTTATAAATACTGTGTTTTCAGATAATAAAGTTAGAGATTCTTCCGATCCTCCTCAGGTGACGGAGCTCTCCCTTAACTCGAGTTACTGAATAAAGACCCTGAATTCGAACCACCACGGACTCTGCTCTTCATACTTAACCTTATTGATATTGTATAGAAATTCCGATCAAGGTAAAATATTTACCACAAACCTCACATGTGTTGCACTTGAAAATAAGCGCTGAACTTAAGTACAACGAGAATGACGAACAAGTGATAAGAAAGAGGTAATAGCTACAAAAGACGAAATTTTACTACTGTCCTGGAAGAGCCTTAAACTTTGTAAGATGATACGAATAAGTAAGGAGAGCAGTCAAAATTCCATTGACACAAAGACGACATGAACTTCTGACAGAGGAATCAAGCTTAGAAGGTGACTTAGACGACTCTGCTAGCAACTACCTAGGAAAAAAAACCTACTTGCCACTTTTTTCGCTGAGTACGGGTTATTGAGACAAGGACGGACAATGGAATATCATAAAAAAGGAAAAACAAAAGCAAGAGGCACAAACAAAGGAAGAGAAAGACAGGAAAGAGCAAATGGAAGACAAAAAGATAACTCACCCCATAGGAAGAGAAAGGTGATAGAGCAAGGCGAGATATGAATTAATTCTCCATTATTAACTCATCACAACATTAACTGACAAAGGATGAACTAAATATGCACAACCTTGACTTATATTTCTGCCCCAGTAGGAACTTAGATTACAGTTCATGTAGAATTGACATATTTCCGTTTCTAAGATATCAACATAAAATCAGACCGAAGCCAATGAACTTGAGAATAGGGAAGCCCAATACAGAAAACATGACTTGTGTTCAAGAGACGCTGATACTTCATGACATTGGCTGGTCTGGATAATGGAAATATATGTGCAACGAAAGAGCGAGAAGCATTGCTGGGAAAGGAGGCACAGATAGATCAGGGAAGCCTAACTCGCATCAAAAAGCAAGCTACATATAACTCCTCCTTGCCTCATGATAATCTGGATGTCTTTAGTGACTTGGTCGCCAAAGACCTGTTCAAATAAATTGTTCACCAGTCAAGGCAAGAAGGGAAGAATCAGATCCAACTTGAGTAATGGACAAAGGGAGGCCATTAACACATTATGTAATGGCAACATAAGTATCAATGTCATACGATAAGGGGCAAGAATGTGGTTTTAATGATTGTTTGCAATTATGAACAAAAGGCTTTTCAATAATTATTAAATATGGATTGTTGTGAAATGGGAATGGCAACATTTTCATTTGTGTAAAACACTACCCTCTACTGTACCATGCTTTTACCTTCTAACAAATGTATGCAAGCACAAGGGGGGCATATAGTGCCCACCAACAATAGTTTACTGGAAAACATAGCAATAAACTAAAACCATTTATTGCTGATTCTTGTGGAGAGCCTCCCATCATATTGTATAGATAGAGAGAATTTTCCACGAAAGATAAACACAGGAGACAATCATATTTGACAATTACCTAGGATGTGATCTTGCTAATTATGTGTACAACACACGCAAGGTCTAAGAGCCTACAAAAATGCTTTTTGCAATAGACCAATATCTCCATATGACTATACATGGATGCTTGAGACCATGACTTTTGCCAAAATAATAATATTTTCATATTTAAAGATAGATATTACAGACAAATCTCAGGGACAGCAATGGGCACCTGCTCTCCCAGCTCTGCAAATGTATTTGTGGTCTGGTGGAAGGAACAGGTCCGTTGTGTAGTTCCCACTAATCCTGCGCGTTTGTTGGTGAATATAAACTTTGGATGAGGTGCCTTCGCTGGGCACCTCCGCAGGATGAGTTGGACTAGAGACCAGCTAGCTCAAAGTGCCACCATAAGACTCCCTAACCTTTTTTTTTTTTTTTTTTTTTTTTTTTAGAGAGTTTTATATAGCGCGAACTTGAACTGAACCGAACCGAACCGAACCGAATCAGTTATCAGAGCGCTTTACATAGCACCAGTTACTTTCATTTTTTAGGCACGGGGAGGCACCATTCGCTTCCTTACCAGGAAGCGAATGGTTTCTGGCAACCACTGAATGTGACAACCCTGACCCCTCAGGGATCGTGGAAAAAGAACTGAACCTTTCGCTCAGTCACTCAAGCTTACTTGCTCTCAGAGAAATATACAGAGAATACAGAGTGGGACGTTTTCAATATATTTATTGAACCAACGTTATTCTTGTATAGAATACACAAGCTGCAATAATCAGTAGACCGAAGCAGCTGAAAGTGATTACAAGCACGTAAATAGTAGATATAGTTCTACCATGGTGCTAAAACAGTGTATATATGCAGGCATATAAGCAAGGCAGCAATATAATATAATCCACATTTGTAAAGCGCACAATCACCCGTAAGGGTCTCTAGGCGCTGGGGGCCGTCGGGAAGATTAAGCAAGCTATTGCCCAGAATCACATGGTGCTGGGCTAATCTGCCGCTGGTGCCGGGGATCGAACCATGATCCCCAGATTCCGGAGGCAGTCGCCCTAGCCACGGCGTACTCCTACTATGCACTCCCTACTCTGCGTGTACCTAGAGTGTGTGTGGGTGTGAAGCCAAGAATCCCCACTAAGGGACATGACAGGAGAGAATGCAGGCCACGAATTGGTTACAAACTGAACACCCCCCACGGAGATGCCAAACCGCTGCATAGTGAAGTCTCAGCCCGCACGGACCCTGGGTGTCAGCTGTAGTGCCTCCTCCACTAATCTATTGGGATGCTCATTATTTATAATAGAAAGCATCTTGTGATGTACGTACAGGTTAGACAATGTTATAGATATGTAGATAGCCCTGTCACCCTGTGGATGACGATAGAGATGACATTTGTCCAAAGTGCGTCAAGAGGCCTTGTACTTAGTGTTCAAGGCATCGTGACAATGTTGTGCGAAGCTAGATGTGTAAACAAAGTAGTTTCAGAGAAACAAATCCAACATTGTCATGCATGCAAATATGTTTACAAAAAACAGTGGTCCCTACATGTGGACAAGACAACATACAAAAAGCAATAATCATACACCTGATAAGTAGTATGTCTTTTGTCCAGCCGGACAACGAAATTTATGTTAAATGTTCTGGTTGATAAAGTGAATTTTAAGAACCAAAAAAGATAACAAGTGGGCACAGCCGTGACCCACAACAATCAAGATAAAACAACAAAGAAATGGCCAAAAGGGCAAAGCGAAAATCTGTCTGTATACTTGTGGTCAGTGCTACAGACTCAATCTCTTAAACATAACCATACCATTGCATCAAATAATCATATTGCATATGGGTTTTTTTAGACTACAAAACCCCATATGCAATATGATAATGCTATATTATTTGATTGTTGTGGGTCACGGCTGTGCCCATCTGTTATCGGCTGGACAAAAGACATACTACTTATCAGGTGTATGATTATTGCTTTTTGTATGTTATCTTGTCCACATGTAGGGACCACTGTTTTTTGTAAATTGATACTGCCCAAGGTCCCTATGGCATACCTTTTGGGTTCCCTTGTCTTTGTGAAAACATGCATGCAAATATGTGCAAAAGGTCACAGCAGAAATGATCCTGTAAAACATTGGACAATATATAAAATGAGCCACTTCGATACATGGGCCTAACCCGGGCACATAACAGGTGGTCTGGACATCACAAAATGAAAACATGACAAACCATGCGCTGATTTAGATCGGGATATAGATGACCTTTCCCTGCTGTGGGACGGAAGTAGGAAAATTTCTAAGAGATTAATCCAGAGACAGACAAAAACTGATCTCAACCGAAAATTCACTCATTAGATCAGGAATAAATCTATAAATGACCTGGCTAAGTCATCCTTATGTGGGACCAAGTTCAGAATATGAACTGATAATCAACCTTTTTTGAATGGTAATAATGTGAACACCAGCAGGCTACTGCCAGGTTGGTGAGGTTAAGTTTGAAACTTTTGAAACATAATTTTGAGGTTGAACACACTGCAGGAGAGAGGAACAAAAATACTGATTGCTTGCCTCAACTGCCCTGAGGGCAGGAAGATGTTGAACATGAGAACAAAGAGAATGACTGCGAAGATGTGGAATGTATTGCAGCAAGTATTTGTTGGCCGGGTAGAGAGTGTGAGTGTGAGTGTGAGTGTGAGTGTGTGTGTGAGTGAGTGAGTGAGTGATTGTGAGTTTGAGTGTGTGTGTGAGTGTATGTGTGTATGTGTGTGTGTGTGTGTGTGTGTGTGTGTGTAAAAGTAGAGAAGCTAAAATGGCCACATCTTTATGAAAATGGCCACATCTTTTAAGTGAGGGTAAGACCCTGGCTGCAGTTTATTCATTGTTTGCCAGGACCTTTACACCCCTTGTAGGACAACCTTTGTCTACTGATAACTGTGACCACTTTGTTGAGCTACACAAGGTCTTTTTTAATGAATTAAGAGTCTACATGTCCAAATTGCCGAGGAAGAATCGGCAAAATGTACGCGTGGGATGCCACGGAAAACTTTGGAAAACTTTGGTATGATCATGCTTGTAAAATGGCTAAGAGAAAGCTCCTAAATGCGATCAGAAGTAAAACCCAAGATGATGTTAGACTCGCCAGGGAGGAGTAGAAGCGAGTCCAAAGGGTATCGCAGAAAACATGGGAAGAGTCAATTTGGGCTGACATGCTGTCTGCTGCAAAACATAACGATAATGTTGGCTTTTGGAGGTTGGTTGCAAAGGGGGGGCATGCTGGTAGACCTGTGAGGGACTCGTTCATTGATGAAATGACATGGGTGACGCACTTTTCCAATTTGTACAAACCATATGATAATGGTAAGGAAGAGGAGCTCCCATGTTCACTTTCACTACCTGTATGTCTTGATTTTACTCTGGAAGAAACATATAGGGCAATTAATGAACTAAAAAATAACAAAGCTCCCGGCCCAGATAAAATATCGGGTGACCTCTATAAACATGTACCTGAAGTTTGGGCACCCTATATTAATCGTTTGTTTAATGCTTTGTCCATAAGCTGTAATTTTCCTGATAGTTGGCGCGCAGCAGAAGTTGTCCCGATTTTTAAAAAGGGAAAAAGATCTGTTCCCTCTAATTACAGACCTATTAGTTTAATGGACATTCTGCAAAAACTTTATGCCAAGCATCTACTATTTAGGATAAATGACTGGCTGGAGGAGTCGGCTATACTTTCCAAATTTCAGGCAGGTTTTAGGTCTAAGACCAGTACGATAGACCAGGTCTTTAGATTTTGTTGTCTGTTTTGGAAGTATGTTCACATTCGGAAAGGTCATCTGTATGTAGCCTTTATCGATCTGAGGGCGGCATTCGACCTTGTTCCTCGCAATCTGCTATGGAGATCGTTAAACACAGCCGGTCTGCCAGAAAGTCTCTTGGTCCACATTATTGAATTGCACGCTAGAAATCACGCAAACATCAGGTGGGGTCCGAAAGGTGAACTGACGCGAGATATCCCGATTAAGCGTGGTGTTCGACAGGGATGCGTCTTGGCCCCCACCCTGTTCTCTATTTTTGTCAATGATGTGCCTGATTACCTTAATGCTTGCAGTAATGACTCACCACAGCTGAATGGAGAGAGAGTGCCCGCGTTGCTCTTCGCGGATGATACCATCTTAATATCCCAAACCAAGAAGGGCCTCCAGGCACTCTTAAACTCCTTCAGCAGCTACTGTGTGACCAAAGGGCTAGAAATAAATGTTGATAAAACAAAATGTATGGCTTTAAATCCTATTAGACCGGATAGAGGGAACCTGACCCTGAATGGGGAAACTTTAGGTACTGTGGAGAATTTTACTTATCTGGGGGTAGTACTCGATTCTAAGTTAACATGGAAGGCTCAAATCGAAAAAAGTAAGGTGTCATACGCCCATAATGCAAAACCTATAATCTGTAGATTGAATGCTAGTACAAGTAAAAGTATAACTCCCGTACTTGAACTTTTTAAATTTAAAATTCAATCTGCAGCCTTATATGGGGCTGAGATATGGGGACCCTGGGCCAGGGAGAGTTTTCAAGGCCTTGATAATAAATTCATGAGAACAATTGTAAAGGTCCCAACCAGCACACCACTAATACCTCTCCATCTCGATTTGAACTTCAAACGAACCGACCACCTAACTATCATAAGACCACTAATGTTCTGGATAAGGATTTGGTCCACTCCGGAACTGGTAGATTACAGAAATGGTCTTCAAGAAGTATTGAATTTAGACTCTTTCAATTCCCTTCGGTGGTTCGGGCATGTTAAAAAATGGTTTGATAATCTGGGTCTGAGTTCGTTCTGGGAAAACCCAGAGAATTTACCAGCTTTTGCTAAAAATACAGTAAAAAGAGCATATTGGTGCTTTATGAACGACAGACATGTTCATGACAGTAGAATTGGCACCTTAACTAAAAAATTTTTAACCTTCAAAAGCGAACCATGTTTTGAATCCTTCCTGGACGAAATAGAGCCTCCTCTTGCCAAGACTCTCTTCCTGAAGTTCAGGTATGGGAACCTCATGCTGAATTCTAACATTGAGCGTTGGACAAATAAAAAACTGGATTGTCCTAATAGTACAAATGAGAGATGCCCTATGTGTTTAGATTTATGCAAGGAGAATGAGGTCCATATGTTGTTTATATGTAATGCATACCTGAAAGCTCGAAAAAGATGGCTCAAACCTATGTGTGTTCTTTTAGGAACTAGATCATGTTCTACAGCATACAGGATTCTAAAAACAAATACTGCACAGTTCATTGTATTTAGTATCAGTAGGTTTCTTCACTCAGTTTTTATTGTCCGAAAGAAATTGGGACAGGTGCTTTGAAGATGGACTGATTTTAAACAGTGAACCTTGCTGCTAAAAATTGTACTTCCCCGCTGAATGAAATGATGTTTTTGATTTAACTGGTGAAAATTAATTTTGCAACGTATTACTGAAATTTTTGTCTTAAATGATTTGATGCACGTATTCAATTTTAATATATGAGCTAATGTATGTATATATGTGTGTCTTTTATGGCCGTCGGCCGAAATAAAGAAACAAATAACAAATAAAAGTAGAGAAAGACATTGGATGAAGATTCTATTTTATTGAAAGTGATTCATTTCATGAGGAAAGAATGGCCAAAAGAAAAACGATTTGTTGTGTGAACTGAAGACCGATAGCCAAGTTTATTCTGTCAGAGGTGAGCCGTGAAGGACATTTAGGTGTGATATCTAGCAGCAAATGACTGACAATGCAATACTGGTGGCCTGACATGGAGAGGGATGTGGAAAAACCCATTAGAGAGAGTTACCAGTTGTTTGCAAAATGATAAAAGGATGATATACAGAGTTCTGCTTATGACAGAAGTGGGTTTTCCTGACAGAGTGCAGGGCAATGAATGTAATGATTTTTTAGGTCTGTTTCAGATGCTTCCTGTGCATCAGAAATTTACCATTGTGCTTGTGGAGTACATGTCAAATTGGTTGAAAGTATGATTTGTACATGGAAGTGAGGGTTTTCTGTGTGAATTGGTATCGGATAATGGTGAACAATTTATCTTGAGGGAAATAAAGCAGTATTTAGATGGAACCGGTTTCAAGATAAATGTGCTAGTCGTCATCACCCACAGAGTAATGGCCAAGCACAGAGGATGAAAAGATTGGTCAATCAGGATTTTTCATGCCGGTATCAAAGTGGAAGATACTGCAAGGGCTATGCTTGCAGCTTATTGCAACACACTGCATTACACCATTTTGTGCAGAGAGGCAGAAATGTGCATGATTTGGTCCTTATGTGATCATAGTACACTGGAATTACTGGGGGAATCAGATGCCAAATCTCCACAGTAATTCCACATATCTCAGAGCAATCACCATTTACTTCACCCACCCTCCAGCAGAGTTTCTGTAATTGCTGATATTGCTGACTTAGAGGGAGAAAAAATTGAGGGAAATGTAACAGGAGACATTATGGAGACACAACGGAGGCCTTATAATGGGGGCCATATTAGATAAAATAAACAGGAGAAAATATATCACCCAATCCTGTATACTGTAATACAACTAACCCAGCTTGATATTCAGACCACCTAGTACTGAGCACCTAACCCTACAGACCACACATAATCTTGAACCTCCCTTGACCTTGTACGTTGTTCTACATGATGTAGTATGTTATAATACAGCCAGCCCTCTCTGACCTGCAGGCCCCCCAGTTCTATGTACATGTACCTACACACGTCAGAAAAACGGATGTACAACATTACAACGCATGCTTTTACATCGCATGCTTTTACAACGCGGTTTTTACAACGCATACCATTACAACGCATAGTGCTTTTGGGCGCTGGATAGTGAATAGTTTAATTTACTATTCCAACTCCAGTCCCCGTGGACACTAGGGAAGGTTATTGGATAGTAAATTAACCTATTCCCTATCCTAGAGCGCCCCCCAGCGCAATGCGTTGTAATGGTTTGCGATGTAACAGTTGCGATGTGAAGGCACTGCGTGGTAAAAGTTGCGTTGTAAGTGATGTTGCCCCAGAAAAACGACCACTTCTTATCGAAGGCTTAGGGGTGCCGCAGGTCTTACCCTACCCATTCCACCACTAGAGACCTGACTTACAGATAACTTGTCCTCTTCACACTGCCTTCCTCCCCTTCTAAGCGTCAGACCCTGACTGACCCAGAAATCCTCTTATATTCTGAACACTCGAACATCACAAAGACCCAGTCCCATCTCTAAAGTGCTTTAGTTTGCACTAGCAACAAAAAAGGGCAATGTTACTCTCGGTGAATAACACCTCACTTTCACCTCACACTTAGGGGATTGGCGAGTATCGCGGTGCTTGCATTGAAATCACAGATTCTGCTACATAATTCCTCAGAGTTCCTGAGCCTGGAATGCGGTGTCTCATGCACAGACCAGAATTCAGGTCATTTTTCATGTGCAGAGTCCCAATTCTTAGCCTATCACTGAACGGGAAGGAGAAACTCCTTTGCGAAAATAAAGGAGATACCAGGTACATGACCGCTTCTGGTGCACTCAAGGCCCCCACAAAGATACCAGTCCACACAACTCAGATTTGGCCCCCTGCAGGTCTTACAAAAAATATGGAAACATCCACTTTGGAGATATTTTATGTTACATTCCCTCAGAACTGTACAAGTTACTCGCCATTCTGGATGTTAATTTAATACGAACCAAATACCTGGGATGGCTTTGAGCAGCAATCCATCTGCGTCTGTATTTCCTCGATCCAGTGGGTCTCTAGCGATAGCTCCATCAGTATCAGTAGCATTCTGTGGCAGGAATGATGAGGCTCCAGATGGGCCCTGCGCATCAGCACATGTCAGTTGTAGGTCAGAGTTCTCATCTCGGTTCTCAGGGTGCAGTGGTTCTTGCTTGTAGTTCTGATTGTAGTCCTCAGGACTCGGTGGTTCTAGCTTATAGCCGCGATCTGGACTGAGTGTCTCAAGGTGCATTGGTTCGGTCTTGCAGTTCTGATGCAATTCATGTGCATCAGAAAGAACCTGCAGGCATGTGTTGTGCTGCAGACTCTGGTCTTCTTGAAATGCTGGTTGTCTGCAGATGTTGTGCTGTTGACCCTCACCATCAAACCACAACAACTCTTGCTTTAGGAGTTCACTTGTTCCCTCCCCATCTGGGAGCACTGTTTGGCTGCAGTAGTTTTGATGTGGCTCAAGTCCCTCATGAAGCAGTGGCTGCAGGCAGACGTTCTGTTGTGCGCCCCAACTATCTGCATACAATGGTTCTTTCTTCAACTGTTGAACTGGGAAAACTAGTTGTATGCACTGGTCCTGCTGTGGTTCCTGCCCATCATCAAACACTGGTGGAAGACGAAGGCTTGGCTCACCTGGGATGACTTGAATATCTGGAGGAGGGCACCTGGAGACAGTACCGTCCTGCCGTGGTCCAGGGCCAGCCGGAGACAGAGGTTGGGGGCACTGGCTCTGCTTTGGTTCATGCCCATTAGAACACAGAGGTAGAGGGCACTGGCTCTGCTTTGGTTCATGCCCATGAGGAGACAGAGGTTGGGGGCACTGGCTCTGCTTTGGTTCATGCCCACGAGGAGACAGAGGTTGGGGCCACTGGCTCTGCTTTGGTTCATGCCCATGAGGAGACGTAGGGTGAAGACACTGATTCGGCTGTGGATCATGGCCAGGTGGAGATGTAGATTGAAGGCATGGGTTCACCTCCTTGGCCCTGACTGAAAGATTGATCGGAGGGGACCTGCTGAGAGGACAATCTCTCACCACCACCGGACTAACCCTCTCCAAAGACACTTTTTCAAGGTGATCTAGACCCTTTGCTATCCAGATTTGCTCCATGAGCCCAGCGACTCTTGACGGCACGTCCTCTAGGGTATTCTGCAAGTTGTCCAGTTTGGCTTCCAACTGCTCCAACATAGATAAAAGGATCATGTTAGGCAGGTTCCCCGATAGCGGTTCCATTTCACAGTCCCTCTGAGCATCAGTTTGGGATCTTGAAGAAGGCACATTATGGATAGGAGAAGATGGGAGTGTGGATTTTGCGGCTTCAGGTGAACACTGCACTTCTCCTTTTTGTCTTGGAACCTGCCTTTTCTCCATTCTGAAATTCTGATGTTCAAGTCCTCAGGTGTCTGTGAAGGGGAAGAAAATAGAAAAGACAACACATTATCACAGGCCACTTAGGTCAAAATACTCCTTCCTGTCTCACCACACGTTGTTTAAGCTTTAAAGAAAAATTATTCAGTCCAGCTAATGACTCGAAAGAACTAAATTATCTCGAGAGCTGGAGAGGATCTACCCTGCTCAATATCAGACTGTCCCCGAGGACATCAGGATTTACCCTGCTACACATCCAAACCCCACTCAGTGCTGCCCTTATGTGATATGGTGAGATTTCATGCAGGTCCGCTCTGCCCTGCCAGAGAGGACTCCCTTTTCAGAGCTGATCTGTTAAGCTTCAAAATGTATCAGTATGACCTCATCAAACCTAAACCTATAATTTAACGGACTTATTACGTTTTTGTAATTCTTACATTTTTTATTAATGAAAATTCGGTAAGCATTACCATAATTGATATTTCCTATGAAGTTGAGCATTGGGGAATATTAGATTTTAATAAACAGAAGAAAAAAAATTTGCTAGTAAGGAATTGAGCTACCTAGGTCACGTAATCTCTGCTGATGGGCTCTGCCCCAAAGATGAATCAATTAAAGCCACACAGGAAATACGTAGACCCATTAAGAAAGAAGAGACACACATGTTTTTGGTGAGAAACATTCTATTCTCAGTTTGTACCTAATTTACTTGTGCCTTGTGAGACCTGCTGAGGAAGGGTGCAGAATACGTGTGGAGTAGGGAATACGAGAAGGATTTTCAGATGTTAAGGAGAGAGTCTTGTGAATGCTCACAGTCTGCGTAGTTTTGCCCGGTTGTGTTGTTACAGATGCCAGAGACAAGGGCCCAGGAGTGGAACTGAAACAGCGGCATGATCGGAAAGCAAGTCATTTTTGCCTTTGCATCTAGGGCTTTGCCGGAGGATGAATGTAGACATTCCACTACTGAGAAGGACACAAAAAACCACACAGGGTTGTGGCTTAATACCAGCAAGGCTAAGCCCAATATACCAGATCAACAACACAACTGCCAGTACTGGAGATCACTTTTAACTACTGATGATGACCTTTATGAATAAAACATGCTGGTCCGTTTTTAACTTACGTCACTAGTTTATTATATTGATTTATATCTTAGTTGAACAGTATTTATTCTTTTAAGCAAAACATAAATCTTTGCATGTACACATGAAAAACATTACATAAAAAGCAGCTATATACAATACAATTTACAAATTCTTGAATTGTCCATACAAATAAATGATTATTTAAACATGATTTCTTTAGGTCAACAATACATTTTAGAAGCAGAGCCCTGCTAAAAAAATTTAATCTTGCTATATTGTAGGTGTCAAAAGGACGAAAACCAGGTCGACGCGTTTCGAACCCCCAATTTGCAGGGTTCTCCTCAGGACCAAATAGTCTCTAAAAAAACGACAAACACTAGTTTTAATGTTCAGTCCAAAATGACACAAGAAATTAATACTAATGGCACCACCTGTCGGTGTCTCAACTCCCTACCTTCTTAATGTATAATTCAATCCCCAGCAGATGTTTGGAGGGAGTGGCACTCTAGACAAAACGACATAACAAACATACTCAGTATTTAGGGCTGGTCATAACTGTAGTCCTTTCAATACTGTGCAGATATCGACACTTACCTATTTACTTTGGACAAAATGACTCTGCAGAAGGAAGGGAAATGGAAACATTTGTAAGTATGGGGGCCAGACTTTTTTGTGGGAACTGTTGCTGAAATCACCGGGAAGCGTTTGAATAGGCGCTAGACTAATGGATGAGACCTTACCGGTAACGTGCATAAGACAGACACGGCTCTGCAGCTCAAAAATTCGCCAAGTGAAAGGTCTCTGTTTCGCCCTGTAACAGATTGAGCAAAGCTATAAATGCCGCGGTCGAACGCTGGGCGAATGGAATAGATGCAAAGGAAAGATATAACGAGCTGCAAGGGGCCGGCCGTGTTACCTTCGTTAATCTTTAGTCGCGCTTCTCACAGTCACGGAAGAGTGTACTTCCGTGTTCGTAAATGCTCATTATTCATTGGATGATGTTGCGGTCACATGAGCCAATCCCCAGGCGCCCGTGGGGAAGAGTTTTTTTTAAAGTTGGGAGAAGGGAGAGATGACGCTTTATTGCAGATTCAAAGTGAAGCAATTGAAGAGTCACCCACGGCATTTTGCACAACGTGAATGCGGAATAAATCAATGTGCAAAAACAAGGCACATAATTTAAAAAGTCACTCTGAAATTGCATGCAATGTGTTGGGCGAAAAGTTGCCCAATCTGGCGATACGTGTTCAGCCTCTCCTTTGTCATTCCTCCACTGGTAATAATGTTTCTGGTCAGAGCTTGAAAGGAAAAGCCCTTGTGAGTCACGTCATTCGTTGACCCTGTGCCACCGTAGAATCGTCCACATTGCGCAAAGTATTTCTTACAATCATCAATCGAATGGGAGAAGATTTGTCAAGATCTTTCAATACTAAAAATGGCCTAGCCTCAACGAGCTTCCATTCTCCTTCTTGAGTGGGTGCAGTATTAGTTGTACCTAGGGTGGGAAAATCCTCGCCTCAGTGACATTAATAGAGTTTAATTTTCTTTCATGACAGCTCGGAAATATGGTTATGTTATGCTACCACAACTTGTAAAGTGCAACAGCTGCCCCAGCGAAGGGGCATCCCGCCGTTGACAGCAGAGCAACTGACAAGTATGGGTGGAACTGAGGTAAGGACTATGGCGCCGGGAAGAGGTGAGTTTTAATGGCCTTCCTGAATTCTAGATAGTTGTTAAGGCCACGCATGTGAGCGGGAAGTGCATTCCAGAGGAGGACCGCTCTGCTGCGAAAAGAGCGGCCTCCAGCGCAGACTTTCTCTGTTCGGGGACCACTACCAAGTGTTGACTCTGTGAGCGACGATGGCGTGAGGGAACATAATGGAAGAGGAGGCTGGCCAAGATGTTAGGGGAAGACAGTTTCAAGGCTTTGAAGGCAATGCATAAAGCCTTGAATTTAATTCGCCTGGCTACAGGCAACCAGTGAAGGTACCAGATGGTGTTGGAAACCGGGCAGGACCTGCGCAGACCTAGCAGGGTCCCTGCTGCCGCGTTCTGTGCCCTTTGTAGCCTCAGAATTGCAGCCTTATTAGACCCTAGATACAGAGAGCAGGCATAGGCCAGTCTTGACTTTACAGACGCCTGAATGATGATCTGTTGTGTGGGTGCATCGAAGAAACACTCACAACACAAGGAGGGAGGTACCCTTAGAACCGTTTAAGGGACCGGGTAAGCAGTATACAGAAACAAAAAAGTCCCTAACTGGTGGGGATATACCCTGGGGCGTAAGATAACCCTCAAACCCTTCGGCCAGGTTATCTACGCTTACAACAGCTAGAAATATGTCAACATACCATCATTCTAATAGCGGCCAACAGTCAGTGTAGGGACCCTATCTAAATAACACACAATAGTTAAAAGACTGTAATCTTCACCAGTGTAAAATCAACAATTTATTTAAAACAATACACAATCAATTTGCATCAGAAAAAACATTACACAATAAAGTACACATAAATGTGTACTTTATTGTGTAATGTTTTTTCTGATGCAAATTGATTGTGTATTGTTTTAAATAAATTGTTGATTTTACACTGGTGAAGATTACAGTCTTTTAACTATTGTGTGTTATTTAGATAGGGTCCCTACACTGACTGTTGGCCGCTATTAGAATGATGGTATGTTGACATATTTCTAGCTGTTGTAAGCGTAGATAACCCTCAAGCCCTTCGGCCAGGTTATCTTACGCCCCAGGGTATATCCCCACCAGTTAGGGACTTTTTTGTTTCTGTATGCATCGAAGAAACCCAATAGGGGTCGAAGCCCCGAAGTAGTCCAAAGCAGGCACCTGCCACTTTTTTGGTTTGGGCTCGGAAGTTGAGAGATGAGTCTATCCACACCTGTAGATTTTTCACAACTTGCTTGGTGGGGGGTGGGGGGGCCACTATCAAGGCTTGTGGGCTACCAGCGTTCACTCGACTGACGATGGTCCTTGCCCACCAGCAGTACCTCCGACTTGCTGGCATTCGGCTGGAGCCAGTTGGTGGTCATCCATTCAGCAACTGCTGCTAGGTCGTCCTGAAACTTGAGGGCATCCCGCTCGGTGTTATCCGAGAGCGCCACCACCAACTAATTATCGTCAGCGTAGAAGACCATGGTCAGACCTCTGATCTTAGCTACAGTGGCCAGGGGTTGGAAGTAAAGATTGAATAGCAGGGGGGTTTGATGGGGTGTTCAGCTGAGGCATATGGAGGGACTGTTACCACGAACGACCTCTCATGAAGAAAAGAGGCAAGCCACTCCAGTGCTGGACCAGTGATTCCTACCTCTTCCAGGCGGCGCAGCAGTATGGCATGGGACACCATGTCAAACACGGCGCTCAGATCCAGTAGGAACAACGCCGACGTTTGACCAGCGTCTAGTGCGGACCAGAGAAGTTCTGTCACAGCCAGAAGAGCAGACTCCATGCTCTGGCCTGGTCGGAAGCCGTTCTGGGAGGGGTCCAGCATGTTATTCCTGGTCAGAAAGTCAAATAGGAGGGAGTTAACATAGGCCTCCGTGATCTTTGCCACCCAGGGGAGCAAGGAAATAGGACGATAGTTCTCTGGCTTGGCAGGGTCGAGGGAAGGTTTTTTAAGAAGGGGTATCACTTTGGCCTGTTTCCATGCCCTGGGAACGGTGGCCGTGGCAAGTGACCCGTTTATCACCTGACCCATGGAGGATAAGATAGTAGGAAGCACTTTCCTGAATTGGTCTGGTTTGAGCGGGTCTGCTGGAGATCCAGACTTGACTTTATTACGCAGTGTTCGCAGCTGGTTGGCAGGGATAGGCGGAAAGATGTCTAAGGTATTTGCCTTTTTAGGGCCCCGTGCCGCTTGCTCGCTACTATGTGTTGTTGGTAAGGACCTACAGATGTTATCCACCTTCCTAACGAAGAAGGTGGCAAGGTCCTCACACAGCTCATTGGACTTGATAGTTGGCCCAGCGGAGTCTGCTGGGATTGAAGGTCAGAGAGTATTGAGAACACGCTCTTTGCAGGGTTATCACTTTCGCGGATTTTATTGGTGTAAAATGCCGCTCAGGCCAATTGAATGGTCTTGTGGTACCTCTTAATCGCCGCCCGGTAAATGCCCTTCGCGGCGGGATTGAAATCCCTTCTCCAAATACGCTCCAGCCGCTTGCAGCTCTTGCGCATATTGGCCAAGTCGCCTTTGTACCATGGTCTAGTTTTAGATTTGCGGTTAATAGACCATTTCCCAGGGATTAGGCTGTCTAACGGAGAATACCCTGTATGCCTTGTTGGCGTCAACCGGCAGCCTCAGGCAGGTAATCGAAAGGTATGCGTCGAATGATTCCCAATTTGGGGATGGGCATGTGCACTGTAAGTGAGGGTATGTTCGTGAAGATTGGGTCTAACAGGTGGCCAGCAATGTGCGTCGGACCCTATACCAATTGCACAAGCTAACAAGCCGCCAGATCAGCTACAAAGTTAGCTATGTCTATGTCATCATAATTATCCAGATCGAGGTTCAAATCCCCAGTGACGGTAAAGTTAGCGGTGTTAACTGCTAATACGCTAACAGTCTCCATGAGGGTAGTCCTAAAGTCAGTGGATGGCCCAGGGGGGCGGTATACCAGGAGCCCCGACATCGTGTAGTTGGGGCTCAGTGAGATCTTAAAGTGTGCACATTCGCATCCGGCGACGACCTGTTTTACAGAAGTACATGTATAGCAAGATTTAAAAATGATCGCAATGCCTCCACCTCTGGACTCCCTATTTAAAGTAAGGATGCAGTAGCCAGAAGGCAGCGCAATGCCTGGCTCGGCTATCATGGCATCAGAGAGCCACTTCAGGGGAGGTGTCCCCTAATAGGTCATGGACATCAGCGAAGTGTTTGGCTAAGGAGCGACAGTTCAGATTGAGGATGCTAAGATGCTTACTGGGATGGTGAGGTAGCAGCGCCGGGACCGGGCTAGTACAGTACTGAAGCCGCACTGTATACAGCAGAACGGGCCCTCAATGGCGTCCCCATAGGACTGTCTACAATTGCTCACAGAGTATCTAATTTTTAGGAGGTCATTCTGAGCGTAGAAGAGCCTATCTCTAGTGGGGGAGACAGCATGTCTGGCGTGGACAGGCGCAAACAGCCTTGCCTTTGCCGTGCCTTTGGGGCGCCTGCTCTGTGCTTATGCGCCATCGGCCCCTTTTTACTGGGCTGGTGCTAAGTTTTGAGCAACTAGACCGTCGCCTCACCCAAAATGGCAGAGGAGTGCGGCACACCGGAAGTGGGTATCCGCAACTCTCAACTCCCTCCACACACACAGCCCGCTAATGGCTGGTGGTGGACCGAGGGGGATTGGCGGATTTTAAGTCCCAGATACGGTGAGTGCAGATAAAGGGTAACCCGCGAGTAATTTGTGCAATTTGCGTACGTTTTTAAAAGACAAATTATGGCAGCGAGAAAATACAGGTCAAGCACAGACTCTGATGCCAAAGATTTTAAAAGCGCTCAAGGTCACACACACACACACACACACACACACACACAAGTTAAAACAGCACAGCTTCCTGCAACCGGGCAGTCCTGCACATCATTTACATGCTGCGAGCAATATTTACATTCCTTGTTAGGACCGTAGACTCTGATTATGCAAGTTTCATTAACCACCAGTGGTGCCACCACCATCACTAGTTTGAAGCAGAATTCCTTTAAGGTGGAGTCCAAGGACCAGGCTGCCGCCCTCAAACTATCCTCAAGACGGCTACCCAAGGTATAGGCCTTTGATGCCATCGAACCCCTCACTCAGTGCAACCAAAAGATGGAGACACCGATTCCATCCTTGGCCATAATCCACCGAAACAATTGTGCATTTGTTGCTGGGGGAACCGGCATAAATGGTTTCTTGATTGCAGTGCGCAGCTGTTTTGTCCCAGGGAGTCTCACCTCCAGTGTTAAGGTCTCATACCCGCGTAAACAACTTACTCTGCACAATTACGCACAATTTAGGATTGCCTGGCAATGCCAGATATTCAACTATCCTAGTGTGCGATTTGGAATTTCTTGACACTGTGAAGGTAACCACTTCCAGTGTGTACACTCAGAAAGAAATATCCAGGGCTCTGACATCAGAGACCCATTTACCTAATATAAGACATGACAAACTAGATATATTACTCAACAATTCCTTTCTGGAAAGAAATTGTTTGTCCTGCTAAGATTCCAAGAAGTGCAGAACCACATTCATGTCCTACAATTGTGAATATCAAGGTTAGGGGAGGAAGTGAAAGTCTGATTTCTCTGAGAAGTCTACATACCAGAGGATGAGTTCCCTGTAACCTTCCTGGTGGCAGTTTCCTTGGACATCCCTTAGAATGTTTTGAGCCTGGGGAACACGGATTGGAGAATCCAAAGAAAGGTCAAGAAGAATTGGAAACCAAGCTTGCAATCTCCAAACCAGTGTCCATAACAACAGGTTCATCTTCTGTCTCCTGACCTGTGCCATAAGCTTCACATTCATGGAGAACAGGGGACATGCATAATTGAGCGCCTGCCTCCAGTCTTGACAGAACACATCAGTTGCCTCTGCTAAAGGGTCCGGTCTGCAGATTAAAAACCAAGGAGCAGGTGATCCAGTCTTGATGTAAACAGGCCTCTGTGGCATGGTCTCCACCTGGTCATTATCAAGTGATCGAAAAACAAAGGGGCCTCGATCAACAACGGATGCAGCGGCCTCACCGGGCCCTGGCAGTGCCGCGATCTAACGTTGGCCCAAATCCACTGGAGCCCCTTTACAGTAGGAGCAAATAAAGAGAACTGTGAGTGTGGAGTGCACCCCGGGCTCTGGGCCTCCCTTCTTTGGTACCAGGTGGGCAGACTGAACTCGAACAAGCATGCAGACCCGATCCCTAGAGGCCTGGGCGAGCCCTGGAGTCGGACTACCAGCGGGCCCTGAACAAGCAACGAGTGCCACTCATCACCTGCCCCTCATCAGACCCCCGATAAGCAGTGAGTGCAGCGCGTCTGTAAGGCTGTGTATTGCGCTGGGAGCCCATACCTAGAACTGCATCTGCCCAATAAAATACGGGTACAAATAAAAGGAACCCCCTGGGCATACACCTCAGAACTGGCACCAGCGCACTCCAAAAGTAGTGGTGACTCGTGAGTAAGGCTCCACCACCCTATAGAGACCTTGTTGCTTTTTTCTGGGGACTATCCGGCAAGTTACCTCACACTGCTTGCAAGGTACAAAGATGCTGAGAATTACATGTGAAAGAAGGTGACACTGACCTAAAAGATAATCACCTTTTCAATCAAGCCCTTGCATAACCAAAGATGGGGCGTACAGGGGAAAACAACCAGACCCACTCTCATCGGGGGAGCAGAACATAACGAGCAGGACGGCACAGTCCAAGTACCTGCTCCAGACTGCCTTCCGCCAACAGCCACCGAAGACCCTGAAGATAAACTAGATATTATCCTACCGCTTTCCCTCTTTCATTCTTTGTCTACTTCCCCATCTCCTATCCCTTCCCCCCTTAATCTCTCCCCGTGCCTGCTATGCCGCCTAGCCCCAGTCCCTTGTGCCCTTTAACTAAGCACTCCTTCTCCCCTTGTTGGGGAAAGATCCAATTACTTATACTCTGGAGTCTCATTGACCCCTCTGAGAGAGTCCACAGTGCCAAGGGAGTCACTCACAGTTGAGGTATGGTGTGGCGCCCCTTGCCAAAGCACTCCCTCTCCCCTTTTCGGGCAAGGATCCAGTAGATAGGCATTGGAGTCTCAGAGACCCCTCTGTGAGAGTCCACTGTGTTAAGGGAGCCTCTTACAACGGAGTTGGGGACTTCCCCTGGGATTACAGCTTACTGGACTTTGGACGTAAGTATTACTCGTCTACCGGTTTGTGCCCCATCACCCTTCCCCTCTACTTTCATGCTGTGTCTCTCACCCGCCACCTCCTCTTTCCCTCCTACATTTGCTGTCTACTTCCCCTGCTCCCAACCCCTCTCCCCTGAATCTTTCCACTTGCCTGCTTTTTCCCTTACGCATATGTCCTTATTGTTTGTCTCGACCTAATATGTAACCATGTAGCTATGCTCTAATAACTGTGTAACCTTTGTAACGATGTAACCTGCAACTATGATCTGATACTCATGTAAAGTGCTCTGATACCTCCGGGGCTAGCCAGCGCTATATAAAACCTTTCAAATAAAATAAGGAAGGTGATTGAGCAACAAATGAGCACACTAACATGCTTCACACTCCTAATGGCCGATCATGACAAAACGGCTACGACTGTGAAAAACAATAAAATGTTCCTCACTGAAATGGTACCACAACACAAAGCCCGCGCAGAACAGATAGAACAACTGCGGTGCCAGGTGTCCAGCCTGCAAGATAGGGTGGACGACGCCGAAGGCCGTTCACAGGAGAATAATGTGAGAATAGTGGGTAGACGACGCCGAAGGCCGTTCACAGGAGAATAATGTGAGAATAGTGGGGCTTCCAGAACGAAGCAAAGGAACAAACACAATGCAATTTGTGGAAAAGTAGCTACAAAATACAATCACCCGGAGCGACTAAACGAATCCTTCAGCGTGGAAAGGGCACACAGAATCCCCAAGAGACCACCGATTGCCGGGGCACCACCCAGGCCAATAATTGTGTGAATACTTAATTATAAAAATCGTGACACTTTAATTAGAGCTGCCAGGGAGAAGGCCTCAATTCAATTTGAGAAAAAACAAATCTTGCTATATCCAGACTTTACGTTGGCAGTTCAGCACCAAAGAGCCTCCTTCAAGGAGGTCAAAAAGACGGCCCGTTTAAAAGTAAATGTAAATGTAGTTGAGCTTATATAGCGCACAGCTACCCGCAGTGGGTTTCCCGGCGCTTGCTTAGGGAACCCTTCCTGATATTCCCCTGTGAGATAGCAGGGTATCCACAAGGTGAAAGTCAGGCATCCCGCCGCCGAACAGAATTCTTATTTCTTTGAAAACCCAGAGGAGGCTGTGGAATGGACTGAGGTCACATTGGCTCCCGACACATTGCAGGGGTCGGCACAGTCCCCCAAACAGAAATCACAAAAGTCGCATAAATCATGTTAAGAATGATCAGGCCTCAGAAAACCATTTCATACATACAAAAGCCAAGCCAATCTCCAGAACAAGTAATAGAAAGCCTAAAATCAGCACTAATAGCAGCACTTGACGTCCAAGATACTCTCTCCCTGGCTGAGTCAATCGAATCATCCGAAGATACTAACCTGCATTTAGACTCTGAGAACAGTATGGGTCTTTTCCTGTCCATCACCCCACAATTAGTAAACAATTACCTTGGATGAATACCTTGACTCGAGGTCAATCAGGCCTTAGAAAAATACCCTAAGGTAGACGAGACACTGAGCTATATGCCCTCTTGGCCTTGCAATATATTCACAATATTACAAAAGGCCTGCACCCGGCCAGCTGTATGGCAGCTGGGAGAACTCCGCCCATAGAAACATGGCAGACTATGGAACCCACCTCCCCCATTGTGACTGCACCAAAGTTCAAGTTTAATTATAGTCACCCTTGTTTTGTACTTTGGTCCACCATAGTTCTTCGGACAGACCTTGTATTAGGTAATGTTAAGGGTACTCATACAGTTGACTCACTCCTAGGTAAGTCCACCTTGTATACAAGCTGTCAACGAATGACAAGTCACAAGACAAAACATAAACAAGCGTATGGCTACGTTAGGAAAGTACACAATAACAACCTGGAATGTTAGATGATAGGGATCTGTGCATAAGCCACCACACACTACAAACACGCTTCCACGATGCCGGAATCCAAGAGAAGGCCCTGGACTGGACCACCTCCTTCCTCTCCAGTAGAACACAGAGCTTCCGCCTGCCCCCCCTTCCGCTCCGAAGCCACCAAGATCATCTGCGGCGTACCCCAAGGCTCATCCCTCAGCCCAACACTGTTTAACGTCTACATGGCACCACTCGCCCACGTCGCATGACGGCACGACCTCAACATCATCTCCTACGCCGACGACACCCAGCTGATCCTCTCCCTCACCCAAGACCCCCACACCGCCAAAACCAACCTCTACGAAGGAATGAAGGCCGTCGCCGACTGGATGAGAAACAGCCGACTGAAGCTGAACTCAGACAAGATGGAGGTCCTCATCCTCGGATTCACCCTCTCGGCCTGGGACGACTCCTGGTGGCAGACTGCACTAGGAGAAACCCCCACACCCACCAACCACGCACGCAACCTAGGGGTCATCCTCGACTCCACCCTCTCCATGACTAAACAGGTCAACGCCGTCTCCTCCTCCAGCTTCAACACCCTCCGCATGCTCCACAGGATCTTCAAGTGGATCCCCACCGAAACTAGAAGGACGTTCATCCAGGCCCTCGTCAGCAGTAGACTGTACTACGGCAACACACTACGCAGGAGCCCCGGCCAAACTCCTGAAACGGCTCCAAAGCATCCAGAATGACTCCGCACGCCTGATCCTCAACATCCCAGCCACATCACACCCCACCTGAGAGACCTGCACTGGCTTGTCATCAGCAAAAGGTTAACCTTCAGACTCCTCATCCACGCACCCAAGGCACTCCACAATACCGGACCAGCGTAACTCAACAGCTGACTCAGCCTCTACACTCCAACCCGCCAGCTCCGCACGCAGACTGCTTCCTTGCCACCATCCCCTGCATCCAAAGAGTGACCACCGGCAGCAGATCATTCTCCCACCTCGCCGCCAAGACATGGAACACCCTCCCCACCCGCCTGCGGCAGACCAAAGACCTCCTATCCTTCAGGAGACTCCTCAAGACAGTAGCAGTGCCCCCCCCCCCACCCCCTCCCAGCACCTTGAGACCCTCACAGGTATGTAGTGTGCTTTATAAATGCCATGATTGATTGATTGATTGATTAGCGTGACAGAATATATGCCCAAGTGAATAGGTGGAAGTCACATATTGTTTTAATGCAGGAGACACACCTCACTAACTCAGAGGCCACCAAGCTACAGAGAAAATGGAGGGGTTAAATATACCATACAACATACTCTGCCTTTGCAATGGGAGCTGCTATATGGGTCAGAAACGGCACTCCCTCTGTTGCATTAGACCAAGGAGTGGCTGTGAACGGTAGATATGTATTGATCCACGGTACACTAGACGATATGCATATAGCGATTGGCAGCATATGCGCCCCAAATGCAGAGCAGGATACATTCTTAGGTACCCGTAACAATATCCGAGCTGATTGGGTAGAATCCCCCTGGCTTCTGGGAGGGGATTAAAATGCAGTCCATGATATAGACCTCGATCGCTCTCACCCTCCATTGCAGGGAACAGGTGCCAAGAAACAAGCAGCCTCTCTGCATAGATGGGTGAAGGGATGGGCACTAACTGATGCTTGGCGCACTAAAAACCCGAGCGACTGGGAGTATTCATTTTACTCTTCCCCACATATGTTACATACACGAATAGATAGGATATTTTGCTCTTTGCCCCTGGTTGCATAAATTGCCCAAACAGCATACTTCGGGAAAACTCTATTGGACCACAACCCCCTTATAGGTAACATTTTCCTGGGGGAAAATTCCTACTCCAATCCCAACATGGAGACTGCAGCCCCAACACTAGAAGACTCTGTATTTCGCAACACCCTAGCCACAGCTATTTCGAATTATTTCCCCGAAAATGCAGATACTACAGAATCACGACAAGTAGAATGGGAAGGCATTTGAGACAGTTATTAGAGGTGTAGCTATCAGCACAATATTGGGAGTCCGGCGAACGATTAATAGAGAGCTAAAAGAAACAGAAAGTAGACTGGAGCAGACAGCAATCACTGAGACCTCAAAGGAACCGCCGTACAAGAGGCTTTCAAAATTTGTTATCCCGCTGGAGTTTGTGAGATGGGTTAACTTATTATAAACGGCACCTACTGCATGGGCCCGCACGGGTGCCCACATTTCACAGTACTACCCGGTAGCCCATAGCACGCATTAGTGATGCCCACTGTCTCCGATTTTGTTCGTATTAGCACTCGAACCATTAGCCATCAAACTACGTTCTGTTGCAACAGAAAAGGGTATTAAGATCGGAAACACCACCCATATTCTCTCATCAAATGCAGATGATATTATACTTTATTTAAACAACCTACAGGGTGATCTCGAGCCCATCCCAAGTATATTTGTTCCCTTCCAAAGTCTTTCAGGCCTTTCCATGAATGAGTTCAAATCGTATGCCTACTATTTCAATGACACAGCAAGGGTAGAGCCGACCCGCTTTGGCCCCTGGGCATTCCCAGTTGAGCCTACTACTTTCAAATACCTCGGCATACAAATATATAGGGGAACTCAGGAACTACTTGACGGTAACCTATTACGTGCAACCAAGGCACTTAAAATCAGATCACATTCTGGACCTCATTACCACTTTCGGTGGCAGGGAGATTTGCCATTTCAAAAATGGTTATGCTCCGAAGACTGCTATGTTGTTTCACAAATCTGCCCATAGTAGTAGTACCAAAAACCATCTTCAAAACTTTGAACATGCTGCTTTCATAATTAATATGGGGTGGGGGCTGCAGGAGAGTGGGGCTCTTGAAAATTCAGCTGAGTACTGACCAGGGAGGCTTGGGGGTCCTGGACTTTGAGGCACACTGCTATGCGAGTCAACTTTAAAGGCTATCATACTGGACTGCAGGTCATAACCTCCATGAGACAGGGATGACGCAACAGACACAAGACCAGAGGACCCTCCATACCCTGTTATTGCCTGGAGAAAGGACCCCAATAGTGGCTCCCCCTTTTCTGAAAACAGCCCTCAGGTATTGGAAAAAAACAATCCAATACACCAAGAGGTTACTCCCCTACGCCCCTAATGTTCCATGGTTAGGGATCCCCACACAAACAAGAGTAATAAAAACTAAAAGCATCTCCAGATGGACATGAGAAGGTGTGAACACTGTTGGGATGCTGTTCGCTGACAGTGTTTTATTAGACCATGAGAACTTTGTTAGAAAGCAAGGGGTACCAAATTCACTTTACATTCTACATGCGAGCATCAGTAGGTACATTAGACGGAACTGGGCACCAGATTGCAGAGAGCCCCACACACAATTTAGTACATACATTACACCTTATGGGCAATGGAAGGCATTTAACTCTATGGCTGTACAAGGGAATTCACTCCCACACAGCAGTTTCACTGGAGACACTCAGAGAAAAGTGGAGCACTGATATAGATAAAGAAACAATTGACAAAGAATGGGACATAGATGTATCAAAAGAGAGAGGGAGGACTAGAATGTCCCCGTTGGTTTATATACTAGGTCCTGAGGAAAGCCAGATATTTAAGGCACTGGCTGAAACATGTCGACCCACTTATGGATGTAGGAGGTCATAACTCCCCACCTTAACATCCTCCAGCCTTATTTTAACTGATGACGGCGGCCCAATTATTAAAGTGTAATTTACTCTCGGGTATTGGGACCCCCGCCAAGCAGTTTTAACTGTCACTTCACAACGCACCCTACACTGCACTCTCAGTAATATACCAGCTCCGCTGTAATCAGGCGTCGTAGCACACCCGGGACACGTTAGGTGTTACTGGGTGGGCCCGATGATGAAGCATGCCACCAACTAGGTTGGTGGGTGAGGGCTTCATGAACGCACCTATAAGGTGCCCACTGACAAAACTAGTCAGAGTCCTAACATAAAAGCCATACTGAGCTAGTCTCTTCTGATAACTTAAAGAATGGGACATCACATTAGAATACCCCCAAAAAAGTATCCTGCAATGCCAAATTAAAATGTATTCAACAAGTGGTGTTACAAAGGGCCTACCTTACACCGTACCAATTAAAAAAAGATGTACCCGGGGGTGGGGGATCACTGTCCCCAATGCTTTGCACAGACTGCTGATCTGCTACATATGTTATAGGCTTGTCCTCGATGGTCCCCTTCTGGGCAAATGTGATGAAGGTCTAAGGAACTGTTAAGAACATTAGGGGACACACCGCAGAATACTGTATACTAGGACTGCACCGTAAATGCAAGAAAAAAACAGTACAACCCCGATTTGCGAACTTAGCCCTAATATTGGAAAGCCCTCAATTACTATGAGGTGGAAATCCGCATTGCCCCCTGCAATGCTCACCTGGCATGGAGAAGTAGTCAGATGGGGAAGGGCCAAAAGCATGGCAATAAGGAGGGAGGAAACCAGGGGATTAAGAAAGACCCCTATTTCACTAGAATGGGCCGCAGTGCGTGAACTCTTTATATCCTCTGAAGCTTCATTACATTAAGACGCTGTAGTTTAGATACTCACCCACCAATACAAAACGTAGAAAACCAAAAACAGATCCCCCCAGACATGAACAAACCAGATACACGCACAGCTGTAAACCAATAATTTTGAAATATACATACAAACAGGAACGAAACCAATTATTTATTGACTCATGGGAGGACAGGAGAGAGTCTAGGGAAGGGAGGGGTGGGAATGTTTAGTTGTAATTTACAGGAAGGCGGGGGTATGTTAAGTTGATGTAGAATGAATTAATATACCAGTGACACCAGCACTGCTACCACGAGTTACAACACTGTCACTCTATCTTCTACGGTGGTAACACCGCTTTACAGAATAGAAGTAAGTTGTAATGATCGCCCTCTGATTACAGTAGGAAACTCATATATGCATTTTGTTACATAGAATTCGCTGTCTCGCTAGATTGTTAAGCATAAAAATCAATAAAATATATGTTTTTTAAACAGAGTAGCATGGGAACTTTTGATAGTACATTTGCGATGACGGTTGTCAGGCTGAAGAATGTTATAAACGAATCCCTCTCCTGCAGTACATAGCAACACATGATATGTGGTCTCAGAGAATCCTAGAGATGGAGGGGTATTATACATGCATCTTAAACATGAAGCTGTTCACGAACACTGGAGTGTATGCCATAATCGAACATTTAAAGGGCTTTCTGTGAGTTGAAACTGTTCATGTGCACTGGAGTGTACAACGTAACAGAAGATTTAGAAGGATAAAAGGTTTAGCACGTTTTGTGTCAATAACTACAATTCTATTAACTATACGAAGGTGAGGATTATGCTTCTCAATCTTTGCTGCAATATTCGCAGCGGCCATTAAGACAGTCAAACACAAAAACTACACTTACCATCAATTTAGTGACTAATCAGCGCATACATGTCCCTTTATCAATTAGAGGCACCAAAACTATTCCTCTCTCTTTGCTCAATTGACAAAAAATTGAGCAAAAAGAGAATTGACAACTTGAACTTCACTTCCAGAAGAACGAAAAGTCACTGTAATCAAACGGAATTGTAACGTTCCGAAATTCCACTATAGAGTAGAACCCTTCAGGAGGTCATGGAAGAGAAACTTTTGTCACTAAAGACAGCAACTCCAGAAGAACCACAGATCCAACCTGTTAATGGCGCAATGCCTGTAAGACCTGGCCACTTCCTAAAGAGGCCTTTCCTCCGCTTCTGCTCAGTACATCAAACAAGGTAACGTCCAACCCAAAACGGAACATTCAAATAACAGAGAGGGACTTCAAATGAACATATTCAAACCAGACACAATTATGGAATATAATATTATGGGCTTGATTCATTACTTGGAGGATGGCCTGCAGTTTTGCTTAGGGAACAGAATATATTACTTCATACCCATGGTGGAGAGCCGTCCACCTAATTTATGAATGACTGCCGAGCAGGCAATCATTTATCAAAATATGACGGTGGTTCCTGGCAATGTGTATTACTCTCTTCTATGGGGCTGTGCCAGCAGGACGCAGCCCTGTAGCATGGAGTAATGAACCTAGATTTTCTTTTTGTAAACAAAAAATATAATGCTCCTTTCGCCATGAGAGTCTTCTCCCATGGTGAGTGGAGCATTATAAATCTTTTATTGTTCCTTCTGGCAGTAAGAAACAGCATAAAATTACTACATGTCCAGGATCTAAACTGGACGGGCATGTAGCCATTTCTCCAATGGCCCTTACTTATGCCACAGCGGAGACAAAGTAGTCACATTATGGACACACTGAAGGCCCACCTGCATTTAAATCAAGCAGATGGACCCTCATGTTGGCGGTATGCATATTCTGTCACTGTTGAGATGGAGTACACCCAACACCAACATAATATTCAGGACCTAATTCACATCTAATGCACATGTTGACTAACACTGGGATAATCCTCATCCTGTGCCCTTAATAGAATTGAAAATTCTTGATGCAGGAGCTAGATAATTTTTTATTGTATGTCAGGACCGGAGGCTGAGATTATGCATGTTTAAAGCTTGTCAACGAGCACAGATGGCACATTGGATATTGGTTTATAGTAAAATGTCTTGAAAGTAAAATCAGATGACCAATCTATACAATCATTAGATCATCTAACCTGGCGCATAATAAAAATGTTTTGGGCACCACTGAGCCCCTGACTGAGTGTGCCCAAATTTACTCATGTCAACCCCGCCTTCTGCCATAAAATGCCCAACCCATCCGACCAGATCAGCTGATCTGACAGGAGCACAGGGCTTTTGGCAATCAACAAATGGCCTTCAGCATCTTGCTTGAATCCCATTGAGCAAATCTCATCCGCTTTCAAACATTGTACAACACAACATTTAGGGTCATTAGGAAAACCTAAATATGAAACATTTAGGAAAGGTGATATTCAGTCTAGAAATGTGGAAAGACATCCCTTCAGGCGAAGATACCTCTTAGGTCTAAAGCTCTTATAACCAAAGATCTGCTACAGGACATCCAGCATAAAAGCAATGTCAGTCTGAACAACAGTCAGGAGACATCGCTGCTCTCAGCCCCTCTGCCTTTTAGTTAATTAAGTCAATAGAGCTCCCCTCCAGACTCACTTCCCCTCTCCACCCTAGACTCACCTCCCCTCTCCACCCTCTGGACTGACCTCCCCTCTCCCCCCCTGGACTCACCTCCCCTCTCCCCCTGGACTCACCTCCCCTCTTCACCCCTGGACTCACCTCCCCTCTCACCCCCCTGGACTCACCTCCCTTCTACACCCCTGGACTCACCTCCCCTCTACACCCCTGGACTCACCTCCGCTCTACCCCCCTGGACTCACCTCCTCTCTACACCCCTGGACTCACCTCCCATCTACACCCCTAGACTCATGTCCCCTCTACACCCCTGGACTCACCCCCTCCCCTCCCCCCTGGACTCACATCCCCTCTACACCCCTGGACTCACCTATCCACTACACCCCTGGACTCACGTCCCCTCTTCACCCCTGGACTCACTCCCCCTCCCCTCTGGACTCACCTCCTCTCTACACCCCTAGACTCACCTCCCCGCTACACCCTTGGACTCACCTCCCCTCTACACCCAAGGACTCACCTCCCCTCTCCCCCCTGGACTCACCTCCCACCTTCTCCCTGGACTCACCTCCCCTCGACACCCCTGGACTCACCTCCCCTCACCCCCCCTGGACTCACCTCCCCTCCCCTCCCCTGGACTCACCTCCCCTCTCCCCTCTGGACTCACCTCCTCTCTACACCCCTGGACTCACCTCCCCTCTACAGCCCTGGACTCATCTCCTCTCTACATCCCTGGACTCACCTCCACTCTCATCCCCTGGACTCACCTCCCCTCTGCACCCTCTGGACTCAACTTCACCTCCACTCTCTCCCCCTGGACTCACCTCCCCTCTGCACCCCTGGACTCACCTCCTCTCTACACTCCTGGACTCACCTCCCCTCTACACCCCAGGACTCACCTCCTCTCTACACCCCTGGACTCACCTCCTCTCTACACTCCTGGACTCACCTCCCCTCTACACCCCTGGACTCACCTCCCCTCTACACCCGTGGACTCACCTCCCCTCTACACCCCTGGACTCACCTCCCCTCTACACCCCTGGACTCACCTCCCCTCTCCCCCCTTGACTCAGCTCCTCTAACCCCCCCCCTGGACTCACCTCCCCTCTACACCCCTGGACTCACCTCCTCTCTCCCCCCTGGACTCACCTCCCCTCTACACCCCTGGACTCACCTCCCATCTCCCCCCTGGACTCACCTCCCCTCTTCACCCTGGACTCATCTCCCCTCTCCCCCTGGACTCACCTCCCCTCTACACCCCTGGACTCATCTCCCCTCTACAACCCTAGACTCACCTCCCCTCTCCCCTGGACTCACATCCCCTCTACACCCCTGGACTCACCTCCCCTCTCTCCCCTGGACTCACCTCCCCTCTCTCCGCTGGACTCACCTCCCCTCTACCCCCCTGGACTCACCTCCTCTCTACACCCCTGGAGTCACCTCCCCTCTACACCCCTGGACTCACGTCCCCTCTACACCCCTGAACTCACCCCCTCCCCTCCCCCCTGGACTCACCTCCCCTCTACACCCCTTGACTCACCTCCCCTCTACACCCCTGGACTCACCTCCCCTCTACACCCCTGGACTCACTTCCCCTCTTCACCCCTGAACTCACCTCCTCTCTACACTCCTGGACTCACCTCCTCTCTACATCCATGGACTCACCTCCCCTCTCCCCCTGGACTCACCCCCTCTGCCCTGGACTCACCTCCCCTCTCCCCCTGGACTGACCCCCTCTCCCCCCTGGACTCACCTCCCCTCTCTCCGCTGGACTCACCTCCCCTCTACCCCCCTGGACTCACCTCCTCTCTACACCCCTGGACTCACCTCCCCTCTACACCCCTGGACTCACCTCCCCTCTACACCCCTGGACTCACCCCATTCCCTCCCCCCTGGACTCACCTCCCCTCTATACCTCTGGGATCACCTCCTCTCTACACCCCTGGACTCACCTCCCCTCTCCCCCCTGGACTCACCCCCTCACGTCCCCCCTGGACTCACCTTCCCTCTCTCCCCTGGACTCCCCCCCTCCCCTCCCCTCCCCCCTGGACTCACCTACCCTCTAGACCCCATGACTCACCTCCCCTCTCCCCCCCTGGACTCACCTCCCCTCTACATCCCTGGACTCACTTCCCCTCTACCCCCCTGGACTCACCTCCCCTCTACACCCTTGGACTCACCTCCTCTCTACATCCCTGGACTCACCTCCCCTCTCCCCCTAAACTCCCCCCTCCCCTCCCCCCCTGGACTCACCTCCCCTCTCTCTCCTGGACTCACCCCCTCCCCCTCCCCTCCTCCCTGGACTCACCTCCCCTCTCTCCACTGGACTCACCTCCGCTCTACCCCCCTGGACTCACCTCCTCTCTACACCCCTGGACTCACCTCCCCTCTACACCCCTAGACTCACCTCCTCTCTACACCCCTGGACTCACCTCCCCTCTACACCCCTGGACTCACCTCCGCTCTACCCCCCTGGACTCACCTCCTCTCTACACCCCTGGACTCACCTCCCATCTACACCCCTAGACTCACGTCCCATCTACACCCCTGGACTCCCCCCCTCCCCTCCCCCCTGGACTCACATCCCCTCTACACCCCTGGATTCACCTCCCCTCTACACCCCTGGACTCACGTCCCCTCTTCACCCCTGGACTCACTCCCCCTCCCCCCTGGACTCACCATCTCTCTACACCCGGTAGACTCACCTCCCCTCTACACCCATGAACTCACCTCCCCTCTCCCCCCCTGGACTCAGCTCCCCTCTCCCCCCTGGACTCACCTCCCCTCTATCCCCCCTGGACTCACCTCCCCGCTTCACCCCTGGACTCACCTCCCCTCTCTCACCCCTGGACTCACCTCCCCTCTCTCACCCCTGGACTCACCTCCCCTCTCTCACCACTGGACTCACCTCCCCTCTCTCACCCTTGGACTCACCTCCTCTCTACACCCCTGGACTCCCCTCCCCTCTACATCCCTGAACTCACCTCCCCTCTACACCCAAGGACCCACCTCCCTCTCCCCCCTGGACTCACCACCCCCCTCCTCCCTGGACTCACCTCCCCTCGACACCCCTGGACTCACCTCCCCTCTCCCCCCCTGGACTCACCTCCCCTCCCCTCCCCTCTCCTGGACTCACCTCCCCTCTCCCATCTGGACTCACCTCCCCTCTCCCATCTGGACTCACCTCCTCTCTACACCCCTGGACTCACCTCCCCTCTACACCCATGGACTCATCTCCCCTCTACACTCTCTGGACTCAACTCCCCCTCACCCTGTACTCACCTCCCCTCTAAACCCCTGGACTCACCTCCTCTCTACACCCCGGGACTCACCTCCCCTCTACACCCCTGGACTCTCCTCCCCTCTCCCCCTGGACTCACCTCCCCTCTCCCCCTGGACTCACCTCCCCTCTACACCCCTGGACTCATCTCCCCTCTACACCCCTGGACTCACCTCCCCTCTACACCCCTGGACTCACCTCCCCTCTACACCCCTAGACTCACCTTCCCTCTCCCCCCCAGGACTCACCTTCCCTCTACACCCCTGGACTCACCTCCTCTCTTCCCCCTGGACTCACCTTCCCTCTACACCCCTGGACTCCTTCCCTCTACACCCCTCTACTGACCTCCTCTCTCCCCCCTGGACTCACCTCCCCTCTACACCCCTGGACTCACCTCCCCTCTACACCCCTGGCCTCACCTCCTCTCTACACCCCTGGACTCACCTCCTCTCTACACCCCTGGACTCACCTCCTCTCTACACCTGGACTCACCTCCTCTCTACACCCCTGGACTCACCTCCTCTCTACACCCCTGGACTCACCTCCTCTCTACACCCCTGGACTCACCTCCTCTCTACACCCCTGGACTCACCTCCTCTCTACACCCCAGGACTCTCCCCCTCCCCCCCCCTCCTCTCCCCTCCTCTGCCTCTCCTCCCTCCCCTCCTCCCCCTTTGCCCCCCTCTCCCCCACTCCTCTTCTCCCCCCCCTCCTCCCTCCTCTGCCCCTCCCCTCCTCCCCCCCTCTGCCCCCCTCCCCCTCTCAGTCTCACCCTCCTCCCCCCCTCCCTCCTCTGGCCCCCCTCTGCCCCCCCCCCCCCCCCTCAGTCTCACCCTCTCTCCTCTATCAGGGTCTCTTCTCTTCTCTTTCACTGTTGGAAACTCATGAGAGGCGAACTGTGTCCTGGTCACGGGGGGCAGAGTCAGCACCAGCAGCCAAGGGAGCATTCCTCTCAGGATTAACATAAGCCCCGCCCCCTCCTCTCACACATGTCAGCTTCCGGGTCAGCGGCGGCAGAGTCCCCTCTAGAATCGGGTGGCGATTGGCTCCTCAGGCCTGTAGGTAGAACAGTGTCCGGGTCAGCGGGTGGCAGAGTCAGCACAAGCAGCGAGATCCAGAGCACCTGAGGGTCTGTCTGTCTCTCCAGTGGAAGGAGGAGCCCTGAAGGTCTGTCTGTCTGTCCAGTGGAGTGGAGGAGCCCTGAGGGTCTGTCTGTCTGTCCAGTGGAAGGAGGAGCCCTGAGGGTCTGTCTGTCTGTCCAGGGAAAGGAGGAGCCCTGAGGGTCTGTCTGTCTGTCCAGGGGAAGGAGGAGCCCTGAGGGTCTGTCTGTCTATCCAGTGGAAGGAGGAGCCCTGAGGGTCTGTCTGTCTGTCTGTCCAGTGGAAGAAGGAGCCCTGAGGGTCTGTCTGTCCAGTGGAGAGGAGGAGCCCAGAGGGTCTGCCTGTCTGTCTGTCCAGTGGAAGGAGGAGCCCTGAGGGTCTGTCTGTCTGTCTCTCCAGTGGAAGAAGGAGCCCTGAGGGTCTGTCTGTCCAGTGGAGAGGAGGAGCCCAGAGGTTCTGTCTGTCTGTCCATTAGAAGGAGAAGCCCTGAGGGTCTGTCTGTCCGTCCAGTGGAAGGAGGAGCCCTGAGGGTCTCTCTGTCTGTCTGTCCATTAGAAGGAGGAGCCCTGAGGGTCTGTCTATCTGTCCAGGGGAAGGAGGAGCCCTGGGGGTCTGTCTGTCTGTCCAGTGGAAGAAGGAGCCCGGAGTGTCTGTCTGTCTGTCCAGTGGAAGGAGGAGCCCTGAGGGTCTGTCCGTCTGTGGAGAGGAGGAGCCTAGCTGCAGTTACCTTCAGTTTCAATTGTAGACACAGCAGGGGTAAGTGAGCCTCTCACAACCATCGGCAACCTAAGAGGTGTGAATACAGCCTGGGGGTGTACTGACCTCACACCATCCTCAGGGGGCAGGGGAAAAGTGCACTGACCTCACACCATCATCAGGGGGTGCAGGGGGCAGGTATACTGACCTCACACCATCATCAGGCGATACAGCCTGCAGGTGTAGTGTCCTCACACCATCATCAGGGGGAGGGGGCAGGTGTACTGACCTCCCACCATCATCAGGAGTGTAGGGGTGCAGGTGTACTGCCCTCACACCATCATCAGGGGGAGGGGGCAGGTATACTGACTTCACACCGTCATCAGGGGATACAGCCTGCAGGTGTACTGACCTCACACCATCATAAGGGGATGCTGCCTGGGGTGTACTGAACTCACACCATCATCAAGGCGGAGGGGGACAGGTGTACTGACCTCACACCATCATCAGGGGACGCAGGGGGCAAGTGTACTGACCTCACACCATCATCACGGGGTGCAGGGGGCAGGTGTACTGACCTCACACCATCATCAGGGGGTGTAGGGGGCAGGTGTACTGACCTCACACCATCATCAGGGGGGAGGGGGGCAGGTGTACTGACCTCACACCATCATCAGGGGGTGCATGGGGCAGGTGTACTGACCTCACACCATCATCATGGGATGCAGCCTGCAGGTGTAGGTGTAATGTTTAATTGTGAGACTACATTGCCCACTGTTATATATGAATCCCTTCATGTAGCCATGGCTCTTTAAAGAACATTGCATTATGATATGTAAACACTCATATTAACAGTGTTTAGATCCAAGCTGCATGTCCCAGAGTGCTATGTATCCTTGCTGAAATTCAGGACTTGAGGTGTACTGTGCAAGGGGGTCCCTTTGTGACCTTGTTATAATACATCAAACATTTAGTGTGGCCTCCGATGTGTGTGATTAACTCCTTTATATCCAGAATGGGAATCAACCTTTACAATGCAACCATTACATTGCACTACACTTACAACGCAGGCATTGCATTGCAACATCCTTTACAACGCATGACACTACAACGCAGGCATTACAACGCATGATACTACATCGTAATTCACTACTATGCAGGCATTACAACCCATACCATTACAACACATACCATTGGAGTGAGAATAGTAATTTTTACCCCTACAGTATCCAACACTTACCCTACTGTTGCACCCCCTGGAGTTAGAATAGTTATTTGTATCCCCATACTATCCAATACTTACCTTAAATGCAATGTAATGGTAGGCATTATAATGGTTTGCTTTGTAAAGGTAGTATGCGATGTACTGGAATGAATTGTAAAGGTAGTTTTTTAAAATGCGATGTAGTGTCATGCGATGTAATGGAATGTGTTGTAGTAAATGTTGCGATGTAAACACTGCATTGTAAGTGCATGCGTTGTAAATGTATGCGTTGTAACGTAATACATTCGTCCAGAATGGGTCCGTGTGGAGTTGTTACTCATTTTCACGAATTCCTGCTCAGACCTTGTTTTTTAATGTTTGTATTCAGTGGGAGGTTGCCTCTGCAATGGATTAAGAGGTATGCTAGGAGGAAACAAAAGCATATTTTTACAGAACAGTATTTGTTTCTTCTCTCAGAATGCATGTCTTTATTAGGCACCTTTATCCACAGTTCTGTACATTGAACCCTTTGATATCCGGACTTTGTTCCCTAAAGTAAGGTGGTTGTTTTATTCATAACTAGCTAATGAAGCTGACTTCTAGTTCGTTGATATGTTAATAATTTGTGGGGCCCGGGCAACACATATTTGGGGCTCCCTATTTGGAATACATTAGTATTTATTACCACTTTTAGGGTCATTGAAGTCCGTGTGATACCCCAAAAATATTTAATCATGTTAAACCTTCAGAACCCAGGGCCGGCAAAAGCATCTAAAAGCCCAAGCTGGCTACAGTTCACCAGCCAAGTACTATCAAAGAAGCTTGAACACACATTGATCAAGGTATTTCGTTTTGCGTTTGAGTCTATATTTTTTCTTGCAAAAAGGTTTTATGTGGCTGTCCAGTCAGCTTGTTACTCCCATTGCAGGAAATCCTGTTATTGGTTATGAGTTCTAGGTTTAGTGGACTAGTGCATAACATTACAATAAAAAGACTTATACATAAAGCACTTGAAAGTGTAGCTTTAGTTGCTGAATATTTTTAATTACAAATAAATCCCCTTTCACCATGGGCATTCCTGCTCCAGCAGTGAAATTCAAAGCACCGATCTCAGGATTTTCACCATTGCATTTGTAAACATCGAATAACTTTCTCTTTATTTCTCTTCCCCTGCCTTGTCCATCTCAACTTCTACATATGTGTAAACCTACAGCTAAATGTTCGCGCAGAAACCTGAGCCGCTTTCAGTGGCGGGCCGTGGCGTGGTCGCGAACCCCAATTGTCAACAACAATCGTTTCGCCGGTTTCCCACAAACGATGCCAGGGCCACAAGAATTCCTTTTCAGCGTGTTTTTATTTTAAGCCAAGTCACTCGGCGCGTTTCGGAGGCAACCTCCTTGTTCACGAGTACGAGTCCAATGCAAATCACAGTGTTTATACAATATCATGTGACACACCTCTACGTAATAGACAGTGACAACAGATTCAAGTTGTTTGAACGTCCTCGGAGCAGGAAAAACAGACTTGTTTAGTCAATGTTGGGAGATACATCGTGAGACATTGCATTAAAATCATCAAGCAGTATGTAAATTAAACATTAGGTCATTGCTGTGAACCTAAAAAAAAAATCAGAGTTTTTTACCTGCCGTTGCGAAAAGCATTAATTCCGCATCGTCATGTGCGGCACCTTGTCATTTCCAACGAAATAAATGCTGGCGAAAGTTCACTGTGATTATAAGATTAACCACGTCATTTGTAATTCTACGCCCTTGGTGTAAAACACATTCACTCATTAGTGCTGATGACCAAGCACGTAGAATTACAGATGACATGGTTTATCTTATAATCACACAGAACTCAACTCTGAGGCGAAGCTGGGTAGACCACGCATACACAGGAGAATGTGAGGGTTGAGGCTGAGCAGACCAAGCATGCACAAGAGAATGTGAGGGTTGAGGCTGGGCAGACCACGCATATGCAGTTGAATGTGACGTTTGAGGCTGGGCAGACCAAGCGTGCACAGGAGAATGTGAGGGTTGAGTCTGAGCACACCAAGCGTACACAAGAGAATGTGAGGGTCAAGTCTGAGCACACCATGCAAGCGCAAGAGATTGTGAGGGTTGAGGCTGACAGACCAAGCATGCGCAAGAGAATGTAAGGGTTGAGGCTGGGCAAACCAAGCAATACAAAAGGGGATGATGGACGGAGCGTCTGAGCAAATCAAACACTCACCCCCAGTCAACTGATCTGAGTTTAATCCATCACCATTCTTTAGCTCACTCTGCCACCCTAGTTCAGACATGGCCATAGGCAAATCAGTCTGACCCTGTTCCTCATGGGAACAGTGCAGCCCGAACTGCCAAACCATGTCTTTCTTGGACCGGAAACAAGCATCCTGGGACCGGTTTCGGATTCATAATCCTCATCAGCCAGGCTTTCTTGAATCGAGTGGCACAGTGAGCAAGGGACTCACGTCTGAGCATACCTTGCCAACTTATGGCGAACAAAGCGATACAAAAGGGGATGATGGACGGAGGATCTGAGCAAATCAAACACTCACCCCCAGTCAACTGATCTGGGTTTAATTCATCACCATTCTTTAGCTCACTCTGCCACCCTAGTTCAGACATGGCCATAGGCAAATCAGTCTGACCCTGTTCCTCATGGGAACAGTCCAGCCCGAACTGCCAAGCCATGTCTTTCCTGGACCGGAAACAAGCATCCTGGGACCGGTTTCGGATTCATAAACCTCATCAGCCAGGCTATCTTGAATCCAGTGGCAAAGTGAGCAAGGGACTCACTGTGAGAAGTTAGCCTGGCATATGATGTCCACTATTCATGTGGGCACCTTGCACCAGTCTAAACGACCCTTATTGATGGTGGTTGTAAAGTCAACCTTATAGCCAAGCTATCCTAGTGGTAGCATGGACCAGCAGTCTTAGGCTAAAACCTCAGAGAGCATGTGAAGCAAGCTGTTTTACCAATTATAATCCCTTGAATACCAAATTAAAGGACACCACACAAGATATATATCAAATATATATGTATTTATTACTAACACAACCCCTCTGCACTCTTTATGAGGTCAGAGATCAAAGTACATTACAAGTTACTCATTAAGCATACTATAAGTTGCACAAATACAGTTCTGCCCTAGGGGCCTCATGAACAATATACTAAATAAGTGGCATAAGGACCACTTCATCAATGGTAATAGGCCTAGGGCCTACAGAATCGCTGGGGCTACACTGGACAACTAAGGGATTGGAAGTAGGAGGCCCACGGGAGACACGTGCAGTGTCTAAACACAGTCCCGAGTTACCATAGAGTTATAATGGGAACGTAAAAGTTACAAAGTAGTAGATTAAGGACACTTCCGGATGGACTACGGTAAAACCCTTTTGAACTAGGACACTTCGAGAGTCAACACCCACGGGAACACCGGAGTACTCGAGTTACCTCACCCAGGGAAGCCGGGTGCATAGGTGTTCTTTCGTGTCGGGTTTCGTCGCTGTTTCCTATAGAGAGCTGCAAAGAAGTGCTGCAGGCTACCAGGAGAAAAGTGTCCGGGTGGATCCAAGGGTGGATCGAAGATGTGAGGAACCTGAAAGCAGAGGGGACAGAGTCAGGGTCACTAGCCAGTGACCAGGAAGGAACCAGGCGATGTCAAGATGCAATCAGGTGGAGAGGTGGAGCTTGTCTCTGCAGCCACGAGGACCAGGAGGCGTCGACGGCAACCAGGAGCTGGATTCGAACTTTCCCACGAAGGATCTAGTTGACTGCGATATCGGTATCCGGATTGGACCAACAAGCCTTGACAAACGCAATTCACACAGGAAGGGAAGATTGGCTTCAGGTCAGACAGCAAGTTCTGGGGAGCTTCTCCTCTGCAGGGAAGCTAGAGCAAGCCCGGAGCAACCAGGCAAGCATTGTAGTTTCAAAGAAAAGTCTTCAGAGGGCTAACTAGCCAAAGGGCTAGCAACCGGGAAGACGCGTCGAGCTGAAATGCAAGAGCAGCCCCACGCGGCACTCCTGGAGTGTGGAGGGCTGAGCTTCGGTGCAAAGGGCGCTCGGGTCTGGGGCTTCTCAATCCCCAATGCACAACTGCGAGGGTGCCTCGGTCGTTGCACAGCTAGCAATGTGCAGGTAGTCCAGGATGTCCGGTCCCACGTCTCTCCTGTCCGCCACTGGTCTCAGCTCTGCTGTGGATGTGGATCGGAATCGGAGAAGTCTGGAAGTCCAGTTCCTGATTCGCTGAGTCTTCGGGTTCCGGCAGGAGCATCGACAAAGCAAACCGGCAAGTTACTGTTGGTGCCTGTTTGCTCAGGGTGGTCACTCCTTGACCACAAGGGAGATGCCTTCAGTCTTCTAGTCAGAATAGAACGTTGAAGGTCCAAGAGTTTCGTTTCAGAGTTTCTGTCCAGGATAATCTAATGTCTCTAGACACAGCTCCTTTCTTTATAATAAACTAAGGGGCTGAATTACCTGCTAGGTCCCTCCTATGGGTGGACCCTGAGAAGGGGGTGATTATACCCCTTTCCCTTTGTCCAGTTTCGCACCAGAGCTGGGCTGGAGGGCCCCAGCAACTGGTTTGAACCGGGCTATGCATGGAGCGCCTTGTGTGCCCCAGGCAGTGTCTGGAAAACCATCTTTCCATTCAACCCACCCTGCCCCAAAACACTACAGGCTATATGGGGAGGTTCTAGCACCTCCCCCGACAGGAAACCTGTTGTCCAGGCCTCCCTTGCCGGAGTTTTGTCCAGCTGCAGGAGGTCAGACTTGTGTCTGTGGCAGCAGCATCCATTTTGTGATGCTGAGGCTCTGTTTAACTTTTAACCGGGTAAAGCAGCAACTACATGTCTTCTCCCTGTAGAAGGGTGGAATGCTACCCCCACCGCCAGGACTGGCAGGGGGGGGGATGGGTAGTATTCCAAAGTGTTTGACACCTTACATGACTTGTTTTGATAAAGCCAAACCAAAGTTAGCATTACCTGCGAAGTTCATAATGCACTTAAGAGTATAGCTCAGCTCATGCTAGAGCACCCTCTCACATAAAACCAAGCACTCTGCCACCAGGATTGTTAAGGCCTGCCTAAGGAGTGACTTATAGGTATATATGTGTCTATATATAAGGGTAGATATAGGTATACTATATCTAAGCAAGGGGTGATTACACCACCTTGTCCAAGCGGAGTGATCAGCCTGTGGTGTCAGTTTGGATGGCCAGCCATGAGTGGCATAATACATGCTACTGCCCCTGTTAGGCCTTGGATGCACCTATTCCCTGGGTACCTATGGCACGCTATACAGTGGCTCACAAAGTTGACCCAATTAGACATTGTTGGAAATGGGATCCCTGGCTGGCCAGGGCTTTCGCCAAAGTCAGTCAGAGACCACCACCCCCAAGTCAGGGCAAGGGAGTTACACGCCAAGATAACCCCTGCTCACCCTCTAGGTAACGTGGCGCGAGCAGCAAGGCTAAACTTGGAGGCGATGTAAGTTAAGTATTTGCGCACGCACCCCAGCAACAACACCCAGGACCCACCACAAAGGAAACTCCACACAAGGTCATATAAAAATAGCCTTTGTATTACACCAAAACACATTAGATAAAACACACACTTTACAATGTGCCAGAGGCACGGGCAGAATTTACAGGGGATATTTACAAGACAGAGCCACCTGAACCACTGTCAGGAATCAGAAGTAAGACTTTCAGAAATAGCACTTAGAATGTAAAACATAGAATGTAAAATCACTTTTAGCACACAACCAGTAACTACTGGTAACCAGGATCTCACTAGCACCACCTGCACTAGGGAGAAAACAACCACCTCAGTATCACAATACCTGTAGGGGTGTAAGGACATAACACATGATGCAATGCATAACATTCATTCAGAGGCGTAAGGAGGAAAACACATGATGCATTATCAACACATTCAGAGGTGCAGCGCAGGAGAACACATGATGAATAATCTACCCATTCAGAGGTGTAAGAGAAACACATGACGCATCAACACACGTTCAGCGGTGTAAGGAACAAGGCACATGATGCATCAACACATTCAGAGGTGCAGAACACAGGGTGCGCAAAACATACTACACATTGTACATTTCCTAACACCCAAAAGCAATAGGACATAGATCATAACAGCATCTAAACCTCAGTTAGCGCATAAATCACCTTTAGCGCAGAACTCACAAAGTCCAGGGTGCGCCACTGCGCCAAGACCTAAACGTAGCAGCTGCCCACTACTTGCTGGGCAGCTGAGGAACAGAACAAGGGGCCTAAACGCTGCAGCTGGCACTAAATGCTGCGCAGCTGGGGAAAGGCCAGTGATGAAGGAGTGCGCCTCACTCCTAAAGTCCACAGTTCATGTCCCGAGGGAAAGAAATACCTACACGGTGCAGCTGCCCACTACTTGCTGGGCAGCTGGAAACACATCTGCGCCAGGGGCCCTCACTGGCCCCTTCAGGAACAAAAACTGCATCAACTGTGGGAGCCCTCTAGGCTCTCGAAATAACTGGCACTCGAGCCTCTCTGGGCTCGTAAAACAAGAATGCCCCCTGAGCGTTGGAGTCCCCCCTCTGGGGACTCTGGATCGCAACCGGCCCTCTGTGGCCTCGGGGCTTCAGCAATATTGCCCCCTTGAGCCTCTGTGGCTCTGACAACAAACATGCCCCGGTCGTTGGAGCTTCTCTAGGGCTCAGGAACCGAAGCTGCCCCCAATAGCCTCTACAGGGCTCTCCGCACAAATGGGACACCTTGAGCCCCTCGGGGCTCCGAGCCACGTACGGCGCCCTGAGGAGCCCCTCAGGCTCCAAGAAATGATGCCCCCGTCACTGGCAGAGTCCCCCTCGGGGACTCGGACTCACAATGGCCCCCAGAGCGTCCTCCTCGCCCGTTAACACTCACCGGGCTGCTGGGGCGGGGGCTCCTCTCGCCGGGGCACCTCCTCCGAAGGTAGGGCTCTCCCTACCAAACCCCCCTCCTCCCGGGCAGCTCCACTCACCGGACTGCCTTCAGGAGGCGGCGGGGACGCTGGCTGTCTTCTTCCTCATTTTCCTCGGGTACTCGAGGAGGCGGGACTTCCGGCCGGGCCGCGCTGCCATTGGGCGGCCGGCCAACCACTTCCGGGTCGTCGCGGGGAGGCTGGGGTCGTTAGACACACCACAGGGGGGCGGAGCCAGCATTGTGTGGGGAAAACCCAGCCCATCCAGGACACAGGTACACTCCTCCCACACATCACTCATGCTAATCTCCCACTCACCACCGGGCAGACCCATCCAGACTTCCTGGAGCCTGGCATGCCAGCCAGCTCCACCCAATCACGCTCCAGCACCCTCACTGCACACACACATCAATGTCCAGAAGTAGCACTTCCCTTCTAGACACATACATGCCGCGCATACCGTTGCGCAGCATTCACTCCCACGAGTTCACACATACCAAACTCGAGCCTGCACTCCCCACGCATCAGGAACTACCAGGGACACATACATTCCCCATGCATTCCTATGGGAGGGCAGGCCTATCTTACCTCATGCACTCCAAGTGCGCACGCACTTTACACTGCGCCACAGTGTCAAAGTGCGCAAAGACCAGAAATCACTATAATTTAAGGCAAAAAGTTAAGGGGTGAACCTGCCAGAAGGCCCAAGTCCAACAGACATGTACCTAAAGTACATGGTATCAATTTAGAGAGAGAACAGCTGGGCTGTGGGTCTTATTAGCAGGCCCACAGCCACACTAAAGTCGAAAAAACAGAAAATCACAGCAAAAAGTGGGGTGACCATAGGAAGCAGACCCTACTCTCCTACACAAGAACAACACCCCCCCCCCCCCAACGCAGGGACATTAAACTATCCTTGACCAGTTGGCATGGTCAGTCCCAGGTCTATGTTCCATTGTAAAGTCCATCACCTGTAGGGAAATGGATCACCTGAGCAGTTTGAGATTTTCACCCTTCATCTGATTTTAGCCACAAGAGGGGCTTATGGTCTGTCTGAATCTTGAAGTGAGTACCAAACAAGTATGGCCTCAGCTTCTTCAGGGCCCAAACCACAACAAAGGTCTCCCTCTAAATAGCTGACCAACGTTCCTCTCTAGGGGTCGGCCTTCTGTTAATAAAAGCTATTGACTGGTCTTGACCCTCTTTATTCAATTGTGAAAGAACAGCTCCCACACCCAACTCAGAAGCATCTGTTTGGACAATGAATTCTTTGGAGTAATCTGGACTTTTTAGAATAGGTGCAGGGTACATGGCCTGCTTCAGGTCATCAAATGCCTTTTGACAGCTTATTGTCCACTGAACTTTCTTTGGCATTTTCTTTGAGGTTAAGTCATTAAGTGGTGTCACAATGGACCCATAGTTCTTAATAAACTTCCTGTAGTAACCAGACAGGCCCAAGAAAGCTCTGACCTGTGTCTGGGTGGTTGGAGGAGTCCAGTCCTTTATGGTCTGGATCTTGCTCTCCAGTGGTTGAACCTGACCTCCACCTACAAGGTGGTCCTGGTACACAACCTTACTCTGCCCTATCTGGCACTTAGTCGCCTTGATAGTTAGGCCTGCCTTTTGCAGGACCTCCAAAACATTTTTCAGGTGGATCAGGTGATCCTCCCAGGTGGAGCTAAAGACAGCAATATCATCAAGATAAGCTGCACAGTAGTCATCCAGGCCTGTGAGGACTTGGTTCACCAACCTTTGAAATGTGGCAGGTGCATTCTTCAGATCAAAGGGCATTACCACAAATTGATAATGTCCTCCTGGGTTTGAGAATGCTGCTTTAGCTTTTGCATCATCAGCTAGTCTGATCTGCCAGTAGCCAGCTGTCAGGTCAAATGTGCTAAAAAAAACTTGGCAGAAGCCAATCTGTCAATGAGCTCATCTGCCCTTGGTATTGGGTGGGCATCTGTCCTAGTGACAGCATTGAGACCTCTGTAGTCCACACAAAACCTCATCTCTCTCTTACCATCTTGGGTGTGAGGTTTAGGCACAAGGACTACTGGACTGGCTCAATAACTCCCAACTCCAAAATCTTTTGGACCTCTGTCCTGATACAGTCCCTGACATGATCAGGTTGCCTGAAGATTTTACTCTTCACAGGCAGACTGTCACCAGTGTCCACCTCATGGGTGTACCAGTTTGTCTGACTTGGAGTCAGTGAAAACATATGTCTATAGGACTGTAGAACTTGTCTGCAGTCCTGTTGCTGTTGGTCAGTGAGGCTGCCTGCCCAGGCTGCACCATCAACTGAACCATCATCAAGGTTCTGAGAAAGCAGGTCTGGGAGAGGGTTACTCTCCTCCTTCTGTCCCTCATCTGTAGCCATGAGCAAGCCCATGTCTGCCCTGTCAACATATGGTTTCAGCCTGTTGACATGAAGCACCCTGTGGGGCTCCTGAGAGTTCCAAGGTCAACCAAGTAGGTTACCTCTCCCTTCTGTTCAACAACAGTGTGGAGTCCAGACCATTTGTCTTGGAGTGTTGCTGGGGCCACTGGCTCCAACACCCACACTTCCTGTCCTGGCTGGTAAACAGTCAGCACAGCCTTTTGGTCATGCCAGGCTTTTTGAAGTTCCTGGCTAGCCTCAAGGTTTTTAGATGCCTTTTTCATGTACTCAGCCATCCTGGAGCGGAGACCAAGTACGTAGTCCACAATGTCTTGCTTAGGATTTTTGAGAGGTAACGCCCATCCTTCCTTCACCAGACACAGAGGTCCTCTTACAGGATGCCCAAACAGAAGTTCAAAAGGGCTGTAGCCAACCCCCTTCTGTGGGACCTCTCTATAAGCAAACAAAAGGCAGGGCAGAAGGATGTCCCATCTTCGCCTAAGCTTTTCAGGTAAACCCCATATCATGCCCTTTAAGGTCGTGTTGAATCTCTCCACCAGACCATTGCATTGTGGATGGTAGGGTGTGGTGAACTTGTAGTTCACTCCACACTCTTTCCACATACCCGTCAAGTATCCAGACATAAAGTTTGCACCTCTGTCTGAGACAACCTCCTTCGGAAAACCCACTCTTTAGAAAACTCCCAGGAGGACTCTTGCCACAACAGGTGCTGTTGTGGTCCTTAGGTGAATAGCTTCTGGTTATCTGGTGGCATGATCCACTACCACCAGAATAAACCTGTGCCCAGATGCTGTTTGGGGATCCATTGGTCCAACAATGTCTATCCCAACTCTTTCAAAGTGAACCCCCACCACAGGTAGTGGTATAAGGGCGGCCTTTGTGGTACCACCTGATTTGCCACTGACTTGGCAGGTGTCACAGGAGCAGCAAAACTCCTTGGTATCCTCTGACATGTGTGTCCAGTGAAAGTGAGGGACAAGCCTGTCCCAAGTATTGTTCTGGCCAAGATGTCCTGCTAAGGGAATATCAGGGGCTAAGGTAAGAAGGAAGCCCCTGAATGCCAAAGGTATGACCAACCTCCTGGAAGCAACAGGCTTGGGGTCTCTACCCTCTGAATACAGGAGTCCTTCATCCCAATACACTTTATGGGTACCTGTAGCATTCCCAGCAGCCTCAGCAGCAGATTGCTGCCTGAGGGGTTCAAGAGAGGGGCAGTCCAATTGCGCCTGCCTCAGGTCTGCCCTGGAAGGTCCCCCTGTCCCAAGAAACTCAACCTGATCAGGATCAAGTTCTTCTAGGGCAGTTCCTTCTTGGGTCTCGCAGCCAGCTTCCTGTGAAGTCTGATGCTCATCCTGAGGCAAGGGGGAAGGCACTGCCTTAACCCTACTGCTCTTTCTCTTGGTAGGCAACTGATCCATAGTTTCAGGATCCAGGGCCTGTTCAGTTTTGCACTTTTTGGCCTGTGACCTGGTCACAGCAAGGACATGTGCTGATATACCCAGCATCTCTGCATGAGTCCTATACTCCACTTCAGACCAGACTGAAGATTCTAGATCATTGCCAAGCAGACATTCTACAGGGAGGTCTGAACTAACAACAACTCTTTTGAGGCCAGTTACCCCTCCCCACGAGAAATTAACAATTGCCATACTATGGGTGGTAGTGACATTACTTGCATTGGTCACTAGGTTATTGTCACCTAGTATTATCTGTCCAGGGTCCACAAAGTTAGGCGTCACCATGGTGACACTGGCACATGTGTCCCTGTAGGCCTGAGCCACTTTATTATTAATCAAAGGAGTCTGTCTGTACTTGCCCAGGTTACTGGGGCTTACAGTAGAGGACATAGCCATGTCCACAACACAGACAAGAACAGCCTGAGTGGGTATTCTGACTAGGCCAGTATCCACTTCAGTTCTCAGGGTTAACCCTACTACACCCTTCTGTTGAGAACCACCACTATTTGCTGAACTAGGGGGAACAGTTGCCTTAGGGGCAATGGTGGCTGGAGCTGTCTCTTTCTTGGTGCAATCACTGAATGAGTGAGTATTACTTTTACAAAAATTGCACCATGGTTTATTTGGACTTTCTTTCTTCTTGGATTTCTTGGAGTCCCCCTGATTAGAAGCTTTTTGGGGACCTGGCGAAGACTTCTGGTCTTTTGCTTTCTCCACACCCTTTTGGTCTTGCTTCTTCTTATGACCACCTTGGTTCTGTACCTTCTGCCTCACCCTGGTTCTGACCCATTTGTCTGCCTTCTTTCCCAATTCTCGGGGAGAGGTCAGAAACGAGTCAATCAGGTATTGATGCAACAACTGGTTCTGACAATTATTAAGAATGTGTTCTCTCATAATCAAATTATACAATCCTGTATAGTCTTTGACCTTACTGCCCAGTAACCAGTTTTCCAGAGCCTTAATGGCACAATCTACAAAGTCAGTCCAGTCCTGAGTCTGTGTCTTCTGGGTATCTCTGAACAGCAACCTATACTGTTCAGTGGTTAAGCCAAACTCATCGATCAGAGCACTCTTCAGGACAGTGTAGTTGTCAGCATCCTCATCACTAACTGTGAGGAGCTTATCTCTGCCTTTATCTGAAAAGGAGAGCCATAGTATAGCTGCCCACTGACTCTGGGGTACCTGCTGTACTTTGCAGGCCCTCTCTAAAGCAGTTATCCATTTGTGGATGTCATCCCCACTCTTGTAGGGAGGGACAATCTTATTTAGGTTTTTATGGTCATGAGACCCTTTCCTATCTCTAGGAATTATGCTGCCACCAGTGGACTCTAGTCCACACAATTGTCTCTCTCTCTCAAGAGCCAGGGTCTCTTTCTCAAGGGCAAATTCTTGCCTCTTGATCCTAAGCTTGGTTTCTCTCATCCTTGCTTTATGTTCTCTTCTCTCAGGGGAAGTCATTCTCCTGAGAGCTGAAGCCTCTGACTCTAGTGAGTCAGAGTGGTTGGATTCACTGCAAAGTGATGTCCTCCTTCTGTGCTCAGTGTTAAGTCTACTTGAGGGTCTGGATTGGATTCTCTCTTCTCCAGCCCCATGTAGCCTTAGGTTGATCTGGTTCAGTTCTCCAAGATGAACCTGATCAGCATCCTCTTCATCACCAGCACCCCCTGGATGGTCATCCCTGGAGTTTTCTGTTGAGGGATGCCCCCCCTCCACTACCTGTCCGATCTGGGGTTGCTGACTTCTCAGCATCATACCCCACTAAGAGATCTATTAGGTGTCTTAGGGTTGGACTCTGTCCTTGGCTCAGTCTCCTGAGTGAACACAAACTTCTAAGTTCATTAAAAGTGAATGTGTCATATCTAGAAGGTGCCCTCGGAGGGTCAACTTCTATGGGGAGAGACCCACTAGGCTCTCCTCTCAAGAACATTTTCTAGTGAGGTGTGGTGTGTGCACCTACCTACACGTAAAAGTTACAAAGTAGTAGATTAAGGACACTTCCGGATGGGCTATGGTAAAACCCTTTTAAACTAGGACACTTCGAGAGTGAACACCCACGGGAGCACCGGAGTACTCGAGTTACCTCACCCAGGAAAGCTAGGTGCATAGGTGTTCTTTTGTGTCGGGTTCCGTCGCTGTTTCCTATGGAGAGCTGCAATGAAGTGCTGCAGGCGACCAGGAGAAAAGTGTCCGGGTGGATCCAAGGGTGGATCGAAGATGTGAAGAACCTGAAAGCAGAGGGGACAGAGTCTGGGTCACTAGCCCGTGACCAGGAAGGAACCAGGCGATGTCGAGATGCAATCAGGTGAAGAGGTGAAGCTTGTCTCTGCAGCTACGAGAACCAGGAGGAGTCGACGACAACCAAGAGCTGGATTCGAGCTGTCCCACGAAGGATCTAGTTGACTGCGGTGTCGGTATCCGGATTGGACTCAACAAGCCTTGGCAAACACAATCCACGCAGGAAAGGAAGATTGGCTTCAGGTCAGACCAGCAAGGTCTGGGGAGCTTCTCCTTTGCAGGGAAACTGGAGCAAGCCCGGAGCAACCAGGTAAGCATTGTAGTTTCAAAGAAAAGTCTTCAGAGGGCTAACTAGCCAACGGGCTAGCAACCGGGAAGACGCGTCGAGCTGAAATGCAAGAGCAGGCCCCACGCGGCACTCGTGGAGTGTGGAGGGCTGAGCTTTAGTGGAAATGGCGCTCGGGTCTGGGGCTTCTCAATCCCCAGTGCACAACTTCAAGGGTCCCTCGGTCATTGCACAGTTAGCAAAGTGCAGATAGTCCAGGATGTCCGGTCCCATGTCTCTCGTGTCCGCCACAGGTCTCAGCTCTGCTGTGGATCAGAGTCGGAGAAGTCTGGAAGTCCAGTTCCTGAGTCGCTGAGTCTTCGGGTTCTGGCAGGAGCGTTGACAAAGCAAACCGGCAAGTTACTGTTGGTGCCTGTTTGCACAGGGTGGTCACTCCTTGACCACAAGGGAGATGCCTTCAGTCTTCTAGTCAGAATAGAACATTGAAGGTCCAAGAGTTTCATTTCAGAGTTTCAGTCCAGGATAATCTAATGTCTATAGACACAGCTCCTATCTTTATACTAAACTAAGGGGCTGGATTACCTGCTAGGTCCCTCCAATGGGTGGACCCTGAGAAGGGGGTGGCTACACCCCTTTCCGTTTGTCCAGTTTCACGCCAGAGCGGGGCTGGAGGGCCCCAGCAACTGGTTTTAACCGGGTTATGCATGGAGCACCTTGTGTGCCCCAGGCAGTGTCTGGAAAAACATCTTTCCATTCAACCCACCCTGCCCCAAAACACTACAGGCTATATGGGGAGGTTCTAGCACCTCCCTCGACAGGAAACCTATTGTCCAGGCCTCTCTTGCCGGAGCTTCGTCCAGCTGCAGGAGGTCAGACTCGTGTCCGTGGCAGCTGCATCCATTTTGTGATGCTGAGGCTCTCTTTATATTTTAACCGGGTAAAGCAGTAACTACATGTATTCTCCGTCTAGAAGGGTGGAATGCTCCCCCCGCCGCCGGGACTGGTGGGGGGTAGTATTCCAAAGTGTTTGACACCTTACACCACATGTTTTTATAAAGCCAAACCCAAGTTAGCATTAACCGCGAGGATTGTAATGCACTTAAGAGTATATGGTATGGCTATATCATAGAACAGCTATAAGGACATGGTTCCGAAAGCTGCAGAAGGGCTCAGCTCATGCTAGAGCACCCTCTCACATAAAACCGAGCACTCTGCCTCCAGGATTGTTAAGGCCTTCCATAGGAGTGACTATATAGGTATATATGTGTCTATATATAAGGGTAGATATAGGTATACTATATCTAAGCAACGGGTGATTACACCACCTTGCCCAAGCTGAGTGATCAGCCTGTGGTGTCAGTTTGGATGGCCAGCCAGGGGTGGCATAATACATGCTGCAGCCCCTGGTAGGCCTTGGATGCACCTGTGCCCTGGGTACCTATGGCACGCTATACAGTGGCTCACAAAGATGACCCGATTCCCAATTAGGTATGTGCCTAAAGTACATGGTATCAATTTAGAGAGAGAACAGCTGGGCTGTGGGTCTGATTAGCAGGCCCACAGCCACACTAAAGTCGAAAAAGTAGAAAATCACAGCACAAAGTGAGAGTCACCATAGGAAGCAGACCCTACTCTCCTACACTCACGTCTGAGCATACCCTGCCAAATTATGGCAAACAAAGCACTACAAAAGGGAATGATGGACGGAGCGTCTGAGCAAATCAAACACTCGCCCCCAGTCAACTGATCTGGGTTTAGTCCACCACCATTCTTTAGCTCACTCTGCCTTCCCAGTTTAGACATGGCCATATGCAAATCAGTCTGACCCTGTGCCTCATGGGAACAGTCCAGCCCGAACTGCTAAGCCATGTCTTTCCTGGACCAGAAACAAGCATCCTGGGACCAGTTTCGGATTCATAATCCTAATCAGCCAGGCTATCTTGAATCCAGTGGCAAAGTGAGCAAGAGACTCACGTCTGAGCATACCCTGCCAACTTATGGTGAACAATGCAATACAAAATGGAATGATGGACAGAGCGTATGAGCAAATCAAACACTCACCCCCAGTCAACTGATCTGGGTTTAATCCATCACCATTCTTTAGCTCACTCAGCCACCCCAGGTTTGACATGGCCATATGCAAATCAGTCTGACCATGTGCCTCATGGGAACAGTCCGGCCCGAACTGCCAAGCCATGTCTTTCCTGGACTGGAAACAAGCATCCTGGGACCGGTTTCGGATTCATAATCCTCATCAGCCAGGCTATCTTGAATCCAGTGGCAAAGTGAGCAAGGGACTCACGTCTGAGCATACCCTGCCAACTTATGGCGAACAAAGCGATACAAAAGGGGATGATGGACGGAGCGCTTGAGCAAATCAAACACTCACCCCCAGTCAAGTGATCTGGGTTTAATCCATCACCATTCTTTAGCTCACTCTGACACCCCCAGTTCAGACATGGTCATATGCAAATCAGTCTGACCCTGTGCTTCATGGGAACAGTCCAGTCAGAACTGCCAAGCCATGTCTTTCCTGGACCAGAAACAAGCATCCTGGGACCGGTTTCGGATTCATAATCCTCATCAGCCAGGCTATCTTGAATCCAGTGGCAAAGTGAGCAAGGGACTCGCGTCTGAGCATACCCTGCCAACTTATGGCGAACAAAGCGATTCAAAAGGGGATGTTGGACGGAGCGTCTTAGCAAATCAAACACTCACTCCCAGTCAACTGATCTGGGTTTAATCTATCACCATTCTTTAGCTCACTCTGCCACCCCAGTTCAGACATGGCCATATGCAAATCAATCTGACCCTGTGCCTCATGGGAACAGTCCAGCCCGAGCTGTCAAGCCATGTCTTTCCTGGACCGTATACAAGCATCCTAGGACCGGTTTCGGATTCATAATCCTCATCAGCCAGGCTATCTGGAATCCAGTGGCAAAGTGAGCAAGGGACTCAAGTCTGAGCATACCCTGCCAACTTATGACAAACAAAGCGATACAAAAGGGGATGATGGACGGCGCGTCTGAGCAAATCAAACACTCGCCCCCAGTCAACTGATATGGGTTTAATCCATCACCATTCTTTAGCTCACTCTGCCACCCCAGTTCAGACATGGCCATATGCAAATCAGTCTGACCCTGTGCCTCATGGGAACAGTCCAGCCCGAACTGCCAAGCCATGTCTTTCCTGGACAGGAAAGAAGCATCCCGAGATGGGTTTCGGATTCATAATCCTCATCAGCCAGGCTATCTTGAATCCAGTGGCAAAGTGAGCAAGGGACTCACGTCTGAGCATACCCTGCCAACTTAGGGCGAACAAAGCGATACAAAAGGAGATGATGGACAGAGCGTCTAAGCAAATCAAACACTCACCCCCAGTCAACTGATCTGGGCTTAATCCATCACCATTCTTTAGCTCACCCTGCCAACTTACGGCGAACAAAGCGATACAAAAGGGGATGATGGACGGAGCGTCTGAGCAAATCAAACACTCACCCCTAGTCAACTGATCTGTGTTTAATCCATCACCATTCTTTAGCTCACTCTGCCACCCCAGTTCAGACATGGCCATATGCAAATCAGTATGACCCTGTGCCTCATGGGAACAGACCATCCCGAACTGCCAAGCCATGATTGTTACCGGAGCCTAACCCCACACCTAAAAGCCTCTGAGTGATAATCAATATTAATCTTAGCAAGAACCAGCTGCTGGAGCAGTAGGATCTAAATGCAGATTTGTGCTGAAACTGCTTCAGAAACTAACCCCACTCTTTCCACTTTAGCCAAGAAAATCAATAGCGGTGGCCGCAGTCCTAACTAGATCGCATTATGCCAACAGAGTATATGTAAGAATACCCAATATCACCATTCATAGACTGCAAGTAATTCACAGCGACGCAGCTTGTTTACCTCATCATCTTCAGAGGTGGGCACGAGCCACACCTATATTGAAATAACAAATCCACTCTGAGACCCGCTGCCTCAGCCCTAAAGGGGTGAGAGGTCTAGCCCCTCACTTCATTGCAAACCAGGTGGAAATGCATACACCCGTACAAAAGCAGAGATCTCCTCACTTGAATTTACTTGTTATTGCAAAATTACAGAGGATCAGATCAGGGGGACGCAGCTTTGCTACAAGTTCCTTTCATCCAGAAATCTGACAGCCCACAAGCCTATTCAGACTAGATTAGAATTCTAATTAGCATGAAGGGATAAGGGAGGTTGGGGTAATATTATGGTATCTATTGGGGAACTAGTAAACTCATTTAAGTCCTTATTAAAACTAGAGGGAGGAGGAGCCAAGATGGCGATCGGGACGGCCGCCTAGTCCCTCGGCTCCGAGGACTTTTTCCTCCCGAGCTCTCATCCTGCCTGTTATCCTGTACAAAACGTCGCACCTGTGGTGACAAGCACCTCCGACTGCCTACGGCGCAATCCTGAAGCTTGCGCTTGCTCAATTTTGGGGATACCTCCAACATTGGTTCGCGGCCCGCAGCAGTCCTGAGACCGGAGCCTCGAGTGGACAGAAAGGCTGGTCGCCAAGTGAACAACAGCGGATGCTGGCGACCGAGAAGTGCCGGTCGGGTCATGTGTGTCGGGGAGCGGCCGATTTTCGAACAGCATATCCTGTTGGCTACGGGTGCGACTACTGGAAGTGCCTGACACTGTGCTTGGTGTACATAGCGCGATCGTAGGAGCCCTGCTTGTTCACCGCTGGGACACTGCTTACGTGTTGTCCCGCTATCGGCGGGCGACTCCCGGTTTTTTGCTCATTTCAAACCGAGCAGGGCCAGCTTTCTATTTGATTGTTGCTTCATGCTTACACTGGCTTTGGCAAACACGGGAGCGATACGAAGATGCCTGAGACCCCTCTGCCTGCAAATTGGCCCCGACTCTGGATGGCCCTGCCTGTGAACACGACGGGCTCGATGGACTGCAGCTGCGAGGAGTTTGAGCCCCACAGAGATCGGGGATGTCTGGAGAAGGGAGATTCGGTTGAGACGGGGCTTGGAAGAGTCCTGCAATATTGCGATCTTATGGCCGCTATTGTTGCCCTACGTCACGATTTGGTGCAATCTGCCCGACTCCTGGGTAGTAAGGTGGATGAGATTGTGTTTACACGGGGGCACTTGAGACCGGCTGGTCAGTGGGAATACGCCGATATGCCTCATTCGCTACCCGGATGCAACAAGATGGCAGCACTCAACGACTCTGGCGGGCTTGAAAATCCCATTCCCGAGGCATCTCTTGTTGAAGATCTTGAGTGCCTGGGACGAAGTGTGGGCATTGGTTTGAAATCGCGATGGGTGCGTCCACCCCAGGCCATGCTTCCCATCACCCGGGGGCCGCTCCAGCTATGGTTGGACGTTGAGATTTTTTTCCCCGACCCTGCTCTGTTGACTATCGGGGGGAGGATGTGCTCTCGGGCCGGGCCGGGGTCCCTGGTTCGACGTGGGAGGGACCTAGCGGATCTCCGGCTGCATCAAATCGACGCTCCTGTGTTGCTGCTCACTCCTGCCTGGACACTTCGACTCCCCATACGGATTGACCTGGGCGCTGATACTTCGGGGCGCTTTGGTAGAACGGATAAGACGGGACAAGGATGAACAGTGCCTACTATGGACTGGTGGTCCCTAGCTGATGACCGACACGGATATGTACCGCGCGGATTTACCTGGTAGCGCAGTAAGCTGACTATGTGCCTCGAGACTCGTTTGATAGTAACGGATTTTGTTATTGGACTCTACACCCTGTGCTGTTTTAGAACTTGCGGGAGGGTGTTGCCGGGGGACGGGTAGAGGGCTCCGCTTCGTTTCTCGCCACTTTTACTGTTGTTATAAAATCCGCCATCTTGAGTGTTTCTCTCCTCCTCCCTTCTTTCCCTTTTTCCCTTCCATAGGGTAATTTTCCGGGGCGACAGACACGCTGTTAGTGGGGTAGGCCATAGCCATTACGGTGATGTAGGGTGGCGGGTGTTGGGTGGGTTTTGTTATTTTAGTTTGTTTTGTTCTATGGTCCCTTTTTTCTCTTCCTTTCTTAGTGGCGTTGTCTGTATCTCCTTCTTTCTTCCTTTTCCCTGTTGGGCATTTGCACTTGCCTCCTTTATTGTTTCGGAAGGGTGGGTTTTTCGGACGATGCTTTCACTAAATCACTGATCATTGTTTGATTTATACTCCTGGCCTGCCTTCGGCGGGCGTAGTGTGCCTTTGGCCATATTGCTCATCACTGATTTTCGCTAGCATGGAGGGACGCGATCCTCCCATCTCTTCCTTTTGTCATGTAGTGTGATGCCTTCATGATATAGCCTCTGCTGCTTCCTTAAACTATAAAAATGAAACCTTCCACATCCTAGCGTTTTCAGGCGTATGCATACCATGTACTATGATTGCACCGTGATTATTCTTAGAGCCGTCAACATGTGTACCGCTTTTGCTTATCTTTCCTGAGTTTGCGGCCGGCCTCCGTGGTTGTTGGCCTGCGCTTGTACTACTTTACTTGACTCAATAAAGGTTTTAAAAAAAAAAAAAAAAAAAAAACTAGAGGTTAAAGGTTTGACAATATTATTGGCTAAAAAGGCGTGTTTAATATAAAAGGTGTGTTTATAATGTTATAGGGAAGGAATCGGTGAAAAAAGCGCAATGGTAGAGTGTCTCCGGCGGCTGAAGCAGAGCAACTGACAAATTACCTCTCAGCCGCCGGAGGAAAGGAAAGTCGCTTAGGAGAGGAGGCACGCAACGCGGGTGTTGCTAATGTGCTTTCCTTTGAAGCAAAAGCGAGGAAATGGATGCGAGCATGGAGAGGGCAACGTTCCTTCCTAATCGCAAGCGCACCTCAGTGATCGAAACGGAGATTTAAGGCGCGTCTCAAGCGGATGAAAGCGAAGCCGATGAAGGTGAAAGCCGAACATATCGGTAAAAAAGGCAGCGCGGTCGCACGCTTGGCAGGGGTAAAGGGGGGGGGACAACCATAAATTGGAAGTCCATTGGGAGGGAGGGTGAGATCGGGGGAGCCAGCGCCACCCACGGACGAAGACTGAGAGTTAAGGCACAGTGTTAGGGGGCTGAAGGAAAGGAAAGATACGGCATAAGGTCACTGGATAGTGATCAAAATAAGCATAAACTCAGCACAACATCGGCAAGAAGGTACATGGTAATAAAAGCTGCATAATATATTAAAATCAACACGACACAGTTACATAGGAATTAAAAGTACAAGTCTAAAGCTTAAAATGAAGGAGAGCAAGTAGTAGTGACTTATCTGCTGGCGAGCCGCTTTTAAAAGAGGCAGATCATCTCCTGGATACATCCTTTGGTCAGTGTTGTTAACTCTAGAACTTTATCCTTTATGATGTAGTGCGGCTGTGTGAGTTGCTATTAAAGGATAATGCATAATGTCAGCCTCCGGTCTTGTAATGAAATCCAGATTCTCTGGTCATGTTAATAGGAGAATCGCAATTCTTCCCCGTTATGGTTCGTTTTCTCCTCTTTTATGTATTTCTGATTCAGTTCCAAGAAACCCCAGATTGAACATGCTCTCTATATATGCAATGACATAACAAGCATTTTGTAGATCCTGTAGAGGTTTGGTATGTTGGCGCGTGCTTCAGTCACTGACCTGAATACTGCAAAAGAGAGGTGTACAGTGCAAGTGCGGATGATAGCGCAGTCTTGTCTGCCAGGGTATTATAAACCTTTCATTGCTGCAAGTCTGTTACAGTATTCTCGTTTTGTGGTTGCACAGTATACAATTTGAGCAGACCAAGGAACAGACGTAATGTTGGAAACACATTTCAAAACCGTGCCTTTCATAATATATGAACTATGTTGCGGGTATTGTGACATTTTAATGATTCCATTTTTTTTCAGGTTTTAGAAATTCACAATTTTCTCTGATCAGGAGTATTTTGACCTAACTGTCCTGTGATAACGTGTTGTCTTTTCTCGTTTCCTCTCCTCTGCAGACACTTGAGACTTGCACATCAATTTACCGGAATGGGCAGAAGAAGGGCTCCAGAAAAGAATGTGAGAGCTCGGTGTTCACGTGAATCCGTAAGAGCCACAGTCCTGTCTTTACCTCTCCATGACGTCTCAACTTCAAGATCCCGAAATGATGCTCAGAGGGACCAGGACTTGGAACCGCTTTCGGAGAACCTGCCCCACATTATCCTTCTATCCATGCTGGAGGAGTTGGAAGCCAAACTGGATAACTTGATGAATACTGTGACGTACCTTCTAGAGTCGCTGGGCTGATTAAGAAAATCTGGATAGAAAAGGATCAAGGTTACCTAGATAATGGTGCAGTGTCTTTGGAGATGGTCTGTCCGGTGAGCATTAGAGATTGTGCTGTTAGCCGGTCTCCTGCGACACTTCAACTGGACAGGACAGGGGATCCGAGCTTGTGTCGTCTGCCGGTGTTCTCTGATGGGCATGCACCAAAGCAGGACAGTACGCTCTCCTCGCCAACTGATGTTCAAGTGTGTCCAGAGGAGCCAAACCTTTGTCTACAGCCAGTGTTTCCTGATCGACGTCACCCACACCAGGACCAGTGCTTGCAGCCTGGGTTTCCAGACAGAAATGGAGTACAGCAGGATTGTCCTCTATCCCGGTGCCCTCAGACAGATCCTCCATGCAGATCACAGGAGGCAAAGCTGTGTCTTCACTCAGAATTTGTTGATGGGCAGACACCACAGCAAGACCAACGCGTACAGTCAGCGTTCCCAGAAGAGTGGGAGCCAGATGAGCCCCTGAAGCAGGAACCATCCCCATTGTCTACTAATAGCGGGGACCAACAACAGAAACTCTGCCCACACCCACTATTTCCTGATGGACACGAACCACAGCAAAACCACCGTATACAACCCGCGCTGCCAGATGGGAATGGACCTGATGATCCCTTGGAGGAAGAATTGATGTGTTCTGATTTCCAAGATCGCCAGGAGAACCAGTGCCTACATCCCGTGTCACCTGATGGGAAGTCATCAGACGAACACTTAGAGTCTGGGCTATTGTCCTTTGATGAGGTGGGGTCACAACAAACCCAGTGCCTACAGCAACACCTATGCTTGAAGCAGGAACTTCCTTATGCGCAGGATCCAATCATGAACTATGAGCTAGAATCTATGCGCCCGGAAGCACAGGAACCAGATAAAAATGACAATCTAGAACCGGCCTGTACAGATGCACACCGTTCAGATCAGAAGTACAAGCTAGAACCTCCCTGTACTGATGCAGAGGGTTCAGATCAGAACTACATACTCGAACCACTGCACCCTGAATCACACCATCAACATCAGAACTGCAAAGCAGAACTGCTCTGTCCTGATGAGCGGGGTCAGTCTGTGCCTCCATCATTCCTAGGACTGGATACACATACTGCAGATGAAGACTCAATGGAGAGAGGAAATAAAAAATCACATTTATTGCTGTTCGAAGCTACCCCAGGTATGTGTTTCACTATAAATGGTCTCTCGGAGTGCATACTAACACATGTAACCTCTTCAACATGCATATGGGCAGATTTTTGAAAGTCTCTGAGGGGAGGATTATGGTTTGGATGGAACCCACTGAGTGATACTGACCCCCAGCGTACGAGTACACAGGGTGCAGATGTTTCCCTTCCCTCCTCTGGTTCCACACAGGACTACATCCTTCCTATGCAGAAACAGGCCTGGTTATGGGACTCTGCATGAGACAAATAGGCCAGTAGCTCTTCTCGTTCCTTGTTCGTCCCCATTCCAGGCTGAGGAACTGGAAATAGCGCAATTCATGGGAGGAATTACTGGCCAGAATCACACGTAATAGTCGGATGCAAGTGATGTGGTGTTCATTGAGAATAGCAGACATGCGCAGTCTGGAGAATGAACTGTGTTTCCAGTTGTACAGTTACATTGGGTAAGACGCAGTCGTCTCCAGTTCCTGATATGAAAATCCTAGTCTGTATTCGGCCTCAACAGCAGGGCCGACCAGGGATGTTGTTGTCACTGCAGGGTTCTCCTGGAGCGCATACCACCTCATGATAGACAGACACAAAGGTTATGGAACTCTGAGGTGACTTGCAATAATCTTATTATATGCACCAGGTGGTACTTTATCCCGTATAATACATGGTCACACCATCACCTTTCCCACATACCTTGGTGCGTAGCTCCTACATATGCAGCAGCTAACATGTTTGCAAACATGAAGAATGAACTTTAAACCTCTTGTGCAAAAGTAAAAATAAAAACTGTTAGATATTTGTTGCAAAAAGATGTTAGAAACAGTTCAATAAAAGTCAATTTAAAACAAAAAGCTGCAGTAGCTCGAAACGTGTAGAAACATGCAGAAAGATTCCACCCTTCCTTTATCTAAGGAAACTATTAAACATATTCCCTCTGCTTCTCATAGTAAACTAGTAACATACAGCAGAAGTAATAAAAGCAAAGTTATGTTTGTTGCTTTAAACAGCTGCTTCAATTATGCTTCTTGACTTGACCTTCTTTTCACATCAGCTGCTGGCGCTGGCAGCAGGCATTGTGCCCACAGGACTCGACTGTAATAACTTATAAAAGCTGAGTTCTGACGTCTTTCCCTCATAATCACTGACTTGGTGCGTCACAAATTCCTGATTATAAAGAAATTAGAGACTGCCATTTATACAGGGATTACAGACTCCCATGTAATATAGTTTTATATGTACACATATAATAACTTTGGCACAGTTCAATGACTCTGCACAAAACTATTTGGGATTGGCATGGCTAGTTTCATGTAGTGTTTTTTTGTGGTCCTCAAATTAAGCCACTAGTCATTTAAGATAGAGCTAGCTGGACCTCTAGCCCATGAATGGTCCGTGCATCTGGACTCACGGACACAAATGTAAAAATATATTGAATCCTATTGGATAAGGGAGCTTGTTCGCCCATCCCTTTCGGATATGTAAACCCAAAGTTGGGTCTGCGGACCTGAAGCTCCCTGATTGGCTGGTTATATCTTGAACCATTACATGATGAAGAGACTTGTTCCCCGCATCCTGTAAAAATACTAAAGAAGCCATAAAGAGCTGTGGTGCCGTCCTGTCTCTCCCTGGCACAGGAGCTTCCTAATGTTAAAAAGTAGAAAGAAATTGCTGATTTTGAACAGAGGTTGGATTCCACATCATGACCCTTGAGATCCGCAAACCTTAGGCAGGTGTCTGCGCAGGCACAGTAATTGTCCTTGTACCCTGGTGGACATTTGTGATGTTCGGAGACCTGCTGCTCGGTCTGAAACCCTATCGATGTCCAATAAGGATATACAAGTTTGCAAGGGTCCGAGAACCCCAAGAAAGTGTCCAGGAACCCTTAAAAATAAAAAACAAAAAAACATAAACCAGGCCCTTTAGGGAATCCCCTGCTGTGCCCATTCACAGTTGAACACCTGTGCCTGCTTGGTGTTGGCTGCGGAGAACTGTTGCGTGTGTATATGATGAAAAATAAACCATTGAAAACAAGCATTGGCAAAACAAATAGGTGTCTCCTATCCGAAAGCTATTGGCTTTGGCAACGAGTTTTAGCCATTATGTACACCAGTGTGACTGCTGTTCGGCATGGCTAAAAGTTAGTGACACAAGGTCGGATGGGGTAGATAGAAGGGGGATAGATTGGGGTAGAGTGGAATGGGGTAGATTGGAGTCAAGTGGGGTAGATTGAGTTGAGGTAGATTTGGGTGGAGTGGAGTAGATTGAGGTGGAGTAGGATGGATTGGGGTGGACTGGAGTGGGATAGATTGGGAAAGAGTGGGTGGAATGAGGTAGATTGGAGTAGAGTGGGGAAGACTGGAGTGGAGTAGATTAGAGTGCAGTATATTGGGGTAGTTTGGATTGCGGTACATTGGACTGGAGTAGAGTTATATAGAGTGGTGTAGGATAGATTGGGTTGGGGTGGGGTAGAGTGTGGTGGAATTGATTGGAGTAGATTTGAGTGGGGTAGATTGGATGGGGTAGATTTGGATAGGTAAGTTTGAGATGGAGTGGGGTTGGGTAGATTGGAGTAGGGTGGAGTGGATTAGATTAGACTGGAATGAGGTAGGTGTGGGTAGAGTGGGTGGAGTGGAATTGGATAGATTGGAGTGGAGTGTTGTGGGGTAGATTAGGGTGTAGTGGAATGGGGTAGATTGGGTGGATTTTTAGTAGGGTGGTTTGGATGGAGTGGGGTAGATTGGATTGAGTGAGGTAGATTGGATGAAGTGGAGAGGGATAGATTGGGTGGAGTGGGGTAGGTTACAGTGGAGTACAGTAGATTATGGTAGATTAGAGTTGGGTAGGTTGTGGTAGTTTGGAGTGGGTAGATTGTGGTAGGAGTATAGATGAGTTGAATAGATTGCAGTTGGATAAATTGAAATGGAGTTGGGTAAATTGGACTAAAGTAGAGTGAGGTAGATTGGGGTGAAGTCAGTTAGATTGGAGTAGATTAGAGTTGGGGTAGATTGAAGTGGAGTAGGGTAGACTGGGGTATATTGGAGCAGAGTGGGGTAAATCTGAGTGGAGTGCGGTAGATTGGGGTGGAGTCGGGTAGATTGGGTTAGATTGAGTGTATTACGGTAGATTGGAGTGGAATGGGGTAGATTGAGTTGGAGTGGGGTAGATTGCGGTGGGTAAATTGGGAATGGATAGATTGGAATGGGGTGAATTGGAGTGGGATGGATTGGGGTACTTTTGAGTGGAGTGGGGTGGATTGGAGTGGAGTGGAGTGGGGTGGATTGGAGTGGAGTGGGGTGGATTGGAGTGGGGTAAGTGGTGTGGAGTAGAGGGGTGTGGAGTGTTGTTTCATGGAGTGAGTGGCATAGATTGGAGTGGAGTGGTGTGGAGTTGAGTGGCGTAGTGTGGAGTATATTTGGTGTGGTAGCGCACTGCCATTACAGACAACACATTTTCAATTGAAATGATCATTACATTTACACCGAAATATGGTTTTACTGCACATAAATGATAATGTTTGCAAATGTCATCCCCTAGTGTATTAATGTGATTCAATCTTATTCAAATATTTTTCTCCACACTTCAGTAATACAAAACAAATGTGCTTCATTTGTACTAATTCTGATATATTCTGAAACATCCGCACAGTTCTTTTTTTTAGGTCTTGCCGCAACAGCGCTTAACTTTGTGGGGTTACTGCCCACCCATTGCTTTTTATTTGTTTCTTTGAATCTCCTTTAAACAGCCTTGCTTCCAAATGGCTAGTCTTTCAAACTTGTCCCTCCTTTTCGTAGCTTGTTCCCTCCCACGGAGCACCGTCCCGTTACTTGTATCCTTGCAATGGTCCCATATTATCAACTGCTTTAGGCACTTTTTCTTTTTTCTTTGTCTAAGAGAACTTCATATGCGCACTTTTTTCACTCACTCCAAGCTTTTTTGTAAATGGCTGTAATTCTTGTTCATATCTCGTCACATTTGCTGTTCATTCACAGACCGAGATCAAATGTCAAATGATGTTTCCCCTAAACAGCCTGTTCTTTCTCTGACTTCAAAGTAAGAGAGCCAGTTCCTCACCGTCTCACTCATCGCTGCTTGCCTCTCCTTGCTTGTTATTTATAAAAGCAAATGACTTCATTTTCTTGCCTTCACCTGAGGTTCCGTGACGATTTTACTCGTGTTTGTAACATTGTCATAAATACATAATTTTGGTATCAGTGAACCGCAAATGATCCATTTAGTATATCCTGGTGTTTTCGCTATGCTACGAGAAAGAGCACTCCTGTTATGAACACATTTCTGATCTACCCGTGGCATCCATCTTAGAACACGGAAGCCATTTTGTATTCCTTGCCCTCACATAGTCAATGGACACGCAATGACCTCTTTTTCATCTAAGGACACGTAGGCTTTAACCGGCGATTCACCTTGCGAGGGACACGTGCACCTTAGGCCAGCAACGCTGTGGCAGCATGACTCGGCAAGAACTGCCTCCCCAGCCTGAGGCCAGTCCTGCTATACTGGTTCTTGTGTTCGTTGGCCTGATCATGATTAGGCGGCCGAAGCTGGTAACCGTGCCCATTTACGACCCACAAACATCTCTTATCCTGTCTTTCTATCTTCTACACCTGGCTCTGCTCCTTTCCTTCTGGGCCTTTATTAGGGGGAGGTAACGAAATTTACGATGAGGCGGTCCGGGTCTTGAATGAGAAATTGACATGGGATTATGATGGAAAAGTGGGAACCCCTCATTCGTAATGTTTTGACACCAGATACTGTTGACGATTCCTGTGCAACGCCAAATATTTATTGTTTAAGACACGAATGTTTAGAACTGTGGTAACATGTAAAGAATTTGCCCCGAGCAGAATATTTAGTATTTAAGGAGTAACCCTCTTTGTACAAATTGAACAGGCTCCTAGACACTGCCCGTGTGCAGTTTCTGTGACTTCTGTGTCCCTGCAGTAATAAACCTTTGGTCTTTGACGCCACCATCGAGAAGCCCGTGTTTCTGTTTGTTTGTGCACCGAGACAGGTTGAACTCCGGGGTCTTCGGGTGTTTTCCCTGACACCTCTGGACGGAACCAAAAAGTCCAGAACTCCAATTGGCGCCCAACGTGGGGCTCGACGTCATTCGGTACCGGTCCAAAAGCCTGAAGAGTTCGAGGAGCTTCGTGTGAAGATTCAGAGGGAGGCGCCCCACTTCATCGATCCCGGCATATCGCAAAAGTGGCCCCGACGTTCTCTTCCACGAGGGTTCCCGTTCAGACGGCTGCAGTGGTCCGTTGCCTTGACCGTCGCCCTGTCTTGGACCCGAGGTGCAGTCCTTGGTACGGCGAGACGTGACGGGTTTCTCCTTGGTGACGTCTTCAGTGCCTCAGTTAAGTATTTTGTGAGGGTTGCTCCTGTTTGGATAATCCTTTTTAGTTCTCAGTTCAGTTCAGTTCTGTAAGATTATCACTGATTATTCTGGTTACGATAATCATTCTGTTCAGTTCAGGTATCGATACATTTATCAGTTCTGGTAGGCCTAAGTTTTTGGTTCGAGTGCGCATTTTTTTCTGTTTGTGTCTCGTTTGTTTTGTGTTCCGGATTATAAAATGGTAAGTCGGAAAAATTGTATGTTGTCTTGTTTCAGTTGCAACAGTGATTCCCAGTTGGAGGACTCGTGTTTGGTTCCTCCGATTGGAACTCCTCTTTATGATCTATATTGCAAATTTGGTGTGGGCCCTATCTCTTATAACGAGGTATGGATCCACTATACAGAGAAAGATGGTGTCCTTAGTTGGCCACTACATGGTAGTTTTGAACCTGAAGTTCTCGATAATCTAGAAAGAAGGTTGTTTAAGAAGAAAGCCCGGCCGGCAATGTTTGATTCTTTCCGTTATTGGCGAAAAGAATCTAAACAGAGAGAAATTAAAAAGTTGAAGAAAGAACAGAAAGAGCAAGAGTTGACTTTAGAACAGTCTGCTAAGCAGCTGCAACTCAACGAGTCTGAGAAAGCAATGGAGGTGGCCAATAGAGAGCGTAATTTAGCGATAGACAAGTGCTATCCTGCTTTGCCATCGAGTACAGCTAAGATAGTAGAGGACCCTGAAAAGGATCCCCTGTTGTCTTACTTGTTACGATCACCCCCACCGTATGCACAGGGTGCTACGGCTCCACCTATACCGAATGTTCAATTACCGGTTGCTGGACAACCTGGTGTCCCTGTTCCCACTCCCCTGAATCAAGTTCCTGTACCTCCTGTGGTCAATATTAATGTTCCTTCGACAAACCCTCTTCCAGGGTTGCCGGCTTCTTTACCTATGCCTGTGTCGCTCACACCTGCTAGTTCACAAGCTATTTTGCCTGCTACTCCTACTGTTCCTGATCTATCTGTTCCAACTGCTACTCTATTTACTGCTTCTGCTAATATTATGACTCCACTTTCTGTTCGTCGGAGAATCACTGATTCTGTCTCTAATATTCTATCTCCCTTCTATAAAACTCTGATTAAGACTCCTACCTCTGACTCTGTGCAGAGACGTAGTCAGCTTCCCAGTACTGAAGAAAGAGGAATATTAGATTCCACTGCTCTTAGATGGGTTTCAAAAGTTGGAAGATATAATGTACAAGATGTATTAGATACATTTATGCAATGGAATGAACCGACACAACGATATGTGTTCGATGAAATGTGTTTCCTTCTACGTGAGGAATTGGAAGAGGATGACCCTGAATCAAATCTAGGAGAATTAATTAATGTTCAGAAAGAGTTTGCCGCAGGTATGATAGTCGGTCAAAATATAAAAGAAGCGATGGAACTGGTTCTAAGTTATAGGACCGACTCATCCCTTCGTTCACCAAGAGAGTTAGGGAAACGTAGTACGAAACAAAATCGTCAATATCCAATGAGAGAGGTTCCACCAATTTGGCGTGAAGCTGTGCAAGCTAATGCAAACCTTGGTATTGCAGCCGCTCCGGCCCAATTCCAGAGAGTATGGATACATATTCCATGGAAGCGAGCTGAAGTATTAGCAGTAAAACAGGCCTTGCCAGATCCGCGTAAAAATCCTGCAGGATACTACAAAGAGTTGGCTCAGACAGTTGACGCTTGTGTATTGAATCTGGCTGACATAGATCTGCTATTTGGTAATGTAGTACCGCAACCAATTTGGGCTAAAATTCGTAAAGAGAATCATCCAGTTGCCCTAGGTGGTGACTGGGCAGCTATAATTGCAGCGGATGGTCAACAAATAGGTGGTTCCAAACCAGAACCCTTAATTGCTAATTTGCCTGGTAGGATAATCGATTTAATGAAAACCTTGATGCCAGCATTGTGTGTTAACTGGGACAAATTGTCCGCGTGCAAACAGAAGAAAGACGAAAGCGTCTCCGACTTTTTCACAAGATTCGAGGAGACTTTCGTGGATCATAGTGGTCAGGATATGAGCACAGAAGGAGGCCAGAGATTATTTGTTGATAAATTTGTGCACAATCTGTTGCCAGAACTTAGTGGTAAATTAAAGAATTCTGAAAGTGCGTGGGCTGTCTCTACGACTGCGCAAATACTTGCGACTGCCCAGTACTATGAAAATAGGGATAAAGAAGAGAAGGAAAAATCAGATAAAAAGACGAAAGATTTAAAAACTAAAGTACTTTTACAGCAAGCTTATCCGCCTCGCACGAATCAGACTAGTATGCAGCAAGGGTCATATCAAAGAACGGATTATAATTTTCAAAGGCCACAATACCAATGGAATCAATGTGCTTATTGCAAAATGGAAGGTCATTACAAAAATGAGTGTCCAGTTCGAACGCAAAATAATACTGCGGCTGCTCAGAGAGGTCGTGGTAGTTCTATGCAAAATTCTAGAGGTCGAGGAAGAGGTGCTATGCCTCCGCAGACGAGTGATCGCCCTTCTAATTATTTCGACCAGCGAAATGGACAATCTGCCCAACAGAATAGGTCTCCACAGTATCATGTTGAAGACTATTATGAAGCTAGTGAGGAAGTTCAGCAAAGTGAGTACTAGGACAGCCATGGACAAAGAGAGGGAGTAGTATCAGTTCCAGTAGATCAGAGTGGGCCTTATGTCGCAGTAGCAACATCAGGTATAGTCGAACCGTTTCTGTTGGATACTGGTGCAGCAAAAAGTTCTATCATACATGCGAAACTCCCTGGCGCACCTTTGTCTGGCTCAACAAACGTTTCAGTAGGTTTTTCGGGCGCCCCTGTTCATAACCCTGTTTCTGGTCCTTTGTCTATTTCTGTTGGACCCTGTCAATTGAAAGCACCCCTGATTTTGACGACAGGTTGTAACGAAAATCTGCTTGGTTTAGACTTGTTAAAACGCCTATATGCGACATTGTACTGTTCTCCAGCAGGAGTACAGCTTACGTTGGGTACAAGAATAATCTCTCCGATGTACTTGTCGATGGATGCGCTCCCACCAGAGCTGCGTTCACTCCCTGATACTCTTTGGGCGACTGGTCCTAATGATGTAGGTCTATTGGAAATTCCACCCTATATAGTAACTTTGAAAGCAAATGTCAAACTTCCACGAATTCCACAATACAGAATCTCTAGTGAAGGTGAGCGTGCGCTCCTACTGATAGTGCAAGATCTGATTGAGAAAGACGTTATAGAAGAAACTAGAGGTAATGTCTGTAATAGTCCTGTACTGCCTATTTTGAAACGAACTGACCCAACAAAACCTCCAGTATATAGGTTTGTAATTGATCTCAGAGAGGTTAATAAAATTGTGATTCCACAGTTTCCTGTGGTTCCAGATATTACTGCGTTGTTAACGTTGATTCCTGCTACAGCAGCATGGTTTTCGGTTGTCGACTTGAAAAATGCCTTTTTCAGCATTCCGATAGCCGAAGAAAGCAGAGATATCTTCGGTTTCTCTCTAGGAGGACGAAGCTTCAGGTTTAAACGCGCTCCACAAGGCTATTGTGAAAGCCCATCCATTTACAGTCAAGCATTAAAAAGCCAGTTAGATTCCTTCGTACTTCCTCTTGGTTCTGCTTTAGTACAATATGTCGATGATCTTCTAGTGGCTGCTGATGACAAGGAAACTTGCAAAACAGCTACGATTTCTTTATTGCATCACTTGTCAGATTTGAATCACAAGGTGTCACCTTCAAAAATGCAATACTGCTGCCAAGAAGTGACCTACCTAGGTCATCTCTTGTCAAAGGAGGGAAGGAAGTTGACCCCAGAGAGAATAAAAGCAATTACACAGATGAATGTTCCTAGCACGCAGAGAGAAGTACGTGCCTTTTTAGGTATTACCTCATATTGTAGGCAATGGATCCCAAATTTTTCTCTTTTGGCAAAACCATTGGTAGCCTTGACTGGGAAAAATGTTCCGAGTCCGGTACCATGGTCTGCAGAATGTCAGCAGAGTTTTTCTGAATTGCGAAATGCACTGTGTTCAGCTCCTGTATTGGGTACACCCGACTACAGTAAGCCATTCACGCTCTATGTCCATGAGAGAGAAGGTTGCGCGTTGAGTGTGTTGACACAAAAATTTGGTGATAAACAACGCCCTTGTGCGTATTTTTCATCAACGTTAGATCCGGTAGCCAGAGCATTGCCTGGTTGCTTGAGAGCTGCAGCCGCAGCTGCAGCCTCCATTCGACAATCTGCTGGTTTAGTAATGAACAACATGCTAGTAGTTATGGTTCCTCATGCTGTGGATACACTCATGAACCGAACCAAGACGCAGCACCTTACCAGTGCTAGATTATCAGGTTATGAACTGACACTGTTAGCTAGTCATATTCAGATCAAGAGATGCAATGTATTGAATCCAGCAACATTGTTGCCGACTAGCCAAGAGTCGAGTGATTCCGAACCACACGACTGTTGTTTCAAAACTGAGGAAGAAACAAAAGGACGAATTGATCTAAAAGACACTCCGTTATCAGATCCAGATGGCACGCTGTATGTTGATGGGTCTTGCTTCAAATTGGAGAATGGTGATGTGACTGCTGCTTATGCAGTAACGACCTTGAGTACGATTGTGGAGACTGCAAGAGTGAGTCAGAATTCTGCCCAGGCTGCAGAATTGATCGCGCTAACAAGAGCGTGCGTTTTAGCTAAGGGAAAGAGAGTGAATGTGTTCACAGATAGTCAATACGCGTTCGGCGTGGCCCATAGTTTTGGCCGCTTGTGGAAAGAGAGAGGTTTCATTACGTCCCATGGGACTAAGATTCAACATGGTCAGCTAGTTAATGACTTGTTGGAATCTCTAACCTTGCCGACTGAAGTTGCGATTGTGAAATGCAGTGCTCATAAAGCAATCACGGATGATGTTGGTCGTGGGAATGCTTTTGCTGATGAGACTGCAAAACAGACAGCTAGAAATATGATGAGTAGAATGTATGTTGCAACGTCTGCAAGATGGATTTCTGAGTCTGGAATGTGTGAGGACACAGTGGAAAGCGTGAAGGAAATTCAGAAAGAGGCGACTGAGGAGGAAAAACTTGCATGGAGAGAGAGCACGGGTAAATTGGACTCGAGTGGGTGTTGGATTGACTTGTCGGAACAACAGCGTTGGATGTTGCCTGATGCGTATGTGCTTGCAGTAGTAACGATGGCACATGGAACAGCACACATCAGTTCAAAAGGGATTTGTAAGATGTTGGCTCCGGTCTGGAAGAATGATGGGATTAGTAAGTGTGCAGAGAGAGTGGTGAGAAATTGTATGGTATGCTTGATGCATAATCCTGGCAAGGGAATCCCCACACCTGCAGGTCACTTCGCTCCTCCTTCCTGCCCCTTTGAAGTGATCCAGCTAGACTTCATTCACCTGGATCGTTGTAATAACCTGAAATACGTCCTAGTGGTAGTTTGTGCTTTCGCCAGATGGATCGAAGCATACCCGCTAAAGGACAATACTGCCTTATCCACTGCCAAAATTCTTCTTAAAGAATACTTCCCCAGATACGGAATGCCACGGATTGTATGGTCAGATAACGGAAGTGAGTTTGTAGGGAAAGTTATGCAGAGTGTGTGTGCCGGTCTAGGGATTAGACAGAAGTTTCATAGTGCGAATCATCCCCAGTCCGCGGGTTTAGTCGAGGGTTACAATGGCACCCTTAAACTGAAACTTGCTAAGATACAAGCGTCCACGGGTTTGTCCTGGCCAGACGCATTGCCTTTGGCTTTGCTATCAACAAGAGCAACTGTACATTCTAGAGTAGGGCTTAGTCCATATGAAATAGTTTTTGGTCGTCCTGCAAATGTTTGGGGGGTACCTAGACCAAAAGAATTCAAGCAGCTGGAATACCCAATGTTAATTGATTACCTTTTCGACTTGACTGCTAAATTGAGTCTTATTCACCAACAGGTTTTCGATGCATTGCCAAAGCCACCGGAGAGTCCAGGCCATCAGCTGAAACCAGGTGACCAGGTGGTCATTAGAAATTTTGCAAGAACGAAAAATCTTCAACCCAGATTCATTGGCCCTTTTCAAGTCCTACTAGCAACGAGAACTGCTATTCGTGTGGCCGGAAGGAAGAACTGGATCCATACGACACATGTCAAACGTGTGCCTCTGCCACTTCCTTACGACAACTGGGTAAAGAAAGGAATCGGTGCCTCTGAAACGGAACAAGTCCCCAGGTTCATACCTTTCAGCGATGCAGAACTGATCACGGATTCACCAAATTCTGACTCTCCTCCTGAAACTGCTCTTTTGAACCCTGAACATTTGTCATCCACACCCAACGAACATTTGCCATCTGCACCAAAAGAACATTTGTCATCTGAAAACGTGAACATTGCAACGTCGGCTGAAAATACATTGTTTCCAGACCAGACAGCTCCTGCAAAACTGAGATACAACTTGCGACCTCGCAATATGGACAAATAAAGCAGGAAACTGCCTATTTTCAGATTTGAATTTTCTATACATTGCCTCCAGCCAGGAAGTTTGCTAATACTTTGTATTGTTTCTTTTTGTTTTAAAATTGCCTTGCCGTCTGGGTAGCCGTAGGGTCGTGGCTGTGTGCCTAGTTGAATCTGCGGGGGTCAGACACAAGGTCGATCTTTCTGTTAGTTCTGGGAACTCCCAGGGCTGATAGAGGCATTTTCATCTACGTACACATCATCAGTGGTCACGAGCGGATTGTAGAAGATGGAGCTTCCTGAGCTGCAACGAGAAAATGTAATTTATGTTCGCAGAAATAGACTGTACAGAATACTTCACAGCAAATGCTTTCTAAAGCAATGTGCAGTTACATTTTTAATTGTTTTGATAACGTTGGTGGGTGGAATCGTCTTTGGTGTACATTTGATTTTTATGCCAGTAACTACAGTACCTCCCCTTGATCCTACTACTTCTACGGTTTCTTCTATGCATTCTTTTCACTCATTTCCTGAACACGAACAAGCTCGACGCTCAGAATTTATTAACAATACATTTGTACAGCTCTTGCATCAACACCAACTGGTAGTTAATACTACAGACTGCTGGGTGTGTGGCTTGATACCTCACACTATGGATAAAGGCATTCCCTATCTAGTCTTGCCTTTTAGCTACAATGGATCATTTCAGGCCTTTCAGACCATTTTTTCATATGCCCTTGAGACCTATCCTCCGCGTCCACCACGGTCCACTAAATACAACTCAGCCAACAAAGCTTTAGTCCAGGGAATTATTGACATGATTAAAGACGTCAATAATACTCCATCTTACCCTAGAGATGAATTACGGGTGTATTTGAGTTGGAACTCTACCGAGTATCGCCTTAGTTTGGGAGAAAGCAAGCGTAAAAGCTCCACTTCAGTTTGGGTCGTGCCTCACCGAGGTCAGGTCTGTTTACAAGGAAATGGGAGAAATCTGAGAGCTCAGCTAGGGAGGAGTGAGTGCGTTGAGACTTACGTATTTCCGTCTAACTCCTCCCCTGCCTTCCTGACTGCTAGGGGTACCTACTTCATCTGTCAGGACAGAGCATATACATGGCTGCCTGCTGACTTTTCAGGTTCATGTTATATTGCTCGATTGTTACCTCCGACATACACTGCTTCTTCAGATTATCACAAGACCAGAGTAGCAAGAGGTGTCTTCAGCAAGGAAGATACCGCTGGTCAGGAAGCTGGAGACTTCTTCAAAGGTTTCCTTCCGTTTTGGGGGCCTATGGCCAATAGTAGAAATCTACGTCAACTAACACGGGTAGTTGAATCTACTATTACAGAAACTGTTGGTGCCCTTAGTAACTTAACAGCTGAGCTTCAGGCGGATCGTCTCATGACGTTGCAGAACCGAATGGTTCTAGACGTAATACTTGCAGATCGAGGTGGGGTATGCAGAATGATCCAATCGAGCTGCTGTGTCTTTATTCCAAATAATGCTCCAACAGTCTATGAAGCGATCTCTAAGCTACACAAGATTTCCGACTCTATACACGTAGATAAGGGAAACTGGTCCTTCATGGAGTGGTTTTGGACTCTGGTATCAGCGTGGGGATGGAAGGTTCTGATGATCATTGGTGCCATCCTAGTATTTCTGTTCTCGTGCTGCCTTATTATCCAATGTGGTCCCGCTTTGTGTAGTCTCTGTGCTGCAACCTGTTTCAGAAAACCACCTGCATTTGGAGAAAAGGTACGAGACAAGATGATGGTGCAACAACATGTCACTGACCTAATGAGCATAGAATTAGACTCTGACTCTGACATAGACTGAGTAATTGCCTATGTAAGGGCAAAAGGAGGGTCTGAGGTTCCGTGACGATTTTACTCGTGTTTGTAACATTGTCATAAATACATAATTTTGGTATCAGTGAACCGCAAATGATCCATTTAGTATATCCTGGTGTTTTCGCTATGCTACGAGAAAGAGCACTCCTGTTATGAACACATTTCTGATCTACCCGTGGCATCCATCTTAGAACACGGAAGCCATTTTGTATTCCTTGCCCTCACATAGTCAATGGACACGCAATGACCTCTTTTTCATCTAAGGACACGTAGGCTTTAACCGGCGATTCACCTTGCGAGGGACACGTGCACCTTAGGCCAGCAACGCTGTGGCAGCATGACTCGGCAAGAACTGCCTCCCCAGCCTGAGGCCAGTCCTGCTATACTGGTTCTTGTGTTCGTTGGCCTGATCATGATTAGGCGGCCGAAGCTGGTAACCGTGCCCATTTACGACCCACAAACATCTCTTATCCTGTCTTTCTATCTTCTACACCTGGCTCTGCTCCTTTCCTTCTGGGCCTTTATTAGGGGGAGGTAACGAAATTTACGATGAGGCGGTCCGGGTCTTGAATGAGAAATTGACATGGGATTATGATGGAAAAGTGGGAACCCCTCATTCGTAATGTTTTGACACGAGATACTGTTGACGATTCCTGTGCAACGCCAAATATTTATTGTTTAAGACACGAATGTTTAGAACTGTGGTAACATGTAAAGAATTTGCCCCGAGCAGAATATTTAGTATTTAAGGAGTAACCCTCTTTGTACAAATTGAACAGGCTCCTAGACACTGCCCGTGTGCAGTTTCTGTGACTTCTGTGTCCCTGCAGTAATAAACCTTTGGTCTTTGACGCCACCATCGAGAAGCCCGTGTTTCTGTTTGTTTGTGCACCGAGACAGGTTGAACTCCGGGGTCTTCGGGTGTTTTCCCTGACACCTCTGGACGGAACCAAAAAGTCCAGAACTCCACACCACCTCCCCTTCGTATAATGGTAGCAGCCGTTTCAACTAAAGTGTTCATGTCTACTGCTGCCGACTGTAAAGTTGGCACCTAAGGTAATGGAAGGACGGCTTGGGGTGGAGGGGACATTGGCATGTACAGAGGGCCGTGCCATTGAAGCATCTTCTGGCAGCTCTCGCCATCTCGCCAGCAGCAGCATGACGCGACCCTGCCACATCTGTACAACGTTTCCCGGCCGAAAGCAGTATAGGATAATAACTATATATTCTGTAACCAGTCTGTTTGCTACGTACAATCCACTGTACTAAATAATATGAGGTATTCTTAGTACATGTATTTATAAAATGTCAATTGTTGTAATATTTAGGGCACATACTATTGTAATGCAAGTTGATCTCCAGTAATGTTTAGGACATGTAATATTTGTAAGGTAGAAATGCTTTCCACTTAAAATTGAATATATATACTTGGTAGTTTGTTTAAAGTACTAATCAAACCAAATGTTAGAAGTACAGTGCTATAGAATTGTGAAGCACTCTGATACCCAGTTGGGTCATGTTTGGGCTATATGAAACACTGAATTAATAAATAAATAACACACCTGAGTGCGGGGAGATCCCCTCTACACACACCTGGTGCCTGCTGTGAAGAAGGTGTGTGAGGGCTGAAAAATTACCTTCATGCCCTGCAATGCCAGCACCCTCGATGCTGCCTGCGTGGTGGCCATATTGAAGCAGAAAATCATCAGGACATCTCTGGCATTTACACCCAATACCGTGAAGGACGGCAAGCCCGTAGGCTGATTTGGAACTTATTGGGCACTTAGCTAGTGGTATCTTGAGGAAAATAATCAAATACCAGCGGCGAGGCCAAAATACTTTTCAAAAATAACATACTCACACTGGGGAGAGACTTCTCAGGCTCTGATTGTGGGCTGGGATTCTCTACAACAGAGAGTAACCAAGTGTAGCTTCTTATCAGACTAATAGTGCCCTTTCCCGGCGTTCAGAAAAAAATGTAATATCAGCATTTTTAGGTGCAGCACCTAAGGAGCTTATTGATGGCACAGTAATAACTCTCCATTCCCGGTATTCTATTTTCATTAATATCCACCACGTTTGATTGACATTCAAAGGGTACGCCTCAGTAATTACGTGTCAATATTTGTAACCTGGCAAAATGCAGTAGGGTATTTCTTTTTCGACTGATGGTGTGGGGCACTGCTAAAAGTCATTTGCAAAGTCAGTAGGTTCGCAAGGCAAGACCAATTGGCTTTGCCAGTGCTTGTTTTTGTTGTGTGCTAGGACAAAAATCTTACACCTTCTCCTCCTGTATGAATACTCAGCAGAATTGTCACATACATTCTCTCATTTTGAAGTCATAGGAAGAAAAGTAAACACCAAGCTTTCTCAAAGAGAGAGCTTGACATTTGACCTCTGTCTTTGAATGCACTGCAAATGTGACAAGATAAAAACAAGAGTTAAAGGCCTTTTTACAGAAAGCTTGTTTGTAGAAGAATACAGTAAACAAGGTTTGGGCGTCAGGAGGGACGGATGTGAATAACAAACCACAAATCCAATTGTAAGGAAACTGTGGAATGTATTCCCACTGATGCTTTCTGAATATCCCCACGATGTCTTTAGCTATGTCTGGTAGTCTTGGATCAAAAACACAAAGGTCACGTTGAAGCTACTATTGGGATTGCTTTTAACATCTTAATTCATTTTTAAAAATGATTTGCAACTCACTTAAACCATGGTGTCTCTCTCTCTCTCTCTCTCCCTCTCTTTCTCTGTTTCTCTTTCTGTCTATCCTTCTCTATTTCTCTCTCCTTCTCTCTCTCTGTCACTCTCTGTTTCTCTTTTTCTCTTTCTCTTTCTTTCTATCTTTCTTCCTTTCTATTTCTCTTTCTCTCTCACTCTCTCTCTCTCTTCTGCTCTTCCTTCTTTCCCTCCCACGTAGTTTGTGGTTATAAGAGTTTCTTTTGAGAAGCAATTATTTCTTCGCTAATAATTTTGGAATCTTTTTACAAATTTGCACAAACTTTTCAAAAAGAGTTTTTTTCTGGTTCCTCTTTATTATACCAAATGTGTTTAAGTCAAGTCAAGTCAAATAAGCTCTATTCGATATTTGGTTTACAAAATCATAAAAGCACATATTAAAAGCAATTTTTAAAAAGTCTATAATATTTAAAAAGACATAAAAATATTTTTAAAAACTGATGTACAATTTATACAAGCCCGTCAATCACCATAATCATTGCTCCAAATGGATTATTTCTTTTTTTTACCAATCTCTCCTATACATACATGGTCAATTCAGAATATTATAATCTACATATACATTGTGTACATATGTTCAGATGATATTCCTGTTAAAAACAGAATGAACGAATACATACATCATATGGTGTTCCGGATAAGTATCTTTAGAAAAGAAGATACTGCCTTTATAACATATTCAGATTCTAATTGTTTTAATTTAAAGAACGCCACTCTGCAACCCCTTATGCCCCACTTTGTAAGTATAGGTTTATAGAATTTACAAAACAAAATGCAATGAATGTTAGATTGATGGAAGGTGTCGTCACATGGGCACATTACCAGGTCTTTAGACCAGTCATTACATTCTGGAAAAGTTACCAGTCTGTTAAATGAGTCAGTGCGAAATCTAGTCAACAACATACAGGAATAACAACTTGTTTCTAGTAATAAATAAGGCTGGATCCCTACATGGGTACCAAATGTGTTTATTTTTGTGGTTTTATATAATACAATCTTTGCTGAAGGGCATTGAAGCACTTTTCTAAAGAAGAAAGACCAAAATGCAGATTAGATGTGCCATAAAATAACAGAGAAGCAATAGACTAATCCCACAATTCACGTCAGGAGAGAAAGTTCAAACAGTTAATATCTGGATACATTGGAAAAGTGGATGCAGAAAAGTGACCACAGATTTATTATTCAGAGCGTCTCTCAAATAGGAGGATTTTGAGTTTATAATTGTGGCAAGACTTGTGGTTGTTCAAGGTGGTTGTGGGAGGGAGTTCCAGATCCTTGTAGCGCTGGCAGAGAAGGCGAGCTTTATAAAGCATTCTTGCCTGAATGTCACTTGTTCCAGCAGGAGGACTTTACGAATTCGCGATCCTTGTTGAGATCCAGAGATTTTGAGTTTTTCTACCAAGTAGGAGGGTGTGGAGTTGTGGAGGGCTTTGTGGGTGATGCATTCAGTGTTACATTGGTCTGTTGCTTCAATTGGAAGCCATTGTAGGATGCGAAGTATAGAAGAAATGTGATTTAAAAACGTTGTGACCTGTCACAAAGTGTATAACTGTATGAAGCATTTCTCTCAGTGATGCTAATTTTCTCTGGGAAGGCCAGACAGGAAAGAGGTCCAATAATCCAGTCTAAAAAGTACCAGCGTATGGACTTCTAAGTTCGTCTGGCACTCTTGTGCTTTGATGAGACATGCTTCTGAAGGTAAATGAGAATAAATATAGGTCTGTAATTGTTAAGGTTGTTCTAGTCGGCGTCTGTGTTGTTTGATGAGGGGGGTGACTTGGCTGAGTTTAAGGGAGGTTGGCATGGAGCTTCTCGAAAAGGAGGAGTTGATGATTGTGGTCCATGCAGGCGAGATATGATGTGATTGAGATTCTTGACACGCTCAGGAGGAATGGGATCGGAATTGTGCGATGTTGGTTTCATGCAAGCGAGTACTTTGAGCACTTCTTCTTAAGGGACATTGTCGAATTCAGTCCAGCTGGCATAGGGTGAGTTTGGCAAGACGGCCATTAGTTGGAGGTAGGGCCTTGGGTAGACCCTCTTTGTTAGGGGGGACATCTTTGGTGTAGGACGGAGAGATGGGTGGGTCAAGAGAGATTTCAATGTTAGATATTTTTTCAGAGAAGAATGTTGCAAACTCTTCGCAGCTCATGGTAGAGTCATTTATTGAGTGTTGAGGGAAAGAGGAGGTTTGCTGTTTGATGATGTTGAGAAGGTCTTTAGGTCTGTTCCTAGAATGGTCAAGTTGGGCTCAGAAGAAGAGGGATTTTTCTCTGAAGATGTGTGTTTTGTATTTTATGCGTTTAGCTCCCGGTATCGCAAGATGTGTTAACAAGGGTTGTTGTCTCCAGTTTCTTTCAGCCGACCGGAGTGGTTGCCTCTTTGTTAAGGTCTTTGTTAAACCAAGATCTGGAAGAGATACTTCTTGATTTCTTGAGTTTCAAAGGGGCGTCTATGTCAAGTAGTTCTCCCATTTTTCTGTTGTAGTGGGCTGTGAGATCATCACCTTGGAATATGGGAACTGACTAACGCTTCTAACTCTGCCTGGGAGATTCAGTGTATGTTCCTCGCTCAGTGCTTGTGCCGGGTATTTTGGGGGTGGGCCTTTGGTTCGATGGCATTGAGATTGAAAAGAATGAGGTGGTGGTGAGTTCAGTCGGTGGGTAGGATAGAGTGGAGGGATAAGATGTTCTGCTTAGAGATGATTGCATCAAGTGTAGTGTAGTTCCTATATTCCCAATAGGACCTTCACATTGGAATCACATATACCATAGTTTAGACGTAGGACTGAGGTCGACTAGGTCTCTATCGAATATATTAGACTTAATTGTGAGTGCCAGCTAGCTCAGAGGTCGCTAGAAACTTTCTCGAATATACAAGAAGGGATTAGTTTCTGACAACCGCATAAACATGACAACTTTGTTTCGCAAGAATAAGAAATCAATCTCTAGAGTCGCCGAAACAATAGATAGTTATTTCACTCAGTCAATCGTGCATGCTTCGTTTCACCAGAGGTGCAGAGAAAATAGAGAGACGGGCGTTTTCAATAAAAGTATTTATTGAACAGTCTTCTTTCTCAAGCACAAGAAATTAACTGCTACAATCGTAATACTGGTTATAAAGTACACTGCATATAATACGAAGAGTATTGTAAAGTAGTACGGTAAAAGCATGGGTATGGTTTCTAAGCCATATAAAATGACATAAAATACATACATTAATAAATAATGACTAAAAGTACTCAACTGGTGCTTCTAAAATGCGCCTACCCCGGTGTACCTAACCTAGGTCTAGTACAAGGGAAGAAGTAAGTGAGGTGTAGCTTAGTTTCAGTATTCTTTTTGCCAAGAATCTATTCCAAGAATTCTCTAAGGGTCTAATCAGCTCTGTACCTTGGTTTAGAATGAAGGAGGTCTTGTATCTCTCTCTCAGGACTCGATTTCCCAGCAACCCGCAAGGGTGGCCTGGAAACACTGGAACTGGATTTCTCGGCCAGGGAAAAGAAAGCGTCTCTCAGTGCGTCTGCTGGAGGGTTGGCTTCCTTCAGCACTTGCTGCGGCATGATGCGTCGGGCAAGTAGATGGCATTGTAGTGTGTTTGTCTGGGCAAATGTGTGCATATTTATACCTTGAAGGTGCCGAGTTTGACATACGGTTGGACATAATAACGTCATCAAAGACTCAGTTCTTTGAAAACTCCATGATTTCTTAGATAAATTAGTATTCAAGCAAGGGGAAGTCCCTAGCTGCTGAAAGCGGGTTTTTCCAAGAAATCGTTGTGGATTCTCGAAACTAGTGGAAGTAGCCATGCCGTATTTTGGCTGCATAGGCTAAGTCTAAATATGGTTATGATTTCTATGCCTATATAAGGGTAGGGTAATTTATACCTATATATGGGTATGAATCTGGAAAATTACACTAGGGTCCTAGAGTCATATACAACACAAGGATAGAGCCCTTGGTATGAGTTTGTTTATTGCAGTGTTGGGTGAGATTGTTTGCTTCCAGGAGGATGGATAGGGCTTGTACTGTTGGATCATCGGCATTGTTCAAGTGCAGATTCAGATCGCCTAGTAGAACGTCTGCGCTGCCTTTAAGGTAGTTTTGCGTTAATAGGTTTGTTTAGTCCTCAAAGATTTGTCATTTTTCACCAGGAGGGTGATAGATGACATGAATTTTGATAGAGTTGGGGCCTTTGGACGAGAGATGAACTCCTACATATTCAAAGGTAGGGTATTTCGTGTTGAGGAATGGAGATAAGCACAGATAGTTTTTGTGTATAATGGTTAATCCACCGCCAATACGATCCTAGCGGTCGTACGGATGATTGAGAAGCCCTGTGGGTTGAGGAAAGTGATAAAAGAGGATGAGTGGTCATTCAGCCGGGTTTCAGTTGGAAAGCAGAAGTCAATTTTGTGACCTAGGATGGTTTCGGCTATTTGAGTGGCATGCTTAACTGCTGACTGACAGTTTAGTAACATGCAGCAACGCGTAGGTAGTGATCTTGGACCAGGCTGACCGGGTTTGATGGTTGTTATCCACCAAGAACAGAAAGCAGCAGCGGGCCCTCAGACGACGCATCTTAGTCCCAGTTCAACAATAATTATATAGTTTCGTGCAAACAACCCCTGCGTCAGCTGCTGAATGGCGCCACAGAGCTTCAGATCACTAAAATGTTTGTGGATTTGGTTGGGGGTGCACATAGTAAAGAGAGTCCAAGGAGAATGATATTTGTGTACAAAAAGTTTCTTCTTTATTTAAATTTTCTTATCATAAAACAGCTTCTCATTTATCAAATAAATCAGCTAACCCGTTTCTCTCCCTCAAGGGGAGCTTCCTCAGGGCATATAAATTTATAGATTTCTTTAGAGATGTTGATAAGTAGAGTATATTGAAGTATAGTGTTCAGTATGTGAGAGGTGTGGTGCCGCGGCCAGGGCGACTGACGCTGGAATCTGGGGACCACGGTTCGATCCCCGGCTCCGGCGGCAGGTTAGCCCAGCACCATGTGACTCTGGGCAATAGCTCGCTTAATCTTCCCGACGGCCCCCAGCGCCTAGAGACCCTTACGGGTGATTGTGCGCTTTACAAATGTGGACTTTACTTTAGTATGTCCTAGGCCTGGGATGAGAATAACGTCAGTAAGCCGTGGTATTAGCTTTGTTGTACAGTTGGGCATCAAACTATGCACTGGTGTACAGCAGAAAATCGTGTTCCCTTATTGTAGTTCCTTCGTCAATAAAGTATCGACGGCGTGGAGTAATCAAAAAGGCCAGTCTTTATTTAGAAAGATCCTCGACGAAATGACGGCTTGTGTTTTCTCCTTAGAGTCGGTATGTTTTCCTGGCCCGGTCCCGTATATAAGGACCGAGTTTCCAATTCCAAAGCAGCCGGAGCGGCAAGTAGCATGTAGGTCTCGTACGAGAGATGGTTGTTATTTGGGTAGGCCGCCTGGGAGGGCGAGTGGTGTTGAGGGTTCTACTCGTGCCAAGGATGACCGGGGTCTTGCGGTGCCAAGGTTGGCTCAGGGCATCGTCATACGTGTTACTCAGCATTTCAGCTTCCCGTTGCGTGATTTCAGTCGTGGTGCATCTATGATTGAGTTGGTGATGGATATAGGGGATAGTTTGTGTAGAGGTAAAGGATAGGGGATCAGAGTGTATGTTTGTGGCAGGATCAGTGTTTGCTATAGATGCGTGAAGCTGGGGCAGGAAGTAGGTAATCTTTGCGTTCTTACGTAGTGACAAGATTTCTTCCAGAATAGTGTTGATTGTGAGTTCAAGCTGGGCTCTTGTAGGGATCAGTTGAGTGGCGTTTGGGTAAGTGGTAGGAAGTGGAGTGCGATGGAGATCAGCTGAATTCGGTGCGGAGGCTAATGCAGGAGCGGCCCGTGCAGGTAAGAGTGGTGGGGCCGGGTTGGGGGATTCAATAGACGATAAGGAGGGGGAAAGGATTTATTTAATTTTCCCTTGTCGTCATCTGTCGCATTCCCCCGGCCCCCCACTGCTCTTACCTGCACAGGCTGCTCCTGGGCTAATGTAGTATCCAGCCTGCTGTGGTTGGAGGACTGCGAAGATTCCCGTGGGATAGATAAGTCAAGCTGGGCAGTGGAGGTGAGCCATGCCGAGGGGGCAAGTAGTTTTGGTATCGAAACAGAAGCTTCAGTGCGTCTGGGGATCAGAGAGGCTGTAGGGGAGGTAGAGGTGGGGGCAGTGCAAGGGGGTTTGAGAGTAAAAGGTTCAGCTAGTAGATGAGGGTGTGCATGGGAGAGGGTGGAGGGGTGGTGGTGGGAGCAAATGGCATGGCGGCGCAGAGAGCCGGAAAGTGGAAAATAGATCATTTTGTTCAGTGGCTTGGATTAGGATGTTCCCATTTCTGTATATAGTTATGGACCGATCTCCGCTAAAGTTCTGGGATAGGGATATAGTTTATTTAGATCCATAAGGGACATTGGTAGCATTAGTTTGTGGTAAATAAATAAATAATACCTCTCTCTTTTGAATGCATAAATGATTAACAGATAGCTCAATAAATAAGAGTCAAGATTCGAGGTAGTAGGAGTTTGCAGGTTTAATACAGCATAAGGACAGGAACAGGACAGCCTGCACGGGAATAGGATGGCAGGGCCCGACAGCGCTGCCGGGGTCAGGATCAGGACAAGGGATCACTTTTTAATAACAGTACATGAGCATATATACATAACGCAAACACATAGCATTACATTGCAATAGGCGTAGCAGTGGGTGGAGCAGAAGGCGTGACGCGTAGCAGTCGCGAAAGATAAGGGTGAAAGTAGGTGTAAGAGGGCGTCTTCATAGACATGTGATGCAAACGTAACAGAATATGTCATGAATGGGGCGGAAACATGGAGGGGGCTACCTAAGGAGCCGGGACCTCTAACCTGGTGGTGCGCGCAAACTGGCAATGACGTGTTACTAGGAGAAGCTGGGGGCTATGAACTCTGTGCTAGGAGCAGAGACTGAAGTCTGGAGAGTCAGGGCGACATGTACCTAAACAGTATCTAGTATCTGATGTTTAGAGAACATGTTGATATAAACTAGAAATCAGGAGGGGAAAGGCTAACAGACTCTAAGACTGGAGCATGCATTATTCTACATGTAGTGCGTGATGAAGAATATTAAATGACCATTAAATGCAGTATTTCTCTTACATGGAGACGGAAAGGCTAGACAATGACGGAAACTATTGATGCAGTTCAGTAGCTCAGGAATGCAGAGAAGGAGGACCGAACTGATAACTGGAATCATAACATACTCTTGGCAGACTCAGAGGCAGAGCCAGGCTGAACCGGGCACTGCTAGGCAGGAAGTAAGTGAAGGGTCAGGAACACAGGTGGGGGCTGTATCGCTCCTCAGCGAGGCTCAGGAGACAGGAGCTGAATCTGGTGTCCAGGCCCTTTTGAGGCCTAGAAACGGGGACTTTACAATGAAATAACGTGCACATTGAAAAAACGTGGCAACGTAGCTTTACATAGGCCTGATATTCGTAGTATTCACGAGGACTGGAAACTGACATACTAGAGATGGACACGACTATAATTGCGTCTTTAATCGAACATGGGGAATACATATGCATATTAATCATGCACACATAACATATGATGGAGGACGTGTAGGGACACAGAACATGGCAGAATTTACTTTTCCACATTCCCTCCTTGTCACTACGTTTCCATCAGGAAACATCAATATTCATGATACCATCTATCATTTCATACAGTATCATTTGCTCGTCTCGAATTTTCTGGGAACGTGTTTTAGAACGGGACTTGGGACTAGGAATACAAGAGGTAGCACAAATGCCGCAAATCGCAGGGCCACATTGTATACAGAGGCAACAGCTGAATATGATCGCTACTGCAATACCTAGAAAGGACAAGAACTTCCATCCCCAGGCGGAAATTATATTCCAGAACCAACCGGACCATGTCCAGGTGCCTGGATCTTGGTGTAACAGATGGGCAATTTTATGGAGTCTGGTTATAGCTGAATAAACAGACGGCGCGTTATTTGGAATGAAAATGCAGCAACTAGATCCGATGACTCTACATGCCCCGCCCCTATCGGCCAGTATGACGTCAAGGACGAGACGATTTTGCAAAACAACAAATCTCATAGCAGATTGCTCTTCGGTTAAGTTACCTAGAGCAGAGGCAGTCTCATTCACTACTGCTTCAAGGGTTCTTGTTAACCTACTGATTAGCTTACTATTCTGGATAGGTCCTATAAAGAAGAAGAAACCTCTATTGAAATCTGTATATTGTTCTAGAGCAGTTTCAGTATAATCGACAATTGGGGACTCAATCTCCCTTCTATGTCTAATGTGTACTAGATGTGTGTTTCTGTGATAATCAGATGGGGCTAGGAAAACAGGTGGCAGTAGGAAGGCAATGTAACAGGTACCCTCCCAATCGAGGGGCAGACGAACATATGCGGTTTGACCACAAATAAAATAAGAATGACGTGAAGCTTTGAAAATAGATTTCCCACTGTCACTATACTTGACAATAGTAGTACAATCACTATGTCCTACATGTACGGAACCATTATTTCGGACACATAATTCGCCTTTGACTGGTAATACTGAAATAGCAGGTAAGTCTGGAGTGGAATCGGACTGAACATTCAGGACCATAAAATTCGAAGAATAATTACCTAAGTTGTAAACTTCATTTTCTAGATCTAAACCTGTTCTGTGGGGGAGACCTTGCTTGTCTGGGAAACATGTACTGTTTAGAAAAGACATATCTGTTGAGGATGACGTTAACGTGGACCATGCTCCACACGAACCATTATGTGAAAACGGATAAGGAAAGAGTGGCAGAACTCCCTTCGGTGTCTGAAAAGGGGGGAGTCGACCACACACCCAACAATTAGTGGCATTGCTGGTCTGGTGTGAGTAATGTAACATGCGGATAAAAGAATTATTACGCATAGCGAGGCGGTAAGAGAGTTCATGAGGAGGCAGATCACTAAACGTGTGCTCTACTGTAACATTAGAAGACTTATTTACATGAGAAACTGGAAAATACAGGTAAAATGCATAACTGGTGCAGGAAATCATAATGCTGAGAAACAATATGAAACTTAGAAAAACGATACATCGAATTGAGTTTTGACTAACTCTCTCACTATGGGGGTCTATTTTATACATGTCAGAAACAGTTTAACCGTTTCACCTAGGGGAGGACTTAGACAATCAAACTGGCTGACTTATTTTACTAGACCGGAGTTTCAACTTATACTCCTGCTGCGGAGTTTTCTCTAACAGGGAGGGTTCAGTATCATTGTTCTTTGCGGGACAGTCCTTAAGAATAGCACTTTGGCAGTCCTTCAAATCCTGGGAAATGTTCTTTGAGACCGGTTTCAGTCCATAAAACTTTTTTATATGCGAAAGATGCACCCAGCCTTTGCGTCCCTCCAACTTCACGGCTGTACGGGTGGCGAGGAGGACCTGTCGGGGCTCCTTCCAGCGAGGCTCCAGCGGACTTGATCGGTCGAAATTACGCACTAGGACCATGGATCCGGGAACGATTTCATGCGGTGCCACCTCGGTATTGTCTGGAAATGCGGCGGCAACCTGTGAACGACAAGAGTTGAGGGCAGACATTAAGGAAGCTAGGTAATCGGTCAGCATATTACTTGAAACATCGGTAATACTTCGAGGTCTAGGTGTACCCCACATATTTGGGGGGCGGCCGAAAACGACCTCATACGGGGACAGACCTGATCTGGAATGTGCGACCATGCGCATATAGAACAGAGCAACTGGCAGAGCTATTAGCCAGTCTACACCTTTCTCTTGACAAACTTTGGCGATGCGAATTTTCAGGGTCTGATTATGTCTCTCTACGAGACCGGCTGCTTCAGGATGGCGTACACAATGGAACTTCCATTGGTACCCTAACAACAGGGAAACATGTTTCATCAACTCAGATGAGAACGGCTGGCCGTTATCAGAATATACGACTCTAGGGAGTCCATAACGGGGGAAGAACTCACGAACCAGCTGCTTGGCAGTGGTCGCGGCTGTGTAATCTGGAACTGGATATGCCTCTGTCCACCTGGACAAAGCGCATACAACTACAAGGACATACTTGAAACCTCGACATCGCTCCATCTGAATGTAATCCATCTGGAGGACTTCAAAAGGGTGGTCAGGAGGCTGGAATCCACCTTGTTCCACCGGGACACTTTTACCTGGATTAAACTGGCAACATATCATACAGGTACGGACTTTCTGTTTGGCTGCAGCTCGTAAATGCTTGTTGAACCAAATGTTCTGGATACTATCTAACATAGCTTTTTCCCCTAGATGTGCTGGACTATGTGCGGTATTAATAATGACTTGAACCATAGAGTCGGGGAGAAACCATGTGGCTCTACCTTTCGTTAACCATCCCTGATCTGTCTGGACCCCTCCTTGTTCGGACCATTTCTTGATTTCTTCGGGAGTAGCATGTAACTGGATATCTATGACATCTTGAGTAGGGTCCTTAACTGTCATACAGGTAGTCGGATCTGGAGTATGTGTCGGTGTCTTATTAACTGGAATGTCTGGTGTCTGTGCTGTAAGCTTGGCTGTGCGATCTGCTAGATCATTACCTTGGGAAATAGTGTCAGTAACTTTCGTATGTGCTTTGCATTTCATGATAGCAATGGATGTCGGTAAGTGTATAGCATCTAACAGAGCTTGAATAAGGAGACCATGCTGAATCTTGGTTCCATGAGAAGTCATGAAACCTCTCTCCTGCCAGAGCACTCCGAAGTCGTGTACGACTCCAAATGCGTAGCGTGAATCTGTGTAAACATTAACTTTCAGATTCTTGGCGTGTATGCAGGCTTGTGTCAGAGCAACTAGCTCTGCTGCTTGAGCGGACAGAGTGTCAATACGGTGTGTCTCTATAACTTCAGTGTCAGTAGTCACTGCATACGCGGCGACTAGTTCTCCTGTACTAGTTCTCATGCATGAACCATCCACATAAAGTGTCAGGTCGGGATCTGGTAATGGAATATCTGTCAGATCTTGTCTTGGTTTAGTCGTAATATTGACTACTTCCACACAGTCATGTGTGGCAGAATTCGAATTAGCTGATGGTAACAGTGTAGCGGGATTGAGAACGTTGCAGCGTCTGATTTCTATGTGTGGCTGGAACAGTGTTAATTCATAACCTGTTAAACGTGCAATTGTCAAGTGCTGAGTTTGTGTTCGGTTTAAAAGGACTTCCACGGAGTGTGGAACTTGTACTGTCAGGGAGTGTCCTAAGACTATGGAATCACTTTGTCTGATAGCTAGTGCTGTGGCTGCAACTGACTTGAGGCACGCAGGCAGAGCCTGGGCTACAGGATCTAATGTGCTCGAAAAATAAGCACAAGGCTTGTATTGTCCTGCTTGATCTTGTGTGAGAACAGATAATGCTGTACCTTCGCGTTCAGTGACGAAAAGTGTAAAAGGCTTACTGTAGTTCGGTGTAGCTAGAACTGGAGCTTGGCATAGGGCTTTCTTCAACTCATTGAAACTAAGTATATGTTCAGATGTCCAAGGGAGGACAGTCGATACGGCTGCCTCCTGTGTCGTTAACTGTATCAGTGGCTTAGCTAGAAATGCATACTGAGGAATCCATTGTCTGCAATAAGAAGTAAGGCCGATAAAAGCACGTACCTCCTTCTGGGTCTTGGGCTGAGGAAGACTCACTATTAACTGGATACGATCTGGTGTCAACTGCCTACCCCTCTTGGACAGTAAGTGTCCTAAGTAGACCACTTGCTGGACACAGAATTGAAGCTTCGAAGGGGACACCTTGTGCCCCATCTCGGCTAGGAAATACAAGACTGTAAGGGATGCTTGCTCGCAAGCACGTTCAGAACGGGCGGTGATCAGTAGATCATCGACATACTGGAGCAGGGCAGTGTCAGTTGGCATGTGAATGTTGTCTAGTTGTCTCTTAAGTGCTTGACTGTAAATACTAGGACTTTCTGTGAAACCTTGAGGAGCGCGCGTGAACATATAGCTCCTTCCATTTAAACAAAATCCGAAAAGAAACTGGCTGTCTGGATGAATGGGGACACTGAAAAACGCGTTCTTGAGGTCTATGACAGTAAAAAATGAAGCTTCGGAATCAATGGCTGTCAATAGGGAAGAAATATCTGGAACAACTGGGTACTGGGGAATAATACATTTATTAAGTTCTCGTAGGTCAATCACTAATCGATATACTGGGGGTGCATTTGGATCAGTACGTTTCATGACTGGAATGATCGGAGAATTGCATACATTGGAGTCAGTTTCTACAACTACTCCTTGAGCCATGAGCTCGTCAATAATTTTGGATAAGGCTGCTACAGCCTCAGGCGGCAATCTGTACTGTCTGATTCGTGGTAACACTACACCTGGCTTGAGAGTCACACGATGGGGTGTGATTTGCATGTAACCTACATCAGTTGGACCTTGCGCCCATAAATGCTGCGGAACATTAGACAATCTCGGATCAAAATCTCGTAAAACATAGTGACCCTTAAAGTCACGTAGGAACAATCGTATTCCCTCTGGGGAACAGCATATAACTGCACCTAACTCTTTCAGTGTTTTAATGCCTAATAGATTTTCTGGACATGACTTAGTAAGTAACAGATCAGTAGTGCGGGACAATGGACCTACTTCTAGAGTAACTGGCTTTGAAATTTCATTTACGATAGGTTTTCCTGAAAATCCAAGGGAAACATTTCTAGAGCCTGAGAGCGGAGCCCCTGGAACTTCGGCGTGACTAATTGTGGTCCTACTTGCCCCTGTATCAATCAGAAACTTTCTGTCTTTCCCTAATACTTGACTGTGAACATAGGGACCTTCTTGATCTACAGGTATCTCGATGAGAGGCAAGCCTACCTCCCTCTCTAGGCTGTTTCATGAATACGGTTGGTACTCTGGGTACTCGGACTGAGCATACTGGTACATCTGCTGTGTAACATGCTGTGTTGCAGCGATAGGCTGCGGTGCTGTAACTGTCTGTGGTGCATTCTGTGACTGAGGAGTCTGTGAAACTTGCTCTTGTCTAGGCGGACGTGGTCTTTCTTTAGTCTTACCGGTAGCTATGTTGTGTTTCAGAACTGCACACTCGTTTATAAAATGACCTGGCTGTTTACAATAATTGCAGTTTCCTTTAACGGGAGCTGCAGGATGACTGGCTTGATTCGGACCCCTCTTCTGACTGTCTTGAGGAACAGATTGTGCAACTAGTACTTTCATTTTCGTGTCTTTCATACGTTTTCTTTCGTGTTCTTGCTCTTCTCTTATTCTATTCTGGTGATATTGAAGCATCTGTAACATCTGGGACGGGGTATTAGCTTGCCAGGTACTTTCGACTTTCAAAACTCGGTTTTTAATTGGTGGACTTGAATTCTCTACTAGTTTAGTAACAAAGAGATGAGGGTATGACTCACTACTGGTCTTGAGGCCACTGTTGATGCTAAAACATTTCTCAAATCTAGAATAAAAATCACTAATGTCTTCGTCTTGTTTCTGTTTACAGGCTGAGATTGCATCCCAGTCTTCCTTTTTAGTTGTTAATAATCTGGGTAAAACTTGAATCAATAATTCTGGTAATTCTTTACATTTATCTCCAAGACCGGTACCTGGTACTCGTGCCTTATCTTCAGCTTCTAGAGCTGCCCAATCGATCTTTTTCTCTCCCACCTCCCATTCCTTTTCCTTGAGCTTTTCATACACCCCTGCGGGCAACAGAACTTTTAACATTTTAATGACGTCCGGATACGTGTATTCTCCCATACGGAGCATGTCTTTTAATTCTCTGTGGAACCCTGCTGGATCTTTATCATGACAGGGAATTAATTTTTTCATCTCTAGGAGTTCCATCTTTGTGATCGGGGTGTAAACAAACACTTGTTGCATTTCACCAGCTGGTGTCCTGACTGGATGTACTTCTCGTAACGGATTCTGTCTATCTATGTAAAAGGGTTTACTTTCTGGGGGTGAGACATGAACAAAATGCGGGTTCAGAAACGTTCTATATTTGTGGCGCTGTTCTAGAATGACACTAATTAAATCGGTACCTAGACCTCTCCATCTATACTGGAGTAACTCGTTCAGGATATCATGTAACGGACCTGGATCAGAATGTTGGCCCTCATACAGAGTAATGAGGTGCTGGATCATATACATACCCACCAGTCGCTGCTCGGCTGGGGGCAGTTTCAGAAACATTTGTGCCACTATTTCGTCTGGAAAAGTGGTAGAATCAGTAATCCATCGGACTGCTGATCGGACTAGTTCTTGTTCATGCATAGTACTTAACTCGCTATAACCGATTCATGATTTCAGAATGTGATCGGTAGCTTGGAATACTTGTTCTAGAGAACCTTGTTCTGGTGCTGGATGATGGAAAGTAGACTTATGTTCTAGACGTAAATGGCGATCTGGAAATCTAGATTTTCCTACATACGCTATTCTGGCGGGATTCTCGTCATCTACCTCTTCAGTATCAGAGTTACTTTCTTTCTCGCTTACTTGTGCTGCTTTACGTTGTTCGTGTAACCTTATTATTTCTTTATGGATTTTCTTGTACATACTCTCCATAGCACTGATAGTCTTGTGCTTACCCTCGGCTATATTATCACTCCACCTTGTCAGGACTCTCATTTCGGCCTGATCTTTGGACGGGTAATCTTGTTCTCTTATTAGACAATTGATCAGAAACTTTAATATCATGAGCTAGGTCTCAGCTTTCCTTTGAGACATGGCTTCGCCAATGCTTTCTGGATCATCCCCTGTACGGATGAAACGATATATTCTGTCTAGATCTTCTTTCATATTCGGTAGGGTGACTAGATACTCGGTCACCTTTCTTACGCGTAATGAATATAAAACCATATTATCCTCGCCTGGGACTGGATCATAGCCGCATTCATTAAGGGCTTTTCTTATTTCTGCTACAGACTGATATTTGGGCGTACGTTGTGACGCTTGTGCATGTAATTCGGCTGACGTTAAACGCTTGTGTGGCGGCGGGGTCTGAGGAGGACCTCCTCCTGCGGCCCCTAAACTAGAATTGTCAACTGATGCTCTTCGTCCTGGCAGGGCGGGAAATTGAAATGCGGGCTGGACTTGTATGGCGGGCTGGACCTGGGGGACCGTAGCAGGTACTGCAAAGGGTGCCCCGGTGTCTGGAGGAGCAGGAAGTGCCTGATTTACAGGGACTGGTGGAGCGGGAACAGGATTTGCATATTCTGGGACTGTGTCGTCCAAATAGGACGAGATGAAAATATCAGCTGCGGTCGGTTTGTGACGTAGCTTGGTCGGAACTAGTGGTGGCGGAAAATTACTGGATGCCTCCGGGGTCGCTTTTGGCAAGCCCTCGGCAAGAAGAGGGTACATACCCTTAATGAGGGCATTCCTCTGTCTGTCTGACTGTTCAGTTTTAACTCGTTCACCTATCTCGATTAGTTCTTTTTCTTGTGCTCGTTCTAAGGATTCTCTACTTAATTCTGACTTTCTGATTTCTTTTTCGGTTCTTTTATGAGCTTCTTTGCGCCATAACTCGATGGCATCTTTCTGTGACTGTCTGGCTTTCTTTTTCCATAATGCCTCTTCTACTCTCATGATGCACTCGGCATCCCACGTACCTGATACGGGCCATCTATACTTTTCTTCTAACTCCTTGGTATACTCTACCCATAAATCTAGATATAATATGGCGCTTATGCCATGCTTCTGATACATAAAATGACCTGGACTGTCCCTAGGCGGGACAGGAACTGCTGCTTCCAGCAGACCTTTTCTGGTTTTTAACTGACGCAATTTCGAAAAGAGCGGCATGACTGAACTATAATCTGAACACAATACAATACACAATAAACACGAAAATCACTTCGCACTCATACCACGACATTAAAAGATATGAAGAACATTATGAATAACAGTTCGAACAGAATATTACCTGGAATACGGAAAACAGAAACACATGAATTTCTCGAGAACAGAACTGACTAGAACAGAAACTAGATGTACTGCTAAAAACAGTACGAAACTCACCGGTCTCATAAAGAGACACGTCAGGACCCGTATCCACCGAAGTGGACACTTCGTTTGTGGGCCTGTGTACCACCAACCCACGGACCAGAGTCAATTTAGATTGACCCTGTCTAGATACTACCCCAGCGACGGTACTCACCGGGCAGCAAGAACGGAAGGCCTCGGACTGGACTGGACTGCTACGACGACGGACGACGAACTTCGGACTTCAGTTACGGGTGGACCTCCGGATACCTCGGACCTTGGACTCTTGGCTTGGGCTCTGGTCGGGACTCGCCGCGTTCCTCCACCGCCTCGTCTGGATGCTGGACCGCCACCTCCGTCTCCTCCGTGGGCCTGAGGGATACTTGAAGCAGAAATATCTGCACGTGCACGGTATGGTTCCGTCACGGCTGCAGAGGGTCAGGGGGCCGGCGTGGCTTCACCGGCGCGTGGGGAAAGGGCAGGTCCCTGTTCGGGCGCCATTATGTGGTAAATAAATAAATAATACCTCTCTCTTTTGAATGCATAAATGATTAACAGATAGCTCAATAAATAAGAGTCAAGATTCGAGGTAGTAGGAGTTTGCAGGTTTAATACAGCATAAGGACAGGAACAGGACAGCCTGCACGGGAATAGGATGGCAGGGCCCGACAGCGCTGCCGGGGTCAGGATCAGGACAAGGGATCACTTTTTAATAACAGTACATGAGCATATATACATAACGCAAACACATAGCATTACATTGCAATAGGCGTAGCAGTGGGTGGAGCAGAAGGCGTGACGCGTAGCAGTCGCGAAAGATAAGGGTGAAAGTAGGTGTAACAGGGCGTCTTCATAGACATGTGATGCAAACGTAACAGAATATGTCATGAATGGGGCGGAAACATGGAGGGGGCTACCTAAGGAGCCGGGACCTCTAACCTGGTGGTGCGCGCAAACTGGCAATGACGTGTTACTAGGAGAAGCTGGGGGCTATGAACTCTGTGCTAGGAGCAGAGACTGAAGTCTGGAGAGTCAGGGCGACATGTACCTAAACAGTATCTAGTATCTGATGTTTAGAGAACATGTTGATATAAACTAGAAATCAGGAGGGGAAAGGCTAACAGACTCTAAGACTGGAGCATGCATTATTCTACATGTAGTGCGTGATGAAGAATATTAAATGACCATTAAATGCAGTATTTCTCTTACATGGAGACGGAAAGGCTAGACAATGACGGAAACTATTGATGCAGTTCAGTAGCTCAGGAATGCAGAGAAGGAGGACCGAACTGATAACTGGAATCATAACATACTCTTGGCAGACTCAGAGGCAGAGCCAGGCTGAACCGGGCACTGCTAGGCAGGAAGTAATTGAAGGGTCAGGAACACAGGTGGGGGCTGTATCGCTCCTCAGCGAGGCTCAGGAGACAGGAGCTGAATCTGGTGTCCAGGCCCTTTTGAGGCCTAGAAACGGGGACTTTACAATGAAATAACGTGCACATTGAAAAAACGTGGCAACGTAGCTTTACATAGGCCTGATATTCGTAGTATTCACGAGGACTGGAAACTGACATACTAGAGATGGACACGACTATAATTGCGTCTTTAATCGAACATGGGGAATACATATGCATATTAATCATGCACACATAACATATGATGGAGGACGTGTAGGGACTCAGAACATGGCAGAATTTACTTTTCCACAAGTTACATGAAGGTGTTGAATAACGTTTTCTCTCCTTTTGGCGGGTTTCGTACTGTAGAAGATGAAGTCCATTTTAAGACTTCCGTGTGTTGGATTGTAGAAATGTCTGGTATTAGTGTCTCTGGGTGTTCTTTAAGGATTTTGTGTTTGTACTTTTTAGCAGCGTGTTTGGAGAGGTTTTGCAGAAATAAGTTGGGGGCGTTTCTTTCCTCGCTCCCGGAGTAGAAGTGATACTCAGAAGTTGTTTCTGGGGATAACCAAAGTTAGACTTCAGGAGAAGCATTCAGAGCTGTGCATAGTGATCAAGAGGCAGCCTCCGACAGCTGAGATGGCTGCCTGATTGTAACATTGGGGCCTTCAGTGGACGGTTGGTGGGCACTTCTTTGGAAGTGTGGGATGCGAGTGTCAGAGGCGTGTGAAAAAGGTCATCAAGGCGATCTGGTAGGATCCCTTTGAGGGAAAGGGGGCCTTGAATGCCGAAAAGCACCAGTGGGCCTGTTGATGTCACTGGGTTCTTAGTGGCCATGGTATCTAGGAGCTGGTGGTTGTGATGGAGTTTATTGGTCAGTCTGCAGAAACGTCCTTTATATTCGAGGGCATATATACAAGTTATACACCCACATCATCGGTAGTATATCAATATCAGCATAGACTAGTAGACATCAGAAAGGATGGGTCACTGCTATAGGCACATGGTAGGATAGGAAGCAGCATCAACTTGAGATGACAGTATATGCACGAGATAATATTGGAATAAGATGGGCAAAACAATCCCCATGTAGGCTTAGAATAACAGTATCAATATAAAGACACAGTATACTCGCAAAATAACATCTTGCACTTAAGCATTGTGGAACTTCGTTGATAGTTCATTTTAATGGTGAGATATGTTAGGAGGGGTCACTAGGTTTCATTGATGTAAATTGTCTCGGACACTATAATTTTGTGGGACTTTGTTGAGAGTTGTTTTTACTGGCATGAAGTATTAGAAGGGACAGTGGGTGGCACTGGGACCTCATTTATTCTTTTGCGGTCTGGAGTCCAATATTTATACCTGGCACCCACTAGTAGGAGTTTCTAGAGGCTTCCACCGCCATGACATGTGAGGCATCCCCTTCCTCCTTGCCCTGGGTCCAGTTTGTCTGGAGTCACAAAAGACCAGTGTTAACTCCTTTGTGAGAGTGCTCGTGCAGAGCCTTTGTGATGTGCAACTGTGATAAGTGACAGCTGCTCCCCCTCGTTAAGTCAAAGAGGCCTATCCTGCCAGCACCTCGCTTCCAAATGAGCAGAGGAATATTGAAGCACTCAGCGTAGTCCAATGGCCATGCCTTGTGGCCCGTAAAGAAGTACTGCAAGATCAGAGATGTTTGTTGTGATTTATTGTTTCCACAATTATTCACCTTTCTTGCGTTGGAGACGTAAAATCCATTACAGACAGGCAGCCGTCACGTGTTTCGTCATAGAGACTTTTTCAAGGCTGCAAGAGGATATAGAAAGTATCTTACACAATTGTAACAATGACATAGGGATAAGAAAGGCAGCTGTTAAGTCACCACCACCAGATAGAACAAGAAGAACACTGTTGTGATCCTGAAGGATACCCTGTGAAGAGCCAAGTGCATCGGGTGAAATCCTAAAACAGATTGTGCCTGATAATCTGGCCATGTTAAGTTATTGCAACTTGCTGTAAAATCATACTACTCCCATGTGAAGAGGAGCCGGCGGAGAACGGGAACTCACAACGTTCGACTGTACTTCCTCCGCAGGAAAACAAGGGACTTGAAGAGTTAACAATAGGTCCTCCCTCCTCTCTACAGGAATCTGAGGAGAAGGAGGGCAACAGGATCCAATCCGAGGGCGACAACTCATCAGAAGAGGTGGGACTAACCCCTTTATGGAAGTGGACACAAAGGAAGACGGGGAGCACGAACCCGTAAGACGCCGCAGAGTTGGAGGAGAAGGATCTACGGGCCGAGAAGAAGTTCCAAAGGACGATGACGGAGGAAGAAGCTGACGGGGAGGACGTGGAGTGTTGGTCGGAGGACTGGTAGACGCCACCGGAGGGTGCTGGAAGGCCACCTTAACTCCAGAGAGTTACGGCAGATGCAGTGAGTGTCTGTGGGAGAAAGGGACGGGAGGGGGAGAAGCACGGGTAGCCTTAGCCTGGGGCACCATATCGTGTGGTACTTAGCGAATCCCTCTCCTTGCACGTCCGTACTCCTGAGCAACCCCGCCCAAAGACCTTGCCCACAGCACACTCCTACCCTCTAAACTGGATTTTGTTAAAAGCATTTGAGACCGCAAACTCTCGATGTTTTGACACTCCGGGTGTGGTGAAGGTGATACACTTTTCAAACCCTAAAACAGTCCACTGACCGCTGTTTCTTTTTCCTTTGAGCCTGAGCCTTCCGGGACGGCGGACTCCGTACCAGAACCCAGACCCCAGAAGAAGGAAGCAACAACAGGACCAGACATCTACCGGAACATCCATACAGCCATCTGACCAACCGCTATACTCATCACCCATCTTATTCTCTGTACTGTATACCCAATAAATCTCACAATTCAACCCCCAATCCGGCCTCCTAGTTACCATTTCCGCCCATCCCTCCGACATCCCGATAAAGTCATTGTTAGCCAAACCAACAGTAATCAAATCTATTAGCATTCCAGAATGCTCAAGTAGAATGGCGTCTCCGATTTAAAAAAAATGCTGTATGGCAGCAATCCCCCCAGATTTGGGGATACTAGTATATAATGCACAGAAGTCCAAGGTAACCAGTATGTTGCTGTCAGTCTACTCAGATTTTTTTCTTATTGCTTCATCAACCCTACCCCCCTTCTGCTGCATACACCAGAAGCAACACTACAAACAACCCCCTATCCTTCAGCCGTGCCGTTTAAGGTTTATTTTGTAACTTTAAAGCTGAGTGCATCACTCGCTCTTCCCTAGACTCCACCCACTTTTCATCTGTGTTGGACTTGGCCCTTTTGGCAGGTTCACTCCTGAACTTTTTGCCGTAAGCTCTGACATGGTGGTATTGATTTTAGACCTCTGTGCACTTTAGCACTGTGGCCCAGTGTAGAGTGCCTGCGCTCTCTGAGTGCTGTGGTGAGATTGGCCTGCCCTCCCACAGGAATGCATCGGGGATATGTGTGTCCATGGTAATTCCTGGTATGAAAGGAGTGCAGGGTCGAGTTTAGTATGTAAGTAAATGTAAATGTAAATTTAGTAATATTTGTATAGCGCACCGAATCAACCCCGAAGGGGTATCTCAGGCGCTTGTATGCATACCGCTGTGGTACCCTTCCTGGCTTTTCCCTGTGAGGTGCCCACTCCTGGGCACCCCCAAGGTGAAGCCAGGCATCCTAGCGTTGTTGGGGCCGTTGTGGAGATAAAGCAAGCTATTGCCCAGAGTTGCAGAGTGGGACCCATGATTAGAATCGGCACTGAGGCGAGAATTATCAGGTCCGCGGAAATTGAGCCCAAGACCCGCCGAGGCGGGAATTGAACCCTGGTCCCGGGCTAGACTTCTGGATCAGGGTCTGCCGCTCTAACCATTGAGCCACACTTCTCCACATGACTGAACTCGTGAGAATAAATGCTGCGCGATGGTGTGCACATATTTATGGTGAGTGGTGGAGAAATGCCACTTTTAGAAGTTGGCATTGCTGTTGGTCTGCCTTCCTGATGTGAATTGCATGTCTGCCTTGTGAGTGACATGGGCTGGATGGTGTGGGTGGCTCCACGAGACAGGGTGAGTCAGCCCAGCAATGAATAGAGAGATCTGCATGCAGATGGGAGGGAGGAGTTGCACCTGAGACCTGAATAGGGCTGTGCCTTCCCTCCACAATGCTGGCTCCGCCTCCTGTGGTGCGTCTTATCAATGAACCTCCACCTAACAATAGGGAAGAGGAGCTCCAAAACCAATTGCATCTGGTTTCCTAAGCCCAATCCTGTAACACAAGGGAAATTGTCCAATAAATGTAGGGGCTGTGACCCCATGAAGTGTTCCGCTTGTTCTGGGAGGACACTCTGCCAGGAGGAACCGCCGCTCCGTGCTGGCCTGCCTCGCTGCACTTTGCTGGGGTCTCCCCAGCACCAAGGACTCTCTTATTTCTGCCTTTTTGAGGACTTTTGTGGCCTAGCACCTCGTGAGCACTGTATTTGGGTTTCCTAAGGGGGGAGGAGCAGGGCCTGCTGCAGTGCGCGGCTGCGAGGGAATCCTGGCGTGTGGGATTACCCCTGAGCTCCTTATTGAAGCGGAGCCCACCTTCCATTTATGTGTGCTACCGGCAGGTGCCCACCCCGCAATCATCTTTATTGAAAGAGTGGGTGTCCACCTCGCATCCCGCTGTTTCCACGGATTAGTACTATTTAAAAAAACGAAGCAGGAGCCCACGCCGCCGGTTCTGGCCCCCCGCATGAGGCTGCCGCCGAGAACACAGAGGATCTACAAGAGTGGCCGTGCCAGTGCCCATCTTTTTGGATTTCACAACTGTCCAGCAAGTAGAGGGCAGCTGCCTCGTTTAGGCCAGCATTCCTTTGGGGGCATCTCTGAATGAGGTAGGAGTGAGATGCACTCCTCTGCCCAGCGCAATTGCACACTGCGTATTCCGCTGCATTGGCAGCAGCCCTGACATTTGGAACATAGGGCATTATAGCCCCTGAGAAGGCCAGTTGGCCAGAGGGACTAATAGGTTTGTAGGGCGCCAGGCCCTAGGTAATTTATGAGTATGAGGTCTATCCTAATGTTTTTATGCCTAAGGAGATAGTGTAATGTGTGTATGCCCAAAGTGATGCAGACATAATGTGTTTATTACAGGTGATAATGCTGAGGTCATTATGGTACCAGTAGTTACTGGTTGTTTCATTACTTGCGTTTTACTTACCCGTTCTGATGGTTATGACCAGGGCCCGATTGGCCTGGTCCTGTATATAATCCCCTGTGAATATTGCCTAGTGCCAGTTGGCACAGTGTATATTATGTGATTATGTTTCGAATGTGTTTATGACAATACAAAGGCTACTTTTATATAACCTTGTTTGGAGTTCCTTTTGTGGTGTGCCTAGGGTGTTGCTGCTGTGTATGTGTGTGTTGCGCAACGCTTTACAGATTGCCTCCGGGATAAGTCTGACTGCTCGTGCCAAGCTACCAAGGTGGTGAGCAGGGGTTATCTTTGGCGTGTAACTCCCTTGCCCTGACTAGAGTGGTGGTCTCTGCCTGGCTTTGGCGCAAGCCTTAGCCAACCAGAGATCCCATTTCTAACATTGGTGGTCAACGGTGAGGATAGGACCTGCGTTTGGCAAGTACCACAGCGACAACTGGTTGCTCTACAACCCTGCATTTAGATAATCACGTGTTTGGGGATTATTGTTTTCAAGTTTTATTTTATTTTCTTCTCCTAAAAGTGTCATTTTTGAATTACGTACCCCTGTTGCAGCTCTTGCACCTAGGTCTCCTGTGTTGCTCGTGTCTCTGAGCGTCTTGCCAAAATAGAGTCTGCCTTTAATTTCTATGGTCTGTTTAGATACAGTATGTGGGAGTTGCTGGGGTTCTGTGAGGAGAGAGACATAGCAGTGAGTGGGTCAGACACCACGTCAAAACTTCGGGAAAACCTGATCCAATGGCAGAAGGATGAATGGGAACGTGAGCACAATGAGGAGATGAGGGCCCTGGTCGCCCGCCAAGAGGATGGTGGGTCTGGGGGGGGCCCTGTGGAGTTTGAAGGGGAGGAACAAAATGACAGGACAGGGACGCTAGTCGATAGTGAGGACCCCATAGATAGGGAGGCTCTAGCTGGGTCCAGTGTTGGGGACAGTGCCCCATCCCTTTCCCTTTCCCCAGAGGAATGGCTAGATAAGAGGGAAGAACGGGAGCATCAGCTGGCTTTGGAGAAGCTCAAGTTAGAGCATGCCAAGGAGATAGCGCAGCTGAGGGTAGAGGAGAAAAAGCTAGAGACCGAAAGGGTCTTAGCGCAGGAGAAGATGGCAGAGGCTGAGAGGGCCTTCGCCAGGGAGAAATTAGCTCTGGAGGGTAGATTAGCCCCTGAGTGCAGTTGTGGTTTTCTGGATTCACTAGTGAGGGTGGGGTCCAGTGGTGGCAGCAATATGGAGTCCAGTGCGGGAAGTCCCATTCCCAGTTCCCAAAGTATGGTACCTTGATCCCAAGAAGAGGAGTACAGGTTGAAGTTCAGGGGCAGTAAGAAACTGTCTAACCAGTCTTGGGGGGAGTTGCGGATGAATGTTATGATGCACTGGTTGATTGGAACATGATTTTGAGGGACTGATCAATATGGTTATCAAAGAGCACATGCACAGTTGTTGTTTGCCGGGGTTGTGCCAACACCTGTTGGAGTGTGAGTCCTTTAATCCTTGGGAACTTGCACAGGAGGCCCACTTCTGGGTAAGTGCCCGATGTTCTGCCAAAGCATTGGAGAGTAATTCCAAAAGTAGCGGCTTGGGTATCTTCCCGTCCTGTGTTTGGGAAGAAGTTCAGTGTAGCCCAGCTAGGTCCCAGTGTAGTGGGAGGGGTGTAGGGGCTCACGTCCTGTCTCAGTGGGGTAGGAGGGAGTGTGGGACTGTGTGTCCCCAGGTGCCCGAAACCCAGTCTATGGGCCTGGAGGGTTCCCTAAGGGAACACCAGGTTGAGGGCCTAGGCTGTACTAGGAATCCATTTGAGGGGGATCTCCTAGTGTTAGGAGACCCTGGAGCATCTGTAAACAGAGCTCCAGTGGTTCTGGTGTCTGGTAGTACTACTCCAGTTGGGAGGGTGCAGAAGTCCGGATTGAGGGGTGAGAGGGGGATGTGTTCCCCAGTGGAAAAACCAGTGGGTCAGGGGCCAGCCAGAAGGGCTGAGTCACCGATGAATGGCAATGGTGACACCACTTCTGTCCTGGGGGATCTTCGCGTGCTGTCAGATGAACAGAGGTCAGAGATCTGTGCCAGGCAGACTTTCACACAACACATGAGTCATGTGTTACCCTCATGGGTTGAGGCTGTGTGCGCCCCCAGAAGTCCTGGCGTACCAGGCAAGTGTTCAACCGCAGGGGTTGGTCCCTGGGTAGGGAGGACAGATTCAGGATCTGCCTGACCTGGAGGGAGGGACATCTGTAACCAGTGTTGTGACCGGTTTGGCTTTCATGGGTACCGCTCCAGTTGGGAGGGTGCAGAACTCTGGAAGGGGGTGCCGAGGGAAGGAGCCCTCACCTCTGACCCCGGTGCAACCTGAGGGTTTAAACCCTAGGTTTGGAGACCAGTTGGCTGGAGAGAGGTCCGGAACTGGTGGGAGAGTTGTGTTCTGGGGGGGCCTCTCAAAGGAGGAGAGTGCTGAACCCTAGGAGAAGAGGTAGGGGGAGGAGAGCCTCGCCCGTGACTTCTGGTCAACCTGAGGATGCGGACCCTAGGCTGGAGGATCAGTGCCTGTCTAGAACTGCCCTGATGAGGGAAAGAGTGGAGAATGGGTACCATTTGCCATGGGTAACTACCCCCACTCTGTGGATGGGCAAGGACCAGTGGCATCTGGGTGGCCTGGGGCCTGGTCCTGGCTGCGGGCAGCTAGGAAGTACCAGTGGGGTAGCCTAGTTGGTCCTGAGAGCTTTTACAAAGGGTACCACATGGGTTCACAGTGGCGTAGAACAGGAGGGTGTCCTAAGGCCAACAGAAACAAATTCAGCAATAATAGGAAGGGTGAAGGCACCATTTTGGGGGTGACCCTGTAGAGAGGGCAATGTCTACCAAATTCAATAGCTGTTTTCTTCTGTGCAACTAACAAGCTTATTCTTGCAGTAGTAGCATCGATCCTTCATGAGTGACTTCCAAGGTATATCATCGGTAAGGACGTAAGCGCTGGAGAGATGAGTTAAAGGCCGGTGTAGAACGTTAAGTTCTGACGTACATGCAGTGTAATCAAGACGTGTTCAACTACTCTCCATGTGTGGCTTGGTTATTGGTGAGTACCTGGGCTAGAAGGAAGCTATAACTGGTGACAAGATAGGGAATATGAAGCCTGTACACTAAAAGCGCTCTTCCAGAGAGTTTGCCGTGGTCAAGCACACTGCTCGTGCGTGCCACATGTGCCTCAGTTGAAGTGCAGAATCGATGCTGGCACTGGTGTAGTCTCAGTGCAATGCCAGCCTGAATAAAATGCTTAAAGATAAAGACAGCGACACTGAAAATCTACATGTCGCTGGACAGTAACTGAACGAAACAGCTTCTAATAGAATATATGGCGCCATTACGCAAATCAATACGATTACGCTATGTGGAGTAAGAAAACTAAAGGTGGACAAGGAAAGCACACAGAAATAGTTCAGTACCTATTACACTGAAATTCATATGCTATGAAGCAGAGATTAACCAGGTGTTTGTGAAGAAACATTTCAGCACAAAATCGACCAGTGTTATCTGCTTTCATGTATTTCCAAATGAGGTCGCACACTGCTTGTCCCATCAGCGTGTGACCCCGGAGCATGATGGTCGATGTAGTAGGTATCAGCGGGTGTGCTTCTACCCGAGTCTTGAGTCTTGAGGGTGTTCACTGGTGTGCTTGCCATCCCATGACACGTGTTTCGTGGTTATTACCGCTCGTCAGTAGGGATTAGGCGTGTGCACGGGGTTGCTGCGTGGCTTCCGAAAATATTTGTAGGTCCAGATACCTTTTATGGCGCGCAGGTGCGGAATCTCGAGGTCGTCACCTCCACTGGCTCAAGGGAGCCTGAATAAATAGTATTTCCAAATGAGGTCGCACACTGCTCGTCCCATCAGCGTGTGACCCCGGAACATGATGGTCGATGTAGTAGGTATCAGCGGGTGCGCTTCTATCCAAGTCTTGAGTCTCGAGGGTGTTCACTGGTGTGCTTGCCATCCCTGGACACGTGTTTCACGGTTATTACCGCTCGTCAGCAGGGATTAGGCTTTCATGTACTTGTAGTGTACAAAGATTTATCTCCTTCTCTAAACCATCAACAAATCATTGTCTCACAACATGCTGGAGAGCAGTCCCAGAAAGTGAGTTGGGTTGAGTTTGCTGAGTTTCCCCAGACGAAGCGGCCCACCACCAAAGCTGCTGCATAAGGGGCCCAGAACAACTCCTTAGACAGCCATGACACACACAGCTCCGATGGAGAGCCAGGACGAGATCCAAGCTCTAAAGGTCATTAAGGCTGACCCCGAAGCCAGCACATCACGAGGCGCTAGAGAAGCTCAGTCTGATGAAGTTCCACAGGGAGTGCCTGAGAGACCACTACTGTCCTCCAATGTGTATACGGCTGCTGCATTCTTAATTCCGCCAACTGTGTTTGATATTGCAAAAAAACAGAATATGGGTGATAGATGGATGATAGAGACTTTTGAAGAGTTCATAGATGCAATAGATGAAAAAGAGTATAAAGTATCTTGAGAAACATATCCGGTGAAGGAGGAAAGAAGCCATGAAAAAGAATTTACAAGAAGGTGAAAAGACATATGATCAAATCGAAAAGGCCTTTAATGTCAAGTTTAAGCCAGTGCCAAATGTGAATTATAAAAGATATATATTCATCCAGAGACCAGGTTAGACCATTGATGAGTTTGTTGAAAGACTGGATGTTTGGTAAAGCACTGTAAATTCAATTAATTTATGATTAGGAGGCTACCCTCCTCAGAGTGATCAATGGATGTCTGTCGTAAGCATTTCAACGACGAATGCTGATGGAAACTGAGCTTGTATCAAGTCCTCAAGGCTGCTTGCGCTGACTAGCGGACTTATCGCCGTAGGTGCTCAAAGTGCATTGGTCATGAACACGAAAAGTAAACCAAGGTACAAGGCAGAGGGACTCAAGGTCCTGTCTCCACAGAAAAACAAAACGTGTTACAGATACGGACTGTCATTTCCACACGAAGGTAAATGTCCCGCCATTGGACATATATGCATAGACTGTGGTAAAGCGAATCATTTCGTGATGACTTGCAACGCGAAGATAAAAGTAAGTGTGTTGCAGCGTGAAGACAAAATGGCCGACCAAACGCTACATCAGTGACATTCGACGTACTCCCACAAGGCTAAGCGGTCACACCAATTGAGGCAAATCGACGCAAAATGAAGTTGATAATCGTGTCTAAATCATCGATAAAGAATTCCTCCGCGTGTGTTTACAATGAAAGGGACCATGACAATTGTGCAATATTGATCTTTACTTCAAAAAGGCATGAACATATGGGGCTAGTCGAATGTGAGAAAAAATGCAAAATGAAGATAATTCAACATGAAGACAGCTGTGCGTCGATAAATATTATGCCTCTGGAGATGTATCACGAATTATCTCAGGTACCACAACTTTACAAATTCAAAGACTAAAGTATAATCATTGACTGCCTCAACGCTCTTCAAAAGTCAAATAAAAAATTTGTAGCCACGATGAAGCTTAAGAAAACTGTGGTGAATTAACCTATTTATGTACTTCAAGGAACAGCTTCAAGTGCTTGCTGAGTTTCCATAGTGCTGCTGATATGGGAGTGATGTCAGTGAACTACACTATGAAGGCTCATCGTGAAATTGTAAGTCAATTTCCTTCATTATTTCATGGGTCGGGAAAACTCAAACAGTCTATTTTGCGCAGACCGAGGAAGGAGGGAGGTGTGGGGCTTGCCGACATTCAATTGTATTACAAAGCAGCGCAACTCCGCGTATTGGTAGAATGGACACAACAGGAGTCAGAAAAACACTGGTTACATATGGATCGGAGCGTTGCAAGGAGGACGATCTGGGATTTGGTATGGAGGCCCAAGAGCGACAGGCCCAAAAATGTTTATATCAGCACCCCCACCCGCACTACTTTGAAGGTTTGGGACTCGGTTTCCAAGGATGACAAGTGGACTACCTTTCCCTCCCCTTTTACGCCAATACACTTCAATCCTGCTTCCCCCCAGAGCTAGAAGAGGGTTCCTTTGAGGCTTGGTAGGAGGGAGGCTGCCTTGCATTAACACATCTCTTCCATAACTTCGATCCGCTCACCTTTTACAGTTGTAGGAGGGACTATGGGGTTGGGGAATATGAACGGTATCATCACGCACAACTACTTCACTGGGCACTATCTCCTCAGGTGAGAGACGCAGCTACACGGCCCCTCACGAAATTTGAGGCCTTTCTCACCAAGACCTCCTCCATGAAGAGTGTCATATACGGGTTCTTACTTTCCACTGTGATTTCTCCTAGACCCCGATACATGTCCATGTGGGAGGGAGTCCTTCGACAAGAAATCACCGACGAGGAGTGGACGCATTTATGGTCAGATATCGCAAAGTTTAATCACTCCTTGGAACTTAATAATCGCACATGAAAACCATGATGGATTGCTACCTATACCCAGCCAAGCTGAGATAGATATTCCCTGGTACCTCTGACAGATGTTGGAGGGGTGTGGGCTACTAGGGGACTTTCAGCATATCTGGTGGGACTGCCCCAGCATCCGTCATTTCTGGGAGGAAATTCTTGCCCATATTAAAGAGATGTTGGGTTACTCCATCCCTACATCGATGGCTACTACCCTACTAGGTCTCCGTGATCCAAGTCTCGAACATCAGACTAAGGCAGATAAAAAGATTGTGTGGCTCTGCATTGGGGCGGCTTTGCTCACCCTGGCTGCGGCGTGGAAAAGGAAGGAGGCGCCGGCCACCTCCCTCTGGCATTCGCGCCTATGGAAGCTACTGAGTCTAGAGCGGAATGGCTGACATCTTTAGGGATGATTTTAAGAACTTTGAATTCCGCTGGGGCCCATTGGTCGCTTTTCTTTCCAAGGGTCTTCCGTCTGCAGTGTGTCCTGCTAGTGTTAGAGCCCTCCACCTCTTCCAGCTATGAATCCCTGACAATATGTGTACTTGGCCTCCGTCTTTTTTAAGTTGCTACCACCACTGGGGAGGGGGGAGGGTTTTGGGTGGGGAGGGGGTTCCGTATTTTGTTGTTGTTTGTGTGTTTGTTCCTTCTTATCATTTCTTTTACGACAATGCCCACAAGGAAAACTCTTGGTGAAGCACTCCGATTGACATTCCGCAATGCAGTGGCTATTCATTTTAGCTTTGGGACTGTAGGCCACTATACGAGCCGCCGGGAGTGTGATTGCCTTGAGCCTTCGCAACTTCTCCTCTTCATTTGGCAGGTCGCATGGTATACCCCGTTTCTGTCAGAAGCTGTATCCTTCAGAGAGCTAGCTTGTGTGATAGGGGTCCTGCTTATTTGGGGTTTTGTCTTGCTCCACCATGTTGCATTTGGGCTTTGGTTTAATTGCTACCCCCTGCGTGTGAAGATGAGCTGGATTGTTGCATGTTTCTGTTTTAAATAATAATAAACATAACTTTGACAAAAAAAACATAGAAGAGTAGCGTTTCACTTACAAGAAGCTGTTGAAAAGAAACTTCATTTTTTACTTATACATGACATCATTGAAAGCTCCATTGGTCCGACACCATGGCTTTCTCCCAATGTAACAGTGCCTAAAAGAGACAGGGAAGGAGCTATACGCATAAGTGTTGACATGCGTCAGGCCAACAAGACAACTGAGCGAGAGAAACCTCACAGTCCGCACATTGCTGATATAATAACTGAATTGAATGGCGCAGAGTTCTTCTCTCGACTCAACCTAAATAAAGGATCTTACCAATTGGCACTTGAAGAAAAATCCAGGTACGTTGCAACCTTTTCTACGCATATTGGTTTGTTTTGCTACAAGCGATTGAGTTTTGGTATATCCTCTGCTGCAGAACTTTTCCAAGTCGTTATTTCACTTATCATATAGCCTGTAGTAAAGGCATTTAACTGTAGTGATATATTGGTATTGTGGGGCTGCACAGAAAGAGCATTACAAAACTCTCATGCAAGTATGTAATTTGCTGAATGATGCAGCCTTAACTCTGAATGCTGACAAATGTGAATTCCACAAGAAAAGCTTAAAATTCTTCAGCCATGTCTTTTGTGATTGGGGTATGAAACCTGATCCAGCTAGCGTGCAAGCATTGTCTACTGCAAATCCCCCACAAGGCATTTCTATGATACAGTCATTTCTTGGAACGGTCAATTACTGTTCTAGATACATACAAGACTTTGCTATGGTCATTGCACCAGAACTAACCAAAAAGTATGTGTCTTTTCATTGGTCACGTGAGTGTGAGAAGAGCGTCCAAAAAATCAAACAAGCCATTGAGAGCGCCATTGAAATGCCAGACTTTGATCTCAAACTCCATACTGAGGTTGTAGTTGATGCTAGCCCTGTAGGGTTTGGCGCAATCCTTGCACAGCACAAGGGACCGCAAAATGCCTGGAGACATATCGTGGTACATGCCAATAAGAGCCAGTCATTGAACGTGCATACTCGCACCCTGAGAAAGAAAGTGTGGCACTGCTTTGGGCTTTTGAATAATTTCCATGTGTTTGTGTATGGAAAGCCCTTCACATTAGTGGCTGATCCCCAAGCATTGTTGATGGTATTTGGGAATCCCACAGCAAAAATGCCTCCTCGAATTGAGCATTGGGGTTTGAGGTCACACGAATTCAACTAAACGATTCTTCATCGTCCAGGGAAAGATCAGAAACTGGCTGATTATGCCCTGGTACCCCATGTAAGACAGTGGAGGATTACATCAAATTTATTGTGAAATCGAGCACACCAACTACCATGTCTTTAGAGCAAATTGCCACTGCCACGAGCCAAGGTAGTGGCATGTCAAGATTAAAAGTTGTGGAACCAGTATTCTAGTCCTCTCACTAATGACAGCGAGTATATGAAGTTCAGAAATGTAAGATGATCTTTCAGTAACGCAGGAAGGCCTCATTCTGCAAGGTACACGGATTGCTATTCACCAAAGTCTCTGACAACAAGTAGTTGAATTTGCCCAAGAAGGAGATCGAGGAATAGTTGCCACTAAGAGAGCTGTCCGTGATCGAGTCTGGTTTCCGTATCTTGACAAAAGGGTCAAAAAAGAATTGAAGACTTGTCACATATGCAACTGTCTTTCATCTCAAGTTAGTCAGCAACTTTTGATTATGTCAGAATTGCCCCATCATGATTGGGAGAGAATTGCTATTGATTTTATATGGCCCTCCAGAGACTGGACATCATCTTCTAGTTATTGTTGATCAATACTCACATTTTTCATTGGTAGAAGACCTTTCATCCACTACACATGAGCAGGGTTATTCAAAACCTAGATGGCATCTTTGTGTCATGACTTGTACCTGCAATCTTAAAATCTGACAACGACCCACCTTTTAATAGTCGAGAATTCAAAAACTTTCTAAATCACTGCAATATAAAGCATCAAAAAAGCACTCCCCTTTGACCCCAGGCCAATGGTCTGGTAGAACACCTCATGAGTGCTCTAAAGAAAGCTGTTCAGCATTCTGCATTGGGGAAGCTCAACCTCGAAGGTGTTTTGAACACTATTCTTTGAGGTTACTGTTTGACCCCCTCACTCAACCACAGAGGAAACCCCTGCAACTATCATGTTTGGAAGAGTCATGACAACCAAGCTTTCCCAATGGAAGGGGCTGGGTGTGACAGGGGATACATCTGCATTCATCTGCATGCTGATAGTCTTCTTGGGCTGGGAGAGAGGTGGTTCACACTTACATTTGAATAGGTTCTGTCCTGCCCGCACTCAAAAGGCTGAATTACCCCCTACTGATCGTCTGGAGCCAGGAATGGGCTGCAAGGGACTGTTGCACACTTCTGACGGTTCATTTGAAGTCACCCGTTCATGAAAGACATTTTTGAGTATATGTACTCGAGCTCTGATCCCATGTTTTTAGACGCTGCTTTGGACTTGTAGCCAGACATTGTTGGCTCTACAGACTGCTCATTGCCATGAGGACTGCTGTGCTGCCAGGAGCAACAACCATTTCAACTAACTGCCTTGTTGTGTTGACCTGCTGCAGCTGGGCTGCAGGACGGACTACCAATTTGCAACCTAACTGTATGTGCTTTCTGCTGCCTGCCACCTCCTTTTGTGCCCCGAAGTGCTCTCCAAGGGCTGGTTTGCTTGCCCCCTGTTCTCTCGAGATCTCAGGGCCATCACAGACCTTGTTGCATCTTTTCTCCAAGACTTCTGCTGGGTGAGCCCATTTTACAAGGTCTAGCATGTCGCCAGTGCTCCCTTCTGCACCAAGGTAAAACTTTGTACATTACAGGACAGTGCACCATGGGACTACAGTGCAGCGCTCTGACCAGGGGAGTGCCTTTGTGCACTCTAGGGAAGTGTTCCATGTTTTACAAACCGGCATGTGGTGAGCGTTTTTTCGCTAGCGTGAACAGCTTTGTTTCACCTGGAGGCATTACCAGAGAAACAAACACGTCCTTGAGCATCGTGCTCACTGCAGCTGAATTGTATTGTGACCCTCACCCCCGGAGTCTGGCAAGATATTGCCACCATCAGATGCCTCATCAACAGACAGAGGGGAAGAGGGTCTGAGGGACAGTTTAGCGACCCAACAATACTACTATCCCTAAGAACAGTCACATCAACAACAAATAGCAAGGGGTCAGCTCATAGGCATACCAAGATAAATTACTATGTGGTGATCAAAGCAAAGTGAAGTTGAACTAACGATGTGTTATAGAAGTCACGCATAGGGTCTCTCTTCTATGTGAAAAGATTCCCATCAGTCACCACTCGGATCCGCCCTTCATCATCTGGGATCCTTCACCGTTGAAGGTAGATTGTGAGACCTACTGCGGACTGGCAGTAGCTAAAGCCTAGTCCTACAAGTGGTACCCAGTGAATGGAGATCAAGTGATATATTATAGGGTGACTGGAAGCAGTGCTCTAAAAGTGAAATGCAAAGTGAAGTTGTGTGAATGTGAATAACGGTAAAATTAGGTAGAGAAGAGAAAAGAATTTTAATAGGCTTCTTTTCAATCCCAAAGTAAAAAAGTGCGTAGTGGTCTAAACAAATAACCACTGATAAAGATAAAAGGTCGACATGTTTCAGCAGACTAATTAGATCCAGCTCGTATCTAGCTGCTTCCTCAGGACCATTAACGCTACTGCTTATAAAGAATTTATGAAAAAGATAAAATATCACCTGAGATATAGTGACAACATCCTTCTCCTGACTTCATAGTTCAACAGGATATAGATCCATTTCCAACGAAACACACACATAGAAAAGAAGCAAAGTGCATAGAAATTAAGTATAGATCGCTGTATTGAAGCAAATCTTTCAAACACAAAGTGATCTAATTAGTAACAGATGTGTCGTATCTTTAATACATATACAGTTCACATCCGTCTACAGCACATAGATTGTAGCTGCTCACTTACCAATTTGGCAGGAGAGAAAAGTCCCACCTCACCTGGCTGCAGCGCTGGTAAAACGGAGCACCGCTCTAAGTAGCGAAAGTAGATAAAAAGAAAGTTAGGACACATAGAGGTGTCACTTCATTCAAGCCACAGTTATCAAGTCCAGAACAATTTCAAGATGTACCCAGTATGATATTAGGAAAGTGATGCCACTTGTATTTATTTGTAAGAGACTATTGTGATTGTTTCCACGCATTCATTCGAGTGGCAGTGGGAATCAGACAGTTATATGCCTCTTATGTTTCATATAAATCTGAGTAGGAGCACTACCGTGAATTGGTTCTTAATCACGTGCATCTATTTAGTATTACTTGGGCTCAATGGCCACTGCTCGTAAGTCCCTTAGTTGTAGCCAGCGTTAGCTAGGTTTAAACAGAGACCCCAATGGCTGCACTTTTAGTCCGTTTTCCAGCATGTAGCCTGACTCTTTCCAGAGGCCCAACACCAGCCATCTGTCTTTAATTGGACAATACGGGTTTAGGGGGCGAGCGTCAAATGCGCCCAACAGACCGCAGATGGCGAAAAACAGGCATGTAGCCATTAGTTCTGAAAGCCAGTATTTTTACAAATAATCGGTAAGTTATAGGGTCACAGGCAGAAAGCAAATTCACATGAACCCAAATACAAAAAGTTACTAACAGACCATGCTCGCGCTTACCTGTCCGTCGGTACCCCGGGCGTCCCTCTGGGCTGTCGTGGGAGGTACCGTAATGGCGCGCAGAGCCTCATTATCTGTCCGTCTTGTCGGCGCCCAAATGCCGTCCGAATGACGTCAGTTGCGACGCGACTCGCACAGGACCCTGGGAAAAGTCGTTTTAAAAAATTTTTTAAACTACTCATTTTTATTCAACCCTTTGCCGGAGATGCTCAGTATGTCTATTGTTTTTATGTTATTTTATCAAGGGGAAACAAATCGATTAAAAATAAAACATACATTTGGAAGTCGATAATTGCCACCTTTAGTTTGCCCTTAATGTGCGGTAGCTGAACTCCACTGGTATCTCGAGGGAGAAAAACAGCAAATAACAACAAACAACAAACTGCGATATGCAAGTGTATACACCTTAGTTATATATATAGTGAGCTTACGGCAGGCCAATGTAACGAGCAGGGTGTATTAAATGTTTGCCCCTAATAATCAGTCGCTCAACTCCACAGGAGGGAGGAAAGACGAACAGCAAACTGCAATGTACAGGTGTCTCCAACTTGGTGTAGCAAGAAGGGTGTATAAAGTATTGCTCTGCACTCCCAGACAAGAGTATATACCTATCAATTCAAACATCTTTTAAGAGTCCAGATAAAAGGGGCAGATCCCTTTAGGAAAGAGAGTACCCAAAGTGGGTATGTTTTTATACTTTAATTAATTTAAACCTGAGTGACTCTTATATCAGTTGTGGCAGCAGGCGTATTCATTGTCCTTATTTATTAGAGTGACATCCATGGGATGTCCTCGTTCAGACCCAACTTGTCGGATTTCAGTTTATGGACCCATCTTTGTTCTTTTTTGAATAAAAAACTACTGACGTCAGTCACATGGGATGGGATCAAAGGTAGTTCGATGACCGTCCATTTTAGATCTGTGGGTAAATGGCAAACCTCTATGAAATGATTAGTGAGTCTCGTTGCCTGTTTTAAGCATCTAATAGAACTCCTATGCTCTGAAATCCTTATTTTAACTTTACGCGTGGTCATACATATTTTTTGTTGCAGGGGCACGTAATGAGATAGATCAAATTTTGGCTGTTACAATTTGTAAAGCGTCGTTGTTCCCAAGGACGACCAGTGCCAATGTCAATTTGTGTAGATTTAGCTGTTAAAGGGCAGGCTACACAATTGCCACAGGGATGGTGGCCAGTAACTGCCGGCATATCCCACAGCGTCCCTACAGTGCGGGGAATGGTATTTTTTGGTCTAGTGTGGACCAACTGGTCCTTCACATTTCGTCCGCGCTTGAAAGCGAACAAAGGGTGTGGTAGGTTGGTAGTGTCATTCCCAGTGTTGAGGATCGCCCAGTGCTTTTTCACAATTTTTGGGATTTGGTTGGACTGGGTGCTAAAAGTATTGACATACGTTATCCTTTTTTGTGCCAGGTTTAGGAGGCAGTAGTTCTAATAAGCCCTCCCTGTTGTTGTTGGAGACTCGTTACTTGGAGGACCTGATCAGCCTTTTGGGATACTTTTTTTCAATCAGGTGCTTTTCTAGAGTCTTAGCGTGTTCCTCAAATGCAGATCTGGTTGAGCAATTCCGTTGGATACGGAGAAATTGCCCATAAAGCAGGTTGTCACGGAGTGCCTTTGGGTGAAAGCTTTCATAACTCAATAATGAGTTCCTGGCTGTTGGTTTCCGATAGATCTCTGTTTGCAAACCAGTGGGTGTGGAGGTAACCAACAGGTCTAGAAAAGCTAACTGCTGACTGCTGTCTGCTGTACTCCATGGTAAATTTCAAGAACGGGTTCCTCTCGTTTAACCACCTATGGAACTTTTTCAAGTCATCGACTGAACCTCGCCACACCACCAGGATGTCGTCAATGTACCGTTTCCATAGACGCACACATTCTAGGAAAGGATTGATCTCATTGAGCACCTGTTGTTGCTCAAACCTGTGTACGTACAGATTAGCGAGACTAGGGGCAAAAATGCTGCCCATGCTGGTCCCGCTAATCTGCAAGTAGATAGTCTCCTCGAACATGAAAAAGTTCTCTATCATGGCCAGAGTAGCCAGAGTCATGATCAATCTCACGGGAGTGATGGAATTGAGATCTCTGGCTTCAAGAAGACTCTCTATCACTTCCAAGGTTTCAGTTTGGGGTATGGAGGTATACAGACTCTCCACATCAAAGGAAACTAAGAGGTCTTGTTCTGTATCGAAGTCGACATCTGGTAAGATTCTGAGCACTGCTTTCGTATCTTTTAGATAAGTAGGCATCTCTCGTACCATCAGTTGAAGGAAGCAATCCACAAAGGTGGATAAAGGTTCGAGCAGCGAGCCTATGCCCGATATTATGGGGCGCCCAGGAGGTGGTCTCTGGGGTTTGTGTATCTTTGGCAATACGTAGAAGTATGGCATCACTGGATTACTTGCACATAAATATTGTGCCTCTTTAGTCGTGAGCCATCCTTCCGCTAAAGCTTCTTCAACAATAGTGCAGATAATAGTTGTCAGTCTTGATGTTGGGTCTGTTGTTAATTTGTGATAGAATTTCTTATCATTCAGTTGGTGTAAACATTCTTCCCGGTAAGTGCTTGAGTCCAGAAGGACTACAGCCCCCCCCTTATCTGCGGGTTTGACTATTACAGATGTGTTGTTCGCCAAACCATTCAGAGCCTCTTGTTCTTTTCTGCTCAGATTTATAAAAGGTTTATGGTGTTGTTGGAGTAACATCTGTAAATCATGATCCACTGCCTCTTCGAAAGCCATAACTTTTGCAGGTAGGCCTATCGTGGTGGGGTTGAATGTAGAAGGTTTTTTTAAACCAGTGTTTTCATCATGATTCCCATCATCTGCATCATGTCCCTCTTTCTTAGCGAACAGATAGTGTAACCGGATTTTTCTGAAGAACTTGTTCATCTCGATGTTAGTGAGGAAGGGGTCAGTGGTGTTAGTAGATACAAACCCGAGTCCTCTATTCAATACTTGTTCTTCAATTTCCGTCAATGTATGGGAACTGAGGTTAATTACGAGGGAGGTCCCGCTGATGTCCCTGGTGTTTCTTGGGGGATCTTCTTCCCATTCCTCAGGTCCATCGTCTGAGGGAATAAATTCCATTGGACTTGTCCCTGCTGTTGAGACCTGTGTCGGCCTCTCGTTCTCCCTTGGCCATAGCCTAAAAAAGGCTGCTGATTATATTCTGGGTAGAAGTGTTGAGGACCAAAGGGCTATCCTGGAGGTGGGAATGTGGGAGTACCCCAAGGTGTAGGTTGCCACCATGGTGGAAGAGGTGGTGGGCCATAACCCTGATTATGACCGCTCCAATTCCTCCTGTTATACCCTCTACCTCTCTTGTTGTTAGGTGTATTGCCGGAGTTTGATGTATCAGAGTCGCTCGACTCTGTTTCTGAACCCGAGGTGCCATAAGTCGAACCCCCTTTCCGCCCATTCTTGTTGAAAGGCGCAGGTGTGTCGCTATCGCTAGTGTATGGATATACTTTTTCCATGGAGAATTTTGCCAAGGTCTTTTTTACATTTTTCGAGTTTAGTAAACAAGATAGAATCTCTAAACTCTTTGCTGGCTTTGTTGCCCTCATCTTGATTTTTAGAAAATACCTTCATTGTAATGGTCGTTTTGATCTGGCCTTCTAGTACCTGGATCTCCACTAAGATCTTATCGGCTGCTTTTTTGGCTGTTTTGATGATAAGGACCAGCCAGTCTCGAGTACACTTCCACGTGATCAGGGACCAATCGCGTAGGAAGTCCTTATCATCCAGAAAAAGCCGAGGGGCATTAGTTACAATTAACCCACTCGGGGCACAATTGCCACGCAAGTATTCTGCCATGGAGATTCCATGCACACAGATCCTTGCCTGACTTTTCTTCAGTAATAACATTTTTGCCCAACCTTCCTCGCCGGTAGCCTGAGCCGGTGGTAGCATATCTAAGATGCTAGGATTTTCTGACCAGATTGACTGGATTTCCATTTCGTCAAACGCCAATCCGGAGATAGTGGCCATCCTTTAAAAATAGTTTGACAAGACTACTATGTTCAAATGAACCAAACCCCACACGTCACACAACGTCCTTATCATCAAGCCAAGGTCCTAAGTAGGACATGGAGATTAAAAAGACCTACAGCTCAGCAGCTGCACAAGAACATCAACAGACAGAGGGGAAGAGGGTCTGAGGGACAGTTTAACGACCCAATACTACTATCCCTAAGAACAGTCACATCAACAACAAATAGCAAGGGGTCAGCTCATATGCATACCAAGATAAATTACTATGTGGTGATCAAAGCAAAGTGAAGTTGAACTAACGATGTGTTATAGAAGTCACGCATAGGGTCTCTCTTCTATGTGAAAAGATTCCCATCAGTCACCACTCGGATCCGCCCTTCATCATCTGGGATCCTTCACCGTTGAAGGTAGATTGTGAGACCTACTGCGGACTGGCAGTAGCTAAAGCCTAGTCCTACAAGTGGTACCCAGTGAATGGAGATAAAGTGATATATTATAGGGTGACTGGAAGCAGTGCTCTAAAAGTGAAATGCAAAGTGAAGTTGTGTGAATGTGAATAACGGTAAAATTAGGTAGAGAAGAGAAAAGAATTTTAATAGGCTTCTTTTCAATCCCAAAGTAAAAAAGTGCGTAGTGGTCTAAACAAATAACCACTGATAAAGATAAAAGGTCGACATGTTTCAGCAGACTAATTAGATCCAGCTCGTATCTAGCTGCTTCCTCAGGACCATTAACGCTACTGCTTATAAAGAATTTATGAAAAAGATAAAATATCACCTGAGATATAGTGACAACATCCTTCTCCTGACTTCATAGTTCAACAGGATATAGATCCATTTCCAACGAAACACACACATAGAAAAGAAGCAAAGTGCATAGAAATTAAGTATAGATCGCTGTATTGAAGCAAATCTTTCAAACACAAAGTGATCTAATTAGTAACAGATGTGTCGTATCTTTAATACATATACAGTTCACATCCGTCTACAGCACATTGGAGTTCTGGACTTTTTCGCTACGTCCAGAGGTGTCAGGGACAACACCCGTAGACCCCGGAGTTCAACCTGTCTTGGTACACAAACAAACAGAAACACGGGCTTCTCGATGGTGGCGTCAAAGACCAAAGGTTTATTACTGCAGGGACACAGAAGTCACAGAAACTACACATGGGCAGTATCTAGGAGCCTGTTCGATTTGTACAAAGAGGATTGCTCCTTATATACTAAATATTGGGCTTCAGGCAAATTCTTTACATGTTACCACAGTTCTAAACATTCGTGTCTTAAACAATAAATATTTGGCGTTGCACAGGAATCGTCAACAGTATCTGATGTCAAAACATTACGAACGAGGGGTTCCCACTAGTCCATCATACTCCCATGTCAATTCTTCATTCAAGACCCGGACCGCCTCATCGTAAATTTCGTTACCTCCCCCTAATAAAGGCCCAGAAGGAAAGGAGCAGAGCCAGGTGTAGAAGATAGAAAGACAGGATAAGAAATGTTTGTGGGTCGTAAATGGGCACGGTTACCAGCTTCGGCCGCCTAATCATGATCAGGCCAGTGAACACAAGAACCAGTATAGCAGGACTGGCCTCAGGCTGGGGAGGCAGTTCTTGCCGAGTCATGCTGCTACAGTGTTGCTGGCCTAAGGTGCACGTGTCACTAGCAAGGTGAATTGCCGGTTAAAGCCTACGTGTCCTTAAATGAAAAGGAGGTCATTGCGTGTCCATTGACTATGTGAGGGCAAGGAATACAAAATGGCTTCCGTGATCTAAGATGGATGCCATGGGTAATTCACAAATGTGTTGGTAACAGGAGTGCTCTTGTTCGTAGCATAGCGAAAACACCAGGATGCACTAAATGGATCATTTGCGGTTCACTGATACCAAAATTATGTATTTACGACAATGTTATAAACACGAGTAAAATCGTCACGGAACCTCAGACCCTCCTTTTGCCCTTACATAGGCAATTACTTAGTCTATATCAGAGTCAGAGTCTAATTCTATGCTCATTAGGTCAGTGACATGTTGTTGTATCATCATCCTGTCTCGTGTCCTTTCTCCTAATGTAGGTGGTTTTCTGAAACAGGTTGCAGCACAGAGGCTACACAGAGCGGGACCACATTGGATAATAAGACAGCACGAGAACAGAAATACTAAGATGACACCAATAACCATCAGAACCTTCCATCCCCACGCTGATACCAGAGTCCAAAACCACTCCATGAAGGACCAGTTTCCCTTATCTACGTGTATAGAGTCGGAAATCTTATGTAGCTTAGAGATCGCTTCATAGACTGTTGGAGCATTATTTGGAATAAAGACACAGCAGCTCGATTGGATCATTCTGCATACCCCACCTCGATCTGCAAGTATTACGTCTAGAACCATACGGTTCTGCAACGTCATGAGACGATCCGCCTGAAGCTCAGCTGTTAAGTTACTAAGGGCACCAGCAGTTTCTGTAATAGTAGATTCAACTACCCGTGTTAGTTGACGAATGTTTCTACTATTGGCCATAGGCCCCCAAAACGGAAGGAAACCCTTGAAGAAATCTCCAGCTTCTTGACCAGCGGTATCTTCCTTGCTGAAGACACCTCTTGCTACTCTGGTTTTGTGATAATCTGAAGAAGCAGTGTATGTCGGAGGTAACAATCGAGCAATATAACATGAACCTGAAAAGTCAGCAGGCAGCCATGTATATGCTCTGTCCTGACAAATGAAGTAGGTACCCCTAGCAGTCAGAAAGGCAGGGGAGGAGTCAGACGGAAATACGTAAGTCTCAACGCACTCACTCCTCCCTAGCTGAGCTCTCGGATTTCTCCCATTTCCTTGCAAACAGACCTGACCTCGGTGAGGCACGACCCAAACTGAAGTGGAGCTTTTACGCTTGCTTTCTCCCAAACTAAGGCGATACTCTGTAGAGTTCCAACTCAGATACACCAGTAATTCATCTCTAGGATAAGATGGGGTATTATTGACGTCTTTAATCATATCAATAATTCCCTGGACTAGAGCTTTGTTGGCTGAGTTGTATTTAGTGGACCGTGGTGGACGCGGAGGATAGGTCTCAAGGGCATATGAAAAAATGGTCTGAAAAGCCTGAAATGATCCATTATAGCTGAAAGGCAAGACTAGATAGGGAATGCCTTTATCCATAGTGTGAGGTATCAAGCCACACACCCAGCAGTTTGTAGTATTAACTATCAGTTGGTGTTGATGCAAGAGCTGTACAAATGTATTATTAATAAATTCTGAGCGTCGAGCTTGTTCGTGTTCAGGAAATGAGTGAAAAGAATGCATAGAAGAAACCGTAGAAGTAGTAGGATCAAGGGGAGGTACTGTAGCTATTGGCACAAAAATCAAATGTACGCCAAAAACGATTCCACCCACCAGCGTCATCAAAACAGTTAAAAATGTAACCGCACATTGCATTAGAAAGCATTTGCTGTGTAGTATTCTGTACAGTCTATTTCTGCGAACATAAATTGCATTTTCTCGTTGTAGCTCAGGAAGCTCCATCTTCTACGACCGTTCGCGACCACTGATGATGTGTACGTAGATGAAAATGCCTCTATCAGCCCTGGGAGTTCCCAGAACTAACAGAAAGATCGACCTTGTGTCAGACCCCTGCAGATTCAACTAGGCACACAGCCACGACCCTACGGCTACCCAGACGGCAAGGCAATTTTAAAACAAAAAGAAACAATACAAAGTATTAGCAAACTTCCTGGCTGGAGGTAATGTATAGCAAATTCAAATCTGAAAATAGGCAGTTTCCTGCTTTATTTGTCCATATTGCGAGAACGTAAGTTGTATCTCAGTTTTGCAGGAGCTGTCTGATCTGGAAACAATGTATTTTCAGCTGACGTTGCAATGTTCACGTTCGCAGATGACAAATGTTCTTTTGGTGCAGAAAGCAAATGTTCAGGGTTCAAAAGAGCAGTTTCAGGAGGAGAGTCAGAATTTGGTGAATCCGTGATCAGTTCTGCATCACTGAAAGGTATGAACCTGGGGACTTGTTCCGTTTCAGAGGCACCGATTCCTTTCTTTACCCAGTTGTCGTAAGGAAGTGGCAGAGGCACACGTTTAGCGTGTGTTGTATGGATCCAATTTCTTCTTCCGGCCACACGAATAGCAGTTCTTGTTGCTAGCAGGACTTGGAACGGGCCAATAAATCTGGGCTGCAGATTTTTCGTTCTTGCAAAATTTCGGATGACCACCTGATCACCCGGTTTCAGTTGATGACCTGGACTCTCCGATGGCTTTGGCAATGCATCGAAAACCTGTTGGTGAATAAGACTCAATTTAGCAGTCAAGTCGAAAAGGTAATCAATTAACATTGGGTATTCCAGCTGCTTAAATTCTTTCGGTCTAGGTACCCCCCAAACATTTGCAGGACGACCGAAAACTATTTCGTAGGGACTAAGCCCTACTCTAGAATGTACAGTTGCTCTTGTTGATAGCAAAGCCAAAGGCAATGCGTCTGGCCAGGACAAACCCGTGGATGCTTGTATCTTAGCGAGCTTCAGTTTAAGGGTGCCATTGTAACCCTCGACTAAACCCGCGGACTGGGGATGATTCGCACTATGAAATTTTTGCCTAATCCCTAGGCCGGCACACACACTCTGCATAACTTTCCCTACGAACTCACTTCCGTTATCTGACCATACAATCCGTGGCATTCCGTATCGGGGGAAGTATTCTTTGAGAAGAATTTTGGCAGTGGATAAGGCAGTATTGTCCTTTAGTGGGTATGCTTCGATCCATCTGGAAAAAGCACAAACTACCACTAGGACGTATTTCAGGTTATTACAACGGTCCATGTGAATGAAGTCTAGCTGGATCACTTCAAAGGGGCAGGAAGGAGGAGCGAAGTGACCTGCAGGTGTGGGGATTCCCTTGCCAGGATTATGCATCAAGCATACCATACAATTCCTCACCACTCTCTCTGCACACCTACTAATCCCGTCATTCTTCCAGACCGGAGCCAACATCTTACAAATCCCTTTTGAACTGATGTGCGCTGTTCCATGTGCCATCGTCACTACTGCAAGCACATACGCATCAGGCAACATCCAACGCTGCTGTTCCGACAAGTCAATCCAACACCCACTCGAGTCCAATTTACCCGTGCTCTCTCTCCATGCACGTTTTTCCTCCTCAGTCGCCTCTTTCTGAATTTCTTTCACGCTTTCCACTGTGTCTTCACACATTCCAGACTCAGAAATCCATCTTGTAGACGTTGCAACATACATTCTACTCATCATATTTCTAGCTGTCTGTTTTGCAGTCTCATCAGCAAAAGCATTCCCACGACCAACATCATCCGTGATTGCTTTATGAGCACTACATTTCACAATCGCAACTTCAGTCGGTAAGGTTAGGGATTCCAACAAGTCATTAACTAGCTGACCATGTTGAATCTTAGTCCCATGGGACGTAATGAAACCTCTTTCTTTCCACAAACGGCCAAAACTATGGGCCACGCCGAACGCGTACTGACTATCTGTGAACACATTCACTCTCTTTCCCTTAGCTAAAATGCACGCTCTTGTTAGCGCGATCAATTCTGCAGCCTGGGCAGAATTCTGACTCACTCTTGCAGTCTCCACAATCGTACTCAAAGTCGTTACTGCATAAGCAGCAGTCACATCACCATTCTCCAATTTGAAGCAAGACCCGTCAACATACAACGTGCCATCTGGATCTGACAACGGAGTATTTTTTAGATCGATTCGTCCTTTTGTTTCTTCCTCAGTTCTGAAACAACAGTCGTGTGGTTCGGAATCACTCGACTCTTGGCTAGTCGGCAACAATGTTGCTGGATTCAATACATTGCATCTTTTGATCTGAATATGACTAGCTAATAGTGTCAGTTCATAGCCTGATAATCTAGCACTGGTAAGGTGTTGCGTCTTGGTTCGGTTCATGAGTGTATCCACAGCATGAGGAACCATGACTACTAGCATGTTGTTCATTACTAAACCAGCAGATTGTCGAATGGAAGCTGCAGCTGCGGCTGTAGCTCTCAAGCAACTAGGCAATGCTCTAGCTACTGGATCTAATGTTGATGAAAAATACGCACAAGGGCGTTGTTTATCACCAAATTTCTGCGTCAAAACACTCAATGCACAACCTTCTCTCTCGTGGACATAGAGCGTGAATGGCTTACTGTAGTCGGGTGTACCCAATACAGGTGCTGAACACAGTGCATTTCGTAACTCAGAGAAACTCTGCTGACATTCAACAGACCATGGTACCGGACTTGGAACACCTTTCTTAGTCAAGGCTACTAATGGTTTTGCTAAAAGAGAAAAATTTGGGATCCATTGCCTACAATAGGAGGTAATACCCAAAAAGGCACGCACTTCTCTCTGCGTGCTAGGAACATTCATCTGTGTAATTGCTTTTATTCTCTCTGGGGTCAACTTCCTTCCCTCCTTTGACAAGAGATGACCTAGGTAGGTCACTTCTTGGCAGCAGTATTGCATTTTTGAAGGTGACACCTTATGATTCAAATCTGACAAGTGATGCAATAAAGAAATCGTAGCTGTTTTGCAAGTTTCCTTGTCATCGGCAGCCACTAGAAGATCATCGACATACTGTACTAAAGCAGAACCACTAGGAAGTACGAAGGAATCTAACTGGCTTTTTAATGCTTGACTGTAAATGGATGGGCTTTCACAATAACCTTGTGGAGCGCGTTTAAATCTAAAACTTCGTCCTCCTAGAGAGAAACCGAAGATATCTCTGCTTTCCTCGGCTATCGGAATGCTGAAAAAGGCATTTTTCAAGTCAACAACCGAAAACCATGCTGCTGTAGCAGGAATCAACGTTAACAATGCAGTAATGTCTGGAACCACAGGAAACTGTGGGATCACAATTTTATTAACCTCTCTAAGATCAATTACAAACCTATATACTGGAGGCTTTGTAGGGTCAGTTCGTTTCAAAATAGGCAGTACAGGACTATTACAGACATTACCTCTAGTCTCTTCTACAACATCTTTCTTGATCAGGTCTTGCACTATCAGTAGGAGCGCACGCTCACCTTCACTAGAGATTCTGTATTGTGGAATTCGTGGAAGTTTGACATTTGCTTTCAAAGTTACTACATAGGGTGGAATTTCCAAGAGACCTACATCATTAGGACCAGTCGCCCAAAGAGTATCAGGGAGTGAACGCAGCTCTGGTGGGAGCGCATCCATCGACAAGTACATCGGGGAGATGATTCTTTTACCCAACGTAAGCTGTACACCTGCTGGAGAACAGTACAATGTCGCGTACAGGCGTTTTAACAAGTCTAAACCAAGCAGATTTTCGTTACAACCTGTTGTCAGAATCAGGGGTGCTTTCAATTGACGGGGTCCAACAGAAATAGACAAAGGACCAGAAACAGGGTTGTGAACAGGGGCGCCCGAAAAACCTACTGAAACGTTTGTTGAGCCAGACAAAGGTGCGCCAGGGAGTTTTGCATGTATGATAGAACTTTTTGCTGCACCAGTATCCAACAGAAACGGTTCGACTATACCTGATGTTGCTACTGCGACATAAGGCCCACTCTGATCTACTGGTACTGATACTACTCCCTCTCTTTGTCCATGGCTGTCCTAGTATTCACTTTGCTGACCTTCCTCACTAGCTTCATAATAGTCTTCAACATGATACTGTGGAGACCTATTCTGTTGGGCAGATTGTCCATTTCGCTGGTCGAAATAATTAGAGGGGCGATCACTTGTCTGTGGAGGCATAGCACCTCGTCCTCGACCTCTAGAGTTTTGCATAGAACTACCACGACCTCTCTGAGCGGCCGCATCATTATTTTGCGCCCGAACTGGACACTCACTTTTGTAATGACCTTCCTTTTTGCAATAAGCACATTGATTCCATTGATATTGTGGCCTTTGAAAATTATAATCCGTTCTTTGATATGACCCTTGCTGCATATTAGTTTGATTCGTGCGAGGCGGATAAGCTTGTTGTAAAAGTACTTTAGTTTTTAAATCTTTCGTCTTTTTATCTGATTTTTCCTTCTCTTCTTTATCCCTATTTTCGTAGTATTGAGCAGTCGCAAGTATTTGCGCAGTCGTAGAGACAGCCCACGCACTTTCAGAATTCTTTAATTTACTACTAAGTTCTGGCAACAGATTGTGCACAAATTTATCGACAAATAATCTCTGGCCCCCTTCTGTGCTCATATCCTGACCACTATGATCCACGAAAGTCTCTTCGAATCTTGTGAAAAAGTCGGAGACGCTTTCGTCTTTCTTTTGTTTGCATGCGGACAATTTATCCCAGTTAACGCGCAATGCAGGCATTAAGGTTTTCATTAAATCGATTATTCTACCAGGCAAGTTAGCAATTAAAGGTTCAGGTTTGGAACCACCTATTTGTTGACCATCCGCTGCAGTTATAGCTGCCCAGTCACCACCTAGGGCAACTGGATGATTCTCTTTACGAATTTTAGCCCAAATTGGTTGCGGTACTACGTTACCAAATAGCAGATCTATGTCAGCAAGATTCAATACACAAGCGTCGACTGTTTGAGCCAACTCTTTGTAGTATCCTGCAGGATTTTTACGCGGATCTGGCAAAGCCTGTTTTACTGCTAATACTTCAGCTCGCTTCCATGGAATATGTATCCATACTCTCTGGAATTGGGCCGGAGCGGCTGCAATACCAAGCGGTGCATTAGCTTGCACAGCTTCACGCCAAATTGGTGGAACCTCTCTCATTGGATATTGACGATTTCGTTTCGTACTACGTTTCTCTAACTCTCTCGGTGAAAGAAGGGATGAGTCGGATCTATAACTTAGAACCAGTTCCATCGCTTCTTTTATATTTTGTCCAACTATCATACCTGTAGCAAATTCTTTCTGAACATTAATTAATTCTCCTAAATTTGATTCAGGGTCATCCTCTTCCAATTCCTCACGTAGAAGGAAACACATTTCATCGAACACATATCGTTGTGTCGGTTCGTTCCATTGCATAAATGTATCTAATACATTTTGTACATTATATCTTCCAACTTTCGAAACCCATCTAAGAGCAGTGGAATCTAGTATTCCTCTTTCTTCAGTACTGGGAAGCTGACTACGTCTCTGCACAGAGTCAGAGGTAGGAGTCTTAATCAGAGTTTTATAGAAGGGAGATAGAATATTAGAGACAGAATCAGTGATTCTTCGACGAACAGAAAGCGGAGTCATAATATTAGCAGAGGCAGAAAATAGAGTAGCAGTTGGAACAGATAGATTAGGAACAGTAGGAGTAGCAGGCAAATTAGCTTGTGAAGTAGCAGGTGTGAGCGACACAGGCATAGGTAAAGAAGTCGGCAACCCTAGAAGAGGGGTTGTCGAAGGAACATTAATATTGACCACAGGAGGTACAGGAACTTGATTCAGGGGAGCGAGAACAGGGACACCAGGTTGTCCAGCAACCGGTAATTGAACATTCGGTATAGGCGGAGCCGTAGCACCCTGTGCATACGGTGGGGGTGATCGTAACAAGTAAGACAACAGGGGATCCTTTTCAGGGTCCTCTACTATCTTAGCCGTACTCGATGGCAAAGCAGGATAGCATTTGTCTATCGCTAAATTACGCTCTCTATCGGCCACCTCCATCGCTTTCTCAGACTCGTTGAGTTGCAGCTGCCTAGCAGACTGTTCTAAAGTCAACTCTTGCTCTTTCTGTTCTTTCTTCAGCTTTTTAATTTCTCTCTGTTTAGATTCTTTTCGCCAATAACGGAAAGAATCAAACATTGCCGGCCGGGCTTTCTTCTTAAACAACCTTCTTTCTAGATTATCGAGAACTTCAGGTTCGAAACTACCATGTAGTGGCCAACTAAGGACACCGTCTTTCTCTGTGTAGCGGATCCATACCTCATTATAAGAGATAGGGCCCACACCAAATTTGCAATATAGATCATAAAGGGGAGTTCCAATCGGAGGAACCAAACACGAGTCCTCCAACCGGGAATCACTGTTGCAACTAAAACAAGACAACATACAATTTTTCTGACTTACCATTTTATAATCCGGAACACAAGACAAACAAGACACAAACAGAAAAGATGCGCACTCGAACCACGAACTTAGGCCTACCAGAACTGACAACTGTATCGATACCTGAACTGAACAGAATGATTATCGTAACCAGAATAACCAGTGATAATCTTACAGAACTGAACTGAACTGAGAACTAAAAGGATTATCCAAACGGGAGCAATCCTCACAAAATATTTAACTAGCAACCACTGAATACTTAACTGAGGCACTGAAGACGTCACCAAGGAGAAACCCGTCACGTTTCGCCGTACTGAGGACTGTACCTCGGGTCCAAGACAGGGCGACGGTCAAGGCAACGGAGCACTGCAGCCGTCTGAACGGGAACCCTCGTGGAAGAGGACGTCGGGGCCACTTTTGCGATATGCCGGGATCGATGAAGTGGGGCGCCTCCCTCTGAAATCTTCACACGAAGCTCCTCGAACTCTTCAGGCTTTTGGACCGGTACCGAACGACGTCGCCCCGAGTTGGGCGCCAAATGGAGTTCTGGACTTTTTCGCTACGTCCAGAGGTGTCAGGGACAACACCCGTAGACCCCGGAGTTCAACCTGTCTTGGTACACAAACAAACAGAAACACGGGCTTCTCGATGGTGGCGTCAAAGACCAAAGGTTTATTACTGCAGGGACACAGAAGTCACAGAAACTACACATGGGCAGTATCTAGGAGCCTGTTCGATTTGTACAAAGAGGATTGCTCCTTATATACTAAATATTGGGCTTCAGGCAAATTCTTTACATGTTACCACAGTTCTAAACATTCGTGTCTTAAACAATAAATATTTGGCGTTGCACAGGAATCGTCAACAGTATCTGATGTCAAAACATTACGAACGAGGGGTTCCCACTAGTCCATCATACTCCCATGTCAATTCTTCATTCAAGACCCGGACCGCCTCATCGTAAATTTCGTTACCTCCCCCTAATAAAGGCCCAGAAGGAAAGGAGCAGAGCCAGGTGTAGAAGATAGAAAGACAGGATAAGAAATGTTTGTGGGTCGTAAATGGGCACGGTTACCAGCTTCGGCCGCCTAATCATGATCAGGCCAGTGAACACAAGAACCAGTATAGCAGGACTGGCCTCAGGCTGGGGAGGCAGTTCTTGCCGAGTCATGCTGCTACAGTGTTGCTGGCCTAAGGTGCACGTGTCACTAGCAAGGTGAATTGCCGGTTAAAGCCTACGTGTCCTTAAATGAAAAGGAGGTCATTGCGTGTCCATTGACTATGTGAGGGCAAGGAATACAAAATGGCTTCCGTGATCTAAGATGGATGCCATGGGTAATTCACAAATGTGTTGGTAACAGGAGTGCTCTTGTTCGTAGCATAGCGAAAACACCAGGATGCACTAAATGGATCATTTGCGGTTCACTGATACCAAAATTATGTATTTACGACAATGTTATAAACACGAGTAAAATCGTCACGGAACCTCAACATAGATTGTAGCTGCTCACTTACCAATTTGGCAGGAGAGAAAAGTCCCACCTCACCTGGCTGCAGCGCAGGTAAAACGGGGCACCGCTCTAAGTAGCGAAAGTAGATAAAAAGAAAGTTAGGACACATAGAGGTGTCACTTCATTCAAGCCACAGTTATCAAGTCACACAACGTCCTTATCATCAAGCCAAGGTCCTAAGTAGGACATGGAGATTAAAAAGACCCGCAGCTCAGCAGCTGCACAAGAACATCAACAGACAGAGGCGAAGAGGGTCTGAGGGACAGTTTAACGACCCAACAATACTACTATCCCTAAGAACAGTCACATCAACAACAAATAGCAAGGGGTCAGCTCATATGCATACCAAGATAAATCTTGGTATGCATATGAGCTGACCCCTTGCTATTTGTTGTTGATGTCACCATCAGATGCCACCAAGAATAAACTAGTGCGGCCCCTCTGGTCGCGAGACTCGAGGAACAGCCCCCTGAAGGTTTGTACTGCTCTAAGATGGTACAGTCCAGCGTCTAAGGCTGCAGAGCTACAGGAGCTGCATAAAGCCTTCAAGGCAGGCCTTTCGACGACACGTTGTTCTGTAACATGCGGCGGGCCAGCATTCTAAGGCTCATTCCAGCCAGCCTCGCCCTCTGGTTTTAACGCGTATACTGCACGAAGCTCTCCACGTTGGGTCCCACTCCCAAAACATGACAACATTTTTAGCAAGTTACAGATGCCCTAAGGACAGTGACCCTGCACCCACAAAGGTACTTTGAGGTGGGTTGGGTCTAGAAGAGGGTTAAAGCCATCCTGCTCCCCTTTACGGGTGGCTTGGTTTCCCTTGGGTAAAGAGACGCGATTCAAGTGGCCCCGGCGGGCTCCAAATTCGCAAGAGCGTGAGGGGTATTTCTTGTTCAGCATTGTCTCTGCTCTGGAGATGACCGCAAGAATGGCGCAGGGCCGTCCATAGAGGAGTACTGCTGGAAGACTCAAGCTCAATTACTGTTTAGCATTTAGTAGGTGCTCCTGCGTCGTATGTTTGGTTTCTAAATGCAATCACGTCAACCACGTTCACTACAGTTACCGTATGAAATGTAATAGGAGCTCAGGTGCGCTGTGACATATGTTTTCATAGTAATTTGTGTTTTACTCTGTCAAACCTGCATTATTTGCGCGAACGGTGTGATTTAAGTCATTTTGGTCTTGTTTGATGTACAATATAGAATTTATTTTTACATAATCCTGCATGGATTCCCTTTTGTGGTTTACTCACTGTGTTGCTGCACGAGAATGTTGCACAAATGCTCTGCACATTGCCTCTTTAAACTAGCCTGACTGCGCTGCGCCAAGCTACCAGAGGGTGAGCGCAGGTTATCTCAGGTGTGTATCTGGCTTACCCTGACTAGAGTGGTGGATTCTGCCTGGCTTAGGTGCCTAACCTAGCCAACCAGAAACACCATGTCGAACAGTGGTTCTTGTGAATCACTTGATTTCCCAGCATGCTCCTGCTGCAGGACCAGGTCAACACACTTTATGTAGGAGGACTAGCCTCCATTTGTGTCTCAAAGGGATGTGTGACTCTTTTTCCTAGAACTTACATTTTTTTCCCCTGAATTGTAACTGTTCACTTCTCCATATTATATTAATGCAGCTTTTTCAAGAAATATTTTCTTCATGTAATTTTCAATGTTTTTTCTATTTTGCAGAACAACAATCACATCTAGAAAATATGAATGGGAAAGAAAGCCATAAAGGTTCTGGAGGCAAGAGGAATTTTACTCAAAATATTGACTTAAAAAAACGGCACAGAATGCACATGAGGGAGAGACGCTTTGCTTGTAATGTGTGTGAGAAAGGATTTATCAATGAGACACTTCTTGTGAGGCACAAAAAAGTCCACACCAGCCTCAGGCCATATCCCTGCGAAACGTGTAAAAAGTGTTTCACTCAAAAGGCAACTTTTTTACAGCATCAAAGAACACACACAGGAGAGAGGCCTCATCAAAGCGTACACACAAGAGAGATGCCCCATAAAAGCGTACAGACAGGAGAGAGGCCTCATCAAAGTGTACACACAAGAGAGATGCCCCATCAAAGCGTACACACAGGAGAGAGGACTCATCAAAGTGTACACACAGGAGAAAAGCCTTATCACTGCACCATGTGTGAGAAGAGCTTCAATCAAAAGGGAAATCTACTAAAGCACCGAAGAAAACACACAGGGGAGAAACCTTATCACTGCACTGTGTGTTCCAAGCGCTTTGCTGATAAGAGATCTGTTAGACGGACCGGGAGGGTCGGCCGAGGATAAGGGGAGAGGTCTCCGGGGAGAGCCGTCTCCAGTGAATCGTACAGACAAGTAACTTCCCCCCCCCACAGACGGACACCACACAATGATAAAGTTCCACGATACTTTATAGGCAATTCTTCAAGTACGGTAGAATGGTACAAGGAGGTCTGGACTCAGGGGTCCCCTCTATTCTGGTCTCTGTTTGGGAAAAGGGTAGCGGGACAGTCTTGTTACCAAAGAGATGGAAATAGCTCTCAATCCTCGAGCTCGGTGGTGTAGATGAACGGGCCGCGGCGGAGCCAGCAGGGCCCGAGATGGATGAAGGAAGACGACGGTCCGCGGCAGAGCCAGCAGGTCCCGATGAAGGTGGTGGTTACAAACGGTCCGCGGCCACGCCAGCAGGTCCCGACGACGATGAAGGATAGGGTGGTTCCCAAAGCCGCGGCAGCGCCAGCAGGCAAGACGAAGGTGCACAAGACAGAGCTACGGCAGCGCCGGTAGTCCGTCAAGGATGAGTTCTTCTTTGCGTCTCTCGACTCCAAGATACAACTCCCGTCCTGCTCTGGAGCTGCCCCAGTTATAGGGCTGGTGTGCTTTGATGTCCGGACCCTCGCACTTGGAGGTCGGGAGGTCCGGGATGAGGGGGTTCAGACACCCAGCAGGGGGGTGGAGCCAGCGCCCGGGGAGGCGATGGGCGAGCGGTACTTGGCGGGGGAGAGCCATCGACACCTCTTGCTCCCATTGACTGACCAAGTAGCCCGCTCACCTCCTGGGTGGATGTTGGTGCCGGAATGTCTGAGGCCTGGCCAGGCCCAGGGTTGAGGTCGATCGGGGGCCAGGCGGCCTCGTGGTGGAGTGTCCAAGATGGCGCCCAGGATGGGCGCGCAGGCCGGTAGTGGGTCGGCCTACGTGGTCAACAGGTTCGAGTGTAGGGGTCCCTGCGGGGACGGTGGACGTGCAATGGTGGTGTGTGGTACTTGCGTGGCTGGTTCGGGCCTGGTTGGGCCGGGGGAGAGCGGCCCTTCATGTGGCCTGTCCAACATGCGTCCCCCCCAGCTGAAGGCGGGGAGAGTTACCCATCCTCTTGGGGACTCTTCTCGTCGAGGCGGAAGAACCGGGACAGGCCATCTGCGTTGGCGTGATCTGGCCCAGGCCGATGTTCAACTGTGAAGTCCATCCCTTGTAGGGAGATGGACCAGCGTAGTAACTTCGGGTTTTCCCCCCGCATCTGCATCAGCCACTGCAGGGGTCGGTGGTCGGTCTGTACCCGAAAGGGTGTGCCAAAAAGGTAGGGCCGGAGCTTCTTGAGGGCCCATACCACCGCGAAGGCCTCCCTCTCTATGGTGCTCCAGCGTTGTTCCCGTGGTAGGAGTCGCCGGCTGATGAAGGCCACCGGCTGATCACGGCCTTCGGTGTTCACTTGAGACAGGACTGCCCCAATGCCATGGTCGGAGGCATCCGTCTGGACGATGAACTCCCGGCTGTAGTCGGGGGCCTGGAGCACAGGGGCGGAGCACATGGCGGCTTTCAATTGTTCAAATGCAGCTTGACACTCTGGGGTCCAGTTGACTTTCTGGGGCTGATTTTTTGACGTGAGCTCTGTGAGGGGCCTCACGATAGTACCATAGTCTTTCACGAACCTTCGGTAATAGCCCGTGAGGCCCAGGAAGGCTCGTACCTCGGTCTGGGTAATGGGGGGCTGCCAGGACTGGATGGCGGCAATTTTCAGCTGCAGAGGGGCCACCAGGCCGCTTCCCACCTGGTGCCCGAGGTAGGTTACAGACCCTTGCCCAATTTGACATTTGCTGGCCTTGATCGTGAGGCCAGCTTGCTGAAGGGCGTGCAGCACTGCTCGGAGGTGGTGGAGGTGCTCGGACCACTGGTTGCTGTATACAGCGATGTCGTCTAGGTAGGCGGCGCTGAATCCTTCGAGCCCCGCCAGGACCTGATTGACGAGCCGTTGGAAGGTTGCTGGGGCATTCTTCATGCCGAAGGGCATGACTGTGAAATGGTAATGGCCATCGGGAGTGGAAAAGGCAGAACGTTCTTGTGCCCGGGGTGTGAGGCCGATTTGCCAGTAGCCCGCCGTCAGGTCGAAGATACTGAGGTAGCGGGCAGCTCCCATGCGGTCGATTAGTTCATCTGCCCGGGGGATGGGATGTGCGTCTGTCCTGGTGACCGCATTCAAGCCCCGGTAGTCGACGCAGAACCGGAGTTCTGGTGTGGTGCCGGGGGCGGCTGCTTTGGGGACCAGTACTACCGGGCTGGCCCAGGGGCTGTCTGAGGGCTCGATGACCCCGAGCGTGAGCATTTTGGCTACTTCCTCCTGGATGCAGGCCCGTACCCGATCTGGCACGCGGTAGGCCCGGTGGCGGATAGGGGGGCTGTCCCCCGTGTCCACATCGTGCGTACACCAGGAAGTGACACCTGGGGTGAGGGAGAACAGGCTGGCGAATTGTGACAGGAGAACTTGGCACTCCTGGTGTTGCTCTCGGGTGAGGGCCTCTGAGAGTCGGACCCCCTCTACGGAACCGTCTTTCTCCCGCGTTCGTAGGAGGTCCGGGAGGGGCTCGGAGTCCTCTTCAGCCCCATTGTCTGTGGCCATCAGGAGGCTGAGTTCTGTCCGTACAAAGTGCGGTTTCAGTCTGTTAGCGTGGAGGACCCGGAGGGGGTTCCGGGAAGATTCCAAGTCGATGAGATAGGTAGCCGGACCCTTGCGCTCGACCACTTTGAAGGGCCCTGTCCACTTGTCTTGTAGGGCGCAAGGTTCGGTGGGGGACATCACCCATACCTGTTGCCCAGGTTCAAATTCGATGGAGGAGGCATTCCGGTCATACCACCTTTTCATGTCCTCTTGACTGGCCTCTAGGTTGGCTTTTGCTAGTTCTCGGAATCGCCGGGTCTGGTTGCGGAGTGTTAGGAGGTAGCGGAAAACATCTGGTGGGTTCTTTAGAGGGGGCATCTCCCAGCCTTCCTTAACTAGGCTGAGCGGCCCGCGCACGGGGTGTCCATATAGCAGTTCAAATGGGCTGAAGCCCAGGGACTTCTGGGGAACCTCTCGATATGCGAAGAGGAGGCACGGCAGCAGCACATCCCACTGGCGACGGAGGGGCTCTTCCAACCCCCCCATCATCCCTTTGAGCGTGCGGTTGAACCGCTCAACGAGGCCGTTTCCTTGAGGGTGATAGGGGGTCGTGAACCGGTAGGTAACCCCGCACTGTTGCCAGAGAGATTTCATATATTTCGAAATAAAGTTCGTGCCTCTGTCACTGACGACCTCCCGGGGGAAGCCTACCCGGGAGAAGATCCCCATCAGAGCCCGGCCGACTACCGGGGCTGTCACAGTCCGCAGGGGAACAGCCTCCGGGTAGCGGGTGGCGTGGTCCACTAGCACCAGGATGAATCGATGGCCTTGTTTTGTGCGCGGGTCCAGGGGCCCTACGATATCGATTCCGACCCTCTCGAACGGGGTGGTGACCACGGGAAAAGGTTGCAGGGGGGCTTTCAGTTTGCGGCCGCTCTTCCCACTGGCTTGGCACGTGGGGCAAGATCGGCAATGCTGGTGTACATTGTCCCTCATTTTGGGCCAGAAGAAGTGGGTCACCAGGCGGCTATAGGTTTTGTCTTGACCCAAGTGTCCTGCCAGGGGGACATCGTGGGCCAGGTTTAGCAGAAAGTCTCTAAAACGGAGGGGTACCACTAGGACTCGGCTGGCCCCCAGCTCCGCGATTCTTTGCTCACTGTACAGCAGATCATTGTCCCAGTAGACCCAGTGAGTTCCGGAGGTATCCCCTGCGCTTTGGGCTAGCGCTTGCTGGCGGAGTCCCTCGAGGGAGGGACAGGTCTTTTGTTCTTGGCGAAATTGTTCTTGCGTGGGCCCCCCCTCTTGAGGCCACTGGTCGAGGTTAGCGAGGTCTGGAGGTTGAGCTGGTTCGGGGGGGACGTCACGGTCGGTGGTTTCGGCGGGGGCGACCGGAGGCGGTGGCGCCGGCCATTCGAGTTCCTCTGGGCGGGTGTTGGCACGGGCGGTCATGGACCGGGTGGTGACGCACGCCCAGTCCGGGACGCCCAGCATCCCCAGGTGCTCTTTTCGTTCGACTGCTGCCCAAGGAGAGCTTTCCAGGTCATTACCCAGGAGGCAGTCTACGGGGGCATCATCTCGGACCGTCACCTTCAACATGCCGGAGACCCCTCCCCAGTCGAAGGGGACGCAGGCCATCCGACACAGACTTTCTGAGTTATCGGCTGAACGTACAGGGCAGAGAATGTTTGGTAAGTATTGTTCGGGGGTCACCAGGTGACAGCGGACGGCTGTTACACTGGCCCCAGTGTCACGAAGGGCTTCAGCCCGGCGTCCATTGATGCCCACCCATTGGCTGTACTTCTGGGTATTAGCGGGTAGGGGGACCCGCGGGACCATGTCTCTCCCCCCTAGGCAGGCGAGAGCCATGGCGGCTGGCTCCCATTCTTGGTGTTCCTGTTCATATTCTTCTTGTTCCTCTGAGATCTGTTCCTCCCCCAGAGCAGCAGCGGCTACTTGGCGGGGTCTTGGGCTCTGGTACTGGGGGCAGTTTGGGTCGTTTGCATAGTGTCCGACTCGTTGGCATCGATGGCAGGTAACATTGGCTCGATGTCCCGGTCGCGCTGGGGTGCTGCCCCGGTTGGCCGGGGGGGTGGGGCTGGTAGTGGGGGTGACCGGAGCGTTGCTTCTTCCGCGTCCTTGGCCTCCACCTCCTCGGGGACGGTGCTGACCATTGTGGTTCCGGTTCTGTTCGGAGGACCCATTTCGACTCACTCTGGTGATCTCCCACCGGTCTGCTTCGGCTGCGAGCTGCCGGGGATCCGTTAACTTGCTGTCGAGGAGGTGCTGGCGAAGTTCAATGAAGCAATTGTTCGACAGATGCTCCCATACCATAAGATTGAACAGTTGTTCGTAGGTTGTGACCTTGCTTCCTTTGATCCAGCCCTCGAAGGCTCGGCTAAAGTAATTGACATAGTCCACCCAAGTTGTACCTGGGATGCGGGTGCAGTCTCGGAACCTCTGACGGTACATCTCGGGTGTGAGGCCATAGCGGGTGAGGAGTGCAGCTTTCATATGGTCATAGGAGGTCATCTGGTGGTCCGGGAGTTGCAGCAGGGCGTCGCGGCCCTCATTGAGGAATCTCCCCCACAGACCGGCCCCCCAATCGCTCCTATCGATCCGGTGTGCAGTCATAGCGATTTCATAGGCCTTAAACCATTGCTGGATGTCGTCCTCTCGGAAGTATTCTCGAACGACATCCTTGGGGATGTGTACCTTCTTCTCTGTTGCCCCTGGAGTGTGGGGTTGCTCGGGCACCCCTGCTTCTTTATTCTGTTTGCGTAGGTCGATTTCAGCTAATTTCCGCTCATGTTCATATGCCAGTTTCTTTTCCTCGAGCTCCCTTTGTCTCTGTTTCTCCTCTCTTTCTTCTCGGAGACGCAGGTGCTCTAAGTTGATTTTCTGTTCGGCCAATTTTAGTTCAACGTCCATTTTGAGCCGGGCCATTTCCAGCTCGTGTAGTCGGGTTCTTTCTCGTTCCTGGATCTCGTCTGGCAAGAGACCCGTTCTTCGTTCTTCAGGGGCCATGGGGGTTTGTGCTGCGATGTCTTGATCGGGGGTTCCGGCAGCCCCGGTTTCTGCCCAAGATTCCAGGGCCTGCTTAAAGTCATCTTTGGTATTTAGTCCGGTGGTAGCGATACCTAATTCGATACAGAACTGTTTAAGTTCACGATGGCTGTACTCGTCCAATTTCTCCATCTGGAATTTCTCCGTTGATCCGCTGTCTTTAGTTGACATCGTGATTCGCCGTGGGGTGAGCTACTCTCTGTACGGTTTATGCGGTGATTCGGATCCCGTCGCTGGCCACCAATGTTAGACGGACCGGGAGGGTCGGCCGAGGATAAGGGGAGAGGTCTCTGGGGAGAGCCGTCTCCAGTGAATCGTACAGACAAGTAACTTCCCCCCCCCACAGACGGACACCACACAATGATAAAGTTCCACGATACTTTATAGGCAATTCTTCAAGTACGGTAGAATGGTACAAGGAGGTCTGGACTCAGGGGTCCCCTCTATTCTGGTCTCTGTTTGGGAAAAGGGTAGCGGGACAGTCTTGTTACCAAAGAGATGGAAATAGCTCTCAATCCTCGAGCTCGGTGGTGTAGATGAACGGGCCGCGGCGGAGCCAGCAGGGCCCGAGATGGATGAAGGAAGACGACGGTCCGCGGCAGAGCCAGCAGGTCCCGATGAAGGTGGTGGTTACAAACGGTCCGCGGCCACGCCAGCAGGTCCCGACGACGATGAAGGATAGGGTGGTTCCCAAAGCCGCGGCAGCGCCAGCAGGCAAGACGAAGGTGCACAAGACAGAGCTACGGCAGCGCCGGTAGTCCGTCAAGGATGAGTTCTTCTTTGCGTCTCTCGACTCCAAGATACAACTCCCGTCCTGCTCTGGAGCTGCCCCAGTTATAGGGCTGGTGTGCTTTGATGTCCGGACCCTCGCACTTGGAGGTCGGGAGGTCCGGGATGAGGGGGTTCAGACACCCAGCAGGGGGGTGGAGCCAGCGCCCGGGGAGGCGATGGGCGAGCGGTACTTGGCGGGGGAGAGCCATCGACACCTCTTGCTCCCATTGACTGACCAAGTAGCCCGCTCACCTCCTGGGTGGATGTTGGTGCCGGAATGTCTGAGGCCTGGCCAGGCCCAGGGTTGAGGTCGATCGGGGGCCAGGCGGCCTCGTGGTGGAGTGTCCAAGATGGCGCCCAGGATGGGCGCGCAGGCCGGTAGTGGGTCGGCCTACGTGGTCAACAGGTTCGAGTGTAGGGGTCCCTGCGGGGACGGTGGACGTGCAATGGTGGTGTGTGGTACTTGCGTGGCTGGTTCGGGCCTGGTTGGGCCGGGGGAGAGCGGCCCTTCATGTGGCCTGTCCAACAAGATCCCTTGTAGGGCATCAAAGCGTACACACAGGAGAGAAGCGTTATCACTGCACTGAATGTTCAAAGCGCTTTTCTCATAAGTCGACCCTTGTACAGCATCAAAGCTTACACACAGGAGAGAAGCCTTATCACTGCACAGTGTGTTCCAAAACCTTTTCTCAGAAGGGCAACCTTGTACTGCATCAAAGAACACACACAGGAGAGAAGCCTTATCACTGCACTGTGTGTTCCAAACCCTTTTCTCAGAAAGCACACCTTGTACTGCATCAAAGAATTCACACAGGAGAGCAGCCTTATCACTGCACTCTGTGTTCCAAGCGCTTTGCTCATAGGAGTACCCTTGTACGCCATCAAATTGTACACACAGGAGAGAAGCCTTATCACTGCACAGTGTGTTCCAAGCGCTTTGCTCAGAAGTGGAGCCTTGTACTGCATCAAAGAACACACACAGGAGAGCACCAAATAATACACACACAACTGAAGCCTATCACTGCACAGTTTATGCCAGGAACTTCACTCAAAATGAACGTTTCTACAACACCAATTAATACAAACAAGATAGATCCATTTTCACTGTAACAATCTTATGTCCTGCTTACCCCAAAGTAAGTTTTACTGGAATGTTGTAACCTAGCGAGAGCTTATAGTCATAAATTCCTAATGGCCAGTGTTCCCTGTAGGGAGTGTGCATTTAGTGTAATAACCCTGAGCGCACAAACTCCGTTGCGAAGCGCATACACTTCACACATCACTGAGGCACCATTTGCAGCTCTTGCTTTTAAAAAGCGAGCAGCGTGGAAAAAAAGATCTCTTGCGTGAAGGAGCACAGAGAGCAGATCTTGGGCCTTGCAACATACCACCGTGGAAGAGGGGAGAACGTTGCAGCGTGCCTCCTAAACTGCAGTGTATCGGATTGCAGAGGGTCACAAGTTGTGCAGCATATTTCTTCTCCGCATGCCGTTTGCTGCACTAGTTTCTGAGAGAGGTTGCAGGGCTTTACAGGCAGCTGCGGCTGTCCGGGCATGATCCGCGCCTTGCAGATTAATTTGTTTTAAAAGTCCATGCACTAATTAGCATTGTTTGGCATTTAAGGGCACGATGTACGGCATACTGATGTTTAAGTCCCAGCTAAAAGTGTTCAAAGGCAAGCACTCCGCGCATAATGGTATGCCTGTGCTAAACTTATTTAGAGAAGTCATTTCTGACCCTGCCGCAAGCATGCCAAGTCATATGTGCCCCCAGTGAGGCAGCATTATTAAGATGAGTAATTTTCCCGGCCTAGACCTGGGCTCTGTAATTGCAGCTCTGGTCACCTGTGAAGCGTGATTGCGAGCAGCCGCACAAGAATGTAAGGAGATATGATCGGTAACCAATCACATCCTTGTGTTATTTCTTTATAAATGTTCTGAGTCCTTCTCACTGCTAGTTGATTCTATTGTACCAACCGATTATAGGATTCCTTTACCACCTCTCTCACGCCATTACATGAGGGCACAACCGCAATGCTATCACACCGCCTAGAAAACACACACTAAACTACTACTTACACGTCACAACAACTTTTAGCTCACAGCTAGGGCTCTCAGCACAGACCCCTATTCACAGATGCCAAAGTCCCTACTCGCCTCTCAGAACGGACTTGCGTCCATCTTCAGCCCAGGTGTTGCTCGCTCTTTGTGGTGTGTGATCACCATTGGAGCTGCAGAAAGAAACGTGGGGTCTTTTACCTTCCCATCATACCTTTTACCACATATGTTTAAGAGTTAGTAGTTGAACTTTGTTTTTTGCAGATGTGTGTAGACCTCTTTTCCTAAATAAATCCTGCTGTATCTTGCATTGCAATGGGTTCGAGTCAGCATTCTGTGCATTTAAGATCCCCTCCTATAGGGCTCACATTTATTTTTTGGTCACTCTGTAAGCTCTACAGCGCTCAGGCTTCGGTAGTGAAGAGTGCTGCCGCAACCAACTGCAAATCAGCTAACCCACTGAGCAGCCCCTTATCTATGAGTGCCGCCAGGTATAACTTGATTTACCTCTTGTAAGGAGTAAGTACTGTGTCCAGACTGATTTTTTAATTTCTTTTTTTCATCCCAGCCCTTTTTTGCTTTCCTCATTCGAAGAATGCAAAATACAAAAAGACTTAGGGCAGGATGTACTAGCATCAGGAATACCGATTTCCTATTTGCCATTCTCTATGAGTCGCAATTTTGAAATCGGAATTCCTAATGTATGAAAGCAACTCGTTTGAGTTTTGTTGTAATGTACATATGCTTGTTTCCTCTTGATTATCTTATGACATAGTGACATTCCTTTACTGGTACATTCTATTCTACTCCTAGTTATTCCATGCTCACTTGAGTCTTGGAGCCTGGAGGAGTTGGCTGTGACTTTGTGAGCTGTTGCTGATGTTTTATCATTAAATCTTCTTCTTCTACTTATCCAGTGTCAGAATGCCTTTTTAACACTGGCGACGATTGGCAGCTTGGAAGGGACAAGCCACATCACCACTCAACCCTGAACCCACTTTCTTGGATTTTCGTTTTGATTGGTTTTTGGATATACTCTTCCATTGGATTTATAGATTAGTTCTATTTGGATTTTACATTGTACGTTTTTTTTTTAATTCAAGACTTTCTGACTTTTGGGACTTTCCGATTTTCCATCACAAACTTGGAGCGTTTTCTTATCGACTTCTTTTAAATCCACAGACCGCTGATTTACCATTGGATTGGGACCAGACCGCTGATTTACCATTGGATTGTGACCCCTTATATGAGCATATCTTCCACTTCAGGTAACCCCTTATACTGTTTTTACCCTTTCCCTCTGCTCGTTTCCTTTCCCTCATTGGAAACGCTGCCCTGTTTACATTTGCTCACCAACGGTCTTACCTGCCGTTGTGCGCGCTCCAACCATTTCCTCGAGCCATCGTCTCGTTCTCCCTCTTCATTCGGCTCTCTATTGAACGCGCTGGAGCCGCGCTGACATTCACGCTGGAGCGGTGCTGAACCTCGAACACCGCCATTGTGTTCTGCATTCTCCTGGAGTTCCCGACTTCCCTTGCGTGACGTGAAGACGCAGTGACGTCATGCGCATACGTGCCGCCATCTTGCCCTCACTGGTTGCCTAGTTACCGAACATCAGCGTTTTCCAGTTACCGAAGATCAGCGCTTTCGCCAGACTGTGGAAAATTCACATTTTGACTTTGGATTTTATTTATACGACTACCTTCGAACTTCATAACACGGTTTTTTCAGCTTACACTTATTTTCTGACTGTGTATCTTCTGTGATACACACACATCTACAGTTTCATTTATTCTACTTTATGTCTTTTAATTATTAAGGTTGTTTTACTTGTCACTTTTCACCTCATAATGTATTCTTCCTCTTCCATGACACAGCCTCCTGCCTTCCTTTGCGAAAAGGGTGAACCCATTCTCCCTGGGAAAAGGTGGAAAAATCTTTTTGACTCGTATTTATTAGCTATTGGGGGTGAAAAATTCTCTGCTGTGAGAAAACAAGCAATTTTACTGCACAACTTAGGTGTGGAAGGTCGTAACATATATGACAGCATTGACGAAATACCCATCAATGATGGTTCTGGTGATTCACCCACAGATGTTTTTCACATGTCTTTAAAAATGTTAGAGGATTATTTTGGTCCCAGAATCAATGTAGTTTTAGAACGTCATAAGTTCTTTGCGAGGGTACAGGAACCTAAAGAAAAGGTTGGTTTATACGTTGCCTCTTTAAAAACATTGGCACGTACTTGCGAGTTTGGAGAACTTACTGATTCCTTGATTCGTGACCAGTTGGTCAGATGTACGAATAACCCTAGAGTACAAGAGAAACTCCTGTCTAAAAATCCTTCCCTCAGAGAAGCCTTAGCGATTGTTGAGGGTATTGAGAATACTTCTGGTTGGGCTAAGGAGATGAAAGAACACAAAGTTTCCCCGGATGGTTCTTCCAGTTCCAGTAGTATTCATCAAGTTGCTCAACCTTTGAGTTCTTCTCAACCATCTACCTCTGAGGATACTATTTGTAAAGTTATGCAAAACACCAAGCCTAAATCTGCTTTTGATCGCAGCAAGATCAAGTGTTACAGATGTGGCAGCCCTAATCATTCTTCTTCGTTTCCTAACTGCTATGCCAAATCTTCCACTTGTATCAAATGTGGCATTAAGGGACATTATGCCAGAGTATGCAAATCTTCCACTAAAGTACACTCCATTGAATGTTCAATGCCTCCATCAGATGCTCCCAGATTTGTTGTTTCTAGTGTCACACTATTTTCATGCCTGAGTGTAATGTGATTATTGGAGGAGAAGATTTTATTGTTTTGGCTGACTCTGGTTCTCCCTTTACCCTAATTGGAAATGAAAATTGGAACAAAACATTTCCTAAAGTCGACTTGTTTAAACCTGACATTAATGCTGTTAGCTACAACGGTTCCCGCATTGAAGTATCAGGTTACACTGTTATGAGAATTCATTTCAAAGGTCGTGAAACTGTTGGAAAAATGTATGTTGCTTACAGAGGTGACAATCTCTTAGGCTGGAGACACCAGAGGGACTTGGGAATAATTCTTAATCCTAATGCCCTCAAACCCTCTGACCAGGTCATGCTTATTGATCAAATCTCTATCTCCAACATTTTCTTTGATGAATTTCCCCATGTTTTCTCTGACAAATTGGGTTTATTGAAAGACTTTCAGCATCGGATTATTTAAAAAAAAAATGCTGTTCCATGTGTATATAAGGTTAGAAAAGTCCCTAACATGATGCTTGCTCCTCTTAAACAAGAACTCTCTAGACTTATGGAATTGAATGTTATTGAAGAAATTGAGTCTTCAGAGTGGTTGGCCCCAGTGGTTTTGGCCCCCAAGGATGGTGGGAAGAACATTCGCATGTGTGTGGACCTTAGGGGGTTGAATAAATGTATTTGGGTGGATCGACAACCCCTACCTAATATCCCTGAGTCCATCACTATGCTCGCAGGGGCTAAATTATTCTCTGTTCTTGATTTGTCCTCAGCTTACCACCAGGTCCCACTTCATCATGATTCCAAACACCTCACCTCCTTTGTCACTCCTCTGGGTGCATTTCGCTTTGTAAGGATGCCTTTTGGGTTGGCATCCGCTGCGGCTTGCTTTCAGAGGATTATGAAATTGGTGGTAGGTGATGTCCCTAATGTCATCTTTTTCCAAGATGATATTATGGTTTTTGGCAAAGACAATATGGAACATGAAAAAATTTTGAGGGCAGTCCTATTGAGATTGGCTGATAAAGGTTTACCGGTTAACAAAGCCAAGTGCAAGATTGGGGTAACGTCTGTTACCTATCTGGGTCATGTAATTTCTAGTGAAGGAATACAACCCAAGTTGGAATTAGCAAAGAGTATTGCTGAGGCTCCCACCCCTTCTGATAAGGATCAAGTCAGGTCGTTTCTTGGCCTAGCCGAATTTTATTCCAAGTTCATAAAGAACTTTGCCTCTGTTGTGGAGCCTATTAGGAACCTTCTCAAAAAAGGTGTCCACTTTGACTGGAATGATGATTGCAATGGTGCATTTCTTGTTGTAAAAAAGACCATCAGTCAATTACCTAGTTTGGGTCATTTCGATACCAAGAAAAAGACAATTCTTTCTACTGACGCGTGTCTTTCCGCGTTGGGTGCTGTTCTTTCTCAAGTGGACAATGGTGTAGAAAGAGTTGTGGCATTTGCTTCCAGAGCCCTAAAAAAAGCTGAAGGGCATTATTCTTGCATCGAAAGAGAAGCTCTTGCTGTGGTTTGGGCTATTAAACACTTTAAGTTTTATTTGTGGGGTATTCCTTTTATTGTAAAGTCGGATCACAAACCCTTAATTCAGGTGTTCTCTTGTATGGAGAGTGAGAGATTAACTCCTAGACTTAAACGGTGGAGCGAAGGGTTAGAAGAATTTAATTTCCTTGTACAATATGTTCCTGGGTCCTTGAATAAGACTGCAGATTGTCTATCACGTTTACCCTTACAAGATCGGGATGAACATTTGGACTTAGGTACTGTCAAGGTGTCTTGGGTTTGTGAGAGTGCTGTTTCTCTGGATGATTGGGTACTTGCTCAGTCTAATGATCTAGTCTTACCTTTGGTCAAGGATTTGGTGGTTAAAGGTTGGCCCTGTAACAGTAGAGACATTAGTTCTGAGCTTCTGCCTTTTTGGTCGATAAGAGATGAACTTACTATCGTTGATGGCATTGTTATGCGTGGAGAGAGATTGATCCCTCCTTCTGTGATGCGTTCCAAACTTATCAATCTTGCTCATGATGGACACATGGGTAGGAGTTTTACTAAGGCTCGCCTTAGAGAAAGGTACTGGTGGCCAAATATGGACAGTGATGTTGAGCTGGTTGTTAAGGATTGTTATCAGTGTGCCACTAATGATAAATCTAAGGTTGTGAGTAAGGCCCCACTTTCTCCTGTAACTGTTCCGGACCAACCTTGGTCCAAGTTGGGTTTGGACATCATGGGCCCTTTTGATTTACTAACACCTTCTGAAAGATTTGTTATTCTTCTTGTTGACTATACTTCAAAATGGGTTTCCACTAAATGTGTAGCCACGGTCACGTGATGAATTTGTTTCTGAAGGCATTCCCAAATGCATCATTACAGATAATGGTGTCCAGTTTATTTCCACCGACATGGAGTTTTTTTTGAATGACCATGGTATATCTCATCTTAGAACTGCACTCTATGCACCCCAGGCCAATGGTCTTGCTGAGCGAATGAATCGTGTCGTCAAAGGATGCGTGCAGAGAGCTTTAGAAATGAAATGTTCCCTCAAGGATGTCTTGCGTGATACTTGGTGGGCACATCGCACCACCATCAATTATATTTCCAAGTCTTCTCCGTTTTTTCTGTTACGGGGTAGACAAGCTTGTTCTAAGTTGAATCCTCCTTGGCTTCCTCTTCAATCTTCTCTCCCCTTGGATAAGGGGAATGTGGAGGATAGGATTCTCTCTCACCAACAAAGGTACAAAGAGCGTTATGATCTGAAGAATTCTACCAAACCTATGTTGTGGAGTGTGGGAGAATGGGTCCTTGTTAAAAAACCCAGATTCTCTAAAAAAGGTTCTTCTGAGTTCATGGGTCCTTTTAAGATTACCAAAATTTACAAAAATGTTGTTACTTTGCAAAATGGTTGTAAATGGAGCATGTCTAGGCTTGTTAAGTTCTCTCCTGAGTTTCCTTCTACATCTTCCAATTTGGACTCTTCCTTTTCCCCTTTACCTACTGATGGTCAAAGTGCTGTTTCCTATAGAAGGTTTCCTCAGAGAACTCATCAAGCTCCTGTACGCTTCAGAGACTATGTTTAGATTTTCTTTATCATTAATCCTTTTGGATGCGTTCCTTATGGTACAATGAACTGTTGTGTTTCTGTTTTATTTCTTTCATTGTTTTTTCCTTTTCCTTTAGTAATGGGGATGTGTTGTAATGTACATATGCTTGTTTCCTCTTGATTATCTTATGACATAGTGACATTCCTTTACTGGTACATTCTATTCTACTCCTAGTTATTCCATGCTCACTTGAGTCTTGGAGCCTGGAGGAGTTGGCTGTGACTTTGTGAGCTGTTGGTGATGTTTTATCATTAAATCTTCTTCTACTTATCCAGTGTCAGAATGCCTTTTTAACAAGTTTCATTAGCGATTGCTAGCGAGATTCAAATAGACCTACCTCATGCATATTAGTGAGGTAGGTCGCAATTTGAGACCCATTAGGAAGCACAACCATCACAGAGATGGCAGCCTGCTGAGGACAGCAGACCACCATGTCTTTGATTGGTTTTTAATAAAGCAGTCTGTTTATTTTTTTTAATGTAGCCCGTTTTCCTTAAAGGATAAAGGGATGCATTTAATAAGAAAAAAAGAAGCTTTTTCGTTTAATTTTTTAAGAGTAGACAGTGGGGTCCGAAGGGACAACCGCCTGCTCTTAAAAATATTTGTTTTCCATTCTTCACAGGTCCCGTACCTATTTGCAAATGGGTTACCACCTCCTGCAGGGAGTCAGTAAAACTTTACCTTAATTCGGTCGCAAAACTTTCATACAACCCTTTCAGATTCAGTAATTGGATGAAATGCCGTAAACACGCCCCTTTTAAATACCAAATCGCAAACACTAATTGCAAGTAGGTAGCGTTTTACTGAATCACAATTTGTATTTGGTACATTTGTGAAAGCATTTTTGCGGTTGGACGTTTCCGACTGTAAAAATGCTTTGTACAAGGGGCCCCTAATGATTTACTCCCCCATCAGGAGATCTAGCCAATAGGGCACTAAACTAATGGTGCAGCGCCAGCTTTGCACGTGTGCAGCAACAGCGGTGGCATGAGCACCGGCACAGGTTTTTTTAATAAAACAAATGAATCACTGCAAGCATTCATTTATTGGTGCTCCTCATGATTGCAGATATCTCTTTCAGTCTTAGGCTTGGAGCTAATATTTTGTTTGAAGTCCATGTTCGTGTTTTCCCAGCGGACGGCAGATGCTCCTGCTGTTCTTGGTCCATTCATCACACACTCCTGCTGGTGCTTGCTGACTCTTTATGCTTCTGTGCACTTTACCATTGGTGCAGCAGGTGCAGTGGCACGGGGCCCAGGGCTATGAGGGGCCCTTTGACCCTGTAAATTACTGTATATTAGCAGCCCAACAACAGTCAAATTGGTGATTTCCTTTGCTTGCACCTGAGCTCATGGCATCCTGGTCTTTCCACAAACATGCATAAACCCGAGCTGGGCGTCACTGCTAGTGCTGATGGAGGGCTGTACGCTTTGGAAGGAGAGTCGATCTCTCAGGACCATGCTCAGATAAAATGATCTTTATTACGAGTGACTGCGGTGCCGACGCCTGAGCGGCAGGAACCCTTCATCTACCTCTGCTTGGTTCATGCGGGCTTCATTCTGCCTAAAATAAGGTTCCCATATGTTTCATTTAACAACGCAGTTTGCTTCCTAAATGCAGCGGCAAAGTTCTCTTTTAGTGAGATGAACAGCACATAGGATTATACCTGCAAGCGTTTTGGAAATACAAACAGACACACACACGCATCAATCCTTTTAAGAATATTCACACCTTATGTCCATTATACTCCACTCCACGGGTTGTATAGCATTCCCCATGATAAGGAAGGGACCCCTTCACAAAAGAAGGGTCGAGGACGTGTTGCATCTTAAAAGGCTTCAAGTCTGGGCTCTGCATGCTGCAGATGTCCGCAGTGGATGCCTTAACCATCTGCGCTACCTTACATGCTGACTAAGACACAGGAACAATGCTGTATGTGTGTCCATTGTAACTGAGGATCAACAAACGTTTTGGTTTAGAGGATCGCCTAAACCTTTTTGTTTAGTAGCTACAAGCACTTTCTTTCTGTGGCACTTTGCATTTCATGTTCACTGTGCTGCGGCTCACCATGACTAGTCCAACAAATACAAAATGCAATTGAGAATTTGTTGCAGGTTCCAGGCTCCACTCATACTCCACCGTTCCACAAGCAGGTGGTTTGGATCTTCCATTTATTTAAGGCTATTCCTGAAATATCAGAAATAGCTGTATAGTCCAGAAAAATATTTCACACTCTCAGGGGATTCCTTTCTTTTCTTGTCCAACTCCTCTCTGCTGTTTTTTTTTAATATTCTTTTTTTATTAACATTTTAAAGATCACACATGCACATTTGACCACCTCGTAGTCCCACTGCACGACATAGTTCTTGTATGATACAGAAAGTAGCAGAAAGCATTCAGTGGTAAGTGGCGCTCTTTAGTATACCTTTCTGCTGCTGACAGTCATTCGTTAGACCTCTCCCCACACATCTGCCCCACAGGACCTGTTGTCCGTACATTCTTCAGCTGCATACATTCGTTCCTCCTTTGCAGGGGTCTGGTGTTACCGCAGCGCCATTCCATCGCCCACCATGCTGCAGCCTGCAATCCTCTTTTAGTATCCTGTGTCCAGCATCGCCCCTCTGCGTGCCCCTCCTCCTCGGCATTTTCGCCTTTGTCCACTAAGTATGCCTTATAAAGGGGGGCGGAGCTAGCCGCGCTTGGAAATGGCCGCGCCGTAGGCGAGCTCTCCCGATCAAGCCACAATCCTTCAACTTATCCTGGGTTTCAACGGACCACGATCGTCCACAACCGCCTACCTATGAAGCGGACTGTCTGAGCTATCGACTGATACCACTCCTGTGCAAAACGACCGACATTGCCGCACCGACATCGATTTGACCGGGAGCGGAGCGCTGCCCTACCTAGCTGTGCGTGACCACGTTCAAGCCACGCGAGCCCGAGGCTGCGCTGGTGCGCGATAGGCCGCACCGGCCTGCGACGGTACTTGAACCGTCGCCCTCCGACGCACGCTACTGCTTGGGCCACACGGAACTTGCCGCACCTGGCTGGGGCTTCATCCACGACCCTTCGCTCCATCCTAAGCGTCGGATCCTTGTTGGGGAGCGCTCGGCTTCCCGTCTACGCCACAACTGGGCCTCTTCACCGAAGGCTGCCCTCCCCCCACGAAGACCGCGACCTCGCTGTTGGCACACGCGGGTCCCGGCCGGGGGGCTGCGTACAACACCGCCACTATGGGTAAGCCGGAGAAGACACAGACAAAAATTCACTTTGAGAACCAACGGAAACTGCCCATGCCGTCCACGGACCGCCAATCACCTCCCCGCGACTCTGCGCCTTCTACAGCGGCCCAGACGACGCTAGATGTGCAGGCGATGTTCACCACCATTCAATCCACCCTGACCAACATTGATGGGAAAATTGACTCACTCACTTATCGAGTTGACCGCATGTCGGAGCGCCTCGATAAGCAGACGGAGCGCATGGACATGGCGGAACGCCGAATATCGGATGCTGAAGACGCCACGCAACAACTTGAGCAGAAACATAAGAAGGTAGATGCTCTCCTGCAAAGCCTCGCGGCCAAAACAGAAGATTTGGAAGCACGCTCGCGCCGCTGTAACCTGCGCATACTGGGCATTGCAGAGACGACTCAAATCAGAAACATGGAATCATATGTAGAGACTCTTTTGACCACCATTCTGGGCAGGGACATTTTTTCAACGGTTTTTATCGTGGAGCGGGCACATCGGACATTGGTGCCAAAACCGGCGGTTGGAGCTAAACCGCGCCCAATCATCGCCAAACTCCTGAACTATAGGGACAGAGACGCCGTGCTCCGGAAATCCCGGGAGCTTGGATCTCTCACACATGAGGGCATGCAGATCTCCATATACCCGGACTTTACTTCTAATGTGCAGGAGGCCAGGAAGCAATATGTGGACATCAAGCGGAAACTGAGAGACAACGGTATTAAGTATGCAATGCTCTACCCGGCACGCCTCAAGGTCACTATGGATGGGTCCAGCGTTATATGCAACACGCCACGTGAAGTAGTTAAATACCTGCAGGCCAACCATCCGCATGTCCTACGGCGCAAATCGCCACGCGGGCAAAACCAAGACCAAGACCCTCCCTCAGACACAGAGTAACTGATACAAGACATACCCGATATGCTGGAAGGTTTGTGACTGTATGCCTGGACCATGTTTGATGAAGCGTTTGTATGACTCTTGCTTGAGCTGCTGAACCTCATTTCCACTGGCTAGTTATCATACCGCAACTGCATGCAGTGGACACTGAAACCTACTAACCGCTGACTCGCGCTCTTGCGAGTGGCTTGATCACCCGGCATCTTCATGCTGGGAGTAATGCGGGCGGCTACCGGCCCCCCTCTGTGTAAGCCACACTCTCTGCCTAGTTAAAGTATCTAAGTTCGTGGGCACCCTGTTATTAGGGATACTTGCTAGCTGTTGTTGTTGTTGTTTCGGGATGATTACATTGGGTTATGGCTTTGTCATGATTGGGATGGCGAAGTGGGTGGTGGGTGGAGGGGGGGGTTCGACGATAGATGCTGCTGTCATGATTTGCTTCAGCCATAATGCTGTTCCTGCTTTTTGGAATTCACGCTTTGGATTCCCTGATGCACTACACATACATGTAATGTCGCACTGCACAAATGGTCATGGGTAGATGTTTAAAGATGCTGACGTGGAATGTCAGAGGCCTTAACAGCCCGAAGAAAATCAGACAGATATTTGCATACCTGGACCGCCATACTATAGACCTGGTCCTACTGCAGGAAACCCACCTTCTCCCTGGTAAGGCCAAAACACTGGGGCATCGTTGGGCTGAACACTCTGTCTCTGCCACATACTCCTCCTATGCTCGAGGGGTATCGATCTTGATACGTCATGGGGTTCCATTCTGTTTAGAACGCTCAGACATAGACCACAATGGTAGATTTGTCATTGTAACTGGCACACTCTGTGGCACTAGAGTGGGGATGGTTAGTATATACGGAACGAACACTGATGACCCTGAATTTTACCTCTCTCTACTCACCAAATTACGAGATTATCCCCCGCTGGAATGGATATGGGGTGGGGATCTAAACATAGCACTTGACTCTGCTCTTGATAGATCACAAGACACATTTGAACATCATAGGCGCGCAGCGGACGCTCTCCTCCATGGCATTGAGGAATTTGGCCTACGTGATGTCTGGAGGGACCGTCACCCCACAAAGCGAGAAAGCACGCATTCCTCTGCGGCGCATGCAAGCTGGTCCCGCCTCGATTATTGGCTGCTATCGGAGCGAGCCTCTACATGGGCCACTGAGATCACACATCTCCCCAAAACACTATCGGACCACAACCCGGTGCTGCTCTCTTTAGTCGTTCCATCCTACACTCCTCCCCCATTCACCTGGCGCTTCAATGCCATAGCCCTCACTGACCCCCTATATAAAGAAACCCTACACAAGGCGATAGAAGACTTTTTTGCGATTAACAGTAAATCAGTAGACAGTGCTGGTACGCTCTGGGAGGCATTTAAAGCAACGCTTCGCGGGGTATGTATCTCCACAACTGTGGGTATCCTGAAAGATATTAGAACTCAATTGCCGAACTGTGAGGCAGATATCCGTCGGCTAGAATCAGAGTTCAACGCCACACAAGATACTGGGGTGTTAGCTGACATACGCGAGGCTGTCTCACGATATAATACACTAGCGGACGACGAAATCAAATACACGTCCAAGAGGAGCAGAGCGCGTAGATTGGGTGAGGGGGGTCGCCCTGGACGGGTACTGGCGCAGAAGGTGTGCGTGCAACATAAACGACAATTAATCACGCGACTCATGGACGAAGAGGGCCATCTGCACTTTGACACCCCCAACATCCTCAACACGTTTGTCTCCACATACCGTGATTTTTACACCACACAACACACAGCCACTGAATCTGACATATTCGACTATATCGAGGATTTAGCACTGGTATGGTTATCGGACTCCCACCGAGACTTTCTAGCCTCGCCTATAACGGAGGAGACCCTCACTGCTATCAAATCCTTGCCGAATGGGAAAGCCCCGGGCCCAGATGGGTTCACGGCGGAATTCTATAAGGCTTACGCAGAAGACCTTATCCCACCCCTCCTAGAAATGTACGATGAGGCCCACACCGAAGGCATTCTACCGCAGACATTGCGTGAGGCAGTCATAGTCGCACTTCTCAAACCAGACAAAGACGTCACCAGAGCAGACTCTTACCGACCCCTGTCGTTAATAAATACAGATGTGAAAATACTTGCGAAAATCATTGCCACAAGACTGCAACCACTGATGCCCACCATTGTATTACCATATCAATCTGGCTTCATCCCTGATAGATCCACCACACACAACCTGAGGACGATCTTTGCACTGATGTACCAGTTAAGACCGGATCTCCGTGCTGTGGAGGTGCTATTAGATGAAGCCAAGGCCTTTGACTCGGTGGAGTGGCCGTACATGTTTGCGGTACTGGGACGTATTGGCCTGCCCCTGCGACTGCTAGCTTGGATCAAACTCCTATACACGAACCCCACGGCCCGCGTAAGGGTTAATGGATTTGTTTCCGACGCCATACCCATACAGCGAGGCACCAGGCAGGGTTGTCCACTCTCCCCCCTACTCTTCTCGATTGTACTAGAACCACTGGCCTGTAAAATCCGTCAAAAATATGCGCACACTGCACTTGGGTTCCGCCTCCGGCCTATAAGCATTTCGCTATATGCGGACGACATGGTCCTCTACCTTTGTGACCCAGATACTAACTTATCCCCTGTACTGCGGGAATATGTGAAATTTGGCAGACACTCTGGCCTCACCATAAATTGGTCTAAATCCACAGTGATCCCCTTAACCACAAGCACGCAACCTCCACAATTGGATTTCCCCCTTGTGTGGCAAAATGACCCCATAAAATACCTTGGGATATGGGTACACCGAGATGTGGAACTCGTAATTCGACACAATTATGGCACGGTGGTTGACCACACCGAAACACAGATACAGAGATGGAACACACTCCCGCTCTCTCTAGCTGATAGAATCTCCCTACTGAAAATGACAGTGCTCCCCAAGTTGCTCTACCTCTTTGTTAATATCCCGCTCACTCCTCCCCCCTCGGTGTTTGCCAGACTGCGCACAGCGTTCATACAGCTCATCTGGGCGGGGAAGCAAGCCAGAATTAGTCTCCGTACACTCACCCTTCCATACACTGCGGGCGGCTTCCCGGTGCCCGATGCTTACCTCTACTACCTATGTGCCCAGGCACAGTTTACCTACTACTGGCATCATCCAGTGCGCTATATGCCACATTTAGCGGTTGAAGAAGGGGACGCGCACCCAATACCGCTCACAAGCATTTTGTCACACACTAGACCGCATCTAACGGACAAAGAGATAAATACAATCCGCACAACCACACACGCATGGACACGGTTGAGTACGCTGGCTCGTAAATCCCCTATTTATGCTCCAAGTCTCCCACTGGCATGGCACTCCGGCCTCTCCGTCACGAGGGAACGGAATAACATGACCATACTGGAACAGGCAGGCTTTTCGACCCTGGGAGACCTTTACCCCAATGGTTCCTTCATTACTCACGAAGACCTGGCATATATTAGTAACCAAACCCCACTCTTTCGTTTCCTGTATCACAGATTGCGGGCTGCGGCTCGAGAACTATACCCCTCATTCCCAGAGGAGCCCCCCACCTTACACTCACTACAATTACTAATTACCTCACCTACTCATGCTGACATTCTGTCCAAATTGTACAGACAAGCGCAGGATGAAATCGGCGCTGACACCGTCCCGATGAGAGATAAATGGTCCAGAATGCTAGATACTCCCCTTACGGAAGAAGACTGGACAACTGCCTGCACGCTGACATCGCTTCTCACCCCTAATGGGAATCTGCGTATAATTCATTATAAATATCTACATCAGGTATATCACACTCCCCTTAAACTGTACAAACTTAAACTGCGGGATGATGCCAAATGTAACAAATGTGCGATGTATAATGCAGACTTTGTACACCTAGCCTGGTGCTGTGCGAAAATACAGCAATACTGGAAAAGTGTAACTGCACATCTAACGAAATTGCTGTCTTGTGACATTCCCTGTACTCCTAGAGTATGTTTACTGGGCTTAGACGCCCCACTGAAAGCGAATGGCAAGAAACTTATGGCTCTGTTACTACTGCTGGCAAAACGCAGACTATCTATCCATTGGAATAGTAAACGCTCCCCACTAATCAAAGACTGGTTGATGGACGCCGCCTACTGCAGGGATAACTTTATGATATACGCGGAGGAACTACCAACTGCCTCCAAACCCTCTGATATTTGGGGCCCACTGTCAGAATATCTACGCACTGCCCCGGATCCTCTTGAAGAGATTCCTGCAACTGGGATCCGTCCCTAGCTTTCTGCCTTACTGATCCAGTTGTTGCATTATGTATGTGAGGTGTATGTGTAAAATGTCTATTAGGGTCTATATTGTTTGCAAATCTGAAGCTCTGAGATGTATTACTTTATGAATCTGTTACATAATGCCTATGTCTGAAGCATGACATGTATCTGTCGTCTGAGTTTATGATAAAACTGATAAATAAAATAAATAAAAAATAAAAAAAGTATGCCTTATAAAGGGCCCAGTAGTCCCTAGGGTGGTTCTGCACAGACTGAAGCTCATTAGAAGTGTCCAACTACTCATTACAGTGTGCCATGTCCGAGAGCCGATCCCCCAATTTTGGAGCTGGGACCCTTGCCCAGCGCATCGCTACTCTGCGCTTAGCTAATAGTAGTCCAATAGCTACTAGCTTCCTGACCGATTTTTCTAGGCCCTTATCGTATCCCAATAAAGCTAGCATTGGTTCCATCTGTATAGTGAGGCTGTTCTAGCCGTCCATGCCTGGAAAACTCCCTCCCAGAATTGAAGTATCGCCGGAGAGTACCAAGCAGCATGTATAAACCCTTCTTCCTGCTCACTGCATCGCAGGCAGTTTGCAGATTCCCGTAGGCCATATCGGTACAATCTTTCCAGTGTATAATACACACGGTTTATGTACTTAAAGTGTATCAACTGGTGTCCCCATTTACAGATCCCTCCTTCGTTCTAGCGCAGCAGGACTGCCATACCTTATCTTCTATGGGCCGACCCAAGTCTCTCGGCTAGTCCGATCTTGCTTCAATCGCACTGGGTCTGCGCCTGCCTGTGCGTAAGCATAGAGCACTCTTACTAACTTGTCTGGGGCTTCTTCTGTTTCAGGGCAGAACGTGCCGGCATGTCTGGTGGCTCTTGCAAGTCTTGTCCTAATAGTTCTCTCAATTCATGGCAGTGATATCGAGTCAGAGCTGATGGCGGGTGATTTGCTCAGGTATATGCCTCCAATTCCCATCCTTTACTTTGTGAAAAAGATCTCCCATCTTTGTTACCCCTTGCGTGTACAGGGCAGTTCTCATATTTGTTACCAGTACTAACGAGAGCCAGGTGCACCGCTCCAGTTTAACATGTGGGAATACAAGCGTGTGCCCCTTGTTTATCTCACAAGCTCCACCATGCATGTGATGTAGTGTTCAGTAGATCAAAGACTCCAATTTGGCGGGTTGGAGCCTTGAAGGTTACTGTGGGAGTGTGTGGGGGTGTGCGGCGTCTCTCTCCAAGCACTGATTAGGCAGATCGTGTGGGCCATGAATCCAGTAGTAGGTGAAGGAGCTTTACACCACTTTATAGTACAATTCTAGGTCTGGCGCATTAAGACCCCCCATGTCATAAGGTGAGACCCCCCACCGAACCTTTGGCTGCTATCCCATCCATGCTAATTTTGTCAGAAAACTGCATAATGTCGCAAAAATTGCTTTAGACAGGAGAATAGGTATGTTCAGAAACAGAAATCTAGGGAGGACTACCATTTTCATAAGAGCTATGCGCCCAATGAGACAGAGTGGTAGTTTGACCCAGCGGTTCACATCTTCTTCTAACATTTGTATTGCCTTACCGTAGTTCTCAAGTATGACTATTGCTGGGTCTTTATGAATCTATATTCCCAAATATCGTTCTGCTTCTGTGGTCTATCGTAAGGGGAATTCCAATACTGGTGGGTCATGAATGGGGTATGTGGAAAATTGATGGACTTATCACAGTTAACCTTTAGCCCTGAAAGACCCCCAAATCATACCACTTCTCTTAATATAGGCGTAAGATTCTTCCCTGGTTCCCGAACATTCAGCAACATGTTGTCAGCGTATGCTGATATGACTAGTCTGTAGCTCGGGGGATCACGACCCTCTGTGACCATGATATTCTCGGAGCGCGCACGCCAGCAGCTCTACTATGAGAGCATTAGCTGGGGCGATAGTGGGCAGCCCTAATGGGTGCCTCTTGTAATCGGACTTTGGGACGTGGTTATTGCACCAATACGAATATGTGCAACCAGTTTGTTGTGCAGTGTCCTAACCAATTGTTGAAATACTTCTCCCACTCCAATGCGTCTCAAGGTTGCTCTCATGAATACCCACTCGACTGAGTCAAACGCCTTTTCGGCGTCCAAAAAGACTGCGGCCGCTTCTGTTTTTTGGTCTAAGTGCTGTAGTGCATCCAGCAGCGTCCTAAGATTAGTATTCAGACTCCGACCCGGGACAAATCCCGACTGCTCTGGCCCCACCACTCTTGGTAATATCAACTCCAGCCTACTGGCAAGTACTTTAGCCTATATTTTCACGTCAACATTTAATAACGATAAAGGCCCACAGGAGGAGCAGGCATTGGGAGGTTTACCAGGTTTAGGTATTGCAACTATAAGGGCCTCGCACATCAAAGGTGGCCTTATTCCGGTCTGTAGCATTTCTTCATAGAGCGTGACTAAGTGTGGTATCAGGACATCTTGATATGCTTTACAAAAAGCCACAGTTAGGCCATCCATCCTCAGCGCTTTCCCAGGTTGCATACCTGCCAGTGCTGCACGGATCTCCTCCGGGTCCAGCGGAGACATCAGATGCTCCCACGTTATTTTAATGTGCTCCAAATGGTCATTCATGGCTGCCTCATCTGGGGTTATTCAAGACCTATGTAACTCAGCAAAGTATTTGCGAAATCTCTCTGCTATATGTTGAGGCTCATGTAGGGGTTTGTCATCTTCATCTAACTCTTCCAACAGAGTCTCTACCTCTCTCCTAGGGTGCACCAATGCTCCTAGCGTTGCCCCTGGGTGTTCCCCTTCTCTGTATGCTCTGGCTACCGCATACTGTCCCATATGCTGAAACTCCTAGGCTGCTATTTCATTGTCCTCTTCTAGTCTAACCTGGATGTACCTTAACGTTTGTTTATCTCCCAACCGTTGATGTTTCGTTTCTAGCTCTGATGCTTCTTTTTCTAGGAGTGTTCACCTACTCTGGAGGGATTTCAGTACCCCTGAGTGCTTTGATATAACCATCCCCCCGATATAAACTTTGAATGTTTCCTAGACCGTAGCAAATGTATCCAGCGAACCTACATTGTCTGAGAAAATCTCACTTATTAGCTGTCTCATTTCCACTTTAAAGGCGGAGTCCGGGAGAGAGTACGGTGTGAATCCCCAAGTAAAGGCAGAGGTCTGGCATGGTCAGAGCTCCATAGTCAACATCACTGGCGAGTGATCCGAATATGTACGGGGGAGAGGTTCACGTTGGGTAACCCTAGGCACTAGGCTCTTAAAGATTGACCAATAATCTATCCTAGTGGATATGTCATGTACGGTGGAATAGTGCATATACCTGACACGTATTTAAGCAATGTCTCCTTATATCCACCATTCCCAAACAGTCCATTATATCTGTGATGGTTTTTGCAGCCTGTTGGACTTTGGCCCTTAGGGCAGGTTCACCCCTAGACTTTTTGCTTGAAATGGTGACCTGGAGATGGTGATTTTTGGATTCTGCGCACTTTCACTGTGTCCCAGTGGAAAGTGCGTGCGCACTCTGAGTGCATGTGCTGAGCTAGGCCTGCCCGCCCATAGGAATGCATGGGGAATGTATGTGTCCCTGGTAGTTCCTGATGCGTGGGGTGTACAGGCTTGAGTCTGGTATGTGTGAACTCGTGAGAGTGAATGCTGCGCAACGGTGTATGCAGCATGTATGTGTCTAGTAGCGAAGCGCCATTTCTAGACATGGCTGTACGTGTGCTGTGAGGGTGCTGGCGTGTGATTGGCTGGAGCTGGCTGGCATGCCAGGCTCCAGGAAGTCTGGATGGGTCTGCCCGGTGGTGAGTGGGAGATTAGCATGAGTGATGTGTGGGAGGAGTGTACCTGTGTCCTGGATGGGCTGGGTTTTCCCCACACAATGCTGGCTCCGCCCCCCTGTGGTGTGTCTAATGACCCAAGCCCTGCCAGTGAATAGAGAGGGTGGTTGAGGTAAACAGAGTACTCAAGAACCAGCTGCGACTGGTTCCGCCCCCACTCTACACCCTTGAACAAAGGAATGCACTGTATAAAAATGGGGCTGTGTCCCCACTTAGGTTGTTCTCTTCCAGGATCCTGAGGGGGCTGTTGCTGCTGGGCCAGAGGACCGCCACTTGGGCTGTCTCCCTGCCTGGAGACCCAGTGTGCTGGCTCTGGGCCCAGCTTTGCCCCTTTGCCTGCCTACAAGGACTTTGCTGGGTCTTTTCCTGATTTATAGCGCTAGGAGCGCTTGGCTTTTCCTCCTAGCGCTTGGAAGCGCTTTGTTTCGTCCTAGCGCTGGGAGCGCTGTGGTTTGTGCCCCCTAGCGCTTGAGAGCGCTTTATATAGACCACGAGGCGCTTGGGAGCGCTTTTGTAAGGCAGGTGCCCACCCTGCATTTTGCCTGCTCTAGCGGCTGCCCACGCCGCATATTTGCGTGGTTATCGATCTACGAGGGAGCCCACTCCTCGGATCATCTGGGAAGCCGCCTGCCTGCCTAAATCGGGCCGCCGCGCTGCCCGCGGTGACCCGGAAGTGAAGGGCCGACCGGCCAATCGCAGCGCGGCCCAGGAAAGGCCGACCGGAAGTCCCGCCTCCTCCGACGAGCCGGGGAGAGAGAAGCTGCTGGCCGGGTCCCCGAGGCTCCCGTGTGAAGAGGAGAGCCCCGGGACCAGCGGGAGAGACCCGCCTCCGCTGGAGAGCCCAGCGCGAACCCGGTAGGTGCCTGCAGAGGAGGGGGGAGCGTCGGGACACATTGCCGGTGTCCGCCCCGCCCCCTCTCTGTAGCGCGACCTCGCGCCCACGTGTTTAGAGCCTGAGAGAGGCTCTGGGGGCATTTTCTGTTGAAGCCTTGCGAGGCTCGATTGCCGGCACCGGGGCATTTGTTCTTAGAGCCTGCAGGGCTCTTGGGGGGCATTCTGGATTGAGTCCACGAAGGACTCCGGCGACCTGGGCATATCTGTCACGAGCCCAGAGAGGCTCAGGGGGCCATTATTTCACGAGCCCTGAGAGGCTCAAGGCGCCCCAGTGTTTAGAGCCTGCGAGGCTCTTGGCCAGCATTATTGCTTTGGGTCCCCAGAGCGAGGGACCCCCCAGCCCAGCGAGGCTGTATCTTTCTGTTGCTGGAGCCCTGAGAGGCTCAGCAGCCCCCCTTGCTGGTGAGAAAGCCTAAGAGAGGCTCCCCAGTGCCACAGTGGTGGTTCTTTGAGCCCAGAGAGGCTCCAACTTTGCGCTAACTTTCCCTGCTCCAGTTGCCCAGCACTTTGTGGGCAACTGCCACGTTTAGGCCCTGACATTGGGACACCGGGACAGTCACAGGTGGTGACTGGTGAGTTTGGGGAAGTTGGTATTTGTTCTGCACCTCTGAATGTATTGATTATGCGTCATGTGCCTTACACCTCTGAATGAATGTTATGCATTGCATCATGTGTTTTCCTCTTACACCCCTACAGGTATTGTAATACATAGGTGGTTGTTTTCTCCCTAGTACAGGTGGTGCTAGTGAGGTCCTGGTTACCAGTGATTACTGGTTGTGTGCTATTTTGTACTATATTCTATGTACTAAGTGCTATTTCTGAAAGTGCTACTTCTGATTCCTGACAGTGGTCCAGGTGGCCCTGTCTTGTACATATCCCCTGTAAATTCTGCCCGTGCCTATGGCACATTGTAAAGTGTGTGTTTTATCTAATGTGTTTTGGTGTAATACAAAGGCTATTTTTATATAACCTTGTGTGGAGTTTCCTTTGTGGTGGGCCTTTGGGTGTTGTTGCTGGGGTGCGTGCGCAAATACTTAGCCTACATCGCCTCCAAGTTTAGCCTTGCTGCTCGCGCCACGTTACCTAGAGGGTGAGTAGGGGTTATCTTGGCGTGTAACTCCCTTGCCCTGACTTGGGTGTGGTGGTCTCTGACTGACTTTGGCGAAAGCCCTGGCCAGCCGGGGATCCCACATCCAACATTGGCGGCAAGCGGTGGGATAAGGATTTGTGTTTGCCTTGTACCTTAGTAGCGGCTGGCTGCACCACAAAACTCTGCATTTTAGATGACCACATTTTAAGGGGATTGTTTTTTTGGAAGTTTCATATTTTCTTCTCCTGAAGGTATCATTGTGCAATTGTGTCCAGTGCATTTGTTCCCCTGCCCCGCGCCCAGAGTCTGGTACCTGTGTCACTTGTGGTCAGGTTGAGAAGTCAGGGGTGGTAGAAACTGCCTTACTAGTCCGAGGGGGGGGTTGTGTGTGGATGAATGGTGTGTGGCACTAGGCAAGTGAGTGTGAGTTCTCTGGGGTAGAGAGCTTGCTGAATACCTTGTGAATTGTGTACTCCTGTGTTAGCTCAGACCCCTAGGTTCCCTGTGTGATCTCTTCACTAGAACGTCCGCCAGAATGGTGCCTGCTTTTGATGTCTGTGATCTGTTTAGATACAGTATGGGAGAGTTGGTAAGGTTCTGTGAAGAGAGAGACATAGGGGTGGATGAGTTAGACACTCAGTCCGAACTTAGGAGCAGCCTGATCCTATGGCAAAAGTGTCAGTGGGACCTTGAGCGCAGTGAGGAAAGGGCCCGGGCTTCACACCAGGAGGGTGGTGGGTCTGTGGGGAGCCCTGAAGATTCAGAAGAGGAGGAAGAAAATGATAGCACAGGGACGCCAGCAGAGAGTGAGGACCCCATAGATAGGGAGTCCCTTGCTGGGTCCAGTTTAGGAGGCAGCGCCTCATCCCTTTCCCCCTGTCCCCAGAGGAGCTGGAAGATAGGAGGAGAGAAAGGGAGCACCAGCTGGCTTTAGAGAAGCTCAGGTTGGAGCATGCCCAGGCTATGGCACAGCTGGGCATTAGAAAGCAACAGCTAGAGACCGAGAGGGTCTTAGCGCAGGAAAGGATAGAGGAGGCTGAGAGGGCCGCCACCAGAGGCAAAGTAGCTCTGGAGGGTAGACTATCCCCTGCGCGCAGTGTTGAGTTTCTGGATCCCCCAGGGAGGGTTGAGTCCAGTGGTGGCAGCTATTTAGATTCCAGTGTAGGAAATCCCAGTCCCAGTTCCCCCAGTCTGGTACCTGTTTCCCAAGAGGAGGAGTATAGGTTGAAATTCAGGGGCAGTAGGAAGCTGCCTCACCAGTCGTGGGAGAAGTTTGAGGATGAATGTCATGGAGCACTGTGGGCTTGGGTAGAGGTTCACACTGACTCTGATTTTGAAGTCTTGTTTGATCTTATTGTCAAAGAGCAGGTGCTCAGTGGTTGTTCGCCAGAGTTGCGCCAACACCTGTTGCAAGTTGGATTTACTGATACAGAGTTACTGGCAAGGGAAGCCGACCGCTGGGAAAGGGCCAGAGGTTCTCTAGGGTCATTGGTGAGTGACTCCAAAAGTAGTGGTTCAGGGATCTTCCAGCCCAGCGTGGTGGAAGAGGCTCAGTGTAGCCCAGCTAGGTCCCAGTATAGTGAGAAGGGTGTAGGGGCTGACTGCCTGGCTCAGTGGAGCAGGAGTCAGTGGGTGGCTGAGAGCCCCCAGAGGCCCGAAGCCCTGTCTCAGAACCTGGGTGGTTTCTTGAGGGAACACCAGGTTGGGGACCTAGGCTGTCCTGTTAGTCCACTTGAGGAGGATCTCCTAGTGAGTAGAGGACCTGGAGTGTCTGTAACCAGAGCTCCTGTGGTTCTAGAGTCTGGCAGTACCGCTCCGGTAGGGAGGGTACAGGAGTCCAGAGTGAGGAGTGATTGGGGGAGTTCCCCAGTGGAAGGACCAGTGGGTCAGGGACTACCCAGTTGGGCTAGGTTCCCGTGTAGTGACCATGGTAACAACACTTCTGGTCTGGGGGATCGTCACGCACTGTCAGGTGGACAGAGGGCGGGAGATCTGCGCCAGACAGACAGTCACGCAACAGATGTGACATTTGTTAGCCTCAGGGGGATTGCGTGTGAATCCCCAGAAGTCCTGGAGTGCCAGGCAATTGTTCCACCGAAGGTTCTAGACCAGAGGTTGGGAGGCCAGGTTCAGGATCAGCCTGACCTGAAGGGTAGGACGACTGTAACCAGTGTCCTGACCGGTTCTTCTTCCAGAGGAACTTCTCCAGGTGGGAGAGGGCAGACCTCTGGAAGGGGGTGCAGAGGGTGGGAGAGCCCACCTCTGACCCCGGTGCAACCTGAGTGGATAAGTCCTGGGTTGGAATGGCGTTCTAGGGGTACCCCTCGCAGAGGGAGGAGGAACCCTAGGAGAAGAGGTAGGGGGAGGAGAGCCTTCCCCGAGACTCCTGGTCCGCCTGAGGTTGTAGGCCCTAGGCTGGAGTACCAGTGGCAGTCTAGTCCTGTCTTGCGGACAGGAAGAGTGGAAAATGGCTCCTATGTGCCAGGGGTTACTACCCCCCGCTCTGCGAATTGGCATGGACCAGTGGCACCTGGGTGGCCCAGGGCCTGGTCCTGGCCGCGGACAACTTGGGAGTACCAGTGGGGTAGCCCAGTTGGTCCAGACAGTGTGTTTAGAAGGAATCCCATGGGTTCACCGTGGCATAGAACAGGAGGGTGTCCCTGCAGTTGCGGGCCCGCGTCCGTGTTCTATCGCCCCAAGCAGGGAAGTCCATCACGGTGGTGATTGGTCTCCCCTGCGTTTTGGCTGGAAGGGGGTTATGTTGGACTTTGGCCCTTAGGGCAGGTTCACCCCTAGACTTTTTGCTTGAAATGGTGACCTGGAGATGGTGATTTTTGGATTCTGCGCACTTTCACTGTGTCCCAGTGGAAAGTGCGTGCGCACTCTGAGTGCATGTGCTGAGCTAGGCCTGCCCGCCCATAGGAATGCATGGGGAATGTATGTGTCCCTGGTAGTTCCTGATGCGTGGGGTGTACAGGCTTGAGTCTGGTATGTGTGAACTCGTGAGAGTGAATGCTGCGCAACGGTGTATGCAGCATGTATGTGTCTAGTAGCGAAGCGCCATTTCTAGACATGGCTGTACGTGTGCTGTGAGGGTGCTGGCGTGTGATTGGCTGGAGCTGGCTGGCATGCCAGGCTCCAGGAAGTCTGGATGGGTCTGCCCGGTGGTGAGTGGGAGATTAGCATGAGTGATGTGTGGGAGGAGTGTACCTGTGTCCTGGATGGGCTGGGTTTTCCCCACACAATGCTGGCTCCGCCCCCCTGTGGTGTGTCTAATGACCCAAGCCCTGCCAGTGAATAGAGAGGGTGGTTGAGGTAAACAGAGTACTCAAGAACCAGCTGCGACTGGTTCCGCCCCCACTCTACACCCTTGAACAAAGGAATGCACTGTATAAAAATGGGGCTGTGTCCCCACTTAGGTTGTTCTCTTCCAGGATCCTGAGGGGGCTGTTGCTGCTGGGCCAGAGGACCGCCACTTGGGCTGTCTCCCTGCCTGGAGACCCAGTGTGCTGGCTCTGGGCCCAGCTTTGCCCCTTTGCCTGCCTACAAGGACTTTGCTGGGTCTTTTCCTGATTTATAGCGCTAGGAGCGCTTGGCTTTTCCTCCTAGCGCTTGGAAGCGCTTTGTTTCGTCCTAGCGCTGGGAGCGCTGTGGTTTGTGCCCCCTAGCGCTTGAGAGCGCTTTATATAGACCACGAGGCGCTTGGGAGCGCTTTTGTAAGGCAGGTGCCCACCCTGCATTTTGCCTGCTCTAGCGGCTGCCCACGCCGCATATTTGCGTGGTTATCGATCTACGAGGGAGCCCACTCCTCGGATCATCTGGGAAGCCGCCTGCCTGCCTAAATCGGGCCGCCGCGCTGCCCGCGGTGACCCGGAAGTGAAGGGCCGACCGGCCAATCGCAGCGCGGCCCAGGAAAGGCCGACCGGAAGTCCCGCCTCCTCCGACGAGCCGGGGAGAGAGAAGCTGCTGGCCGGGTCCCCGAGGCTCCCGTGTGAAGAGGAGAGCCCCGGGACCAGCGGGAGAGACCCGCCTCCGCTGGAGAGCCCAGCGCGAACCCGGTAGGTGCCTGCAGAGGAGGGGGGAGCGTCGGGACACATTGCCGGTGTCCGCCCCGCCCCCTCTCTGTAGCGCGACCTCGCGCCCACGTGTTTAGAGCCTGAGAGAGGCTCTGGGGGCATTTTCTGTTGAAGCCTTGCGAGGCTCGATTGCCGGCACCGGGGCATTTGTTCTTAGAGCCTGCAGGGCTCTTGGGGGGCATTCTGGATTGAGTCCACGAAGGACTCCGGCGACCTGGGCATATCTGTCACGAGCCCAGAGAGGCTCAGGGGGCCATTATTTCACGAGCCCTGAGAGGCTCAAGGCGCCCCAGTGTTTAGAGCCTGCGAGGCTCTTGGCCAGCATTATTGCTTTGGGTCCCCAGAGCGAGGGACCCCCCAGCCCAGCGAGGCTGTATCTTTCTGTTGCTGGAGCCCTGAGAGGCTCAGCAGCCCCCCTTGCTGGTGAGAAAGCCTAAGAGAGGCTCCCCAGTGCCACAGTGGTGGTTCTTTGAGCCCAGAGAGGCTCCAACTTTGCGCTAACTTTCCCTGCTCCAGTTGCCCAGCACTTTGTGGGCAACTGCCACGTTTAGGCCCTGACATTGGGACACCGGGACAGTCACAGGTGGTGACTGGTGAGTTTGGGGAAGTTGGTATTTGTTCTGCACCTCTGAATGTATTGATTATGCGTCATGTGCCTTACACCTCTGAATGAATGTTATGCATTGCATCATGTGTTTTCCTCTTACACCCCTACAGGTATTGTAATACATAGGTGGTTGTTTTCTCCCTAGTACAGGTGGTGCTAGTGAGGTCCTGGTTACCAGTGATTACTGGTTGTGTGCTATTTTGTACTATATTCTATGTACTAAGTGCTATTTCTGAAAGTGCTACTTCTGATTCCTGACAGTGGTCCAGGTGGCCCTGTCTTGTACATATCCCCTGTAAATTCTGCCCGTGCCTATGGCACATTGTAAAGTGTGTGTTTTATCTAATGTGTTTTGGTGTAATACAAAGGCTATTTTTATATAACCTTGTGTGGAGTTTCCTTTGTGGTGGGCCTTTGGGTGTTGTTGCTGGGGTGCGTGCGCAAATACTTAGCCTACATCGCCTCCAAGTTTAGCCTTGCTGCTCGCGCCACGTTACCTAGAGGGTGAGTAGGGGTTATCTTGGCGTGTAACTCCCTTGCCCTGACTTGGGTGTGGTGGTCTCTGACTGACTTTGGCGAAAGCCCTGGCCAGCCGGGGATCCCACATCCAACACAGCCGCTGCCGGTCTGGGGGTCGGGTCCATTGATCTATCCTTAGCAGGTTCCAGGAGGCAATTAAAGTAGCCCCCCCCCCCCAAATCTGAGGCAGGCCATCGTCCTGGTGCAGGTAGGTGCCGAGTGTGTGGTAAACCTGCGGGTCATCATAGTTAGGACTGTAGAGTCCAACCAACAGGACTGCTACGTATTCCTTATAACAACGGGTCACCACAAATCTACCGCTTAGGTCAATGCGTACATTTTTTATCGTCACACCTGCCTTATTGTCAGCCCAGATAAGGACCCCCCTAGCACGTGAGGTAAATCCAGATGCAATAAATTGACATGTTGTCGGTTCGCCCCCTTTCTCATTGGCTCAAACTCTGGTTGAACAAGCATACCACCCAAAATAGAGAGATCCTAAGGGATTGTATGGCTCCGGACCATGCCCACTACATTCCTTGGTTAAAATACATCCGGGATGAATATAGGACTCTTGGTAGGGCGGATCTCTATAGTAATCCGAATTCAAAGAAGAAAAGATATTTTTTGGGACAAGGAGACTTTTTTTAGACCGCAGCTGGTGAACAGGGAAGAGCGTGAGTTAATGAAGCCCAGTGTACGTAAATATATTATTCTTAAGACAGACCTACAATTGAACCGCATCTCCTAGGGCTTCCCAAAACGCATGACCGTATTCTATTAACCGTTTAACCGTGTTGGCAATTCCGCCGCGGTGCGGTGGTTTAGTGCAGTAGCCTGGGCCGCGTCGCCCAACGGACGTGCGTAGCACTACGAAGGTAGTGCACTCGCCGGCCATTGGTAGACCCCAGCAGTGAAGGGGTTAACAAGATTACATTTTGATTTATTTCACCTTCTCCTCACCCACCTGCTGGGGAGTAGAAAAGGCGAGACTCTGTTGCCATGTGGTTGCGATGGCAAATCCCTCAGGATCTGACTAATTTTTTAATGTTTTGTAGTTGTTATGAGGTGCTGCTGAAAATGTTATTAATCCCCGTTTTAAAACAAGCAAATTTTACGCAAGTGCGCCCTGCTTTTACCTTTTTAGCCATGCTTTCAGGTTCCACTTTATGTCCTGTTTTTAGTCTTTTAAAGGTTGCAGTTCAGCTTAGATCTAGCTGCGACTAAATTTCATATATGAAGTAGTCCTGAAAGTGTGATCATTCTTGATTTTTATATATTATGTAGATCATTTTTTATGTCTTTTTTTAATGTACTTTATAATGAATTAAAACCATTGATCAGTGATATTCATGGATGGGATCCGTCCGCTACAATGTTACCTTGACTTTCATGTTTTTTATGCAAAAGCTGAATAAAGTACTTTGATTGATTGATTGACCTTGCAATCCACGTTACGTCAATTCATCTATACTGGGGGTCAGGTGCGTCTCCTGGTGTGTCTTCATCTACACTGTAGCATTTGAGATATTCTATCACCTTCCGTATTCTCCTACGGTCATTCAACCCTCTAACATTCCATGTAAGGTGTCTAATCTGCGGCTTTGTGTGTGGATCAATCATTCCTTGTCTTGTATCTTTCCATGATCTCAGTGCTTTGTGTGCTGTGTAGTTACCTCCCCAGTCGGTTCAGAAGCCGGCGTTGGAGTACCGACGGACAGAGCGGTGCTTCACATCATTCCTGAGTCGCTGCCAGGTGGGGTGAGGTCTTCACTTCTTACAAACCTGTGAAAAACACACGATTTGTAAGAGCAAGACATGAAGTGACACCTAGGAACCACAGGTGATCTCTGTATTTGTCTTCACTTCACTGTTTTTTCACTGTTTTTTACTTACTTTAAACTTTGCAGTTTCAATATATTTGTTGTTAGGTCCTGAAGAAAGCAAGGATAACTGTATCCACTATTGCTGAAACATGTCGACCTGGTACCACATCTAGACAGCTATTTTCTAACCTGTCTTGGCAAATTTTTAAACATTGGTAGGGCGAGTATCACCCGAATAAAGTTGTTCATTACTCCCCAATCCAATTTTAATTGCACTTTTTCCCCCTTTTTTGTATTTAATTTCCTTTTTCTTGCACTGCACACTATCAGTTACCATATGACTTGCCACTTACCTTTTTAAGGAAGTATAGGACCGTACTACTTTCTATTCCAGTCAATGGAACCATTGTACCATCTTGGTTTTCTTTGTTCATGAGAATATTATGTCTACATATATGGCCTAAATAAGGAATCCCAGATGATGAAGTGCGGTTCCGAGTGGTGACTGATGGGTACCTTAGACCATCTGTTAGGGTGTCTTTGTTTACCATCTTTTGTCAGTTAGCTGGTTGATATGCTTTTTGGTGATTTGCACAGTTGATTCACTATTCCTTTAGACCCTCTGGAACCCTTTTGTTATTGAGTATAGTTTGGTAATGTTTCCAGAGCTGAGGTCTTTAAATATTCCCTTGGGTCCCCAACCTGATCGGTATGTTGTTGTTGTTACGAGTAGCCACATTGTCAACATACACACTTCTACCTAACAAAACTAAATGGACAATACCATCCCCGTTATAGATCCCACCCACGCTATACATTCCCAAACTTTGCATAGCATCTCTGCGACCCCCCTCCATCCCCCAATGTCCCTCCCGGTAACTTAAAAGTGCTGTAAACTATACAAGGTGGTGCACACATGAGGGTGAATGTTGCTCCATCTCCACTCTTCCCTAATCCCAGCCTCCATTTAGACGCTCTCTCTCAGGGGTCTTAATTATTTGGAATCCAATCATCTCTTGCATGATTCCCAGTCTGGATTTAGACCGGGCTTCAGCACTGAGACTGCGCTGCTTGAGGTGGCTGAGTCCATTAGAGAGTGCCCTGCTTTTCTTGCTATACAACTCTTGGAGGACATTTTCTCAGTGGCCTCTGTTGCGGCTTTTTTAAAAAGTATCTTCTATTTACGTAAGAAAATGATTATATGAAATTTCTGGCATATGTTGATATTGTGCTAATTGATTCTTTTTACATTTTTAGTCAAGATGATGTATTGTTTACTGATGTACTTTTATGGTTATTCGTGAATTATAACCGAATAAAGTCTTTGAACAGTGAACAGTGAACAGAGTGCGTGGATGGGGGCAAGAAGGCTATGTTAGTTCTCCTCGACCTATCCGCGGCTTTCGATACTGTGTCTCATGATATATTACTGGATCGCTTGCGCAATATTGGGATTGGGGGTACCCTCCTGACCTGGGTAAGGTCGTTCCTTGAGGGTAGATCTCAACAAGCCTTCCTTCGGCCTTTTGTATCGGAAGCAAAGCCCCTGCTTTGCGGTGTTCCACAGGGCTCTGCACTTACCCTGTATTCTTTAATATCTACCTTGACCCGCTGGCAAAGTTGGCTGAAGACTGGGGGGTCAGAGTGATCTCTTACGCTGATGAAAGTCAGCTTGTGTTTTCCTTTAGAGAGCATTCTGACGGCAGCTTGGCCAATTTTCGTCACTGCCTTATTAACATCTCCTCCTGGATGACATCTAACAATCTTAAACTTAATACGGATAAGACGGAAGTCTTGTTTTTTAATCAGAAGTCCCCTCTCCCCCCTCCGCTTTGGTGGCAGGCGGAGCTTAATCCCCCTCCTGCCCCAGCTCAAACAGCTCGTAATCTGGGCTTTCAATTTGACAACGTCCTATCATAATAATAAATAATAATCCACATTTGTATAGCGCACAATCACCCGTTAGGGTCTCTAGGCGCTGGGGGCCGTCGGGAAGATTAAGCAAGCTATTGCCCAGAGTCGCATGGTGCTGGGCTAACCTGCCGCCGGCACCGGGGATCGAACCGTGATCCCCAGATTCCAGCGGCAGTGGCCGCGGCGCCACACCTCATGTAAAACCAATATTAATTAAGTGACTTCAGCCTGTTTTGGTAAACTTCGCATGATCAGAAAGATTTTTCCATATCTTCCTCTTGACTCACGTAGGACGGTTGTCCATGCCCTGATTACCTCTTATTTGGATTATTCAAATAGCTTGTATGTTGGGGCTCCAGCATACCAGATCCATCAGCTGCAAATCGTGCAGAATGCGGCTGCTAGGCTAATTGGTAACATCCCCTACCGCCACTCTATTTCCCCATACTTAAGGAAGCTGCATTGGCTGCCAGTGACCCGACGTATTCAATTTAAAGCAATGGTCTTTGCTTTTCGGGCCCTTAATGGCCGAGGCCCTGTTTATCTGCACAATAGGCTGAAACTTGTTCATTCATTTAGAAATCTCAGAGCTAACAATCTCCGTCTGCTTGCCACCCCTCGGTTTCATCGGTCCAGAATGGGAGGCAGGTCCTTTACGGTAGGGACCGCTAAACTCGAACAGTCTCCCACTAGAGCTTAGGCTGGCTTAATCGGAATCACAGTTTTGTAATAAATTGAAAACTTGGCTGTTCTCCTGTCCCTAGTCGCTGCCTTCTGTATTAATAGTTTGCTGTCTAGCTGCTGCCATCTTTACTCTTAGGTCTCTGTCTGCAGGGCCGGGACACCCCCGTTGGGGGTAGCCGTGCGCTTTATAAGCTTCTAAATGAATAAATACATAAAAACTTAATGTGCACAAACAACGTTGCTTGGTTCCACTTGTTACCTAAGCGTTAAGAACATCAAGGGCCAGTTTGGATAATTGAGTCCTCTCCCTTTAGAGGAGTTCTATCCCCGCCTCCTCGTCTCCATTGCACGCAAGTATGGCCATGCTCAGCATCTACATGGTTCCGTACCATCTTACCAATAATCCAATGAGAAGGTCCAATCTTCTCCTCCCCCACCAGGTGAACACTTTCACAGCTGTCTCTCAGCAAAGGACAAAACCATGGAGTGCTTACATTGTTTGCAGTGCGCTTAGCGCAGCCCCACACGCTGATCTCATATCCCCAACTTAGCAGGGGAGTTGGGGGCAGCTCTGTTGTTATCATCACCTCATTGCTCCTCTAGGTCCGGAGCGTCCTCATCTTCATTCAAATTACCTTTTGGGAGGTCCCTTTTGTCTTTAACTTTTCATATTTGCTTAAGGAACTGGAGTGCTGTCTTGGGATCTGTAAAGAAGAGAGTCTTCCCCTCATTTACAATTCTGAGCTTAGCGGGATACATCATGCTATATTCAAGCTTTTTTCTCTCGCAGCTTTCTCTTCACTGTCACAAACTGGCAGCAAGGTCCTGCACTTGCTGCATGAAGTCGGGATAAATGGATTACTTCATGTCCTTGTGGCGCAGAGTCCGAATCTCTCTGGCCTTATGCAGTGCAGCATCCCGGTCCCTATAGTTTCAAAATTTGGCAATTATTGGGTGAGGGGCGGCCTCCAGGACCGGGTTCGGGGCAGCCCCCAGGATCGGCTTCGGGGTGGCCACCAGGACCGGCTTCGGGGCCAAGGCATGGTTAGCCCGCTCCACCACAAAGATCTCTGAAAAAGTGTCTCTGCCTATTATGCTCATCAGTGTGCTTTCCACAAATTGCTGTATATTCGTTATATTGGCTGTTTCCGCAACTCCCACTATACGCGCACACCACATAGGGCCCCACTCGTGGCCGCGCCTATGTGTGCTCCATTTGGCCGGGTTCGGTGTCCTCTCCCGCTCCGAATACACCCCCGCAGTCCACACCTTACATGGGTCCACGGCCCAGGCGCCACCATGATGAGTCCACGCCTTCCGTTGGTTCCGTTTTTATCAGTCCGGCATGAGTATATGTTTTATATTGGTTTGCTGTGATTTAACAGGGTACACGTTCTTTACTGATAACTTTGAGCGGAATTCAAAATTGATAATTGTACATATTGCTATCCGTTTTACCGGCATATTAATTCCGGTGAATATATAACTTACGAAGTTCTAGACACGATAACACATACTTTTTAATGGTCTGCATACCCCTTCACGTGCCACCAAAAGCATTCTGTTGCTTTGCTGAGCTTGTTTCCATCCTCCTCGGCACACATCCCCTCCTCTTCTGAGGTGACTGGTGACCCGACTTGCCGCAGATCGCAGAAGGTGAGCCGGCTTCTTTCTCTGCTGGAGGAGGAGGCAGCACGCCGCCACAGACCTCTGCCCATAGTGCCCCAGCTCACCTCACTGCTGCTGCCTGGAGAGCCAGAGCTCGGACTGACATACTGTCGTTGCAGAGCCAGCTCTATCCTTAGCCATCCCAGGGGCACCTTCCTGACGCCTGTTGACAGCCACCAAGGACCCATTCCTCTGACCACCCTGCTGCAGCACCAGTCTGGGGCCTGGAAAGTTATTTCAAAATAGATTTATATATGTGCGTGTTTATTTTCTGGCAGAGATCTCTGACTGATCACGACCCGCAAGGCTTTTCCTCTGCCTTCCCTTCAGATTCATGGTGGTGCAGGCTGTCTGCTACAGGGTGCGAGAACGGCGCATGCCTTTCTGGAGGATAGGATCCGTACACCCTGACGTAGCTGGTGCATCCTTATTATACACGCATTAAAAATGCAATAGGTCTCGCCTTTGATTAAGTTAAAGCCCTTTGCTTTGCTAATGAAACTGTATTTGAAAGCAAATGGCTTTAACTTAATGAAAGGCGAGACCTATAATTTACTGTGGCGCCAAGGTACCGCCCTGTTGCAACTCTAGTGTCTTTACACAGCGTGCAGTGGACGTAATCCGCACAAACTGAGGGGCAGATTTACAAGAAAGTGACGCATCTATAGAGATGCGTCACTTACCTTGCGCCACAGTAGAAAATGCTTGTGCCACCATGGATGTGCCGTATTTACAATATGGCACACCATGGCACAAGGATTGACAGATGCGTCAGAAATTCTGACGCATCTGTTGGCGTAAAAGTCGAGCATTGCTGGAGTCATGTCGCAAGCACGACACAACTTCAGCAATGTGTGTTGAGGCCGATTCCCACACACTGCGTCACTAGGGTTTTGACCTAAAAGTGGCATCCTAAAAGTGGCGCAGTGAAATCTTGTAGATTTTACTGCGTCGCTTCTATGAGGCTTTCCTGCGTGGGAACTCCCACCCTGCATACATTATACCTAACGCAGGTATAATGTGATCCGGGTTTTAAAACGTTACTCATCTCCTTAGATGCGTCACATTGTAAATAGGTCGCATTGTTTACACCGTTGTTTTCTCGTGTCTTTCATTTCCTCCCTCTGTTTCTGAACGGCCTGCTCACCCTCTCTCCACAGCCTGCTTACCCTCTCTCCTCAGCCTGCTCATCCTCTCTCCTCGGCCTGCTACCCTTTCTCCACAGCCTGCTCACCCTCTCCTCCTCGGCCTGCTCACCCTCTCTCCATGGCGGCCTGCTCACCCTCTCTCCATGGCCTGCTCACCCTCTCTCCTCGGCCTGCCCACCCTCTCTCCATGGCCTGCTCACCCTCTCTCCTCGGCCTGCTCGCCCTCTCTCCTCGGCCTGCTCACCCTCTCTCTATGGCGGCCTGCTCACCCTCTCTCCACGGCCTGCTCACCCTCTCTCCATGGCATGCCCACCCTCTCTCCTCGGCAGCCTGCTCACCCTCTCTTCATGGCCTGCTCACCCTCTCTCCATGGCCTGCTCACCCTCTCTCCGCAGCCTGCTCACCCTCTCTCCACGGCCTGCTCACCCTCTCTCCACAGCCTGCTCACCCTCTCTCCTCGTCCTGCTCACCCTCTCTCCATGGCCTGCTCACCCTCTCTCTACGGCCTGCTCACCCTCTCTCAATGGTGGCCTGCCCACCCTCTCTCCTCGGCGGCCTGCTCACCCTCTCTCCACGGCCTGCTCACCCTCTCTCCACGGCCTGCTCATCCTCTCTCCACGGCCTGCTCACCCTCTGTCCATGGCCTGCTCACCCTCTCTCCGCAGCCTGCTCACCCTCTCACCACGGCCTGCTCACCCTCTCTCCACAGCCTGCTCACCCTCTCTCCTCGGCCTGCTCACCCTCTCTCCATGGGTGCCTGCTCACCCTCTCTCCATGGCCTGCTCACCCTCTCTCCTCGGCCTGTTCACCCTCTCTCCTCGGCCTGCCCACCCTCTCTCCATGGCCTGCTCACCCTCTCTCCTCGGCCTGCTCACCCTCTCTCCATGGCGGCCTGCCCACCCTCCCTCCTTGACGGCCTGCTCACCGTCTCTCCACAGCCTGCCCACCCTCTCTCCTCGGCGGCCTGCTCACTCTCTCTCCACGGCCTGCTCACCCTCTCTCCATGGCGGCCTGCCCACCCTCTCTCCTCGGCGGCCTGCTCACCCTCGCTCCTCGGCCTGCTCACCCTCGCTCCTCGTCCTGCTCACCCTCTCTCCTAGGTCTGCTCACCCTCTCTCCTCGTCCTGCTCACCCTCTCTCCTCGTCCTGCTCATCCTCTCTCCTCGTCCTGCTCATCCTCTCTCCACATCCTGCCCACCCTCTCGCCACCACCTGCTCACCCTCTCTCCTCGTCCTGCTCACCCTCACACCTCGGCCTCCACACACTCTCTCCTTGTCCTGCTCACCCTCTCTCCTCGGCCTGCTCACCCTCTCTCCTCGGCCTGCTCACCCTCTCTCCTCGTCCTGCTTACCCTCTCTCCTCGTCCTGCTCACCCTCTCTCCTCGTCCTGCTCACCCTCTCTCCTCAGCCTGCCCACCCTCTCTCCTCGGCCTGCTCACCCTCTCTCCACGGCCTGCCCACCCTCTCTCCTAGGCGGCCTGCTCACCCTCTCCCCACGGCCTGCCCACCCTCTCTCCTCGGCGGCCTGCTCACCCTCTCTCCACTGCCTAATCACCCTCTCTCCACGGCCTGCCCACCCTCTCTCCACGGCTTGCTCACCCTCTCTCCACGGCATGCCCACCCTCTCTCCTCGGTGGCCTGCTCACCCTCTCTCCATGGCTTGCTCACCCTCTCTCCACGGCCTGTTCACCCTCTCTCCACAGCCTGCTCATCCTCTCTCCTCGGCTTGTTCACACTCTCTCCTCGGCCTGCTCACCCTCTCTCTCCTCGTCCTGCTCACCCTCTCTCCTTGTCCTGCTCACCCTCTCTCCACGGCCTGCTCACCTTCTCTCCACGGCCTGTTCACCCTCTCTCCACAGCCTGCTCACCCTCTCTCCTCGGCCTGCCCACCCTCTCGCCACCGCCTGCTCACCCTCTCTCCTCAGCCTGCTCACCCTCTCTCCACGGCCTGCCCTCCCTCTCTCCACGGCCTGCTCACCCTCTCTTCTCGGCCTGCTCACCCTCTCTCCTTGTCCTGCTCACCCTCTCTCCACGCCCTACCCTCTCTCCTCGGCCTGCTCACCCTCTCTCCTCGGCCTGCTCACCCTCTCTCCTCGGCCTGCTCACCCTCTCTCCTCGGCCTGCTTACCCTCTCTCCTCGTCCTGCTCATCCCCTCTCTCAACGGCCTGCTCTTCCTCTCTCCACGGCCTACCCTCTCTCCTCGGCCTGCTCACCCTCTCTCCTCGGCCTGCTCACCCTCGCTCCTCGGCCGCTCACCCTCTCTCCTCGGCCTGCTTACCCTCTCTCCTCGTCCTGCTCACCCCCTCTCTCAACGGCCTGCTCACCCTCTCTCCACGGCCTACCCTCTCTCCTCGGCCTGTCGTGTATTTCTATAGGTTCTGAATCGATCCCCCTATTCCTGACCCTATTCTGGTTAAACTAACTAGCTAGTTAACTGACAGTCAGCCCATGAGGCAAGAAAACCCCCATGATGCAGATACCGTTATCTGACGCAGTCACACTACGGCACAGGAACGTGTTATCTGATTAGGTCATAACGCTTGAGATCTAATTAGACAAGCGACATTCCTCCAGCCCCTGATAAGGCATACGACGTTCTCATAACAAATCAAACCTATGACAACCTGGATAATCCGTGCGGCCATTGTTTTGATTTCACAGAGAACTTTTGCAAAAGAATGTGCTAACGAGCAAGTCGTATGACATCTTTATTGACGTACCTATGTCCATCCTTACGTCAATCTCGACACCTTTAAGGTATAAATATTGCCGACCTTGCCCTATGCAAACACACGCGTGGTGACAAGACGGAGCAGCCACACTTGCCGAAGCCGAGAGCAGAAGCAGACCCCGCTGGCGCAGCCCCGCCTTCCTGATGCGCTGAGAGACGCGCTGCTATCTCAAGCCGAGAGACCCAGCACCGGCGTTTCTGGGCAGCCCTCGCAGGCAGCCTGGAATATCGAGAGCAGAGAAAGAGATACTATTCCTCATCCATCCTAAATTCCAGGTACAGAACTGAATAACCCCTCACAGAGAATTCTTTAGTTATTCACTTGGCAAAAACCAACTTAACTTAAACTGTAACTTTCTATTCCCGCCCACGCATTAGACTTAGGTCAGGTACACGGGGTAGGCGTATTTAGAAACACCAGTTGAGTACGTTTAGTCAAATGTATATGTGTATGTAAATATATTTTAATCATTTTAAACATCATATGGCTCAGAAACCATATCAATGTTTTTACAGTATTATTTTATACTATTGCTTTTAATGTATGCACTTTACTTAACTATAAGTATTGCAATAATATCGATCCATTTCTCTTGTACGAGAAAAGAGACTGATCAATAAATAACACCTTTTTATTGAACACGCCCGTCTCTTCCTTTTCTCTACATTCTGATGAGACTAAGAATGCACGTACTGACTGAGTAGAAATAATTGCCTTGTGCTCACACGACTCTTGAGATTGACTCTTGATTAGGGGAGAGCAAAGTTGTCATGTTCTATGGTTGTCAGAAACTAAATCCCTTCTTGTCTAATCAGGAGAGGTAAGTCTTTCCTGAACATTCGAGAAAGTTTCTAGCGAACTCTGAGCTTAGCTGGCAAACCCAAAAATTAAGTCTAGTATCGACAGTAGTAGACCTAGTTAACGTCTGGTCTAGGCCTTTACTGCCGTAGGTACTATTCCAATGCGCAGAGCCTATTGGGAAGATAGGAACTACACTACATGGCGCCCAACGCGTTTGGAAAGGGCGATAAAACTAACGTAAGACATTTAGAGTAACTCAGTCGTGCTTTCTCACTCAGACCCCTTTTCCCAAATACTCCAAAGACGTCTGGAGTGGGTGAAAGGTTATATCCTCCAAAACCTCGCAGGAGGGAACTCCTATGTATGGTTCTTGGTCAAGTCAACGTTGAAGGATAAACAGTTCCAAAATATTGTGCATCTAATCTTTGTTCCACAAAGAAACCTGATCTGCAAATAGACATAATACCATCCTGTCTGTAAAATGGGAGACAGTGATGAAGAAAGAGAGGCAGTTAGATTAGCTACTGAACTCACAGATGCTGATGCTACCATGCAAGCAGCAGACCCGAATATAACACTCATTCCGGTCATTAAAAGGAGATCTATAACCTTAAAACTTATAGAAAATGGACTGACACCTAGAGGTGGCACAGTCATATTCGTAATTGAGGCACACGAATATCGGCAGACAGAGGTATACTATACATGGATACATTTTCCAGCAGCAAATGCTGTAACAAAGTACTTCCACTATTACAAAATAGAGGTTCCACCCGACATTTACACTCCTTTCGAGGAGGTGGAAGTACCACTCAAATTCCAAGAGCATTTGCTCTTATTTGATGGCGCCCTAATACATAACAATCACATTACAAGGCTCGGTCCTTTAGGAAGACCAGGAGCAACGTGGCCGGTCTTAGCCGGATACACACCACATCCAGACATCGAAAGAATGCCTGCAGCAGAGCTGTTAATACAGCTAAAACAACTACTAAAAATTCATAGACAATTAGTTCAGTATGTAATGCGGACTTCAACAATTCAGCCAGCGATTAAACTTCCACAGCTGACCCCTCACCAGGGGAACACAAATAAAATTACACCACAGAACATCCAATCCTGCCTAGGTAAAGTTCCAGCTAAACGGGAACAAATACCATTCTGGTTGGCACAGAAAATCACCCAAATAGAGGCGGTGTTTCCTGACACCACCCCGCTAGAAAAACACAGGATTCTGACTATATGTCTCCCAATGGGAATCGCACCACACATTGAGGACTGTGACACTTGGGGTACAGTCTTTGCTTCCATCTATACAAAAACGCACGGTGTCCCATCCATTTCGGTGATACCAGATGTGCTAAAACAAATTCAAGATGAATACGGTCCAGAACCTGCTTTAACTCTTGGTATGAAATTACTGAAAGACTTCAAGCAGGTCTCAGCTATATTACTAGCCAACATAAAAGGTGAAGCAGCAAACGTGGCGATCCGCCAGAGGTTAAAAGAGACAGATATAGCAGACCAACCAGCTGAAATTGCCAGGATCATAGAAAAATCCTATGAAGAACTAGGCAGAGATAGTCTAGGTGGAATACCAGTAAAACCGCAACTGACTACAAGTCCAGAAAAAATATTTTTTAATAATAATAATTCACCAAAAAAGAACTGGGATGGAAACAAACAATCCAATCCTAAAGAAAAGAAATTCCAGTCCCTAAGGAGGTCTCCTAGGCGAAGAGAGAAATCTCCAAACCAAAGACAGAGGTCACCGCAGAGTGACCCCTCGGGGAATAGATATAACCTTAGAAATAGGGATAAAATTAAAAAACCTGATAGATATCAAGACATTGATACACGTCCCTCTCAATCTTTTCAGAATTCCTCGCAGAAATCGGAAAGAAGAGGACGATCAGAAGAGCATGCCAAGTCCAAAGACAAGGAACCTGCTCAGCTAAAAAAGAAATTACAATTTCCAAAAAAGAAGGTAGCCAGTATCAAGGTAGTTAAAAATGCCGAGAATACTGAGGACACAACTGAAAAACGGAGAGTGGGCTCAGACAATGCTAGACAGCGCAGCAGAGGTGAGCATAGCTCGCAAAGTCCTTATGAATCATCTGGAGACAGTGGACACGAATGAATACCTTTAAGTGGAAACTGCAGACACCAGAGTTAGCAAGCCCCACAAGATATACGAGATAACATTACGTATAGAGGGAGATAAGACTAGGAAAATTAGGGGACTATTTTGGGATAACCTCTCCAAAGGCTAAGACATCCTTCTAGCTGAAAAAGACTGGCCACCAGAGTTTGTCAGGGAGTGCCCTCATGGCGAAGAAGTAATTATGCCTGCCTTCTCGAATCAAATTCCGATTCATAAAAAATATACACTTGCTAGAAAGTGGGCAGTGGCCTTAGCACCTGCTTTATATAAAAATCATGTAGGATGGGATGAGGATTCTCCTCCTCACAAAATCCAAGTAAAATCACAACCTACTGCACAAAGGCAGTACCCAATTAAGCAAGAAGCTAAAAAACAAGTAAATGAAATACTAGATCAGCTAGAATACCAGGGGGTGATTGAAACTTGCACCTCACAAATGAACAATCCTTTGTTTCCGGTCGCCAAACCAGACAACTCATATCGTCTAGTTTTGGATTACCGACACCTTAACACATGTTGCAAAACTTTTGCAGTGCAAAACTCACACATTGCTGCACTAATGAATAACATAGTGCGCAAAAAATACAAAACAACCTTGGACATCTCCAATGGATTCTTTTGTCAAAACATAGCACCAGAGAGCAGATATTTAACTGCATTCTCAGTAAATGGCACTCAAAAACAATTCTGTCGGTTAGCCCAGGGGTACAAGAACAGCCCGGGGGTATTCTCAGCGAGAGTAACAGAATTACTACAACTATATGATGATGAAGCATTATCTTATGTCGATGACATTTACTTAACAGATGATGACTTGGAGACTCACTTGAAAAGAGTGAACACCATAATACTTGGTTTCGCTGCAGAGGGTTACAAATTTAACTTTAAAAAGTCCAGAATTGCCCATCTGACAGTCCTATTCTTAGGATATGAGTTATCAAGTGAAGGTAAAAGCCTGGCAGACAATTTCCTAGAGAAATGTGCCGTAATCCAAGCTCCTAAAACACTAAAAAACCTACAGTCAATTCTAGGCTTCCTAAATTTCGGAAGAACATACATTGCAAATTACGCAGAAAGGGTCAAACCCCTTTATGATCTAATTAAACCAGACTTTAAAAGATCCAATTGGACTCAAACACACACAGAAATTTTGAGATCCTTACAAACAGACATGCTAATTAAAACAAAATTAGAAACACGTGATAACACACGCAATCTTGTGATTCGAGTCATCCCAGGGAGATGCGGATTCACATACCTGACTTCTAATGAAGGAGAAAAGGTACCAATTGCATTCAAATCACACTTGTACACTAAGGCTGAAATGAAATTTAGCCCAATGGAAAAAATTCTTACAGCAACACAGACAGCTATAGCAAAAGAACGAGCCCTGGCACAAGGTAAACGAATAGTAATCGTGACACCAATACCAGCCTTAGAGGCGGTAACAAAGGCAAGCATTCCAAATGCTAAAGCACTCCATCCGAGATGGATACAATGGGCTAACTCTCTTGCTGCAACAGACGTGGTGTACGAATTTGATCCTTACTTAAAAACACAAGAATTTCTCCAATATGAATTTGAATGTCCTCCGCCAACCGAAATTCTGCCTCTAGAACACTACGGCTGTATAATATATACAGACGGATCAGCACAACCCGCAGTAGGGGGTAAACAAGCTTACAGTGCTGCGTGCGCGATTGTTAAAGGTCGTTGGCACGAAGGGAAATTTAAACCAACCCTCACTAAAACACAATCTCTAGGAGATTGCACAGCTCAGCGAGCTGAACTACTAGCATTCAAGATGGCGCTTGAAAATACCGATCAAGAATTCCCCACACTTATAGTGTGCGATTCGTATTATTGCGTTCAGTCTTATAATGAATACTTGCAGATCTGGCTTCAAAACGGTTTCAAGGATGCAAAGGGTGGCACAATCAAGCATAAGATGCTCTGGGAACAAGTAGCTCTTTTACAAAAAGAACTACCAAAGACTCACGTGATACATACACTGAGTCATCAACGTGATGGCGTTCACGTTGCAGGGAATTCATTGGCTGATGAGGCCGCGAAAGCAGCTGTGCAAACGGCTTCCGTAGCTGCCGTCACCCGGTCAAAAACAAAAATAGACAGCGAAATTTTACAAGCTGTCAGCGCTTCAGAAAAGGATTCGATAGAACCACTCCCTAAAGGCTTTCCAGTAAAATACTCATACATAACTGATGCAAACAATGTTCCTTTTGCTCGAATCCCTGGAGTGGGGGATAGGGCAATTCCAAACATGGAACATAGGTTAGGACTAATAATAGCGGCACACGAAGGGCTTGCTTCTATTCATGCTGGCGTCTCAGCCACAGTATCGTTATTAAAACAGAGATACTGTTGGCCACAAATGAGAAGACAAACAAGGAACTATGTTCTAGCATGTGAAATATGTCAAAAAATGAAAGTATCAACGGTGAGACGTCCAGCACAGACGCCCCTTCTAATCTCGGATAAACCATTAGCCTGTGTTTATCTAGACCACTGCGGTCCCTTACAAAGGGATGGTAACTATAAATATATCTTGGTCGCAGTGGATTCATGCACGAGATTCATATGGATGTGGCCCCAGCGAACGGCTGACGCCAGAACTGTTATAAAAGATTTGCGAGTCTTTATCGGCACATACGCAATTGGCATGCTGCATTCGGACAATGGTCCTGCTTTTAGCTCTCGGGCTTATAAGGAGGCCATGGTCAGCATGGCGTGCAATTGCGGTACTCTTGTCCATTTCACCCTGAGGGGAACGGAATTGTTGAAAGAAAAAACCGTGACATAAAGCAATCTATAACGGCAAAGGTATTAGGTTCGGGAGCTGGGTGGGTCAAACATCTAATAAGTGTCCAACGTAGTCTAAATAACTTGCCAAGAAATTCTCTGAAGGGATTCAGTCCGTACGAATTATTATTCGGAACTAGGATGTTGATCTCTGACCTTGATAGTCAGACTTCAGTGGTAATAGAAAAAACCTTTGATGTCAAAGACCGTTTGGCTATTTTGCAGGACTTAAACAAAACAAGAAAAGACCTGAGCAACATACAGTTGAAACAACAGCCAACGACCACTGAAGAATCACCACCTGTCCCAGCAAGACCTGTCTGGATTCCAAAAGTCGGGGATCTAGTCAGGGAGAAGATCGCGGTAAAGAAGGAATTTGGGCCTTCTTACAGAAAAGCAGTTCCTGTCTTGTCTGTCAACGGGACAAGATCAGTTGTACTACCGCCACTTGCTGGAAAAAAGGAGAACCGAGTTGTATCCATCGACCTGGTAAAACCACAACATGTGGCCGATAACAAACAGTAGGCCAAGTGGACTCCCAATAAGTAGCAGAACACCAAGGTTTGCTACCAGTACAGAGGTCCTAACAAAGAGGCTCATCACATTCGAAACGCCTACAGAAGAACAACAAGGACTATGCAACAATGCAATAGAACTCAGACCTCTGAAAACCCAAATAAAGACATTTAGCAGAGACACACCAATCTATACTGAAGTACCAAGTGAAAATGCAAGAAACAAAAATCCTGAACCAATTGGAACAATTGACAGAACTGCATCTGGTTACTTCATCAACTTCGATGATTCCTCTGACGGCTTCAGTGAATCAAAGACACAGCCATCATCAAAATCCTTTAAAGACAAAGCGAAGGAACTTTTGAAACAACTGAAAGAAACATATCTGATTTCTCCATGGATTGAATTTTGGGTGGGTTTTGGTGCATTTATCCTCATACTTTGGCTCATCATGGTATTTACTTTGGGACGCTTCATTGAGGGAAAATATGCTAAAATGGACACAGCAAGTCAGAACATCAACTTGGTCCTCAAACCACACACATCTTCACACGTCGAGAAAAGAGAACTTTCTCCAGAACTTTCTTCAGCCAACTTCACAGCCAATCCGATACCTGGTGGGGTAGCCTGGGACAACACTGACTATGAAATTTATGGTCCAGTCGAGATCCTGAAATATCCACACCAAATCAAGATCTCTTTGAGTGACTTTGCAAAACCAAACTCATTTGCTGATGATTGGGACTTCGAAAGTATTAACAACATGATGTCTGACTTAGTAATGTCTGCTAAATTTACAAAACATGATTATTTGCAAGGTTCTACAAATTATGATAGTATGTATTGCTATAACCATTATGGTAACCATTTCTTGCATAAATCTGCACAACCTAGAAATGTTTTAAATTATAATCAATGGGAACATTGTGCTACACCCCCAAAAGGGAGCTCTAGAACTGTTTATGACAAATATTCATATTTTTCAGGTTTTAACACAAATAATGCTGAAACATTTTATTTTAAATTGTCAAACAAGACAGGGATGAAAACCATGATAACCAACACAAAATTGATATATTCAGATTCATTCTTTGAAAAAATGAATACTTTTGGATTTGATTATTGGGACAAAAATGTTGATTTGAAAAGTGTTTGGGGTACAAAAAAATGGCACGTACAGGGTTTAGAAGCTTTGTTTAGAGCCTGCATGATCCCAGAACAAATGATATTTTTAAATGACACTGTTCAACAAACCACCTGTCTTGGCTTAGCCAAAATCAAAGATTTAAATAACCCGTCTATTCCAAAGCCAACAATGTTTAGCAATAGCTCTGATACAGATGAAGAAATAGACGTAAACCATATACTTAACCAAAACAGAACACATCCTGATTGGAAACAATGGTTGATCTGGCCCACAGATACAAATAACTGTCAAGATAGATTCCTGAATAAAACACAGGGTTTCAAAATGACCAGGCCAGACCCAAGATATCCCCAAAGACATCACCCAGGGATAATAACAACCTACAGTGTGGGCAAATTATGCCTTCAATGGCTACAGACTTCCACACTGCCTGAAATTAAGCAACACCTAACTTTACTTACTGATGGGGCTGACTTGCGTGATTTCATACTGGGACCACGCAAACAGCGTCAAAAGCGTTTCATAGCAGCCTCTGTATATGCAGCATACAATGAGGCCTGGAAGGTAACTCAAATTGAGACAGCAGAAAGAATACGGGAAATTGACCGTATCAATTTGGAAAAATCACTATCTGTAGTGGACAATGGGTTAATGACTCTGTCCTCCAGAATTTTTTCATTGGACAGCATTGTGTCTTCAGCAATCGATATATTATCGCAAGACTTACTGTTATTACAACATGGTCAGTCACAATTGCGTTCTATTGTACAGCTTGGCTGGACGTTACAAAATCTGCGTTCAGGCTATGTGCCTTGGCGTTTAATCAACACAACGTCACTATTCCAAATCTTTAACCTTACTGATAGACAAATCGGTATGGCGCAAAAGGGTGCTGATTATACAATCTTGAGCATTGAAAAACTAGAAAGATTACCGTTGACAATGTCAGAACGACCTGTCAGTGAATGGATAATCCACGGAATCATAAATATTCCAATCTCAACCTTCAGGTTTCAATACTGCCAAAAATATATACAGGCTGGCATGTACGAGAAATTGGGAAAAGGGTACCTTAAAACAACTTGGAACCTGCCCTATTCACATGCATGTGTCAATAATAAAGGACAGAAAGTGTTTCTTAGTGGCAACAATTGTGCTATGTCACTAAGCGGCACGCTTCTGTGTAACGGTATTAGTTTACATGGAGCCTGTGAAGGGAATTCATACAACCTTTCATGTCACCAGCAAGGCGCACCTGCAACTGAAATAGAACCATTCTTTCAAAGACTCTATAATGGGAGTTACATTCTTATTGTAGACCGCAGATGTTGCAGTCTTATGCCCGGGACTCCTTATCTAGTAACTACAACAGCGAAGGTCAAGTGCTGTGGACGTTCTTTGTTCCCCAGCTCCTTTCCAGACAGGGAGGCAAGGGCATGGCCCAGTTTGAAAATTACTTCTATTCGAATAGACACTTTAAGCAGAATGAAAACAGTGCTTCTTCAGACGCCTACAAGGCTCACGTCATCTAAAGAAACGTATGATCTACAAGTCGCAAGGATGACTGCAGAGATACATACATTATTATCAACTAATTCCCCCGTACATTTCGCGGAAATCCTGAGCGAAATCTTAAATATTTCTGATACCACTGGGGTCTCAAAGGTATTTAAGACAGTATTTTCGATGGCATTAACACCATTCAAAGCCATACTGGGTATTTTTCCAGATTTCGTCCATTCGATTTTTGGCGGACTTCCCCTGATCCTGGGACTAATTGCAGGAATCCTATTCCTAGTCCTTATTTTTCGTTATGGCAACCCATGTCACAGATCAAACTCTCGCGACAATGGAAGATACGATCCTAGCCATTGGATACCGGGACCGGATATCAAAAATCCTGGGACTCTCCCGGCTTAGAGACCTGAACATGACTTGGTTTCTATCATATCGACCAATGTGGCAAAGGTGTGTTTTACCTGTACTAAGGTGTCTGCTATGCGGAGAAGAATGCGTGTTAGACACCTGTCTGACGCTACAATCGGATGCGCCGGTGGATGCAGATACACTGTTGGTTCCTACCAAGGTTCACGCTTTGTGCTGCCCTCAAAGGCTGCCAATCCTGATGACGGCATTCGTGGAATCTTCACCACTACGATTGAAGAGTAGTGAAGTTCAAGATGAAAGCAGCATCGAACAGGTACGACCTTCTGTCAGCAATGCGAATCAGAATGTCAATGGAGACAATCATGCGCACGAATGCATGGTTACCCCTATTTCCGACTTAGTGGAACTTTCCCATGAAGCTGTTGACAGTTTTTTCGAAAGCCTGAATGATATGATGTTCTCTCCAGAACAGAAATAGAGACTTTTGAGTAAACTCGCACACGGCGTTCCCTGAATTCGGCCTTCAACTTTAAAAATAAGTCACATGAACAATTTCACTCCAGCTCACGGACAGCAGTTTTTTCAGCAAACCCCTAAAATATTTTTCTATATATTTTTTTTCCGGGACTCTGATCTTCTGCTTAAAGTAAGAAACTATTCCTAGAGAACTAAATTTTCTATTTTTAGATACTTTATAGACTTTAGCTGCCCGCTGGTATGTTCACAAATATTTTATTATGTGATGAAATGGTCTCGACCTTCCTTTCTGTATAGCCATATTAAGAGCCATTTCATGTGTATTTCTCATATACCAATAAGCAATAATGCATAAAAATGCGTGTTTACTTTTGCATTTAATTCATAGCTTAAGTGCATACAATATATATGACTGCAATTTTTCAGTATATTTGAAAATTTCAAAATGCATTTATGTATTTTGGGGTGGTAAGGTATACACTATACTCTATAGTATGTTGTACTATGTTATACTATGCATAGATTAGTAAATATGACCATAGTTAGCGTGGAGTGGGTGTCGTGTATTTCTATAGGTTCTGAATCGATCCCCCTATTCCTGACCCTATTCTGGTTAAACTAACTAGCTAGTTAACTGACAGTCAGCCCATGAGGCAAGAAAACCCCCATGATGCAGATACCGTTATCTGACGCAGTCACACTACGGCACAGGAACGTGTTATCTGATTAGGTCATAACGCTTGAGATCTAATTAGACAAGCGACATTCCTCCAGCCCCTGATAAGGCATACGACGTTCTCATAACAAATCAAACCTATGACAACCTGGATAATCCGTGCGGCCATTGTTTTGATTTCACAGAGAACTTTTGCAAAAGAATGTGCTAACGAGCAAGTCGTATGACATCTTTATTGACGTACCTATGTCCATCCTTACGTCAATCTCGACACCTTTAAGGTATAAATATTGCCGACCTTGCCCTATGCAAACACACGCGTGGTGACAAGACGGAGCAGCCACACTTGCCGAAGCCGAGAGCAGAAGCAGACCCCGCTGGCGCAGCCCCGCCTTCCTGATGCGCTGAGAGACGCGCTGCTATCTCAAGCCGAGAGACCCAGCACCGGCGTTTCTGGGCAGCCCTCGCAGGCAGCCTGGAATATCGAGAGCAGAGAAAGAGATACTATTCCTCATCCATCCTAAATTCCAGGTACAGAACTGAATAACCCCTCACAGAGAATTCTTTAGTTATTCACTTGGCAAAAACCAACTTAACTTAAACTGTAACTTTCTATTCCCGCCCACGCATTAGACTTAGGTCAGGTACACGGGGTAGGCGTATTTAGAAACACCAGTTGAGTACGTTTAGTCAAATGTATATGTGTATGTAAATATATTTTAATCATTTTAAACATCATATGGCTCAGAAACCATATCAATGTTTTTACAGTATTATTTTATACTATTGCTTTTAATGTATGCACTTTACTTAACTATAAGTATTGCAATAATATCGATCCATTTCTCTTGTACGAGAAAAGAGACTGATCAATAAATAACACCTTTTTATTGAACACGCCCGTCTCTTCCTTTTCTCTACATTCTGATGAGACTAAGAATGCACGTACTGACTGAGTAAAATAATTGCCTTGTGCTCACACGACTCTTGAGATTGACTCTTGATTAGGGGAGAGCAAAGTTGTCATGTTCTATGGTTGTCAGAAACTAAATCCCTTCTTGTCTAATCAGGAGAGGTAAGTCTTTCCTGAACATTCGAGAAAGTTTCTAGCGAACTCTGAGCTTAGCTGGCAAACCCAAAAATTAAGTCTAGTATCGACAGTAGTAGACCTAGTTAACGTCTGGTCTAGGCCTTTACTACCGTAGGTACTATTCCAATGCGCAGAGCCTATTGGGAAGATAGGAACTACACTACAGGCCTGCTCACCCTCTCTCCTCGGCCTGCTCACCCTCGCTCCTCGGCCTGCTCACCCTCACTCCTCGGCCTGCTCACCCACTCTCTTCGGCCTGCTTACCCTCTCTCCTCGTCCTGCTCACCCCCTCTCTCCTCGTCCTGCTCACCCCCTCTCTCAACGGCCTGCTCACCCTCGCTCCTCGGCCTGCTCACCCTCTCTCCTTGTCCTGCTCACCCTCTATCCACGGCCTACCTTCTCTCCTCGTCCTGCTCACCCTCTATCCTCGGCCTGCTCACGCTCTCTCCTCGGCCTGCTCACCCTCTCTCCTTGATGGCCTGCTCACCCTCGCTCCTCGGCCTGCTCACCCTCTCTCCACGGCCTGCCCACCCTCTCTCCTCGGCGGCCTGCTCACCCTCTCTCCACTGCCTGCTCACCCTCTCTCCACGGCCTGCCCACCCTCTCTCCACGGCTTGCTCACCCTCTCTCCACGGCATGCCCACCCTCTTTCCTCGGTGGCCTGCTCACCCTCTCTCCATGGCTTGCTCACCCTCTCTCCACGGCCTGTTCACCCTCTCTCCACAGCCTGCTCACCCTCTCTCCTCGGCTTGCTCACACTCTCTCCTCGGCCTGCTCACACTCTCTCTCCTTGTCCAGCTCACCCTCTCTCCTCGGCTTGCTCACACTCTCTCCTCGGCCTGCTCACCCTCTCTCTCCTCGTCCTGCTCACCCTCTCTCCTTGTCCTGATCACCCTCTCTCCACGGCCTGCTCACCCTCTCTCCACGGCCTGTTCACTCTCTCTCCACAGCTTGCTCACCCTCTCTCCTCGGCCTGCCCACCCTCTCGCCACCGCCTGCTCACCCTCTCTCCTCAGCCTGCTCACCCTCTCTCCACGGCCTGCCCTCCCTCTCTCCACGGCCTGCTCACCCTCTCTCCTCGGCCTGCTCACCCTCTCTCCTTGTCCTGCTCACCCTCTCTCCACGGCCTACCCTCTCTCCTCGGCCTGCTCACCCTCTCTCCTCGGCCTGCTTACCCTCTCTCCTCGGCCTGCTCACCCCCTCTCTCAACGGCCTGCTCACCCTCTCTCCACGGCCTACCCTCTCTCCTCGGCCTGCTCACCCTCGCTCCTCGGCCTGCTCACCCTCGCTCCTCGGCCTGCTCACCCTCTCTCCTCGGCCTGCTTTCCCTCTCTCCTCATCCTGCTCACCCCCTCTCTCAGCGGCCTGCTCACCCTCTCTCCACGGCCTACCCTTTCTCCTCGGCCTGCTCACCCTCTCTCCTCGACCTGCTCACCCTCTCTCCTCGGCCTGCTCACCCTCGCTCCTCGGCCTGCTCACCCTCTCTCCTCGGCCTGCTTACCCTCTCTCCTCGTCCTGCTCACCCCCTCTCTCAACGGCCTGCTCACCCTCGCTCCTCGGCCTGCTCACCCTCTCTCCTTGTCCTGCTCACCCTCTCTCCACGGCCTACCTTCTCTCCTCGTCCTGCTCACCCTCTCTCCTCGGCCTGCTCACGCTCTCTCCTCGGCCTGCTCACCCTCTCTCCTTGACGGCCTGCTCACCCTCGCTCCTCGGCCTGCTCACCCTCTCTCCTTGTCCTGCTCACCCTCTCTCCTCGGCCTACCTTTTCTCCTCGGCCTGCTCACGCTCTCTCCTCGGCCTGCCCACCCTCTCTCCTCGGCCTGCTCACGCTCTCTCCTCGGCCTGCCCACCATCTCTCCTTGTCCTGCTCACCCTCTCTCCTCGGCCTGCTCACCCTCTCTCCTCGGCCTGCTCACCCTCTCTCCTCGGCCTGCTCACCCTCTCTCCTCAGCCTGCCCACCCTCTCTCCTCGGCCTGCACACCCTCTCTCCTTGTCCTGCTCACCCTCTCTCCTCAGTCTGCTCACCCTCTCTCCACGGCCTACCCTCTCTCCTCGTCCTGCTCACCCTATCTCCTCGTCCTGCTCACCCTCGCTCCTCGGCCTGCCTTCCTCTGGGAGCTCCCACACAAGACCCCTTTGAGTCGAGGCCCCCATGCCAGGCCTGTGCACTCTGTCTTCAGGTGGAGTCTGTGTACCTGGGCACACGCGGCCCTGTGTGCAAGGCAGGACCGCTGGCACACAAGGGGCCTTTCTGGAGCCTGGCAGGACCGTGGCCAACATGGGCTGGCTGGCTGTCGGACCCCTCCCTGAGTGCCAGATCTCCCACACCAGGTCCAGAGGACAGACACATGGACGCATTGAGCATGCACACGGACAAGGGCACCCGAATTCAAGAAGTCTATCAGACAAACTCCCAAGCACGCAGGCATGAGTGCACACAGGCACGCAAGCACGCAGGCATGAGCGCACACAGGCCAGCAAGCATGCAGGCATAAGTGCACACAGGCACGCAGGCATAAGTGCACACAGGCACGTAGGCATAAGTGCACACAGGGCTGCAAGCACGCAGGTATGAGTGCACACAGGCCCTCAAGCACGGAGGCGTGAATGCACACAGGCCAGCAAGCAGGCAGGAGTGCACACAGGCCCGCAAGCATGCAGGCATCCAGTGCACACAGGCCCGCAAGCACGCAGGCATGAGTGCACACAGGCCCGCAAGCACGCAGGAGTGCACACAGGCCCGCAAGCATGTAGGCATGAATCCACACAGGCCCACAAGCACGCAGGCATGAGCGCACAGAGGCCCGCTAGCACGCAGGCATGAGCGCACAGAGGCCCGCTAGCACGCAGGCATGAGCGCACACAGGCCCGCAAGCATGCAGGCATGAGCGCACACAGGCCCGCAAGCATGAGTGCACACAGGCCCGCAAGCACGCAGGCATGAGTGCACACAGGCCCGCAAGCACGCAGGCATGAGTGCACACAGGCCAGCAAGCATGTAGGCATGGATGCACACAGGCCCACAAGCACGTAGGCATGAATGCACACAGGCCCGCAAGCACGTAGGCATGAATGCACACAGGCCCGCAAGCACGTAGGCATGAATGCACACAGGCCCACAAGCACGCAGGCATCCAGTGCACACAGGCCCGCAGGCACGCAGGCATGAGCGCACACAGGCCTACAAGCACGCAGGCATGAGCGCACACAGGCCCGCAAGTACGTAGGCATGAGCGCACACAGGCCTGCAAGCATACAGGCATGAGCGCACACAGGCCCGCAAGCATGCAGGCATGAGCGCACAGAGGCCCGCTAGCACGCAGGCATGAGTGCACACAGGCCCACAAGCACGCAGGCATGAGTGCACACAGGCCAGCCACAACGCAGGCATGAGTGCACACAGGCCAGCAAGCACGCAGGCATCCAGTGCACACAGGCCCGCAAGCACGCAGGCATGAGCGCACACAGGCCCGCAAGCACGCAGGCATGAACGCACGCAGGCATGAGCGCACACAGGCCCGCAAGCATACAGGCATGAGCGCACAGAGGCCCGCTAGCACGCAGGCATGAGCGCACACAGGCCCGCAAGCACGCAGGCATGAGTGCACACAGGCCAGCAACAACGCAGGCATGAGTGCACACAGGCCAGCAAGCACGCAGGCATCCAGTGCACACAGGCCCGCAAGCACGCAGGCATGAGCGTACACAGGCCCGCATACACGCAGGCATTAGCGCACACAGGCCCGCAAGCACGCAGGCATGAGCGCACACAGGCCCGCAAACATACAGGCATGAGCGCACACAGGCCCGCAAGCATGCAGGCATGAGCGCACAGAGGCCCGCTAGCACGCAGGCATGAGCGCACACAGGCCCGCAAGCATGCAGGCATGAGCGCACACAGGCCAGCAAGCACGCAGACATCCAGTGCACACAGGCCAGCAAGCACGCAGGCATCCAGTGCACACAGGTCCTCAAGCACGCAGGCATGAGTGCACGCAGGCCCGCAAGTACGCATGCATGAGTGCACATAGGCCCGCAAGCACGCAGGAATGAATGCACACAGGCCTGCAAGCACGCAGGCACTTGGGGGCTAAAGGTCAGCGCGAAGGATGTTTGTGTGAGGGTATAGTCTTTGCCACATTTGAAACTGGACGCATTAGTATTGTAGTCTGTAGCCTTTATATGGTTTTTCGTATATCGTTTTGGGGCCTATTTTCGCAGCTGCGGACCTACACCATTGAGGTGTAAACGGGTGGTGCAGAGTGTTGTATCCTTGGTGTCTTAACTGAATGACCGCAGAGATGCTTTTATCTTTCTTGTAGTGCGGTGGATACAATTGTGATGGAGGTGGTAGCACGAGAGCCTCACCTAATTTAGTTGTAATTAGTTGAGGTTTATAATTTTCTTATCAGGTTCCATGCTATGCTTCAAGCTTTCTATTCCGAAATAGCAAAAGACACACAAATGATGGAAGGAATGCAGAACAAATCAAAACATTACCACCCACAAAACAATTCGTCATTTCCCCTCTACAAATATACTCACATTCCTTTAGCCTTCCATAATTTTCCCATCAACTAGTTGCCGCTCTTACCTCTTTTGCACCCCCACTCTTCCTTATCCCTACTCTGCCATTCACCCATACAATCTTCCTTCACCCACACAATACTTTTTAAATAACTTTCTCACATATTACCTTTTAGCACTCCAAACTAACACGCATTTTTGCTGCATACTCACAGTCCGCCGCAGCTCAAACTCACACGTTGCACAAAACTCCATAGTGTATTAAAAGTAGCCTGCCACTCGCCAGCCGCAATTACTCAGGTCCACCACAGCATCACTCACCTTCACCACAGCATCACTCAGCATCACCACAGCATCACTCACCTTGACCAAAGCATCACTCAGCACCACCACAGCATCACTCAGCACCACCACAGCATCACTCAGCACCACCACAGCATCACTCAGCACCATCACATCATCACTCAACACCACCACAATATCACTCAGGGCCACCACAGCATCACTCCGCACCACCAGAGCATCACTCAGTGCCACCACAGCATCACTCAGCATCACCACAGCATCACTCACCTTCACCAAAGCATCACTCGGCACCACCACAGCATCACTCAGCACCACCACAGCATCACTTAGCACCACCACAGCATCACTCAGCACCACCACATCATCACTCAAGACCACCACAATATCACTCAGGGCCGCCACAGCATCACTCCGCACCACCACAGCATCACTCAGCGCCACCACAGCATCACTCAGCATCACCACAGCATCACTCACCTTCACCAAAGCATCACTCAGCACCACCACCACAGCATCACTCAGCACCAACACAGCATCACTTAGCACCACCACAACATCACTCAGGAACACCACAGCATCACTATGCGCTACCACAGCAACACTCAGGAACACCACAGTATCACTCAGCAGCACCACAGCATCACTCAGCACCACCACAACATCACTCAGCGCCACCACAGCATCACTCAGCATCACCACAGCATCACTCAGTACCACCACAGCATCACTCAGTACCACCACAGCATCACTCAGGAACACCACAGCATCACTCAGCAGCACCACAGCATCACTCTGCACCACCACATCATCACTTAACACCACCACAATATCACTTTGCACCACCAAACCATCACTCAGCACCACCACATCACCCAACATCACCACAATATCACTCGGGGCCACCACAGCATCACTCCGCACCAACACAGCATCAATCATCGCCACCACAGCATCACTCAGTAGCACCACAGCATCACTCAGGAACACCACAGCATCACTCAATCCCACCACAGCATCACTATGCGCTACCACAGCATCACTCAATCCCACCACAGCATCACTATTCACTACCACAGCATCACTCAGTACCACCACAGCATCACTCAGGAACACCACAGCATCACTCAATCCCACCACAGCATCACTATGCGCTACCACAGCATCACTCAATCCCACCACAGCATCACTATGCGCTACCACAGCACCCCACAGCGCCACCACAGCATCACTCAGCACCAACACAGCATCACTCACCTTCACCACAGCATCTCTCAGTGCCACCACAGCATCACTCAGCACCACCACAATATCACTCAGGCCCACCACAGCATCACTCTGCACCACCACAGCATCACTCAGCACCACCACAGCATCACTCAGCACCATCACATCATCCTACAACATCACCACAATATCACTCAGGGCCACCACAGCATCACTCCGCACCACCACAGCATCACTCCGCACCACCACAGCATCACTCAGCAATAACACAGCATCACTAAGCAATACCACAGCATCACTCAGCACCACCACAACATCACTCAGGAACACCACAGCATCACTCAGTACCACCACAGCATCACTATGTGCTACCACAGCATCACACAGTGCCACCACTGCATCACTCAGCACCAACACAGCATCACTCACCTTCACCGCAGCATCACTCTGCACCACCACAGCATCACTCAGTATGACCAAAACATCACTATATGCTACCACACCATCACTCTGCAGCACCACAGCATCAATCAGCATCACCACAGCATCAGTCAGCACCACCACAGCACCACTCAGCACTACCACAGCATCACTCAGCGTCATCACAGCATCACTCAGCACCACCACAGCATCACTCAGGAACACCACAGCGTCACTCAGTACCACCACAGCATCACTCAGCATCACCACAGCATCACCTTCACCACAGCATCAATCAGCACTACCACAGCATCACTCTGGGCCACCACAGCATCACTCAGGGCCGCAAAATCACTCAGCACTACCACAGCATCACTCAGCACCACCACATCATCACTCAACACCACCACAATATCACTCAGGACCACCACAGCATCACTCAGGGCCACCACAGCATCACTCAGCACCACCACAGCATCACTCAGCATCACCACAGCATCACTCAACTTCACCAAAGCATCACTCAGCACCACCACAGCATCACTCAGCACCAACACAGCATCACTTAGCACCACCACAACATCACTCAGGAACACCACAGCATCACTATGCGCTACCACAGCAACACTCAGGAATACCACAGTATCACTCAGCAGCACCACAGCATCACTCAGCACCACCACAACATCACTCAGCGCCACCACAGCATCACTCAGCATCACCACAGCATCACTCAGTACCACCACAGCATCACTCAGTACCACCACAGCATCACTCAGCGCCACCACAGCATCACTCAGGAACACCACAGCATCACTCAGCAGCACCACAGCATCACTCTGCACCACCACATCATCACTTAACACCACCACAATATCACTTTGCACCACCACAGCATCACTCAGCGCCAGCACAGCATCACTCAGGAACACCACAGCATCACTCAGCGCCACCACAGCATCACTCAGGAACACCCCAGCATCACTCAGCACCACCACAGCATCACCCAGGGACAACACAGCATCACTCACCTTCACCACAACATCACTCAGCACTACCACAGCATCACTCAGGAACCTCACAGCATCACTCAGTACCACCACATCATCACACTAAAGCGCCAGCATCAACACAGCATCACTCAGTGCCACCAAAGCATCACTCAGCACCACCACATCACCCAACATCACCCAACAACACCACAGCATCACTCAGTACCACCACAGCATCACTGTCATGCCTGCTTGCAGGGAGCAGGCGCAGCGCTCGTAACTGGAGATGTGATTGGCAAAGAAGAAGTGGTTGGCAAAAGCTCACCATAAGATTGCGTGCGCATTGCGCATGCGCATGATAGTTCCTGGTGCATTTAGGACCGCCTTTCCATTCCGAAAGCGCTTCGCGTCTAGCTAGTGTCATTGGTTCATTCCGGGTCACTGGGGGAAGCCGTCGGAGGAGTCAGCGGTTGGCGTCTCTCCACCATCGGCGTTTACGGCGGTATTCGTGAGTTCAGGAAGATTCCTGAGATAGCGTCTCACCTTGATTTATTGTTTATTGCTTATTATTACCTTCGGTTTAGAGCCGGCTGGCTTTCAAGGATTTCACTCCGCTGTGGTACCAGCGGGTGCATTATTATTGTTCTGACTCAAGGGTAGTCAGATAGCTAAGTGTTGTCTCTGAGTTGTGTTGCCAGTCGAGTGCCTAGTTTTGTTGGGACTTTGTTTTATCGTACCTTGTGCCGGTTAACAAGGGGATTGGATGCTTGGAGCACTTATAGGTGTATCCTCTGATGTCAAGAGGTACAGTGCCTGTACAGAGAAACAGTATAGAAGTCTAGAAACCTTGAGTCAGAGCCTAATCTCATGTTTTCTTGTTTATAGGATAACATATACATACATAAGAATCAAGACTTTATACGGGGGAAAAAAGCTAAAGCACACAACATTCCATAGGTATATATATATATATATTCTGGGCTATAAGAACACACATTCAGGAAAGCTGGAACAGAACTGTAATAATCATCTGCTTTGTCTTGTAGATACAAACCTGGTGAAGCCTACACCTGTCCCGTTAGACGATTGCTGGTTGCAGTGTCTTCCCCTCCTTTCCTTGTTGTGTTCCCCCATTTTCCCCCGCATCACCGCTTATGTGTTAGTGATTATACCTGGCACAGGGAGGTGATTAGGGGCGAAGTTGGGGGCTTAGCATCGAGCTCCGTGGCACTCCTGAGACAATTGGAACCGAGCACGACAGAACGCGAAGCCCATAGTCTATTTGTCTCCCGAGTGCCATGGATCTATCACTTGCAGATGTAGCCAACATGATAGGCAATCTCCAGTTGGAGACCCAAGCCCTTTCAAGTAAGGTAGAAGCCTTACAACGAGATAGAGAAGGAGGGACCAGAGCTAGCTCCTCCACCCCTGTAGTACAAGTGGTTACTCCTCATACCATACCTTTGGCTCCGCCTGAGCGATTTTATGGAGACCCTAATAAATGTGCCGCATTCCTTACTCAATGCCAGCTCCATTTTTTGTGCAAGGCAGCTTGTTTCCCGAATGACCAGGCTAAAGTCGCTTCGTCCTTTCTTATCTAGGAGGTTCTACTGCTGATTGGACGATTCCTTTAATTGAAAAGGATGATCCCCTCCTCTTAGATTACGATCTGTTCAGACGAGAATTAAGAAAGATGTTTGATAAACATACCTTCACTCATGCAGCAGATACAGAACTTTTGCACCTTAAACAGGCAAACAAGGATCTTATAACGTATAGCTCAACATTCAACAGATTGGTTGTAGAGGCTGATTGGCCCCCAGAAAAGCGCAGTGCACTTTTTTATAAAAGATTAAGGGAGGAGTTAAAAGACGCTCTAGCTCATGTTGTGGACCCCCCTGATTCTTGCCCTGAATTAATAGATTTGGTTGTGAAGCTTGATCATCGGTTAAATGAAAGAAGAAAGGATAAGGGTAGATATGAATATCCTCGAGTAGTTATGAGGGAAAAGAAACCAGAGATAGAATCCAAAATCGAAGAACCAGAACCTATGCAGATAGGTAGCATTAAGGGTCCCCTGACAGAAACCGAGAAACAAAGGAGAAGAGACAATAAATTATGTCTCTATTGTGGTAAAGCGGGGCATTTCCTCAGAGAATGTCCTGTAAAACCTAAACAGTCACGCCGAGCGGAAAACTAGCAGACCCGAGACCGAACGAGACTACTCTCTCGGGTCCTATGAAACATATGGTCTCCTCTGTCATGGTTAACCAGGGTCATTTTTATGTCCCTGCTCAGCTTACATGGATTGGAAACAAACTAGATGTTCCTATTATGGTAGATTCGGGAGCCTCAGGGAATTTTATGGATACGCAATGGGCAATGGAGCATTCTGTTCCAGAAATAAGGAAAACCCTTATTGAAGAAGTGTATACTATTGATGGCAGTCCTTTGAAATCCGGACCCATCACCCATACTTCCATTATAATTGAACTCACGATCAGTTCCACTCATTGGGAAGAAATTGCTTTTGACTTGATAGATTTCCCCCAGTTTCCAGTGGTATTAGGGTTGCCCTGGCTACGCTTACATAATCCCCAGATAGATTGGGAACATTCAGATCTTACCTTTAGTTTAAGATGTACCTCCCATAAAAAAGCTGAGATTGCTCCTATCACACTTGAGAATACGACAGGGTCAGAAGATCCTAGTCCACAAGAAGAGGAAGCAGAAAAGAAAGTGAATTCCATAACACCTTTCACAGACTCACTCCTTACGGTGGAACAACCTGATGTAGAATTACCTGCGGAATATGGAGAATACCAATCAGTGTTTGATAAGAAACAGGCCACCATACTGCCCCCGCATAGGGTATATGATTGCCGAATAGAGTTACAACCTGGAGCCAAAATACCTACAAGTAGAGTGTATTCTCTCACAGAAAAGGAGAATATATACCTCAGAGAATACCTTGATAATATGCTGGAGTTGGGATTTATACGAGTCTCTAGGTCCCCTGCTTCCTCAGCTCTTTTTTTTATTCCTAAAAGGGAAGGTGGATTGCGCTGTTGCATTGATTATCGCTCTCTCAATTCTATTACAATCAAGAATAAATATCCCCTTCCCCTCATATCTGTTCTTCTGGACCAAATAAAGGACGCCAAATGGTTTACCAAATTAGATCTTCGTGGTGCATATCATCTCGTCAGGGTCCAGGACGGAGATGAATGGAAAACGGCCTTTTGTACTAAATATGGGTTGTATGAGTATTTAGTAATGTTTTTGGGCTTTGTAATGCTCCCTCTGCATTTCAGTACTTCATTAATGAAGTACTGAAAGAACATCTTGATATCAGTGTAATAGCTTACATCGACGATATACTCATTTATTCCAAGACTTACAGTGAACATATTCAACATGTACAGGAGGTACTCCAAAAACTACAAACAAATCAGTTGTTTTGCAAATTAGACAAATGCTTTTTTCAGAGACACCAAGTAGCCTTTTTGGGTTTTTTGATTTCGGAACACGGTTTACAAATGGAAACGCATAAAGTGTCTGCTGGGATGAATTGGCCTCCCCCTAGAACTGTCAAAGAAGTGCAACAGTTCATAGGGTTCGCCAATTTCTACAGGTGCTTTATCCATCACTTTTCTGACGTCGTGGCCCCTATTACTAAGTTGTTGCGTAAAGGGGTGTTTTTTGAGTGGTCTAAGGAGGCCGATAATGCCTTTCAGGTACTGAAGTCTGCTTTTACTCAGGCCCCCATTTTGAAACATCCTGATCTCAATAGCCCATTCATTGTGGAGGTGGATGCCTCCCAGGTAGCAGTGGGGGGAGTCCTTTCACAAGCTGATCTTACTACGGGAGAAATACATCCAGTGGCCTACTACTCCCACAAACTCACGTCTGCAGAATCCAACTATGCCGTGGGGGAGAAAGAGCTTCTTGCAATTAAGAAAGTGCTAGAAGAGTGGCGTCAATATCTTCTGGGCACACATCACACAGTCACAATAATAACTGACCATAGAAACTTGCAGTATTTACAAACAGCACGAGCATTATCCATGAGGCAAATGAGGTGGACACAGTTCTTTAGTGGATATGACTTCGTCATACATTTCAGGCCAGGGAGAAAGAATGGAAAAGCTGATGCGTTATCACGCATGGGGTTTGATCCTGTTCCTAACGATGAGGAACCTCCCAACCTCATTGGTCCTTGTAAAATCATAGGTGGGCTCACTTCAGAAGAGCGTTTGATAGAACGAGTACGTAGTGCTCAACAAGATCCTTCCTTCCTACCTTTGTTGGCTCATCAAACCGCCACTATCAAGGACGGTTTGCATTATGTACAGGGTGGTCTAGTGATACCTACATACCCCTTGCAACAGCAGATACTTGAGTTGTGTCATTCATCAGGAATAGCAGGACACCCAGGGTATAAAAGGACACTGGAGTTAGTGAGGAGATATTGTTGGTGGCCTAATATGGCAGGGGAGGTGCAGAAATATGTTCGTATATGTCATGTGTGTGCCCAGGGGAAGACATCTCATGAAGGGTCAGTAGGATTGCTCCATCCCATCCCTACTCCTCCAGAACCCTGGCACACCGTGTCTATGGATTTTATTGTTGAACTACCATGCACGAAGAGAGGCCACACCACACTTCTCGTAGTGGTTGACTTGTTCACTAAATTTGCTCACTTCATCCCACTGAAAAAATTACCCACGTCACAAATTCTGGCATCTGTCTTTTTGCATAATATAGTCCGGTTGCATGGCTTACCAGCAGTTTTGATCACAGACAGAGGGACTCAATTCGTATCGAAGTTTTGGAAATCATTGTGTGAGGCCTTACACATAGAAATACGCCTTTCATCCAGTCACCACCCCCAGACAGATGGGCAAACTGAGAGGGTGAACCAAAGTCTAGAGCAATTCATTAGATGTCAGTCCCTGCAAGATCAGAAAGAATGGGATGAGTTAGTTTGGCTTGCTGAACTATCATATAACAACAGTCACCACTTTTCTACTTTGTATACACCTTTCTATGGGTCCCATGGTTTTCACCCTAGAATTCTGCCCTTTGCTCCCATCAAACACTGTATTACTCCTGCTGTATCAGATCTGGTCCATCATATTCAATCGGTACATTCCAAGATTCAAGATAATCTTGATAGGGCCAAAACAGAGTATAAGAAGAAGGCGGATGCTCGCAGGAAAGCGGAACCGGGGTATCAAACGGGTGAAAAAGTATGGCTTTCCACCAGACAATTGAATCTAAAAGGTGCCTGTAAATTCAAACCAAAATATGTAGGTCCTTTCGTGATTTCTAAGGTCATAAACCCTGTTGCCATAAAACTGAGTTTGCCCTTGTCTATGAAAGTGCATCCTGTCTTTCATGTGTCCCTTTTAAAACCTGTTGTTCCTGGTACGCGTATTCCAGCTTTGATTGTTCCTGTTTTGATTGACAACAACGAGGAATATGAGGTAGGGGCTATAATCGATTCCAGAAGGGTACGGAGACGTCTCCAATATCTGGTACATTGGAAAGGTTATGGAATCGAGGAGAGGTCATGGGAACCAGCTAGCCAGGTGCATGCCCCTCGTTTACTCAGGGCCTTCCATAGGCGCTATCCTCACAAGCCTAAACCATTGGGAGGTGCTGTGGGAGGGGTATTCTGTCATGCCTGCTTGCAGGGAGCGGGCGCAGCGCTCGTAACTGGAGACGTGATTGGCAAAGAAGAAGTGGTTGGCAAAAGCTCACCATAAGATTGCGTGCGCATTGCGCATGCGCATGGTAGTTCCTGGTGCATTTAGGACCGCCTTTCCATTCCGGAAGCGCTTCGCGTCTAGCTAGTGTCATTGGTTCGTTCCGGGTCACTGGGGGAAGCCGTCCGAGGAGTCAGTGGTTGGCGTCTCTCCACCATCGGCGTTTACGGCGGTATTCGTGAGTTCAGGAAGATTCCTGAGATAGCGTCTCTCCTTGATTTATTGTTTGTTGCTTATTATTACCTTTGGTTTAGAGCCGGCTGGCTTTCAAGGATTTCACTCCGCTGTGGTACCAGCGGGTGCATTATTATTGTTCTGACTCAAGGGTAGTCAGATAACTAAGTGTTGTCTCTGAGTTGTGTTGCAAGTCGAGTCCATAGTTTTGTTGGGACTTTGTTTTATCGTACCTTGTGCCGGTTAACAAGGGGATTGGATGCTTGGAGCACTTATAGGTGTATCCTCTGATGTCAAGAGGTACAGTGCCTGTACAGAGAAACAGTATAGAAGTCTAGAAACCTTGAGTCAGAGCCTAATCTCATGTTTTCTTGTTTATAGGATAACATATACATACATAAGAATCAAGACTTTATACGGGGGAAAAAAGCTAAAGCACACAACATTCCATAGGTATATATATATATATTCTGGGCTATAAGAACACACATTCAGGAAAGCTAGAACAGAACTGTAATAATCATCTGCTTTGTCTTGTAGATACAAACCTGGTGAAGCCTACACCTGTTCCGTTAGACGATTGCTGGTTGCAGTGTCTTCCCCTCCTTTCCTTGTTGTGTTCCCCCGTTTTCCCCCGCGTCACCGCTTATGTGTTAGTGATTATACCTGGCACAGGGAGGTGATAAGGGGCGAAGTTGGGGGCTTAGCATCGAGCTCCGTGGCACTCCTGCGACAATTGGAACCGAGCACGACAATCACTATGTGCTACCACAGCATCACACAGCGCCACCACAGCATCACTCAGCACCAACACAGCATCACTCACCTTCACCGCAGCATCACTCTGCACCACCACAGCATCACTCAGTATGACCAAAACATCACTATATGCTACCACACCATCACTCTGCAGCACCACAGCATCAATCAGCATCGCCACAGCATCAGTCAGCACCACCACAGCACCACTCAGCCCTACCACAGCATCACTCAGCATCACCACAGCATCACTCAGCACCACCACAGCATCACTCAGGAACACCACAGCGTCACTCAGTACCACCACAGCATCACTCAGCATCACCACAGCATCACCTTCACCACAGCATCAATCAGCACTACCATAGCATCACTCCGGGCCACCACAGCATCACTCAGGGCCGCAAAATCACTCAGCACCAATACAGCTTCACTCAGGGCCACCACAGCATCACTCAGGGCCATCACAGGATCACTCAATGACACCACAGCATCACGATGCGCACCACAGCATCAATCAGAATCAGTCAGAACCACCACAGCATCCCTCAGGGCCAGCACAGCAACACTCAAAGCCACCACTGCATAACTCAAGGCCAGCAAAACACCACTCGTTGAGCCCGATGTTATTTAACGTCTATATGAGGCCACTGGCTGAGATCGTCCGTACGTACGGCATTAAGATCATTACCTACGCGGACGACACTCAGCTGGTGGTCTCTTTGGCGCAGGAAGGGAGTTCCGTAGCGGATGTGGATCTAGCAGGCTGCCTGGAGATGGTCAAGAGCTGGATGACCAAGTCTTGTCTCAAACTCAACGGAGACAAGACTGAGCTCATGCTCTTAGGTCGTCTCGCACCATCTTCTATCGACACTCTTTGGCCACCCTGCTTAGGACCTGCCCCGGCACCTAAAGATACCATTAAGAGCCTTGGTATCTGGCTGGATAGGTCCTTGTCATTTGACCAGCAGGCAATAAGACTGCCTGCCATCTGTTTCGGCATCCTCAGAGTCATCAGAAAGATCCTCCCTCTACTCCCCTTCGAAGCAAGAAAGACCGTAGTTCTGGGCCTGATCCAATCACGGTTGGATTTCGGGAACGCTCTATACCTGGGAGCCCCTGACTTCACTCTGCGCAAATTACAGCTGATACAAAATTGCGCCGCACAGACTCTTTTACAAATCCCCTGCAGATTACCAGTAAAGTCCGGCCTAAGGAGACTGCACTGGCTCCCCGTTAGGGATAGAGTCAATTTTAAATCACTCTGTATTGCACATCAGGCTTTTTGGTCTTTAGGCCCAGCAATCAATCTCCCTCTCATCACACCCTACCATCCTCCCAGACAGCTGCGCTCAACCACTGCCAACCTGGCCATTATTCCAAAAATAAAGAAATCAAGATCGGGAGGCCTTTTTCCTATAATGTGGCCAAGCTGTGGAATGCATCTAAGGTCCAACCCCGATCTCAATTCTTTCAGCAAACAGCTGAAAACTCTTCTGTTCATTAATCAGTAGTTGGGCAGATAACCCTCCCTCAAGCAACCTAAGCCTCAGTTGGTAATCTTAGCGCTTGGACGCCTCAGGGTAGCTATGTGCGCTCTATAAAACTCAACTCATTCATTCATTCATTCTTACACATTTTTAATTACAACTTCTCTACAGCACAGCTTAGGAACATTGGTAAAGTCAATAGCTCTAAGGTCTCGCCTTTGGGACATTATAAGTGTTTATTATCCAGCACAATATCCTAGATTAGACAACATCAAGTGTTGCATGGCTAAACACTTATAAGGTCCCAAAAGCGAGACCTACTGGCTATGCCAATGCTTGATTAACTAGACAGCAATTAAGAAGAAGAATCCCCGTAAGTACCTTCGCAGCGTAGGAGATGGCGAGACAGTGGAATTCGATGTTGTCGCCGGAGAGAAGGTGAGCAGTGGTGTCTTGTGTCCCTCCCGCCCCCGAGAGCGAGGCCTGCTCTGCCTGGCAGTGCAGGTGGCATGGTGGAGCTGGTGGAACCGGGAGCTGGGGGTCGCTTCTTTCCGTGATGTCCACCGCAGTCCTGTCTGATGCCATGGTCTGTCTGGGCTGGCAGGGTTTGCTTCTCAGGCCCTTGTTTCCACCCACGTCCTTGCCCCGCAGTGAATCTCTCTAGTGAACCCTTGGGTGGGTCACGGCTCCGGTGCCAGGGTGTGTTTTCCGGTCCTTTCTTCAGTGTCCTCCTCTCACCATCTCTCTTCCTCCGCAGGGAGCAGAGGCCGCCAATGTCACCAGCCCAGAGGGAGTCCCTGTCCAGGGAAGACGCTCCGTCGCTGCGGACCCCCGCGAAACGTCAGTCTGTCCTGGGGAGACTGAGGCTACCCTGGGTGTGCGAGGGGGGTCCCTGCATGAGTCCAAGGCTCTGATGACTGCGAGGCCTAGTGCATGTGGGGGCATCTCTATATTAGATGGGACAGGGTCTGCTGAGCCACTGGGCAGGCAGGGGCAGTGCCCGGCTCCTGGCACCCTACCTGCTACGCCCACATCTCAGGGACTGGCATGAACGAGCAAGCTCCTATGCCCACAGAGGGGCTGGGCTGGGAGGCGCCCCCCTCTAGAACCCCTGGGGCGGTGCAGACCCTCGCCCCAGGCTCAGCTCTTGAGGTGCGTCTGATGACGAGCATTAACCCTCCCTGCTGCTGACACTGCGCTCTAGCGTGGCCTGGTGCCCCTACATCCCAGGGACTGGCATGAGTGAGCAAGCTTCGGTGCTCGCAGCGGGGCTGGGAGGTGGCCCCTCTAGAACCCCTGGGACGGCGCTGACCCTCGCCCCAAGCTCAGCTCTTGAGGTGCGTCTGCTGGCACGCATGAACCCTCCCTGCTGCTGACACTGAGCACTAGCGTGGCCTGGTGCCCCCATATCCCAGGGACTGGCAAGAGTGAGCAAGCTCTCATGCCCCCAGAGGGGCTGGACTGGGAGGCGGCCCCCTCTGGAACCCATGGGACGGCGCTGACCCTCGCCCCAAGCTCAGCTCTTGAGGTGCGTCTGATGGCGAGCAGGAACCCTCCCTGCTGCTGACACTGAGCTCTAGCGTGGCCTGGTGCCCCCACATCCCAGGGACTGGCAGTAGCGAGCAAGCTCCCATGCCTGCAGAGGGACTGGGCTGGGAGGTGGCCCCTCTAGAACCCCTGGGACGGCGCTGACCCTCGCCCCAAGCTCAGCTCTTGAGGTGCGTCTGATGGCGAGCAGGAACCCTCCCTGCTGCTGACACTGAGCTCTAGCCTGGCCTGGTGCCCCCACATCCCAGGGACTGGCAAGATTGAGCAAGCTCCCATGCCCACAGAGGGGTTGGGCTGAGAGGTGGCCCCCTCTAGAACCCATGGGACGGCGCTGACCCTCGCCCCAAGCTCAGCTCTTGAGGTGCGTCTGCTGGCACGCATGAACCCTCCCTGCTGCTGACACTGAGCTCTAGCGTGGCCTGGTGCCCCCACATCCCAGGGACTGGCAGGAGCGAGCAAGCTTCGGTGCTCGCAGAGGACTGGGCTGGGAGGCGGCCCCTCTAGAACCCCTGGGACGGCGCTGACCCTCGCCCCAAGCTCAGCTCTTGAGGTGCGTCTGATGGCGCGCATGAACCCTCCCTGCTTCTGACACTGAGCACTAGCGTGGCCTGGTGCATATTAAGTGTGGTCTCACAACCAGCCCCCAACCCCGGGTACCTCTGAGCCCCTATGCCCTGGGTTGTGCCAGCCCCCTGGTTGTGACCAGCTCGGTCCCTCCGGTTGCCACTTTTCCCACCTTGGTAAAGTAAGTACTGAGGCAAGGATAGTATGAGTCTCTTTCATTCTTACCCTTGATTGCTGGAGTTATTAATCTAGTCAGACTTCACTGGAGTTGTTTGTTTTCTTTAAATATGACTGGGCGAAATGGGAAACCACAGCCGCAAGGTATGTATTTTTATGGTTTGAATTAAGCTACATTTTGAGACTCAATTGCATGCTAGAGCTTCTTTTCTAAAGCTAGTGTGGGACAGGTGCCCTGCACAATGGTGCTATGCATTGCTGGAATAGTGCAGAAAGCTTCTGATTCTTAGTGAAAATAGCATTTTAAATCCTACATAAGCTGAGAACATTCTGTTAAATCTGTTCTCTCCTCCCATTTTGCAATATTTCCAATGCTGCGTTTGAACATTGGTTTTATTTAGTATGACGATAACCAGTACAATTATACTGAAATATGTATGACGTAATAACTTAGAGGTTTTCAGCCAGTCCTCATGTTCATTTAGTCAACCCTTCACATGTTGCTTCCAGACACCATAGTATTGGGGCGGTGGGGCAGCCCACTTCAGCCATTGGCTAACTTCACTGTCCGCGACGTGAATCTCCCCCTCACAAGTACACACCAGAACTATTGCCTTTCCCAATACTTGACTTTAAAGTTCTTTTAAACTGAACTGCTCCTTACTTTAAATTAGGTTGACTCTGGTTTTCTATAGGACTTAGACAGCTTCTTAATTGCAACCTGTTCGCTGCTCCTTTAACTCAAATTACCAATTTTAAAAAATGTCAGTTTGATTTCAAGGTATTATTTTTTTTTTTTACAAAACAAGTAAATTCGCATTTTTGTTAAAGGTTACCAGATAAACATAGTTGGTATTACAGAAATTACATGACTCTGTTCTATACACATCCAGCTGGTCCCCCCTGTGGTGACTAGCTGGAAAAATTAGAAACCGGATAGCAAGAAGAGAGAAGAAAGGAGAGAAAGAGTAGAGGTAGGGTGCAAGAAGTGCTCACTCGCTATGAGCCTAGTCTGGGGTTGTATCACTGTGTGGGGGCCGATCTCCTCCTGGGGGGTCCGAAGTGGACTCACGTGGGTTCGTAGGAGTCCAGGAGAATGTCCAGCGACTTCCACATCCCTCTAGTATATGGTCTCCAGGGTGAGACCAATGTAACTGCTGCGATCAATAGGAGGTCTAGAAGGTCCCTGTCCTGCCGTGCAGAGAGTCGTATTGTGTGCGTGTACAACTTCTCCTGTAAAGGCAGAGTGGAAATGAGCTGTAAATTGTTTAAGATCAGTTTATGAATCGGGGTTTCTTTCACCTCAAGAGTAGATCTTGCTGTCCAATAACCTGTTAATCCTTGATTCTTTATCATTAAATATTTCCCAAGAAGCTGCATCAATTTATTAATGTTATTTTTAGTTTGTGAGGGGATGGCCTTTTGACCTTTTTTGCAGTAGTCCAGCAGCTATTTCTAGTATAAATAGTGGTGCTGAGATCTTCCAATTTGAGGAGTAAAACAGTAATCTTTAATTTGTTAGTAATTTAGGGCCTGATGATGGTGGGGCCACCACGGACAGCCGTCTGTGGCTGTCTCACCGCCATTGAAATGAAGATTGGAGAGACCGACCAGCACTGATCCGATAGGCACAAGCAGCCCGTCAGAAGGAACTTCAATCCCTACAACGGTGGCGGTCCATGGACCATGGGCCTGATGATGGTGGGGCCACCACGGACAGCCCGTCTGTGGCGGTCTCACCGCCATTGAAATGAAGATTGGAGAGACCGACCAGCACAGATCCGATGGGCACAAGGAGCCAGCCAGAAGGAACTTCAATCCCTACAATGGTGGCCGTCCATGGACCATGTGCCTGATGATGGTGGGACCACCACGGACAGCCCGTCTGTGGCGGTCTCACCGCCATTGAAATGAAGATTGGAGAGACCGACCAGCACGGATCCAATGGGCACAAGGAGCCTGTCAGAAGGAACTTCAATCCCTACAACGGTGGCGGTCCATGGACCATGGGCCTGATGATGGTGGTGCCACCACGGACAGCCCGTCTGTGGCGGTCTCACCGCCATTGAAATGAAGATTGGAGAGACCGACCAGCACGGATCCAATGGGCACAAGGAGCCTGTCAGAAGGAACTTCAATCCCTACAACGGTGGCGGTCCATGGACCATGGGCCTGATGATGGTGGGACCACCACGGACAGCCCGTCTGTCTTGGTCTCACCGTCATTGAAATGAAGATTGGAGAGACCAACCAGCACGGATCCGATGGGCACAAGTAGCCCGTCAGAAGGAACTTCAATCCCTACAATGGTGGCCGTCCATGGACTTATCAGACAGGGTAACAGAATTAGACTTTACAACATGACCACAATTGCAAACGTCATAAGACAACCCCCGCCCCCACCTTTCCAGCCAGTATGAAAACCTAATATATTAGAGGGAGTTGAAGAGACCCGCCTCACTCGTCCCGAATGCTACCGGTGTTTGGTATACATTGTGGATAGATTTTAAAAGTACACATAATGCATTTTTTCCCTTTTAAGCCAAACAGCCTTCTTGTTCCTGTCTCATATGTAGACAGTGCTGACACTTTAGTCTGGAGGGCTATTCTGTACTGGCAGACACCTGAGCAACAAATCATGTATTTTTGACGTTTTCCCAACAGCCAGAACTGCCGACTTTGGAGCTGGGGAACCAGATTAGAGTCTCGGCATCGGCTGAAGATCCTGTAAATCTGGGCACCTCACTTAATCTCCCCCTGCCTACCGAAACAAGCATTGACATACCCAATAGTTCTCGCCTTTGGGACCTTATAATTTTTTAGCCACACAACAGTTGATGTTGTTGCACCAAGGATACTGTGCTGCATAACTAAATACTTATTAGGTCCCAAAAGCGAGACCTATTGGCTATGCCAATGCTTGTTGGACTTGAAGTAGCCAGAAGCTGTAACGATCGGGCTTTTGTTTCCGGGTGCTTCAAGTTCATCGATGTCCAATTTATTTTAGGTTTTACCCATAAAAAAATTGGACAGGAGACTTTGGCCATCCAGACAGAATAAAGAGCTTCTTGGAGCTCTGCTAAAGGGGAGGCGGTGGTATTATTTAAATATCAGACTGCTCTTGGAAGCTAACTTATTATTATTTTTTGTATTGCAGAGTGGCATGCTTACTCTGCAGGGTTTGCTGACAGCTGTCGTGGTGGTTCCTGCTAAATGTAACTAGTGATACTGCTCTGGGCTATGTGTGGGTACCGCATGGGGTGAGTGTGTCTGGAAAGCTAGTCAACTTGCACATGTGCTCCAACATTGGCACGCGGCAGGGCACGCGTGTTCCTCTGTGTGCTCAGCGACTGCCTCCCCTTTCAAGCTCTGAGATCCTTACCATTCAAGAGGACCGCCAGTTACTTGCAAGTGGGAGGTTGGTCTTGATGTGGTCTCAACTGTAGACTGTAGGCATCTTTCTGCCTGGGCTGTCCCTGCATTCTGGCTCCTCAGGAGGGGTTTAGTTGGTTCAGAGAATGTGGCCTAAAGGTGGAGCTGCCTTTGTACAAGTTTTCGCCTCCTGGGCCTACCGTGTACAATTGTCCCTTCCTAGCCTTTCCCCTAGTGGTGACTTTACCTCGTCGCTGTCAGAGGTGATAAGATGAAGGTGCCGTGCTCATATAGCCCATTGGTTCAACCTATTATACACTTGTGATGAGTTACCCTGCTCATCCAGATACACCATTGCAGGCATTTGTTTGCGAGGGCGCAAAACTCAGGGGTTGCCTTGGGACTTTGCAATCTTTCTGGTGCGCGTTTCTGCGTGCAGAAGCATCGCTATTGGAGGTACTGCTGATACCATACAGTCTTGCAGGATACTAGTCTGTCCCTCTCTGCTCTAAAGTATGGACTGATGGAGGTAGAGAGAGGCAACCTGCCCTGTTTGCTCCAGTTTCTTCCATTTGGGCAGGGGCATCTCTGCAGTGTCTTAGCGGTCAAGTACTGTAGTTTTGTTCTTTTAGTGTTTTCAAGTTTGTGTGCTGGTTGTAAAGCCTGGACTGTTCCCATCTCCTAAAGCTTGCGCTCGGCATCTCTTCTAGGGTGGACAAGGTGAGATGAAGGAAGGCGGTGGCCAGAACCTGCAGCCAGGACGCCAGCCCAACTACAGGCCGCGGTACCGCAGGCGAGGCCGCAGTGTTGTCACCAGAAGCTCATGGCTGGTGGGGCTGAGGAAAGTATCTATTTGTACTACTCTAGCGGTAATCCCAGGGGAATCCAGCTGGTGTTGGCAGGGGGCTTATGCTGAACACCCAGCGTTGCCTATTGCTCTGTTTCTCGGTTTAACTTTGTATGAGCAGGGCCACTGGAATTATGCGGCAAGGCAGGACCAACATATCTGCCTGGGTTCATTAAATTATGTAACAAGGAAATGTTAATTATGTGGCATCATGTGGCACATTTTGTGATGGTATCGATTCATTATTTTACGATTTTAACACCTTAATGTCTGGGCACAGGTTTCGCCGTATTAGTTTAATCGTACAAGAATGTTAATGAAAGTTGCAGTCGGCCTTTCCGAAGTGCCCTCCACGTTGCTGCAATTTAGTAACTGTCCATTTGAGTTGGACAATTTTCTTCTTGTTTTTTGTAATGCACCGATTTCTGTTACTCGTCAGATCCAGAACTATGCAAAACAAGCATTGGCATAGCCAATAGGTCTCGCCTTTGGGACCTTATAAGTTTTTAGCAATGCAACAGTTGATGTTGTTGAACCAAGGATATTGTGCTGGATAACTAAACACTTATAAGGTTCCAAAGGCGAGACCTATTGGCTATGCCAATGCTTGTTATACCTGGTATCCACTTAGAAGTGGGAGAAATGTCTGGAGTCTTTCCCTCTGGAAGGTGTCTGGAAGTTATTGCCTCCTTGCCCCAGCCCCAGTCTGTCTGCAGGCAACATAGGCTAGTGCAAAGTTCTTTGGTTTTGAGCTGCGGCAATGTCTTTGAAATGTATTTAGGGCTGTTCACTGCTCCACCTCCCTATCCTGCCTTGGATGGCCCAACCTGCCAACACCCAGGCCCTCTATTGTGTCGCTGTCTGAGAGGAATACATAAAGCCAACTGCCAACAACAGCTAGTCTAGTGACCCAGAAGAGACAACAAAATGGCAACTTTCTAAAAGTCTATGAATTCTAATGGGTAAACCCTGCATCCTGCTTAACCTGGGAGAATAGTGCTATACATCAGCAACTGGTTCTGTAGTAAAGAGAACAATTTATTTTAAGCTAGAGTATTTGACTCCTGATTAACTAGGATGTGCCAATGAATGGCATGACATATGCAGGATTACAAAACATAAATTAAATTAATAAGCAACACCGACACATAAAAAATGATTCTCTCCACATGATAACATTAATATATTGCATAAATACAAAGTGCTACACATCACAGACAAGGGACTGTTTTTCAACAAAAATAATAATAATAAACATAAATCAGTACCATACGAAAAATGTTGTGACATAAAAAGTAATACCAAACAATTAACAATACACAAGAAACAAAAATCACTTAATGCGGTGTCCGTTTAGAACTCTTTAGTCTGTTCAAACATATCCTAATTTCTTGGCAGTACATATGTAAGATATTGGTATGGAACACCTATTTGTATCATTGACGTTTCGACCACCTGAAATAGGTTTGTTCATAAACATCACAACTGGTCATCCTCAGGACTAGAAAACATGAATACAGCCCTGTCAAAGTACGAACATCGTGTTGCTTGAGGTTCTCATCAAAGTATGAACTGGGAAGTATCCCTCCACTTAATGAAGAGGTGGACAAAGGATCAAGTGTATCCAAGTTCTGTAAGGGTCCTAAAAAGGAACCATTGAAGAAGAAAACGCATGAGGTCAGATTTATTGAGAGAATAAATTTTTCTAAGTCTGTGGTGCTTATTAATTAAATTTGCTGTGTTTAAAAATCATTTATGTTTCACACCATTCGTTGACACGTCCTGGTTAATCAGGACCAGACTCCTCTAGCTTAAAATAAATTGTTCTCTTCCCTAAATAACCAGTTGTTGTTGCATAGCAACTTTTTTAAAGCGGCATTTCTAAAATTGTGTCTTATAATCTGACTTTACCACTACAGAGGGTTTTAAATTACAATTCTTCACACACCAAACATGACATTACAACCCGCTCCCAAACAAACCTTATTACTTATTAAAGGTAAAAAGGTAATCCAATGTTTTCCTTTGGAAGAGGTAGGCCTCACAGTGGTGAAAAATGAATTTGTGGGGTTTTTACTACCAGGAAATGTAAAACTTTAAAGTACATCTCCAACTATTTGAATACACTGTGCTCTGCCCTATGTTCTGTTCATGATGAGTTTGGCAAGATAATACTGTATTGAGGTATTCCATTGGAATTAAGAGGTAACTGGATTGCATCCCATATCAACATTCCAAAAGAGTTAGCGTTAGACAGTTAGTGTAAGAGTTAGTATTAGATAGTTAGTGTAAGAGTTAGCGTTAGATAGTTAGTGTAAGAGTTAGGGTTAGACATTTAGAGTAAGTGTTAGCGTTAGATAGTTAGTGTAAGAGTTAGGATTAGGTAGTTAGTGTAAGAGTTAGGGTTAGACAGTTAGTGCAAGCCGTTAGATAGTTAGAGTAAGTGTTAGCGTTAGATAGTTAGTGTAAGAGTTAGGGTTAGGTAGTTAGTGTAAGAGTTAGGGTTAGATAGTTAGTATAAGATTTAGGGTTAGATAATTAGTGTAAGAGTTAGGGTTAGATAGTCTTAGATAGTTTAAGAGATAGTGTTAGGGTAGATAGTTAGTTTAAGAGTTAGGGTTAGATAGGAAGTGTAAAAGTTAGCATTAGATAGTGTAAGAGCTAGGGTTAGCTAGTGTAAGAGTTAGGGTTAAATAGTTAGTGTACGAGTTAGGGTTAGATAGTTAGTGTGAGGATTAGCGTTAGATACATAGTGTAAGAGTTACCATTAGATAGTTAGCGTAAGAGTTTGTTAGATATTTACTGTAAATGTTTGCGTTAGTGTAAGCTTGCGTTAGATAGTTAGTGTAAGAGTTAGGGTTAGATAGTTAATGTAAGAGTTAGGGTTAGATAGTTAGTGTAAGAGTTAGGGTTAAACAGTTAGCGTAAGAGTTAGTATTACATACTTACGCCCACATGCATCATTGTTACAGTTTGCGATTTCTTCATTGCGAAAATTAAGGAACCGCAATTAAGAAATCGCAAAATGCTATGCATTAAGAAATCGCAAATTTTTTCGCGATTTCTTAATTTTCCTTAATTGCGATTCACAATTTGCGAATCGCAATTAAGGAATCCCTTCCCATTGATTCCTATGGGCCTAAAGGCCCATAGGAATCAATGGGAAGCCATTCTCATTTTGCGATTCGCAATTAAGGAATCGCAAAATGAGAATGCTATTTCATGGGTGCAGGGGGGGGGGTCGAAAGGACCCCCCCCTGCACCCCTGAAATTAAACTTTGAGAAAAATGTTCACATACACATGCCCCAAGGGCATGTGTGTGTGTAAAATGAAACTTTCAAAAATGCAATTTTGTGCATTTTTGAAACTTTTCACAAATTACCATGAAGTTCAACTTCATGGTAATTTACCTCTTCCTATTTGCGAATTCGCAAAAAAAAAAATGTTAATGCATTGCATTTAAGAAATCACAAATTGCGATTTCTTAAATGCAATCGCAATTTAAGAAATCGCAACATAATTGCATCCCAAAAAAGGAAATTGCATTCGCAAACGGCCGAATTTTGCGATTCGCACCGTTTGCGAATGCAAATTACCTTGATGCATGTGGGCATTAGTGTAAGAATTAGCATTAGTTACTGTAAGAGTTTGCATTAGCGTTAGTGTAAGAGTTAGGGTTAGAAAGATAGTGTAAGAGGTAGTGTTAGATAGTGTAATTTAGCTTTAGATAGTTAGTGTAAGAGTTAGAGTTAGATAGTGTAAGAGTTAGGGTTAGATAGTTAGTGTAAGTTAGCGTTAATCAATCAATCAGGGTTTTGTAAAGCGTGCTACTCACCCGTGAGGGTCTCAAGGCGCTGGGAGCAGGGTGCAGCTCCGGATCAGTTGAAAAGCCAGGTTTTGAGGCTCTTCCTGAAGGTGTGCAGAGTAGGGGACCGTCTGATGTTGACTGGGAGCTCGTTCCAGCCCTTTGCAGCGACGTAGAAGGCTCTTCTACCTGCTTGGGTTCTGCGGATGTGTGGGGTCACTGTCAGGGCAAGGTTTGCGGAACGGAGCTTCCTTTTGGGTACGTGGAAGGCGACTCTTTCGTTGAGGTATTTGGTCCGATGTTGTGGAGGGATTTGTAAGCGTGGGTGAGTAGTTTTTTTAAAAAAGATATTTTTATTTGCAGTTTTATGAAACAAACAAAACAGGCATGTCACATACGATCACCCTCCACTTCCCTCCCACCATCCACCCTCCTCTCCCCTCCCACCTGCACACGATCTCCTCTTCATCTTGACAGGACTATACCTTGTTTGTGCACAAATCCCTAAAGTGTGGAAATAAAACCCCCTTTCCAATTCCACCCGTCATCAGTGTAGCCGGGTGCCTCCCCACCTTAGTTTACAGATCCCCATCCAGCCCATGGTATCGGTGCCATTTTCCCCCAAAACTCTGTTGAATTTCTTGGGCCTCTAGCCTTGTACGTGACTCGCTCCGCCGCCATGTACAGATCCATGGCCCTTCTACAGTCATCTAGACTCGGCGGCTTGGGGGCCCCCCATGCCCAGGCCACATCCCTCTTAGCCACCACTAATGCCAAAACCACAAATATGAGAAGTGGGTGACCCAAGTCCACGTCATTTGTTACTCCCAGCAGCACCAATTTGTGGTCCAATGGCAAATCGACCTCCAGCACTTCTCCCAGCTCCCCCAGAACCTCGGCCCAGTATGCCTGTATTATGGAACATGTCCAAACAGTATGGTAGTAGTCTCCCTGCCCCAAGCACATCTTAGATAGTTCGTGTCTCTAGCCCGGCCCATGCGATGTAGCCGCACCCTGTCATAGTACACCCTGCGTAGGATTTTGTGGGTGAGTAGTTTTTAGGTTATTCTCTTCTCGACGGGGAGCCAGTGGAGGTCTCGTAAGTGCTGGGTCATGTGCTCGTGTCAAGGGGTTCAGAGGACGAGTCTGGCTGTGGTGTTTTGGATGGTTTGGAGCTTGTGAAGCAGGGTTCTGTTTATTCCAGCATAGAGGGAATTGTCTAAGTTCAGTCTGCTAGTTACAAGTTCATGGGTGACGGTCTTTCTGCTTTCGAGGGGAATCCACTTGAAGGTCTTGCGGAGTATGCGGAGGGAGTTGAAGCAGGTGGAGGTGACTGCATTGATCTGGTGGGTCATGGAGAGGGAGGAGACTAGGATGATGCAGAGGTAACGGGCATGGTCTGACGGAGTGGGTGGGTTTCTGAGGGTGGGAGGCCACCAGGTGTTGTCCCAGGCGGTGTAGGAGGGTCCAAGGACAAGGACCTCTGTCTTCTCCGAGTTGAGCTTTAGGCAGCTTTTGTTCATCCAGGCTGTGATGTCTTTCATTCCTTCCTGGAGTCTGAGTCTGGTGTCTTAGGGGTTCTTCGTGAGGGAGAGAATAAGCTGGACATCATCGGCGTAGGATACTATGCTGAGTCCATGCTGTCTGATGATGGAGGCGAGGAGGGCCATGTAGATGTTGAAGACCTAGGTATGAGCGGGGATCCTTGTGGTACTCTGCAGTTGATCTCTGTGGGTTCAGAGAGGAAGGGTGGGAATCTGATCCTTTGGGTTCTACTGGAGAGAAAGGAGCGGATCCAGTTGAGGGCGGTTCGTTGTATACCGGCGTCGTGGAGTCTGGTTGCGAGAGTGCGGTGAGAGACGGTGTCAAAGCCTGTGGAGAGGTCTAGTAGGATGAGGGCCGCAGTGTGGCCTTGGTCGAGTAGCATGCGGATGTTGCCAGTGGCGGCAAAGAGGGCAGTCTCGTGCTGTAGTTGCTGCGAAATATAGACTGGGAGGAGTCGGGGATGGCGTTCTCTTCGATTAAGGTGGTCAGTTGGGCATTGATGAATATCTCGGTGATTTTGGCTGTGAAGGGAAGGAGAGAGATGGGTCAGTAGTTCTTAGGTCCGCCGGGTTGGAAAGGGTTTTTTGAGGAGGGGCTTGTCCTCTGCCTGCTTCCAGATGTTGGGGAAGATGCCAGATTCGAAGGCGGCATTAAAGGTCCGGCCTAGCTCGGGTGCTATGGTGGCGGCGGCTCTGTGGTAGATATGCAATAGGTAGGGGAAGTGGGGGCTCCTTAGTAGGTGTTCTTCATGGTCATGGCGGTGTCTTCGGTATTGGCAAGTTTTCAGGTGGTGATGGTGGGCTGGTTGTTGGTGGTGGGGCGGGGGTAGGTGTCTGGAGTGGGTTCGCTGAAGTTGTCATAGAGGGCCTTGATTTTCAGGTGGAAGTAGGAGCTGAGCTTGTTGCAGAGGTCCTGGGATGTTGCGAAGTCCATGGCTTCGCTGGAGGGGGTGGTGAATTGCTGTATGACGTTGAAGAGTTCTTTTGCGTTACTGGTGTTGGTGTGGATTTTGTTCTTGATGAAGGTCCGCTTGGTGGCTCTTATGCGCTGGTGGTATTCAGTCATGGCATTCCTGTAGGTGTTCTGATCTTGGTGGTTTTCCTGTTCTTCCATAGGTTCTAAAGGCGTCTGCAGGAGCGCCTGGCTTTTTGGAGGTGGAAGGTGACCCAGGCGGCTTTCAGGGGGCGTTGTTTGACAGGGTGGCGGAGGGGTGTGAGCTTGTCTGTGCAGCTGGAGATCCAGCTGTCTAGTTCTTTGGCTGCGGAGTTGGCGTCAGTTGTGGCAGAGGGGGGGTCATGGAGGAGGGTGTGCTGGGGTGTTCCACTGTGATCTTACTTCAGTTCCTTCATGGCAGGCACGGGCGGGTTTGGGTGCGGTGTTGAAGTTTAAGTGTACACAGTGGTGGTCCGCCCGGAGGGGCTGTGTGGCGTGGCTGAAGTGGATGTTTGTCCCTGCTGTGAAGATGGGGTAGAGGATGTGTCCATCTCTGTGGGTGGGGACGAGCTGTTTCAGTCTGAGGTTGGCAAGGTTGGCAAGGAGGGTGGTGGAATCAAGGTCGCTGTGGTTGTCGAGGTGGAAGTTCCGGATGTCCGATGAGCATATAGTCCGTGTAGGCCATGGCGTGTGGTACAACAGGGTGGGCAAAGGTGGTGGCGGAGAAGGCACGAGGCCCGGGCGGTCTCTAGACGAGGGTCCCGCACAGTGTTGTTCTGGGGGTGGTCTGGAAGTGTTGAAAATTAGTACGGTTTGGTGAACATTATCTGCGCCATCTTGCCTCTTCCCCTGATGCCACACTTTTGTCGTGCGCACCCGCCATTTTAAGATGCCCTGATCAGAGCGAACCCTTTTGCATGCCGCTGGCCCCTGATATAGCCCTTCGCCCTCACTAAGCCTGCACGCTGACCAACCCCCTGCTTTCACCTGCCTTGAATCATAAACCCCTCTTCGGCGCTGCTCTGCCCCAGGCCCTCATCCTGTTCCCAGCGCGACACCTCCCTTCTTCCCTTTCACGATCCCCGGCCCTTAGATGCAAACCCCCTTTTTTCCCCCGTGTGCCCGTTTGTCTTCCCCGTTCCCAGGCCGACACCCAGCACTGCCGATACCATTCCTTGCCCCTCCCCGTACAATAGAAAGCTTCCCCCACCAAAGGATCCCCGGGTTGATCAAAGCCCCCACTCCATGAGATCCGATAAAACCCCCCACATTCCGTGAATCGGCGGAATATCCAGCTGCGCGATACTCATCACCTGTTGTGACTAGGGTGGGGACTCCAACTGTAAATGTGTGTGGGAACGGGCCCAAAGGGGAGTTCCGGGAATGTCTTTTCCATACATCAAAGCTTTAACATGAATATGTAATCTGCAATAAAGTCATAAAACAGTGTATAAGAGGCCAGGCCTCAGAAATGTAGCTAGAGCACCTCAGAACGATACCTTCTGCCCGTTTTGTTGTGTTCTCCTCCGGAGAGAATAAAAAAAACCTTGTTCCCTGCCTTCCAGTCTCCAGCGCCTGCCTCTTCATTGATTAAATAACTAGAGGGTCACAGAGGCAATACCGCCGGGCAAATACCGATTGTCCCCGACCCGTCCCAGGTTTAACAATTGGCGTCCCAAGCGTGGGGCCCATCAGCGACTCGTGGATCCAGTGGGAGAGGTCCCGACGACAGAGTGAACGACTGCAACGATCGGGAGAGCTCTTGCCCAATAGACCCTCGTCTGGCAGCCGATCATCCGAACTTCACTAGTTCCGAACAGACCTCTCTCGTGTGATCTACGGTCCTGACTGGGAACCATTAGGAGTGCCGTGAGAAATACGAGAAAAAGAGGACGAACGGGCGCTGGATTCGGAAGACAAGAAACTGTCCACATGGTCCGGGTAAGGTCGTGTAATCACGACAAGTTGCGAAATGATTGCTTGATTGTTTGATTGCTTGATTATTTATAAAATACTAGTATTACTCTTTGTTTGACCTATTTGGAGATTCACTGTCTGCACACGGAGAAACAGTAGGCTCCTTCTCTTTTGCAAACGGTGAAGGATAGGTAACGTAACCGTCGCGCCTATCTTTCTCCCCCACTGACTCTATTATTTCTTAACGGTTTTTGGGAGACTCCCCTCTCCCTCACTGATTAAACTGGGTTCTTTAACCCCGAACTACTGTTCACAGATTGTCTTCTGGAGATTCTCTGTCTGCAAACCGGAAACAACAGCTTCCTCTTTGCGGTTAGTGAAAGGGTAGAGGACGCAGACTTTTGCGCCCTACTTACTCTCCCCATTGTCCTTTTTCTATCCTATTTATTTATTTATTAATTGCTTGATTGTTCCGCGCTCTTGGTTACTCTTTTTTTTATTTTTGTTCATGAGGTATTCACTGCCTGCAAACAACGTAGAATAGGAATATTCTGTCTAGTCTTTGCACCTAGTGATAAGATAGGCACTGCTGACTTATTAGTCCCTCGTTACGAGCCGTCATGTCTGTCTTCTCCCCATTGATTGATAATTGGTTCAGCCCGGACCGTGTATTAGAGGTGGACCATATAGCTCCACTAGAAGGCACCCCTAATAAGGACATGTTCATAAACTATGGATTAGTTACCATAGCCTATAATAAATTGTGGCACAGGTATACCAAAGAAAGTCAAGACAAACAGTGGCCACTGGCAGGATCCTTTGACCTTGATAAAATAGAAACGTTAGAAATAGCCCTTCGAAATAATAAGACAATGCCTATTATGCTCGACAGTCTCGGTATGTGGCGCAGAGAGGCTATGCAACGACAGAGAAAAGACGAGGACAAACCAAGTAGAGAAATATACCGACAGGACAACCCCAGGACACCGCTACCCACAAGTTATCCCCCGACACTACGCAAAAGACGACCAGACTTAGGGCCAGACCAATGCGCTTTTTGTAGATATGTCGGACACTGGAAAGCCCAATGCCCGACTCTACTGAGCGTGAGTAAAGGCAAAGGGCCGACAGGAACGACAGATCGGCAGTATGAGAAAAAGCGCGAGACAAAGAAGAACCCGACTTACATAGACAGACCAGATAGAACCACCACGTTTGATTATGCCCGATGGCACAGATTTCGCCAGGACAATTTCAGCGGCATGCTCAAGTTCTCCTAGGTCGGGCAACGTCAAGACGGGAACCCAGCCACGCTTTAAGATTCACAAACGGAAAGAGATAATTATGACCAATAACTGTTTGATATTCGTCTTGGGTCTTTGTATGTCGTACTTGTACTGTCCCCCCCCCCCGTCTGAGTTTGTGTGTATGTAATGTACGAATCTGCGTCATCCCTCTACACGTGTTTCCGTGTTACTCAACCTCTGTTAAGCAGAAACTTAGCATAAAAGCAACCTGGAAAGAAAGAAATGGTACAACAAAATCCGTAGACCATTGATGAACTTGAACTTTTAATTTAACACAGCAAACAAGAAATAATGACGGTAAACTGTAGAAAATGAAAGTCAAACAGAACATTCGCCCCCCCCCATTCTGGAACCTTCCAAAGTAGGGCAGGGTTACGGCTACGCCCAACCAGCGGCAACCCATATAAGGCGGGCCCCGCTGCCAACTCTTGGTCAGGAAATCTTAACATATGGGGAAGCCGGAGGAGAGGCAGGGGCCAGCGGAATCCAGCCGCAACGGCCCTGGGTAGTTGCCGGTAGTCCCGCCACATGCCTCCTCGGCCCAGCCGCAACGGGCCTGGATAGACTTAAGTAGTCCCGCCACATGTCCAGAGAAGAGCGAGGCACCTCTTCCTTTTCTCCTCCGCAACAGCCGCAGCAGCTCTGGGCGGCGGATGCCCTGTCCATACCCCTGCAGGAATGCGTCCAGGTCGGGCCGGGAGGGAGAGGCGACGCGGACGAGCCTCTCCCACCTCCACCGATAGGAGGTCTCCCAGCCCCCGGCCCAACGCCGAACACCCCCAGTCAGGCGATGGTGCCCATACTTGCACAGCACCGAACACACCATGGTGGCACCCCAGTATTTGCGCAGCACCGAACGTGCAATGGTGGCCATATTTTCGGAACACCGAACCTGCAATGACTGCACCGATACTCGTGCCGCGCCGAATGCGCGCCACAGGTGGCCATACTCCCACAGCACTGAGCACAAGACTTGGGGAACACCGGATGTGGAGAGACCTTCATGCGGGGCGATGAAAAAGAGCAGCATGGAGGGCACCGGGAGAAGGAGACGGCGCGAACGAGTCTCCCTCGCCCCCCCAGGTGGGGGCATCACAGCTGCACCCCAGCCGAACGTCCCGCTTTCACACAACAGGGACCTCTTCCTTTCACTCCGAAGGATCTCTTCCACTCTTGCAAACTCGACGAGAGTGACCCCTGTAGGGCCTCAAAATGGCGTCTGGGTCCGCTGGAAGGCGGGCCCCGGCCACTAGAGTAACTTTGACCAGCAATATAACTCGGACATTTGCCCACTGGGGCACGAGCCCCCATCTCCGACAGCATCTCCGCAGCCTTGTAGACCCTACAAAAGTCCCCGGCGGAACCTTCGGCCTCTGCAGGTTTCCGGTAAGGGACGGCTGCCTTGACCGCCAACGAAATAAACATGACATTGCCACTCCTTCTGTTAGCATGAATTCTAGAACTGCCGAAAAGGACTCTGGTCCAAACTGCCAGTAATGGGAAACATTTCCCCCTGATGCTACTTCCAGACTGAGCCGGCCCCGCCCAAAATGGCACCGGTATCAAGAGGGACTTGCGTACACCTCGTGGTGTTCCTTCGCACTAATATAAACTTGATGTTCTGAGACTTTATATGATCCTTTGTACACTTGGCTAGAAAAGACAAGGAGAGCTCACTCGACGAACAGTATGAAAGGATCCCGTTAAAAATGTTGATTACAAATGTACAATGTATTATATTTTTATAGCTGATGTATAACCTCATCTACGACGCACACATACAGTATGCATATAGGAAATCTGATTGCAACTATTATGATTATGCTTCTAAATTATGAAATAAATGCCCCCGAACCCCCAGCCAATTAATAGACGTTTTAGTTTCCTGCAAATGAATGAATAAAACTTTCCAATGTATTTATTTCCGCAAGACGACACTCCCACTGTACGCGCTTTAACCATTGCCATGTCCGACCAAATACGACTGCACCCTCATCATCCACGTACTGAAATGATTCCGAGAAATAAAGGTTTTCGAAACTATGGACGGGTATTGCATGCTTTATTTAAAAAAAAATGTGGGATCGGTGGGAAAGTTCTTTTCTGTGCACCCTACTCTGCTCTCTCTTTAAGGTTGAAAGAAGATGGTTGCCCAGCCCTGGAGGACGGATCGGATCGACAACACGACACTCTGCCTTCAAAGTACGCGACTGACTCATGAACTCTCGCGTGGAGGAAGACCTTGACTTCCAAGGATGGGTAAAACGAACGGTGTAAATGAGGGAATGTAAAAGGAGGGTGAAATGAAATGATGTAAACGTTATAAAGTACAACGTTCCAAGGTATCAGGGAACGGAGCTGACCCAAGAACCGAAGAACCTTAGAACGCCACAGCGTTGAAGGAGGTTTAAGGATCCCGATAGTGAGATACGTCCTTTGACTAGATACCTCGCACTAGGCACCTCTGGTTTCCTTTTCACGTTCCCCGCACACGACCTATATGGACACACTGCCCCCCCCCCCCCCGACTCCAGAAACCATATCCCCGGGGACTCTGCCCCGAGGAGGGAAGACGAGTAAGAGGTGAGTAAAGGACTCTTGAATACATGTATTTAAATATGCGCGAATGCTGTTCCCTCCCCTCCCCCCCCCCCCTTTTTTTCCTCCCTCTGCAGATTACATCAGAAATTACAGCCGAGGTGTGGCGAAGATCTGAAGCCTTGCCATGTCTAATACACGAAGCAGACTAGCGCGCAAGGTGGTGCCTAAGCACGCCTGCAAACTACTCACGTATCGAACAAACCCGAAAAATTAGCACGACCTGATAAAAAGTGATCACCCTTAAACCAGACCGGACGAATGAACCCATGTCACGTATGATGCGAAACTATGAGAGAATGTGTGTGTGTGACCGAGGCGCTGACCCAACTGGTCGAAGGACCGAGAATGCGAGAAAGTGCGACAAAATGGTACCTCCTCTCTTCTTTCCTTTTCTCAAGGCACGTCCCCTCTACCCTGTCTAATACTCAAACTGCATGATTACAAGATCCTAACGCAGACCCGTGAATGTCCTTTACTGTGTAATGCACTAAATAGCCTTTCTTGAATACACTGCCACCCTCTCTGTTGCACGTGTACTATTTAGCCTGCCGTTGCACTCTCTCTCTCTCTCTCTCTCTCTCTCTCTCTCTCTCTCCTTCTACTTTTGCACTCCCACTCTTCCGAGCGATTAGCCCCGAAATTGGCAGACTGCCACCCCTAGCGCACCACCTAATTGGCTTCAAATACCGTCAGTATTTGCACAAAAACTTGTCTTTAATACAATCACCCTGAGACCGTGTCATTACCTCTCCTTTTCCGCTAGAAGTCAATGAACCGAGGTTGGGCCGTAAGGGAAAGGACAGGTAAGACGACAGAGGTTCCCTAATCTGGCCCGTAATAAGGGAACTACATGTCAACGGCTCCTATGGTATAAAACAAGGACCTCCGAATACGCGACCCTCTCCGCCCCGAATCGTCGCAATACCCAAACAGGAAAAATGATCACCCCTGTTACATCCCCTGTATCAGCCGCTCCAAACTGGAGTTATGAAACTACCCCTCATTCCCGGTTGTGAGGAATGGGTCGATTTACGCCCTTACCACAAGTTTCTATGTCCCTAGTTGTCTCCCATAAAACCCCTGTCTTTTCTGATTAAGTACTCAGGCCGTGGGAAGCTACGTAGGAACCAGAATGATGTTTTACAAGGTTAAAAGACTAGACCAAAGTGAAGAAGTCGTTGAAATGAACCCTGCCGAAAGTAAAAAAAAAAAATGTGTTTAGTTGAAAAACAGGACGCATTGATAAAAAGAACTGTTTAGCCTATGTTCGTCCCTCAGCAAAATATCTGTTTAGTACCATGTCGATAGCACACAGTACCCTTGGTAAATATAAAGCCCTAGAGAACGGCATAACTTTGTCAAGCCCGTCTTACGAAGGTGGGTCTCCATCAGATAAACTGTCGAAACTGTAATAAATAATTATGGAGGAAAGCCATAATACCTCCAACAGGCCCGTCATCGGTCATTTATATGTTAGTTGTGAACCCTAAAATAACGGACGTTTTCATTTCTATCTGAAGCTGGGAGAGAAATAGACTTTTGTGATTTCCTTCCTCTGCAAATTCTCTAAAGACTGTCTTTTCAAACTCGTTTAAGGGTACGGCTGTCAGGAGAGAGAAGGACCGGATGTGGGAGCACGAGGCCTGACTGCAGACTATGGAACACCTACGACATGGGCCAAGGCGAGACCGCGACAGAACAGAGCTACAGGACGAGGCACTACCTCCAGCAAAGTGAGAAGAAAGGGCTAAACTGATGCCCCCGCTCTATGTTCGAATGTGTGCCGAAAGGTCCCCGCTCTCCAGACTCGGTCATGAGCCCGCCCATCTGAAGTCTCTCGTTCCCCTAGTTTGTTCCTAATTTGGCCTTGCTCCATCCCCCTTTTTCTCCGACCTACCCTATGGACTGTTTTGTACGCTCTTCTTCCATCTGAACTTTCTGACAATCACCTCAAAGGACACAGGGCGAAAAGGACCTTTCCGACCAGAAACGCGAGGAAAGGGTCGTGCCCTGCAACGCAGAACTTAGAATAGAGCTGGACTTGTAGCTCCACCGCCGGTGCTCCACAGCGCCAACGAAAGACAACAAAGAATAATGAGAACTCGTTAACTTCGAACATTTGACATCCTCAATCACCGTTTCTGCTATGCCTCATTTCTCTCCCAGCCGCCATTGTATTGATCATGCTCCAATCCGAATCTGATATATGTAATAACCTACCAGTTCACGTTATGAAATGTACTTGCTGCTCTCGCTACAGAATCGTTTTTTGTATTACATTTCTATGACTTTCCTGCTAAAACAAATTGATCAAAGTTTATCAAATAGGTCCACCTCCTAAAACTAGAAATGTTAAAATGTATTGTTTACAACTCTTTTCATCTAGGGTTCCTACCGTTTTCTTTCTCATGCCCACCACAATAGAACCGAGTAGAAAATGAACCAGCAAGATGTCTTGAATATGTTAAAGGGAGGACTGTTGAAAATTAGTACGGTTTGGTGAACATTATCTGCGCCATCTTGCCTCTTCCCCTGATGCCACACTTTTGTCGTGCGCACCCGCCATTTTAAGATGCCCTGATCAGAGCGAACCCTTTTGCATGCCGCTGGCCCCTGATATAGCCCTTCGCCCTCACTAAGCCTGCACGCTGACCAACCCCCTGCTTGCACCTGCCTTGAATCATAAACCCCTCTTCGGCGCTGCTCTGCCCCAGGCCCTCATCCTGTTCCCAGCGCGACACCTCCCTTCTTCCCTTTCACGATCCCCGGCCCTTAGATGCAAACCCCCTTTTTTCCCCCGTGTGCCCGTTTGTCTTCCCCGTTCCCAGGCCGACACCCAGCACTGCTGATACCATTCCTTGCCCCTCCCCGTACAATAGAAAGCTTCCCCCACCAAAGGATCCCCGGGTTGATCAAAGCCCCCACTCCATGAGATCCGATAAAACCCCCCACATTCCGTGAATCGGCGGAATATCCAGCTGCGCGATACTCATCACCTGTTGTGACTAGGGTGGGGACTCCAACTGTAAATGTGTGTGGGAACGGGCCCAAAGGGGAGTTCCGGGAATGTCTTTTCCATACATCAAAGCTTTAACATGAATATGTAATCTGCAATAAAGTCATAAAACAGTGTATAAGAGGCCAGGCCTCAGAAATGTAGCTAGAGCACCTCAGAACGATACCTTCTGCCCGTTTTGTTGTGTTCTCCTCCGGAGAGAATAAAAAAAACCTTGTTCCCTGCCTTCCAGTCTCCAGCGCCTGCCTCTTCATTGATTAAATAACTAGAGGGTCACAGAGGCAATACCGCCGGGCAAATACCGATTGTCCCCGACCCGTCCCAGGTTTAACAGAAGTGGAGGTGCTCTTTGTTGGAGAGGGGGGTGCTTGTGCTGGAGATGAAGAGTCAGAGGGAGCTCTTGTGCTTGATGGGGAGTCCTCCTCCTGGGCGGTGGGGGAGGTCCTTACTCTGGATATTGTATCTGTCGGAGATGGCAGTGGCGATGTCAGGAGCAGAGGAGACATTGGTCAATGTTTCGGTGAAGAAGGCGATATCTGGCGAGAGGGTGTTGTGCAGGTCCCAGTTCTCTATGGCGTATCTGTGTATGGACTGCAGTTAGTGTAAGAGTTAGGGTTAGAGAGTTAGTGTAAGAGTTAGGGTTAGATAGTTAGTGCAAGAGGTAGGGTTAGATAGTTAGTGTAAGTAAGCGTTATATAGTGTAAGAGTTAGGGTTATATAGTTAGTGTCAAAGTTAGTGTTTGAAATGTTCTAAAATGATAATTTGTAACCTCGGAGCAATATTCTATGTGAGGCCCGGAGGCTCAGATTATGCTTCTCTACCAAAGAGCTATTCAGCATAGTGAAGGAACTCTCTAACCCTAGCGCCAACACCAACGACATCCCACCCTCACAAGATCTGTGCGACTCACTGGCCACCTTCTTCCATCGCAAGATCACTGACATCCACGACAGCTTCAACACCTCGACCGCCCCGACCACAGCAGACCTCGCCCCCTCCACGAACACCACCTGCAACAACCGTCTGACCTCCTGGTCCCATGTCAACGACAACGAGACATGCAAGATCATGAACTCTATCCACTCAGGATCACCGTCTGACCCCTGCCCACACCACGTATTCAACAAAGCCGACACAACCATTGCACCCCAACTACGGAAGATCATCAACATCTCCTTCGAGACAGCGACATTCCCAGAAAGCTGGAAACATGCATGAATCAATGCCCTCCTCAAGAAGCCCAATGCAGACCCGAAGGACCTCAAGAACTTCCGACCCATCTCCCTGCTCCCCTTCCCGGCGAAGGTCATCGAGAAAATCGCCAACATGCAACTAGCCCCCCCCCCCGAGGACAACAACATCTTAGACCCGTCCCAGTCTGGAATCAGACGTAACCACAGCACCAAAACCACACTCATCACCGCCACAGACGACATCAGGCACCAACTAGATAACGGCGAAACATCAGCCCTCATCCTCCTGGACCTATCAGCCGCCTTCGACACGGTCTGCCACCGCACACTAAAGACACGCCTCCAAGAAGTCAGAATCCAGGAAAAGGCCCTGGACTGGACCACATCCTTCCTCTCCGTCAGAACACAGAGAGTCTGCCTTCCACCCTTCCGATCCGAAGCCACCAACATCATCTGCGGCGTACCCCAGGGCTCATCGAGAAGCCCAACCCTGTATAACATCGACAGTGCCACCCTCGCACAAGTAGCCCGCCAGTATGACCTGAACATCATCTCCTACACCGACGACACCCAGCTCATCCTCTCCCTCACCAATGACCCGCACACCGCCAAAACAAACCTCCACGCGGGAATGAAGGCCGTCACCGAATGGATGAAGAGCAGCCGTCTGAAACTCAACTCGGACAAGACAGAGGTCCTCATCCTCGGACTAACCCCCCTCTGCCTGGGACGACTCCTGGTGGCCGACCACACTGGGAATGGCACCGTCACCCACAGACCACGCACGCAACCTAGGATTCATCCTCGACTCCTCCCTCTCATGTCGTAGCAGGTCAACGCCATCTCCTCCTCCTGCTACAACACCCTCCACATGCTCCGCAGGATCTACAAGTGCATCCCCTCCGAAACCAGAACAGTGACCCAAGCCCTCGTCAGCAGCAGGTTAGACTACGGCAACGCACTGTACGCAGGAATACGGCCAAACACCTACAACGACTGCAACGCATCCAAAACGCAATCACCCGCCTGATCCTCAAATCCCTCGTCGCAGCCACATCACCCCCGCCTATGAAACCTGCACTGGCTTCCCGTCGACAAAAGAATCACCTTCAAGCTCCTCACCCACGCACACAAAGCACTCCACAACACCGGACTAGCCTACCTGAACAGCAGACTCAGCTTCTACACCCCCACCCGCCAGCTCCGCTCCGCCAGCCTCGCCCTCGCCGCCGTCCCCCCGCCTCCAACGAACAACTTCTGGTGGCAGATCCTTCTCCTTCCTCGCCGCCAAGACCTGGAACACCCTCCCATACCATCTGCGGCAGACCCAAGACCTGCTCACCTTCAGAAAGCTCCTCAAGACCTGGCTCTTCAAGCAGTAGCGGCACCCCTTCCCCTCAGCGCCTTGAGACCCTCACGGGTAAGTAGTGCGCTTTACAAGTATTTTGATTGAGTGATCTTTTTCTTTTTTTTACTAAATTTTCACAGCTGCCAATCATAATGCAGTAATCTCAAAAGACAGATTTATATACTATATATTAGTAACCACAGCCTACCAATCACTGCCCTTTATTCTCCTCAAATATGGCCAGCACCATCTTGACTGCCTCTTTTTGCTGCTCAGCAGCCAAAATAAATGCGGAAGTATTTGAGTGCAGACGTTATTGTAGGAATGCACCCCTTTTTGACATGGTCACCCCTACTTCATCTAGTATTTGATGCGATTTTGACTGGAAGTGCATTGGGTTCCTGCTAACCCGGTTCCCATTGCCAGATCTCTTTCCCAAAACTGTTCAATTGTTTCCACAAATGGCAATACCTTTAGCACGCTCTGTAAGTCCTTAGTAAATGGTACCCCAGGTACCTAGGGCAAGGAGGCTAAAGAGGGTACCTAAGAGCTGCAGCATATATTGTGCCACCCTAAGGGACCACTCAGCAAAAACATACGCACTGCCACTGCAGGCTGCAGGTCTTTGTGCAGACAAAAGTGAGAACACCACATCGCTCACCTCCCTGTGTGCCATGCCAGCATACCCTGCATTCAGTGTGGATAAGTCACCCCTACGGCAGGACTTACAGCCCTAAGGCAGGGAGCACTATGCTACATGTGTGGACATATCTGCATGAGCAGATATGGCGCTGTGTTGGTCAGTTCCATTACTGCCTGTAAAAGCGAACAGGGAAGCCGTTTTAAGTGCATGTGCAGAACACTGGTGAAAACGAGTTCCCCAACTACATGATGGTATCAAACATCTCGTATTAATAAGCCCACGCTGATTCCAGTGGTGATTTATTAATACATGCACCCAGAGGGCACCTTAGAAAACCTACCAACTCCCAGTGTGCTACGCTGACTGGTCCTAGCCAGCCTGCCACCGCAGACAAGGATCTGGCACCCAAGAGTGACGGCTTTTCTCTCAGGAGGTCCAAAACAAAGCTCGCTCAGGCAGAGGGTGTTTACAACCCCTCCCACAGGATGACCTGTGAATTAGCATTTCAAGGCAGGGAGCTTCAAAGAGCCCACCGCCTTTGGGAACCTGGCTTCGCTCACAGGAGAGGATGCTGATCCCCCTTGGCCAGGACCTGCTCGGCTCCTGGACAAGGTGGGAAAATTAGTAGTCAGAAAGGTGTGTTCACCTTCAGGATAGTTCCACCCCTAAGATGGGCTACCTGAGTGAACGTGAAATCTCAGAGTCATCTTTGTGATGACAGAATTAGGAACTCTGGGACAGAGTTTTGCCCACTTCCCTCAGGACTCTTTGGCTACTACCCTTCACTCCCCTAAATCCACTATTTAGGGGCGTTCCTGGCACCATGAAACCAGATCCTGATTACCTGAAACAAGAAGACGGTTGTGAAGATTCGCAAGAAGGAACAGAAGACACTAACTGACTTGGTGCCAACCGGATTGCTGTCCTGGACAACTGTGACAAAGACCACTTGTTCTGCAGCTGCTGTGTCTGCAGAAGCCTGAGAGAAGTGCCAGCACTTCACCCACGAACCGGGGTCGCCCATGGAGCAGCAGAGCTGCTTCCCTGCAGCCTGCAGGCACCCAAACAGGACTGAGAGGACTCCGGACACCAAAAACCCAACACGGCATGCACCGTTGGCGAAGAAGACCAAAGGTGTCCCTGAGTATCATAAGAGCAGAGTCCACCTGCTGATTCAGCCTGACTGGCCTCCCAGTCCAAACCCGAAGCCTTTGTTCAACCAGACCGATCCCCATAGATTAACATTGGGCACCAGATGCTGAATTGCACCACTGCACCCGGCCGTTCTAGTGTCCCTGGGGGTGACCTGTTGGTGCTGCCTTGGACCTTGCCCCATACTCACCTTAAGACCAAGAGAGTGATCAGATGAGTCGCTGTAAAGAACTTGTATGCAGCATTTGTTTTTCCTCCATTGGATAGCATTGACGCTTATGAAAATTGTACTGTTACCTGATCGAATTGATTCTGGTGCCTAAATATATATATCAAGGGATATATATCTCCTTATTGAGTCGTGTGGACCATTTATTGACTCTGTGTGTACCACAGATGTCTGACACTCCTCTCTGATAAGCCTAAGGCTGCTCAACCTCACTACTCCCTAGAAGAGCACCTTGAAGATTGCTAAAACAAACCCCGTCCACTCATGACTCCATGCACAGTAGACCTCTTTTTGGTATACTATATAAAGAGCCAGTTTCCTACAGTTATCATTCATATATCTGGTTGTGGTCAAATCTTCTTATATAAGCTTATGTACGGTGTATTTGCTTCTTGATTGATTCTTTTATTTGATTGTTAATGTAATTGAAAGAGAAGCTGCTACACTTGTCTGCCGAGCGATGTAATCGGTGGGTAATTGCCACAGCGTTTTCATCTGTGGAGCAGTTGATTTGGGTCAGACTGCACACTCTCTGATCGGAGGAGCGCAGTCTTCTACTGCCTGCTTTGATGGACGCGCCCTAGTGTGCCCACTCCACTTTGCACGAGCGATAAGCCCATGGCCGAGCTGTGATAATTAGATCAACAAGACACGTTCAATATCACCTCATACACTGATCAAGGAACACTGAGGGCCTCATTTACCAAGAATTGGCATACAGCAGCATTGCAAGTCTTTTTTGGTGCACTGCTCTGCGCCAATCGAAAGGGCAGGAATGCACCGTACAGGACACAGTGCATTACTGGCCTTTCCGAGCACCAACACAGACACCCTTGCACCATGGTGCACTGGGGTCTATGTCTGCTGAAGAACGTGGTACACATGGAAAGAGGAATAAAAGAGGAGAAATGAAAACATTTCTCCTCGTTATGCCTGCTTTGGGGAGGTTTTGGCATTGCCCCAGGTTTGCTTGAGTGTCTAAATCTGAGGCAGTGTCAAAATAAATGGGTGTTTTGTCGGAAAACCCACAGCAACACCCATGGAACACCTCCTTGATGCAGAGTAAGCCAACGCAGCATTTTGCGCTGCCTAGCCTTACTCCATATCCATGAAGTGTTTTGCGTCGCCTTGTAGATATGATTCAAAGGCCTGCACCACACGAGCTTTAAAAGAAAAAAAGTGACGCTCCAGCTGGGCAGGCCTCTTGTAAATGAGGCCAGAGTTTGCACCAGCAAGATCAAAACTATTTGTCTACAGAGAGTAGCTGACAAGTACTAGGGTACTCGGCCCCTGATGCCCTTACCACTGAGAAGGACTACAATAATTAAATTAAGGGGGGACCGCCCAGAGCGAGACATTCCTCCATGCTTATTTTTCAGGGTATAGATCATTCCATGTCAAATAACATGTGGGTGGGGGGAAAAGTGAGATATTTCTTTAACAACTGGAACATGTTGTCTCAAGACACCTGGATACTAGACAAGGTAACAGGCTTCAAGTTGGAGCTTTACAGCTCTTCAGCTGAGTGACGTTTATACAACTATTACAGTGTTCCAGGTTAGACAAAGAAGGTAATCCCACCTAGGACCCGGATATTGTGGTTGAACTGTTTGAAACTGAGCATACTCAAATACGAGGCAGTAAGATGGTGCTGGCCATACCTGAGCATAATGGGCAGTGATTTGTGGACTGTGGTTATTGACATCATGGGAAATGTAGTTTTTAAGTGTACTGTTGATTGGTTGCTGTGCAAATTCAGTAATAGAAAAAGAAGCATTATTCCCACCAATATGTGCTTAATAAAATGTTTAATTCTTGACGTGATAGCTCAAATAAAATTTCACTCAACACTTATATATAGATACATAAACATTAGGTCTGGGCGGTGAACTCCGCTCCGTTCGTAGACTTTGTGGAGTTTTTAGCACTCCGCAGAGCACTCGGAGTTCAGAAAAACATTTCCTTGCTTGTGCTCATCAACATTAAATTGAAGAGCGTGAGCAAGGAAAATCCAGCACTAGACCATCTCCCAGCCAAATTTCTCATTGCGGCTGCCCGGGCATGGGCACTCGCGTCGAGAAACCTTCCATTCACTTTGAGGAAGCTGCCGCTCTAGTAGAACTTCTACTCAAGCGGCGGAAAGATGCAGCGCCCTCTTGCACTGTGCGTGGTGCTGTTCGCACTGATTTTACTGCACGGGACAAACATCTGGCGCCAAAAAATCACTGTGTTTTAGTAAATTAATTTTGAGTCTAATATGCTAGTAACTTGTACTTTTAGAGCCTATGTAAACCGAATAAAGTTTTATGTCTGGCTGATATGCCGTAAATGTGCCAACGCAGCTGTAACAATCTTGGGACCCGCTGGCTTGCTCTTGACAATAATCCAGTAGCACAGCTTCAGCTGAGGCCCCCAATTCCTAGTCTCATCATTCACTTAGCCCCCAGGGCATCTCATCATTGCACACACATACATGCCACCATTGCTACTTCGTTCATTCCTAGAGATCCACGCGTCACTGCAGATCCAGGGCTTGCTACCAGCCACAGCAAGCTCCAGCACTTGCCCAAATAGGATATGATAGGATATATGTTTATTGAGCGCTCGATTGCCGTAGCGTCTTGGCGCTAGTGTATGTAGAAAGGAAGTATGGCCTGTGTTACCGGGGGACTATGTGGAAGTGAACAGCCATGTTTTCAAGTCCTTCCTAAAGACCTGCTGATTAGATTGAAATTTCATGGCCATAGGCATTTTGTTCCATAACTTTGATGCACAACTTGATAAAAACCTTCCACCCCGTCTTGCCCGTCAGATCTTAGCAATCTGGATAAGGCCCAAATTAGCAGATCTAAGGGCACTTGGGGGGTATAAGGTAGGAGGGAGATCCTCAGCATCGCCACATAAAGTGCTTTGTGCACCAGGCATAAGGCCTTAAATTCCACCCGCTGCTGGATGGGAAGCAAATGCAGTGACTTAATTCCTGCCGAGGTTGATTGTCCTTTAGGATAGTTTAGAAGTAATCTTGCTGCAGTGTTCTGTAGAGACTGCAGTTTTCTCAGCTGGGTCTTATCAATGCCCAAAAAAGGGCATTGCAATAGTCCAGTTTAGACAGGAAGAGCGCCACCACCACCGTCTTTTGCAATTCTTATGAGAGTAAAGGGAAGATTTTTCTCAAGGTTTTTAGTAAAAAGAAGCAGGAGGAAGTGAGACTGTTTACCTGGGCAGAAAAATTAAACTGGTCATCGAAGATGACTCAGAGGTTCCTGACCTTGGGGACAGGACACGGGCATTCCCTGGCCTAGGAGTCATTCCACAGGCACCGGACAGGGCCAAACTCTATCACCCCCGGTTCTGTCAGTGTTCATTTTCAGGAAGCTATGGTTCATCCAGGTCATGATCTCAGTGAGACAAACATGAAAGCTGGCGGCTGTGGCCTCAGGCTGATTGAAGATAAAGATAACAAGCTGAGAATCATCAGAATATGAGACCAGGGCAAATCCATGCCTCCTGATAAGTCTGGCCGAACGAAGGAGAGACGTAGATGTTAAACATTGTCGGGGATAGGGGTGGCGACATGGGCACTGATGTCTGAGTGACCCCAGAGCAGCCTCGCACCAGGCATCTGTCTGTCCCTTGCTTCGTGGTCACTGATGACCAAGGGTGGATCTTGTGGGGGACACACAACATTCATCAGGATGATTCAAGACTTCATACACTAGTGCTGTTGCTTCGATATAATAGTTTGGAGGCACACCTTGTGTGACCACAGATGGCACAGTGTCCAGAGTAATCGGACTATTTGAAGCCAACCAATACGCTCAGTGAAGTAAAAGGTCCAAGGGACAAAGGTGTTCCCAAAGCAATTACACTATTAAACTTCAACGGTTGTCTTCTGAAAGATCAACAGTGCAAATTGTACTTGTAACGCTTGCACTACTCTAATAAACAACAGTGATGGAGCAAACTACACACTGGAATGCCTCACATCTGAGGGGCTGGTGGTTGGAGGGCTGCAGAGGAGCATAATCTCCTCCCCACCCTCTTCCGGGACAGACTAATCACCAAAATAGAAAACAGACACTCTGAACGTACTGATGAGTTTGAAGTATCTCCAGTCTCATCACCAAATGAAACAGGCAGGCAGATTGGTTTATTAGCAAAGTTTTATTGCGTAAAATAAGACATTCTTGGCAAACAGCTCACGGCAGCAGTGTCCTTTGTCTAGTTGTTAATCTCACCCCTCACACTAGAAAAGGACACAACTGACCTCACAAAACACATCACAGCATGCAATGAAATACTCCTTACAGTATCTTCACCAGACAATCTGCTTTGTTTTGTAATATATGTAAACGTTAGTTTTTGGGTATTTAATTCTCACCAAAATAGCGACCAAACTCGAGCCGACTTCTACCACATGGTCTGGCTTTGCCCAGGCCTTTACCCCTTTTGGTCCGAGGTGGAATCTGAGCTCACACAGACCTTGGGTCGCCAGGTTCCACACGATCCCTTACGTCTTCTCCTGGGTGTATTGAAGGTTTGGACGGCTCTAGAGCGATCAAACATTCTCTGGGAACTGCGGTCGCTGTGGCTAAATTAGATATTGCAGCGGCCTGGGCCCAGCCCAACCCCCTACCCTGCAAAAGTGGCACCAGGGAGTGGAAATAGTGCGTGGCCCAGAAGGAACATGGTTGTCCCACGCGGTGCCAAATGGCTGAACCTACTGTTTTAAATTGCCAGCTTTGGCTGCCCCATGTAACGGGGTGCTGCTTTGCAGCTTGGGTGGCTTGCATAAATACTCCTACCCTAACAGTGGGGTTTATTACTGTCTGTTGGAGATGGAATTGGCTTTACTGTGTAAGATGTATGCTGTCTTTTTTTTTTCTTTTCAAAATGATAATAAAATTGAATATCAAAAAAAAAGAAAATTCTCACCAGAATAAACCATCTCAAAACATTGTGAAATGTGTCACAGTCTCGGCAGTTGAAACTGCAGAATGATATGGTTGGTGCCTCCTTTGTATGTTGTTAGAATCTGGAGAGCCATGAATCCTCTTTTGATCTCTCAGCCTGGATGGGTTGTACAGAATATTTACACAGCCGGTCTGAAGATACTGATAGCGAGTAGAAGTTCCTGCTTTAGTGATGAAAGGAGTTTATATTTTTTGCCCTCAAGTGGTTATTGATTCCTATTTCTTCTCCTAGTTTCTTTTTCCCATGTGCTCAGGTCTTTCAATAATTTCTTGTTGAATCCCAGAAGTTATGTCTATCAGGATAGTTTATGATCCACACTTGGTAACAGGTCCTCAACACTGCCACATTTCATGAGAGTCTGACAGGTTTAATTCGCGGTGAAGCAGCCTCTGTGAAGTTCGTTGCTTGGTGAAGTTAGTGACTTTGAAGAACCTACATTCTGTTTGGAGACGCTGCGAACGTTAGAGTTTGTCCTTTAACTCAAAGCTCTTCTGACGTTCAGAGGAAAGGGAGGATCTCAGCCCGGAAGGATCGTTAGATGTCATAGGAGGTCTAACTTCAGCTGTAGATTCTTAGATGATGTAAAAGATCACATTTTTTTTTAAATGAAGGTTTTTTGGCAGTGCTTTGAGGAGGCTTCCATCTTGTATGTGTTACTTGAGGTTGCTGAGCACCACCTTTCGTTTACAGCAGTTTCCATATCCTGTACGGCATCATGGCCGTCGTCTGTGTTCTTTGATGGCGTACAAGGCTTGCCTTAAGATTAAAGCTCTTGCTACACACAGTGCAGTGATAAAGCCTCTGGTCTGTGTATACGCTTTGATGCCTACAAGGGATCTCTACTTACACACAGTGCAGTTATAAGGCCTCTCTCCTGTGTGTATGCTTTGATGGCGTACAAGGGTCTCCTTCTGAGAAAACCTCTTGGAACACACAGTGCAGTGATAAGGCCTCTCTCCAGTGTGTGTTCTTCGATGCAGTACAAGGTGTGCCTTCTGAGAAAAGGGTTTGGAACACACAGTGCAGTGATAAGGCCTCTCTCCGGTGTGTGTTCTTCGATGCAGTACAAGGTGTGCCTTCCGAGAAAAGGGTTTGGAACACACAGTGCAGTGATAAGGCCTCTCTCCTGTGTGAGTTCTTTGATGCCGTACAAGGGTCGCCTTCCGAGAAAACCTCTTGGAACACACAGTGCAGTGATGAGGCCTTTCCCCGATGTGTGTTCTTTGATGCAGTACAAGGTTTGCCTTCTGAGAAAAGGGTTTGGAACACACAGTGCAGTGATAAGGCTTCTCTCCTGTGTGTACGCTTTGATGTTGTAGAAGATGTCCCTTCTTAGTAAAACTTTTCTCACAGATATTGCAGTGAAAGGGCCTCTCTCCTTTGTGAGTTTTTTCATGTGTTGCCTTATCAGTAAACCTCATTTCATGCTCAGTGTAGGGATACCGATCTGTGTGTGTTTGTTCATGCAGTAAAAGATGCGTCTTTCCAGTAAATGTCTTCTTACACTCAGCACAGGCATAAGCTCGTAGGCTGGTGTCTATTCTTTTCTGCCTTGCAAGTAGTGTTTTATTGTTAAAATTCTCCCTGCTCTGTATTCCTTGGTGTTTTCCTTCATTTATTTTATAAGCAAAATTCTTCCTTCCTCCAGAAGCTTTACGTTTTTCTTTCCCATTCATACTTTCTGTCTGCGACTGCTGTGCTGCAGAATGAAATGAACACTGAGAATTATACATGGGAAATTTTTCTTGAAAGAAATGCACGGTTATAATATGAGAAAGGTGAACAGTAATATCTAGGAAGGAAGGAAAATGTTACTACCTGTAAACAATCATTTGCTGCTTGTAGTTCTACCGTTCACATATGTTGACCTCTCATGGGTTGGGTTCTGACTACTAAAAATAATTATTTTAAGATTGAGTTTTGATCTGGAAAACGACTCGTAATCCCATACCAGAATGGCATAATGCATCAGCGGGCATACTCAAATTAAAATCCTTGTGTTGTTTTCTCCATCGGAGTACAACTGCTTATATGTGTAAAATAAAAAAAATAAACTGCTTAATCTGAGCAACCTATATACTTTCCAACCATACAGCACGTGGGTGATGCATGTGAGCCTGCAACATGACAAGCAGATAGTATTTGCAAGTGAGTAACATTTTCCATTTGCAGCAAGCTGTGGCACATCACAGGCTGTGCCATAAATTAAAAGAATCGGTAAGGTCCAGAACTCCGCAGCCAGGCTCATTCTAGGGACACCACGCCACAAACATATGACCCAACACCTACGAAGCATCCACTTGATCCCCGTTGAGAAGAGTATCACCTTCAAACTCCTCGCCCGCGCCTACAAATCCCTCAACAACATCGGACCCACATACCTCAACGACCGAATATGTTGATGTCACCAGAGAAAAATGTTATGAAAGGATGCACAGAACCACCTGTTTCTGCTTTACGAATATCTACTAGAGGTATGTTGGGTAGAAAAGCCATGGTTGCATCTTTATCACACGTGGACTCAGCCTGTGGTATTTCTATGTGGTGTCTCCGCTAGGCCTGGGCGGTAAATTCAGTTCCACTTGCGGAATTTGTGGAATTTGGGTAATTTCACATTCTGCGGAGAAAGTGGGATTGCCAAAACCTCCACGATCCGCGGCTTCGTAGAATTTTTTGCTTGTTCACGTTTTCAAAATGTGTGTTCACAAGATATTTCCCCCCCGGGCATGCAAACAGGAAAAAAGCATTGTGAACGAGCGGAAGAAGCAATTCCGCGTGTTTGCAGAATTCTGTGTGCTCACAGAAATTTTCTATGCTGAGCTTTGCGTAACACGACTATGCAAATTCCGCCAACCCCTAGGCTCCGCACGAGTAGAAAACCGAGTATGCCAAACTGTGCCAGTGCAAAAAACGGTCTTATTTTTCATACATTTTCAATTCTGATAATGTAGAGCATGAGTGCATGTTTAACACTGGATGCATATTTATCTTTGTCTTTGTAAACTTGCAGGAACTGTTCATCTACTAATGGGTCATGTAGTTTGCTGAGTGTTTGAGGAAGTGACTGCTACTAGGTAGACAACTATCTACATTAAGGCTTGCAGTGACGTAGTGGCTGAAAAGGTGGACTTGTTACTCTTGATAAAATCTTAACTGGATGCCAGGGGTGCTCTGGTGTGATAACCATTCTCAACTCTCCCATGAATATTTTCACAAGAGTTTTTCAAAAGTATTCAAGCATTAGTGTAGGCTAGGCCAGCTTTATGTATGCATGTATATGTAATTTCTATACTGCAAACCTAGCCTGAAGCTAGAGCCAATGATGAGCATACATTATTTTCAAAGAGGGGAGTCCTCAACGCTTTCCTAAATAGGAGCAATGTCGGGCGGTCCTGATTGATACAGGGATGTTGTTCCAGATCATGAGTTCATAGATGGAAAAGGCCTGCTAACTTGTTTTTTTTTGTTACAGTTCTAAGTCTACAGTTCGATGGAGTTCTCTAACCTCGCATTTGTTGCACTTGAAAATAAGAGCTGAACTTAAGGACAACAAGAATGACGAACAAGTGATAAGGATCCCCTGTGGCTACAAAATCACCCACAAATACAGCGTCGACCGACCAGGAGAAGGCAAAGCCATCATCCCCAAGAACACCCACCAACTGACCACTTACTCGAATGACTCAACGACTACCATGGAACACCTCCCCTTCCAGATCCAGAGCAACTCCAACACCACCCTCCATGGCTCCCAAATCTACAGGACCCCCGGCCCCCACCGTTCAATGATGCCATCGAAGACATCATCGCACCCCAGGCTCTAGCATCCACCGATTACATCCTACTCGGAGACCTCAACTTCCACTTGGACAATCCCAGTGACCAAAATACCGACACCCTACTGGAGAACCTCGCCAATATCGGACTCAAGTAGCTAGTCACCACATCGACCCATACAGCCAGACACACGCTAGACCTTCACCTACAGCCACACCACCGAACTCCTCTGGACCAACCCGCACTGTGTGCACTTAGCCATTCCCACCGTTCACCATCCCCCTCTCCCCCCCCAATGACCCATCTGTTGTAGCTGGAACAAGGCCACCGAAGAACTTCTCGTCAACTTTCTCAGCATGACCGCACCACTAGCAGACGCCAACACTGCAGCACACAACCGTCACCAATGGATCTCCAACTGAGCTGACACACCAGCACCCCTCAAGAAGACACCAGGCAGGCAAAACTTCAAGAAAGCCATCTGGTTAACTTCAGCCCTCCACAAGTCCAAACGTACCAGCAGACAACTCAAGAAGAGATAGAAAAACAACAAAATCCCAGAAACCCAAGCAACCTTCAAAACCGCTGTCAACGCACACCACCTTCTCCTTAAAACCACAAACAAAAACGGCCATCAAAGACAGAATCAAACGCACACAAAAGCACAGAAGTCTTTGCCATCGTTAAGGAGTTAGCTAGGCCCAACAGCGAGACCACAGACGTCTCACCCTCCCTAAGACCTCAGCAACATACTCAGCAAATTATTTCACCACAAGATAAGGCAGAACTACGACAGCTTTGACACCCAAGACCCTGCTACAATGCCTGCCACCACCGCACACAACAATGCCTTACCTCAACATATCGTGCTCAACTGGACTCCACTCATCACAGATGACACACTCAAGACCATAAAGAGCATCCACTCCAGAGCCCCACCGGATCCTTGCCCGTATCACATCTTCCATTGAGCAGCGGCAGCACCATAAACTGCTCCATCAAAACTGCCACCTTCCCTGCCGCCTGAAAACACGCCACGATCAACCCCTGCTGAAGAAGATGTCTGCCGACCCGACAGACCTTAAGTACCTCAGACCTATCTCCCTAGTCCCCCCCTTGCCAAGGTCATCGAAAAGGCCATCAATGCCCAACTCTCCATGTTCATTGAAGCGAACTATGTCCTGAACAAATCCCAATCCAGCTTCCAAAGCAATTATAGCACCGATCCCGGACTCCTCGGCGCCATGGACGACATCCCCTCCCTCCTCGACTGGGGCAAAACCGCCACGCTCATCCTACTGGACGACTCGGCCACCTTCGACAACATCTCCCACCGCACCTAATCACAAGATTTCAGGACGCTGGTATCCACGAAAAATGCAGAAAGAACAATTGATGGACAGAATGCAGAAAAATGTCATACATTCACCCCATTTCAGAGATCTGGGCCTAAATCCATCGTTTTTTTGCTCACCATGCGATTCCAGTTTGGACCCAGCCATATGCAAATCAGCCTTGACCCTGCGCCCAATGGGAACAGCCAAGTCCGAACTGCCAGGTCAGGTCCTCCCTGGACTGGAAACAAGCATCCTAGGACTGGTAACAAGCATCCTAGGACTGGTTTCGGTGTTTCACCCCTCATCAGCCAGGATAGCTTGACTCCAGTGGCATGGAGAGCCGGCACCCACGTCTGGGCATAACCATTCCACTCAGGGGGACAAATGCAAAAAGAACAATTGATGGACAGAATCCAGAATAATGTCATACATTCACCCCAGTTCAGAGATCTGGGCCTAAATCCATAGTTTTTTGCTCACCATGCCATTCCAGTTTGGACCAAGCCATATGCAAATTCGTCTTGACCCTGCGCCCAATTTGAACAGTCTGGTATCAAAGACAAGGCACTGGACTGGATCCACTCCTTCCCGACCGGCCGAGCACAGACTATCCTGCTCCTCTCAGAACCTACAAAGATCAGCCGTGGAATGCCCCAGGGCTCCTCCCTGAGCCCCACGCTCTTCAATGTCTACATGCCCCCCCACACCCCCTCGGCCATTGTCAGAAACCACAGACTCAACATCGTCTCCTAAGCCAACAACATCCACCTGATCCTCTCCCTCACCAATGAACCTACAGCCGCCTGATTCAACTTTCATAGCGGAACGAAGGTCGTTGCTACCTTGATGAAAGACAGCTGCCTCAAGCTCAACTCAGACAAGACCGAAGTACTCATCCTGTGACCCGCCCCCTCAGCCTGGGACGACTCCTGGTGGTCCGTCGCACTAGGAACCCCTCCCACTCCTACAGACTGTGTACACAACCACGGCATCATACTCGATTCCTCGCTCACAACGAACCAGCTTATCAACGCTGTATCCTCCTCATCCTGCTTCAAAAGACATTCAGATGGATCCCCACAGAACCTAGAAAGACGGTCACACATGCACTCCTCACCAACAGACTTGACTACGGCAACGCACTGTACGTAGGCGTCACTTAGAAACAGCTCACGAAACTACAGAACGTCCAAAACACCACAGCCAGACTGGTCCTAGACATCCCCTGCTGCAGCCACATATCAGCACCTCAGACAACGCCACTAGCTACCAATCATCAAGAGAATCCCCTTCAAGCTCCTCACACATGCCTACAAAGCTCTCCACGTCATAGGACCAGCATACCTGAACCACTGCCTCACATTACATGTACCCACCTTCTCCTACCTCAGGCAATCCCTGTCGCTGCTCCAATTCAGGAAGGACTTCAGGACCCGGCTTTTCAACGGAACCTCCACGCCCTGAGGATTAGAAGCCCCCCCCTCCGCTCAGTGCCTTCAGACCCTCAGGGGTGAAGAGCTGCACTATACAAACTCCTAATTAATTGAGCAATGCCTGCTTTTGGGAATAGAGCCCACCGGGTCTGTGAAATTGAATATATCAGAGGATCTGATCCAGTATGAATGCGGTGTACACGTGGACCAATATGTGATTGTAGGAAATCATATGCCCACAGGGGTTCTCGCTCTGGTATTACCGCAATGACTTGCATTGTATAATTATACCCTCACTTTCGAGTCCCAAGCGATATATTCATAGATAGGGTTCTACTCATCTGCAATGGAACAGAGCATCGAATAATACATTGTGATACTTGCCTGCCATAGTTCTCATTTCACCCCCTCCTCTCTAGTTTGTTAAGCTGCTAAGAACCAGGCTCTATTGCTTGGACTCATTATGATCCACCACAAAAGAATGACATCATCTGATGAACCCACATGCATTTACAAAGTAGTAACAAATTGCTGCATGCTATAGAAACGATAATTTAATTATACATTTGTGACAGGTCGAGTTTAAGTCCCATTTCTATGTTAACTAATGACAGAACCAAAGCTGATACCGAATACCATGAAAATGAATGTAAAGCTCTAAACACTGTATGAATGAACAAAGAGGATTATAATGAACCTGTTTTTAGTATGGTGCATTGGTGCACAAAAAATGCATCCTAAAAATGATTGTGATTGATTATAAGAAAAGGAGAAAGCAATGAGTATTGATTGTCTATTGCGGACCAAAAGATGCAGATCTATGGAGATTAGGGCAGTTCACTTGAGGTGGACAAAGGCTTGTTGTTAAGCCACAACGCAGCACTTAGACACTTGCTTAACAAAAACAAGCATTTGCAATGCAATAGGTCTCGCATTAGGAAAGTTTGAGCTATTGGTCTTGTAAATGACAATTTTTTTTATTTATGTGTTGGGTTTAAAAATAGCGAAATTAATAGCTTTGTCATTTACAATGCCAATAGTTATAATTTTTGCAAATGTGACACCTATAGCATTTGTAATGCAATATGTGTTGTATCTACGTGACTTACATGTAGTGATATTAGAAATAACAATGGCTTTTAATTTTTTTTATTAATTAATACTTAAATAAAAGTTATTGTAATTTATAATGGCAATAGCTTAAACTTTTGTAAATAACTTATGAAGATTATGTTCAGTGTATTTTATTGTGACGAAAATCCAAGAACAGAAGTGAAATATTAACATCTTTTTGTGACATTTGTAATAAAGCTTGAAACATTGAGAGAACATATTTGAACCAGTTATTGTTGAATGGTTGCACAGATTGATGCTGTGGTGGCGCTGATTGATGTTCTGGTGGCGACGAGTGATGCCGTGGCATTCAGTGATGCTGTGGTGGCGCATAGTGATGTTGTGGTGCCCCTGAGTGATGCTGTGGTGGTGCTGAGTGATGCTGTGGTGATGCGATAGAGTGAGGCGATGGATAGAGTGAGAGCAATAGATAGATAGAGTGGGGAGAGGGGAGATGAAGGGAAGAGAGGGGAGTGAGGAGAGATGGGAAAGAGGGAGGGGAGAGAGGGATTGGAGAGTGAGGAGAGGGGAGAGTGAGGAGAAGGGAGAGTGAGGAGAGGGGAGAGTGAAAAGAGGGGAGAGAGGGAGGGGAGAGTGGTTAGAGGGGAGAGTTGTGAGAGGGGAGAGTTGTGAGAGGGGAGAGTGAGGAGAGAGGGAGGTGAGAGAGCGAGTGGAGAGTGAGGAGAGGGAAGAGTGGTAAGAGAGGAGAGAGTGGTGAGAGCTGCTCATAATTTTCCTGAGGCACAGCCGGGAAATAGGTCTCCTATATTTCTATTTTTTAACTTGTTTTAATACTGCAAATTGCACGGCACTTACTTGTTGCCTCTACTTCAAGCCCCTACAGTGTTAGTCTGCTACAAAATGGGCTCCTGTTTTGTGTTTACATGACAGGATTTTAAACCTGTCTCCGCCTCTGACCTTGTGCCCTCGCAGCCGATTTGGGGCTGCCGCGGGACTGAGGCAGGGCCAAGACGTCATTGGGGGAAGATCTCTGAGGTGACGACGAGCTGGTTGGAAGCTCCGCCCCCTTCCTGCTCCATAAATGTCATGCATGATTCGTCCGCGCAGCGGGCGCGCCGAAGGCGCGCCAAAGGCAAGCCCGCCTGCGCCCATCCGCGCCAGGACGTCGCCACTCGCCATAACTGCTGGTCCTAAACACAATGCCCCCCTTCGCTATGGGAGAGATGCCTTGCTGTCATTAAACACTGATGCCCGAGATTGTAGTAAATGCACCTCACAGTTAGGGGAGACTGAACTGTCATGCTCTGTATGTAAGTTTCGTACCCTAGCCCCAAAGCTTGCTCAAGGGGGAACGAAAACTACCCATCTAGTGCACTTTAAAATATTCCAACTAAATGTGAGATCACGTGTGAAGCATCATATGGAAATTTATGATGTTATTCTCGAGGAGACTCCGGATATTTTATTCGTTTGCGAAACATGGCTTAAAGATGACATGACAGCGGTGTTTAACCTCACTCTCCCTAAGGGATACTCGATTAATGCTATTAACAGAGACTCCAGGGGTGGGGGTATTGCTATAATTCACAAGTCCCAGTATCTTTGTACTTTTATAAAGGAGAACATTAGGGACTGTGAAAGCGCCCGTTTTAAGGCAGCCATCAGTGCACATTTTGCCTTGTCTGGACTGTTTATTTATCGCCCCCCGGGGCCGGCTGCTAAGTTTATTGAGTCTCTATTAGACACTGTGGGTGACTTGGTTATGGGGTCTGCCAATTTCACCATCCTGGGTGATCTCAACCTTCATTTTGATGTGTTGCAGGATAACACTCCTACACGCACCCTGGTTGAGGATCTAGGTGCATTACAGCTAGAACAATTGGTACTCGGCGCTACTCATAGTGCGAGACATACCTTAGACCCGGTCTTTTCCAACATCTCTGACTTGAGTCTGGCGATGCCTAAGCCTATGGGCTGGACCGACCACTTTTTGATTGAGATCAGGTTACTTGTTGCTGATCCACTTAAGCGTGATAGCGAGGCTAGGGTTTTGAGACGCCCATGGCATAAGCTCAGACTGAGCGAGTTCCATGCATTTCTTGAGTCAAACCCATTAGAAGAAATAACTGACCCTGAATCAGCATATTCCATGTTCTGTGACTGGTTACTAAAGGGCTTAGACTCTCTGATTCCGGCCAAATGGACCAAAGGACGCATCCTAAATTCCAGCCCATGGTATAATGAATCCTTAAGATTACTGAGAAAGACGTGTAAAAAAGCAGAACGTGAGTGGAGAAGGGATTATGCAGAAGAAGGTAAAAGAATATACATGTCTAAAATCAAGATCTATCATAAAGTGGTCAACGCTGCCCGTGCAGCCTATTACGCTAACGAAATACAGCTGAGCTCTAATCCGACCAAATGTATATTCAAAATTTTTAAGGAGCTCAGGAGTAGCAAAGATACTTCATCTAGTGTTGTATCCTCACAATATTGTGAAGAGCTCGCTACCTACTTTGTGGCAAAGGTCCACAAAATCTACCAATCCTTTCCTCACGTGGTCCCCAATATCATCCCCTTAGTGGTGAGAGATGAGTCGTGCCCTATGCTATCTGATATCCCGGCTATTTCGGAGAAGGACCTGATTCGACTGAGTGGCAAAATAAAATCTGGTTCTCCGGTTGATCCTATGAGGCCACCTCAATTTATGGACTCCTTGTCACTGCTCCAGCGGTCGATCTGTCAAATTTTGAACCTTTCCTTCACAAGGGCTATTGTGCCAGCTGCTTGGAAGGAGGCCTGGGTGTCTCCTATTATTAAAAAGCCTACGCTAGACCCCTCAAAACCTGAGAATTTCAGACCAATCTCCCTCCTCCCTTGGGTGGCAAAGATAGCCGAAGCCCATGTTAATAACATCCTATCCCAATTCCTGAACTCTAACAACTTCCTGGACCCATCCCAGAATGGTTTTCGACCAGGCAATAGTACGGAAACCGCCCTGCTTGCTACCACTGAACATCTGCAGGCGGCTTTGCTTGCCGGTCAAAGTGCAGCGCTGATCCTGTTGGACCTCAGTGCTGCCTTTGATGCGGTATCACACGCCATCCTTCTCTATCGTCTGGAGGCAGCAGGAGTGACTGGGAGAGCGCTGGAGTGGTTTAGGTCTTTCTTAACTGACAGATCTTTTCGAGTTTCGGTCCTCCGTTTCTGTCACAATCCCACTCCATCGGACAGGGGGTTCCACAGGGCTCAGCATTAACCCCCTCTCTGTTCAATCTGTATGTACAGCCTTTGGCTGCTGTTGCTAAAAGATGGGATCTAACGATGGTGTCCTATGCGGACGATACCCAGCTGGTTATCACCTTAGCTGAGGGATCATCGGGAGCAGCCACCAGATTCAGAGAGGGGATGACAGCTGTGGCACAATGGATGACAGAGAATTGTCTACAGCTCAACGCGAGTAAGACCAAGGTTTTGGTGGTCGGAAAGAATGCCACTCTTTGGAACGAGGACTGGTGGCCAGCTTCCCTTGGCCCTATGCCATCGCCTAAATCGGCGGTAAAAAATCTTGGGGTCTGGATGGATTCCACTCTTAGCTTCCAGACCCATACTAAGAGAGTTGCGGCCACCTGTGTTGGCCTACTTAGGGGCCTTAAACCGCTTCTGAAATTCTTCGATCCGGCAGTACGGTAACTTATTGTGCAGTCCACAATACTATCTCGCCTGGACTACGCTAGCTCCTTGCTTCTAGGAGCAAACAAAGCAGAGATTCAGCGACTGCAACGAGTTCAGAACTCTGCTGCCAGAGCGCTAGTGGGTCTCCCTCGCCACTGCTCAGTTGCGGCTACGATTCAAGGACTTCATTGGCTTCGGGTCGACAGGCGAATTCAGTTTAAAACCCTTTGCCTGTCGTTCAAAATCGTGAAGTCCAATAGCCCTAAGCCACTCTGTGGTCTGCTGAGTCCATATGTGCCACATCGAACACTGCGCTCCTGCGGACAGCACTTGGCGAATGTGCCACGCTTTACTCGTGTTAGGGCTGGCGGATCCTCGTTTAGGTACTTAGCTGCTAAATTGTGGAATTCCTTGCCATTACACCTCCGGGTCATGGATGACCTGCTGGCCTTTCGGAAGGCTATTAAAACTTTTCTGTTCTCATCTGTATAGGACTTGACTGTCACACCCGTGCAGCTCTCTCTGGAAAAGGTTTGGGATTTAGGTCTGACAGCACCGGGACGCCCCTTTGCTGGGGCAGCTGTGCGCTCTAGAAATCATTTAACATAACATAACATAACAGAGAGGAGAGAGTGGTGTGAGAGGAGAGAGTCGGGAGAGTGAGGATAGTGAGGAGAGGGGAGATTGAAGTGAGAGGGAGGTGAGAGAGGGAGGGGAGAGTGGTGAGAGATGGGAGTGAGGAGAGAGGGGAGTGAGGAGAGATGGGAAAGAGAGGGAGGGGAGAGAGGGATTGGAGAGTGAGGAGAGGGGAGAGTGAGGAGAAGGGAGAGTGAGGAGAGGGGAGAGTGAAAAGAGGGGAGAGGGAAGAGTGAGGGGAGAGTGAGGATAGAGGGACTGGAGAGAGCGAGGGGAGAGGGAGTGAGGAGGGGAGAGTGAGGAGAGAGGGAACAGGGAAGAGGGGAGGGGAGAGAGGGGAGGGTAGAGAGGGAGGGTAGAGGAGAAAGAGGGGAGAGTGAGGAGAGAGGGGGGAGGTAGAGAGGAGAATACTGAGGAGAGAGAGGAGAGTGGTGAAAGGGGAGAGTGGTGAAAGGGGTGAGGGAGGAGAGTGATGAGAGAGGATAGAGTGACGAGAGAGGAGACAGAGGGGGAGTGAGGATAGTGAGGAGAGGGGAGAGTGGTTAGAGGGGAGAGTTGTGAGAGGGGAGAGAGGTGAGAGAGGGAGTGGAGAGTGAGGAGAGGGAAGAGTGGTAAGAGAGGAGAGAGTGGTGAGAGAGGAATGAGTGGTGTGAGAGGAGAGAGTGGGGAGAGTGAGGATAGTGAGGAGAGGGGAGATTGAAGTGAGAGGGAGGTGAGAGAGGGAGGGGAGAGTGGTGAGAGATGGAAGAGTGGTCAGAGGGGGGAGTGATGAGAAAGGATAGAGTGGTGAGAGAGGAGAGAGTGGGGGGAGTGAGGATAGTGAGGAGAGGGGGATAGTGAGAAGAGGGTAGAGTGAGGAGAGGGGAGAGCTAGAGAGGAGAAGAGAGGGGAGAGGGAGGGGAGTGAGGAGGAGAGAGGAGAGAGGGGAGAGAGGAGGGGAGAGAGGGGCGAGAGGAGGGGAGAGAGGGGAAAGTGGTGAGAGGGGATAGTGGTGAGAGTGGTGGGAGGGGACAGAGTGGTGAGAGGGGGGATGGAAGGGCTTCGCTGGGATGGACAGGCATGTCCTTCACTTTGCACAGAAAATACGTTCATAATCCGTTCCTAAAGTTGTCACAGTATCTGTTTTTTCTCTGCTGAAATGATTTAGCTGTCTCGTTTTTCGTCTCTTACAAATGGAAAATATCAATGACAGCATCTGTCAAAAGCTAAAAAAGAAAGTCGTTTTAGGCCCTACAATTTAAAAGTGATGTATAACATACCTTTCATGGGTAAGGGAGATGGCCGTAGCAGGGTCAGGCAAACGAGGCCACCTCTGTTATTACAGCTGTGCTTGTTGCCTGCCGTGGCCTTTGTCCACACAAATGTGCGTTTTCAGGACCATAACATGACATGTCAGAGGCCTGTGCGGGGTGGGCGCAACATCGGCACCTCAAATACGCAGTGCAAAACACGGCCCATTTCAAAACCCTTACATCGGGAAATTATAGAATTTAAGAACAAATCAGGATAGGGTACGCAATTTGAAATTTGTAGCCATGCCTAAGAGAAACGATAAACCCGGCGCATGACAGGATTCTACAACAGTGCGGAACACAGACAAACAAGCAGTCCGATTAACCGAGATCCCTGTAGGCATGACAAAACCAAACCGAGGAAACCGGTCACCATGAGAGTTTTTGCAAAACTAGCGATTCTTTATGCAAAACAGACACTCTTGTGTCAGAACTGCAGCAAGCAAGCAGTCTCCACGAGCTGACCTCTGTATTTCGGAACCTATTTCTCCAAGAATGCCTGTACCTCTATTACCGAGCCCTGCTCCATGACTCTCAATGAGTCGCTGTATTATTGTAGGTGATGTCCTAGCTTTCCAGGACACTTTTCAGTTCTATGAAGGACACAGACGAGGATTAGGCTCGTCTTTCTTTATTAGCACAGCAGCATTCACAAAGAAATTCACCTACAACACCAATAAAACCAAAGTGTGGCTCCACTTGGACCACTCTGCAGTAAAAAAAACAAGTGAGGCATTTAGTGTGGGACGCGGGTAGTTACTAAGGGTATTTGGCAATGGGTGGTGAGACAGCATGCTTTCCTCCCATTCGCTGGTACTGAGTGCTCACATAAGAGAGTTTTATAGAAACAACGATGGCACTCGTAAACTCTCTTAGTGAAAAAAGCGGCCGCAAAATGAAATTAAAAGCGGCCAGGAAATGCTCTCACCATTGTGGGGGCGGGGGGCGTATTCCTTTGTAGTGTGAAGCAGGGGGCGGGGGAGCGGATCCCTTTGAAGTCTGGAGCAGGGGGCTGATGCCAAGGCTCGAGCATATAGGGTGTAAAAAAAAAGTCTTCGGAGTGGCATTGCGCAGAGGGGGTGGGGGAGAGCATTCCTTTGAGATCTGAAGCTCTCGGCATTGCTGTGGCGGGTCTGATGCGATGATGCGAGGCGGCTCGGGGAGCAAATGGCAAGCTCGTGCATGGGCACATGCACTCTGCGTAATCCGCCTGCCAAAGCCCCTTGGTCAGCTTTCCTGATCCACCTCTATATGTCGAGCTACAATGCTTGCGCATTGGCAGGTCTCGACCTAATTAGGAATCCAGGAGTACTGGCTTGGACCTCTTCTGTGGGGAGTTGAGTAAATACGAGTTACGAGTCTGCACACACACAGCGCAGTGGCAGTAGTTATAGTTAGGTCAGAGTTTCCATAGGAAGAGTGTTTTCGTATCACTAATAACTTAAGTCCCGTTTGACTTAAGGTTAAAAATAACATTATAGTTAGGTGTTGAAATGCTACATAAACTAATGTTAAATAACCAAAACACTAATATTTTACCAACTATAACCCAAACTAGAACTTGAGCCCCCGACATGCATTGCTTATGACCTCATATAGTACATCACAACTGACAATATTAATGCACCATACAGACATTCTGACACTGTCTTATTGAGTGTGTTGACTTTAAGTAATTCAACATGCTTGACAATTTTCTATTATCAACTTAAAGACTTCGGATTGATCCAGATTTTAAGTCCAGAGGTTGACAAGTATACGTTTGCTTCTGTAGAGCTCCATGGGCTCAATGCTAAGAAGATTAGTCAAATACACTGCACACATCCTGGAGATCGGCATCACAGCTGCAACCTTAGAGTCATGCCTACAGCACTAGAATGAGATTAACCACCTCTAAGTCGGACACCCCTACATGTTATATTATTCAATAATCTGTAATGCCTGAAAATCTTTAGTTAAGTTCTACAAATAAATATGCACAGCTTATAAAATGTCTCTGGACCACTGTATCACAACTACTTAACTTGGGCCAGAAATCCAGAGTGTTAATGAATTGTCAACAGCTACTTTGGCCTTTTTCACAGATTTTCTTTTGAATGGGCTTAAAGCCACAGCCTACTTTCAAATATACCTCTGTCACCCACGTGAGGTGCACTCAGCTGTTACCTATTTCAACATGGAGTAATTCTTCCATCGGAACTTTAGCGATTTGAAAAGCATGCACAATATAGTTTTTAAAATGCACATATACACTTGTCTCTTGGGCTTACACTATTTTCATGCTATTGATTTCCACATGTACATTGAGTAACGTTATGCTGCATATGACTATGATGTCATCAGTGATGTCATTAGTAATGCTGTTTGAGAGGTCAAAAGTGATCTCATCAATGATGTAATTTAACATATCATGATTGATGTAATATGTGGGGGCATAAGCAGAGTATGATGGGGGCACATGTAATGGTTAGATCAGTAAATTATACCTGGTGAACTTCAGGTTTGTTTTTTGTTCCTTTTTACCTTATTTCAACACCCAAGTAAGAGTGAGAGAAAGAGAGAGATAGGTTTGGGGTGATTCGTCAAGCAGGGGCCAAGAAAAAGGGGAGTGGGCGTTCCCAAAACACGATTTCCCCATGCAAATTCCCACAGGATTTTCGACAGGACTACAGCCCAATCCGCTGAACGGAATTACACCACGTTTGGCAGAAATCTAGATCTTGGCCAGAAAGTGCTCTTTGTTTTTCGGTGTAAATCTGTTGAGTAGTTTTGGAGTTCTTTAAGGAAAAAGATTTATGTATATATTGAGAGCGGATCCACGCGCCAACAGCAATGCTGTGATGGTCTGGCTGGAACCGTAGCAAAAAGTTGCAGCCGCCATTTTGTGAATTGGGACATGGGTTTCGGGGTTGAGCAATAAAGTGTAAATAGGATACGAGGGATCAGGATAGGTGTATCCTGACCCCATGGGACTTATGTAGGAGTCTGTGGCGGACCCCTCTTGGGAAGGAAATTGCCCAAAAACATTGTATTTTTGCCGCAGGAGGATCCACCAGTGTGAATCGGTGGAGATCCGCGGACCCAGAGCCCAATAAAACAAGCATTGGCACAGACAATAGGCCTTGCTGTTTGGACCAATAGGCTTTACTAATGCTGGGCAGCATAGACTAAAAAAAGCTACTTAAAAACATTGATATTCACATTTTATTTTCTCTTCGCTCAACAGGAAAAGCTTTGACACAGCTGTTTTGGGTATTAAAAATAATTCTTTTTCAGGCAAGCAAATCTGATTTTGCACCCCCTGCTTTTATTGCATTTTCACTAAATTGCTACTTTCCTAATTGTTTTCAAAATAAAGTGCTAAATCCACAGACCAAGAATTATAAATAGGCCCTGATTTTGACAAGAGGATATTCTTCTTGTTTGCTGGAACTAACCCCAGCGTGTTTCCATTTGTGCGACGTGAAGTTGTTGCAGGGGAGTGCTGTTTAACTGCAAGGAAATATTGCTGTGGTTTGTTTTTGGTTCTGGCAGGCTGCTCCACGGTCATAAATGAAAGATAAAGAGAGAGGCAGAGACTGGGGCATTGAAAGAGGCAGACACCATCAGTGGAAGAGAGAGAGCGGAAAAGCAGAAAAGAGGCAGACACAGGCGCAGTGAAAAAGAGAGAGATTCTGGGGCACAGCGAGAGGCAGAAACAAGGTATGGAAAGATAGAGATGAAAAGTTCCTGGAAATGATAGAGGCAGACAGTAGAATAGACCAAGACAGAGAAAGAAAGATGCCATGGAAAACAAAGTCGAGTCTGAGAGGTTTGCACTGCTTCGCAGTCTGTAATGGCAGACCTGCTAACATCGGATTAGTTGGGTCACTCAGGGTGGCACAAACAGAGCTTCAGGCCCTAATAATCCCTTTAATGGCCCTGCCCTGGGTACCACAGGTACCCCATTCCAGTGACATACAAGCGAGTTAAAGTCCTTGCCAACTGGGGTTACCAATTCACATGTAAGTTTTTGGGAGAGAGCACAGGCTTAGGGGTCTGGTTAGCAGGTCAAAGCCATCAGCATTGGGAAAAAAGTGTGGGGTTGCAGGGGTGACCTTACAAAAAGGGCACTGTCCTACATCATCCTTTAACCATAATAGATCTGATCGATAACCTCGCCAACCTCGGACTGAAGCAACTTGTCACAATGCCCACCCACTCCACCGGCCACACGCTCGACCGCATCTTCTCCTCAAGCCCGTACGTCTCCATCAGCCACACCACCGAACTCCTCTGGACCGACCACCGCTGCATCCACTTCGCCTTCCTGAAACCCACCACACACCACCGCACCCAACAGATCCCCCGCCGCTGCTAGAGCAAAATCACCGAAGACCAACTACACGCAAACCTTGCTCTCAGCCCACCCACCGAACCCTCGAACACAGACGACGCTGCCCACAGCCTCAGATGCTCGATCGAGGAATGCGCCAACACCCTAGCCCCGCTGAAGAACCCCCCCCACAGAGACACCAGCAAGAGGGCCAGCTGGTTCACCCCAGAACTCCTAGCCTCCAAGCAAGCCGGCCGGAAACTAGAGAAGAAATGGCACAGTGAACAAACTCCAGACAGCCACGCAGCACACAAGGACGCCGTCCGCAACCACCACCACCTCATCAGGGCGGCCAAGAGGACCTCCTTCAAAGACCGCCTCAACAACAATGCACACAATAGCAAGGAGCTCTTCAACATCGTGAAGGAACTCTCAAACCCCAGCACCAACACCTACGACATCCCATCGTCGCAAGCCCTGTGCGACTCCCTCGCCACCTTCTTCCACCGCAAGATAGTAGACATCCACAACAGTTTCAACACCTAGACAGCCCCAACAGACAGCAACACAACAGACCCTCCGTACACCATTTTCCACGACCCCCTGCTGGCCTGGGCCAGCGTGAGCATTGATGACACCATCAAGACCATGCGCTCAATCTACTCCGGCTCTCCGTCAGACCCATTCCCGCACCACGTCTTCAACAGAGCAAGCAGCTCCATCACACCCCACCTGCACAACGTCATCAATCTCCCCCTCGAGACCACGACCTTCCCAGAGATCTGGAAACACGCCGAGATCAACGCCCTACTCAAAAAACCTAAGGCAGAGCCAAGAGACCTCAAGAACTTCCGGCCCATCTCTCTGCTTCCCTTCCCGGCCAAGGTCATCAAGAAAACCATCAACAGACAGCTAACCCGATTCCTTGAAGAAAACAGAATCCTGGACCCTTCCCAGTCAGGTATCCGCAGCAACCACAGCACTGAGACTGCCCGCATCACCGCCACCGATGACATCAGGACCCTGCTGGACAGTGGCGAGACCGCAGCACTCATCCTCCTAGACCTCTCTGCCACCTTCGACACCGTCTGACACCGCACACAACGCGCACGCCTCCACGCCGCAGGGATCCTAGACAAGGCTCAGGATTGGACCACCTCCTTCCTCTCCAGCAGAACCCAGAGCGTCCGCCTCCCCCCATTCCATTCCAAAGCGTCCGAGATCATCTGTGGCATACCCCAGGGATCCTCCCTCAGCCCGACGCTGTTCAACATTTACATGGCCCCGCTCGCACACGTAGCCCGACAGCACGACCACAACATAATATCCTATGCCGATGACACTCAGCTGATCCTCTCCCTCACCAAGGACCCCATCACCGCCAAAGCCAACCTCCACAAAGGAATGAAGGCCATCGCCGACTGGATGAAGGCCAGCCGTCTGAAGCTGAACTCAGACAAGACGGAGGTCCTCATCCTCAGCTCCAACCCTTCAGCCTGGGACGACTCCTGGTGGCCAACGGCACTGGGGGCAGCCCCGACACCCACCGACCATGCACGCAACCTGCACTGGCTCCCCGTCAACAAAAGGATATCCTTCAAGCTCCTCACCCACGCACACAAGGCACTCCACAAGACTGGCCAAGCCTACCTCAACAGACGGCTCTCCTTCTACATCCCCCACCGCCAGCTTACCTCCAACGACCTCTCACTCGCCACCGTCCCGCGCATCTGAAGAACAACCACCGGTGGGAGATCCTTCTCCCACCTCGCCGCCAAGACATGGAACACCCTCCCACTGAGCCTACGACAGACCCAAGACCTGCTGACCTTCAGGAGGATACTAAAGACCTGGCTGTTCGATTAGTAGCGCCCCCCCCCCAGCACCTTGAGACCCTCGCGGGTATGTAGTGCGCTTTAAAAATGATTGATTGATTGATAATAGATGAAATGACAACACTTGTTAGAGCAAACAGCTTCTCAAAATTGGGTATGAAGACAGATGATGACATTTGTAGTTCCTGATGGAATAAATCAGTATTACACAATGCCATTTGGTCTGGCCCCTCCAGCAGCCATGTTCCAAAGAAGGATGGCAGAGGAGGTGAATGGTCTCTCTGATGTTTTGGTTTTCCAAAACAATGCTTTGATTTTCGGCAAAGATTTAGATAAGCATATGCGTACACTTAGAATATCTTGAGAGCCTTCCTGAAAAGAGGTTTGAGATTTAAAAAAAAAAAAGATAAATGTATGATTGGATGAATAATTTGGGCATGTGGTTTCAGCTAAAGAGATTTCACTATGGCCTGGCCTGTTGACAGTCACTAAAATACCTGTTCCAAAACACTGTGACCAACAACTTGAGTTTAATGAAATTGTGGGGGGGATGGGCGGAAATAGAAGCTAGGAGGCTTTAGGATTTTATCAATTGTTCTGGTTTATTTGTAGTTTGTAGAGAAAATCATAAGTTCTTCTTGAGCTGCTGTCCAGCGGGTGATCAGAGAGTCTCTTCTGGTGTGTGTTCCTGTATCCTGGTGATTCCTGATATCCCCTTTGACTGTCCGTCCCCCAGATGGCTTGAAAGTAAAAGAACAACAAGCATTTACAATGCAATGGTCTCGGCAATATTATACGTAGAGCTATTGGCATTGCTCATAATTTTTGTATTTTTTTTTTTATCCCTAAATAAATGGCATTGTTTTTTCTATGTGAGACCTTTGAACTTTGGGCCCATGATGTGGTGTTTGGGAGGCCAGGCTGGAGTGCTTTACCCATGGCTAACCCACCTTCTTGGTTGGTTGTCAGCAGCCCACACTCTGCTACCTGTCCCCATATGAAGCTGATTTCAAGGAGGAGGTCACAACCTGAGGATATGGCTTAACTGCTAGACCTGTTGACTTGGACGCTGGGGAAGCGGTTCGAGTCTCGGCGGCGACGTTCATCATACTCTGATTCTGAGCAAATCGCTTAATCCTCCCCGTACTAAACTTCCAATTAATGAGTCCCTCGGTAATGCAACTGATGCTCGTGTAAAGCGCCCTAATGCCTTCGGGCCAAGTTTGCGCTTTAGAAAACTTCCCCAAAATAAAGAAGCTATTTTGTAGCAGTCCGATTCTAAGAAGGAAATCTACGCACGCACCGGAAGTCAGGCAATGTCGCTTGTGATGGGGGCGGGGCCGCGTCCGGACCGGAAGAGGAGGCAGGCGAGTAAATGCGTATCGCGGCCCGGGGCTCCTGTAAGCGGTGGAGAGCCCCGGGGCCGCCAGCAGGAGGTTACGCGAGTGTTACGGGGCTCCCTTGACCAAGAGGGAGCCCCGTGAAAGGAGCTGGCAAGAGCTGCAGCGGCGGAGTCCCCGAGATTGGCCCGGTAAGTTAAAAAGGACTGGGGGGGTCTTGGTGACCTTGTATGTGTGTCTGTGTGCGACGGAGGGGGGGGAGCACTCGTGTGTGTGTGCGTGCGCGTGTGTATGTGTGGGGGGGGGCTGTATGTGCGTGCGTGCATGGGCACTTGTGTTTGTGTCTGAGAGAATGCGCGACAGCAGCTGCCCACAGCGAGTGTGTTCGCGTGCGCGTGCGTGTTTCAAATCGCCTTCAAGGCGATGCTCGCGGCCAGGATTGTCTCCTGGAAAGGAGACACGGCAACAATAGGTTCTCGGCGAGAACGCGCTTCCGCGCGCTTAGCCGAGACCTAAAAAAAGGACGAGACTCAGGTTCTCGGAAAATTACTAGGTCAGGAGATGAGAAAGTGCCCGTCACAACACCACGTTGTGCATGAAGTGGGGGTTAACGCCTATTTAATACGGCCCTGGGCTTAATGGCCCCCCCGTGTAGGTAATTCAAGCCGAGTCACTCAGTAGTTATAGGAAGAGAATCACCAGAGACGAGTAATAGCCCAAGACATCGGTAAACAGTGAAAGAAAAATAAAGGCAGACACCAAGGAAATATCCTCATGAAAGAAAAGACAATATGTGGCTTACTTTGGTGCAGTACAACCACCCCTAGACTTCCTCCCTGTACCTCAATATGCTCTCCCCTTCTAGCTTGGTGCAGTACAACCACCCCTTGACTTCCTCTCTTTACCTCAATATGCTCTCCCCTTCGAGCTTGGTGCAGTACAACCACCCTTTGACTTCCTCCCTGTACCTCAATATGCTCTCCCCTTTTAGCTTGGTGCAGTACAACCACCCCTTGACTTCCTCCCTGTACCTCAATATGCCCTCTCATTCTAGCTTGGTGCAGTACAACCACCCCTTGACTTCCTCCCTGTACCTCAATATGCCCTCCCCTTCTAGCTTGGTGCCCTCACTTCGCCCGGTTCGCTCACTGTCCTACGTTTTCGCACCGCCTGGGGTTGGTGGGGATCCACCAATCCTCGCTCCACTCCTCTACTTCTTCCGGGTTATCATTGCCGTCGTCGTCCCGTTTTCTCAACGTCTCTTCCCTCCGGCATCCTGCTGCTACAACTCGATGCACACTCCGGCCTCCTCCTCATCGGGTCTCTCCGCGTCTTCAGTCTCTGCCTTTTCTTTTCTTGTCGGCCTTCCTGATTGGTCCTTCTCTGTAAAGCCACCTCCTTCTCCATAAAGCCACCTCCTAATTGGGTCTCTCCGCGTCTTCCATCTCCGCCTTTTCTTTTCTTGTCGGCCTTCCTGATTGGTCCTTCTCCGTAAAGCCACCTCCTCATTGGGTCTCTCCGCGTCTTCCGTCTCCACCATTTTCTTTTCTTGTCGGCCTTCCTGATTGGTCCTTCTCCGTAAAGCCACCTCCTTCTTCCTGCAAAGTGAGGTCTGGTGCAACAGGATAACCCTTGCCGCCCCCTGGTTTTCGGTGGCATCTCCGGTTTCCATGACGGGTAACGGGGGTTCGGGGCCCTACTCTCGGGGTCCTCCTCACAGGAATGTATGAATTTGATTCAAAATGTACTGAAAATGTTGCGGTGATTGCTGAACCACTTCACAACCTTTTCAATAAGAAGGTTTGATTTATCTGGGGTAGGGGACAGGAGGTTGCATTTGCAGAGATTAGGGGAAAACTGCTCAATGCAGCACTTCTGAGTCCATATCTACCAGGCAATGAGTGCTCTATCACTGATGATACTGGTAGCATTGGCAATGACGTTGTAGTGACTCAAGGCAAAGGAAATGAGGAATGTGCAATGGCATCACACACACTGCGACCACATGAACGTAAACACTCGACCATTGAGCGTGGGATGTCGGACTGCGCGTGGGCAACTGAAAAGTTTAAGTCATCCTTGTGTGGGAACAAGTTCAGAATATGAACTGATAATCAACCTCTTTTGAATGGTAATAATGTGAACACCAGCAGGCTACTGCCAGCTTGGTGAGGTTACGTTCAAAACTTTTGAAACATAATTTTGAGGTCGAACAAACTGCAGGAGGAACAAAAATACTTATTGCTTGCCCCGACTGCCCTGAGGGCAGGAAGATGTGGAACATAAGAACAAAAAGAATGACTGTGAGTTTGTGGAATGTATTGCAGCAAGTATTTGTTGGCCGGGTAAAGACTGTGTGTGGGGGAAAAAGCATAGAAAGACATTGGATGAAGATTCTATTTTACTGAAAGTGATTCATTTCATGAGGAAAGAATGGCCAAATGAAAAACGATTTGTTGTGTGAACTACAGACCGATGGCCAAGTTCATTCTGTCAGAGGGGAGCCATGAAGGACATGTAGGTGTGATATCTAGCAACAAACGACTGACGCCAAACACGACATTGCGCAGAAATGGGGTGCGGCGGAGCTCCCCACACTGGCGCAATGGCTCAGAAACATGGACACGCTCATGATAACGGAGAGGGCAGTGTACAAGATGAGAGACAATCCGCGCAAATGGAATGGAGTTTGGCTGCAGTGGAACTCCTACAGAGGGGACATATGCGAACCGTTGCCTGAGGATGATAGCGAGAGTTCCGACGATGAGGTTGACAATGTCTAATTGTTGGGGAGTGTGGCATGGCATGTAGGAGGGCATTACAGAGTAGGCGACATAGTGAATACAGCTGTGGGGGGTTAGACACACGGGGAGGTAGTGTTGAGTGCAGCCCACAGAGGCGACGCCTAACGGCGATAACCTGATACAGAGATCCACGAGTACTATTGTGTCGATTATTGTTGAGTCCTATGTTTAGTTTACTGTTTTGTTGTTTCTATAAAATATAAAATGCAAGCGACTATACTGTCCGTAGAATAATGGTTTCTGGAGTCCGAAATGCCTAATGTTTTGTAAAAAACTCACAGCCAGAGTGAACCGGCGCAACTGATTATTTATCACACATACAATGCTCTCTCAGCCGGCCTTTGGGTTATAGGCGCCTGAATGTAATGTAATTGAATATTATCAATAAAGTCTTGCTTTTCAAAAAAAAAAAAAAAAACGACTGACAATGCAATACTGGTAGTCTGCCATGGACAGGGATGTGGAAAAACTCATTAGAGAGAGTTACCAGTTGTTTGCAAAATGATAAAAGGATGATATACAGAGTTCTGCTTATGACAGAAGTGGGTTTTCCTGTGGGGAATGAATGTAATGATTTTTTAGGTCTGTTTCAGAGGCTTCCTGTGCATCAGAAATTTGACATTGTGCTTGTGGAGTACATGTCAAATTGGTTGAAAGTATGATTTGTACATGGAAGTGAGGGTTTTCTGTGTGAATTGGTTTCGGATAATGGTGTACAATTTGTCTTGAGGGAGATGAAGCAGTATTTGGATGGAACTTGATTCATGATAAATGTGTTAGTGTCATCACCCACAGAGTAATGGCCAAGCAGAGAGGATGAACAGATTGGTCAATCAGGGTTTTTTCATGGCCAGTATCAAAGTGGAAGATGCTTCAAGGGCTATGCTTTCAGCTTATCGCAACACACTGCATAGGACCATTTTGTGCCGAGAGGCGGAAATTTGCATGATTTGGTCCTAGTAATGTGCACTGAAATGTCTAAAGAGGGGCTGAGACACAATAGCTATATAAAGAAGGAAGAAAGATTAATTGGGCTTCAAAAGATACATATGATGTTGTAAAGCTATTGTTCGCACAGACATGATCACAGAGCCAATAATCTTATGCAATCATAGTACTCTGGAATTACTGAGGGAATCAGATGCCAAATCTCCACAGTAATTCCACATATCTCAGAGCAATCACCATTTACTTCACCCACCCTCCAGAAGAGTTTCTTTAAATGCTGATATTGCCGACTTAGAGGGAGGAAAAAGTGAGGGTAATGTAATAGGAGACATTATGGAGACACAGCTTAGGCCTTATAATGGGGCCCATATTAGATAAAATAAACATAAGATAATATATCACCCAATCCTGTATACTGTAATACAACTAACCCAGCTTGATATTCAGACCACCTTGTACTGTGCACCTAACCCTACAGACAACACTTAAACTTGAAACTCCCTTGACCTTGTACGTTGTTCTACACGATGTAGTATGATATAATACAGCCCGCCCTCTCTGACCTGCAGGCCCCCCAGTTCTATGTACATGTAGCTACACACTTCAGAAAAAAGACCACTTCTTATTAAATGCTCTGGGGTGCTGCGGACCTTACCCCACCCATCCCACCACTACAGACCTGACTTACAGATCACTTGTCTTCTTCACACTGCTTTCCTCTCCTCCTAAGCGGCAGACCCTGACTGCCCCAGAAATCCTCTTATATTCTGTGCACTCAAACATCACATAGATCCAGCTCGATCTCTAAAGTGCTTTAGTTTGCACTAGCAACAAAAAAGGGCAATGTTACTCTCGGTGAATAACACCTCACTTACATCTCACACTTAGGGGATGGTGAGTATCGCGGAGCTTGGAGTGAAATCAGAGATTCTGCCACATAATTCCTCAGAGGTCCTGAGCCTGGAATGGGGCGTCTCATGCACGGACCAGATTTCAGGTCATTTTTCATGTGCAGAGTTCCATTTCTTAGCCTATCACATAACGGGAAGGAGAAACTCCTTTGCAAAAATAAAGGCGATACCAGGTACATGACCGCTTCTGGTGTACTCAAGGCCCTCCCCAAAGATACCAGTCTACACAACTCAGATTTGGCCCCCTACAGATCTTACTAAAAATCTGGAAAGATCCATTTTGGAGATATTTTATGCTACATTCCCTCAGAACTGTACAAGTTACTCGCCATTCTGGATGTTAATTCAGTACGAACCAAATACCTGGGATGGCTTTGAGCAGCAATCCATCTGCGTCTGTATTTCCTCTCTCCAGTGGGTCTCTAGCGATAGCTCCATCAGTATCAGGAGCATTCTGTGGCAGGAATGATGAGGCTCCAGATGGGCCCTGCACATCAGCACATGTGGGTTGTAGGTCAGAGTTCTCATCTTGGTTCTCAGGGCCCAGTGGTTTTTGCTTGTAGTTCTGATCGTAGTCCTCAGGACTGGGTGGTTCTAACTTGTAGTTCTGATCGTAGTCCTCAGGACTCAGTGGTTCTAGCTTATGGCCGCGATCTGGACTGAGTGTCTCAAGGTGCATGGGTTCGTTCTTGCAGTTCTGAAGTGGTTCATGTGCATCAGAGAGCATCTGCTGCCGGCATGGGTGGAGCTGCAGACTCTGGTCTTCTTGAAATGCTGGGTGTCTGCAGACGTTTTGCCGTTGACCGTCACCATCAAACGACAACAACTCTTGCTTCAGGTGTTCAATTGGTCCCTCCCCATCTGGGAGCACTGGTTGTCTGCAGTGGTTTCGCTGTGGCTCATGTACCTCGTGAAACAGTGGCTGCAGGCAGACGTTCTGTTGTGGGTCCCTAGTATCTGCATACAATGGTTCTTTCTTCACGTGCTCCTCTTGTTCCTGTTCAACTGGGAAAACTAGCTGTATGCACTGGTCCAGCTGTGGTTCCTGCCCATCATCAAACACTGGTGGAAGACGAAGGCTTGGCTCACCTGGGATGACTTGAACATCTGGAGGAGGGCACCTGGAGACAGTACCGTCCTGCCGTGGTCCAGAGCCAGCCGGAGACAGAGGTTGAAGACACTGATTCGGCTGTGGATCACGACCAGGTGAAGATGTAGATTGAAGGCATGGGTTCACCTCCTTGGCCCCGACTGAAAGATTGATCAGAGGGGACCTGCTGAGAGGACAATCTCTGACCACCACCGGACTGACCCTCTCCAAAGACACGCCCCCATTTACAAGGTGATCTAGACCCTTTGCTATCCAGGTTTGCTCCATAAGCCCAGTGACTCTTGACGGCACGTCCTCTAAGATATTCTGCAAGTTGTCCAGTTTGGCTTCCAACTGCTCCAACATAGATAAAAGGATCATGTTAGGCAGGTTCCCCGATAGCGGTTCCATCTCACAGTCCCTCTGAGCATCAGTTTGGGAGCCTGAAGATGACACATTATGGATAGGAGAAGAAGGGAGTGCAACTCTTACTGGTTCAGGTGAACACTGCACTTCTCCTTTTTGTCTTGGAACCTGCCTTTTCTCCATTCTGGAATTCTGATGTTCACGTCCTCAAGTGTCTGTGACGGGAAGAAAATAGAAAATACAACACATTATCACAGGACAATTAGGTCAAAATACTCATTCCTGTCTCACCACACGTTGTTTAAGCTTTAAAAAAAAATTATTCAGTCCAGCTAATGGCTCAAAAGAACTAAATTGTCTCAAGAGCTGAAGAGGATCTACCCTGCTCAAGGTCAGGCTGTCCTCGAGGACATCAGGAGTTACCCTGCTACACATCTAAACCTCGCTCAGTGCTGCCCTTACGTGATATGGTGAGAGGACTCCCTATCCAGAGCTGATCTGTTAAGCTTCAAAATTTATCAGTATGACCTCATCAAACCTAACCCTATAATTTAACGGACTTATTATGTTTTTGTAATTCTTTTTTTTTTTTTTTATTAAAATTTGGTAAGCATTACCATAAAAGATATTCTCTATGAAATTGAGCATTGAGGAATAATAGATTTAAAGTCCCAGATAAAAATACAAATTTGCTTGTCAGAAGCTACCTAGGCCTCGTAATCTCTGCTGATGGGGTCTGCCCCTAAGATGAATCAATTAAAATCACACAGGAAATACCTTGTTCCATAAAGAAAGAAGAGGCACTCACGTTTTTGGTGAGAAACATTCTATTCTCCGTTTGTACCTAATTTTCTTGTGCCATGTGAGCCCTGCTGAGGAAGGGTGCAGACTACGTGTGGAGTAGGGAATGCAAGAAGAATTTACAGATGTTAAGGAGAGTCTTGTGAATGCTCACAGTCTGCATAGTTTTGTCCCATTGTGTTGTTACGGACGCCAGAGACAAGGGCCCAGGAGTGGAACTGAAACAGCGGCATGATCGGAAAGCAAGTCATAATTGCCTTTGCATCTAGGGCTTTGCCGGAGGCTGAATGTAGACATTCCACTACTGAGAAGGAGGCCTTGGCCATGCTTTGGGCTCTCAAAATAAACATTCTTGTGAAGTGTAGGAAACTGTAAGTAGAGGATGTTCGACTAGTCCAAACTGGACCCAACCTATGCTGCTGCTACAAGGTGCCTGCTTTCTAGTGTCAAATAAGGGGCAATCTCTTTCTGGCGTTTAATATGATACATGCACAGTGACACGACTCACAGACCTTGCCAGACTGAGAAAGCACTGTTGATCTTTACTTTCAAGCTCTACATATTTTGAGCAAAGAGTGGAAGAGTGCCCATCTCCGAAGGCTAGTAGGCATCCAGCCATTAGTCATTATGACAATTAACAAGCAGAACTTCTGTCTTCTCAGCGTTTCACTTTAGTTTATTGCAGCCCAGCCACTGCTATAGGACAGGCATTGTTTGGTGGAATGTGAGGCGAGGGGAGAGTTAACTGTCTAAACACAGCAAGATCTGGGTGTCGTCAGAACAGATAAGTGCTCTAACACCTTTCTCAAGTAAAGCTTCAGCAAGCGGGATTACATAGCTAGTGAACAAATGGGGCGAGATTGAGGACCCACGAGTCACTCTGGAATTGCATGCAATGTGTTGAACGAAAATTTGCCCAATCTGGCGACACATGTTCAGCCTGTAGAGAATGATATGAACCTCTTTAGGGCCTAGCGCCCGATGCCCAAAGCCTCAACATGGTTCACCAAGTTTGAGTACTCAACTGTGGGACGACAGCAGAGAGATCTAATGAGAACAAAGCATTGGCTCCTGCTCCCATTTCAGCTCGTCCAAAATCGGTAGAGGCACTGTCTTTGTATTGTGTGATGGCCTTCAATCCTACCCTAGTGTCCTTGAGAAAGTGGTTTTGCTAAAAGCCTTTACACCAGCTAAGAGCAAAAGAAAGTAACGATATTGGTAATAACTTTTTTTAAACCAAGGAATCTGCTCCTGGCTTCCAGAACAAGGGATTCGATGTGGTGTCTTTAAGAGGGGCAGGATCCATAACATTAACAACTAAGTGGGGAGTAATGGCAGAGGTACTGGACCAACTTAGAGGTTCAGATGTTTGAAATTTGTTACAGGATTGACGTTGTTCAGCTAACCAGATCTAGCCACCTCAAAAGGAAGTTGCAGAAGTCTCAGGGTATAAAGTGGAGAGCTCCCTGTGTCAAATAATACTAGGTGCTGAAGTGGTCTCTACTGGGGAAAGGTACGTGAATCAATCTCCCCATTAAGGTTTTAATTTTGTTGTGTCGCACAGTTGGTGCAACAGTGTGAGAGTGAATTATAAATTGAAGTTTCTGTGAAGCTGACATACAAAGGGACACAGATGAGTTGGATGACAAGATGAAGTCATTGTAGGAGGCGACAAACAAACAGATTTTCTGAGCAAGAGCAATAACCCCACCACATAACTTAGTTGGGGAAAATAAATATAATATTTCAGTAAAGGAGGAGGACTTAGAGCAGAGGTCCTGAAGGAATAACATCAGGATCGAGGAGTATATATGCGCGAAGAAGGGGAAGACAAGTAAACATGTTAGAGAAATGTTGCATACAATCCTCGACCAGAGATGAAAAGGCCTGGTAATGACGAGGCTATGACACTATGAACGTTTGGAGACAGCTGCTTATCACCTCCCCTCCCCGCCTAGACTCACCTCGTCTCTACACCCCTGGACTCACCTCCCCTCTCCACCACCTGGACTCACCACCCCTCTACACTCCTGGACTCACCTCCCCCCTCCCACTGGACTTACCTCCTCTTTACACCCCTGGACTCACCTCCCCTCTACACCCCTGGACTCACCTCCCCTCTACACCCCTGGACTCAACTCCCCTCTACACCCCTGGGCTCAACTCCCCTCTACACCCCTGGGCTCAACTCCCCTCTACACCCCTGGACTCACCTCCCCTCTACACCCCTGGACTCACCTCCCCTCTACACCCCTGGACTCACCTCCCCTCTACACCCCTGGACTCACCTCCTCTCTACACCTCTGGACTCACCTCCCCCCTGGACTCACCCCCTCCCCTCCCCTCTGGACTCACCTCCCCTCTACTCCCCTGGACTCACCTCCCCTCTTCACCCCTGGACTCACCTCCCCTCTACACCCCTGGACTCACCTCCCCTCTACACCCCTGGACTCACTTCCTCTCTACACCCCTAGACTCACCTCCTCTCTACACCCCTGGACTCACCTCCTCTCTACACCCCTGAACTCACCTCCTCTCTACACCCCTGGACTCACCTCCTCTCTACACCCCTGGACTCACCTCCTCTCTACACCCCTGGACTCACCTCCTCTCTACACCCCTGGACTCACCTCCTCTCTACACCCCTGGACTCACCTCCTCTCTACACCCCTGGACTCACCTCCTCTCTACACCCCTGGACTCACCTCCTCTCTACACCAATGGACTCACCTCTTCTCTACAACCCTGGACTCACCTCCCCTCTACACCCCCGGACTCACCTCCTCTCTACATCCCTGGACTCACCTCCCCTCTCCCCCTGGACTCACCTCTCCTCTACACCCCTGGACTCACCTCCCCTCTACACCCCTGGACTCACCTCCCCTCTACACCCCTGGACTCACCTCCCCTCTACACCCCTGGACTCACCTCCCCTCTACACCCCTGGACTCACCTCCCCTCTACACCCCTGGACTCACCTCCCCTCTACACCCCTGGAATCACCTCCCCTCTACACCCCTGGACTCACCTCCCCCCTACACCCCTGGACTCATGTCCCCTCTATAGTTAAACATGCATGTACATTTTTTAAGTGGTGGATATGTTAGTTAGTTATTTGGATTCGGAAGGATAGTAGAAGGATAGAGGAGGAAAAAAGGTTTGTGTTTATATAGTGCTTGTTACCCCTGATGGGGTGTTGAAGCACGCTACTCCGGAAGCCCAGAAAGGACTAGTGGTGAATTAATATAGTGAAATGTGAAAGTAATCTGAGTGGTGGATATTAGTCAGTTATCTGGAGTGAGGGGAAGAAAGGTTTGCATTCATATAGCACTTGTTACCCCTGATGGGTTTAACGCATTGGAGCCAGAACCATAACTGAACTTTTAACTGTGTACCTGGGGACTCACATTGATACTAGACAATGTGTGTCTTGGCTGTACAGCACTTCACAATTCACGCGAGTGTGGGTATGGTCTTGGGTCCTCCGCCAATGATTAGCATTGTGCTGCTCTGATATCAGCGCGCTCATTTGTCACCGGACTGTTTGGCCACTGCGATAGGCGCACGCCAAGTCCTCATCGTGGTCGGCGCACGCCCAAGCCAGAAAAAAGCGCACACGCTTAATAGCAGCCCAAAAATGTGCCCCCTGCCAGGCATGGGTTTTTCCCGCACAATTGGAAAAAATGTCGCCAAATCTGGCAACACTATCTGTAACTCTTGAACAGATTCACTTCCGGGTGACCGGAGGCAGCTCCACGTGGAGGATGTTTAAAGCCTCGTTTGTTTTCTGAAAGTAACATTACACCGACACATTCCTTCTTGCGGGTCAATCGCGGCAGAGTCAGCACCAGCAGCGGAAGCCGGAGGGAGCATTCATCTCAGGACAACATTACCCCGCCCCCTCACTCTCACAATGTCTGCTTCCGGGTTAGCGGTGGCAGAGTCTCCTCTAGTACCGGATCCTGCTGAGCTCCTCAGGCCTGCAGGTAGAAAAGTGTCCGGGTCAGCGGGGGTAGAGTCATCACCAGCAGTGGAGCCCAGCCTCGCCCCCTCTCTTCCTGTGAGCCCTAGCTGCAGGCACCTTTACTTTCAGCCGAGGTAAGTAGCTCCCGTCCTTCCCTGTTCGTCGCCGTTGCAGGCTGAGGAACTGGAAATAGGGCTATTCATGGGAGGAATTACTGGCCGGAATCACACTTAATAGTCAGATGCAAGTGATGTGGTGTTCATTGAGAATAGCAGACATGCGCAGTCCAGAGAGGGAAATGTGTTTCCAGTTGCACAGTTACATTGGGTAAGATGCAGTCATCTCCAGTTCCTGATAGAAAAACCCTAGTCTGAATTCAGCCTCAACAGTAGGGCCGACCAGGGATGTTGTTGCCACTGCAGGGTTCTCCAGGAGTGCACACCACCTCATGGTAGACAAATACACAAAGTGATTGGTTATGTGTCACTTGTGAGTTCACCCTCCCAACCTCTAGCTCAGTAAAGAGAGTTAATTGTTTTATGGGCAGACAAAGTAGCCATGATCTCCCTACGATTCAGAAAAGGGGGTGGTGATGAACAGAGTGTCTGAATTAAGCAGACCACTCTTACCCAGTCCAAAGATCAGGGCTTGATCCATCACCGTTATTTATCTCACTGCCCCATCCCAGCTCAGAACCTGGCTATATGCAAATTAGTCTGTCCCTGGCCCAGTGCATCATGGGAACAGGGCAGACCAAACTACCAAGCCAATTCTTCACCAGAAAGGAGACAAGCTACCGGGGACCGGTTTCTGGCATTTCAGCCTCTTCGGCCCGGCTTGCTTGAATCCTGATGGAGCAGTGAGAAAGGGACTCATGTCTGAGTATACCCTGCCACACCTATAGTGGCCAAAAACGATTCAGAAAAGGGGGTGGTGATGAACAGAGTGTCTGAATTAAGCAGACCACTCTTACCCAGTCCAAAGATCAGGGCTTGATCCATCACCGTTATTTATCTCACTGCCCCATCCCAGCTCAGAACCTGGCTATATGCAAATTAGTCTGTCCCTGGCCCAGTGCATCATGGGAACAGGGCAGACCAAACTACCAAGCCAATTCTTCACCAGAAAGGAGACAAGCTACCGGGGACCGGTTTCTGGCATTTCAGCCTCTTCGGCCCGGCTTGCTTGAATCCTGATGGAGCAGTGAGAAAGGGACTCATGTCTGAGTATACCCTGCCACACCTATAGTGGCCAAAAACGATTCAGAAAAGGGGGTGGTGATGAACAGAGTGTCTGAATTAAGCAGACCACTCTTACCCAGTCCAAAGATCAGGGCTTGATCCATCACCGTTATTTATCTCACTGCCCCATCCCAGCTCAGAACCTGGCTATATGCAAATTAGTCTGTCCCTGGCCCAGTGCATCATGGGAACAGGGCAGACCAAACTACCAAGCCAATTCTTCACCAGAAAGGAGACAAGCTACCGGGGACCGGTTTCTGGCATTTCAGCCTCTTCGGCCCGGCTTGCTTGAATCCTGATGGAGCAGTGAGAAAGGGACTCATGTCTGAGTATACCCTGCCACACCTATAGTGGCCAAAAACGATTCAGAAAAGGGGGTGGTGATGAACAGAGTGTCTGAATTAAGCAGACCACTCTTACCCAGTCCAAAGATCAGGGCTTGATCCATCATTTTTTGTAAATTATGATCTCCCTACAGCAGCATCCTGCCTTTAGCAAATTCACTAACTGTGTAAAATGTCATCGCATCATCACACGTAACATACTGAGTTGGGGTTTGCACACCCGTAGTGTGACTGACGGATTGTGGTTCTAACCATAACTTGCAAATTTCAGGAGTTTGTTCGGCTTAAAGTCTTAACCATATATGCATTTTACCCTTGTTTTTAGGTGAATTTCTGATTTTTTTTAAAAGACCCATTCAGGTGTTTTAACAGAGCCAACTATAACTTCACTTTAACCATATTCAGTGGAAATATATTAGGGATAAAGTACCCCCTGCTGCACCTTCTAAGGATATTGCAAATCAACAAGGTGTTCCATAACCATGTATAGAGGAACGAGGAAGGCAGAGTTCCTTTATAAGGTTAGGGAACTCTGAGGTGACATGCAATAATCTTATAATATGCACCAGGTGGTACTTTATCCCGTATAATACATGGTCACCCCATCACCTTTCCCACAAACCCCTCTCTGCCCCTCGCCCCCTCTCGCCCCCCCTCTGTCCCTCGCCCCCCTCCCTCTGCCCCTCGACCCCCTCTCTGCCCCGCGCCCCCTTCCCTCTGCCCCTCACCCCCCTCTTCCCCCTCCTCTGCCGCTCACCCCTCCTCTCTCCCTCGCTGCCCCTCGGCCCCCTCTCACCCCCCTCTCTGCCCCTCGCCCCCCTCCCTCTGCCCCTCGCCCCCCTCCCTCTGCCCCTCACCCCTCCTTTCCTCCTCGCTGCCCCTCTGCCCCTCGCCCCCCTCTCACCCACTCACCCCCCTCTCTGCCCCTCGCCCCCCTCCTTTGCCCCTCATCCCTCCTCTCCCCCTCGCTGCCCCTTGCCCCCCTGTCCCCCCCTCGCCTCCCTCTCACCTCCCTCTCTGCCCCTCATCCCCCTCCCTCTGCCCCTCGACCCCCTCTCTGCCCCTCGCCCCCCTCGCCCCCCTCTCACCCCCTTGCCCTCCTCTCTGCCCCTCGCCCCCCTCCTCCTCCCCTCGCCCCCCTCCCTCTGCCCCTCATCCCCCTCCTCCTCCCCCTCCTCTGCCCCTCGCCCCCCTCCCCCTTCCCCTCCTCTGCCCCTCACCCCTCCTCTCCCCCTCGCTGCCCCTCGGCCCCTCGACCCCCTCTCTGCCCCTCGACCCCCTCTCTGCCCCTCACCCCCTCCCTCTGCCCCTCTACCCCCTCTCTGCCCCTCACCCGTCATCTCTCCCTCGCCCTCCTCCTCCTCCTACTCCTCCTCCTCCTCTGACCCCCCTCCTCTCCTTCTCCCCTCTCCTCCTCCCTCCTCTCCCCCCTTGCCCCCTCCTCTACCCCCCCCATCCCTACTCTCCCCTCCTCTCCCTCCTCCTCTCCTCCCCCTCTCCCTCTCCCCCTCAGTCTCACCCTCTCTCCTCTCTCGTGGGTCTTTTCTCCTTCACTGTTGGAAACTAATGAACAGTTTCTTTTCCGGGTCACCCGGGGCAGAGGCAGCGGAGCCGATGGAGCTCTCCTCAGGCCTGTGAGGTGAATAGTATGCGGGTCACCGGGGGCAGCGTCAGCACCAGCAGCGAAGGCGTAATGAAGCCTCCTCTCAGGATACCATAAGCCCAGCTCCTCCCTCTCAATAATGTCTGCTTCCGGTTCAGCGTCGGCGGAGTCAGCGTCAGTACCGGATGTTGCCAAGCTCTCCTCAGGCCTGTGAGTGTGATAGTGTCCGGGTCATGGGGGGCAGAGTAAGCTTCAGTAGCGAGCCCCAGGCTCCTGCAGAGGAGAGGAGCCCTGAGGGTCTGTCTGTCTGTCCAGAGGAAGGAGGAGCCCTGAGGGTCTGTCTGTCCAGGGGAAGGAGGAGCCCTGAGGGTCTGTCAGTCTGTCTGTCCAGGGGAAGGAGGAGCCCTGAGGGTCTGTCTGTCTGTCCAGGTGAAGGAGGAGCCCTTTCTATGTGACTCTTAGAGTATATCCATGTGTATCCCCTCCCTATGTATATAGAGATAACTCTAATCACTAGTATATGCAGTAGACCGTTGTGCTCTCTTCCATTCCTATGTGACTCTTAGAGTATATCCAGTCTTACCCCTTCCCTATGTATATAGAGATAACTCTAGTCACTAGAATATGCAGTAGACCGTTGTGCTCTCTTCCATTCCTATGTGACTCTTAGAGTATATCCAGTCTTACCCCCTCCCTATGTATATAGAGATAACTCTAATCACTGGTTTATGCAGGAGTCCGCTCTGCTCTCTACCATTCCTATGTGACTCTTAGAGTATATCCATGTGTATCCCCTCCCTAAGTAGATAGAGATTTCACTAGTATATGCCTAGAGTTTATCGATTTGTATCTCCTCCTTGTGTGACTTTATCTCTTGTACATTTGCAATTTTTCTCTGTTTGTACCTTTTTATAACGCATGTAATCCTAAATCCGTATGTTTTCAACTGGTTCTTATGTAAGTCAAAAATTTGCAAATTCTTTTTGTACCGTCAGTCCTTATGTTTGAAACTGGGTCCTATGTAAAGCGCTCTGACACCTTCGGGTAAAGTTCGCGCTATATAAAATCGCATAAATAAAATAATAAATAAAAGGGTCTGTCTGTCTGTCCAGTGGAAGGAGGAGCCCAGGGTCTGTCTGTCTGTCCAGTGGAGAGGAGGAGCCTGGCTGCAGATACCTTCAGTTTCAATCATAGACACAGCAGGGGTAAGTGAGCCTCTCACAAACATCGGCAACCTAAGAGGTGTGAATACAGCCTGGGGGTGTACTGACCTCACACCATCCTCAGGGGGCAGGGGAAAAGTGCACTGACCTCACACCATCATCAGGGGGTGCAGGGGGCAGGTGTATTGCCCTCACACCATCATCAGGGGGTGCAGGGGGCAGGTTTACTGACCTCACACCATCATTGGGGGGTGGAGGGGGAAGGTGTACTGGCCTCACACCATCATCAGAGGAGGGGGGGCAGGTGTACTGACCTCACACCATCATCAGGGGGTGCAGGGGGATGGTGTACTGGCCTCACACCATCATCAGGGGGAGGGGGGCAGGTGTACTGACCTCACACCATCATCGGGGGCGCAGGGGGCAGGTGTACTGACCTCACACCATCATCAGGGGATCAGGGGAGAGGGGGCAGTTGTACAGACCTTACACCATCATCAGGGGGAGGGTTGCAGGTGTACTGACCTCACACCATCATCAGGAGTGCAGGGGGAAGGTGTACTGACCTCACTCCATAAACAGGAGTGCAGGGGGAAGGTGTACTGACCTCACACCATCATCCGGAGTGCAGCCTGGGGAGTACTGACCTCACACCATCATCAGGAGTCCAGGGGGCAGGTGTACTGACCTCACACCATCATCAGGGGGTGCAGGGGGCAGGTGTACTGACCTCACACCATCATCAGGGGATGCAGGTGTATTGACCTCACACCATCATCAGGAGTGCAGGGGGCAGGTGTACTGACCTCACACCATCATCAGGAGGTGCAGGGGGCAGGTGTACTGACCTCACACCATCATCAGGAGGTGCAGGGTGCATGTGTACTGACCTCACACCATCATCAGGGGGTGCAGGGGGCAGGTGTACTGACCTCACACCATCATCAGGGGATGCAGCCTGCAGGTGTATGTGTAATGTTTAATTGTGAGACTACATGACTCACTGTTCTATATGAATCCCTTCATTTAGCTATGGCTCTTTAAAGAACATTGCATTATGATATTTAAACACCCATTTTAACAGTGTTTAGATCCAATCTACATGTCCCAGAATGCTATGTATCCTTGCTGAAATTCAGGACTTGAGGTGTACTGTACAAGGGGGTCACTTTATGACCTTGTTATAATACATCAAAGATTTAGTGTGGCCTCAATGTGTGGTCTTAACTCCTTTATATCCACAATGGGAAACAACCTTTACAACACAACCATTACATCGCACTACACCTACAACGCAGGCATTACAGCGCATGATACTACATCGCAATTCACTACTAGGCAGGCATTACAACGCATGATACTACATCGCAATTCACTACTACGCAGGCATTACAACGCATACCATTACAGCGCATGCCATTGGAGTTAGAATAACATTTTTTACCACTACACTATCCAACACTTACTCTACTGTTGCACCCCCTGGAGTTAGAATAGTAATTCTTACCCCTACACTATCTAAAACTTACCCTATTGTTGCACCCCCTGGAGTTAGAATAGTAATTTGTATTCCCATACTATCCAATACTTACCTTAAATGCAATGTAATTGTATGCGTTGTAATGGTTTGCTTGTAAAGGTAGAATGCGATGTAATGGAATGCATTGTAAAGGTAGTTTTTTTTAAATGCGATCTAATGGAATGCGTTGTAGTGGATGTTGTGATGTAAAAACTGAGTTGTAAGTACATGCGTTGTAAATGTATTCATTGTAACGTCATACATTCGTCCAGAATGGGTCCGTGTGGAGTTGTTACTCATTTTCATGAATACCTGCTCAGACCTTGTTTTTTAATGTTTGTATTCAGTGGGAGGTTGTCTCTGCAATGGATTAAGAGGTATGCTAGGAGGAAACAAAAGCATATTTTTACAGAACAGTATTAGTTTCTTCTCTCAGAATGCATGTCTTTATTAAGCACCTTTGTCCACAGTTCTGTATATTGAACCCTTTGATATCCGGACTTTTATTCCATAAAGTAAGGTGGTTGTTTTATTCATAACTAGCATATGAAGCTGACTTCTAGTTCATTGATATACTAATAATTTGTGGGGCCCGGGCAACACATATTTGGGGCTCCCTATTTGGAATACATTTGAATTTATTACAGCTTTTAGGGTCATTGAAGTCCGTGTGATACCCCAAAAATATTTAATCGTGTTAAACCTTCAGAACCCGGGGCCGGCAAAAGCATCTAAAAGCCCAAGCTGTCTGCAGTCCACCAGCCAAGTACTATCAAAAGAAGCTTGAACAGACATTGATAAAGATATTTCTTTTTGCGTTTCAGTCTATATTTTTTCTTGCAAAAAGGTTTTATGTGGCTGTCCAGTCAGCTTGTTACTCCCATTGCAGGAAATCCTGTTATGGGTTATGTGTTCTAAGTTTAGTGGACTAGTGCATAACATTACAATAAAAAGACTTATACATAAAGCACTTGAAAGTGTAGCTTTAGTTGCTGAATATTTGCAATTACAAATAAATCCCCTTTCACCATGGGCATTCCTGCTGCAGCAGCGAAATTCCAAGCACTGATCTCAATCAATCAATCATTCAATCTCATTTATAAAGCACGCTACTCACCTGCTAGGGTCTCAAGGCGCTGGGAAGGGGAGGGGGGGCGCTGCTGCTCGAAAAGCCAGGTCTTGAGGAGCTTCCTGAAGGAGAGATGGTCCTGGGTGAGTCGCAGGTGGGTGGGGGGGGGGGTATTCCAAGTCTTTGCCGCCAGGTAGGAGAAGGATCTTCCTCTGGTGGTGGCTTTGCGGATCCGTGGGACGGTGGCGAGTGCGAGGCTGGCGGAGCAGAGCTGGCGTGTTGGCGTGTTGAACGTGAGGCGTTTGTTGAGGTACTCGGGGCCTAAGTCGCGGAGAGCCTTGTGTGCGTGGGTGAGGAGTCTGAACGTGATCCTCTTGCTGACTCGGAGCCAGTGCCGGTCCCTCAGGTGGGCGGAGATGTGGCTGTGTCGGGGGATGTCCAGGACGAGTCCAGCTGAAGCGTTCTGGATGCGCTGGAGTCTTTTCTGAAGTTTGGCCGTGGTTCCCGCGTAGAGGGCGTTCCCGTAGTCCAGATGGCTGGTGACGAGGGCCTGGTTGACCGTTTTCCTGGTTCCAGTGGGGATCCAGCGGAAGATCTTACGGAGCATGCGGAGGGTGTTGAAGCAGGAGGAGGTAACAGCGTTGACTTGTCTGTGGAGTAGTGTGGCTCACTGGTTAGAGGCGGCAGACCCGGGAGCAGAAGTCAGCTCGGGACCAGGGTTCAATTCCTGACGCGGCAGGGTCGTGGACTTGGGTCAGCGGACTCGATAATTCTCGCTTCGGTGCTTACTCTAATCAGGGGTTCCACTCGGCAACTCTGGGCATTAGCTTGCCTAATCTCCACAACGGCCCCATTAATTCCGGGGATGCCTGGCTCCACCTTGGGGACTCCCAGCAGGGACCATCCCACAGGGAAAGCCAGGACGGGTTCCCCAGAGTTATACAGCGCCAGGAAACCTACGGACGGGTAGCAGTGCGCTTTACAAGCTCAAATACATTTACATTTACATTTGTCTGGCCATCGAGAGGGAGGAGTCAAGGATGAAGCCGAGGTTGCGTGCGTGGTTCGTGGACTTGGGTGGGAAGCCCAGGGCAGGGGGCCCCCAGGAGTCGTCCCAGGCGGAGGTGGACGGGCCGAGGATGAGGACTTCCGTCTTGTCTGAGTACAGTTTCAGACGGTTGAGCTTCATCCAGTCCACGATGTCTTTCATGCCGTCCTGAAATCTGGCTTTGGCGGAGGCGGGTTGTTGGTGAGGGAGAGGATCAGCTGGGTATCATCGGCGTAGGAGATGATGTTGAGGTTGTGCTTGCGTGCGATGGCTGCAAGGGGTCTCATGTAGACTTTGAAGAGGGTGGGGCTAAGCGAGGAGCCTTGCGGTACGCCGTAGATGATCTTGGTGGCTTCTGCGAGGTAGGGCGGGAGACGGACTCTTTGGGTTCTGTCGGCGAGGAAGGAGGTGATCCATTCCAGGGCCTTTCCTTGGATCCCGGCGTGGTGGAGGCGGGTTGCTAGGGTGCGGTGGCAAACCGTGTCGAAAGCAACCGAGAGGTCGAGGAGGATGAGGGCGGCAATTTCTCCGTTGTCAAGCAGGGTCCTGATGTCGTTGGTGGCTGCGATGAGGGCGGTGTCGGTGCTGTGGTTCGCTCGGAATCCGGATTCCGAAGGGTTGAGGGAGCCGGTCGTCTCGAGGAAGGCTGTCAGCTGTGTGTTGACGATTTTCTCGATGACTTTAGCGGGGAAGGGGAGAAGCGAGATGCGGCGGAAGTTCTTGAGGTCTGTGGGGTCTGAGGTGGGTTTCTTCAGGAGGGCGCTGATCACTGCATGCTTCCAGCTCTCCAGGAAGGTGGCGGATGCGAAGGAGTTGTTGATGATGTCCCGGAGTTTGGGTGCGATGATGGAGTTGGCCTTGTTGAAGATGTGGTGTGGGCAGGGGTCGGTAGGGGAGCCCGAGTGGATGGAGTTCATCGTGTGGGTGGTGTCTTCCGTGCTGACCTGGGTCCAGGCGCAAAGGGTAGTGGTGGGGGGCGTAGGTTCGGTGGCAGGGTGAGGGTTCTGGGCGCCGAAGCTGTCGTATATGTCGATGATCTTACGGTGGAAAAACGTGGCGAGAGAGTTGCAGAGGTCTTGCGATGGCGTGATGTCGTTGCTGGCATTGGGGTTGGAGAGCTTGTTCACGATGTTGAAGAGTTCCTTGCTGTTGTGGGTGTTGTTGTCCAGTCGTTCTCTGAATGCTGTCCTTTTGGTGTTGCGGATCAGCTGGTGGTGTTTGTGGGTGGCGATCTTGAGGGCTTTCATTTTTTCCGATGACTGGTTGTGGCGCCAGGCTTTCTCGAGGGCACGGCAGGATTTCTTGGAGTCTTTGAGATCGTTGGTGAACCATGCGACTTTCTTGCTGTCGGGATTGCTTGGAGGAGAAGACGGGGTTGAGTGTGTGGCCGGCGTAGTGGGTGGGAGTGTTCACCAGTTGCTTGAGTCCGAGGTTGGCGAGGTTGTCTAGTAGGGTGGTGGTGTTGTTGTCCTTGTCGTTCTCCAGGTGGAAGTTGAGGTCTCCTAGGAGAATGTAGTCGGGGAGGCGAGGGCGAGCGGGCTGATGAAGTCTGCGATGGCTTCACTGAAATGTGGGCGTGGTCCCGGGGGTCTGTAGATGAGGGTCCCTCTGAGGGTGGTCTTGGGGTCGGTGTGTATCTGGAAGTGAAGATGCTCTGCAGCGGTGAGGGTGTTGTTGGTGTTGGTCGTGATGCGGATGGTGGCGTTCATCCAGGTTTCCGTGAGGAAGGCGACGTCCGGTGCTGTTTTCTCCAGGAGGTCCCAGAGTTCGACGGCGTGTTTGTGGACGGAGCGGGTGTTGAGCAGGATGCGTTTGAGGTGGTTGTTGCTGGAGGTTGTTCTGGCTAGCGCGGTGCAGGATCGAGTGGATCTCAGGATTTTCGCTATCGCATTTGTGAAAATCGAATAACTTTCTCTTTATTTCTCTTCCCCTGCCTTGTACATCTCAACTTCTGTATATGTGTAAACCTACAGCTAAATGTTCGTGCAGAAACCCGAGCTGCTTTCAGTGGCGGGCCTTGGCGGTGTCGCGAACCCCAAATCTCAACAACAATCTTTTCGCCGGTTTCCCACAAACAATGCCAGGGCCACAAGTATTCCTTTTCAGCGTGTTTTTATTTTAAGCCAAGTCACTCGGTGCGTTTCGGAGGCAACCTCCTTGTTCACGAGTACGAGTGCAATGCAAATCACAGTGTTTATACAATATCATGTGACACACCTCTAGGTAATAGACAGTGACAACAGATTCAAGGTGTTTGAACGTCCTCGGAGCTGGGAAAACAGACTTGTTTAGTCAATGTTGGCAGATACATCGTGAGACATTGCATTAAAATCATCATGCAGTATGTAAATTAAACATTAGGTCATTGTTGTTAACCTAAACTTTTTCTTGATTTTTTTACGTGCTATTGCAAAAAGCATTAATTCTGCATCGTCATGTGCGGCACCTTGTCATTTCCAACCAAATAAGTGCTGGCGATAGTTCACTGTGATTATAAGATAAACCACGTGATCTGTAATTCTACGCGCTTGGTGTAAAACACATTCAATCATTAGTGCTGGTGACCAAACGCGTAGAATTACAGATGACGTGGTTTATCTTATGATCACACAGAACTCAACTCTGAGGTGAGGCTGGGTAGACCACGCATACACAGTTGAATGTGAGGGTTGAGGCTGAGCAGACCAAGCATGCACCATAGAATATGAGTGTTAAGGACGGGCAGACCAAGCATGCACAAGAGAATGTGAGGGTTGAGGCTGGGCACACCAAGCATGTACAAGAGAATGTGAGGGTTGAGGATGGGCAGGCCAAGCATGCACAAGAGAATGTGAGGGTTGAGACTGGGCAGACCAAGCATCCACAAGACAGTGTGAGGGTTGAGGCTGGCAGACCAAGAATACGCAAGAGAATGTGAGGGTTGAGGCTGGGCGAACCAAGCATGCACAGGAGAATGTGAGGGTTAAATCTGGGCACACCACGCGTGCACAAGAGAATGTGAGGGTTGAGGTTGGGCAGACCACGCATGCACAAGAGAATGTGAGGGTTAAATCTGGGCACACCACACATGCACAAGAGAATGTGAGGGTTGAGGCTGGGCAGACCACGCATGCACAAGAGAGTGTGAGGGTTAAATCTGGGCACACCACCTGTGCACAAGAGAATGTGAGGGTTGAGGCTGGGCAGACCACGTATGCACACTACGGAGCAGATTTATTATTTTTTAGTGCAACATAGTTCAGCAGTTAGGTGCAGCGCTGTGATGTGCGAGGGGGAGAGAGCTGCGCTGAGCCAAATTTATGAAATACAGCACGCTGCTGCTCACTACCCCTGCACTAGTACAAAATCTACCTGGGGCCACACAAAACCTTTACACCAAAGGTGTGTGTGCTGTCTAGCATAGGATTCGTACTGGAAACACACCATTACAGTATAAAATCCTATACATAGAGTAATCCTTAAACACTCCAGAGTTTGTGTTTGTGCTGTTAAGTGCAGCACAGGTTGTGTTTCTGTTGTAAAGTGCAGGGCAGGTTGTGTTTGTGCTGTAAAGTGCTGCACAGGTTGTGTTTGTGCTGTAAAGTGCAGGGCAGGTTGGGTTTGTGCTGTAAAGTGCAGGGCAGGTTGGGTTTGTGCTGTAAAGTGCAGGGCAGGTTGGGTTTGTGCTGTAAAGTGCAGGGCAGGTTGTGTTTGTGCTGGAAAGTGCATGGCAGGTTGTGTTTGTGCTGGAAAGTGCAGGGCAGGTTGTGTTTGTGCTCTGAAGTGCAGGGCAGGTTGTGTTTCTGCTGTAAAGTGCAGCGCACATGCAATGTGTGGAGTGTTTGAAGAAGGGACAAAGTTTCTCCGTGTTATCACCTTATTCAAGGTTTTTTTTTAACATAAAATTCACAGACCCTCAGTGCTCTCACAATGCGATATTGAAGCCTTGTACATTTTTCCATATTTCCACGCGTCGCTAATATATGAAGTATCGCGTGTCCATGGTGGTGATAGAAAGGAGGTGTTTATTTCTTACAGAATGCTCCATCCACAGATCTGCTTCCTCCTCAGATACTGACACCTTCCAACTCCCTCAGCAGCATTCCACATTGGGTGTTGCCTCAGAGACTCTGGGATGTCACAGCTCTGTTGAAGAGACTGCAAGAACTTTGTGGTCGAGAGTGAGCTGTGATTATTTGAGGTGTTACATGTGATTGTGCAGATCTGTTCCCGCCCTGTGTGTAGGTCTCTGGGAGTAGGTGATGCCTGTGAATGTCTTGGACGAAGTCTAACCTTTCACTACAAAATGTATGGAAGTGATTTGTGTGTACGAGACAGTGTGTATGTGTTTGTTTGTGATTGGTCGTCTTGGGTGGATACATTATATATGAGCATGTGAGCGACTGATCCATCTGATTACTTCTTTCCAGTGTGTAGGTCTTTGTGCCTAGAGATCAATTGTGTTTCAAATGTCTGTGTGTGCACAGCAGAGCACAATGCCAGTGTAATTGTGCAGCATTGAAGATGTGGTTAAGAGATATCTGGTTTGTTACATTAATCCATTTATAAATGAGGTGTGAGGCTGTACGAGTGAGAGTTGGAGTTTGTGTCACATCTGTGAGTACACAATTGAATGGACTTTTAAAGAGCAATTTATTTTGTGTGCGTGTTTGTTGAAGAACATTTTGCGTGTGTGTTGCAAGCATTTTGCCAAAGACAAGCCTGTCTGCTGCCAGGCACACCTGGCTGCATTCGTTGGGACCATGAATGACGTAGTATACTCAATATTTCTCATATTCTTCATAAGATATAAAGTCTTTCAGGTACACAGATTTTAGTATCCCCATGCTTGTCTCAACTTTAGAAGCAAATGGCATGTATGCCAGCCACACATATAGGGTAATATGGCACTCAACATCACTCACTGCGGGCCAACAAACAATAAAACTCTTCTACATCCTCAGATTGAGGAGTCGTTAAAAGCGGCTTTACTAAACCCACACTCCCTAGGAAAAGATAAAGTGGAAATACTCAAATTATTAGAATCTCCTAAGCCGGATATCCTTTTCTTAACCCACCCGCCCTAGTCAAAGATAAGGTGGAAATACTCATTTCTTCTTTGCTGGATATCCTGTTCTGAACTGAAACCTGGTTGTCAGGGAAATCTACTCCAGATCTCCAGAAGCCGTACCCGAAGATAACCAAAAGAGCACGAGCTCAGAGAAAGGAGGTGAGATATCAGCAATTATTCTCCTGTGGATCCACACATCTCTTTTACAAATTACTCAAACTGAGGGGGCAGATCTGCTTTCCTTTTTCAAGTTTCGAATTGATGACGACAACTCGGTCCCTAAAGTTAATGAATATGCTGAATTAATGATGTTGAATTTACACCAACACATTACATTCTCAGATCACATAAAATGAAATCCCTTAGATCTGATCTGGGCATGTAATTCAAATTGACTGAATTTAATCATCCTTCCTTGCATACGGTCCAATCAGTATTTGATCAGCCTTGTATTCCGATAGATTTTTCAAACTTTATCCACAAGCAGGAAGTGAAACCATACACTCATGGCGATACATTAATACAGAGCTAGTGTTAACAACACTTTCAAACCCCTCCCCCCTCTTCCCATCAATTGAAGACATTCTCTCCAAAGTCAATAATCCACTCTGTGGCTCAGACGTGCTAGTGACCTACACCCCTCAAATCCAACAGCGCGTTATAAACCGCACCAGACCAGTGCCATGGTACAAGCCAGAGTTAAAGGAGGCGAAACCTGCATTGCGTCGACACTGGCGGGAAAGGGATGATGAAGAGAGCAAAATCACATTTTAAATTGAGCTTGAGGAATATAAAGGCAAACCCATTCCATGCAAAGTCCTCTTAATAGGCAAAAAAAATCTTAGCAGCAAATGAAAATTGTTTTTTGATATCCTGAATGATTAGTCACCCTCAGATGAAATGGGAACTTCCCTGACTCCTATCGAGGCATTCTGTGACAATCTAAATACTTAACAAAACATTCTTTAAAGATAGTATAAACAAATACAGCAGCAATAATTCTGAAGTTGAGTCTGAAAATAACTCTACTCTCCTTATCCTTGTTTGAAGAAATAAACAGGCTTCATGAATTTATGATCAAGGTCAAATTCGAGTCACCAACTGACCCTTGCCCTCTAGAGGTCATAGAATCTCTGACATCAATCAATCAATCAGCATTTATAAAGCGTACCCCAAGGGTATTTGGGCGCTGAGGGTGCTGCGTCTCCGTCGAAAAGCGAGGCCTTGAGCAGTCCCCTGCAGAGCGTTTTCATCAATTCAGCAGCCAAGCTGTCGCTCCAAGCGCGTTTCATAATGTTGTAGAGCTCACGTTACTGAAAAACCAGGGAGAAGTCCCGGATATAACCAGGAATTATAGGGCAATACCTCTGCTCCCTTAACCTGTAAAAACCATTGGTCAGAGAACTATCTTCAAGAGGTTCCAGGCTTTATAAATACACCAGCTCTCAGATAATTCTTATCAATGGAATGTCAGCCTCACCACTCCAGTCTCAAAATATGAAGGAATTTGATGATTACTTGGTGAGGTTCAATCAGCTAAAACTGAATATTGACCAAACTGAGATTGTAATTTGAAAGAATAAGACCAACGTTTGGAGCCAACTTTACCCTCCAACAAAAATGAGATTGCTACCGGAGCCTAAACCCACAGCTAAAAGCCTCTAAGTGATAATCGATAGCAATCTTAGCAAGAACCAGCTGCTGGAGCAGTAGGATCTAAATGCAGATTTGTGCTGAAACTGCTTCAGAAACTAACCCCACTCCTTCCACTTTAGACAAGAAAATCAATAGCAGTGGCCGCAGTCCTATCTATATCGCATTATGCCAACCGAGAATATGTAAGAATACCCAATATCACCATTCATAGACTGCAAATAATTCACAGCGAACCAGCTTGTGTACTACATCATCTTCAGAGGTGGGCACGCGCCACACCTATATTGAAATAACAAATCCACTCCGAGACCCTCTGCCTCAGCCCTAAAGGGGTGAGAGGTCTAGCCCCTCACTTCATTGCAAACCAGATGGAAATGCGTACAGCCGTACAAAAGCAGAGATCTCCTCGGTTGAATTTAATTGCTATTGCAATATTACAGAAGATCAGATCAGGGGGACGCAGCTTTGCTACGAGTTCCTTTCATCCAGAAATCTGACAGCCCACAAGCCTATTCAGACTACATTCTTCCCCGTTATAGTTCGTTTTCTCCTCTTTGATGTATTTCTGATTCAGTTCCAAGAAATCCCAGATTGAACACGCTCTCTATATATGCAATGACATAACAAGTGTTTTGTAGATCCTGTAGAGGTTTGGTATGTTGGCGCTGCTTCAGTCACTGAACCGAATACTGCAAAAGAGAGGTGTACAGTGCAAGTGAGGATGATAGCGCAGTCTTGTCTGCCAGGGTATTATAAACCTTTCATTGCTGCAAGGCTGTTACAGTATTCTCTTTTTGTGGTTGCACAGTGTACAATTTGAGCAGACCAAGGAACAGACGTAATGTTGGAAACACATTTCAAATCCGTGCCTTTCATAATATATGAACTATGTTGCGGGTATTGTGAAATTTTAATGATTCCATTTTTTTCAGGTTTTAGAAATTCACAATTTTCTCTGATCAGGAGTATTTTGACCTAACTGTCCTGTAATAACGTGTTGCCTTTTCTCTTTTCCTCTCCTCTGCAGACACTTGAGATTTGCACATCAATTTACTAGAATGGGCAGAAGACGGGCTCCAGAAAAGAAAGTGACAGCGCAGTGTTCACGTGAATCCGTAAGAGCCACAGTCCCGTCTTTACCTCTCCATGACGTCTCAACTTCAAGATCCCGAAATGATGCTCAGATCGACCAGGACCTGGAACCGCTTTCGGAGAACCTGCCCAACATTATTCTTCTATCCATGCTGGAGGAGTTGGAAGTCAAACTGGATAACTTGATGAATACTGTGGAGGACGTACCTTCTAGAGTCGCTGGGCTGATTAAGAAAATCTGGATAGAAAAGGATCAAGGTTCCCTAGATAATGGTGCAGTGTCTTTGGAGATGGTCTGCCCGGTGAGCATTAGAGATTGTGCTGTTAGCCGTTCTTCTGCAACACCTCAACTTGACAGGTCAGAGGAACCGAGCTTGTGTCGTCTGCCGGTGTTCTCTGATGGGCATGCACCAAAGCAGGACTGTACGCTCTCCTCGCCAACTGATGTTCAAGGGCGTCCAGAGGAGCCAAACCTTTGTCTACAGCCAATGTTTCCTGATCGACATCACCCACAGCAGGGCCAGTGCGTGCAACCTGGGTTTCCAGATAGAAATGGAGTACAGCAGGATTGTCCTCTATCCCGGTGCCCTCAGACAGATCCTCCAGGCAGATCACTGGAGGCAAAGCTGTGTCTTCACTCAGAATTTGTTGATGGGCAGACACCACAGCAAGTCCAGAGCGTCCAGTCAGCATTCCCAGAAGAGTGGGAGCCAGATGAGCCCCTGAAGCAAGAACCATCCCCATTGTCTACTAATAGCTGGGACCAGCAACAGAACCTCTGCCCACACCCACTATTCCCTGAAGGACACGAACCACAGCCAAACCACTGTATACAACTCGCGCTGCCAGATGGAAATGGACCTGATGATCCCTTGAGGAAGAATTGATGTGTTCTGATTTCCAAGATCGCCAGGAGAACCAGTGCCTACAACCCGTGTCACCTGATGGGAAGTCATCAGACGAACACTTAGAGTCTGGGCTATTGTCCTTTGATGAGTTGGGGTCACAACAAACCCAGTGCCTACAGCAACACCTATGTTTGAAGCTGGAACTTCCTTATGCGCAGAATCCAATTGTGAACTATGAATCTATGCGCCCTGAAGCACAGGAACCGGCTACAAATGACAATCTAGAACCGGCCTATTCTGATGCAGAGGGTTCAGATCAGAACTACATACTTGAACCACTGCACCCTGAATCACAGCATCAACATCAGAACTGCAAGGCAGAACTGCTCTGTCCTGATGAGCGGGGTCAGTGTGAGCCTCCATCATTCCTAGGACTGGATACAAATACTGCAGATGAAGACTCAATGGAGAGAGGAAATACAAAATCACATTTATTGCTGTTCGAAGCTACCCCAGGTAAGTGTTTCACTATAAATGGACTCTTGGGGTGCATACTAACAAATGTAACCTCTTCAAAATGCGTATGGGCAGATTTTAGAAAGTCTCTGAGGGGAGGATTATGGTTTGGATGGAACCCACTGAGCAATACTGACACCAGAATACGAGTACACAGGGTGCAGATGTTTCCCTGCATTTTCCTCCTCTGGTTCCACACAGGACTGCATCCTTCCTGTGCAGAAACAGGCCTGGTTATGGGACTCTGCATGAGACAAATAGGCCAGTAGCTCTTATCGTTCCATGATCGTCCCCATTCCAGGCTGAGGAACTGGAAATAGCGCTATTCATGGGAGGAATTACTGGCCAGAATCGCACGTAAATGTAAAAAATATAAATTGATACTCTTGTATAGCGCACTACTCGCCCATAAGGGTCTCAAGGCGCTTGTACGAATACCGCTGTGGAACCCATCCTGGCTTTCCCTGTGAGGTGTCCACTCCTGGGCACCCTCAAGGTGAAGCCAGGCATCCTTAGTGGGGGCCGTTGTGGAGATTAAGCAAGCTATTGCCCAGTGTTGCAGAGTGGGACTCAATGATTGGAATAGACACCGAGGCGAAAATTACCAGGTCCGTGGAATTTTGAGCCCAAGACCCGCCAAGGCGGGGAATTGAACCCTGGTCCCAGGCTAGACCTCTGCATCAGGGTCTGCCGCTCTAACCATTGAGCCACACTTCTCCACGTAATAGTCGGATGCAAGTGATGTGGTGTTCATTGAGAATAGCAGGCATGTGCAGTCTAGAGAGGGAACTGTGTTTCTAGTTGCACAGTTACATTGGGTAAGACGCAGTCGTCTCCAGTTCCTGATTTAAAAATCCTAGTCTGTATTCAGCCTCAACAGCAGGGCCGACCAGGGATGTTGTTGTCACTGCAGGGTTCTCCAGGAGTGCACACCACCTCATGATAGACAGATACACAAAGGTTTTGGAACTCTGAGGTGACTTGCAATAATCTTATTACATGCACCAGGTGGTACTTTATCCCGTATAATACATGGTCACACTATCAACTTTCCCACAAACTTTGGTGCGTAGCTCCTACATATGCAGCAGCTAACATGTTTGCAAACATGAAGAATGAACTTTAAACCTCTTGTGCAAAAGTAAAAATAAAAACTGTTAGATATTTGTTGCAAAAAGATGTTAGAAACAGTTCAATAAAAGTCCATTAAAAAGAAAAAGCTGCAGTATCTCGAAACGTGTAGAAACATGCAGAAAGATTCCACCCTTGCTTTATCTAAGGAAACTAATAAACATATTCTCTCTGCTTCTCATAGTAAACTAGTAACATACAGCAGAAGTAATAAAAGCAAAGTTCTGTTTGTTGCTTTAAACAGCTGCTTCATTTATGCTTCGTGACTTGGCCTTCTTTTCACATCAGCTGCTGGCGCTGGCAGGACTCGACTGTAATAACTTACAAAAGCCGAGGTCTGACGTCTCTTCTTCATAATCACTGACTTTGTGCATCACAAATTCTTGATTATAAAGAAATTAGAGACTGCCATTTATACAGGGATTACAGAATCCCACGTAATATAATTATATATATATATATACACATATATTTAACTTTGGCACAGTTCAATGAATCTGCTCAAAACTATTTGGGATTGGCATGGCTAGTTTCATGCAGTGTTTTTTTGTGGTCCTCAAATTAAGCCGCTAGTCATTTAAGATAGAGCTAGCTTGACCTTTACTCCATGAATGGTCCGTGCATCTGGACCCGCGGACACAAATGTAAAAATATATTGGATCCGATTGGATGAGGGAGCTTGTTCGCCCATCCCTTTCGGATATGTAAACCCAAAGTTGGGTCTGCGGACCTGAAGCTCCCTGATTGGCTGGCTATCTCTTGAACCATTACATGATGAAGAGACTTGTTCCCCGCATCCTGTAAAAATACTAAAGAAGCCATAAAGAGCTGTGGGGCCGTCCTGTCCCTCCCTGGCACAGGGGCTGCCTAATATTAAAATGTAGAAAGAAATTGCTGATTTTGAACAGAGGTTGGATTCCTCATCATGACCCTTGAGGTCCGCAAACCTTAGGCAGGTGTCTGCGCAGGCACAGTAATTGGCCTTGCACCCTGGTGGACATTTTTGATGTTCGGAGACCTGCTTCTCGGTCTGAAACCCTATCGATGTCCAATAAGGATACACAAGTTTGCAAGGGTCCGAGAACCTCAAGAAAGTGTCCGGGAACCCTTAAAAATAAAAAATAAAAAACATAGGCCAGGCCCTTTAGGGAATCCCCTGCTGTGCCCAGGCACCGTTGAACACCTGTGCCTTCTTGGAGTTGGCTGCAGGGAACTGTTGCGTGTGTATATGATGGGAAAAAAAGCACTGAAAACAAGCATTGTCAAAACAAATAGGTGTCTCCCGTCTGAAATCTATTGGCTTTGGCAACGAGTTTTAGCCATTATGTACATCAGTGTGACTGGTGTTCGGCATGGCTAAAAGTTAGTGGCAAGAGGTTGGGTGGGGTAGATAGAAGTGGGATAGATTGGGGTAGAGTGGAATGGGGTAGATTGGAGTCAAGTGGGGTAGATTGAATTGAGGTAGATTTGGGTGGAGTGAAGTAAATTGAGGTAGAGTGGAGTGGATTGGGGTGGATTGGAGTGGGATGGATTGGAATGAGGTAGATTGGAGTAGAGTGGGGACGACTGGAGTGGAGTAGATTAGAGTGCAGTATATCGGGGTAGTTTGGATTGCGGTACATTGGACTAGAGTAGAATGGAGTGGAGTTATATAGAGTGGTGTAGGGTAGATTGGGTTGGGGTGGGGTAGAGTGTGGTGGAATTGATTGGAGTAGATTTGAGTGGGGTAGATTGGATGGGGTAGATTGGGATAGGTAAGTTTGGGATGGAGTGGGGTAGGGTAGATTGGAGTAGGGTGGAGTGGATTAGATTCGACTGGAATGAGGTAGGTTTGGGTAGAGTGGGGTGGAGTGGACCTGGATAGATTGGAGTGGAGTGTTGTGGGGTAGATTAGGGTGTAGTGGAATGGGGTAGATTGGGTGGATTGTAGTGGGGTAGATTGGGTGGAGTGGGGTAGATTGGATGAAGTGGGGAGGGATAGATTGGGTGGAGTGGGGTAGATTACAGTGGAGTGCAGTAGAATATGGTAGATTAGAGTTGGGTAGATTGTGGTAGTTTGGAGTGGGTAGATTGTGGTAGGAGTGTAGATGAGTTGGATAGATTGCAGTTGGATAAATTGAAATGGAGTTGGGTAAATTGGACTGAAGTAGAGTGAGGTAGATTGGGGTGAAGTCAGTTAGATTGGAGTAGATTAGAGTTGGGGTAGATTGAAGTAGAGTGGGGTAGACTGGGGTATATTGGAGCAGAGTGGGGTGAATCTGAGTGGAGTGCGGTAGATTGGGTTGGAGTCGGGTAGATTGGGTTAGATTGAGTGTATTAGGGTAGATTGGAGTGGAATGGGGTAGATTGAGTTAGAGTGGAGTAGATTGCGGTGGGTAAATTAGGAATGGATAGATTGGAATTGGGTGAGTTGGAGGGGGATGGATTGGGGTACTTTGGAATAGAGAGGGATAGATTGGAGTGGGGTAAGTGGTCTGGAGTAGAGGAGTGTGGAGTGGAGTGGGGTGGATTGGAGTGGAGTGGGGTGGATTGGAGTGGGGTAAGTGGTGTGGAGTAGAGGGGTGTGGAGTGTTGTTTCATGGGGTGAGTGGCATAGATTGGAGTGGAGTGGTGTGGAGTGGAGTGGCATAGTGTGGAGTATACTTGGCGTGGTAGCGCACCGCCATTACAGACAACACATTTTCAATTGAAATGATCATTACATTTACACCGAAATATGGTTTTACTGCACATCAATGATAATGTTTGCAAATGTCATCCCCTAGTGTATTAATGTATTTCAATCATATTCAAATAATTTTCTCCACACTTCAATAATTCAAAACAAATGTGCTTCATTTGTACTAATTCTGATATATTCTGAAACATCAGCACAGTTCTTTTTTTTAGGTCTTGCCGCAACAGCGCTTAACTTTGTGGTCTTACTGCCCACCCATTGCCTTTTATTTGTTTCTTCAAATCTCCATTAAACAACCTCGCTACCAAAGGGCTAATCTTTCCTACTTGTCCCTCCTTTTTAGGTCTCGCAAGGCAGTGCGCAAGCTAAGAGGGACCTCTTGGGATCGCTCCAGGCTTTAGTTGAAACTTGTGCATGTTTTGCCTTTGGGTACTATAGCAAGGTTTGCGCAACCTGTTCCGTGAAGTTTATCCAAAAGATTAATTTATCCCCATCTGCAAGACATGGATTCATTAGGCTATATTATGCAAGGGGGCTCCCGTGACAGCCAATAGCCATCATGATAGAAGGGAGTGCATGTCAATTAAAGTTCCCCACTGCTGTGAGGAAACAAATGGCCGCCATACCTTCTCAGGCACTCCTGAAAGCTGTCCGCTGATGCTGCTAGCGATAAAAACTGCCGCCTGCCACAGTGCCACTTCCTTTACGTGCTACCAGATTACAAAAACTCTGCTCTAATCCGGGCTCGTTTTGCCCCAACTCATCATCCTCGCGAAATTTAACCTTTGTGCCCAATGGCCTTCGCATCACTCAAATTTGCGCCGAGTCAACACCGCAAAAACCTCATTTACATTGATCGACTGGCGCGAAATCACATTGTAGACTAATCGGTGAAATTGTCATTTTTGCACAAACTATTTGATGCACATGTCATTCTTCGGTTTGAGTCGACACATTAAAGCCAAAACCTACTGGCTTTGCCAAACCTTGTTACATTGGTCTGTCCATGCCAATGTAGTTATGCGTTGATCAGACAGCTCAAATAATTGTAAATGCTTTTGTACTCCTCCATTTCCGTAAAAGCGTGTGCAAGACGTGACTGCACTAGTGCAATGGTGTTCATGCTCTGGTCTGTCAGGACAGACAGACAAGATTGCTGCTTCTAAACAATATTTGCACAATTTAGAAAATTCCGGTAAAATAACAGCAATGCCCTGTTCTCTTCCAGGGGATCCTCATCAATAGTCCTAAGCACTGAATATTCCCGCCCATGTGCGGGACCCCGTAAACAATATAAAAATATATATGTAAAAACACATATATATAACTCCACATATATGTACGTACATATATTATTTTTCTCATACCAATGCAGCCCCAAAAAGAGGCTAATACAATGTAAAACCTTGTACATGTACTGCAATTATAAAGGAAACAAAGAACACATTAAATCAAATATCCTTTGAATTTTGTGTTTTAATGAGTAAAACCTCTCATAACTCCTGAAAATTGCTCATAAAAAGACATTGTTAGCCTCAGGCTGCATTGAAAAGTAATAACATAGACAATCAAAGCATTAAAAAAAAAATGGCACTGTGCCTTTAAGGCAGCCCTGAACCTAGGCTTCCCATCATGCCTCAGGGGTGACAGTTAGGTCAGTTGTTCTTTCCGGCTCCTTCTGTCAGGACCCTGGTTAACTGCTCCCACTTTTTTTTGACTTTCTGTCAGAATTAATTGGTGTTTTCTTCAATTTTTTTATCTCACTCGACGGGTTTTTACCCTAGAGAGATAGTTATACCTTGTTTGGGCTCAAAAAAGGTTACTTTTCTGTCAAAAATGCCTAAGGCTCTTTTTGACACCTGCCCTGCCTGTGGGCATAAGAAGGCATGGTCAGATACACATCCTGTGTGTATTCGCTGTCTACCTGACTCTCATGAGGTAGCATCTTGTGTCCACTGCCCGTCCTTGTCATCCAGAACTATCAAGGACAGAGAAAGAAGCAGGATTTATGGACTTTCTGAGAGAGGTAGGTCTCCAAAGAGACTTATGAAGCGGTCGACGTCGAAAAAAGTTCCAACCTGCTCTCCTTCGGCATCGGGAACGGCGTCGAGGTCTCCAACGACGAAGAAGGTGAAGACTTCAGCGTCGAAAGTCGAGAAAACTCCGCTGCCGTCAACCGGGCGATGTGCAGCGTCGAGAGAGAGGTCACCATTGAAGCAGGGCGGCTCAACGTCGAGACCTCCGTCGTCGAAGGCTCAGGTAGAGTTGTCGACGTTGAAGCCTCCGTCGTCGGCTAGTCATCGGCGATCGGCGTCGAGGCAGCCTCCGTCGTCGTCTGGCTATCGACGCTTGATGTCAAGGCATCCTCCGTCGTCGCCAGGTCATCGCCGATCGACGTCGAGGCATCCTCCGTCGTCGCCAGGTCATCGGCGATCGACGCCGAGGAATCTTCCGTCGTCGCCAGGTCATCGACGTCGAAGAAGCGATCGACCTCGAAGCATCCTCCGTCGTCGCCAGGTCATCGGCGATTGACGTTGAGGGATTCTCCGTCGACAACCCATTGACATTCGACGTCGAGGCATTCATCGTCGTCGAAGGACCATGGTAGTTCGACGTCGAAGCTTCCTCCGTCAGCGTCACACCATCGACGCTCGACGTCGAGGCATTCACAGACGTCGGCAGGACACTCGCCGTCGAGAGATGAACAAGGTTCGACGTTGGAAAAGCCTTTATGGACTTCACCTCCTTGGAAGTCGACGTCGAGGCATGGAACTCCAGTGGTTCAGCCTCAGCCAGTGGCGCAGGAGTCTATAAGGTCGTCTGGATCTGCTTCAGCTGCGGAGGATGACCAGGGCTCGAAGTGAGTGACAATCACGCTGCCAAGCGGAAGAGGTCTCTAGAGCAGAGAGACTCTCGCAGTCTCTCCAGGTCTGCGGCTGGCTCAGGTTCGGACTCTGGCCCAGATGTAATTATTTATAAGTCGGGCAGCGAGGAATCCAGGCATTCGCAAAGGGATGCAACGCCTCCATCACACTCTCCAGTGAAAGATTTAGCGCAAAAGTCACCTACTGTCAGACTTTCACCGAGATGGTACAAGCCACTTCATCACTGAGCTACGGACAAGGAGACAGCGTATCGGATGCAGCAACCGCTCTCTAGGCCTAGAGAACGGTCACGCTCTCCGGTGAGGCAAAAAGAAAGATCACTCTCTCCAGTTCACCAGAGAGAAAGATCACATTCCCCAGTTCAACAGAGAGAAAGATCACACTCTCCTGTTCGCCGGAGGGAAAGATCGCGCTCTCCAGTTCGCCAAAGGGAAAGATCACGCTCCCCAGCTCGCCAGAGGGAAAGATCACGCTCCCCAGTTCGTCAGAGGGAACGATCGCGCTCCAGGGTGCGAACCAGCAGGCGTAGATCACGATCAAGAAGCACAAGGAGAGACCGAAGAACTCCTTCTACTTCTTCTTCCTCGACCCGCTCTCACAGAAACTTCTCTCCTACCCTAACAAACTCTCATTCAACAAGGGTATCTCCAATTGATGATATCTTCACTTTTCAGGACATACTTGGTAGGGGAGCTCTTAAGCTGGGAGTTACCTTAAAAGCTCCGCAGATCAAGACCTCAATAATTTTTGAAACACTACAGCATAGGTCTGCACCCAAACCTCTTCTGCCTTTGTAGCCGGGGATTATAGAGCCAGTTATGGACGTCTTCTTAACCCCAGCAACGGTCAAGGCGGCTCCGGCAAGGATTCTTAAAAAGTACAAATCTCCCCCGGACTCAGTGATTATCGCGGCGGCGAGGAAGTCCAATGCAGTCGCACCATCCTCCACTGTGCCTTCGGATAAGGATAGTAAGATGCAAGACTCGTGGGGAAGGCGGGTCTGCAACACATCAGCGGCTTTTCTCAAGGTTGCCAATGCGGAAGCCCTCTTGGGGCGTTATGACCGATCCCTGTGGGATTCTCTGCAACGTTTTGTGGAGAAACTCCCAGCAGAGGATCGTAAGGACTTTGAAGAAATCCTCCTGGAAGGCAGTCAAGTCTCCAACCAGGTGATAAGCGCCGCAGCGGATGGGGCTACCCTAGCAGCTCATGGGTATGCTCACGGGGTAATGGCAAGGAGGTCATCATGGTTGTGCCTAACGGCGTTAAAACCAGAAGCCCAAGCGCGCATATTGAACTTGCCTTTTTCAGGTACTTCATTGTTTGGCACAAGTGCGGACGAAGAAATGCAGCGCATGAAGGCAGAGCTGGAAACTCTCAAGGCGGTGGGTCTTGAGAAGAAGAAGGAGTTCAAGAGGAAATTTCGCTCCTTCAACAAGGGCTCTACAAAGTAGGGGGTTCAAACCCCGAACTGGCAGAAGAGCCACGATCAGCAGGGGCAGCAAAAGTCCCAGTACAAAGGCAAGCGTAATTACAAGGGAGGATGTTGAAATCAATCAGGAAGCATTTGTAGAAAATGAGTAGATTTAATGTCCAGCACAGCATTAGCAAGTACACAGATCAAAATCCAAGGTACAACTGCTTCATTACACTTAAACCTTCTAGAATACAGGTGAGGTTGGAATCATAACATAACATGCAGGGAAGACATCAGTAGAACAGGGTGATGTCATACAAGCATGAATAAATAATTAATAATAAAAGTAAAGACAGGATGTAACACATCCCCCTTTTCCATAACAAAGATACACTAAACATAGTCTCTATATTTCAAAGGTCTATTGGTAACCCGCACATCACGTTTGATCCTTGAGGCGATGGTGTCTTGATTACCCTGCCCTGAAATATCAGAACACGGTAAATTCTTAGCACAGGCACCATGAGCAGCATGGTTACATTTTGCAATTCTTTTAGTGTTCCATAACTTACCATCCTGAGTAATAACAGAATTAGAGAACACTTTTTTTACTTGTATAGGTCTACCAAACTTAGAGGAACCTTTAGTCATTAAACCAGGTTTCTTAATTCGCACCCAATCCCCTACAACAAAATCATGCATTTTGACATTCCATTTTTTGTTGTACCAACACATGGTCTTGTTCTGTTTCTCTTCGACTCTTTTAGCCGTATCATGTACACATTCCCTAGTTGATAATTTGTCTTGACATTTATCCATAAGCCACCATGGACAAATTTTGGAGGCTGGATCTCTACCCTTCAATAATTTGAAAGGACTAATTCCAGTCGTGGAATGGGGCGTTATTCGATAAACCCACAACCTCTCTCTCAACTCACTCAACCATTCTCCACGTGTATTAATGACATCAGCGACATAAGATTTCAACACCCTATTGAACCTTTCTACTTGACCATTTTCATGTGGTTCATACAAAGACGTACATTTGTGCACAATACCATGTCCCTTCAGAAAGTTTTCCATCTCTAATGATTTCAACTGGACACCATTGTCCGTTACAAGAACAGAAGGGCAGCCTTCTCGAGCAAAAATCTCCTTGAAAAACAAAATAACAGCATTAGTGGTGGCAGAGGGAACAAACTTCACCTCTGGCCACTTGGAATGGAAATCAATTAACACCAATGCAAAACGTGAATTCTCTGGTAAGTTCTTGAAAGGTCCTGCAATGTCGAAAGCTAATTTTTGCCAAGGCACCTCTGGCCATTGTGTCACCTTTAAAGGTGGAACATTAGTTCTAAGCATCTTTTCACTAGATATACACTCAGTACATTCCCTTACAGTTCTGTCAATGAACGCATCCATTCCTGGCCACCAAAAAAAAGTCCTTATCAATCTCTTCATGGACGATATACCTGGGTGTGTCTTGTGAGCCAATTTGAGAATCATGTCATGTATACTCTGCGGTGGAACACATTTGCCAGCTTTAAACAAAAAATCATTCTCCATTTCCAACTCATCTGCAACCTTAACAAAAGGCAATAACTCCTCCATAATCATATTTTTCCTGGGCCAACCCTCCATCACAAATTTTTTGAGGGTGCTCCACTTATCGTCTTCACTAATGCACTTATTCCACATCTCCTCAGTAATCTCTTGAAACTGATCACCCACTACATCAGTAATAGATACAGAAAATCAAACTCTCTAATAACATCAACACCATTTTGTTTACATGGAAGTCGAGAAAGAAAATCCGCTGTGACATTTTTTTTTTTCCTGGGACATATTCTGTACTGAAATTATACTCCTGTAACTTGGATGACAATCTTGCAATTCTGGCAGTCGAATTCCATCCACCACCAGTAGAAAGAATATTAACTAACGGCTTATGATCCGTTCGCAGAATAAATCTACAGCCCCAGACATACAAACGGAAATGTTCAACAGCCCACACACATGCAAGAAGCTCCCTCTCGATCACTGCATACCTCCTTTCACAGTCATTTAGTGTGCGAGAAGCAAAGGCTACGTTCCACTCCTCTTTTCCTTCTCTCTGTGACAGAACACCCCCTAGACCATATAGACTCGCATCTACAGTTATAACACATTCTTTCTTCATCCTGAAAGGTTTCAATGTGGGGGCATTGACAATATCCCTTTTTATTGACTCAAAAGCCTCCTGTTGTTCCTTAGACCAGACATATGTTACATTTTGTCTCAACAAACTTCGCAGCGGTTCCATTTTGGTAGCAAAACCTTGTACAAATTTACTATAGTACTCACACATTCCTGTGAATGACAGTAATTGATCTCTATTAACAGGTGATGGTGCTTTGAGTATGGCATCAACATTATTTTTCTTGGGAATAATACCATCTCCAGATAAGGTATGTCCTAGATATTCAACTGAACGTTTGAACAGTTTACATTTGTGGGCTTTTAAGGTAAGGCCATGATCTTCTAACCTTTTGCAAACTTCATAGAGATGTCCTACATGGTCATTTTCATTCCTTGAAAAAATCAGAATATCGTCCTGAAAGCACTTAACGTATTCATCTAAATCTCTGAAAATCATAAACATGACTCTTTGGAAAACTGACGCGGCTGACGCCAACCCAAAAGGCATTCTAGTGTATTGATATAAACCAAATGGTGTAATAAATGCTGTCAGTTTCTTAGATTCCTCTTTAAGTTCAATCTGATGGTACGCTGAACGCAAATCTAACGTTGAAAATATTTTTGCACCTTCAAACATTGATACTACTTCGTTGATATTGGGTAAAGGGTGACAGTCTATGACAATATTAGCATTTAGAGCCCTGAGGTCTACACACACTCTTAATTTTTGATCCGGCTTGCGGACCAAAACTATGGGGGAAACCCACTCCGCTGACTCAATAGTTTTAATTATTCCCTCATCTGACAATTCTTTTAACATGTCTTTTAGTTCTTGTCTCACACTGATAGGTACACCCCTTATTTTTTGTTTCACCGGTATAGCATTGTCTTTTAAGACGATCTTGTGTGAGAAACTCTTTAACCTCCCCAATTTGTCACAAAAAGCATTTTTAAAAGAGTTGACAAGTTTTTGTTCTTCACCATCAATCTTAAAATTATCTTCTACTGTGGCTACTTCGTTATAAAGTGCATCATCACATAACATAACTGGTTCCTTAGCTCTTGGATTAAGTATAATACCTAGCTTATATTGGTCACGCCAACCCAGGACATTAACACCTTTTTTTGCAATGTAAAGCTTTATGTCAGCAGATCTGTGCTTAAAATGTATGGACACTTCAAAATAACCTTCAACTTCGATATGGTGTCCTTCAAAACTAATAGCCATAATGTCTGGTTGTTCCAACTTACTAATACTAAGATGGTCACTTAACTTTTCAAACAAATACTGTTCTGTCATAATAGTCCATGGTGAACCTGAGTCTACCATTAAGGATAACTTAACCTGACATATAATGAAATCAGCATTTGGTGACTTTTTAATGTGCGCCGGAACCATATCAATAATTGAGACAACAAAACCCTTGTCTATCATGTCTGTCACCTGTAATGAATCTTGTGAATTGCTATTGTGAGTAGTTTCATTACAAGTGAGAACAGAAACTGATCCCTTAGAGGATGTGGTATTCCGTTTGACGTCTTTGCAAACACTGGTGAAATGTCCCATTCTACCACAATTTCTACATTCATTATTGAGAGCAGGACATCCAGGGAAGGAAGCCAAATGTGATCTATTTCCACATCTATAACACACAGACGTACTACCAAAAGTTCCCTGAAAATTTCTATTAAAACCTCCTCTGTAATTTTGTTGAAAACGTGAAGGTTGAGGACGTTGATAGGTTTGTTGCATATGATTATCGTTCCTGAGTTTAACATTGCATATTTCCTCTTCTGTAGCTTTCTTACTAGCATTATCTTTAACAACCTCCATCCATTTCTCAGATTGTTCTAAAGCTTTAGCTTCAGAAATGGCCTCAGCTAACGTGGGATTACCCAACACCCACAATCTCTCCTGTATTTTTTTGTTTTTAACATGCACTATGATTTGATCTCTGATCATTTCATCTGTTAACATCCCAAAATTACAATGTATAGATAGTGATCTCAAACCTGTAAGAAAATCATCGAAATTTTCATCAGACTTTTGTTCTCTTGTATAAAATTTAAATCGATTAAGGGCAATGCTGGTGACAGGTTTAAATCTTTTCTCTATACGTAATAAGGCTTCGTTATACACATTTAAATTGTCACCACTACCATCGTTTTGTACTGTAACTTGAGGTAAGGACCTAAAGATAACCTGACCTTCTGATCCTAAACAATGAAGGAAAATACTTTTCTTTCTTTCTGCTCCCATGCGTTCCCCATCAATTGCCTTCATATATGTAATAAATTCCTCCTTCCATCTTACCCAAGGCATGGGAGGGTCACCCTTAGTTTGTAGAAATTTTGCTGGAGGTTCGAACTGCATACTTAAATGTAATAATAGATAATAAAACAATATGAACAAGCAGTTAAAGTACTACAAATACAATATCAGATAAAATGAAGCATTATAAATAGGCTGTAAGAAAACGATATATGAAAATAAAAGAAAAATCCTGTTCCTAAGTAATCAGCTAAAACAAGTTAAAATGTGAATGAAATATTAATTAGTAATCTTGCCGTGTGAAAATCTGTGTCCAAAATATTCAAAATAACAGTAAATTGTGCCTCGTAGTCGGAGCTCCGTGTAATGTTGATTTCCGTATCCCAGGCAACACAAAATGGCCGCCGACGTTATGACGCGCTGCGCATGTGCGTGACGACGCGTTGTTATGAAGACGATGGACTCGCGTAGGAAGGCGTGCGAGGTGATGTCTTGTAAACAACTTGTATCCTTGGTAACGGATCACCGGAAGACTCGAGGAGGACAGCTGTTTGCGAGCGATGGCAGCGCTGCTCGTGCAGGAATTGAAAGATGCAGATGGCGAGCGCAGCGCTACTCGTGCAGGAATTGAAAGATGCAGATGGCGGTGACCGTTCAAAATATCGAAAAGGTACAAAATTAAGTAGTTAGCGGTGGGAAAGTCACAGGAACACGGGGTTTGACAGAGAGCGCAGATAATAGTTTCAAAGAAATACGATGAAGTCAAAACGTTGTCTTTTCCTTCAGGAAGACAGGACGAGCACAGAAATAGTAAAAATAGATGAAATCCAGGGTAATCCACAATAATAATAAAATAATACAGCCGCAGGTGCTATTAAAGCACATATGATAAGTTTTGTGACTTAAAAGCTGCCGCTGGTGCAATCAGAGCACATTTAGAAGAAAGTTTTTTTTTTTTTTTAAATAGACACTCCGTACCTGTGCTGGTGAGATGACAGGAGTGTAGAATGGTTTTTTCCCTCGTCGCCAAAATATGTTGAAATCAATCAGGAAGCATTTGTAGAAAATGAGTAGATTTAATGTCCAGCACAGCATTAGCAAGTACACAGATCAAAATCCAAGGTACAACTGCTTCATTACACTTAAACCTTCTAGAATACAGGTGAGGTTGGAATCATAACATAACATGCAGGGAAGACATCAGTAGAACAGGGTGATGTCATACAAGCATGAATAAATAATTAATAATAAAAGTAAAGACAGGATGTAACAGAGGAATTAATCAGCGCCAAGTCAACAACACCGGCAAGGCTCAAGCCAAGCAATGAGTCGTCTCTTCCCCCAGCGCCGTGGACCACTCCAGTGGGGGGAAGCCTGGCAAATCATTTGAAAGAGTGGCAAAGCATCACAAAAGACAGATGGGTGTTGTCTACGCTTCAGAATGGGTACTGTCTTCGTTTCAATCATCTGCCTCCGCCGGTTCCCCCGATGTCAACATCAAATCATCAGCTGCACCTACTGCAAAGAGAAGTCGCCACTCTACTCGAAAAGTCAGCTATCGAGGGAGTTCCGATCTCTCAGAGGGGAAAAGGGGTGTACTCCCGTTATTTTCTGGTCAAGAAAAAAGGACAGAAGGCAGAATACAGACCCATCCTGGACTTGCGAACACTAAATCTGCACGCCAAAAAGGAAAGATTTCGCATGTTGGCGCTTCAACAAATATATCCACATCTCAGGAAGGGAGATTGGATGTGTTCGCTGGACCTTCAAGATGCTTACTTTCATGTTCCAATACACCCCAGTCACAGAAGATTTCTTTGGTTCAGGGTGGGGACCTCCCACTATCAGTTCAAAGTCCTATCGTTTGGGTTGAAGGCGGCCCCTCGGGTGTTCACGAAGTGTGTTGCAGTGGTGGCAGCTTCTCTACGCCGCAGAGGGGTCTTCGTGTACCCATACTTGGACGATTGGCTGGTGAAAGGTCCTTCCCCAGTCAGCGTAAGAAATCAGTTCCAGACTTGTATACAGCTCTGCCAGAGACTAGGGCTACATGTCAACTTCAGAAAGTCAGTCATTCAGCCCACCCAGAGGATCCACTTCCTTGGAGCTCTGCTAGACTCCGAAGCAGGAAAAGTGTTTCCTTCGGAGGAGAGACAATCATCAATCGCCCAGAAATGTCAACTGATTCTTCGCGGCAAGGCTCAGAAAGTGCGCAGGATTGCCTCCCTGCTAGGGTCGATGGCATCTTGCATCTTCCTGGTCCCGAATGCCAGACTTCGAATGCGTCCTCTTCAGCAGAATCTGGAGGACAAGTGGGATCAGCAATCGGCTCGCTGGGACAATCACATCACCATCTCAGACGCAGCTCGAGCTTCTATTCCGTGGTGGACAAAAGCTCAGAATATGCATGTGGGAGTCCTGTTCCACCAACCTCCCCCTGTGCAAACACTGATCACGGACGCTTCCCTTCTGGGCTGGGGAGCTCACATGGGCCCACTGCAGGTGCAAGGTCAGTGGTCACACAATGAAAGCACTTACCATATCAACATGCTGGAGCTGAGAGCAGTACACCTAGCTCTCAAAGCGTTCCTCCCCTCCATCCAAGAGGCATCTGTGCTAGTACAGACGGACAACACCACCACGATGTACTACTTGAACAAGCAGGGGGAAACGCGCTCCCGGACGTTGTCGTTGGAAGCGCAGAGGATCTGGCATTGGCTTCTGGCTCGCGGGCTGTCTGTCATGACGGTTCACCTTCCAGGAGAGCAAAACGTGAGGGCAGACGCTCTAAGCCGTCATTTCGATGACAAAGAAGACTGGGTTCTTCACGACGAAGTGGTAGAAGAACTTTTTCAGACCTGTTTGCGGACGACCAAAACGCCAAATGCCGAAGCTTCGCCTCCAGGTTCCACCGGCCAGGCTCGAGAGGGAATGCTCTTTTGATCGACTGGTCAGACGAATTTGTGTACGCCTTTCCACCTCTCCCGTTTATTCCGAAGGTGGTGAGCAAGCTAACACACTCGTGCACAACAATGATTCTGATTGCTCCCGATAAGCCGAGGCAGTGGTGGTACACGGACCTGCTTCATCTGTCAGTGACTCCTCACAAGAGGCTACCATGCTTTCTGGATCATCCCCTGTACGGATGAAACGATATATTCTGTCTAGATCTTCTTTCATATTCGGTAGGGTGACTAGATACTCGGTCACCTTTCTTATGCGTAATGAATATAAAACCATATTATCCTCGCCTGGGACTGGATCATAGCCGCATTCGGTAAGGGCTTTCCTTATTTCTGCAACAGACTGATATCTGGGCGTACGCTGTGACGCTTGAGCATGTAATTCGACTGACGTTAAACGCTTGTGTGGCGGCGGGGTCTGAGGAGGACCTCCTCCTGCGGCCCCTAAACTAGAATCGTCGACTGATACTCTTCGTACTAGTGTGGCGGGAAATTGAAATGCGGGCTGAACTGGTATGGCGGACTGGACCTGGGGGACCGTAGCAGGTACTGCAAGGGGTACCCCGGTGTCTGGAGGAACGGGAAGTGCCTGATTTACAGGGACTGGCGGAGCGCGAACAGGACTTGCATATTCTGGGACTGTGTCGTCCAAATAGGACGAGATAAAAATATCAGCTGCGGTCGGTTTGTGACGTAGCTTGGTCGGAACTAATGGTGGCGGGAAATTACTGGATGCCTCCGGGGTCGCTTTTGGCAAGCCCTCGGCAAGAAGAGGGTACATACCCTTAATAAGGGCGTTCCTCTGTCTGTCTGCCTGTTCAGTTTTAACTCGTTCACCTATCTCGATTAATTCTTTTTCTTGGGCTCGCTCTTGGGATTCTCTACTTAATTCTGACTTTCTGATTTCTTTTTCGGTTCTTTTATGAGATTCTTTGCGCCATAATTCGATGGCATCTTTCTGTGACTGTCTGGCTTTCTTTTTCCATAATGCCTCTTCTACTCTCATGATGCACTCGGCATCCCACGTACCTGATACGGGCCATCTATACTTTTCCTCTAACTCTTTGGTATACTCTACCCATAAATCTAGATATAATATGGCACTTATGCCATGCTTCTGATACATAAAGTGACCTGGACTGTCCCTGGGCGGGACGGGAACTGCTGCTTCCAGCAGACCCTTTCTAGTTTTTAACTGACGTAACTTGGAAAACAAGGGCATGGCTGGACTGTAATCTAGACACCATACAATACACAATGAACACGATAACTACTTCTCATTCATATCACGACATTAAAATACATGAAGAACATTTAAAATAACAGTTCGAACAGAATACTACCTGGAATACGGAACACAGAATACATGAATTTTCTCGAGAACAGAACTGACTAGAACAGAAACTAGATGCACTGCTGAAACAGTACGAAACTTACCGGTCTCATAAAGAGACACGTCAGGACCCGCATCCACCGAAGTGGACACTTCGTTTGTGGGTCTGTGTACCACCAACCCACGGACCAGAGTCAATTAGATTGACCCTGTCTAGATACTACCCCAGTAACGGTACTCACCGGGCAGCAAGAACGGAAGGCCTCGGACTGGACTGGACTGCTACGACGACGGACGACGAACTTCGGACTTCAGTTACGGGTGGACCTCCGGATACCTCGGACCTTGGACTCTCGGCTTGGGCTCTGGTCGGGACTCGCCGCGTTCCTCCACCGTCTCGTCTGGATGCTGGACCGCCTCCTCCGTCTCCTCCGTGGGCCTGAGGGATACTTGAAGCAGAAATATCTGCCGGTGCGCAGAAGAGTTCCGTCACGACTGCAGAGGGTCAGGGGGTCGGCGTGGCTTCACCGACGCGTGGGGAAAGGGCAAGTCCCTGTTCGGGCGCCATTATGTGGTAAATAAATAAATAATACCTCTCTTTTTGAATGCATAAATGAATAACAGATAGCTCAATAAATAAGAGTCAAGATTCGAGGTAGTAGGAGTTTTGCAGGTTTAATACAGCATAAAGGACAGGAACAGGACAACCTGCACAGGAATAGGATGGCAAGCGCTGCCGGGGGCAGGATCTGGGATGACTAGCAACTTTTAATAACAGTGCACAAGTATATATACATAACGCAAACACATAGCATTACATTGCAATAGGCGTAGCAGTGGGTGGAGCAATAGGCGTGACGCGTAGCAGTCGCGAAAGATAAGGGTGAAAATGGGTGTAACAGGGCGTATACATAGACATGTGATGCAAACGTAACAGAATATGTCATGAATGGGGCGGAAACCATGGAGGGGGCTACCTAAGGAGCCGGGACCTCTAACCTGGTGGTGCGCGAAAACTGGCAATGACGTATCACTAGGAGAAGCTGGGGGCTATGAACTCTGTGCTAGGAGCAGAGACTGAAGTCTGGAGAGTCAGGGCGACATGTACCTAAGCAGTATCTAGTATCTGATGTTTAGGGAATATGTTGATATAAACTAGAAGTCAGGAGGGGAAAGGCTAACAGATTCTAAGACTGGAGCATGCATTATTCTACATGTAGTGCGTGATGAAGAATATTAAATGACCATTAATACAGTATTTCTCTTACATGGAGACGTAAAGGCTAGACAATGACGGAAACTATTGATGCGATTCAGTAGCTTAGGAATGCAGAGAAGGAGGACTGAACTGATAACTGGAATCATAACATACTCTTGGCAGACTCAGAGGCAGAGCCAGGCTGAACCGGGCACTGTGAGGCAGGAAGTAAGTGAAGGGTCGAGGATACAGGTGGGGGCTGTATCGCTCCTCAGCGAGGGCTTCAGGAGACAGGAGCTGAATCTGGTGTCCGGGCCCTCTTGAGGCCTAGAAACGGGGACTTTACAATGGAATAACGTGCACACTGAGAAACGTGGCAACGTAGCTTTACATAGGCCTAATACTCGTTTTATTCACGAGAACTGGAAACTGGCATACTAGAGGTGGACACAACTATAATTGCGTCTTTAATCGAACATGGGGAATAACATATGCATATTAATCATGCACACATAACATATGATGGATGACACGTAGGGACACAGAACATGGCAAAATTTACTTTTCCACATTAGACTAGTGATGTGGCTTGTGATGGGGGCTGTCTCCATAATATGATGATGTACTTAGGACCCGATTGTAAATGCTTATATTATGTAACCCTAGAGGATGCTGATATTGACTGGTTTACTAATGTTTTTCATAGAGACAAGTTTTGGTTGTTTAATATAAAATGAGACGGACTAGGTCTGTGAACACTACTATCCGACAGTATTCAGATGTTGTTTACATAATTTACGGCTTGGCAAGGATGGCAGTTATTATTGCATTGATTTTGCGATACTTTGCGTATGATAAATAGCGGCCAGCCTCCGGGTTGTGTGCAAGACGCTGTGTATAACTGAAACTTTAATAAACGTCTTTTAAAAAAAAAAAAAAAAAAAAAAAAGAATTATAGGTCAATAACTCTGCTCCCTTAACCTGCAAAAACTATTGGTCAGAGAACTGTCTTCAAGAGGTTCCAGGCTTTATAACTACATCAGCTCTCAGATGATTCTTATCAGTGGAATATCAGCCTCACAACTCGAGTCTCAAAATATGATGTAATTTGATGATTACTTGATGAGGTTCAATCAGCTAAAACTGAATATTGACCAAACTGATATTGTAATTTGAAAGAATAAGACCAACGTTTGGAGCCAACTTTACCCTCCAACAAAAATGAGATTGTTACCGGAACCTAGACACACAGCTAAAAGCCTCTGAGTGATAATCAATAGCAATCTTAGCAAGAAGCAGCAGGAGCAATAGGATCTAAATGCAGATTTATACTGAAACTGCTTCAGAAACTAACCCCACTCCTCCTACTTTAGACAAGAAAAGCAATAGCGGTGGCTGCAGTCCTATCTAGATCTCATCATGCCAACCGAGTATATGTTAGAATACCCAATATCACCATTCATAGACTACAAGTAATTCACAGCGACGCAGCTTCAGAGGTGGGCACGCACCACACCTATATTGAAATAACAAATCCAGTCTAAGACCCTCTGCCTCAGCCCTAAAGGGCCGAGAGGTCTAGCCCCTCACTTCATTGCAAATCAAGCGGAAATGGATACGCCCGTACAAAACCAGAGATCTCTTCGCTTGAATTTACTGTCTATTCCGAAATTACAGAAGATCAGATCAGGTGGACGCTGCTTTGGTACAAGTTCCTTTCATCCAGAAATCGGACAGCCCACAAGCCTATTCAGACTAGATTCTTCCCCGTTATGGTGGTTCGTTTTCTCCTCTTTAGTGTATTTCTGATTCAGTTCCAAGAAACCCCAGGTTGAACATGCTCTCTATATATGCAATGACATAACAAGCGTTTTGTAGATCCTGTAGAGGTTTGGTATGTTGCGTGTGCTTCAGTCACTAACCTGAATACTGCAAAAGAGAGGTGTACAGTGCAAGTGAGAATGATAGCGCAGTCTTGTCTGCCAGGGTATTATAAACCTTTCATTGCTGTAAGGCTGTTACAGTATTCTCTTTTTGTGGTTGCACAGTGTACAATTTGAGCGAGCCAAGGAACAGACGTAATGTTGGAAACACATTTCAAATCCGTGTCTTTCATAATATATGAACTATGTTGCGGGTATTGTGAAATTTTAATGATTCCATTTTTTTCAGGTTTTAGAAATTCGCAATTTTCTCTGATCAGGAGTATTTTGACCTAACTGTCTTGTGATAACGTGTTGTCTTTTCTCTTTTCCTCCCCTCTGCAGGCACTTGAGACTTGAACATCAATTTACCAGAATGGGCAGAAGACGGGCTCCAGAAAAGAAAGTGACAGCTCAGTGTTCACGTGCATCCGTAAGAGCCACATTCCCATCTTTACCTCTTCATTACGTCTCAACTTCAAGATCCCGAAATGATGCTCAGAGGGACCAGGCCCTGGAACCGCTTTCAGAGAACCTGCCCCACATTATTCTTCTATCCATGCTGGAGGAGTTGGAAGCCAAACTGGATAACTTGATGAATACTGTAGAGGACGTACCTTCTAGAGTCGCTGGGCTGATTAAGAAAATCTGGATAGAAAAGGATCAAGGTTCCCTAGATAATGGTGCAGTGTCTTTGGAGGTGGTCTGTCCGGCGAGTATTAGAGATTGTGCTGCTAGCCGGTCTCCTGCAACACCTCAACTGGACAGGTCAAGTGAGCCAAGCTCGTGTCTCCAGACAGTGTTTTCTGATGGGCATGCACCAAAGCAGGATTGTACGCTCTCCACGCCAACAGATGTTCAAGGGCGTCCAGAGGAGCCAAAACTTTGTCTACAGCCACTGTTGCCTGATCGACGTCACACACAGCAGGACCAGTGCATGCAACCTGGGTTTCCAGATAGAAATGGAGTACAGCAGGATTGTTCTCTATCCCGGTGCCCTCAGACAGATCCTCCAGGCAGATCACTGGAGGCAAACCTGTGTCTTCACTCAGAATTTGTTGATGGGCAGACACTACAGCAAGACCAGAGCGTACAGACGGCGTTCCCAGAAGAGTGGGAGCCAGATGAGCCCCTGAAGCAAGAACCATCCCCATTATCTACTAATAGCTGGGACCAGCAACAGAACCTCTGCCCACACCCACTATTTCCTGAAGGACACGAACCACAGCAAAACTACCGTATACAACCAGCGCTACCAGATAGGAACGGACAGGATGATCCCTTGGAGGAAGAACTGATGTGTTTTCATTTCCACGATCCCCAGGAGAACCACAGCCTACACCCCGTGTCACCTGAAGAGATGTCATCAGATGAACACATAGAGTCTGGGTTATTGTCCTTTGATGAGTTGGGGTTACAACAAACCCAGTGCCTACAGCAACACCTATGCTTGAAGCAGGAATTCCCTAATGCACCATTATTGCTGTTCGAAGCTACCCCAGGTATGTGTTTCACTATAAATGAACTCTCGGAGTGCATACTAACACATGTAACCTCTTCAAAATGCGTATGGGCAGATTTTAGAAAGTCTCTGAGGGGAGGTTTATGGTTTGGATGGAACCCACTGAGCGATACTGACCCCCAGAGTACGAGTACACAGGGTGCAGATGTTTCCCTGCAATCTCCTCTGTTTCCACACAGGACTGCATCCTTCCTGCGCAGAAACATGCCTGGTTATGGGACTCTGCATGAGACAAATAGGCCAGTAGCTCTTGTCGTTTCATGATCGTCCCCATTCCAGGCTGAGGAACTGGAAATAGTGTTATTCATGGGAGGAATTACTGGCCAGAATCACGTAATAGTCGGATGCAAGTGATGTGATGTTCATTGAGATTAGCAGACAAGCGTAGCCTAGAGAGGGAACTGTGTTTCCAGTTGCACAGTTACATTGGGTAGTCGTCTCCAGTTCCGGATATAAAAATCCTAGTCTGTATTCGGCCTCAACAGCAGGGCCGACCAGGGATGTTGTTGTCACTGCAGCGTTCTCCAGGAGTGCACACCACCTCATGATAGGTACACAAAGGTTTTGGAACTCTGAGGTGACTTGCAATAATCTTATTATATGCACCAGGTGGTACTTTATCCCGTATAATACATGGTCACACCATCACCGTTCCCACAAACCTTGGTGCGTAGCTCCTACATATGCAGCAGCTAACATGTTTGCAAACATGAAGAATGAGCTTAAAACCTCTTGTGCAAAAGTAAACATCAAAACTGTTCGATATTTCTTCCAAAAAGATGTTAGAAACTATTCAATAAAAGCCCATTTAAAAAAAAGCTGCAGTAGCTCGAAACGTGTAGAAACATGCAGAAATATTCCACCCTTCCTTTATCTAAGGAAACTAATAAACATATTCCCTCTGCTTCTCATAGTAAGCTAGTAACATACAGCAGAAGTAATAAAAGTAAAGTTCTGTTTGTTGCTTTAAACAGCTGCTTCAATTATGCTTCGTGACTTGACCTTCTTTTCACATCAGCTGCTGGTGCTGGCAGCAGGCATTGTGCCCACAGAACTCGACTGTAATAACTTATAAAAGCCGAGTTCTGACGTCTTTTCTTCATAATCACTGACTTGGTGCGTCACAAATTTCTGATTATAAAGAAATTAGAGACTGCCATTTATACAGGGATTACAGAATCCCATGTAATATAATTATATATATATACATATAATAACTTTGGTACAGTTCAATGAATCCGCACAAAACTATTTGGGATTGGCATGGCTAGTTTCATGCAGTGTTTTTTTTTGGTCCTCAAATTAAACCAATAGTCATTTAATTAAGAGCTAGCTGGACCTTTAGCCCATGAATGGTCCGTGCAACTGGACTCGCTGACCCAAATGTAAAAATCGATTGGATCTGATTGGATGAGAGAGCTTTTTCTCCCGTTGTCCATTTCGGATACGTAAACCCAAAGTTGGGTCTGCAGACCTGAAGCTCCCTGATTGGCTGGCTACATCTTGAACCATTACATGATGAAGAGACTTGTTCCCCGGCATCCTGTAAAAATACTAAAGAAGTCATAAAGAGCCGTGGTGCCATACTGTCGCTCCCTGGCAAAGGGGCTGCCTAATGTTAAAATGTAGAAAGAAATTGCTGATTTTGAGACAGAGGTTGGATTCTACATCATGACCCTTGAGGTCCGCAAACCTTACGCAGGTGTCTGCGCAGGTACAGTAATTTGCCTTGTACCCTGGTGGACATTTGTGATGTTCGGAGACCTGCTGCTCGGTCTGAAACCCTATTGATGTCCAATAAGGATACACAAGTTTGCAAGGGTCCGAGAACCCCAAGAAAGTGTCTGGGAACCCTTAAAAATAAAAAATAAAAAAACATAAGCCAGGCCCTTTAGGGAATCCCCTGCTGTGCCCAGGCACAGTTGAACACCTGTGCCTGCTTGGAGTTGGCTGCAGGGAACTGTTGCGAGTGTATATGATGAAAAAAAACCCACTGAAAACAAGCATTGGCAAAACAAATAGGTGTCTCCTATCCGAAAGCTATTGGCTTTGGGAACGAGTTTTAGCCATTATGTACACCAGTGTGACTGCTGTTTGGCATGGCTAAAAGTTAGTGGCACGGGCCGGGTGAGGTAGATAGAAGGGAGATCAATTGTGGTAGAGTGCAATGGGGTAGATTGAATTGAGGTAGATTTGGGTGAAGTGGAGTAGATTGAGGTGGAGTGGAGTGGATTGGAGTGGGATAGATTGGGAAAGAGTGGGGTGGAATGAGGTAGATTGGAGTAGAGTGGGGAAGAGTGGAGTGGAGTAGATTAGAGTGCAGTATATTGGGGTAGTTTGGATTGCGGTACATTGGACTCGAGTGGAATAGAGTGGAGTTATATAGAGTGGTGTAGGGTAGATTGGGTTGGGTGGGGTGGATTAGATTCGACTGGAATGAGGTAGGTTTGGGTAGAGTGGGGTGGAGTGGAATTGGATAGATTGGAGTGGAGTGTTGTGGGGTAGATTCGGTTGGAGTGGAATGGGGTAGATTGGGTGGATTGTAGTGGGGTGGATTGGATGGAGTGGGGTAGATTGGATGAAGTGGGGAGGGATAGATTGGGTGGAGTGGGGTAGATTACAGTGGAGTGCAGTAGATTATGGTAGATTGTAGTGGGGTAGATTGTGGTAGTTTGGAGTGGGTAGATTATTATAGTTTGGAGTGGGGTAGATTGGATGAAGTGGGAAGGTTTAGATTAGGTGGAGTGGGGTAGATTACAGTGAAGTTCAGTAGATTATGGTAGATTGTAGTAGTTTGGAGTGGGGTGGATTGGATGAAGTGGAAAGGGATAGATTGGGTGGAGTAGGATAGATTGGATGAAGTGGGGAGGTTTAGATTAGGTGGAGTGGGGTAGATTACAGTAGAGTGCAGTAGATTATGGTAGATTGTAGTGGGGTAAATTGTGGTAGTTTGGAGTGGGTAGATTGTGGTAGTTTGGAGTGGGGTAGATTGGATGAAGTGGAGAGGGATAGATTGGGTGGAGTGGGGTAGATTGGATGAAGTGGGGAGGGATAGATTGGGTGGAGTGGGGTAGATTACAGTGGAGTGCAGTAGATTATGGTAGATTGGAGAGGGGTAGATTGTGGTAGTTTGGAGTGGGTAGATTGTGGTAGGAGTGTAGATGAGTTGGATAGATCGCAGTGGGGTAAATTGAAATGGAGTTGGGTAAATTGGACTGAAGTAGAGCGAGGTAGATTGGGGTGAAGTCAGTTAGATTGGAGTAGATTAGAGTTGGGGTAAATTGAAGTTGAGTGGGGTAGACTAGGGTATATTGGAGCAGAGTGGGGTAAATATGAGTGGAGTGCGGTCGATTGGGGTGGAGTGGGGTAGATTGGAGTGTGGTGGGGTTGACTTGCTTAGATTGAGTGTAGTAGGGTAGATTGGAGTGGGGTAGTTTGGAGTGGGATGGGGTAGATTGAAGTGGAGTGAGGTAGACTGGGTTATATTGGAGCAGAGTGGGGTAAATCTGAGTGGAGTGCGGTAGACTGGGGTGGAGTGGGGTAGTTTGGAGCGGGATGGGGTAGATTGAGTTAGAGTGTGGTAGATTGTAGTGGGTAAATTGGGAATGGATAGTTTGGAATGGGGTGAATTGTAGTGGGATGGATTGGGATTCATTGGAGTGGAGTGGGATAGATTGGAGTGGAGTGGTGTGGAGTTCAGTGGCGTAGTGTGGAGTATACTTGGTGTGGTAGCGCACTGCCATTACGGACAACACATTTTCAATTGAAATGATCATTACATTTACACCGAAATATCGTTTTACTGCACATGAATGATAATGTTTGCAAATGTCATCCCCTAGTGTATTAATGTGTTTCAATCATATTCAAATAATTTTCTCCACACTTCAGTAATTCAAAACAAATGTGCTTCATTTGTACTAATTCTGATATATTCTGAAACATCAGCCCAGTTCTTTTTTTAGGTCTTGCCGCAACAGCGCTTAACTTTGTGGGTTTACTGCCCACCCATTGCTTTTTATTTGTTTCTTCGAATCTCATTCAAACAGCCTTGCTTCCAAATGGCTAATCTTTCCTACCTGTCCCTCCTTTTCGTAAATTGTTCCCTCCCACGGAGCACCGTCCCGTTACTTCTATCCTTGCAATGGTTCCATATTATCAACTGCTTTAGGCACTTTTTCTTTTTTCTTTGTCTAAGAGCATTTCATATGAGCACTTTTTTCACGCGCTCCAAGCTTTTTTGTAAACGGCTGTAATTCTTGTTCTTATCTCGTCACATTTGTTGTTCATTCACAGACCGAGATCAAATGTCAAATGCTGTTTCCCCTAAACAGCCTGTTCTTTCTCTGACTTCATTGTAAGAGAGGCAGTTCCTCACCGTCTCACTCATCGCTGCTTGCCTCTCCTTGCTTGTTATTTATAAAAGCAAATTTCTTCATTTTCTTGCCTTCACCCCCTCCCCTTTGCATAATGGTAGCAGCCGTTGTGCTCATGTCTACTGCTGCCGACCAGAATCTTCACTGTCGACTGTAAAGTTGGCACCTAAGGTAACGGAAGGACGGCTTGGGGTGGAGGGGACATTGGCATGCACAAAGGGCCGTGCCATTGAAGTATCTTCTGGCAGCTCTCACCAGCAGCATTCTGACATGACCCTGCCACATCTGTACGACGTTTCCGGGCCAATAGCAGTTTAGGATAATAGTTATATATTCTGTAACCAGTCTGTTTGCTACGTACAATCCACCGTACTAAATAATATGAGGCATTCTTGGTACATGTATTTATAAAATGTCACATGTTGTAATATTTAGGACACATACTATTGTAATGCAAGTTGATCTCTAGTAATGTGTAGGCCATGTATTATTTGTAAAGTAGAAATGCTTTCCACTTAAAATTGAATGTATGTACTTGGTAGTTTATTTAAAGGACTAATCAAACCAAATGTCAGAAGTACAATGCTATAGAATTGTGAAGCACTCTCATACCCAGTTGGGTCATGTCCGCACTATATAAAACACTGAATTAATAAATGAATAACACACCTAGCGGGGAGACCCTCCCCATACACACCTGGTGCCTGCTGTGAAGGTGTGTGAGGGCTGAAGAATTACCTTCACGTCCTGCAATGCCAGCACCCTTGATGCTGCCTGCGTGGTGGCCATATTGAAGCAGAAAACCATCAGGACATCTCAGGCATTTACACCCAATACCGTGAAAGACGGCAAGCCCGTGGGTGGATTTGGAAATTATTGGGCGCTTTGCTAGTGGTATCTTGAGGAAAATAGTCAAATAAATTATGGCGGCGTGGCCAAACTACTTTTCAAAAATAACATCCTCACACTGGAGAGAGACTTCTCAGGCTCTGATTGTGGGCTGTGATTCCCAGCAACAGAGAGCAACCATTTGTAGCTTCTTATCAGACTAATAGCCCCTTTCCCGGCGTTCAGAAAAAAAATGTAATATCAGCATTTTTAGGTGCAGCACCTAAGAAGCTTATTGATGGCACAGTAATAACTCTCTGTTCCCGGCATTCTATTTTCATTAATCATATCCACCACATTTGTTTGAAATTCAAAGGGTAGGCCTCAGTAACTACGTGTCAATCTTTGTAACCCGGCAAAATGCAGTAGGATATTTCTTTTTCGACTGATGGTGTGGGACACTGCTAAAAGTCATTTGCAAAGTCAGTAGGTTCGCAAGGCAAGACCAATTGGCTTTGCCAGTGCTTGTTTTTTGTTGTGTGCTAGGAAAAAAATCTTACACCTTCTCCTCTTGTATGGATACTCAGCAGAATTGTCACATACATTCTCTCATTTTGAAGTCATTGGAAGAAAATTAAACACCAAGCTTTCTCAAAGAGAGAGAGCTTGACATTTTACCTCTGTCTTTGAATGCACAGCAAATGTGACCAGATAAAAACAAGAATTAAAGGCCTTTTTAAAGAAAGCGTGTTTGTGGAAGAATACAGTAAACAAGGTTTGGGCAGCGGGAGGGATGGATGTGAATTACAAACCACAAATCCAATGGTAATGAATTGGTGGAATGTATTCCCACTGATGCTTCCTGAATATCCCCACGATGTCTTTAGCGCTGTCTGGTAGTCTTGGATCAAAAGCACAAAGGTCACGTTGAAGTTTATTTTTGGAATTGCTTTTAACATCTTAATTTATTTCTTTAAATTATTTGCAACTTACTTAAACCATGGTGTCTCTCTCTCTCTCTCTCTCTCTCTCTCTCTCTCTCTCTCGCTCTCTCCCTCCCTCTCTTTCTCTGTTTCTCTTTCTTTCTAGCCTTCTCTCTTTCTCTCTATCTTTGTCTCTCTCTCTCTCTCTCTCCTTCTCTCTCTCTGTCACTCTTTCTCTGTTTCTCTTTCTTTCTATCTTTCTTTCTTTCTCTCTCACTCTCTCTCTCTTCTTTCTTTCCCTTCCACGTAGTTTGTGGTTATAAGAGTTTCTTTTGAAAAGCAATTATTTCTTTGCTAATAATTTTGGAATCTTTTGACAAATTTGCACAAACTTTTCAAAAAGAGGTTTTTTCTGGTTTCTCTTTATTATACCAAATGTGTTTATTTTTGTGGTTTTATATAGTACAATCTTGGCTGAAGGTCATTGAAGCACTTTTCTAAAGAAGAAAGACCAAAATGCATATTAGATGTGCCATAAAATAAAAGATAAGCAATAGACTAATCCCACAGATCACGTCAGGGGAGAAAGTTCAAACAGTTAATATCTGGATACATTGGAATAGTGGATGCAGAAAAGTGACCACAGATTTATTATTCAGAGCGTCTCTCAAATAGGAGGATTTTGAGTTTATAATTGTTGCAAGACTTGTGGTTGTTCAAGGTGGTTGTGGGAGGGAGTTCCAGATCCTTGTAGCGCTGGCAGAGAAGACGAGCTTTATAAAGCGTTCTTGCCTGAATGTCGCTGTTCCAGCAGGAGGACTTGACGAATTCTCGATCCTTGTTCAGATCCAGAGATTTTGAGTTTTTCTACCAAGTAGGAGGGTGTGGAGTTGTGGAGGGCTTTGTGGGTGATGCATTCAGTGTTACATTGGTCTGTTGCTTCAATTGGAAGCCATTGTAGGATGCGAAGTATAGAAGAAATGTGATTTTAAAACTTTGTGACCTGTCACAAAGTGGATAACTGTATGAAGCATTTCTCTCAGTGACGCTAATTTTCTCTGGGAAGGCCAGACAGGAAAGAGGTCCAATAATCCAGTCTAAAAAGTACCAGCGTATGGACTACTAAGTTCGTCAGGCACTCTATTGCTTTGATGAGACATGCTTCTGAAGGTAAATGAGAATAAATATAGGTCTGCAATTGTTAAGGTTGTTCTAGTCGGCGTCTGTGTTGTTTGATGAGGGGGTGACTTGGCCGAGTTTGAGGGAGGTTGGCATGGAGCTTCTCGAAAAGGAAGAGTTGATGATTTTGGTCCGTGCAGGCGAGATATGATGTGACTGTGATTATTGACACGCCCAGGAGGGTGGGGATCAGAAATGTGCGATGTTGGTTTCATGCAAGCGAGTACTTTGAGCACTTCTTCTTAAGGGACATCGTCGAATTCAGTCCAGCTGGCATAGGGTGAGTTTGGTGAGACAACCATTAGTGGGAGGTAGGGCCTTGGGTAGACCCTCTTTGTTGGGGGGGCATCTTTGGTGTAGGACGGAGAGATGGGTGCGTCAAGAGAGAGTTCAATGTTAGATATTTTTTCAGAGAAGAATGTTGCAAACTCTTTGCAGCGCATGGTAGAGTCATTTATTGAGTGTTGAGAGAAAGAGGAGGTTTGCTGTTTGATTATGTTGAGAAGGTCTTTAGGTCTGTTCCTAGAATGGTCAAGTTGGGCTCAGAAAAAGGGGGATTTTTCTCTGATGATGTGTTTTGTATTTTATGCGTTTAGCTCCCGATATCGCAAGATGTGTTAACAAGGGTTGTTGTCTCCAGTTTCTTTCAGCCAACCGGAGTTGTTGCCTCTTTGTTAAGGTCTTTGTTAAACTAAGATCTGGAAGGGTTACTCCTTGATTTCTTGAGTTTCAAAGGGGCGTCGATGTCAAGTAGTTCTCCCATTTTTCTGTTGTAGTGGGCAGTGATATCATCACCTTGGAATATGGGAACTGACTAATGCTTCTAACTCTGCCTGGCAGATACAGTGTATGTTCCTCGCTCAGTGCTTGTGCTGGGTATTTTGGAGGTGGGCCTTTGGTTCAACGGCATTGAGATTGAAAAGAATTAGGTGGTGATGAGTCCAGTCAGTGGGTAGGATAGAGCGGAGGGATAAGGTGTTCTGCTTAGAGATGATTGCATCAAGTGTAGTGTAGTTCCTATATTCTCAATAGGCTCTGCACATTGGAATAACATATACTATCGTTTAGACGTAGGACTGAGGTCGGCTAGGTCTCTATCAAATATATTAGACTTAATTGTGAGTGCCAGCTAGCTCAGAGGTCACTAGAAACTTTCTCGAATAGACAAGAAGGGATTAGTTTCTGACAACCGCATAAACATGACAACTTTGTTTAGCAAGAATTAGAAATCAATCTCTAGAGTCGCGGAAACAATAGATAGTTATTTCACTCAGACAATCTTGCATGCTTCGTTTCACCAGAGGTGCAGAGAAAATAGAGAGATGGGGGTTTTCAATAAAAGTATTTATTGAATAGTCTTCTTTCTCAAGCACAAGAAATGAACTTCTACAATCGTAATACTGGTTATAAAGTACACTGCTTATAATACGAAGAATATTATAAAGTAGTACTCTAAAAGCATGGTATGGTTTCTAAGCCATATAAAATAACATAAAATACATACATTAATTAATAATGACTAAAAGTACTCAACTGGTGCTTCTAAAATACGCCTACCCCGGTGTACCTAACCTAGGTCTAGTACAAGGGAAGAAGTAAGTGAGGTGTAGCTTAGTTTCAGTATTCTTTTTGCCAAGAATCTATTCCAAGAATTCTCTGAGGGTCTAATCAGCTCTGTACCTTGGTTTAGAATGAAGGAGGTCTTGTATCTCTCTCTCAGAACTCGATTTCACAGCAACCCGCAAGGGTGGCCTGGAAACACTGGAGCTGGATTTCTCGGCCAGAGAAAAGACAATGTCTCTCAGTGCGTCTGCTGGAGGGTCGGCTTCCTTCGGCACTTGCTGCGGCGTGATGCGTCGGGCAAGTAGATAGTCGAACTGCTCCAAACCACTGTGTGTTTGTCTGGGCAAATGTGGGCATATTTGTACCTTGAAGGTGCCGAGTTTGACGTACGGTTGGACATAATAACGTCATCAAAGACTCAGTTCTTTGAAAACTCCATGATTTCTTAGATAAATTAGTATTCAAGCAAGGGGAAGTCCCTAGCTGCTGAAGGCAGATTTTTCCAAGAAATCGTTGTGGATTCTCAGAACTAGTGGAAGTAGCCATGCCGTATTTGGGCTGCATAGGCTAAGTCTAAATATGGTTATGATTTCTATGTCTATATAAGGATAGGGTAATTTATACCTAAATGTAGGCATGAATCGGGAAAATTACACTAGGGTCCTAGAGTCATATACAACACAAGGATAGAGCCCTTGGTATGAGTTTGTTTATTCCAGTGTTAGGTGAGATCGTTCACTTCCAGGAGGGTGGATAGGGCTTGTACTGTTGGATCATCGGCATTGTTCAAGTGCAGATTCAGGTCTCCTAGTAGAACGTATGCGCTGCCTTTAAGGTAGTTTTGCGTTAATAGGTTTGTTTAGTCCTCAAAGATTTGTCATTTTTCACCAGGAGGGTGATAGATGACATGAATTTTGATAGAGTTGGGGCCTTTGAACGAGAGTTGAACTCCTACATATTCAAAGGTAGGGTATTTTGTGTTGAGGAATGGAGTTAAGCACAGATAGTTTTTGTGTATAATGGTTAATCCACCGCCAATACGATCTTAGCGGTCATACGGATGATTGAGAAGCCCTGTGGGTTGAGGAAATTGATAAAAGAGGATGAGTGGTCATTCAGCCGGGTTTCAGTTGGAAAGCTGAAGTCAATTTTGTGTCCTAGGATGGTTTCAGCTATTTGAGTGTCATGCTTGACTGCTGACTGACAGTTTAGTAACATGCTTTTTTTTATAGAAAACAAGGGGGACCCAATTGGTAACTGTGGACCATGGGCATTAGTTATTACAAAAAACAAAGGTCCAAAGCTTGAGAGGATAATGTACTTGTATTATATAGACCACAATAGGCTACTATATGTTTTCCTTGCCCAGCCGGGCAGGGAATTTTATTATAGTTGATTCAAGTGTTTTCAGTTTTAAAAATACATTTTTGCAGCAAAAAGGTTTTGCTGTAAGGCACAGTCCTGCGCCGTACTGGAAGATTGAAAAAATAGAGGGAGAAAAGAAAAAAGTAAAGACAAGTGCTTCAGGCAACAAAGAAGTGAGCAGTCTGGGCACTGTAAGGATGAAAAATCATCAGTGTTTCCCAGAGCAGAACATACATTCAATAATAACAGTGATCAACAGTACGTCTACTAAGAAAGGTCCTCTATTTTTTCAATCTTCCAGTACGGCGCAGGACTGTGCCTTACAGCAAAATCTTTTTGCTGCAAAAATGTATTTTTAAAACTGAAAACACTTGAATCAACTATAATAAAATTCCCTGCCCGGCTGGGCAAGGAAAACATATAGTAGCCTATTGTGGTCTATATAATACAAGTACATTATCCTCTCAAGCTTTGGACCTTTGTTTTTTGTAATAGTTTAGTAACATGCAGCAACGCGTAGGTAGTGATCTTGGACCAGGCTGACAGGGTTGGATGGTTGTTATTTGGGTAGGCCGCCTGGGAGGGTGAGTGGTGTTCAGGGTTCTACTCGTGCCAAGGATGACCGGGATCTTGCGGCGGCAAGGCTTGCTCGGGGCATTGTCATACGTGTTGCTCAGCATTTCAGCTTCCCGTTGCGTGATTTCAGTCGTGGTGCATCTATGATTGAGTTGGTGATGGATATAGGGGATAGTTTGTCTAGGGGTAAAGGATAGGGGACCAGAGTGTATGTTTGAGGCAGGATCAGTGTTCGCTATAGATGCGTGAAGCTGGGGCAGGAAGTAGGTAATCTTCGCGTTCTTACGAGATTTCATCCAGAATAGTGTGGATTGTGAGTTCAAGCTGGGCTGTTGTAGGGATCAGTTGAGTGGTGTTTGGGTCAGTGGTAGGATGTGGAGTGCAATGGAGCTCGGCTGAATTTGGTGCGGATGCTAATGCAGGAGCGGCCCGTGCAGGTAAGAGCGGTGGGGCCGGGTGGGGGTATTCAATAGACAACAAGGAGGGGGAAATGCTTTATTTAATTTTCCCTTGTCGTCGTCTGTCGCATTCCCCCAGCCCCCACTGCTCTTACCTGCACAGGCTGCTCCTGGGCTAATGTAGTATCCAGCCTGCTGTGGTTGGAGGACTGAGAGGATTCCGGTAGTCAAGTCAAGCTGGGCAGTGGAGGTGTGCCATGCAGAGGGGGCAAGTAGTTTTGGTATGGAAACAGAAGCTTCAGTGCGTCTGGGGATCAGAGAGGCTGTAGGGGAGGTAGAGGTGGGGGCAGTGCAAGGGGGTTTGGGAGTAAAAGGTTCAGCTAGTAGATGAGGGCGTGCATGGGAGGGGGTGGAGCGGTGGTGGTGGGAGCGAATGGCATGGCGGCGCAGAGAGCCAAAAAGTGGAAAATAGATAATTTTGTTCAGTGGCTTGGATTAGGATGTTCCCATTTCTGTATATAGTTATGGACCAATCTCCGCTAAAGTTCTGGGATAGGGATATAGTTTATTTAGATCCATAAGGGACATTGGTAGCATTAGTTACATGAAGGTGTTGAATGACGTTTTCTCTCCTCTTGGCAGGTTTCGAAGTGTAGAAGATGAAGTCCATTTTAAGACTTCCGTGTGTTGGATTGTAGAAATGTCTGGTATTAGTGTCTCTGGGTGTTCTTTAAGGATTTTGTGTTTGTACTTTTTAGCAGCGTGTTTGGAGAGGTTTTGCAGAAATGAGTTGGGGGCGTATCTTTCCACGCTCCCGAAGTTGAAGTGATACTCAGAAGTTGTTTCTGGGGATAACCATAGTTAGACTTCAGAAGAAGCATTCAGAGGTGTACATAGTGGTCAAGAGGCAGCCTCCAACAGCTGAGATGGCTGCCTGATTGTAACATTGGGCCCTTTCAATGGATGGTTGGTGGTCACTTCTTTGGAAGAGTGGGATGTGAGTGTCAGAGGCGTGTGAAAAAGGTCACTAAGGCGATCTGGTAGGATCCCTTTGAGGAAAAGGAGGCCTTGAATGCCGAAAAGCGCCAGTGGGCCTGTTGATGTGACTGGGTTCTTAGTGGCCACGGTATCTAGGAGCTGGTGGTTGTGATGAAGTTTATTGGTCAGGCTGCAGAAACGTCCTTTATATTCGAGGGCATATATACAAGTTATACACCCACATCATAGGTAGTATATCAATATCAGCATAGACTATTAGACATCACAACGAATGGGTTACTGCTATAGGCACATGGTAGGATAGGAAGCCGCATCAACTTGAGGTAACAGTATATGCACGAGATAATATTGAAATAAGATGGGCAAAACAATCCCCATGTAGGCTTAGAATAACAGTGTAGACATATAGACACAGTATACTCGCAAGAGAACATCTTGCACTTTAGCATTGTGGAACTCGTTGAGAGTTCATTTTAATGGTGAGATATGTTAGGAGGGGTCACTTGGTGTCATTGATGTAAATTGTCTCTGACAATATAATTTTGTGGGACTTTGTTGAGAGTTGTTTTTACTGGCACGAAGTATTAAAAGGAACAGTAGGTGGCACTGGGACCTCATTTATTCTTTTGCGGTCTGGAGTCCAATATTTATACCTGGTGACCATTAGTAGGAGTTTCTAGAGGCTTCCACCGCCATGACGTGTCAGGCATCCCCTTCCTCTTTACCCTGGGTCCAGCTTGTCTGGAGTCACAAAAGACCAGCGATAACTCCTTTGTGAGAGTGCTCATGCAGAGCCTTTGTGATGTGCAACTGTGATAAGTGACAGCTGCTCCCCCTCGTTAAGTCAAAGAGACCTATCCTGCCAACACATCGCTTCCAAATGAGCAGAGGAATGCTGAAGCACTCAGCGTAGTCCAATGGCCATGCCTTGTGGCCCGTAAAGAAGTACTGCAAGATCAGAGATGTTTGTTGTGATTTATTGTTTCCACAATTATTCACCTTTCTTGCGTTGGAGACGTAAAATCCATTACAGACAGGCAGCCGTCACGAATTTCGTCATAGAGACTTTTTCAAGGCTGCAAGAGGATATAGAAAGTATCTTACAAAATTGTAACAATGACATAGGGATAAGAAATGCAGCTGTTAAGTCACCACCAGCAGATAGAACAAGAAGAACACCGTTGTGATCCTGAAGGATACCCTGTGAAGAGCCAAGTGCATTGGGTGAAATCCTAAAACAGATTGTGCTTGATAATCTGGCCTTGCTAAGTTATTGCAACTTGCTGTAAAATCATACTACTCCCGATAAAGTAATTGTTAGCCAAAAAAACAGTAATCAAATCTATTCGCATTCCAGAATGCTCAAGTAGAATGGCATCTCTGATTTAAAAAAAATGCTGTATGGCAGCAATACCCCCAGATTTGGGGATACTAGTATATAATGCACAGAAGTCCAAGGTAACCAGTATGTTGCTGTCAGTCTACTCACCCTCCTTCTGCCGCATACACCAGAAGCAACACTACGAACAACCCCCTCTCCTTTCGCCGCTTCAGCCGTGCCGTTTAAGGTTTATTTTGTAACTTTAAAGCTGAGTGCATCACTCGCTCTTCCCTAGACTCCACCCACTTTTCATCTGTGTTGGACTTGGCCCTTTTGGCAGGTTCACCACTGAACTTTTTGCCTTAAGCTCTGACATGGTGGCATTGATTTTAGAGCTCTGTGCACTTTAGCACTGTGGCCCAGTGTAAAGTGCCTGCGCTCTCCGAGTGCTGTGGTGAGATTGGCCTGCCCTCCCACAGGAATGCATGGGGGATATGTGTGTCCATGGTAATTCCTGGTATGAGAGGAGTGCAGGGTCGAGTTTAGTATGTATGAACTCGTGAGAATAAATGCTGCACAATGGTGTGCACAGATTTATGGTGAGTGGTGGAGAAATGCCACTTTTAGAATTTGGCATTGCTGTGTGTCTGCCTGCCTGATTTTGTGATTGACATGGGCTGGATGGTGTGGGTGGCTCCAGGAGACAGAGTGAGTCAGCCCAGTAACGAATAGAGAGATCTGCATGCAGATGGGAGGGAGGAGTTGCACCTGGGACCTGAATAGGGCTGTGCCTGCCCTCCACAATGCTGGCTCCACCTCCTGTGGTGCGTCTAATCACTGAACCCCCACCTAACAATAGGGAAGAGGAGCTCCAAAACCAATTGCATCTGGTTTCCAAAGCCCAATCCTGTAACACAAAGGAAATTGTCCTATAAATGTAGGGTCTGTGACCCCATGAAGTGTTACGCTTGTTCTGGGAGGACACTCTGCCAGGAGGAACCGCCGCTGCGTGCTGGCCTGCCTCGCTGCACTTAGCTGGGGTCTCCCCAGCACCAAGTACTCTCTTATTTCTGCCTTTTTGAGGACTTTTGTGGCCTAGCGCCTCGTGAGCGCTGTATTTGGGTTGCCTAAGGGAGGAGGAGGAGGCCCTGCTGCAGTGCGAGGCTGCGAGTGAATCCCGGGGTGTGGGATTCCCCCCTGAGCTCCTTATTGAAGCAGGAGCCCACCTTGCATTTGTGTGTGCTGCCGGCAGGTGCCCACCCCGCAATCATCTTTATTGAAAGAGTGGGTGCCCACCTCGCACTGCTGCTGTTTTCACAGATTAGTATTTTTCAAAAAAACGAAGCGGGAGCCCACGCCACCAGTTCTGGCTCCCCGCATGAGGTTGCCGCCGAGGACACAGAGGATTTACAAGAGTGGCCGCCGCACTGCCCGTGGCGACCCGGAAGCCAGGCAGAGCGGCCTGGTTGTGGGTGGGGCACTCCGCAAGAAGCCGGAAGCAGGCGGGAGCCTACCCCGCGCTCCTGTGGAAAAAGGAAAAAGGAAGCAGACGGGGGCCTACCCCGCACTCCTTGGACCAAAAGAAGCGAGAGGCCGCCCAACTAGGTGAGGAGGGGGCCAGTGGTGGGAGAGAGACGAGGCACGTTGTCAATGCCTGCCCCCACCCACCGGGACCCAGAGAATTCTGCCAGTGCACCCCAGTGAGTGAGGGGGGCTGAATGCACCGCCGTGTTGGTGCCGCTCAAGGCACATTGTTGGTGCTTGTGGCATTTTCTCCACTGCACCGCAGAAGCGTGCAGCTGCAACGTTTTGGGCTCTTCTCCAGTCTAATCTCCAACGAGATTCCTGTGCTCTTCCCCGTGTTGGCAAGAGTTTGTTACAGTTGCCCCGCGTGACAGTGGGCAACTGCAACATTTGGGGCAGAGTTTATTTTCAGAGTCCGAGGGCGGGACTCCCATGTGCACAGTGCCCGTCCTCATTGCTTGTGGGGCATTGTTTTGGGCGCCAGAGGCACAGTGAGTGCCAGGGCTGCCGGTGCATTCCCACAGCTCCCCTGCGAAGCGCAGGCAGCTGCAACGTTTGGGCCCATTTCTTTTGTTAAAGTCCCAGTGGGGGACAGAGGGTGCCAGTGCCCATCTTTTTGGATTTCACAGCTGCCCAGCAAGTAGAGGACAGCTGCCACGTTTAGGCCAGCATTCCTTTGAGGGCATCTCTGAATGAGGTAGGAGTGAGATGCACTCCTCTGCCCAGCGCAATTGCGCACTGCAAATTCCGCTGCATTGGCAGCAGCCCTGACATTTGGAACATAGGGCATTAGAGCCCCTGAGAAGGCCAGTTGGCCAGGGGGACTAATAGGTTTGTAGAGCGCCAGGCCCTAAGGTGATTTAGGAGTATGAGGTCTAGCCTAATGTTTTTATGCCTAATGAGATAGTGTAATGTGTGAATGCCCAAAGTGATGCAGACATAATGTGTTTATTACAGGTGATAATGCTGAGGTCATTATGGTACCAGTAGTTACTGGTTGTTTCATTACTTGTGTTTTACTTACCTGTTCTTATGGTTATGACCAGGGCCCGATTGGCCTGGTCCTGTATATAATCCCCTGTGAATATTGCCTAGTGCCAGTTGGCACAGTGTATATTATGTGATTATGTTTCAAATGTGTTTATGACAATACAAAGGCAATTTTTTATACAACAATGTTTGGAGTTCCTTTTGTGGTGTGCCTAGGGTGTTGCTCCTGTGTATGTGTGTGTTGTGCAAACGCTTTACAGATTGCCTCCGGGATAAGCCTGACTGCTCGTGCCAAGCTACCAAGGGGGTGAGCAGGGGTTATCTTTGGCGCGTAACTCCCTTGCCCTGACTAGAGTGGTGGTCTCTGCCTGGCTTTGGCACAAGCCTTAGCCAACCAGAGATCCCATTTCTAACATTGGTGGTCAGCGGTGAGGATAGGACTTGCGTTTGGCAAGTACAACAGCGACAACTGGTTGCTCTACAACCCTGCATTTAGATAATCACGTGTTTGGGGATTATTGTTTCCGAGTTTTATTTTATTTTTTTCTCCTAAAAGTGTCATTTTTTAATTACGTACCCCTGTTGCAGCTATGCACCTAGGTCTCCTGTGTTGCTCGTGTCTCTGAGCGTCCTGCCAAAATGGAGTCTGCCTTTAATTTCTATGATCTTTAAGATACAGTATGTGGGAGTTGGTGGGGTTCTGTGAGGAGAGAGACATAGCAGTGAGTGGGTCAGACACCACATCAAAACTTCGGGAAAACCTGATCCAATGGCAAAAGGATGAATGGGAACGTGTGCGCAATGAGGAGATGAGGACCCTGGACGCACGCCAAGAGGGTGGTGGGTCTGAGGGGGCCCTGTGGAGTTTGAAGGGGAGGAAGAAAATGACAGGACCGGGACGCTAGTAGATAGTGAGGACCCCATAGATAAGGAGTCCCTAGCTGGGTCCAGTGTTGGGGGCAGTTTCCCATCCCTTTCCCTATCCCCAGAGGAGTGGGTAGATAGAAGGGAAAAAAGGGAGCATCATCTGGCTTTGGAGAAGCTCAGGTTAGAGCATGCCAAGGAGATAGCGCAGCTGAGGGTGGAGGAGGAAAGCTAGAGACCGAAAGGGTCTTAGCGCAGGAGAAGATGGCAGAGGCTGAGAGGGCCTTCGCCAGGGAGAAATTAGCTCTGGAGGGTAGATTATCCCCTAAGTGCAGTTGTGGTTTTCTGGATTCACCAGTGTGGGTGGGGTCCAGTGGTGGCAGCAATATGGAGTCCAGTGCAGGAAGTCCCATTCCCAGTTCCCAAAGTATGGTACCTTGTTCCCAAGAAGAGGAGTACAGGTTGAAGTTCAGGGACAGTCTTGGGGGGAGTTTGCGGATGAATGTTATGATGCACTGGTTGATTGGGTGACGTTTAACCCGGAGCATGATTTTGAGGGACTGATCAATCTAATGAATAATGCTGAAGCTTTTAAAGCGCATGGTTACACTACCCAGTGTGTCCCCACACTGAACCGCTGAGGAACCCGTCCTGGCCTGTTCCTGTGAGGCGCCCAACTCCTAGGCACCCCCATGGTGAAGCCAGGCATCCTTAGCGATTAGGGTTGGTGTGGAGATTAAGCAAGCTATTGCAGCGTGGGACCCCATGATTAGACTAGGCACCGTGCCGAGAATTATCGAGTCTACGGACATTAGAGTCCAAGACCCTGCCATGACGGGAATTGAACCCTGTTCCCGGGCCAGACCTCTGCATTAGGGTCTGCCGCTCTAATCAGTGAGCCACACTCCTCCAATATGGTTATCAAAGAGCACATGCTCAGTCGTTGTTTGCCGGGGTTGTGCCAACACTAGTGCGAGTCCTTTAATCCTTGGGAACTTGCACAGGAGGCTGACTTCTTTTTTTTTTTTTTAAGTATTTATTATGCAGTACATAGCATGATCAAAGCAAATACAAAAAAGTATATACATTAATCCTGTTCAAAAGTACATATATATCATAACTAAGAGAGTGAGCAAATATTACAATCTAACTTGGGCTATCATTAGCTAAATGATCGATCATAGGCTGCCAGATCCTATACCGCAGTTGTTTTTTCTTCAATGATTTAGTACGATATAGATTAAATTCTAAATTAAATATATTATAGAACTTTGCCCGCCACATCTCATATGATGGTGCCTCAGCTTTCAGCCACATGGAAGCGATGCATAATCGAGCAACTGACATGGCCATGAACAATAAGTACCGATTTTGATAATAAAGTGGCATACTGGCCATGTCCTTGCAGAGTCCAAACATCATCATTTCTCTAGATATCAGCACATCAGAATTTACAATAGTTGACAAAAATTGAGCAATAGAAGTGAAAAAAGAGTTCAGAAGTCTACAATCCAAAAATATATGTACAATGTCTGCTTTATCAGCTTGGCACCGAAAACATTTCCCTTTATATATATTGCCCCACTTCATCATCTGAGCCGGTGTATGATATAAATTAAATACCATTTTATAGTGTTGAGAGCGTAGGTTAGCTGTCAACATGATCTTTGCAGCCATGTCGATAGATACTTGAATCAGCTGGTCAGAAATACCCAATCTCATATTCCATTTCCCCTCTTGTATAGCAATATCATCGCTTTGTTGGCTCAGCAAGCAGTTATATAAGATCCCTATCTTAACCGGTTTATTCAAAACTTCTAACAGGGCATTAGTCCCATTGGATAGCATATGCTGCTCTTTTAAAATAAAATCTCGGACTTGTAGGTATTTAAAGAAATCACTCTGAGGTATCCCATATTTTACCTTTAAATCATCAAATGTAACCATAGTACCAGCATACATCATATTTCCTAAACACCTGATACCTTTATCCGCCCATGCCTTCATCTTACTATCCCAAAATATAGGAGGTAATAATTCTGTTGAATCACAAGGTGTGTAATGATTAATGCGGTTAAGAGGAATTATTCTGCGCACCGCCCGCCAACCTTTAAATGCTGTTAATATAATCTTAAATTTTGTTCTTTTATAATAACTTGGCTCAAGAAAGCGTAGCAGCATTTGTCGAGATTGGCAGCCTAATAGCATTGAGTAAATGTTAGGGCTATCAAATACCTGTGTCTCACCGCCGCAAATCAAAAATGTAATGTTTTGCAAAAGGCAAGCTAGATAATAAAGAACAAAATTCGGGACTCCTCATCCACCTTTTGAGAGCGGCAATGTCATAAATTTAGGTGCGCGACGAGGGGATTTCCAGCTCCATAGGAATCTATCAGTTATAGATTGAAGCTTCATTAATTGTGGATGTGGCAGCTCAAGCGGTACAGTCCGGAAATAATACAGTACCCTGGGTAAAATACACATTTTTAGAACGTTTCGCCGCCCAACTAGTGTTAAATGTAAGCATTCAAACCTCTCCAACTGGCGCTTAACAGACTGTAAGATATCAGTCCAATTCACAGTGACTAATTCTAAGAGCGACATCCTAATTTTGATTCCAAGATACTTTGCTTCATTAGTAACACGCATGTCATTAGGACATAGCCCATTAGTACAGACGACTTCGGTTTTAGCAATATTCAGTTTGTACCCAGAAGCTTGACCAAATTCACGTGTTATAATTTCAATTTCCCCCAATGCTTGTTCCGGGTCAGATGTCACAACCGCGATGTCATCCGCGTAAGCTAAGACACGCACGAAATTGCCCCCAATAGCCATAGATTGTATACCCTGGGAGCTTTCTAAGTTCTGCAACAATGGTTCAATGTAGACAGCGAATAATAACGGCGAGCATGGGCATCCCTGCCGTGTACCCCTCGTGATATAAACAAATGTAGACTCCTGGCCCATCACACAGATCTTAGCCCTTGGTCGTTTATACATAATTTGCAGGGCTAACAAAAATCGGGGTCCAAACCCCATTTTACCCATTATAGCCCATAAGAATGCCCACACCACCCGATCAAATGCTTTTTCAGCATCTAAAAACACCAATCCAACATTTTTGTAGAATACAGCAGCATAGTCTAGAACAGCAATCACCCGATGTAGATGGTTAACAGTACTACTGCCCGGAAGGAAGCCATTTTGTTGATAGGACACTAATAGTGATACAACTTGAACTAAGCGGCTAGCAAGGATTTTAGAGAATATTTTGACATCTACATTTATTAATGAAATGGGTCTATATGACCCCAGAAGATATGAGGGCTTATCCTTTTTTTTAAATACCACTATATTTGCATCATCCCACGATGGAGGAGGAGCTCCAGCTTGAGCGGCAAGAAAAGTGGCCAGCATGTCGTCTTTAATAATGCCAAATAACAGGCAGTAGATTTCTAACGGCAATTTATCCGGACCAGCAGCTTTTCCCAGCGCAAGGTCCTTAAATGCACTTTTGAGTTCTAGCATAGTTATAGGAGCTTCTAAATCTTCTCTAACACCGGGTTCAATCACCGAAAAATCAAATCTGGCCACAAATTGATCGATCTGATCAGTGGATAGATATTCTTGAGTATACAATGAAGTATAATATTGCTGAAAAACCTGCAATATACCATCCATTGTCCCAACCAAGTGGCCCTGATCATTCTCTAAAGTCTCAATACGCTGTATTGTCTGACGTCCCCGAAGCCTTTGCGCAAGACATCTACCACCCAATTCACCATATTCATAACGCTCAGCGCGATGGATTTTATACTGGATTGCAATATCATGAATCCAAACCCCATTGATTTTAGCCTTAGCGCACGCAACCTTATTTTGTGCCACTTCAGTATCTTGATGTGCGCTTATGGCCAATACAAGTTCATATTCAGCGTTTTTCAAATCGACCAACAATTTATCCATTTCAGCTTTTTTCTTACGCTGTTGAGACCACCCAAAGCTTTATGTTTCACCCCGCAAGCCAGCCTTAAAGCTGTCCCATACCATCGCCTGAGACGCTGTATCTCTATTGAATTCTAAATACTGCTTGGCCCAATCTTGAATATGACATGTGAATAATTCTTCATCAAATATAAGCTTCTTTTTAAATGAAGTGTTCGCTGGATATTAAAAAGCGGCAGATCAATAACCACAGGGCCTTGGTCTGATGTAATCCGTGGCATTACCCACATACGAGCACCCATGGCAAATGGTCTAGGCAAAAAAATGTAATCTAGTCGAACGAACTTCCTATGCGGGGGAGGAAAAAAAAGTATATCCAGGGTCAGCCGGATTAACAAATGGCCACCCATCAACCAGACCATGTTGAATCAGTACTTGCCGCAATTCTCTAAAAACATGTGGTTTGTGGCCAGTATATCTACTAAATTGAGGTTCCCAGGTAGAGGCCTCACCATGAATATTAAAATCCCCTAACAGAAATAAAGGAGTACCCCACATCGCCAGTTCTACATTGAGAAAATCAAGAACTTCTTTTTCATCCTGGTTCGACCCATATACGTACGGTGCATACTGTAGTTGTGACCCCCCAAAGATACATTCAACAATTGCCCATCAACCTAAGCTATCAGCTTTAATTTTACCCATGGTAGCTATTGTTTGACGTCCCAAAATTGCCACCCCCGATTCATAGTGGCCTGCCGAGAGGTAACAAATACCGTATATCCCAGTTTGTTCAAAATCTTTCGATTACCCCATGGCACATGAGTTTCCTGGAGGCATATGATGTCCGGGTTAATTAACTGCATTTCCTGCCACACCTGTCTTCGCTTAAGAACATTATTCAGACCACATACATTGAATGAACATATCAGCAGCATATTACTCGCCATTTAGCCAAAAATTAAGACATAGGTCGACATTGATCATGAAGACTAGAATATAATATGAGCTCACTCGAGCATCCTTGTAGCATTTGCTATGAACAAACATTTTTCCTTTTATACCCTTAACCCATAAACTACCCACCCCTATACCCCATGACCCCCCCAAAGCCCCCTACCCTCCCCAAACTTCCCGCCCCCTCACACAAGTGACCCTCCCTAACAACAGAGGCAATAGGGCCTATCGCCCTTGTGATGAGTGTGAGAAAGTCTTTGTGCTCAGGTAACCCTTACAAGATAAATAAAAGAACATAGAGAACAAAAACCAAAAATGAAAATAGCTAAACAGTAATCGACAGTAATCCAGCATTTCCCATATAAGCCCTGCATATTTTGATCAACCCAAAGAGTTGAGGTATTCCTTAGCTAAGGATTCAGAAATAAAAAATCAATTCTGCCCTTTATACACTGTTTTTAACGTAGCTGGTTGTAAAAGAAAAGCCTGTACACCCTTAGCTTGAAATAGAGCAATTAGTTGGCGAAGCCGCCAACTGTTCTCTACAGTCGCGTGGCAGTAATCGAGGCGAACAAAAAATTTAGTTCCTTTCCCAGATCTCTTTTTTTCAGGCCTAGCTAAGTCATATAGTGTTTGCCTTGCCAAAAAATTATTTAAAGAGATCAAAATAGCATGTGAGTGTTGTGGAGCTTGCGCAGTCCGAGCCGGTCATTGACGAAACGGGAATCGGTGTGCCCGCTGAATTTCCTGGGCCCAATTCCAGACTTTCACCTCGGGGAATGCTTCTTCAAATAGCTCTACTACGAACTTCCGTGTGTCCTGGCCCTCCACCCCTTCCGGGACTCCAAGAATCCGCAAATTATTGCGACGTAGTCGATTCTCCATATCGACAAGCTTTCCATGTACATCTTCCTTGTGTGCATTTATCTCAGCGATTTCAACCTTATGACTTGCCACCTGATCCTCCAATGACGAGATGCGACCTTCCGCTTCTACCATTCTGTCCGTAAAGTCATTACAAGACTTTGCCAAGCGTCTAACAGTGTTTTGAAGCTTACGACATGCAGTGTGAGTTTTTAAATGCTCGGCCCTGGCCTCAAGCCGCTGCTCTGAGATAGCCTTGAATATCGCCTCCAATGACACTTGATTAGTGGCCCCCAAACCACCACATTCCTGTTCAGATGTGTCCAGGGTATCTGGTGTTAGATCGCCCGTTGATAATGCCCAATCAGAAATCTCCGGAGCACCCAGCTGCCTACTATTTTCAGCGCCAGCCATTACATCACCTAGATTATCCTGGTTCAGGTTGGTGGTCTTCACGTTAGGTGTACTATCTTGTGATGTCTCTATAGACCCTTCAAGCACCGTCCTCCCCCTCCTCATCTAAATCACCATCAATGTCAGTACCATCTGATTGCTCAGAGAGGGAGTAGAAATCACTGTCTTTACTGCTCGCGGGCTCCAGCATTTCTTCCCCGACGGCCGCATTTACATCCCCAGTTACATCTGCCAAATTGGTCCCAGGCGCCGTATTACTGGTTCCATACTCCGGGAGCATTACAGGGTCATGTAGCGATGCAGTAATCGAACTCTGTAGCAAGCCAGGGGAGACTACCAACTGTTCAAGTGCCTCAACTAGGGTAGTATCGCCATCCATATCCCCAGAGTCAGAAGGTCTAGCGAGTAAACTCGTTGTTTTCCGCGCTAAAGCTGAGGCTGTTTGAAACATTTGAGGAATTTAGGAGTAGCTGGTATATCTACTACTGGCACCCCACTGCCAGCACCCTTGTCACAGCCGGCCACCGTTGCCTGAGCAGCAAGAGCAGCAAGAGCAACACGTGTTCCAATCTGGTTCGCACCACTGACCCCAGTTTTTCCACCCCGAGCCGTTTTTGGTCCCATATCGAGAAAGTAGGAGTGAACCTGGAGTGAGCCTGCTATCTTTATGAAAAACAGTGATGGAGGAGCCCACACCGTACTTGTAGCACTACGATAGTTTCACAGTAGTTCCAAGTAGTTCCAAGCCAGATAGAGGTCCTTGCAGCATATCACTTTAAATATATAGACTAACGTTCCTTGCTCGGGGGCTATATAATGCTGCGTTTTACATGGAAAATACGAGTTTTTTGTGTTTTTTTTTTACAAAAAGTCACATCCAGCGGGAAACGGGGAAGGAAAAGTCACAAAAGTACCCGATATTCTGTTTTAATCCGGTGGCATCGACGATGTGGCTTCAGCCGTAGCTCCCCGGCGTGGTCTGCCCGCGCTGCACCTCAGCCAGCGTCCTGCAGCTCAATCGCAGTCCCCGCCTACACCCGCTGTCAGCTGTGCCGGGATTCGTGCTGGAATACGGCGGTAGTGAGCGCCTTGCTCGCTTTGCTCACCATCGGCTTCCCCCGAACTGAGGGAGCCGCAAACACACGATCAACAGCTGGGTAGTTTATCGTAGCTGAGTCCGGGTCAGAAACACGAACCTCCTATGAGGAAAACGCCAGGTACCCAAGCAGCACAGAGCCTCTCACACGAACGTCTGACTCGCAGACGCCATCTTGCCTCCTAATGACCTCGAGTCTAGTTCCTCAGGAAGCAGACTTCTGGGTAAGTGCCCGAATTTCTGCCAAAGCATTGGAGAGTGATTCCAAAAGTCACGGCTTATCTTCCCGTCCTGTGTGGAGGAAGAGGTTCAGTGTAGCCCAGCTAGGTCCCAGTGTAGTGGGAGGGATGTAGGGGCTCACGTTCTGTCTCAGTGGAGTAGGAGTGAGTGTGGGACTGTGTGTCCCCAGGTGCCCGAAACCCAGTCTCAGGGCCTGGAGTGTTCCCTAAGGGAACACCAGGTTGAGGGCCTAGGCTCTAATAGGAATCCATTTGAGGGGGATCTCCTAGAGTTAGGAGACCCTGGAGCATCTGTAAACGGAGCTCCAGTGGTTCTGGTGTCTGGTAGTACCGCTCCAGTTGGGAGGGTGCAGAAGTCTGGATTGAGGGGTGAGAGGGGATGTGTTCCCCAGTGGAAAAACCAGTGGGTCAGGGGCCAGCCAGAAGGACTGAGTCACCATTGAATGGCAATGGTGCCACCACTTCTGTCCTGGGGGATCTTCGCATGCTGTCAGATGAACAGGGGTCGTGAGATCTGCGCCAGGCAGACTTTCACACGACACATGAGTCAGGTGTTACCCTCATGGGGTTGAGGCTGTGTGCACCCTCAGAAGTCCTGGCGTACCAGGCAAGTGTTCAACCGCAGGGGTTGGTCCCTGGGTTGGCAGGACAGGTTCAGGATCTGCCTGACCTGGAGAGAGGGACATCTGTAACCAGTGTCTTGACCAGTTTGGCTTTCAGGGGTACCGCTTCAGTTGGGAGGGTGCAGGACACTAGAAGGGGGTGCAGAGGGAGGGAGCCCTTGCCTCTGACCCTGGTGCAACCTGAGGGTTTAGACCCTAGGTTTGGAGACCAGTTGCTGGAGAGAGGTCCTGAACTGGTGGGAGAGTTGTGTTCTGGGGGGCCTCTCAAAGGAGGAGAGTGCTGAACCCTAGGAGGAGAGGTAGGGGGAGGAGAGCCTCGCCTGTGAGTTCTGGTCAGCCTGAGGGTGCGGACCCTAGTCTGGAGGATCAGTAGCAGTCTAGAACTGCCCTTATAAGGGGAAGAGTGGAGAATGGGTACTATATGCCATGGGTAACTACCCCCACTCTGTGGATGGGCAAGGACCAGTGGCATCTGGGTGGCCTAGGGCCTGGTCCTGGCCACGGGCAGCTAGGAAGTACCAGTGGGGTAGCCTAGTTGGTCCTGAGAGCTTTTACAAAGGGTACCACACGGGTTCACAGTGGCATAGAACAGGAGGGTGTCCTAAGGCCAACAGAAACAAATTCAGCAATAATAGGAAGTGTGAAGGCACCAGTTTGGGGGTGACCCTGTAGAGTGGGCAATGTCTACCAAATTCAATAGCTGTTTTCTTCAGTGCAACTAACAAGCTTATTCTTGAAGTAGTAGCATCGATCCTTCATGAGTGACTTCCAAGGTATATCGGTAAGGACGTAAGCGCTGGAGAGATGAGTTAAAGGCCGGTGTAGAATGTTGAGTTCTGACATACACGCAGTGTAATCAAGATATGTTCAACTACTCTCCATGTGTGGCTTGGTTATTGGTAAGTACCTGGGCTGGAAGGAAGCTATAACTGGTGACAAGACAGGGGAAGCAAAGCCTGTACACTAAAAGCGCTCTTACAGAGAGTTTGCCGTGGTCCAGCACACTGCTCGTGCGTGCCACATGTGCCTCAGTTGAAGTGCAGAATCGATGCTGGCACTGGTGGAGTCTCAGCACAGTGCCAGCCTGAATAAAATGCTTAAAGATAAAGACAGCGACACTGAAAGTCTACATGTCGCTGGACAGGAACTGAATGAAACAGCTTCTAATAGAATATATGGCGCCATTACGCAAATTAATACGATTACGCTATGCGGAGTAAGAAAACTAAAGGTGGACAAGGAAAGCACACAGAAATAGTTTAGTACACATTACATTGAAATTCACATGCTATGACTCGGAGATTAACCAGGTGTTTGTGAAGAAACATTTAAGCACAAAATCGACCACTGTTATCTGCTTTCATGTACTTGTAGTGTACAAAGATTTATCTCCTTCCCGAAACCATCAACAAATCATCGTCTTACAACATGCTGGAGAGCAGTCCCAGAAAGAGGGTCGGGTTGGGGGTGCTGAGTTTCCCCAGACGAAGCGGCCCACCACCAAAGCTGCTGCCTAAGGGGCCCAGAGCAACTCCTTAGACAGCCATAACATACAGAGCTCCGATGGAGAGCCAGGACGAGATCCAAGCTCCAAAAGTCATTAAGGCTGACGTCGAAGCCAGCACATCACGAGGCGCTAGAGAAGCTCTGTCTGATCAAGTTCCACAGGGAGTGCCTTAGAGACCACTACTGTCCTCCAATGTATATACAGCTGCTGTATTCTTAAAACCGCAAACTGCATTTGATAGTGCAAAAAACAGAATATTGGCGATAGATGGATGGATAGAGACTTTTGAAGAGTTCATAGATGCAATAGATGAAAAAGAGTATAAAGTATCTTGAGAAACATATCCGGAGAAGGAGGAAAGAAGCCATGAAAAAGAATTTACAAGAAGGTGAAAAGACATATGAGCAAATGGAAAAGGCCTTTAATGTCAAGTTTAAGCCAGTGCCAAATGTGAATTATAAAAGATACATATTCATCGAGAGACCAGGTAAGACCATTGATGAGTTTGTTGAAAGACTGGATGTTTGGTAAAGCACTGTAAATTCAATTAATTTATGATAAGGAGGCTACCCTCCTCAGAGTGATCAATGGATGTCTGTCGTAAGAATTTCAACGACGAATGCTGATGGAAACTGAGCTTGTATCAAGTCCTCAAGGCTGCTTGCGCTGACTAGCGTACGTATCGCCAAGTGACTGACATGGAGGCTGTAGATGCCCAAAGTGCGTCGGTCATGAACACGAAAAGTAAGCCACGGTACAAGGCAGAGGGACACAAGGTCCTGTCTCCACAGAAAAACAAAACATATTACAGATACGGACTGTCATTTCCACACAAAGGTAAATGTTCCGCCATTTGACAGATATGCATAGACTGTGGTAAAGCGAATCATTTCGTGACGACTTGCAACGGGAAGATAAAAGTAAGTGTGTTGCAGCGTGAAGACAAAATGGCCGACCAAACGCTACATCAGTGACATTCGACGTACTCCCACAAGGCTAAGCGGTCACACCAATTGAGGCAAATCGACGCAAAATTAAGTTGATAATCGTGTCTAAATCATCGTGACAGAATTCCTCCGTGAGTGTTTACAATGAAAGGGACCATGACAATTGTGCAATATTAATGTTTACTGCAAAAAGGCATGCACATATGGGGCTAGTCGAATATGAGAAAAAATCCAAAGTGAAGACAATTCAACATTAAGACAGCTGTGCGTCGATAAATATAATGCCAATGGAGATGTATCACGAATTATCTCCGGTACCACAACTTTACGAATTCAAAGACTAAAGTATACTCTTGGGCTGCCTCAACGCCCTTCAAAAGTCAAATAAAAAATTTGTAGCCACGATGAAACTTAAGAAAACTGTGGTGAATGCGCCTATTCATGTACTTCAAGGAACAGCTTAGTGTTTGCTGAGTTTCCATAGTGCTGCTGATATGGGACTGATATCGGAAACTACACTATGAAGGCTCATCGTGAAATTGTAAGTCAATTTCCTTCGTTATTTCATGGGTCGGGAAAACTCAAACATTCTATTTTGCGCAGACCGAGGAAGGAGGGGGGTGTGGGGCTTCCCGACATTCAATTGTATTACAAAGCAGCGCAACTCCGATTATTGGTAGAATGGACACAACAGGAGTCGGAAAAACACTGGTTACATATGGATCGGAGCGTTGCAAGGAGGACGATCTGGGATTTGGTATAGAGGCCCAAGAGCGACTGGCCCAAAAATGTTTATATCAGCACCCCCACCCGCACTACTTTGAAGGTTTGGGACTCGGTTTCCAAGGATGACAAGTGGACTACCTTTCCCTCCCCTTTTACGCCAATAAACTTCAATCCTGCTTCCCCCCAGAGCTAGAAGAGGGTCCCTTTGAGGCTTGGAAGGAGGGAGGCTGCCTTGCATTAACACATCTCTTCCATAACTTCGATCCGCTCACCTTTTACAATTGTAGTAGGGACTATGGGGTTGGGGACTATGAACGGTATCATCACGCACAACTACTTCACTGGGCACTATCTCCTCAGGTGAGAGACGCAGCTACACGGCCCCTCGCGAAATTTGAGGCCTTTCTCACCAAGACCTCCTCCATGAAGGGTGTCATATACAGGCTCTTACTTTCCACTGTGATTTCTCCTAGACCCCGATACATGTCCATGTGGGAGGGAGTCCTTCGAAAAGAAATCACCGACGAGGAGTGGACCCATTTATGGTCCGATATCGCAAAGTTTAATCACTCCTTGGAACTTAGGGAGGCGCACATGAAAACCATGATGGATTGCTACCTATACCCAGCCAAGCTGAGACAGATATTCCCTGGTACCTCTGACAGATGCTGGAGGGGATGTAGGCTACTAGGGGACTTTCAGCATATCTGGTGGGACTGCCCCAGCATCCGTCCGTTCTGGGAGGAAATTCTTGTCCATATTATAGAGATGTTGGGTTACCCTATCCCTACATCGATGGCTACTACCCTACTAGGTCTCCGTGATCCAAGTCTCGAACATCAGACTAAGGCAGATAAAAAGATTGTGTGGCTCTGCATTGGGGCAGCCAAGCTCACCCTGGCTGCGGCGTGGAAAAGGAAGGAGGCGCCGGCCACCTCCCTCTGGCATTCGCGCCTATGGAAGCTACTGAGTCTAGAGCAGATGGCTGACATCCTTAGGGATGATTTTAAAAACTTTGAATTCCGCTGGGGCCCATTGGTCGCTTTTCTTTCCAAGGGTCTTCCTTCTGCAGTGTGTCCTGCTAGTGTTAGAGCCCTCCACCTCTTCCAGCTATGAATCCCTGATGTCCACCCATCCCTGATGGGTGGACGCCATCTTGGGGGGACGGCAGGGGTAGTGCTCTAGTCGTTGGCTGCCTCCCGCCCCCAGGGATTATTTAAACCGCGAATTACACGGCGGCACAGATTTAGTTGCTGATTACCCCTGAGGCGGAAAGCCGGGGTCTGTTAGGCAGTGTGCAAATTGTACTTTTAAATCTCTGTTTTTAAAAATTGCGCAGCTACGTGACAGAGAATCTTTTTAAGTAAATTGTCTGTACCTGTTGGTTGTTTTAACTAATTCTGCACTTTAGTCCTGTTCCTCACTTTGCCACGCCGCTACTTAAACCCTACTACTCGCACAGCCGATCAGGTGCTCGTGTGAGAGAGGAGTGAACGCCATCTTGGGGGGACGGCAGGGGTAGCACTTTAGTCGCTGGCTGCCTACCATTATTACCTCCTACAAAATGATCGTCACTCCCCGATGGTGCACCAAGCGGGCGCAGCGGGCGTACCGGCGGCGCGCCAAAGGCAAGCCCGTCTGCGCCCGTCCGCGCCAGGCTGTGCCCAGGGCCCCAGACCTCTGGACAAATTGATCTGATAATAAGTGTCTACTCCCCGAGCATGTTATGGTCACTCCGAGGATCAGTAAATGAACAATGCATGATCCTTCGGAATGACAGGAAATGTTTCAGCGTGTGCCCTACATGTAAGCTACAGCTTGATACTCCCCAGCTTTGTAGACAATCGGACGCAGGCTGTAAATCGCCTCTGACCTGGTGGTTTGGCAGTCTTAACTGCCGGTCTTTAAGTAAACATAAAAGAAACATCTATGACCTTCTGTCCAATGAAACACTAGATGCCTTATTTCTTACAGAGACTTGGCTAAATGACAGTGCAGGACCAGATGTCACGGAAGCCCTGCCACCAAATTATGCCATAGTTAGAAGGGACAGACCGAAAAGAACCGGGGGTGGCATTGCAGTCATATTCAAAAAATCATTGCAATGCACTCTTGAACCAGTTTCTTTGAATGCCTGTGAAATAGCCCTTTTTAAACTCTCACTGCTCCCCAGTTTTATGCTGACTGGCTTACTAGTCTACCGACCGCCAGGTTCCGCACAAACCTGGGTGACGAAGTTTTCAGATCTGGTTGCTTCTTTTTTGGTCAACTCTAGCAACCTTTTGATAGTAGGGGACCTAATATTCATCTGGATGACTCACAGAATAATATAACTATAAATTTGATTAATGACCTGGCAGCCATGCACCTTATTTTATGTAATACAGGGGCCACACATAATGGGGGCCATCTCTTGGACCCTATTTTTTCCAGCCTTCCTCGGCTCCAATGCTCCCCTGCTCTGCCCCTACACTGGACAGACTACTTTCTTATCAATTTTAGCATTTTGGCCCCTGCGACCCCTGTTTCTTTTAATTCAACAGTCCTGTATGGTTACAGAAACTGGAAGAAATTTGATATAAACCTTTTTAAAACTGCATTAGACTCTGTACCATATGATGTGAATGCAGATTTGGACGATATGGAAACTGTGGCCATAAAGACCGACAAGTGGCTCAAGGAGGCCATTGATGCCTGTCTGCCATGTACACAGAAGAAAGTCAAGGCCCATAACACCCCTGCTTTATGGTTTAATGATTCACTGAAAGTTAAAAAGTCCAAATGCAAACGTCTTGAGCGCCTCTGGAGGAAGGACTATTCTCCAACGGCAGGCCAAAATTATAGAAGGGAACTTAGGCTGTATCACAAAGACTGTATTGCAGCTTGAGCCGACTTTGTGGCAAAGACCATTTCGGCAGCCACAAATAAATCCAGAACTTTATTTAATCTAGTTAAAGAACTAGCTGGCTCTAAAACTACTGCTGAACCCCTTCCCTTGAGTGATGTCCAATGTGAAGAATTGGCTTGTTTTTTCACAAGTAAGATTGACACTATCTATTCGGACATCTCCAAACAACAGTTGGGTTTCGTTTAAAAGAATGTTGAGTCGGGCTTTAATGATGCGGACTTTCCACCCCAGCCTGACTTGACATATGAGCCACTAACCTCCTGGCCTGAGATGAATGTTCATGGCCTTCAAGAGATTTTGGGAAACTGAAATCAGGTTCCCCAGCTGATCCTCTTCCTATTTCTGTTCTTAAACTTCTTGATCTGCAAGGCACTAAACCAATCCCTAGCCACGGCCACTGTCCCCACCATATGGAAACATGCTAGGGTCTCACCTTTGTTGAAAAAACCAATGGCCGACCCAAACACTTTGGCCAACTTTCGACCCATCTCCCTCCTCCCTGCCTTCTCCAAATTTTTGGAGAAGCATGTTCATAGACATCTCGCTCATTACACAGAAGCCAATGACATTTTCCATCCTTCGCAGTCAGGCTTTCGTCCTGGCTTTTCGACAGAAACTACATTACTGGGGGTATCAGAACTTTGCGCCACTTAGTAGCCAAAGGGGATTCAGCTGTGCTTATCTTACTTGATCTCAGCGCAGCGTTCGATACCATCTCCCATAATATTCTGTTAAAATCCCTCTCAGCCATGGGTGTGAGGGGCAAGGCCTTGGATTGGATTGCTTCATTTTTGACCCAAAGAACATTCCAAATAACTTCAAACACTGGGTCCTCTAACATCCTATGTCTCCGTATGGAGTGCCCCAGGGCTCGGTGCTTAGTCCTTTGCTTTTTAATCTGTATGTGGCCCCACTTGCGCAGCTTGCCGATTCTGAAGGCCTGACCATGTTCACTTATGCGGATGATTCGCAAATCATCTTTTCTCTTTCAAACGTAGATCAGAATTCTTCATCTCCTCTGCAGGCAGGGCTCAGCAGAATTGCAACATGGATGAAGGAAAACCTGTTGAAGCTCAATGGAGACACAACGGAGGTTTTAATCCTGGGCCCAAATCCGGACTTGTGGAGTATTAGGCACTGGCCTCCTGAAATGGGTTCTCTTCCCACGCCATCTGACTAAGTGCGAAACTTGGGCATCATCATTGACAAAGGCCTTACCATGCAGCCTCATGTTAGTAAGCTTACAGCCACGTGCTTCACCATCTTGAGATGCTTTAGAAGACAGGGGTCCTTAGCTTACCAAAATTAAATCCGAGAATGAAATATAGGCCATCATAGGAAGCTATATTTATCCTCTGTCCAGCTGGACAGGGTATTTATTAGATGTAATGAATAAACAATTGTATAAATGATTTTTAGGCACAGTCCTGTACCTTTCTCATGTGAGATGGCTAAAACAAATCATATGGATGTTGCCCGAATATACGCAAAAGTCTGTAGTCAAAGCCCTCATTACTTCACGGCTTGACTACGGACACGTCCTTTACTTAGGGTCCTCACTAGCTGTTACGAGACGTCTCCAGCTAGTGCAAAACGCCGCAGCTAGACTGCTGTGCGAGTGTCACAGGAGAGATCGAATGTCAGGGCATCTCAGGGCTTTGCACTGGCTCAGAGTCGAAAATAGAGTTAAGTTTAAGACTCCGAGTTTCATGCACAAAATTAAATTCGGCTCTGCCCCGAAATATCTAAAATACCTGGTGCATGCCTACCTCCCAGCAAGCTGTTTGAGATCCTCATCGCAGGACCTTTTCAGCATGCCTAAAGTTTGTTTATCCAAGATGGGTGGTAGGTCTTTTTCACTCTTAGGACCAAAGTTGTGGAATTCCCTTCCCCTCAACTTGCGCACAGAAACAAACTATGTCCAGTTTCGTAAAGCCATAAAGACCTGGCTGTTCAATCAGTAATTTGTACCTGCCTACCCTCTGAACATTATATCTGTTTAACAGCTATCTATTTTTCAGCGCCAGGAAACCCTTTTTGGGTAGCTGTTGCGCTTTAAAAGCTCAATAAATAAATAAATAAATTGTTATTCACCAAAGTCTCTGACAACAAGTAGTTGAATTTGCCCAAGAAGGAGATCGAGGAATAGTTGCCACTAAGCGAGCTCTCCGTGATCGAGTCTGGTTTCCGTATCTTGACAAAAGGGTCAAAAAAGAATTGAAGACTTGTCACATATGCAACTGTCTTTCATCTCAAGTTAGTCAGCAACCTTTGATTATGTCAAAATTACCACATCATGCTTGGGAGAGAATTGCTATTGATTTTTTATGGCCCTCTGGATAATGGACATTATCTTCTAGTTATTGTTGATCAGTACTCCCATTTTCCATTGGTAGAAGACCTTTCATCCACTACACATGAGCAGGGTTATTCAAAACCTAGATAACATCTTTGCGTCGTGACTTGTACCTGCAATCTTAAAATCTGACAACGACCCACCTTTTAATAGTCGAGAATTCAAAAACGTTCTAAATCACCTCAATATAAAGAATTTTAAAAAAGCACTCCCCTTTGACCCCAGGCCAATGGTCTGGTAGAACGCCTCATGAGTACTCTAAAGAAAGCTGTTCCGCATTCTACATTGGAGAAGCTTGACCTCGAAGGTGTTTTGAACACTATACTTTGAGGTTACTGTTTGACCCCCCCACAGAGGAAACCCCTGCAACTATCATGTTTCGAAAAGTCATGACAACCAAGCTTTCCCAATGGAAGGGGCTGGGTGTGACAGGGGATACCTCTGCATTCATCTGCATGCTGATAGTCTTCTTGGGCTGGGAGAGAGGTGATTCACACTTACATTTGAATAGGTTGTGTCCTTCCCTCACTCAAAGGGCTGATTTATCCCTACTGGTCGTCTGGAGCCAGGAATGGGCTGCAAGGGACTGTTGCACACTTCTGAGGGTTCATTTGAAGTCACTCGTTCATCAAAGACATTTCGGAGTATATATACTGGAGCTCTGATCCCATATTTTTAGACGCTTCTTGGGACTGATAGCCAGACACTGTTGGCTCTACAAACTGCTCATTGCCATGAGGACTGCTGTGCTGCCAGGAGCAACAACCATTTCAACTAACTGCCTTGTTGTGTTGACCTGCTGCAGCTGGGCTGCAGGACGGACTACCATCTAACTGTATGTGCTGTCTGCTGCCTGCCACCTCCTTTTGTACCCCGAAGTGCTCTCCAAGGGCTTGTTTGCTTGCCCCCTGTTCTCTCGAGATCTCAGGGCCATCAAAGACCTTGTTGCCCCTTTTCTCCAAGACTTCTGCTGGGTGAGCCCATTTTACAAGGGCTAGCATGTCGCCAGTGCTCCCTTCTGCACCAAGGTAAAACTTTGTGCATTACAGGACAGTGCACCATGGGCCTACAGTCCAGCGCTCTGACCAGGGGAGTGCCTTTGTGCATTCTAGGGAAGTGTTCCATGTTTTACAAACCAGCATGTGGTGAGCGTTTTTTTTCTAGCGTGAACAGCGTTGGTTCGCCTGGAGGCATTACCAGAGAAACAAACACGTCCTTGAGCCAGCGTGCTCACTGCAGCTGAATTGTATTGTGAACCTCACCCCCGGAGTCTGGCAAGATATCGCCACTATCAGATGCCACCAAGAATAAACTAGTGTGGCCCCTCTGGTCGCGAGACTCGAGGAACAGCCCCCTGAAGACTTGTACTGCTCTGAGGTGGTACAGTCAACGTCTAAGGCTGCAGAGCTACAGGAGCTGCACAAAGCCTTCAAGGCAGGCCTTTCGACGACACGTTGTTCTGTAACATGCGGCGGGCCAGCATTTTGAGGCTCATTCCAGCCAGCCTCGCCCTCTGGTTTTAACGTGTATACTGCACGAAGCTCTCAACGTCAGGTCCCACTCCCGAGACATGACAACATTGTTAGCAAGCTCCAGAAGCCCTGAGGACAGTGACCCTGCACCTACAAAGGTACTGTGAGGCGGGTTGGGTCTAGAAGAGGGTTAAAGCCACCCTGCTCCCCTTCACGGGTGGCTTGGTTTCCCTTGGGCAAAGATACGCGATTCAAGCAGCCCCGGAGGGCTCCGGACTCACAAGAGCGTGAGGGTCATTTCTTGTTCAGCATTGTCTCTGCTCTGGAGATGACCTCAAGAATGGCGCAGGGCTGTCCATAGAGGAGAACTGCTGGAAGACCCAAGCTCAATTACTGTTTAGCGTTTAGTAGGTACTCCTGCGCCGTACGTTTGGTTTCTAAATGCAATCCCTTCAACCACGTTCACTACAGTTACCGTATGAAGTGTAATAGGAGCGCAGGTGCGCTGTGACCTATGTTTTCATAGTAATTTGTGTTTTACTCTGTCAAACCTGCATTATTTGCACTAACGGTGTGATTTAAGTCAGTTTGGTCTTGTTTGATTTACAATATAGAATTTTCTTTTTACATAATCCTGCGTGGATTCCCTTTTGTGGTTTACTCACTGTGTTGCTGCACGAGTGTGTTGCACAAATGCTTAGCACATTGCCTCTTTAAACTAGCCTGACTGCTCTGCGCCAAGCTACCAGAGGATGAGCGCAGGTTATCTCAGGTGTGTATCCGACTTACCTGGACTATAGTGGTGGATTCTGCCTGGCTTAGGTGCCTACCCTAGCCAACCAGAAACCCCATGTCCAACAGTGGTTCTTGTGAATTACTTGATTTCCCAGCATGATCCTGCTGCAGGACCAGGTCAACGCACTTTATGTAGGAGGACTAGCCCCCATTTGTGTCTCAAAGGGAAGGGTGACTCTTTTTCCTAGAACTTACATTTTTTTTCCCTGAATTGTAACTGTTCACTTCTCCATATTATACCAATGCAGCTTTTTCAAGAAATATTTTCTTCATGTAATTTTCAATGTTTTTTCTATTTTGCAGAACAACAATCACATCTAGAAAGTATGAATGGGAAAGCAAGCCATAAAGGTTCCGGAGGCGAGATGAATTTTACTCAAAATATCTACTTAAATAAACGGCGCAGAATGCACATGAGGGAGAGACGCTTTGCTTGTAATGTGTGTGAGAAAGGATTTATCAATGAGACACTTCTTGTGAGGCACAAAAAAGGACACACCAGCCTCAGGCCATATCCCTGTGGAACGTGTAAAAAGTGTTTCACTCAAAAGGCAACTTTTTTACAGCATCAAAGAACACACACTGGAGAGAGGCCGTATCACTGCACAGAGTGTTCCAAGCGCTTTGCTCATAAGAACAGCCTTGTACGACATCAAAGTTTACACACAGGAGAGAGGCCTCATTAAAGCGTACACACAGGAGAGAGGCCTCATCCAAGTGTACACACGGGAGAGAGGCCTCATCCAAGCGTACACACAGGAGAGAGGCCTCATCACTGTACTGTATGTGCCAAGAGCTTCACTCAAAAGAAAATTCTTCATCAGCATCAACGCATACACACAGGAGAAAAGCCTTATCACTGCACCATGTGTGAGAAGAGCTTCAATCAAAAGGCAAATCTACTACAGCACCAAAGAAAACACACAGGGGAGAAACCTTATCACTGCACTGTGTGTTCAAAGCGCTTTTCTATGAAGGCGACCCTTGTACGGCATCAAAGCGTACACACAGGAGAGAGACTTCATCATTGCACTGTGTGTTCCAAAACCTTTTCTCAGAAGGCACACCTTGTACTGCATCAAAGAACTCACACAGGAGAGAGGCCTCATCACTGAACTGTATGTGCCAAGAGCTTCACTCGAAAGGAAAATCTTCTTCAGCATCAACACATACACACAGGAGAAAAGCCTTATCACTGCACCATGTGTGAGAAGAGCTTCAGTCAAAAGGCAAATCTACTACAGCACCAAAGAAAACACACAGGGGAGAAACCTTATCATTGATTGCACTGTGTGTTCAAAGCGCGTTTATTGTAAGGCGACCCTTGTAAAGCATCAAAGCGTAGACACAGGAGAGAGGCCTCATCATTGCACTGTCTGTTCCAAAACCTTTTCTCAGAAGAGAAACCTTGTACTGCATCAAAGAACTCACAAAGGAGAGTGGCCTTATCACTGCACTCTGTGTTCCAAGCGCTTTGCTGATAGCAGTACCCTTGTACGGCATCACATTGTACACACATGAGAGAAGCGTTATCACTGCACTCGTAAGTCTTACGTGGTACTGCATCAAAGAACTCACACCGGAGAGCAGCCTTATCAATGCACAGTGTGCTCCAAGTGCTTTGCTGATAAGGGGACACTTCCTTTGTGGGTGTGAACTATTGCTGCACACTGACCTGGCCTGAGGACGCCGCATTTCCCTGCCCTTCGGACTCTTTGGCCCTGTGGACTCGTGGGCTTTGCTGCCGCCCCCACTCCTCGCCGCACCCGCTTTGCGGGTGCCGCATCGCGGGTGCCACATCGCGCTGCTGGTGGTGGGAGTGAAATTGTCCCGGTGAGGCTGCTGGGCGGAACAACAGGGGAGGAGCATCGCGCTGCAGGGACTCACTCTCCCAGGAGTCTGCACGGCCGTAGACACCTGGCCTGCACACCCTGTGAGCCCCGCCCCCAGACCGCCATATTTTTTATTTGTTTGGATCCGTTCCACACTGCGCGGGAGCACGCGGGAGCGCCGGGCTAAGCCCGGGCAAAGGGCGGGCCCTCTTAGGCCCTCAGAGGCCTGAAGAGACTGGGCTGGGCCCGAGATCCTGGCCAAATTTTCGCCGATGTACCCTGGAACTGTAAGCATCTTTACTCTATTTAGCGTACTGAACTCCTTTATATCGGGATACTTTGACATTGGCTAAAACGTCGTAATATAATTTAGATCCTTGGACTGTAGATATTTGCCTCTGGTGTATTTTCCTTTTTTGTTCATGCACAATCAGCCTAGCTAAATAAATATTTCCCTGTTACCTGGTGATCCTTGAAAAATGACACGCGAAACAAGAAGTAAGGCTGCAGCTGGAGGGACAAAGTTGACGGGAACCCTCGATGACTTCATAGTACGCACAAATTCATTGATAGATCAAGGAATTGTGCTTATGGAGAGAAGGGTATCCCAAGATCTTGCGTTTGCAAAGAGGTCGTCTATAGGCCACATTGCTGAGGCTCGCAGTCCGGAAAATGTAATAAGTAACATCACCTCTTTGCAAACACACGTGGAGGTCCATGATATTATTTCCACCCAGCCCGCACTTCAGGACTCTATCTCTTATGATTCCCAGAACTTGCCACCATCGGGAAATATTTTGATAACCACACAAATAGATACCCGGGCTGAAAATAGCAATAATGAGATGAGGGGGACAAGGGAGGGAGCAATCCCAAAAAAAAGAATACTAAAAATAATAATACAACCTCCATGAAGGCAAATCCGGTAACTGTGACTAAATTTAGTGATGATACCAGCAAAGAACCAGCGAGGGGAGTTTCTGGGGCGGTTATAGGGAAAGAAGTGGTTAGCTCCAGAACCCTGCCTATGACTATCCCAGATGATACCATCTTAGATGACACTTTGGCCAATATTTTTAATACCAGCACTACGGCCAACACTACAGCCAATAGTATAGGTAGCAGTGTAGATAGGGAAGATCTATTAATAACTACATTGAAGACTCTAATTAAATCTTTATTTTCTCCCCTGGAAAAGAAGCTTCTGGCAATAGAAACCCAACTAAATGAGCTACATAAGGATATAAAAGTCCTGCATACTACTCAGGCAAAAAAAGTAGCCCATTTAACCTTACCTGCTAATAAACCTCAAATAATAGATATGAACTTAACTGAAGTCAAAAAAACAGCTCCTAAAACCCCATTGCTAAACCTTCCCCGCCCCGATACAAGTAAAACCAGTGTCAAATACACTCCGGCCACTGAGGCTAAGACTAATAAACCAGACACCCAAAATGTTCCTACCTATAGTACAGACAAAGTCCATCAAGATAGGACTGAAAAGCGCAGAAGTATTAACTTACCACCAGAAGCATGCCCATACGTGGTAATCCTAACTGGGGTTCCTGAATTGGCTCCCCAAGTTACGGAACCCTTCTGGGCACTTAAAAACAAGGTGCTTCACTGGTTAAATTCCAATCACCCTCTCCCACCAACAATAACTAGCAACATCTTAATGCTACAGAGGGCTCCCTGGGTAGGACAAAATAGAAAAAGCACTCAAGGAGACTGCGTGGTGGTAACTTTTGAAGACCCCCGAACAGTGGACCATATCTGTCTGGGGGCATTGAGAAATAATGGAGCTACAATTGTGGCCAGACCACTCTCTTTTTTCTACATGCCAGCACAGCAATCAGACAATAGATGGAGTTGGATGAGAGGCACTAATTATCCTAGGGGAGGGCGGGGGCATGAAATGCTTGGGGACTCAAATCAAAATGTTTGGGGAGGGGGGGTAAATGATGGCTGGACTCTAATACAGCGAAGGGCTGGTAGAACACACCATGGTGACCGACAGCATTATGCAGAATGGATGGGCCCACAGTATGTGCCATCCACCATATCTTGTTATAATCGGTTCAGTGAATTAGAGGCTGTGGACTGACGCCGAGCATACGAAGAGGCCCCACAGTCCTCTCCACCTCCCTCCACTTTTATTAGATCAAAGGACACTAGTGTAAAGCAGGAATCTCTCGATATGAGCATACGAAAGGCAAGCGATAATAGGGCACTAAATGGAAATGAAACTATTAATATGACAGATAGCTTGCTGGAGGAGAATAATACCTTTAAAAATGGCGTAGATACCAGGGACAACGGTAACTATACCGTGGTAGGTACTGATACCCATAGAAAAATCATACCTGTAAAATACAGTAAGGAAACGGGAAATATCAGTATGGATGATACAGCCGTGCACCAAAATAAAGATATGTGCACCCTGATGTTTTGGAATGTGGCAGGCCTAAAACAGAAAACCACTAATCCCTCCTGGGAAACTGTCACAAATGGCCTGGACATTTTGGCCGTTCAAGAGACTTGGGCTACAGATCCCATACATCTAAACGGCTATAAAACATACTGTACACCGGCAGTAGGAGGAGCCCATGGGAGACCCAAGGGGGGTTTAACTACGTATCTCTCAAACTGTTTAGTGTATGAGAAGGTACGTTTTTACTCTAAATGTAGCTTCTACCATAAATTAGCGATAGATACTAAAGGAGGACCGAGTATCATTGTTATAAATTTCTATAATAATATCCCAGGTAATGCGACTCGGGATATACTGAAAATGTTAGCTAATGACTTACAAGGTGAGATAGACAGCAAGGAGAAGGAAGCAATGATTTTATGGGGGGGGGGGGGGGGATTTTAACTGTCCATTATGCAAAAAAGGCCAAAAAGGCATTTGTGGTTTAATGTTAGAGCAGGACCTTAATCTCACACATTTTAATCATACTCAAATTGGGGATCTGCTAAATGAGTTATTATTTGATTATGACTTGGGTTACATAAATGAAATGGCTCATCGGCCAACACCATTCGTGCCAACATTTATTGGTAGGGGAGCATCTACCACTATTGACTTTAGCCTCTGCTCAAATGGTTATGGTCATAGGATAGGTAGCTTTAAGATTCTGGACTCACCAATGAGTGACCATTTACCTCAAATATTTGAGATTGAGAACCCTTTCCAGGCAAAGCGTAATGATCAGCCCCTAACACAGGCTGCCCCAGATGTGGTGCTAGGGAGGCAAAACGGGTATATACTCAAATGGAGTAAGGTAGTCTCGGAGGAATTCCTAAAAAAACAGGGTAAATATCTGTGCCGATAGCTTTAAAATTTGCCTGGATGAAAACTCTAAGAGTGAATCCATAATAGAGCATTTTAACATCATTGCTTCTACTATTAAAGAGAATCTGAAAGTGGTGTTAAGGAATGGGTCTAAGAATAGTACAAGATGGCTTGATAGGACATGTACCAAGGCCCTTACAGATCTTAAACATGCAATCCACGAGGTGCCCCGGGATCCTTCTCAAATAAGAAATTTAAGGAAATGCTATAATCAGGCATTGACAAATAGGAAGAATGCCATAAAAAGGGTGGCTTGGGAAGAACTATGTGCAGCCTCACAATCTAAAGATACGTCCGCTTTTTGGAGGGTGGTGAATGCCCCCCTACTCTACGATAACACTAAAGCCCGCATGGAAATTGCGATCAATGAAGATGATTGGGTTGCACATTTTTACACTCTTTACATGTCCCTAGACGAGACTGCCGACACAGGACTGAGCATAACACATGAGAAAGGGGACGAGATACAAAAGTTGGTGGTAACTTTACCCGAAGTCCTAACGAGTCTGGAAGCCACAAAGGGCGGAAAGGCGGCTGGCCCAGACGGGATTCCGGCAGACTTGTACAAAACTAATAGTGAAATCTGGGCCCCGATGCTTGTACAGCTTTTTAATGCAGCCTTAGCAAAGGGACTGAGTTTATCATGGTTTACATCAATCATTGTTCCCATTTATAAGAAGGGAGATAGACAAAACTGTGCTTGTTATAGGCCAATATCCCTTCTTGATTCATCTATAAAGATCCTTGGTAGAGTTATTTTAGCCAAATTACAAAACTGGGCAGAGGAAAATGGGGTAATAAGTGACCTACAATTTGGATTCCAAAAAGGCATAGGAACAATTGAGCAGGGCCTACATTTGTTTATTATCCAGCAGAAATATACAATGATAAAAAGGGAGCGTTTATATTTCACGTTCGTCGATCTTACATCGGCTTTCGACTGCGTGTCTCATTCTAAATTATGGGATCTGATGATAAGTTTGGGCGCGGAAGAGTCGATTATTCGATTCCTAAGGGAGTTGTATTCAGGGGCCACTACTACTGTTCGTTATGGAAAAGGGGGGGGAATGTAGTAGGTCTTTTGGGATAGGGCGTGGTGTACGCCAGGGGTGTGTTTTGGTGCCCTTTTTATTCCTTATCTACATAAATGGCCTGGAGGGTTGTCTGCTGCAAGAGTGCGGGGACATGCCTAGGGTTGGAAAAAGATCTATCCCTGCACTCTTGTATGCAGATGACGCTGTGCTAATGGCCCGTACCCCCATGGCCCTGCAAAAATTGATAACATCTTTTAACAGGTTTATGCTCAGTTCGGATTTAAAAATTAACTGTAGCAAGACTTTTTCCATGAACTGTGGCATACGTGCTAAGAAGCAAACGGAAACGATGTATATAAATAACGCTCCTCTGGAAAAAACATCTACCTTTCCTTATTTAGGAATCCTGTTCCACGAGACTGGTTCTTGGACAAGTGCGGTGAAGGCAAGAATGCTCTTGTTCTCTAAGCCAATAATGGCCTTAAAGAGTTTTATTAAAAAAACTAGGGAAAAAAACGATCAGGGAAATTTTAACTATTTATAATGCAACGTGTGTATCTGTGGCTTTGTATGGAGCTGGATTCTGGGGGTACTCCAATATAAAATCAGTCCAAACAGTGGAAAATAAATTCATGCGGTATATCCTGTCCATACCGGAAAGCACAGCGACGTTTATTTGTCATGCTGAGCTGGGGTTGCCGTATATTTCAGATACAATTAGAATCCAGCCCGTTCTTTTGTGGTACAGGGTATGGACCACAAATGAGTATGTACTAAACCGTGCCATACTCCGGGACGTGTTAAAACTTGAAAATGTAAATGGTCTCAAATGGTTAAATTACGTTAAAACTTTTCTGACGGAAATTGACCGCTAACAATATTATAATGATCCATCTACAATGGTACATATCTCTATAAAACTACTGAAAAAACTGTGTATGGAGTACCTGAGTGGAAAAAGATTGTTAGAGGAAACTAAGAAAAAGAAAGTTTCCTCACATCATTTGATTTTAACCGGAGATAAATTGCAGCCATATTTAAGCCTCCCTATGTCTAACTATGATAGATTTCTTCTCACATGTTTCAGATGTAATATTGTTTTTAGACTATTCACTTTCCCGGAAACGAACTCTTGGTCAAATGAACTGTCTTTGTGCCCTTGTGATGAACTATCCACACAATCTGATATTCATGTTTTATTTTTTTGTAAATTTTATATCCTGCCTCGTAGGAAATTTATTGTCCCTATCCTAAAAGAGATGAATTTTAATAGTTGTCGCCCAGCGTTTTTAGAACTGCAAAAAATGGACACTGTTTTTATTGTTGCCTTATAATCAGAGTTTTTTAGATATGTTTTTAAATATCGGAAATCAATTTGCATGGATGAAATCTAAATTGTGTATACTATGGAGACCAAGAACTGTGACAACTTCTCCTCTCACAAATAGCTGTCTTATTAATCACTGTAAATGCATTCTATTTTCACCTGCTGCTTCTATGGTTATTGACTTTTTTAACCGAATAAAGTACTTTCTGACTTTTTATTTTTGTATATGACTTTTGTACTCATATTGTATTCCTCTTTTGATTATTTTGCACATTCTGTCTTTTATATCTATCTGATTAGCTCGTTATTCCTCATGCATCTCCTTAATTTCTGTTTTATCAATCGGATGATTGCTGCTAGAATTGTTATTTGCACCTCATGCCATTTACATATCCCTTACTTTAGCCAAGATGCTATTGTGCAAAAGGAGTGCTCCTTTTGAAACTTTCGCTATCTATTGTTTATGACTTTTGTATTCATATTGTATTCCTCTTTTGATTATTTTGAACATTATGTCTTTTATTTCTATCTGACTAGCTCGTTATTCCTCATGTCCTCATGTTACACCTTAATTCTGTTTGATTAATTGGATTATTGCTGCTAGAATTGTTATCTGCACCTCATGACATTTATCTAACCCTTACTTTAGCCATGATGTTATTTTGCACTTCGGATTCTTGTGTCTTTACGAATTGTCTTCTGTTTCTTCATGTTTAATTTTACATATACCCCTAATATTACACTCCTTGCTACATCAAAGTTCCCTCACCACCCCCTCTCCTAGGCCCTCCCTCTTACTCCTTTCTGTTTTCCCTGCTCGGACTGTTTTGCACACGCCTCCTTCATACGCTGCCCTGCTTCTCCTTTTCTCATGACTGACATCTAATCTGATGAAGTGTAAGAACTGGGACCACCAGTTCTCCGGGGGATAGCTTGGCTCGAGCAGGAAGGCGGCCAGGGGCTTACGTGTAAAGCAGCTACTTAACACACTCATCCACTGAGACAAGAAGTGGGCGCAATAATGGAGACCACACCAGTAGTTGTGTTTGAAAATTAAGATCTTTTATGTAGGCTTTAGATCAAAGCAATTAATGCATTAGCAAATCATTAGCATTTCATTAAGTACCTCAATAAAGCATTTCATGGAAGCCTTTCAAAATGCATTTCCTTTAAAATGGTAAAACATTTCATTAAATATTTTCAATAAAGCAGAAAACTTCAAATAACACAGCCTGTCGCGTTATACTTTTCAGCAGGCTAAAAGGGTATTTTCATAAACCATGGACTAGTATTCAGGAAGCAATTATAAACATTTCCTCTTGTAAATATCAACAGTTTAGTAGCCAAAGTCAGATCATCACAATAGTACTGGAATAAATCACTAGAGATCAGAATTCGACCCCATCAGGAACTGTAGAAGCCCGCCCCTGCAAGAAATTCAGTACAGGGAAAAGATAACCACTTCATCAACAGGCTTGAAAACATTTAGGCAGGCATGAGCAATGCAGGCCACATAAGACGGCCACCAAACACCAACAGTCAAATCTTATCACCAAGGGGCTGGAAACAGTTAACTTAATAGCGCCTGCTCTTCAGGCAAGTACAGTTACTTGGCCCCCAGCACCCCTGGTGCATACTCAGGCCTCACGACTTCTTGCGGGCCAATGCGGCCAACAGGGCCCAGTCACAGTGCTCCCCGGGGGAGGGGAAAACTCGGGGCCTAACCGGCCTCCGCCCTCCTCCCCTGGGGGTTACCTTTGGACTTCGGCCCTCCGGGGCCCTTGCGATGTCTGGGGGTCGGCGGGAGAAGCTTCCACCGGTCGGGTGACTTTCCGCTGCAGGGCGCTGTCTTAGCGCACCGCCGCCGGGGATAAGGACACACAAAGCGGGGCAAAGCGGAGAGGCGTCTTTGGCTCCTGACCCCCTCCGCGACGAGTTGCGATCTGCTCCGGGTGCCGGGCTTTGGGAATCAGGGCTGGCTCGGGGACAACCAATGGCTGCGAGGCTTGGGCGGGGGCGCGGCCGATGACGCGGCGGCGCTCCCGCTCACGTGACAGGGGCACAGGCAGGCTTCAGGCCTAACGCGGCCTGACGATCTTGATGCGGCGGCCCTCTCCTGGCACCGGGGGCCGCCGAGGGGGGTCAATGACGGTGCTGGACACAGCGCGGAGGCAGGCGGCCACAGGACAGGCGGGAAGCGCCTCAGAGGCGTCGCGTGGGCGGCGCCGTCGTCGCGGTGACAAGGTCTCCTCAGGCGCCTCATGGCGACACGGTACAGCGCTTGGCGCCGATGCAGAAAGTGCTTAGTGGGCTTCACAGCGCTGGTCCCAGGCAGGGCCAGGGATCAATTTCAGTAATCTCTGTCGCAGCGCTGGGCAGGGGAACAGAGTGCAGCGCTTAGCCAGACAGTCAGCAGATGGACCCGGCAGGAGGGAAGGCAATCTCAATACTCCTGACAGGACAGACAGTCTCAAATACAGCTCTGGACAAGGGGGAGCAGGATATAGCGTTTCTCACGCAGTTCAGCAGAGACAGCAGAGCAGTTCAGTCAGGGGGGAGACAGGTAGGGCCAGGAGGGCCCAGATGAAGGCGGGGAGTGCGCAGGGCAGCACAGTCCAGTACCTGGTCGATCCCCCAGCAGTCTCTGGTCAAGAGAAAGTAGGCTTCTTGGCGCTTGGATGGTTCTGCGCCCTTAGGTGATGGCTTCTTGAAGAGGGGGGGGGGGTTGAGCTGAAGGCTAGATGAATTTTCCTCAGTCACTGCAGATGGACCCTGGGGTTCGGTACCGCCGGGCCAGATCAGGGGGCTAGTCTAGGACACCTCACTCAGCTTAGGAGGCAGCACCTAAATCCTGTCACTCCCAGTAGCATAAGTTCCTAACTAGGCCCTCCCACCTAAAACTCCTGCGTGGGTTCCCCAGGTCAGTGATGCCCCAATTGACTAGAAAAAGTTCCCTCCCTTGCTTAAGTATGCCCAGGTCAGGTGACCACTCTCTAAGGTGGCAAAAAATCAGCTCCGCCTTTCTTTTGGAAGGTTCCAGGAGCTTCCCCACTCTACCTATGGAAAGGGGATGGGTGGCTGGCATTGTAACATTGTATGGGGATCCAGCCAGCTCCTGGCAACTAGGGTGCTACACTAAAAAGACCACGCTGCAGTAACAGGGGCCAGTGGCAGCCATGTTTGAAGTAGAGAGCACCTGCACCCTAACATGGATTAGCCATGAAAAGGTGCCCGAAGACCTAAGGGCCAACAAAAAGAAGGTGGGAAAAATGAGGCAAGGGCGAAAAAAATAGGGAAAGACCACCCTAGGGCTGACAGGTCTAACATGAAGCATTACCGAACTCCCGTTATGTGGCTCATTTTTATCTGATTATGTTTTCATGTATTTTCTTCGGTCTTCCCTGACCCTCCACACTTGTGTCCCGCTGTCGGCAGGCACCCATTACTCTTACTGTTTATCCTGCTCTGGACAAACGTCACCCTACTGTCTGAACCTGCCTAGATCTAACCTCACCCCACACCCCCCCCACTCACACACATCAGTATCCTGTACCGTTATTGATTTGGTCAAACTTATCTGCTCCTACTTCCTCTACCTATACTTTTAATCATGCCTCCTCGCGCGCCCCTCCCCGCAGTCTCACCCTCACCCATTTCTAAAACCTGCGTGTACTCTTGGTCTATCCTCTACCCCTCTCATCTCTCCAAACACGGTAAAAAAAAACTCAAGCACAAACTTCTCTGTCTTCACCCTGAAACCCTATTTGCGGACCATCATAATACCCTAAACTCCTCCATCATCACCAACTACATATTCTACACTAAATGCACTTCTAAATGGAAAAGCATTTTTCTCCGTCACCTCCCTATCACTAATTCCGGCAATATCCCATACGGTGTGAAACTCTCCACGTCTCTCTCACCCTCCTTTCCGGGTGATATCGATATCTCCATCTTTAATTCCGGAAAAATTCTTATCCAAGCCTCTGAAAACCACCTACTCATCTTTGAGGTTCACTTCAACTCTCTATCACAATCCCTCTCACAATCTGTTCCGGCCCCCCTGTCTCCCCTCCCCACCCAACTTACTCCTTCCTCTCCCATCATCAATCCCACCCCCCTCTCTCCTCCCCTTGATACGCCATCCCCCTCTCCTACACCCAACCTCATCGACCCCTCCCAACAACTCCCGACCTCCCACGTCCCTTTCTATATTTCAAATAACAATCCCCCTCCTCTCCTCACACCTCGATCCCCTTCCTCCATCACACTCTCCCCCGCCCCCAAGCAAGTTGACTTCCCTCAACCACCACCTACCTGCTACGACAACACTGTCCACCTATCCCCTAACATCTCCCAATCCCCGATTGTCGCCCAATACCCAACTTTCTCCCTATCTTCGAATGTCTCCCAGCCCTCCAATGCACTTGTCCCCCTTTCCCCTCCCTCAACTCTAGTCCCCCCCCTCCACACCCATGACTTCCCCTAAATCGCCATTACCTCCTGATTCCTCCACACCTTCTCAGGCCTCTTCCCTAAACTCTAATCTACATTTCATGGCCATTCGCTCTCCACTTATCGATCTCCTCCCGATTATTCCACCCGCTACCTCCTCTCTCTCCAACACCCCAACCACACCCCCAGAGTCGCCTACCGACCCCCTCTTACCCCCCTTCTCAAACAATGCTCTCTCCTCTATCCTACCCCCTCCCTCCGACTCACCCCTTGTTCCCCCAAGCTTACTTATATCCCCTAATACCCCCACGACTACTCAGGCTCTCTCCCTAACCCCTTACCTCCTATGCACACCCACTCCCGCACCGCCTGACGATCTCCTCTCAACCATTCCCCCATATCCTCAAGCTTATCCAACCCTGCATCTACTCCTCGTTTCACCTAACTACCCTCTATCATCCCCCTTTTCTAATATTTCGCTCTCCCTTAACGCCCTCCCTCCAACCAACTCCCACTCTCCCTCACCCTTTGATGCGCCTCATTTCCTATCCCCCCCAAGGCCCTCCCTCACCTCTCTACCTACTCCCCCATCGACGCCCACCATGATCCCTCCTCTGTCCCCTCCTTCCCAATTTTCCCCATACACACCACCCCTTACTGACTTTACACCTCACTCACCTATCGGTCCTCTAAAAGCTGGTCATCCTATGCCTACCTCTGATATACCCACCACCTCTATTAACAACCATAGTAAATTGAATTCCCCCCTTACACCTACTTCTAATATATCCCCTACCTCTATTAATATTCGACCACCTCACTATATTCCTCTCCCCCCTCCAGGCTTTCCCCCCTTCCGCCCCATGCTTCCCCCCACCTTGATAACCCGTACCATACCAATCTCTTTAATTTATCCGATACACTTTACACCTCAATTCCATCCCAATCACTCCTTAAAGTCGAACTTTTACTTTCGTCCCTCGTCTCAGAACTCTCCACACTCAGAATTGATATCTCTTTCCTCCTTAAAACTCACCCGTCTATTTCTGACCACACCTCTATGACATCAGATTGCACCGTCCCGTCGCAAGATGACACTCTTCTCATACAACCCCCTAACAGACCCCTATTGTATCGACCTTCACCGACTCCCCTCTCCTCCCCTGTAAATTCACTACCCGAGTGTGATGAATGTACGAGGGGGGGGGGCAACCCGTAGAAGAGAAGGACCCGCACTCAGGTATACTAGAGATTGAGGAGCGCTTTTATTTGTAATGTCACAAGTCAAAAGAAAATTAACAGGACTCTCTTGGTTCCGAGATGGCAGCTCTTGATACTCTCTCTTCACTGGTCCGGCCGGTTTAGGTCCTTTTGGCGTCAGGGATCCATATGGTGCTCGATAGAAGGCATCAGGGATCCATATGGCACTCGAAAGAAGGGAAAAGAGACCCTGGGTTACTAGCGCTACTGGGACTCCGGCTATGAAAGAAGGGGGGCGGGGAGTGAGGGGGTCACCAGGGACCGTTACCATAACACGAAAAACTACAGTGAAATGCGCTCTTGTGTATACTCAAAGAGGGGGGTGCGATACGGCTCAAACACACATGCACGTCCCGTGACCACCCTCAACTACCCCTACCCGTTCCTTCCCCGTGAAAAGATGAGTCCCCTTAATCTGGCCCGTACCTCGTGGAGCCACACTTCTCCAGAAGCGTGGGGGGGCGGAGCGTGGTCTCGTTGGCCTCCCGGCTTTCTCTGCTCCTGGGGCGACGCAGCTTCCGAGTCCTCTCTCCTCTGCTCCTTGGGCGACGCAGCTTCCGAGTCCTCTCTCCTCTGGACACCGAATCCCTCTGTAGGCTCTCTGGACGACTTCTCCTCTCCTGTCTCGGGCGTGCTGTTCTCTTCCGGGTGCTGCGCTATCAACTCCTCCGTAGCTCCCGATTGGAGGGTGATTGATGATGTCACCGGCGGAGTTCCCTCCTCCGAGACGGCCCACGCTGCATTAAAGGGACCGTGTCTGTCCTGTACTCGGGGCAGAAAGGAATACGGGTTAAAGTCTTCTCCCGGCCCGTGGCAGGCAGGGCCCCCCTGACACCGAGCTAAGCAGAATGATTACCCCTTAAGCACCCCACCCAGCAACTGTAACACTTTCTCTCTGCCTCATCGTGATACTAGCAACATAATCTTGGGAACCAACTCTCTTATTAACTCCCCTGACTCCCCTTCTCCATCCTCGCCTACCATCCCCTGCTCATCCACAATACCTGTTCTCTTAAACACAAACAGACTCCCCCCTCAACCGACATCTCCTAGACCCCCCAACTACTTTGATCTATCCCCCCCTGTCCTCCCACCCCTCCTCCTGTCCCCTTTCCCCTTCGCTGCATGTTGATAAACTGTAGATCCGCCCCCTGCCACGCAACTGAGATTTCTGAAACCATTCTCAGTGAAAACATTGACATCGCTTACCTTACTGAAACCTGTCTCACCACCCACTCCACCCCTATCCTCGACCTGCTTATCCCTCCAGGCTTCTCTATTATCAGAAAGGACAGAATCAAACAACTAGGAGGAGGCCTTGCCCTTATCTTTAAGGAGAATCTCGACATATCACCCGTCCTACTCCAAGACCCTTCATCTTTTGAATACCTCTGTGCCAACCTCTCTTTTCCTGGCTTTCACACCACTCGGCTACACACCATCTACCACCCCCCAGGAAATTGCCTCCCCTTCACAGAAGAGATGACTGATCTTATTATCTAAGCTTCAATCTCTCACCCCAAAAATCTCTTCCTGGGTGACTACAACATCCACTGGAACAAAAAAGATGACTCTGCTGTCTCCCTTTTTAATGAAACCCTTGACATCACTGACCTGACCCAACTCTGCCTAGCCCCCACTCACATCAAAGGCGCCACCCTAGATGCTATCCTGACGAACAAGGATATGGCCTCTCTCTAATATACCACCTGTAGATTGGTCTGATCACCACCTCATCCTCTTCACCCTGACAGCCCCTCCACTCCCCCCGGCCCTATCAGCACTCTTCCCAGGAAACCCACTCGTAACCTTCACCTCATCCCACCAGACTGACTGAAAACGGCAATTAAAACTCACCTACTCCCCCCCCTTAGCACCAATGATCTCACTGATCATTATAACAATCCCATTCTTGATGTGCTTGACTTAATTGCCCCCATTAAACTCAAAAAACAAAAAAACATCCCTCCAAAGTCCTGGTTCAACGCTGAGCTCAATGACGAAAGACGGACCCTCAGACAATCTGAACGCGCCTGGAGGAATCATCCCTCCTCTAAAAACCTGGCCCTACTGAGATCCAACAGAGCACATTACAAAAAGCATATCTTTAACGAAAAAGCCTCCTTCCTCCGGTCTCAACTTGACCAGGCCAGAAACCGTCCCAGAGAACTGTTTAACATTGTTAAAAAGCAAACTTCCTCTGGCCCTCCTAAAATTGCAGCCTCTTTAGATAAATGCGAAGAAATTGACAGTTTCTTTTCGAACAAAGTCAACTCCATTGAACAATCCTTCTCTTCCCCTCCTCTCTCTCTCCAACCTCCCTCCATCCAACCCACCTTACCAAATAGGCCCAACTCACCTCCTTTCCCCTCTCTCTCTCCTCTCACCTATCAACCTCCCCTCATCCAAATCTCATTCCCCAACACTCCCAATTCACTTATTTCCTCCTCCCCCCCGCACCCTGATCCCACCCTACCCCTCCCTTCTCTCACCCTGCAGGATTCATCCTCTACCTTTTCCCTCCCTAAAAATAACGCTTCATGGAGTGTATTTAAGCCAACCTCTGAAACCGCTATCATCAACATCATCGCCAAACTCAAACCGTCCTCACATTCTAAAGACCCCCTCCCCGCCCACTTAGTTCAAGAACTTAAATACATCATTGCCCCAATCTGGACCGCTATCATCAACTCCTCACTTTCTTCTGGCTGCGTTCCTGCCTCCCTACAGCTAGGTCAAATCTCCCCTATTAAAAAAAAAACACTGCCGACACTAACGATCTGAACAATCTACCCCCTATCTCCAACCTTCCCTTCCTCTCTAAAGCCCTTGAAAAATGTGTTCTGTCACAGCTAGACAACCATATCTCCTCCTTCAACCTACTTGACATCTTCCAATCTGGGTTTAGAAAAGGATGCAGCACAGAAACAGCCATGCTCAATATTGCTGATGACATTCATCGCTCTCTTGACAAGGGCGAATCCTTCCTACTAATCCTCCTTGATCTCTCGGCTGCCATTGATACGGTACACCATCCCACCCTGTTGAACACCCTAAAAGTTTGCTTTGGTTTTAAAGGCACTGTACTCCAATGGTTCACCTCCTTCCTCCAGAACAGATCCCAACAAATTAAACTCAGTCACTGCCTTTCTAAACCTCAACCTGTCGCCCTCGGGGTCCCCCAAGGGTCTATTCTCTCTCCAACCCTTTTCAACATCTTTATGGAACCCCTCACTCTCATTCTCAAACAAGCCAAAATCAGTTACCACCTATATGCCGATGACACCCAACTATACTACCAGATAAAAACCCACAATGACATCCTTCACCTCAATGACACTCTGTTGAAAGTCCAAGCTTGGTTCCACCTTAATCATCTCAAACTCAATCCTAAAAAATCGAAATTATCCTTTTCACTCCTAAATTCAACTTCCTACCCATTCAACTCTGGACTAAAGACATCACAGCCCTTAATTGCTCCCTATCCACCTCCAATACGGTCAAATCCCTGGGTATCAGCATTGATCAGAACCTTACCCTCTTCCCCCACATCAAAAATACAGCAAGAAGTGCTCTCTCCACACTCCAAGTTGAGAAGGTAAGAGAAGGGGACGAAAAGGATATAGCATGAAGACGGGCCACCCGGTATTCACTTATACAGGGAGAGTAAAGGAAAAACACGGGGGCGACCTTTAAAGTAAAAGAAACATTTGCAGCAAGTCGAGAGCTAGGGGTGAATGGCCCCGGGCGACACGGGGAGGAAGAAACAACAGCACCCCCCATCAGAGTAAGTACTGGGCGGTTGCCCAGAAGAGATGGTTAGTAATGTGTAGATCGAGCATTAAGATAAAGCCAAGTCGAACTTAGATAATAAATCCATGTGGCGTCACAGAATGCTCAGGAAGCCTGAAAATGAAGCAAACAAGTACTAGGAACGCCACCAATAAGAAAGGAGGGGTGGAAGGGTTCCAGTGGGGGTACATGGGGTACAGATCGGCGAACATACAGAGAAGGGGGTTGTAAAATAACAAAAGACAGATATACCCATACAGAGAACATACAGAGAAGGGGGGTGTAAAATAACAAAAGACAGATAAACCCATACAGAGAAGGGTGACTTAAAACAAATAAAGATAGGTAGTTCCCCAATTGATATGTATATATATATATATATATATATATATATATATATATATATATATATATATTGTGTTTACTCCGACAGAACATATCCAGTTGACCAACGGAGCTACCCTGACATATGCCCGTTCATGAAAATTTTAAAAACTTTTAAGGTAAGAGGACAAACAATGACCTTTACCAATAGAACTGTCAGACCTAATAACCTTTCAAGCAGATGGGGGGTAGAGCCCCAATAGTGCAATACCTAAACAGTGACACCCTTTGTTTAAACAGATATACATACAGACCAACAAGAAGAGTGGAAGTGTCTCCATATATCTACAGGGAAGTGGAGAGGTCCCCTATACTTCAGCTATATACCAGTGAAGAGGTAACTGACCCTCCTACTTGGGCCCTAGAAGGTTATGGGTTAAATGTATAAAGGTACTAACAGTGCCTTGTGTCCCCGTACTAGGAAGAACTTCACCCTTTGTAAGAAGCCACGAACCGAGGTGGTAGACCAAACAAACACCCACGGGGGTGGATTTACCTACACCCAAAGGGTAAGAGTGCGCTTGAGTGGGAAGAGAAAGGCTGACATGGGGGGTATGACCCAAGGACTTAAGATAATGTATGAATGAGGTCTCCTATGTCTTTGCCTATTTCCACACTAAAAAGGAAACGGAGGGGCAACACTCAAAGAACATGTGAAATCAAATAAAACACTACATTGTAGATGATTCATGAACTGTATAGACGGTAATTACATGCTTAAGGGGGAAGGAGGGTCCCCACGTCCTGCAAGATCTTATTTGTGCAGTAAGCTCATGATCCTCGATAGCCACCTGAGATGGGTGCTAGAGATACACTAAAATGACGGAAACAATATGAAATAAGAGTGTATGATATCAGACTTGTATATAAACACGCTCAGTAAAGTGGCAAGAGCTGTTATACCAATGATTGTATCACGAACCATTCTATAATAGTGATACCTTGCTTTTCTCCCCATGTATCTACAGAGAGGGTGTTAAGTAATAGTCCTTGAAGCCGGTGACCCCAAAGAAACGGCAGTCCTGAAGAAGGCGCTACAGTATCAAGTGTCCACAGCACCGAAACGCGTCGACGCATTCCTTTATTGTGTAGAATCCAAGTAGGGTCTAGGGAGCAATAGATATGCATATATTAATGGTACTATTGACTGCACAACTTGTATATTAACAAAGGACCATTGGATCTAGAAACTAGAGTGGCGAGGGAATTTAAAGGCCACGTTGTGTAGGGGGTTCTTTTGTGATTTAATAGTATATCTGTCTGCTATATTTGCTTTTAATGTGTTTTCTTTTCTTATGTATTAATTTAAATAATGAAATCGTGCTTGCCTAATGTATGTAATGAACTGTTATGAATACCTGTTTTTTATTGTACATGTTCAAAGATTGTTCTTTGAAATTTTAATTCGTCATTTTGTGTAGATCTTTCTTTATGTTTTTTATTAAAGAGACTGTGAACGTTCAATTTTAGTGTGGAAATTACCCTTTCACCATCACTGCGATTGATTTGTTTGTCCTTGCGGGAGTAAGAGTGTATGAATGCCTAGACCAATAGGGTATGGAAATATAGCAAGTCCATACGATAGTGTGTACCCAGGGATTTTTCTCTGATCGGTTGTCACTGTACCCTGTTCCCTGGTGATAGTGGGGTACTCTCTCTCTAGATATCTCTCTCCACCCTACACCAACTCAAAAAAGTTAAACTTTTCATTCCAGCTGATGATTTCAAAATCGTCGTACAATCTCTTGTCCTATCCAGGATTGACTATGGAAACGCCACTCTGGCAGGCACCCCCAAAGTCAGCCTGGCACCAATTAAATCTGTCCTCAACATAGCCGCCAGACTTATTTCTGACTGTCGAAAATTCAACCACATTTCCCCTGTCCTCAAAAACCTGAACTGGCTCCCAATCGAAGGTCGCTCCACCTACAAGATTGCTTGCATTACCCATAAAGCTCTTCACCAAGACACCCCCTCTTACCTGTCAAGTAAACTACAAAAAGCAGGGAGCACTAGATCGCTGAGAAGTTCTAACTCCCTAGCCCTTATCCCTCCCAAACTTAAATGCAAAAAGAACCAATCTCGTGCATTCTCTGGTAATGCACCCACTATCTGGAATGCACTACCCAAAAACCTTCGATGCAACCCCTCCTATCCTCTCTTCAAAAGGAGACTCAAAGCTCTTCTCCTGAATAAATACTGGGGTTCTTAATTTTTTACTGACCTTGAACTTCCTCATCACCCTTTTATCGCTCTCTCTCTGTCACGTATGACTCTAAAATTAGACTGACGAACTGCCTGACTGAACTGGCAACTTGGATGCAGGATCATTGTCTTAGACTTAATGCTGACAAATCTGAAATTCTATTGTTCAGCAGAGGCACACAGGTCTGGGACAACAGTTGGTGGCCTAGCGATTTGGGCTTGCCTCCCAACCCGACTATAAAAGCTAAAAACTTAGGAATAACACTGGATAAGGACTTATCCATGAAATCTCATGTCTCCATAGTTTGCGGCAGAGGCTTCGGCCTTCTGAAGATGCTCAGACGACTATTCCCTTGGGTTCCGACAGATTGCAGGAGAACACTAGTCCAATCACTATTGCTGAGTAGGTTGGACTATGGTAATTCACTGTTTGTGGGAATGGCAGACTACCTATTTTCCAAATTGCAGTTGGTTCAGAATGCCGCTGCCAAAGCCATCTGTAATAAAAGAAAATACGACTCAGCCAAAAAATGCATGCGTGAGCTCCACTGGCTCCCAATGCGACAACGAGCCATTTTTAAACTGTTGTGTATTTCGCACAAAGTGCTCCATGATACAGGCCCCATCATCCTACATGACATGATCAGATTTCATAAACCCTCTAGAAACCTACGATCTATGACGTCAGGAAGAGCATCCATCACCCGAGCTCGGACTGTTAGGATGGGAGAGAGGGCCTTTTCTCACATTGCCGCAACAAAATGGAACGAGTTACCCCATAAACTCAGAACAACTGACTGCTTCCTTTCATTTAGGAAACAACTAAAAACATTCCTTTTCCCCAGGCCAGATCAATAATTTCCAATTAGTGCTGCCGTTAAATCACTTGCAATTTTTCCTCAGCGCCGTGATGTCCTTTTAGGATGAATGTTAGCGCTTTACAAATAAAATAAATACAAATACAAATACGTAACATTCCCCCCCTTTCATCTCACCCACCCCCCTCCTCACCCTCTCCCTTAGCATTATCTTCAACTCCCCCTGCACCGCCTCTACTCTGCTCTACTGACCACTTTCTCTAACTTACCACTTTGTACATTTTTCTCTCAATTTCTCTTGCCCATTTCTAATTGTATATTTTACTTAATATGTACTTGCTCTGTTCATGTGTCATCACTATGTAAAGCGCTCTGATACTCTCGGGTCCAGCAGCGCTATATAAAACTTTTTAAATAAATAAAAATAAATAAATAAACTAGGAAATTTCTCATTCACGCCCTCTCTATTCCCTCAAGGAAGACCTTCCATTACAGAAAATTCTTTTCTCCATGACTATGGAAGTGACTTCCCAGTGTGTTCTTGTGTTGGAGTGTCTGCCAAGTATTGCAGTATTTTACCTCTACTTGTACATAGCTGCCAAGGTTTCAGATTGCTATGTGTGACATTTTCTTAATTTCAGGATAATTATGAGTGACATTTCAAAGATTATGAGTGACACTTGATTGTAAAAAATCAAGCAGTGAAGTCGAGGGAAACGTATACATATCAGAAATTACACCTATTTGAGCAATGAGAAATTCTAAGTAAAGATTTTAAAACTGCTGCAAACAATCTTAAAACTGCTGCAAACAATCTTGAAACTGCTGCAAACGCCTGCCTGGGTGACTCATAATTATAATGAAATTATCAAAATGTCATATAAGCTTGGTTGCTATGAAAGAGGACGGGCATCTCCTGTTCTTGACACCGAGTCTTTTTTACTTACACATTTCATAAAAAAGTGATAGGAAGTATGTGTTTTACTCTATTGCTATTTAATTGCTTCTTTTGTAAAATGCTGATCATATAATGAACTTGTGAATTTTGGATGGCACAATGTATTGACGAATAAGTGAATGCTGTAAGCATGAATGTGGGGCTTGTTAAGTAACTATTAATACCTGCCTCAGATGTCACCACTAGAAAACAATAAAAAGTAGACGTCTAGAAAGCAAATAACATGATGGCTTCGCTAAGAATTAACAGCTAAAAGAGCAACAAATTGTGTTTATCTGCAGAACCACGGGAGCATACAACAGGATGTGAGAGGCCCTAACACAGGCTCAGCTGCCTTGGGCCTTTACCATAAATGAATTAGTCAATTGACTCGCGGAAGTCAGTAGTGGCATGGAAGCATGATTTCTGGGCAAGGCTCAGGAGAGGCTGTGAGACGCAGACAGCGATCTCAGCAAGGCAGGCAGTATTATTTTTAAAATGTCACCAGCAAATTGAGCAGCCACAGCGTGATGGTCTGGAGCACCGAAGCTTCACAGTTAACTTCATTGCACCGCGAACTAAGAGATCAGCGTACTTTGCTATTGCAAACAAACTGTTTTAAAAAGAGACTTAACTGCACTGTTTTGTGGGGCGCTGCGCAGCCGGCCGCCCGGACGCCGCAGCAAACAATGATTTTCATGCCCCCTCTTGCCGCGCTGGGCAGCCAATGGAGGCATGAGAGAGAGTCCGAGTCTCCTGCCTGCACAAGATTCAATCCCCCGCCGCTTTCTGCCTACTTCTTAGGAGTCCGGACGTAACGGTACTCTACGCCGGCACATCCAGCTTATTATCCCGGCCCCCATGGTGCCACGTCGGTGATTGGCAGACAGTACTATCGTCTGCTGAGAGGGCAGGCAGCCCATCCCTCTCCCTGCAGTGCGTGATGACTAAGCCGCTAAGCCCCGAGCCGACGGCGCCGCATTCAACGAACACAGCAGGAAGCCTGGGCAGTGAAGATACATTGTAGCGCTCTCAGCCACCCCACGGCTGAGAGCAGATCGTACAACTATTTAGGAACTCAGGCTCAGCAGCAAGCAGCACGAGTCGAGCAGCAGAGAGCCTGGGCACAGAAACCTCTGGTGACGCGCATGGCACAGTGGTGGCAAAATGCGTGACAATGTATTTCAGTGCGGTGATGTGGATCTCCGCACTGAAGTGCGTGAGCGGCACACCTGTTGCATGACGCTTGGCAGGACTGCTTGTACTTTGTTCGCTTTTGTAACCGGCACACGTCACTTTTTCCTCCTGTAATGCACCGTTTGCTCCTCTTGTATTTTGTTTGCTCACATTTTTCACTTTTGCCTCATGTAATGTAACGTTTGCTTTTGTAATGTTCTCATGTATCATTAACGTTCCTATTCACGGGGAGTCAATATGCAAATGAGGCTCCTTGTTATAGCCTGCCCGGGCCGGTATTGAATCCCAGCCCCCCTGGAGCCCCGAGGAGGGGGGGGGGGTTCTCAGGGCGGGGCCGGATGGAGCTCAAGCCGCCCCCTCGTGTGGGTGCCTCACACAGCCTCCGGGCCTTGGTTTCAGTTTCGGTTTCATGACGCGCACGCACGAGGCCTCGAGGCGGTGAGGAGAGCACCGGATGTGACGCGTCTGAGGGACGGAGAGGAAGGACGGTATCACTGGCGCACTTCCGGTCCCCAACTCGCCACACGTGACGTCTTTGCTGCTTCCGCAACAGACGGGACAAAGGAGCTGCGCCGCCGCCCTGTGAGTCATTCCCCATTCCCGCCCCGTTTCTCTGTAACTCCCCCCCCCCCCGGACTGACGCAGCCCCCCTCCGGCGTGTGATGCTTCATACGAGTATCAGGGGGGAGGGGGTTGGAACTAGGGGCCACCTGTCCACTCTCTCCGAGGGGCCCGGGGCCCTCGCATCCTCCAAGGGGCCGCAGCGCGTCCACAGCCGCCGAGGCCTCAGATGGCTCATGCGTGACACTCTCATGGCCTTACTGTACTTATTTATGCGTGACATTCAGCGCCGAATACGTGACACTCGAGTGACGCCATCTCACGAATCAAAGTAACCAATCCGGTCCACGGGGCGGAGACATGAGGCGTCACGAGGAGCTTTAGAGCCCCTTGAACTGCGGCAGAGGCCTGAAGTGAGAGGCCACATGGAGACAACTCTGCTTTGTTTCTACAGCTGGGAGACCTTTGAATGCAGGGAGTTGGATGCAGACGAGAGAAAACTACTATTCCCGGCATGCAAAGCGTTTAGAGCTCAAAAGGCAAAACCCACTTACAGTTCACAAGGGGCCGCAGCTGAGGGCTGCAGTCCGTGGTGTCATTGAGGTGACTCTGACAGCCGCCTGGTGTCATGTAAGATGACACTGACAGCCGCCCTATTACACTAATGTCCTCTCATTTATAACTTCCAGTCTCCCCCCACTCACCCCCCCCACACACACACACACTCAAACTCCAGCCACGCCTGGCCCAGATGCTGCTCAGTCTGCAGATTCACACTCCCCCACTTTGATTATTGTCTTTGTTTTTACTGCATCTGAAAGAAACAGGTTAGTATTAGATTCCTTACCTTAGAATATCCCCAGGCGTCAGTCTGGATCCGGAAACTTTTGCGTAGCAGTACCCCTGCGCGTCGGTAGGCGTCGTCTGCAGGCGTCCCCTGTGGCTCCGCGTCGTCGGCGTCGTGCGCCGTGATGACGTCGCTGGAGTATATAGACGCCGCCTCCGCGCGCTGACGTCAGTTCTTCTTTTTTCCGCGCCAGTTAGCGCAGATCCGAAGAGCAGTACTCCGGTCTTTTGACCAAGTTTTTGTTAACTCTAACTCTTTCTTCAGGTGCCGGTAGGAAGCCCGGGTTTAAGAATTGCGACGGGTGCGACCGCATGATGTCGGTCACCGACCACCATCGACTCTGCCTCCGGTGTCTGGGCGCGGACCACGACGTGGAGTCCTGCGTCGACTGCCGGGCCTTGACTAGTAAAGCTAGACGGGAGCGGTCCCGCAAGCTGCTCGAGCTCCGAGTGTCGGCCCCACGTCGAGAGCGGTCCCGGTCCGGTCGGAGGTCGAGGGAGCGGTCGAGGGAACGATCGCGGAGCCGCCATGAGCGCTCCGGGAGTCGCCACCATTCCTCCGGTTCATCAGGTAAGCGACACAAGAAGCGACGTCGTCATCGTACCCCCGACTCCCCCCGACGCCCGCGTGATGCGGCCGGGGGTTCGGGTGGCCCCACCCCCGCGGCCCCGCGTGGGTCGCCGACGCCGTCTGCCCCATACCCGTCGGTCCCTGGGGAAGGCGCGTCGCGCGAGGAGATTGAGGAGTTCCTCATGGCTATGAGGGCGATGTCTCCTCCGGCGGGGCCTACGGCGCCTGCGGGGCCGTCGGTCCCGTCTGGGGGCCCGAGCGGTTCGGGTGCACCTGCTCCGACGCCGCCGGGTGCTCCGGCCCCGGCACCGCTGGGCCCTTCAGGGTCGTCGCCGGCTGGTCCACCGGCCTCTCCGGCGCCGATTCCATTGGGGCAACCCGTGGTGCCGCCTCCGCGCGGCGCCGTGACTCCGCCGTCGGTTCCGGCCGGCTTCGGGGCGTCGGGTCGCCGGCGCCGCGCGGCGCCACCCCCGTTCCCTCTCTGACTCCTGACGCGGAGTCGGACCGGCATCGTCCGACGCCGAGTCCATCGCCGTTGGGGCCCATTGGCTCCGAGGAGCCGGTCTATATCGTCGACTCGAACTATGGCGATGAGGACGATTATGGAGAGGGTTCGGAGGGGTCTGAGGACCCTTTGTCACGAGCCTGCCAGTATGACGTGGACTGGGTAGGTGACTTAGGTGATGCCAGTGGTCTGGACGAGTCGCCCAACCCTGGGTTTGTCTCGCCTTCCCCTGTGGCGTCGGAGGCGGGGGCTGCCTATTCGGTGGTCCTGATGAGGGCTGCCAAGGCCTTGAGCCTTGAGCTCCCCGTCGCTAAGGTGAAACCTAACATCCTCACCGAAGTATTTAAACCGCAGTCATGCCCACAGGAGCCTCTGCTGCCGTTTAATGAGGCCCTGACGGATGTCCTTTTGGGCACCTGGTCCAGGCCCGCTTCCGGTGCACCGGTTGACCGAAACGTTGCCAGGCGTCACCGTCCATGTTCGGACGACCCTGCCTTCCTCTCCACCCATCCCTCCCCGGAGAGTCTGGTGATCCAGGCCTCCACTTCCCAGTCCGCATTCCCGTCGGCCCCGCCCGATCGGGAATCGAAACGATATGACCAATTTGGCAAGAAGGTCTTTTCGTCTTTGAGTGCTGGACTGCGGTCTTGCAATACCGCATGCCTCTTGGGCCGCTACACCCACTCTCTGTGGGATACGGTCGCGGAGTGTCTGCCGCAATGCCCGCAGGAGGTGCGGGACAAGCTCAACCAGGCCTTGGTTGAAGGCCGGGACGCGGCGAGGTATTCGATAAGGTGTGGTCTTGACACGACCGACTCGCTGGGACGGGCTATGTCCACGACGGTGGCGATTCGTCGCCATGCCTGGCTGAGATCCGCCAACTTCTCGCCGGATGTCCAGAATGCCCTCATGGACATGCCTTTCGATGGCAGTCGCCTGTTCGGTGACAAGGCGGACAACGCGCTTGAGCGCTTCAAGGACTCCAGGGTCACGGCCAAGTCCTTGGGTCTTTCGACCCAGCGCCAGCAAACGGGTTCGTTTCGCCCCTTTCGTGGCCAAGGAAGGGGCGGTCCCACACGTGCTGCCAGCCACGCGCCGCAGAACGCTCCCCAGCGCGGTGGCGGCCATGGATTCCGCCGTGGTGGCGGTAGGGGGCAGCGGCGAGGTCAGTCCACACCTCCCCCCGCAGCAGCCTCCAAATCTTCCTAGTCCGAGCTTTCGGGCCCATGTGACGCCAGTGGGTGGCAGGGTTCGCCATCACCACTCCCGCTGGCGCGCGATTACATCGTACAGGTGGGTGCTGCAGCTCGTCCAAAGGGGCTACTCCCTCCCCTTCGAGTCCACTCCTCCAGCCATGCCACCGCAGAACCACCGTGTGTCGGGGGACCACTTGACACTTCTGCAGGAGGAAGTTACGGCCCTCTTGGCCAAGGGGGCCATCGAGCGCGTTCCTGGGCCAGAAGTAGGGTGTGGTTGCTACTCCCACTACTTTCTGGTGCCCAAGAAGGACAAAGGAGGCCTGCGTCCTATCTTGGACCTACGGAACGTCAACGGCTTCCTCCGGAAGGAGAAGTTCAAGATGTTGACTTTGGCTCAGGTCTTGGCTGCTCTAGACCCACAAGACTGGATGGTAGCGTTGGACTTGCAGGATGCGTATTTTCACATCCCCGTCCTGCCGGCCCACCGGCGTTACCTGCGGTTCACGGTAGGCCACGAGCACTTTCAGTTTATCGTGCTCCCATTCGGCCTTACCAGCGCCCCACGGGTGTTCACGAAAGTGATGCCGGTGGTCGCAGCTCATCTGCGCCGGTTAGGGGTTTCAGTCTTCCCCTACCTCGACGACTGGTTGTTGAAGGCGGGCTCGCCCCAAACAGTCGTCCACCACCTTCAGATGACGGCAGACCTCCTGCACGAGCTGGGGTTTTCCATCAATGTGCCGAAATCACACCTGTGTCCCTCTCAAAAGCTCCTTTTCATCGGAGCGGTTCTCGACTCGGCGCAGTTTCGGGTTTATCCTCCGGAACGGCGGGTCCGGGATATTCAGGCTCTGATTCCCATCTTTCAGCCGTTATCCCGGGTTTCGGTCAGGTTGACGCTGCGGCTTCTGGGGCTGATGGCCTCCTGCATCCTACTGGTGCATCACGCCAGGTGGCGGATGCGGGCTCTGCAGTGGGACCTGAAGTTTCAGTGGGCCCAGCATCAGGGCAACCAATCCGACCATGTCCTGATCTCGGAGGGCGCTGCGAGACAGTTGCAGTGGTGGCTTACGGACCGCGATTGGGTCAGAGGCAGATCCCTCTCCCTTCCCCAACCGGAGCACGTAGTTGTGACGGACGCGTCCCTCCAGGGCTGGGGTGGCCACTTGGGAGAGGCGGAGATCAGAGGCATCTGGTCTCCGGCGGAGTCCCGGCTCCATATCAACATGTTGGAGCTGCTGGCGATTCGCCTAGCACTGAAGGCATTCCTCCCCTTTGTCAACGGGAGTGTAGTGCAGGTGTTCACGGACAACACCACCGCCATGTGGTACTGCAACAAACAGGGCGGTGTGGGGTCGTGGACCCTTTGCCAGGAGGCTCTGCGCCTCTGGCAATGGCTGGAACGTCAGGGCGTGACTCTGACGGTTCAACATCTGGCAGGTTCTCTGAACGCCAGGGCGGACGAACTCAGCCGTCGGTGCTCGGTGGATCACGAATGGCGTCTGAACTCGGACGTGGCGAACGGCCTCTTTCAGCAATGGGGAGAGCCTTGGTTAGATCTATTCGCCACAGAAGAGAACGCGCAATGTCATCAGTTTTGCGCGTTGGAGTTTCCAAGACGGCGCTCGCTCGGCGACGCCTTTCGGCGCGAGTGGAGTTGCGGTCTGTTGTACGCCTTTCCGCCTATACCACTTCTGCCCAGAGTGCTGAAGAAGATCAGGCGCGACCGGGCCCAAGTTATCCTTGTGGCTCCGGACTGGGCTCGAAGATACTGGTATCCCGAGCTACTCAGCATGTCAGTCGGTCCCTCGATCCGCCTGCCTCTTCAGGAGGACCTTCTGTCGCAGCAGCAGGGGACGGTCCTCCACCCGAACCTGTCCAGCCTCCACCTCCATGCGTGGAGATTGAGCGGCGACAGTTGAGGCCATTCGACTTGCCTCCTGAAGTCTGTGATGTGATTCTGGCAGCCAGGCGTCCCTCCACAAAGTCGGTATACGCCTGCCGGTGGAACAGATTTGTGGCATGGTGCACAGCAAAGGCTGTGGATCCCCTTTCTGCCCCTCTTTCCGAGGTTCTCCTCTTCCTTCTTTCTCTTGCCCAGCAGGGCTCTGCTCTGGGCACTATCAAGGGCTACCTTTCTGCCCTTTCCGCCTTCTTAAGGCTACCTGATCAGCCATCTTTATTCAAGTCCCCTATTGTACTGAGATTCTTGAAAGGCATCACGCACATGTATCCACCTGTTCCGTTCGTGATGCCTCAGTGGGACTTGAACCTGGTTCTGACATTCTTGATGTGTGCTCCCTTTGAGCCGCTTCATTCCTGTCCTCTCCGTCTTCTCACTTTAAAGACGGCCTTCCTGGTTGCCATCACCTCTGCCAGGAGAGTGAGTGAGCTCCAGGCTCTTTCTGTCAAACCTCCTTTCATGTCCGTCCATCCTGACAAGGTGGTTCTTAGGACTAGGCCTTCTTTCCTGCCCAAAGTAGTTTCTGCTTTTCACATCGGGCAGTCCATCACCTTACCCTCCTTCTTCCCGCCTCCGCATCCTTCAAAAGATGAAGAGCGGCTCCATCGTCTGGACCCAAAACGTGCGCTTTCATTTTATATGGATCGCACACGCCAGTTCCGGGTGGATGACCAACTGTTTGTTGGCTACGTGGGTGAGAAGAAGGGAAGGGCGGTACAGAAACGAACCATCTCTCGGTGGGTCGTCCTGTGCATCAAAGCATGCTACTCTTTGGCTCGGAAGGAGCCTCCTGTTGGGCTGAGGGCCCATTCCACTCGGGCCACGGCGGCTACTACTGCCCTGGGCCGGGGTGTCCCTTTGCAGGACATTTGCCAGGCGGCTACGTGGGCCTCGCTGCACACCTTTGCGAGGCACTACTGCCTGGACAGTCAAGTCCGGAGGGATGGCTTCTTTGGCCGTTCGGTCCTCCAGGACTTTCTGGTGTAGGTTTGTATTGGTTCGCAGACCCACCACCGGGGTTGGTATTGCTGGGGTATCTATTCTAAGGTAAGGAATCTAATACTAACCTGTTTCTTTCAGATGAACAAGTTACTTACCTTCGGTAACGATATATCTGTAAGAAACAGTAGTTAGTATTAGATTCCTTACCGCCCCACCCATCCTCCCCGTTCTGCGAACTGATACCTAGGGTTAAGGACATCCCTTTCAGGGCCCTAGTTTCAAATGGCACCAGTGTTAGTTCTCACATGGCTCTGCGTGTTCTGGCGCGGAAAAGCTGTGTGCAAAGAACTGACGTCAGCGCGCGGAGGCGGCGTCTATATACTCCAGCGACGTCATCACGGCGCACGACGCCGACGACGCGGAGCCGCAGGGGACGCCTGCAGACGACGCCTACCGACGCGCAGGGGTACTGCTACGCAAAAGTTTCCGGATCCAGACTGACGCCTGGGGATATTCTAAGGTAAGGAATCTAATACTAACTACTGTTTCTTACAGATATATCGTTACCGAAGGTAAGTAACTTGTTCATCAGTTCCCAGATACGTCCTCTCGTACTGGCCACTTACCTTGAGGGTTGCACAATAAGCCAGTATGTTCCCCCTAATCAGTACATACTTTAAAATCAATATTAAGCAGATAGTAGTATAGTTTGGAATTAGCAACTTAATGATCAGTAGCTTAGAGTAAAGAAAGACAGGAAGCTCTTCGTAAAAATAAATGTACCCTATAAAGACTGCTTTTTATAACTTTACATGGCATGCTCGAGCCTTAAAACTATATAAACAAATGGCAAGCATTTCTTTTGAAATTGGAGCAACCCTACTTACGAGTGGGGCATTCTGGAGGGGTCAGAGGGGTCTCAGCGCTGCTTGTTGTTTCCATTAAATGGCGCTGGCGTCTGTCATGACGTAGGCAGGGTCAGAGGCTATTTCTCGGTAAATTGGGGCCCAGAGTTGTGGTTCTGAAAATCTGGACCCTGTTGTCATCCTGATATCGAGGTCCAATACCCGTGTCACAAAATATCAACGTACCATGACGAATTTGGTGTCAGCGAACCGATAATGATTAGGGCATCATTCCCATGCATTTGCGTCATAATCGAGGGTCGCCAACACCCCCAAATCGTAGTTTCCGTCCCAACCCCTTAGACTCCATTTTGTGAACGGCATCCATCTTACGTCTTGCCCTCATGATAAGTCAATTAAAGGTCGAGCTTGATCTAAAAGGACACGTCCTCCTTCCCTGACTTCCCCCTGACCTATCCCAACCGACTCCACTGCCTTTAGCCAAACCTGTCTGGGCAGCCCCTCGCCCAGTGGCCAAATGCGATAGCATCGATACATAACATTCCCCAAACCATTCACTACATACAAACCATGCTTTCTACAAACACACACCTGTCCTATTCCCTGTTTATGGCCAGTTTTATGACTAGGAGGTGCCTTCCTTTATTAGGGTTTCATCGATATCTGATGGGAGTTCCGGGCTTGGCAGAGTAATCTATCACACATTGGACATCTAAAATACGGGCTTGCCTACATGACTTCGCTCTTTTGTATTATTGTAGAAATATGTGTATAGCCATATCATAAACTCAAGAATTCTTGCTTGCAGCTATTATTTTTGTATATAAGGAGAAGGCTGGTTCTGTAAAAACAAACAGTCTCCTGAGAACACATGACCCGTGTTTGTCGTGCTTCTAGGACACCTGTTACTTGGTAGCTATCAATAAAAACTCGATCTCTGACTCGACTAGAAGACTCCGTGTTTCTGTGGTCCGGAACAGGGAGAACTCAGAGGTCTTCGGGTGTTATCCCCTGGCACCAAACGGGTTCCTAAAAACCCGTTACCTCAGAGTGGGCAGCTGCAAGTCGACCAGCCGCAAGTCAGGCATCAGTCCAGTTCTTTACATATTATTGACCTCAGTCAATTCTGCGGCTTTAGGGAGAGGCTGTCTTGGCCCCTGAGGAGAGGCGTCAGAGCTCTCACAATGTACCGCAGCCATGAGCAGTGACTCTTGACAGACAACCGCTCACCGCAGGTGGAAATTTCAGTGCAGCCAGACTGACAGGGCTATAATGTAACATTGTAGCACTCAGCCGCTGCAGAAAAGATCATTTAATATTTACTGAGCCTGCCGGGGAGCAGCAGAGCAAGCGCACAGAGGTGTCACAGGCATCGGCGTGCGCGTTTCAGCGCTGGCACAGATTGTTGAGACAGTGGCATTAAAATGCGTTAGAGTCACACCTGATGTGTGATACTTGGCAGGCATGCACATTGTACCAACCGTGACTGAGGCCCTGGAATATACAGAATCATCATTCAGTGAGCTTAGCTTGAAGACCTGGAGTATATTACACCGCCCAGCGTGGGTTTTACCTGAGGAGTCGGGGTGCGTTACACCACCCAGCGTGGGCTTTACCCGAGGAGTCGGGGTATATTACACCACCCAGTGTGGGCTTTACCCGAGGAGTCGGGTATATTACACCACCCAGCATGGGCTTTACCCAAGGAGTCGGGGTACATTACACCACCCAGCGTGGGCTTTACCTCAGGAGTCAGGGTGCATCACACCACCCAGCGTGGGCTTTACCCAAGGAGTCGGGGTGCATTACACCACCCAGTGTGGGCTTTAAATCGAAGAACTGTAGTATATTACATCACACGAGTGTGTTATACCTGATGAGTCAGGGCACATTATATCATCCACACAGGGCTAGGCCTGGTGTCTCCACGTTAAATGATACAGGGCAGAACTTTGGTGGCAGGAAAGATCAGTTTGCCACATATTTGAGATGTCCGTAATGCAAGTTTGACATGTTTGTTATGCTTCACGTGTCATGGAATATTTCATTTTTTGATTACTTTGAACTGTTTGTTTATTTTTATTTATCACTACAAGCAGTAGACGTTTTGCATAAAATATTTTTCTGCTCATTTTCAAGAGCTTAAAAGTGGAATGATCAATTGAATTATGTGATAAATTGTTGCAGCAAAGTGTTCTGCATTAAACTGTACCTAATGGTGAATTGCAAATGTCTTTATACCCAACAGAGAGCAGACCCATGCAAATACAACAAGATGATAAAAAGCAGAGAAGAATTTGAAAAACTGGAACCTTCATATTTCCATGAGAAGAGTGAGAGATAAAAACATTTAATTTTCAGAAACAGATGAGTCTAGTGACAGAAAAAGGATCACAACAAGCCGACAAGCGTGATCCACTGAAAGTAAAAATTTGAGCTAAAGACTGCTCTTTACTCGCTGGCCTAGACAAAATAAACTCACTGCCAGAATGCTAGCGTTACAATCTGCTGGCCAACATCAACTTGTTAATTGTGTGATGCGATTATCAATAACAGACTCTCTTACATGTCTTCAATTATGAAGATTGAAAAGGAGGCGTCCTGAGATTACAGTGAATTGACAAATAATTGAGTCTCTTCGCTTTGATGTGTCCTTGGAACGTTACCAGCATTAAAAACAATTGTATCCTCCTTATGATCAGCAACCGGCGAAGCATCCTGGCGGTCAGCCTGTGCAGGTAAAAGCACCACTCCCCAGTGCTTGACGAACTTTTGTGCGAGGACCTGGCCGTCCTCTGCTTCCTCGTCCTTTGACTGAGAGTCCTCCTGTAGAAGCCGTTTTTATACACTTGACCTCCAAGTTTGCATATCCCTTGGATCGAAAAGGATGAAACGACTCTGGTTAGCAGCTCGTCTTCGTAGAGGTTAGAGTGGGGTTGTTTGGAACCCCTGTGCCTGCAGCAGCATCAGCGCTGTACCTGCCACTGAAGAGTGTTCTGATGCAACCGCACAGTGTATCAAGATTAAGAAAAATGATCTTCCACCAAACTTTCCAAAACACGAAAAGGGAGCAGTTAAAGCCGATGGTAATGTTGAGACACCAGTCAGTTTACAAGAACATCAGAAGGATCGGCACAGTAACTAGATGAGCTTAGAGGATGAAACTCACAACTCACAGGAGGAATATACTGAACAGAAACCGAAGAAGCCCGACAGCTCCCCTGAAGGACTTGAAACAGAAGTGCCTTTCTCAGAAAACAATGAAAATACAACTGTGCCATCCCTTGACCGGGAACAATTTGACAAAAGGCAAAACGAGCCAATATCTGCTGCAAACACACAAGATAAATCAACTGAAAGTGGACAGTGTGCCAACACCAGGCCAAAGCTGAAGAAAGCGAGCGATAAAAATAAGTCCATGGAATATATTTGTGCTAAATATGGGAAAAGTTTTTGCAGACCAACAGAGCTACTCAAATACCAACGGACATATATTGGAGATAATTCAACAATGTTTAATGAATTGGGTAAATATTTTAAAAGATTTCCAGCCAAAGATCACAAAACAGTAATACAAGAGAAATTATCTCCCCCTATTGAAAAAGAAAATATTTTAAATATCCAACCATCATTGCAAATACATCAGCAGGAAAAGACAATTGAAGAAGAGAAGCCACCCCCAAATACAAATAATGACTGTTGGACTTGGCCCGCAGGGCAGGTTCACCCCTAAACTTTTTGCTTTTATTTTGTGACCCTGTGTTAGTGATTTTTGGGTCTCTGTGCACTTTTCCCTGGGTCCCAGAGTGAAAGAGCGTGCGCGTAGTATGGCTGGCCTGCCCTCCCATAGGAATGCATGGGGAATGTGTGTGTCCCTGGTAGTTCCTGATGTGTGGGGAGTGCAGGCTCGAGTTTAGTATGTGTGAACTCGTGAGAGTGAATGCTGCGAGATGGTGTATGCGGCATGTATGTGTCTAGAAGGGAAGTGCTACTTCTGGACATTGAGATATGTGTGCAGTGAGGGTGCTGGAGCGTGATTGGCTGGAGCTGGCTGGCATGCCAGGCTCCAGGAAGTCTGGATGGGTCTGCCCGGTGGTGAGTGTGAGATTAGCATGAGTGATGTGTGGGAGGAGTGTACCTGTGTCCTGGATGGGCTGGGTTTTCCCCACACAATGCTGGCTCCGCCCCCCTGTGGTGTGTCCAACGACCCTAGCCTCCCCAGTGAAAGAAATGGGTGGTTGGGCCATCAAGAGTGCTCCCAAGCCAGCTGCAACTGGTTTTCCCCCCACCCTGCACCTTGAAACAAAGGATTTTACAGTATAAGAAGGGGCTGTGTCCCCATGAATGTTGTTCTCTTTTCTGATCCTGCCAGAGGGGGCTGTTGCTGCTGCTGGGGCCAGGAGGACCGCCACTTGGACTGTCTCCCTGCCTGGAGACCCAGTGTGCTGGCTCTGGCCCAGCCTTGCCCCCCTGCCTGCCTCCAGCCCCTGCTGGAGCTTGTGCTGTGCCAACAGCACTGAGAGCGCTGCTCTCTGCCCTTCAGCGCTGGGGAGCGCTGAAACCCCTTTCCTAGCGCTTGAGAGCGCTTCAGTGGGCTCCTAGCGCTGTGAGCGCTGTAATTTATCCTGTGGCGCTTGGGAGCGCCTTGCCTTCGTTGTTAGCGCTGTTCGCGCTTTGAGAGCCCAGCCGGTGCCCACCCGGCACCTGCTGCTTTGGTGGTGCCCACCGTTTGATGTCCGAGTGCCCACCTCGGATTATTGCCCTTTTTGGAGGCCAGTGCCCACCCGGCATTGCCCCGTCCTGAGATATTAATTGATCACGAGGGAGCCCACTCCTCGGATAATGGGACCCCGCCTGCCTATCTAAAGCGAGCCGCCGCGCTGCCCGCGGCGACCCGGAAGTGCTCGTAAGGCCAGCCAATCGCTGCGCGGCCCGAGGGAGGGTGACCCGGAAGTCCCGCCCCCGCAGCCGAGCAGCAAGAAGTGACGCAGCCGGTCGTGTCCCCGAGGCTCTACGAGTGGAGAGAGGAGCCAGCCGTGTATCCCGCCTCCCGCAGCACCAGTGAAGTCCCGGTGAGTGCGGGGGCGGGTCCTTGTTGATTCTTCGAGCGGCCCCGTTGTGAGAGGGCCGCTCCAACGTGGGCAGCATTTCTTTGTGTAGAGCCGGTTGAGGCTCTTGGGGCTGTTGCCCCTGCTCTGAGTCCCCCGTGAGGGACTCCAACCAAGCCCCACCAGTCTTGAGGAGCCCCGAGGCTCCTGGGGGCAATTCGTTCTGTGAGCCCAGAGAGGCTCGAGGTCAGTTCGTTGTGCGTGAGCCTGCGAGGCTCTGGGGACATCTGTCTTTGTCCTGAGTCCCCCGAGAGGGACTCCAACGACGCCCCATTGTCCTTTGAGCCCCGAGTGGCTCTCCAGTTGTTCTGGGGTCCCCCGAGAGGGGCCCCCCTGCCCACATTCGTGACGAGCCCTGAGAGGCTCAGGGCATTTCTGGTTCTTTCGAGCCCAGAGAGGCTCCTGCGCTCAGTTGCTTTGCGAGCCCCGAGAGGCTCAGGGTGCCAGTTCGTTGTTTTAGAGCCCAGAGAGGCTCATCAGTGCCACAGTGGTGGTTCTTGAGCCAGAGAGGCTCCAACGTTGCCCTAACTTTTCCTGCACAGCTGCCCAGCACTTCGTGGGCAGCTGCCACGTTTAGGCCCCCTGACATTTGGGATACAGGGCGTCCTAGCCCCAACAAGGCCAGAGGGCCTAGGGACTGCCACAGGTTGTGGCTCATGTGGGTTTTGCCAATTGCTTGTGCTTGCACCTCTGAATGTGTTTTTATGCGTCATGTGCCTTGTTTTTACACCTCTGAATGAATGTTATGCATTGCATCATGTGTTATGTTCTTACACCCCTACAGGTATTGTGATATGTAGGTGGTTGTTTTCTCCCTAGTACAGGTGGTGCTAGTGAGGTCCTGGTTACCAGTGATTACTGGTTGTGTGCTCTATTTTTATATTGTGTGCTACAGTGATTTTACTTTCTACAAGTGCTGAGTATTGTTTCTAAAAAGTTCTAAAAGTGCATACCCTTGACAGTGGTCCAGGTGGCCCTGTCCTGTACATTATCCCTTGTAAATTCTGCCCGTGCCTCTGGCACAGTGTAACAAGATATGTGTCTTATCTAATGTATGTTTATTATAATACAAAGGCTATTTTTTATATAACCTTGTGTGGAGTTTCCTTTGTGGTGGGCCCTGGGTGTTGTTGCTGGGGTGCGTGCGCAAATACTTAACTTACATCGCCTCCAAGTTTAGCCTTGCTGCTCGCGCCACGTTACCTAGAGGGTGAGCAGGGGTTATCTTGGCGTGTAACTCCCTTGCCCTGACTTGGGAGTGGTGGTCTCTGACTGACTTTGGCGAAAGCCCTGGCCAGCCAGGGATCCCATTTCCAACAATGACACAAATGTCACTAGATCTCCACTCCTCGTCCCACACCAGGACACAAACACCGAACCCGCTGAAAGTGAAAAAAGCATCAGTGGCTTATCCTCCATCCAGAGACGACCTGAAAAACCCAGCGGGAAACGATACCCATGTACAGAGTGTGAGAAGATCTTCACTGCCTCATCAAAACTAAAGAGGCATCTTGACATACACATAGGTAAACGATACGCATGCACAGATTGTGGGAAATCATATGGCAGAATCGATAATTTAAAGATGCACCAAAAGGTACACACAGTAAATAAGCCACATCCACGCACCGGGCACAGGACTGATGTCAGCAGTAACTGAATAAAAAAATACAACAAACAGGCGACAATAACTTCGTGAGAAACTCAGCACAAGTAGTGACTGTAGAAAGAGATTTACAGGCTCCTCATCCATGCATGCGCATGAAAGAATACATCCAGGGGGATAAAAAGAAGCAGATAAAAGTCCTGAGGATGGGAAGAAATTTCTCAGGGTCAAAACGTTATTCATTCACCAGCAAATGCATATCAGCGAGAAGCCATTTTCATATAGTAAATGTAGGAAGAGTTTAATATGTCATTAAGTTTGAGTCTGCACCAGAGGGTGCATGTGTTCATCTTGCACTCAGTAACCTTCATGGAACATGAGAACAACATCCGTCTCAAAACGAGAGCACAAATGAAAGAATACTGCAGAAAATTACAGCTCGCACCAGCATGGTCACCAGCACCACTCAACACAACCCTGGTTTAAGGGACAGTGAGAGTTTAGGAGCTCAGATAACTGGACCTAACCCCAAGCAGCATTTCCTGTAGATATAGGTGATGAGAAAGATGCCCAGAAATTGAAAAGTATTATACCTGCTACTTACAGTGCTTAAAGTATAGAACTGTGGTGTTGAGCGCTATAAGAAATGATGTTATTTTATGTATTGATGCTGTACTCCACTTTCTAAAATTATAAAACCACGCTGGGCTTCCATTACACCACCCAGCGTGAGTTTTACGTGAGGAGTCAAGTCTATTAGAGGTCCTGTTTTTGGCCTTTCTTTAGCAGTCAGAGAAAAGCTCAGTTGTGACAAAACTATAATCTATGCAGCCAGAGCAGGGCAACAAAGAATGAGTGGGGGGAACAGTAGCTAAACATAGAAAAAACGTGGAAGGAGTAAAAAAGTTATTTGGGGGCTGCCTTTTCCTGGCGGTCCAAGACCGGCGGATCTGGAAGAGCCTTTTAACAGACAATGTAGGTGGCCTTTCATAGTGGAAAGTCAGAAATTTTGTGGTATAATTACTTTTTTATGGACTTGCAGATGGAATGAAGTGCCACCTTCATAGACTAAGATACCACAAGCTTTCAAGCGTAGACAGGTGTCTCATTTGCTGGTTTCATTTTTATTTTAGTGTTACAACTTCTGCTTAAGTGAAAAGCTTGTGTTGGAATAGGCTCTCTGTGCTTTGTGGATGGGTTGAGACAGGATGTGTGCTTGCAGTGGGGCATGCTTAGCTGGGTGATGCAGCCTCGTTTTGTTCCACTTCGAGGGTTGCACTTGAGTAAAAATGTGGGCTTCAATCTCAGTGGGATAGGACTTAGGCTTGATGCTTGTAAGGTTTTTTAGTAGAAATTGTATTTGGACCACACAGTTACATTTTTTGGAATATGTGTTTGAATGAGCTGTAGGTGACAATGTAGAACATGGAACACACGGATCGGATGCCTACAAGGTTCATGCTGAGAACCACATTTCTTTTATAGTTTTGCTTGTCATTTAGGCAAAAATGTAATGTTTTTGTAGGATTCTGTTCAGGTATGTACGTCACACCCAGATATCGGATTCTGTTTCAGTCGTACACTTCAAATTCATGTAATCATTTTTTGCTGGATTCCCTTGAGGCTTAAACTTGACTCCCATGTTTTCAAAACTGAGGTGGACAGCATGGGGAATAAGTTCATATTAGGCTGGGTGGAAATGGATTTCTAGAATAGCTTGAAGTCCCACAGGGTTTCTTGTAGAAACTGAAATTAATCCGTGAAATTATCTAACATGGGCAGTCAGCATGTGGCAACCAGCAGTGATGGTGTGTACTCCAATCTATAACAGCGTGGGTGCACCGATGACCAGTAGTAACGACTGTGTATGTGCCGGTGATGAGCCCTGGGAAGTTAGACTTGAGAATGGGCTAGTGGTCATTGGAAAGTGTAATGTTGTAAGAACAGGATGCTCTTCAGCCATGAAATGCAGCCATGAAATGCAGCCATGAAATGCAGCCTTGAAATGCAGCCATGAAATGCAACCCTTGTTTAAACCGTGTTTGTTATCTGCACTGCAAAATCCCTCTCTCTTTCCCACGGCATAGGGGGCATTGAGCACATTTCAGTCTGGCTTATCAATATGTTTTCCCTGGCGGTAGCGGGTATTGAAAAGCGGCTGTATGTCCATCCATCTAAATTAGGTGGGTGGACATACAGCCAGACCTCCAACGTGCAAAGGGACATTGGAGGGGCTTGACCACCCGTCATCAAATCAGCCTGAATCTAAATCAGGCGGGGTGGCCATAATGTTGGTGAGAAGAGAACTCTGTCACCATTGCGAAGGAGATCTCTCTCCGCCAACATTTAAATTGGGCACCAAGTGGTGCAAGAGACGTTTGTCCATCAAGTGAAACTCGCATCACTCATTTGTTTGTTATTTAGGATCAAAACTTTTTATTGGCAGACCATTGGGCAAATTACATACACAGCATACCGCCTACAACCCACTACAGCCAGCCGCGAAGTTCAGATGCATACCAAGGAGCAGAGCCACATACAGCAAAGTAGCAATTGCAAAGTGGGCATGTTAAAACACAGCATGTCGCCTGCAACCCAAATAGGGCCGGCCACATATGGGTGACAAGAGATACAGGCCTTCCAGGCTCAATAAGAATGCAAGAGTTGCCATACACAGCTGAGTATAGCAATGGTCGTAGCACAGTATCGCTGAGTGTGTTAGAAGGCTTTGCATGCCAAGTAAAACAAAGATAAAGGAACATTCAAACTTGAACAAAACCCTCACCCACCATCTCCCCTTCCGAGTAGGACTTGCTGGACTTGCAAGTTGTCTGACTAGGACTGCTGTGAAACAGAAACAGAAACATTAGGATTATGGGGCCTTGGCCTCCCCCTGTTCAAGAGGCAAAAGTCTAAGGATACGCAAGTACGCTAGACAGGTCCGCTCCCCGAACTCTTTGGACAAGATAGAGATAGTAATGAATGGGGACCATATTTTTGCGTATGTGTATGTGATTGCCCTTGGGGTGTATATGAGTGCCGCTGGGGTGTATGTGATTGCCCCTGGGGTGTATGTGATTGCCCCTGGGGTGTATGTGATTGCCCCTGGGGTGTATGTGAGTGCCCCTAGGATGTATGAGATTGCTGTTGCGGTGTATGTGAGTGCCCCTAGGGTGTATGTGATTGCCCCTGGGGTGTATGTGATTGCCCATGGGGTGTATATGAGTGCCGTTGGGGTGTATGTGAGTGCCGTTGGGATGTATGTTAGTGTTGTTGGGGTGTATGTGAGTGCCGTTGGCGTGTATGTGAGTGCCCCTAGGGTGTGTAATTGCCCCTGGGGTGTATGTGATTGCCCATGGGGTGTCTGAGAATGTGTTGCAAAGCATTTTTCATGTATAAGCATCTAACATCTTTACGTTTTATAGTGGTTAGTTTATAATGGGCACAATGACCTTTTCATTGAATATTTTGTTGTACATAGGTTATTTCCTTACAGTAGTATCACCTCCTCCCCTTGTCCTACCTCTTTCATATTTTTTTCTTTCCTTCCTTCAGTTTTTACTCAGATTACTTTAGTATGTTTCTTAGTAGCTTAAAATGTTATTTATCTATAGATCACGTTTATCTACCTGATTGCCTAATAATACAATTATTGATTTACTCCTATATATTGTTATTTACATGATTTCCTACTTTTGTAGAGATTTGCGACTATTTTTGCAACTGTAATTGTTATAAAATCTAAATAAAGTTGTTGGGAAAAAAATCCTTTTCAAGTTGATGGCTATCTGACATGCTGGTACTATCTCTGAAAAAGTTAGGACGAGAACAATCTGTTGCTTCGATGTGGGAGGGGATGATGTGTAGTGGAGGATCGAGAGACAGGTACGGAAAATGTAATTTGAAACATGAAAATGCAGTGTCGGTGACTCCAAGATCGACCTGTCAAGGAAGTATCCAGAGTGAATTATAATCTGCAGTTGCTATTTTCAGACAATTTTACTGGTCACTGTGTATTTTACGGGTACATCTTGGCAAGGTTGTTATTGTTATTGTTATTGTTAATTTAGATTTATAGCGCGCCCAATCACCTACAGGTCTCTAAGCGCTTGGAAATCGATGTTATTACAATAACTTGGCTCACTCTTCAGAGAGACGCAGCTGCAGGACTATATTGCGATCAGGGCTCTTCCAAACAGCAGTGTTTTCAGAGATTTCCTGAATCGTAGGAGATTCACCTCCCTGCGTAGCCCCTCAGGCAGTTTGTTCCATAGCTGGGGGGCCAGAACAGAGAAGGCTCTCCCTCCTTTAGTCACCAATTTGTAGCGGGGGCAGACCAATAACTGAGAATCCGATGATCTAAGTATTCTCTTCGGGTTGTATACTTCCAGGCGAGCTTTGATATAGGCCGGCGCATGACCGTAGATCGCCTTATGCGCTATACAGAGGCTCTTAAACTCAACCCTCTCCTTAACAGGGAGCCAATGAAGGTTTCGGAGAAGGGGGGAGGCCTTTGTTCGTCTGGGCAATCCGAAGATTAGCCGTGCGGCGTCATTCATTACGACCTGAAGTCTGTTTGTCAATATTTTTGGGAGGCCAAGATACAGGGCATTCCCATAATCGACCCGCGAAATGACGGTTGCTGCTACAATTGAGCGCATCATGGAATGAGAGAGGAAGGGAGCTAACTTTCTCAGTTGTCTGATGATGCTTGTGCAGGTTCCAACCACGGTGGAAATTTGGCTGCACATTGACAGGTCACAATCTAATTTAATCCCCAGGCTCTTTACGTTAGTACTAGGTTTTGGGGCTGATCCAAGCTCTACAGGCCAATACAGGTCACTCCACGGTGAGGTGGTAGATGGAATTACCAATACCTCGGTCTTATCCGGGTTGATTTTTAGTAGATTTTTCGTCATCCACCCTACAGTGTACCTCAAGATGTTTTGAGCTTGGATCTGTGCTGTCCCTGTGTTATCGATACTCAGCAATAGCTGGGTATCGTCAGCATAGTTGTAAACTCTACAGCCCATCTCGGCCAGGGATGCAATCAAAGGCTGCAGGTAAAGATTGAACAGAAGTGGGGACAGTGCGGAGCCCTGTGGTACTCCGCACTCTAAAGACCCCACTTCAGATATTGCCTCCCCTAGTTGTATCCTCTGAGTCCTTCCTAAAAGGAAGGATTGCAGCCACTTGGAGGCCAAGCCTTTGATCCCAAAGGCCTCCAGTCTTCCCAGGAGCAGGTCATGGCTGACGAGGTGAGTCTTTAGACCCAATTAGGATGACTGGATGTTCAGGGCTAATTTCAGGTGTAATTGTGGGGAGTTCTAGGTGGTCACGGCAGCACCGGAGCAAGATTACTATCAGGCAAGGGAGGTTCGGATAAACTGGTGTTTCCAAAAGTGTTAGGTTCTTGCCCCATGGGCTGTCTACATGCACATGGAATGGTCGGATGACGACCTCGGTTGCTCGACCTGACCGCTTGTAGAAATCTGAATGTGAGAAGCAGACTTTCGACTTTACCCGCACTGCTGAGGGCAGCCAATGAAGATCCCTCAGAAGTGGGACAATAGCATCTGATTGATTTTTGTAATTAAGTGGGCTGTGGAATGCAGATAGCTTTGAAGGGGGCATGGTGTTCACCGCAGGCTTGCCAGGGTGGCATCGCCTGCCTCGATCCTTAAGTTGATTCATGCATGGGCTACAGCTTTGAACTGGTTGCTGCAAAAAAATAGTTTTCTTTAATTTGCAGAAGATCGAAAGATGATGCATTGCGAACACTTTACTACATTGACCAGAGTCCTTAGGGGGGACACCGCCGGTGTGTGAGTAGTGTGCGACCCCACCCCCATTTGTATCTTTAATTTGTGAAGATGGTAGATTGAGAATAAGCTAATTTATTCCTGCGCTGACGCATTGATGGAGAAGTGACGGTTTAGAACTTTGTTGATTTGACAGTCGCCAAATTCGATTAATTATTCCCTCATATAAGGAATAATTTTAATATTGGGCTTACAGGAGATTAGTAAAAGGTCTGTCTTCTCTGGATTACATTTCTTGCTGCTGGCTGCCATACAGTTGTATCTTCATACCCCTGGAATGTGTGTAAGTCATGGGCTGAAGACAGTACTAAGTAGGGTGGAGTGTCTTCCGTGGAGCTTTAGGCCTGGGTCTTCTATGGTGAGTCCTACAGGCTCAATGTACACGTTGAACAGTACAAGCTGGATCGTGAAGCCTGGCGGGATGCCACAAGATACAAAAGGTCATCAGATTGAGCGGTTGAGAATGTCCCAGAAGTAGGAATCTGAACCAGTTTACTGCACCACTGAAGCCCGTTCTTGCTTTCAACGTATTCAGAAGTATATCATGATAAACTGTGTCGAACAGGACCCGCAGGTCTCCCCCCTTCATCAAGCATGCGATGAAATATCCTTCTCTAGAGCCAGATTGGAAGGAAGTTATCAAAGCTAATGATTGTCATGGGGCTGTTTGAGATGGGGTGATAAGCCTCTAGAAGGAACTGTTGTCCTCTTTAGAGAGGCTGTTGCATCTCCTAAAGGCCAGTGAGCTTCTTATAGATGCTGTTGACCTCTCAAAGGAAGGCTCTTGAGGGGTCCTGTAGCCCCTTTAAGGGGAGCTGCTGAACCGCTTATGTTGGCTTGTGTTGTATTGCAGCATTTATGTAGAAGCTACTACCCCTTTGTTGGGCGCTGAAGCACTTGCTTGGTCTCTTTAGATTGCAGCAAGTTTTGGCCTGAGAGCGATTGAATATCTGTTTAGAATAAAAGCTGGTGAGGTTCCTGAAGGGGGCTGTGGGCATCAAATTAGCTTGTAGGTGCCATAAGAGGGAATTTGATGGTTTCTGGAGCAAATGACTTCTAGTGCGACCTGGGGAGCTTGAAATGAAGGGCTGCTGATCACTAGTGTGGCAATTGAGCCTCATGAATGGGGAAATGGAAAGCTGTTGGAGAGGGCAGAGCCTCTTGGGATGGTGAGCCTCTTGATGAAGCTTTTAGTTGAATTTGGGGACTTATAACACCTTTCGTGACTTTCCAAGTGGGCTATTGGCCTTGACATCTTCATCTTCTTGATTAGTAGGACATTCTCCTTGGATCTTTTCCTTGAAGAAGTATCTTCACTACTTCTACTATTTTTAGTATTCTATCTTACCATATGTTCTATTAATTTTAATAAGTAAGATAGGGAAATTACACTAAATAATAATATTTTTGGTGTTAACCCCGTTTATAAAACTCCTCCACCAAAAACTACTTAGCCACTTACCTACCTTTCCAAATCTACTTTCTATTTTCTTTACCCAAGAACCTACAGCTCAATCAATCAACCAGGGGTTGATAAAGCGTGCCACTCACCCATGAGGGTCTCAAGGCGCGAGGGAGAGGAGGAGGGGGGGAGTTGGAGGGAGGCAAGCTCTGGATCAGTTGAAGAGCGAGGTCTTGAGGTGCTTCCTGAAGGTGTGCAGATTGGGGGAGCGTCTTATGTTGACTGGGCGCTTGTTCCAGGTCTTTGCTGTGACGTAGGAGAAGGCTCTTCCGCCTGCTCTGTTTCTGTGGATGCAGGGGGTCCCTGCCAGGGCGAGGTAACGGAACAGATGTTCCTTTTGGGTATGTGGTAGGAGACTCTCGTTGATGTATTTGGGTCCGATGTTGTGGAGGGATTTGTAGGCGTGAGTGAGAAGTTTGAAGGTTACTCACTTCTGCCCATCTAGTTCTTCTAATGACCTAATCTCATCACGTTAGTTATGTTGGTAATGTAAGAGTCAGTCACACCACTATAATTCAGTATGTATGTGCAGCACTTCTTCACCTTAATTACTTTAGACACCGCCCTCCTTCCCAAAGAGTATATTTAAAGCAAGACAGTTCTGCATCACCATTGATCTCATTGCTGACATTTCTTTGTTCACTAATTTAAAGGACCCTGAAGTATCTACAGCAAGTGTATCTATGAATCTACAAATCTTCACATCATTCATGGGTATTTCCTTAGGAGGAATAATAGCCTCTAAAACATCCATTACTACTTGACCAAAATCTCTTTTCTCTCTCCTCAAACAATGTTCATTTACTATCTCCTCTTCATGATATAATCTAAGGAAAACTAAAGCTAGATGACGTGAACCCACTCCGTTCTTTGATAGATTGAAATGAGCAGCCTTTTCACAAACAATAAAAATCTCTCATAACACATTCTTCTCCAATCAACCGATGTCCACTACATAAGTTTTATCACATATACTTACATCAACAATCTTGACTCTCCTATGGAACTATGCCTTACCAAACACCTTTTCTATCTTGCTCCATCTTCAACCTTGGATGTAACCCTGAGAACCTACATTTTTCTTCCACCCTAATTTCATCTAAAGCAATGTTTTGATCGTCCACATTTCTCAACACCTTTATACCTCTTCCGTTATATTCATTATTTAAACTATGTCATGTTAGTAATGACTCTGGTATGTGCAATCTGTTTCGAATACACAGCATTCTTAAATTCCTTTTTACTCAAATGAATACATTCTCAAAAGTCTCATTATACTCAATCAGATATGGGGAAAAAACTTCTTATAATTGAAGATCGCTAGAAAAGCACTACAGGAGAATCAGAAAGTTCCACTTCGAACTTGATGGCCACTTCACTAGCTAATGGAGAGAGGAAAATACATACATAACAACTGCCAACTTTAATAGTTTTGATATATTTTAAAATCATTTTAGTATACACATTTTCTCTAACACCATTAACTTTGCTAAGTGGTACACGAACCTGGCATCCTGTAATGAGGACTCAGAAACATACTTAACGCTGCAGCCCAGGGGATGACGCCCATGGGGGTATATGTAGTCCACACGGAGCTTAACCTGCTAGTAGAGGGCATGATGTGACTAGCGAATGAGGGAATTCATGAAACCAATGAAGGGAGGAACTCCGTACCAATGAGAGATACTTACTGGATTGAGGGATGGATGGCGGTGTGCTAAAGATAGGTGCAGTGGTCACTTTGTTCTAATGGCACATGGTACATCTCGTTATCCTATGTTATTTAGGATGCTTACCACAAATGCTGAAGTGGTCAGCATGTTATTGTGTTGGTACTGTGTATAACCTAATAAAGATTAAGAAAGAAATATCTAAATGCTTTTCATTTAAAGGTACTACTTGCTTAATCTCTTTATGAGTTGGCCTATTTGCAACTTCACTCCTTATTTGATCTGAAACATTAACCGCAGGTATCGGTAAGCACTCCCACAGGCCAACTAATACGAATAATATCATTATTAATAACATCATACCTACAATTAATTTCTTTATTTATTTCTTCTTTCAGACTATAATAGAAATTAGTATTCACTACTCAGTCCTTGTAAAGAGGAAACATAAAAATTAAAAATCAGCTTAATCACTCTCTGTATTATCATTATCTGTATTTTTTCTTTCTCCAGTTATTTCAGTCTTTAGGTACCATTCTCCTGTCTCCTTGATTTTCGTCAAAATTCAGTATTTCAAAAGTATCTATTTCCCCCTCTTGGACGGTGGCGTGACTGGTTTTGGGAGCGACTGGCATAAGGTAAGATTTCCTGTCTTTCAAAAAAATAAATAATAATTGCATGAATCTCCCTCGTTGTCTGTCTCCAGCACTCCACTGCTTGTCATAGTCTGTCCCCAGCAGAGCCCCCTCTGCTCTTACCTTCTCCAGTCGCCACTGGGCGTAAAAGACGCGGATCGCACTAGGCGGCAAAAGGTCAAGCTACACCATTGCTCATGGAGACTCTTCTTCAGTGTCATGCTCTAGAGTTGAACCTTTTTCTAAAACATGGTGGCACTTATTCCTTTGAAAAGTCATCTTCGTCAGTATCTTCCTCCTACACTGTTACTAGGTACACCCACTCTGGTGAAGAATAGTTCCAATTAGGAACTCTCCAAGTGGTAGTTTGGCAACATGCATTTCGCTCCTCATTTTCCCAGCTCAAATGTTTCTTTAGATCTTTTTCTGATTCACAATGGTATCTTTTGCAATTTTTTTTCTGGGTAATTTTTCAGCAATAGTCTTTCGTTGTTTTCCTATTCAAGACCATATGGGCTATCTGTATAGATAATCGCAGCCACATTTTCTGACAAGCGGCAAGCTCTAGTTAAAGAAATCAAATCTGCTACTTAGCTGAAGTCCCATCTGGTAAAGAGGATTCTTCTATTGTCTCTGTAAAGCATACTGCATAAGCAGCTGTCAATCCTACATATTGGTCTCTCAAACAAGAACCATTAAAAAGCATGTCAAATTTGACTTCTTTTACCTCTGGTCTTGGTTTTGTGCATGATTCGGTCACTTCAATACAATCAAGCTCCATTTCGTTATCAAACCCACTATCCCTATACTCACATTTGTCTGAAGTCAGAAGCAGTGTTGCCAGATTCAAAACATTGCATATTTGAATAGAAATATACTCTGCTCCGAGAATAACATGCTCCTATCGTGTTACCCTGCTGTTTGTCATGGGTTGTGCTTTTGCTCATGTCAAAATAATTTCAACTGCATATAGGACATAAAATATTAAGGTATGGACCATCACAATCCATTCACTTGTTTAATTGGCGGACAAACTGTTGCAACTGATTTTAGACTTAATAGCCACTGGATCCAACACTCCTGAAAAATGTGCCACTAGGCGCATGAGTCCTCCATATTTTTGTGCAAGGTTTGAAAGTGCACATCATCTTTTTCATTGCAAAACAAGTAAAACTTCATACTGTAGTTAGCCATCCCGAGTACGGACACCAAACACAAACTCAGTCAATTTCTTATTTATCTATATTTCTTACAGTTGCAGCCTACATGTGGCCCAGATTGCAGTGAGCAGAGTCCAGGAAGTGGTAAGGAGACAGACTAGTGCTGTCTCTTCCCAAGACAAAAAGTTGTTTAAAAAACGATTTTCACATTCTGTGTTTACTGTCTATGCCTGTGGTTGTTACAGCTAAAAATAGTAATTGTAGCCTGCCTGTAATTGCATATTTTATCACCTGTGTTGTGTTTTAAATGTGTGGTTTTTCCTGCCCATGATTGCCTTCATTTAGTGTGTTGAATTGTGGGATTTGCAGTCCAACCTCTGTAGTTTGTTCCTCTCATTCCTTGGTGACAAATCTGTTTTCCCTCCAAATTTCTCCTTTGCTCTGTGCTTAGGCCTGTGTGCTCAAACAGTGCACCCCCAGCCTCCATTTTGTGTTCACAAGCCAGTGAGGCCAGCCCCCCTGCCTCCCCCCTTCCCTCCCAGCAACAGGGATTTTCTACATCAGAGGGTGCTTCTGTGAGCTGTTGAAACTGTATTTACTGGTGCCTGTGCACTTCTTTTTTTGTCCAGCAGGGGGAGTAAAGCTTTAGTCAAACAGTATTGTTCGATTTCGAGTTAGTGAAGCCTTTACCTGCTGAAGTCCAAAGTTGTGGATTGAGCCTGTCTGTCTCCTAGGAGATTCTGAACAGGAGCAAGCAGCTTCCAACTCCCTGGCCAGCAAACCTTGTCTGAGGTTGCTGGGACCTTATATGGTGTGCTAGTGGTTGGCACATGTGTACACTGATTGGTGGTTGTATCTGGTGTTTCTATTGGGTTAGGGTTAATGTCCTCATTGGTTGGGTATTTGAGGGTTCTGATTGGTTTCTCGGTCTGTGAATCAATCATTGCAGGGTTGGGACAAGGGCTAGGGTTAGGATTTCTATTGGAAGTAGGGACTAGGGCTTCCTATGTTATTGGTTGTTGGGAGTAGGGTGGGACTAGGGCTAGGGTTAGAGCTTTAATTGGAAGTAGTGATTAGGGCTTCTGGTGTGATTGGTTGTTGGACCAGTTGTGGGACTAAGAGTAGGGTTAGGCTTTCTATTGGAAGTAGGGACTAGGGCTACCTGTACCATTGGATGCTTTGACTTGGGTTGGGACTAGTGGTAGGGCTAAGTCCTTTATTGGACGTAGAGATCAGGGTTTTTGAACTGATTGGGTGCTTGGACTAGGGTTGAGATTGGCTGCAAGGTCCTGGTCTCCTATTGGTTCTAGATGCTAGGGCTAGTGTTGTGATTGGATAGTGTTAGTGCTAGGGTTCCCATTGGCTGAAGGGGTCACCTGATTACTAGGGCTACAAAAAAGGCCAGGCTTAGGGCGTCTCAGCCCGGGCGTCGAGGCTAAGGATGTAGAGGACAAGGGTAGTTGCCTGTTTGAGCCTGTTAAGGGAGGAGAGGACAAGGGTAGTTGCCTGTTTGGGCCTGTTCGAGACTGGTCGGGACTAGGGGCAGAAATGCTGCCCTCTGACTCCTTCCCTCCAAAACTCCTTTTTACTCATCCAAAAGCCTCTTCCTACTGCTAAGACTAAAAAAAATCCTTCACTTTTTTATCCCTCCACTATCCTTTTTCAATAAAAATTAACAGACTAACATGTTTCACTTCTCAAATTCCATATTCCCGTCCATTAGCCCGATTTTATTCAACGTATATCTCAAACCACTGGTCACGTTGATAAAATCTCATAGGCTAGAGGCGATCAATTACGCTGACGACACTCAACTCATCCTCTCCTGGGAGGGTGAGGAATCGATCCCTTTAGTATCCTTTCATGACTGTTTACGAGACACAGCTGGCTGGCTACACAACAACTCACTACAGTTAAATACCTCCAAAACCGAGGTTCTGTTCTGTGCCGGAAGTCGGATCCCTCGCTCTTTCCCGGTGGATTTTTGGCCCCCTGAATCCTCGGATAAACCCCAACCGGTCACCACTGTCCGCAATCTGGGTGTCATGATGGACAATAAACTCAGCATGGAAGCCCAGGTTACGAAAACAGTGTCCACCTGCTCGGCCCTCATTCCTTCCCTTTGTAAGATCCTGCCACTACTTCCCTCTCAGGCCCGGGCTTTAATAGTCAGGTGCACTATTCTTAGCCGCCTGGACTATTGCAATGCGCTGCTACTCGAGTCTCCGGCCATGCTGTTAGATAGACTCCAAAGAGTACAATCTGCCGCTGCTAAATTAGCCCTTGGTTGGCCTAGGAGAGCATCGGCAACAGCGGCGATGGCCGAACTACACTGGCTCCCGTTGAAACAACGAGTGGCCTTCAAGTCCCTCTGTTAAGTTTTCAAAGCCCTGCAGGGACTTGGGCCCAGCTCTCTACAAGCCATGTTTGACTGGTACATCCCAACCAGAGCCCTTCGCTCTACAACGGCTTGCTTTGTAAAAGTACCAAGATTCAAAAAGGTCAGGACCGGAGGCAGATCTTTCAGAGTTGCGGCTGCTAAACTATGGAACAGCCTGCCCCTAGACATCCGTCAAACGAAAGGACTCCTCCTCTTCAGGAAACGGGTCAAAACCTGGCTGTTTCCTAAATGTTAACCTCTCATCCATTTATCTGCTTCCCCTGTGCTCTCCCCCCTCTGGAGTTACCTCAGCGCCAGGATGCCTGCAAGGCGACAGCCGCGCTTTACAAATGCTCTAAATAAATAAATAAATAAATATACTGTCCAAATAACTGAATAACATATCTACTACTCAAATTACTTCATATTTATACTATACTAATTTTCAACACTAATCCTTTATGGGTTCCGGAGTGGCGTGCTACTCGCCAGAAAAGCGCTTCAACGCCCATCAGGGGTAACAAGTGCTATATGAATGCAAATCTTTCTTCCCCTTTTATCCATCCGCTATCCTTCTCACTCCAAGTAACAGACCACCACTGAAATGACCTCATATTTCACCATATTAATTCACCACTAATCCTCTATAGGCTCCCTGAATAGCATGCGTCAACAAGCGAGCGATAAATAAATACAAACCTTTGTCCTCTATCCTTCTGCTATCATTCCAAATCCAAATAACTGATTAACCTATCCACCACTTAAAATGTACTAGCATGTTTCACTATACTAATTCAACACTACTCCTCTGTGGGTCCCGGAGTAGCGTGCTACCCGCCGAAAAAGCGCTTCGACGCCTCGTCAGGGGTACTAAGCGCTATATAAATGCAATTACAATACAATTACAATGCAATATGTTTGAGGCACTTGCCATCAAATGGTATCAGATCTTGTACATTATTACAGGTTAGACTTACGGCTTTGCAATCAGGAAAAAGTTTTAGACCAATTGTTGACAGTACCAAGAAACATCCAAGCCTCCCTCTGGGTGTTCAGGAGACTCAATTTCAAAATTGTACAATCACATTCTTTTGAAACCTTTCGCACACCTTCTTCAATATTATGTCTGAGATAAAAAACCTCCTTATCACAAAACTACATTTTTGCTAGGGAAACTTAATTTCCATCTTCGTTCAAATGATTCAAACAATGCAATGGTATCAACCTTACAATCCTATTTTGTCTTAGAAACTATTAAGAGATTGTTGATATACTGCATTAGAGATGAGTTACATGGCAATTTAGAATTTTCCAATTCTTTTTTGAGTATTTCTGAGAAAATCAATGGACTTTCAGGATACCCTTGTGGGATCCTAGACCACACAAGAACTTTATTCAAAAATGTAAATGCAAAAAGGAGCTGAGAATCCTCAAGTAATGGTATTGAAAAGAACGCTTGGCACAAGTCATTGACTGTATACAATTCTTCCTCTGTTGAAATCTGGAACAATATTACTGCTAGATTCGGTACCACAATTTTACTTCTTTTCCAGAGGTCTTGTACGACCCTCCATTTGCCCTTCAGCATTTTAATTCTCCTTTCCGGAGAATTCCAAGGACTACCAAGCACTCCTAGAAGGATTCCCTGTTCAGTAATTTTCTCAAATACTAGTTTTATTCCCTCTTCAGCCTCTTTTGTTAGTCTATATTGTCTAGTGCAGGAGAAAATGGCATCTGCTTTAACTTTAATTTTTACTAGTTCTGCTTTTTTGATCAACCTAATTTATTTTCCAGTGAAATCCCATACCTCAACTCTAACTGAATGTATCAAATCTGGAGGTAAGTTTTCTCTTGTCAAAACTGGGTACATTTCTAATCTGGTATCCTCGTAGTCTAATTTAAAAACTGAATTCTCATCCTGTGTTTCTAATGCAACATTATCTGGTGTGCAATAAAAAACACAGTCACCTTGCAAAAAAGATCCCTATCAAGCAAGTTCACTGGGCTTGTATCAAACAAAGTAAACTGTTTTTTATTTTCCATTGGTCCAATTTTTACTGGAAATTTGCTGAAACCTGAAGTGATTAACAATTTACTGTTACTGATCCCTACAACTTGGACTTCCCTGCCTGAGAGGGGTAGGTTTGGAACGTCCACAGAACAAACTGTAGAACAGGTAGGCCCTGTATCAATCAGGAATGAAATGGGTTGGCCATTGACTTCTCCATCAATGCACGGGCCCCTTTGATCTACCACCAGAACTGCTCTAAGTAAACAGACCTCCCCCTCAGGTACCGTCATTGTGAACTGCTTCCTGCCATTTCATCTGTAAGAATCATAACATTCAAGCCTGCATTATATGGTATTTTACATCTCATTTGTGTTGCATAACTGGATCTATTGGCATTGAAATGTTTTCTTACTCTGCATATTCAACATCATATTCCCCTTTACCACTTGATTTCTCTCTGAATTGTCATATATGGCAAACCATGCTCTTCTTTAACATCTCCGCATTTTCCTTCATTTTATGTCCCTCTGTGATGGATTCATCTCATTCATATCATTTCACACAAAATCGATATTTGAACTCATTTGATTATTTAATACTCTTTCAAATGGTTTTGCTTGAGCAACCATCAGTTTTTCCTTCAATTTCTTTTGTATTAGTTTTCTCCGGCTAATCACTACTGTTTTTTTTGCCAATTCCAAAATCTCATTATTACCCTCTGTCGACTGACGCAACTTATTCTGTTGATTATGATGACTTATTTCTGACTTTAGTTCATTCACAAAAGCAGGCATGAAACCCCCAACAGCATCTTTGGATCTTTTACTCCAATATGGTTCTCAAACACTTGCATCAGTCCCTCATATTTAGAATGTTCTAACTCTTTAAGTTCTTGTATTGTTCTCATAAACTTTTCCCAGTTTATATCCCTCTCTAGGACGAAGTTTAACTAGTTCCTGTACTGGCCATCCAACACACTCCTTACACTCCAACCACAATCCTCCAGAAAAACCAGTCTCAAATAATGTATTTAAATCAGTCCACAAAATCTGAGAATGGTATGGCAGTTTAAGGATATCATCATAGCACCTCTCAATTTCAGAAAATTATGTGTAAAAACATACAAATCTTTCCTTGTCCAATGGGAATACACCAATACCTCCCTATTCCCCTCTTAAAGGAAACTCCGCAACGAGACTAACTTCTTTCATATCGCTTGCTACATTTCTTGCCCCGTTTCCTTCTTCCCAATCCTACGTTTTATCAAACAAATCTTAAAATATGATCTCTCAAAATAATGAGACCCATGTCTTTAATTTCATGATGCGTTAAGCTCATTTTGTCGTTTCATTTTATTTTTTTACATTTTACTAATATCAACCTTTAATTCACCAGTCGATTCTTTCCATTTGTCACGAGCTTCATTAGCACATCTGGTTGCTTTCTTAATCAAATATCTAATTTCTTTAGCATTGCAAGTCAATCTGTTTAAATCCACATTCTCCCTCAATACCTTTCTAAATTCTGTTTTTGGAATTTTAATACAAATTTCTTAAGGCAATGGCTCTACCACCACTGGTACTAGGCATTGCCACGGTTACTGACACTTCTGATTGCTCTACCAGCACTGTTTATTCTTGTATAACCTGTGCTTGGCCCTTTTGTGCCCTAGTCCCACTGGTACTGGGCATTGCCTTGGTTACTGACACTTTTGATGGGGCATTCGGAATAGTTCCTGTAAGAGCTTGCACTGCTTCAGTCTCTCTCTCCCTCACCAACCACCAAGTCTCCAAATCAGCCGTTCATTTATGAATCTGACATGATCTGATTCCTCATTTTCTCCTTTCTCTTTCATTTTGTCTTGTTCTTCTCTCGTGATAATATCTGGAAAGGCTTTAACTCATTCCATCATTACATCCCCTCCACATATTCTCTTTTCTATCTAATTTGCTTTCCAACCAACTCCTGAATGACTTCCTTTTAGTTTTATTGTTCTTGTCCCTCTCTCTCTCTCTGTTGCCATGTGATCCCACTCATTAGGCACCCCAACTGTGTAGTCCTCGGCATCGGTATCATATTGCACCCCCATTGTAAGCTGTGACTCCTCTGCATATGTATTCTATTCAGAGATCCAGACTAACGTTTAATACCTGACCTCTTCCATCATTTCATATGCTGGCATGCTCACAGTGCTCATGTGCATAGGAAGGCCCCTGGCCATCCTTGCACATGGCACAGTAGATCCCACTGGTGCGGGCACCAGCGGCATTTCCTTTCAATCAAAACACCCTCGGGAGCTGGAAAGAGCTTCCCCAGCTCCCAAGGGTGTTCTTTTAATTTTTCCAAAAGGATGATCGGCTGCACTGGAACGGTAAGTGAGGGATTAACCCCTCACCCACTTCCTACATTCACAGCACGGGGGCCGTGTCTGAGGGATTAACCCCTCACCCGCTTCCTACATTCACAGCACTGGGACCGTGATGGAGGGATTACCCCTCACCCTTTTCCCACATTCACAGCACTGGGGCCATGTCTGATGGATTAACCCATCACCCTATCCCTTTCTATGATGGCATCAACCCTGGTTTTGGTTTAAAGATTCAACAGCTCTCCAACCTCATTTCTTCTTTTGTGGTGGAATTGGTTCCAAACTTTTTTTGCCAAATATTTTGCAGAGTAATAAGGCTGCCTCTGGGTTTCATCCTTCTTCACATTGAGGCTGTGTCAGACTAAAGGACACTGGCATGAATTCCCATGACTTCTGTGGAAGCGAAGATCTTGCACCACTTCCCCTTGAGGTTAACTCTTAGTATCAGAAGAGAGGAGTGACACCGATGGCTGACCCTGGAGAGATCTGATAGGTCCCAGAGAGTGACACAGGAGCAAGTGTTGAGGCGGAGGGAGTGGTGTTCGAGGTCTGTTGGTGAGGTGGGGAGGAGGCAGCTCTCAGTAGAAGTGGCAGGCAGGGCAGGAGAAGGCACCTTCAGTGCTGGTGAGGAGGGCACTGGTGCAGTGCAGGAGAGGACACCTTCAGGGCTGGTGAGGAGGGCACTGGTGCAGTGCAGGAGAAGGCACCTTCAGTGCTGGCGAGGAGGGCACTGGTGCAGTGCAGGAGAAGGGACCTTCAGTGCTGGCGAGAAGGGCACTGGTGCAGTGCAGGAGAGGGCACCTTCAGTGCTGGCGAGGAGGGCACTGGTGCAGTGCAGGAGGGCACTGGTGCAGTGCAGGAGAAGGCACCTTCAGTGCTGGCGAGGAGGGTACTGGTGCAGTGCAGGAGAAGGCACCTTCAGTGCTGGCGAAGAGGGCACTGGTGCAGGGCAGGAGAAGGCACCTTCAGTGCTGGTGAGGAGGGCACTGGCGCAGTGCAGGAGAGGGCACCTTCAGTGCTGGCGAGGAGGGCACTGGTGCAGTGCAGGAGGGCACTGGTGCAGTGCAGGAGAAGGCACCTTCAGTGCTGGCGAGGAGGGTACTGGTGCAGTGCAGGAGAAGGCACCTTCAGTGCTGGCGAAGAGGGCACTGGTGCAGGGCAGGAGAAGGCACCTTCAGTGCTGGTGAGGAGGGCACTGGTGCAGTGCAGGAGAAGGCACCTTCAGTGCTGGCGAGGAGGGCACTGGTGCAGTGCAGGAGAAGGGACCTTCAGTGCTGGCGAGAAGGGCACTGGTGCAGTGCAGGAGAGGGCACCTTCAGTGCTGGCGAGGAGGGCACTGGTGCAGTGCAGGAGGGCACTGGTGCAGTGCAGGAGAAGGCACCTTCAGTGCTGGCGAGGAGGGTACTGGTGCAGTGCAGGAGAAGGCACCTTCAGTGCTGGCGAGGAGGGCACTGGTGCAGTGCAGGAGAAGGCACCTTCAGTGCTGGCGAGGAGGGCACTGGTGCAGTGCAGGAGAAGGGACCTTCAGTGCTGGCGAAGAGGGCACTGGTGCAGTGCAGGAGAAGGCACCTTCAGTGCTGGCGAAGAGGGCACTGGTGCAGTGCAGGAGAAGGCACCTTCAGTGCTGGCGAGGAGGGCACTGGTGCAGTGCAGGAGAAGGGACCTTCAGTGCTGGCGAAGAGGGCACTGGTGCAGTGCAGGAGAGGGCACCTTCAGTGCTGGCGAGGAGGGCACTGGTGCAGTGCAGGAGAAGGCACCTTCAGTGCTGGCGAAGAGGGCACTGGTGCAGTGCAGGAGAAGGCACCTTCAGTGCTGGTGAGGAGGGCACTGGTGCAGAGCAGGAGAAGGCACCTTCAGTGCTGGTGAGGAGGGCACTGGTGCAGTGCGGGAGAGGGCACCTTCAGGGCTGGTGAGGAGGGCACTGGTGCAGGGCAGGAGAAGGCACCTTCAGGGCTGGTGAGGAGGGCACTGGTGCAGTGCAGGAGAAGGCACCTTCAGTGCTGGCGAGGAGGGCACTGGTGCAGTGCAGGAGAAGGCACCTTCAGTGCTGGCGAGGAGGGCACTGGTGCAGTGCAGGAGAAGCACCTTCAGTGCTGGCGAGGAGGGCACTGGTGCAGTGCAGGAGAAGCACCTTCAGTGCTGGCGAGGAGGGCACTGGTGCACTGCTGTTAAGATCATTCCGGTTTCAAAATGTAGAGGTTTAAGGTAGAGTAGTGCTTTTGCTGCAGCGAGAGTATGAAGGACTTGGTTACCTGTTACTGGGCGGGTGCAGACTGGCGTGGATAGGGCACAGGCGGGCTTGCCTTTGATGCCCCTTCATCCACTGCAAATGGCACCGTTAGTTCGGTCTGGGAGTAGGTAGGGAAGCTGGGGTGGGTGGAGCTGAGAGTGGTTGGCATGGGAGAGCGTGTTGAAAAAGGCGGGAAGGCTGCTACGGGTCAAAAGGGCATACGAAGAGATGAGGATTGATGGCAAAAGAGACTCACACAGGCACAAAAGCTTGAAAAGGACGAAAAGACAAAAAACCATGGCACAAAGATCAATGGAAGCGAGAGAGAGAGAAAAAGAGCAAAACGATGGCACAAAGATCAAAGGATGCAAGAGAGAGAGAGTAAGAAAATAAATAGTGGCAAAAATAATGCAAACAGGGCCAAAAGAAATAGTGGCACAAGAAAGAAAGAGAGTCAAAAGGCAAACGGAGGCAACAGAGAATGAGAGCAAGAATAATCTTGAAACGGAGAATCAGAGAGCAACAGTAGGGCGAAGCAGCAAGACGATGAGGCTGGTAGCCTCCCCCCTTGCAGGTCTGCATGGACCAGGCCTGATCAGAAGACCAGATACAAAGAAAGTCCCCAGGTAGGGCCAGGCAGTGCCTACGTAATCCTATATCCATGTATTTCATTTTTTGGCCATGTATACATTCCCTAAGCTTTTCTGGTTCCTCAAAGGTAATTGTTTTACCTTTAAAAGTAGCTGTAAAGTAAGATGGGTGAATCAAATCATATCTAGCATTCATTTCCATCAACAACGGTCAAAGAACAAGGAATTGCTTCCTTCTATTGGCTGTAAACTTGGATGCATCTGGAGAGAAGACCCTACGACCAAACCTTTGTAATTGCTTCGTCATTTAGCCGCTGTTCAAATTGCCACAATATTTGCATATTGTTGGAATAAGTTATGAGTCTCCTAGGCTTGGTGTTGCAGAGGATGAAGACTTTGGGCCAACCCTTTGAGCTCCCTGTGCGTCGATTGTAATGGATTCCTCAAGAGAAACAGTAGAATCCATTTCTTTAACAAAGATATATCGGAGCACTCTGAACATCCTGGTGTGCCATATTGCCCTAAATTGCCTCTTCTTTTTGTGTTACAAAAATCTTCTGTTTTCCTTTTAAGTGAATTTGTGTCTTTAGATGAGTGACTTCGGTAGCAATGTCTTCCATTTAATTCAGCCTGTGCTTTCGATACAAAATCCTTTGGCCAAACGAGACCGCCTCTTTTCAGTCCTTTGTAGAGTTTTATTATTTCCTCAACTAAAAGTTTTGATTTCTTCCAGAAGTTCCTCAAACTTTATGGCAGGACGAGACGTTTGAGACAGATTAACATTATATTGGCTCTCGTTGCGTGACCTGAAAGCATGTCTTTTTTGGGGATTGTGTCTGAGGCACGACTGGGAGAGCTGCTCCAGAAGCATCAAAGTTACCTTCCATTATGTCAGAGGTAGAAGAGCAGAGTTAGTACCAGTAACCAATACGTCTTTGTATGAGGCACTAATCCAGAGCTTTGAAGAAAAACCAAAAATGATGGCACACATCAGTCCCTTACACTCACCCATTCATTTGATGTGAATCTCAGAATTCCATGTATCCAAAATCAGCTCCTAGTTATGAGCACACAAACATCCTGTGTAATTAAAAACACATCTATCAACATACGCTGCATCAGAATCTGACATGCTGGGCATGGCCAGAAGACAACTGAGACAGGCATAGTTCAGACAGTTCAGAAGAAAGCTGCACTGGGGTACAACTTGGAAAGATTACGGAAGACTTACCCCAGGAACTCCACCCGCCACAGAGTGCAGGTGTGAACACAGGAGTGTAACCCTGAGATGGTGGTGTGCAGCAAGAAGGCAGGCACAACTAGCAGACACTGGAGAATAAAGAGTATGGAAAAAATAGATTTCCTGCTCAAAGCCCTGACAAAAAGAAGCTTATAACCTCCACAGATGCTCTGCTCCTCTGACCTGACACTGGGCCTGATTCATATATTGACAGAGAGTGTGCAACATAAACAGAGATCCCTCCCAACCAATATCGTGGTCCGCCCGCCAAATTTAATTGGGGGCGGACCTTACGTTTGGTCATGGTAGAGACTACTCTGTCTCTGCCATGGCCAAACTTCTATGATGTCTCTGACTCCCCAATTCAGATGGGCAGACATGCAGTAATTTTTACTGCTGTTTTTTGACACCAGATAAAACCTGGTGTTAAGGAACAGTAAAATCATTATAATACTCCCACTGCCCTGGGGAAAGCCTTCCATGGTGAGAGGACCCCTCCTTTTTATTTGTTTAGAAAAGAAAATCCATTTTGGGATTTTCTTTTTTAAAAGAATACTGTTTGCTGCAGGACTGTATCCTTGTAAATGACCGTTCCCATGGCGGAATGGTGGGCCGGCGGCCTAAATATTAATCACGCTCGTGTCTATATCTGGAATTGAGGATGTTTGTGGGTGGCAGCTAAGAATGCAAAAATCCACGGAGGAGACCAGCTCAGGCTGCCATCTTCTGGCATCAACCTACGCCCCAAACTTCGTAGTTCTCTGAAGGGGTTTCGTAATCTGGGTTTGATGCAGAGACAATAATGGACTTGATCCTGGAGTGATATTTGGTGATGTGCTGATTTGTCCCCACCTTTGTCCAAAGTTGTACTTGGCCTTTGTTGGCCAAAAAACAACACACGATTGTACAAGGTAAAGTTAGAGTGGAGGCCCTGGACAGTGTCCCGGCAGGAAGAGCCTCTCAGCGGACGCCCAGCAGAGCTGGACAGAACCAGCAGGAGGTGGTCGAGACGACTGGATGACAACGACAAAATACTGCAATATCACACCTCATGTCTGCAGAGCTGTAAAACAGTGCAAAGAGGGCAACAAAAAGATGTGTCCAGTGAAGGAAGAGACCGAGGGATGACTTTATGGCCAACATGAGCATCATCTCCTGATCTTGTAAGACTGAGAGTGGGTTCTTGAATGCACACAGAGGGCTGGAATAGGAGTGCAGGTCTGACAGTTACTCCAGAGACATCCTTGCAGTCTTGGGTCTCGAGACATCAGGCACTAGCAGTATAATGCAACTGATTTTGAGGAATATTCAGACAGATAATATTTGGTGGTATATTTACTACGTTTTAGTGCTGTGTTTACATCACAAAAGTGAAGCAAATCGATGCTAAATCTTTTTTAAATAATTTAATTTCCAGCGATAAACTTGCTTAGCACTGAAAAATCACTCGAAAGCACAAGGCAGTGCAATGCGCTGCTTTGCATTACTTAAACGCCACAGGGCGTACAATGGGTAGTGTATGGGCGTTCCCACGCAACCACCCAAGGTTTGTGACACGAAGCTCTATGTACTTAAAAAAATAGACAGGGTTTAACGTGAGAATATACCACCCATTACAAATAGGCGCTATGAAGGAGAAATGCTTTAATTTCTCCTTTCTTTTCCTGCTTTGCATCTGTGTTTCACTGTACAGCACACACTGAAAGTCGCAAACGGATTTAAGTTAGTCTAATCACGGGGCCTCATTCATGAAAAGTGTTGCATCGCTGGCATAAAACAGCAATGCAACACTTTTCACTAGGCCCTCCTTGGCACACCATGGATGCACTGTATTTATTGTATCGTGCTCCATGACGCAAGGATTGACAGATGCGTCAGGAATCCTGACATATCTGTAGGTGGAACACTGACGTTTTACTGGAGTTGTGTCGTAAGCATATCGCAACTCCAGCAATGCAAAGGGGAAGCCTATACACATTGCACTGCATCACTATTATGCCTGCTATAAGGCAGGTGTACGTTGTTGACGCTGTGGCATGCTAGAATTGGCGCAGTGAAATCTGACTAATTTCACTGCGTCACTTCTACGAAGCTTTTTTTGCGGGGAAACAACCCCCTGCATACATTATACCTCACGCAGGTATAATGTGGTGCATGTGTTTACCAAGTGATGCATCTGCCTAGGTGAGTTACTTTGTAAATATGGCATAACGTGGTGCATTGTTTATGCTGCCGCTGCATCACAAAAAGTGACACAAAGGCGGTGCTAAAGTGTTACAAGGGATTCATAAATAAGCCCCATGGTATTTTGTACTGGAAGGGTATCCTTACGGTACAAAACCAAGGCTAGACTCACGGAGACACCCTTGCACTATAGTGCAGAGGTGTGTCCGTGGCGCACGGCAGCTGATTTCAGCACCGTGCTAGAGAAAGGGGAGGAGAGAGCCATATTTCTGTAAATGCAGCACTCTCCGGCTCTCTGCTTCTCACGCAGTGCAGTATTTGCGGCTGCTGCACTGTGCACTGCGCTGCATGCGAAATCCAGTAAATCTACCCCTTGGTGTTACGCAATCGCACAATGGCGCAGACTTGCCGGATAATACAACACCTATCGGGGATGAGTCGGACATGTTGGACCTGTGTCTTTGCACCGTGACTTGAATTTTAGTTCTACCCACTGAGCTATATCTTAAGTGTTGCCCAAATAAAAATTTTGCTGCAAAAACAACCAAAAAGTCGTCTTTTAACAAAATTATTTATATCGCTGAATATCTGAAATATCTTTTTTTTTATAATCAATTTTATTGAATTTTCCAGAACTCAAGAAATTCATTGGCAGCAAGTCAAACACAGTTGGAGTGTACATACAGTTAATCACAGTCTATAACACATGGGGTACCTGGTCAAATCGGGCACAGCAGGCTGGGATTGCAATACAGGGAGAGAGAAGATAAACAGGTCATCACGGTGGCAACAAGTTGAACCATTTTCCCCCACACTTTCCCGAATAACTCTGGGCAGCCCCTGGCCTCAAAGAGAGATTCTTCCTGCAGCCCACACCAGTCCACTCCCTTCCGCCACTTTTGCACCATCGGTGCAGTTGCCTGAGACCAGAGCGCTGCAATGTCTCTTTTCGCCACTGCCACCACCGTCCCCAGAAAGCGCTTATCTGCCTTGGAGCCGTCTAGGCCGTCAAACACCCCTAGGAGCATACGTCTTGGGTCGTGGGGAACCTCTTATCCAAGGGCATTTATAAGATCGCATTCAATCCCCTTCCAGAATGGCTCCAAAGCTGGGCAATGCCATACCATGTGGTAAAAGTCCGCTGGCGCGGTGTCGCAGCACGGGCAGGCTGGGGATGGCCTCAAGCGGGCCCAAAAAAGGCGCGGTGGAGTAAGATAGGCTGCATGCAAATAATATAGTTTTACCAGGCGCAGCTTGCAGGACGTGGTCAGGGTTTTGGGTGCCATAAGGGCGTCACGCCAATCTGCGTCTTCTAGGGGGCTCAACCATCCCTCCCATCGTATTCTGAGCCAGTCCAGAGATGCGGGCAAATATTATCAAGTGACCGGTATATGCGGGACACCTCTCCCCAGATTCCCCATCATCACCTGGGCCTCAAGCGGGTTGAACTCCGGAAGAGTGGCAGGGGAAGGGATATGTGCGTGAAGGGCGTGTCTGAGTTGCAAATATTTATAGAATTGGGAATGATGGAGTGCATGTCGATGCAGCAGTTCGGCGAAGGAACGATTGTGATCCCCCACCCATATGTCTCCAAGCAACGAGATTCCCACGAGATCCTATCGGCGGAACCCCTGCAGGGACAAGACCTCGCCCAGCCAGGTTCTGCACCAGAGCGGCGTCTGTCGAGGGTACGTGCGGTTCCAATGCACTTGGCGCAAAGCTGTGCGCCAGGCCATGAGTACCGCTCTCATGACCGGGGGTAGGGCCTGCGGCACTGGGCTGCTGTATAAGAAGGACTGAATCTGCACGAAATCTACCATGGCAAGTTCAACGCCGTATGCTGGGTCGGACCAGCCGTCCGCAAACCAATCGTGGACCACGATAAGTCTCGTGGCGAGGTAGTAGAGGTGGAGAGTAGTCACTCCCATACCTCCATCGAAGGGGGGATACGACAGTGTGCCAGGAATAGGCGCTGCCTCCCTCCTCCCCAGAGAAAGCGGGTAAGGACGCTGTCTAGTTCCCGGAACCAACTCCCCAGGAGGTGGGCGGTGATATTCTGCAAGATATAAAGGAAGCAGGGGAGAATCATCATTTTGAAGAGCCCGCTTCTGCCCAAGGGGTTAAGGGGGAGGACCTACCACTTCTTGAGGTCGGACTTCATCCGGGTGACTAAAGGCGCGATGTTTAAGGCCCACTCGAGCTCTGGCAGAAGGGTGATCCAGACACCCAAATATTTGAATGATTGCCTCCATAAGGGAATATTTGCCTGCCAGTCAAAGCAGGCCCGGGAGGGATGTAGAGGGACCAGGGTCGATTTCGCTGGGTTTAACCTGAGCCCAGAGACCCGCTCGAAAGCAGAGAGGACCTCCAGACATCGGGGCCCAGAAATGTCCGGGTCCGCCAAGTAGAGCAGGACATCGTCCGCATAAAGGGCAATCTTGTCAACCTGACTCGAGTCCCAGGCCCAGCCTCTGATGAGCGGGTCGTGCCGGATGAGCGCTGCCAGGGGTTCCATTACCAGCGCTAACAGCAAGGGTGAAAGCGGGCACCCTTGTTGCGTGCCCCTCCGAATCGGGAAGGTCTCAGAAAGCTCACCGTTGATGAGAACACGGGCCATGGGGTTGGTGTAGAGGACCCTGACCAGGTGGCGGATGGGAAGGCCGAAGCCCATCCTCTCCAGCACATCCTCAAGGTACGTTCAATCCACTGTATCGATAGCCTTCTCAAAGTCAATGAAAAGCAATGCCAGATACGGGGTTAGACGATCGCGGTGGGCCATAGCCAAGTGGAGGCGTTCGGATGCAGTGACGCGTGCCCCTGGCAGGCATGAACCCGCACTGGTCGGGATGACCCAACTCCTGTAGGAGGGGTCTGAGTCTCTGGGCTATCACGGTAGCGAAGATCTTGAGCTCCGTGTTGAGCAGCGAGATCGGGCGATAGTCCGCACAGTCCAGGGAGTGTGGCTGCGTTTTCGGAATGACCACTATGGTGGCTATATCGGATTCTGGTGGGAAGGAACCCATCTCAGTCACATGGTTGAATAAAGCCACTAAATGAGGGACAAGGATCTCGCGAAGGGTCGCGTTGTACTCCTGGGGATAACCGTCTGAACTGGGTGTCTTACCAGGGTGCAGAAGTGATATCGCCTCGTGAATCTCCTCTGGGGTGAAGGGGTGGTCCAACCCCTCCGCAGTCTCCCGGGGGAGACACGGCAGCCGGGCCCCGGTCCCCTCCAGCCACTCCGCCAGCGGAACGCCAGGGGGGCGGGCAGCGTATAAGTTCGCATAATAGTCCGCAAATGTTTGTGCTATGGCGGAGGATGTCCCTTTGTGGGCCCCGGTAGCCGTACGGATCCCAGGGATTACGCAGTTGATCCTGGTGTGGAAAAGTAAATTTTGTCATGTTCTGTGTCCCTACGTGTCATCCATCATATGTTATATGTGCATGATTAATATGCATATGTTATTCCCCATGTTTGTTTATAGACGCAATTACAGTTGTGTCCACTTCTAGTATGCCAGTTTCCGGTTCTCGTGAATACTACGAATATCAGGCCTATGTAAAGTTACGTTGTCACGTTTCTCAGTGTGCACGTTATTCCATTGTAAAGTCCCCGTTTCTAGGCCTCAAAAGGGCCCGGACATCAGATTCAGCTCCTGTCTCCTGAAGCCTCGCTGAGGAGCGATACAGCCCCCACCTGTATCCTCGACCCTTCACTTACTTCCTGCCTCGCAGTGCCCGGCTCAGCCTGGCTCTGCCTCTGAGTCTGCCAAGAGTATGTTATGATTCCAGTTATCAGTTCAGTCCTCCTCCTCTGCATTCCTAAAGCTACTGAATCGCATCAATAGTTTCCGTCATTGTCTAGCCTCTACGTCTCCATGTAAGAGAAATACTGCATTTAATGGTCATTTAATATTCTTCATCACGCACTACATGTAGAATAATGCATGGTCCAGTCTTAGTGTCTGTTAGCCTTTCCCCTCCTGACTTCTAGTTTATATCAACATGTTCTCTAAACATCAGATACTAGATACTGTTTAGGTACATGTCGCCCTGACTCTCCAGACTTCAGTCTCTGCTCCTAGCACAGAGTTCGAAGCCCCCAGCTTCTCCTAGTAACACGTCATTGCTAGTTTGCGCGCACCATCAGGTTAGAGGTCCCGGCTCCTCAGGTAGCCCCCTCCATGGTTTCCGCCCCATTCATGACATATTCTGTTACGTTTGCATCACATGTCTATGTATACGCCCTGTTACACCTCTTTTCACCTTTATCTTTCGCGACTACTACGCGTCACACCCTTTGCTCCACCCACTGCTACGCCTATTGCAATGTAATGCTATGTGTTTGCGTTATGTATATATGCTCATGTACTGTTATTAAAAAGTTATTCCTTAGCGCACTCATCCCAGATCCAGCCCCAGCAGCTGCTGGGCCCTGCCATCCTATTCCTGTGCAGGTCGTCCTGTTCCTGTCCTTATGCTGTATTAAACCTGCAAAACTCCTACTACCTCGAATCTTGACTCTTATTTATTGAGCTATCTGTTATTCATTTATTCATTCAAAAATAGGGTATTATTTATTTATTTACCACATAATGGCGCCCGAACAGGGACTTGCCCTTTCCCCACGCGTCGGTGAAGCCACGCCGACCCCCTGACCCTCTGCAGTCGTGACGGAACTCTTCTGCGCACCGGCAGATATTTCTGCTTCAAGTATCCCTCAGGCCCACGGAGGAGACGGAGGAGGCGGTCCAGCATCCAGACGAGACGGTGGAGGAACGCGGCGAGTCCCGACCAGAGCCCAAGCCGAGAGTCCAAGGTTCGAGGTATCCGGAGGCCCACCCGTAACAGAAGTCCGAAGTTCGTCCGTCCGACGTCGAGGCAGTCCAGTCCAGTCTGAGGCCTTCCGTTCTTGCTGCCCGGTGAGTACCGTTACTGGGGTAGTATCTAGACAGGGTCAATCTGATTGACTCTGGTCCGTGGGTTGGTGGTACACAGACCCACAAACGAAGTGTCCACTTCGGTGGATGCGGGTCCTGACGTGTCTCTTTATGGGACCGGTAAGTTTCGTACTGTTTCAGCAGTGCATCTAGTTTCTGTTCCAGTCAGTTCTGTTCTCGAGAAAATTCATGTATTCTGTGTTCCGTATTCCAGGTAGTATTCTGTTCGAACTGTTATTTTTAAATGTTCTTCATATATTTTAATGTCGTGGTATGAATGGGGAATAAGTATCGTGTTCATTGTGTATTGTATTGTGTCTAGATTACAGTCCAGTCATGCCCTTGTTTTCTAAGTTACGTCAGTTAAAAACTAGAAAGGGTCTGCTGGAAGCAGCAGTTCCAGTTCCGCCTAGGGACAGTCCAGGTCATTTTATGTATCAGAAGCATGGCATAAGTGCCATACTATATCTAGATTTATGGGTAGAGTATACCAAACAGTTAGAAGAAAAGTATAGATGGCCCGTATCGGGTACATGGGATGCCGAGTGCATCATGCGAGTAGAAGAGGCATTATGGAAAAAGAAAGCCAGACAGTCACAGAAAGATGCCATCGAGTTATGGCGCAAAGAAGCTCATAAAAGAACCGAAAAAGAAATCAGAAAGTCAGAATTAAGTAGAGAATCCTTAGAACGAGCACAAGAAAAAGAACTAATCGAGATAGGTGAACAAGTTAAAGCCGAACAGTCAGACAGACAGAGGCATGCTCTTATTAGGGGTATGTATCCTCTCCTTGCCGAGGGCTTGCCAAAAGCGACCCCAGAGGCATCCAGTAATTTCCCGCCACCACTAGTTCCGACCAAGCTACGTCACAAACAGACCGCAGCTGATATTTTTATTTCGTCCTATTTGGACGACACAGTCCCAGAATATGCAAATCCTGTCCCCGCTCCACCAGTCCCTGTAAATCAGGCACTCCCTGCTTCTCCAGACACCGGGGTACCCCTTGCAGTACCTGCTACGGTCCCCCAGGTCCAGCCCGCCATACCAGTTCAGCCCGCATTTCAATTTCCTGCCACACTAGTACGAAGAGGATCAGTCGACGACTCTAGTTTAGGGGCCGCAGGGGGAGGTACTCCTCAAACCCCGCCGCCACACAAGCGTTTAACGACAGCCGAATTACATATGCAAGCGTCACAGCGTACGCCCAGACATCAGTCTGTAGCAGAAATAAGAAAAGCCCTTAATGAATGTGGCTATGATCCAGTCCCAGGAGAGGATAATATGGTTTTATATTCATTACGTGTAAGAAGGGTGGCCGAGTATCTAGTCACCCTACCGAATATGAAAGAAGATCTAGACAGAATATATCGTTTCATCCGTACAGGGGATGATCCAGAAAGCATTGGCGAAGTCATGTCTCAAAGAAAAGCTGAAGTCCAACTCATGCTATTAAAGTTTCTGATTAATTGTCTAATACGAGAACAAGATTATCCGACCAAAGATCAAGCCGAAATGAGAACCCTGACAAAGTGGAGTGATAATATAGCCGAGGGTAAGCACAGAACCATCAGTGCTATGGAAAGTATGTACAAGAAAATCCGTAAAGAAATAATAAAGTTACACGAACAGCGTAAAGCAGCACAAGTAAGCGAGAAAGAAAGTAACTCTGATCCTGAAGAGTTAGACGACGAGAATCCCGACAGAATAGCGTATGTAGGAAAATCTAGATTTCCAGATCGCCATTTGCGCCTAGAACACAAGTCTATTTTTCATCATCCAGCACCAGAACAAGGTTCTCTAGAACAAGTGTTTCAAGCTACCGATCGCATTCTGAAATCACGAATCGGTTACAGTGAGTTAAGTACCATGCATGAACAAGAACTAGCCCGATCAGCAGTCCGATGGACTACTGATTCTACCACTTTTCCAGACGAAATAGTGGCACAAATGTTTCTGAAAATGCCCCCAGCCGAGCAACGACTGGCGGGTATGTATATGATTCAGCACCTCATTACATTGTATGAGGGTCAACATTCTGATCCAGGTCCGTTACACGATATCCTGAACGAGTTACTCCAGTATAGATGGAAAGGTTTAGGTACCGATTTAATTAGTGTCATTCTAGAACAGCGCCACAAATATAGAACGTTTCTGAACCCGCATTTTGTTCATGTCTCACCCCCAGAAAGTAAACCATTTTACATGGAGAGACAGAATCCGTTACGAGAAGTCCACCCAGTTAGAGGAACGGGTGGCGAACTAGAACGAGTGTTTGTTTACACTCCGATTACAAAGATGGAACTCCTAGAGATGAAGAAATTAATTCCCTGTCATGATAAAGATCCAGCAGGGTTCCATAGAGAATTAAAAGACATGCTCCGTATGGGAGAATACACGTACCCAGATATAATTAAAATGTTAAAGGTTCTGTTGCCCGCAGGGGTGTATGAAAAGCTCAAGGAAAAAGAATGGGAGGTGGGAGAGAAAAAGATCGATTGGGCAGTTCTAGAAGCCGAAGACAAGGCACGAGTACCAGGTACCGGTCTTGGAGCGAAATGTAAAGAATTACCGGAATTATTAATACAAGTTTTGCCTAGGTTATTGACAACTAGAAAAGAAGACTGGGATGCAATCTCAGCCTGTAAACAGAAACAAGACGAAGACATTAGTGATTTTTATTCCAGATTTGAGAAATGTTTTAGCATCAACAGTGGCCTCAAGACAAGTAGTGAGTCATATCCTCACCTTTTTGTTACTAAATTAGTCGAGAATTCAAGTCCACAAATTAAAAATCGAGTTTTGAAAGTCGAAAGTACCTGGCAAGCTAATACCCCGTCCCAGATGTTGCAGATGCTCCAATACCACCAGAATAGGATCAGGGAAGAACAAGAACACGAGAGAAAACGTATGAAAGACACGAAAATGAAAGTACTAGTTGCACAATCTGTTCCTCAAGACAGTCAGAAGAGGGGTCCGAATCAAGCCAGTCATCCTGCAGCTCCCGTTAAAGGGAACTGCAATTATTGTAAACAGCCAGGTCATTTTATAAACGAGTGTGCAGTTCTGAAACACAACATAGCTACCGGTAAGACTAAAGAAAGACCACGTCCGCCTAGACACGAACAAGTTTCACAGACTCCTCAGCCACAGAATGCACAACAGACAGTCACTGTACCGCAGCCTATTGCTGCAACACAGCACGTTACACAGCAGATGTACCAGTATGCACAGTCTGAGTATCCAGAGTACCAGCCATATTCATGAAACAGCCTAGAGAGGGAGGTAGGCTTGCCTCTCATCGAGATACCTGTAGATCAAGAAGGTCCCTATGTTCACAGTCAAGTATTAGGGAAAGACAGAAAGTTTTTGATTGATACAGGGGCAAGTAGGACCACTATAAGTCACGCCGAAGTTCCAGGGGCTCCGCTCTCAGGCTCAAGAAATGTTTCCCTTGGATTTTCAGGAAAACCTATCGTAAATGAAATATCAAAGCCAGTTACTCTAGAAGTAGGTCCATTGTCCCGTACTACTGATCTGTTACTTACTAAGTCATGTCCAGAAAACCTATTAGGCATTAAAACACTGAAAGAGTTAGGTGCAGTTATATGCTGTTCCCCAGAGGGAATACGTCTGTTCCTACGTGACTTTAAGGGTCACTATGTATTACGAGATTTTGATCCCAGATTGTCCAATGTTCCGCAGCATCTATGGGCGCAAGGTCCAACTGATGTTGGTTATATGCAAATCACACCCCATCGTGTGACTCTCAAGCCAGGTGTGGTGTTACCACGAATCAGACAGTACAGATTGCCACCTGAGGCTGTAGCAGCCTTATCCAAAATTATTGACGAGCTCATGGCTCAAGGAGTGGTTGTAGAAACTGACTCCAATGTATGCAATTCTCCGATCATTCCAGTCATGAAACGTACTGATCCAAATGCACCCCCAGTATATCGATTAGTGATTTGTGGTAAATAAATAAATAATACCTCTCTTTTTGACTAGACATATATCATAACAGATAGCTCAATAAATAAGAGTCAAGATTCGAGGTAGTAGGAGTTCTGCAGGTTTAATACAGCATAAGGACAGGATCAGGACAACCTGCATAGGAATAGGATGGCAGGGCCCAGCAGCTGCTGGGGTTGGATCTGGGATGAGCGCGCTGACTTTTAATAACAATACATGAGCATATATACATAACGTGAACACATAGCATTACATTGCAGTAGGCGTAGCAGTGGGTGGAGCAGAAGGCGTGACGCGTAGCAGTCGCGAAAGATAAGGGCAAAAGTAGGTGTAACTGGGAGTATACATAGACATGTGATGCAAACGTAACAGAATATGTCATGAATGGGGCGGAAACCATGGAGGGGGCTACCTGAGGAGCCGGGACCTCTAACCTGATGGTGCGCGCAAACTGGCAATGACGTATCACTAGGAGAAGCCGGGGGCTATGAACTCTGTGCTAGGAGCAGAGACTGAAGTCTGGAGAGTCAGGGCGACATGTACCTAAACAGTATCTAGTATCTGATGTTTAGAGAACATGTTGATATAAACTAGAAGTTAGGAGGGGAAAGGCTAACAGACTCTAAGACTGGACCATGCATTATTCTACATGTAGTGCGTGATGAAGAATATTAAATGACCATTGAATACAGTATTTCTCTAACGTGGAGACGTGAAGGCTAGACAATGACGGAAACTATTGATGCAGTTCAGTAGCTTAGGAATGCAGAGAAGGAGGACTGAACTGATAACGGGAACTATAACATACTTTTGGCAGACTCAGAGGCAGAGCCAGGCTGGGCCGGGCACTGCGAGGCAGGAAGTAAGTGAAGGGTCGAGGATACAGGTGGGGGCTGTATCCCTCCTCAGCGAGGCTTCAGGAGACAGGAGCTGAATCTGGTGTCCGGGCCCTTTTGAGGCCTAGAAACGGGGACTTTATAATGGAATAACGTGCACACTGAGAAACGTGGCAACGTAGCTTTACATAGGCCTAATATTCGTAGTATTCACGAAGACTGGAAACTGGCATACTAGAGGTGGACACAACTGTAATTGCGTCATTAATCGGACATGGGGAGTACATATGCATATTTGATCATGCACACATAACATATGATGGATGAGGCGTAGGGACACAGAACATGGCAAAATTTACTTTTCCACATTCCCTCCTTGTCACTACGTTTCCATCAGGAAACATCAATATTCATGATACCATCTATCATTTCATACAGTATCATTTGCTCGTCTCGAATTATCCTGGAACGGGATTTAGAACGGGGCTTGGGACTAGGAATACAAGAGATAGTACAAATGCCGCAAATCGCAGGGCCACATTGTATACAGAGACAGCAGCTGAATATGATCGCTACTGCAATACCTAGGAAGGACAATATTTTCCATCCCCATGCGGAAATTATATTCCAGAACCAACCGGACCATGTCCAGGTGCCTGGATCTTGGTGTAACAGATGGGCAATTTTATGGAGTCTGGTTATAGCTGAATAAACAGACGGCGCGTTATTTGGAATGAAAATGCAGCAACTAGATCCGATGACTCTACAGGCCCCGCCCCTATCGGCCAGTATGACGTCAAGGACGAGACGATTCTGTAAAACGACAAATCTCATAGCAGATTGCTCTTCAGTTAAGTTACCTAGAGCAGAGGCAGTCTCATTTACTACAGCTTCAAGCGTTCTTGTTAACCTACGGATTAACTTACTATTCTGGACAGGGCCTATAAAGAAGAAGAAACCTTTATTGAAATCGGTATATTGCTCTAGAGTAGTTTCAGTATAATCGACAATTGGGGACTCCCTTCTATGTCTAATGTGTACTAGATGTGTATTTCTATGATAATCAGGTGGGGCTAGGAAAACTGGTGGCAGTAGGAAGGCAATGTAACAGGTTCCCTCCCAATCGAGGGGCAGACGAATATATGCAGTTTGACCACAAATAAAATATGAATGACGTGAAGCTTTGAAAATAGATTTCCCACTGTCACTATACTTGACAATAGTAGTACAATCACTATGTCCTACATGTATGGAACCATTATTTCGGACACATAATTCGCCTTTGACTGGTAATACTGAAATAGCAGGTAAGTCTGGAGTAGTATCAGACTGAACATTCAGGACCATGAAATTCGACGAATAATTACCTAAATTATACACTTCATTTTCTAGATCTAAACCTGTTCGGTGAGGGAGACCTTGCTTGTCTGGGAAACATGTACTGTTAAGAAAAGACATATCTGTTGAGGATGACGTTAACGTGGACCATGCTCCACACGAACCATTATGTGAAAAAAGGATAAGGAAAAAGTGGCAGGACTCCCTTCGGCGTCTGGAAAGGGGGGAGTCGACCACACACCCAACAATTAGTGGCATTGCTGGTCTGGTGTGAGTAATGTAACATGCGGATAAAGGAGTTATTACGCATGGCGAGGCGGTAAGACAGTTCATGAGGAGGCAGATCACTAAACATGTGCTCTACTGTAGCATTAGCAGACTTATTTACATGTGAAACTGGGAAACACAGGTAAAATGCATAACTGGTGCAGGAAATCATAAGGCTGGAAAACAATATGAAACATAGAAAAACGATACATCGGATTGAGTTTTGACTCACTCTCTCACTATGGGGGTCTATTTTATACATGTCAGAAACAGTCTAACCGTTTCACCTAGGGGAGGACTTAGACAATCAAACTGGCTGACTTAATTTACTAGACCGTAGTTTCTGTTTATACTCCTGCTGCAGAGTTTTCTCTAACAGGGGGGGTTTTGAATCAATGTCATTTGCGGGACAGTCCTTTAAAACAATATTCTGGCAATCCTTCGAATCCTGGGAAATGTTCTTAAAGACGGGTTTCAGTCCTTTAAAAAGTTTAACATGAGAAAGGTGCACCCAGCCCTTGCGTCCTTCCAACTTCACGGCTGTACGGGTGGTGAGGAGGACCTGTCGGGGCTCTTTCCAACGAGGCTCCAGCGGACTTGATCTGTCAAAGTTGCGGACCATCACCATGGATCCTGGGACGATTTCATGCGGTGCCACCTCGGTATTGTCTGGAAATGCAGCGGCAACCTGTGAACGACATGAGTTGAGGGCAGACATCAAGGAAGCTAGGTAATCTGTCAGCATATTACTTGAAACATCGGTAATACTTCGGGGTCTAGGAGTACCCCACATATTTGGGGGGCGGCCGAAAACGACCTCGTACGGGGACAGACCTGATCTGGAATGTGCGACCATGCGCATGTAAAATAAAGCGACTGGCAGAGCTACTAGCCAGTCCACACCTTTTTCTTGACAGACTTTGGCGATGCGGATTTTCAGGGTTTGATTATGTCTCTCAACGAGACCGGCTGCTTCAGGATGGCGTACACAATGGAACTTCCACTGGTACCCTAACAAAAGGGAAACGTGCTTCATTAACTCTGAGGAGAATGGCTGGCCGTTGTCAGAATATACGACTCTAGGGAGTCCATAACGGGGGAAGAACTCACGAACCAACTGCTTAGCAGTGGTCGCGGCTGTGTAATCTGGGACTGGATATGCTTCTGTCCACCTGGACAAAGCACATACAACTACAAGGACATACTTGAAACCTCGACATCGCTCCATCTGAATATAATCCATCTGGAGGACTTCAAAAGGGTGGTCAGGGGGCTGGAAACCACCTTGTTCCACCGGGACACTTTTACCTGGATTAAACTGACAACATATCATACAGGTACGGACTTTCTGCTTAGCTGCAGCTCGTAAATGCTTGTTGAACCAAATGTTCTGGATACTATCTAACATAGCTTTTTCTCCTAAATGTGCTGGACTATGTGCGGTATTAATAATGACTTGAACCATAGAGTCGGGGAGGAACCATGTGGTTCTACCCTTCGTTAACCATCCTTGATCTGTCTGGACCCCTCCTTGTTCGGACCATTTCTTGATTTCATCGGGAGTAGCATGTAACTGGATATCTATGACATCTTGAGTAGGGTCCTTAACTGTCATACATGTAGTCGGATCTGGAGTGTGTGTCTGTGTCGTATTAACTTGAATGTCTGGAGTCTGTGCTGTAAGCTTGGCTGTGCGGTCTGCTAGATCATTACCTTGGGAAATAATGTCAGTAACTTTCGTATGTGCTTTGCACTTCATGATAGCAATAGATGTCGGTAAGTGTATGGCATCTAACAGAGCTTGAATAAGGAGACCATGCTGAATCTTGGTTCCATGAGAAGTCATGAAACCTCTCTCCTGCCAGAGCACTCCGAAGTCGTGTACGACTCCAAATGCATAGCGCGAATCTGTGTAAACATTAACTTTCAAGTTCTTGGCGTGTATACAGGCTTGTGTCAGAGCAACTAGCTCTGCTGCTTGAGCGGACAGGGTATCAATGCGGTGTGTTTCAATAACTTCAGTGTCAGTAGTCACTGCATACGCGGCGACTAGTTCTCCTGTACTAGTTCTCATACATGAACCATCCACATAAAGTGTCAGGTCGGGGTCTGGTAACGGAATATCTGTCAGATCTTGTCTTGGCTTTGTCGTAATGTTAACTACTTCCACACAGTCATGTGTGGCAGAATTCGAATTAGCTGATGGTAACAATGTAGCAGGATTCAGGGTGTTGCAGCGTCTGATTTCTATGTGTGGCTGGAACAGTGTCAATTCATAACCTGTTAGACGTGCAATTGTCAAGTGCTGAGTTTGTGTTCGGTTTAAAAGAACTTCTACGGAGTGTGGAACTTGTACTGTCAGGGAGTGTCCTAAAACTATGGAATCACTTTGTCTGATAGCTAGTGCTGTGGCTGCAACTGACTTGAGGCACGCAGGCAGAGCCTGGGCTACAGGATCTAATGTGCTCGAAAAAGTAAGCACATGGCTTGTATTGTCCTGCTTGATCTTGTGTGAGAACAGATAATGCTGTACCTTCGCGTTCAGTGACGAAAAGTGTAAAAGGCTTACTGTAGTTCGGTGTGGCTAGAACTGGAGCTTGGCATAAAGCTTTCTTTAACTCGTTGAAACTAAGTGTATGTTCAGATGTCCAAGGGAGAACAGTCGATGCGGCTGCCTCCTGTGTCGTTAACTGTATCAGTGGTTTGGCTAGAAATGCATACTGAGGAATCCATTGTCTGCAGTAAGAAGTAAGGCCGATAAAAGCACGTACCTCCTTCTGGGTCTTGGGCTGAGGAAGACTCGCTATTAACTGGATACGGTCTGGTGTCAACTGCCTACCCCTCTTGGACAGTAAGTGTCCTAAGTATACCACTTGCTGGACACAGAATTGAAGCTTCGAAGGGGACACCTTGTGCCCCATCTCGGCTAGGAAATACAAGACTGTAAGGGATGCTCGCTCGCAAGCACGTTCAGAACGAGCTGTGATCAGTAGATCATCGACATACTGGAGCAGGGCAGTGTCAGTTGGCATGTGAATGTTGTCTAGTTGTCTCTTGAGTGCTTGACTGTAAATACTAGGACTTTCTGTGAAACCTTGAGGAGCGCGTGTGAACATATAGCTCCTTCCATTTAAACAGAATCCGAAAAGAAACTGGCTGTCTGGATGAATAGGAACACTAAAAAATGCATTCTTGAGGTCGATTACTGTAAAGAACATGGCTTCGGAATCAATGGCTGTCAATAGGGAAGAGATATCTGGGACAACTGGGTACTGCGGAATAATACATTTATTAAGCTCTCGTAGGTCGATCACTAATCGATATACTGGGGGTGCATTTGGATCAGTACGTTTCATGACTGGAATGATCGGAGAATTGCATACGTTGGAGTCAGTTTCTATAACCACTCCTTGAGCCATGAGCTCGTCAATAATTTTGGATAAGGCTGCTACAGCCTCAGGTGGCAATCTGTACTGTCTGATTCGTGGTAACACTACACCTGGTTTGAGAGTCACACGATAGGGTGTGATTTGCATATAACCTACATCAGTTGGACCTTGCGCCCATAAATGCTGCGGAACATTAGACAGTCTCGAATCAAAATCTCGTAATACATAGTGACCCTTAAAGTCACGTAGGAACAATCGTATTCCCTCTGGGGAACAGCATATAACTGCACCTAACTCTTTCAGTGTTTTAATGCCTAACAGGTTTTCTGGACATGACTTAGTAAGTAACAGATCAGTAGTGCGGGACAATGGACCTACTTCTAGAGTAACTGGTTTTGAAATCTCATTTACGATAGGCTTTCCTGAAAATCCAAGGGAAACATTTCTTGAGCCTGAGAGCGGAGCCCCTGGAACTTCGGCATGACTAATTGTGGTCCTACTTGCCCCTGTATCAATCAAAAACTTTCTGTCTTTCCCTAATACTTGACTGTGAACGTAGGGACCTTCTTGATCTACAGGTATCTCGATGAGAGGCAAGCCTACCTCCCTCTCTAGGCTGTTTCATGAATACTGCTGGTACTCTGGATACTCAGACTGTGCATACTGGTACATCTGCGATGTAACATGCTGTGTTGCAGCAATAGGCTGTGGTGCTGTAACTGTCTGTTGTGCATTCTGTGGCTGAGGAATCTGTGAAACTTGCTCTTGTCTAGGCGGACGTGGTCTTTCCTTAGTCTTACCAGTAGCTATGTTGTGTTTCAGAACTGCACACTCATTTATAAAATGACCTGGCTGTTTACAATAATTGCAGTTCCCTTTAACGGGAGCTGCAGGATGACTGGCTTGATTCGGACCCCTCTTCTGACTGTCTTGAGGAACAGATTGTGCAACTAGTACTTTCATTTTTGTGTCTTTCATACGTTTTCTCTCGTGTTCTTGCTCTTCCCTGATTCTATTCTGGTGGTACTGGAGCATCTGCAACATCTGGGACGGGGTATTAGCTTGCCAGGTACTCTCGACTTTCAAAACTCGATTTTTAACTTGTGGACTTGAATTCTCGACTAATTTAGTAACAAAAAGGTGAGGGTATGACTCACTACTTGTCTTGAGGCCACTATTGATGCTAAAGCATTTTTCAAACCTAGAATAAAAATCACTAATATCCTCGTCTTGCTTCTGTTTACAGGCTGAGATTGCATCCCAGTCTTCTTTTCTAGTTGTCAATAATCTGGGTAAAACTTGAATCAATAATTCTGGTAATTCTTTACATTTCTCTCCTAGACCGGTACCTGGTACTCGTGACTTATCTTCTGCTTCTAGAACTGTCCAATCGATCTTTTTCTCTCCCACCTCCCATTCTTTTTCCTTTAGCTTTTCATACACCCCTGCGGGCAACAGGACCTTTAACATTTTAATGATATCTGGGTAAGTGTATTCTCCCATACGGAGCATGTCTTTTAATTCTCTATGGAACCCTGCTGGATCTTTGTCATGACAGGGAATTAATTTCTTCATTTCGAGGAGTTCCATCTTTGTAATCGGGGTGTAAACAAACACTCGTTGCATTTCACCGTCCTCTGTCTTAACTGGATGCACTTCTCGTAACGGGTTCTGTCTTTCCATGTAAAATGGTTTACTTTCTGGGGGTGAGACATGAACAAAATGCGGGTTCAGAAACGTTCTATATTTGTGGCGCTGTTCTAGAATGACACTAATTAAATCGGTACCTAGACCTCTCCATCTATACTGGAGTAACTCGTTCAGGATATCGTGTAACGGACCTGGATCAGAGTGCTGACCCTCATACAGAGTAATGAGGTGCTGGATCATATACATACCCACCAGTCGCTGCTCGGCTGGGGGCAATTTCAGAAACATTTGTGCCACTATTTCGTCTGGAAAAGTGGTAGAATCAGTAATCCATCGGACTGCTGATCGGGCTAGTTCCTGTTCATGCATGGTACTTAATTCACTGTAACCGATTCGTGATTTCAGAATGTGATCGGTAGCTTGGAACACTTGTTCTAGGGAACCTTGTTCTGGTGCTGGATGATGGAAAGTAGACTTGTGTTCTAGGCGTAAATGGCGATCTGGAAATCTAGATTTTCCTACATACGCTATTCTGGCAGGATTCTCGTCCTCTACCTCTTCAGTATCAGAGTTACTTTCTTTCTCGCTTACTTGTGCTGCTTTACGTTGTTCGTGTATCTTTATTATTTCTCTACGGATTTTCTTGTACATACTCTCCATGGCACTAATGGTATTGTGCTTACCCTCGGCTATATTATCACTCCACTTTGTCAGGGTTTTCATTTCGGCCGGATCTTTAGACGGGTAATCTTGTTCTCTTATTAGACAGTTAATTAAAAACTTTAATATCATACGCTGGATCTCAGCTTTCCTTTGAGACATGGCATCACTAATACTTTCTGGATCATCCCCTGTACGGATGAAACGATATATTCTGTCTAGATCTTCTTTCATATTGGGTAGGGTGACTAGATACTCGGTCACCCTCCTTACGCGTACTGAATATAAAACCATATTATTCTCGCCTGGGACTGGGTGATAGGCACATTCGCCAAGGGCTTGCCTGATTTCTGCAACAGACTTATTACTCTTGGGAGTACGCTGTGATGCTTGAGCATGTAATTCGAGTGCTGATAAACGCTTGCGTGGCGGCGGGGTCTGAGGAGGACCTCCTCCTGCGGCCCCTAGACTAGAATCGTCGACTGATATTCTTCGTGGCGGAGCGGGAAATTGAAATGCTGGCTGGACCGGGGGTACCGTAGCAGGTACTGCATGGGGTGCCCCGGTGTCTGGAGGAGCAGGATGTGCCTGATTTACTGGGACTGGCGGAGCGCGAACAGGATCTGCATATTCAGGGACTGTGTCGTCCAGATAGGACGAAATGAAAATATCAGCTGCGGTCTGTTTGTGACGTAGCTTGGTCGGAACTAATGGTGGCGGGAAATTACTGGATGCCTCTGGGGTCACTTTTGGCAAGCCCTCGGCAAGAAGAGGATACATACCCTTAATAAGGGCATTCCTCTGTCTGTCTCTCTGTTCAGTTTTGACTTGTTCACCTATCTCGATTAGTTCTTTTTCTTGGACTCGCTCTAAGGATTCTCTACTTAATTCTGACTTTCTGATTTCTTTTTCGGTTCTTTTATGAGCTTCTTTGCGCCATAACTCGATGGCATCTTTCTGTGACTGTCTGGCTTTCTTTTTCCATAATGCTTCTTCTACTCGCATGATGCATTCAGCATCCCATGTACCCGATACGGGCCATCTATACTTTTCTTCTAACTGTTTGGTATACTCTACCCATAAATCTAGATACAATATGGCACTTATGCCATGTTTCTGATACATAAAGTGACCTGGACTGTCCCTGGGCGGGACGGGAACTGCTGCTTCCAGCAGACCCTTTCTAGTTTTTAACTGACGTAACTTGGAAAATATGGGCATGACTGAACTGTAATCTAGACACAATACAATACACAATGAACACGATACTTATTCCCCATTCATACCACGACATTAAAATACATGAAAAACATTTAAAATAATCAGTTCGAACAGAATACTACCTGGAAATACTGAGAACAGAACACATAAATTTTCTCGAGAACAGAAACTGACTAGAACAGAAACTAGATGCACTGCTGAAACAGTACGAAACTTACCGGTCTCATAAAGAGACACGTCAGGACCCGCATCCACCGAAGTGGACACTTCGTTTGTGGGACTGTGTACCACCAACCCACAGACCAGAGTCAATTAAATTGACCCTGTCTAGATACCACCCCAGTAACGGTACTCACCGGGCAGCAAGAACGGAAGGCCTCAGACTGGACTGGACTGCTACGACGACGGACGACGAACTTCGGGCTTCGGACTTCAGTTACGGGTGGACCTCCGGATACCTCGGACCTTGGACTCTTGGCTTGGGCTCTGGTCGGGACTCGCCGCGTTCCTCCACCGTCTCGTCTGGATGCTGGACCGCCTCCTCCGTCTCCTCCGTGGGCCTGAGGGATACTTGAGCAGAAATATCTGCCACTGCGCAGAAGAGTTCCGTCACGACTGCAGAGGGTCAGGGGGTCGGCGTGGCTTCACCGACGCGTGGGGAAAGGGCAAGTCCCTATTCGGGCGCCATTATGTGGTAAATAAATAAATAATACCTCTCTTTTTGACTAGACATATATCATAACAGATAGCTCAATAAATAAGAGTCAAGATTCGAGGTAGTAGGAGTTCTGCAGGTTTAATACAGCATAAGGACAGGATCAGGACAACCTGCATAGGAATAGGATGGCAGGGCCCAGCAGCTGCTGGGGTTGGATCTGGGATGAGCGCGCTGACTTTTAATAACAATACATGAGCATATATACATAACGTGAACACATAGCATTACATTGCAGTAGGCGTAGCAGTGGGTGGAGCAGAAGGCGTGACGCGTAGCAGTCGCGAAAGATAAGGGCAAAAGTAGGTGTAACTGGGAGTATACATAGACATGTGATGCAAACGTAACAGAATATGTCATGAATGGGGCGGAAACCATGGAGGGGGCTACCTGAGGAGCCGGGACCTCTAACCTGATGGTGCGCGCAAACTGGCAATGACGTATCACTAGGAGAAGCCGGGGGCTATGAACTCTGTGCTAGGAGCAGAGACTGAAGTCTGGAGAGTCAGGGCGACATGTACCTAAACAGTATCTAGTATCTGATGTTTAGAGAACATGTTGATATAAACTAGAAGTTAGGAGGGGAAAGGCTAACAGACTCTAAGACTGGACCATGCATTATTCTACATGTAGTGCGTGATGAAGAATATTAAATGACCATTGAATACAGTATTTCTCTAACGTGGAGACGTGAAGGCTAGACAATGACGGAAACTATTGATGCAGTTCAGTAGCTTAGGAATGCAGAGAAGGAGGACTGAACTGATAACTGGAACTATAACATACTTTTGGCAGACTCAGAGGCAGAGCCAGGCTGGGCCGGGCACTGCGAGGCAGGAAGTAAGTGAAGGGTCGAGGATACAGGTGGGGGCTGTATCCCTCCTCAGCGAGGCTTCAGGAGACAGGAGCTGAATCTGGTGTCCGGGCCCTTTTGAGGCCTAGAAACGGGGACTTTATAATGGAATAACGTGCACACTGAGAAACGTGGCAACGTAGCTTTACATAGGCCTAATATTCGTAGTATTCACGAAGACTGGAAACTGGCATACTAGAGGTGGACACAACTGTAATTGCGTCATTAATCGGACATGGGGAGTACATATGCATATTTGATCATGCACACATAACATATGATGGATGAGGCGTAGGGACACAGAACATGGCAAAATTTACTTTTCCACAGATTGACCTACGAGAACTTAATAAATGTATTATTCCTCAGTACCCAGTCGTTCCAGATATCTCTTCCCTATTGACAGCCATTGATTCCAAAGCCACGTTCTTTACTGTAATCGACCTCAAGAACGCGTTTTTCAGTGTCCCTATTCATCCAGACAGCCAGTTCCTTTTCGGATTTTGTTTAAATGGAAGGAGCTATATGTTCACACGCGCTCCTCAAGGTTTCACAGAAAGCCCTAGCATTTACAGTCAAGCACTTAAGAGACAACTAGACAACATTCACATGCCAACTGACACTGCCCTGCTCCAGTATGTCGATGATCTACTGGTCACAGCCCGTTCTGAACGTGCTTGCGAGCGAGCATCCCTTACAGTCTTGTATTTCCTAGCCGAGATGGGGCACAAGGTGTCCCCTTCTAAGCTTCAATTCTGTGTCCAGCAAGTGGTCTACTTAGGACACTTACTGTCCAAGAGGGGTAGGCAGTTGACACCAGACCGTATCCAGTTAATAGCGAGTCTTCCTCAGCCCAAGACCCAGAAGGAGGTACGTGCTTTTATCGGCCTCACTTCTTACTGCCGACAATGGATTCCTCAGTATGCATTTCTAGCCAAGCCACTGATACAGTTAACGACACAGGAGGCAGCCGTATCGACTGTACTCCCTTGGACATCTGAACATACACTTAGTTTCAATGAGTTAAAGAAAGCCCTATGCCAAGCTCCAGTTCTAGCGACACCGAACTACAGTAAGCCTTTTACACTTTTCGTCACTGAACGCGAAGGTACAGCATTATCTGTTCTCACACAAGATCAAGCAGGACAATACAAGCCATGTGCTTATTTTTCGAGCACATTAGATCCTGTAGCCCAGGCTCTGCCTGCGTGCCTCAAGTCAGTAGCAGCCACAGCCCTAGCTATCAGACAAAGTGATTCCATAGTATTAGGACACTCCCTGACAGTACAAGTTCCACATTCCGTGGAAGTTCTTTTAAACCGAACACAAACTCAGCACTTGACAATTGCACGTTTAACAGGTTATGAATTGACACTGTTTCAGCCACACATAGAAATCAGACGCTGCAACGTTCTCAATCCTGAAACACTGTTACCCTCAGTTACTTCGAATTCTGCCACACATGACTGCGTGGAAGTAGTTAACATTACGACAAAGCCAAGACAAGATCTGACAGATATTCCGTTACCAGACCCCGACCTGATACTTTATGTGGATGGTTCATGCATGAGAACAAGTACAGGAGAACTAGTCGCCGCGTATGCAGTGACTACCGACACCGAAGTTATTGAGACACACCGTATTGACACCCTGTCCGCTCAAGCAGCAGAGCTAGTTGCTCTGACACAAGCCTGCATACACGCCAAGAACTTGAAAGTTAATGTTTACACAGATTCACGCTACGCATTTGGAGTTGTACACGACTTCGGAGTGCTCTGGCAGGAGAGAGGTTTCATGACTTCTCATGGAACCAAGATTCAGCATGGTCTCCTTATTCAAGCTCTGTTAGATGCAATACATTTACCGACATCCATTGCTATCATGAAATGCAAAGCACATACGAAAGTTACTGACATTATTTCTCAAGGTAACGATCTAGCAGATCGCACAGCCAAGCTTACAGCACAGACTCCAGACATTCCAGTTAATCCGACACAGACACACACTCCAGATCCGACTACATGCATGACAGTTAAAGACCCTACTCAAGATGTCATAGATATCCAGTTACATGCTACTCCTGAAGAAATTAAGAAATGGTCCGAACAAGGAGGGGTCCAGACAGATCAAGGATGGTTAACAAAGGGTAGAGCCACATGGTTTCTCCCCGACTCTATGGTTCAAGTCATTATTAATACTGCACATAGTCCAGCACATTTAGGAGAAAAAGCTATGTTAGACAGTATCCAGAACATTTGGTTCAACAAACACTTACGAGCTGCAGCCAAGCAGAAAGTCCGTACCTGTATGATATGTTGCCAGTTTAATCCAGGTAAAAGTGTCCCGGTGGAACAAGGTGGATTCCAGCCCCCTGACCACCCTTTTGAAGTCCTCCAGATGGATTATATTCAGATGGAACGATGTCGAGGTTTCAAGTATGTCCTTGTAGTTGTATGCGCTTTGTCCAGGTGGACAGAAGCATATCCAGTCCCAGATTACACCGCCGCGACCACTGCCAAGCAGTTGGTTCGTGAGTTCTTCCCCCGCTATGGACTCCCTAGAGTCGTATATTCTGACAACGGCCAGCCATTCTCATCTGAGTTGATGAAGCATGTTTCCCTTTTGTTAGGGTACCAGTGGAAGTTTCATTGTGTACGCCATCCTGAAGCAGCCGGTCTCGTAGAGAGACATAACCAGACTCTGAAAATTCGCATCGCCAAAGTATGTAAAGAGAAAGGTGTGGACTGGCTAGTAGCTCTGCCAGTCGCTTTGTTCTATATGCGCATGGTCGCACATTCCAGATCAGGTCTGTCCCCGTATGAGGTCGTATTCGGCCGCCCCCCTAACATGTGGGGTACTCCTAGACCCCGAAGTATTACCGATGTTTCAAGTAATATGCTGACAGATTACCTAGCTTCCTTGATGTCTGCCCTCAACTCTTGTCGTTCACAGGTTGCCGCCGCATTTCCAGACAATACCGAGGTGGCACCGCATGAAATCGTTCCAGGATCCATGGTTCTTGTCCGCAATTTTGACCGCTCAAGTCCGCTGGAGCCACGCTGGAAGGAGCCCCGACAGGTCCTCCTCGCCACCCGTACAGCCGTGAAGTTGGAGGGTCGCAAAGGCTGGGTGCACCTTTCGCACATAAAGAAGTTTTATGGACTGAAACCCGTCTCAAAGAACATTTCCCAGGATTTGAAGGATTGCCAAAATATTGTTCTCAAGGACTGTCCCGCAAAAGACATTGCTACAAACCCTCCCCTGTTAGAGAAAACTCCGCAACAGGAGTATAAGTTGAAACTCCGGTCTAGTAAAATAAGTCAGCCAGTTTGATTGTCTAAGTCCTCCCCTAGGTGAAACGGTTAGACTGTTTCTGACATGTATAAAATAGACCCCCATAGTGAGAGAGTTAGTCAAAACTCAATTCGATGTATTGTTTTTCTATGTTTCATATTATTTCTCAGCATTATGATTTCCTGCACCAGTTACGCATTTTACCTGTATTTCCCAGTTCTTCATGTAAATAAGTCTGCCAATGTTACAGTAGAGCATACGTTTAGTGATCTACCTCCTCATGAGCTCTCTTACCGCCTCGCTATGCGAAATAATTCTTTCATCCGCATGTTACATTATTCACACCAGACCAGCAATGCCACTAATTGTTGGGTATGTGGTCGACTCCCCCCTTTCCAGACGCCGAAGGGAGTTCTGCCACTTTTTCCTTATCCTTTTTCACATAATGGTTCGTGTGGAGCATGGTCCACGTTAACGTCATCCTCAACAGATATGTCTTTTCTTAACAGTACATGTTTTCCAGACACGCAAGGTCTCCTCCACAGAACCGGGTTAGATCTAGAAAATGAAGTGTATAATTTAGGTAATTATTCTTCGAATTTCATGGTCCTGAATGTTCAGTCTGATACTACTCCAGACTTACCTGCTATTTCAGTACTGCCAGTCAAAGGCGAATTATGTGTCCGAAATAATGGTTCCGTACATGTAGGACATAGTGATTGTACTACTATTGTCAAGTATAGTGACAGTGGGAAATCTATTTTCAAAGCTTCACGTCATTCTTATTTTATTTGTGGTCAAACTGCATATGTTCGTCTGCCCCTCGATTGGGAGGGAACCTGTTACATTGCCTTCCTACTGCCGCCAGTTTTCCTAGCCCCACCCGACTACCATAGGAATTCCCACCTAGTACATACAAGACCCAAGAGAAACCTCCCGATTGTCGATTATACTGAAACTACTCTAGAACAATATATAGATATCAATAAAGGTGTCTTTCCTTATTTAGGTACAGTTGTGAATAGTAAACTGATACGTAGATTAACCAGAACACTCGAAGCAGTAGTAATTGAGACTACTTCTGCTCTAAGTAATTTAACCGAAGAACAATCCTTTATGAGAATTGTCGTGCTCCAGAATCGTCTCGTCCTTGACGTCATATTGGCCGATAGGGGCGGGGCCTGTAGAGTCATCGGATCTAGTTGCTGCATTTTCATTCCAAATAACGCGCCGTCTGTTTATTCAGCTATAACCAGACTCCATAAAATTGGCCATCTGTTACACCAAGATCCAGGCACCTGGACATGGTCCGGTTGGTTCTGGAATATAATTTCCGCCTGGGGATGGAAAGTATTGTCCTTTCTAGGTATTGCAGTAGCGATCATATTCAGCTGCTGCCTCTGTATACAATGTGGCCCTGCGATTTGCGGCATCTGTGCTACCTCTTGTATTCCTAGTCCCAAGCCCCGTTCTAAAACACGTTCCCAGAAAATTCGAGACGAGCAAATGATACTGTATGAAATGATAGATGGTATCATGAATATTGATGTTTCCTGATGGAAACGTAGTGACAAGGAGGGAATGTGGAAAAGTAAATTTTGTCATGTTCTGTGTCCCTACGTGTCATCCATCATATGTTATATGTGCATGATTAATATGCATATGTTATTCCCCATGTTTGTTTATAGACGCAATTACAGTTGTGTCCACTTCTAGTATGCCAGTTTCCGGTTCTCGTGAATACTACGAATATCAGGCCTATGTAAAGTTACGTTGTCACGTTTCTCAGTGTGCACGTTATTCCATTGTAAAGTCCCCGTTTCTAGGCCTCAAAAGGGCCCGGACATCAGATTCAGCTCCTGTCTCCTGAAGCCTCGCTGAGGAGCGATACAGCCCCCACCTGTATCCTCGACCCTTCACTTACTTCCTGCCTCGCAGTGCCCGGCTCAGCCTGGCTCTGCCTCTGAGTCTGCCAAGAGTATGTTATGATTCCAGTTATCAGTTCAGTCCTCCTCCTCTGCATTCCTAAAGCTACTGAATCGCATCAATAGTTTCCGTCATTGTCTAGCCTCTACGTCTCCATGTAAGAGAAATACTGCATTTAATGGTCATTTAATATTCTTCATCACGCACTACATGTAGAATAATGCATGGTCCAGTCTTAGTGTCTGTTAGCCTTTCCCCTCCTGACTTCTAGTTTATATCAACATGTTCTCTAAACATCAGATACTAGATACTGTTTAGGTACATGTCGCCCTGACTCTCCAGACTTCAGTCTCTGCTCCTAGCACAGAGTTCGAAGCCCCCAGCTTCTCCTAGTAACACGTCATTGCTAGTTTGCGCGCACCATCAGGTTAGAGGTCCCGGCTCCTCAGGTAGCCCCCTCCATGGTTTCCGCCCCATTCATGACATATTCTGTTACGTTTGCATCACATGTCTATGTATACGCCCTATTACACCTCTTTTCACCTTTATCTTTCGCGACTACTACGCGTCACACCCTTTGCTCCACCCACTGCTACGCCTATTGCAATGTAATGCTATGTGTTTGCGTTATGTATATATGCTCATGTACTGTTATTAAAAAGTTATTCCTTAGCGCACTCATCCCAGATCCAGCCCCAGCAGCTGCTGGGCCCTGCCATCCTATTCCTGTGCAGGTCGTCCTGTTCCTGTCCTTATGCTGTATTAAACCTGCAAAACTCCTACTACCTCGAATCTTGACTCTTATTTATTGAGCTATCTGTTATTCATTTATTCATTCAAAAATAGGGTATTATTTATTTATTTACCACACTGGGGTAAGACACTAGGTTGTGTAGGAGCTTACCATTCTTGTCGCCCCATCCGTAGATCCGTGCCGCCAATGAACGCCAAAGCATCTTCGCGAATTCTAATGAGATTCGGCGAATCTCCTCACGGACCACTGCCAACTGCCGAGAGGAGTCCCCACGATCATCCTCCAGTTGGAGTCTTTCCAACTGTTCTGCCTGGGCCTCCAGCCGCACCAGATGGGCTGTCTGTTCTGCCCATTTCGCATGGGCCAGACCCCTAGCCACTCCCCGAACCACTGCCTTGCCGGCCTCCCACAGAGTCCCCAGCGAGGGAACCGAGCCAATATTAGTGGAGTAATAGTGACGGAGTTCCTGCTCAATCGAATCGACGAGCTTGGAGTCCTGCAGAAACCAGGCGTTCAGTCGCCAGGCCGCTTGCGGACCCAAAGAAGGGGACCCGAGATGGAGGGATACGGGAGAGTGATCCGAGATCCTCTAGGCAGGATTGCAGCCCCGGAGACCAGCTGGCAGTGCATGGCGGGCAGTAGGAGAAGATCTATGTGGGAGTGGGTGTGGTAGGCCGCTGACGTATGAGTGTACTGTTCCCTACGAGAGTTCCAGATCCCCCATATATCACAGAGTCCCAGGGCCGATGACCAACTCGAGAGGGATTTAGCAGATGCGAGCCGACCCTCCGATGGGTTTCCCGTCGCATCGCGCAGGGGTTGCAGGATGGCATTAAAATCCCCCCAACCACCGTGAGACCCTGCGGAAAGGAGGAGAAGACATGTGTAAGGTGCCGAAGGGTGGAGGTCAATAGCGCAGGTGGGATATAAGTGCAGAGGAGATTCGCAGGACGCCCCTCAATCGTTCCAGAGATAGCCACATAACGGCCCTGAACATCAGTCTCCGATTTCACCAGAGTAAAGGGAAACACTTTTCTAAGTAGGATGGCCACCCCTCGGGAGCCTCGTGTAAACCCGGAGTGCCAAACCCTGTCAAATAAGTATCCGGCTAAGAAGGTACATTGTGTGCCCAGGAGATGCATTTCCTGGAGAAACAGGATATCAGGCGCATGGCGGTGGGCTGCGCGAAGGACTGTTGTACGCTTAATTTGATCGAAGAGGCCATTGACGTTCCAGGAAAGGACATGAATAGGTCTATTGAAAGTGTGTGCCATCTGAGGGGATCCTGCATGAAATAGCGGATGCAAGCGTGGGACCGTGACAACCCTTAGGGATACCTATTCGGGCCCATAACCCAGGGAAATGACCAAACGAAGTGGTGATCTGCTTGCCAACTGCGATAACAACATATCTGAAATATCTTAACACCCCACATTCCTATTATCTCATTTGCCTCTGAGTTTTGTACTTTCAGCAAAAGAAGCTACGGGACGGAAGGTTATAATTATATTCAGAAAGACCAAATTATGAATTCAAATACATGGTTAAATTAAATTAGTTTTGTGGGTACTTTACAAAAAATCGACAAAAAGTGTAGCAGAGCAGGTACATGAATGCAGAAATCTCTAGAAAGAAGTTTGATCTTTTTAGGACAACTGGAAATTGTACTTTACAATGAAGAGTTAACAAGTCAAAGGATTCTAAACCCGTATAGTAAAATATGGAAAATCAACAAATGGTGATTTGTGTTTTTTCTGCTGTAAAACTATGCAGATTTCTCCATACTCGAACAAAGATTTTCTCACATTTTTTTTTTTAGTTTATTTAATTGCTCTTTCCGCTGAAAATATGAGAAATATACATTAAATGTAGCAAAATAATTCTTATTGTCAATCAATCATTTGTAAAGCTCACTACATACCCGCGAGGGTCTTAAGGCGCGGGGAGGGCTACTGATCGAACAGCCAGGTCTTGAGTATCCTCCTGAAGGTCAGCAGGTCTTGGGTCTGTCGTAGGCTCAGTGGGAGGGTGTTCCATGTCTTGGCGGCGAGGTGGGAGAAGGATCTCCCACCGGTGGTTGTTTTTCGGATGTGCGAGACGATGGCGAGTGAGAGGTCGGCGGAGCGTAGTTGGCGGTTGGGGATGTAAAAGGAGAGCCGTCTGTTGAGGTAGGCTGGGCCGGTCTTGTGGAGTGCCTTGTGTGCGTGGGTGAGGAGCTTGAAGGATATCCTCTTGTTGAGCGGGAGCCAGTGCAGGTTTCTCAGGTGGGGGGTGATGTGGCTGTGGCGTGGTACATCGAGGATCAGTCGTGCCAAGGCATTTTGGATGCGTTGTAGTCATTTGATGAGCTTAGTTGGGGCTCCCGCGTAGAGGGCCTTTCCGTAGTCGAGTATGCTGTTGACAAGGGCCTGCATGGCTGTCTTTCTTGTATCAGTCGGGATCCATCTGTAGATCATGTGGAGGGTGTTGAAGCAGGAGGAGGAGACGCGTTGACTTGCTTGGTCATTGAGAGCGTTGAGTCGAGGATGATTCCCAGGTTGCATGCGTAGTCGATGGGTGTCGGGGCTTCCCCCAGTGCCGTCGGCCACCAGGAGTCGTCCCATGCTGAAGGGTTGGAGCCAAGGATGAGGACCTCCGTCTTGTCTGAGTTCAGCTTCAGACGGCTGGTCTTCATCCAGTCGGCGACGGCCTTCATTACTTTGTGGAGGTTGGCTTTGGCGGTGATGGGGTCCTTGGTGAGGGAGAGGATCAGCTGAGTGTCGTCGGCGTAGGAGATGATGTTGAGGTCGTGCTGTCGGGCTACGTGGGCCATGTAAATGTTGAACAGCGTTGGGCTGAGGGAGGATCCCTGGGGTACGCCGCAGATGATCTTGGAGGCTTTGGAACGGAATAGGGGAGGCAGACGCTCTGAGTTCTGCCGGACAGGAAGGAGGTGGTCCATTTGTCTCAGACCCCTGCGGCGTGGAGGCGTGCGCGTAGTGTGCGGTGGCAGACGGTGTCGAAGGCAGCAGAGAGGTCTAGGAGGATGAGTGCTGCGGTCTCGTCGTTGTCCAGCAGGGTCCTGATGTAGTCGGTGGCAGCAATGAGGGCAGTCTGAACCCTGACTGTGAAGGGTCCAGGATTCTGTTTTCTTCGAGGTATCGGGTTTGCTGTCTGTTGACGGTTTTCTCAATGACCTTAGCCGGGTAGGGAGCAGAGAGATGGGCCGGAAGTTCTTGCGGTCTCTTGGGTCTGCCTTAGGTTTTTTGAGTAGGGCGTTGATCTCCGCGTGTTTCCATATCACTGGGAAGGTCGCAGTCTCGATTGATGACGTCTCGATTGATGACGTTGTGCAGGTGGGGTGCGATGGAGATGTTTTCTCTGCAGATGTGGTGCGGGGATGGGTCTGACGGAGAGCCCGAGTGGATTGTGCGCATGGTCTTGATGGTGTCATCGATGCTCACGCTGGCCCAGGCTAGCAGGGGGTCGTGGTCGATGGTGTGCGGAGGGTCTGTTGTGTTGCTGTCTGTTGGGGCTGTCTGGGTGTTGAAGCTGTCGTGGATGTCTGCTATGTGGCGGTGGAAGAAGGTGGTAAGGGAGTCGCACAGGGCTTGCGACGGCGGGATGTCGTTGGTGTTGGAGCTGGGGTTGTAGAGTTCCTTCACGATGTTGAAGAGCTCCTTACTATTGTGTGCATTGTTGTCGGGGTGGTCTTTGAAGGAGGTCCTCTTGGCCACTCTGATGAGGTGGTGGTGGTTGTAGATGGCGTCCTTGTGTGCTGCGTGGCTGTCCGGAGTTTGTTCACTGTGCAATTTCTTCTCTAGTTTCCTGCAGGCTTGCTTGGAGGCTAGGAGTTCTGGGGTGAACCAGCTGGCCCTCTTGCTGGTGTCTCTGTGGCGGGGTTTTTTTCAGCGGGGCGAGGGTGTTGGCACAGTCCTCGATCCAGCATCTGATGCTGTGGGCAGCGTCGTCGGTGTTGGAGGGTTCGGTGGGTGGGGTGAGAGCGAGGTTTGCGTGTAATTGGTCTTCTGTGATTTTGCTCTAGCAGCGGCGGGGGATCTGTTGGGTGCGGTGGTGTCTGGTGGGTTTCTGGAAGGCGAAGTGGATGCAGCGGTGGTCGGTCCAGAGGAGTTCGCTGGTGTGGCTGACGGAGACTCGCGGGCTTGAGGAGAAGACGGGGTCGAGCGTGTTGCCGGCAGAGTGGGTGGGCATTGTGACGAGTTGCTTCAGTCCGAGGTTGGCGAGGTTATCGATCAGGATTGTGGAGCTGTTGTTGTTCTCAAGGTAAAAGTTCAGGTTTCCGGGAAGGATGTAGTCGGTGCAGGTCAAGGCATGCGTGCTGAGCAAGTCGGCGATGGATTCGCTGAACTGAGGGCGGATTCCAGGGGGTCGGTAGATGAGGGTGCCTCTGAGGGTGGAGTTAGGGTCTGTGTGGATCTGGAAAGGCATGTGTTCTGCGGTGCTGAGCGCGTCGTCGGTGCTAATCGCGACCCTGATGCTGTTCTTGTGGACGATGGCGATTCCTCCTCCGACTCCGTTGGTGCAGTCTCTGCGGGTGATCTTGTAGCCGTCTGGGATGGCTATGGCAATGTCTGGTGCGGAGGAGTCGTGAAACCAGGTCTCTGTCAGGAATGCGACGTCCGGGGATGTTGTGTGGAGCAGGTCCCAGAGCTCGATGGCATGCTTGCGTGCGGAGCGAATGTTCAGTAGGATGCATCGGAGGTGGTTGGGCTCTTTCTTGGTGGGTGGTTCGTCTGCTCTGAGGCTGGTGTAGCTGCAGTTCTGGCAGGTGAAGGGGCCCTGTGTGCGTTTCGGGGCAGCCTTGAAGCAGGTGTGGCTCCGTCCGGAGTTGATAGCATGCAGAGTGCTGGCGTCGTAGTGGCGGCGGACGTCGTGGCGGGTGCGGGGGCCAGGGTTTCTGGTGCTGGGCACGGTCCAGATGCGGACGGGTGCAGACGGGCATGCCTTAGGCAGGCCAGCAGCGCAGCCGCACAGCAGCCGGCATATATGGGGAGGTGGGAGGGAGGGGCAGCTGGGAGGCGGGAGGCGGGGGCAGTGAATGGGCAGTGGGCTGTCGGGGGGGGCGGAAGGGGACGCAGCAGCGAGGGCGGTGAGGGACAACGAAGGAAATAGAAGGGAAAAGGGGCACAAAATCGAGGGAAATACGAGTGGCACAGAAGCTAAAAGGGCACAAAAAACAAGTGGAACAGAAGGCAAAAGGGGCACAAAATCGAGGGAAAAACGAGTGGAACAGAAGGCAAAAGGGGCACAAAAACGAGTGGCACAAAAGGCAGACGGGCACAAAAAACAAGTCGAACAGAAGGTAAGAGGGGCACAAAAACGAGGGAAAAACGAATGGCACAGAAGGCAAAAAGGGCACAGAAATACCGGAAAAACGAGTGGCACAGAGGCAAAATACAGAATACAGAAATACATGGGCAGCTAAAAACAGAAGGCAGAACGGGCAATACATGTATAAACTATAACAAGCCATAAGCGATGTTCACAGTTGATTAAACATATAAATCTATAGATAAGGCAGGAATATACAAAGAAAACATGCAGCATTTTGTCAAACAAAGCAATGAAGTCACAACTTATACAACCTTCCTCTCTTCATTCTCAGATTCTGTTCTACGGCGAGCCGTCAGTTTTAAAATTTCCAAACTCATTCAATCATCAGATGGATTGTAAACCTCGTATGATGCTGCATTCTTCTAAATGATGCACAATATGGTAAAAGTGAAAGTTGAATAATATTTCCACTTTGCTTCCTATTGTCGAAACGCTGAGCAACAGTCTGAGTTTTCATTTTTAATTTCATTTTTCTGTTCGAGCTTCAAGAGTTGAAGCCCTGTAATCCTCCAATGAAATCTATAGATTTATTACATTGGAGAGAAGAAGGAATTTAGGGCCAGATGTAGGTCGCCAAATACCGGTCGGTAACGGCCGATTTCGGCCGTTACCGACTGGTATTTGGTTTTTGATATGTAGGGGGCCTTAAAATACCGAATCGGTAAATTTACCGAATCGGTAAATCTAGATGTAGGTGGCACTGAACACAGTGCCACAGGCCCTTTAGAATTAGTTATTTACCACTAAATACTATTTAGTGGTAAATAATGAATTCCTGTCTACATGCACATCTGTGCATGTACACCTGTGCCATGTGGCACACATACATGCCCTAAGGGCATGTATGTACCGAATCGGTAAATACCGATTCGGTAATTACCGAATCATACCGATTCGGTAAAAATTACAGAATTATTACCTACAACTCCTATTGAGTGTAACTACACAGAGTGTTAGTTAGCTCCTGCACATTTCAGATTGTGCCCCGACCTGGTTACCTCCAAATATGATATAAATCAATGCCAGGAATACCCACCCATCAGCAGATTACTTCTGTATGTAGACTCTGTCCCTTTAACAGAAAGTGATTCCATGTAGTAACTTCTCCAAACTTAAACTGGTGCATTGGCCTCAACAGAGCCCATTCCTGCAGGAGTGGTGGCCTCATAGGTGTGTTTCGGGGCTTCCACTCCTTTGTACCCTAAATCTGTGTCTGTCCTCTGCCTGCGGTCTTCCATGCAGACAGTGTCAGGAGCAGCATACTTGGGTCTTGCCCTGCTGCTGTAATGCGCTGTGAGGTCTGGTGCCCACGCGACACCCACAGGTGCGTTGAAGTCTTGGTATCACCCTCAGACTGGATCTGGAGACCAAGAAGGGAGAGAGGAACATGAGGCGGTGGTTAAGGCCGTCCTTGAGATCTGTAGGCAGCAACCCCTCTCCCTCTGTCAGTCACCTTTTCGTGATATATATATATATATTTATATATTTATCATCCAAGCCGGACTCTAAGAGTCGGCGACTCGAGGGTGATCACGCGCGGTCTCACCACGCACCGTTTCTGATGTTCATGAACTTAATGCTCATGATGATGGTGACCAATCCACATTTATAGGGGGTGGCTAGATTCATGGCTGGTTATGGCTGCTACACTCCAAAAACAGTGTCATGCCAGGAACCTGGACTAAAAGGTTAAGGGTGCACCCCCTTCAAACCCACAGGGTTAGGAGAGCAATTTAGGGTCTCAAAAAGGAGGCACAATGAGGTGTCCTGGAGGAGCCTCAAATCAGCACTCGGCAGGGTCCTTGGACTTAGTGGCACCTTAAAGTGATCTAAATGTGACAAGAGGCGCGGGCGGGGGGGCTGCAGGACAAAAGGAGAAATGTTATGTGGGGAACAGATAGATAGTCAGAGGTGACTGCTATGGGTTCACAGTCCAAGCTCTCCTAACTGTCTCCTGCATCAGAAATTCCACCAGAGGTGACTACTAAGGGTTCACTGTCCAGGCTTCTCTTCACTGTCTCCATCTTCAGAGGTGACTGCTATGGGTTCACTGTCCAATCTCCTCATGGTCTCCATCTTCAGAAGTTCCATCAGAGGTGGCTGCTATGGCTTCACTGTCCAGGCTCCTCCTCACTGTCTCCATCTTTCGGAGGTTCCACCAGAGGTGACTGCTATGGGTTCACTATCCAGGATCCTCCTCACGGTCTCCATCTTCAGAAGTTCCACCAGAGGTGGCTGCTATGGTTCACGGTCCGAGCTCTCCTAACTGTCTCAATCCTCAGAAGTTCCACCAGAGGTGACTGCTATGGGTTAACTGTCCAGGCTCCTCACAGTCTCCATCTTCACAGGTGGCTGGCTGCTATGGGTTCACTGTCCAGGCTCCTCCTCACCGTCTCCATCTTCAGAGGTGGCTGCTATGGGTTCACTAACCAGGCTTCTCCTCACCGTCTCCATCTTCAGACGTTCCACCAGAGGTGACTGCTATGGCTTCACTGTCTAGGCTCCTCCTCGCGGTCTCCATCTTCAGAGGTTCCACCAGAGAGGACTGTTATGGGTTCACTGTCCAAGCTCCTCCTCACGGTCATCATCTTCAGAGGTGTCTGCTATGAGTTCACTGTCCAGGCTCCTCCTCACGGTCTCCATCTTCAGAGGTGTCTGCTATGAGTTCACTGTCCAGGCTCCTCCTCATGGTCTCTATATTCAAAGGTTCCACCAGATATGACTGCTATGGGTTCACTGCAGGAGCTCCCCTCACTGTCTCCATCTTCAGAGGTGGCTGCTATGGGTTCACTGTCCAGGCTCCTCCTCATGGTCTCTATCTTCAAAGGTTCCACCAGATGTGACTGCTATAGGTTCACTTCAGGAGCTCCCCTCACTGTCTCCATCTTCAGAGGTGGCTGCTTTGGGTTCCCTGTCCAGGCTCCTCGCCACGGTCTCCATTTCAGAGGTTCCACCAGAGGTGGCTGCTATGGGTTCACAGTCCAAGCTCTCCTCACTGTCTCTTTCATCAGAAGTTCCACCAGAGGTGACTACTATGGGTTCACTGTCCAGGCTCCTCTTCACTGTCTCCATCTTCAGAGGTGACTGCTATGGGTTCACTGTCCAGGCTCCTCCTCACTGTCTCCCTCTTCGGAGGTTTCACCAGAGGTGACTGCTATGGGTTCACTATCCAGGATCCTCCTCACGGTCTCCATCTTCAGAAGTTCCACCAGAGGTGGCTGCTATGGTTAACGGTCCGAGCTCTCCTAACTGTCTCAATCCTCAGAAGTTCCACCAGAGGTGACTGCTATGGGTTAACTGTCCAGACTCCTCACAGTCTCCATCTTCAGAGGTGGCTGGCTGCTATGGGTTCACTGTCCAGGCTCCTCCTCACCATCTCCATCTTCAGGGGTGGCTGCTATGGGTTCACTGTCCAGGCTCCTCCTCACCGTCTCCATCTTCAGACGTTCCACCAGAGGTGACTGCTATGGGTTCACTGTCCAGGCTCCTCCTCACGGTCTCCATCTTCAGAGGTTCCACCAGAGGTGACTGCTATGGGTTCACTGTCCAGGCTCCTCATGGTCTCCATCTTCAGAGGTAGCTGCTATGGGTTCACTGTCCAGGCTCCTCTTCACTGTCTCTATCTTTAGAGGTGACTGCTATGGGTTCATCCCCCGAGCTCCACATCACTGTCTCCATTTTCAGAGGCGGCTGCTATGAGTTCACTGTCCAGGCTCCTCCTCACTGTCTCCATCTTCAGAGGTTCCACCAGAGGTGACTGCTATGGGTTCACTGTCCAGGCTCCTCATGGTCTCCATCTTCAGAGGTAGCTGCTATGGGTTCACTGTCCAGTCTCCTCCTCACGGTCTACATCTTCAGAGGTTCCACCAGATGTGACTGCTATGGGGTCATTGCCCGAGCTCCCCTCACTGTCTCCATCTTCAGAGGTTCCATCAGAGGTGGCTGCTATGGGTTCACTGTCCAGGCTCCTCACCACGGTCTCCATCTTCAGAGGTTCCACCAGAGGTGACTGCTACGGGATCACTGTCCTGGCTCTCGCTCAATGTCTCCAAGGGGTGGCTGCTATGGGTTCAATGCTCGAGCTCCCCTCACTGTCTCCATCTTTAGAAGTTTCACCAGAGGTGGCTGCTATGGGTTCACTGTCCAGGTTCCTCCTCAAGGTCTCAATCTTCAGAGGTTCCACCAGAGAGGACTGCTATGGGTTCACTGCCCGAGCTCCTTTCACGGTCTCCATCTTCAGAGGTGGCTGCTATGGGTTCACAGTCCAGGCTCCTCCTCACTGTCTCCATCTTCAGAGGTTCCACCAGAGGTGGCTGCTTTGGGCTCACTGTCCGAGCTCCCCTCACTGTCTCCATCTTCAGAGGTTCCACCAGAGAGGACTGTTATGTGTTCACTATCCAGGCCCCTCCTCACGGTGTTCATCCTCAGAGGTTCCACCAGAGGTGGCTGCAATGGGTTCACTGTCCAGGCTTCCCTCACTGTCTCCATCCTCAGAGGTTCCACCAGAGGTGACTGAAGGTCTCTGGTGTCCCAACAGTAAACCCTCACTGTGTCCTTTCTCCCGTCCCTCCGTCTCTGCGTTCAGATCCCTCCTGAGGACTGAATTACGGAGAGTTCTATTTTTTGGACCACATCCACCTCAGCGCTCAGTCGATCACTCTTGCCCTTCCTCCCGATGTGTTATAAGAGAATACAGAGAGCGCCCAGAAACCCCTAAGTCTCTTGGTGCCAATGGGCGTTGGCTTCATGAGACAGAAGAGAAACTATTTGGAGCAGAAGAGTTGAGGTTTCTTCCTGATGAGTTCATGAGTGATCGTGGTAGGAAGGATGGAAGTCTGCAGTGGGGGCCTTGAAGTAATGTTGGGTGGAGAGTGGTCACGGGGGAGCAGGTGACCATCCGCTTGAAGAGGACAAGAAGGGCAGAGTCCTGGATGAGTCTGTGCCCTCCACCGAGAGCTGGAAGGGATGCTCTGGCTGGTATAGGTGCCACACGAAGCAGTGGTAGGACATATCTTGCTTTGAGGTGAGAAGGGGCTGCATGAATCTGAAGACCACTGACAAGAGTTGACTGGATATCAGAGAAGGTAGATATGTAGGTAGGTAGGTAGTAGTCAGCTTTATCAGGCTGCAATGACCCCTCGATGACCTTCAAAAGTGAGGCAGAGCACAATTCTGCACACCCACCATGGATGCAGGGTCCAAGAAGAAGGATCTAAAGGTACTGATTGGTCAGCTGGAGACCGGTGTCAATATTGACTCCCAGGGTCTTTACTTGGGTAGGGGGTGTGGGTTGGGCCCCAAGTAAGAGGGTCACCAGGCATAAGTCCACAGGGAGGCTCTCCCACTTGTGAAAAGTGCTTCTACCAGTGCTTGTCAAGCCGGCTCTTTAAACCAGGCTGAGGTTTCTAAGAGTTCCACTATCCTTAGGACAGGATGTGGTTATCCTTAGGACAGGATGTGGTTATCCTTAGGACAGGATGCATTTATCCTTAGAGTGAGGTATGTTTATCTTTAGGGCAGGATGTGTTTATCCTTAGGACAGGATGTGGTTTTCCTTAGGACAGGATGTGGTTATACTTAGGACAGGATGCATTTATCCTTAAAGCAAGGTATGTTTATCTTTAGGACAGGATGTGTTTATCCTTAGGACAGGATGTGGTTTTCCTTCGGACAGGATGTGTTTATCCTTAGGGCAGTCTGTGTTTATGCTTAGGACTGGACACCTTTATCCTTAAGACAAGAAACGTTTATCCTTAGGACAAGAAACGTTTATCCTTAGGACAAGATGTGTTTATCCTTAGGACAGGATGCATTTATCCTTAGGACAGGATGTGTTTATCCTTAGGACAGGATGCGTTTATCCATAGGAAAGGTTGTGGTTATCCTTCGGACAGGATGTGTTTCTCCTTAGGGCAGTCTGTGTTTATCCTTAGGACAGGACACATTTATCCTTAGGACAAGATGATTTTCTCCTTAGGAAAGGACATGTTTATCCGTAGGCCAGGATGCATTTATCCTTACATCAGGATGAATTTATCTGTAGAACAAGATACATTTATCCTTAGGACAAGAAGTGTTTATTCTTAGGGCAGGATGCATGTATATTCATAGGACAGGTTGTGTTTATCATTAGGACGGGATGTGTTTATCCTTAGGATAAGATGTTTTTATCCTTAGGACAGGATGCATTTATTCTTAGCACAGGACGTGTTTATCCTTAGGACAGGATGCGTTTATCCTTAGGACAGGATTTGTTTATCCTTAGGACAGGATGCATTTATCCTTAGGACAGGATGCATTTATCTTTAGGAGAGGATGCATTTTCCTTAGAACAGGGTGTGGTTATCCTTTAGACAGGACGGGCCCGATTCACATAATGAACTTAAGACTCACTCCTAAACTTACTACTATTTTGATATTCACAGAATTCACTTACTACTTTTGCCATTCACAGAATGAACTTACTACTTTTGGTATTCACAGAAGTTAGGATTTTGTCTTAAGTTTGTCGACAAACTTAAGACAAAATCCTAACTTCTGTGAATACCAAAAGTAGTAAGTGCATTCTGTGAATACCAAAATAGTAGTAAGTTTGGGATCGAGTCTTAAGTTCATTATGTGAATTGGGCCGATGTGTTTATCCTTAGTGCAGTCTGTGTTTATGCTTAGGACAGGACGCGTTTATCCTTAGGACAAGATGTGTTTATCCTTATGACAGGAAGTGTTTATCCTTAGGACAGGACATGTTTATCCTTAGGACAGGATGTGTTTATCCTTAGGACAGAATGCATTTATCCTTAGGACAGGATGCATTTTCCTTAGAAAAGGGTGTGGTTATCCTTTAGACAGGATGTGTTTATCCTTAGTGCAGTCTGTGTTTATGCTTAGGACAGAACGCGTTTATTCTTAGGACAAGAAACTTTATCCTTAGGACAAGAATTGTTTATCCTTAGGACAGGACATGTTTATCTTCAGGATAGGATGTGTTTATCCTTAAGACAGAATGCGTTCATCCTTAGAACAAGATGTGTTTATCCTTAGGACAGGAAGTGTTTATCCTTACCCTTACCTCGCCGGATGCTAGAGGCCAACCCGAGGTGTGGGTCCGCAAATCTCGTTAGTGTGGCTTCAAGTTTGAGGATCTCAATAGTGTGGCGTCAAGTTCGCAGATCTCGTTAGTGTGGTGTCAAGTTTGCGTATCTCGCTAGTGTGGCGTCAAGTTTGCGGATCTCGTTAGTGTGGTGTCAAGTTCGTGGATCTCTCTAGTGTGGCGTCAAGTTTGCGGATCTTGCTAGTGTGGCGTCAAGTTCGCAGATCTCGTTAGTGTTGCATCAAGTTCGTGGATCTTGCTAGTGTGGCATCAAGTTCGCGGATCTCGCTAGTGTGGCGTCAAGTTCGCGGATCTCGCTAGTGTGGCGTCAAGTTCGCGTATCTCGTAGTTTTGCGTCAAGTTCGCGTATCTCGCTAGTGTGGTTCTGAAAAATCTAGATTCATAATAGTTCTGGACCCGAGAATAAAAACTTCGTCGAAATAGGACGAATTTGGTATCAAAAGACCGAGAATGACGAGTACATCAAGTACATGTATTTTCGGCATATTCGAGTGACGATTTCACCTCGAAATCGTCATTTACCTTCTAAACCCTTAGCTGCATGTTGCCCCTTACATAGGCCTTAATCCAGTTGAATTTGATTCCACAAGGACACATACTCCTTAATCGACTTCTTCCTGACCCCAGTACAAGTTAGAACCATTGCCCCAGGCCGAACTCGTTAGGTCAGTTCCCTCCCAGTGGCCGAGCAAGATAGCATCTAGGCCCAACCAGCCATAAAACCATTTCAGCGCGCACACCTGCCATATCTCGCTCACATCTTTCTCCACTCCTTTTCTTCACTTGCTTTATGATGGGGAGGTGACCGTTTTTATTAGGGGTCCAGCGATATCTGATGAAATGTTGGGCCTTGCCGGATGATTTGTTATGGGCAGCACGACGTGAAATATGTGCATGTCATCATGACTCTGCTTTTCTTTTGTAATCAGTAACCATAAATGAAATACCACGAATCCAAGGAATGTTTTGCCCAAGGCTGAATATTATGTATAAGAAGAGAAGCCTAACTTCGTGAAAGTGTGCAGTCTCCTGAATATACTCGAATTGTACTTCGAGGACCCTGTCACCTTGGTTGCAGCCAATAAACTAATCTTTGACTTCACCTAGAAGACTCTGAGTTTCTGTAGGTCTGACTCAGGAGAACCCGAGGTCTCTGGGTGTTGATCCCCTGGCACCGCTGGGTTACCGGTTCTGTGCCGGTTCTTAAAAACCCAGTACCTCAGTTGGCGCCCAGCGTTTGGGGCGATTCCAGTGGTACCAATCAGCCTGAAGATCGTGAGGAGCTTCGTGTGAAAATTCCGGAGGAGGGCCCACCACCTCATCGACCCCTGCATGTCGACGTGGTCCGAAGGTCTTTACTGCGAGGTTCCCCGCTTCCCGACGGCTACAAGGACTGCTGCCCTGGCTATCGCCCTGATGTTGGACCCTTGAAGTTTTCGGTAGAGCAAAACGCTGAGACGAGTCTTCTGGTGAAGCCATCGATATTTTCAGTTAAGTATAAGTGGAGCGTCTCCCAGTCCTTAGTTGGACTTACTTTGTGGTATCTTGGAGATACAAAAGGTTTTTATTGGTTCTTGCAAGCACCATAACCGAAGGACTCGTGTTTTCACGAGAAATATCGTAATCGATAAATCCTTTGAAGTTTTGGAACTAGACTAGAGAGCGAGGATGCCTAGTCTTAGACTCGGGAATTGGTTTTGTCTTGGTAGTAACAATAGGGACTCCCGATTGGAGGACTCATGTCCGGTTCCTCCAGTTGGAACTCCGACTTACGAACTATACGCTAAACATGGGGTAGGCCCCATCGTTTACAACGAGGTATGGATTAAATACACTAGGAAAGATGGTGTTTTAAAATGGCCCCAATATGGTAGCTTTGATTCTGAAATCTTAGACAACCTTGAAGTTAAACTCTTCAAAAAGAAAGCCCGGCCGGCGATGTTTGACTCTTTCCGCTTATGGCGCAAAGAAGCCAAACAAAAAGAAATTAAATTAGCTAAGAAAAATAAGAAAGAAGGGGGACTTTCAGTAATGCAAGCTGCCGTGCAGTTTAAAGATAATGAGGAAGAGCAGATAAATGAGCAGTTGCACAGGCAACGTAAAATGGCAATAGATAAATGTTATCCAGTTTTGCCGTCTCTTCAGCAAGGGACAGCAAAAGAGCGTGAAAAAGACCAATTAATGTCGCAATTATTAACTTCGCCACCTCCCTATGCGCAGAATGCCACAGCACCCCCGCAACCTTTAGTTGCACAAGCTGCGCCTCCGGCTCTTCCACAGCACCCACCAGCTGCTCTTCAGCTGGCTCCTACTTCTTCGGTGCAGCCTCCTCCAGGCCCACCGACCACTTCTGTTTCACCTGTGTTTTCTACGATTTTGCCTACAGTGTTTTCTACATCTCCTAATGCCCCCTCTATGATTTTGCCTAGTATCACATCCTTTATTCCTGATACCTCTTCTGCCATCTCTACCCCCGCCTTACCTCACCCCGTTTTTTCATCTGCTTGTCCTTCAGTTTCACCTTCCCTTCGGCAGAAAATGGCCAGCACTGTTACTAATCTTCTTTTACCTCTTTTCGGGTCGCCTGCTACGACCCCTAACATAGGAAGAAGACAGTTGCGAAGTCAACTGCCTGATTATCAAGAGAGAGATTCCCTGAATAGTTTAGCTCGGAAATGGGTCCTGGACACTGCAAAATATGATGTACAGTCTGTCATGGAAGTCTTCCACCAATGGGAAGCAGCGACACAGAGATATGTGTTCGAACAGATGTGCGTCTTTCTTGGCGAAGATTTAGAAGACAATGATCAAGAATGCATCCCACAAGAGATGTGTCGTGTACGATTTAAATTTGGAGAGGGTATGATTGTAGGTCCCGATGTGGAAAAAGCAGTTGAGATGCTATTTTCATATCGAAGTAAGGGAAGCAGTTCTGGGTCACCACCGGAATCTAGTGCATCTAGTAGGAAAAAGGCACGACAATACCCTATGAGAGAAGTTCCCCCACAATGGAGAGAGGGTGACGCGACAGCTGTCCCACCTGTCCTGCCGCACTTTCACCGCGTATGGGTACATGTCCCATGGAAGCGAGCTGAAGTTTTAGCACTCAAACAAACACTACCAGATCCGCGTAAAAATCCTGCAGGGTACTATAAAGAATTGTCGCAAACTGCTGGGTCATGTATAATGAATTTGGCCGATATCGATATGTTATTCGGGAACGTTGTTCCACAGCCGTTATGGGGAAAAATTCGTCATGTAGATCATGACCAGGAATTAGGTGACACGTGGGCTAATATTACTACTGCAGACGCACGACAAGTTGGTGGTGCCAAGCCTGAGCCTTTGATAGCGGAACTACCTGGTAGAATAGTAGATTACATGAAAACGATAATGCCTGCAATACGCGTAAATTGGGATAAGTTATCTGCATGCAAGCAAAAGAAAGAAGAAACTGTGTCAGATTTCTTCACCAGATTTGAAGAAACATTCATTGACCATAGCGGTCAAGATATGACCACAGAAGGTGGTCAGAGATTGTTTGTCGATAAATTTGTGCACAATCTACTTCCAGATTTGTGTAGGAAATTAAAAGATTCGGAAAGTTCTTGGGCAGTCTCATCTTCAGCCCAGATATTAGCTACCGCACAGTACTACGAGAATAGAGACAAAGATGAGAAAGATAAAGTAGAGAAGAAAACTAGAGAACTCAAAACGAAGGTTTTGCTACAGCAAGCCTATCCGCCACGTGGTGGTGGTAATAAAAATAATAATGGTACGAATCACTACCAGAACACTTTTCAGCAGCCTCAGAGAAACTTGCAAAGATTCGATTACAATCAAAACCGCGTAGGTCCCAACCAGTGTCTATACTGCAAACAAGAGGGTCATTACAAATATGACTGTCCTGCCCTACCACAACGTGCAAATGGAATTTCTGGCGTAAGAGGTCGTGGTAGTCAGCAAGCGCCTAGAGGTAGAGGGCGTGGAAACGCCCCTCAGGACACACGTCCCCTCCCACCACAAAACTCTATGAACAGGTTTGACCAGCAAAATAACGTATCTGACAGGACAGCTCAATACTACGTTGACGAGTATTACACAGAAAATGAGCAGTGGGAGAGTAATGATTGCTAGGACAGCCTAAGACAAGGAGAGGGAGTTGTTTCAGTTCCAGTAGATCAGAGTGGACCTTACGTTGAGGTGATCACATCGGGTGTGTCAGAACCTTTTCTGTTGGATACTGGTGCTACAAAGAGTTCTATTATGCACTCCAAACTCCCTGGCGCACCTTTGTCTGGCGAAATGAACGTTTCCGTAGGTTTTTCTGGCGCCCCGGTTAGAAATCCAATTTCTGACCCTTTATCTCTTTCTGTTGGTCCTTGTGAATTCGAAGCACCCCTTATTTTGACAACAGGTTGTGGTGAAAATTTGCTAGGATTAGATTTGCTAAAAAGATTGTATGCGACTTTGTACTGTTCTCCCTCAGGAGTACAACTTACTTTAGGTAAGACAGTGGTTTCTCCCATGTATTTGTCGAGAAATACACTTCCAGCAGAATTGGCACTTCTACCAGATATTCTTTGGGCTACTGGTCCGAATGATGTAGGTCTTTTAGAAATTCCACCGTATGTTGTAACATTGAAGCCGAATGTCAAAATGCCACGAATTCCCCAATACAGGATATCCAATGAGGGCGAAAAAGCTTTGCTAGCGATTGTTTACGAGTTGATTGAAAAAGACGTAATTGAAGAAACACGAGGCAATGTTTGCAATAGTCCTGTTCTGCCTGTTTTAAAACGAACTGACCCTTCTCAGCCACCTGTGTATAGATTCGTGATTGATCTTAGGGAAGTAAATAAGATAGTGGTGCCACAATTCCCAGTTGTCCCCGACATTACAACATTATTGACTATGATTCCAGCATCTGCATCCTGGTTTTCGGTGATTGATCTGAAGAATGCTTTCTTCAGTATCCCGATTGCTGAGGAAAGCAGGGATATTTTTTCCTTTAGTTTAGGAGGTCGCAGTTTCCGCTTTAAACGCGCTCCTCAAGGCTACTGTGAAAGCCCCTCAATATATAGTCAAGCTCTGAAATGTCAGCTTGACACAATGGTTTTGCCCAAAGGTGCCACTCTCGTACAGTACGTGGACGATTTGCTCATCGCTGCGGATACTGAGAAAATATGTAAAATGGCCACGTTGACATTACTGCGTCATCTATGTGATCTGCATCACAAGGTGTCACTTTCCAAGCTTCAATATTGCCGACAAGAAGTGACCTACTTAGGTCATCTCTTATCGAAGGAGGGAAGGAAACTGACCCATGAAAGAATTCAGGCAATAGCGAAATTGAATGTGCCAAGAACGTAGAGAGAAGTACGCGCTTTCTTGGGCATTACATCGTACTGTAGACAGTGGATTCCAAATTTTTCGTTATTAGCCAAACCCTTATTGGCACTAACGTGTACAAATACACCCAATCCCATTCCTTGGTCTGATGAGTGTCAGAAAAGTTTTCTCGAATTACGCACAGCATTATGTTCGGCCCCTGTGTTAGGCAACCCCAACTACAGTAAGCCTTTCACATTATATGTCCACGAGAAGGAGGGCTGTGCATTGTCTGTGCTGACTCAGTTATACGGAGATAGACAGCGGCCATGCGCCTATTTTTCGTCAACTTTGGATCCGGTAGCACGAGCATTGCCAAGTTGTTTAAGAGCCACAGCAGCAGCAGCTGTTTCTATTCGACAGTCTGCAGGTCTAGTAATGAATAATACACTAATCGTGATGGTCCCGCATGCAGTAGACACATTGTTAAATAGGACCAAGACACAGCACTTAACTAGTGCTCGACTGTCCAGTTATGAATTGACGCTACTAGCAAGCCACGTGCACATAAAAAGGTGCAGTACCTTGAACATAGCCACATTGTTACCAATTACAGAGGAATCGGATGCTTCAGAACAGCACGATTGTTTCCTCAGAACAGAGGAAGAGACGAAAGGGAGAGTTGATTTATTCGACACTCCTCTTGCTGAATGTGATGGTACATTGTGGGTGGATGGTTCCTGCTTTAAACTCCCAAATGGTAACGTGACTACAGCATATGCTGTCACAACTTTGCACACAATCATTGAAACTGCGCGAATACCACATGGTTCAGCTCAAGCCGCTGAACTCGTGGCACTGACGAGAGCATGTGTGTTATCTAAAGGAATGAAAGTGACTGTCTATACCGACAGCCAGTATGCTTTTGGAGTGGCTCACAGTTTTGGACGATTGTGGAGAGAACGTGGGTTCCTGACTTCGCATGGAGCCAAGATTCAGCATGGTCAGTTGGTGAATGAGCTTCTTGAATCACTGACGTTGCCCCTGAAAGTAGCGATCGTGAAATGTAGTGCACACAAGAAAGTGACTGATGATGTTGGTCGTGGAAATGCATTCGCTGATGAAACTGCTAAGGACACTGCAAAGAATATGATGAGCCGAATGTATGTTGCGAGCCCAGAAAGATGGACTGGTGATGTTGGAATATGTGAAGACACGATAGAAAGTGTGAAGTCCATCCAAACTGAGGCCACGGAGAAAGAGTTAAGCATGTGGAGAGAAAGTACAGGGAGAATGGATGCAAATGGTTGTTGGATTGAATCGACAGAGCAACAGAGATGGTTGTTACCCGATGCATATGTGCCTGCAGTGGTTACAATGGCTCATGGGATGGCCCATATCAGCGCGAAAGGGATTTGCGAGTTGTTGGCCCCAGTGTGGAAGAATTCAGGGATTCCCAAGTGTGCAGAGAATGTTGTCAAGAATTGCATGGTATGTCTGAAGCACAATCCTGGTAGGGGAACCCCAACTCCAGCTGGTCATTTTGCACCTCCTACGTATCCGTTCGAGGTTTTGCAGCTAGATTTCATACACATGGAGAGGTGCAACAACTTCAAATACGTGCTCGTGGTTGTTTGTGCCTTCTCAAAATGGGTAGAAGCCTATCCCCTAAGGGACAATACTGCCTTGTCCACAGCGAAAGCCCTTGTGAAAGAGTTTTTCCCCAGGTTCGGAATGCCTAGAATGGTCTGGTCCGACAACGGAAGTGAATTTGTGGGTTGTGTGATGAAAAGAGTGTGTGAAGGGCTAGGCATTAGGCAGAAGTTCCACGCTGCAAATCACCCCCAATCAGCTGGATTAGTGGAATGTTACAATGGCACGCTTAAACTTAAATTGGCCAAAATCCAAGCGAGCACAGGTCTTAAATGGCCTGACGCTCTACCCTTAGCACTCCTATCCACCAGAATGACTGTGCATTCGCGAATGAAACTCAGCCCCTATGAAGTAATCTTTGGTCGGCCAGCCAACATATGGGGAGTGCCTAGGCCCACGAAGTTTAGCGAGCTGCAACACCCCATTTTGCTTGACTATTTGTATGAATTGACGGCTAAATTGCGTGTTTTATATCAACAGGTTCACAACACCTTGCCTCCGGTCTCTGAGACACCGGGTCACTCCATTGACCCCGGTTCCTGGGTGCTTGTCCGAAACTTCCAGAGGACAAGAAACGACCAGCCCAGATGGACCGGGCCTCACCTCGTCCTCCTGTCTACAAGGTCGACCGTTAGGGTGGAGGGGAAGACCAATTGGGTCCACGGGATCCATTGTAAGAAGATACCCTTCCCTCTGCCACATGACCAATGGGTCCGGAAAGGAGGCACTGACTCAGAGCGCACAACTGATGAACGTGTAAAAGAAGCTAAACGTGATTGTAAGAGTGAGAACATTTTCCAAGAAACTGTGCCACCACCAGAACAATTGAACTCTGTGGAACCTGAACTACTATTTCTGGACCAGACAGTACCCGGGAAAAGACGCTACAATTTACGACCAAGAAAAACAGACTAAAGTAAAAGTGATTTATTTTATGACCCGAGAGAAAAACCTGTGGACTAATAAAAAATGCGTTTTTCCCAAATACTATTTTTGAAAGTGCAGATTCTCCAATCTAGGTAACTTGCTTATTTTTGTTTTTCTTGAACCGCCATCCGGGTTCCGCTGCTAGGGTCGCGGTTGATTAAAGACTTTTGGGTGCAGCTGACGACGATAGGTCGCTGGTTCCGGTTAGTCCAAGGGAGCTGCCCTAGACTGACGGAAGCATCCTTTAGCAGAAACAACCTACCGCCGCGGGCAGCACCTTAGAGAGGATGGAGTTTCCTGATGTGGAGAGGCCTGCCAAACAAATGAACTTTAAGCAGAGACTTTTGAAAACAATGACGAAGAAAAACTTTATAATAATGTGTATTCTTATGCTACTTAGCGTAATGGTCTTTTTGATAAGCTATGTTTTATTCTCTTTTCACGTGACATTTGTGCCCACTACATCACCCATACCTCCCCCTACTGTTTCCTCTCATTCTTTCCACCCTTTGCCTGACCACGAATCAAATAGGAGATTAGAGTTCATTAATAACTCCTTCGTTCAGTTATTACACCAACACCAACTTGTAATGAACACAACCAACTGTTGGGTGTGCGGTCTCATGCCCCACACCGCGGATAGAGGTATCCCCTATTTGGTCCTGCCATTTAGTCGCAATGGGTCAGTATGGGCATATAGGACAATGTTCATATATGCACGAGAAATCCAACCCCTACGTTCTGTAAAAGACAACCTCAAGACTAGCGCCCTAGTCAAGGGTATAGTTGACATGATCAAGGAAGTAACTTCTTACGAAGATACCCCGGATGATGAGATACTTGCATATGTAGGTTGGAATGTGACCGGATATGGCACTACATTAAGTGAGAAACAGCAAGCCAAAAGATCGTCCCCTATCTGGATCGTACCCCATCAAGGTCACCTGTGTCTGCAAGGTATTGGCAGGAATCCCAGAGCTCAGCTAGGGAAGAGTGTCTGTACAGAAACGTATGTTTTTGGATCTCAGACTTCCCCTGCCTTTTTAGCCGCTAAGGGTACTTATTTCATCTGCCATGATAGAGCCTATACATGGTTGCCCCCTGACTTCTCGGGCTCATGTTTTGTTTCATTCCTGTTACCTCCCACCTACACAGCAGCGGCGGATTACCATCGGACAAGGGTAGTTAGAGGTGTTTTGAGTAAAGAAGACACTGCAGGTCAAGAATTTGGTGACTTTGCAATGGGTTTCCTGCCGTTCTGGGGAGCCATGGCTAACAGCAGAAACATAAGGCAATTGACAAGGGTAGTTGAATCCACCGTGATTGAAACTGCTGGTGCCCTTAGTAACCTGACTGCTGAGCTCCAGTCGGATCGACTGATGACCCTTCAGAACCGGGTCGCTTTGGATGTAATACTTGCGGACCGAGGTGGAGTATGCAAATTGATCCAGTCCAGTTGTTGCATTTTTATTCCAGATAATGCTCCGACAGTGTACGGGGCCATCTCCAAACTACATAAGATTTCCGAATCTATTCATGTGGATAAAGGAGATTGGTCGTTAATGGGATGGTTCTGGGAACTAATATCTGCCTGGGGATGGAAAATTCTGATGGTCATTGGGATGGTCTTAGCCATTCTTTTCCTGTTCTGTCTATGCATACAGTGTGCTCCTGCAATATGTGGCCTCTGTGTTACATCATGTGTAAGGAAGCCTGTGTCGAGACATGAGCTCAGCACTAGAATGATGTTGCAGCAACATCTCAATGACTTTAGGAATATAGATCTGGACTCAGATTAACATAAGGATAGATTAATTGCCTATGTAAGGGCAAAAGGAGGGTCTGTGGTTCTGAAAAATCTAGATTCATAATAGTTCTGGACCCGAGAATAAAAACTTCGTCGAAATAGGACGAATTTGGTATCAAAAGACCGAGAATGACGAGTACATCAAGTACATGTATTTTCGGCATATTCGAGTGACGATTTCACCTCGAAATCGTCATTTACCTTCTAAACCCTTAGCTGCATGTTGCCCCTTACATAGGCCTTAATCCAGTTGAATTTGATTCCACAAGGACACATACTCCTTAATCGACTTCTTCCTGACCCCAGTACAAGTTAGAACCATTGCCCCAGGCCGAACTCGTTAGGTCAGTTCCCTCCCAGTGGCCGAGCAAGATAGCATCTAGGCCCAACCAGCCATAAAACCATTTCAGCGCGCACACCTGCCATATCTCGCTCACATCTTTCTCCACTCCTTTTCTTCACTTGCTTTATGATGGGGAGGTGACCGTTTTTATTAGGGGTCCAGCGATATCTGATGAAATGTTGGGCCTTGCCGGATGATTTGTTATGGGCAGCACGACGTGAAATATGTGCATGTCATCATGACTCTGCTTTTCTTTTGTAATCAGTAACCATAAATGAAATACCACGAATCCAAGGAATGTTTTGCCCAAGGCTGAATATTATGTATAAGAAGAGAAGCCTAACTTCGTGAAAGTGTGCAGTCTCCTGAATATACTCGAATTGTACTTCGAGGACCCTGTCACCTTGGTTGCAGCCAATAAACTAATCTTTGACTTCACCTAGAAGACTCCGAGTTTCTGTAGGTCTGACTCAGGAGAACCCGAGGTCTCTGGGTGTTGATCCCCTGGCACCGCTGGGTTACCGGTTCTGTGCCGGTTCTTAAAAACCCAGTACCTCACTAGTGTGGCGTCAAGTTCGCAGACCTCACTAGTGTGGCGTCAAGTTCGCAGATTTCGTTAGTGTGGTGTCAAGTTCGTGGATCTCGCTAGTGTGGCATCAAGCTCGCCGATGTTGTCTCTGCAGCTTTGCTTCTATCTCACGGCACATGGAGTCCAGCCACTTTGTACGAGGATCACACAGCGCGCTGCGCTCCAACAAGGCAGCCAGGAGCAGAGCCGGCTCTGCATCTCCACACGCCGACAACAAACTATGGCGCCTGAGACGGAGCGGGGCAGAAGAGCCTCTACTTTCATGACGCTACCCAGGAATTAGGGAGGGTGGGGGGTCCCAAACATAACCATGTATTGTTGGGCATGTACCCTACAAAACATCGGACACATACTTAGCTCAGCACAATCCCCTTCAATTCATAAACTTATAATGGGGGGAAAGCTAAAGGTTTTGTTGTTGAAAAATCTGGAAACTAGCAACTACAAAAAAAACAAAATGTAAGTTCTTGCTGGGGGCTTTTCGAGTATGGCGACAATGTAAAAAGAAACGAAATGTACCTAAATATAATTACTATGCGCCGTTTTGGGGGAAACCCATGCTACCGGTGAAATTCCATGACTCGATAGTAAGGAATTGGTTACTAAACTAAATCCTACAGTTGGGCAATTAATTTTCTGGAGAATATATCAACTCATTTGGGGATCTTTGGAAGAAATTTGGGATTATCAATCAGCAGTTCTTTAAATAGCTGCAGCTTCGGGATTTTATAAATAAGTTGTTGAATACCTCCGGGCCAATGATTCGAATGTCTAATATCAAGGCAATCGATAAGGGAGATAAGATTGGTCTTATTTATGACCTATTGATGCAAAACCTACCAGACAATTTAGAATCTCAGCATGCTAAATGGGAACATAGGTTAGAGACAGAGGGTTCGATACTGCAAGAATCCTTGGATATCGGTGATAAGGTGGTACTAACAGCTGGCCTAAAGAGCCAACACTTTAAAACTCCGTTTGATCTGTATTTTACACCAGAGAAATTGTTTAAATGGGGAAGAAGAGACAGTGATCGCTGCCATCGAGGTGGGGATTCAGGCGCTGAAATTGTTCATATGTTTTGTCTTTGTCCGATACTAGGGCCTCTTTTTCATGACATGGGAACATTTTAGAACAAATCATCGGAGGCCAGATAATAATCAATCCTACCGTGGTGGTATTGTGAGTAGTAGCGGACTCAATGGGAAACGAGTTGGCAAAAAAAGATGGCTATATGCTATTCATCGCTGTGGCAGGGGCATGGATGTGCGTTGATAGAAGCTGGTTTAACCCAGAACCTGCCACTTTTATGAGTGGAGATCTAGACTTTTTGACATTTACAGTTTGGAAACAAAGTTGTACGAGTGTAAGGAGCAAAAAGCTCAGAAATGGGGAATCCGTATATGGCGGTGGGTCTCTCAATGGATAAATGACTGAATTGTGTCCATAGATAATGCAGGTTTCATAGTAAGATATTTAATCTTGTCATTTGTTGCGCTATCGGTATTAAATGTTAATCATACTATACGTCTATCTTTTAAATTCCCCCTTTTTTGATAGAGAGATTTCCTTCCCTTTTCTTCTTTCTCGATCTGTACGCTTATAGTGAAGCCCTTGAACCATCAGGATTTGCATTTGCACTTTATCGTTGATCCCCATTGTATTGCACTAATCTGTGTTTTGTACGGGTAATTTGCACCGTCTTCCTTTTCTTTGTAAATAATGTCTGAGTAATTGATCAGCTGCTTTGTTGCTTTTGTCTTTCATGAGTTAATGATGAAATTGCTAAGTCGCTGGGCCTCTGATGCATGCTCCTTTTATGTAAATGGAAATAAAAATATAATTTAATAAAAGGATTAGAGCGTGACCCTGATACACAATCAGAAAGTCCATTAAGAACAGAGACCAAGACTGGTTGTGTGCTGTGAGGATGGTGAAAGCCAGACTGATGGGAGTTTAGAATGAGACTGTCTTCTAGAAAGGATAAGTTCATCTCTCAGGATCTGAATGTGTAAGGGCAGAAGATACATTTAATCACAATTACTGAGGAAAATTGAGTCAGCTGACGTTTTTAGGTTTCTCCTGCACAGCGCTTGCAAAATGTCTTGTATTCTAAAACAAAAAGAGTCTAAAAGGGTACATAGAACTAGCCCATTACTTATTTTTACTTACCATTCATTGGACTCAACGTCACTCTAATGTCCCTGCTTCAGATTAGTCAGCACGTCATCTACTTGCACTTTGCAATTTTCCTTGCAACTGCTTTGCTTTTTCATGCTGTGGAACATGGCCCAAGTACCGCTTCTGGTAATTGTCCAGTGTCCTTCTACTAGCAACGCTCTTCAGAAGGTACTTTTTATTTTTATTTGTTATCTAGCACTCCATACAAGTGCATTTGCCGTCTCCTCTCCTCCTCAGTGCTCTTCCGATATCTTTGCAAGCACCTGCCCCCTTCCCTCTTCCCAGGCACAGACCTCATTTTGCTTAGTCATCCATTGTTGCTGCTCCCCACAAGCCGAGGTGACCATCCTCCTGTGCAGTTTTAACTTCCAACTTCACAGACCCAATACTTTATTGCATTTAGTAATTCTGGCAAACTGTTTGTCAGAATCCATAAGTAATTAGCTTTCATTCAACCAATCAATCAATCAGGGAATTGTAAGCGTGCTACTCGCCCGTGAGAGCCTCAAGGGGACCCGAGTTATTTTTCAAGATGGGTATTTTATTTTTCTCTAAACTCACCTGATAACCACTAAACTCCGCCTAGAAGATTTACCATAGGCTGTAAACATTTCTGTTTCGCTGCAAACACACGTGTGGGCCTATCTGTCTTAGGGAACTTGTTATGTTCTCCATAATGCATTGTCATTGGTATATATTCGCTGAGCCGGCATGAACGTTTGTGAGTTGAAAGCGTACTGGATATATATATAATACTTAAGAGCATAAACATCTTTAAATGTCATATGTAGATGGAGCAGCTATGCATATGCATGAATGCTGTCAGTCTATAGAACCCTCTTCAATAGAATGAGCAGTAGTACACCAAGCAGTTCCGCAAAATGAACTCTAAAACTAATTGGTTTCTATGTGATATGTAAAAAAAACATTGACAAACCGAATAGATTTCACATAGGCGAAACCTGATAGATTTGCCAGTGCTTGTTTTACCGGTGGTTCAGCAAGGGGTTGCTTCCAAGTTCAAAAAGCCTTAGAACTAGATAGCAACAAGTGAGATAGTTAGCTTCTGTAACACAAGGCAGAAAGCGCTAGAAACTGCAAGCAGGACACAGGTCAAGTGCAGCTCCTGTTTTTAAAACAGAGACATGTCCTAGACTCAGAGAAAAGAGGTGGAAAGAACTGGATCAGTCTTAAAAGCAGAGCCGGTGGAAGAGGGCAGGAAGAACCATCCGTGGAAGATCCCAACAGATACTACCAACTCTCTTAAAAAAGAAATGAGACAAAGTCTCGCTCTGCAGCCTGAGGCCTCGGGGGTCCTGTGCACACCAGGGTGCAAATGAACGGCGCGAAGGCGGTGGAGGAGAACACACTCCAGCCCGCTTGGACCACAAAGGAAGTCCCACTTCAATGGAGGACACGAATTGTGCAATATAGTTTCACAATTAGAGTGGTCAATTTGAAGCAGTGGTGCTTAACCTGATAGTGCACCGAAGTAGTGACCGGGCACTAAGAAGCGGCAGTTAAAGGATACAGTGGGCGTCTGGTTGGGATGGCGAAGATCAGGTTAAGCGTATGACCCGCCACTTAAGAAGCACCAATTCCAAGTTTGACGAGAACGTGAAGAGTATGAGTCATTAAAGTCTATAGTGGTGCCTGCAGCTAACCTCAATTAATAAGGGGACAGGCGGGTCCTAAATGTAGGAGAATTAATAAATCAAAAATGTATGTAGTAAGAGTATTGCTAGGCCCATCAGGTCATATGTACTATTGGACAGAAAAGTGAGGAACAGAGACTAAATAAATCCGAGCTTCAAGAGCTTAGCAAGCGGCAATGTGTTCAGAGGAATTGAGCAGAGTCTACGACTGACTGCCAGCATGCCCCTGGTTTTCTCAAAATAAAGATGAGAGCGATACAAAAATGAGATGGAAAAGCAAGAGGGGGTTGAAGCCACATGTTTCCAGATTCAGTAACAAATAAAACCTCAAGTGTATGTTCAAGAATCAAACCATGTATGTCAAAAAGTGCATTAATGCGCTCTCTCTTAAAAAACACGTTTGACATACATTCTTGAGAGGATAGTCCATTATGATGGTCAAAACAACTGTAACCAAAGTGTTAGTTTTCCCAGTACTCATCAGAAGTGATTTTGGGTGATGACAAAACAGCAACAACTGGGACTACCTCTATGACTCTCCGCGGAGTATTACTGTAAATAAATTCTGCATGTTGTGTTATCACTAATAGCAGTCGTTAACCTGTCTTTTACAGTACAAACTCTAAAGACTGGTTCACACGTTCCATCTGTGTATCAGTTTGTGGATGATAAACGAGCACTAATTTTATGATACACAACCAGCCTTCCAAAATCTGGACACAAATTCATGCCTATGGTCAGAGATTATCACAGAAGGTAATCCAAGTAACCTAATGGCACGTTGTAAGGAGATGTTAGTTAATTCTTTACCGCTGTGTTTTTTGTAAAGGCACAATTTGTGCCTTTTTGATCAGTAAATCGACTACAACTTTAATTGCAGCGAATCCTCCTGTTTTAGAGAAATCAGTGACATGAACTAGGTGATATTGGTTTGAGTTGTAGTAGACTAAATAGCGGTGTGTAAGAACGTTTGGCAATTGCAAACATCGTATAATGAATGAATGCACATCCTTGAACTGAGTTTTCCACTAAAACCATATCTAATAAAGTCTGTAATGTTTTTGTTTTTACGGAATGACCCGCCTGAGCTGAGGGATGACACTATTAAAAAGCTTGCTCTTGTAATTAGTCATTAGTTAAATAGACCATCGTTAATATTAGAAATTGAGTCTCTCAACCACTCACCTGAATTTAGTTATTTTGATTCAAATCATATTTTTTCCAGAAATGAGTCCATATCAATCAAGCCTATTACAGTTCTTGTAATAAACTCAGTGGTGCGTGAGGTTCATCTTGTTTCTCACAACTTCCTATCCTCAATAAGGCACAGGCTTTTTCATTCGTAGACCCTGATTGAGAAGTTACTACAAAATCAAATTCCCTACAAAATAGCATCCAAAGCATCTGAACACAAAAGTTGTAAATTCCTGTGCTACAAACAGTTTATAAGTGTGTGATAAGCCTAAGAGGTAATGCGGCCACTCTTGGAACGCCATCTTGATCAGTAATATCGCGTGTTCACCGATGGTGTAATTCTGGTCTTTGGGAAGAAGTGTCTTGGAAAGATCGACACTGGATGCAGATGTCCAGACTTTGAATCCCTCTCAAGACAGAGAGATCCAACGGCAAACTAAGAAGCTTCTACCAGAAATGTAACGCAGGGTGCAGATGTGCCAAACTGAAACGATTGCTGAATTCTCCTTTAACCTTTAAATACCTGCTCAGCTTCTGTCTGCTACATAAAGAGACCCCCTTTTTACCAAAATTGTGCGATGGGGAGTCACAAGATTGAAAAAACTTTCAATAAATCCTCTATAAAATAGATGGACTGAAAGTAACTTTGAATTTCCTTACCATTAATCAGTTCAGAGTAGTAATAGAAATCCTAAAAATTTTAATTAATTTCTTCAAAATGTGCAGTTTCTATTTTGGTGTAAGGAGGGCGCTCTTTCAAGCATTGCAAAACTCCTTGAACAGGCGCAATTTGCTCTTGTTCCAATTATGGACATATTGAAATTTCACTAAATACACAATGACAAACACATGGAAAAAGTCTTGAAGTAAGTCATTTATGATTAAAAAATAAATAAAATGAAAGCAGCCAGGTCATTTCAGAGCCTAAAGGTATAACACATTACTCACGGAGCCCATATTTAGTCCAAAATGTGGTCTTCCACTCACTTCTATCTTGAGATCTGAGAAGATGGTACAACCCGGGCAAGTCCACTTTGGAATAAATAGTTTCTTTGCTTACCTGATCAAATAACACTTAAAAGCAGAGGATACAACTTAATTATAATTTTGTTTAATGCCCATTACAGGTGCAGAGGCCACCTGGTGAAGACACTGGCAGCAGTGATTGTCGTACAAATCCTGTTAGCAGAGGGTCAAAGTATTATTTTAGATGCTCACTTTCTTGCTCACTTAAAGTAATGACTGCATGATAACATTTCCTGGTTGAAGATCAAGACAGCACTCTGAGTGTTGGTGGGATACTACTGTGTACATCGTGAAAGCTATCAGAGAACTCCTGTTGCAAAAGGAAAATGCTACTTACCAGTATGCATCTGTTCTTGGCATGTAGAGCTCACACTGAGCGTTGGATCGCCACCTGGTGTTGGGCTCGGATGATTGCATGTTGTTGTCTTGGAAGAAGTCTTTGTAATCACGAGATAGGTGACTCCTCTTTTGGACGATAGTGCGCATGGGCATCGACTCCAACCTTAGATTGTTATTTTCCGCCACTGGGTTCGGATGGAACTTTTACGCTCCTGTTCAAAATCTACTTTCTAAGTAGTTTGACGTGTCAAAAACGTACTTAATCTCTTCTAAACAACTTTTGACATCAAGAACCATCGACTCAACCTCATCCATTTGATGACAGATTGTGACTTCATCATGCCACAAGATAATTCAGTGTGAATTACAGACTGAACTGGCTCACATTCAGTCCCCCTATGGAGTTAGCTGTATATCTGGTTGCTGGACCTGGCCTCGTGGCGTGGTCCCACTTCTCCCACATCGCGGGCCCTGGACAGCATCGACCCCTGTCCCCCGGCCTAAAGCTATCCCCTCCAACCTTCACGAGAGCCGCCACTCCTGGCGACCCCCGGCTCTCCCGCTCGGGTGCCCGGCGACCCCTACTCGCCCCACTCTGCGGATCCGACCCCGATCCCGGGCCACCCTTTCCGGCCCCAACTCCATCTTGGACCCTCCACGTCCGGACCACGTGGCCTCGGCCCGACCTCGGCCACAGCCCCAGCGAAGCCCCGACATCGAGGCACCAAGATCCAACCAGGTGGTAAAGCGGCCACTTGACGGATCAAGGAGGAGGGGAATTTCAATGGGCCTCCAGCCGTCCCTGGACGCCTGGTTTCGATCGCCCTCCGGCCTCCCTGGGCGCTGGCTCCACCCCCTGCTGGGTGTCTGGACACTCTCATCCCGGCCCCTCTGACCCCCAGGCGGAGGGTCCGGACATCAAAGGACTCCAGACCTATATCTGGGGCAGCTCTGGAATGGGTCGGTAGTTGTATCCTGGAGTCGAGAGCCCTCCTGACGCTGTCGTGGCTGACCCCGAGAAGAACTCGCTACTTTGAACCCTGAACCTCTGAAGCCTGCTGGCGCTGCCACGGCCCAACCTCGCTGAAACCATCTTTGGAGTCCTGCTGGCGCTGCCGCGGCCCAACCTCGCTGAAACTATCTTCGGAGCCTGCTGGCGCTGCTGCGGCCCGACCTCGCTGAAACCATCTTTGGAGTCCTGCTGGCGCTGCCGCGGCCCAACCTCGCTGAAACCATCTTCGGAGCCTGCTGGCGCTGCCGCTGCCCAACCTCGCTGAAACCATCTTTGGAGTCCTGCTGGCGCTGCCGCGGCCCGACCTCGCTGAAACCATCTTTGGAGTCGTGCTGGCGCTGCCGCCGCCCAACCTCGCTGAAACTATCTTCGGAGCCTGCTGGCACTGCTGCGCCCCGACCTCGCTGAAACCATCTTTGGAGTCCTGCTGGCGCTGCCGCAGCCCAACCTCGCTGAAACCATCTTCGGACCCTGCTGGCGCTGCCGCGGCCCAACCTCGTTGAAACCCCCCAGCTCGAGGATTGAGAGCTGAGCGTAGGGTACCCCTGTGCCAGGCTGGTACCAAGACTGTCCCGCTACCCCTTTCCCCCCGTTACCGAGACTCTAAGGATCCCTCGATCCGTTTGTACATATTGCCGAAAGAACCAATCGTTAGTGTTGATAAAGATTCTAAGAAGTACTCTCTTGTGTGGTGTCCCTTTGTAGTGGTGTGATTGCTCTGCTGTGACGATTCTAGGAGAGGACCCTCACCAGGAGGCCTCTCGACGGCGCTCAGCCAATTCCATAAGGAGAGGTGGGTCTCGGGGTGGTCAGTCAGACATCTTCTGCTTCCCCAGGGACCGCCTTTCTAACATTGGTGGCAGGCGGTGCGAGCCGACGCAAATCGTACAGAGAGTGACTCACCCACTACTGACAGAAACACACCGCAACCATGACTACCAAAGAAACCAGACCAACCGCGGAGTTCCAGAAAGAACGGTTGGAAGATTATAACCAAAAAGAATTGAAACAATTCTGCAAGGACCTGGGCATCGCTACCACTGGACTAAACACCAAGGAGGATTTCAAGCAGGCCCTACAAACATGGGTGGAGGCAGGAGCAACGCCACCCCAGAGTGAAGACAACACAGTTCCGAACATACACCCAGAGACCGACGCAACCCCAGCGGGGGAAAGACCTACGAACATAGACACGGGCCTCTCCCACGAAGATGCCCGAGAGCGAGAAAGGAGCCGGCTCCACGAATTGGAGCTCGCCCGACTCCGTCTGGACGGAGAACTACAGCTGGCCGAGAAAAAGATAGCCCTTGAGCAACTACGGCTGCAAGGAGACCTAGAGGAGAAACGAAGGCAGAGAGACTTGGAGGAGAAGAAGCTCACGTTCGAGCACGAGCGTGGCTTAAAAGAACTTGAGATCAAGGCCAAAACTGGGGAGGCCAACGCCTCCGGGAACCGGAGCCCATCTCCTCCGGCGGACACAAAGGTCCACATCCCCAAAGATGTCGTCAAGGAATATTATAAAAACGACGACATCCAACAATGGTTTAAGGCCTACGAGGTAGTCATGGCCTCTCATTGAGTACCCCAGAAAGACTGGGGTGCCGGCTTGTGGGGAAAGTTTGTCAACGAAGGGAGAGACGCCCTGCTAGAGCTCCCAGATGCAGAGATGACCTCTTATGAACACATGAAAGCCGCCCTCCTTACTCGCTATGGACTCACCCCTGAGATGTACCGGCAGCGATTCCGAGACTGTAAAAAACTCCCCAGTACTACATGGGTGGAGTACGTGAACTTCTATAGTAGAGCCCTAGAGGGGTGGATCAAAGGCAGCCAGGTCACCACCTACGAGCAACTGTTCAACCTCATTATATGGGAGCACCTCTCCAACAACTGTTTTATCGAACTCTGGCAGCATCTCCTCGACAGCAAACTGACCGAGCCACGTAAACTCGCCGTCGAGGCCGATCGATGGGTTAGCACCTGGGTCCCCCCGGAGCCCGATGGGAGACTACGGCCGAGGTTCCCCGGGGAACCACCGCCCGCGAGGCGGCGGAGGAGGCCAGAACAGGAACCGCGACTCCCCCGCAGGGCCGCCCCCGACCTCCACTTCACCATCCCTGGCCAGAAGAGGGGACCCCCAGCACGTCCGGGGCCCCGCGCGAACGTTACCTGCCACAGATGCCAGCGGCCCGGTCACTATGCCAATGACCCCCTCTGCCCGATGAACCAACGACCCAGCACCACCGGTTCTCCAAACCGCCAGATCGCCGCCGCCGCCCTGGGGGAAGAAAGGGGCGAAGAAGAGGACTATGATCACGACCAGGCCGAGTGGGAGCTCGCCGCTATGTCCCTGGTATGTCTAGGCGAAAGAGACATGATCCTCCGGGCCCCGATCCCGGGCAACACTCAGAAGTACCGCCAGTGGGTCACCATTAATGGGCACCGGGCCGAAGCCCTCCGCGACACCGGAGCCAGCGTGACGGCCGTCCGTTGCCACTTGGTGACCCCTGACCAGATCCTGCCCAATGTGCTGTGCCCCGTACGGTCGGCGGACAATTCTGAAAGCCTGTGCCAGATGGCCCGTATCCCCTTCGAGTGGGAGGGGTGTCGGGCATGCTGAAAGTGACCGTCCGGGACGATGCCCCCGTGGACTGCCTCCTCGGGAACGACCTAGAAAGTTCCCCCTGGGCCGGCGTCGAACGGAGAGAGCATCTGGGGATGCTAGGCCTTCCCGAGTGGGCCTGCGCGACCACTCGGTCCATGGCCGCCTGGGCCACCACCCCGACGGAAGTCGCCCCGACTGAAGACCCAGAGTGGCCCGCACCTCCGCCGGCCGCCGTATCCGAAGACAACGACCCAGAGCCTGACCCACTGGGGCCCAACAGTGAAGAAATTGGTGAGCTTGGCAACCTCCCGGAACTAGCCCAATGGCGCCAAGAAGGTGGCCCCACACGAGAACAGTTCCGGCAAGAACAGAAAACCTGTCCCTTCCTCGAGGGAATCTGACAGCAAGCCGCCACTCAAGCCGCCGGAGACCCCTCGGGGTCCCACTGGGTCTATTGGGACCACAATCTCCTCTACAGTGAACAGAAGATTGCCGAACTGGGGGCCGACTGGGTGCTGGTGGTCCCCCTCCGATTCAGAGACTTCCTCCTGAACCTGGCCCACGACGTGCCCCTCGCCGGGCACCTGGGGCAGGACAAAACATACAGCCGCCTGGGGACCCATTTCTACTGGCCAAAAATGAAAAATGATGTGAACAATCACTGCCGGACTTGCCCCACCTGCCAAGCCAGCGGGAAGCGTGGAGGGAAGCACAAGGCCCCCCTCCAACCCTTTCCAGTCATCAGCACCCCCTTCGAGCGGGTGGGAATAGACATTGTGGGGCCTCTGGAGCCCCGCACCTCCCAAGGACACCGGTTAATTCTTGTCCTGGTGGACCATGCCACCCGCTATCCAGAAGCCATCCCTCTAAGGACTGTGACGGCCCCCGTGGTGGGCCGGGTGCTGATGGGGATCTTCTCCCGGGTGGGCTTCCCCCGAGAAGTCGTCAGTGACCGGGGTACGAACTTCATTTCCCGATACATGAAATCCCTGTGGCACCAGTGCGGGGTCACGTATAAGTTTACGACCCCCTACCATCCCCAAGGGAATGGGTTGGTGGAACATTTTAATAGAACTCTCAAAGGGATGATCATGGGCCTTGAGGAGCCCTTGTGTCGCCAATGGGACGTGCTGCTGCCCTGCCTCCTCTTCGCCTATCGGGATGTCCCTCAGAAGTCCCTGGGATTCAGCCCCTTCGAACTATTGTAGGGACACCCCGTCCGGGGTCCCCTCAGCCTAGTCAAAGAAGGCTGGGAGGTCGCCGTCCAAGATGCTCCCCCCGACGTCTACCGGTACCTCCTGACCCTCCGAAATCAGACTCGGAAGTTCCGGGAACTTGCAGAAGCCAACCTCGAGGCCAGCCAGGAGGAGATGAAACGCTGGTATGACCAAAACACCTCTTTCATTGAGTTCGAGCCGGGCCAACAGGTCTGGGTCATGTCCCCGGTCGAACCCTGTGCCCTCCAGGACAAGTGGACGGGGCCCTTCAAGGTGGTGGAGCGCAAGAGCCCTGTCACTTACCTGGTGGACATGGAGTCCCCCAGGAACCCCCTCCGGGTCCTCCACTCCAACCGGCTCAAACCGTACTTTGTCCGAACGGAGCTTAGCCTGCTGATGGCTACCGATGGCGGGGCCGAAGACGACTCCGAGCCCCTACCAGACCTCCTGAGCACCTCCGAGAAAGACGGCTCCGTCGAGGGGGTCACCCTCTCCTCCGTCCTGACCCCAGAACAGCGCCAGGATTGCCGAAAATTGTTGGGTCAATTCGCAGACTTGTTTTCCCTCACCCCCGGAGTCACCCAGTGGTGCGTCCACGATGTCGACACCGGGGACAGCCCCCCGTGCAACACCGGGCCTACAGAGTTCCCGACCGAGTTCGGACCTGCATCCAATCGGAGGTCTCCAAGATGCTGGCCCTGGGGGTAGTCGAACCCTCCGGCAGTCCGTGGGCCAGCCCAGTCGTCCTGGTCCCAAAAGCCGCCGCCCCTGGCGCCACTCCCGAACTGCGATTTTGTGTCGACTACCGGGGATTGAACGCCGTCACCCGGACCGATGCACACCCCATTCCCAGGGCCGATGAACTGATCGACCGCCTGGGGGCGGCCCGCTACCTAAGCACCTTCGATATAACCTCCGGCTACTGGCAGATCGGACTCACTCCGGCGCCCAAGAGCGCTCCGCTTTCTCGACCCCCGATGGCCACTACCACTTCAGGGTGATGCCCTTCGGGATGAAGAACGCCCCCGCAACCTTCCAGAGGCTGGTGAATAAGGTATTGGCAGGGCTAGAAGGGTTCAGCGCCGCATACCTGGACGATATTGCGGTATACAGCCTCCACTGGGCCGAGCACCTCAAGCACCTCTGGGAGGTCCTGACGGCCCTCCGACGGGCCGGACTGACAATCAAAGCCAGCAAATGCCAGATAGGCCAAGGTTCCGTGACCCATCTGGGACACCAAGTGGGGAGCGGCCATGTGGCTCCCCTTCAACCCAAGATCGACGCCATCATGGCCTGGGAGCCCCCGGTCACCCAGACAGCAGTCAGAGCCTTCCTGGGGCTCACTGGGTATTACCGGCGCTTCGTGAAGGACTATGGGAGCATTGTTGGCCCCCTCACCGAACTCACTTCCAAGAAGCAGCCACAGAAGGTGCACTGGACCCCCGAGTGTCAGGCCGCCTTTGAGACTCTGAAGACAGCGATGTGTACCACCCCCGTGCTCCAAGCCCCCGACTACAGCCGGGAATTCGTGGTCCAAACAGATGCCTCGGAGCACGGTGTCGGGGCGGTCCTTTCCCAACTCAACGCCGAAGGAATTGATCAACCGGTGGCCTTCATCAGCCGACGTCTGCTGGCCCGAGAGCAACGCTGGAGAACCATTGAACGAGAGGCCTTTGCCGTGGTGTGGGCCCTCAAGAAGCTCCGACCCTATCTCTTCAGCACCCACTTCCGGGTGCAAACTGACCACCGGCCATTGCGGTGGTTGATGCAAATGCGAGGGGAAAACCCAAAGTTGCTGCGATGGTCCATCTCCCTCCAAGGGATGGACTTCACGGTGGAACATCGCCGACGGCCTGTCCAGCTTCTTCCGCCTCGACGAGAAGAACCCCCAGGAAGATGGGTGACTCTCCCCACCTTCAGCTGGGGGGGACGTGTGTTGGACCCGGCCTCGTGGCGTGGTCCCACTTCTCCTGCATGGCGGGCCCTGGACAGCATCGACCCCTGTCCCTCGGCCTAAAGCTATCCCCTCCAACCTTCACGAGAGCCGCCACTCCTGGCGACCCCCGGCTCTCCCCCTCGGGAGCCAGGCGACCCCTACTCGTCCCACTCTGCGGATCCGACCCCGATCCCGGGCCACCCTTTCCGGCCTGACTCCATCTTGGACCCTCCACGTCCGGACCACGTGGCCTCGGCCCGACCTCGGCCATAGCCCCAGCGAAGCCCCGACATCGAGGCACCAAGATCCAACCAGGTGGTAAAGCGGCCACTTGACGATCAAGGAGGAGGGGAATTTCGATGGGCCTCCAGCCGTCCCTGGACGCCTGGTTTCGATCACCCTCCAGCCTCCCAGGGCGCTGGCTCCATCCCCTGCTAGGTGTCTGGACACTCTCATCCCGGCCCCTCTGACCCCCAGGCGCGAGGGTCCGGACATCAAAGGACTCCAGACCTATATCTGGGGCAGCTGTGGAATGGGTCGGTAGTTGTATCTTGGAGTCGAGAGCCCTGCTGATGCTGTCGCGGCTGACCCCGAGAACAACTCGCTACTTTGAACCCTGAACCTCTGGAGCCTGCTGGTGCTGCCACGGACCGACCTCGCTGAAACCATCTTTGGAGTCCTGCTGGCGCTGCCGCGGCCCAACCTCGCTGAAACAATCTTCAGAGCCTGCTGGCGCTGCCGCGGCCCGACCTCGCTGAAACCATCTTCGGAGCCTGCTGGCGCTGCCGCGGCCCGACCTCGTTGAAACCCCCCAGCTCGAGGATTGAGAGCTGAGCGTAGGGTACCCCTGTGCCAGGCTGGTACCAAGACTGTCCCGCTACCCCTTTCCCCCCGTTACCGAGACTCTAAGGATCCCTCGATCCGTTTGTACATATTGCCAAAAGAAACAATCGTTAGTGTTGATAAAGATTCTAAGAAGTACTCTCTTGTGTGGTGTCCCTTTGTAGTGGTGTGATTGCTCTGCTGTGACGATTCTAGGAGAGGACCCTCACCAGGAGGCCTCTCGACGGCGCTCGGCCAATTCCATAAGGAGAGGTGGGTCTCGGGGTGGTCAGTCAGACATCTTCTGCCTCCCCAGGGACCGCCTTTCTAACACTGGTGAAGCACCTGGAGAGCACGGGACCCACATCAGGGCATTCCCTTCCCACTTAGGGCGACAAATGCAAAAAGAACAATTGATGGTCCTAATGCTGAACAATGTCAAACATTCACCCCGTGCTTGCTGTGCTACTGGATTCAAGCTAGCCTGGTTGATGAGGAGTGATACCCCACAACTAGTCCCAGGATGCTTGTTTACCAGTCCGGGGACGATCTGGCAGTTCAGATGGACTTTTCCCATGGGGAGCAGGGTCAAGTTTGATTTGCACATGGCTGGGTCTAAACTGGGGTGACGAAGTGAGCTAAATAACGATGAATTAAACCCAGATCTGTGACTGGGAGTGAAGGCTTCACAATGTTCAGCATTTTAGAAAGTGTGCATTTCTCTCAGCTCTTTGGGTGCCTTACAGCCTGTCTCCAATACACACCTAGGCTTCGGTGACAACTGCACTTTGTGCATTCCCTCGAGGACCTTTCCTTCGAATAACGGCTAGGACGCGGATCAGCGAGAATCCACTATCGGGAGACACGCCGGACCCTCTGACCAGACTATTTCCGCCAGGGTCCCGCATTGTATGCCCACGAATTTGTGTATCGCAAACAGAGAGACTCCATCATTGGAGTACACATCGGACCCGTAAATCAGTTTTAGTTTTAGACAAACCGCCGACAAGTTTATTCACTGCATCTTGACCGTTACCGTAATTCGAGATAAAGAGACCTTTTCAACGGGGCACGCAGCGTAGCTTATAAATAGGTACTTCTGAACAATCCATCATGGCTTCCTGATGAAGGTTAAACAGCCGAAACGCGCGTAAATCAGTCACACAGTATTAAAACTGTAATGTATTGCAATATAATCTGCATGAAAGAAATATGCACAATCTCATGCATCTGCAGATTATATATTGTATATTATAAAAGCAGAGGAGACCGACATAAAATAAATGTATAAAATATTGTTTTTCTACTTTTATAAATTATTGTTCAATAAAATACACAAACTCTATCTGTACCATGCACTTTGTTCATGATTTAGTTTTCCTAGTTTGATGTGAGTGTTTGTCCGTTCTATACCCTTGTTCCTATTTTTCGTCTTCACAAATAGTCATATATCCCGAATTTAGGAACTCTAGTCGGGGATACCCCTTTTCTTTCTCATACATTCCCTCGAGGTAGCCACAAACACAGGTCATTCACTTGTATCTGCATACATCTGCATTCTGAGGGGGTTCCCTGGGCAGGAAGTGGAGGAGGTAGCACACTTCAATAGGTAGTGTCCTGCCCTCGCACAAAGCACTGATCAATCCCCTAGGGTAGCCCGGCAGACAGGGTTGGGCTGAATGGGGACCTGTGCTCATCAATAACTTTCCTTTGAAGTCACCTCCATTCTAAAGTCATTTAGGGTATATGTACTGGGGCTCTGACCCCTTCTTATCAGACATGTTTGGACCCGTAACCAGACATCACTGGCTCTACATCTACGCATTGCCTGAAGGCACAGTTGTGCTGCCAGGTGGGACTGCCACTCTGTTAACTGCTTTGCTGTGTTGACCTCCTGCTTGTTAGGCTGCAGCAGGGAATGCCACATTTTTCGACTTGCCTTGCTGTGCTGGCCTGCTGCCTACTACCTCTGTGAAATGCAACCTATTTGTGTTCTCCAAGGGCTTGTTCATTTGCCCCCTGTTCCTAGAAGTCTGAAGGCCATGAAGAGTTTGTGTCCACAACGCTTGCAGCGGGGCTGTACCAATCTCAAGTTCAACTGCTTGATTTTCTTCAGTGAGATCTAAAGTCAGGGCAGAGTGCCTGCAACTGTTTTTGGTGTACAAATCACTCGCACCCACACTGTGTGATGTCCATGTATCCCTGAGCCTTACAGCTTGATTGCCGACCATTGCTTTTTTCTGCAACACCGAAGGTTGCCCGGCATGGCTCAGTGCACCCCGCCCTCAAATGTGGGATGGATTCCTCGTAGTAGTGCTGTGCAACCTGTCAATTTTCCTGCCGGTCAATCACAGATCACGGTACGATGCCACATCAAAACCCTGTGCCTCCGTTGCCGTGCCTGATTTCTGGGTGGCTCCGCAATGCTTCGGATTGCATTCAAAGAAGCTCCCACCATCCTGGACGGAAACCGAAGACCAACAACATAAAAGGTAAGGAATTGAGACCGCCGAGACACCTGTGGTCTCCACCGTCTACCTGCATTCTCGTGGGCAGCCCACCCTGGGTGATTTCCTCAGCCTCCCATAATCCGTTAGGACAGTTTGTCCTTTAGCAACTCCTGTGAGAAGTTGGCCTGGTATATGATGCTCACTAGTTCTAGTGATCACCTTGTACCATGCCAAGCAACCCTTATGGTGCAGGTTGTAAAGTCAACCTTATAGACAAGCTATCCTAGGGGTAGCATGGACTAAGCAGTCTTAGGCTAAACTCTGTAAAGGCATGTGAAGCAAGCTGTTTTACCATACACAATCCCTTGAATACCAAATGAAAGGACACCACACAGATATATATTGAAAATATATATGGATTTATTACTACAAGTAACCCTGATACTCTTTATGAGCACAGAAGCACAAGCGTTAAAACAAAACACAGTTAAAATACACAAAAGTTGCACGAATATGGATGAGCCCTAGGGGCCACCTAAACCATATACTAAAATAGTGGTATAAGAACCACTATGGGGAAAGTGAAGAGGCCTAGGGCCTGGGGAATCGCTGGAGCTGTTCGAGACTAACAGTGATGAAGTCGGGAAAGGCCCGCGGGACTCGGGTGCAGTGTTTGAAGTGCACGCACTCACCAATGCAAAGTCTATGGTGCGTAAAAAGTACAAAGTTAGTTAGAAAGGAACCTTCCGAGTGACCTAGAAAGCTGAAACTTTAGACACAGGCCCTAGAGGTGTGTACCAGTGTGGGAACACTGGCGGAGCTGAGTTACCTCACCCACAGGAAGCGGGTGCACAGGGTCGAAGTAGTGTCGGGTTTCGTCGCGCTGGTCGTTGGTGCTTGGAGCTGAAGATGCTGCAGGCGGCTTGAGGTGAAGAGTTCCGGTGGATCCAAGGGTGGATCTGAAGAGTTGAAGACCTGAAAGCAGAGGGGACAATGTTCAAAGTCACTAGCCAGTGACTACCGTGGAACCAGATTGGAACCAGGCGATGTCGGGTGCAAACAGGCTTCGAGGTGTAGCTTCTCTCTGCAGCCACGTGGACACGAGGTGTCGAAGACGTCCAGGAGTCGGTCACGAGCTGTCCCACGCAGGCTTCTCGCTGTTGGCGGTGTCGGCGACTTGATAGAAGCAAACAGGCCTTGGCTAATGCAAGCCACGTAGGAAGTGAAAAAGGCTTGTTACTCGGACCAGCAAGGTCAGAGCAGGTACTCCTTTTTAAAGGAGCAAGGGCAAGTCTGGAGCAACCAGACCCGCAGTGAAAATTGTAGGTTTCGTCGCCAAGATGGCCGCTAGCCACGTGGCAAGTGGCCGGGATGGCGCGTCGAGTGGCACGGTGCAAAAGGGCCCCACGCAGATCGTGGAGATGCTGGGGGGCTGATCTTTGGTGCAAAGGCTGCTCGAGGTTAGGGCTTCTCAAACCCCAAAGCACAGCATCGAGGGTGCCTCTGATGCTGCGCAGTCAGCATTTCGGGGGTCTTCCAAGATGTCCGGTCCCACGTCTCTCGGTGCCTCCACGGGTCCCTTCTTTGCAGGGACTGTGGATCGGGCGGTGAGAAGTCTGGGAGTCTGGGTCTTGTCAGGCTCTGGGCTCGGGCTCCGGCGGGAGGCGGCGGCAAAGCAGACGTCGAGTTGCTGGTTGGTGCCTGTATTCACAGGGTGGTCACTCCTTGGCCACAAGGGAGATTCTCTTCCGTCTTCTGTGCAGCAGAATGTCGAAGTCCAGTCTTCTTCTGTATTTCAAGTTGATTCAGGATGATCTGAAGTCTCAGGACACAGCTCCCACTCTTATTCGAATCTGGGGGGCCGGATCACCTACTAGGTCCCTCCTCTGGGTGGAACCAGGAAGGGGGGTGGTTACACCCCCTTTCCTTTGTCCAGTTTCGCGCCAGGACTGGGGCAGGAAAGCCCCAGCACCGGTTTGAACTGGCCTATGCACAGGGACACCTTGTGTGCCCCAGGCATGTCTGATTCTATTCAGCCCTGTCCTACCCAATACACAAAATCCTGTCTGGGGTGGTGCTAGCACCTCCCAAGGCAGGAAACCCTTTGTCCAAGCTGCCCTCGCTGGAAGGACTCCCAGCAGCAGGAGGTCAGACTTGTGTCTGTGGTGGCAGCATCCATTTTGTGATGCTAAGGCTCTGTTTAACTTTAACCGGGGTTCAGGCTAGGTACATGTCGTGTCCCTCTAGAAGGGTGGAATGCTACCCCCGTCGCCAGAACAGGCGAGGGGGTAGTATTCCAATTCGTATGACACCTTACTCGACATGTTTTGATAAAGCCAAACCTAAGATAGCATTTAACCGCGAGGATTATAATGCACTTAAGAGTATATGGTATGGCAGTATCATGAAACAGCTAAAGGACATGGTTCCGAAAGCTGCAGACAGGCTCAGCTCATGCCAGAGCACCATCTCACATATTTCCAAGCACTCTGCCTCCAGGATTGATGAGGCCTTCCATAGGAGTGGCTGATAGGAACATATGTGTCCATTTTAGGTTAGGTATAGGCATACTACACCTAAGTAAGGGGTGGTTACACCGACTTACCCCAGCTGAGTGATCAGCCAGTTGTGTCAAATATGGAGGCCAGGCCAGGGTTGGCACAATACATGCTGCAGCCCCTGGTAGGCCTTGGAAGCACCTATGCCCTGGGTACCTGGGTACACTGTTACAGGGGCCAATAAGGTGAACCAGTTCCAATTGTGTATGTACCTAAGGTACATGGAGTCCATTTTAAGGAGAGAGCAATTAGCCTGGGGCCCTGAATAGCAGGATCCCAGGCCAACTATGTCAAAAACCAGCTAAACACCAGGCAAAAAGTTTGGGGGTAACCATAGTCAGATATCCACCTTCCTACATAACCCCCCCCCCAAACGAAAGGAGATAAGGCTATCCTTGACCAGGTAAGCCTATATTGCCTAAGTGGCCATATAAGGAAGTACCAGCTCTGGCTTGGTTACCCCCTGTCTCATGGTCCACTAAGCAATCCCTCACCCTAAGGGTATCTGAGGGTCTCCACCATAGGGAATCACTACCTGTGGTGTGTCTTTGCAAAGTTAAAGGCTGGTGTTGGGATGGAGTACTGAAGTGAGACTCCTCTGTAGGACTCGGCTTCCTCCAATCACTCTCCACCATGTGTGCCTTTCTTTCTTTGACTGAGTTGCACTGTGCTCTCAGGGTCAACCTCTGGCTACCTAAAGCTGGAGGCTGGGTCCCTCTTGTTGGCTTACTGGAGGGACAGCTCAGGTTTGGGCCCTTGGGGTCCCAGGTTTGGCTGTGCCCAACAGAATCCATCTGTGGGAGGTCCCTAACTACTTTTAAGGGGGCTCCCTCAGGAGCTTTTGAAGTTTTCACCTCACTAGGGCTACTAGTTACGGTGCCCCTAATCTGTTGATGGGGGTGCTTTATTTGACAGGGGCCCCTTTGGGGCTCACTGTCCTTCTTGTCCTCTGCAGCCCTGTGCTGAGTAAGGCAAGGTAGAGAGGGGCAGGATACCTGCTCCAGACTGGGTCCCACCTGAGAAGGGTCCACTGCCATCAGAGGCTCTGTCAGGCCAGGCCTAACAACCTCTGGGACAGTTCCTTCATCAGGGGTAAGATCAGTTCCCTGAGGAGGCTGATCCTTTCCTAAAGTCTGGTGGGAGGGAGATTTCTCTTCCTCCTCAATGCTCTCAGTTTGGGTGGAGTGATCCATCATTTCAGGCTTCACTACCCAGGTATCAGTTTGAGTTTGGGCTGTGGCCATCACAGCCCCACCAACCTTTTCAGGAGGAGACTCAGTTTGGGTATGAGCTGTTATCATAACTGCTCTGCTAATCTTTTCAGGAGGGAAGTTCGCTAAAGATGGGGCTGAGATTTGCTCAGCCCTACCAACCTTTTCAGGAAGGACATCTTGGATTGGGGCTGTAACCATCACAGCCCCACTAACCTTTCCATGGAGATTTACCATTTTAGAATGGGTTTGTTGTTCAACCTCAGCCCAGGCTGAGATTTCCAAATCATTCCCCAGTAGACAATCTACAGGCAAGTTTGATGACACTGCCACTCTCTTTGGGCCAGTGACACCTCCCCAGCTAAGATTTACTACTGCCATGGGGTGATTGGTTTCTATTCCATCAATGTTTGTCACCTGATATGTGGCATCAGGTAAAAGTTGCCTTGAGGGGACTAGACATTCAGCCAACATGGTGATGCTAGCCCCTGTGTCTCTAAAGGCCTCCACTTTCAAGCCATTGATGAGGGGCTCCTGTCTATACTTGCTCAAGGTGTTTGGGCAAGCAGTGAAATTGGCAAACCCCATGTCAGTCTCATAGACAAGAGTATCTGAGGTAGGGGACCTGGTTAGGCCAGAGTCCACCTGTCCTCCAAAAGTAAACCCACCCAGATTCCTGGGTGTGCTCCCACTTCCTGGGGGATTACTGCTAACAGTAACTGGAGGTGTTGGAGCTGGCTTTGGAGGTATATTTTCCTTATTGTTATTCCTGGGACAACTGCTATCAGTTTTCCAGTGGCCAGGCTGTTTACAGACATGGCAATAAGGTTTCTTCTGGTCAGAGGAAGTGTTTTGGGACCCACCCCCATCCTTGGAGTTTTGGGGCCCTGGGGAAGTCTTTTCCTTACTTTTATCCCCACCCTTCTCTTGAGGCTTGGTAGTCTCTTTCTTTTGGTCACCACCCTGGTTCTTAGGCCTGATCCTGGTTCTGACCCATTTGTCTGCCCTCCTACCCAATTCTTGTGGGGAGGTCAGATCAGAGTCAACCAGGTGCTGATGTAGAAGCTGATTTTGACAATTACTTAAGATTTGCTCTCTCATAATTAAATTATACAATCCTGTATAGTCAGTAAACTTACTTCCCAGCAACCAGCCCTCCAGAGCCTTAGTGGCACATTCAACAAATTCAGACCAGTCCTGAGTCTGTGTCTTCTGGGTATCTCTGAACATTAACCTGTACTGTTCAGTGGTTAAGCCTAACCCATCAATCAGAGCACTCTTCAGGACCAGGTAGTTTCTAGAATCCTCATCACTAACTGTGAGGAGTCTGTCTCGGCCTCTACCTTCAAAGGAGAGCCACAAGATTGCTGCCCACTGCTCCTGAGGGACCTGCTGTACTTTGCAAGCTCTCTCAAGTGCAGTCATCCACTTGTGGATATCATCCCCAACTTTGTAGGGGGGCACAATCTTACTCAGGTTTCTAATGTCATAGGACCTGTCTTTATCCTTAAGGATATTGCTGCCACCAGTGGGTTCTAACCCACTCTCTCTAGGCTGCCTTGCTCTAGCAAGTTTCTCTTTGGCCAGGGCAACTTCTAATTCTTGTCTCTGGATCCTAAGTTCAGCCTCTCTCATTTTGGCCTCATGTTCCCTTCTCTGAGGGCTAGTCAACTCCCTTCTGGAGTTGCCATGAGAACCTCTAGAAACATGGGAAGTATTGGATTCACCTGAGTGATTCCTCCTCCTCCTATGCTCCTGGTTAAGTCCATTTGGGGGTCTGAATGGGTTGGACCCACCTTCAGTCCCAAATAAGCTTAAGTTAGCCTGGTTAAGCCTGCTGACTAACACCTGGCTATTTCTACCATCATCAGAATCACTGTCTTCCTCCTCCTCCTCCTCCTCTTCCTCAGGCTGAGTATTCCCAGGGGTCTGGTCTTCCTCATCTATCTGGATGACAGGGGCAGGGGCATCAGGGTTATCATCTTCAGAAGGAGAAACCTCCTCACCAGTCCCTGAGGGGCCTGGTTTGGGGTTCTTTAGAGCTTCAGACTGGTCTAATAGCTCTCTGAGGTGTCCTGCTGTAGGAGTAGGACCTGTTTTGATTCCTCTCATGGAACACAGTTGCCTCAGTTCCTTAAATGGAAAGGTAGCAAATTTGGATGGTGCCCTTGGAGGGTCACTCTCAACAGAGATGGGTCCAGTGGATCCCTCTGCTCCAGACATTGCTCTAGTGTGGTGGATGTGTTGCAATCTACCTACACTTCTGTTTTCCTACAGAACCTATCTAGTAGTTGTAGTCAGGGTGTGCTACTCCCTATCCTCTACAACAACTAAGTTCAGTAGAACTTAAGTATATCTAGTCTTGTTTTAGTGTACCTATCAGGTACCTGTATGATCTTTCAAATGATATTTTCAAAGATTGTAATGGTAAAACAACAGCAAGCTCAAATCCCAATCCGCTGCTCACCAATGTGAGACGTTGGCCTGGTATATGATGCTCACTAGTTCTAGTGATCACCTTGTACCATGCCAAGCAACCCTTATGGTGCAGGTTGTAAAGTCAACCTTATAGACAAGCTATCCTAGGGGTAGCATGGACTAAGCAGTCTTAGGCTAAACTCTGTAAAGGCATGTGAAGCAAGCTGTTTTACCATACACAATCCCTTGAATACCAAATGAAAGGACACCACACAGATATATATTGAAAATATATATGGATGTATTACTACAAGTAACCCTGATACTCTTTATGAGCACAGAAGCACAAGCGTTAAAACAAAACACAGTTAAAATACACAAAAGTTGCACGAATATGGATGAGCCCTAGGGGCCACCTAAACCATATACTAATATAGTGGTATAAGAACCACTATGGGGAAAGTGAAGAGGCCTAGGGCCTGGGGAATCGCTGGAGCTGTTCGAGACTAACAGTGATGAAGTCGGGAAAGGCTCGCGGGACTCGGGTGCAGTGTTTAAAGTGCACGCACTCACCAATGCAAAGTCTATGGTGCGTAAAAAGTACAAAGTTAGTTAGAAAGGAACCTTCCGAGTGACCTAGAAAGCTGAAACTTTAGACACAGGCCCTAGAGGTGTGTACCAGTGTGGGAACACCGGCGGAGCTGAGTTACCTCACCCACAGGAAGCGGGTGCACAGGGTCGAAGTAGTGTCGGGTTTCGTCGCCCTGGTCGTTGGTGCTTGGAGCTGAAGATGCTGCAGGCGGCTTGAGGTGAAGAGTTCCGGTGGATCCAAGGGTGGATATGAAGAGTTGAAGACCTGAAAGCAGAGGGGACAATGTTCAAAGTCACTAGCCAGTGACTACCGTGGAACCAGATTGGAACCAGGCGATGTCGGGTGCAAACAGGCGTCGAGGTGTAGCTTCTCTCTGCAGCCACGTGGACACGAGGGGTCGAAGACGTCCAGGAGTCGGTCACGAGCTGTCCCACGCAGGCTTCTCGCTGTTGGCGGTGTCGGCGACTTGATAGAAGCAAACAGGCCTTGGCTAATGCAAGCCACGTAGGAAGTGAAAAAGGCTTGTTACTCGGACCAGCAAGGTCAGAGCAGGTACTCCTTTTTACAGGAGCAAGGGCAAGTCTGGAGCAACCAGACCCGCAGTGAAAGTTGTAGGTTTCGTCGCCAAGATGGCCGCTAGCCACGTGGCAAGTGGCCGGGATGGCGCGTCGAGTGGCACGGTGCAAAAGGGCCCCACGCAGATCGTGGAGATGCTGGGGGGCTGATCTTTGGTGCAAAGGCTGCTCGAGGTTAGGGCTTCTCAAACCCCAAAGCACAGCCTCAAGGGTGCCTCTGATGCTGCGCAGTCAGCGTTTCGGGGGTCTTCCAAGATGTCCGGTCCCACGTCTCTCGGTGCCTCCACGGGTCCCTTCTTTGCAGGGACTGTGGATCGGGCGGTGAGAAGTCTGGGAGTCTGGGTCTTGTCAGGCTCTGGGCTCGGGCTCCGGCGGGAGGCGGCGGCAAAGCAGACGTCGAGTTGCTGGTTGGTGCCTGTATTCACAGGGTGGTCACTCCTTGGCCACAAGGGAGATTCTCTTCCGTCTTCTGTGCAGCAGAATGTCGAAGTGCAGTCTTCTTCTGTATTTCAAGTTGATTCAGGATGATCTGAAGTCTCAGGACACAGCTCCCACTCTTATTCGAATCTGGGGGGCCGGATCACCTACTAGGTCCCTCCTCTGGGTGGAACCAGGAAGGGTGGTGGTTACACCCCCTTTCCTTTGTCCAGTTTCGCGCCAGGACTGGGGCAGGAAAGCCCCAGCACCGGTTTGAACTGGCCTATGCACAGGAACACCTTGTGTGCCCCAGGCATGTCTGATTCTATTCAGCCCTGTCCTACCCAATACACAAAATCCTGTCTGGGGTGGTGCTAGCACCTCCCAAGGCAGGAAACCCTTTGTCCAAGCTGCCCTCGCTGGAAGGACACCCAGCAGCAGGAGGTCAGACTTGTGTCTGTGGTGGCAGCATCCATTTTGTGATGCTAAGGCTCTGTTTAACTTTAACCGGGGTTCAGGCTAGGTACATGTTGTGTCCCTCTAGAAGGGTGGAATGCTACCCCCGTCGCCAGAACTGGCGAGGGGGTAGTATTCCAATTCGTATGACACCTTACTCGACATGTTTTGATAAAGCCAAACCTAAGATAGCATTTAACCGCGAGGATTATAATGCACTTAAGAGTATATGGTATGGCAGTATCATGAAACAGCTAAAGGACATAGTTCCGAAAGCTGCAGACAGGCTCAGCTCATGCCAGAGCACCATCTCACATATTTCCAAGCACTCTGCCTCCAGGATTGATGAGGCCTTCCATAGGAGTGGCTGATAGGAACATATGTGTCCATTTTAGGTTAGGTATAGGCATACTACACCTAAGTAAGGGGTGGTTACACCGACTTACCCCAGCTGAGTGATCAGCCAGTTGTGTCAAATATGGAGGCCAGGCCAGGGGTGGCACAATACATGCTGCAGCCCCTGATAGGCCTTGGAAGCACCTATGCCCTGGGTACCTGGGTACACTGTTACAGGGGCCAATAAGGTGAACCAGTTCCAATTGTGTATGTACCTAAGGTACATGGAGTCCATTTTAAGGAGAGAGCAATTAGCCTGGGGCCCTGAATAGCAGGATCCCAGGCCAACTATGTCAAAAACCAGCTAAACACCAGGCAAAAAGTTTGGGGGTAACCATAGTCAGATATCCACCTTCCTACAACTCCCAGCAAGTATTGTTTTTGCGCTAACATGAAAAGGAAGCAGAGGGTCCGTTCCAACTGGGATCATAGCAGTGGCAGCTCCTCAGCTAGGGCGGACAAGCATTGCCCCTACGCCAGCACTCTCAAAAACATAAAACTATAATAAAATGGGTTTTAAACCTGTTTTATTTTTCTTGTGCTGAGTCTTGGGGTGCAGCCAGGGCGATGACCAGCTGGAGGGGGAGTGGTAGGCACAGCCATCACTGTGCATGTGGGTTTGGCCAGCCGTCTCAGGCCTGCCACAACCACATGCGCAGTGAAGCTCTCTCCAACCATTGCCAGGTAGGAGAGTGCATGCATAGGCTTCCAGTTTGTAAGAGAGCGCAACTCATCTGCACTCAGGCCAATCCTAAAGCTGCTGTCATGCAGGAGAGCAGCTTCAGGATTGGCTGCAGGGCAGTCTGGGAGGATGTGCCTGCCTGCAGTGGAGAGAAGAAGAGCAGAGGAGCTCGATCCTGGAGGGCGGCAGGTAAGTTGCTATAAAAAAGTTTAAAATTTGTCTCCCTTGTCGTCCCCCCTCACCCTTCTCTTTTCCCTGACATGAGCCGCTTCTGGATCATAGTCCATTCCCCCTGTGCACCGCAAGGCCGATCTCCCTCCTGCCCGCTCTGGCAAAGGTGGTGGAGAAACACGTGCACAAGGTGCTCTCCACTTTCCTTGAAACTCACAGTCTACTGCATTCCACCCAGTCGGGCTTTCGGACGAACTTAAGCACCGAGACGGTACTCTTGGAGGTCAATGAGGCTATCAAGGAAGTGCTGGATGCATGAGCAAGGGCCATGTTGGTAATGCTAGACCTGTCGGCGGCCTTTGACACCGTCCCTCATGAGGGTCTCCTTAGTAGACTCTATGAGATCGGTCTGAGAGGGACGGTGTTGAGCTGGTTTCGATCTTACCTAGCTGGTCGCCGGCAGGTGGTCTGGGCTCCGCTGTACTCGGCCGAAGTGCCGCCTTTGGAGGTCGGAGTCCCGCAGGGGTCGGTATTGAGCCTGACTCTTTTTAATATCTTTCTGGCCCCTTTGGCGGTGCTGGCTGAGTCTTTTGGGGCTCAGATCGTGTCATATGCCGATGACACCCAGCTCCTTTTCACTTGTGGAAAGGGGGCTGAGTTTGATGGAGAGGGCATTCGGGGCTGTCTTGGGGCCGTCTTTAAGTGATTTCAGCAAAACAGCCTCAAATGCAACCCAGATAAATCTGAGGTGCTCTTCTTCGGGTGTCAGTCTGATCCAAGTTGGCAGGAGTGGTGGCCGGTGAACATGTTCCCTCCCGTGTCATCTTCTCCGATTGCCAAGAACCTGGGGGTCAAGATTGACAACGGCTTGACACTTAAGTCCCAGGTCCTTGGATTGTCCGGTACCTGTTATGGCCTCCTCAAGATGCTGCGCAAGTTCCTTCCTCTCCTCCCGCTGGCGCATAGGAAGATCACGGTCCAGGCCCTTATCGGTTCGAGATTGGACTACTCAAATGTCCTATATCTGGGTTTGCCTGAATATCTTCTTCAAAGGTTACAGGTAGTCCAGAACTCGGCGGCCCGTGCCGTTTTTGGCTTGCATCGTCGAGCGAGAGCTTCGGACCTTTTGATCTCCTTGCAATGGCTGCCTATTCGGAAGCGGATTGCTTTCAAAACACTTACACTGGCAAATAAGGCATTCCATGGTGTTGGAGCGGAGTACATCCAGAAACGGCTTGCTCTCTATAAACCGGCTAGGGCTCTGAGATCGGAATCTCTTTGCCTTGCCGTTGTCCCTGCCATTAAAAAAGCAAGGGTAGGGGGGCGTTCTTTTAAACGCCTGGCACCCCAGCTCTGGAACACTCTTCCTTTGTCGCTTCGTAGTACTTCTAATCTGTTGACCTTCTGGAAGGACTTGAAGACGTGGCTTTTTTGCCAGTGATCTACTTGCACTTTTTCTTCTCCGAGCCTGCCCTTTGCAGTTTGTTGTGGGAAAGAAAGCGCCGGGACACCCTTCGGGGTAGCCGAGCGCTATAAAAGACACCCATAACATAACATAACAAGGAACAGACTAAACACGCAAGTGCTCTTGTAGCACCATGACTGCATACTCTCTTTAAAAGCTCATTTGCCTTCTCTAATCATAAAGTATTGAACCCAAGAGAAGCCAGTTTAGTTTTAGCGCTAATGTTATTATTTCTAAGCATTGAATGTGATACTTAACAAACATGATAACTTGAAAAGTACTTATATAATGTTTATGGTTTTGGTCTTGTTTTGTTCAGAATATAAACCTATGTGGAGTCTTTTTGTGGTGTATTCATTGCGTTACTGTGTGTGTGTGTGTTGCACAAATACTTTACTCATTGCTTCGGGTGATAAGCCTGCCTGCTCTGCGCCACGCTACCAGAGGGTGAGCACAGGTTATCTTCATTGTGTATCTAGCTTGCCCTGAATAGAGTGGTGGGTTAATCCTGGCATATCCTAGCCGACCAGAAATCCCATTTCTAACACGGACCTTTCACTGGATATCCCCCACAGGCAAACCGCGGTAATAGAGGAAGGAGTGGAGGTAGAAGAAGCGCCCTGTCCATCAGATCTTTCCGATTCTGCCTCTTTGAGTCTGTGCGGATCATCCAGGAAGTCCCTTCAGTTGTATCTGCTCTCGGTCTCTGAAAGGCCTCGTTGAAATCTTACAGATTCTTTGAGAAGAAGGAAGGCGAACAATACAAACTGCCGAAGGGTGTGTTTGAGCCTCATTTATCCCACAGTTAAAAAAACGACCTTTTGTGAAGAATAAATATTCTTTCCGGCAAGAAATAGAACAAAATGTGCTGCCTGTATTTAAGGACATTGAGTGAACACATTTTTCAAAGATTTGCAAAGGGTTACAAATAATAAAATATCTAAAGGTGTAGCTCAGTGTAAAGTTGTAAATACACATAGAAGTATGGAGTTGAAGCAAGTAAGGTTTATTCATTAACACCCTCACCATCAGCTACCAGGCAGTAACTGCATACATAAGAATACTCTTCATCTAAGCATTCTAGGTTCCATGGAATCAACCTAAGATAGACATAAAGAGCACACTACACATCCTCTTTCTTATAATAAGATGAAACTTTCAGATGTAATACAAATGAAACAACAAAATAAGCAGGCATCAAAATTACAACTTAGCACAAAATACAGAAAAAGTAATCAACCTATAAGTAAGTAAAGAGATTTTTTAGGTGGTGTAATCACTGAGGTAAGTTGGTACTTTCCTAACACGTGAACTTAATCTACTAGGAGGTACCACAGTGCCATCAATGGAGATGGTTCGACGTGCACAAGTATCCATATCAGCATTGTATTTTTTTACTATTGCAATACAATTTAAATTCCATATTTTACCATTTTCCAACTTCACAGAATTATTAAAACATTTGATAACCTTCAAGAGTATTTGGACCAGGACAAAGAACCTACGGGAGCCCTGACCTTTACTTCATCCCCAACTTCAACTCTCCCTTCTTGTACCCTTTTTCTTTCATCAAAACACTTCTTATTTTTCAGACGTAGTTCTATCTCTCTCATTCTCCATTCACCAATACCATTATCCTTTACTCCTTTTCCCCAGAACATCCATGCCGGACTCAAACTGGTATTGGGAGTTCTTCCTTTAAACAGCTCAAATGGAGTTTTCTTGGTTGACATCTGTGGTGAAAACCTATGCGCCAGAATACACTTCTGCAATTCCACCTTCCAATCTAACCCATTCACCCTTGAAAGCTGAAAGTTCTCCTTTATCACCCTATTAAATCTTTCCACAGTCCCATTCGTCTCTGGGTGATAGACAGAAGATCTTTTATGTCTAATTCCACAAGACAACAAAAAATCAGACTTCATACCAGAGCAAAACTGAGGACCATTATCAGACAATAGAGATTTAGGAAAACCCTCCCTTTTAAAAATTTCCTTTAGAAAGTCAATGACAGATGAAGAGGTCACCTCGGAATCAAAAGAGATCTCAACCCACCTTGAATAGAGATCAATCACCACTATCAAATAGGGAGTACGATGCTCACCTGAGAGCGAACCCACAATATCCATGGCAATGTCCTTCCAAGGTCCACATGGGAGACCACGACAGATCATGGGAGCAGTGCGAGATACTAAAATTTTATCACTTACTTTACACTGCAAACATTCCCGCACCTCCCTTTCAATTTCCAAATCTATCCCCGGCCACCAAAAAGAACAACGAATCCTTTCCTTTGTTTTTACTATTCCTTGATGAGCCTCTTCAATCAACCTTTTCCTCAAAGTACTCGGAGGAATTAACTTAGAACCCCTTAAAAGAACACAATTTTCCACAGATAACTCATTCTTGACCAAATGCCACACCTTAGACAGACCTTTTTTAAAATCAGTATTGCTCGTTACAGAAGCAATCACACCATCAATCTCACAATCTTTATTACACTCCTCCAACCATTCCTCTTCAAGTATGACCCCAGAGGTAATTTCACAAACATTAACCGCACTTTCACCATCCATTTCCTCATTATCCACCTCAAGTGAATCATCAACAAGACGTGAAAGACAATCTGCCGATACATTCTCCACACCAGGTATATAATCAATTTCAAAGCAGAATTCTTGAAGACCAATCACCCATCTTCTGATCCTTGAAGAAACATTATCCAAACCTTTCACCATGAAAATCTCCCTTAGTGGTTTATGATCAGAACAAACTTTAAACTTCTGACCCCACAGAAAATTCCTGAACTTATTTAAAGCCCAGAATATGGCCAAAGCTTCTTTCTCAATGACCGAATAGTTCAGTTCCGCTCCTCTCAAACTTCTTGAAGCACAAGCAATAAGCTTCTCCTGTCCATTCCTTCTTTGTTTTAAAATTGCTCCCAAACCCTTTGAACTAGCATCAGTGATCACATAAGTCTCTTCAAAAGGAACAAATGCCTTTAAATCAGGAGCTGCAACTAAATCTTTCTTGATGCCCTCAAACTCACTTTGACATACATCCGACCACTTAAATTCCTTGTTTTTCCCCAAAAGATCTCTCAATCCCCCAGATTTACTAGCTAAATTTCTGATGAACTTTTCATAATATTCCACCATACCAAGAAAAGAAACAACCTCCTCCTTATTCTTTGGTGATACTAAGTTTCTTATAGTATCAACCAGCTCTTTCTTTGGTGAAATACCAACCGCAGATATGGTATGACCTAAGTAATTCACTTCAGAGACTGAAAATTTACATTTTTCAAATTTTAAGGTCAAACCCACATTTTCTAACCTTTTTAGAACCGTTCTTAAAATTCTATCATGCTCCTCTTGATTCACACCATAAATCAACAAATCATCCTGATAGCATTTTACTTTTCTTATACCCTTCAAAATGGATGCCATGACACGTTGAAAAAACGACGCAGCAGACACAAGACCAAACGGCATCCTCTTATACTTGAAGGCACCGATCGGAGTGATAAATGCTGTAAGATCCTGTGAATCCTGGGTCAATTCAATTTGATGATAAGCCTGTATTAAATCAAGTGTTGTAAAAATCTTAGCATCACCTAAAGATGATAGCAACTCATCAATATTGGGAAAAGGAAATTTATCCACTACAACTTCCTTATTGAGAGACCTCAAATCACAACATAATCTTATTTCGCCATTGGGTTTGTTTGCGACAACAATAGGAGCCAACCATTCAGTTGCCTCCACAGAAGTAATTATATCTTGTTCCTGTAATTTTCTCAATTCCTGTTCAACTTTTTCCTGGATTGCTATTGGAATCCTCCTGACCCTAGCAACCACAGGAACAGCATTCTTCTTTAACTTTATACAATGTTTATAGCCTTTAAGGCAACCCAAAACAGATTGAAAGAGTTTGGGAAACTCCTCCATAAAAGAGTTATCTTTTGATACAACCTCCTGAATTTGGATCTGAGGATTTGCATTTGGATTGAGTATGACTCCCAACATTCGTTGATGTGGCCACCCAATTAAACAATCACCCACTTTGGAAACATAAACCTTCCCAACAATAATTCTTTCCCTGAATTCAATGGCAGCATTGAAATATCCCATCATGCTTATAGGTGCACCACCGTATCCTCCTGCACATACATCCATTTTGGTTAATTTGTTTCTATCCTTTAAACATCTCTCAAAAAACTCTTTAGAAACAATTGTTATGCGTGCACAAGAATCAAATTTCATTTCCAGGTCAATTCCTTCGATCTTAACCAAATCAGTTGGATAATCCTTTTCTTCTTTATCCTTCACTTGACATATAATTTCTTTAATTTCTTTGGTTACAATTTTCTTTTCCTTAGATTTACAAAACTTCACAAAATGCCCCTTTTTCCCACACCCATGACAGAGAAAGCTCATCGCAGGACAGAACCTCGAGTTCGCCTTATGACCAGCTTTTCCACATCTATAACAAGTTACAGCTGACGATGAAGCTTCCTCTTTGCCTTTCTCATTTACTGAGGCCTTGCTTTCTTTCATCTCCTTAACCTGTGTTACATCCTCCTTTACTTCTAACTTTTCCACCTTTTCCTCAGACTTCCCTTTGTCGTGTTTTAATTCATCAACACATTTGATCATGTGTTCAACCCTCTTGGCTATACTTACAACTTCCTCAAGAGGTGGTTCATCTTTGAGCCATAATTCCTCTCTAATTTTATCTTCTCTGCATTTCAAAACTAGCTGATCCCTCAAATGTTCATCGTTGGCAGGACCAAACTTACAAGTAGAAGATAATTTTCTCAAAGCAGTTAGATATTTCTCAACTGACTCCTCTTTACCTTGCTCCCTTCTTCCAAAATGATATCTTTCCATTATGGTACTATCACGAGGTAAGTAATGTTTGTCAAGTTGCAACAAACAAACCTCATACTCATCCAAACCTCTCTGTTCTTGATGAGACAAAGCGGGCAAATTTTCTAGGACCTCCTGCCCTTCCCCACCAAGACAATGCATTAATAAAGAGTATTTTCTTTCCGCACTTAAGTTTGCGCCACAAACTCTCGCATAGTGCGCAAAAATCTTTTTCCATTTGCTCCATTTTACCCTAGGTTCACCTGGATCACTCAAGAAAAACGGAGGAGTTGTTACATTCTGCATTCTTATAATGTAACAACTAAGAATAAAGGGCCCGATTCACAGAACTAACTTAAGACAAAATCCTAAACTTACTACTTTTGGTATTCACAGAAGTTAGGATTTTGTCTTAAGTTTGTCTTAAGACAGACTTAAGACAGACTTAAGTTAGGATTTTGTCTTAAGTCTGTCTTAAGTCTGTCTTAAGACAAACTTAAGACAAAATCCTAACTTCTGTGAATACCAAAAGTAGTAAGTTTAGGATTTTGTCTTAAGTTAGTTCTGTGAATCGGGCCCAAAGTGCACAGCGTTCAAATTTCAATTAATTTCCCTTCTAAGTGCCTTTAAACTAAAAGTAAAATTCTTATCTTTCTCAGTCAGTTGTCAAATATTGCCCCAATGTACATTACCTATACTTATTTCCTCAGCTCTAGACAAAACTTAAACCAATAATGTAATTTTTTTTTTTTTAAACGAAATATATAAAGCATAGTCTTTGTCTTTACACAAATCACCACAAATAAATTCTTTCCTGGTTCAGCAAAACATTTCTCTTCGTTTCTTCATGCGATGGACTGCCACATAATCGAAAGCGCACACACATTTATTCTCTCACAAAAGTTCAAACAGCACGAAAATGACGTTTCTTTTACTGCGCGATGAAAAGCTGCCGCTCCAGCTCTAACAATGAAAGATGCGTGCCCTTTGAACTCGCGCCTGAGAACGCACAGACGCTCGAGTTCTTTCGTTGATTACGCGTGCCCTTCGCCAACTCCCATTCCTCATTCTACGACGTCATCACTCTGACAGGAACGCCGACAAGGAAGGAGCTCGTCCCACAGAATTGCTTTCCAGCCCAGGGTGAAAACGGTAATAAAAACAAAGACTCCTTGGCTTTCAACTTCACAGAATTTCTTCCTTTCGTTTAACGCTACGTTTTCTCAGTTAAACTTTCATTCCTTCTCAACCAGAACTTTCAATCTGCCGCTGGAGAAGTCGTAATTCATTTTAAATGTGACATTTTGAAAATATAAAAGAAATGTATTTTATAAACTTCTCTTATTCACAATACAGCCGCTGGAGAAGGAATATAACTATTTTCCACTAATATTTTAAATAACGCTTCGTATATCTCTCCAAACACTTCCTCTGAATTTACCAACTGACGCTGGGGAAACCTTTTTCCTTCATTCAAATTTACTGCCGCTGGGGAAGTTCAATTTTAGTAAATACGTCAATTAATTGCTTCTTGTTACTTAAACTCCTTAAGTAGATTTTCATAACATTTTTTTTTTACTCCAACTTCCCAGAAAGACCATTAATTATTTTTAAAAAAAAACAAAAAAACAAGTCTATCCACTTAGCTTGATGTTAGGGTGTTCTTCCTCTTTCTTTTCAATCCATCCCGTCCTCGTCGCCAATGTAAAGTTGTAAATACACATAGAAGTATGGAGTTGAAGCAAGTAAGGTTTATTCATTAACACCCTCACCATCAGCTACCAGGCAGTAACTGAATACATTAGAATACTCTTCATCTAAGCATTCTAGGTTCCATGGAATCAACCTAAGATAGACATAAAGAGCATACTACACTCAGTGCTCCAGGATCCTTGCAGCAGGGGCCAGAAAACAAACAAGTGGCCCACCTGCAAACTACAGGGCATGATGGGATATTGGAGGTATCCTATACATTAAAGGAGCAGCAGAGTTTTACCAGCTTCATCCTTCCTTAAAAAACGGTTTGTATACCTAGTGAGTACCTAAAAATAGTTTTTAGGTAAATAGCTGAAAATTTGCCAATATAGCACTTCATAGGTTGTCCTAAAACTTTTCTTCTTCCAAAATAAAAGCGTAAATTGTCATGTGTGTTTTGTAAGAATTGCTTGTGGATCCCATGCCTGGGTGGGTCAGTTCAGTTCTTATGTCTATTAATGACAATCCCCTCGGGGGAGCAGAGTTGAAGCCACAGGTTATGGCAGTGACTTGATTGGGATGAGGAACTGTAGTCAATGGCTCAGAAACACTTGAGGTGGATGACCTGTTTATAAAGAGACAGAGTCAATGTAGGGCCCAGGTTGTGTCTAAGGTGCTCAAGGAGGGGCAAGGGCCAAGGTTCTCCCCGTGGTCTATATTGCTCTGATTCTTAGGTTAACCTTTGGATTTTCTGAAGTTTGTCTGCAGTTCCACTTGTACGGCTGGTAAAGAGGCATCCAACGCCATCATTGCTGAAACAGGATTATTTCCCTGCGCATCTCCTGGAGCCGCAATTTGAGTCATGTCACCTCGGAAGCAAAACTATTGTGCTCAGCTTGCGATCAAATCACTAGCCTGCTTCTCCACAAGCAGATTTTGTGAATCAACCCAGTCACTCTTCTGGTCCGCAATAACATAACGTGTATTTGTAAAGTGTGCGTTCACCATGAAGGGCCTCTTGGCACTGAATAATAGAGGTTTATTGTTACCCAATTCAATGGTACTCATTTTATCAAACTCAGAAGGAGTAAAGGCTGGGTGGACCCACTGGGATTTGAACCTAGGACCACAAGGTCAAACACAGGCCCCTACAGAGGACGCATTTGTCTATTTAGCCACCAGACCCGGCTATCAATCACCACAGTAGCCAACTTGTTTGACTCAAAAGAGTGCACATGACTTGTAAGCCCCATATGTGTCACAGTCAAATCAGTGCCCTGCTCTCTGTGGTAAATTAAGTGAGCATCTGTCCATATGCACATGGAGAACATGGAGGAAAGGACACATCTTCACTATTATAATGCAAGAAGGCGTTCTTGAGAGTGTTAAAGTGTAATGACATTCATTCTGCACTCACATAGAATTACTGCCTTTACCCGATTCATCTTGGTTTGTCCTTCAGACGATATAGTCGTAGTTAACGAAGAGTATATCTCCAGGATGTTTCTGTTTAGCCAGAAACATTATATGACCGGTTCGATTGCGATCATTTCAGCAATAGAGAACAGTTGTTTTAAAAATTAACTGCTGCCCTGAAAAACAGCTGCACAATGAAAGACTTGCAGGCACTGATTACGACTGAATCAAGAGGAATAATTCTGGAATATTATCTATTATCGTTCACAAAGATATATTTTGGTCCCTCTCATATTATTTGTGTGCATCGACATAAGTACGTGTTTATAACACCATAATGAGGCCTCTCTGGAACAAGACCGAAAAAACATAATTTTACTGTTTTTATCAGTGCCGGCATCCAAATCTTCCTGAAAAACGGGTTCTGCTGTAAGAATCTCCCTGGTATATTATCCTTGTGTACTACAGAAACAGACAATGAAGCTGATCAGATAAATAATCACTACACGTACAAAATCCCACCAATTTGCCTCTTGAAATGCAACAGGTTAGCTATTACTCACCTTATACTGGCATATGTGAAGATCTTTACAAATATAGAAACATATTTTACTCTCACTAATGTCCACTCACTAATGCCAGAAGAATTTCTTGCAAAACAGGAGTCCATATTTTGCACTGCCAACATTCTGACATGTGCACTCCACACGTTCTGAGCAAACTGAAGGACAAGAACTCAGCTCCCTTCAGTAAATCAGCTGTTTGAATAATACCCTTGAATGACCTCCATTATCAGTTTCTTCTTCCGAAGTGATGGGGATTCATCCAACCACTATATTTTAATAGGAACCGTGTTCGATGACCGGAAAATGTGGATTACGTGCACAGTGTGGCTTGTGCCTTAGGCAGACCAGTAGCCAAGGACGTTGCTATGTGAAAGATCACTCGGCGACTCCTACATCAATAAGATAGATTTCTGCACACAGTATACTTTTATACTTGTAATGAACTTGTAACACTTAAATACTTGTAACATACGTGAAATACTTGTAATGTACTTGTAACACTTAAATACTTGTAACGTAGGTGAAATACTTGTATACTTGTAATGTACGTGTAATATTTGTATACTTCAAATATACATGTAGTACCTGTATACCTGTAATATACGTGTAATACTTGTAATGTAGCTGAAGTACTTATATACTTGTAATGTAGGTTAAATATTTGTATACTTGATATGTATGTGTAATACTTGTATGTGAAATACTTGAATACTTGTAATGTATGTGAAATACTTGTATACTTGTAATGTGCGTGTGATACTTATAATGTACGTGTGATATTAGTAATGTACTTGTGATACTTACATGACATATTCTACAGCATGTCAGGTTCAAGGCAAAAGTGAAATCTAATGTATATCCATTTACTGTGGATTTGGGCCAGTGGAAAAGTGTCAATGTTTACTGGTAATGTTAACAAATATATTATACTAGGGAAGTCCTATTACAAATAAAAAAAGAAGAGAGTATTTTCAGTGCATTCTATATTTGCAATACATTATACATACATGGTTGAAATGTACTTTATAAACTGATTAATTTCTTAGCTAATTATATCAATTTAAATCAAGGTGTGATTGTTTCCATTACAAGATTATCAGGAACTGCCAAAGGGCCCATTTTGTAATTCTTTAAAAGAATTCTGAACAAAGAAATGTTTTTTACCTGCACTGCAAGAGGCAGGGAAATACTGATTTAAATGCAATTATTCTCTAGTAAGACACAGCAGATAAAAAAAATATGTCTTATGAGCCAGTTAGTTCAAAGATCACCTAGGGTAGTACAAAATTACATGTAATGCTTGCAAAATTTTAGTTTACTCTGTTGAAGGAGAAGTCAAACGTCAGAAGATCGGTCTCCGAATGAATTAAGGGACAACAACGATGCTGTACGTCAGTGCATAACATAAGATCAATGAATGTCAGCAGAAAACGGGATGTTGCCAGCATAGTTAAAGGATCTGTGCCCTTAAGGAGCTGCACTCTCTGTTACACCAACTCCATCTTTCTTCTCCGCATGTAGTCTCAGATGTCGTGAAAGAGATTGTTTTGCAGTGAAACTCTTCTCACACTCAGTACAATTAAAAGGCCTCTCTCCTGTGTGTGTTCTCTGGTGTTGTATTAGAGTTGTGCTCAGAGTGAAACTCTTTTCACAGACAGTGCACTTGAAGGGTCTTACACCTCTGTGTATTCGTAGGTGTTGTATGAGGGATGGTTTCAAAGTAAAACTCTTATCACACTCGGTGCAGTTAAAAGGTCTCACTCCTGTGTGAATTCTTTGGTGTTGTAAAAGAGCGGTCTGATCAATAAAACATTTCTCACAGTTTGTGCAGTGAAAGGGCCTAATCCCTTTGTGGATTTTTAGATGCCTTAATAGAGCAGATTTATCAGTGAAACATTTTGCACACTCGGTGCAGCTAAAGGGCCGCACTCCTGTGTGTATTCTTTGGTGTTGTGTAAGAGCTGTTCTCAACCTAAAACTCTTTTCACACTCCGTGCACTTGAAGGGCTTCACTCCAGTGTGTATCTGTTGGTGTCTTAGAAGATCTCCCTTTGCAGTAAACCTCTTCCCACATTCTGTGCAGGGAAATGGCCTCACTCCGGTGTGTGTTCTCTGATGATTTAGGAGATTTGCTTTTTTAGTAAAGCTTTTCCCACAGTCAGTGCACTGAAACGGCCTCTCTCCTGTGTGTATTCTTCTGTGAATTATGAGATCAGACTTTAGAGTAAAGCGTTTTTCACAGTCTGTGCAGGGAAAGGGTCTCAGCCCTTTGTCGGGTCTCTGATGTGCCGCAAAAAATATCTTAGTCCTATATGCCTTCTCCCACTCGCTGCTGGTCAAGCGTATTTCTGTTGTCTGGAGATCGTGTTGTTGATTTAGGATGAAATTGTCAGTAAACGTCTTACACTCCGTGGATGTACTGGTCTCTCCCCTGTTCACACTTCTTTCTTCTGACTGGAAGGCTGCTGAAGGAAAAGAAATGTAAAAAAACAGGGAAATAGTTTACATAAACGAGCACCAATGTGTGATATTACATCTCAGTGGTTGGCAGTACTGCTACAGGAATGTTTTGCATGTTACAATGAGAGACAGTACCAAGGATTCCTTTGATACACAAATGTTGGACACTCAGGTAATGTCAGATAGATAACAGACTCTTGTCGCTCATGAGACATACTTATGTCAGTCATGTGACAGACCCACATTAGTCAAATGAAGGACGCATGTTGGACAGCCATGTGATATGCCATGTTATGCAGATTTGTAGACGGCACTGTTCTGGCCCTGAGCAGGTTTGAGTCTAACCAAACCTATGGACTAGTGGAACTACTCGAAAAGTCAGGTCTTCATCTTACTGTTGCATTCAAGAAGTGAGGGGGAGGTTCTTATGTGTAGTGACAGGTCCTTCCACACTTTACGAGTGAAGTAGGAGAAGGTGTGACTGACAGATATGGTTTTTCGTGTCTGTGGGATTTGAGCAAGGAGTGCGGACGAGCAGAGGTGTCTGGAAGGTTTCTTTGAGCAGATGTAATTGTTGAGGCATGCTGGGCCAGTGCGATGTAATGCTTTGAAAGTGTGGGTGAGGAGTTTGAATTGTGTTCGTTTGTGTATGGAAAACGAGAGGGGGTCCTTCAGGTGAGGAATGATGTGAGTTAGGCATGGGAGTTTGAGCGTAACTGGCCTTAGAGTTCTGGATAGTCTGCAGGCCTCTGTGAGTTTTTTGTTGATCCTGGCATAGAGGATGTTCTCGTAGTTCAGCTTGCTTGTGACCAGGGTGTGCATGACGGTCTTGCTGGTGCTGATTGAGAGCCGTTCAAAAATCATCTTCAGCATCTTCAGGGTATCGAAGCATGAGGTTGTGACGGCATTGACTTGAGCTGTCATGTCGAGTTTGCTATCGATGACAAGCCAGAGGTTCTTGGTGTGGATGGTGGAGGTGAGTGTCAGTCCAAAAACTATTGCCACCACGGAAAGCCCCATGGTGACGTGCTCTTCTAAAAGATCATGATTTTTCAGTCTTGTCAGCTTTAGACAACTGGTCTTCATCCCGTGGGTGATTTCAGGCATTCTGGTCTGTGGGGGAGGGCTTGAGCTGTGTGTCGTTGGCATAGGAGAGGATGTTGGGAGAGTGGAAGATGCTGACTAGAGAGATCATTTCTGCGTTGCAGAGGGTCAGGCTCAGGGAGGATCCTTGCAGAACTTCGCAGATGAGGTCACCTGCATCCGAGGTATCAGGCTAATTGCCTGGGTCCATCCAATCAGGAAAGAGCAGATCCATCAGAGTGTGTGTCCTTAGATTTTAATGTTGTGCAGGCTTTGGATGAGGAAGGGGTAGGAGACTGTGCCAAATGCTGCAGAGTGTTCCAGGAGAATGAGGCCGCCATTTCTCCTCCATCCAGAGTCATGCGGATGTCATCTGTGGCGACGATGATGGCAGCTTCTGTGCTGTCGTTGGGTCTGAAACCAGACTGAGCGGTGTTGAGAAGTTTGTGGTCGTTGAGGTATTCAGTGAGGAGTTTGTTGATGATTTTCTCTAAGATCTTGGGTGGGAACAGTAGCAGGGAGATTGGTCTTCAGTTGGTAAGCATTGACGGGGCAGTAGGGGAGGGGGGGTCCATCAGCAATGGGAGAACCAGTGCCTATTTCCAAGCATCTGGGAAGGTTGTGAAAGAGGAGGAAGCATTCAGAATGAGTGTGAGCATGGTGCTGATGGAATGCAATCCTCTGGAGATGGTATGGTGGGGGCAGGGTTCTGATGGGGCTCCTGAGTTGATTGACTTCACGGTGGGAGCAGTTCTTACGAGGTGATGGCGACCATAAGTTATTTGGATAAGATCGGGAGGCCTTTGGAGAGGTCTGTCCGGTCCATTTGAGGTTTGAACTTGCTGTAGATAGTGGTGATTTTGTTGCTGAAGAACTGAAAGAGTGTTGCAGAGGTCCTGCGAAGGGAAGATTGAGTTGAAGGCAGCGGCCTGTGAGGTCATATCCTTCACAACGGTGAACATTTCTCTGCTTCTGTTGGTGCTGGCATTGATGCGATCCACCGGAGAAGCACGTTTGGTGGTCTAGTTCCTTTGGTGGACTTGTGTCAAGGTGGATTTGAAAGATGCTCCTGTCTGCATTGTCCTGGCTCGTTCTCTGTTTGCTCTCCAGTTGTTTGCAGTGGTGATTCATCTGTCTGAGTGTTTGTGTACCAAGTGTCCTGGGGGTTTGGATCTTGCTGTGCTGCTGTGTTTGGGGTGAAGGGGGAGGAGTCAGTGCAGGAGGTGACAGATGTACAACATTGGGGGCCCTACGGGTCCAAGGGACCCATCTCCCCCCCCAGAGGCCTGCTATCAGGAGGCTCACTGTCAGCGCACTTCCTGACAGCTTCTTTGCCTGTGCGCCCGCATCTCCAAAGGGAGAATGCAAAGGGATTCCCTCATTTGCATGGGGCCATGCCCCCATGTAAATGAGAGAACACACTCTGGTGAAAGCATTGGCACTATATTGGCGCAAGCACTATCTGTATTACAAAAAGGACAGCACAAGCGGCTGTGGCCCCTTCAGAAATACCAAAGTGCCCCAGGGGCACATAAAGTGGGCAACCCTGTTCATTGTGCCCCTGGGGCACTTTCCATAATACGACCCCGGAAGTGTAGATGGCCAAGTGCTCGGTTGATGCACGTCTTCCCGTAATACCAGAAGTGAGAAAAGGTAGACACTTACTGGAGGCATGTGTCACTGTAATCCCAGCTGGAGTGATCAGCCTTCGCGTGATTCTATGTAGGAAAGCATCATTTCTTACCTGGAGCACAACTGACGTTTTGTGTTTCCTCTGGCCTCGTATAGGTAGTGGGATGGCTCTCCTCCTCCTCCTCCTCTTCTTTAATGACGACCGAAATTATATTTTTCATCGTCCCATAGCCTAAAATTAATTCAAACCAAAAAATAATTACAACATTTACATTTCAATGTACTGTCTACATGAGTGTGAAATCTGCTGACTGATTGTATAGAGTCCCAGTACTCTGCTTTCTAAAATGCTCTGATGCGGACTCTTCTTCTAAAAAAAAAAATGCAGATTTAATGTACAAATCTTTTCACTCTGGAGAGAAATTATGTCCAACCAATGGGTAATAATGTATACTTTTTAAAGGTCTTAACAAGGAACACTTGTGAGAAACGTCAACAAGTAGGAATTAGGTTAATGGTAAAAGACACGAAGGCAATAAAAGTGAGTGATGTTAACTAACAAATATAATCATCTGTGAGGTTTTTAGGTTAAGAATGAGAGTATTGTCAATCTCTTGGAGATAAGTCAGGCTCTCCTGTTTTTTAGGCTATGCTATTAATTGTTTGTATACAATGAATTATATGTATGAAAATATGCATTTCATTATATTGTATTACATATGTGTTTTAAATATTGTTTTACAGCCCTGATGAAGTTCTTCGTATAGAACGAAACGTGTTGGCTGTTTGGTGTACAATTGTCAATATTGTAAAGAAGAATAAAGAACTCTGATTTTTTTCAACATTGGACAGACATTTGTATATTTACTTCTTTATGGACTTCTTATGTTAGCTGGTGCAACCTAAAGTTGGTAAAGTCAAGGTAAAATGTTGCATCCATTCTAATGCAGCTCCCTAAGTTCTACACTTAAGTGTTTTATAAAAATAAAGACTGATCACTTTCCGTATTCATACAGCTAAAGTGTGAAACCGTGGTTCAAATATAGAACAGTTTAAAAGTGGAACCACCAGCTCCCTAACAACCACCTCTCAGAGATACCATTGGCAGAATTCAAAGATGTTGGGGCCAAACGTGTTGACCTACTTCAAAGAGGAGTCTGGACAGACGAGGGCGCAGACAGGCAGGGAGGGAATAAAAACAGGTAACTGGAAGAACTTGTGATGGGCAGGCATTATTAGCATGGCTACTCGTCTAGGTTTAGAGGGGCTTGGGGTGGCACTGTGAACTAGCTGGCCTAAAGGACAACACATCCTGAGGGGGTGCTTGGAATCAGTCTGGCACCATCCCAACAGTTATGCCATCCACAAACGTGCAGTTCCTACCGTAGAGTGGAAACTATATGGCAAAGTCACGGTTGGAGTAAGGTAAGAGCCTGTTGTTCCCTCTAAATGAACATTACCAGGCCGGCTTGTGGTGGCTCTTTAAAGGACCAGTTACAAATCAAGAATTTTATCATCTTTCTTAAAGGTGAAAATGCCCTGCTCTGAATGGATTTCTATTAAGGACATAAAGTTTCCTTCCAACTGGTGGGTTTCTTTTTTTGTTTAGAACATTTCCTGCCTCTCAGACGTACTTCCATTAGTTGACCTGGGACTTCCATTGTTTTAGTCTGCAAACAGTGGTCAGCTCCATGGCCAAGACTGGCAAACCATACATCTAGGCACTATTGGGAAGGTCTTTGCTGGGATAATCTTGTGTCACCTAGATCCTTAAATTGGTACTGAGTGACATTGTGTGGCGTTGGAAGCTGATTTTGGAAAATAACATTCCCTCTATGATCTGGTTTTGTCAGCTCTTAAAAGCTCTTCAGATGCTGCATAACACATGCTTGGCAATGAGGCTCTACCATGACCAAGCACAGATTAAGAATCCTTTTGCCCAGTCACTCATGCTCTCGTCCTCTCAGAGAAATATATAAGAAATACACAGTGTGATGTTTTCAATGTTAATTGAACCAACGTGATTCTTGTGTAGAGTATATGTGCTGCAATGATCAATAGACAGAAGCAAATGAAAGTTATTAGAAGTATTAGGACAGTAAACAGAATGAAAAGTTCCACCATCGTGCTAAAACAATTTATACATGCAAGCATATAAAACAATATAGAAATCTGGCGTACTCCAAGTATGCGTCCCCTAACCTAAGTGTCAAGGGCGTGTGTGTGTTCTGCCAAGAATCCACGTACTGGATGATCCAACCCTTGTTACCTGAAGGGAAAGAATGGAGGTCTCCATCGTGGTCATTTATCTATGGCGTAGCCTAGGTCATCGACTCGGCCATAGGTGCAGTGATTAATTGCTGCAAGGTGGGCCGCCCAATAATATCTCTTGATATCCAGGAGGGAAATGCCTCCGTCATACCAAGAAAGAGTCAGCTTGTCTAAGGCAATACGAGGTTTGCCCTCCCACAACAAGTCCCGCTGTAAGCTTTCAATTTTACGGAAATAACTCGAGGGGACTACATCTAAGGTATTTTGCAGCAGAGCGTAAATAAAACGCGGGAGAGCCATAATTTTAAAGAGGGCAGCCCTACCCAGCAGTGAGAGAGGAAGCTTCTTCCAGTTGGAAACATCACTCCGAAGCCAATGAAGAGGGAGAAGAAGATTTCGGGAATATCTAATGGAGGGTTCCAAGGACACGAAGATCCCAAGGTACTTAAACCCCTCTGCCTTAACCCGAATGGGACAGTTTCTAGGAGGTACTGGGGGGTCCCCCCTTAATACAAACAGGACCGAGTTCTTCCAGTTGATTGATAGCCCAGAATTCCTCCCAAAGGATGCCAAGACATCAAAAACCACCGTAAGTGATTTTCGCGGTGAGGCCAAGTAAAGCAAACTATTGTCAGCATATAAAGATATGAGGTCCTCCCAATCATGGGACCAACGCAGACCACTGATTGACGGCTCCCAACGTATCCAAGCCGCAAGGGGCTCCCCCGCCAGAGAAAATAGAAGGGGGGATAGCGGGCAGCCCTGTCGGGTACCTCGCCCCAGTATGAAGGAACTCGAGACTCTGTTATTTACCACCACTTGGGCGAACGGCTCAGAGTAAAGCAAACGTATACAGGCAATGAACCCTGGTCTAAACCCAAACTTAGTCAAAACCCATAAATAAGGCCATTCAATCGTATCAAACGCGATTGTTGTGTCAAGTGACCCGATTATAGCTGGTTCCTGCAATGTCCGGGCCCTGGCCAGAACACCGTGTAGTCTACGTAAATTCAGAGCTGTGTTCCTGTGGGGCATAAAGTCCGACTGATCGGAGTGCACTAAATTGATGTGCACGCTACAGAACGTTATGTTATGTTATATGTTATAAGCTGTTTTGTAACGCGCTCAATTACTACCAGAGTATCCTGGCGCGGTATACCGCTGGGGAACCCGTCCTGGCTTTCCCTGTGGGATGGTCCCTACTGGGAGTCCCCAAGGTGAAGCCATGCATCCCCGGCGTTGATGGGGCTGTTGTGGAGATTAGGCAAGCTAATGCCCAGAGTTGCCGAGTGGGACCCCTGGTTAGAGTAGGCACCGAGGCGAGAATTATCGAGTCCGCTGACCCTGGTCCACGACCCTGCCGCGTCGGGAATTGAACCCTGGTCTCGGGCCGACTCCTGCTTCCGGGTCTGCCGCCTCTAACCAGTGAGCCACACCACTCCACTGTCAAGTGTGTGCATGGTGTGCACGCTACAGAACGTGTCGTGCACGCTACCGAACTTGTCAAGTGTGTGCATGGTGTGCACATTGGTGTGCACGCTACAGAACGTGTCAAGTGTGTGCATGGTGTGCACGCTACAGAACGTGTCGCTCTCAGTACCTAGTAATATAGAGAACAATTGCATAGCAGTAAATACATGCAACATCATCTGCCCGGTAGAGAATATTCAAACATGTCAGTTGCCCATTAAAACAATAGCACCAAAACATCCTAAACAAGGGATAAATGAAAACAATTAACATACGTGAGAGGAATACTAATAGTTTACATCATTGGAAGGAAGGCTCAGGATAAGCAAATGGATGGCGAGAGCCTATGTTATTTCGCGGGGTTTGTGAGGTGACAATGAGGTCTGGAGACGTCAAATTTGAAAGAGATGGAGTGCTCTTGTATGGGTGGGGCAGGAGAAAAGTGGAAGTCCCAAAGAGAGGAATTGAACCAGAGGAGCCCAAATAAAGTCAAAACTCTTCTTAGTGTCTGTAAGAATGGCAGACATATGCTCCATCGTTATGGCCTGCCAGAGGCGAGCATGCCAGTGCATCATTGACGGGCTGCAGATGTTTTCCACACCGCTAAGACCCCTCTGTACGGCTGGAGCCATTTTGCATGCGTAACTCAGCTGTGCAGATGCATCGGCAATACAGGAAACACACGTTTAATATAAAGCAGTAACCCGTGATGGAAAGTATGCTAACTTTTTGGTCAACTACCAAGAGCATCAGCGTTCTTGAATAATTAGCACCCTTAAGCAATCTGTTTTGATTGATGCTGCGTTGTCAACAATTTTAAACAGCCACATGCGCACCCGCTTAAAAGGGGGATTTGCGTTTCGCGAAACAACCCTGGGGATTATTGATTTGCAAGCAAGGGGCGCTGATTTGCATCAAAATGAAACACGCAGGCTCTGGCCACGGCAAACCCCTACTGTCCCGGTGCAGGGAGAACGAATGTCTGACATCACGGCCTCATTAGCATGCAAAGAAGGCTAGCACTGCAACACAAACGACTCTGCATCCAGGAGCAAGCTGGCAATTACCCTCAAGGGGTTGACTATGTCCCTTTAAAGCCGGGTGCTTAAAACGGTATTACAATCCGATGCTCGTGTAAAGCGCCCTTGGGCCAAGTTCGCGCTATGTTAAAACAATGCACAGGCTCCAGGCCTCTAGAGAAACCCATTAAAATAAAGAGGAAAAAAGAATACAGAGGAGCACGAGCAAAGTACATAGAGGTGCTTGCTATAGGGGAGACCAAGGCATAGGAGACAATTATTTCTAAGCTCTGTGTCAGGAACCAATGCACGTCTGGGAGATCAGTCGAGTCGACCTGTAGGCACTGCGCCTGACACCAATTCACTTATGAGTCTGTCTGAGAGACCAAAGCACTTTTGGGCTCGGTTTTAAGAATGACGCGATTCGAGAAAGTTTGTGTAAGAGACTGGAAGCCCTCTAGCCATCATGTGAAATCTGATATTTTTTTAAGAATTGTATAAGTGAACACCACACAAGCAGTGTGAGAGACGATGGATAACTGCCTCTGGAGGTCATATAAACAAGAAGAGAGCGGCCGCGCGGCCGTAAAAGTAACGCCTGCGCAGCCGTGAAAGCAAAAGTGATCGCGATCAAAGCGAAAGACGTGCGGCCGAGTGGTACTAATAAAAGACAGATGGCTGGCCTGCGCGCATGAACCAAACGCTAGGCCAGCCAGTAGCAGTTTGAAAACTCACCTACTAAATGTCTCTCCGAACAGCGCAAGCGCTGGCTCAGCGAGACCTAAAAAGACCTTTTTTTTAAGGAAAGCCCGAATGGTTAGAAGCGCAATGTATTAACTAGGAACAGTGTATACCCGCAGGCTGCAGTGGGACCTTGGATTCCCAGGTGAAGAGCATGTTGTTGATTGAAGTCACTCATTTCGAACATAAGCTACTGTTTTGGCCCTTGGTAGCTCTAGTTATACCTCCCCTTGCGATGATACACTGCAGGATTTCTGCCATTGCTATAGTGGGTTGCCTGCTGTCTGTAGAAATATGTATTTGCCCTAGGACATCCCAACCTTTCATTGTATTGCTGCCGATAAGAGGGCTGCCATTGAGTTGAGTAGTGATCACCCGTCTTGTTTCAAAACCCCGAGTCGCTCGTTCTGAGTCCCACGGGAATTAAATTGCTGTGTCATATTCCTCGTCACATGCGCCTTGCAGAGGCATAGCTATCAGTGGGACAGCAGGTACAGTGCCACCAGGACCCAAAGCCGGGGAGAGGGGCCTGAATTATGATTCTGACACAAGCCCATTCTTGCGAGGGGTGGAGGACCCTTTCTTTGCCAAGTATGATTTACTTCTGTACCCGAACTGTTTCTAAAGGTGTCATGTGTGTTTATGTCTGAGGGGTGTGTGAGAAGTTGGCCTGATGTGCAGTGCTCACTATTCTAGTGATCACTATATATCAGTCCAAACAACCCTTATTGATGATTGGTTGTAAGTCAACCTTATAGACCAGCTATCCTAGTAGCATGGATACGAGCAGTCTAAGGCTAAGACTCTAGAGGGCGTGTTAAGCCAGCTGTTTTACCATCACATTACCCCTTGAACACCAAGTGAAAGGACACCACACAAGTTGTTATGAAAATAAACAGTATATTTATTTATAACAAGACTACCCTGGCTCTTTATGAGACAGGGAGCTAAGCACACAACAAAACTCTTATAAAAATACTTCAAGTTGCACAATTTACACAAATGCCCAAGGGGCACGAAAAACCATACACTACAAAAGTGGAATGCGAATTACTAGCAGGTAAGTAACGATTCTCAGGGGCTTTAGAAACGCTAGGCCTACAATACTGAACACTCAGGTTAGAAGCAGGAGGCCTAGGGAAGCCACATGCAGAGTGGGAACTCTCACGCGTAAGGCGGGAAAAAGCCTATGGAAGCTAGAATTCACAAAGTTACTATTCTCGGGCGAACCCGACTAGCTGGGACGAAAACGGGAGTGGATCCGAACACTTGGAGTGTTGGACTAGGCTGGGGCACCGGAGTGCTGGATTTACCTAGCCCAGGGGCTGCGGCTGCATAGGGTTCAAGTTGCGTCGGAAACCCACGTTGACGGACCAGGAGCCTGAAGAAGAAGTTGCTGGCAGGCGGCCAGGGAAGAAAAGTTCGAAGAGATCCAAGCCTGGATCAGGGAAGAAGAAAACCTGAAAGCAGAGGGGACCAAGTTCTGAATCACTAGGCACTGATTAAGTGGGCACCAGGATGGCACCGGGCGAAGTCACCGCAGTCAGGTGAGTGGGCGCTGCTGGGCTCTGCAGTCTCTCGGACCAGGAGGCGTTGTCGGCGACCAGGATGGAGGTGCGAGCTGTCCCACGAAGGTTCTTGCTGTCGACGTCGCTGGGCCCCGGATTGGGGCAACAAGTCTTGGCAAATGCAAGGCCCACGCGGTGGACCTAAAATGGCGTCTTGAGTGGACCAGGAGGGTCCAGGATACTTCTCTGATGGAGGGAAGCAAGGGCCAGTCTGGAGCAACCAGACCAGCAGTGTTTGTCGTTGTGGAGCGTCGTGAAGGGGCCACTAGCCAACGGGCAAGCGACCTGGACAACGCGGTGAGCAGCCAAGAGCAGAAGGGCCCCACGCAGATCTCGTGGATGCAAGGGGGCTGAACTTCGGTGCTGGAGCTGCTCAGGGTCGGGGCTTCTCTTACCCCAAAGCACTCGGTCGAGGGTCACTCGGATGTCGTGCTGGACAAGCGTCGTGCAGTTCAGAAGATGGCCGGTCCCTCGAGGTCTCGTCGCACCCACGGATCACAGCTGGGCTGATGATGTAATACATTCGTAGAGGGGTCCCCGTAATGGAGAAAAGTGTATTGTGAACAACATACACTAAACAGTTTTCAATATGACTCAAACACAGATTCAAAAAGAATTATTTTCAATTGGTAATTTGATTTATTTCCAATATACTGTGATTGCCGATTGGTAAAGGTTAAATCACAACAATTCATCAATAGTTAAGCCCCGAGGGGAAAGGGGGGAAGGGAAGGTAGTGCTCAAGGGAGTGTTCAGAGTAGAGAAGAATAACACAGTATCAAAAAGGAGGGATAATACCAAATTCAGACATAAATCACATACAATTATATAACAAAGGCCATCATACAGGCAAAATTCAAGAAATTCATGTGAGAAAATTCATCGGTCACAGTTGATTATTAGAACAATCGTGGGTGTGCCGGATTTTCAACAACGAGAAAACAAGTCGACGTTTCGACCCCTAATAGTAGGCCTAATAAAGTCCTTTCACGGGGTCTTCATCAGGACATCACAGGGGGGAGGAAGGGTGGGGCAATTCTGTGTGAAAAAAATTTGTAATGAAAATTAGGCTTCAATGCATGTCCAAATAGTGACATGAAAAAATAAATTATTTCAGGACATAATTACTTTCAAAAAATATTTATTTACCATGTGGTACGGCCCAGCTGGGCTCTGTACAGGGAGAGACCAGTCACGCTGGTTGTCGTGGTCAAATCTAAAAAGTGGAAACATCAAAAGGAGGAGTAGAGAGGGAGTAATCAATAAAGTTCTTGAGCAGTTTTTTACTTGTTGGAACTTCACTAATATACTACATTAGTAGATGCCATGAATTCTGTCACCAGTGACATGCAAAGGAATCACCATAGCGGTATCAGAGGACCGCACTTAGATTACGTCAGTTTATAAGCTGTACCTTTGGGTCACTAGGCCTCAGGACATCAAAAGGGCCCAAAACGTTTTAAGCATGGATGAGGCAGAGACACGGTCTGGCTGCGACAAAATCCTCCTACATTAAACAGGTTGGCAAAAGATTATTAGCCCAACACTAGAATCACTGACATTAGCGTCATGAATAATCATAGCGGTTTATCAGGACGATTTCAAAATAAGTCAAAAAGGGTACCTATAGAAATTGGAACGCCTCAGGTCCAATGGTTTAACAATTTGACCGACACAGCATTATGCTCGGGAAATCAGAGTCCTAGGATAAATAAAATAGAATGGGGTTTGCGTTTCCCACCGTTATGAGGATTAATGGCTATAGTAGTGGGGTTTTAGAAATACGCTGGCAATTACTTACATTAATTGTCATCATACGTGTTTGTAACTTTGAAGACGATAGTGCGCCGAATGCCAAGGTTGTCCGACTCAACGTGTAAATTTCATGCCAGTGCCCGTCAGACTGTTAAGTCACTGAAAGGACAAGGAGGGGCAAGAATGATTGATAATGGCCGCGGTTTAAAAAGATCAAAAAATACCTCGTATTGGTGATTACTCACAAAAGAAGGCATGCAGGCGACGAACGTCTGCACACGTCCTTAGGCGAAGTCAGGCGGCTGCCTCAACTTAGTTCCAATGCCTGTTCAACTTCTGACTCACTAAAAGGAAGGGGGGGTACACGTCAGTAATTCAGCCGATTTTTCAGATACTTGAAAACCGGGCCGCAAATGGAAGATTACTCACATCAGGAGGGAGCGGACAGCATAACGTCTGCAAACATCCTTTCGCGAACTCCGTGGTGTCAAAGACGCGGAGTTAGGGGGCGGAGCCTCGTGTTTAGACCAAAACGATAAAGACTGAAGAGTGACTTCCAATTCAGTGAGAAACTGGGAACCCGTTACAACTCACGGACGATGTTAAGAAAACATATTCAGGGCCTCAATACACCAGACCCAACAAACAATGGTGAATCACAGATTTAAAAAAAGGGTGAGATAATACATCAGCGTTTTAACCAATAGTACATGGCTATTTGAAATCCAACTCATGGGGGTTCAAAACATTGGTGCAACTCTCAGACAGGAGGTTGTGACCAAATAATCCAAGAGCTATTTAAAATCCAAATCATGGAAGTGCAAGACAGTGGTGCAACTCTCACACAGGAGGTTGAGACCAAGCGGAATGCCTTACAGGTTAATCTCAAAATTCGGCAAAATTAAACACATTAACATTTGTCATTTTACAGATTGATTGAGCAAATGAACAAATGAACAATTATGCAATCAACATTATGATAGATGTTTTAAACGTTATCAAAGGACTCTTAACAGAACAGACAAGCCTTATGGACAGATGATCAGATCAAGACACTCGTGCACTTCTCCGACACGAGAGTGTAACGAGTGGTGGCGGGCAGTTTTATTACAGTAAATATTATCCTAATGTTGCCAGTTGGGCAAGGCTACTGTCCTGCTCATTTAACCCGTTCTTAATGGAGTCCAGAAGGGACATCCATTTGGACTCACGTGTGTTCAAAATTAGGGGGAGATTCCCACCCCTTCTGCCCAGGGTTACCTTTTCAATCACAAGCCAACGTAGATCTGTGACAGTGTGGCCTGCTTGCAGCCAGTGGTCTACGAGAGGTGCCCCTATCACCTTGCATCTTAGCCTACTTGAGTGGGACGAAATCCTAGATTTTATTTTCTGTTGGGTTTGTCCCACGTATACCTGGTTACATGGGCACCGGATGATATAGATGACCCCAGTAGAATTACAATTTGTGTAATGTCTTAAGTTGTAGGTTCTGCCACCATGGGAAAAACTTTTTGTCTGCATCGTGGTATCGCATGCAGTGCACGACCCGCACCGATAATGGCCAATTACTGGGGGAAGGTTCCAAAGGGATGTAAGGGTTGGTTGGCTTTCAGACTCTAAATAGGAATGTACAACCATGTCCCTAATGTTTTTAGCTCTCTTGAAAGAGTGCAGAGGCAGATCAGCTTGTGCAATGACGTCCGCGACCAAAGGCCAGTTCTGGTTAATAATTTTCTTGATGTCATTGCTGCGTGTTGAAAAAGTGGTGACACAGACGATGCGGTTTAGAGGGGTCTTCGTTGAGTTTTCCGGATTAAGCAGGGTTTCGCGTGGGCTGTACCACGCCCGTTTCCTTGCTCTTTTTACCATTCTTGATGGGTATCCTCGCATGATAAGACGTTCAGTCAGAACCTCAGACTCCTTCATATAATCAGCTCGAGTGGAGCAGTTCCTCCTGAGCCGAAGGAACTGACCAACTGGTAAATTATCCTTAAGGCCCCTCGGGTGAAATATTGGAGATTGCTATGATGCATAACTATTTCATCTTCCAGGAAGAATTCTTCTTACAGACCAAAGGTGTGGCGATGGGGGCTACCTTTGCTCCAAATCTGGCGATCATATACATGGATCATTTTGAACACCAGTACATTTTCACAGAGACTAATCCCTTTAACACCAACCTGGCCATCTGGGTCAGGTATATCGATGACGTCCTGTGCATCTGGGAAGGAAATCAAGAGCAGCTCAAAGCTTTTCATGAATGGCTTAATTCCTGCAACTCGCATATACAATTCACCATGGAATCCAGTAACCAAAGCATACCCTTCTTGGACATTTCCATCTACGTGGAAGTAGATCACCTACAAACGACGCTCTTCAGAAAACCTACGGAACGGAACTCCTTGCTACAGTATCAGAGCCACCACCCGAGGGGCCTTAAGGATAATTTACCAGTTGGTCAGTTCCTTCGGCTCAGGAGGAACTGCTCCACTCGAGCTGATTATATGAAGGAGTCTGAGGTTCTGACTGAACGTCTTACCATGCGAGGATACCCATCAAGAATGGTAAAAAGAGCAAGGAAACGGGCGTGGTACAGCCCACGCGAAACCCTGCTTAATCCGGAAAACTCAACGAAGACCCCTCTAAACCGCATCGTCTGTGTCACCACTTTTTCAACACGCAGCAATGACATCAAGAAAATTATTAACCAGAACTGGCCTTTGGTCGCGGACGTCATTGCACAAGCTGATCTGCCTCTGCACTCTTTCAAGAGAGCTAAAAACATTAGGGACATGGTTGTACATTCCTATTTAGAGTCTGAAAGCCAACCAACCCTTACATCCCTTTGGAACCTTCCCCCAGTAATTGGCCATTATCGGTGCGGGTCGTGCACTGCATGCGATACCACGATGCAGACAAAAAGTTTTTCCCATGGTGGCAGAACCTACAACTTAAGACATTACACAAATTGTAATTCTACTGGGGTCATCTATATCATCCGGTGCCCATGTAACCAGGTATACGTGGGACAAACCCAACAGAAAATAAAATCTAGGATTTCGTCCCACTCAAGTAGGCTAAGATGCAAGGTGATTGGGGCACCTCTCGTAGACCACTGGCTGCAAGCAGGCCACACTGTCACAGATCTACGTTGGCTTGTGATTGAAAAGGTAACCCTGGGCAGAAGGGGTGGGAATCTCCCCCTAATTTTGAACACACGTGAGTCCAAATGGATGTCCCTTCTGGACTCCATTAAGAACGGGTTAAATGAGCAGGACAGTAGCCTTGCCCAACTGGCAACATTAGGATAATATTTACTGTAATAAAACTGCCCGCCACCACTCGTTACACTCTCGTGTCGGAGAAGTGCACGAGTGTCTTGATCTGATCATCTGTCCATAAGGCTTGTCTGTTCTGTTAAGAGTCCTTTGATAACGTTTAAAACATCTATCATAATGTTGATTGCATAATTGTTCATTTGTTCATTTGCTCAATCAATCTGTAAAATGACAAATGTTAATGTGTTTACTTTTGCCGAATTTTGAGATTAACCTGTAAGGCATTCCGCTTCGTCTCAACCTCCTGTGTGAGAGTTGCACCACTGTCTTGCACTTCCATGATTTGGATTTTAAATAGCTCTTGGATTATTTGGTCACAACCTCCTGTCTGAGAGTTGCACCAATGTTTTGAACCCCCATGAGTTGGATTTCAAATAGCCATGTACTATTGGTTAAAACGCTGATGTATTATCTCTCCCTTTTTTTAAATCTGTGATTCACCATTGTTTGTTGGGTCTGGTGTATTGAGGCCCTGAATATGTTTTCTTAACATCGTCCGTGAGTTGTAACGGGTTCCCAGTTTCTCACTGAATTGGAAGTCACTCTTCAGTCTTTATCGTTTTGGTCTAAACACGAGGCTCCGCCCCCTAACTCCGCGTCTTTGACACCACGGAGTTCGCGAAAGGATGTTTGCAGACGTTATGCTGTCCGCTCCCTCCTGATGTGAGTAATCTTCCATTTGCGGCCCGGTTTTCAAGTATCTGAAAAATCGGCTGAATTACTGACGTGTGCCCCCCCTTCCTTTTAGTGAGTCAGAAGTTGAACAGGCATTGGAACTAAGTTGAGGCAGCCGCCTGACTTCGCCTAAGGACGTGTGCAGACGTTCGTCGCCTGCATGCCTTCTTTTGTGAGTAATCACCAATACGAGGTATTTTTTGATCTTTTTAAACCGCGGCCATTATCAATCATTCTTGCCCCTCCTTGTCCTTTCAGTGACTTAACAGTCTGACGGGCACTGGCATGAAATTTACACGTTGAGTCGGACAACCTTGGCATTCGGCGCACTATCGTCTTCAAAGTTACAAACACGTATGATGATAATTAATGTAAGTAATTGCCAGCGTATTTCTAAAACCCCACTACTATAGCCATTAATCCTCATAACGGTGGGAAACGCAAACCCCATTCTATTTTATTTATCCTAGGACTCTGATTTCCCGAGCATAATGCTGTGTCGGTCAAATTGTTAAACCATTGGACCTGAGGCGTTCCAATTTCTATAGGTACCCTTTTTGACTTATTTTGAAATCGTCCTGATAAACCGCTATGATTATTCATGACGCTAATGTCAGTGATTCTAGTGTTGGGCTAATAATCTTTTGCCAACCTGTTTAATGTAGGAGGATTTTGTCGCAGCCAGACCGTGTCTCTGCCTCATCCATGCTTAAAACGTTTTGGGCCCTTTTGATGTCCTGAGGCCTAGTGACCCAAAGGTACAGCTTATAAACTGACGTAATCTAAGTGCGGTCCTCTGATACCGCTATGGTGATTCCTTTGCATGTCACTGGTGACAGAATTCATGGCATCTACTAATGTAGTATATTAGTGAAGTTCCAACAAGTAAAAAACTGCTCAAGAACTTTATTGATTACTCCCTCTCTTCTCCTCCTTTTGAGGTTTCCACTTTTTAGATTTGACCACGACAACCAGCGTGACTGGTCTCTCCCTGTACAGAGCCCAGCTGGGCCGTACCACATGGTAAATAAATATTTTTTGAAAGTAATTATGTCCTGAAATAATTTATTTTTTCATGTCACTATTTGGACATGCATTGAAGCCTAATTTTCATTACAAATTTTTTTCACACAGAATTGCCCCACCCTTCCTCCCCCCTGTGACGTCCTGATGAAGACCCCGTGAAAGGACTTTATTAGGCCTACTATTAGGGGTCGAAACGTCGACTTGTTTTCTCGTTGTTGAAAATCCGGCACACCCACGATTGTTCTAATAATCAACTGTGACCGATGAATTTTCTCACATGAATTTCTTGAATTTTGCCTGTATGATGGCCTTTGTTATATAATTGTATGTGATTTATGTCTGAATTTGGTATTATCCCTCCTTTTTGATACTGTGTTATTCTTCTCTACTCTGAACACTCCCTTGAGCACTACCTTCCCTTCCCCCCTTTCCCCTCGGGGCTTAACTATTGATGAATTGTTGTGATTTAACCTTTACCAATCGGCAATCACAGTATATTGGAAATAAATCAAATTACCAATTGAAAATAATTCTTTTTGAATCTGTGTTTGAGTCATATTGAAAACTGTTTAGTGTATGTTGTTCACAATACACTTTTCTCCATTACGGGGACCCCTCTACGAATGTATCGCTTAGCACCCAGGTCCCCGTGACTTTTTGGGTTTAACCCCTTTTTATGTAACGGGCTGATGATGTAGGTTGAGGTCAGAGGTGCCAGGGAAGCCGGTTCTCGTCGTGATGAAGCAGTCTTAATCCGAAGGAGAGACTGGCAACAAACCGCGAAGCTTGGTTGGTGCCTGCTGCTGCAGGGTGACTACTCCTTAGTCACAAGGGAGAATCTTGGGAAGAAGTCTTGAGTTCCTTTCGTGGAAAGTAGTTTCAGGATTCAAAGATGATCTGATCTGGAAGGGGGCCTGCTCCTACCTTTATCCTGAAAAAGGGGGCTGGCACGCGACTAAGTCCTGCCCTATGGGTGGGACTAGGAGGGGGGTGGTTACACCCCTCTCCTTTGGCGGGCTTTCCCCAGCTCAGGGTCTGGTGTGCCCCTGGAACTGGTTCAAGCCGGCCTATGCACAGTGAGCACCGGGGTGCCACTTGCAGTCACCTTCCTCTAAAGCCCTGCCTACCTAGAATACACAAAACCCTGTCTGGGACGGTGCTGGCACCGCCCCTGGCAGGAAACCCTTTGTCCTTGCCTCCTGCTCTGGGAGGACTCCCAGCAGCAGGAGGGCAGACTTGTGTCTCGGTGGCAGCATCCATTTTGTGGCGCTAAGGCTCTGTCTGACTTTAACCGGGGTTACAGGCTACATACATGTCGTGTCCCTCTAGAAGGGTGGAATGCTAACCCCGTCGCCAGAATTGGCGAGGGGTTAGTATTCCAATTCGTATGACATCTTACTCGACATGTTTTGATAAAGCGATACCAGAGTTGGCATACAACCGCGAGGATTAGAATGCACTTAAGAGTATATGGTATGCGATATCATGGAAACGGCTAAGGGATAGATCCCGAAAGCCGCAGACAGGCTCAGCTCATGCCAGAGCACCATCTCACACGATTCCAAGCACTCTGCCTTCAGGATTGTCAAGGCCTGCCATAGGAGTGACTGATAGGAGATCTGTGTGCCCATTTAGGTTTAGATATAGGTATACTATATCTACAGCAAAGGGTGATTACACCACCTTGCCCCAGCTGTCAAGCAGCCAGTTGTGTCAGTTTAGTTAGTCAGCCCAGGGGTGGCATAATACATGCTGCAGCCCCTGGGAGACTTCTGGGTACCCCTCAGCCCTGGGTACAGGGACTCAGAGAGGACCCAGTGCCAATTCAGTACCTGAGTACAATTTGGATAGAGAGAACAGCTAGGCTGTGGGTCTGATTAGCAGGCCCACAGCCAGGGAAAGTCGTAAACCAGTGAAGCAAAAAGCAAAAATCTGGGTGATCATAGGATTACAGACCCTACTCTCCTACAGGGTGGTAGACTTGTTTTTAGGTCGAGCCTGCGATGGCTGTGCATGTTTTTTAGTCAGTGTCACTAGCGGGCTTTAAGCCCCGCCCCTCTTTCCCATTGGCCGGCATCACCGTTTATGCTAAACGGTGGCCACCCATTGGGAAATAGGTCATGGTGACGTATTCTTTTCTCTATTTCTGCCGTCCCACTTGGACGGACTGCCCTGATTTCCTGCTGGCGTAAAAGGTTTGTTATCTTTATGGGGCCAAACAGATGGCCTCATAAAGAAGATAATAAACCTTCTCCGGCAGCAGGAAGTCAGGCCAAGTCCGTCCAAGTGGGACGGCAGAAATAGAGAAAAGTCAGCGTCACTCCTGCTTGTGTTATTTTCATCTGACTCACTGTGACTCTGTCTTCTCCTCTTCTCTCTTTTGGTTGTCTTCCTATCCTTCATTCCGTCTCTTTTCCCACCTCATTCCCCTCTCTACTTCTACTTCTCACGTTCTCTCTTCTTTTCCCGTCCCACTTTGCCCCTCTTTAGTGTGCACCTGTCTTCATTCCTCTCCTTTCCAGCAGTGTGACGCGGCGGCGGAGGGACAAGGGTGTGCGGGGACTGGGAGAGGAGCCCCCTCGGCCCCCACACCGAGCTTGGTTCCGGTCTCTGCCCCCTCCCTGGTGCTCCCCAGTCTCCTCCCTACTCCCTGTCCCTACCCCCTGCCCCGGTGCTCCGGTCCCCACCTCCCTCTCGTCTGCACGTCACTCCCTGGCAGTGTCTGCCAAGGGCACCTCAGGACACATCCCGTCCCCGCCCGGGGCTGCTGGTAATTAGGCTGAGAGCCCGGGGAGCCCTGGCACGGCCAGGGCTGGAGGGGTGAGAGCGCACGGAGTGCGGCCCCTCCTCCCCAGAACCTGTGCATGAGGGGGTCAGACTGGTGCCGCCTCCCCCCTCACCTACTGGTGCCCACTCCACCTACACAGATGATACCGAGCGGAGTAGTTCATGCTGGTGCGTAGTTTCAGGATTTCAGCGCTCCATGATTTCAGCACTCCGACCTCTTGATAAAACTGCTCTAGCTGCTGTGAAAAGATTCCCGCAAGACTCCCTACCAATAAACCCCAGGGCACGACATCAAACGAGCCCTCGGATCCCACCGAAAGGTAAAGCACCCAAACTATCATCCACATGTGCGCAAAACGCAACCCCTGGTAAACCACTTCAGTGCACCCCTCCTTTGAGCATGACCACCAACATGTGCTGGCAGCAGATAAACAAAGTAAGTGCCATCAACATCTCCATCAGATGAAGGACGATGTAGACGATGTAGACGCCAGTAAGGTCAACTCCCAACCAGCCCCCTCGCCCACGCATGCTCCCTCGAACCAGCCCCACTGTCCAGTCAAAGTCGATTTAAGCAGTCCCCACACCCAGCCAAAATAAGACCAATTAACAGTTACTTTCCAACATCCCGTGTGTCTAAGTAAGTCCAACCCTCATATCTACCCACCCTCTTCCAAACAAACCTTACTATCAGTACAGCCATGCACCACATGCAACCAAAACAATACCAATCAAATTTCAAGGTACACCAACCCCAACGTCCTGAACAACCCTCCGCAACAGCGCCCACGCAATATCCCATAGTCATTTCACGTTCAATCAAGAGAAAACCACCAAATGGACTGACACAGTGGAAAGCTCTTCCCAAGCTCTACATTGCATAAAACCAAAATAACGCTTCCTCAACCAGTCCCAAAAGCAAAGCAAAATTAGCCCTGTGAACACCCACATCTTAAGGAGAACACCCCATCCATTCCCCATATTCAACCATATAGCCACCTGGCACGACCCACACCCATTGGAAATTTCCCTCAGCAACCCACAGGCCTACACAATACCCCAGAGAGCCCCACGCCCAAAGAAAGCCAGCCCCAACAACCCATCAAGCTCTTCACAACCAGTCTCCACTTCCAAGCAAACTATTTCCCAACGAGCCCCCCCACACACACAATGAAAATAACAACCCTCAACAGCCAATCGATGAAGACACCCAATAGGATTGTGTCTGAGCAATACTCAGGTCTAGTCAAGCACTTTCAACAAGCTACAGCATACTAGAAAGTTCTTCACCAACCATCCCCACACCAAAACAAGCTTTCCCCACCTGCTCCCACATTCAAACAAGACAACCCCAAGTAGCTTCACGTACTCTCACCCACAAGCCCACCCATGCAACAAGGCCCCTCCAAACAGCCCCTCGAAAAACTAAGCTCCCGCATACAAAGGTTCCCCCCCCAAACACCATGCCCTTGCAAATAAGACAAGCATTGGCATAGCCAATATGTCTCGCCTTTGGGACCTTATAGGTGTTTAGCCATGGAACAGTTGATGTTGTTGCACCAAGGATATTGTGCTGCATAGCTAAATACTTATAAGGTACCAAAGGCGAGACCTATTGGCTGTGCCAATGCTTGTTATTACAAGTTTGTGTTTTTTTTCTGTGACGGAACAAAGCATTATGAGAACGCCACCCTCGTCGCCCACATACTGACGCAATTCCACGCATCTCTTAAAGCAGCTTTGTGAAATAGCCCATCAGGAGTGGGAGCCCCCAGCACTGCGCCCAACACTGACAGCACGGGGAAAGAGGTATTTTACTGTAACCTGCACTAGTGGGTGTAAGACTGGGGAAAGAGGTATTTTACTGTAACCTGCCTTAGTGGGTGTAAGACCGGGGAAAGAGGTATTTTACTGTAACCTGCACCAGTGGGTCTAAGACAGGGAAAGAGGCCTTTTACTGTATTCTGCACTAGAGGGTGTAAGACAGAGAAAGAGGCCTTTTACTGTATTCTGCACTAGAGGGTGTAAGACCGAGAAAGAGGCCTTTTACTGTATCCTGCACTAGTGGGTGTAAGACGGGGAAAGAGGCCTTTTACTGTATTCTGCACTGGTTGGTGTAAGACAGAGAAAGAGGCCTTTCACTGTAACCTGCACTAGTGGGTGTAAGACGGGGAAAGAGGCCTTTTACTGTATCCTGCACTAGTGGGTGTAAGACGGGGAAAGAGGCCTTTCACTGTAACCTGCACTAGTGAGTGTAAGACGGAGAAAGAGGTCTTGTACCGTAACCTGCACTAGTGGGTGTAAAACAGAAAAGAGGCCTTTTACTGTAACCTGCACTAGAGGGTGTAAGACGGGGGAAAGAGGCCTTTTACTGTAACCTGCACTAGAGGGTGTAAGACGGGGAAAGATGCCTTTTACTGTAACCTGTACTAGTGGGTGTAAGACGGGGAAAGAGGCCTTTTACTGTAACTTGCACTGGTGGGTGTAAGACGGGGAAAGATGCCTTTTACTGTAACCTGTACAAGTGGGTGTAAGACGGGGAAAGAGGCCTTTTACTGTAACCTGCACTAGAGGGTGTAAGACGGGGGAAAGAGGCCTTTTACTGTAACCTGTACTAGTGGGTGTAAGACGGGGAAGAGGCCTTTTACTGTAACCTGCACTAGTGGGTGTAAGACAGGGAAAGAGACCTTTTACTGTAACCTGCACTAGTGGGTGTAAGACGGGGAAAGAGGCCTTTCACTGTAACCTGCACTAGTGGGTGTGAGACGGGGAAAGAGGCCTTTTACTGTATCCTGCACTGGTGGGTGTAAGACAAGGTAAGAGGCATTTTACTGTAATCTGCACTAGAGGGTGTAAGAAAGGGAAAGAGGTCTTTTACTGTAACCTGCACTAGAGGGTGTAAGAAAGGGAAAGAGGCCTTTTACTGTACCCTGCACTAGTGGGTGTAAGACGGGGAAAGAGGCCTTTTACTGTATCCTGCACTGGTGGGTGTAAGACAAGGTAAGAGGCATTTTACTGTAATCTGCACTAGAGGGTGTAAGAAAGGGAAAGAGGCCTTTTACTGTAACCTGCACTAGTGGGTGTAAGACGAGGGAAAGAGGCCTTTTACTGTAACCTGCACTAGTGGGTGTAAGACGGGGAAAGAGGCCTTTTACCGTAACCTGCACTAGTGGGTGTAAAACAGAAAAGAGGCCTTTTACTGTAACCTGCACTAGAGGGTGTAAGACGGGGGAAAGCGGCCTTTTACTGTAACCTGCACTAGTGGTTGTAAGACGGGGTAAGAGGCCTTTTACTGTAACCTGCACTAGAGGGTGTAAGACCGGGAAAGAGGCCTTTTACTGTATCCTGCACTAGTGGGTGTAAGACGGGGGAAAGAGGCATTTCACTGTAACCTGCACTAGAGGGTGTAAGACGGGGGAAAGAGGCCTTTCACTGTAACCTGCACTAGTGGGTGTAAGACGGGGAAAGAGGCCTTTTACCATAACCTGCACTAGTGGGTGTAAAACAGAAAAGAGGCCTTTTACTGTAACCTGCACTAGAGGGTGTAAGACGGGGGAAAGAGGCATTTCACTGTAACCTGTACTAGTGGGTGTAAGACGGGGAAAGAGGCCTTTTACTGTAACCTGAACTAGAGGGTTTAAGATGGGGAAAGAGGCCTTTTACTGTCAAACCGACCCTCGGCCGAGTTACAAGAGTTGCAGTAAAAGGTCTCACATCACTGAGACATAACGTGTTTCTTGGATTGCGCATGTTCACCTCGAAGGGTATCTTCTATAACAGATATTTATTGCTGAGCGAATCATTACTAATAACATTCTAACATATGGTACAAGAATATTTGGATATGATATTTAAAAATATCTATTGAAGGCCAAGTCTTGGCTTTTTTATTTCACCCCCACCTTAAAGCCCACCGGGTCCACTAAGACTCCCCCCCCCCCTCTGCCCCCCTCCTCTGCCTCAGATGCTCCTAAGATCCCCCTCACTCACTCCTCCTCGTCCCTCCTCTGCCCCCCTTCCTCTGCCCCTCGCCCCCCTTCCTCTGCCCCTCGCCCCCCCTTCCTTTGCCCCTCGCCCCCCCTTCCTTTGCCCCCTCTTTCTCTGCCCCCCTTCCTCTGCCCCTCGGCCTCGCCCCCCTTCCTCTGCCCCCTTACCCCACTCCACTGCCCCTCACCCCCCTCCTCTGCCCCTCACCCCCCTCCTCTGCCCATCTCCCCCCTTTCCTCCTTTGCCCCCTCTGTGCCCCCCTCATCTCCCCCTTTCTCTCCCCCTCCCCACCTCCTCCCCCTCTCTCCTCTGCCCCCTTCCCTCCTCCTCCTCTGCCCCCCTTCCTCTGCCCCTCGCCCCCTTCCTCTGCCTCCTTATCCCCTCCTCTGCCCCTCACCCCCCTCCTCTGCCCCTCACCCCCCTCCTCTGCCCATCTCCCCCCTCTCCTCCTCTGCCCCCTGTGCCCCCATCCTCTCCCACCTCCTCCCCCCTCCCTCCTCTGCCCCCCTCCCCCCTCCGCTGCCCCCCTCCCCCCTCCTCTGACCCTCTTCCTCCTCTGCCCCCCTTCCCTCCTCATCCTCCTCTCACCCTCCTCTGCCCCCTCCCTCCTCTCCCCTCCTCCTCTGGCCCCTCTGTGCCCCCCCTCCTCTGCCCCCTCTCTTCTGCCCCCTCCTCCCCCCTTCTCCCTGCACCCTCCTCCTCTGCCCCCCTCTCTCCCTCCTCATCCTCCTCCTCCCCCCTCACTCCCTCAGTCTCACCCTCTCTCCTCTCTCAGGGTCTCTTCTCTTTTCCTTCGCTGTTGGAAACTCATGAACAGTTTCACTTCGGGTTCACCCGGGGCAGTGTCGGCAGAAGCAACGGAGCCGCTGGAGCTCTCCTCAGGCCTGAGAGATGAACAGTGTCCGGGTCACCGGGGGCAGCGTCAGGACCAACAGCGGGGGCGGAATGAAGCCCCCCCCCGCCCTCACACACCTCTCTGCTTCCGGGTCAGCGGCGGCAGAGTCAGCACCAGCAGCGGAGCCCAGCCTGCAGCAGAGGAGGGAGAAGCCCCGGTGCTCTGTCCGTCTGTCCAGCGCAAGGAGGAGCCTGTCTGCAGGTCCCTTCACTGTCAGCGGGTCAGTGAGGCGTTAGATGGAGGGGGAGGGGGAGGGGGGGGGGGCTGTGAATGCAGCCTGCAGGTGTGTGTGTGTGTTTTTTAATAATTGTCAGACTACAATGGCCCACTGTTCTATATGAATCCCTTCATTTAGCCATGGCTCTTCAAAGAACATTGCATTATGATATTCAAGCACCCATTGTAACAGTGTTTAGATTTAAGCTACATGTCCCAGAATGCTATGTATCTTTGCTGAAATTCAGGACTTGAGGTGCACTGTGCAAGGGGGTCACTTTGTGACCTTGTTATAATACATCAAAGATTTAGTGTGGCCTCAGTGTGTGGTCTTAACTCCTTTATATCTGGAAGGCGTCCAGAATGGGAAACAACCTTTACAACGCAACCATTGCATCGCACTACACTTACAACGCAGGCATTACAACGCAACATCCTTTACAAGGCATGACACAACAACGCAGGCATTACAACGCATGATACTACATCGCAATTCACTACTTCGCAGGCATTACAACGCATACCATTACAATGCATACTATTGGGGTTAGAATAGTAATTTTTACCCCTCCTCTATCCAACACTTACCCTACTATTGCACCCCCTGGAGTTGGAATAGTAATTTGTATCCCCATACTATCCAATACTTACCTTAAATGCAATGTAATGGTTTGCGTTGTAAAGGTAGTATGCGATGTAATGAAATGCGTTGTAAAGGTAGTTTTTTAAAATGCGATGTTGTGTCATGCGATCCAATGGAATGCGTTGTAGTGGATGTTGCAATATAAAAACTGCGTTGTAAGTGCATGCGTTGTAAATGTATGCATTTTAACGTCATACATTCGTCCAGAATGGGTCCGTTTGGAGTTGTTACTCATTTTCACCAATACCTGCTCAGACCTTGTTCTTTGATGTTTGTATTCAGTGAGAGGTTGTCTCTGCAATGGATTAAGAGGTATGCTAGGAGGAAACAAAAGCATATTTTTACAGAACAATATTAGTTTCTTCTCTCAGAATACATGTCTGTATTAAGCACCTTTGTCCACAGTTCTGTACATTGAACCCTTTGATATCCGCACTTTGTTCCCTAAAGTAAGGTGGTTGTTTTATTCATAACTAGCATATGAAGCTGACTTCTGGTTTGTTGATATACTAATGATTTGTGGGGCCCGGGCAACACATATTTGGGGCTCCCTATTTGGAATTGTACATTTTTCCATATTTCCACGTGTCGCTAATATATGAAGTATCGCATGTCCATGGTGGTGAGAGAAAGGAGGAATTTATATATTACAGAATGCTCCACCCACAGAACTGCTTCCTCCTCAGATACTGTCACCTTCCAACTCCCTCAGCAGCATTCCACATTGGGTGTTGCCTCAGAGACTCTGGGATGACACAGCTCTGTTGAAGAGACTGCAAGAACTTTGTGTGAAGAGTGAGCCGTGATTATTTGGGGTGTTACATGTGATTGTGCAGATCTGTGCCCACCCTGTGTGTAGGTCTCTTGGAGTAGTTGATGCCCGTGAATGGCTTGAACGAAGCCTAACCTTTCACTACAAAATGTATGGAAGTGATTTGTGTGTGCGAGACAGTGTGTATGTGTTTCTTTGTGATTGGTTGTCTTGGGTGGAACATTATATATGAGCGTGTAAGCGACTGATCCATCTGATTACTTATTTCCAGTGTGTAGGTCTTTGTGCCTGGGGATGAATTGTGTTTCATGTGATTGTGCACAGCAGAGCACAATGCCTGTGTAATTGTGAAGCATTGAAAATGTGGTTAAGAGATATCTGGTTTGTTACATTAATCCATTTATAAATGAGGTGTGAGGCTGTACAAGTGAGAGTTGGAGTTTGTGTCACATCTGTGAGTACACAATTGAACGGACTTTTTAAAGAACATTTTTTTTTGTGTGCGTGTTTGTTGCAAACATTTGGCATGTGCGTTGCAAGCATTTTGCCAAAGACAAGCCTGTTTGCTCCCTGGCACACCTGGCCGCCACCGCTGGGACCAGAAATCAGGTAGTATACTCAATATTTCTCATATTCTGCATAAGATCTAAAGTCTTTCAGGTACACAGATTTTAGTATCTCCCCCATGTTTGTCTTGTTTTAGAGGCAAATGGCGTGTATGCCAGCCACACATACTGGTACTCAACAGCCCTCACTGTGGACCAACAAACAATACGACTCTTTTACATCCTCAGATTGAGGAGTCGTTAAAAGCGGCTTTACTAAACCCACCCTCCCTAGGCAAAGATAAGGTGGAAATACTCAAATTATTAGAATCTTCTAAGCTGGATATCCTGTTCTTTACTGAAACCTGGTTGTCAGATGAATCTACTCCAGATCTCCAGAAGCCATACCCGAGATGGCCAAAAGAGAATGAGCTCAGAGAAAGGAGGTGGGATAGCAGCAATTATTCACCAGTAGATCCACACATCTCTTATATAAATTACTCTATTTAAAAACATTTTTTTCAAGATTTGCAAAATATACAGAGTTTGACATAGTGATGTCCCCCCCCCTCCCCCCACCCCTTTTTTACACAATAGAAGGATAAAGTTCAAAATATTAATCAGGAACATCAAAGTGCATACGAATAAAGCATCGTGAGAGAATTTCAAAAGCTGGAAGTGTAATGCGACTTGCAGAACAGAGAGAAAGAAAAAGAAAAATGAAAAGAGAGACAAAAAAAGAAAAAGAAAAGAGAGATCTGGAGGTTGGAGGTGCTAAGGAATTGAAGAGTTAAATATAGATATTTAGTCTGAGCGTTCAAGCCATGTGGTAATAGGTTCCCATATGTCTAACCCTCTCCTTTTCCCTTTGCAACCTTTTTTAGCGTATATCGCTTTCTCAAGATGGTATTTCGCCATTAGCCTGGCTGGCCACTGAGAGAATGGTGGCGAGTCTGCGTCTTTCCGCCCGGAGGCTACACAGATCATCCAAACTGTCATAGCTACAAATACCAAAGCGCCTCCTCTAGTCCGCCTTAGTGTTTCACAGGTCCCTAGCATAATAGTTGTGGGGGTTAGTGTGTAGTCTTGTGAAACAACCTTTTCCAAGAATTCCTGTATTCTAGACAGGACAGAGGACAGTTTTTGGCAGGTAGCAAACATATGGATGGAGTCAGCTCCAACCGCTGAGCAGCGTGGGCATGTTGTTCCCTCCCCCGTGCTCCACTTTGTAATTCTGCTAGGAGTTAAATATAAGAAAAAAATGGTTTTGAAGTGCTGTACTTGCAATTTAGCTGACAGTAAGTCTCTCTGTGAAAGTTCCAAGGATTTAAAAAACAGGCTATGTGGCGCTTCCAATTTTGATGACCACTTGTCAGCTATTCTAGAAAGATCTTCCGGTGTGTTCAGAGTTCAAATGGCATAGCTAGACCCTATTCGTGGGGCTACAGAAGTTGATAGCATATTGATAATTTTAACCTCTGAGAACCCAGCCAGTCCCCCCACCTTCCGTGAGAGAAAGCTATAAATAGCTGTGTACTTGAACGCATCTTGCTGTTTTAACCCAAATTTGCTTTGAAGTTCTAAAAATGTGCTCTCTCTCTCGTTTCAAATTAGGTCCCCTAGTTTTAAGATACCAGCTTTGTACCATTCTGCTAGGTAACTTAGGTAAAAAATGCCAGGCAGATCTTAATTTTGAGTAAGGGGGGTGTTGTGATTAAACCTTCCAAGACCATAAATCCTGCGTATACTAGAAAATACCTTAAAAGAGTTCATCAGTGTTTTAAACCAAACTCGCTTGTAGGATAGCTGTCTGAAAAGGCAGCCGCAAGCTTCCTCTCCTATTAACATCCGGAAAGGAGATGGCAATTCAGTAGAAAAGGTGCAAGGATGTGTTGTGATTAATTCGGTACTATATTGTAAGACTGATGCCCAATAAAGAGTACTATGGGGCCGATTATGATGGCGGACGGACCTGAGTCCGTCCGCCACCATAGAGCAGGAGGGAACCTCCGCATTGCCTGCGGAGTTCCCTCCTGTGCAATTAGGATGTGACCGCCACCCTGGCGGTCACATCCTCTATTTTTACCATTGCGGCGGGTGCAGCTTCAAGCTGCATCCGCCGCAATGGTAAAAATGCACACATTGCATTTGTATGCAGAAAGCGGCAGGCACCGTGCGGTGCCTGCCGATTTCTGCATACAAATGCAGGGGGGTACCAGAGGTACCACCCCATGTGCACCCCCCACCCCCCCTTCACCTAGGGGGCCCGCAGCGGGCCCCCGCAGTGAAGTTCCACATGCTTTTCCACGGCGGAAAACCCGCCACGGAAAAGCATGTTTAAAAGCCCTTCCTAATATGGCGGACGGTGTCTGAGAGACACCGCCACCATATTAGAGCTTTTCGGCCGCGGTTGTAAGCCAACCGCGGCGGAAAAGCAGCGGACGGAAACCTGGACCCACCAGCCATCCTAATGTGGCCGTGGGTCTTTGGTGGGTCCGCTGCAGTTTTTCCGCATCCTCCGGGCCGGCGGAGGCTTCCGCCGGCCCGGAGGATGCGGATAAACCGCAATCATAATGAGCCCCTATGTTTGGCAATGCCCACCTCCCCCGTTCTTTAGGATGTGTCAGTTGTTTCAGGGCCCGTCTAGGCTGTGAGTACGCCCAAATAAATTGTGTAAAAATTTGCTGAAATATTGCTAGCTGTATCTTGGTGAATTCTAGCGGAATAGAGCGAAAATAATAAAGTAATTTTGGAAAATATATCATCTTAATTACGTTGCATCTTCCCACTACTGTAAGGTGCAGATTGTCAATTGCCTTAAGGGACTTTTTTGTATCAGTGGCCAAAGGGACTAAGTTCTCTGCTACCAGGTTGTCCAAATTTGCAGTTATAGTCACTCCCAGGTACTTTGCTTTTGTTACTACCCTGCTGTTAGTCCAGTGAATTTCACTATTAGGTATTATCTGAGTTTTGGAGATGTTTAGCGCGTATCCTGAGATTTTTCCAAACCTATAGGCCTCTGCTTCTAGTGCCATCATAGCAATTTCGGGATCAGGGGTGGTAATGGCCAAGTCGTCTGCGTTAGCCAGTATTTTTGTTTGCAGTCCCTGTGTGCTCATGGCTTGAATGGCCGGATCTTTCTCTATTTTTTTTATTAGGGGATCTATATAAAGAGCGAACAGCAGAGGGGAGCAGGGACAGCCCTGCCTGGTGCATCGTGAGATACTAAAGTTTTTGGAGAGCCTCCCGTTTAACACTAGACAGGCTGTCGGATGGTAGTATAGTGCTTGCACTGCCTGCTTAAACTTTTGTCCAAACCCCATCCTCTCCATGATGCCCCACAGGAACCGCCAGGAGACCCGGTGAAAGGCCTTTTCGGCGTCTAGTAAAATCAGGGACATCGGCTCTCCTGACACCTGTGCGGCATCAAACAGGGTGATGGCTCTCCGTATATGCTCTGTGGTACCCTTTGTTGGAATGAATCCATGTTGCCACTCGGAGACCAGAGATTCTATTACCATGGACAGTCTGATTGCGAGCAACTTGGAGTAGATCTTAGAGTCGCAGTTTATCAAGGTAATGGGACTCATTTCTAAGGGTGATTTATCCTTTTTTGGGAAGATAGAATGTTTTGCATTAGACCAGGATGCGGAGGGTGGCCCTCCGTTAAAAATAGTGGTGATTATGTCAAGAAAATGCTTTATTTGGGGCGCAAAAACCTTATAAAATTCTATGGGGATACCATCTATACCCGCCGCTTTACCATCCGGTAAACTGAATAGGGCAGCTGTAATATCGGCCCATTCTGGCACATTCTCTAACTGGGCAGAGTCGCCTGTATTAAGTTGCCTTAGTTCTATGTCATGCAAGTAGTTAGTAATTTCTTGCTCTGCTAAGTCGTCAGGCTGGGTGTTTCCAAATGAGTAAAGAGTTCCATAGAAATCTTGAAAACCCTCTTGTATTTTATTAAAATCACTGGTTTCTATCCCTGAAGGTAGACGGATTGTACATATTTCGCAGTTTACCTTTTTTGTCTTGTTTTGACGGCGAGGTGATGGCCAATACTGTTGCCACACTCATATAGTGTCTCACGAGCGGCTTCCCACTTAGATGCAGCTCTTTCCGAGAATATTGCTCCTATTTTAGCCTTAATCAGTGTTGCTTCAGTTTGTATATTCTCTGTTTCAGCTCCGTTCTGGACCCTTTCGATTAATGCGGTTTCTACTGCAGTTAGCTTTATTGGTAGGTCGGTTATTAACTGCTTTTCTGTTTTATTCTTCCTAATTGAGAATCTTAGCGTCTCCCCCCGGATACCAGCTTTTACCGTGTCCCAAACTACTGTGTTGGACGCTGACCCCACATTTAATTTCAAGAAACTCCTGAATCCAGGCTTGCATATGGGTCCGATAGCTAGTATCCTGTAGAAGTGCTTTCTCAAAGCTCCACCTGGGGGTGTCCTTCCCAATCTCGAACCCCCTAACCATCAGAATGTGTGGGTTGTGGTCTGACATAAAACGTGGGGCTAGGCCTATTGTGCATTTGTCTAGCAGAGAAGACGTGATCAGGAAATAATCTAACCTGGCGAATGTTTGATGTGGAAATGAGAAATATGTGTATCCAGGTTGTGAAGGGTTAAGTTTAGACCAAACATCCCTAAACCCGTGTGTTTACGCTAGGTTAATTAATGCGTTATAGACTAGAGGCTTCCTGCCTTTGTAATTCCTTTCACTCCCTAGTTCTAGATCGTGCGGCAAGTTGATGTTAAGATCGCCACATAGAATTATTGGAGTGGGCCAATGGGCTAGCTCCCCGGATATCTGATTAATAATGTTTGGGTCGTCAGTATTGCTGCCGTAGATTGAACATAGTCTGAAGGGGGTGCCTGTAGGAAGATGACATTCCGCTATCACCCATCTACCTAGTGCGTCGGATTTCACCTTTGGGCTCTTAATAGATAGTTTTCTTTCAGCCAATATTCCCACCCCTTTAATTTTTGCTCCTTGTGTGGTAGCTCCTATGATTTTATAGCCTAGTGTGTCCAACAGCTGTTTTTGTGATCTCTCCAGATGGGTTTCTTGGAGACATATACCATCCCCTCCTAAAGACCTTAATCCTTGCGCCACTTTCTGTCTTTTCCCGTTATCATTCAACCCACAAACGTTAACAGAAATAAACCTAAGAATTCCTTTGCTGGCCATTAATAGTTTGTTTTAAAGAGATGGCGAGTCGGAAAATCTCTGCAATTGTATTGCTCTCCTCCCTCCTTTCCTTTCCAATTTCCCCCCTGTCTCCCCCCCCCCCTCTCTAAAGCGAATCTGGGCGTGGGCTTCGTTACAAGTATCTAAATAGGTGAATAACTGGGAAACATTGGATGTACCTGAAACATGCTGATCTTCTTTGTGTTCCCCCCCCTCCTGCCCACCCCCCTCCCTCCTTGAGACCCGAGCAATCAGGTATAACCTGAGTGATGGTTGCCGTGAGTGAAGTACAGCCACCCGCCACACCTCTTTAATCATAGGGTCAAAAAACGGCTAAGTGCCATCCTGTGTGACTGAGGCCAGTATTTTCAGCTAAGCTGAAGAAGTACCCCTTATAAAATATATTTCGCACGTGGAAAGGTGAAAAAGCAAATGCAAAGACCGTGATCTGAATTATTCCTAAGATTAGTAATACATTTTTAGAGAAAAAAGAAAGACATTTCATGTTAATATCTGTTAATGTCTATATTTGACACGTTCCTTTAGCATTCCTCTTGATGCTTTTAATCTAGGTAGCTAGCTGTCACCAGACTCGTGCCAGCGCTCTGTGCGGTTCGTGGCCGGAGCTGCTGCTAATTTTAATCGCACCTCGTTTTGTATTTAACTTGTATTTTTGTTTATTTTTCCCTGTTTTTAATTCTGCCTGGCCCTTACCTGCACTGTAACTTTGGTGAAAATCACCGCTGTTGGGCGGGTCCGCTTCTCGGCGTAATTTACTTGCATTAGCGCCATCTTGCAGGTAGACGGTGCCGCTTTTCGGCGCCATTAGGTAGTCTACACGCTCTAGTCGTCAGAAGGACGCTAGCCGTGTATAAAAGTGAGTCATGCAGACGCGCAGCGGTTACGCGCAGCGGGGACGCCTGACTGACGCCGGAGTTACGCCAGAGTTCAGCCCGTCTGCGCCCGTCCGCGCTGAGGACGTGCTGCAGGACGGGCTGGACTCTAGGGCTTCTGATGGCTCCATTTTATCGCTCTGGGGATATTCACTACGGGAACTATTGTCTCTCAGATCCCCAGTGCTCTTGTGTCACCATCGGCTCTCTCCTGAGGCCCTGCTGAGGGCTCAGGTATGTCCTATATGTAGAAGTAAGTCCAGTGGGTCGCTCACTACTTATCCTACCAGCGTGTAGCCCCGATGCGTTGTGGTCCTTGTAGTCAGCATCAGCGGGTGCGCCTCTGCCTGGGTCTTCAGAAAAAATCAGTCGCGTTGGCCATCCCTGGACACCGGTGTTTCGAGGTTGTTGCCTCTCGTCAGCAGGGAGTAGGAATGTGTGAAGGGGTGCTGCGTAGGCTGCCAAAAATATTTACAGGTCTGGTACCGCTCGTGGCACGTAGGAGCGCAACCCGGGCTCGTCAGCCCCACCGGCTCAAGGGAGCCTGAATGTACAAGTAAGTCCAGTGGGTCGCTCACTACTTATCCTACCAGCGTGTAGCCCCGATGCGTTGTGGTCCTTGTAGTCAGCATCAGCGGGTGCGCCTCTGCCTGGGTCTTCAGAAAAAATCAGTCGCGTTGGCCATCCCTGGACACCGGTGTTTCGAGGTTGTTGCCTCTCGTCAGCAGGGAGTAGGAATGTGTGAAGGGGTGCTGCGTAGGCTGCCAAAAATATTTACAGGTCTGGTACCGCTCGTGGCACGTAGGAGCGCAACCCGGGCTCGTCAGCCCCACCGGCTCAAGGGAGCCTGAATGTACAAGTAAGTCCAGTGGGTCGCTCACTACTTATCCTACCAGCGTGTAGCCCCGATGCGTTGTGGTCCTATATGTAGAACCTCTTTTAAATTTACTACACAGACTTTTAGGAAACCTGTCCCCTCCCCCCATGGTCAGTTGTCTCCTCAACCCAGACAGGGTTTCCTGATCAATGCGCGATCCCTTATTAAGCATAACGTAGCTTTTCATGACTTCGTAAGTATGAGGCAACCTGACTGGGTCTTTGTGACCGAGACATGGGCCTCTGAGTCCTCTGGTCATGATCTTCTTTTGGCTATACCTGAAGGATATGCACTCCATAGGCTGGATAGAGTGCGACGCAGAGGAGGTGGATTGGCAATCCTCTTCAAGGCTACACTCTCCTGTACTGTAAAGTCTCTATCGGTCCCTTCGGATCCCTTTGAGGCTCTATATTTTTGTATTGTGTGTTACCCCCTCGATTTCCCTCACTGGTATTCTTGTATATAGACCTCCAGGACCTAGAACCAACTTTTGCCCTGAGCTTTTCAGAATCTTGGAACCATATTTTGGGAGATCACACTTCACCATTCTCGGTGACTTGAATTTTCATTTAGATGATCTGGCAGCTAAAGATACATCCTCCCTGGTTAATGCTTTGGAGGCCTGTGACTTTGTCCAAAGGGTACTTTGCCCGACTCACAGGGCTGGCCATACCCTTGATGGGGTGTTCTCTAATGATCCTAGGCTAACAGTCGGCGCGCCTTTGCCGGTAGTATGGTCAGATCATTTAGCAGTACCGCTGTACTTAAATACTCCCCGTACTGAGGGTAACTTGGTTACCACCAATAAATGTTTCAAAAGAAGCTTTAGAAATATCACCAATGAGGCTCTGGCCCCTTTTATTCAAAACATTAGCATCCCATCTCACTGATCGGTGGATGAGGCGGCACAGGAACTTGCCGACTCTATCACTAAAGCAGTGGATGAGTTAGCCCCTACCTCACTCAGATATATGGCGCGACAAAAACCGACAGCCCCTTGGTTTACAGAAACACTGAGGCTTCTTAGACAAAAATGTAGAAGGAAGGAAAGAGGCTGGCGCAAATCTTGGGATCCGATCGATCGGGAAGCTTACAGGTGCCTGTTGCGAGAATATAAAAGCAGGGTCATTAAGGAGAAACAGGATTATTTCACCAACCTGACCAGTTCTCTTACTTCATCTAAAGAGCTCTTTAAGATCGTGGACTCCCTCTGCTCTCTTCAGGCACCTGACCCCGTGGTAGCCTCACAGGAGCTATGTAATAACATCTCGGATTTCTTCTATAAAAAAATAGATGACCTCTATCTGGCTCTACTATCTCAGAGGAATTCCCTGAGTGACGAGGTTTCCTCTCGAGTTAAGCGCTTTGAATCTTGGACTGGTGACTCTTCCCAAATCCTTACCCACTTCCCTGCGCTTTCCGTGGACGGACTTAATCTTCTTTTAGACAGAACGAAATCAGCCTCTCCCCGGGACCCTGTTCCTTTGAAAGTACTAAAGGACTGTAGGGACATCATTCTTCCTCCTATGTTGGAAATAATGAATGGAGCTATGGAACAGGATATCTTTCCTATGGCATGGAAGAAGGCCATTGTGAAACCTCTTCTTAAAAAGCCTACCCTGGATCCTGGTCTCCTGAAGAACTTCAGACCAATATCTCTTCTGCCGGCCCCTGCTAAGATGTTGGAAGCGCATTTGAACTGTCATCTATCCAATTTCCTGGATTCCTCGGGGTTCTTGGACGGGTCCCAACATGGCTTTAGAAAGCTCCACAGCACGGAGTCTGCTTTGACTAAGGTTGCATATAACATTCGCCGGAAAGTAGATCTGGGCCAAACCACCGTGCTAGTACTGTTGGACCTTACTGCGGCATTCAACACCCTGTCTCCCTCTACTTTAACATCTAGGTTAAGGGAGGCAGGGGTAACAGGGCCGGCCCTCAGTCTCCTGAACTCTTTTCTACAGCAGAGAGAGCAGCGTGTGATGCTTGGAGATTTCCTCTCCCCTGCTAAGTCTCTGCAATGTGGGGTGCCACAGGGGTCGGCATTGAGTCCGACCCTGTTTAATATCTACGTGGCCCCCCTTGCGAGACTAGTAAGATCTCAGGGGATGGAGGTGGTGTCGTACGCCGACGACACGCAGATTATGGTGTCCCTGACCCACTCTGTGAGTACTACCGCGTCCAACTTTAGGTCCTGCATGCAACTCGTTGCAGAGTGGATGATTCTCAACTTCCTAAAGTTGAACGGTGACAAAACAGAGGTCCTGGTCTTTGGCAAGGACCAGGACATGTGGTCAGGTGAGTGGTGGCCTTCATCTTTAGGCATCTGCCCCACTCCCACACATGCTGCCAGGAATCTAGGCGTCATCTTTGATACCTTGCACTCTATGGAGCTTCAGGTTAACAGGACTGTGGCCACCTGTTGGGGTGTCATCAGGACCCTTAAAAGAATCCTTCACTATCTTTCCCCACAGGCACGCAAGCAGATTGTGATTGCTCTTGTTGGCTCAAGGCTTGCAGGTTGTGCAGAATGCGGCGGCGCGATTTGTTTTGGCCCTGCCATGGCTGTCTTCCGCCACCATGGCAAGGAAGAGTCTCCACTGGCTCCCCATCACCTCCAGAGTGTCTTTTAAACTCCTCTGCCTCACTTATAGTGCCCTCATGGCTGGCCCTGCCGACGCTCTTGGATCCCTGCTCACTCGGTATGTCCCGAGCAGATGTCTACGCTCTCTAGAGCTAAACCAACTGGTAGTGCCGCGCTCTAGGAAGGTTAGATGGGGGAGTAAGGCCTTCTCCATCTTGGCACCCCAATTATGGAACACACTTCCCCTGGAGATCAAATCACAGCCCTCATTGGATCTCTTTAGGAAAGCTCTTAAAACTTGGTGTTTCATTAAGGCTTATCAGTAAGCTCCTGTCACCTGGTGTTTTCTGCTAGATATTGAGTTAGGCGCCTTGACGCCCACAGAGCTAAGTTGCGCATGCATAAATCCCACTTCATTCATTCATTCATTCAGGTACTTCTTTTTTTAGATTTAATCTCGTCAAGGTATTTGCCGGCTTTAATTTCGGACAAGAAGACCTGAGAGTTCCCGCTAAAGATGACTTTGAGCCTGGCAGGGTTCATGAGATAGGCTTCTGCTCCTGCCTGCAGAAATGGAGAAATCAGTTGCCTTAGGCGCCACCTTCGCTCCACTGCCTGGTGACAGAAGTCTGGTTTAGCAAAGAAGCTGATCCCATTAGCCCCTTTTTTGGAGTTAGGACGGGCTTGATCGTCGATGAGTTGTCTTAGTAAAACGTTTCCAAAATAAACTAGAAACACCCTTGGCTGCCCACTTTCCGTGCCACTGTTGCCGCCATCGTGCTGTCTCCTTAGGTTGAAGGGGAAGCGGTGGGCCTTCTGCACCTCTCGGACCTAGTCCCAGGTAGGATGGTCAGGAAAAGAGTCTTGTAGGAGCTTCACAATAAACCTTCTGGGGTCCTCCCCCTCTTTACCTTCTGGAATGCCCAGCAGGTGTAGGTTGTTCCTTCGCTGGCGATTTTCCTGCTCCTCCATTTTTGTCATTATATCTCCCATGCAAGCGGTGTTGGCTTCGCTTTGCTTTTTGACTGCCGTAACCTAGGTCTCCAGATATTCCGTGCGCCCCTCTATCATAGTAACACGACCACTTATGTCTGTGCATGTTTTATTTAGATGTCTGAGGCCACCATGCACTTTCTTAGCTGCACTCTTTGCTGCCTGGCTGTCCGCCCGCACCTCCTCTTGGAATTCTTTGATAGACGCCCGTATTGAAGCTAAAGAGGGTTCGGATGAATCAATGGCGGCTGGCAGTCTCTTTACCTTTTCCCAGTCAGTCTGCTGCGCCTCCTCGTCTTCATCCAGGGGGTAGGACATTTGAGAGTCTGAATAGTCCCACTTCAGTTGTCTTCTACTTTTTCCTTTGCTTCTTCCCTTTGTGGCGCGCACTGTCCCTGTGTCTTTAGCTTGTTCCTCACTGTCGCCATCCCCTTCGCTTGAGCCAAGGCCCCCTTAGTCTGAAGATGTCCCGGTACCATCAGAGACAGAATAAAAATGTTCGGGCCCTACGTCCGGGGTCCAGGATGCTTGAGAGTCAGCCGCTGCTTCCAGGGCCTGGATATAGTTGATTATCCCGGTCTCTGGTGTACTTAGTGGGGCTCCAGGCTTCTCAGACCTCTGTGCAAGTAGATCTCCCTTGTGTGTTCCGTTTAGACCCAGTTGGCTTGCCTGGTCAGTGTCAGTGTCGGTGTCGGCTGGGAGAGATGAGGGAGTAAAGTCTTCCACTCCACCTACTCGTTCTGATGCAGCCACAGGGTTATTTTGAGACGATACCTCCAGCCCATGTACTACGTTCCCCTTCCGGCCCTTTTCCTTATGCGATATAATGTGTATCTTCCGGAAGCGCAGCGGACGAGCGCAGCGGGAGCGCCGTTTGCGCGCCGAAGGCGCGCCAAAGGGAAGCCCGTCTGCGCCCGTCCGCGCCTGGCCGGGCCCAGGGCCCTTAAACTCTGGAGGAGTGATTACCTACACACCTGACCTATTACGATCCCTACGTCCTCCGGCTAAACATACCTGCGAAACTTTAACCAACTATAGGGATAATAGTATTGCATGTCGTTCATGTAACTTTCATCTCGATACCCCGCAATTATGTGGCCAGCGACCCAGACCCAAAGACCACAAGACAACTCGTTCTTGGCTACTTGGCAGTCTCAACTGCAGGTCGCTCTGCAAACACAAAAGGGACCTTTTCGACCTTTTGTCCGACAACTCACTTGACGCCCTCTTTCTTACCGAGACGTGGCTACATGCCAGTTCTGGCCCAGACATCGCCTAAGCCCTACCGTCCAATTATGCCATCATTCGTCTGGACCGAACTTCCGGTAGCGGAGGCGGGATTGCAGTCATTTTTAGGAAAACGCTTCAATGCCTGCTGGAGCCCATTCACCTTCCTGTAAGTGAGGCGTCTCTCTTTAAACTTCAACTTCACCCGACCTTCACTTTTACTGGCCTTTTGATTTACCGCCCGCCTGGTCCCACTCTACCTTGGGCCACCCAACTAGTGGACTGGATTGCCTCGGTAAGGGTGAACTATAACCATCTATCTGTTCTCGGAGATCTAAACATTCATTTTGATGATCCTGCTAACAAACCAGGCACAAACCTAATTCATGACCCTGCCGCCATGAATCTCATCTTAGGGAACTCAGGTCCCACTCACAAAAAGGGACACCTTCTGGACCCCATTTTTTCCAGCCTCCCCCAGCTACAGTGCCAGCAGGCTCTGCCCTTAGATTGGTCAGACCATTTTCTAATAAAATTCCATCTGGGAGACCACTTAGCCGTCAGCCCTTCCAGTGGGACCACTAAGTCCTTCAAAAGAAACTGGAAAAATCTGGACATTAATCACCTCATGTCCACACTAAGCCTTACTATTCCAGAAGAAACTTTAAGCACGGAGACATCGAACAGGCAGCCACTAACATCAATAAATGGCTCCTAGATGCTTTAGACACCTGCTTGCCCCTAGCCCACAAAAAAACCACTTCCCACAATCCACCTGCCCCGTGGTACAACGAGCACCTGAAAGCCTCTAAATCTAAATGTAAACGACTTGAACGCCTGTGGAGGAAAGAGTACTCCCTGGCTGCCAGTTTACACTATAAAAGTGAGCTCAAGCTCTACCATAAAGCCTGCAAGAATGCAAGATCTAACTACGTAACTAAATCCATATCGGAAGCTACTAACAAATCAAAAATTCTTTTTAACCTTGTAAAAGAGCTTGCAGGCACAAATACTTCTTCCAAACCTCCTCCCCTTGACAGCTTTCAGTGCGAGGAACTGGCAAAATATTTCACTTCCAAGATCGAGATCATTCATCAAGACATAACAATACAACAGCAAGCCCAATCTTCAAGTACGCTAAACCTCAGATCCTATACAGATGATACCCTGGTCCAACCTCATCTGTCCCACATGCTACTTACTTCATGGCCCGAGATAGATGTCCAAGGTCTACGGGACATCCTAGGGAAGGTCAAATCCGGGTCGCCAGTCGACCCTCTCCCGATCTCTATACTTAGACTCTTGAACACTCCTCTCCTCGCCGTGCTAAGTCAAATCCTAAACCTATCCCTCTCCACGGCCACAGTCCCGTCATCTTGGAAGCATGCCATGGTCTCCCCCTCCTTAAAAACCCAGCGGCCGACCCCAAGATCTTGACAAATTTTCGTCCAAAATCCCTCCTGCCTGCACTCTCCAAAATCTTGGAAAAACATGTCCACGAACATCTAACCAAGTTCACTGAGGCAAACAACACCTTGCACCCCTCCCAATCTGGTTTCCGCACGGGATTCTCGACGGAAACCACATTACTTGGAGTTGTAGAAAACCTTCGACATTTGGTCGATACAGGTAACACTGCCGCGCTGATCCTTCTAGACCTCAGCGCGGCGTTTGACACCATCTCCCACAAAACACTCCTCGCTTCCCTCTCCAAGATAGGCATAAGAGGAAAGGCATTAGACTGGATAGCATCTTTTCTGACGCTCAGGACATTCCAAATCTCCTCCAGTAATGCGGCATCTAAGGTCCATTTTTCTCCGCACGGGGTTCCACAAGGATCAGTATTAAGCCTCCTGCTTTTTAACCTCTATGCAGCCCCGTTGGCCCAGATTGCTGAATCTGCAGGTCTCATCATATACACATATGCTGACGACTCCCAAATCGTCTTTTCTCTTTCAAGTGACAACCAAGATATTCCTTCACGCCTTCAGGCAGGCCTTAGGAACATTTCATCTTGGATGAACAAAAACATGCTCAAACTCAATGGCAGTAAAACCGAGGTTCTGATAGTAGGACCCGACCAGAACCTCTGGAATTCCAGACACTGGCAATCTGAAATGGGCCCCCTGCCAATACCATCGCACCAGGTCCGTAATTTGGGCTTTATCATTGACAGAGAACTACCCATGGAGTCCCAGGTGAACGCTCTTTCAGCCACCTGTTTTACAATTTTGAGATGGCTCAGAAAGATCGTATGGATGCTCCCTGGTGACATGCAAAAGACAGTGATTAACGCATTAATTACCTCCCGCTTGGACTACGGGAACGTCCTTTATTTGGGGGCATCTCAGGCAATTATAAGGCGTATCCAACTCATTCACAATGCGGCAGCTAGGCTGCTCTGTAAATGCAATAGGAGAGATCGTATGTCCAGCCACCTAAAGGCACTCCACTGGCTAAAAATCGAAAACAGGGTCAAATTTAAGACTCTGAGCCTCATGCATAGGATAAAGTGGGCAATGCTCCTAAATATCTTCAGACCCTGGTGAACATCTACATGCCTGCCCGATGCCTGAGATCGACCACCCAAGGTCTCTTCTGCGTCCCTAAAACACGTCGGGCAAGGATGGGAGGCAGATCTTTCTCCCTCCTCGGCCCAAAACTCTGAAATTCCCTTCCCCAACTGCTCCGTCTTGAAAACAGGTATTCTTAATTTCGAAAAGCCATCAAGACCTGGCTGTTTAACCAGTGATCTCTTCTGGCCTCCTATTTACAAACCTTTCCAACCACTCTAGTTCATTATTCTGCTTGGCGCCGGGAAGCCCTTTCTGGGTATCTGTCGCGCTCTATAAGCAAAATAAATAAATAAATAAATAAAATACGTCAATCTCAGGGTCCTGGGCTAATGTGGGTACAAGAGTTTTAGACAGAGTTATGTCCAGGTCTGGGGAGACTATTGGCAGAGGGTTATTGTTTGCACTAATGTTATGACTAAATCCTTTACTCTGTCCTTTAATCTGCCCTTTAGCCCCTTGGAAGATTTTGGCTAGTGTGGGCGCACCGATTGTATTAGTACAGTCTCTGCCTGCGCCTGCGTCTGCCATGGCCCCACCGGGTTTTCCGAGCTGTTTTTTAGCGCCACTAACCTCTTGCCGGGTGCGGCTGTTGCAGGTGCCGCCCTCCATTGAAGCATTGTCTCGAGGCTCCGTGGCGTTCTTGGCGTGGCTCCCTCTCTTGATCTCCCTGCCGCTCATATTAATACAGTTTTTCAGGCCCCTCCGGGACTCCCCTGCTCCACACCACGAGCTGCAACCGGTCGCCAAGTTTCCCAGAATTATAAGGGCGGCCAGGGAGAAAACTGGCAACAGCCAGGTCAGCGTCTGTATATAGTGGGTCCTCTGAGTCCGCTCCCGCTCCCGAGGATTGCGGGGTCTCGAGGCAGAGAGCAGAAGCCCCAAGGACTTATTCTTGCCAAAGCTACCGCTCTGCTTCTTCTTAGCAGCGCGTCTCTCCTCGCTGCCTGCCAGCGCCTCAGCTCGCGCATCGCAGGCCGCCTAGCCAAGCGTACGCAACTGGCGTAAGGCGGATGGCTGCTCGACTGCTCATCACTCCGGAATCATCATTGCTCCCAAATTACTCCAACTGAAGGAGTAGATCTGCTTTCCGTTCTCAAGTTTCGAGTTGATGACGAAAACTTGGTCCCTAAAGATAATGAATTTGCTGATTTAATGATGTTGAATTGAATTTACACCAACACATTACATGCTCAGATCACATAAAACGAAATCCCTTAGATCTGATCCGGGCGTATAATTCGAATTGACTGAATATAATCATCACTCCTTGCATATGGTCCAATGTGTATTTGATCAGTGTTTGTATTCCGGTAGATTTTTCTAACTTGATCCAGAAGCAGGAATGGAAACCATACACACATGGCGATACATTAATAGAGAGCCAGTGTTATCAACACTTTCAAACCCCTCCCCCCTCTTCCCATCAATTGAAGACTTTCTCTCCAAAGAAAAATAATCCACTCTGTGGCTCAGACATGCTAGTGACCCACACCCCTCAAATCCAACAGCGTGTTATAAACCGCACCAGACCAGTGCCCTGGTACAAGCCAGAGTTAAAGGAGGCAAAACCTGCATTGCATCGACACTGGCGGGAAAGTGATGCTAAAGAGAGCAAAATCACATTTTAAATTGAGATTGAGGAATATAAAGGCAACCCCGTTCCATGCAAAGTCCTCTTAATAGGCAAAACAAATCTTAGAAGCAAATGAAAATTGTTTTTTGAAATCCTGAATGATTAGTCACCCCCAGATGAAATGAGAACTTCCCTGACTCCTATTGAGGCATTCTGTGACAATCTAAATACTTAACAAAAACATTCTTTAAAGATCGTATAAACAAATACAGCAGCAGTAATTCTGAAGTTGAGTCTGAAAAAACTCAACCACCTTATCCATGTTTGAAGAAATAAACAGGCTTCATGAATTTAATGATCAAGGTCAAATCTGGGTCACCAACTGCCCCTTGCCCTCCAGCAGTCATGGAATCTCTGACCTCATCAATCAATCAATCAGCATTTATAATGCGCACCCCAAGGGTATCTGGGCGCTGCGGGTGCTGTGTCTCCATCTAAAAGCGAGGTCTTGAGCAGTCCCCTGCAGAGCGTTTTCATCAATTCAGCAGCGCAAGCTATCGCTCCAAGCGCGTTTCAAAATGCTGTAGAGCTCTTAATACTGAAAAACCAAGGAGAAGTCCCGGATATAACCAAGAATTTTAGGGCAATACCTCTGCTCCCTTAACCTGCAAAAACTATTGGCCAGAGAACTGTCTTCAAGAGGTTCCAGGCTTTATAACTACACCAGCTCTCAGATAATTCTTATCAATGGAATGTCCGCCTCACAACTCCAGTCTCAAAATATGATTCAATTTGATGATTACTTGATGAGGTTGAATCAGCTAAAACTGAATATTGACCAAACTGAGATTGTAATTTGAAAGAATAAGACGAACGTTTGGAGCCAACTTTACTCTCCAACAAAAATGAGATTGAAACTGCTTCATAAACTAACCCCACTCCTCCCACTTTAGACAAGAAAATCAATAGCGGTGGCCGCAGTCCTATCTAGATCGCATTATGCCAACAGAGTATATGTAAGAATACCCAATATCACCATTCATAGACTACAAGTAATTCACAGCGACGCAGCTTGTGTACTGCATCATCTTCAGAGGTGGGCACGCGCCACACCTATATTGAAATAACAAATGCACTATCAGACTCACTGCCTCAGCCCTAAAGGGTTGTGATGTCTAGCCCCTCACTTCATTGCAAACCAGGTGGAAATGCATACACCCGTACAAAAGCAGAGATCTCCTCACTTGAATTTACTTGCTATTGCAAAATTATAGAAGATCATATCAGGTGGACGCAGCTTTGGTACAAGTTCCTTTCATCCAGAAATCTGACAGCCCACAAGCCTATTCAGACTAGATTCTTCCCCGCTATGGTTCGTTTTCTCCTGATTTATGTATTTCTGATTCAGTTCCAAGAAACCCCAGGTTGAACATGCTCTCTATATATGCAATGACATAACAAGCGTTTTGTAGATCCTGTAGAGGTTTGGTATGTTGGCGCGTGCTTCAGTCACTGGCCTGAATACTGCAAAAGAGAGGTGTACAGTGCAAGTGAGGATGATAGCGCAGTCTTGTCTGCCAGGGTATTATAAACATTTCATTGCTGCAAGGCAGTTACAGTATTCTCTTTTTGTGGTTGCACAGTGTACAATTTGAGCAGGAACAGACGTAATGTTGGAAACACATTTCAAATCCGTGCCTTTCATAATATATGAACTATGTTGCAGGTATTGTGAAATTTTAATGATTCCATTTTTTTCAGGTTTTAGAAATTCGCAATTTTCTCTGATCAGGAGTATTTTGACCTAACTGTCCTGTGATAACGTGTTGTCTTTTCTCTTTTCCTCTCCTCTGCAGAAACTTGAGACTTGAACATTAATTTACCAGAATGGGCAGAAGACGGGCTCCAGAAAAGAAAGTGACAGCGCAGTGTTCACATGAATCCGTAAGAGCCACAGTCCCATCTTTACCTCTTCATGACGTCTCAGCTTCAAGATCCCGAAATATTGCTCAGAGGGACCAGGACCTGGAACCGCTTTCGGAGAACCTGGCCCACTTTATCCTTCTATCCATGCTGGAGGAGTTGGAAGCCAAACTGGATAACTTGATGAATACTGTGGAGGAAGTACCTTCTAGAGTCGCTGGGCTGATTAAGAAAATCTGGATAGAAAAGGATCAAGGTTCCCTAGATAATGGCGCAGTGTCTTTGGAGGTGGTCTGTCCGGCGAGCATTAGAGATTGTGCTGTTAGCCAGCCTCCTGCGACACCTCAACTGGACAGGTCAGAGGGACCGAGCTTGTGTCTCCAGACAGTGTTTTCTGATGGGCATGCACCAAAGCAGGACTGTACGCTCTCCTCGCCAACTGATGTTCAAGGGCGTCCAGAGGAGCCAAACCTTTGTCTACAGCCAATGTTTCCTGATCTACGTCACCCACACCAGGACCAGTGCTTGCAACCTGGGTTTTCAGATGGAAATGTAGTACAGCAGGATTGTCCTCTATCCCGGTGCCCTCAGACAGATCCTCCAGGCAGGTCACTGGAGGCAAACCTGTGTCTTCACTCAGAATTTGTTGATGGGCAGACACTACAGCAAGACCAGAGCGTACAGACGGCGTTCCCAGAAGAGTGGAAGCCAGATGAGCCCCTGAAGCAAGAACCATCCCCATTGTCTGATAATAGCTGGGACCAGCAACAGAACCTCTGCCCATACCCACTATTTCCTGAAGGACACGAACCACAGCAAAACCACCGTATACAACCCCCGCTACCAGATGGGAATGGACCTGATGATCACTTGGAAGAAGAACTGATGTGTTTTCATTTCCAAGATCCCCAGGAGAACCAGTGCCTACAACCCGTGTCACCTGATGGGAAGTCATCAGACGAACACTTAGAGTCTGGGCTATTGTCCTTTGATGAGTTGAGGTCGCAACAAACCCAGTGCCTACAGCAACACCTATGCTTGAAGCAGGAATTCCCTAATGCACCATTATTGCTGTTCGAAGCTATCCCAGGTATGTGTTTCACTATAAATGGACTCTCGGAGTGCATACTAACACATGTAACCTCTTCAAAATGCATATGGGCAGATTTTAGAAAGTCTCTGAGGGGAGGATTATGGTTTGGATGGAACCCACTGAGCGATACTGACCTCCAGAGTACGAGTACACAGGGTGCAGATGTTTCCCTGCAATCTCCTCCTCTGTTTCCACACAGGACTGCATCGTTCCTGTGCAGAAACAGGCCTGGTAATGGGACTGTGGATGAGACAAATAGGCCAGTAGCTCTTGACGTTCCATGATCGTCCCCATTCCAGGCTGAGGAACTGGAAATAGCGCTATTCATGAAAGGAATTACTGGCCAGAATCACAAGTAATAGTCGGATGCAAGTGATGTGGTGTTCATTGAGAATAGCAGACATGCTCAGTCTAGAGAGGGAACTGTGTTTCCAGTTTCACAGTTGCATTGGGTAAGACGCAGTCGTCTCCAGTTCCTGATATAAAAATCCTAGTCTGTTTTTGGCCTCAACAGCAGGACTGACCAGGGATGTTGTTGTCACTGCAGGGTTCTCCAGGAGTGCACACCACCTCATGATAGACAGATACACAAAGGTTTTGGAACTCTGAGGTGACTTGCAATAATCTTATTATATGCACCAGGTGGTACTTTATCCCATATAATACATGGTCACACCATCACCGTCCATAAAAAAATCTTGGTGCGTAGCTCCTACATATGCAGCAGCTAACATGTTTGGAAACATGAAGAATGAACTTAAAACATCTTGTGCAAAAGTAAACATCAAAACTGTTAGATATTTCTTCCAAAAAGATGTTAGAAACTGTTCAATAAAAATCCACTGAAAAAAAAATCTGCAGTAGCTTGAAACGTGTAGAAACATGCAGAAATATTCCACCCTTCCTTTATCTAAGGAAACTAATAAACATATTCCCTCTGCTTCTCATAGTAAGCTAGTAACATACAGCAGAAGTAATAAAAGCAAAGTTCTGTTTGTTGCTGTAAACAGCTGCTTCAATTATGCTTTGTGACTTGACCTTCCTTTCACATCAGCTGCTGGCGCTGGCAGCAGGCATTGTGCCCTCAGGACTCGACTGTAATAACGTATTAAAGCCGAGTTCTGACGTCTTTTCTTCATAATCACTGACTTTGTACGTCACAAATTCCTGATTATAAAGAAATTAGAGACTGTAATTTATACAGGGATTACAGAATCCCATGTAATATAATTATATATATACATATAATAACTTAGGTACCGTTCAATGAATCCACACAAAACTATTTGGGATTGGCATGACTAGTTTCATGCAGTGTTTTTTTGTGGTCCTCAAATTAAGCCACTAGTCAGAATCAGAATCAGAATCATCTTTATTTCGATAGTTAAAAACTATCATAAAAAGTACATACACAAAACATATAAAATCCGATTCAGCATATACAATTTCAGAAAAAACCAATTTGGTTAAAACTAATCACAATAAAAAATTGTAGAAAAGAGGAAGAATAAGGATTACAGAGATTAAAAAAAGATTGTCCAGGGGGCTTATATCAATTAAAAAACATTAATTCATTCATAGTTTCAGCCCCATTGAGTTCAATCCCTCGTATTCCTCAATTTAACAGCAATCTTCAGGAAACTGATAATACAACAGAGAGTCCTTGTGTCCATAGCTTTTTGGAGGAATAACAGAGCAGTTTTGGCTTGGGAGATTTTCGCCTCCTTTAAAATATTTACAAGAAATCCTCTGCGGGGTAAACTATAAAAAGGACATAATAATACAAAATGAAGGGTGTCCTGCGGAGACCTATTGTCGCAGCCGCAGGCACCCTTCTGCTCAATTGTCCGAGTAAAACCCGATGGGTAGGCTAGAATATTTGGCAACAAATTGAGCCTAAAACGGGAAATTAAAAATCTCTCTTGCTGATTGTGCATTAAAAACAAATAGGGTTCCATACCCCTCTCATTACAGACAAGAGAGTAGGCTAAAACTGATTTTTTAGCAGAGTTTTCTTGTATTCTGGCCTGCTCATATTTAACATATAAGTGCTTTTCGATCTTAGACCTGCAAGAGCTATTAATTTTAGTGGGGTCTGAAAAAACCCATTCTAACCCGATGGATTTTAGGGCATCACTAACATATTTGAGCCAGTCAATTAGCAACCACCTATCTCTCTTTACACAGTCTATGATGATCAATCTAGAAAGACCTGCATTCGGGTTTTGCCAAATCCGAAGCCAAGACAGAATAGGTTTGAGCTTAATCAAATCAGCTATAAACTGAAGTCCCAGTTCCTTGTGTGTGATAAAAGCAGGAACGCTCTGTGGCAATCTTAACAGTTTTTTTAAGAATTTATCTTCCTCCACTTGGAGTAAGTGAGCATCCCTGAAACCCCACACCTCCGCCCCATACGTGGCCTTCGAAATGCTGACTGCTCTATATAATGTTACGACTTGTTCCGGAGACCAACGTCCCATCCTGCGGGCAAAATTAAGGATTGAACCATTTGCCGCAACCAGCTTCCTTGACCTTTCCTCCAGTAGTTGATTAAACCCCAATTGACCATCAAAGAGTACACCCAGATAGGAAAAGGAGTTTACAAAATCAAACACATGTGCTCCTAATGAGAAAGAAAACTTTTTCTGGGGCTTTTTCCCTGCCACCATGATGAAAGATTTGCTGAGATTCACGGAGAGATCCAAACTCTCCATGAAGCTACCAAACCCCTCAATGAGGCACTGCAGGCCGACCGCAGTTCTAGCAAGGAGGACGGCGTCATCCGCGTACAAAAGTACAGGTATCTGACGCCGTCCTGCTCTCGGGCAGTCCGTTCCCAAAGTCAGCAGTGCACTCTCCAATCCATTAATGTAGAGAGAGAATAAAAAGGGAGCCAGGATACACCCCTGCCTCACCCCGCTAGAGCACGGGAAGGGATCAGTACTCACCCCTCCCGCGCTGTAGCGGACCTTGGCCGAGGTGTTCCAATGAAGCTCCCTTAGGATGTCAATCAAGTCTGATTCCATCCCCAGCTCCTGCATCAGAGCCCACAGTTTAGATCTGTTCACATTATCAAAGGCTGCTGCTAGGTCCATGAACCCCATAAACAGGGTACCATTTTCACTTTTAGTGTATTTAGCAGCCAACAAATATAGATTAAGACATTGGTCACTCGTTGACCTACCCGTTCTAAATCCATATTGAGTCTCCACCAGGGTGTTGTGGAGATCAGTCCACTCAGATAACCGGTTTAATATAACTCTCCCCAGAAGTTTTGCTGAGACGTCAATTAACGAAATTGGCCTATAGCATTGTGGATTGTCCCTACAGCCTTTCTTATAGATAGGGACAATCACAGCTGTAGACCAAGAACGTGGGAGTCCTGTTTTAATGGCCGCGTTTAAGACTCTGGTCAAAATAGGTGCCCACAAGTCAGTTTTGCTCAGGAAGAGATCCGGCGGGGTCCCATCCGGCCCCGGAGCTTTATTTCTAGACAGTCCCTGGATGGCCTTCAGGACCTCGGGGAGTGAAAATTCCAGAGCCACTTTACTACGTGCAAAACATGAGTCCTGCTTTGCCACCAATGACTCATCATGTTGGTTATAAAGACCTTGGAAGTGGGCTATCCAGTCACCTGGGAGAATATTAGTACCGATAGTTAAGGCACTCGAGTCTTGGAGACCTGGTCTATTTATGATTCTCCAAAACTGAGTAAAGTCTCTGTTCTCCCCTGCTTCTCTAAGGTCTGCCCACACCTCCTTGTGTAGTTCCAACTTCCTAACCTTAACCTGGGCCTTATAGTTTTGCCTGCAGAGAGCTATTACCGTCTTGTCTCTCGGGGAGTCCTTTAGGGCTTGTTTTAGCTCTCTAAGAGCCAAAGAGCACTTTGAATTAAACCATCTGGGAGAGGAATGTACTTTGAGGGGCTTTTTAGTTTTCAAAAGTCCCTCTGCCACCTTTGTTAGTGATTCAAACGCTACGACCACCTCCCTATCTCCCATTTCTAAGTCCAGACAAACATCAATATAATTTTTACCATTCTTTATTAGGGAGCTATAAAAATCTAGTGGGTTGATCGTGGACCATCTCAACCGCCTCCCTTGGTCTATAGGATACATTACTGTGTCCCCTTTTTGCGGCTTAGCTACAATATTGTTGTATTTTAATAAGAGAGTTAAGGGGTTGTGATCACTGAAAGGACTCCACTCAATTTGAGCCTCCAAAATACTATGTTTACCGAAAGCGGAGATCATTATAAAGTCTATAACAGAGGCACATCCTCTACCCTTAAAAGTCGGTGTAACAGCCTCTCCTGGTTTGACTGACATTAAATCCATGGTATGAGACAGGGCAAAGGATTCACAGACTTTCATTAGCATAGAGCCTTCTCTGCCATGGTCAAAATGTGGGCCAGTTTCCCTCGGACATGATGACCAGTCAGGGGAAAACGTAAGTAAACTTGGACAAAGGTGACAATTAAAGTCCCCCATTAGTAGAACAGTCGGTTCAAGTCCCGCTTTCCCTGACTCTAATTCATCCTTTAACCTTGTTTCCAGTTCAATTATTACAGGAAAATGACCCTCCACGGGTCCTGAATTATAAAAGTTCAGGATTAGGAAGCTCTGTCCTACTCCCTGAAATCTTATTGCTTGCAGGGTATCAGACACCCAGCCTGATTGAGTCCAATTACCCTTTATTTCTAAATTAACATAAATGACTAGACCACCCCTAGCCCTTCCTGAGCTTGACTCTTTAGCAGGCCCAAAAAAACATTTATAGCCCTCCAATTGTAAATGATCTGGGGTTAGAGCCCAAGTCTCTTGGAGGACTATAATATGAAAACCCCTAATGTACTCACACCAGTCCACTGAGTTCAGTTTGGCCCCCAAACCTGCCACATTCCAGGAGATAAAACTTAATCCTCCCCTCTCCTCTTTTCTTTTTAATGAGCCCACCAGGTCTTGCCCACTCCTCTCTTCTGAAAAAATCACAGGAGAACTAGCCGACTCCTCCCTCTGTATCTGGGGAGCTATAGACACAGTTCCCCACAGGTCCAGATTCCTTATACCTCCCCTAGTAATGCTTTGGCTTGCAATAGGTACATTTTCCAAAGAAAGGGCATCTTTACCCCTTCCCGGGGCACTGGAGGTGGGGGCCCTACCACCAGGCAGTAGTCAATCATTTTCTTCAAGATCCTGCAAGGGTGAAAACCTATTTCTCCACTGAGGTTGATCATATGAAGGGCGAAGGTGGGTCATAAATTCTGGGATTCGCATCTTATTTGTATATTGTGGAATGTTATTAGATAGTTTTCCATCCCGCCACTTTGGAAACCCACTGACATTGTTCATGCTGCTCCACTTTCTAGGATAAAAACAGCCCAGTGGTACCGCACGAATAGTACTTGTATGGTTCCTATTCGGGAGTCTTAGGATGTGACCTACAAGTTTGGGATCCCTAAAGTTTGCCACTATACAATCGCCCCTTATGTCCTTATTCCTTCCCCCAACCCAAGACACCCTCCTTACATGGACTATTTCACCATTTACACCTGTGTTCAGAGGTCTGTGTGTATTTAACCAGCCTGCCAATTTTGCATGTAATTGATTATATGTTTCTTTTTCTAATGGGCCTAGTTCTGGTACTCCTGCGAACACGACCACATAAGGAATGGCCTCAGGTGGGAGATCTATGTGTGGTGGTGGAGGGCTATCTGGGCCCGGGGCAGGGTCTCGGGATTCATTAAATACGCTAGGGAGGTTCGAGTTTAGCTGCTTGTTCTCCACTCGGCCTTGCGTCGGTAGCTGGGGAGGAATCGGATTGGTAGTTGTAGCGGATGCTTGCTGGGCTAGACCCGTGTTGCGTCCCTGGGGGGTTACTGGGGCATTATGTATCTGGGCCAAGGTATGAGCCACACAGTTGTTTGTTCGACTATCGTTGGTGCTGGGGTTAGGTACAACACCTCGGGAATCAGTGAGCCCAACATGTGTACTATTCTTTAACAGCAACTCTAGCGATTTACTTTGCTTCGCTACTTCATTTGCCAACTTATCTACCCTGCTGATCACAGGCTTTAAGTGAGAGGCAATAGATTGTTCAAAGAAACTCTTAAGGTCCCCCATGACATCCTCAAACCATCTTGGCGGGCTTAGTTTCGGTTCAGCATTCACCACTTTCCCCCTAGGAGTTTGCCCATTTTTTTCACTAACCTCCACCCTCACAGCCTTCCTCTTCTTATTCGGGCCCTTGGTCCTCCCTTGCTTTGTAGATTTGTCATGGCTGATACCAGCCTTGTTCCCTTGGATGTCTATTCTTTCTTGCCCTACTCGGGCAGGGGGTTGGGCACAGGGGACCCCCTCAATCGGGTTACTCAAAACAGATGCATTAACTGATGTATTTAAACTATCTGTTACTGAAAGGGCTGTTAATTGTAGGGGGCTCGAGAGTACGGGAATAGGTGAGGCGGAGAGACTCCTTTCCATTCGCTCAATTTGCCCCGTAACCGACCTTAACATCAAGTCTATTGCGGTAGGCTTTTTAGTTGTAGTTAACACCCCATTGTTAACGACATCCATTGATTGGTTAAGAGTCTCCCCCCGCGTTAGTTTACTGGTTGCCGAACGCGTTTTAGGTTGGCTAGCCATGAGGATCTTGTGTGGCACTACCGCCTTTTTCACCACCCCAACAACAAAAAAATAATAGAAGCTTTCCCCTCAGTTAATCAAACAGTTGGTACAACCCGTGTGGCTAGACACTTTAAAGAAACGGTGTATAATACCAGCAATGGGGAGTTACCAACGTTAGAATAGGCCCCCCGATCTCGTCCAGTGGAGGACAGTTTTAAAGTCCGTATTAGTCCACAGTACCTTAAATAGCTAAGTCCAAGCCAGGGGAGGTGGCCCGTCCCGTCCCAGGTCGTCCTCGGACGGCCACAGACGGCCCCGCCCTTGTCCCGGGCTTCTCCCGGCGCTGCCCGCGCGCTTCCCGCGACGCGGGAGGGGCAGCTGTTACTTATGCGCCTCCTGGCGCGGAAAACCGGCAAAGCAGGAAGTCGGCGTCCCAGAGGATCCTGGGAGGTGTAGTTTCGCTGGCGGCCGCGTTTGCCCTGCGGCGTCGGGGATCTGCACCCTGTGGTCCGGTGCTCTGCTCCGCTCCCCAGCTCCACTCAGCTCAAGCCCCGCTGTGCCGGAGGGGCAGCTGTTACTTATGCGCCTCCTGGCGCGGAAAACCGGCAAAGCAGGAAGTCGGCGTCCCAGAGGATCCTGGGAGGTGTAGTTTCGCTGGCGGCCGCGTTTGCCCTGCGGCGTCGGGGATCTGCACCCTGTGGTCCGGTGCTCTGCTCCGCTCCCCAGCTCCACTCAGCTCAAGCCCCGCTGTGCCGGAGGGGCAGCTGTTACTTATGCGCCTCCTGGCGCGGAAAACCGGCAAAGCAGGAAGTCGGCGTCCCAGAGGATCCTGGGAGGTGTAGTTTCGCTGGCGGCCGCGTTTGCCCTGCGGCGTCGGGGATCTGCACCCTGTGGTCCGGTGCTCTGCTCCGCTCCCCAGCTCCACTCAGCTCAAGCCCACTAGTCATTTAAGATAGAGCTAGCTGGACCTTTAGCCCATGAATGGTCCGTGCATCTGGACTCGCGGACCCAAATGTAAAAATCTATTGCATCAGATTGGATGAGAGAGCTTTTTCTCCCGTCATCCATTTCGGATACGTCAACCCAAAGTTGGGTCTGCAGACCTGAAGCTCCCTGATTGGCTGGCTACATCTTGAACCATTACATGATGAAGAGACTTGTTCCCCACATCCTGTAAAAATAGTAAAGAAGCCATGACGAGCTGTGGTGCCATCCTGTCTCTCCCTGGCACAGGTGCTGCCTAATGATAAAATGTAGAAAGAAATTGCTGATTTTGAGACGGAGGTTGGATTCCACATCATGACCCTTGAGGTCCGCAAACCTTAGGCAGGTGTCTGCGCAGGCACAGTAATTGGCCTTGTACCCTGGTGGACATTTGTGATGTTCGGAGACCTGCTGCTCGGTCTGAAACCCTATCGATGTCCAATAAGGATACACAAGTTTGCAAGGGTCCGAGAACCCCAAGAAAGTATCCGGGAACCCGTAAAAAGAATAAAGAAAAAAACATAAGCCAGGCCCTTCATGGAATTCCCTGCTGTGCCCAGGCACATTTGAACACCTGTGCCTGCTTGGAGTTGGCTGCAGGGAACTGTTGCGTGTGTATATCATGAAGAAAAAAACAAAACACAGAAAATAAGCATTGGCAAAACAAGTAGGTGTCTCCTATCCGAAAGCTATTGGCTTTGGCAACGTGTTTTAGCCATTATGTACCCCAGTGTGACTGCTGTTCGGCATGGCTAAAAGTTAGTGGCACGACGTTGGGTGGGGTAGATAGAAGGGGGATAAGTTGGGGTAGAGTGCAATGGGGTAGATTGGAGTAAAATGGGATAGATTGAATTGAGGTAGATTTGGGTGAAGTGGAGTAGATTGAGGTGGAGTGGAGTGGATTGGAGTGGGATAGTTTGGGAAAGAGTGGGGTGGAATGAGGTAGATTGGAGTAGAGTGGGGAAGACTGGAGTGGAGTAGATTAGAGTGCAGTATATTGGGGTAGTTTCGATTGCGTACATTGGACTGGAGTAGAATAGAGTGGAGTTATATAGAGTGGTGTAGGGTAGATTCGGTTGGGGTGGGGTAGAGTGTGGTGGAATTGATTGGAGTAGATTTGAGTGGGGTAGATTGGGATAGGTAAGTTTGGCGTGGAGTGGGGTAGGGTAGATTGGAGTAGCGAAGAGTGGATTTGATTCGACTGGAATGAGGTAGGTTTGGGTAGAGTGGGGTGGAGTGGAATTGGATAGATTGGAGTGGAGTGTTGTGGGGTAGATTAGGGTGGAGTGGAATAGGGTAGATTGGATGGATTGTAGTGGGGTGGATTGGATGGAGTGGGGTAGATTGGATGGAGTGGGGCAGATTGGATGAAGTGGGGAGGGATAGATTAGGTGGAGTGGGGTAGATTACAGTGGAGTGCAGTAGATTATGGTAGTTTGGAGTGGGTAGATTGTGGTAGGAGTGTAAATGAGTTGGATAGATCGCAGTGCAGTAAATTGAAATGGAGTTGGGTAAATTGGACTGAAGTAGAGCGAGGTAGATTGGGGTGAAGTCAGTTAGATTGGAGTAGATTAGAGTTGGGGTAAATTGATGTGGAGTGGGGTAGACTGGGGTATATTGCAGCAGAGTGGGGTAAATATGAGTGGAGTGCGGTAGATTGGGGTGGAGTGGGGTAGATTGGAGTGTGGAGGGGTTGATTGGGTTAGATTGAGTGTAGTAGGGTAGATTGGAGTGGGGTAGTTTGGAGTGGGATGGGGTAGATTGAGTTAGAGTGGGGTAGATTGTAGTGGGTAGATTGGAATAGGGTGAATTGTAGGGGGATGGGTTGGGATACTTTGGAGTGGAGTGGGGTGGATTGGAGTGGAGTGGATTGGAGTGGGGTAAGTGGTGTGGAGTAGAGGAGTGTGGAGTGGAGTGTTGTTTCATGGAGTGAGTGGCATAGATTGGAGTGGAGTGGTGTGGAGTTGAGTGGCGTAGCGTGGAGTATACTTGGTGTGGTAGCGCACTGCCATAACAGACAACACATTTTCAATTGAAATAATCATTACATTTACTTCGAAATATGGTTTTACTGCACATAAATGATAATGTTTGCAAATGTCATCCCTTAGTGTATTAATGTGTTTCAATCATATTCAAATATTTTTCTCCACACTTCAGTAATACAAAACAAATGTGCTTCATTTGTACTAATTCTGATATATTCTGAAACATCAGCCCAGTTCTTTTTTTTAGGTCTTTCCGCAACAGCGCTTAACTTTGTGGGTTTACTGCCCACCCATTGCTTTTTATTTGTTTCTTCGGATCTCCTTTAAACAGCCTAGCTTCCAAATGGCTAATCTTTCCTACTTGTCCCTCCTTTTCGTAGATTGTTCCCTCGCACGGAGCACCGTCCCGTTACTTGTATCCTTGCAATGATCCCATATTATCAACTGCTTTAGGCACTAGTTTTTTCTTTGTCTAAGAGCACTTCATATGAGCACTTTTTTCACTCACTCCAAGCTTTTTTGTAAATGGCTGTAATTCTTGTTCATATCTCGTCACATTAGCTGTTCATTCACAGACCGAGATCAAATGTCAGATGATGTTTCCCCTAAAAAGCCTGTTCTTTCTCTGACTTCAAAGTAAGAGAGCCAGTTCCTCACCGTCTCACTCATCACTGCCTGCCTCTCCTTGCTTGTTATTTATAAAAGCAAATTACTTCATTTTCTTGCCTTCACCACCTCCCCTTCGCATAATGGTAGCAGCCGTTTCAACTAAAGTGCTCATGTCTACTGCTGCCGACCAGAAACTTCACTGTCGACTGTAAAGTTGGCACCTAAGGTACTGGAAGGACGGCTTAGGGTTGAGGGGACATTGGCATGTATAGAGGGCAGTGCCATTGAAGCATCTTCTGGCAGCTCTCACCAGCAGCATCATGACGCGACCCTGCCACATCTGTACAACGTTTCCGAGGCCGAAAGCAGTATTGGATAATAGCTATAAATTCTGTAACCAGTCTGTTTGCTACGTACAATCCACTGTACTAAATGATATGAGGTATTCTTAGTGTATGTATTTCTAAAATGTCAATTGTTGTAATATTTAGGACACATACTATTGTAATGCAAGTTGATCTCCAGTAATGTTTAGGACATGTATTATTTGTAAAGTAGAAATGCTTTCCACTTAAAATTGAATATATGTACTTGGTAGTTTATTTAAAGGACTAATCAAACCAAATGTCAGAAGTACAATGCTATAGAATTGTGAAGCACTCTGATACCCAGTTGGGTCATGTTCGCGCTATATAAAACACTGAATTAATAAATGAATAACACACCTGAGTGCAGGGAGACCCCCCACACCTGGTGCCTGCTGTGAAGAAGGTGTGTGATCGCTGAAGAATTACCTTCACACCCTGCAAAGCCAGCGCCCTCGATGCTGCCTGCGGGTGGCCATATTGAAGCATAAAACCATCAGGACATCTCAGGCATTTACACCCAATACCGTGAAAGACGGCAAGCCCGTAGGCTGATTTGGAAATTATTGGGCACTTTGCTAGTGGTATCTTGAGGAAAATAATCAAATACCGGCGGCGAGGCCAAACTACTTTTCAAAACTAACATACTCACACTGGGGAGAGACTTCTCAGGCTCTGATTGTGGACTGGGGGTCTCTACAACAGAGACCAACCGTACCTAGCTTCTTATCAGACTAATAGTCCCCTTTCCCGGCGTTCAGAAAAAAATGTAATATCAGCATTTTTAGGTGCAGCACCTAAGAAGCTTATTGATGACACAGTAATAACTCTCCATTTCCGGCATTCTATTTTCATTAAACATATCCACCATATTTGATTGAAATTCTTAGGGTAGGCCTCAGTAACTACGTGTCAATCTTTGTAACCCAGCAAAATGCAGCAGGATATTTCTTTTTCGACTAATGGTGTGGGACACTGCTAAAAGTCATTTGCAAAGTCAGTAGGTTCGCAAGGCAAGACCAATTGGCTTTGCCAGTGCTTGTTTTTTGTTGTGTGCTAGGAAAACAATCTTACACCTTCTCCTCTTGTATGGATACTCAGCAGAATTGTCACATACATTCTCTCATTTTGAAGTCATAGGAAGAAAAGTAAACACCAAGCTTTCTCAAAGAGAGAGCTTGACATTTGACCTCTGTCTTTGAATGCACTGCAAATGTGACAAGATAAAAACAAGATTTAAAGGCCTTTTTACAGAAAGCTTGTTTGTGGAAGAATACAGTAAACAAGGTTTGGGCAGCAGGAGGGGCGGATGTGAATTACAAACCACAAATCCAATGGTAAGGAATGGGTGGAATGTATTCCCACTGAGGCTTTCTGAATATCCCCACGATGTCTTTAGCGCTGTCTGGTAGTCTTGGATGAAAAGCACAAAGGTCACGTTGAAGTTATTATTGGGATTGCTTTTAACATCTTAATTTATTTTGAAAAAATATTTGCAACTCACTTAAACCATGGTGTCTCTGTCTCTCTCTCTCTCCCTCTCTTTCTCTGTTTCTCTTTCTTTCTATCCTTCTATCTTTCTCTCTATCTTTGTCTCTCTCTCTCTCTCCTTCTCTCTCTCTGTCACTCTTTCACTGTTTCTCTGTTTCTCTTTCTCTTTCTTTCTATCTTTCTTCCTTTCTATTTCTCTTTCTCTCTCACTCTCCCTCTCTCTTCTGCTCTTCGTTCTTTCCCTCCCACGTAGTTTGTGGTTATAGGAGTTTCTTTTGAAAAGCAATTATTTCTTTGCTAATAATTTTGGAATCTTTTGACAAATTTGCACAAACTTTTCAAAAATAGTTTTTTTCTGGTTCCTCTTTATTATACCAAATGTGTTTATTTTTGTGGTGTTATATAGTACAATCTTTGCTGAAGGGCAATGAACCACTTTTCTAAAGAAGAAAGACCAAAATGCAGATTAGATGTGCCATAAAATAACAGATAAGCAATAGACTAATCCCACAGTTCACGTCAGGGGAGAAAGTTCAAACAGTTAATATCTGGATACATTGGAAAAGTGGATGCAGAAAAGTGACCACAGATTTATTATTCAGAGCATCTCTCAAATAGGAGGATTTTGAGTTTATAATTGTGGCAAGACTTGTGGTTGTCGAAGGTGGTTGTGGGAGGGAGCTCCAGATCCTTGTAGCGCTGGCAGAGAAGGCGAGCTTTATAAAGCGTTCTTGTTAGAAGGGGCGATCTCAGAGGGCCAGGTTGTGCTCACCCGACCAACCCAGGACCCACCTCTCCCACAGATACTGCCGAGTCTTATCGTGAGGTCCCCACCGGGGAGGACTTCGAGTCTAGGATCGTACACACTGAGCTCACACCACACTTACGAACGGACACCACACTGTAGGTTTTCAGTAAGAAGTTCTTTATAAGCAGTAAAAAGAAAGGAGCACTCTTATGTACAAAATGATCGAGGGATCACAAAGTCTTTGAGGATTCGGGAAGAGAGAAGCAGGACAGTCTTTCACCCTTTGGGCCAGTACGAGGCGTATCCTACGCACAGCTCTCAATCCTCGAGCCGGGGGATTCGGAAGATGATGGTCGTACTGGCTGCTTCACTCACGTCGAGTCGGCTCGGTCATGATGGTGATCTCGATGGTCCAGCCGGACCAGAGTACTCCTCGAGCCGCGACGAGGTCAGCAGGGCTCGATCCGGAGAAGTTCGTGAGGAGCCGCGACAGCGTCAGCAGGGCTCAGGTGGTCACAAGTTCAAGCTCAAGCCGCGACAGCGTCAGCAGGGTTCCGAGGTCTTAGAGAGGACGAGCCACGACAGCGTCAGCAGGGCTCCGATGGTTTAGAGTTCAAGCTCGAGCCGTGACAGCGTCAGCAGGGCTCTGAAGTCTTAGCAAGGTCGAGCCGCGACAGCGGCAGCAGCGCTCTGAGGTCTTAGAGATGGTGCGCCGCGACAGCGTCAGCAGGGCTCCGGTGGTTCAGTTCCGTGTTACGAAGAAGGAGCCGCGACAGCATCAGCAGGGCTCGGTGATGCAAGGTTGAGTTCTTCTCAGGGTCAGCCGCGATCAGATCAGCAGGGCTTCGGGTCCAAGATACAACTGCCCGCTAGTTGTGGGGCGGCCCTTGATATAGTCCATGGGCCCTTTGATGTCCGGACCCTCGCAGGCGGAGGTCTCGTGCCTTGGGGGCTGGTCGTTGGCGAGGTCCGGCGGTTGACTCTTTGATCTCTTTGGAAGGTGCGTCCGGGAATTCCCAGACGCCCAGCAGGTCTGGAGCCAGCCCTCGGGGAGGCCAGAGGGGCAATCGAAACTGGCCCATAGGGGGAGGCCAAAGGTGTGATAGATACCAGTCTCTCAGGGGAGGCCGGATGTGCCATCGAAACTCCCTGGCTTATCTCACTCGGGGAGCCCTTTACCCCCCAGCCGGGACTGGCGCGCCTTTGGAGTCTGGGTTTCGCTGGGGCCGGGGTCACGCTAGGCCCATGGAGACAGGGATCGCGGGAAGGGAAAACGGCTGCCGGGCCTTGTGGGCCATGCAGGTTGTAGGCGCTCGGAGCCGGGCGTGGAACGGGATAAGCGGGGCTGGTCGTCGGTTACGGGGTATGGGCGTACAGGGAACAGGACGACCAGGGCTCGGGGTGCAGGCTACACTGACGGGGTGCTGCGCAGGGAACTCAGGGTGCAGGGCTATGCTAACAGGGTGCTGAGGAGCAGGGGCGAACCACGCCACGAGGCCGGGTCCAACACGCGTCCCCCCCAGCTGAAGGCGGGGAGAACTACCCATCCTCTTGGGGGTTCTCTTCGCTGAGGCGGAAGAATCGGGACAGGCCGTCTGCGTTGGCGTGGTCAACACCAGGCCGGTGCTCAACAGTGAAATCCATCCCCTGGAGGGAGATGGACCAGCGCAACAATTTGGGGTTCTCCCCTCTCATCTGCATTAGCCACCGGAGGGGTCAGTGGTCGGTCTGGACCCGGAAGTGAGTACCGAACAGGTAGGGCCTCAGCTTCTTCAGGGCCCAAACCACCGCGAAGGCCTCCCGCTCGATGGTGCTCCACCTTTGTTCTCGAGGGAGTAGCCTCCGGCTAATGAATGACACTGGTTGGTCTAGGCCGCTCTCGTTCATCTGGGACAGAACTGCTCCGATGCCATGCTCGGACGCGTCCGTCTGGACTACAAACTCTCAGGAGTAGTCGGGGGCCTTTAGGACTGGGGCAGTACACATGGCGTCTTTTAAGGTTTCGAACGCCTCTTGGCAGGCGGGGGTCCAGCTGACTTTCTTCGGCTGGTTTTTGGAGGTTAACTCCGTGAGGGGGACTACGATGCTGCTGTATCCTTTGATAAACCTTCGGTAGTACCCCGTGAGCCCTAGGAACACCCGCACTTCCGTCTGGGTCGTGGGGGCCTCCCAGGCCACGATTGCATCGATCTTGGGCTGGAGTGGGGCTACGAGGCCACTTCCGACCTGGTGCCCGAGGTAGACTACGGACCCTTGTCCGATCTGGCACTTGCTTGCCTTAATGGTGAGACCGGCCCTCCGCAGGGCCGTCAGCACCGCCCAGAGGTGCTGGAGGTGCTCGGGCCAGTGGGAACTGAACACTGCGATATCGTCCAGATACGCAGCGCTGAACTCTTCCAACCCAGCCAGTACCCGGTTAACCAGCCTCTGGAAGGTGGCGGGGGCGTTTTTCATCCCGAAGGGCATCACCCGGAAATGATAGTGACCATCTGGGGTGGAAAAAGCGGATCTCTCCCTGGCCCCTTCTGTGAGGGCGATCTGCCAGTATCCGCTGGTCAGGTCGAACGTACTGAGAAAGCGAGCAGCCCCTAGGCGATCAATAAGCTCGTCTACTCGGGGAATGGGGTGTGCGTCGGTTCTGGTGACTGCGTTGAGTCCGCGGTAGTCAACGCAGAACCTCAGCTCGGGAACAGCACCGGGGGCGGCCGCCTTCGGAACCAGGACCACGGGGCTAGCCCATGGGCTGTCGGAGGCTTCGACCACTCCTAGAGCTAGCATCTTGGAGACCTCGGCCTTGATGCAGGCCTGGACCCTGTCAGGGACGCGGTAGGCTCTGTGCCGTACCAGTGGACTGTCCCCGGTGTCCACGTCGTGGACGCACCAGCTGGTGACGCCGGGGATGAGGGAGAAAAGGTCCGAGAATTGTCTCAGTAACTGGCAACAGTCCTCGCGCTGCTCGGGAGAGAGGGAGGAGGAGAGACTCACTCCCTCTACGGAGCCATCTTTGTCCTTGGCGCACAGGAGATCGGGGAGAGGCTCCGTGTCCTATTCCTCTCCATCGTCCGTGGCGAGGAGCAAGCTCAACTCGGACCGGGCGAAGTGGGGTTTGAGGCGGTTCACGTGGAGGACCCTCAAGGGGTTCCTGGGGGACTGTACATCGATGAGATAGGTCACCTGGCTCTTGCGCTCCACCACCTTGAAGGGCCCTGTCCACTTGTCTTGCAGGGCACAGGGCTCCATGGGGGCCATCACCCAGACCTGCTGTCCGGGCTGAAACTCGACCAAAGTGGCATTCTGGTCATACCACCGTTTCATCTCTTCTTGACTGGCCTCGAGGTTTGCCTCGGCCAGTTCTCTGAACTTCCTAGTCTGGTTCCTGAGGGCCAGGATGTATCGAAACACATCCGGAGGGGGCTCTGGGGCCGCCGTTTCCCATCCTTCCTTGACCAGGCTGAGGGGCCCCCTGATGGGGTGCCCGTAGAGCAGCTCGAAGGGGCTAAACCCCAAGGATTTCTGGGGCACTTCGCGGTACGCGAAGAGGAGACAGGAAAGGAGGACGTCCCACTTACACCTCAGGGGCTCTTCGAGACCCATGATCATTCCCTTGAGGGTCCGGTTGAATCGCTCCACCAGACCGTTACCCTGGGGGTGGTAATGGGTGGTGAACTTGTAGGTCACCCCACATTGTTGTCAGAGGGACTTCATGTACTTCGAGATGAAGTTGGTCCCTCGGTCGCTTACGACTTCTCGGGGGAATCCCGGAATCCCACCCGAGAGAAGATCCCCATGAGGGCCCGCCCCACTACGGGGGCCGTCACCGTTCGGAGGGGAATGGCTTCGGGGTAGCGGGTGGCATGGTCCACCAAGACGAGGATAAAGCTGTGACCTATGGAGGTCCGGGGGTCGAGAGGGCCCACGATATCGATTTCCACCCGCTCAAAGGGGGTACTGACCACGGGGAAGGGTTGGAGGGGGGCCTTGCGCTTCCCTCCGCTCTTTCCGCTGGACTGACACGTGGGGCAGGACTTACAGTGGGCCTCTACATCGGAGCGCATGCCCGGCCAGTAGAAGTGCATAACCAGGCGGTGATACGTCTTGTCTTGTCCTAAGTGTCCCGCCAGGGGTACATCATGGGCCAGGTTCAGGAGGAAGCCGCGGAAGCGTAGGGGTACCACCAGCACCCGGGCTGACCCTAGCTCGGCAGTCTTTTGTTCGCTGTATAGAAGGCCGTTTTCGAAATACACAAAGTGTGAGCCGGACTGGTCACCGGTGGCCTGGGTGGCGGCCTGCTGCCGCGGCCCAACCAAGGACGGACAGGAGGTCTGTTCGAGGCAAAACTCTTCTCGGGACGGTCCTCCTTCCTGGCGCCACTGGGCCAGCTCAGGAAGGTCGTCCAGGTTCGGGGTCTGTTCGACGTCAGGGCCGAGGGGACCTGCGTCGGAGGGAGAGCTCTCTCCGGGGGATAGCTCAGGGGTTTCAGAGGACTCAGGGACCTTGGGGTCCTCGGGGGCTGGCTGGGCGTTCTCAGGGTTCACCCTCTCGGGGGTGGCCACCCGGGCGGTCATGGACCGGGTGCTCAGACAGGCCCATTCGGGCAGTCCCACCATCTCCAGGTGGGTCCTTCGTTCAACCCGCTTCCATGGGGAGCTTTCCAGATCGTTGCCGAGCAGGCAGTCCACGGGCATGTCGGTGCGGACCGCTACTCGTAACTCCCCGGAGACGCCCCCCCCCACTCGAACGGGACCTGAGCGATCCGGCAGGTGCGGACGGAGTTGTCAGCTGCGATCACCCTGCAAGAGATGTGGGGAACAATCTGGGCTTCGGTGACCAAGTGACATTTCACTGCGGTGATACTGGCCCCGGTGTCTCGGAGCACCCCTATGCGGTGGCCATTGATGGTCACCTGTTGTCTGTACTTCTCCATGTTGTCTGGCAGGGGGGCTCCTGGGACCATTTCCCTATCACCCAGGGAGACCAACATCATTGCGGCTGGGTCACCCCCCTCGAAATCCTCCTCCCCTTCCTCTTCTAGGGCTACAGAGGATATGTGGCGCGCTGGGGGACCCGCAGCGGCGGGCTTCTTGAACAGAGGGCATCGGGGGTCATTGGCATAATGCCCTGGTTGCTGGCAATGGTAGCAGGCTTGGCTGGCTCGGGCCCTGGCTTGGCTGGAGGGAACCCTGCGCATGCTGTGGGGGGCGAGGTGCCGGGCTGGTTTCTGGGGGGACTGCGCGGGGACCCTACCTGGGACCCCCTCTGTCTACTCTGACCCCCCCCTCCCCTCTGGCAGGAAGATCCCTGTTCGTTTCGACCAGCGTCTCTCCCGGACCCCCGGGGGACTCTGGTGCTCACCCATCGATCGGCCTCGACGGACAGTTTCCGGGGGTCAGCCAACTTGCTATCCAGGAGGTGCTGTCGGAGTTCCACAAACCAATTCGTGGACAAATGTTCATAAGCAATGAGGTCGATGAGCCCCTCGAAGGTGGATACTTTGCTGCCCTTGATCCACCCTTCCAGGGCCCGGCTGTAGAAATTCACATATTCTACCCATGTGGTGCCGGGGATCTTTTTGCAGTCTCGAAATCGTTGCCGGTACATTTCCGGGGTGAGCCCGTACCTTGTGAGGAGGGCTTCTTTCACGTGGCTGTAGGAGGTTTGTTCGGAGGACGGTAGGTCGAGCAGGGTGTCTCTCCCTTCGCTCAGGAATCGACCCCACAGCCCGGCTCCCCAATCCGTCCGCGGAACTCGGTGGGAGGCCATGGCGACTTCATAGGCCTTGAAGCATTGCTGGATATCATTGTTTTTATAATATTCTTTGACCACATCCTTGGGGATGTGGATCTTGGGTTCCACCGGGGGAACGGCCTCTCGGGTCCCCTATGTTCGGTTGTCTTCGCTCCGGGCCTTCAGTTCGATCTCCTACAGGCCGCGCTCGTGCTCCAGCTGGAGTCTTTTCCCTTCGTGTTCTCTCTGGAGTTTCTTCTCCTCCAGTTCTCCTTGCAGCCGCAACTGCTCGATGGCTAGCTTCTTCTCGGCCAGCTTGAGTTCTCCGTCTATCTTCAGACGCGCTAGTTCTAGCTTGTGGTTTCGGTTGCGTTCTCGGTCTGTCATCTCTTCTTGAGACAGACCCCTCTCCGTGCTGGGACTCCGCGTCGGGGACTCTGCTCTCTCATGCTCTTGGGCGTGTTTTTCGGTCAGTGGCCCTCCCTCTCCACCGTCTTCTGTCGGCGGGGGAGGTTGTGCTCCGGCCTCCACCCAGGCTGTCAGGGCTTTTTGAAAGTCTTCTTTGGTGCTTAATCCCGTTGTCAGGATCTGGCGATCTTTGCAAAATTGCTTCAGCTCTCGGTGCGAATAGTCTTCCAGAAGCTCCATCTGGAAGGTGGTCTTGTCGTTCGTGAGGCTCATGGTTGTTCTTCGTTCGGGTAGTGTGTCAGTACTGTACGATCCCTAGACTTAGGTTTTTATTGCGACGCTGCCACCAATGTTAGAAGGGGCGATCTCAGAGGGCCAGGTTGTGCTCACCCGACCACCCCAGGACCCACCTCTCCCACAGATACTGCAGAGTCTTATCGTGAGGTCCCCACCGGGGAGGACTTCGAGTCTAGGATCGTACACACTGAGCTCACACCACACTTACGAATGGACACCACACGGTAGGTTTTCAGTAAGAAGTTCTTTATAAGCAGTAAAAAGAAAGGAGCACTCTTATGTACAAAATGATCGAGGGATCACAAAGTCTTTCAGGATTCGGGAAGAGGGAAGCGGGACAGTCTTTCAGCCTTGGGGCCAGTACGAGGCGTATACGCACAGCTCTCAATCCTCGAGCCGGGGTATACGGAAGATGATGGTCGTACTGGCTGCTTCACTCACGTCGAGTCGGCTCGGTCGTGATGGTGATCTCGATGGTCCAGCCGGACCAGAGTACTCCTCGAGCCGCGACGAGGTCAGCAGGGCTCGATCCGGAGAAGTTCGTGAGGAGCCGCGACAGCGTCAGCAGGGCTCAGGTGGTCACAAGTTCAAGATCGAGCCGCGACAGCGTCAGCAGGGCTCCGAGGTCTTAGAGAGGACGAGCCGCGACAGCGTCAGCAGGGCTCCGATGGTTTCAGGTTCAAGCTCGAGCCGCGACAGCGTCAGCAGGGCTCCGAGGTCTTAGCAAGGTCGAGCCGCGACAGCGGCAGCAGGGCTCTGAGGTCTTAGAGATGGTGGGCCGCGACAGCGTCAGCAGGGCTCTGGTGGTTCAGTTCGTGTTACGAAGAAGGTGCCGCAACAGCGTCAGCAGGGCTCGGTGATGCAAGGTTGAGTTCTTCTCCAGGTCAGCCGCGATCAGATCAGCAGGGCTTCAGGTCCAAGATACAACTGCCCGCTAGTTGTGGGGCGGCCCTTGATATAGTCCATGGGCCCTTTGATGTCCGGACCCTCGCAGGCGGAGGTCTCGTGCCTTGGGGGCTGGTCGTTGGCGAGGTCCGGCGGTTGTCTCTTTGATCTCTTTGGAAGATGCGTCCGGGAATTCCCAGATGCCCAGCAGGTCTGGAGCCAGCCCTCGGGGAGGCCAGAGGGGCAATCGAAACTGGCCCACAGGGGGAGGCCAAAGGTGTGATAGATACCAGTCTCTCAGGGGAGGCCGGAGGTGCCATCGAAACTCCCTGGCTTATCTCACTCGGGGAGCCCTTTACCCCCCAGCCGGGACTGGCACGCCTTTGGAGTCTGGGTTTCGCTGGGGCCAGGGTCACGCTAGGCCCAGGGAGACAGGGATCGCGGGAAGGGAAAATGGCTGCCGGGCCTTGTGGGGCATGCAGGTTGTAGGCGCTCGGAGCCGGGAGTGGGACGGGATAAGCGGGGCTGGTCGTCGGTTACGGGGTCTGGGCGTACAGGGAACAGAACGACCAGGGCTCGGGGTGCAGGCTACACTGACGGGGTGCTGCGCAGGGAACTCAGGATGCAGGGCTATGCTAACAGGGTGCGGAGGAGCAGGGGCGAACCACGCCACGAGGCCAGGTCCAACAGTTCTTGCCTGAATGTCGCTTGTTCCAGCAGGAGGACTTTACGAATTCTCGATCCTTGTTTAGATCCAGAGATTTTGAGTTTTTCTACCACGTAGGAGGGTGTGGAGTTGTGGAGGGCTTTGTGGATGATGCATTCAGTGTTATATTGGTCTAATGCTTCAATTGGAAGCCATTGTAGGATGCGAAGTATAGAAGAAATGTAATTTAAAAACTTTGTGACCTGTCACAAAGTGGATAACTGTATGAAGCATTTCTCTCAGTGATGCTAATTTTCTCGGGGAAAAGCCAGACAGGAAAGAGTTCCAAAAATCCAGTCTGAAAAGTACCAACATATGGACTTTTAAGTTCATCAGGCACTCTTGTGCTTTGATGAGACTTGCTTCTGAATGTAAATGTGAATAAATATAGGTCTGTAATTGTTAAGGTTGTTCTAGTCGGCGTCTGTGTTGTTTGATGAGGGGGTTGACTTGGCCGAGTTTGAGGGAGGTTGGCGTGGAGCTTCTCGAAAAGGAGGAGTTGATGATTTTGGTCCATGCAGGAGAGATATGATGTGACTGTGATTATTGACACGCCCAGGAGGGAGGGGATCAGAAATGTGCGATGTTGGTTTCATGCAAGCGAGTAATTTGAGCACTTCTTCTTAAGGGACATTGTCTAATTCAGTCCCACTGGCATAGGGTGAGTTTGGCGAGACGACCATCAGTTGGAGGTAGGGCCTTGGGTAGACCCTCTTTGTTAGGGGGGACATCTTTGGTGTAGGACGGAGAGATGGGTGGGTCAAGAGAGATTTCAATGTTAGATATTTTTTCAGAGACGAATGTTGCAAACTCTTCGCAGCTCATGGTAGAGTCATTTATTGAGTGTTGAGGGAAAGAGGAGGTTTGCTGTTTGATTATGTTGAGAAGGTCTTTAGGTCTGTTCCTAGAACGGTTAAGTTGGGCTCCAAAGAAGGGGGATTTTTCTCTGAAGATGTGTGTTTTGTATTTTATGCGTTTAGCTCCCGGTATCACAAGATGTGTTAACAAGGATTGTTGTCTCCAGTTTCTTTCAAATATGTGGCGGTGAGGCGAGTTTGCGTCACTGACCAAGTGCACTGCTGAAAAGTGCCTACTCGGCTCTAATTTTCTTCAAGTAATCCATCATTTTATACCATCTTTACAAATTATTCCATACTTCAAATATACTTCGTTTTTCAAACATCTTTATCCACTTTCAAGATCAAGATCTACATGTGGGGTTTCTTATGGCAATTTTCCATGCTTCTTATGTATAAACTGTGCCCATCCAGGCCTCTAGCTTAAACACGACAAATGCCAGGGTTCGTTGCAAGCAGTGTTTATTTCTATCCCAATGCATTTCGGGCGGGATACGCCCTTCGTCAGAGGACACTGTAATGTGACAATAGAAACAAAACTATGTTAAAAAACAGATTGATGTTCTTGTGTATAACAACCTAACATGTACTAATACATTACAATCCTCTATTCCAATAATAAATGTCTACACGATTAAAAAATAATTATTGTAAATAGTGATTCCTTCTTCTTAATATACATCGTTATTCGTGCTATTTATGCCTTTCATGTACATAAGCTAAACCTCTGTATCACCTCACATGCAATTGCATTTGTCTAAAAACCTATGTTTTATGAAATCCTTGTGCTGAACCATTGCTGCGGCCAAATGTCTCCCACTCTGTGTCTTCATTCAGACCTACTCGCCTTTTAACCTTCTGGCCCTAATTACCTGCACTTCGCCGTGTGATTGCTCACCACCTCCCACCAGCCTATAACTTTTTCTCTACGTGCAACTCGCACTTCAACATGATTAATAATGTCTACAATCCCCGTATATGTAATTCGATACTTTGCCTTCTGTTTCCCCCATTCTTAGACATTCATTAGTCCTGCAGTTGCTAACGTACCTGCTGCTGTGATTACAAAGGCTCCATTCTAACAGCTCGCGACGAGAGTCTTAACGCTATGTTATGCAACGTGCTTTTAAATCTAACTGAACTGGCTTGCTGCTTTCTGATTGGTGCTAAAGTCCTGATTTTCGCGCCGCGCTCCAGCTGAACATCTTTACCTCCATATGCACACTACATAAACCATAATGCAATTTATCTGTATATATCCAATGATCAATTATTAAACAACACATAAACTTCAATCAGCCGAACTATTTCATACAAAATTCGTGTCCCTGAGGTATTATTCAATGAAAAAGTCTTTTAAGTTTTAAAACGCCGCTTGGTATCCGAACCAGAGTGTTTTCTCCCTCCGTAGACTGTCTTGGTTTAATAGTTTTTTTTCTTTACGTTTTTCTCTCATGACTTCTTGACTTGTTGGGTGCTACCCCTGTTATAGGGCAAATTACAGAAGGCAAAGTATCGAATTACATATACGGGGATTGTAGACATTATTAATCATGTTGAAGTGCGAGTTGCACGTAGAGAAAAAGTTATAGGCTGGTGGGAGGTGGTGAGCAATCACACGGCGAAGTGCAGGTAATTAGGGCCAGAAGGTTAAAAGGCGAGTAGGTCTGAATGAAGACACAGAGTGGGAGACATTTGGCCGCAGCAATGGTTCAGCACAAGGATTTCATAAAACATAGGTTTTTAGGCAAATGCAATTGCATGTGAGGTGATACAGAGGTTTAGCTTATGTACATGAAAGGCATAAATAGCACTAATAACGATGTATATTAAGAAGAAGGAATCACTATTTACAATAATTATTTTTTAATCGTGTAGACATTTATTATTGGAATAGATGATTGTAATGTATTAGTACATGTTAGGTTGTTATACACAAGAACATCAATCTGTTTTTTAACATAGTTTTGTTTCTATTGTCACATTACAGTGTCCCCTGACGAAGGGCGTATCCCGCCCGAAATGCATTGGGATAGAAATAAACACTGCTTGCAACGAACCCTGGCATTTGTCGTGTTTAAGCTAGAGGCCTGGATGGGCACAGTTTATACATAAGAAGCATGGAAAATCGCCATAAGAAACCCCACATGTAGATCTTGATCTTGAAAGTGGATAAAGATGTTTGAAAAACGAAGTTTATTTGAAGTATGGAATAATTTGTAAAGATGGTATAAAATGATGGATTACTAGAAGAAAATTAGAGCCGAGTAGGCACTTTTCAGCAGTGCACTTGGTCAGTGACGCAAACTCGCCTCACCGCCACATATTTGTTTGATACAAGTGCCATCAGGGCAAAGCACTTCACCAAGTTGCACGCACTCTCTAAAATGATGGATTAAATTGGAATAGCGGATAAATTTGGTGTGCATCCCGTCTTCTCGCATTGCTATCCAGTTTCTTTCAGCCAACCGGAGTTCTTGCCTCTTTGTTAAGGTCTTTGTTAAACTAAGATCTGGAAGGGAAACTTCTTGATTTCTTGAGTTTCAAAGGGGCGTCTATGTCAAGTAGTTCTCCCATACTGTTGTAGTGGGCAGTGAGATCATCACCTTGGAATTTGGGAACTGACTAACGCTTCTAACTCTGCCTGGGAGATTCAGTGTATGTTCCTCGCTCAGTACTTGTGCCGGGTATTTTCGGGGTGGGCCTTTGGTTCGATGGCATTGAGATTGAAAAGGATTAGGTGGTGGTGAGTCCAGTCAGTGGTTAGGATAGAGCGGAGGGATAAGGTGTTCTGCTTAGAGATGATTGCATCAAGTGTAGTGTAGTTCCTATATTCCCAATAGGCTCTGCTCATTCGAATAACAGATACTATAGTTTAGATGTAGGACTGAGGTCGACTAGGTCTCTATCGAATATATTAAACTTAATTGTGAGTGCCAGCTAGCTCAGAGGTCACTAGAAACTTTCTGAAATAGACAAGAAGGGATTTGTTTCTGACAACTGCATAAACATGACAACTTTGTTTCGCAAGAATAAAAATCAGTCTCTAGAGTCGCGGAAACAATAGATAGTTATTTCACTCAGTCAATCGTGCATGCTTCGTTTCACCGGAGGTGCAGAGAAAATAGAGAGACGGGCGTTTTCAATAAAAGTATTTATTGAACAGTCTTCTTTCTCAAGCACAAGAAATGAACTGCTACAATCGTGATACTGGTTATAAAGTACACAGCATATAATACGAAGAGTATTATAAAGTAGTACTGTAAAAGCATGGTATGGTTTCTAAGCCATATAAAATAACATAAAATACATACATTAATAAATAATGACTAAAAGTACTCAACTGGTGCTTCTAAAATATGCCTACCCCGGTGTACCTAACCTAGATCTAGTACAAGGGAAGGGTGTAGCTTAGTTTCAGTATTCTTTTTGCCAAGAATCTATTCTAAGAATTCTCCAAGGGTCTAATCAGCTCCGTATCTTGGTTTAGAATGAAGGAGGTCATGTATCTCTCTCTCAGGACTCGATTTCCCAGCAACCCGCAAGGGTAGCCTGGAAACACTGGAGCTGGATTTCTCGGCTAGAGAAAAGACAGCGTCTCTCAGTGCGTCTGATGGAGGGTCGGCTTCCTTCGGCACTTGCTGCAGCGTGACGCGTCGGGCAAGTAGATAGTCGAACGCTCCAAACCACTGTATGTTTGTCTAGGCAAGTGTGGGCATATTTATACCTTGAAGGTGCCGAGTTTGACGTACGGTTGGACATAATAACGTCATCAAAGACTCAGTTCTTTGAAAACTCCATGATTTCTTAGATAAATTAGTATTCAAGCAAGGGGAAGTCCCTAGCTACTGAAGGTGGGTTTTTCCAAGATATCGTTGTGGATTCTCGGAACTAGTGGAAGTAGCCATGCCGTATTTGGGCTGCATAGGCTAAGTCTAAATATGGTTATGATTTTTATGCCTATATAAGGATAGGGTAATTTATACCTATATATGGCCATGAATCGGGAAAATTACACTAGGGTCCTAGAGTCATATACAACACAAGGATAGAGCCCTTGGTATGAGTTTGTTTATTGCAGTGTTGGGTGAGATCGTTCGCTTCCAGGAGGGTGGAGAGGGCTTGTACTGTTGGATCATCGGCATTGTTCAAGTGCAAATTTAGGTCTCCTAGTAGGACATCTGCGCTGCCTTTAAGGTAGTTTTGCATTAATAGGATTGTTTAGTCCTCACAGATTTGTCATTTTTCAACAGGAGGGTGATAGATGACATGAATTTTGATAGAGTTGGGGCCTTTGGACGAGAGTTGAACTCCTACATATTCAAAGGTAGGGTATTTCGTGTTGAGGAATGGAGTTAAGCACAGCTAGTTTTTAGGTCATGCTATTTATAGCTCTGAACTATTGGGTTTAACAAACTCTCTTGAACAAACGGATTTCTCACAATGCATGTTGTCTACTGGAGCGTGAAGCTTCGCCAGGTGCGCGCTTGGCCTCACTCACACCCCATAGGCCTGCTCCCCCTCCCCCCATGCCTCGCACCAGACTTCATTGGAATGCGCTCCCAAGCTGCTCCCCCGCCGCTCGCCATATGCTCGTTCCCTCCCACTCGCTCGCTGCTCTGCTCCTGCAGACTCTTTTACTTCTCTCCACCACCACAAATCCCCAGCATGCCACCCACAGCCTCTTCCACCTCTCCCCAGTGCCACAAATCTCACCCGCCACCCGCTGCCTATTCCACCTCTCCCACCACCACAAGCTCCGGCACGCCATCCTCAGGCTCTTTCACATCTCTCTACTACCACATATCCCCCTACAAGCAGGCAGCCCACAAACAGAGCAGGATTTGCTGGTTAGACTTCAATTAAAGCACAGCTGGAGGGCGCTGCAGCCGCTCTGCGCCCGTGTTGTTAATGTAAAATGACAACCATATGTAGTCTTTCGGTAAAAAATTATTTTCCTCGCAGCATACCCTTCTCTGTTTAACCTCCAACCTAACTCCTGGAGGTCTCCCCGCTCAACATGGCACAAATGTACACCATGCCCTTTGTAATGGCTAACCTCGAGGGGCAGTCGCCTGCCTCAACAGGTCCCGCTGGGGCTTAGTCGACTCTTTGATTATTAGCAAACTCCTAATAGCCCTTCGGGACCAGTGCCTCTTCTTGCTTCAGCCCCCACCCCCAGCCTCAGAGCGCGTGTTTCCTGTTCTCAGACACTCGCACCAATGGTAAAATCTGTCTTCCTAACCCTTGGGGAAAAATAATAATTGTGTACTTTTGCAGAGTCCTGTTGCATTAAGAGCCCTGGCTCTCTTTTTATTTACTTTTATTTTTTGTATTTTTATTTATTTATTTATTTATTTTTTAAAACCCTGGCTCTCAATGAGGTGGTGTTCATTAGTACTTGGAAGCAGGCTTTCATGAGAAGCGTCGTGGAGGTGTTTAACGTGAACTCCCCCGCCACTCCTCCATGCTGCTTTCCTACAAACTGTTGTGGGGAGGAGGGGGCAGCCGGCTGCAGTGAACAGTTGCCCTCTTGCCACAGGACAGTCCAACTGTTTGTCCCACCTCTCTCTCCCTGCTGTAGAGCCTTTCATGTGGATGCCGCGCTTTCACTTTCAAATCTCTGCTGCACACGCTTCACCGATGCTGCGCTTAAATTGTTATTTCCAAAATGTAGCAGGCTACTCTTGTTTATTTTTATTTTGTGCAGTTTTATATACCACGAATTATAGCGCTTTACATGAGCACCCGTTACGTTGCCCATTCATTTTTGGTAGGCAGCACGCGGAGATTAAGTGAATTGCCCAGAATCACACTATGTTGTTTCAACGCCCATGCTCGAGCCTGGTTTCCCAAAGTCGGCAGCTCTGGCCATTACGCTGTCATTAAAACCTTTCTTGAATCAGACTGTCTCATACCAGTTAAGGACGACATGGCATTCTTCCGATGATTGTATGAGAACGCAAACTGCACACTTTTTCTCAAATAATGTATAAACTCGCATATCTTTCTATTTGTGATTTTGTCAACATGTCTATTTGTCGCACACCGTCTACTGGTAAAACTGCATGTCACAGAAGTAAACGTAATGTTGGCTACAAACGCAGGACAAGTTGAGGATGCCACACATGACGTGAGTCATCTTAGCAGCTGTGCATCTCAGAACACCTTTAAAATACAGTCACAAATTGCATGAACACTTTAAAACCTAAAGAAAGTTAAACTTAAATCGTACAGTAGATGCCACTGCAGGTTCACTATAACAAACGTATTCTCCACCCCATTGCGGGGCTTGAATGTGAGACTCGCAATAAGCAACAACACGCCATTTTTCATTGATAGTAATGTGGTGTCTAAGTTGAATTGTAGTTCCACATCACTTAAGCAGGGCCTACTACTGTGAAGCTGTTCCTAATCTCCTGAAGATCACTTTGCTACACACCACGTCTTTAATGTAAGGTTGGATGGCTGTGGGAGAAAGGAGTCACTAGTGCTGTGGAATGAGCTCTCACTTCATCACCCCTCTAACATATTCATTTCATTGAGTGATTAAGAGTGAAAATGCGCGCACTTATTGTTGGTTCTCTACAGTGCCATCTCGTGCACTCCCTGGCTGTAACATCAACTAGACCTGGCTCAGCCCCCTTTATTTAACTTGCGTACCTTGATAACGTCACATTCACTCCTCTTCAACACCTTTAAGCATATCAATGGAGAATCGCTTCTCGTCGGGCCCTTGTGCACCTCAAAAGGCTTTCACTGATTCGATTTATTGACTCATACATTTCACTTGAAGCATTCAACATCACTACACCACACTTTTCAGCACACTACCTCACTAAATTTTAGATTCCCTTTCCCTTCAGCCTGCCCTTTCTGCAACCACTGCAGCGCGGGTTTCCTCTCTAACCGGTGCTTTTCATTCCCCTCTTCCTCCACCCCACAGGGTCTGCTCCTGGCCTTCTTTGTTGTCAGCTTGCCCTTATCTTAAAAACTTGTGCCCTCCGCTTCCTCTCTCCCCTCTACACCATGGACCCCTTTATGTACCCCCTTCTTTCCTTAGCATGCACTCCCTGTCTCCACGCCATGAGATACCCTCTGTTCCTCTTTCCCCTCAGCCTGTCCCTTTCTTTCAAAACAGTTCCTCTCCGGTCCTCCTCTCCCCTCTGCCTCTCCTCTCTCCCGCCAACCCATGTATTACAACTCCTTTCACTGTTTCTGTGTGTACTACGCAAAGCTGTTGGGGCTCGCTCAACCCAGGGGCGTAATGTAGGCCCCTGCAGGGGGCTTAATTTAAGCCGGTGTCTCCGGGGACGCACACGGGCAAATTCTAATTAAACCTGATAGTTTGCGGGAATTATATACAAGTGCAATATTAAAAGAACACGGAGCATCCTGGCTGTAATTTCTGACAAGGCACAACTTGTTTGAAGTGCCGCAGAACCGGTTTCTAAACCCAAACAATCCTTGACAACAACTGACGGAGCAACCGGCAGCTCTGTTGTGTAAACACAACTATTGTTGCGTGAAGGGGCCAGTCCCCTCTGAATATTGGGCACCACCACGGCGTCCACCATGTCCACCATCACCACCATGTCCACCACCACATCCACCACCACACCCACCACCACCTCACCACCACCACCACCACGTCTACCACCACCACCATGTCCACCACCACCACGTCCACCACCACCACGTCCACCACCACCACGTCCACCACCATCACGTCCATCACCACCACGTCCATCACCACCATGTCCACCACATCCACCACCACCACGTCTACCACCACCACACCCACCACCAGCACACCCACCACCAGCACACCCACCACCACCACGTCCACCACCACGTCCACCACTACATCCTCCACCACATCCACCACCACCACATCCACCACCACTACGTCCACCACCACTACATCCACCACCACCATGTCCACCACCACCACGTCCTCCTCCACCACCACGTCCACAATCACCACATCCACAACCACCACGTCCACCACCACCACACCCACCACCACCACGTCCACCACCACCACCACGTCCACCACCACCACATGCACCGCCACCACCATGTCCACCACCACCATATCCACCACCACGTCCACCACCACCATGTCCACCACCACAGCCACCACCATGTCCACCACTAGGCCACCTCACTCTATCTATCGCCCTCACTCCATCACCCTCACTCTATCTATCTGTTGCCCTCACTCTAACTATCTGTCGCCCTCACTCTATCTATCGCCCTCGCTCTATCTATCTATCTATCGCCCTCACTCTATCCATCTATCGCCCTCACTCTATTTATCTATCTATCCATCTATCGCCCTCACTCTGTCGCCCTCACTCTATCTATATATCGCCCTCACTCTATCACTCTATCTATCTATCGCCCTCACTCTATCTATCACCCTCACTCTATCTACCGCCCTCACTTTATCTATCTATCTATCTATCTATCTATCTATCTATCTATCTATCTATCTATCGCCCTCACTCTATCTATCGCCCTCACTCTATCTATCGCCCTCACTCTATCTATCGCCCTCACTCTATCTATCTATCGCCCTCACTCTATCTATTGCCCTCACTCTATCTATCGCCATCACTCTATCTATCTATCTATCTATCGATCGCCCTCACTCTATCTATCTATCGCCCTCGCTCTATCTATCTATCGCCCTCACTCTATCTATCACCCTCACTCTATCTCCATCACTCTAACTATCTATCGCCCTCACTCTATCTAACTGTTGCCCTCACTCTATCTATCTGTCGCCCTCACTCTATCTGTTGCCCTCACTCTAACTATCTGTCGCCCTCACTCTATCTATCGCCCTCACTCTATCTATCTATCGCCCTCACGCTATCTATCCATCTATCGCCCTCACTCTATCTATCTATCACCCTCACTCTATCTATCTATCTATCTATCTATCTATCTATCTATCTATCTATCTATCTATCTATCTATCTATCTATCTATCTATCTATCTATCTATCCCCCTCACGCTATCTATCACCCTCACTCTATCTATCTATCGCCCTCACACTATCTATCTATCGCCCTCACTCTATCTATCCATCTATCACCCTCACTCTATCTATCTATCTATAACCCTCACTCTATCTATCTATCGCCCTCACACTATCTATCTATGGCCTTACTCTATCTATCTATCGCCCTCACTCTATCTATCTATCTCCTCACTCCATCTATCGCCATCACTCTATCTATCGATCGCCCTCACTCTATCTATCTGTCTATCTATCTATCTATCTGTCTATCTATCTATCTATCTATCTATCTATCTATCTATCTATCTATCTATCTATCTATCTATCTATCTATCTATCTATCTATCTATCTATCGATCTATCTATGTATCTACATATCTATCGCTCTCCCTCTATCTATAGCGCTCCCTCTATCTATCTATCGCCCTCACTCTATCTATCTTTCGCCCTCACTCTATCTATCGCACTCACTCTATCGCATCACCACAGCATTACTCAGCACCACCACAGCATCACTCAGGGGCACCACAACATTACTATGCGCTACCACAGCATCACTGAACTCCACAGCATCACTCGTCACCAACACAACATCACTCAGCGCCACCACAGCATCAATCTGTGCAACCATTCAACAACAACTGGCTCAAATATGTTCTCTCAATGTTTCAAGCTTTATTTCAAATGTCACAAAAAGATGTTACTATTTCACTTCTGTTCTTAGATTTACGTCACAATAAAATACACTGAACATAATCTTCACAAACGTTATTTACAAAAGTTTAAGCTATTGCCATTATAAATTACAATAGCTTTTATTTAAGTATTAATTATTAAAACAAATAAAAGCCATTGTTATTTGTAATATCAATATATCTAAGTCACGTAAATACAACACATATTGCATTACAAATGCTATAGGTGTCACATTTGCGAAAGTTAAAACTATTGGCATTGTAAATGACAAAGCTATTCATTTAGCTATTTTCAAAACCAACACATAAATAAAAAATGTGTCATTTACAATACCAATAGCTCAATTTTTCCTAATGCGAGACCTATTGCATTGCAAATGCTTGTTGTGTATAATGGTTAATCTACCGCCAATATGATCTTAGCGGTCGTACGGATGATTGAGAAGTCCTGTGGGTTGAGGAAATTGATAAAAGAGGATGAGTGGTCATTTAGCCGGGTTTCAGTTGGAAAGCGGAAGTCTTCGGCTATTTGAGTGGCATGCTTAACTGCTGACTGACAGTTTAGTAACATGCAGCAACACGTAGGTAGTGATCTTGGACCAGGCTGACAGGGTTGGATGGTTGTTATTTGGGTAGGCCGCCTGGGAGGGCGAGTGGTGTTCAGGGTTCTACTCGTGCCAAGGATGACCTGGATCTGGCAGCGACAAGGCTTGCTCGGGGCATTGTCATACGTGTTGCTCAGCATTTCAGCTTCCCGTTGTGTGATTTCAGTCGTGGTGCATCTATGTTTGAGTTGGTGATGGATATAGGGAATAGTTTGTTTAGGGGTAAAGGGTAGGGGATCAGAGTGTATGTTTGTGGCAGGAACAGTGTTCGCTATAGATGCGTGAAGCTGGGGCAGGAAGTAGGTAATCTTTGCGTTCTTACGAGATTTCATTCAGAATACTGTTGATTGTGAGTTCAAGCTGGGCTGTTGTAGGGATCAGTTGAGTGGCGTTTGGGTCAGTGGTAGGAAGTGGAGTGCGATGGAGCTCGGCTGAGTTCGGGGTGGAGGCCAATGCAGGAGCGGCCCTTGCAGGTAAGAGTGGTGGGGCCGGGTGGGAGGATTCAATAGACGACAAGGAGGGAGGAAATGATTTATTTGATTTTCTCTTGTCGTTGTCTGTCGCATTCCCCCGGCCCTTCATCGCTCTTACCTGCACAGGCCGCTCCTGGGCTAATGTAGTATCCAGCCTGCTGTGGTTGGAGGACTGAGAGGATTCCGGTGGGATAGATAAGTCAAGCTGGGCAGTGGAGGTGTGCCATGCAGAGGGGGCAAGTAGTTTTGGTATCGAAACAGAAGCTTCAGTGTGTCTGGGGATCAGAGAGGCTGTATGGGAGGTAGAGGTGGGGGCAGTGCAAGGGGGTTTGGGAGTAGAAGGTTCAGCTAGAAGATGAGGGTGTGCATGGGAGAGGGTGGTGGTGGGAGCGAATGGCATGGCTCCGCGAGAGCCGGAAAGTGGAAAATAGATAATTTTGTTCAGTGGCTTGGATTAGGATGTTCCCATTTCTGTATATAGTTATGGAGCGATCTCCGCTAAAGTTCTGGGATAGGGATATAGTTTATTTAGATCCATAAGGGACATTGGTAGCATTAGTTACATGAAGGTGTTGAATGACGTTTTCTCTCCTTTTGGCGGGTTTCGTAGTGTAGAAGATGAAGTCCATTTTAAGACTTCCGTGTGTTGGATTGTTGAAGATGTCTGTTATTAGTGTATCTGGGTGTTATTCAAGCATTTTGTGTTTGTACTTTTTAGCAGCATGTTTGGAGAGGTTTTGCAGAAATGAGTTGGGAGCGTATCTTTCCACTCTCCCGAAGTTGAAGTGATACTCAGAAGTTGTTTCTGGGGGTAACCAAAGTTAGACTTCAGGAGAAGCATTCAGAGGTGTGCATAGTGGTCAAGAGGCAGCCTCCAACAGCTGAGATGGCTGCTTGATTGTAACATTGGGGCCTTCAGTGGACGGTTGGTGGGCACTTCTTTGGAAGATTGGGATGTGAGTGTCAGAGGCGTGTGAAAAAGGTCACCAAGGCGATCTGGTAGGATTTCTTTGAGGAAAAGGGGGCCTTGAATGCCGAAAAGCGCCAGAGGGCCTATTGATGTCACTGGGTTCTTAGTGGCCATGGTATCTAGGAGCTGGTGGTTGTGATGGAGTTTATTGGTCAGTCTGCAGAAACCTCCTTTATATTCGAGGGCATATATACAAGTGATAAACCCACATCATAGGTAGTATATCAATATCAGCATAGACTAGTAGACATCACAAAGGATGGGTCACTGCTATAGGCACATGGTAGGATAGGAAGCAGCATCAACTTGAGATGACAGTATGTGCACGAGATAATATTGGAAGAAGATGGGCAAAACAATCCCCATGTAGGCTTAGAATAACAGTGTAGATATAAAAACACAGTTTACTCGCAAGAGAACATCTTGCACTTTAGCATTGTGGAACTTCGTTGAGAGTTCATTTTAATGGTGAGATATGTTAGGAGGGGTCACTAAGTGTCATTGATGTAAATTGTCTCTGACACTATAATTTTGTGGGGGTTTGTTGAGAGTTGTTTTTACTGGCATGAAGTATCAGAAGGGACAGTAGGTGGCACTGGGACCGCATTTATTCTTTTGCGGTCTGGAGTCCAATATTTATACCTGGCGCCCACTTGTAGGAGTTTCTAGAGGCTTCCCCGGCCATGACATGTCAGGCATCCCCTTCCTCCTTGCCCTGGGTCCAGTTTGTCCGGAGTCACAAAAGACCAGTGATAACTCCTTTGTGAGAGTGCTCATGCAGAGCCTTTGTGATGTGCAACTGTGATAAGTGACAGCTGCTCCCCCTCGTTAAGTCAAAGAGGCCTATCCTGCCAACACCTCGCTTCCAAATGAGCAGAGAATACTGAAGCACTCAGCGAAGTCCAATGGCCATGCCTTGTGGCCCGTAAAGGAGTACTGCAAGATCAGAGTTGTTTGTTGTGATTTATTGTTTCCACAATTATTCACCTTTCTTGCGTCTGTTGTGATCCTGAAGGATACCCTGTGAAGAGCCAAGTGCATCGGGTGAAATCCTAAAACAGATTGTGCCTGATAATCTGGCCATGCTAAGTTATTGCAACTTGCTGTAAAATCATACTACTCCCCGGATAAAGTCTTTGTTAGCCAAAACAACAGTAATCAAATCTATTAGCATTCCAGAATGCTCAAGTAGAATGGCGTCTCCGATTTCCAAAAAATGCTGTATGGCGGCAATCTCCGCAGATTTGGGGATACTAGTATATAATGCGCAGAAGTCCAAGGTAACCAGTATGTTGCTGTCAGTCTACTCACATTTTTTTCTTATTGCTCCATCAACCCTACGCCCCTTCTGCTGCATACACCAGAAGCAACACTACAAACAACCCCCTCTCCTTTCGCCGCTTCAGCCGTGCCGTTTAAGGTTTATTTTGTAACTTTAAAGCTGAGTGCGGCGCTCGCTCTTCCCTAGACTCCACCCACTTTTCATCTGTGTTGGACTTGGCCCTTTTGGCAGGTTCACCCCTGAACTTTTTGCCTTAAGCTCTGACATCGTGGTATTGATTTTAGACCTCTGTGCACTTTAGCACTGTGGCCCAGTGTAGAGTGCCTGGGCTCTCTGAGTGCTGTGGTGAGATTGGCCTGCCCTCCCAAAGGAATGCATGGGGGATATGTGTGTCCATGGTAATTCCTGGTATGAGAGGAGTGCAGGGTCAAGTTTAGTATGTATGAACTCGTGATGCACAGATTTATGGTGAGTGGTGGAGAAATGCCACTTTTAGAAGTTGGCATTGCTGTGTGTCTGCCTGCCTGATGTGAATTGCATGTCTGGCTTGTGAGTGACATGGGCTGGATGGTGTGGGTGGCTCCAGGAGACAGGGTGAGTCAGCCCAGTAATGAATAGAGAGATCTGCATGCAGATGGGAGGGAGGAGTTACACCTGGGACCTGAATAGGGCTGTGCCTTCCCTCCACAATGCTGGCTCCGCCTCCTGTGGTGCGTCTGATCACTGAACCCCCACCTAACAATAGGGAAGAGGAGCTCCAAAACCAATTGCATCTGGTTTCCCAAGCCCAATCCTGTAACACAAAGGAAATTGTCCTATAAATGTAGGGGCTATGACCCCATGAAGTGTTACGCTTGTTCTGGGAGGACACTCCGCCAGGAGGAACTGCCGCTGCGTGCTGGCCTGCCTCTCTTCACTTTGCTGGGGTCTCCACAGTACCAAGGACTCTCTTATTTCTGCCTTTTTGAGGACTTTTGTGGCCTAGCGCCTCGTGATCGCTGTATTTGGGTTGCCTAAGGGAAGAGAGGAGGCTGCGAGGGAATCCCGGCGTGTAGGATTCCCCCCTGAGCTCCTTATTGAAGCAGGAGCCCACCTTGCATTTGTGTGTGCTCCCAGCAGGTGCTCACCCCGCAATCATCTTTATTGAAAGAGCGGGTGCCCACCTTGCACTGCTGCTGTTTCCGCGGATTAGTACTTTTTAAAAAAATGAAGCGGGAGCCCACGCCACCGGTTCTGGCCCCCCGCATAAGGGCTGCCACCGAGAACACAGAGGATCTACAAGAGGGGCGTCGCGCTGCCCGTGGTGACCCGGAAGCCAGGCAGAGCGGCCTGGTGGTGGGCGAGGCACTACGCAAGAAACCGGAAGCAGGTGGGAGCCTACCCCGCGCTCCTGTGGAAAAAGTAAAAAGGAAGCAGACAGGAGCCTACCCTGCGCTCCTTGGACCAAAGGAAGCGAGAGACCGCCCGACTAGGTGAGGAGGGGGACAGGGGTGGGAGAGAGACGAGGCACGTTGTCAATGCCTGTTCCCACCCACCGGGACCCAGAGAATTCTGCCAGTGCACCCCAGTGAGTGAGGGGGGCTGAATGCACCGCTGTGTTGGTGCCTGCTTGTGGCATTTTCTCCGCTGCACCGCAGAAGCGGGCAGCTGCAATGTTTTGGGCCCTTCTCCAGTCTAATCTCCAACGAGATTCCCGTGCTCTTCCCCGTGTTGGCAAGATTTTGTTGCAGTTGCCCCGCGTGACAGTGGGAAACTGCAACATTTGGGGCAGAGTTTATTTTCAGAGTCCGAGGGCAGGACTACCATGTACACAGTGCCCGGCCTTATTGCTTGTGGGGCATTGTTTTGGGCGCCAGAGGCACAGTGAGTGCCAGGGCTGCCAGTGCATTCCCACAGCTCCCCTGCGAAGTGCAGGCAGCTGTAACGTTTGGGCCTATTTATTTTGTTGGAGTCCCAGTTGGGGACAGAGGGTGCCAGTGCCCATCTTTTTGTATTTCACAGCTGCCCAGCAAGTAGAAGGCAGGTGCCACGTTTAGGCCAGCATTCCTTTGGGGGCATCTCTGAATGAGGTAGGAGTGAGATGCACTCCTCTGCCCAGCGCAATTGCACACTGAGAATTCCGCTGCATTGGCAGCAGCCCTGACATTTGGAACATAGGGCATTAGAGCCCCTGAGAAGGCCAGTTGGCCAGGGGCACTAATAGGTTTGTAGGGCGCCAGGCCCTAAGGTGATTTATGAGTATGAGGTCTATCCTAATGTGTTTATGCCTAATGAGATAGTGTAATGTGTGTATGCCCGAAGTGATGCAGACATAATGTGTTTATTACAGGTGATAATGCTGAGGTCATTTTGGTACCAGTAGTTACTGGTTGTTTCATTACTTGTGTTTTACTTACCTGTTCTGATGGTTATGACCAGGGCCTGATTGGCCTGGTCCTGTATATAATCCCCTGTGAATATTGCCTAGTGCCAGTTGGCACAGTGTATATTATGTAATGATGTTTCAAATGTGTTTTTGACAATACAAAGGCTATTTTTCTATATAACCTTGTTTGGAGTTCCTTTTGTGGTGTGTCTAGGGTGTTGCTGCTTTACAGATTGCCTCCGGGATAAGCCTGACTGCTCGTGCCAAGCTACCAAGGGGGTGAGCAGGGGTTATCTTTGGCGTGTAACTCCCTTGCCCTGCCTAGAGTGGTGGTCTCTGCCTGGCTTTGGTGCAAGCCTTAGCCAACCAGAGATCCCATTTCTAACATTGGTAGTCAGCGGTGAGGATAGGACTTGCGTTTGGCAAGTACCACAGCGACAACTTGTTGCTCTACAACCCTGCATTTAGATAATCACGTGTTTGGGGATTATTGCTTCCGAGTTTTATTTTATTGTTTTCTCCTAAAAGTGTCATTTTTGAATTACGTACCCCTGTTGCAGCTCTTGCACTTAGGTCTCCTGTGTTGCTCGTGCCTCTGAGCGTCCTGCCAAAATGGACTCTGCCTTTAATTTCTATGGTCTGTTTAGATACAGTATGTGGGAGTTGGTGGGGTTCTGTGAGGAGAGAAACATAGCAGTGAGTGGGTCAGACACCACGTCAAAACTTCGGAAAAACCTGATCCAATGGAAAAAGGACGAATGGGAACATGAGCACAATGAGGAGATGAGGGCCCTGGCCGCCCGCCAAGAGGGTGGTGGGTCTGAGGGGGGGTGCCTGTGGAGTTTGAAGGGGATGAATAAAATGACAGGATTGGGACGCAAGTAGATAGTGAGAACCCCATAGATAGGGAGTCTCTAGCTGGGTCAGTGTCAGGGGCAGTACCCCATCCCTTTCCCTATCCCCAGAGGAGTGGGTAAATAGGAGGGAAGAAAGGGAGCATCAGCTGGCTTTGGAGAAGCTCAGGTTAGAGCATGCCAAGGAGAAAGCGCAGCTGAGGGTGGAGGAGAAAAAGCTAGAGACCGAAAGGGTCTTAGCGCAGGAGAAGATGGCGGAGACTGAGAGGGCCTTCGCCAGGGAGAAATTAGCTCTGGAGAGTAGATTATCCCCTGAGCGCAGTTGTGGTTTTCTGGATTCACCAGTGAGGGTGGGGTCCAGTGGTGGCAGAAATATGGAGTCCAGTGCAGGAAGTCCCATTCCCAGTTCCCAAAGTATAGTACCTTGTTCCCAAGAATAGGAGTACAGGTTGAAGTTCAGGGGCAGTAAGAAACTGTCTCACCAGTCGTGGGGGGAGTTTGCGGATGAATGTTATGATGCACTGGTTGATTGGGTGACAGTTAACCCAGAACATGATTTTGAGGGACTGATCAATATGGTTATCAAAGAGCACATGCTCAGTCGTTGTTTGCCGGGGTTGTGCCAACACCTGTTGGAGTGCGAGTCCTTTAATCCTTGGGAACTTGCACAGGAGGAACACTTCTGGGTAAGTGCCCGAAGTTCTGCCACAGCATTGGAGAGTGATTCCAAAAGTAGCGGCTTGGGTATCTTCCCGTCCTGTGTGGGGGGAAAGGTTCAGTGTAGCCCAGCTAGGTCCCAGTGTAGTGGGAGGGGTGTAGGGGCTCACGTCCTGTCTCCGTGGAGTAGGAGTGAGTGTGGGACTGTGTGTCCCCAGGTGCCCGAAACCCAGTCTCAGGGCATGAAGGGTTCCCTAAGGGGAGACCAGGGTGAGGGCCTAGGCTGTACTAGGAAGCCATTTGAGGGGGATCTCCTAGTGTTAGGAGACCCTGGAGCATCTTTAACGGAGCTCCAGTGGTTCTGGTGTCTGGTAGTACCGCTCCAGTTGGGAGGGTGCAGAAGTCCGGATTGAGGGGTGAGAGGGGGATGTGTTCCCCAGGGAAAGAACCAGTGGGTCAGGGGCCAGCCAGAAGGACTGAGTCACCATTGAATGGCAATGGTGACACCACTTCTGTCCTGGGGGATCTTCGCGTGCTGTCAGATGAACAGGTGTAGGGAGATCTGCGCCAGGCAGACTTTCACACGACACATGAGTCATGTGTTACCCTCATGGGGTTGAGGCTGTGTGCGCCCCCAAAAGTCCTGGCGTACCAGGCAAGTGTTCAACCGTTGGTCCCTGGGTTGGTAGGACAGGTTCAGGATCTGCCTGACCTGGAGAGAGGGACATCTGTAACCAGTGTCTTGACCAGTTTGATTTTCAGGGGTACCGCTCCAGTTGAGAGGGTGCAGAACTCTGGAAGGGGGTGCAGAGGGAGGGAGCCCTTGCCTCTGACCCTAGTGCAACCTGAGGGTTTAGACCCTAGGTTTGGAGACCAGTTGCTGGGGAGAGGTCCTGAACTGGTGGGAGAGTTGTGTTCTGGGGGGGCCTCTCAAAGGAGGAGAGTGCTGAACCCTAGGAGGAGAGGTAGGGGGAGGAAAGCCTCGCCCATGACTTCTGGTCAGCCTGAGGGTGCGGACCCTAGGCTGGAGGATCAGTGGCTGTCTAGAACTGCCCTTATGAGGGGAAGAGTGGAGAATGGGTACTATATGCCATGGGTAACTACCCCCACTCTGTGGATGGGCAAGGACCAGTGCCATCTGGGTGGCCTAGGGCCTGGTCCTGGCCGCGGACAGCTAGGAAGTACCAGTGGGGTAGCCTAGTTGGTCCTTAGAGCTTTTACAAAGGGTACCACATGGGTTCACAGTGGCGTAGAACAGGAGGGTTTCCTAAGGCCAACAGAAGCAAATTCAGCAATAATAGGAAGGGTGAAGGCACCAGTTTGGGGGTGACCCTGTAGAGAGGGCAATGTCTACCAAATTCAATAGCTGTTTTTTTCAGTGCAACTAACAGGCTTATTCTTGCAGCAGTAGCATCGAACCTTCATGAGTGACTTCAGAGGTATATCATCGGTAAGGACGTAAGCGCTGGAGAGATGAGTTAAAGGCCGGTGTAGAACGTTGAGTTCTGACGTACACGCAGTGTAATCAAGATGTGTTCGACTACTCTCCATGTGTGGCTTGGTTATTGGTGAGTACCTGGGCTGGAAGGAAGCTATAACTGGTGACAAGACAGGGGAAACGAAGCCTGTACACTAAAAGGGCTCTTACAGAGAGTTTGCTGTGGTCCAGCACACTGCTCGTGCATGCCATATGGGCCTCAGTTGAAGTGCAGAATCGATGCTGGCACTGGTGGAGTCTCAGTGCAATGCCAGCCTGAATAAAATGCTTAAAGATAAAGACAGCGACACTGAAAGTCTACATGTCGCTGGACAGGAACTGAATGAAACAGCTTCTAATAGAATATATGGCGCCATTACGCAAATGAATACGAGTATGCTATGTGGAGTAAGAAAACTAAAGGTGGACAAGGAAAGCACACAGAAATAGTTCAGTACACATTACACTGAAATTCACATGCTATGAAGCGGAGATTAACCAGGTGTTTGTGAAGAAACATTTCAGCACAAAATCGACCACTGTTATCTGCTGTCATGTACTTGTAGTGTACAAAGATTTATCTCCTTCCCGAAACCATCAACAAATCATCGTCTTACAACATGCTGGAGAGAAGTCCCAGAAAGAGGGTCGGGTTGGGGGTGCTGAGTTTCCCCAGACGAAGCGGCCCACCACCAAAGCTGCTGCATAAGGTGCCCAGAACAACTCCTTAGACAGCCATAGCATACAGAGCTCCGATGGAGAGCCAGGGTGAGATCCAAGCTCCAAAAGTCCTTAAGGCTGACCCCGAAGCCAGCACATCAAGAGGCGCTAGAGAAGCTCTGTCTGATCAAGTTCCACAGGGAGTGCCTGAGAGACCACTACTGTCCTCCAATGTATACACGGCTGCTGCATTCTTGAAACCGCCAACTGTGTTTGATATTGCAAAAAAACAGAATATTGGCTATCGATGGATGGATAGAGACTTTTGAAGAGTTCATAGATGCAATAGATGAAAAAGAGTATAAAGTATCCTGAGAAACATATCCGGTGAAGGAGGAAAGAAGCCATGAAAAAGAATGTACAAGAAGGTGAAAAGACATATGAGCAAATGTAAAAGGCCTTTAATGTCAAGTTTAAGCCAGTGCCAAATGTGAATTATAAAAGATATATATTCATCCAGAGACCAGGTTAGACCATTGATGAGTTTGTTGAAAGACTGGATGTTTGGTAAAGCACTGTAAATTCAATTAATTTATGATGAGGAGGCTACCCTCCTCAGAGTGATCAATGGATGTCTGTCGTAAGAATTTCAACGACGAATGCTGATGGAAACTGAGCTTGTATCAAGTCCTCAAGGCTGCTTGCGTTGACTAGCGTACTTATAGCCAAGTGACTGACATGGAGGCTGTAGATGCCCAAAATGCGTCGGTCATGAACACGAAAAGTAAGCCAAGGTACAAGGCAGAGGGACACAAGGTCCTGTCTCCACAGAAAAACAAAACATGTTACAGATACCGACTGTCATTTCCACATGAAGGTAAATGTTCCGCCATTTGACAGATATGCATAGACTGTGGTAAAGCGAATCATTTCATCACGACTTGCAACGTGAAGATAAAAGTAAGTGTGTTGCAGCGTGAAGACAAAATGTCCGACCAAACGCTACATCAGTGACATTCGACGTACTCCCACAAGGCTAAGCGGTCACACCAATTGAGGCAAATCGACGCAAAATTAAGTTGATAATCGTGTCTAAATCATCGTGACAGAATTCCTCCGTGTGTGTTTACAATGAAAGGGACCATGACAATTGTGCAATATTAATGTTTACTGCAAAAAGGCATGCACATATGAGGCTAGTCAAATGTGAGAAAAAATCCAAAGTGAAGACAATTCAACATGAAGACAGCTGTGCGTCGATAAATATTATGCCACTGGAGATGTATCACGAATTATCTCCGGTACCACAACTTTACGAATTCAAAGACTAAAGTATACTCATGGGCTGCCTCAACGCCCTTCAAAAGTCAAATAACAAATTTGTAGCCACGATGAAACTTAAGAAAACTGTGGTGAATGCGCCTATTCATGTACTTAAAGGAACAGCTTAGTGTTTGCTGAGTTTCAATAGTGCTGCTGACATGGGACTGATATCATAAACTACACTATGAATGCTCATCGTGAAATTGTAAGTCAATTTCCTTCATTATTTCATGGGTCGGGAAAACTCAAACATTCTATTTTGCGCAGACCGAGGAAGGAGGGGGGTGTGGGGCTTCCCGACATTCAATTGTATTACAAAGCAGCGCAACTCCGAGTATTGGTAGAATGTACACAACAAGAGTCAGAAAAACACTGGTTACATATGGATCGGAGCGTTGCAAGGAGGACGATCTGGGATTTGGTATGGAGGCCCAAGAGCGACAGGCCCAAAAATGTTTATATCAGCACCCCAACCCGCACTACTTTGAAGGTTTGGGACTCGGTTTCCAAGGATGACAAGTGGACTACCTTTCTCTCCCCTTTTACGCCAATACACTTGAATCCTGCTTTCCCCCCAGCGCTAGAAGAGGGTCCCTTTGAGGCTTGGAAGGATGGAGGCTGCCTTGCATTAACACATATCTTCCATAACTTCGATCTGCTCACCTTTGACAATTGTAGGAGGGACTATGGGGTTGGGGACAATGAACGGTATCATCACGCACAACTACTTCACTGGGCACTATCTCCTCAGGTGAGAGACGCAGCTACACGGCCCCTCACGAAATTTGAGGCCTTTCTCACCAAGACCTCCTCCATGAAGGGTGTCATATACATATACGGGTTCTTACTTTCCACTGTGATTTCTCCTAGACCCCGATACATGTCCATGTGGGAGGGAGTCCTTCGACAAGAAATCACCGAGGAGGAGTGGACGCATTTATGGTCAGATATCGCAAAGTTTAATCACTCCTTGGAACTTAGGAAGGCGCACATGAAAACCATGATGGATTGGTACCTATACCCAGCCAAGCTGAGGCAGATATTCCCTGGTACCTCTGACAGATGTTGGAGGGGATGTGGGCTACTAGGACTTTCAGCATATCTGGTGGGACTGCCCCAGCATCCGTCCGTTCTGGGAGGAAATTCTTGCCCATATTAAAGAGATGTTGGGTTACTTCATCCCTACACCGATGGCTACTACCCTACTAGGTCTCTGTGATCCAAGTCTTGAACATCAGACTAAGGCAGATAAAAAGATTGTGTGGCTCTGCATTGCGGCGGCCAAGCTCACCCTGGCTGCGGCGTGGAAAAGGAAGGAGGCGCCGGCCACCTCCCGCTGGCATTCGCGCCTATGGAAGCTACTGAGTCTAAAGCGGATGGCTGACATCTTTAGGGATGATTTCAAGAACTTTGAATTCCGCTGGGGCCCATTGGTCGCTTTTCTTTTCAAGGGTCTTCCGTCTGCAGTGTGTCCTGCTAGTGTTGGAGCCCTCCACCTCTTACAGCTATAAATCCCTGACAATATGTGTACTTGACCTCCGTCTTTTTTAAGTTGCTACCACCACTGGGGAGGGGGAGGGTTTTGGGTGGGGAGGGGGTTCCGTATTTTGTTGTTGTTTGTGTGTTTGTTCCTTCTTATCATTTCTTTTACGACAATGCCCACAAGGGAAACTACTTGGTCAAGCACTCCGATTGACATTCCGCAATGCAGTGGCTATTCATTTTAGCCTTGGGACTGTAGGCCACTATACGAGCCACCGGGAGTGCGATTGCCTTGAGCCTTCGCAACTTCTCCTCTTCATTTGGCAGGTCGCATGGTATACCCCGTTTCTGTCAGAAGCTGTATCCTTCAGAGAGCTAGCTTCTGTGATAGGGGTCCTGCTTATTTGGGGTTTTGTCTTGCTCCACCATGTTGCATTTGGGCTTTGGTTTAATTGCTACCCCCTGCGTGTGAAGATGAGCGGGATTGTAGCATCTTTCTGTTTTAAATAATAATAAACATAACTTTGACCAAAAAAAATAGACGAGTTGCGTTTCACTTACAAGAAGCTGTTGAAAAGAAACTTCATTTTTTTACTTATACATGACATCATTGAAAGCTCCATTGGTCCGACACCATGGCTTTCTCCCAATGTAACAGTGCCTAAAAGAGACAGGGAAGGAGCTGTATGCATAAGTGTTGACATGCGTCAGGCCAACAAGACAACTGAGCGAGAGAAACCTCACAGTCCGCACATTGTTGATATAATAACTCAATTGAATGGCGCAGAGTTCTTCTCTCGACTCAACCTAAATAAAGGATCTTACCAATTGGCACTTGAAGAAAAATCCAGGTACGTTGCAACCTTTTCTACGCATATTGGTTTGTTTTGCTACGAGCGATTGAGATTTGGTATATCCTCTGCTGCAGAACTTTTCCAAGTCGTAATTTGACTTATCATTTAGCCTGTAGTAAATGCATTTAACTGTAGTGATATATTGGTATTGTGGGGCTGCACAGAAAGAGCATTACAAAACTCTCATGCAAGTATGTCGTTTGCTGAATGATGCAGCCTTAACTCTGAATGCTGACAAATGTGAATTCCACAAGAAAAGCTTGAAATTCTTCAGCCATGTCTTTTGTGATGGGGGTATGAAACTTGATCCAGCTAGCGTGCAAGCATTGTCTACTGCAAATCCCCCACAAGGCATTTCTATGATACAGTCATTTCTTGGAATGGTCAATTACTGTTCTAGATACATACAAGACTTTGCTATGGTCATTGCACCAGAACTAACCAAAAAGTATGTATCTTTTCATTGGTCACGTGAGTGTGAGAAGAGCGTCCAAAAAATCAAACAAGCCATTGAGAGCGCCATTGAAATGCCCGACTTTGATCTCAAACTCCATACAGAGGTTGTAGTTGATGCTAGCCCTGTAGGGTTTGGTGCAATCCTTGCACAGCACAAGGGACCGCAAAATGCCTGGAGACATATCGTGGTACATGCCAGTTAGAGCCAGTCACAAACTGAACGTGCATACTCGCACCCTGAGAAAGAAAGTGTGACACTGGTTTGGGCTTGTGAATAATTTCCATGTGTTTGTGTATGGAAAGCCCTTCACATTAGTGGCTGATCACCAAGCATTGTTAATGGTATTTGGGAATCCCACAGCAAAAATGCCTCCTCGAATTGAGCATTGGGGTTTGAGGTCACAAGAATTCAACTAAACGATTCTTCATCATCCAGGGAAAGATCAGAAACTGGCTGATTATGCCCTGGTACCCCATGTAAGACAGTGGAGAATTACATCAAATTTATTGTGAAATCGAGCACATCAACTGCCATGTCTTGCAAGCAAATTGCCACTGCCACAAGCCAAGGTAGTGGCATGTCAAGATTAAAAGTTGTGGAACCAGTATTCTAGACCTCTCACTAATGACAGTGAGTATATGAAGTTCAGAAATGTAAGAGATGAACTTTCAGTAACGCAGGAAGGCCTCATTCTGCAAGGTACACAGATTGTTATTCACCAAAGTCTCTGACAACAAGTAGTGCCAAGAAGGAGATCGAGGAATAGTTGCCACTAAGAGAGCTCTCCATGATCGAGTCTGGCTTCCGTATCTTGACAAAAGGGTCAAAAAAGAATTGAAGACTTGTCACATATGCAACTGTCTTTCATCTCAAGTTAGTCAGCAACCTTTGATTATGTCAGAATTGCCACATCATGCTTGGGAGAGAATTGCTATTGATTTTGTATGGCCCTCCAGAGACTGGACATCATCTTCTAGTTATTGTTGATCAATACTCACATTTTTCATTGGTAGAAGACCTTTCATCCACTACATATGAGCAGGGTTATTCAAAACCTAGATGGCATCTTTGTGTCATGACTTGTACCTGCAATCTTAAAATCTGACAACAACCCACCTTTTAATAGTCGAGAATTCAAAAACGTTCTAAATCACCGCAATATAAAGCATCAAAAAAAGCACCCCCCTTTGACCCCAGGCCAATGGTCTGGTAGAACGCCTCATGAGTGCTCTAAAGAAAGCTGTTCAGCATTCTACATTGGGGAAGCTCGACCTCGAAGGTGTTTTGAACACTATTCTTTGAGGTTACTGTTTGACCCCCTCACTCAACCACAGAGGAAACCCCTGCAACTATCATGTTTGGAAGAGTCATGACAACCAAGCTTTCCCAATGGAAGGGGCTGGGTGTGACAGGGGATACATCTGCATTCATCTGCATGCTGATAGTCTTCTGGGGCTGGGAGAGAGGTGATTCACACTTACATTTGAATAGGTTGTGTCCTGCCCTCCCTCAAAGGGCTGATTTACCCCCTACTGATCGTCTGGAGCCAGGAATGGGCTGCAAGGGACTGTTGCACACTTCTGAGGGTTCATTTGAAGTCACCCGTTCATCAAAGACATTTTTGAGTATATGTACTGGAGCTCTGATCCCATGTTTTTAGACGCTTCATGGGACTGGTAGCCAGACACTGTTGGCTCTACAATCTGCTCATTGCCATGAGGACTGCTGTGCTGCCAGGACCAACAACCATTTCAACTAACTGCCTTGTTGTGTTGACCTGCTGCAGCTGGGCTGCAGGAGGGACTACCAATTTGCAACCTAACTGTATGTGCTGTCTGCTGCCTGCCATCTGCCCCGAACTGCTCTCCAAGGGCTTGTTTGCTTGCCCCCTGTTTTCTCGAGATCTCAGGGCCATCAAAGACTTTGTTGCCTCTTTTCTCCAAGACCTCTGCTGGGTGAGACCATTTTACAAGGGCTAGCATGTCGCCAGTGCTCCCTTCTGCACCAAGGTAAAACTTTGTGCATTACAGGACAGTGCACCATGGGACTACAGTGCAGCCCTCTGACCAGGGGAGTGCCTTTGTGCATTCTAAGGAAGTGCTCCATGTTTTACAAACCAGCATGTGGTGAGCATTTTTTCTCTAGCGTGAACAGCGTTGTTTCGCCTGGAGGCTTTATTAGATAAACAAACACATCCTTGAGCCAGCGTGCTCACTGCAGCTGAATTGTATTGTGACCCTCACCCCTGGAGTCTGGCAAGATATCGCCACCATCAGATGCCACCAAGAATAAACTAGTGTGGCCCCTCTGGTCGTGAGACTCGAGGAACAGCCCCCCGAAGACTTGTACTGCTCTGAGGTGGTACAGTGCAGCGTCTAAGGCTGTAGAGCTACAGGAGCTGCACAAAGCCTTCAAGGCAGGCGTTTCGACGACACGTTGTTCTGTAACATGCGGTGGGCCAGCATTTTGAGGCTCATTCCAGACAGCCTTGCCCTCTGGTTTTAACGCGTATACTGCACGAAGCTCGCAACATTGGGTCCCACTCCCGAGACATGACAACATTGTTAGCAAGTTACAGATGCCCTGAGGACAATGACCCTGCACCCACAAAGGTACTGTGAGGCGGGTTGGGTCCAGAAGAGTGGTAAAGCCTCCCTGCTCTCCTTCACGGGGGGCTTGGTTTCCCTTGGGCAAATAGACGCGAGTCAAGCGGCCCCGGAGGGCTCTGGACTCGCAAGAGCGCGAGGGGCATTTCTTGTTCAGCATTGTCTCAGCTCTGGAGATGACCTCAAGAATGATGCAGGGCTGTCCATAGAGGAGAACTGCTGTAAGACTCAAGCTCAATTTCTGTTTAGCATTTAGTAGGTGCTCCTGCACCCTACGTTTGGTTTCTAACTGCAATCACTTCAACCACGTTCACTACAGTTACCATATGAAGTGTAATAGGAGCGCAGGTGCGCTATGACCTATGTTTTCATAGTAATTTGTGTTTTTCTCTGTCAAACCTGCATTATTTGCACTAACGGTGTGATTTATGTCATTTTGGTCTTGTTTGATATACAATATAGAATTTATTTTCACCTATTCCTGCGTGGATTCTCTTTTGTGGTTTACTCACTGTGTTGCTGCGCGAGTGTGTTGCACAAAAGCTCTGCACGTTGCATCTTTAAACTAGCCTGACTGCTCTGCTCCAAGCTACTAGAGGGTGAGCGCAGGTTATCTCAGGTGTGTGTCTGGCTTACCCTGACTAGAGTGGTGGATTCTGCCTGGCTTAGGTGCCTACCCTAGCCAACCAGAAAGCCCGTGTCGAACAGTGGTTCTTGTGAATCACTTGAATTCCCAGCATGCTCCTTCTGCAGGACTAGGTCAACGTACTTTATGTAGGAGGACTAGCCTCCATTTGTGTCTCAAAGGGAAGTATGACTCTTTTTCCTAGAACATACATTTTTCCCTTGAATTGTAACTGTTCACTTCTCCATATTATACCAATGCAGCTTTTTCAAGAAATATTTTCTTCATGTAATTTTCAATGTTTTTTCTATTTTGCAGAACAACAATCACATCTAGAAAGTATGAATGGGAAAGAAATCCATAAAGGTCCCGGAGGCAAGATGAATTTTACTCAAAATATCTACTTAAAGAAACGTCGCAGAATGCACATGAGGGAGAGACGCTTTGCTTGTAATGTGTGTGACAAAGGATTTATCAATGAGACACTTCTTGTGAGGCACAAAAAAGGACACACCAGCCTCAGGCCATATCCCTGCGAAACGTGTAAAAAGTGTTTCACTCAAAAGGGAACTTTTTTACAGCATCAAAGAACACACACTGGAGAGAGGCCTTATCACTGCACAGTTTGTTCCAAGCGCTTTGCTCATAAGAAAAACCTTGTACAGCATCAAAGCGTACACACAGGAGAGAGGCCTCATCACTGTACTGTATGTGCCAAGAGCTTCACTCTAAAGAAAACTCTTCTTCAGCATCAACGCATACACACAGGAGAAAAGCCTTTTCGCTGCACCTTGTGTGAGAAGAGCTTCAGTCAAAAGACAAGTCTACTACAGCACCAAAGAAAACACACAGGGGAGAAACCTTATCACTGCACTGTGTGTTCCAAAACCTTCTCTCAGAAGGCGACCCTTGTACAGCATCAAAGAACACACACAGGAGAGAGGCCTCATCATTGCACTGTGTGTTCCAAAACCTTTTCTCAGAAGACAAACCTTGTACTGCATCAAAGAACACACACAGGAGAGAAGCCTTATCACTGCACTCTGTGTTCCAAGCACTTTGCTGATAAGTCGGCCCTTGTACGTCATCAAATTGTACACACAAGAGAGAAGCTTTATCACTGCACTGAGTGTTCAAAACGCTTTTCTCGTAAGGAACACCTTGTACTGCATCAAAGTGTACACACAGGAGAGAAGCCTCACCACTGTACTGTGTGTTCCAAGCGCTTTGCTTATCAGGGATCCCTTGTACGGCATCAAAGCGTACACACATGAGAAAAGCCTTTTCACTGCACTGTGTGCGAGAAGAGCTTAAATCAAGTCAAGTCTCGTAACACCAAACACACAGGAGAGAAACCTTATCACTGCAAAGTGTCTTCCAAGCTCTTTTCTCAGAAAGAAAGGCCATGTATGGCATCAAAGTGCGCTTTTAAAATTGTATTTTGCACTTTTCCCCCTTTGAGTGTTTTTTTAAAAAAAGACCGTACTTTGCACACTTCTTCTGCCACTTACCGCATTTCGGACCCTGAGCCCTCGCAGCCGATTAGGCGCTGCCGCGGGACCGAGGCAGGGCTAGCCGCCATTCTGGGAGGAATTTTCGCTTGCGGACTAGTTGTTTGTCAGTACCGCCCCCCTTGTGCTTAAAATCACGCTGGTTATCCTTGCGCGCCAATTTCAGACTTGCACACTTTCCTGAGGCGCAGCCGGGAAAGCTAGTCTTTGTGTTTGTTTTTAATTGAGCTCTTTTAAAATTGTATTTTGCACTTTTCCTCTCTTTGAGTGTTTTTAAAAAAAGACCGTACTTTGCACACTTCCCCTGCCACTTACCGCATTTCGGACCCTGAGCCCTCGCAGCCGATTAGGCACTGCCGCGGGACCGAGGCAGGGCTAGCCGCCATTCTGGGAGGAATTTTCGCTTGCGGACTAGTTGTTTGTCAGTCCCACCCCCTTTCCGCCTCTATAAATGTTACTCATTGGCATGGCGCAGCGGGCGCGCCAAAGGCAAGCCCGTCTGCGCCCGTCTGCGCCCGTCCGGGCCTGGACGTCGCCTCTCGCCAAAACCGCTGGGCAAAAACCTAATGACTATTTTGTCTACGGACGAGAGACTCTCTTGTCATTGAATCCAGGTGCTGGGGACTGCTGTAAGTTTACCTCTCAGATGGGGGAAACAGATTTGAAGTGCTCTACTTGCAAATTTAGCACACCCGCTCCTGGACTCGCTTAAGTATCAGCGAAAAGAGCCCATCTAGCCCAACTTAAAATCTATCAACTTAACGTGAGATCTCTGGTCAAGCACCACATGGAAATCCATGATATTATCTCTGAGTAGTCCCCGGATATTCTTTTTGTTTGTGAAACATGGCTTAAGGACGACATGATAGCGATACCCAATCTAACCCTCCCCCTGGGCTATTCGATTAGCACCATTATTCGGGAGTCCAGGGGTGGGGGCATTGCAATTATTTATAAATCTCAGTACCCCTGCTCTTTCTCCAAGGATAATATCAAGGAATGTGAAAGCGCCCGTTTTAGGGTAGAAATTAGTGTGCATTTCACCTTCTCTGGACTGTTTATTTACCGCTCCCCAGGGCCGGCCACCCAATTTATTGAGTCATTGGTGAATACGGCGAGTGCTTTGGTTGTAGGCTCTGCTAATTTCACGATCCTGGGCGATCTTAATCTTCATTTTGATATGCTGCAGGATAATGTCATACGTACTCTGCTAGAAGACCTGGATGCGTTGCAGTTGGAACAATTAGTGTCCGAAGCCACACACATAGCCGGACACGTTTTAGACCCGGTCTTCTCTAATATCCCAGCCGAGAACATAGCTAAGCCCAAGCCCATGGGATGGACCGATCATTTCCTGATTGAAATAGGGATATCCATTTCAGATTCTTTTAGACGTGACACTGAGAATAAGGTCCTTAGACGCCCTTGGCATAAACTGAGACTTGTTGCTTTTCATACCTTCCTCTTGGCTAACCCCCTAGGAGACATGGCGAACCCTGAGAGGGCTTACACCGCGCTCTGCGATTGGATAGTAAAGGGCTTAGATACCTTTATTCCCGAAAAATGGACCAAGGGGCGCTCTTCCAACTCAAGCCCCTGGTACAATGAGTCTCTGCAAACCCTCAGAAAAGCTTGCAAGAAAGCAGAACGTACATGAAGAAGGGATTACATGGAGGAAGATAAAGCAATCAATATGTCCAAAATCAAGCTTTATCATAAAGCTATTGGTGCGGCACGTGCGGCTTTCTATGCGAAGGAAATACATTTAAGCCCGAATCCGACAAAATGTATATTTAAAATTTTTAAAGAGCTTAAGAGCAGCAAAGTGGCCCCACCGAGTGTTATATCCACACAACACTTGAAAAAGTCCAAAAGATCTATCAATCCTTTCCGCATGTGGTCTTAGACACCACTTCCTTACCGGTTAGAGAGGAGTCCGGCCTACGCTATCAGCAATCCCCGAGATCTCTGAGGAGGAATTTACCAAACTGGGTGGTAAAATAAAATCTGGCTCCCTCTCTGACCCTATGAGGCCGCCCCAATTTATTGAATCATTTTCGGTGCTCCGTCAGCCGCTATGCCAAATATTGAACCTATCCTTCTCCATGGCTACAGTTCCAGTTGCCTGGAAAGAGGCCTGGGTGTCTCCTAGTATCAAGAAGCCGACGGTAGACCCCTCTAAACCTGAGAATTTTAGACCAATCTCACTTCTCCCTTGGGCTGCCAAGATCGCAGAAACCCATGTCAATAACACCCTATCTCAATTCCTGAGCTGCCATAATATTCTGGACCCATCTCAGAACGGTTTTCGGCCAGGCCATAGCACGGAAACGGCCCTGCTAGCCACCACAGAACATCTTCAGACTATCTTGGATGCCGGTCAAAGTGCAGCGCTGATCCTGCTGGATCTCAGCGCGGCCTTTGATACGGTGTCGCATGACATCCTTCTCCATCGTTTGGAGGCAGCAGGGATCACCGGTATGGCGTTGGAATGGTTCAGATCGTTCCTAACAGACAGATCTTTCCGTGTATCAGCCCCTCCATTCCTTTCGCAATCCCATTCCATCGGTCAGGGGGTCCCACAGGGCTCAGCATTGAGCCCTTCTCTGTTTAATCTGTATGTACAGCCTTTGGCTGCCGTAGCGAAAAGATGGGATCTTACGAGGGAGCCCTATGCGGATGATACCCAGCTTGTTATCACCTTAGCTGAGGGACCATCAGTGGCAGCCACCAGATTCAGAGAGGGTTTGACAGCAGTGGCACAATGGATGACAGAAAATTGTCTACAACTTAATGCGAGCAAAACTGAGGTCTTGTTGGTGGGACAGAAGGCTGCCCTCTGGAATGATTATTGGTGGCCAGCGCCTCTTGGTCCTATGAAACTTGTGCAAATCAAAACAAGAGCAGGGGGATTTCCCGGGCTGCTGGAGGCTTGGTTTGTTTAAAGAACGCGTTGTACTTTCTAGGAGTCTAGGGGAGTAGCCTTGCTGTATTTGGACTGCAAGGGCCATTACTAAATATGGATATGATTCTTATGCCTCTATAAGGATATTATTTATTATAGCCACATAAGGGCATAATTCGGAAATATCGAATTAGGGTCCTAGATAGAAACACAACACTGGTCCCACAGCTTACTGCCCTATATACAGAGGCCGTAGAAACTGACTCCTTCGCTTTGGAGACCGACGCGGTCACAATAGTCATCATTCCCAAAACCCAATCACCCTCATCAGCCCGCACCGACTACCGCCCCATATCCCTAATTAATACAGAGGTCAAAATTCATGCCACCATCCTGGCTCAATGTATCAGACCATACCTTAACAAACTGGTCCACCCGACCAGTGTATCTTTATGCTGGCACAGAGTACCAGACACTGTCTTAGGTGCCTCCATCTGGCCTTGGCCAACCGTCAGTCGCTAACCCCTTATCTGGCTCTTCTTCTAGTCAACTTCAAGAAAGCTTTTGATTCAGTCAACTGGCGATATCTGGACGATGTCCTGGCCGCTATGGGCATGGGGCTGGACTTCCGCCATCTAGTTTAGGTCTTGTACTCCATACCGACCGCAAGAATGCCTGTCAATGGAGCACTCTCGGGCGCATTCCCAATCAGGAGGGGTACAAGACAGGGATGTCCTCTTTTGCCCCTCCTCTTCGCCCTGGTGATGGAGCCCCTGGCCAGGCTTATTCGTGCTGATGACCGGGTCCAGGACTGGAGGCTCTCATGAGGACAAAATCGCTTTATACGTAGAAGACGTCCTACTCTTCCTCGCAGAGCCGGACCAATCCGGCCCCAGATAACTGCAGATACTCCGTATCTTCGAACGAGTCTCTGGCGTACGCTTGAACTCTGCAAAATCAACCCTGGTGCCCCTACATCTATCTACATAATGCTTTGATTGGCAGTCTACCATCCCCATCAGACGGCAATCATTGAAATACTTAAGAATCTTGGTTGCTCTGCTCTCTGAACTGACTTGAGCACTTAACATCACCCCACTATTAAAAAAAGACCGCCAGAAGTGGCAAGGCCTGTCTCTCTACCCACTAGGCAGGGTGACACTTTTTAAAATGATGATTCTTCCCCGATTCCTCTACATCATTCAAAACATCCCATTCCATATTACCCGGTGCTGGTTCAGGGGTTTAGACAGCTTGACCGCGAGGTTCCTCTGGAACGGTTCGCGTCCACGCATGGCCCTCTCTCGCTTCCAAATTCCACCCTTTGATGGAGGCATGGGTATGACAAACTTGTACCTATATTACCTAGCAACCCGGAGTCCTAATATTGCACGACTGGTTTAATGGTGGCTGGTCTGACCCTGGCTACAGGACCGAGTTGAAAGACCTGGGACTCTCTCTAATCCAGACTATGATGTACGGGGGACCCATTCCCAGGACCTAACCCACAGTATGCTGTGCAGGTTTGCTGGCCTGGTGTGACTCCCTACTCCATACCACCTGGGGGAATAGGCTGACCCAGCAAACACCCCTCTGGCAAGGCACATGGCTTCGAGTAGTGGGGAACCCAGAGGGTTTCCAGTGCTGGGATCTTATTGGTATTTCGCAACTCTGCGACGTTTGGGTCAGTGACCATGTACGTTCCTTCTCGGACCTTCAAGTCAGACACTCACTCCACCCGTCACTGTTTTATAAGTACTCAAAACTCCACCACACCCTCAGCATGCACATAGTAACATGCACGTCGCTTATTGAACACAGCCCCTTAGTAGCACAAATCACAATGGGGGACTTAGGGAGGGGGGTATCACGCATTTATCGTTCCTTAACTAACAACTGCCCCACCTCCCTCGAACCGCTGAGGTCTAGGTGGGAGTCCTGGCTAGGTGCTCTGGAGGACGACGACTGGAGAGACACCTTGATGGCTCCCAAAACCATCACTGTCTCAGCCAGGCTCCGCTTGGTACAGCTATACTACCTTCATACCTCCTATCTTACCCCTGCCCGCCTACATAGGGCAGGCCTAATGCCACACGCATCCTGTACACGCTGTTGGGGCAGAACCCGCAGATTTTTTCCATATTTGTATGGTCTTGTCCCCTCATAGCTTCCTATTGGGAGTCACTGGTAGCGGAACTTATGGAGGTGCTGGGATCAGCAGACCCTCATAACCCCTTGAACATACTACTGGGAGTCACAGATGGACTGGGCGGTTCTAGAGCAGACAAATTATTTTTAGGCACCGCCCTTGTGGTGACCAAACAAGACATTGCAATGGCATGGAAGAATCCCGTCCCTTCCAAACATAGCCAAATGGCGCAAAGGAGTAGATGGGTGCGCCACACAAGAACAACCACGGTATGAGGGCAGGGGATGTCCGGCCAAACATCGCAAAATTTGGGGCAAATGGTTGTGAATGGTTGGATAATCAGACTCCCCGTCTATTCTGGGCCTTACCTTATGTATCATTCGGAGGGCGGAGATATGGCAATGTAAACCACCATAATATTGTTTTACTTGCCTTTTATCATCTGTTATTACACTGCTGAAGGTGCTATGCGGTTTATGTTCTTTTATTGTCTTTTCGCAAAATCAATAAAACTGATTATAAAAAAATGTACATTTTCTCTGTGTAGTTAAAAAGAGCCTTCATATTGCGCTGCAGCCCAATTGGGGTTAAATCAAATATAACCTCATCATCAGAGTACATTAAAAGATGGATTTATTGTGATTCTAATTGAGGTGGAAAATTATTTACCTCCTGGACACAATCCGGTAAGTTGTTAAGAAATAGTGAAAAGAGGAGGGGAGTAAGTAAATATCCCTGTTTAAGGCTGTTTTGCATGGAAATCTCTTGAGTTAAACCCTTATCTCCTCCCATTTTTACCTTACACCATGTGGATGTATGAAGCGCTACTATTAATCTAAATAAGGAACACCTAACTTCAACATTTTTCTCTACAGGCAAGGCCTATCCACCTTGTCAAAAGCTGCAGATAAATCCACAAGTAAACTGTAGACTACCTGAGCTTTATTAACTACATATTTATCAATAATAGTTTTCATGCTATGTGGTTCTGAAATTCTGGACCCTGCTGTTGTCCCGGTATCGAGGTCCGATACCCGTGTCCCGAAACATTAACGTACCATGACGAATTTGGTGTCGACAGACCGATAATGATTAGGACATCATCCCTATGCATTCGCGTCATGATTGGGGGATGCCAACACCCTTAAATCATAGTTTCCGTTCCGAACCCTTAGACTCCATTTTGTGAACGGCATCCATCTTGTGTCTTGCCCTCATGATAAGTCAATTAAGTAAGGCCGAGTCTGATCTAAAAGGACACGTCCACCTTTCCTTGACTTCCCCCTGACCTGTCCCAACTGACTCCATTGCCTCCAGCCAAACCTGTTTGGGCAGCTCCTCGCCCAGTGGCCGAATACGATAGCATCGATGCACAACATACCACAAACCATTCACTACATCCAGATCATGTTTTTACACACACACACACACCTGTCCACACACCCTTTTCATGGCCAGTTTTATGACTAGGAGGTGCCTTTCTTTATTGGGGATTCGTCGATATCTGATGGGAGTTCCGGGCCTGGCCGGGTAATCTATCACGAATTGGACGTCTAAAATAGGGGCTTGCCTACATGACTTCGCTCTTTTGTATTATTGTAGAAATATGTGTATAGCCATATCATAAACTCAGGAATTCTTGCTTGAAGCTATTATTTTTGTATATAAGGAGACGGCTGGTTCTGTAAAAACGAACAGTCTCCTGAGAACACACAACCCGTGCTGTCGTGTTTTTAGGACACCTGTTACTTGGTAGCTGCCAATAAAACTTGATCTCTGACTGCGACTAGAAGACTCAGTGTTTCTGTGGTCCGGAACAAGGGAGAACTCAGAGGTCTTCGGGTGTTATCCCCTGGCACCAACGGGTTCCTAAAAACCCGTTACCTCAGTTGGCGCCCAACTCGGGGCGGTATCAAGCGGCGACGGTCCAAGCCAGATGTTCGTGAGGAGCTTCGTGTGAAAATTCCAGAGGACGGCCAGCCACTTCAGCGACCCCTGTATGTCGACGTGGTTCCGAAGGTCTTTGCTGCGAGGTTCCCCGCGTCCCGACGGCTACGAAGGACTGCTGCCCTGACTATCGCCTTGTTTTGGACTCAGTGATCCTTGGTAGAGCGAAACGATAGACGAGTCTTCTAGCGACGTCACAGATCTTCAAATACTTCAGTTAAGTATAAGTGGAGCGTCTCCCAGTCCTTAGTTTGTCCTTAGTTTTTGGTATCCTTGAGATACGCTTTGATTTGGTACTTGCAAGCCCCAAAGCCGAAGGACTCGTGTATTCACGAGAAATATCGTAACAGATAATCCTTTGAAGTTTGAAGCTAGACTAGTGAGCAAAGATGCCTGGTTTTAGCAGACTTGGAAACTTGTTCTGTCTTAGTTGTAGTAAGGACTCCCGATTAGAGGATTCTTGTCCGGTTCCTCCAATTGGAACTCCAACATATGAGCTCTATGTAAAGCACGGCGTAGGTCCTATCACATATAATCAAGTATGGATAAAATACACCCGCAAGGATGGTGTTTTAAAATGGCCCCAATATGGTAGTTTTGATTCAGAAATATTAGATAACCTAGAGGTCAAATTGTTCAAGAAAAAAGCCCGGCCGGCGATGTTTGACTCTTTTCGCTTATGGCGCAAAGAAGCCAAACAGAAAGAAATAAAATTAGCAAAAAAGAATAAAAGAGGAATGTCAATGGTGCAAGCTGCCATTTCATACAGGGATAACGAAGAAGAGCAAGAAAACGAACAAATGCTTAGGAGCAAGAAACTAGCAGTAGATAAATGCTACCCGATGTTACCACATAAGGGACAAGGTCAAGAGGAGAGATCCGAGAAAGATCCATTAATGTCCCACTTATTAAGCTCACCTCCACCGTATGCGTTAGACGCTACGGCACCCCCAAAGCGTTTTACTATACCGCGCCCCGGTGCACGTAACACAGCTCTTGCACAAACGCCAGCTACTGTTCAGCTGGTTCCTACTTCGCCGGCGCAGCCTTCTCAAAGGCCGCCGTCTCTGCTACCTACTCCATCTACTTCTACGACTTTGCCTACAGCTCCAACTATTCTCTATGATACTACGTCTGCTACCGCTCCAACTTCCTCTGCTATTGCCTCTACTTCTTCTTTGCCTCAGCATTTCTTTTCCGATGCACTTGCCCTTCCGCAAGGTTCTCCTTCTGCTAGACAAAGAGTGACAGGTACCGTCACTAGTCTGTTTTCACCTTTCTTTGGGTCGCCTAAAACGACCCCTAAAACAGAACATAGACAGTCACGTAGTCAACTGCCTGATTACGAGGAAAGAAGAGTGCTAAAAGAACTAGCCCGCCAATGGATTACGGATACTGTTAGATATGATGTTCAGCATGTTATGGACGTTTTTCGTCAATGGAATGCACCCACCCAGAGACACGTATTCGAAGAAATGTGTGTATATCTGTGCGAAGATGTGAAGACAAATGATCCCAAATGCACAATGGACGAACTATGGCGTACACGCTTTAAGTTCCATGAAGGTATGATTGTAGGTGCAGATGTTGAGAAAGCGATAGAGTTATTGCTCTCTTATAGGAGTAAGGGAAACGTCTCTAGATCCTTGCACGAAGACGACGTATCAGGTGGGAAAAGAGCGAGACAGTACCCCATGAGAGAGGTTCCTCCGGTTTGGAGGGAAGGTGATGCGAATGCGAATCCACCAATTCTGCCTCATTTCCAGCGTGTATGGGTACATGTCCCCCGGAAAAGATCCGAAGTTTTAGCACTCAAGCAGACACTGCCTGATCCTCGTAAAAACCCGACTGGGTATTATAAGGAGTTATCGCAAACTGCAAGCTCATGTATAATGAATTTAGCGGATGTAGACATGTTGTTTGGGAACGTTGTTCCACATCCTTTATGGAGCAAAATCCGTCATACGGATCATGACCAGGAACTAGGTGACTCATGGGCAAACATTACCGCTACAGATGCTAGACAAATTGGTGGTTTTAAACCTGAGCCGTTAATAGCTGAACTTCCCGGTAGGATTATCGCGTACATGAAAACAATAATGCCTGAAGTACGCGTAAACTGGGACAAGCTCTCTGCGTGCAAGCAGAAGAAAGATGAGAATGTGTCTGACTTTTTCACGAGATTTGAGGAGACTTTCACCGATCATAGTGGTCAGGATATGGCTACCGAGGGTGGTCAAAGATTGTTTGTAGACAAATTCGTACATAATTTACTTCCTGAACTGTGTAATAAAGTGAAAGATTCAGAGAGTGCTTGGGCTGTCTCTACGTCAGCACAAATTTTAGCAACAGCCCAGTACTATGAAAATAGGCGCAAAGACGAGCTAGATAAGGCAGACAAAAAGACGAAAGATTTAAAAACTAAAATTCTTCTCCAGCAGGCCTATCCGCCTCGTATGGCTAGTCAGCCGAATTATCAACAACAACAGCAGTATTCGAGAAACGCGCAAGGAAACGAGTTTTCCCATCAGCGTCTTCCGTATGGCCCGAATCAATGTGCGTATTGCAAGGAAGAGGGTCACTTTAAAAGTAATTGTCCGGCTCTTGCGCGACGTTTAAACGGCGTTTCAGGTGTAAGGGGAAGAGGTGTTCAACATGCCCCTAGAGGTAGGGGCCGTGGAAATTTCTCCCAGAACACAGCTTCTTTTCCGCCTCAGAATTCCATGAACAGCTTTGACCAACAGAATAATGCATCGTCTAGGTCAGCTCAGTACTATGCTGACGACTATTACACCGAACAGGAAAATGAGGGTAACGATTGCTAGGACAGCCATGGACAAAGAGAGGGAGTCGTTTCAGTTCCAGTAGATCAGAATGGACCTTATGTCGAGGTGATTGCCTCAGGAGTGTCAGAGCCATTTCTGCTGGATACTGGTGCTACAAAAAGTTCTATTATGCACTCGAAACTTCCTGGCGCACCTTTGTCTGGCGAAATGAATGTCTCAGTAGGTTTCTCTTGCGCCCCTGTTAGAAACCCGTTCTCTAGTCCTATATCACTTTCTGTTGGCACATGCGAGTTAGAAGCACCCCTCATTCTTACAACAGGTTGCGGTGAAAATTTGTTAGGTTTGGATTTGCTAAAAAGGTTATATGCGACTTTATACTGTTCCCCCTTGGGAGTACAACTTACTTTAGGTAAGAAAGTCATTTCTCCAATGTATTTGTCAAAGGAAAATATTCCAACTGAATTGTCATCACTTCCTGATATACTTTGGGCTAATGGTTCTAATGATGTCGGTCGTTTGGTGATAGCACCGTATGTCATAACTTTGAAAGCCAACGTTAGGTTGCCACGTATTCCCCAATACAAAATATCTAGCGAATGCGAAAAGGCGTTGTTGACGATCGTTTATGATCTGATCGATAAAAATGTCATCGAAGAGACAACAGGTAATGTTTGTAACAGTCCAGTTTTGCCCGTCTTAAAACGTACTGATCCTTCACAACCGCCTGTGTACAGGTTCGTGATTGATCTCAGAGAAGTGAATAAGGTAGTTATCCCGCAGTTTCCAGTTGTCCCCGACATTACTGCTTTATTGACAATGGTTCCAGCTTCAGCAGCTTGGTTCTCGGTGATTGACCTGAAGAACGCTTTCTTCAGCATCCCGATTGCTGAGGAGAGTAGAGATATTTTTGGATTCAATTTAGGAGGACGAAGCTTCCGCTTCAAGTGCGCTCCTCAAGGCTACTGCGAAAGCCCATCAATATTCAGTCAGGCTCTGAAAACACAACTGGACACGATTATTCTACCAGATGGTTCAACTTTGATTCAGTATGTAGACGATCTGCTGATCGCTGCAGACACTGAAGAAATTTGCAAGAAAGCTACGGTATCATTATTACGTCACTTATGTGACATGAAGCACAAAGTCTCTCTTTCCAAACTACAATTTTGTCGACAAGAAGTAACCTACTTAGGTCACATCTTATCGAAGGAGGGAAGGAGACTGACACCAGAAAGAATACAGGCGATTGCAGAACTGAATGCCCCAAGGACACAGAGAGAGGTTCGGGCCTTCTTGGGCATTACATCGTACTGTAGACAATGGATACCGAATTTCTCACTACTAGCTAAACCCTTGCTGGCACTACTCTGCAAAGACACGCCCAATCCTATGCCCTGGTCTGAAGATTGCCAAACGAGTTTCCACGAGTTGCGTGATGCATTATGTTCGGCTCCTGTGTTGGGAAACCCCAACTACAGTAAGCCTTTTACATTATATGTCCATGAGAAGGAAGGTTGTGCATTATCAGTCTTAACACAACACTTTGGGAACAAACAGCGCCCATGCGCGTATTTTTCGGCAACTCTAGACCCTGTGGCTAAAGCCCTACCAAGTTGTCTGAGGGCTACCGCCGCAGCAGCTGTCTGCATTCGACAGTCTGCTGGATTAGTCATGAATAATACTCTGATCGTTATGGTTCCGCATGCAGTAGACATCTTGCTAAACAGGACGAAGACACAACATCTCACTAGCGCTCGACTATCCAGTTACGAACTTACACTGTTAGCAAGTCACATCCACATAAAGAGGTGTGATACACTCAACCCCGCTACTCTACTACCCATCCCGACAGAAACAGACGAGATTGATAAACATGACTGCTGCTTTAGGACAGAAGAAGAGACAAAAGGGAGAGTAGACTTACAGGACACTCCCCTTCCTGAATGCAACGATACTTTATGGGTTGATGGTTCGTGTTTCAAATTGCCGAATGGTGATACGACTGCAGCGTATGCCGTAACGACATTACACACCATTGTAGAGACCGCGCGTATTTCCCACAATTCTGCACAAGCTGCAGAGATAATTGCACTTACAAGAGCATGTGTGTTAGCGAAAGGAAAGCGAGTGAATGTGTACACTGACAGCCAATACGCCTTTGGTGTGGCTCACAGTTTTGGGAGATTGTGGCGTGAACGTGGGTTCCTTACGTCACATGGTGCAAAGATACAGCATGGTCAGCTAGTTAATGAGCTCCTCGAGTCATTGACCTTGCCACTACAAGTTGCCATTGTGAAATGCAGTGCACACAAAAAGATTCAAGACGATGTTGGCCGCGGGAATGCATTTGCAGACGAGGTTGCGACAGAGACTGCAAGGAACACGATGAGTCGGATGTATGTTGTAGGTCCCGCTAGATGGATTACTGATGTAGGAATGTGTGAGGACACCATTGAAAGCGTGAAATCTATACAAGCCGAGGCGACTGAGAAAGGTGAATGAATGGAGAGAAAGTACAGGTAGATTAGATGCGAATGGTTGTTGGGTCGAACTGTCGGAACACCAGCGATGGCTATTACCTAACACATATGTACTTGCAGTAGTAACAATGGCTCATGGAATTGCACACATCAGTTCGAGAGGAATATGTAAACTATTGGCCCCAGTATGGCAGAATAGTAATATCCCAAAATATGCAGAGAATGTGGTCAGAAACTGTATGGTGTGTTTGAAGTACAATCCCGGTAGGGGAACCCCAACTCCAGCTGGTCATTTTGCACCTCCTACGTATCCGTTCGAGGTTTTGCAGCTAGATTTCATACACATGGAGAGGTGCAACAACTTAAAATACGTGCTTGTGGTTGTTTGTGCTTTTTCCAGGTGGATAGAAGCGTACCCCCTTAAGGACAATACCGCCTTGTCAACTGCCAAAGCCCTTGTCAAAGAGTTCTTCCCTAGATTTGGTATGCCTAGAATTGTCTGGAGTGATAACGGAAGTGAATTCGTAGGACGCGTGATGAAGAGAGTGTGTGAGTGTCTAGGCATACACCAAAAGTTCCACTCTGCAAACCACCCCCAATCAGCTGGATTAGTAGAGTGCTACAATGGCACGTTAAAGCTCAAATTAGCCAAGATCCAAGCCTGTACAGGTCTTAAATGGCCTGACGCCTTGCCTCTAGCACTCTTGTCAACCAGAACGACCGTCCATTCCAGATTAGGACTTAGCCCCCATGAGATAGTGTTTGGCCGCCCAGCCAACGTCTGGGGCGTGCCAAGGCCAAAGAAACTCAGTGAAATAGAACACCCCGTACTGCTTGACTATTTGTGCGAATTAACAACTAAATTGCGTGTTTTACACCAACAGGTTCACAGTTCCTCTCCGCCAGCCTCTGACGATCCAGGTCACTCCATCGAACCCGGCACGTGGGTCTTGGTGCGGAATTTCCAGCGCACAAACAACGGACAGCCGAGGTGGACCGGACCGCACCTGGTACTTCTTTCCACGAGATCGGCTGTTCGGGTGGAAGGCAAAAAGAACTGGGTGCACGGGACCCATTGTAAACGGGTCCCTCTACCCCTCCCATACGACCGGTGGGTCAATGAAGGACTTGCCGACTCTGAGACAGAATCCGTACCTCGCTTCATCCCTTTCAGCGATGCACGTTTGAAAGAGACTGGTTCCGAAAAGGAGAGTGATCATATTTTACAAGGACTTGTGCCACCGTCTATGCAGTTGGACACTACCGAACCTGAAACATTGTTTGAAGACCACACCGTACCTAGGAAACAACAATACAATCTAAGGTCTAGACAAAGAGACTAATAAAAAGCAAACCAATGTGATTTCCCTTTTCCCCTAAGAACTATTTTTGATTTTTCAGCTCTCTCGCCCAGGGAACTTGCTCATTTTTGATTTTCGAACCGCCATCCGGTTCTGCTGCTAGGGTCGCGGTTGAAGTCTGGGGAGTGCAACTGGGGACGTTTAGGTCAACGGTTCTGGTTGGTCCACGGGAGTTACCCCGGACTGAACAGAGCGCACTCCCTGGCAGAATCAATCTACCACCGCGGGCAGCAACTAGAGGATGGAGTTTCCTAGGGTAAAGAGACCTATCAGATTCACGAACTTTGAAAGACAATTATGCACGATACTGTCCAAAAGAAGATTCCTGATAATATGTGTTTTAATGCTGTGTAGCATAGCGATGTTCTTGACTGGTTATGCTCTATTCGTATTTCAAGTTTCCTTGTTTTCAAATCACACTCGGCCAACGCCTCCTCCCACTCTCTCTCCGCACTCCTTTCACCCTCTACCTGAACACGAGTCTGCCAGAAGACTCGAATTTTTAAATAACTCATTCATTCAACTTCTACACCAACACCAGTCCATAATGAACACATCGAACTGTTGGATATGCGGACTCATGCCACACACAACTGATAAGGGTATCCCATACTTTATCCTGCCATTCAGTTATTATGGTTGTCTGTGAGCTTTCCAGACCATGTTCCTATTCGCCCTAGAACCATACCCGACCCGTTCCACTGAGAGCGATTCCAGTAACAAGGCACTAGTGGCAGGGATAAGAAATATGAGTAGGGAGTTCGACACTTATCTTGCGATCCCAAAAGATGAACTCAGTCCCTACACTCGTTGGAACGTAACTAAATATGGGGTTTACCTGAGTAAGAGTCAGGCAGCAAAGAAATCCCGCCCAGTTTGGATAGTACCCCACCGAGGTCACTTATGTTTACAAGGTATAGGTAGGGATCCTAAAGCACAATTAGGAAAAAGCATATGCACGGAAACATATGTGTTTGCTTCCCGAACTTCCCCTATACTCTTAGCAGCCAAAGGCACGTATTTCGTCTGCCACGACCAAGCCTACACATGGTTGCCCCCTGACTTCTCAGGTACATGTTTTATCTTATTTCTGCTGCCTCCCACCTACACGGCCAGAGCAGATTACCATCGGACAAGGACAGCTAGGGGTGTCGTGAGTAAAGACGACACCGCGGGTCAGGAATTCGCTGACTTTGCAAAGGGTTTTCTGCCATTTTGGGGGCCTATGGTGAACAGCAGGAATATTCGTCAATTAGCAAGGATAGTTGAATCCGCCGTGATTGAAACGGCCGGAGCCCTTGGCAATTTAACAACCGAGCTTCAGTCGGATCGACTTATGACCCTTCAGAACCGAGTTGCCCTAGATATCATACTCGCCGATCGTGGTGGTGTGTGTAGAGTGATCCAATCCAGTTGTTGCATTTTCATCCCTGATAATACGCCGACAGTGTACCAGGCCATCTCTAAGCTACATGAAACATCTGGTTCCCTTCACGTAGAAAAAGGGGACTGGTCCTTGCTAGGGTGGTTCTGGGAACTGATTACTGCCTGGGGATGGAAAACACTGATCTTCATTGGGATGATCTTAGCGCTTCTGTTTATGTTCTGCCTGTGTGTACAGTGCGCTCCTGCACTATGTGGCCTCTGTGCTACCCCATGTGTACGGAAGCCTGTGTCAAGGGACGAACTGAGCAACAGAATGATGCTACAGCAGCATCTCCATGAATTTATTCATACAGATTTGGACTCAGATTAACATGAGTTATTGCCTTACATAAGGGCAAAAGGAGGGTCTGTGGTTCTGAAATTCTGGACCCTGCTGTTGTCCCGGTATCGAGGTCCGATACCCGTGTCCCGAAACATCAACGTACCATGACGAATTTGGTGTCGACAGACCGATAATGATTAGGACATCATCCCTATGCATTCGCGTCATGATTGGGGGATGCCAACACCCTTAAATCATAGTTTCCGTTCCGAACCCTTAGACTCCATTTTGTGAACGGCATCCATCTTGTGTCTTGCCCTCATGATAAGTCAATTAAGTAAGGCCGAGTCTGATCTAAAAGGACACGTCCACCTTTCCTTGACTTCCCCCTGACCTGTCCCAACTGACTCCATTGCCTCCAGCCAAACCTGTTTGGGCAGCTCCTCGCCCAGTGGCCGAATACGATAGCATCGATGCACAACATACCACAAACCATTCACTACATCCAGATCATGTTTTTACACACACACACACCTGTCCACACACCCTGTTTATGGCCAGTTTTATGACTAGGAGGTGCCTTTCTTTATTGGGGTTTCGTCGATATCTGATGGGAGTTCCGGGCCTGGCCGGGTAATCTATCACGAATTGGACGTCTAAAATAGGGGCTTGCCTACATGACTTCGCTCTTTTGTATTATTGTAGAAATATGTGTATAGCCATATCATAAACTCAGGAATTCTTGCTTGCAGCTATTATTTTTGTATATAAGGAGACGGCTGGTTCTGTAAAAACGAACAGTCTCCTGAGAACACACAACCCGTGCTGTCGTGTTTTTAGGACACCTGTTACTTGGTAGCTGCCAATAAAACTTGATCTCTGACTGCGACTAGAAGACTCCGTGTTTCTGTGGTCCGGAACAAGGGAGAACTCAGAGGTCTTCGGGTGTTATCCCCTGGCACCAACGGGTTCCTAAAAACCCGTTACCTCAGCTAGCGATATTATCAATCTCAGAGTGATTTTGACAGAAGTCTGCTTGTACCATAGGAATCACCCCCCTGGCTGTGGCCCAGTCGTTCTGATGTTCCAAAACGCTGGCCGCAAATATTTTACCTGTAGCATCAAGGAGGGCAATTTGGCAATAATTATTCGGGGGAAAACGGGAACTCTTTTCAGAAGAGGGACCACTATACGGCCCGTCGATGAGCTCGGAATTTGGCCAGGTTGGTAGCAGTACATAAAACAAGGGGCCAAGAATTGACTCCATCCTTCTATGTTTTTCTTTCGGACCTTCCCGGGATCCTGCCTGGTCCTATTGCTGCTGTATCTGCTGTATCTCTCGCTTTCCTTATATATACGGCAATTTGGTGTTCAGTAGGCAACTTTATCTGCTTATCGATCTTGCTGCAGGTTCCATCACGTAGAGATTTCCCAATGTCGGTAGTTGATAGGTTTTTTCCATACAGTTTGGATAAGTTAGCAACCAATTCTTTTTGTGTGACTGGAGTTGCTGTCGGATATTTTATTTACACTGGCTTCTGCAATTATACCCCAGAAGGCCTCTGTTTTTTTGTTGCACTGCTTCTTGCAGTTCTACCCAGTATCTGTCCATTCTTCTTATATTTTCTTTCATGCAGAGCCATTTTAGTTTTTTCTTCAATGTGGAAATTTCGGCCTTCTTAGCCAGAGAGAAATTTGTAAATTGCGGCCTGATTAGCTTATTTTGCTATAAAGTCTTTCTTTTTTAAGGGACTATTTTTAATGGGAAGAGACTTCCTCCACATAGTACTCGATATCAAGATTTTAGTGCTTTCAAACTAGGAGATTGGATTGGCTCTCTTGTTGGTTTGCTCAAGCGACAGGAACTCAATTATCCTATTCATTTGTTTGTTAATTTGCTTCTGATTCTCGCTATTTCAAAATATTCGGTCTGGCTTTTGTTTAACTAATACCTCTCCCCTACCATGCGATAGAGACCATGTCGAAACTGGCTGAAGACGGAGGTCTATTTCCAGGCGAAGTATTGCGTGGTCACTTCTTTGGACAAATTGTGTAGATAAACTGCAAAATGTATTGAATATGTCATAACTACAGATAATATAGTCCAGTCTAGATCGCCCTGAAGGACCCTTCCGCATATATGAACCTGGCACATCTCCTCTCGTTCTCCTGTTTAAAATTATCCTGTTGATTTCATTGATTCGTTCCAATATGATTTTCCCTCTTTTATTAGTTTTGATATGGCCTGGGAAAACTGCCGCTGGGATAGAGCAGGACGGAATTCCGAAATGCAACAAGTAAAGAATTAGATATCTTTGCATTAAAATCACCCTTTAGGAGTATCTGTGCATTCTCTTTTTAACCTAGGGTGATATTTATTTGGTCGAATATGTTTAAGAGTATTGTATCTTGTTCAAACCCAGGAGGAACAAAAAGGTTAAGCAGAAATATTGACTTAGTACGATCATTTTTATCTAAGTGCTTTAGGTTCAAGTTCAAGTTTAGAATTTGTATAGCGCACTACTCACCCAGAGGGTCTCAAGGCGCTTGAGGGAGGGGAGGTACTTTACTTATCAAATATCCAAGATTTTAGTTGTTTTCTGAAGGCGAGGTGGTTCTGTGTAAGGCGGAGGTGGATGGGGAGAGAATTCCAGGTCTTGGCCGCTAAGTAGGAGAAGGATCTTCCCCCCATGGTGGATCTTTGGATGCGAGGAATTGCGGCCAGGGCTTGATTGGACGATCGTAGTTGGCGGGTGGGAGTGTAAAAGGACAGGCGCGTGTTGAGGTATTCGGGTCCTAGGTCGTAGAGGGCTTTGTGTGCGTGGGTGAGGAGACGGAACGTTATTCTCTTGTTGACGGGGAGCCAGTGGAGATCTTTCAGGTGGCCGGAAATGTGAGCTTGGCGGGGGATGTCTAGGATGAGTCTGGCTGATGCATTTTGGCTGTGGTTCCGGCGTAAAGGGTGTTTCCGTAGTCCAGCCGGCTTGTGGCCAATGCATGGGTGACCGTCTTTCTTGTTTCGGTGGGGATCCAACGGAAGATTTTTTTGAGCATACGTAGGATGTTGAAGCATGATGATGAGACGGCGTTGACTTGTCTGGTTATCGAAAGGGAGGAGTCCAGGATGAAGCCCAGGTTACGTGCGTGGTCTGTTGGTATGGGTGCGGGTCCCAGGGCCGGTGGCCACCATGAGTCGTCCCAGGCGGAGGGGGATGATCCCAAGATGAGGACCTCCGTTTTGTCCGAGTTCAGTTTTAGACGGCTGTTCTTCATCCACTCGGCTACTTCTTTCATTCCTTCGTGTAGGTTAGTTTTGGCGGTGTTTGGGTCTTTGGTGAGGGAGAGGATCAGCTGGGTGTCGTCTGCGTAGGAGATGATGTTGAGGTTGTGTTGGCGCGCGATGGATGCGGGGGGACTCATGTATACGTTGAAGAGGGTGGGACTGAGTGATGATCCTTGTGGAACGCCGCAGATGACTTCAGTGGCTTCCGATTTGAAAGGGGGGAGGCGGACTCTCTGGGTTCTCCCGGTGAGGAACGAGATGATCCAGTCCAATGCTTTTCCTTGTATTCCGACGTTGCTGAGGCGTTGTATGAGGGTGCTATGACAGACTGTGTCGAAGGCTGCGGAGAGGTCAAGTAGGATGAGGGCAGCTGTTTCTCAGTTTTCTAGTAGAGTTCGAATGTCGTCTGTTGCTGCGATGAGGGCGGTCTCGGTGCTGTGTTTGGCTCGGAAGCCGGACTGTGAAGGGTCGCGGGATTTGTTGGATTCGAGGAAGGCAGCGAGCTGACTGTTGACGGCTTTCTCAATGACTTTGGCAGGGAATGGGAGGAGCGAAATGGGGCGGTAGTTTTTAAGTTCATTGGGGTCTGCTGTGGGTTTCTTTATTTTAATTTTATTTTATTTTGAAAGTTTTATATAGCGCGAACAAGATCTTTGCAGATAACAGAGCGCTTTACAAAGGCATGTGGAAGGGTAGGGGAACAGGGGGCATAGTAAGGAGGTAGATCATCAAGTTCATGTACATAGCAACAATATTACATATAGTACAGGTAGGAGGTAGCATGGCCTAGTTGGGACTTGGGTCATCCAAACAATGTAAATAATACAGAAATAGGGAACAATACAGCTGTGAGGGAGCAAGAATCTGAGCACTTTAGTCTAATACAAGTCAAAACACTCGTGCATAGGAATATATAGGCTATATAATAATATAATATTGGCAATACTGCTCGACACATTATAAATCAAACATAGTTGTTCAAGTGTATTTAGCCATGAGGATATTTTTGACTTCTTTCTTAAAAAGAAGGGAGGAGGAGATGAGCCTGGTTTCCGGAGGAAGTGCGTTCCAGATCCTGGGCGCCATTCCTGAGAAGGAGCGTTTGTACGTTTTTTCCTTCCTGAACCTTCTCGGTTTCAGCAGAAGATTGTTTGTACTTCTGGTAGTTCTGGACCCGCCGGAAATTGTTAACTTATGATTGAAGTAGCTGGGTGATTTCAGGTGTATAGCCTTGTGCGTCATGCAGGCAATTTTCAGCTGAATTCTGGCTTCAAGAGGTAGCCAGTTCAAGGATTTAAAGTCAGGGGAGATATGCAAATGTTTTTTTGATCCAGTGATGAGTCTTGCCGCCGCGTTTAGTGACGCTCTGAGGGGTGCCGTAGTAGTTAGGGGGAGGCCGCAGAGGGCCACGCTGCCGTAGTCTATGAGAGGGATGACTAGTGCTTGTACTGCGGTTTGGAAGTCTTTTGCTGGGAGGAAGGGTTTAAGTTTCCTCAAGGTATTTATTTGGAAGTTCGCCCCCTTAGTTGCCTTGCTGATATGCTGCTGCATGTTGAGGTTGGTGTCAAGTGTTATGCCTAAGGATTTTGCTGAGTCCACAATGGTCGGTTGGACATTGAGTGCTGTTAGGTGCTTAAGCCATGTTTGTGCGGAAGATATTTTTGTGGGAGGTGCAATTAGGAGGAACTCAGTCTTCATAGCATTGAGTTTGAGGTGGTTATCAGCCAGCCAAGATTGGGTTTTTCTGATCGTAGAATTCAGACTCAGGATGTCTTTGGGGGATTGTAACTTGAGATATAATTGAGTGTCATCAGCATACATGTGAAAGTGAACATTGGATGCTTGTAGCAGGGTGGTGAGAGGTTCCATAACAAGGTTGAACAAAGTAGGGGATAGGCAGGATCCTTGAGGGACACCTAACGATACCGGTATTGGGGATGACAACGAGTTTTTGCTCTTGAATTTTTGGGACCGGTTGTGTAGAAAGGAGGTGAACCAACGAAGCACAGTCCCCGAGAAGCCCATTCTTGTCTTTAGGAGTTCGAGTAAGTTCTCATGTTTCACTGTGTCGAATGCTGAAGAGAGATCAAGAAGGATGAGGAGGCAGGTATCGTTTTGATCTAGGATTTGAAGGGCGTCGTCAATTATGTGAGTCATAGCTGTTTCAGTGCTGTGCCCTGCTCGGAAGCCTGATTGATGTGGGTTGAGGAGATGAAACTGTTCTATGTGCTTTGTCAATTGTAATTGGACGCATTTTTCTAGAAGTTTGGCGAGAGTGGGAATGTTGGTAATCGGACGGTAATTGCTTAGATCAGTGGGGTCGGCTGTTGGTTTCTTCAGAAGAGGAGTGACTTGTCCAACTTTGAGGGAGTCAGGGATAGTTCCTTGTTGTAGTGAGCTATTGATAATTTTAGTCCAGAGTGGGAGGAGCAAAGGGATGAAGTCTTTTACGGCGTTAGCCGGAAGAGGGTCAGTGAGGTGATTGGATGGTTTTAGGGTGCTGAGAATTCTGACAATTTCTTCTTCAGAGTAGGTGTCAAAGGATGACCAAGTCGCATTATTTTTTAGTTTATTGGGTGTTATGCAGTTGGGTATTGAGTAAAGGCTTGCGTCATTGAGGAGGTCACTCCTTATATTGTCAGTTTTTTTGTTAAAGAAAACCGAGAAATCTTCGCAGGAAGGAGTAGTGCTCAAAATGTCGACAGCTGGGGGTTGTTCCTTAGATTGAGATCGGATTAGCTCGAACAATTTACTTGGACGTTTTTTTGCTTGGTCTAGCTGTAGTCTGAAGAACTCTGATTTTGTGCGTTTTATTTTCCTGAAGTATGCATTTCTCTTTTTCCTCAGAGTTTTAAGATGCAATGTCGAGGGAACTGATCTCCAGGTGCGCTCTGCCGTTCGCATAGCCCGTCTCTCTTCATTGAGACTCCCGTTGTACCAAGGGTTGGATATCTTAGTGGATACTCTTTTCAGTTGCAATGGAGCAGCCTCATTGATTATTGAGGCCATGGAGTTGAGATAGTGGTCAGTTAGGTACTGAACGTCAGTAACGTCGGTAGGGGGGGAGTAAGAGATTGCAGCTGTTAGGGGGAAGAGAGTTTGGATTGAGTTTCCTCATGTCTCTTTTCCAGACTTTGGGCATGGAGTATTGCCCCCGGGATGCGTTTTACTTTTTCCTTGATAAGGAATTTGATAATATGGTGGTCTGACCAGTCACAAGGTTGGATTGAGTCAAGTTGAATGGTGTCTTCTTTGGAGATGACAAGGTCGAGGATAGAGCCTTTGTCATGTGTCGAGGCGTTGCAGATTTGAGTGAGGTCAGAAGCGTTAAGGAAAGTTTTGATGCTATTAACTACTGCTTCACTGCAGTCATTCCAATGGAGATTGTAGTCACCAAGGTAAATTTGTGTGTTTTGCCGTCCTGCGTTGATTGACATTGTGTCCATGAGCTGTTGGGAGAAGATGAGGTTGTCCCCCGGGGGGTGGTACATGATGTATAATAATAATAACTCTTTATTCGGTTAATCACGAAGAAAACCATAAAAGACACAGTCAGCAGAGAAATCCATACAAATACAGATGATGAGAAAAAGACATTTCATACGAACATTATACAGTAAGAAAAAACAGACATATGTTTAAAAAAGAAAAAGTATTTACATTTAAAAATCCTTGTTTTTTCTTGTGCACGTTGCTAAAGATTTCTTCTATGGTTCATAATACATTTTAAAAAGTTTAGGACTAGGTAACAGACTTCTTCAGACTCTAAAGATTGCAGTCGATAAAAGGCCGGTCGACACTGTCTAAGGCCCCACCGCCTACATATCGGGAGAATCCAACGTTTTCTGTGAGGATGGTAAAATTTGCAAAACATAATAACGTGGATATTAGATTGAGTTGATTTCCCGTCACAGGGACACGGGGCATGCTTGATTCCCAGGCCTTATTTATGGGGAAAGCAACCAGTCTGAAAAAAAGGTTCAGTCTAAGCCTGGTCAGCAGCATCCTCTCATATATTTTAGTCTGCAGGGTAAGATACGGTTGAATACCAAAGGTTTGCTGAACTATATTCGCATGAATCACTGAGGGTTTTGCAGCTTCGGTTGACAATCTTAATGTTTCCAGATGTCGTAGGGCAAGTTCCTTGAGCTCCTTTTTTGGTAGGGCGACAATCGACTCAGGTTGGAGATAGTATTTTTCAAGCCCAAGGTCGGAAAAAAAGTTTCTAATATAACGGAGCCACTTCAGTCTAAAGGAGTGGTCAAGTGACATTGTATCAGCCACTATCGACTGAGTTAGTGTGTTCATGTCGGATGACCAGATACGTCTCCACAAGATCAATGGCTGGATTTTGAGAAGGTCCTGGAGATAAGGAATTCCCAGTTCCATGTGGGAGGCGTAAGTTGATGAACCTTTTGGTATGGCAAGAAGAAATCTTATAAATGTATTTTCAATTTTCTGTAGGGCTCTAACGTCTGAGTGACCCCAGACTCCTGCTCCGTAAAGAGCAATGGCCTGGCACTTGGCGGTGTAGATTCTCAGCAATTCTACTGGGCGCCTCCTTCCTAGTTTCCGTGAGAAGGTCTGCAAGGCCGCTATCGAACGCTTAAAAAGATGGCATCTCGTGTCCACTGCTGGTTTCCATGTTAGGTTGTCGTCTATCATGATCCCGAGGTATGGATATTGTGTAGTGATCTCCAGTGGTTGGCTATCAAGGAAGATGTTTTTTGTACCTTTCTTCGCCCCCCCCGTGATCATAACAAACGTTTTTTTTACATTGACCTTTAAGTCCAAGGCGTTCATGAAGGTGGTGTATCTATTAAGTGAGTGCTGGAGTTCGCGCGGAGTTCGGGCCACGATGACAGCGTCATCCGCGTAAAGGAGTGCTGGGATCGGTCTCTGTTACGCTTTTGGGAGGTCCTGGGCCCCCCTCAGCATCTCCTCCTCCAGGCCGTTGGTATAGAGTGAGAAGAGAAAGGGGGCCAGAACGCAGCCCTGCCTGACTCCTCGCTCCACCCCGAATGACGCCGTCAGCTCACCGTTCTTTCCGAAGCGGACTCTCGCCGAGGCCCCAGAATACAACTCTCTCAGGAAATCCAACAGGGAGGGGTCCACGTCCATTTCTCTTAGGACTGTCCATAGTTTGGAATGTGAGACACAGTCAAATGCGGCAGACAGGTCCACATAGACCATGTATACTGTGGTTTTCTTTGCGTGCATATATTTGGCCATTATAAGACTAAGGTTGAGTGCCTGCTCTACTGTCCCAAGGCCTTTTCTAAAACCGAATTGTAGATCCGAGATAATGGCTCTTTCCTCGCTCCACTGTTGGAGTCTCTCCAAAATGACCCTCCCCACCACTTTGCCAAGGGAGTCCAAGAGAGAAATAGGACGGTAGCATTTCGCATCCTGGCGATCCCCTTTCTTGAAAATGGGGACCATAATTGATCTGGTCCAGGAGTCTAGAATACCCTCGCTGGCTGCAGCTGCACATACTCTTGTGAGAATAGGTGCCCAGAGATCCTGATTAAATTTGAAAAGGTCAACAGGAACACCATCTGGGCCGGGGGCTTTTCCTGTCTTGCTTCTTTCCAAAGCCACCAAGATTTCGGAGATGTCAAAGGATATTGGGATTGGGTATTGTACCTCGTTATAAAGGTTCAATGGGTGGTCTGCTGTTCCTTGATCTTTGAATATGTTTTCAAAGTGGGCTATCCAAGTTCCCTCATCTATGGCCACCTCTATCTTGGGAGAGTTGTTATCTGTGAGGTATGGGGATCTGACCGTTCTCCAGAAATCCTTGCTGTTTTTCGAGAGGGAGCTCTTGTCTAGGTCTTTCCAGAGTTTCTCTTTCATTTGTTGTACTCTTAGCTTGCGTTCCTTTTTGTATTTACTTCTCAGGAGTTGAATAAGGCCCACATCTCTTGGCTTTTTATGAAGGACAGATTTTAGATCGGTTAGGGCTCTTGTGCAATTGTGGTCAAACCATCCTTTTCTTACTAGATGTTTATTTGTTGTTTTCCCCGTAAGTAGTCCCTTGGCTACTACCAAAATTTCTGCAAAATTCAAGAGGACCTCTGCGTGATTTAGCGCTGGATCCAGGCAGTTAATTATATTTGGATACGCCTGGTTCACTAATTTTTTTATGAGCTTTTGCGGGTCAATCTTTTCCCATTTTATGGAGTAACCGTTGTATTTTCCTAGTTGCAATCTGTCTTGGGTAAGAGCTTTTGCTATATCAGTAACCTTAGATTTGTATTCTGGTAAATTTGTGTGTTTTGCCGTCCTGCGTTGATTGACATTGTGTCCATGAGCTGTTGGGAGAAGATGAGGTTGTCCCCCGGGGGGTGGTACATGATGTGTAGTGAACATACAGGTTTGTTCTCACTGATAACATCAAGGCAGAAGTATTCACAGGAGGTAAGAGAAGGGGCGGTGACCTTATTTATAGAGAGGTTGCTCTTGTAAATGCAGGCGATTCCGCCACCTGTCTTGTTGTTGGACCTGTCAAGTCTAGTGATGCAGTAGTTGGGGGGGACTAGGATATCCATGATAGGATTGGAGGATTCAGTTAACCACGTCTCCGTTAGTATGGCCAGGTCAAGGTCCATAGACAAGATGAGGTCAGCGACCTCCGACGCGTGTTTTTGGGCCGATCTACAGTTGAGAAGTGTGCATTTGAGTCTGGGGGTGCAAGGGGAGGTGGAGGGATCTATAGTGAGAGGAACTTTAGTGAGGTTGTTGGGGATGGAGCCTCTGTTGCTACGCGTGGGGTGCCTGATAGTGTGGAGAGAATCGTAGGAATGGATATGTTAATGGTGGCTAAGCGTTTTTGCGTTGCCGGGACATATGTGCTGAGAAGGGTGTGTATGTCGCGGTCCGAGAGAGTCTTGATAGCACGCTGTGGGCGGTTGGCGGTATTGTGAGAGGGGATAGAGGTCCAATGTAAGGCGCGAGTGGGATGTGTCTTGTTAGTGCGCTGCGTCCCGTTGGAGGTATTGCGAGAGGAGATATTGCGAGAGGAGATAGAGGTCCCATGTAAGGAGTGTCTAGGATGTGAGGGGGGGGTTGTTGATTAGTTGAGAGGTGGTGGTGCGGGGGGGGGCGCTCGGTGTGCGTGAGGAGTAGCTCTTTGAGCGTGTGGAGTTCTTCTTTCACTTGGAGGAGGGTGGTCATGATTGTGTCCAGCGTGCCGTTGGGTACGGGGTTAGAGTTATTGGAAGGGTAATCAGTGACAGGGGGGGTGAGGCAATTGCGAGACGTGTTGAGACTGGTCGTTGCGGGGGTGCAAGTGTGGTAATGGGGGGTGAGAGTGGGGGGGCGATGTTGAGGGAAGAGTGGGGACCAGGAGTGGCGGGAGTGCTAAGGGTGGGGGGGAAAGGTTGAGGGAAGGGTGAGGGCTAGGAGTGGCGGGAGTGCAGGGGGTGGGGGGGCAATGTTGAGGGAGGGGTGTGGGTCAGGAATGTGTTGAGTGCATAGAATGGAGGGGGAGCTGTTGAGGGAGGAGTGAAGGCTAGGAGTAGCCGGAGTGCAGGGAGTGGGGGGGGGCGATGTTGAGGGAGGGGGAGATGATGATGGAGGGGTGTATGTCAGGAGTAGTTTGAGTGCAGAGGGTGGGGGGAGATGTTGGGGAGGAGTGGGGGCCAGGAGGGAGGGAGCAGGGAGTGGGGGGAGAGGGGTCAAGGCAGGAGGGGGAGCTAGGAGCGGCGGGGGGAGAGGGGTCAAGGCAGGAGGGGGAGCTAGGAGCGGCGGGAGTGTAGGTAGTGGCGAGGGTGGAGAACATGGGGGGGATTTGGGAAGGGATAGAGTCGAGTTGTGAGGGTCAGAGGCGATGGGTCGTTCTGAGACGTTAGTTGGAAGTGAGGGGTTCTGGTTCAGTTGGATTGGAGTATGTGTGGATGTCCTGCGTCGTTCTGAGACGTTAGTTGGAGGTGAGGAGTTCTGGTTCAGTTGGATTGGAGTATGTGTGGAGGTCCGGCGGTTGGAGAGGTGCTCCTTGAAAGTGGGGAACAGGTTGTCGAGTAGATCCAGGTTCCTGTCTGTGGATTGAATTAGGACAGTCCCGTTATTGTAGATAGTAATGGCTGTACTGCCTGGGAAGAGTTTTGATGGTGCGATTGAGAGTGTTAGTCCATGAGCGGATTTCCTGATGGTGGAGACGTTGAGTAAGAAAAGGAACGCTTTTCTCCATTGAGCTCTGCGTGCGGTGTGGAAGATTATATCAGTGTTCAAGGATCCATTTACCGGTGAGAAGTAGGTGTCTACAAAAGGTGTTTCAGGGTGGGACCTCAGGAAGTTGTGTTTAAAGCGTTTGGTGGCTTTCTTTGTGAGTGCGGGTGGGAAGTTTATTTTATATGTGTGCTTGCCGCAGTGATCCATGTTAGGATGGCGTAAATGAGGGTGTGGGGGAGGAGAGTGAGCATAAGAGATATACAAGAGCACAGATAAATGCAGACTACAAATTACCAATAGATGCAGATAATATGTTACAATGGTCAAAAGAGGCAATAGTGAGAGGTCCAAATATATGTGATAGCAGCATACACAAGAGCTATACAAGGGCACCGATAGATGCAGGCAACAAATTACAAATATATGCAGATCATATGTTACATGGGTCAAAAGAGGGACTAGTGAGAGGTCAGAATATATGTGTTAGCAGCAATAACCAAATATGCTTATAATGCTGATGAGATACTGTAGCAAAAAAAATATACATATGCCCACGGCAAGTTAAGGCGTCAAGTGATACTAATGAGCAGCCCGAAGTGTATGAGGTAGCGATCGGTGCAAAGTAACTTAAATTAAATTAGGTGCAGGTATATATATCAAAGGCACAAGTAGAAGTATAGTACTGCAATAAAGGCCTTGCCAGCCACTAATAAGAGTGTACAATTTTAAAAAATAGACGTATAATACTAATGATGTATCAGACCTACTTCTTCAGGAGGGCGCTGAGTTCGGCATGTTTCCAGCTATCCGGGAAGGTAGCGGAGTTGAGGGAGCAGTTGATGGCGTCTCGGAGATGGGGTGCGATAATGGAGTTTGCTTTGTTGAAAATGTGATGGGGTCATGGGTCGGTTGGCGATCCTGAGTGGATGTAGTTCATCAGGTGGATGGTATCTTCAGTGGTGATTGGGTTCCAGGCACAAAGGTAGTTGGAGGGGGTTTTAGTTTGAAGGTGGGTGGGGTGGACTGGTCTCCGGACTGGTCTCCAAAGCTGTTATGTATGTCAGCGATTTTGTTGTGGAAGAACGAGGCTAGAGAGTCGCAGAGGTCTTGGGAGGGAGTGATGTCGTTGGTGCCGGCGGTGGGGTTGGTGAGTTCTTTGACGATGTTGAATAGTTCCTTGCTGTTGTGGGCGTTGTTGTCGAGTCGATCCTTGAATGCTGATTTCTTGGTGGATCGGATCAGTTGGTGGTGTTTGCCGGTGGCGTTCTTGAAGGTAGCTAGGTTGTCAGTGGTTGGGTTTTTCGCCAGGCTTTCTCGAGGGTGCGACAGATCTTCTTGGATTTCTTAAGGTCATCATTGAACCAGGGGGCTTTTTTGCTACTTTGCTTGATTTGATGGTTTTTCAAGGGTGCTAATTCGTCAGCGCTGTGGGTGATCCATTGTGTGAGGTTGGTGGCTGCTAGGTTTGGGTCCGATGATTTGGCAGGAGGGAGCGATGTGAAGAGCTGGTCGGTGGTGATTTTGTTCCAGTTTCTGCGGGGAATTGGTTGTGGGTGGTTGTGGGTCGTAGTTTTTTTGTAGTTGAAGTGAACGCAGCTGTGGTCCGTCCAATGGAGAGCTGTGGTGTGATTGAAGGAGATGTGTTTGCTGGAGGTGAAGATTGGGTCGAGCATGTGCCCGGCATAGTGGGTGGGGGTGTCAACAAGTTGTTTGAGTCCGAGATTGGCGAGGTTGTCCAGAAGGGTGGTGGTGTTGCTGTCATTGTTCTTTTCCAGGTGGAAGTTGAGGTCTCCCAGTAGAATGTAGTCCTCGGAGGGGAGGGCGTGTGGGCTGATGAAGTCAGTGATGTCTTCGCTGAATTGTGAGCGGGGTCCTGGTGGCCTGTAGATGAGGGTGCCTCTGAGTGTGGTCTTGGGGTCGGTGTGGATCTGGAAGTGAAGGTGTTCGGCGGCTGCGAGGTTATCGTCGGAACTGGTCGTGATGCGGATGGTGTTCTTATGGACGATGGCGATGCCTCCTCCTGTTCGGTTGATGCGATCCTTTTGGATGATCTTGTAGCCGTCCGGGATGGCTATGGCGATGTCGGGCGTTGATGAGGCGTTCATCCAGGTTTCTGTAAGAAAGGCGACGTCCGATGATGTGGTGTCAAGTAGGTTCCAAAGTTCAATGGCGTGTCTGTGGACCGAGCGGGTGGGAGACGGCCGGGGTTGAGTGCAGAAAGGGTTGCGGTGTCGTACGTTATGCGGGTGGAGTGGGTTTTGCGGGGGCCAGGGGGTCTGGCGCTGGGCGCTGTCCAGGCGCGGACGGGCGTAGACGGGCTTATCTTTGGCACTCCTTCGGCGCGCATAGGGCACGATCACTGCGCGTGAACGCTGCGCGTGTGTTGCTCTGACATATGTAGATAGTGGAGGGGGGCGGAGCGAGGGAGGAGCAGCTCGGAGGCGGGAGCGGGGTGGAGAGACGGGCTGGGACGGCACAACAAAATGGCAGCAACAACAACAAAGCGAAACAGGGTGAGATTGGGGCACAATGTGTAACGTCGCAATGGGCAGTGGCACCGACACAACCAGGCACTAATTACAATGCGAGCAATAGAACGCTATGAATAATTTTAAAGCACAAACAATTTATAAAGTCGAGCAATTCAATGCGAGTGATAGAGCGCTACGATGTTAAAGAGGCACAAACAGTTTGAAACGCAATGCGTGCAATGTGCAATTGGTTCTTTGGCAGCAGTCAGCGATATAGCGCTACGATACCCAGGAGATTAGGGAGTGAGAGGAGCGACCGCTTCTGCACGGGTCAGGACGGTCACAGCGCTTCACAAGAACGGGACTATCCTATACTATCAGTGGGAGGGAGGAGCAGCTGGGAGGCGGGAGCGGGGTGGAGAGACGGGCTGGGACGGCACAACAGCAAAATGGCAGCAACAACAATAAAGCGAAACAGGGTGAGATTGGGGCACAATGTGGAACGTCGCAATGGGCAGTGGCACCGACACAATCAGGCACTAATTACAATGCGAGCAATAGAATGCTATGAATAATTTTAAAGCACAAACAATTTTTAAAGTCGAGCAATGCAATGCGAGAGATAGAGCGCTATGAATAATTTTAAAGCACAAACAATTTTTAAAGTCGAGCAATGCAATGCGAGTGATAGAGCGCTACGATGTTAAAGAGGCACAAACAGTTTGAAATGCAATGCGTGCAATGTGCAATTGGTTCTTTGGCAGCAGTCAGCGATATAGCGCTACGATACCCAGGAGATCAGGGAGTGAGAGGAGCGACCGCTTCTGCACGGGTCAGGACGGTTAAGTCATTGTACATTAGGGCTAGTTAGGTGAATTATTTCAAGGTCCCAGCTTAATTATTCTGATAACAGCATAGCCAGGCCTCCCTTTGCATGTCCTCGTCTGGTCCTTGTGGCTGGAGTTTTGAAGACAAAGTAGTTTTATTGGTCAAAATCATAGACTAACCAAGTTTCCTGTAGGCATACTATTGAAGGTTGGATACCTAGGAACCGAGATATTTTATCAAGGTTTAAACCCGCTATGTTCCACGAGACGATAGTGGAGCTGTTGCTAAAAAGGAAGCTTGGCAGTCTTTTCATGTGTGTGTCCATTTAAGTTTGGTAACCACGACCAGACATTGTCATTTTGACTGGTACTTGTGTGGTTTTCATCATCTTGGTTCCATTTCCATCTACCTCCAACCTCAATGTTAATTATTAGTTTATCCAGCAGTTCCAGGTTACACTGAACAGCATATGCATTCCTAAAACCACCGCTTCCATTTCATACAGCCAAGAAACAAAATATTGACGCATTGTGGACTGCCTGTATTGAAACGTTTGATGATTTCATTGTTTCACCGGAAGAGGTAGATAACAAAAAGATAATCAAATACCTCAAGAACCTTGCAGGTGAAGGAGTGAAGCAACTGAAAAAGAAAATTCTACATGCTAAAGAGGCTTCTTACCATCAAATCACAGAGGTGCTCAATATAAAATTCGATCCAATGCCAATTTTTTTATTATGAGCAATATATTTTCAGGCAAGAAAAACAGAACGTTGGTGAAACAATCGGCGAATATGTGGAAAGACTTGATATTCAATTCAATCCAAATACTTTATTGTGGTCATTAGACCATAAAAATGCAAGTGCATAAAAATGATAATACATACAAGCATCCACCAGGGCCTAAACTCAAGGCCCCAGGGTCCTATATTACAATGGGAAGCTGTCTCCGACTGAAGCAGAGGGCTGCCGAGTAGAATGCTTCCCAGACGCTGCATCCTGGCGCCGACGTGAAATATTCGATGTACAGAGCACCTAGTAAGCCCATGCTCCCTATTACCAGGCCACGCCCCTGCCCTGACACCGACTGTCACTAACCAAGCAACGAGATCACCATTTGCAGAAATTATACAGGCATCTTAGAGCAGTTCCATCATCTAGAGAACCCTGACCTTCAAATCAGTTTTAATTATCTTCTTAGAGACTCCGGAAATCGTAGCGAGAACATCGGGACCAGGCCGAAGGGCTGTGCACACCTAGCCCGACTGACCGCCTCAACACATAGAACCTTTTAAACAATCCTACCAGATATCGACCAGCTCTACGATTGCTTGTTTCTGTGGGACATCACTCAAGGTCACTTCTTTGTCTCTGAAAACATGGCTTCCTGATGAAGGCACATAGCCGAAACGCACTTGGGAACACATTCCCTAGCCATGCTCCAATTCACTATGACTTATCATTTTTGAATTGCATTGTGACCATTGATTGTATGACCTGATACTCATTGACATGTTTTAGTATTATTATTCTGTATTTATTGTATCTGACATATATTTAATTTATATTTAAAAAAGAAAATTCTCAATAAAAAGATATCTCTATGAAACCATCATTTCTATTTGTAACTGATGACATGTATTTTTTGGTATTCGTGAGTTAAAAATTCTGTTTAGGTCCACTGTATTTATTCTGTTCCTAAATGTTCATATTTACACTAGTATTACTTTCCCTGGTTTAGGAACTTATTTCAGGGGTACCCCTTTTTTTGCTCCCCCTATATTACTATTGGCAGTTATTATCCCGCACCCCAATAAATAAGCAAGGTGCATAACAACCCATACATAGTGCCGTATTAATTAAATATACAGTTAATACACAGAAATAGATCTGATACATCTCAGAATAATAAAACATTAAAAAGCACTCTTTAAAATCACATATAAAAATTACTTTAAGAAAGATAGAGGCAGCCCGATTAAAAATAGAAAAAGAGAGTCTTGTCAGCTTAATCCTGTGCATTAATTTTCAGAAGCGACTTGCGCATACACCACATAGAGAGTTGGAAGCCGGACACTGCACATACAATAGGGGATAGAGTGTTGTATTTCAGCAATCTAAAAGCCTCTACACAGTATTTGGTCGCGAGATTTCTACATATTTGGATCAGCTAACGGCTTCTGGATTTTCTTTAACCTTGGCAGAACAAGAATACATGTAGCTCTGACTCCACTGCATTGTTACAGGACGGACAACCTGGAGAGAGTGTACATGCCCATTTGTAGAGAATGCGCTCAGCGGGAGAATCTAATGTCTAAACTGAATATACAGTTTTCTCGCTAGCGCAGGTTGTATCTCATCCAGGACAGACTCCAAGATGTACTGGTCTTTTATTCTCAGAAACGAAACTGTTAGTGAACCTGTTGCTGTTCAGCCTTGTAAACTGGCAAGTTTGCCCTCCCTGTAGCTCCAAACCAGTTCCTTTCTAGCGATTGTAGTGCAAGCGTCCTCAGAATTATGCTATAAACTCGCTCTGCCCAGCTCCAATTATGACTTTCTGACATTCGCTAGCCACGGTAGTTTCCCTGCGCCCTGCAGACCCAGTATCTCCTTTAACTCGTCCCTATACACAGCCAGTTCCGGGGTTACCCATATGTGACGCCAATAAATCAGGGCTCTAAGGCCAATTCCGTCTGCAATTGGCTTAACCCCAAGTCCAAACGAAGCGGTGTAAGGGGAGGGCTGAGGGGTGGACCAAAGAAGTGCCTGGTAAAGGTGTTCTCGGACTTGGTGATATTTCTGAGAGAACCATATCTCCAGAGTTCAGCCCGTACATTGCAGCACCTCTTGTTGTATCTCCAGGGTTCCGCCCCGTACATTGCAGCGCCTCTTGTTGTATCTCCAGAGTTGAGCCCGTACATTGCAGCGCCTCTTGTTGTATCTCCAGAGTTCAGCCCGTACATTGCAGTGCCTCTTGTTGTATCTCCAGAGTTTAGCCCGTACATTGCAGCACCTCTTGTTGTATCTCCAGGGTTCAGCCCCGTACATTGCAGCGCCTCTTGTTGTATCTCCAGAGTTGAGCCCGTACATTGCAGCGCCTCTTGTTGTATCTCCAGAGTTCAGCCCGTACATTGCAGCGCCTCTTGTTGTATCTCCAGAGTTCAGCCCGTACATTGCAGCTCCTCTTGTTTTCACTTTATAGATTTCCAAAAGTGGTCCTATAGGTTTATGGAAGGAGTTCCTGAATATCTACATCAACCCTCCTGTGTTCTGCGCTAGCTTCAGACTTCGTTTATCCATTAGGGCCCCAGGTCCATTATTTCCGTTAAAGTGACCCCAAGGTACTCAAATACAGAGACCCCATCCAGTGGGATACCGAGCAAGCTGGGATTAGGGCAAACATGAGCTAGTTGGATTAAAGACCATATATTTGGTCTTTTGGTAGTTAATCACAAGACCGCTACTGTCACAGAAAGCCTTGAAGTTGTCGAGGAATCTGTGTACCCATCGGTGACTTTGAGAGCAGGAGAGTGACGTCGGCAAACATCATGGAAGGTACTTTGTAGTTCGCTATCTTGGGTGCATCATTATCCTTCCTCGCATTCAATGGATCTCCAAGTCTATTTATAAATAGACAAAAATGCAACACCTCCTTCCCTCGCTTCAAAAAGGACCTGAAACTACTGCTCCTCAACCAATACTTCTCTGATCAATTCAACCAACCCAGGCATTAACAGACTAATGGTCTCTCTCACTCAGACTTTCAAGGAGGGGGTTCTCTGACTGTTTCAACCTCCTGCATTTTTCACTCCTTCAATATATATTTAAGTGTGATGTCTTTGCTTGTATATTTTATGCATCCTCATGTCCTATGATGTAGTGTAACGTTTTCTTTTCCTTTGTGCGTGTAAAGCGCTCTGATACCCAAGGGTCTAGCTAGCGCTATATAAAACTTTCTAAATAAATAAATAAAGGGTGGGCGCTAGCACACATCCCTGTCTTACCCCTCCATCGATAGCTATGGGAGTGGTAAGTTCACCATGTTTGCTGAACCTGACTTGGGCATAATTGCCTTCGTGCAAACACCTAAACATATAACAAAGATAGGACGCCACCCACAGATCCCTTAAGACAGCCCACAGTCTTGGTACCAGATCGAATGCGGATTTTAGATCCACAAAGATCAGATAGAGGCCCCTATGGTGATTGTTTTCCAGGACAAGAGTTAGAGCCTGAATCTTTGGTCTATAGTGCACGTGTTTTTCCTAAAGCCGGCTTGGAATGGGCTCCATCTTTTAAATCCGTCCATCCAGGTCTGGGGACGATCCAACAGTACCCGGGCAAATATTTTCTGGCTAACATCAATTAAACAAATGGGTCTGTAGTTGGAGGGGAAAAGTGGAGAACCCTTCTTGTGAACTGGCAAAATTACCACACCTGTCCACGTTGCTGGGATTGCCATTCCCTGCAGTACGGCGTTAAACAAGGTCCACAAATAGGGGCCCCAGATAGTAGGCTTGGTGTGAAAAAGTTCTCCTGGGATCTTGTCAATAACTGGGGCTTTGGAGAAGGCAATTTTGCTTATGGCATTGATATCTTCTGTAAGCGTTATCGAAGGGCCCTTGGAGCAGATGTCCTGTGGGGTTAGAAAAATCTTTACTAGTGCCCTCATCCTCAAACCTAAGATACAGGGCCTCAAAATGTTGTTTCCAGACATCGGCTGCAATGTTTGGTTTGATGGCCTGCTTCCCTTTACCTTCTACCTATATTAACTATATACCTGAAAGCCTTCATGGCATGGGTGGATAGGGCCTGTTTCAAAGTATCCCACTTGTCCAGCTCCCACAGTTTTTCTGTTTCGGTTATGCTAGCTCTGTACAGCACCGTCTTTTCTCTGATTAGGGGTCTATCTCTTGTTTTGATTGCCTCTATTAATGCTAACTTGGCCATCCGACAACTGTCCTTAAACCAGGGTGTTTGGTCTTTTTACTTGCCCCTGCAGACTTTAGCTTGGCCCCCGTGGGGCCGGGGCAGATGCTCAGAAGCAGTGTCTCACTTCCCTGCTGTGCTGTTAAACCGAGGCGCCTGGCTGTGAGCAGGTTATGCGGATGGTGGGCCATTATCACCTCAGCTCCCTGGAGCAGCAGCAGCTTTGTACTTTACTTTACCCCTCCCTGCTATGTCATCGCCCTGAGGCTATACTTGGCTGGGGAGTTTGAAGGGTAAGTGAAGGGCACCACTGGGGGCCTATTGTTGGCACCTTAGTGCCAGAGTGTTTCAGGTCTTGGTAGACGGATGGGTGTATGTTTGGATAGGCCTCACTGTGAGGCATCTTCAGCGAGGAAAATTAAGAGGATGTAATGTTAGGGACAGCGCTGCTGAATTTGGAAATAGGTTCCAGTCCGAGACTCAACGTAAAATGCTGTGATTCTGGGCAAATAACCTAATTGCTTAAGGTCTAAAATAAACATTCATTTGATCTTTTTTAATGTGACTGGTGCTCACATAATCACTGCCCTCATGCTGAGTTTACTCTAAAATTACAATAAGAAGTAATCTTCCGTTTGCCAAGTTTTAAGAGTCTGCATCAGGAGTGCTGGCGTTTCTGCCACTTTATTTCACCTCACTCTACCAGCCATAAGGTAGTGCTTCGAGCTTTCACCAATGTGTCTGGCTCTATGAGCTTTAAAATATGTAATTTATCAAACATTTCCTGAAAATGAGCCCAATAAGACTAGCCAAATGCTGTTTTATAAAAGGGTGAAATCCGTGAATGTGGGGCACTTTTTTAAGAGCTGCCCGGGCCGAATTGTGATCCTGGGTGGGAGTATCGCTACCTGGCATGAGTGAGTGATGTGGGCAAGGTCACACGGCACGGAAGGAGGTGCAGGAGGAATGGCGATATGGATGACGCTTGGGGAGGGGGATTCAATCCTGACTGAAAAATAGGAGTTAGCCTAGCAAAAAATAAATAAATAAATAAGGAAAAGACTAAATAAAGCTGCTTCGTCATCACAATAATAAGATAGTGACACTCCTAAACTGTCTAGTCATCAAAAGTGAAGTAGGAGTGCCGAATCTGTATTCAAAATCATAAGTAAAATACTTTCTCCAGAATTGAACATAGTCTGCTTCTAATCTAATACCAGAATCAGCATTATGATTAAGTACAGACTGCTGCTGGCTAATCATAGCCGGTACACAGCTCTAAAGTATCCTTTTGCTGTGTCACATCATAGGTTTAACTACCCCGCATCCACTCTGGTTAATTCCTCCTTATTAGCTGACATTGTTTCGACAGCCATCATTAGCCGCCAGAGGCTTAATAACCACTGGAACCAGTCAGCAACACAACAACGTCCAGATTCCCAGGCTCTGCATCAAGAACTCTAAACATCATGTGTATACATCCAAGGGTAGACTCCAGGCCCATCCGCAGATACCTTCCTTGTACTGCTACAAGCATCAATCATCGGCTTCAAGGTCTTAACCGTTTTACAACAACAAAGCCCCCCAATGACAAGTCATACACATTCAAAGACCTCTCCAAGCCAAGCACCGCATCCTACCATACCGTCTCACTTCAAACAATCCCGTATACGGTCCAACATCAGATCTCCTAACGCGCACCGTGGGGATACATCAGATCCCTTCTAGATCACTGAAATGTGGTTGAATGAGTTCTTAGTTCCTTAGTGCCACCGAATTGTGAGATCATTTACAAAGATAGAAACCTACACAAAAAGCCCTTCAATTGTACTGAGGTGCCAAGACCAGACTCATTCACTTTAAAATACTACAAAGTTGCATCCTCACTCTCTCATTACCTCCATATAATCTACCATCCACCTAATCTTAAAATGGGTTTTCCAGCAAACAGAAGACTATACTGCAGAAGAACAGATACTATCGCTGTACAACACATTCCTTGTGGAACTAAGTTCAGATAATCAACTTTATTCGGTGAAAAGGAAAGTACAACCATAAAAGTGCATAGTTAAAAACACACACAAACAACAAAAATCCACTATCCATCATTATTATTATTATTATTATTAAATTAGTTTTGTACGCAGCTACCCAAAAAGGATTTCCTGGCGCCTAGCACACAAATTTGTAGAGAAAGAGCAGTCAAGAACCATTTGCAACTAAAAAAGCCAAATTTTAAGATTTTCTTGAAAGCTGAGATAGGACGGGTCATTCTTCAGGGACACCGGAGGAGAATTCCAGATTTTGGGGCCAAGACAAGAAAAGGAACGGCCTCCCATTCTTGCAAGTTTAAATCTGGGAATCACGAAGTCTCCGTGGGCTGTAGAGCGCAGGGGACGAGAAGGAATGTCAGGATGGATGGCCTCTTGTAGACACGCTGGTGCCACACCTTGTTTGATTTTAAAGATGTAACACAGGGTTTTAAATTTAATTCTTTGATCAATTTGAAGCCAGTGAAGGTCACGTAAATATGGCGAGATGGAAGCCTGTCTAGGAACTTGACAAATAAGGCGTACTGCAGAGTTCTGGTGTACCTGTAGCTTTCTCAATACCGTTTGGCAGCTACCGAGATAGAGAACATTGCCATAATCGAGGCAAGAGGTAATGAGTGCCTAGACTACCATGCATTGGGTTGAGGCAGGAAGCATCCAAACGATCTTACAAAGCCAAATCAAGATCGTGAAACAGATGGCAGCAACACTCGCCACCTGTTGTCTCATAGAGAGACTATAATCAATAATGATGGCCAGATTACGGACATGGGTGACAGGTAGGGGAAAGGAACCCATTTCCTGAGGCCAGTGGTGAGGGCCCCATAGGTCCTTGTGCTTACCCAGGATAAGGAGCTCAGTCTTATCCCCATTTAACTTCAAAAAGTTAAGGCGCATCCACTCTGTCACTTGCCGGAGGCCGCACTGCAGGGCAGATGTCGTAGCGCCTTTAGTGGTGGAAAGCGAAAATACAATCTGCGTATCATCCGCATACGGATATAGGGAAAGACCCGCCTCTTCCACAATCTCTTCCAGAGGTCTGACATCGATGTTGAAGAGCTGGGGGCTTAAAATGGATCCAGTCGGACTCCATGTGCTGATACGCAGATCTTAAATGATGCCTTAGCAGAAACGACTTGAAAAGTACGACTATCAAGGAATGAAGAAAACCAGGATAAGGCAGTGCCGTCCATCCAAATATCCAGATTATTTGAAAAGTATATATACAATTGATCTGAAAATTCTAGGTAACGATCAATAATTTGAATAGATTTAAAAAGTCAGGTAGATCAAAGAGCAATAAGAATGAATAGTACTTAATTCCTTAGCTATTGCGACATGCTTATGGTTCTGTCATGGTTTCTAATTGCTTTGAGCAAGTAGCTACAGCTTACTTATAACACATATCCATGATTTGCGAAAGAAGAGAAAATAATATAACACACACCAAAATTAGAATTCAATAGTCTATTCAGAAAAAATATCAAATAATTATGGCTGTTGTAATTTACAATTTCAATTGCAATATGGAATATGTGACTGTGGTGTAAAATTGACATATGGTGGTTGGTGATAAAGAAAGTACACTATATACAAAACCAAATAAGCGTGCAGTAAAAAGAGGGGAGACATGGCTGGTGTCCTAAATGGTGCCTTCCGATTGGTTGTAGGCTTGTTAGTCCTCCCTTATGATGGACATGTCTTCATTTGTGTCCTTCCACAGCTATTGGCCCCTTTACTGCACAGATTACTTTCTTCAGATGCCTCCTCACCCCCCACATACTATTGCATTGCCAATGCTTGTTTTATTTGTCTCTCCGCACTCCCACGCCCACTCCCTGCATTGCCAGAGTGGGCGTTGTGGCTGATTGATGCGGTTTTATGTTAAATAGCCAATATGTCGGATCAAAACAGTCAAGGGCTCAGGCTGGCCACAGCTTGCAATGCCCTGACCTCCATCTTCTTATTAACAGCAGCGGTGGCAGCCCAGATTTATATCGTTCCATGTTTATTGGGATAAAATGTATAGCCAGTTTATTGAGAGCCTTATTTAGGATTGGGTGGGCTGCTGCGACAGTATACCCTGTCTATCAAACTTCCTAGGTCACCTGCTCTATTTAAAGTCCGGTGAATGGTGATGCTTCCGCCGGCGCAGCTTCCACTGGTCCCACTTGCGGACCTCTTTCATCCACGGCCCGACTGGTATTGAGACACTGGTTAAAGTAAATCAAGCAATTTGTTCGATTTAGGGGAAACCTTCAGGTGCACCTTTTTCTGTTTTGGACGGCAAGCAAAAGACTGGCAGTCTGAAAGAAGAAACTAATAATTGAATCAACACTCTGGAATAAACTATTTTTCAAACAAGCTGTATCCCAGTCAGTTTCTGACAACTCTCTCAATTGAAAAGGTCTGGTTTAATTGACCCTGGAGAGGGCGGGGCTGAACACGCCCCCCATCTTACCCCGAGTACTGGTGCATATGATGATGCACGAATAGAAGGGGTCTCGTGCACACACCTCTAGGGGAGCTTTGCAGAAGCCACAGTTGTCTTTCACATACCATGCAGTCTGCAGAAAGGTGCATTCATTGACCGCCTCTCTGGGCACCACTCTCAGAGGTCACTCCGTGGTTAGGCTAACAGCATCAATCTCCATCCAGACACAGCGTCTCTCGCCCTGTGGGAACTCTTGTAAGAACAGTCTGCTTGCAACAAATGTCTTTGAAAATCTCAGCCGGGATCAATCCATGTGACCCGTTGGCAAATAAAGGATAAATAAAGCAGGGATCCTCGAGGGCTTCTGAGCACTTAGAAATGCACTTCTGAGCACTTGTAAATGCACTTCTGAGTGCTTGTGAATGCACTTCTGAGCGCTTGTAAATGCACTTCTGAGCGCTTGTGAATGCACTTCTGAGCGCTTGTGAATGCACTTTTGAGCGCTTGTGAAAGCACTTCTGAGCGCTTATGAATACACTTCTGAGCGCTTGTAAATGCACTTCTGAGCGCTTGTGAATGCACTTCTGAGCGCTTGTGAATGCACTTCTGAGCGCTTGTGAATACACTTCTGAGCGCTTGTAAATGCACTTCTGAGCGCTTGTGAATGCACTTCTGAGCGTTTGTGAATGCACTTGTTTGAGATTGTGAATGCACTTCTGAGCGCTTGTGAATGCACTTGTTTGCGCTTGTGGATGCACTTGTTCGCGTTGTGAATGCACTTCTGAGCACTTGTGAATGCACTTCTGAGCGCTTGTGAATGCACTTCTGAGCACTTGTGAATGCACTTGTTTGCGCTTGTGAATGCACTTGTTTGCGCTTGTGAATGCACTTGTTTGCACTTGTGAATGCACTTCTGAGCACTTGTAAATGCACTTCTGAGCGCTTGTGAATGCACTTCTGAGCGATTGTGAATGCACTTGTTTGTGCTTGTGAATGCACTTCTGAGCGCTTGTGAAAGCACTTGTTTGTGCTTGTGAATGCACTTCTGAGCGCGTGTGAATGCACTTCTGAGCGCTTGTGAATGCACTTCTGAGCGCTTGTGAATGCACTTGTTTGTGCTTGTGAATGCACTTCTGAGCGCTTGTGAATGCACTTCTGAGCGCTTGTGAATGCACTTGTTTGTGCTTGTGAATGCACTTCTGAGCGCTTGTGAATGCACTTCTGAGCGCTTGTGAATGCACTTCTGAGCGCTTGTGAATGCACTTGTTTGTGCTTGTGAATGCACTTCTGAGCGCTTGTGAATGCACTTCTGAGCGCTTGTGAATGCACTTCTGAGCGCTTGTGAATGCACTTGTTTGTGCTTGTGAATGCACTTCTGAGCGCTTGTGAATGCACTTCTGAGCGCTTGTGAATGCACTTGTTTGTGCTTGTGAATGCACTTCTGAGCGCTTGTGAATGCACTTCTGAGCGCTTGTGAATGCACTTCTGAGCGCTTGTGAATGCACTTGTTTGTGCTTGTGAATGCACTTCTGAGCGCTTGTGAATGCACTTCTGAGCGCTTGTGAATGCCCTTGTTTGTGCTTGTGAATGCACTTCTGAGCGCTTGTGAATGCACTTCTGAGCGCTTGTGAATGCACTTCTGAGCGCTTGTGAATGCACTTGTTTGTGCTTGTGAATGCACTTCTGAGCGCTTGTGAATGGACTTCAGAGCGCTTGTGAAAGCATATTGTTCAAATTGGAGATATAACCTTGAGAAGCAGGAGTCCGGCAGCTACATCATGTAGATACACAGGTCGTAGGTTTATTGTAGAAGCGGATTTACAAGCAGGGCCACTGGAATTATGTGGCAAAGGACGACCAAATTATGCAGCAGGTCGGTTACACAGCAAGAAAAGGCAAGTAAAGAGGAATAATGTGGCATATTCCATAGTAGCATTATTTATCTATTTTATCATTTTAATGCACATTATTATTTTCAAAGTAAAGGTTTCGCAGCAGTAGAACCACTCTGGCTATAAATATGATGATTAAAAACGAGGGTCTAAGGGCCAGATGTAGGAGCCTAAATACCGGTCGGTAACGGCCGATTTCGGCCGTTACCGATCGGTATTTAAGAAGTGGCATGTAGGGGCATACTTTTACAGAATCGGTAAATGTACCGATTCGGTAAATTTACTGATTCTGTAAAATACCGAATCGGTATTTTTACCGATTCGGTAAATCCCAGATGTAGGCGGGACTCTTCTGAGTCCCAAAGGCCCTAAAAATTCGGTATTTTACCACCCAATCCAATTGGGTGTTAAAATACCGAATTCACGTGTGCATGCACATGTGTGCATGCACACCTAGCCATGTGACAGACAGACATGCCCTTAGGGCATGTCTGTGTGCCAAATGGCGCACATGCCTATTTTTGGGGTGCCAGAGGGTGTCAAAGTGACACCCCCTGCACCCTTGCAAAATTCGGTATTTACCGATTCGGTAATTACCGAATCGGTATTTCCCATTGATTCCTATGGGCTTCACAGCCCATAGGAATCAATAGGAAATACCGAATTTTAACGATTCGGTATTTCAACATCTGAAAATACCTACATCTCCCCCCTTCAAATTTACCGATTCATAAATACCGAATCGGTAAAATTCGGTATTTATGAATCGGTAAATTCAGATTACCTACATCTAGCCCTAAGTGTTCTCGTTTATTTGGAAACTTTTCATCTGTGCGAGCTAAAATTAGTTTTTGTTGGCATCTTCAAGTTTGTAAATGGAGGGTTATGTGTCAATGTGGTAAATCCATTATCCATAATTATGCGGAAAATGCTGCATTTACAAAATGATATAATTCAAATGGCGCTGGTTGTAACTTACTTGTTTTTGGCTTTTCTTGCAGCGTAATTTAGTCAACCTAGCGCCTTTAGCGCCTTGATGCCCTTGGGCTTAGTTCGCGCTCTATAAATTTTCTTTCATTCATTCATTCAACCCTGACGCATGCTTTGTTGCTCATAATGAAGGTAAACGTAGGATGTCCCGCCTGGAGCAGCGTTCGCCCTGTGCAGCTCATTACCACTACATGCTAACCCAGCGGCACAGTGACACACCAAGATCCCATCAGAGTTATTAACAGTGGCTTTGCATGCGTGCTCTCATGGCGCAAAGCGACAAAAAGAATTACGTCGATTTACTGACCATTAAAAAGGCCTAAAAATGCAGCGTTAGTTGTGTATCAGCGCACAAGTGCTTGCGCAATCCTAGTAAATCTAGGCGCATGGCCTAAGAAGCTTGGCCGAGCAGAACAAGAAAGGCATGGGAGAGACAGGTGATTATACTGCACCGACTCCCCTGTGAACGGACAGCTTTGCAATTACGAATGCAAACCTGTTTGCTATATGGTAGTAAGTCATCACAGCTTTAGTCTTATAACGTGACTGATGACCGACTGTGTTCTTTCATAGCACCATTTTGTTTGTTTAAGGCTTTCAATGGTCTTAAGCACATAGCTACGTGTGACGTTATGTCAGCACTGTGGACGTCAGTCTAAAAACCTAATGTTGAATGTTCAGCAGTGGCATAGCAAAGGGTCAATGGGCCCTCCTGCAAACAGTGAAAATGCTCCCTCCACCCACCCGCTCCGCACAGTTTGTAGTAACACAGCCCTAGTTGGGGTCGATAGCCAACATTCCGGGTCTCCGGTGCCACTGCACTTGCTGCACTGTTCGTAGATGCGCCCCAGATTCTTAGCTCAATCAAGGTAATAATGGTCAAAGGGAAGTTAAGCCGGACATTTCAAGCACAAAAATTGGATCAAATTAGTGGGTGAGAATTAAAACCCAGCCCTGTCACTATGCTGCATAGTTAAATACATATAAGATCCTAATGGCGAGACCGATTGGCATTGCCAATGCTTGTTTTTTAAGGGCATGCAATATTTTTACATGCATTTGCAACCTTTCCATTTGCGATTACATTGTAATTTGCGAGTGTTTTGTGACCGCAATTGCAGTTGCAAAATATTCATACATGCCTCATGAGTCGCTATTAGGAAGGGAACGCCCTTTCCTAATAGCAAGTCAGAAAACCTATTTTGCAACTCGCAAAATAAGTTTTGTAAATATGCGCATGGTTTTTAGTGTGTGCAAACGGGTCTAAAACCTTTTTGCACACGCTAAAAACCATTGTACATCTGGCCCCATATCCCTTAGGCGAGAATGTCAAAGACAAGAACAGAAATGGCGTACTAACCTCTGCCCGGTGAAAAAGGAAAGCAGAGATCAAGTAGGCTGACAATTCCATTAGTACGCTGTTTAAAGTCATGAAGGAGATATCTGAGACACCGAGTACATAGTTGCTGATCCCCTTCCAAGAATTCGGGGATAAGATGCGGTCTATTTTCAGGACAAGGTCCTTGAGATTGTTTAAGACCTCGTCCCCTCTGGAGGGAAGGAACCGGCCGTTGTGGACTTAACTCAGGGTTCTAGGAAGAATCTCTTCACCACCTCTCCACAGATCATGGTTCAGAAAACGAAGGAACATTGGCTGAGCCTAAAATCGGGCACCCCTTCTGACCCTTGTACGCCCTCCATACTCAAATTGGCTCCAGATCCAATGACCAATTTCCTGTGCAACGTGTTTAACAACACACTTTAATGTGGTAGTTATTTGGCCATCAGTAAGGAAGCCATTGTTTCACCGCTTCTCAAAAAAACCTAATGCTCTGTGCCAAGCAAATGGTACCCCCGCCGTACGCCCACTATTCGAGGTCCAGATAGGTCCATATATACGACACCAGAAGGTGTTGCGGGGGAGTTCGCGAGGCACTTCACATCCCTATACGCCCAGAAGGAGCAGATCTCTGCCAAAATCCTTGCGGAATTTCTAGTGGACATTCCTCCTCGACGGCTCCCCCACTCCGTCCAGGAACGACTAGAGACCCCAATAACATTGGAGGAATTGACTGGCACCATTAATGCACAACACCCTGGTTGAGCCCCGGGTCCAAATGGGTTCCCCATGGAGTTCCTCCGATCACACATGTCTCTTCTGGGGCCTCATTTACTGGAGACCATTGCGGAAGCCGAAGACCTGGCAAGTTTGCCATGGGACTGGCGACACGCGGAGATTGTGCTCTTTCTCAAACCTCGTCGACCCCCAGAGGACCCCTCTTCGTATCGCCCCATCTCCCTTATTCATTTTGAACCCGAACTGCTAGGGAAAGTCCTGGCTGATCGCCTTCGGGGATGTATTACGAACCTGATACACTCTGACCAGTCCGGCTTTATGCCTCAGAGAGCCCCTAACTTGGGCCGACCCGCTGCTCAGTTGTAAGCTGATATTGACAAAGCTTTTGATTCGCTGAGCTGGGTCTACCTCTTCCAACTGCTCGAGGCAATCAATTTTGGGCCTCGCTTCCTGACATATATACGCCTGTTATACACAGATTGAACTGCATCAGTACGGATTGCAGGGCACCGCTCACACTCTTTCCAGATCCAGAGGGGTACCCGTCAGGGCTGCCCACTCTCTCCATTTCTGTTCGCCCTCGCAGTCGAACCTCTAGAGGCCTGGGTTAGAAGCAACCCAGTGCTCAGGGGGTTTGACTGGTCCCGTTTGCAATCAGATCATATAGCATTAAATGCTGATGATGTTTTTTATGATGGACCCTTGGTATTCTGGACCTCATATACTGGAAATGTATAGGTTATTTGGTGGCACCACGGGCCTCCACGCCAATCCTGCTAAGTCCATCTTATGCCCTGTGTGTGGACATCAGGGTCGCAGACTCATGGACCACACAGCTCTCCAGGGCTACAGATGGGTTCAAATATTTAGGGATCTATATTTCCCCATGCCCCAAGATTTCCTGGGCACATAATATTACCCCATTGTTAACTAGCCTTTAAAATGAAACAATGCTATAGTCCGCTCTTCCCCTCCCCCTCTACGGGTGCTCAGCCATCTTTAGGATGGTTTCTTTGCCTCAGATCCTATACCTCCTCCAAAATGTTCCTTACCCTCTCCCTCACCTTCTCTAGGGAGGTGGAGCAGTTCGTGTGGCACTCCGCACTTGTGCACAGTCCACCTACTGTAGGGGGATAGTGGCAGACGATATTTAATTCTACTATCGCGCGTCTCACATCCTCGTAATCAACGAATGGTGGTGTAATTCCCCTACAGATCCGGTATATGCTATTGAGCATGCAGCAATGGAACAAGTCCCCCTTCTTCACTTATTGTATAGCTCCACAGGGTTAGACCACTTACCACCGGCTGTCAGGGTGGTCATACAGTTGTGGAGGGCCAAGACCAGACAAATGGGGTGGAAAAGGAAACTCACTAAACAAACTCCCCTGTGGCACAGCACATACTTCCAAACCACACTATGCGGGTTTCGGGGTTGGGACCTGGTGGGGATCTCGACCCTTGGGGATATTTTATGGGGCACTACCCTAAAATTATTCCAACAACTGCAGACAGAATTTGGCCTCCAAAAATCACAATTTTATAAATTTCTACAGCTCTGCCACGTACTCTCCCCTCAGATCCATAATATAGAGGCTCTCCCCGAGTGCCAGCCCTTGGAGGGCCATCTGCTTATGGGGGACCTCGGTCTGCACAAAATCAGACAAATACATCAAACATTGACAACACACACTTCTACCACCCTCGACAAAACCCGACTGTCCTGGCAAGCAGACATTCCTGAATTAACAGGCGATGACTAGACTGAAGCGATAGCCAGCCCGAGGGGTGCGGCAGTCTCCACACACTACCAGCTCATCCAGTTCAAATACTTACATAGAGTATACTACACGAGGGTACGACTGTGGCGCATGGAGATTATTCAGTCCCCAGTGTGTTTCAGGTGTGGCTGGGAAGATGGACCATTCCTACATACGGTTTGGAGCTGCATGGCCTTACAGCCCTTCTGGAACAGGGTTCGGTCATGTCTTAATGAGGTGTTGGGGTGGGTGCTCCCACTGGACCTCCGACTGTTTCTATTACACTCCACAGACAACATCGGGGGGAACCGCTATAAACAACATCTGTTATTTCTTGCCCTTACTATCCCCAAAATGGATATTGCACAGGGGTGGAAGGCATCATCTCCCCCGACTATAGGCAAATGGAAGAACGAATTGGATAAATGTATGGGGGCTGAGATTGCAGTCTTTGAGGCCCGGGTTGCTCCAGAAAACATCGCAAGATCTGGACACGGTGCGCGTCATATTGTGGAATCAACCTGCCCCCCTGCCCGAGGAGGATCCATGAGTGGCACCCTCTGATCCCTGGCGTGTATCACCCTATGGTTTATCATTTGGTCATATTACTACTCTGCCATGATGCATATTTCGTATCTGATGAATCATGTACTGTATTACGGAGATTGACAACTATCTGCATATTGGTTGTATTATTGTTTTACCTGCATGTTCGGCAGGAATTGTTCATTATCATCACAAGGGTTACCGATGCGATTATTATCCTTATGCTCACACAGGTCATAGTAGGGCCTACGCCCATTATATTGCAAAATAACCAAATAAAATGTGTTTACAAAAAATAAAATAAACTAATGCTGATCCCCCCTGGATGTGAAAATCTTTTGCCTAATTTCTCTTCTCCCCACCCCTGCTAAAATCCTGGAGAAATTCATCAATAAAGAACTGAAGAAATATGTTGAATCCCTGGAGATCTTGGATCTGTCTTAGAACGGGTTCCACCCTGGTCACATCACCGAGTCTGCTCTCATTGTGGCTACTGGCTGTATCCCCGCCAAGGTTGATCAGGGAGGGGCGTTGGTTTTGATAATGCACGACCTATCGGTGGCATTCGACACCGTTTCCCCGGGCGTATAGTTCAGTGCATGTGTCAAGCGGAAAAACGCTGGGAATGTCTTGCAGCTTCTTCATTCTTTTACGTCAAATAAGGCCCTTCTCGTCAGCCCGGAAGATTTTACCTTTGCTTCCAGCGTCCACTAGGAGGCTTCTCATCCAGGGATTGATCATCTCGCGGCTGGATTTCAGCAACGCGTTATTCCTGGGTGCACCTGAATCTACCCTGAACAAACTGCAGCAAGTGCAGAATGCGGCCGCCAGGCTCTTGACGGGTCTCCCCAGGCGTCAGTCTGCTCGCCCGGCGTTGAGGGCTCTGCATTGGCTCCCTGTTAGGGACAGGGTGAAATTCAAATCACTCTGTATTGCCCATAAAGTTCTGCATGGGGTAGGCCCACCTATTTTGGGGGAGATGGTCCAGCCTTACAAGGCTCTTCGCTCTCTTCGCTCCGACCATCAACATCTTCTCCAGGTCGGGAGGGTGAAGAGGGCTAGAACGGGTGGCAGAAGGTTTTCGATAAATGTGGCCACCTTGTGGAACTCACTGCCCCTACAACTACGTTCAGAAGCTAGTCTTCTTCGGTTCCGCAAACTTTTAAAGACTTTTCTGTTTTCTGCTTAACCCCTGCATTATTCTTTGGTAGTGTTATTATCTGGTGAGCGCTGGGATGCCTATTTGGTAACCAGGCGCTATACAAAACTCAGAATAATAATAATAATAATAATGTGGAGGCTTTAGAACCGAGGCCTTTAGTCTTGCTTGTGGGGTGCCCCAAGGCTCGCCTTTGAGCCCCACCCATTTTAATCTTTATGTGACTCCTTTAGCCGACCTGGTGCGGTCCTTTGGCTTCCAGGTGCTATCCTATGCGTATGATACGCAGATCATCCTCTCCATCTCGAATGACCTGCAATCTGTTTCGGAGAGGTTCAATCAGTGGATGTCCAGCATTATCTGCTGGATGAAGGACAATTCACTGAGGATCAATGCAGACAAGACTGAAGTGCTGGTATTTGGCTCGCAGATTTCCATCTGGTGAAACCCTTAGTGGCCGGCAGTTTGTGGTCTCTCCCTGTCCCGGGTTAGGGCAGCAAAAATGTGGGGGTCATCTTTGACAATGGTCTCAGCTTTGACGCACAGGTCAGCAGCACAGTTAGCACTTGCTTTTATATTCTGAGGACTCTTAGAAATATTTTGCCTTTTATTCTGTCCGAACTGCACCAGTTAATCATCATCACTCCAGTCACCTCTCGGCTGGACTATTGCAACGCTCTGTACCTGAACATCAATGCGGCCTCCCTTAACAAGGTCCAGGTGGTACAGAACGCAGCGGCGTGGCTGAGTCTTAAAATTCCAAAGTGCCAGTCAGCCAGGAATGGGATTTGTTCCCTGCATTGGCCATGCGGAGTATTGGTACGCCACATCTACAAAAACTCTTTTCAATGGTACACACCAGGGAGGCTCCTGAGATCCCCTTTACAGAAAAAACATGTGAATCTCAAATTTTGCAGGACCAGATGGGGTGGTCGCTCCTTTTCGGTAGAGGCCGCCAAGCTATTGAATTCCCTACCCACCATAACCTCCAGCGTGGACTCTTTTCCGGTTTTTAAAAAACATCTGAAAACCTGGCTTATCTCAACTAAGGTTGCTACAGGTGTACTTCTTTCATTTCTCCTCGTTTGTCTGCTGTAGCGCCTTGACACCTTTGGGTATAAGTACGCTCTATAAATAAGCCTATCAAGCCGCACCACCTGTTGATTTAGCTATGAGGTCAATATGGAATATTGAAACATTTTCCCTGATCGTTTATCGCAGTATTCAAGGAGAAGGGTCTGCTCTGGGAGTGAGCTAGCGCTTGGCTGCAGACCCTGTTTAGGATAGTGATTGTGAATAGGAGCATCCTATACTGAATCAATCAGAAATCTGCTCCTTTGTGGCCGGAATATTTTAGGTTCTCAAGCTGCAAAACTGCAACTCAAAGCAAAAAACGAATAGGAGGTTTCTGGTAAAGAAAAGGCTGCCCTCAAAACTAAGGAGCAGCAGGCTAAACACAAAAGAAAGACTGACTCTCTTCCACTGCAGGAGTCCATTAAGGGTGGATCATGATCAGTGTTCTGCAAGAGGACTGAGTATGGCAGAAAGGACAAGTATACCAGACAGAAAAGTGAAAGTGAACTGCACCTTTGATGCACTAAAAAATAAGTCAAAATCCAACTGTTTTTTTTACTCAAACACTGCTCGCTGAGCAGCACTGCGTAGGGAGTGTTTTTTGGTAACTACCAGTCCCATTAGGTGAGATGACAAACACGGTACAACTCCCAAAACTCTTTTCATAAATGAATAACACACTTAAACAAGCATTTGCAATGCAATAGGTCTCGCAGTTACATGAGTTTGAGCTATTGGTATTGTAAATGACAAAGCCCTTTATGTTTTTAAAATGAAAACAAAAATAAAAGGCATTGCTATTTGCAATGGTAATAGCTCAAACTCTTGTGAATGCGAGACCTATTGCATTGCAAATGCCTGTTTTTACATATTTCTATAGCGCGAACTCAACCCAAAGGTATCGGAGCGCTTTACACGAGCACTGTATTTACATGACACATTCAGGCGCGCGGAGATTGAGTGATTTGCCCAGAATCACAGGATGTGGACGCGACCCCGAGGCTCGAACCCTGGTCTCCAGCACCATGGTCGGGCGTTTATGCCGATGGACCACGTCCTCTCAAGTGTGAGCTAGTGCATATGCTGTGCTTGTACGTGAGTGAGAAGTGAGTGGGTGACTGCGCACGAGCCTTTGTATGAGCACGTGTGAATGCGTGATGCTGTTTTCATTAGTATGATCTGTGCCTGTGTGAATGTTGGGGTGCATGTGACCGGTGACGTAGAAATACCCCCCACCACGCAGTTGGGGCGGGCTACCGGCATTGTACACCGGCGGCGGCAGGCCCCTGGCTGAGCTGGGAGCCCCCCCATGCATCTTGTAGGCATGACCCCTCAAGTTTACTTACCACTGCTTGTTAAGCCAGCTGTTTAAAAATATTTTAGTCCGGACACAAAATGCAAACCAGATGTATTGATTTTGCCAGTGCTTTTTTAAAGTTAGTTTTAACTTTCGTTAGATTGCTATTCGTTCGCTCTTGGCCAACTCTCCCCCAGATGCGACAGAAGTTCCCTTGTAAGTTTTCTAACTGGGCGGCTAAATACGTGTTTCATTAGCAGCAGCTCTGGGGGGGGGGGGGGGGGGGGGGTGGCTCATTTCCGCACTAACCGGATGGGCCTGGGGAATATAGAGCCTAGAACAAACCTTCCAAGAGGGGGGGGGGGGGCACGGGAGATAGTGAATGCCGAAAACAGCTACTCTTTGCAGGGCTCCTCATTAACAGCTGTTATGTTCACTCATCTGTGAAAAGCATGATATCGACTTCAAAAGGATGAACGGCTAAGCCGGCCAAGCCAAACCCCATGCAGAGGAGTGAAATGATAAAATATACTCACTTCATAGAGAGCGTGCTCCCAAAACACAGCGTCTCAACCAACATACATGTAGACTTATTGCATGCACGTGTCTAAGTATGAGCACGTGTAAATGTAAGCAATGTATGGCACTCAGTCTGACAGCAAAGCACAGCAAACCGAACACAGCTAGTCTAGAACATTTTGTAATGAACAATTTCCCACCAAAGATTCATTGACTAAAACGCCCTCCTCGGATGGGCCTCTCGGAGCTACAACAAGCTCTTGGCATCACGAGATTCAAAGGAAAGCTAACACTTTCGGAAGGGCTAAATCTAAGCGGGGAGCGCAATTGAGTGGGGGCCCGCCATGTCTTCAGGGACTTCGAAGGGAGTAGTTTTCGGAACAATGCTCTTGCCGTGGGGTGTGGAAACAGTACACAGGTTTTCCAACACCAACTGCAATAATTAAACCAGTTGGGAGAGCTGCGCAAAACAAAACAATGGCGCCCTGCAAGAAGCACCATAAAGCGGATACTGCGTTAGAAAAAAACCGCAAGCTACAGGAAGGGCATGGATGGGGACTGAAAGTTGTTGCTTTCTGTACCGAAAAATGTTTTATTGCAGTGATGCACAGTAAATACACACAACGTCCAAAAGTGAAAGGCAACTTCAAATGACCCAGTGTTCTGCCTGCATTCTAACAACATTTCAGCATTGGAGGGGGTTGGGGGAGCAGGCGACTGGGCTTTGCAGTCGCAGTGAACTGTGCAAGATATGGGGGTGATGCCAGCAAGAGACCAGAAGCCCATATTGATGAAACATCATGAATGTGGGAGCAGGAAAGGGAAGCGGGTGAACCGAGATTAGCGAAAGAGAAGTGAGAGCAGCCGGGATTACCAGCATGGTACACAGACAAAATATCGAAAAAAAAATATCGGAAAGACAAAATATCGAAGTTAAAATATCGAAGGTAAAAAATATTGGGAAGCAAATATATCGGATACAAAAATATCGTAATAGGTAAGTAAGTAGAAATATCGAAAAAAATAATATCCTATGACAAAATATCGACAATACAAAATATCGTGTAGTAATGGAAAAAATAAATAGTGTAGGAAAAATATAATAATTGTAAATAAAAATTTGATAAAAAGGTCTATATTAAAAAATTACAATATATTTAATATAAAAATATTTTTAAAAAACATATATAGTTTTAGGAGCGGGTTATTGGGTTTATAGGGGATAAGGGTGGGAAGTAATTTAAAAATAATTAATAAATTAATATATATTTGTAAAAAAAATGTATTAATAATTAATTGGTAACTAATTAATATTAATTAGTTAATTAATTATTATAATTTTGTACATTATTTTATATAATAATTAATTGGTAATTAATGAATATTAATTAGTTAGTTAATTAATATAATATCGTACATAATTGTAAAAAATTAATAATTGGTAATTAATTATAATTAATTAGTTAATTAATTAATTAATATAATTTTGGACATAATTTTAAATAATAAATAATTGGTAATTAAATAATAATATTAATTGTTTGGTAATTAATTAATATTAACTAGTTAATTAATTAATATAATTTTGAATATATTTTTAAAGAATAAATAATTGTTAATTAATTAATATTAATGAGTTAATTAATGAATATAATTTTTTACATATTTTTAAATAATAATTAATTGGTAATTAATTAATATAAATGAGTTAATTATATTAATTAGCTTCATTTAGTTTAATATATATTTTTTACTTATTGTAAATTATTTTGGAAAATATAATATTAATAATTAAATTTATTTCTTTACAGCTAATGTGCAAATATATTAACTTTATTGTTATTATTAATTGTTAATTAATTTGTAATTACATAATAATAATTATTTTTGGGTAAAGGAGTATTGTTAGAGTTCAGGGTCAGTTTTCAGTTCTTGGTTAAAGGGGTATTTTTAGGGTTCAGGGTCAGTGTTCTGTTTTTGGGTAAAGGGGTATTTCTTGGGTTCAGGGTCAGTTTTCAGTTTTTGGGTAAAGGGGTATTTCTTGAGTTCAGGGTCAGTTTTCAGTTTTTGGGTAAAGGGGTATTTTTAGGGTTCAGGGTCAGTTTTCAGTTTTTGGGTAAAGGGGTATTTCTTGGGTTCAGGGTCAGTTTTCAGTTTTTGGGTAAAGGGGTATTTTTAGGGTTCAGGGTCAGTTTTCAGTTTTTGGGTAAAGGGGTATTTTTTGGGTTCAGGGTCAGTTTTTAGTTTTTGGGTAAAGGGGTATTTTTTGGGTTCAGGGTCAGTTTTCAGTTTTTGGGTAAAGGGGTATTTTTTGGGTTCAGGGTCAGTTTTCAGTTTTTGGGTAAAGGGGTATTTTTAGGGTTCAGGGTCAGTTTTCAGTTTTTGGGTAAAGGGGTATTTCTTGGGTTCAGGGTCAGTTTTCAGTTTTTGGGTAAAGGGGTATTTTTAGGGTTCAGGGTCAGTTTTCAGTTTTTGGGTAAAGGGGTATTTTTTGGGTTCAGGGTCAGTTTTTAGTTTTTGGGTAAAGGGGTATTTTTTGGGTTCAGGGTCAGTTTTCAGTTTTTGGGTAAAGGGGTATTTTTTGGGTTCAGGGTCAGTTTTCAGTTTTTGGGTTAAGGGGTATTTTTAGGGTTCAGGGTCAGTTTTGGGTTTTTGGGTAAAGGGGTATTTTTAGGGGTCAGGGTCAGTTTTCAGTTTTTGGGTAAAGGGGTATTTTTTGGGTTCAGGGTCAGTTTTTAGTTTTTGGGTAAAGGGGTATTTTTAGGGGTCAGGGTCAGTTTTCAGTTTTTGGGTAAAGGGGTATTTTTTGGGTTCAGGGTCAGTTTTCAGTTTTTGGGTTAAGGGGTATTTTTAGGGTTCAGGGTCAGTTTTTAGTTTTTGGGTAAAGGGGTATTTTTTGGGTTCAGGGTCAGTTTTCAGTTTTTGGGTAAAGGGGTATTTTTTGGGTTCAGGGTCAGTTTTCAGTTTTTGGGTAAAGGGGTATTTTTAGGGTTCAGGGTCAGTTTTCAGTTTTTGGGTAAAGGGGTATTTCTTGGGTTCAGGGTCAGTTTTCAGTTTTTGGGTAAAGGGGTATTTTTAGGGTTCAGGGTCAGTTTTCAGTTTTTGGGTAAAGGGGTATTTTTTGGGTTCAGGGTCAGTTTTTAGTTTTTGGGTAAAGGGGTATTTTTTGGGTTCAGGGTCAGTTTTCAGTTTTTGGGTAAAGGGGTATTTTTTGGGTTCAGGATCAGTTTTCAGTTTTTGGGTTAAGGGGTATTTTTAGGGTTCAGGGTCAGTTTTGGGTTTTTGGGTAAAGGGGTATTTTTAGGGGTCAGGGTCAGTTTTCAGTTTTTGGGTAAAGGGGTATTTTTTGGGTTCAGGGTCAGTTTTCAGTTTTTGGGTTAAGGGGTATTTTTAGGGTTCAGGGTCAGTTTTGGGTTTTTGGGTAAAGGGGTATTTTTAGGGTTCAGGGTCAGTTTTGGGTTTTTGGGTAAAGGCGTATTTTTAGGGTTCAGGGTCAGTTTTCTGTTTTTGGGTAAAGGGGTATTTTTTGGGTTCAGGGTCAGTTTTAATTTAATGTACGCTGGATTTGGTATAGTAATAATTAAATTATTAGACACCAACATATACTCACATTTAATATACAGTGCAAAATTTCTGATAAGATTGTTACATTATAGTAAGATAATGATACAAATAGTACAACATGATTGTAGAAACATTATTTTTATTTATGTTTCACAAATAAAATGTTATTTCATTACAAAATTCTTTTTATTACATTTGGTTTTATAAACATATTTTATAAACACAATGATAAGCAACTATACAGAAGCATTATTATTTTCATACTTTTTGTACAAAAATGAATATTATTTATTATCTCTTTTACATATTGTAATTTCATAAAGAAATGTAGAAATAACAAAAGTATTTTTTACACTTTATTTCAATACATAAAATATTTATTATGTGAGTCACATATTTTTAACACATTTTTCTATTATTATAATTTTTGACAATGTAGTTAAATTTCTATACATTGTTAATATAAATATTATTCTTTTCATAATATGTATTTATTACATTCATTTACATATTTGTTAATCAAATCATTGTAGGATTAAAGTAAATATTTCTTTACAATAATAGAAACTTAATGTTCATTTTTGCATATTTAGTGAAGTATATATATTATATTTTATACTTGGGACTATTTTATTGCATTTGGGTGCTTTATTTTGTAACCGGGTTAGGTCGTTTTGGGTTATTTGGAAGAAGGGCTGATCGCGGTTGGGAGACACTTCACGTCGCTTCAGGTAAGGTTTATTTTATATGTTTTATGTGTATTTTAATGATGTTTTGAGATTAGTGACCGTATATTTTGTGTTGTTGAATGTGAGGGAGGTATGTTTTAGATTTCGAAAACAGATAATTACTTATGGTATATACACGTAGTGTTAGTTAGTTAACTCATTATATATAGAGTGAATTTTAGTCTTTTACGGTATATCTACAAGTGAAATCATCTATTTTAATATGTTTGTACCTAATTACTAGCTAATTAATGTGGGTGGGAATGTCTGTTTTCTATGTTTTTGTCATAGGTGTACGCTACATCGGAAGTTCCGTTTTTTTTTAAAGGAAGTGTTTGTTTGTTTCATTCAACACTGCTTTACAAACACTTCTTTACATTTTTCGGTTTTGCTGGAGCGATTCTTTCTATTTTTCAAATTTTTCGGGTTTTTTATGCTTATTCGATGGCTCTGGATAACGTGGATGTCTTAATTTTGGAACAGTTGTATTTTTACATTTTTTTGGGGTTAATTTGGCACTACCTGGATTACTTTGGTGGACAAGGAGGTTATTGGATTGACAACATGATTGGTAAATCCTTGCTTTCTTATTTTGTGTGGGTGGGTAATGTTATTTTTATTATGGAATAGTTTTTTACTTGTTATTTAGTTTTAATGTGTGCATATATTATAATAATATCTCTATATATTGCATACATTAAATACTTTAGAAGCTCACGTTACATATTTTTCCATACTTAGGTGATACTTTTAGTGTTTTATAACATTTTGGGAATTAATTAGAGTAGTGTTTTGGCAATGATATTTAGGTATTCTATGCCTTTTGTACTAGGGTAAAGTTTAACTTGTTCTTCCAGGTACTTGTGCATTTGTTTATTTTGCTTTGATGTTTTAGGGACAAGTTCAGTTACAGATTGGTCCATTCTAAATTCCTGGTAGCTCTGTTCTTTCTGTAGGCATTTAATGAAATGTTCTAGAGTAGGTTTGGTTCTGCCAGTTGATTGTACAAATGCATTGTGCCAACCTTCCACTGCATTGTTAGTTTTTGAATCTCCGTTAAGGGTACTTCTGTAAACGTTCCACCAGGGTATGAGGAATTTGGGATTTCGTCTGTGGCCAGATCTGTGGAGTCTGCCTACCCAGGTGTCTTCAAAGTAGTCGAGAAATGGACTTAATTTAGCTTCATTTTGTTTGTAGAAGGGGCTGTCTATAAGAATGTTGTAGTGTTCAGCTACGTCTGTTTCAGGTACATAAGCAAGTGCAATGAGTTTTTTAATTTGGAAAGCAAAAGATGAGTTTGTAGCATATTCGACACTTAGGGTAGTTTTTTGAAGGTGTCTCCATAAACACTGGTTTAAATGATAATAGCAGCCTTGAATGCAGGTATGGGGGTGGATTTTTATGATAGTTGAGAGCATTGCTTGCTCAAAATCAAGAATGATACTTTCAGGAGAAAAATCATTAGTTTTTTGTTTAATTATATTTATTAATTCCATATATGTGGAATTATTTTTGTTTGGTAATAGTGCATATAGCAAAGGTATGTTGCAGTTGTGGTAGAGGCCATGTATTGTGTATAATTGGAAAAATGGTTTGGGACAGATGTTAAATGTTCCATCCATCATCCAATATTGGCTTTGCTGCAGTTTAACTAAATTCATACTGGTACCAAAAATTATAAGCCTTTTGTCATTGTTTTCGTTGTCGTAAACTATAAATGGTTGTTTATTTAAAGTTATTATTTGGTTAGCAGTTAAATTTATATCCTGATATGTTCTGGGAGATGGTGTTGTAGAAGTAGTAGCTTTTTTAGTTCGTGCTATAGTTCTTTTTAAGGAGAGGATATTTGGCATTTGAGTTGTGGCAGTTTTTGGGATTTTAGGAATGGCTTCTTTTAAAATGACATTTGTTTGCTTTTGGGAACCAGTACTAGCTTCTTTTATATTTTCCAAAGCTGTTCTAACTTCTATTTCAGTAACATTAGGTGGATGATTGTGTTCCCTAGTATACAGTACTGTAGCTTCTTTAGTTGTTGCTCTGCCATAGCACTTGTTAGAATAATATTTACAACATTTCCAATTAACTTGCATGCCATATTGCTTTTCTTGTGTATAAGTGTAACCCATGTAGCATAGTAATAGTTTTCCTTTCTGGCTGGTCACAAATTCGGCTCCTTCGGTCATTTTGTACTTTGTATATCTATAAAATGTATATATAATAGTTAATGTCAAATTAAATGTGATAAATAATCTATGTCAGTGATAAGTAGGAATGTTTATACTTACGTGTTTTTGAATTTACAGCAAAATTAGGAGCTGCTTGCTTCTTTAGTTGGGGATATTTATTTGTGATGTTGTTGTAGCTGTTATGAAAAACATGAAAGTAGTATATTATTAATTAATGTTTCGGTACATTTGCAATGTTAGAGCTCATTTCTACTACAAAAGTGTATCTTCATGATTCACATTGTGAAGATACTTACATATTTTTTTAGGTTGGTCTTTGCCAGTATAGTTGTTTCTTCAGCTTCTGGAGAGTAGTTTGTAGTGTTACCTTAAATAAAAAAGGAACATATGTATTAGAATAATCACCATGTTGGTATGTTTTTTAATAGATTATCTGGTAATTATGTTCTTTAATATACTTACTTTGTGATTATTATCTGTATTATTCAGAATGTGGAGTTCTGTATTATGTCTGTATATCTATTCGTTGTGTTTGCTCTGTAAATAAACAATATATAATAGAACATATTTAGAACAGTTCTAAATGTTTGTATTGTTTTTCCACATTTATTTCAGTTGCATAATACTTACGTAGTAAAATGTATTGGAGAAATAGTACTGATGTCCTTAGTTCATTAGTAGTGCAGTTTTCAGTAGTAGAATCTACAGAAAAAAAGAAATATGTGGGGCAAAAGTCATTATTTCTGTGTGTTTAGATTTATGTGCACATAATGAATCAATGTGAAATTACTTACATAGTTATTAGAATCTGTATTCCTAGGGTTTGTTCACAGTTATTTTGAGTAGAATATTCAGTACTCGTTGTATCTAAAAAAAATAGTTTCATATAAATATTTAGCATGTTAAGTAGTATGAATAGCAAAGGGGCACTGGGTATTTAGCAGGTAAGTAAGTAGTATTAGCAAATAATGCATTTTCTATTTTATTTACTTACTTAGAAGATGTGATAGTAGGTTGATAGTCTGGTTCTTCTAGTTGTTGTGCAGCAATTCGGATAGAGATGAATCTCCTTCAGTGACTTTTGGCAAGTAGTTTGTGCTTAGATTTTAATTGTTTATATAGGGGAGTGTCAGTAGTAATTATTTTGCTATTGGTTCATTTAAAAAATTAGGTTTGTGATTGGTTAGTTAGTATATTTGAATTTCAGTTGTGATTACTTTGTAATAGAAGTGAAAAACAAAAACAAATTATAAAATTATACAAAGTACTATAGAATATTTTTATATGTGTAGGTGATATAATTATACCAATAGGATATTTTTGACAAATTAATAGTGTGTCTATAGTATTAATTTAAGTATTGTGTGTTTATTTAGATGTGAAAACATATAAAACGTTAATTAATTATGCAAACAGATGCATATAAAAAGTCGATATAGCTGATAATCCGATATTGAAGTGCACGATATTTTTGATGTCGATATTATAGTTAATGTCATTATTTTTTGTAGATAGCGATATTTTTGTTTTCCGATGTTAATGTAGTCGATATAAAAGTAAACGATGTTTTTGTATATCGATATTAAAAAATCGATATTTGTGTATATATCTAGTTAAGTATAGGAACCCGATATTTTTGATTTCGATATTTTTGCTCCGATATTTTTGTACGTCGATATTGTGAATCTCGATATTTTGTCAGACATTCTACCAGCATCACCAGCCCAGACCGGAGGGAAGGGAAACCGTATGGGTGAGAGAGGAGGAAGAACCAAACCGGGACTGGTGAGGATTGCAGTAAGAAAACAGGGGAACCCGCAGATCATAGACCAAAGCAGGATCTCTAAAAAAAGAAACATGGCCGAAAGAAATAAAGAATCGTCTGTGAAGCAGGGGGCGGGGGATTGGAACCCTTGGATGTAGCTCACGGCCTGGCGGCCGTGAAAAAAAGCAATTAGGGGGGAGGAGAAGTGAGGCCAGCGTGCACTGCGCACGCTGGGGAAGCCTGTGGGAGGGAGGCTGATTGCTTTGATGTGGGGAAATGCGCATGCTGATCTTCACGTGAACTGTTGGAAATCCGGCCGTTGGTTTGAGAACCTATTTTGGCCACTAAAATTCTCCCCTATCCATTCCTGCGGAATGGGATAGGCCCGACCTAAAAATAGCATTACGAAATGGGATGTATAACTCAAATTGTGTATTTTAAAATCTTATTCCAGTGTATAAAATACAAACAGTAACCATAAACAATGAAAAAAATAAATGCACCAAGGCATGTAATGGTCAGAGAGAACAAAAGGAACTTTCTGACATGATTAGCAAGTTTCTAACATCTAAGACCCTAAAGATGTATCTAAACTGTGCTACATTTTGGCTAACGCATTAACCAGCAAGCCTATTTCTTCAGGTTCTTAATTTGGATTGCATGGTATATCTTGTGTAACAAATTGGGTTGTTGGTTGAGGGGGGTGAAACTTTATTCGATCAACAGCCAGAATCCTTCTCAGGGGAACCACAAAAAGTCCCTAAATGAACCTGTGCTTAGCCTTCAGGGAGCTTCACACAAAAGCAGTCAAGCTTTAGGTAGAGGCAAAGTGAAAAGTATTTGTGCAGCATGTTAGAAATGGTGTTTCTGGTTGGCCAGGCAGACTCCTTCACTGTAGTCAGGGCAAGGGAGTTACACACTGAAGATACCCCCGGCTCACCCCCTTGGTAGCTTGGCAAAGCAGTCAGGCTTATCCCAGAGGCAATGTGTAAAGTGTTTGTGCAACACACACACAGCAGCAACACACTAAGCACACCACAAAAGAAACACCACACAAGGTTATATAAAAATATTCTTTTTATTATCCATAAAAACACATTAGATCACAATCACATATATTACTGTGCCACCAGGCACTTGTCATGATTTCACAGGGATTACATCAATCACTTGGCCAGTCAGGCGCCATCATAAACATTACAGTTGGGATACCCAGTAACTACCGGCAGGATTGCGCTTCTCGTAAAGCATTAGGTATAAACATCATCAGCAGTGCACCATAGCAGCCACGTCTACAGTGCACTTATAATACCCACATCATGCCACTTTTGGCATAACACCATCGCTGCAAATCGCCATCCTTGTACTATACGTAGGGTGCAATCCTGACAATGGGTTACCACAACTAAGAGCGGCACCTGCGCTCCTGCTACCTGTACTGCAGCATTGCCTTTCCCTGCATAGGCTCTTGGGCTACCTACCCACCTACCACAGAGAATGCGGTAATGTCATACTCTGGGCCTTCCTTCGCCGGTGAACTGGGGCCTTCGTCCAGGGCTCTCACCGTAAGGTTAACACCAGGACAAGTGCCCCCCTTAAGCGATATGTCACCAAGAGGCCGGAGGGGGCACACCCACTTTCCACCGCTGTGGGGAGATGTCACACGTCTCCCACTCATGGGAAATGCCCAGGAGCAGCTGCCTCCAACACACGAAGCTGCTACAAAAACAAAACAGGAACCCAATGTAGCAATGATGGGTGCCCCCGTAGCAGCCTCCTCAGGTCCGGACAACAACTGTGGCGCGTCACCCACAAGCCCGCCTCGAGTCATGCAGGCTCCTTCCGGGTTTCAATGCTTGAAGGGAACTTCCTTCGGGTGCGGCACGGAGGACAGGGCACAGGCAGGCCGGCAAATGGGGCCCCTTAGCAGAGGGCAGTCCCTTCAGCCTCCCAGAGGGCAGCAGCTTAGTCTCAAAAAGCGGTTCCTTCTGGCGCACAGCATTCAACGCAGGGTCTTCTCTCTCATCATGGCATCACAGCCCCTGTACTTATAGTGCAATGTGTTTGTTCAGGGGGGCACTTCAAACACTATTGAAGTGCACAACACCCCCTTTCACATTTGCAGCCCCAGCCCCAGCCACACCACAGAAGGTTGAGCCAGCATTATGGAAGACAGGCACAGCCCTATTCAGGTGCAGCTACAACTCCTCCCACCAGTCCAAATGCAGACCAGGCGAATTCAGGTTGCAAGGGACTAGCTGGAGTGAATGCACATCCCCTGTCTCATGTCACTCAGAACCAGACGGTCAATACACCCAGACAGAGCACAAACACACCTAGCACACAGAACTTCCTACTTCTAAAAGTGCCATTTCTAAAATAGTAATAATAAATTTGCTTTCGACAATAAGCAGGATTTATCTCTACTGTTCCAAACATACCAGACATGGCCATGCTACCCCTCTCAGATCAGAAATTACCACTGAAGCACATATCAGGGAATCCCCAATGCATCCCTATGAGAGGGCAACCCCACAGTAGTGAGAAAACCAATAGGCTGAGACTGGGGGAAAGTCACAAATTCAGGCCAACCATGTTGGAGCACAGGCAGGATAGAGGGACCAGATTAGACCTACTGGAAAGGTTATCTTCTAAAGTTAAGCATTAAGAGTCCTGTTCGTGTTAGTAAAGGCCACAGGGACAAGGGACAGCATTCCGCACAGTCGTCACTGTAGGCAAAAACAAGCAGGCTGGGTGACACTGTAGCAGGTGGACGTCACAGATGGTAGTTGTATCTTCACGTTGGTGGTCACTGTGGGCTGTCGATGCTATAGCTGAAGTGTAGCTCTCACGTACCCAGTCATAAATGGCGGTCGCTGTAGCGTGAAGAGTCTTGTTCACCGGAGCTTCATGTTGGTGGTTAGCAAGATCTTGGTCTCAAAGAGCCCAAAACTTCAGTATTTCTTCTTTTCTACTAGGAAGACCTCAACCGATGCCACGCCGAGGGGACAGGACCTGGGAGGCACCTCTTGGGATAAGGAACTCACTCAAACAGAGGCCAGCAGGGTATACAGGTTCAGTGCAACAGGACAGAAAGGCAGTTGCAGGGAGACCACTGGAGCTTGTTGTGTTCCTGTAGCTCAGAACAGGCAGCCAACTAACTAGCCCTTAGAGTCACTCAGGTAGCCTGGGATGAAGGATGCAGGTCCAGTCTACCTTCCCAGAGAGCAGAGCAGGCCTCATGCAGTCCTTCTTCTGTAGTATCCGCAGGTCCAGGAGTTTACTGAAGAGTGGGTTTGAGGGTCCCTGTTTATACCTGGTTCCACTTAAAAGTGGGAGAAACTTCTGGAGCCTTCCCTACTGGAAGGTGTCTGGAAGTTATTGCCTCCTTGCCCTGGCCCCAGTCTGTCTGCAGGCAACATAGGCTAGTGCAAAGTTTCTTGGTTTTGAGCTGAGGCAATGTCTTTGAAGTGTAATTAGGGCTTTTCACAGCTCCGCCTCCCCATCCTGCCTTGGGTGGCCCAAACTGCCAACACCCAGGCCCTCTGTTGTGTCGCTGTCTGAGAGGAATACACAAAGGCCAACTGCCAACAACACCTAGTCTAGTGATCTAAAAGAGACAACAAAATGGCAACTTTCTGAAGGTCCATGTATTCTAATGGGTAAACCCTGTACCCTGCTTAACCTGGGAGAATAGTGCTATACAACAGCAACCGGTTCTGTAGTGAAGAGAACAATTTCTTTTAAGCTAGGGGCATTTGTGGTAAATAAATAATTAATTACCGGTACTATTTTTGAATACATTAATAATAACAGATAGCTCAATAAATAAGAGGCAGGATCCGATGTATCCGAGTCGAACGGGCTTTATTCAGGCACAAGGGAAGGGACAGGATCGGGACAGCCTGAAATAAAATAGAGAGGCAGCTGCAACGTCTCATTAGCAGTACAAGGTATATATAGTAAAACATCACAATTACATTACATACAGTAGGCGTAACAAGTGACAAGCGTAAGATAAGAACACATGGGCGGGAAAAGAAGGCGTGCACAGGGCGTGCACGTAGACATGTGATGAGAACGTCACAGAAGTGTCATAAAGTGGGTGGAAACATGGAGGGGGCTACCTGAGCAGCTGGGGCCTTTAACCTAGTGGTGCGCGCAAACGGGCAATGACGTGTTACCGGGGAGAACTGGGGGCTATGACTTCTGCACTAGGAGAAGAGACTAAAGTCTGCGGTGTCAGGACGACATGTACCTATAGCATATCTGGTATCTGGTGTTTGGAGTACATGTTGATAGAATCTAAAAGTTATCAGGGCAAAGGCTACTCGACACTAAGGCTGGTGCATGCATATATTCTACATGTATTGCGTGTGCTATGAATCTTCCATGAATATTAATACAGTAATTCTCTTGCATGGAGACAGAAAGACTAGACTATGACTGAAACTGTTTATACTGTTCGCTAACTTAGGAATGTGAAGACGGAGAGCTGAACTGATAACTAGAGGCATAACATATTCTTGGCAGACAGGCAGGCAGAGCCAGGCCGGGCACCGCGCTGCTTGGCAGGAAGTAAGTGAAGGGTCAGGGATGCAGGTGGGGGCTGCTTCGCTCCTCGGAGTGGGTTCAGGAGACTGGAGCTTGAATCTGGTGTCCGGGCCCTTTTGAGGCCTAGAAACGGGGACAATGCGGGGAATATAACGTGCACACTGTAAAACGTGGCAACATAGGCCTGATACTTGTTGCTTTCACGAGAACTGGATACTGGCATACTAGAGTTGGACACAACTATAATTGCGTCTTTAATCGATCATAGGGGGATATATGCATATCGATCATGCACATATAACATAGGATGGGGAACACGTAGGCACACATGACAAGGCAAAATTCAATTTTCCTCATTCCCTCCTTGTGCCCTACGTTTCCATCAGGAAACATCAATATTCATGATACCATCTATCTGTTCATATAGCATCATTTGCTCGTCTCGAATTGTCTTGGAACAGGACTTAGGACTAGGAATACAAGAGGTAGCACACAAGCCGTAAATCGCAGGGCCACATTGTAAACAGAGACAGCAACTGAATATGATCATTACTGCTATACCTAGGAATGACAATACTTTCCATCCCCAGGCAGATATGATACTCCAGAGCCAACCGGACCATGTCCAGGTGCCTGGATTCTGGTGTAACTGATGGGCAATTTTATGAAGTCTGGTTATAGCTGAATAAACAGACGGTGCGTTATTAGGAATGAAAATGCAGCAACTAGATCCGATGACTCTACAAGCTCCTCCCCTATCGGCCAGTATGACGTCAAGGACAAGACGATTTTGGAGCACGACAAATCTCATAGCAGATTGCTCTTCAGTTAAGTTACCTAGATCGGAAGTAGTCTCATTCACTACTGCTTCAAGGGTTCTGGTTAGCCTACGTATTAACTTACTATTCTGGACAGGACCTATGAAGAAAAAGAAACCTTTATTGAAATCTTGATACTGTTCTAAGGCAGTTTCAGTTTGATCGACAATTGGGGACTCGATCTCCCTTCTATGTCTAACGTGTACTAGATGTGTGTTTCTGTGATAATCGGATGGGGCTAGGAAAACTGGTGGCAGTAGGAAGGCAATGTAACATGTTCCATCCCAATCGAGGGGCAGACGAACATATGCGGTCTGACCACATACAAAATAAGAATGACGTGAGGCTTTGAAAATAGATTTCCCACTGTCACTATACTCAACCACAGTAGTACAATCACTATGACCTACATGTGCGGAACCATTCTTTCTGACACATAATTCGCCTTTCACGGGTAGAACTGAAATAGCAGGCAAATCTGGAGTAGTCTCGGACTGAACCATGAAATTCGAGGAATAATTACCTAGATCATATACTTCATTTTCTAGATCTAACCCTGTTCTATGGGAAAGACCTTCCTTGTCTGGGAAACATGTTCTATTCAAAAGGGACATATCATTTGAGGATGACGTTAACATGGACCATGCTCCACACGAACCATTGTGTGAAAACGGATAAGGAAAGAGTGGCAGAACTCCCTTCGGTGTCTGGAAAGGGGGGAGTCGAACACACACCCAACAATTAGTGGCATTGCTGGTCTGGTGTGAATAGTGTAACATTCGGATAAAAGTATTATTACGCATAGCAAGACGATAGGATAACTCGTGAGGAGGCAGGTCACTAAAAGTGTGCTCTACTGTAACATTAGAAAACATATGTACATGTGAATTAATAGGAAAACATAAATGTAAGGCATAACTTATGCAGGTAACCATAAGACTCAGTAATAACATAAAAAGTAAAGCAACAATACATCGACTTCGAAGATTCTTTTGATAACGTATTCTCTTAGAGTTTTGACTAACTCTCTCACTGTGTGGGTCTATCTCATACATGTCAGGAACCTGTCTAACCGTTTCACCCGAGAGGGACTTAGACAATTAAACTGGCTGACTTACTAGACCTTAACTTTTCTTTATACTCCTGCTGCGGAGTTTTCTCTAACAGGGGAAGTTTAGATTCAGTGTCTGGGCAGTCCTTGAGAACGGGGCAGTCCTTGAAAAATGTCTTTGGCCGAAGTCCATGGAATCTCTTCACATGACTGGAGTGCAACCACCCCTTCCTGCCTTCAACTTTTATGGCAGTCCTCGTTGTTAGCAATACAAGTCTTGGCTCCTTCCAGCGGGGCTCCAGCGGCCTTGAATAATCAAAATTCCTCACGAGGACCAGGTCGCCTGGTATGACCTCATGCGGTTTCACTTCGGTGTTGTCTGGAAAAGCAGCGGCAACCTGTGAACGACAAGAGTGTAGTGCAGACATCAAGGAGGCCAGGTAATCTGTCAGCATATTACTATCAACATCAGTAATTGTACGTGGTCTAGGTGTACCCCACATGTTTGGGGGACGACCGAACACTACCTCATAGGGAGACAGACCGGAACGGGAGTGAGCGACCATTCTCATATAGAAAAGGGCGACTGGCAGTGTTACTATCCAATCTACGCCTTTCTCTGCACATACTTTGGCAATTCGGATTTTCAGAGTCTGGTTATGTCTCTCTACGAGACCGGCTGCTTCAGGATGTCGTACACAGTGGAACTTCCACTGGTACCCTAACAGAAGGGATACTTGTTTCATGAGCTCGGATGAGAATCGCTGGCCGTTATCTGAATACACGACCCTAGGCAATCCATAGCGGGGGAAAAACTCACGAACCAACTGCCTGGCAGTGGTCGCAGCGGTGTAATCTGGAACTGGATAGGCTTCTGTCCACCTGGACAAAGCGCATACAACTACGAGGACATACTTAAAACCTCGACATCGCTTCATCTGAATATAATCCATCTGGAGGACTTCAAAAGGGTGGTCAGGAGGATGGAATCCACCTTGTTCCACCGGAACACCTTTACCTGGATTGAACTGACAACAGATCATGCAGGTACGTACTTTCTGCTTGGCTGCTGCTCGTAAATGCTTGTTAAACCAAAGGTTCTGAATACTGTCTAGCATGGCTTTTTCTCCTAGGTGTGCTGGACTATGTGCGGTGTTAATAATGACTTGAACCATAGAGTCGGGGAGAAACCATGTAGCTTTTCCCTTCGTCAACCATCCTTGATCTGTCTGGACCCCTCCTTGTTCAGACCATTTCTTGATTTCATCTGGAGTGGCATGTAACTGTATATCTAGTACGTCTTGTATAGGGTCCTTAACTGTCATACAAGTAGTCTGATCTGGAATGTGTGTCTGTGTCGTGTTAACTGGAATGTCTGGAGTCTGAGCTGTGAGCTTGGCTGTTCGATCTGCTAAATCGTTACCCTGGGAAATAATGTCAGTGACTTTCGTATGTGCCTTGCACTTCATGATAGCGATAGCTGTCGGTAAATGTATTGCATCTAACAGAGCTTGAATGAGGGGGCCATGCTGAATCTTGGTTCCATGAGAAGTCATAAAACCTCTTTCTTGCCAGAGCACTCCAAAGTCGTGTACGACTCCGAATGCATAACGTGAATCTGTGTATATGTTTACTTTCAGGTTCTTAGCTCGTATGCAGGCTTGAGTCAGAGCGACGAGCTCTGCTGCTTGAGCAGACAGGGTGTCAATACGATGTGTTTCTATAGCTTCAGTTTCAGTAGTCACTGCATACGCGGCTACTAGTTCTCCTGTACTTGTTCTCATACATGAACCATCCACATAAAGTGTCAGGTCGGGATCAGGTAATGCAATGTCTGTCAAGTCTTGTCTTGGCTTTGTCATGGTGTTAACAACTTCCACACAGTCATGTGTGGCAGGATTCGAGGTAACTGACGGTAACAGTGTAGCGGGATTTAAAATGTTGCAGCGTCTGATTTCTATGTGTGGCTGGAACAGTGTCAGTTCATAACCTGTTAAACGTGCAATTGTCAAGTGCTGAGTCTGTGTTCGGTTTAAAAGAACTTCCACAGAATGTGGAACTTGTACTGTCAGGGAATGTCCTAACACTATGGAATCACTTTGTCTGATAGCTAGAGCTGTGGCTGCAACTGACTTGAGGCACGCAGGCAGAGCCTGGGCCACTGGATCTAATGTGCTAGAAAAATAAGCACAGGGCTTGTATTGTCCTGCTTGATCTTGTGTGAGAACAGATAATGCAGTACCATCACGTTCAGTGACAAAAAGTGTAAAAGGCTTACTGTAGTTTGGCGTTGCTAGAACAGGTGCTTGGCATAAAGCTTTCTTTAACTCATTGAAAACAAGTGTGTGTTCTTGGGTCCAAGGGAGGACAGTCGATACGGCTGCCTCCTGAGTCGTTAACTGTATCAGTGGCTTGGCTAGAAATGCGTACTGAGGAATCCATTGTCTGCAGTAAGAAGTGAGGCCGATAAAAGCTCGTACCTCCTTCTGAGTCTTGGGCTGTGGAAGATGTGCTATTAACTGGATACGGTCAGGTGTCAACTGCCTACCCCTCTTGGACAGTAAGTGTCCAAGGTAGACCACTTGCTGGACACAGAATTGCAATTTGGAAGGGGACACCTTGTGCCCCATCTCGGCCAGGAAATACAAGACTGTAAGTGACGCACGTTCGCAGTCACGTTCAGAACGGGCTGTGATCAATAGATCATCGACATACTGGAGCAGAGCAGTGTCAGTTGGCATGTGAATATTGTCTAGTTGTCTTTTCAGTGCTTGACTGTAAATGCTAGGGCTTTCTGTGAAACCTTGAGGAGCTCGTGTGAATTTATAGCTTCTTCCATTTAAACAGAAACCGAAAAGGACCTGGCTGTCTGGATGAATGGGGACACTAAAGAATACATTCTTGAGATCGATAACTGTAAAGAACGTAGCTTCAGAATCAATGGCAGTCAATAGGGAAGAAATATCTGGAACCACCGGGTACTGGGGTATGATACATTTATTAAGTTCTCGAAGGTCAATCACTAATCGATAAACTGGAGGTGCATTTGGATCAGTACGTTTCAGAATCGGAATGATAGGAGAATTACATACATTGGAGTCAGTTTCTACAACTACTCCTTGAACAATAAGCTCGTCAATAATTTTGGATAAGGCTGCTACAGCCTCAGGTGGCAATTTGTACTGTCGGATTCGTGGTAATACAACACCTTTCTTCAGAGTGACACGATGGGGTGTGATGTGCATACAACCTACATCAGTTGGACCTTGCGCCCATAAATGCTGTGGTACATTCAATAATCTTGGATCAAAATCACGTAATATATAATGACCTTTAAAATCTCTCAAAAACAGTCGCACCCCTTCTGGGGAACAGCATATTACTGCTCCTAATTCTTTCAGGGTCTTAATGCCTAATAAATTTTCTGGACATGATTTCGTGAGTAACAAGTCTGTAGTTCGGGACAATGGACCAACTTCTAGAGTAACTGGTTTCGATATTTCATTAACAATAGGCTTTCCTGAAAATCCAAGGGAAACGTTTCTAGAGCCTGAGAGTGGAGCCCCTGGAACCTCGTCATGACTGATGGTAGTCCTACTTGCCCCTGTATCAATCAGAAACTTTCTGTCTTTCCCTAATACTTGACTGTGTACATAGGGACCCTCTTGATCTACAGGAATCTCGATGAGAGGCAAGCCAACCTCCCTCTCTAGGCTGTTTCATGAATATGGCTGGTAATCTGGATACTCTGACTGTGCGTACTGGTACATCTGCTGTGTAACGTGTTGTGTTGCAGCTATAGGCTGCGGTACTGTAACTGTCTGTTGTGCATTCTGCGGTGGCTGGGAATTCTGTGAAACTTGTTCTTGTCTAGGCGGGCGCGGTCTCTCTTTCGTTTTGCCAGTAGCTATGTTGTGTTTCAGAACGGCACATTCGTTTATATAATGACCTGGCTGTTTACAGTAATTGCATGTCCCTTTAACGGGAGCTGCAGAATGACTGGCTTGATTCGGACCCCTCTTCTGACTGCCTTGCGGAACAGACTGTGCAACTAGTACTTTCATTTTCGTGTCTTTCATACGTCTCCTTTCGTGTTCCTGCTCTTCCCTGATTCTGTTCTGGTGGTACTGTAGCATCTGGAGCATCTGTGACGGAGTATTAGCTTGCCAGGTACTTTTGACTTTCAGTACTCGATTTTTAACTTGTGGACTTGAATTCTCAACTAGTTTGGTGACAAAAAGATGGGGATACGATTCACTACTCGTTTTCATACCACTATTAATAATGAAACATTTCTCAAATCTAGAATAAAAATCACTAGTGTCTTCGTCTTGTTTCTGTTTACAGGCTGAGATGGCATCCCAATCTTCCTTTTTCGTGGCTAGTAATCTTGGCAAGACTTGTATTAATAACTCGGGCAATGCTTTAGCTTTATCCCCAAGACCGGTACCTGGAACTCGTGTGTTATCTTCAGTTTCTAATGCGGTCCAATCTATCTTTTTCTCTCCCACCTCCCATTCTTTTTCTTTGAGTTTTTCATATATGCCCGCAGGCAACAGGACCTTTAACATTTTAATGATATCAGGATACGTGTATTCTCCCATACGGAGCATGTCCTTTAATTCACGGTGGAACCCTGCTGGGTCTTTATCGTGACAGGGTATTAACTTCTTCATTTCCAAGAGTTCTATTTTTGTGATAGGGGTGTAAACAAATACTCGTTCTAGGCCACCCCCTCTACCTTAACTGGATGTACTTCTCATAACGGATTCTGTCTATCTATGTAGAATGATTTTCTTTCTGGGAGTGGAACAGGAACAAAATGTGAATTCAGGAACGTTCGGTATTTGTGGCGCTGTTCTAATATGACACTAATTAAATCGGTACCTAGACCTTTCCATCTGTTTAGGAGTAACTCGTTTAATACATCATGTAAAGGACCTGGATCAGAATGCTGATCCTCATACAGTGTAATGAGGTGCTGGATCATATATGTACCCACCAGACGCTGCTCGGCTGGGGGCAGTTTCAGAAACATTTGGGCCACTATTTCATCTGGAAACGTGGTAGAATCACTAGTCCATCGGACTGCTGATCGGGCTAGTTCTTGTTCATGCATTGTACTAAGCTCGCTATAACCTATTCGTGATTTCAGAATTTGATCGGTGGCCTGGAATATTTGTTCAAGAGAACACTGTTCTGGTACTGGAGGAGGAAAAGCTTTCTTGTAATCTAGGCGTGAATGTCGGTCGGAAAATCTAGTTCTACCTACATACGCTATTCTGGAGGGATTCTCACTGTCTACCTCTTCACTAGAAGAGTCATACTCTTTCTCGGTTGCTCTTTTTGCTTCCTCTTTCTGGTGTATACTTATGATTTCCTTACGAATTTTCTTGTACATACTTTCTACACTACCTTGTGTCTTGTGTTTTCCCTCGGCTATATTGTCACTCCACTTAGTCAGACCTTTCATCTCGTCTTTATCTTTATCAGGATAATCTTGTTCTCTTATTAAACAGTTAATCAAGAACTGTAAAATCATATGTTGAGTCTCGACTTTTCTGTGTGCCATAGCTTCGTGAATACTTCCTGGATTCTCTCCTGTACGGATAAAACGATATATTCTGTCTAGATGTTCCTTCATGTCGGGCAGGGTGGCCAGAAAGTTGGCAACCCGTCTTAAACGTAATGAATATATTACCATGTGATCTTCGCCTGGAACTGGATCATATATACAGTCAGTAAGAAGTCGCTTAAGGTCTGCGTGTGTAGCCAGTTTTGGCGTACGCTGTAACGCTGCGTCGTGCGGCGTCAGTCGTCTTACTTGAGGCGGGGTGATAGGAGCACTTCCCCCCACTGCTCCTGAACTAGAATCGTCAGTTAATACTGTACGTGCTGGTAAAGTGACGGGCAAAGCGGGTACATTTACTGTGGGCTGGTCCGGGGGTACTGGCACATTAACTTGACCCCCGGGACCAGTGGCTGGAAGAACAGGAATTACATTATTAATAGGGGCTGAGGGTGAGCGGGCGGAATAGGATTTGCATATGCTGGGACTGTGTCGTCCAAGTAGGACGAGAGAAAAATTTCAGCTGCGGTTGGTTTATGACGTAGCTTAATCGGGACCAATGGTGGCGGTAAATTACAGGATGCTTCCGGGGTTGCCTTCGGCAAGCCCTCGGCAAGAAGAGGATACATACCTTTAATAAGGGCATTTCTCTGTCTGTCTGACTGTTCTGCTCTAACTCGTTCACCTTCTTCGATTAACTCCCTTTCTTGGGCTTTTTCTGAGGATTCCCTACTTAATTCTGTTTTTCTGAATTCTTTTTCGGTTCTTTTATGAGATTCTTTGCGCCATAACTCGATGGCATCTTTCTGGGACTGTCTGGCTTTCTTTTTCCATAATGCTTCTTCTACTCGCATGATGCACTCGGCATCCCATGTACCTGATACAGGCCATCTATATTTCTCTTCAAGATCTTTCGTATAATCCGCCCATAAGTCTAGATATAATATGGCATCTAAGCCATGCTTGTGATACATGAAATGTCCAGGACTGTCCCTAGGGGGGACAGGAACTGCTTCTTCGAGTAACCCTTTTCTGGTTTTTATCTGACGTAATTTCGAGAACAGAGGCATGGCTGAGTTATACTTGGAACACAATACACAATAATCACAGTAATGAAATGGCAAACAAATCACTCATACCACGACATAGAAATACATTAATACCAGTTCGAACAGAATACTACCTGATACACTGAAAACATAACACTTGAATTTCTCGAGAACGGACTTACTAGAATTACTGGATGCACTGCTAAAACAGTACAGAACATACCGGTCTCATAAAGAGACACGTCATACCGTATCCACCTAGGTGAATACTTCGGACTGGATCTGTGTACCCAAACCCATCGGACCAGGAACAAACTAATGAACCTGTCTAGATACTTCCCCCGCAACGGTTCTCACCAGGAAGCAGAAACTGAAGGCCTCGGACTGGACCAGACTGCTACGACGTCTGGACTACGAACTTCGGACTTCAGAAACCGGTGGGCCTCCGGATACCTCGGACCTTGCTCTCTCGGCTTGGGCTCTGGTCGGGACGAACCGCATTCCACACCGCCTCGTCTGGATGCCGGACCGCAGTTCCCGTCTCCTCCGTGGGCCTGAGGGAGACTTGAAGCAGAAATATCTGCACGTGCACGGTAGAGTTCCGTCACGGCTGTAGAAGGGTCAGGGGGCCTGCGTTACATCGCCGGCGCGTGGGGAAAGAGCTCGTACCTATTCGGGCGCCATTTATGTGGTAAATAAATAATTAATTACCGGTACTATTTTTGAATACTTTAATAATAACAGATAGCTCAATAAATAAGAGGCAGGATCCGATGTATCCGAGTCGAACGGGCTTTATTCAGGCACAAGGGAAGGGACAGGATCGGGACAGCCTGAAATAAAATAGAGAGGCAGCTGCAACGTCTCATTAACAGTACAAGGTATATATAGTAAAACATCACAATTACATTACATACAGTAGGCGTAACAAGTGACAAGCGTAAGATAAGAACACATGGGCGGGAAAAGAAGGCGTGCACAGGGCGTGCACGTAGACATGTGATGAGAACGTCAAAGAAGTGTCATAAAGTGGGTGGAAACATGGAGGGGGCTACCTGAGCAGCTGGGACCTTTAACCTAGTGGTGCGCGCAAACGGGCAATGACGTGTTACCGGGGAGAACTGGGGGCTATGACTTCTGCACTAGGAGAAGAGACTAAAGTCTGCGGTGTCAGGACGACATGTACCTATAGCATATCTGGTATCTGGTGTTTGGAGTACATGTTGATAGAATCTAAAAGTTATCAGGGCAAAGGCTACTCGACACTAAGGCTGGTGCATGCATATATTCTACATGTATTGCGTGTGCTATGAATCTTCCATGAATATTAATACAGTAATTCTCTTGCATGGAGACAGAAAGACTAGACTATGACTGAAACTGTTTATACTGTTCGCTAACTTAGGAATGTGAAGACGGAGAGCTGAACTGATAACTAGAGGCATAACATATTCTTGGCAGACAGGCAGGCAGAGCCAGGCCGGGCACCGCGCTGCTTGGCAGGAAGTAAGTGAAGGGTCAGGGATGCAGGTGGGGGCTGCTTCGCTCCTCGGAGTGGGTTCAGGAGACTGGAGCTTGAATCTGGTGTCCGGGCCCTTTTGAGGCCTAGAAACGGGGACAATGCGGGGAATATAACGTGCACACTGTAAAACGTGGCAACATAGGCCTGATACTTGTTGCTTTCACGAGAACTGGATACTGGCATACTAGAGTTGGACACAACTATAATTGCGTCTTTAATCGATCATAGGGGGATATATGCATATCGATCATGCACATATAACATAGGATGGGGAACACGTAGGCACACATGACAAGGCAAAATTCAATTTTCCTCATCCTGATTAACTAGGATGTGCCAATGAATGGCATGGCATATGCAGGATTTGAAAACATAAATTAAGTTAATAAGCACCATAGACAAGGAGAAAAATGATTCTTTCCGCATAACATTCACATAATGCAGAAATGTAAAGTGCTACACATCACAGACACAGGACTGTTTTTCAGCAAAAATAATAGTAATAAACATAAATCAGTACCATACGAAAAATGTGGTCACATAAAAAGTAATACCACATAACAAACAATTGACAATATACAAGAAAAAAAATCACTTAATAGCCTGTCCATTTAGAACTCTTTAGTCTGTTCAAACTTATCCTAATTTCTTGGCAGTACATATGTACGGTTTTGGTATGGAACACCTATTTGTATCATTGACGTTTCGACCACCTGAAATAGGTTTGTTCATAAACATCACAACTGGTCATCCTCAGGACTAGAAAACATGAATACAACCTGGTCAAAGTACGAACATCGTGTTGCTTGATGTTCTCATCAAAGTATGAACTGGGAAGTATCCCTCCACTTAATGAAGAGGTGGACAAAGGATCAAGTGATACAAGTTCTGTAAGGGTCCTAAAAAGGAACCATTGAAGAAGAAATCGAATGAGGTCAGATTTATTGAGACAATACGTTTTTCTAAGTCTGTGGTGCTTATTAATTTCATTTGCTGTTTTTAAAAATCATTTTTCTGTCACACCATTATTTGGCACGTCCTAGTTAATCAGGACCAGAATACTCTAGCTTGAAATAAATTGTTCTCTTCCCTAAAGAACCAGTTGTTGTTGCATAGCAACTTTTTAAAAGTGGCATTTCCAGAATTATGTCTTATAATCTGACTTTACCACTACAGAGAGTTTTAAAATACAATTATTCACACACCAAACATGCCATTACTACCCTCTCCCAAACAAACCTTATCTCTTATTAAAGGTCAAAAGGTAATCCAATCTTATACTTTGTGAGAGGTAGGCCTCATTGTGGTGAAAAAATGAATTTGTGGGTTTTTTAATACCAGGAAATGTAAATCTTTAAAGAACATCTCCAACTATGTAAATACACTGCGCCCTGTCCTATGTTCTGTTCATGATTAGTTTGACAAGATAATACTGTATTGAGGTATTCCAATGGAATTAAGAGGTAATTGTATTGCATCCCATATCAGCATTCCAAAAGAGTTAGCGTTAGATAGTTAGTGTAAGAGTTAGCGTTAGATAATTAGTGTAATTGTTATCGTTAGATAGTGTAAGATTTAACATTAGATAGTTAGTGGAAGAGTTAGGGTTAGATAGTTAGTGTAAGAGTTAGGGTTAGACAGTTATTGTAAGTCGTTAGATAGTGTAAGAGTTAGGATGAGATAGTGTAAGAGTTAGGATTAGATAGTTAGTGTAAGAGTTAGGGTTAGATAGTTAGCGTAAGTTAGTGTTAGATAGTGTAAGAGTTAGGGTTAGATAGTTAGTGTTAGATTTAGGGTTAGATAGTTAGCGTAATAGTTTGCGTTAGATACATAGTCTAAGAGTTAGGGTTAGATAGTTAGCGTAAGTTAGTGTTAGATAGTGTACGAGTTAGGGTTAGATAGTTAGTGTTAGATTTAGGGTTAGACAGTTATTGTAAGTCGTTAGATAGTGTAAGAGTTAGGATGAGATAGTGTAAGAGTTAGGATTAGATAGTTAGTGTAAGAGTTAGGGTTAGATAGTTAGCGTAAGTTAGTGTTAGATAGTGTAAGAGTTAGGGTTAGATAGTTAGTGTTAGATTTAGGGTTAGATAGTTAGCGTAATAGTTTGCGTTAGATACATAGTCTAAGAGTTACCATTAGATAGTTAGTGTAAGAGTTAGGATGAGATAGTGTAAGAGTTAGGATTAGATAGTTAGTGTAAGAGTTAGGGTTAGATAGTTAGCGTAAGTTAGTGTTAGATAGTGTAAGAGTTAGGGTTAGATAGTTAGTGTTAGATTTAGGGTTAGATAGTTAGCGTAATAGTTTGCGTTAGATACATAGTCTAAGAGTTACCATTAGATAGTTAGTGTAAGAGTTAGGATGAGATAGTGTAAGAGTTAGGATTAGATAGTTAGTGTAAGAGTTAGGGTTAGATAGTTAGTGTAAGAGTTAGGGTTAGATAGTGTAAGAATTAGGGTTAGAGGGTGTAAGAGTTAGGGTTAGATAGTTAGTGTAAGATTTAGGGTTAGTGTAAGAGTTAGGGTCAGATAGTTAGTGTAAGAGTTAGGGTTAGATAGTTAGTGTAATAGTTTGCATAAGATACATAGTCTAAGAGTTACTATTAGATAGTTAGTGTAAGAGTTTACGTTAGATAGTTACTGTAAGTGTTAGCGTTAGATAATTAGTGTAAGTTTGCGCTAGATAGTTAGTGTAAGAGTGAGGGTTAGATAGTGTAAGAGATAATGTTAGATACTTAGTGTAAGGGTTAGGGTTAGATAGTTAGTGTAAGTTAGCGTTAATCAATCAATCAGGGTTTTGTAAAGCGTGCTACTCACCTGCGTAGGACTCTAGGCGCTGAGATGGAGGGGTGCAGCTCCGGATCAGTCGGAATGGCAGGTCTTGAGGCTCTTCCTGAAAGTGTGCAGAGTAGGGGACCACCTGATGTTGACTCAGAGCTCGTTCCAGGTTATTGCAGCGACGTAGGAGAAGGCTCTTCTACCTTCTCGAGTTCTGCGGATGCGTGGGTCACTGTTAGGGCAAGGTCATCGGAGTGGAGGTTCCTTTTGGGTACGTGGAAGGTGGCTCTCTCTTTGAGGTATTTGGTCCGATGTTGTGGAGGGATTTGTAAGCATGGGTGAGTAGTTTAAAGGTTACTCTCTTCTTCCCACAGAGCCAGTAGAGGTCTCGTTGGTGCTGGGTCATGTGCTCGTGTCGAGGGGTTCAGAGGACGAGTCTGGCTGCGGTGTTTTGGATGGTTTGGAGCTTGTGAAGCAGGTTTCCGTTTATTCCAGCCTAGAGGGCATTGCTGTAGTTCAGTCTGCTGGCTACAAGTGTATTGGAGATGGACTTTCTGCATTCAGGGGGGATTCACTTGAAGGTCTTGCGGAGTATGCGGAGGGAGTTGAAGCAGGTGGAGGTGACGGCGTTGATCTGACGGGTCATGGAGAGGGAGGAGTCTAGAATGATGCGTAGGTTACGGGCAAGGTCTGATGGAGTGGGTGGGTTTCCGAGGGCGGGAGGCCACCAGGTTTTGTCTGAGGCAGTGGAGGAGGGTGTACGATGTGAGTCCAGCAACTCACCTGAAAACCAGGTCCGTCTGCAAGGGTGATGACTATTCCTCAACCCACCATGAGCACCTCTCAGTGCTGCTGATAAAAACAGAATCCCTGGCAGGTGTCCAAAGAGGGAAGGGGATTTGGGATGAGAGACAAAGAGAGAGAGACTGCGACGCTTCGTGCTTCACCAAAAGGAGGATGTGCTGTCTGGGCCAGCCAGGTTCTGGAAGGTAACTCGGCAAGCATACTTGAGATATATCCTAAAAAATAAACAAAGCGCATAAGCATTGGATTCCCCAATTTCGTTGGACTACATGTAAAACATACACATGGATTAATGTTCACATTACCTTTCCTTGTGTGATGCCTTGTCAACTAGTTTGTCTCTCAGTAAAGACTATGGTATATACAGTTTGCTTCTATAACATAAACAGGCATTGTATTAGGTTGAGTAATCTAGATCATTACATGAGATTTTATGCAATACATTTATTTCACCCTATGATCTCACCTTAATGTATGCAAGAAGTTTCCTAATGTCAATCATATAATGCTTTGGCCAAAGTGTCCTTAATACGCTGCCAGGATTCTCCAACAACTTGGGGATGGCGCACCTTTAGAGGGGGTTACTTGCACCTTTAAATAATGTCACTTTTAAAACAAACAAAAAATATGTATGCCTAAATCAGGTGACCTGTACAAGGTCTGTTCTCTGCGCACACGCTGCCAAATACGTGTACAAACAGGGTTACACACTTTACAAGAAAAAGAATAATGATTGCCTATTCTCAGCCCAGTAACATGTGCTTTTACCTTAGGCAATAGTAATAAAAACTAAATCATTATTGTCCTCATAAAGGATAGTATTAACAAGATCAATATTGTCCCAAAATGTCCGCTCATCAAAAGTGCATGTAAAGTCCCAAGCAATTAACACAGAGATAACTGAAGTGGAAAGGAGACGAAGTTAAAATAAACAATGATTGAAAACGCAGCTCTTCTGAGTGATTCACGGGCTCTGCAATGTCCTTGAACTCTGCCTGAACTTGAAGTTGGGAGAAATACCTGCAGGCTGCGTCACAGTGCTTGCTGAAGAGGAGAAGGCTCTGGGGAATTCTTCCTTGAAGGCTTGAATGACGCAGGGCTCTGTGTAATCCTTTCACGACGTGCAGGAATCAAAAAAGCAGAGCAACCAGTGCTTTGAAGAGCAAGGCTCTTTATAGTCTGGATACTGGGCTTTGTCTGGGCGTGTTCTGGCAACGTGTCAATTCAGTTACCAAGCACATGTTTAAGCTGCAAAGAGCAGCTGTCTTATTTAAATGCACGTGCTCTCCTATCTCCTTACTTTCAACAAGCATTGGCAAAAACAAATGTTAAAATGGAAAGCAATATACAAATAAGCATTGGTCACAGAAAACAGCAACAAATGAATAATGAAAAAAACACTGGTCACAGTTAATTCATTGTTGGATTACTGCGACATGATTAATCTTTTGACTACATGTATGTTGGAAAATAACACATTGCGAGCCAAGGATAGTGTGACAGAATTTCCTGATAGAGGGTCCAAGGACGAGGACCTTTGTCTTCGCCAAGTTGAGCTTCAAGCAGCTGTTGTTCATCCAGGCTGCAACGTCCTTCATTCCTTCCTGGAAGCAGAGTCTGGTGTCTTAGGGGTTCTTCATGAGGGAGAGGATGAGCTGGGTGTCGTCGGGGTAAGATACTATGCTGAGTCCATGCTGTCTGACAATGGTGGTGTGGAGGGCCATGTAGATGTGGAAAAGCGTAGGGCTGAGCGAGGATCCTTGGGGTATTCTGCAGCTGACCTCTGTGGGTTCCGAGCGGACGGGTGGGAGTTTGATCCTTTGGGTTTTGCCACAGAGAAAGGAGCGGATGCAGTCCAGGGAGGTTCTTTGTATACTGGCGCCGTGGAGTCTGGTTGCGAGAGTGCGGTGAGAGACGGAGTCGAAGGCTACAGAGAGGTCTAGTAGGATGAGGGGCGCAGTGTGGCCTTGGTCGAGTAGCATGCGGATGTTGCCGGTGGTGCCAAAAGGGCGGTCTTGTGCTGTGGTTGCTGCAGATTCCAGACTGGGAGGGGTGGAGGATGGCGTTCTCTTCGATGAAGGTGGTCAGCTGGGCATTGATGGATCTCTCTGTGATTTTGGCTGCAAAGGGAAGGAGAGAGATAAGCCAGTAGTTCTTTAGGTCCGACGGGTCGTCCAAGGGTGTCTTGAGGAGGGGCTTGTCCTTTGCCCGATTCCAGATGTTTGGTAAGATGCTGGATTTGAAGGAGGCATTAATGGTCCGGCCTAGCTCGGGTGCCATGGTGGCGGCTGCTCTGTGGTAGATATACGGTGGGGAGAGGTCTGTGGAGCTCCTGAGTGAGTGTTCTTCATGGTCATGGCGGTGTCTTCGGTGGTGACAGGTTTCCAGGTGGTGATGGTGGGCTGTTTGTTGGTCGTGGGGAGCGGGGTGGTGTCTGGAGTCTGTTCGCTGATGTTGTCGTAGAGGGCCTTGATTTTAAGGTGGAATTAGGAGCTGAGCTTGTTGCAGAGGTCCTGGGGTGGTGAGACGTCCGTGGCTTCGCAGGGGGGTTTGGTAAACTGCTATATAATGTTGAAGAGTTCTTTTGCGTTACTTGCGTTGGTGTGGATTTTGTTCTTGATAAAGGTCCACTTGGTGGCTTTATATGCTGGTGGTATTCAGTCATGGCATTCCTGTAGGTGTTCTGATCTTTGGTGGTTTTCCTGTTCCTCCAGAGTTTTGTGGAAAAGTAAATTTTGCCATGTTCTGTGTCCCTACGTGTTCCCCATCTTATGTTGCATGTGCATGATTAATATGCATATGTATTCCCCATGTTCGATTAAAGACGCAATTACAGTTGTGTCCATCTCTAGTATGCCAGTTTCCAGTTCTCGTGAAAGCTACGAGTATCAGGCCTATGTAAAGTTACGTTGCCACGTTTCTCAGTGTGCACGTTATTTCATTGAAAAGTCCCCGTTTCTAGGCCTCAAAAGGGCCCGGACACCAGATTCAGCTCCTGTCTCCTGAGCCCTCGCTGAGGAGCGATACAGCCCCCACCTGTATTCCTGACCCTTCACTTACTTCCTGTCTCACAGTGCCCGGCTCGGCCTGGCTCTGCCTGCTAGTCTGCCAAGAGTATGTTATGATTCTAGTTATCAGTCCAGCCCTCCTTCTCTGCATTCCTAGGCTACTGAATCGCATCAATAGTTTCAGCCATCGTCTAGCCTTTACGTCTCCATGTAAGAGAAATACTGTATTAATGGTCATTTAATATTCTTCAACACGCACTACATGTAGAATAATGCATGCACCAGTCTTAGAATCTGTTAGCCTTTACCCCGATAACTTTTAGTTTATATCAACATGTTCTCTAAACATCAGATACTAGATAATGTCTAGGTACATGTCGCCCTGACTCTCCAGACTTCAGTCTCTGCTCCTAGCGCAGAAGTCATAGCCCCCAGCTTCTCCTAGTAACACGTCATTGTCAGTTTGCGCGCACCACTAGGTTAGAGGTCCCGGCTCCTTAGGTAGCCCCCTCCATGTTTCCGCCCCATTTATGACATATTCTGTTACGTTTACATCACATGTCTATGTATACGCCTCCTGTTACACCTACTTTCACCCTTATCTTTCGCGACTGTTACTGACCCCACCCACTGCTCCGCCTATCGTATGTATTGTAATGAAACTGTTTTAGTATATATACTTGTGTACTGTTATTAAAAGCTACGCCGTCGTCCCGATTCCGATCCTGCCCCCGGCAGCGCTGCCATCCTATTCCTGTGCAGGTTGTCTTGTTCCTGTCCTTATGCTGTATTAAACCTGCAAACTCCTACTACCTCGAATCTTGACTCCTATTTATTGAGCTATCTGTTATTACTATATCCAGTCAAAAATAGATCCGGTATTATTTATTTATATACCACATAATGGCGCCCGAATAGGGACTTGCCCTTTCCCCACGCGCCGGTGAAGCCACGTATGCCCCCTGACCCTCTGCAGCCGTGACGGAACCATACCGTGCACGTGCAGATATTTCTGCTTCAAGTATCCCTCAGGCCCACGGAGGAGACGGAGGTTGCGGTCCAGCATCCAGACGAGGCGGTGGAGGAACGCGGCGAGTCCCGACCAGAGCCCAAGCCGAGAGTCCAAGGTCCGAGGTATCCGGAGGCCCACCCGTAACAGAAGTCCGAAGTGTGTCCGTCCGGCGTCGAAGCAGTCCAGTCCGAGGCCTTCCGTTCTTGCTGCCCGGTGAGTACCGTTGCTGGGGTAGTATCTAGACAGGGTCAATCTAATTGACTCTGGTCCGTGGGTTTGGTGGTACACAGACCCAACACGAAGTGTCCACTCCGGTGGATGCGGGTCCTGACGTGTCTCTTTATGAGACCGGTAAGTTTCGTACTGTTTTAGCAGTGCATCTATTTCTGTTCTAGTCAGTTCTGTTCTCGAGAAAATTCATGTATTCTGTTTTCAGTATTCCAGGTAGTATTCTGTTCGAACTGTTATTTTAAATGTTCTTCATGTATTTTAATGTCGTGGTATGAAAGCGGTGTAATTATCGTGTTCATTGTGTATTGTATTGTGTCTAGATTACAGTTCAGTCATGCCTTTGTTTTCCAAACTACGTCAGTTAAGAACAAGAAAAGGTCTGTTAGAAGAAGCAGTTCCTGTCCCGCCTAGGGACAGTCCAGGTCATTTTATGTATCAGAAGCATGGCATAAGTGCCATATTATATCTAGATTTATGGGTGGAGTACACCAAAGAGTTAGAAGAAAAGTATAGATGGCCCGTATCAGGTACGTGGGATGCCGAGTGCATCATGCGAGTAGAAGAAGCATTATGGAAAAAGAAAGCCAGACAGTCACAGAAAGATGCCATCGAGTTATGGCGCAAAGAATCTCATAAAAGAACCGAAAAAGAAATCAGAAAGTCAGAATTAAGTAGAGAATCCTCAGAAAGAGTCCAAGAAAGGGAATTAATCGAGATAGGTGAACGAGTTAAAACCGAACAGTCAGACAGACAGAGGAATGCCCTCATTAAGGGTATGTATCCTCTTCTTGCCGAGGGCTTGCCAAAAGCGACCCCGGAGGCATCCAGTAATTTTCCGCCACCATTAGTTCCGACCAAGCTACGTCACAAACCGACCGCAGCTGATATTTTTCTCTCGTCCTATTTGGACGACACAGTCCCAGAATATGCAAATCCTGTTCCGCCAGTTCCTGTAAATCATATAATTCCTGCTCCTCCAGACACCGGGGCACCTTTTGCAGTACCTGCTACGGTACCCCCGGTCCAGCCCATAGTACAACTTCCCGCCACATCAGTCACTCTGCCAGCACGAAGAGTATCAGTCGACGATTCTAGTTTAGGGGCTGCAGGAGGAGGTCCTCCTGGTACCCCGCCGCCACACCAACGTGTAACGTTAGTCGAGTTACATGAACGTGCGTTACAGCGTACGCCCAAATATAAGTCCGTTGCAGACATCCGACGAGCTCTTACTGAATGCCGCTATGATCCAGTCACAGGCGATGATAGTACGGTTATATATTCCATACGTGTAAGACGGGTGACCGGGTATTTGGACACCCTACCGGATATGAAAGAAGATCTAGACAGAATATATCGTTTCATCCGTACAGGGGATGATCCAGAAAGTATTGGCGAAGCCATGTCTCAAAGGAAAGCTGAGATCCAGCTCATGATATTAAAGTTTCTGATTAATTGTTTAATAAGGGAACAAGATTATCCGACCAAAGATCCGGCCGAAATGAGAACTCTGACAAGGTGGAGTGATAATATAGCCGAGGGTAAGCACAGAACCATCAGTAGTATAGAGAGTATGTACAAGAAAATTCGTAAGGATATAATAAGGTTACACGAACAACGTAAAACAGCACAAGTAAGCGAGAAAGAGAATGACTCTTTTACTGAAGAGGTAGAGGACGAGAATACCGCCAGAATAGCGTATGTAGGTAGAACTAGACTTTCCGACCGACATTTACGCCTGGAACACAAGAAAATCTTTCATCATCCAGCACCGGAGCAAGGCTCTTTAGAACAAGTATTTCAAGCTACCGATCACATTTTGAAATCACGAATCGGTTATAGTGAATTAAGTACTATGCATGAACAAGAACTAGCCCGATCAGCAGTCCGATGGGCTACTGATTCTACCACTTTTCCAGACGAAATAGTGGCACAAATGTTTCTGAAACTGCCCCCAGCCGAGCAGCGACTGGTGGGTATGTATATGATCCAGCACCTCATTACACTCTATGAGGGTCAACATTCTGATCCAGGTCCGTTACATGATATCCTGAACGAGTTACTCCAGTATAGATGGAAAGGTTTAGGTACCGATTTAATTAGTGTCATTCTAGAACAGCGCCACAAATATAGAACGTTCCTGAACCCGCATTTTGTTCATGTCTCACCTCCAGAAAGTAAACCATTTTACATAGATAGACAGAATCCGCTACGAGAAGTGCACCCAGTCAGGACAGCAGATGGTGAAATGCAACGAGTATTTGTCTACACCCCGATTACAAAGATGGAACTCTTAGAGATGAAGAAATTAATTCCCTGTCACGACAAAGATCCCGCAGGGTTCCACCGAGAGTTAAAAGACATGCTCTGTATGGGAGAATATACGTATCCAGATATTATTAAAATGCTAAAGGTCCTGTTGCCCGCAGGGGTATACGAAAAACTCAAGGAAAAAGAATGGGAGGTGGGAGAGAAAAAGATCGATTGGGCAGTTCTAGAAGCTGAAGATAAGATACGAGTACCAGGTACCGGTCTTGGAGAGAAATGTAAAGAATTACCAGAACTGTTAATACAAGTTTTGCCCAGATTGTTAGCCACTAAAAAGGAAGACTGGGATGCAATCTCAGCCTGTAAACAGAAACAAGATGAAGACACTAGTGATTTTTATTCTAGGTTTGAGAAATGCTTCATTATAAACAGTGGATTGAAGACGAGTAGCGAGTCATACCCTCATCTTTTTGTTACTAAACTAGTCGAGAATTCAAGTCCACAAGTTAAGAATCGAGTTTTGAAAGTCGAAAGTACATGGCAAGCTAGTACCCCGTCCCAGATGTTACAGATGCTCCAGTACCACCAGAATAGAATCAGAGAAGAGCAAGAACACGAGAGAAGACGTATGAAAGACACGAAAATGAAAGTACTAGTTGCACAATCTATTCCTCAAGACAGTCAGAAGAGGGGTCCGAATCAAGCCAGTCATCCTGCAGCTCCCGTTAAAGGGACATGCAATTATTGTAAACAGCCAGGTCATTTCATAAACGAGTGTGCAGTTCTGAAACATAATATAGCTACCGGTAAGACTAAAGAAAGACCACGTCCGCCTAGACAAGAACAAGTTTCACAGACTTCTCAGTCACAGAATGCACAACAGACAGTTCCAGCACCGCAGCCTATTGCTGCAACACAGCATGTTACACAGCAGATGTATCAGTATGCTCAGACAGAGTATCCAGAGTACCAACAGTATTCATGAAACAGCCTAGAGAGGGAGGTGGGCTTGCCTCTCATCGAGATTCCTGTAGATCAAGAAGGTCCCTATGTTCATAGTCAAGTATTAGGGAAAGACAGAAAGTTTCTGATTGATACAGGGGCAAGTAGGACTACCATAAGTCACGCCGAAGTTCCAGGGGCTCCGCTCTCAGGATCTAGAAATGTTTCCCTTGGATTTTCAGGAAAGCCTATTGTAAACGAGATTTCAAAGCCAGTTACTCTAGAAGTAGGTCCATTGTCCCGCACTACTGATCTATTACTTACGAAGTCATGTCCAGAAAATTTGTTAGGCATTAAGACACTGAAAGAATTAGGTGCAGTTATTTGCTGTTCCCCAGAGGGAATACGTTTGTTTTTACGTGACTTCAAGGGTCACTATGTATTACGAGATTTTGATCCAAGATTGTCTAACGTTCCGCAGCATCTATGGGCGCAAGGTCCAACTGATGTTGGCTTCATGCAAATCACACCCCATCGTGTGACTCTCAAGCAAGGTATAGTCCTGCCACGAATCAGACAGTACAGATTACCACCTGAGGCTGTAACAGCCTTATCCAAAATAATTGACGAGCTCATGGCTCAAGGAGTAGTTGTAGAAACTGACTCCAATGTATGTAATTCTCCGATCATTCCAGTCATGAAACGTACTGATCCAAATGCACCCCCAGTATATCGATTAGTGATTGACCTTCGAGAACTCAATAAATGTATTATTCCCCAGTACCCAGTTGTCCCAGATATCTCTTCCCTATTGACAGCCATTGATTCCGAAGCCTCATTTTTCACAGTCATAGACCTCAAGAACGCGTTTTTCAGTGTCCCCATTCATCCAGACAGCCAGGTTCTTTTCGGATTTTGTTTAAATGGAAGGAGCTATAAATTCACACGAGCTCCTCAAGGTTTCACAGAAAGCCCTAGTATTTACAGTCAAGCACTTAAGAGACAACTAGACAACATTCACATGCCAACAGACACTGCCCTGCTCCAGTATGTCGATGATCTACTGATCACAGCCCGTTCTGAATGTGCTTGCGAGCGAGCATCACTTACAGTCTTGTATTTCCTTGCCGAGATGGGGCACAAGGTGTCCCCTTCGAAGCTTCAATTCTGTGTCCAGCAAGTGATCTACTTAGGCCACTTACTGTCCAAGTGGGGTAGGCAGTTGACACCTGACCGTATCCAGTTAATAGCGAGTCTTCCTCAGCCCAAGACCCAGAAGGAGGTACGTGCTTTTATCGGCCTTACTTCTTATTGCAGACAATGGATTCCTCAGTATGCATTTCTGGCCAAGCCACTGATACAGTTAACGACACAGGAGGCAGCCGTATCGACTGTTCTCCCTTGGACATCTGAACATACACTTAGTTTCAATGAGTTAAAGAAAGCTCTATGCCAAGCTCCTGTTCTAGCTACACCGAACTACAGTAAGCCTTTTACACTTTTTGTCACAGAACGTGATGGTACAGCATTATCTGTTCTCACACAAGATCAAGCAGGACAATACAAGCCCTGTGCTTATTTTTCGAGCACATTAGATCCTGTAGCCCAGGCTCTGCCTGCGTGCCTCAAGTCAGTTGCAGCCACAGCACTAGCTATTAGACAAAGTGATTCCATAGTATTAGGACATTCGTTGACAGTACAAGTTCCACACTCTGTGGAAGTTCTTTTAAACCGAACCCAGACTCAGCACTTGACAATCGCACGTTTGACAGGTTATGAACTGACACTGTTCCAGCCACACATAGAAATCAGACGCTGCAACGTTCTAAATCCCGCTACACTGTTACCGTCAGTTAATTCAAATCCTGCCACACACGACTGTGTGGAAGTAGTTAACACTATGACTACGCCAAGACAAGATCTGACAGATATTCCATTACCAGATCCTGACCTGACACTTTATGTGGACGGTTCATGTATGAGAACAAGTACAGGAGAACTTGTAGCCGCGTATGCAGTGACTACTGACACTGAAGTTATAGAAACACACCGTATTGACACCCTGTCTGCTCAAGCAGCAGAGCTAGTTGCTCTGACTCAAGCCTGCATACACGCCAAGAACCTGAAAGTCAATGTTTACACAGATTCACGCTACGCATTTGGAGTCGTACACGACTTTGGAGTGCTCTGGCAGGAGAGAGGTTTCATGACTTCTCATGGAACCAAGATTCAGCATGGTCTCCTTATTCAAGCTCTGTTAGATGCTATCCATTTACCGACATCTATTGCTATCATGAAATGCAAAGCACATACGAAAGTTACAGACATTGTTTCCCAAGGTAATGATCTAGCAGATCGCACAGCCAACCTTACAGCACAGACTCCAGACATGTCAGTTAATCCGACACAGACACATACTCCAGATCCGACTACTTGTACGACAGTTAAGGACCCTACTCAAGATGTCATAGATATCCAGTTACATGCTACTCCCGATGAAATTAAGAAATGGTCCGAACAAGGAGGGGTCCAGACAGATCAGGGATGGGTAACGAAGGGAAAAGCCATATGGTTTCTCCCCGACTCTATGGTTCAAGTCATTATCAATACCGCACATAGTCCAGCACACTTAGGAGAAAAAGCCATGTTAGACAGTATCCAGAACATTTGGTTTAACAAGCATTTACGAGCTGCAGCCAAGCAGAAAGTCCGTACCTGTATGATATGTTGCCAATTTAATCCAGGTAAAAGTGTCCCGGTGGAACAAGGTGGATTCCAGCCCCCTGACCACCCTTTTGAAGTCCTCCAGATGGATTATATTCAGATGGAGCGATGTCGAGGTTTCAAGTATGTCCTTGTAGTTGTATGCGCTTTGTCCAGGTGGACAGAAGCATATCCAGTCCCAGATTACACAGCCGCGACCACTGCCAAGCAGTTGGTTCGTGAATACTTCCCCCGCTACGGACTCCCTAGGGTCGTATATTCTGATAACGGCCAGCCATTCTCATCTGAACTGATGAAACACGTTTCCCTGTTGTTAGGATACCAGTGGAAGTTCCATTGTGTACGCCATCCTGAAGCAGCCGGTCTAGTAGAGAGACATAATCAAACCCTGAAAATCCGTATTGCTAAAATCTGTCAAGAAAAAGGTATAGACTGGTTAGTAGCTCTGCCAGTCGCTCTGTTTTATATGCGCATGGTCGCACATTCCAGATCAGGTCTGTCCCCGTATGAGGTCGTTTTTGGCCGCCCCCCCAATATGTGGGGTACACCTAGACCCCGAAGTATTACAGATGTTTCAAGTAATATGCTGACAGATTACCTAGCTTCCTTGATGTCTGCCCTACACTCTTGTCGTTCACAGGTTGCCGCCGCATTTCCAGACAATACCGAGGTGGCACCGCATGAAATCGTTCCCGGAAGTCTGGTCCTCGTAAGGAACTTTGATCGTTCAAGTCCGCTGGAACCCCGCTGGAAGGAGCCCAAGCAAGTTCTCCTGGCCACCCGTACTGCCGTCAAGCTGGAAGGCAGGAAGGGCTGGGTGCATTTGTCGCATGTGAAAAAGTTTTATGGACTAAAGACTGTTTCCAAGAACATTTCCGAGGATTTTAAAGACTGCCAAAATACTATTCTCAAGGACTGTCCCGCAAAAGACATTAAACCCTCCCTGTTAGAGGAAACTCCGCAGCAGGAGTATAAGTTAAAATTAAGGTCTAGTAAAATAAGTCAGCCAGTTTGATTGTCTAAGTCCTCCCCTAGGTGAAACGGTTAGACCGGTTTCTGACATGTATAAAATAGACCCCCATAGAGAGAGAGTTAGTGAGAACTCTAAAAGTTGCATTATTATTTTATGTTTTCTGCTATATCTCAGCCTTATGATTACCTGCACGAGTTATGCATTGCATTTATGTTTTCCAGTTTCTCATGTAAATAAGTCTTCTAATACTACAGTAGAGCATACGTTTAGTGATCTGCCTCCTCATGAACTATCTTATCGTCTTGCTATGCGAAATAATTCCTTTATCCGCATGTTACATTATTCACACCAGACCAGCAATGCCACTAATTGTTGGGTGTGTGGTCGACTCCCCCCTTTCCAGACACCGAAGGGAGTTCTGCCACTCTTTCCTTATCCATTTTCACATAACGGTTCGTGTGGAGCATGGTCCACGTTAACGTCATCCTCAAATGATATGTCCTTTCTTAACAGTACATGTTTTCCAGACATGCAAGGTCTTCCCCAACAGAACAGGGTTAGATCTAGAAAATGAAGTTTATAATTTGGGTAATTATTCTTCGAATTTTATGGTCCTGAATGTTCAGTCTGATTCTACTCCAGACTTACCTGCTATGTCAGTATTACCAGTCAAAGGCGAATTATGTGTCAGAAATAATGGTTCCGTACATGTAGGACATAGTGATTGTACTACTATTGTCAAGTATAGTGACAGTGGGAAATCTATTTTCAAAGCTTCACGTCATTCTTATTTTGTTTGTGGTCAGACCGCATATGTTCGTCTGCCCCTCGATTGGGAGGGAACCTGTTACATTGCATTCCTACTGCCACCAGTTTTTCTAGCCCCACCTGACTATCATAGGAACTCCCACCTAGTACATACTAGACACAAGAGAGACCTCCCGATTGTCGATTATACTGAAACTGCTCTAGAACAATACATAGACATCAATAAAGGTGTCTTTCCCTACTTAGGTACTGTCGTGAATAGTAAACTGATACGTAGATTAACCAGAACACTTGAAGCAGTAGTGATTGAGACTACCTCTGCTCTAGGTAACTTAACCGAAGAGCAATCTTTTATGAGAATTGTCGTGCTCCAGAATCGTCTTGTCCTTGACGTCATACTGGCTGATAGGGGCGGGGCATGTAGAGTCATCGGATCTAGTTGCTGCATTTTCATTCCTAATAACGTGCCGTCTGTTTATTCAGCTATAACCAGACTCCATAAAATTGCCCATCTGTTACACCAAAATCCAGGCACCTGGACATGGTCCGGTTGGTTCTGGAATATAATTTCCGCCTGGGGATGGAAAGTATTGTTCTTCTTAGGTATTGCAGTAGCGATCATATTCAGTTGCTGCCTCTGTATACAATGTGGCCCTGCGATTTGCGGCATTTGTGCTACCTCTTGTATTCCTAGTCCCAAGTCCCGTTCTAAATCCAGTTCCAAGACAATTCGAGACGAGCAAATGATACTGTATGACATGATAGATGGTATCATGAATATTGATGTTTCCTGATGGAAACGTAGTGACAAGGAGGGAATGTGGAAAAGTAAATTTTGCCATGTTCTGTGTCCCTACGTGTTCCCCATCTTATGTTGCATGTGCATGATTAATATGCATATGTATTCCCCATGTTCGATTAAAGACGCAATTACAGTTGTGTCCATCTCTAGTATGCCAGTTTCCAGTTCTCGTGAAAGCTACGAGTATCAGGCCTATGTAAAGTTACGTTGCCACGTTTCTCAGTGTGCACGTTATTTCATTGAAAAGTCCCCGTTTCTAGGCCTCAAAAGGGCCCGGACACCAGATTCAGCTCCTGTCTCCTGAGCCCTCGCTGAGGAGCGATACAGCCCCCACCTGTATTCCTGACCCTTCACTTACTTCCTGTCTCACAGTGCCCGGCTCGGCCTGGCTCTGCCTGCTAGTCTGCCAAGAGTATGTTATGATTCTAGTTATCAGTCCAGCCCTCCTTCTCTGCATTCCTAAGCTACTGAATCGCATCAATAGTTTCAGTCATCGTCTAGCCTTTACGTCTCCATGTAAGAGAAATACTGTATTAATGGTCATTTAATATTCTTCAACACGCACTACATGTAGAATAATGCATGCACCAGTCTTAGAATCTGTTAGCCTTTACCCCGATAACTTTTAGTTTATATCAACATGTTCTCTAAACATCAGATACTAGATAATGTCTAGGTACATGTCGCCCTGACTCTCCAGACTTCAGTCTCTGCTCCTAGCGCAGAAGTCATAGCCCCCAGCTTCTCCTAGTAACACGTCATTGTCAGTTTGCGCGCACCACTAGGTTAGAGGTCCCGGCTCCTTAGGTAGCCCCCTCCATGTTTCCGCCCCATTTATGACATATTCTGTTACGTTTACATCACATGTCTATGTATACGCCTCCTGTTACACCTACTTTCACCCTTATCTTTCGCGACTGTTACTGACCCCACCCACTGCTCCGCCTATCGTATGTATTGTAATGAAACTGTTTTAGTATATATACTTGTGTACTGTTATTAAAAGCTACGCCGTCGTCCCGATTCCGATCCTGCCCCCGGCAGCGCTGCCATCCTATTCCTGTGCAGGTTGTCTTGTTCCTGTCCTTATGCTGTATTAAACCTGCAAACTCCTACTACCTCGAATCTTGACTCTTATTTATTGAGCTATCTGTTATTACTATATCCAGTCAAAAATAGATCCGGTATTATTTATTTATATACCACAGTTTCTCGAGGCATCTGCAGGAGTGCCTGGCTTTTTGGTGGTCAGAGGTGAACCAGGCGATCTTCAGGGGGCATTCTTTGACAGGGTGGCGGTGGGGTGCGAGCTTGTCTGCGCAGCTTGAGATCCAGCGGTGTAGTTATTTGACTGCGGAGTTGGCGTTGGTTGTGGCGAGGGGGGTCGTGGAGGAGGTTGGTGCTGAGGTGTTCCTCTGTGATCTTACTCCAGTTCCTGCGTGGCAGGCACAGGGCGGGTTTGGTGGCGGTGGTGGTGTTGAAGGTTAAGTGTATACAGTAGTGGTCTGCCTGGAGGGGCTGTGTGGTGTGGCTGAAGTGGATGTTTGTCCCTCCTGCGAAGATGGGGTTGAGGATGTGTCCGGCTCTGTGGGTGGGCGTGTTGACCAGCTGCTTCAGTCCGAGGTTGGCGATGTTGTCAAGGAGGGTGGTGGAATCGTGGTCGCTGTGGTTGTCGACTTGGAAGTTCAGGTCTCCGATGAGCATGTAGTCCATGTAGGCGATGGTGTGGGGTGCGAGGAGGTCAGCAGTAGTGGTGGTAGAAGAGGCATGAGACCCGGGCGGTCTGTAGACGAGGGTCCCGTTCAGCGTGGTTCTGGGGCTGTTCTGGATCTCTTGTGTGCGATGGCGAGTCCTCCGTCTGGGCGTTGGGGGAGGTCCTTTCTCTGATTCTTCAATCCGTCAGGGATGCCGGTGGCGATGTCAGGGGCAGAGGAGGCATTGGTCAGTGTTTCTGTGAAGAAGGCGACTTCTGGCGAGAGGGTGGTGAGCAGGTCCCTGATCTCTATGGTGTGTCTGTGTATAGAGCACAGTTAGTGTAAGAGTTAGGGTTAGATAGTTAGTGTAAGTTAATGTTAGATAATGTAAGAGTTAGGGTCAGATAGTTAGTGTAAGAGTTAGTGTTTGAAATGTTCTAAAATGATAATTTTGAACCTGAGAGCAATATTGTATGTGAGGCCCGGGGCTCAGATTATGCTTCTTTTTTTTTTACTGAATTTTCACAGCTACCAATCATAAAGGAGTAATCTCAAAAACAAGATTTATCCATACTAATATTATAAAGAGAGAGCCCAAACCTTTGAGGTGGGTAATCTCAGTAACCACAGCACCAATCACAACACCCAATACAGCGTTGGAAAGGGCAGTTGCAGCAGAAGGACATAGGCTATGTAGACGGCCACCATATACATTTTTTTTAAATTGTTTTTATTAACTTTTCAAGAAACAGTGGTGTTCATCACAATTATACAGTGCAAGACATACAATTGTACCGTAGGACACCATATACATTTAAAAGGTAAAAGAACCGTGCCAGCAAAGTAGTCCCTTGTGGGCGTGTCTGCATTGTGCTGTGGGCGTGGGCTGGGGGCGTGACTAACGCTGGGGGCGTGTGGCATGGCCATCACATTGTGGGCTGTGGGCGTGTGCTGGGGGCGTGACAAACGCTGGGGCCGTGACAAATGCTGGTGGCGTGTGTCCGCCCTTCATGCCATGTGAGTCGTAAATACAAGAGCCAATTACGTTGCTGCGCAGCATCAAGGGGCACGCTGGGGGCGTGACATGCTGGGGGTGTGAGAAACGCTGGGGGCGTGTGTCCGGCCTTCATGCCATGTGAACGCAATTGCGCCGCATCAAGGGGCACGCTGGGGGCGTGAGAAACGCTGGGGGCGTGTGCTACGTTCCGCCCTTCATGCCATGTGGGTCGTACATTAATCAGAAGATCTTCTGCTGTGGCCGTGTGCTGGGGGCATGACAAATGCGTTCAGCTGGAGGCCTGGTAAGTAACATTACTGCAGCCTCTCCTGCGCACTGTTACTGAACTCTCTCATTCAACGAAATTAGAGGTGCCAGCTACCATCAACCAGGGCTCTAGCCGGGCTCAGGCGGAAGATCAGTACACTAATTACACGTGCCTGATAACATCAACCAGGGCTGCAGCTAGGCCTCAAGCGGGGGAACACGCGCCTGCTAACATCAAACAGGCGTGCATCTGTGCCTCAAGCGGGGGAACACACAAATGAGCGTGTCTGCGGGGACAATTACTGCAGGCTCTCCTACTCGCTGTCACTGAACTCTCTCATTAAAAGGATTTACCCGCGGCTGATAACTCTCTCATTCAACGACATTACACGCGCCTGCTAACATCAACTAGGGCTGTAGCCAGGCTCAGGCGGCGGATCACTACACCAATTACACGCGCCTGCTAAAATCAACCAGGGCTGCAGCTGGCCCTTCTCCGTCCCTATTCTAATGAAACAAAAAATGTTGTCTACCGCGAGATTTTAAAATAAATTGCCCTTGCCAAATACACACATTCCATTTCATACCCGGACAACGTCGGGACGGGCTGCTATTATACTATATATCACTAACCACTGCCTACCAATCACTGCCCTTTATTCTTCTCAAATATGGCCGGCATCATCTTGACTACCTCTTTTTTTGCTGCTCAGCAGCCAAAATAAATGTGGAATTATTTGAGTGCAGAAGTTATTGAAGGAATGAGAGCCTTTTTGACATGGTCACCCCTACTTTATCTAGTATTTGATGCGATTTTGACTGGAAGTGCATTGGGTTCCTGCTAACCAGGTTCCCATTGCCAGATCCCTTTCCCAAACTGTTCTATTGGTTCCACAAATGGCAATACCTTTAGCACCTTCTGTAAGTCCTTAGTAAATGGTACCCCTGGTACCTAGGGCAAGGAGGCTAAAGAGGGTACCCAAGGGCTGCAGCATATATTGTGCACCCTAAGGGACCCCTCAGCAAAAACATATGCACTGCCACTGCAGGCTGCATGTCTTGGTGCAGACAAAAGTGAAAACACCACATCGCTCACCTCCCTGCCTGCCATGCCAGCATACCCTGCATGCAGTGTGGGCAAGTCACCCCTACAGCGGGACTTAGAGCCCTAAGGCAGGGTGCACTATGCTACACGTGTGGACATATCTGCATGAGCAGATATGGCACTATGTTGGTCAGTTCAATTACTGCCTCTAAAAGTGAACAGGGAAGCCGTTTAAGTGCATGTGCAGAACACTGGTGAAAACGAGTTCCCCAACTACATGATAGTATCAAACATCTCGTAGTAATACGCCCACACTGATTCCAGTGGTGATTTTTTAATACATGCACCCAGAGGGCACCTTAGAAAACCTACCAACTACTAGTGTGCTACGCTGACTGGTCCTAGCCAGCCTGCCACCGCAGACAAGGTTCTGGCACCCAAGAGTGACGGCCTTTCTCTCAGGAGGTCCGACACACAGCCCGCTCAGGCAGAGGGTGTTTGAAACCCCTCCCACAGGATGACCTGTGAATTAGCATTCCAAGGCAGGGAGCTTCAAAGAGCCCACCGCCTTTGCGAACCTGGCTTCGCTCACAGGAGAGGATGCTGATCCCTCTTGGCCAGGGTCTGCTCAGCGCCTGGACAAGGTGGAACCATTAGTAGTCAGAAAGGTACGTTCACCTTCAGGATAGTTCCGCCCCTAAGATAGGCTACCTGAGTGAACGTGAAATTGCAGAGTTCTCTTTGTGATGACAGAATTAGGAACTCTGGGACAGAGTAATGCCCACTTCCCTCAGGACTCTTTGGCTACTACCCTTCACTCCCCTAAAGCCCCTAAATCTAGTATTTAGGGGAGCTCGTGGCTCCATTTATCAGAGGCCTGCATCACCCGAGCTTTAAAAGAAAAGTGATGCTCCAGCTGGGCAGGCCTCTTGTAAATGAGGCCCTGAGTTTGCACCAGCAAGATCAAAACTATTTCTCTACAGAGAGTAAGGGCATCAGGGTACTCAGCCCCAGATGCCCTTACCACTGAGGACTACAATAATTCAATTAAGGGGGGACCACCCTGAGCGAGACATCCCTCCATGCCTATTTTTCGGGGTATAGATCATTCCATGTCAAACATTTGGGAGGGAGGCAGAGTGATATTTTTCTTTAAAAACTGGGACATGTTGTCTAAAGTCACCTGGATACTAGACAAGGTAACAGACTTCAAGTTGGAGTTTGACAGCATCCAACTTCAAGTTAGCAGACCTCACCCTCACTGGTTTTCACAAGCGGAGCAGAATTTTATAGATGCAGGAATTCTGCATATTTCGGGAAAAGATATCTCAGTCCCGCCAACACTCCAGAGGGTTTTGTAGTTCCATTTTCTTGATGAAAAAGAAGGGTCAGATTATTGTGTAGTCTTGAACTTTTGGGAGTTCAATTATTTCATCGTCTACAGGCACTTCAAAATGGAAGGGATACACTTGTTGCGAGATCACCTTCAGGCCGGTAATTTGATGGTCGGAGTGAATTTAAAGATGCAGATCGGATTATTCCAGTCTTCATCCCACACCATCGTTTTCTTCAGTTTCAATGGGGAAACGAGTGATTTGAATTCAAACTTCTTCCTTTTGGGATCATTGGTGTTTCACAAAAAACCAAGGCTATGTGGAACGTCTAGGGTTATACAGTGTGTCTTATTGTATATCTAGATGACATTATCATACTGACTTGGTAGGCAATCAAAATGATGCAACATTATGTCCTGGGTGATTTGCTTGTTTCAGTACATAGTGTTTGTCATAATGTCAAAGAAATTGATTCTGTCCTCAGTACAATTCACAGGGGCAGATTTACAAGCCCCTTGCGCCTCTTTTCCCCGCCGTTGCTTCACTTTTGTGACGCAGCGGCATATTGGTGCGGGTATTTACAACGTGATGCATCTGGGAGATGCGTCAAGTTGGAAAGCCCTGCACCAGAAGTAGGCATTCCTGCGCAGGGGGGGTGGGGCGTTCCAGGTAAGGAACACCTCCTGAAAGAGGCTGAGTGAAATCTACAAGATTTCACCTAGTCACTTTTGGGCCCATGCTGCTTCAAAACCCTGCACCTGCTTGAAGCAGGGGAAGGATTGACGCAGCATTCTTCAGATAGGGCCCCCCAGAGCATTGCTGGATCTGCATCGCGCATCTTTACAGCACAGATGTGTCACGCATCTGTGCCGTTTTTGCCGCCGGGTGCGCTACATTGTAAACGCGGTGGCGGAGCCGCAGCGCCGCGGTGCACAATAACTGGCACATCCCTGCTGATATGCAGGGATGCGCCCAATATTGTAAGGCTGCCCCACAGAGTTTTGGGGCTTTTATGTGGATTCACTAATGGCCCAATTACCCCTTCACACCCACAAACTAAAATCTAAGAGGGAACTTCAGTTTGCACTGAGCAGACAGGCAATATCCCTGCATTTAGTGGCCAGGCATACTCCAATCATGTCCCATTATTGATTGAATCTAGGACGAAACTGACATAGTTGCGTGGGCACTTGGAAGCGTGGTTTGGCAGGGAGATCATTGGATGCCTTCCAAAGGTCAAGATAGAGTCTGATGTCAGATGCTGGGGAAGAGGAGCCCGCTGTGGGATACTATCCACAGGGGGCTGGTGGACAACAGAGGAATTAAAAATGCATATCAGCTCCCTGGTACTGTTGGCGGGCTCCTTTGCGATCAAGAAGTTGCACCAAACAAAGTGAGTTGCTACATTTTATTAAGGGTGGACGACGTTTCAGCTTTCTATTATATCAACAAATTGGGCGGCACGAAATTGTGAACGTTTGTAGAGATAGCCAAGGTGTTATGGCGCTTCTGCCTTCAGCAAAGCATTTTAGTGATAGAGGAACATCTGGACACGCCGCCAGAAGACAGTGGGTGCTTGGAATTCCAGGCATCTGATGGACTTCAGCGACTGGATGTTGGATGCCGAAATTTTCCAGGGGCTCCATTACCACTGAGGTCCATGTCTCATGGACGTGTGTGCATCAAGATTGAATCAACAACTGAAAGAATTTTTCAGATGGAGGCTGGATCCAGACGCCCTAGCGACACATTGGGGGGAATGTTATGCTTTCCTTCCATTGATGAGGATTCTGAGGGTATTCTCTGAGGAGGCAGGGTTAATTCTGGTGACAACTGCTTGGAAGACTTCGGTATCTTTCCCATTCCTTTTACAGCTGTCCTGCGACTCGCTAGTTATTCTTCCCCTTTGTCCGATGTTGCTCCAGGACCCATTAGGCTCTATCCCATCCACTGGCGCAGTCCATTCGTCTGTGGCTTGGAGAATTTCAGGACTAGATTGCAAGTGGCAGGACATTCTGAACAGTCTTCTGTCTTCATCCAGTGTGCCCAGAAGATATCCTTCAGCCTAGTCTAGATGGTTAACTTGGTGTGTCCAGTGGAAGCACCTATAACCATGGTGGTAAATTTCCAACCTGAACTGGCGACTTGTGGTCTCCCTTATCAGACTGTTAGCACCTCTCAGTCTGTCGTTTCTGCCGGAGGAGGGTCATCGGTGGGGAAAATCCTTCAGTCAGTAAACTGTTAAGGGTAATTAGATTTCCTATCCCTCTTGACCACGATGTTAATTTATGTGGGATGGGTACGTGGTTTTAAAGTTCTTGGATGAATTGACTGACAACTCTGATCTTTCAGGCAAACAAGTACTGGCCGAGTTGACCATGTTGTTATGTCTCATCTCATGCCAGAAGGGGTAGACTGTTCAAAAATTGGATATTACAAGTGGAGTGATTTTTTACGTGTCTGAACTTATTAAGACTAATATCTGAACTATTGAATATCCTGCATTTCCTAGAAACTAGAATTTGTGTGTGGTTGGTTGTCTCAAGTAATATATGAAGATATTGCCAGAACGAATAGACCGGATTCTGCAGGGCAGCTGCTGATTGCATTTCAGAGACCCTTTGACCCGTCTCTTCCACCAGGTTGCCAGATGGCAGAAGTGGCTGCCTTTGGACTCTGGAATAGATGTTTCTGTGTTTGGAGCTCCTTCAGTGCCAGGAGCTACAGCTTCTTTAGGTTCACGGTTGTAAGAGATCACAAAAGCGGCAGATTTGTCTGCAGAGTCTACTTTTTGTACCTTTTATCATGAGGCTTCTGAAATAGTTGGACAGCTTTGAGCAAGCATAATCTCAGCCTCTGGTCCCGACATAAAATGAAAAACCTTTTAACTATTGTGTCAAGAACTTTAAGTTCTATTAAGGACATGGAGGCGAGGATTATCCCACTTCATAAGGTACATTTTATATATTATGTAGTGTATTTTGTCCTCTTGATTGTGTTTGCACACTTGCTGTTGACGCTTAGTAATATTTTGCTCCCTTGCTTTGTCTTCGGGACACAGAGTTTACCAAATGTTTTTCTTTTCTATCTGGAGAACAGAAGCAAGAGTGAGCAGTCCTACTTCTGGTGGATTCGGACTTTGTGGAATGCAATTCTGTTCATCTGTGTGACATTTTATACAACTAAGGCAGTGTTCCAGGTTAGACAAAGAAGGTAATCCCATCTAGGACCCGGATATTGTGGATGAATTGTTTGAAACTGAGCATACTCAAAGACGAGGCAGTAAGATGGTGCTGGCCATACCTGAGCATAATGGGTAGTGATTTGTGGACTGTGGTTACTGACATCATGGGAAATGTAGTTTTTAAGTTTACTGTTGATTGGTTACTGTGCAAATTCAGTAAAAGAAACAGAAGCATTATTCCCACCAATATGTGCTTAATAAAAATTTTAATTCTTGACGTGATAGCTCAAAAAAATATTCTCTCAACAATTATATACAGATACATAAACATTAGGCCTGGGCGGTGAACTCCGCTCCGTTCATGGACTTTGTGGAGTTTTCCGCACTTCACAGAGCACTCGGAGTTCTGAAAAACATTTCCTTGCTCGAGCTCACCAACGTTAAATTTAAGAGCCTGAGCAAGGCAAATCCAGCACTAGACCATCTCCCAGCCAGATTTCTCAATGCAGGGTCTCGGGGATGGGCACCAGCACTCGTGTTGAGAAACCTTCCATTCGCGATGAGGAAGCTGCCGCTCTAGTAGAACTTCTACTCAAGCGGCGGAAAGACGCAGTGCCCTCTTGCACTGTGTGTGGTGCCGTTCACACTGATTTTACTGCGGGACAAACATCTGGCGCAAAACAATCAGTGTGAAAGGCGCAACGTATTGCACTCCACCACTTGCGGATCTCCACATAGCTCGGTGGAGATTTTGTCACTTCTCAGAGTCCTGCATAGCAGAACTCGACGAACTCCGCCTGGGCCAAATATACATTAGGCAATACAACAATAAAAATGTAAAATGTAGACACGGACATCCCTGGGAGGATCTGCAATGAAATCCTCACTTACATCAGCACAATGAAAGTAAATAAGTGAAGCGGCCGCCAATCCCTTGCACCGCAGCTACCACCAGTGTGTAAATAAGTTATGCCTACAAAAAAAATAAAAATAAAGGCCTAGAAGTTCATTTGCTTCAAAGAAATTGGATTTCCCAAGGGGAGGCACTTGCACTATCCTGACACTTCTTTATGCGGATGACGCAGTCCTATTACCAGCCCCTGGATACCCTCAGGGTGAGAAGCCGTACTCTACAAATCTGAGAATTATTATGAATATTATTAACTAGGACAGCAATTAGCCTTCAAAAAGCCCTGGATACCTTTGTGGAGTTTGTCATCCCTAGATTTGCAGATCAATCAGCAGAAGTCATTTGTAATGCTCTGTGGGACAAGGAAATGTAAAACTGTTATCATTGAGGGACCTCCAGTTGCCAAAGTAGAGAGTTTTTAGGTCGAGACTAGAGTCAGCGCACAAGAGCAGCTCTGGGGATGATCTGTGGTAGTTCAGTTCAGGAGAGAAGCCCCGCCCATATTTGTCATTGGCTTGTGTCTTCGTCCTTTGTAAATGAGGTCTTCTGATTCATTATGAGGCTTGTTAGTCCCTCCTTAGTATGGCCATGTTGTCATTTGTAACCTCCCATGGCTACTGGCCCCTTTACATGGTTGTTACATATATGTGTACTTTTTTATTTATTGTGTTTCTTCTACATTAGGCAACATGACCTGCTTGCTTACATTCAGCAGGCCATGCCCGCTTTCACTTTTGCAGCAACCAGCCTGGCCCGCCGCTCTTTCCTGGACTTGGAGCTGGAGCTGTAGCCTCTGAAGACAGGCAGGAGTCGCGGCTGCAGGCGGGCAGGATCAGGCCGCACTACTGCAACACTTTGCCCGGATCTCTCCTGTTTTCTTTCCCTGGCTCTGGCTGGGGGCTCGGGCTAGCCTCACAGGCCGGTGCCTGGGTTGCGTGCAATGGTAAGCTGTGGCATAAAAGTGACTGTGTGCTTCGGGAGGACCTGGGGGGTGGTGCCCTGCGGGGATGGTAACCTACAGGTCTCTAGCCTCATCCAGCAGGCGGTGACCCACTACAGGAAGGCCATTGCGAAGGTGAGTCCGGGAGCGCTGGGGAGTACAACATGGCGCTGCCCGGGGGTGGGTGAGGGAGAGGGCCGGCAGATCACTTTGGGGAGGGCAGCGAAGCCCCAGGACATGCACGCTGCTACTGTCCTGGTATTCAAGGAGGGGCAGGGGCGCTTGGAAGCCCCCACAATGTTTACTTTATGATAGAGGTCAACAAAAACACACAATAAAAGGTCAATACTGTTGATCAGTATTTGATAAGACTTTAGAATAATGTTAATTTATTTTTCCCGTAGAGCACATATGCAACACGATACAGGATCCCAGTATATTTATGCTTCGAATCTACATGTGCACTTTATGTGCCAGTTAATCTGCTCACACTGGCAAGCAGTGGGTTATCAGGGACAAGATGTCATGAAAGATGTTGAAAACCTACAAAATTGCTTGCTTGTTGGTATTCACAAATGTTTGCAAGGAACATTCCCACCTTCTATGTGACAGTAGAAATGCGCGCCCGGGGGCTGACAATTCATGGTTGCAGTGTTTAAAAGTTAATATTCTAACTGCGATCATGAGTGTAATGGGGCAGTGTCAAAGGCATGGCTACAAACATCACAACATCCTGTAAATATCGTGCAGACCTCTCATCTACATGTAACTGGAGATAAAATATTTCTTCCAACTACACACTTAAGGATCATATCTTATGTGATTTCTAAAGAATAGACGGTTGACATTCAAAGGGAATATTTTAGGGGATTGCTAAAGAATAGATTGTTGACCTTGAAAGGCATCCTCAATATGGGTGAAGGTAGTCATTTCCGTTCACCTGTCACAGTTTGTTCGGCTGTCGGGCCTCTGCTGTGAGAGATATCGTAGCAGGATCGGAATTTGTGACCTAGTGGTAAGGCAAACATCTCTGCTCTTTGTGCATAGCCCAACTAATCTGTCTCTCTATGATTGGAGCCTGAGGCCGATATGCAGAGGCGATGGAATTACGTGGCAGGAGAGCACCACACTATGCGGCGGTGTTGAGTAAATTATGCAGCAAGAAAAGGCGAATTATGGTGCATCATTATTTCCTCATTTTTAGATCGAGCCTAGGCAGCGCATGCGCTTCTCTGCGGCATGCTGTATTGGGGCATGGAATTGAAGCCCTGTCCATATTTGTCATTGGCTTGTGTCATTGCCCTTCGTAAATGCTGGCTTCTGATTCGTTAATAGGCTTGTTAGTCCCTCCTTAGTACGACCTTGTCTTCATTTGTAACCTTTCAGGAGAACTTGCCCTTTTACTTTGGTTGTTACACAGTACGTCTTTTTTTAGTCTGTAAGCACTATTTTCTTTAATGAGTTTCTCCTACTGCAGGCACAACATGCTTTCCTGCAATATTCAGTGTGCCACGCACGCTTTCACTTTCCAAGCAGCCCGGGACAATGGCTGCTGCTTCTTTGAAATGAAATAGGTCTTGCATTTACAAGAGTTTGAGCTATTGGCATCATAAATGACAATGTCTTTTATTTCTGTGTTAATTAGCAAAACAAATAAATAAAATTCATTGTCATTTACGATGCCAATAGCTTAAACCCTAGCGAATGTGAGACCTATTGCATTGCAAATGCTTGTTGTTATTTGGGGTTGCCTTTCAATCGACAAGTTGTGTGATAACTCTAGACTCAAAACAGCAGAGAACAGTTTTCTCCAAAGACTCTTGATGATGCCACAGGGCGCACCAATTTTATTCTGTCACTAGGGAGTGGGCTTACATTTTGTGTGCCATAGCCTGGGTCTGGCCACACTGTTATTATGGTTAAGAATTTAGCAAACTCCGGCGCTAGGATTCTCTAAATGCATTCTTCAGAGATGCCTGACCTTGGATAATTCTGGTTATTCCTTAACTAGGGTATTTTAAGCACTCTTTTAGTAGGCTGGGAGCTTTAGAGCTTTTTAATAACCCCAACCAATTTGCCCGCTCAGCTAGAGATCCGATAAAGCGGGCATTTTACAACTAGGCGCAGCGCGTATGCGCAGCAGCAAGCCGCTCAGCTTCCCTCTCTGGCAAATTACCTTGTTTTAACATCTGGCAACAAGCTGGAATTTTACTTCTCTTGTATTGAAAGGTCCAAACTAGGTTTTATTTGAGCAGGCTTCGATTGTGGTCCCTGCATTTTCTCTTTGCTTTCCCACATCAAGGGGCTTGGTTTGAGAACCTTCCTCCTGCCCTTAGTTACGGCAACGTTTCAAAAAGACAAGGGAACCCGCAAGGTAGGAAGGACCCTGGGTATCAGCTAATTATTGAGAACAGTGGGTCCTTCAATGAATTATACTAACAAACAATAAATATAGACCAGAATCAGTGCTATATTGGTTCATTCATGTCCAGCCGGACATGGTATGATTTAATAGATACAAACAATCAGTGCTAAAGTTCGAGACATAGAGTAGGACACAATCCTGTATCCTTCAAGGTTCAAAACAAAGAGACAATAACACTTACACAAAACATTTTCAGGCACGAAAAAGAGCTTATCGCCAATACATGAATCATGAGGGCAAGCTTTGTAAAGACGTAGACAAAAATTCACAAGTTTTAACGAATGTGTTTAACATGCAATCAGTCTAAAAGAGTCGACAACGTTTCGATCTATAACGAGGTACATAGATCATCATCAGGACGGAAATTTACATACGCCTGAAAATTAACAATGCCTTGAGGGTGAATACGAGGGCTGATGTCGCCAAGGTCTAGGGATTCCAGGCGGAATTGCTATAAGGATACCGCTCGGTCACTACACAATGATTGAGGATTAACAGGATTCCAATTGGTCATGACTGCATGAGTTGGACGGGTCGGGGGTTAAGATAAGCCGGCCACGAGGGAATCGTGAGATGTGCGCTGGACCGCTAATGCCCGGATCGGCTGGTTGAGGAGCGGAAGGTTGGCTGCCAGGATCGGGAAAGCACATCACCCTTTCTGCTTTTCTGAGCACTTTATAAATCAGTGAGAACTCGTTTGTTTATTTCCTCATGGTTTTAATTCTTTTCAGGGAGGTTTTAGATTTCTGCAGCACCTCGACGCACCTGAGATTTGCTTTTCTGAGATCAGTTTCATTAGAGGGTCACTTATAATTAGGAAAAGATACTGCTAATGGTTGGGCTTTGGTCTTGGTCGTGGGATTTAAGTTATCGACATTTTATTCCATGTTTATATTTGTTGAGATCTTGAATGTGTTTATGTATGTGTTTTATTAAATGGATTTTGAGTCTAATAGGCTGGTAACTTGTACTTTTATGGCCTATGTAAGCAGAATAAAGTTTTATGTCTGGCTGATATGCCGTAATTGTGCAAACGCAGCTGTTACAATCTTGTGACGCACTGACTTGCTCTTGACAATAATCCAGTATCACAGCTTCAGCTGAGGCCCCCAATTCCTGGTCTCATCATTCACTTAGCACCCAGGGCGTCTCATCATTGCACACACATACATGCCACCATTACCACTTAGTACATTCCTGGAGACACACATGTCACTGCAGATCCAGGGCTTGCCACCAGCCACAGCAAGCTCCAGCACATGCCCAAATGTGGTTGTTGATCTGGGCACTGGAGTCTGAGTGACCCCAGAGCAGCCCCGCACAAAGCCTAGCACCAGGCATCAGTCTGTCTTTTGCTGCATGGTCACATGCAGTGTGGCTAAAATGAGGGAGAGCTCAGTGGGCCCTAAAAGGAACTCATCACACATGGTCACTGATGACCACAGGTGGATGTTGTGGGGGACACAGCGTTCACCAGGATGCTTCATGACTCCATACACTAGCGATGTTGCTTCGATATAATGGTTTGGAGGCAAGCCTTGTGCGCTCACAGATGGCACAGAGTCCAGAGTAATCATCTATTTTAAACCAACCAATACGCTCAGTGAAGGAGAAGGTCCAAGAGACAAAGGTGTTCCCAAAGCAATTACACTATTAAACGTCAAAAGTTGTCTTTGGAAACATCAACAGTGCAAATTGTACTTGTAACGCTTGCACTACTCTAATAAACACAGTGATGGAGCGAACTACACACTGCAATGCCTCCCATCTGAGGGGCTGGTGGTGGGAGGGCTGCAGGGGGGCATAAGTTCCTACCCACCCTCTTCCGGGACAGAGTAATCACCAAGATGGAAAACAGACACTCTGAACGCACTGATGAGTTTGAAGTACCTCCCGTCTCATCGCCACATGAAACAGGCAGGCAGATTAGTTTATTAGCAAAGTTTTATTGCATAAAATAAGACATTCTTGGCAAACAGCTCACTGCGGCAGTGTCCTTTGTCTAGTTGTCAATCTCACCCCTCACATTAGAACAGGACAACAACTGACCTCACAAAACACACAACAGCATGCGATGAAATACTCCTTACAATGTCTTCACCAGACAATCTGCTTTGTTTTGTAATGTATGTGAAAGTTAGTTTTTGGGTATTTAATTCTCACCAGAATAGCGGCCAACTTCTACTATATGGTTTGCTTTGCCCAGGCCTTGACCCATTCTGGTCCGAGGTGGAATCTGAGCTCACACAGGCCTTGGGTTGGCAGGTTCCACACGATCCCTTACGTCTTCTCTTGGGTGTATTTGATGGTTTGCACGGCTCTAGAGCAGACAAACATTTTCTGTGAACGGCGGTCGCTGTGGCTAAATGAGATATTGCAGCGGCCTGGGCCCAGCCCAACCCCCCTACCTTGCGAAAGTGGTGCTGGGGGGGGGGGGTGGATTGCTGCGCGGCGCAGGAGGAACCCCTCTTTGAGACACATGGTTGTCCCGCGAGGTTCAATAGGATTTGGGGCAAATGGCTGAACCTACTGTTTTAAATTGCCAGCTTTGGCTCTCCGTGTTACGGGGTGCTGCTTTCCAGCTTGGGTGGCTTGCGTAAATACTCCTACCCACATAGTGGGGTTTTTTACTGTCTGTTGGAGATGGAATTGGCTTTACTGTGTAAGATGTATGCTGTCTTTTTGTTTGTTTGTTTTTCAAAATGATAATAAAATTGATTATCAAAAAAAATTCTCACCAGAATGAACCATCTCAAAACATTGTGAATTGTGTAGCAGTCTCGGCAGTTGAAACTGCAGAATTATATGGGTGGTGACACCTTTGTGAGTTGTTAGACTCTGGACAGCCATGAATCCTCTTTTGATCTCTCAGCCTGGATGGGTTGTACAGAATATTCAAAGCCGTTCTGAAGATACTGATAGGGAGTAGATGTTCCTGCTTTAGTGATGAAAGGAGTTTATATTTTTTGTCCTCAAGTGGTTTTTGATTCCTATTTCTTCTCCTAGTTTCTTTTTCCCATGTGCTCAGATCTTTCAAAATCAGTGAAGCAGCCTCTGTGAAGTTCGTTGCTTGGTGAAGTGACGTTAGTGACGTTGAAGAACCTACATTCTGTTTGGAGACGCTGCGAACGTTAGAGTTTGTCCTTTAACTTCTGACTATCAGAGGAAAGGGAGGACCTCACCCCGGAAGGATCGTTAGATGTCATGGGAGGTCTAACTTTAGCTGTAGATTCTTAGATGATGTAAAAGATCAGATTTCTTTTTCTAAATGAAGGTTTTTTGGCAGTGCTTTGAGAAGGCTTCCATCTTGTATGTGTTACTTGAGGCTGCTGAGCACCACGTTTTGTTTACAGCAGTTTCCATTGCCCGTGCGGCGTCAAGGCCGTCGCCTGTGTGTTCTTTGATGGCGTACAAGGCTTGTCTTAAGATCAAAGCTCTTGCTACACAAAGTGCAGTGATAAAGCCTCTGTCCTGTGTGTACGCTTTGATGCCGTACAAGGGTCCCTTTCCGAGAAAACCTCTTCTCACACACAGTGCAGTGATAAGGTCTCTCTCCTGTGTGAGTTCTTTGATGCAGCACAAGGTTTGTCTGATTAGCAAAGCACTTGGAACACACTGGGCAGTGATAAGGCCTCTCTCCTGTGTGTATGTTTTGATGGCGTACAAGGGTCCCCTTCTGAGAAAACCTCTTGGAACACACAGTGCAGTGATAAGGCCTCTCTCCTGTGTGTATGTTTTGATGGCGTACAAGGGTCCCCTTCTGAGAAAACCTCTTGGAACACACAGTGCAGTGATAAGGCCTCTCTCCTGTGTGTATGTTTTGATGGCGTACAAGGGGCCCCTTCTGAGAAAACCTCTTGGAACACACTGGGCAATGATAAGGCCTCTCTCCTGTGTGAGTTCTTTGATGGAGTACAAGGGATACCTTATAAGGAAAGCGCTTGGAACACTCAGTGCAGTGATAAGGCTTCTCTCCGGTGTGTGTTCTTTGATGGAGTACAAGGGTCGCCTTCTGAGAAAAGGCTTTGGAACACAAAGTGCAGTGATAAGGTCTCTCTCCTGTGTGTATTCTTTGATGTTGTAGAAGATTTCTCTTCTGAGTAAAACTTTTCTCACAGATATTGCAGTGAAAGGGCCGCTCTCCTTTGTGAGTTTTTTCATGTGTTGCCTTATCAGCAACCCTCATTTCATGCTCAGTGTAGGGATACCGATCTGTGTGTGTTTGTTTGTGCAGTAAAAGACGCGTCTTTGCAGTAAATGTCTTCTTACACTCAGCACAGGCATAAGCTCTTACGCTGGTGCGTATTCTTTTCGCCCTTGCAAGTAGTGTTTTATTGTTAAAAGTCTCCCTCCTGTGTATTCCTTGGTGTTTTCTTTCATTCATTTTATAAGCAAAATTCTTCCTTCCTCCAGAAGTTTTACGTTTCTCTTTCCCATTCATACTTTCTGTCGTCTGCTGATGTGCTGCAGAATGAAATGAGCACTGAGAATTATACATGGAAAATATTTCTTGAAAGAAATGCACGGTTATAATATGATAAAGGTGGACAGTAATAGCTAGGAAGGAAGGAAAATGTTACTACCTGTAAACAATCATTTGCTGCTTGTAGTTCTACAGTTCACATGTGGTGATCTCTCATGGGTAGGGTTCTGACTACTAAAAAAAAAAAAAAATTAAAGATTGAGTTTTGATCTGGAGAACGACTCATAATCCCATACCAGAAAGGCATAATGCATCAGCGTGCAGACTCCAATTTAAATCATTGTGTTGTTTCCTCCATCGGAGTACATTTGACTGCTTACATGTGTAAAATCAAAATAATAAACTGCTTAATCTGAGCAACCTATATACTTTCCAACCATACAGCAAGTGGGTGATGCACGTGAGCCTGCAACATGACAAGCTGATAGTATTTACAAGTGAGTAACATTTTCCATTTGCAGCAAGCTGTGGCACATCACAGGTTGTGCAATAACTTAAAAGAATCGGTAAGGTCCAGAACACGGCAGCCAGGCTCATTCTAGGGACACCACGCCACAAACATATGACCCAACACCTACGAAGCCTCCACTTGCTCCACGTCGAGAAGAGGATCACCTTCAAACTCCTCAACCACGCCTACAAACCCCTCAACAACATCGGACCCACATACCTCAACGACCGAGTATGTTGTACCCAAGAGGAACCTCTGCTCCACTGACCTCGCCCTGGCAGAGGTCCCCCGCATCCGCAGAAACAGAACCGGCAGAAAGCCTTTTCCTACATCGCAGCCAAATCCTGGAACGAGCTCCCGGTCAACATCAGACGCTCCCCAACCCTCCACATGCTCAGGAAGTTACCTCAAGACCTGGCTTTTCGACTGACCCGGAGCTGCCCCCATCCCCCCCCCCAGCGCCTTAAGTCCCTCGCGGGTGAGTAGCACGTTCTATAAACCGCCGATTGATTGATTGATTGAAAGGAAAGAATTGCTAATTGAGTTACTAATATGCTTAGAACAATTAAGCACTTCTGGGCTTTCCTCCTTGCATTGATGTCACCAGAGAAATATTTTATGAAAGGATGCACAGAACCACAGGTTTCTGCTTTACAAATATCTACTAGAGGTATGTTGGGTAGAAAAGCCATGGTTGCATCTTTACCCCACGTGGACTCAGCCTGTGGTATTTCTATGTGGTGTCTCCGCTAGGCCTGGGCGGTAAATTCAGTTCCGCTTGAGGAATTTGTGTAATTTCGCTTTCCGCGGACAACGTGGAATTGCCAAAACTTCCGCGATCCACGGGTTCCCTGAATTTTTTGCTTGTTCACGCTTTCAAAATGTGTGTTCGCGAGATATTTCCCCCCCGAGCACGCAAACAGCGTTCGCGAACAGGAAAAAAGCATTGTGAACGGGCGGAAGAAGCAATTCCGCGTATTCGCAGAATTCTGCATGCTCGCAAAGATTTTTTTCACTGAGCTTTGTGTAACACGACTACGTAAATTCTGCCCACCCCTAGTCTCCGCACGAGTAGAAAACCATATGCCAAATTGTGCCGGTGCAAAAAACGGTCTTATTTTTCATACAGTTTCAATTCTGATAATGTAGAGCATGAGTGCATGTTTAACACTGGATGCATATTTAACTTTGTCTTTGTAAACTTGCAGGAACTGTTCATCTACTTATGGGGCGTGTCGTTTGCTAACTGTTTGAGGAAGTGACTGCTACTAGGTAGACAACTATCTAAATTAAGGCTTGCAGTGACGTAGTGGCTTAAAAGGTGGACTTGTTACTCTTGATAAAACAACATTAAAATCTTAACTGGATGCCAGGGGTGCTCTGGTGGGATAACCATTCTCACCTCTCCCATGAACATTTTCACAAGAGTTTTTTCAAAAGTATTCAAACGTTAGTGTAGGCTAGGCCAGCTTCTTTATGTATGTATCTATATGTTATTTCTATACTACAAACCTAGCCTAAAGCTAGGGCCAAAGATGAGCATAAATTATTTTTAAAGAAGGGAGTCCTCAACTCTTTCCTAAACAGGAGCAATGTCGGGCGGTCCTGATGGATACAGGGATGTTGTTCCAGATCATGAGTTCATAGATGGAAAAGGCCTGCTAACTTGTTTTTTTTTGTTACAGTTCTAAGTCTGCAGTCTGATGGAGTTCTCCAACCTCACATTTGTTGCACTTGAAAATAAGAGGTGAACTTAAGGACAACAAGAATGATGAACAAGTGATAAGAAAAAAGGTAATAGCTACAAAAGAGGAAATTCAAAAGGAAAAAGCAAGACTACTGTACTGGAAGAGTCTTAAACTTAGTAAGATGATACGAATAAGTAAGGAGAGCAGTCAAAATTCCATTGACACAAAGACGACAGGAACTTCTGACGGGGTCATCAAGCTCAGAAGGTGACTCAGACGACACTGCTAGCAACTACCTAGAAAAAAAACCTACTTGCCACTTGTTTTGCTGAGTACGGGTTACTGAGACAAGGAGAACAATGGAATATCATAAAAAAAGGAAAAACAAAAGCAAGAGGCACAAACAGAGGAAGAGAATGACAGGAAAGAGCAAATGGAAGACAAAAAGATAACTCACCCCATAGGAAGAGAAAGATGAGATATGATTATTAAATCATCCCAACATTAACTGACAATGGATGAACTAAATATCCATAACCTTGGCTTATATTTCTGCCCCCAGTACATTTATTGCTGATTCTTGTGGAGAGCCTCCCATCATATTGTATAGATAGAGAGAATTTTCCACAAAAGATATACACAGGAAAGATATACACAGGAGACAATCATATTTGACAATTACCTAGGATGTGATCTTGCTACTTATGTGTACAACACACGCAAGGTCTAAGAGCCTATGAACATGCTTTTTGCAATAGACCAATATCTCCATATGGCTATACATGGATGCTTGGGACCATGACTTTTGCCAAAATAACAATATTTTCATATTTAAAGATAGATATTACAGACAAATCTCAGGGACAGCAATGGGCACCTGCTCTCCCAGCTCTGCAAATGTATTCGTGGTCTGGTGGAAGGAACAGGTGCGTCGTGTAGTTTCCACTAATCCGTAGGACCTGCGCGTTTGTTGGACAACATAAACTTTGGATTAGTGCCTAGACTGGCTCCGGGCACCTCCGCAGGATGAGTTGGCCTAGAGACCAGCTAGCTCACAGTGCCACCATAAGACTCCCTAACCTTACCAGGAAGCCAATGGTTTCTGGCAACCACTGAACGTGCCAACCCTGACCCCTCAGGGATCTTGGAAACAGAACAGAACCTTTCGCTCAGACACTCAAGCTTACTTGCTCTCAGAGAAATATACAGAGAATACACAGTGGGACGTTTTCAATATATTTATTGAACCAACGTTATTCTTGTATAGAATACATAAGCTGAAGTAATCTGTAGACCGAAGCAGCTGAAAGTGATTACAAGCACGTAAATAGTAGATATAGTTCTACCATGGTGCTAAAACAGTGTATATATGCAGGCATATAAGCAAGGCAGCAATATAATGTAATAATTTGTAAAGCGCACAATCACCCATAAGGGTCTCTAGGCGCTGGGGGCCGTCGGGAAGATTAAGCAAGCTATTGCCCAGAATCACATGGTGCTGGGCTAATCTGCCGCTGGTGCCGGGAATCGAACCGTGATCCCCAGATTCCGGAGGCAGTCGCCCTAGCTACGGCGTACTCCTACTATGCACTCCCTACTCTGCGTGTACCTAGAGTGTGTGTGGGTGTGAAGCCAAGAATCCCCACCAAGGGACATGACAGGAGAGAATGCAGGCCCCAAATTGGTTACAAACTGATCTCCCCCTCACGGAGATGCCAGCCCGCTCCATAGTGAAGTCTCAGCCCGCACGGACCCTGGGTGTCAGCTGTAGCGCCTCCTCCACTAATCTATTGTGATGCTCATTATTTATAATAGAAAGCATCTTGTGCTGTACGTACATGTTAGACAATGTTATAGATATGTAGATAGCCCTGTCACCCTGTGGATGAAGATACGACATCTGTACATAGTGCGTCAAGAGGCCTTGTACTTAGTGTTCAAGGCATCGTGACAATGTTGTGCGAAGCTAGATGTGTAAACAAAGTAGTTTCAGAGATACGAATCCAACATTGTCGTGCATGCAAATATGTGCAAAAGGTCACAGCAGAAATTATCCTGTAAAACATTGGACAATGTATGAAATGAGCCACTTCGATACATGGGCCTAACCCGGGCACATAACGGGTGGTCTGGACATCACAAAATGAAAACATGACAAACCATGCGCTGATTTGGATCCGGTATATAGATGACCTTTCCCTGCTGTGGGACGGAAGTAGGGAAATGTCTAAAAGATTAATCCAGAGACAGACAAAAACTGATCTCAACCAAAAATTCACTCATTTGATCAGAAATAAATCTATAAATGACCTGGATAAGTCATCCTTATGTGGGACCAAGTTCAGAATATGAACTGTTAATCAACCTTTTTTGAATGGTAATAATGTGAAGACCAGCAGGCTACTGCCAGGTTGGTGAGGTTAAGTTTGAAACTTTTGAAACATAATTTTGAGGTTGAACACACTGCAGGAGAGAGGAACAAAAATACTGATTTCTTGCCTTGACTGCCCTGAGGGCAGGAAGATGTGGAACATGAGAACAAGGAGAATGACTGTGAAGATGTGGAATGTACTGCAGCAAGTATTTATTGGCCGGGGAGAGGGAGAGGGAGAGGGAGAGGGAGAGGGAGAGGGAGAGGGAAAGGGAGAGTGAGAGTGAGAGTGAGAGTGAGAGTGAGAGTGAGAGTGAGAGTGAGAGGGAGAGGGAGAGGGAGAGGGAGAGGGAGAGGGAGAGGGAGAGGGAGAGTGAGAGGGAGTGAGAGAGAGAGAGAGAGAGTGTGTGTGTGTGTGTGTGTGTAAAAGTAGAGAAAGACATTGGATGAAGATTCTATTTTATTGAAAGTGATTCATTTCATGAGGAAAGAATGGCCAAAAGAAAAACGATTTGTTGTGTGAACTGCAGACGATAGCCAAGTTCATTCTGTCAGAGGTGAGCCGTGAAGGACATTTAGGTGTGATATCTAACAACAAACAACTGACAATGCAATACTGGTCGCCTGCCATAGACAGGGATGTGGAAGAACTCATTAGAGAGAGTAACCAGTTGTTTGCAAAATGATAAAGGGATGATATACAGAGTTCTGCTTATGACAGAAGTGAGTTTTCCTGACAGAGAGCGGGGCAATGAATGTAATGATTTTTTAGGTCTCTTTCAGATGCTTCCTGTGCATCAGATATTTGCCATTGTGCTTGTGGAGTACATGTAAAATTGGTTGAAAGTATGATTTGTACATGGAAGTGAGGGTTTTCTGTGTGAATTGGTATCGGATAATGGTGAACAATTTGGCAAACATCCTTTACAACGCAACTTTTACCACGCAGTGCTTTTACATCGCAACTTTTACAAAGCAAACCATTACAACGCATTGCGCTGGGGGGGCGCTCTAGGATAGGGAATAGATTTAATTTACTATCCAACACCTTCCCTACTATCCACGGGGACTGGAGTTGGAATAGTAAATTAAACTATTCACTATCCAGCACCCCAAAGCGCTATGCGTTGTAATGGTATGCGTTGTAAAATGTAAAAACTGCGATGTAAAAGCATGCGTGGTAAAAGCATGCTTTGTAATGTCATACATCCGAACAATTTATCTTGAGGGAAATAAAGCAGTATTTGGATGGAACCGGTTACAAGATAAATGTGCTAGTCATCATCACCCACAGAGTAATGGCCAAGCACAGAGGATGAAAAGATTGGTCAATTAGGATTTTTCATGCCAGTATCAAAGTGGAAGATGCTGCAAGGGCTATGCTTTCAGCTTATTGCAACACACTGCATTGCACCATTTTGTGCAGAGAGGCAGACATTTGCATGATTTGGTCCTTGTAATGTGCACTGAAATGTCTAAAGAGGGCCTCAGACACAATAGCTATATAAAGAAGGAAGAAAGATGAATTGGGCTTCAAAAGATACATATGATATTGTAAAGCTATTGTTCGCACAGCCATGATCACAGAGCCAATAATCTTATGTAATCATAGTACTCTGGAATTACTGGGGGAATCAGATGCCAAATCTCCACAGTAATTCCACATATCTCAGAGCAATCACCATTTACTTCACCCACCCTCCAGCAGAGTTTCTTTAAATGCTAATATTGCTGACTTAGAGGGAGAAAAAATTGAGGGAAATGTAACAGGAGACATTATGGAGACACAGCTGAGGCCTTATATTCTGAACACTCGAACATCACATAGACCCAGTCAAATCTCTAAAGTGCTTTAGTTTGCACTAGCAACAAAAAAGGGCAATGTTACTCTCGGTGAATAACACCTCACTTTCACCTCACACTTAGGGGGTGGTGAGTATCGCGGTGCTTGGATTGAAATCACAGATTCTGCCACATAATTCCTCAGAGGTCCTGAGCCTGGAATGCGGTGTCTCATGCACGGACCAGAATTCAGGTCATTTTTCATGTGCAGAGTCCCAATTCTTAGCCTATCACATAACGGGAAGGAGAAACTCCTTTGCGAAAATAAAAGAGATACTAGGTACATGACCGCTTCTGGTGTACTCAAGGCCCCCACAAAGATGCCACTCCACACAACTCAGATTAGGCCCCCTGCAGGTCTTATTAAAAATCTGGAAACATCCACTTTGGAAATATTTTATGCTGCATTCCCTCAGAACTGTACACGTTACTCGCCATTCTGGATGTTAATTCAGTACGAAACAAATACCTGGGATGGCTTTGAGCAGCAATCCATCTGCGTCTGTATTTCCTCTCTCCAGTGGGTCTCTAGCGATAGCTCCATCAGTATCAGCAGCATTCTGTGGCAGGAAGGATGACGCTTCAGATGGGCCCTGCGCATCAGCACATGTGGGTTGTAGGTCAGAGTTCTCATCTTGGTTCTCAGGGTGCAGTGGTTCTTGCTTGTAGTTCTGATCGTAGTCCTCAGGACTAAGTGGTTCTAGCTTAAAGCCGCGATCTGGACTGAGTGTCTCAAGGTGCATTGGTTCGGTCTTGCAGTTCTGATGTGGTTCATGTGCATCAGAAAGAACCTGCTGCAGGCATGTGTTGAGCTGCAGACTCTGGTCTTTTTGAAATGCTGGTTGTCTGCAGAGGTTTTGCCATTGACCCTCACCATCAAACCACAACAACTCTTGCTTTAGGAGTTCACTTGTTCCTTCCCCATCTGGGAGCATTGGTTGACTGCAGTGGATTTGCTGTGGCTCATGTCCCTCGTGAAACAGTGGCTGCGGGCAGACGTTCTGTTGTGCGCCCCAACTATCTGCATACAGTGGATCTTTCTTCACGTGCTCCTCTTGTTCCTGTTCAACTGGGGAAACTAGTTGTATGCACTGGTCCTGCTGTGGTTCCTGTCCATCATCAAACACTGGTGGAAGACGAAGGCTTGGCTCACCTGGGATGACTTGAACATCTGGAGGAGGACACCTGGAGACAGTACCGTCCAGCCGTGGTCCAGAGCCAGCCGGAGACAGAGGCTGGGGGCACTGGCTCTGCTTTGGTTCATGCCGATGAGAAGACAGATGTTGGGGGCACTGGCTCTGCTTTGGTTCATGCCCATGAGAAGACAGAGGTTGGGGGCACTGGCTCTGCTTTGGTTCATGCCCATGCGGAGACAGAGGTTGGCAGCACTGGCTCTGCTTTGGTTCATGCCCATGCGGAGACAGAGGTTGGGGGCACTGGCTCTGCTTTGGTTCATGCTGATGAGAAGACAGATTTTGGGGGCACTGGCTCTGCTTTGGTTCATGCCCATGCGGAGACAGAGGTTGGGGGCACTGGCTCTGCTTTGGTTCATGCCCATGAGGAGACAGAGGTTGAGGGCACTGGCTCTGCTTTGCTTCATGCCCATGAGGAGACAGAGGTTGAAGACACTGATTCGGCTGTGGATCACGACCAGGTGGAGATGTAGATTCAAGGCATTGGTTCACCTCCTTGACCCTGACTGAAAGATTGATTGGAGGGGACCTGCTGATAGGACAATCTCTAACCACCACCGGACTGACCCTCTCCAAAGACACCCCCCCATTTTCAAGGTGATCTAGACCCTTTGCTGTCCAGATTTGCTCCATGAGCCCAGCGACTCTTGACGGCACGTCCTCTAGGGTATTCTGCAAGTTATCCAGTTTGGCTTCCAACTGCTCCAACATAGATAAAAGGATCATGTTAGGCAGGTTTCCCGATAGCGGTTCCATTTCACAGTCCCTCTGAGCATCAGTTTGGGATTTTGAAGAAGGCCCATTATGGATAGGAGAAGATGGGAGTGTGGATCTTACGGGTTCAGGTGAACTCTGCACTTCTCCTTTTTGTCTTGGAACCTGCCTTTTCTCCATTCTGAAATTCTGATGTTCAAGTCCTCAGGTGTCTGTGAAGGGGAAGAAAATAGACACATTATCACAGGACAATTTGGGCAAAATAGTCCTTCCTGTCTCACCACACGTTGTTTAAGCTTTAAATAGAAATTATTTAGTCCAGCTAATGACTCGAAAGAACTAAATTGTCTCGAGAGCTGGAGAGGATCTACTCTGCTCAAGGTCAGGATGTCCCAGAGGACATCAGGAGTTACCCTGCTACACATCTAAACCCCGCTCAGTGCTGCCCTTACGTGATATGGTGAGATTTCCTCCAGTTCCGCTCTGCCCTGCCGGAGAGGACTACCTATCCAGAGCTGATCTGTTAAGCTTCAAAATGTTTCAGTATGCCCGCATCAAACCTAACCCTATAATTTAACGGACTTATTACGTTTTTGTAATTCTTAAATTTTTTATTAATGAAAATTCGGTAAGCATTACCATAATTGATATTTCCTATGAAGTTGAGCATTGGGGAATAATAGATTTTAATAAACAGAAAATTATAAAATTTGCTGGTAAGGAATTGAGCTACCTAGGTCACGTAATCTCTGCTGATGGGGTCTGCCCCAAAGATGAATCAATTAAAGCCACACAGGAGTAGTGGAGTAGTGTGGCTCACTGGTTAGAGGAGGCAGGCCAAAGAGCAGAAGTCGGCCCGGGACCAGGGTCCAATTCCCGACGCGGCAGGGTCGTGGACCTTGGTCAGCGGACTCGATAATTCTCGCTTCGGTGCTTACTCTAATCAGGGGTTCCACTCGGCAACTCTGGGCATTAGCTTGCCTAATCTCCACAACGGCCCCACCAATTCCGGGGATGCTTGGCTCCACCTTGGGGACTCCCAGTAAGGGACCATCCCACAGGGAAAGCCAGGACGGGTTCCCCAGAGTTATACATCACCAGGAGACCTATGGACGGGTAGCAGTGCGCTTTACAAGCTCAAAAACATTTACATTTACAGGAAATACCTAGACCCATTAAGAAAGAAGAGACACACACGTTTTTGGTGAGAAACATTCTATTCTCAGTTTGTACCTAATTTACTTGTGCCTTGTGAGACCTGCTGAGGAAGGGTGCAGAATACGCGTGGAGTAGGGAATACGAGAAGGATTTTCAGATGTTAAGGAGTCTTGTGAATGCTCCCAGTCTGCATAGTTTTGCCCCATTGTGTTGTTACAGATGCCAGAGACAAGGGCCCAAGAGTGGAACTGAAACAGCGGCATGATCGGAAAGCAAGTCATTATTGCATTTGCATCTAGGGCTTTTCCGGAGGATGAATGTAGACATTCCACTACTGAGAAGGAGGCATTGGCCATGTTTTGGGCTCTCAAAATAAACATTCTTGTGGAGTGTAGGAAACTGTAAGTAGAGGATGTTGTACTAGTCCAAACTGGACTCAATCTATGCAGCTGCTACAAGGTTCCTGCTTTCTAGTGTCAAATAAGGGGCAATCTCTTTCTGGCGTTTAATATGATACATGCACAATGACACGACTCACAGACCTTGCCAGACCGAGAAAGCACTGTTGATCTTTACTTTCAAGCTCTACACATTTTGAGCAAAGAGTGGAAGAGTGCCCATCTCCGAAGGCTAGTAGGCATCAAGCCATTAGTCATTATGACAATTAATAAGCAGAACTTCGGTCTTCTCAGCGTTTCACTTCAGTTTATTGCAACCCAGCCACTGCCATAGGACAGGCATTGTGTGGTGGAATGTGAGGTGAGGGGAGAGTTAACTGTCTAAACACAGCAAGATCTGGGTGTCGTCAGAATACATAAATGCTCTAACACCTTTCTCAGTAAAACTTCAGTCAGCAAACGGGATTACATAGCTGGTGAACAAATGGGGCGAGATTGAGGACCCACAAGTCACTCTGAAATTGCATGCAATGTGTTGGACGAAAAGTTTCCCAATCTGGCGATAAGTGTTCAGCCTGTAAATAATGATATGAAGCTCTTTAAGGCCTAGCACCCGATTCCCAAAGCCTTAACATGGATCACCAAGTTGGAGATCTCAACTGTGGGACGACAGCAGAGAGATCTAATGAGATCAAAGCATTGGCTCCTGCTCCCATTTCAGCTCATCCATAATAGGGAGAAGCACTGCCTCTGTATTGTGTAATGGCCAAAATCATGCCCTAGTGTCCTTGGGAAAGTGGTTTTGCTACAAACCTTTCCACCAGCTAAGAGCAAAAGAAAGTAACGATATTGGTAATAACTTTTTTAAAACCAAGGAATCTGCTCCTGGCTTCCAGAACAAGGGATTTGCTGTGGTGTCTTTAAGAGCAGCAGGAACCATACCATTAACAACTGAATGGGGAGTAATGGCAGAGCTACTGGTCCAACTTAGAGATTCAGTTGTTTGAAATCTGTTACAGGATTGATGTTGTTCAGCTAACCAGATCTAGTCACCCCAAAAGGAAGGTGCAGAAGTCTCAGGGAAGAAAGTGGAGAGCTCCCTGTGTCAAATAATACCAGGTGCTGAAGTGGTCTCTACTGGGGGAAGGTACGTATATCAATCACCTCCATTAAGGTTTTAATTTTGTTGTGTCACACAGTGGATGCAACAGTGTGAGAGTGAATTATAAATTGAAAGTTTCTGTGAAGCTGACATACAAAGGGACACGGATGAGTTGGATGACAAGATGAAGTCATTGTAGGAGGCGACAAAGATTCTCTGAGCTAGAGCAATAACCCCGCCACATAACTTAGTTGGGGAAAACAAATATAATATTTCAGTAAAGGAGGAGGACTTAGAGAAGAGGTCCTGAAGGAATAACATCAGGATAGAGGAGTATATATGCGCGAAGAAGGGGAAGACACATGTAAACATGTTAGAGAAATGTTGCTTACAATCCTCGACTAGAGATGAAAAGTCCTGGGAATGACCAGGCTATTACATTATGAACGGCTGGAGACAACTGCTTATCATCATGGGGAAAGGACCTTTTAACGGAACCCTAATAGAAAGAGCTGTGATTTCTTAGCTATTGTGCAGAAAGGTTTCTATCCTATTAAGGACACAGATGTAAGGAGTACGCATTTCTCTCTTCGTATTATGCAATGAGTCCCATACTCAGAAAAAAATAGCCCTTGCTTTCCACGTAAACCAGGCACAAGGCGAAGCACTTCCTCTTTATTTGTGCAAAATGCCCTCTCCTTTGTCATTCCTCCACTGGTAATAATGTTTCTGGTCAGAGCTTGAAAGGAAAAGCTCTTGTGAGTCACGTCATTCGTTGAACCTGTGCCACCCTAGAATCGTCCACATTGCTCAAAGTATTTCTTACAATCATCAATCGAATGGGAGCAGATTTGTCAAGATCGTTCAATACTAAAAATGGCCTATCCTCAACGAGCTTCCATTCTCCTTCTTGAGTGGCTGCAGTATTAGTTGTACCTAGGGTGGGAAAATCCTCGCCTCAGTGACATTAATAGAGTTTAATTTTCTTTCATGACAGCTCGGAAATATGGTTATGTTACCACAACTTGTGAAGTGCAACAGCTGCCCCAGCGAAGGGGCATCCCGGCGCTGACAGCAGAGCAACTGACATGTATGGGTGGAACTGAGGTAAGGACTATGGTGCCGGGAAGAGGTGAGTTTTAATGGCCTTCCTGAATTCTAGATAGTTGTTAAGGCCACGCATGTGAGCTGGAAGTGCATTCGAGAGGAGGGACGCTCTGCTGCGAAAAGAGCAGCCTCCAGCGCAGACTTTCTCTGTTCGGGGGACCACTACCAGGTGTTGACTCTGTGAGCGACGATGGCGTGAGGGAACATAAGGCAAGAGGAGGCTGGCCAAGATGTTAGGGGAAGACAGTTTCAAGGCTTTGAAGGCAATGCATAAAGCCTTGAATGTAATTCGCCTGGCTACAGGCAACCAGTGAAGGCGCCAGATGGCGTTGGAAACCGGGCAGGACCTGTGCAGATCTAGCAGGGTCCCTGCTGCCGCGTTCTGTGCCCTTTGTAGCCTCAGAATTGCAGCCTTATTAGACCCTAGATACAGAGAGCATGCATAGGCCAGTCTTGACGTTACAGACGCCTGAATGATGATCTGTCGTGTGGGTGCATCGAAGAAACCCAATAGGGGTCGAAGCCCCTGAAGTAGTCCAAAGCAGACACCTGCCACTTTTTTTGGTTTGGGCTCGGAAGTTGAGAGATGAGTCTATCCACACCTCTAGATTTTTCACAACCTGCTTGGTGGGGGGGGGGGCACTATCAAGGCTTGTGGGCTACCAGCGTTCACTCGACTGACCATGGTCCTTGCCCACCAGCAGTACCTCCGACTTGCTGCCATTCGGCTGGAGCCAGTTGGTGGTCATCCATTCAGCAACTGCTGCTAGGTCGTCCTGAAACTTGAGGGCATCCTGTTCGGTGTTATCCGAGAGCGCCATCACCAACTGTGTATCATCGGCGTAGGAGACCATGGTCAGTCCTCTGCTCTTAGCTACTGCGGCCAGGAGTTGGAAGTAAAGATTGAATAGCAAGGGGCTGAGGGAGGAACCCTGTGGCACCCCTTGTTTGATGGGGTGTTCACCCGAGGCATATGGAGGTTACCACGAACGACCTCTCATGAAGAAAAGAGGCAAGCGACTCCAGTGCCGGACCAGTGATTCCTGGCTCCTCCAGGCGGCGCAGCAGTATGGCATGGGACACCATGTCAAACGCGGCGCTCAGATCCAGCAGGATCAGCGCCGACGTTAGACCAGCATCTAGTGTGGACTAGAGATGTTCTGTCACAGCCAGCAGAGCAGACTCCATGCTCTGACCTGGTCGGAAGCCGTTCTGGGAGGGGTCCAGCATGTTATTCCTGGTCAGAAAGTCAAATAGGAGGGAGTTAACATAGGCCTCAGTAATCTTTGCCACCCAGGGGAGCAAGGAAATAGGACGATAGTTCTCTGGCTTGGCAGTGTCGAGGGAAGTTTTTTTAAGCAGGGGTATCACTTTGGCCTGTTTCCATGCCCTGGGCACAGTGGTCGTGGCAAGTGACCCGTTTATCACCTGACGCATGGAGGATAAGATAGTAGGAAGCACTTTCCTGAATTGGTCTGGTTTGAGCGGGTCTGCTGGAGATCCAGACTTGACTTTATTACACAGTGTTCGCAGCTGGTCGGCAGGGATAGGCGGAAAGATGTCTAAGGTATTTGCCTTTTGAGGGCCCCGTGCAGCTTGCTCGCTACTATGTGTTGTTGGGAAGGACCTACAGATGTTATCCACCTTCCTAACGAAGAAGGTGGCAAGGTCCTCACACAGCTCATTGGACTTGATAGTTGGCCCAGCGGAGTCTGCTGGGATTGAAGGTCAGAGAGTATTGAGAACACGCTCTTTGCAGGGTTATCACTTTCGCGGATTTTATTGGCGTAAAATGCCGCTCAGGCCAATTGAATGGTCTTGTGGTACCTCTTAATCGCCGCCCGGTAAATGCCCTTCGCGGCGGGATTGAAATCCCTTCTCCAAATACGCTCCAGCCGCTTGCAGCTCTTGCGCATATTAGCCAAGTCGCCTTTGTACCATGGTCTAGTTCTAGATTTGCGGTTAATAAACCATTTCCCAGGGATTAGGCTGTCTAACGGAGAATACCCTGTATGCCTTGTTGGCGTCAACCGGCAGCCTCAGGCAGGTAATCGAAAGGTATGCGTCGAATTATTCCCAATTTGGGGATGGGCATGTGCACTGTAAGTGAGGGTATGTTCGTGAAGATTGGGTCTAACAGGTGGCCGGCAATGTGCGTCGGACCCGATACCAATTGCACAAGCTAACAAGCCGCCAGATCAGCTACAAAGTTAGCTATGTCTATGTCATCATAATTATCCAGATGGAGGTTCAAATCCCCAGTGACGGTAAAGTTAGTGGCGTTAACTGCTAATACTCTAACAGTCTCCATGAGGGTAGTCCTAAAGTCAGTGGATGGCCCAGGGGGCCGGGATACCAGGAGCCCCGACATCGTGTAGTTGGGGCTCAGTGAGATCTTAAAGTGTGCACATTCGCATCCGGCGACGACCTGTTTTACAGACGTACATGTATAGCAAGATTTAAAAATGATCGCAATGCCTCCACCTCTGGACTCCCTATTTAAAGTAAGGATGCAGTAGCCAGAAGGCAGCGCAATGCCTGGCTCGGCTATCATGGCATCAGAGAGCCACTTCAGGGGAGGTGTCCTCTAATAGGTCATGGACATCAGCGAAGTGTTTGGCTAAGGAGCGACAGTTCAGATTGAGGATGCTAAGATGCTTACTGGGATGGGGGAGGTAGCAGCGCCGGGACCGGGCTAGTACAGTACTGAGGCCGCACTGTATACAGCAGAACGGGCCCTCAATGGCGTCCCCATAGGACTGTCTACAATTGCTCACAGACTATCTGATTTTTAGGAGGTCATTCTGAGCGTAGAAGAGCCTATCTCTAGTGGGGGAGGCAGCATGTCTGGCTTGGACGGGCGCAGACAGCCTTGCCTTTGGCGTGCCTTTGGGGCGCCTGCTCTGTGCTTCTGCGCCATCGGCCCCTTTTTACTGGGCTGGTGCCGAGTTTTGAGCAACTAGACCGTCGCCTCAACCAAAATGGCAGAGGAGTGCCGCAACTCTCAACTCCCTCCACACACACAGCCCGCTAAAGGGGGATTGGCGGATTTTAAGTCCCAGATACGGTGAGTGCAGATAAAGAGTAACCCGCGAGTAATTTGTGCAATTTGCGTACGTTTTTAAAAGACAGATTATGGCAGCGAGAAAATACAGGTCAAGCACAGACTCTGATGCCAAAGATTTAAAAAGCGCTCAAGGTCACACACACACACACACACACACACACACACACACAAGTTAAAACAACACAGCTTCCTGCAACCGGGCAGTCCTGCACGTCATTTACATGCTGCGAGCAATAATTACATTCCTTGTTAGGACCGTAGACTCTGATTATGCAAGTTTCATTAACCACCATCACTAGTTTGAAGCAGAATTCCTTTAAGGTGGAGTCCAAGGACCAGGCTGCCGCCCTCAAACTATCCTCAAGACGGCTACCCAAGGTATAGGCCTTTGATGCTCACCGAGTGCAACCAAAAGATGGAGACACCGATTCCATCCTTGGCCATAATCCACCGAAACAATTGTGCATTTGTTGCTGGGGGAACCCGCATACATGGTTTCTTGATTGCAGTGAGCAGCTGTTTTGTCCCAGGGAGTCTCACCTCCAGTGTTAAGGTCTCATACCCGCGTAAACAACTTACTCTGCACAAGTTACGCACAATTTAGGATTGCCTGGCAATGCCAGATATTCAACTATCCTAGTGTGCGATTTGGAATTTCTTGACACTGTGAAGGTAACCACTTCCAGTGTGTACACTCTGAAAGAAATATCCAGGGCTCTGACATCAGAGACCCATTTACCTACTATAAGACATGACAAACTTGATATATTACTCAACAATTCCTTTCTGGAAAGAAACGGTTTGTCCTGCCAAGATTCCAAGAAGTGCAGAACCACATTCATGTCCTACAATTGTGAATATCAAGGTTAGGGGAGGAATTGAAAGTCTGATTTCTCCGAGAAGTCTACATACCAGAGGATGCGTTCCCTGTAACCTTCCTGGTGGCAGTTTCCTTGGACATCCCTTAGAATGTTTTGAGCCTGGGGAACACGGATTGGAGAACCCAAAGAAAGGTCAAGAAGAATTGGAAACCAAGGTTGCAATCTCCAAACCAGTGTCCATAACAACAGGTTCATCTTCTGTCTCCTGACCTGTGCCATAAGCTTCACGATCATTGAGAACAGGGGACATGCATAATTGAGCGCCTGCCTCCAGTCTTGACAGAACACATCAGTTGCCTCTGCTAAAGGGTCCGGTCTGCAGCTTAAAAACCAAGGAGCAGGTGATCCAGTCTTGATGTAAACAGGCCTATGTGGCATGGTCTCCACCTGGTCATTATCAAGTGATCGAAAAACAAAGGGGCCTCGATCAACAACGGATGCAGCGGCCTCACCGGGCCCTGGCAGTGCCGCGATCTAACGTTGGACCAAATCCACTGGAACCCCTTTACAGTAGGAGCAAATGAAGAGAACTGTGAGTGTGGAGTGCACCCTGGGCTCCGGGTCTCTCTGCTCTGGTGCCAGGTGGGCAGACTGAACTCGAACAAGCATGCAGACCCGATCCCTAGAGGCCTGGGAGAGCCCTGGAGTCGGACTACCAGCGGGCCCTGAACAAGCAAAGAGTGCCACTCATCACCTGCCCCTCATCAGACCCCCGATAAGCAGCGAGAGCAGCGCGTCTGTAAGGCTGTGTATTGCGCTGGGAGCCCATACCTAGAACTGCATCTGCCCAATAAAATACGGGTACAAATAAAAGGAACCCCCTGGGCATACACCTCAGAACTGGCACCAGTGCACTCCAAAAGTAGTGGTGACTCGTGAGTAAGGCTCCACCACCCTATAGAGACCTTGTTGCTTTTTTCTGGGGACTATCCGGCAAGTTACCTTACACTGCTTGCAAGGTACAAAGACGCTGAGAACTACATGTGAAAGAAGGTGACACTGACCTAAAAGATAATCACCTTTTCAATCAAGCCCTTGCATAACCAAAGATGGGCCGTACAGGGGAAAATAACCAGACCCACTCTCATCGGGGGAGCAGAACATAACGAGCAGGACGGCGCAGTCCAAGTGCCTGCTCCAGACTGCCTTCCGCCAACAGCCACCGAAGACCCTGAAGATAAACTAGATATTATCCTACCGCTTTCCCTCTTTCATTCTTTGTCTACTTCCCCATCTCCTATCCCTTCCCCCCTTAATCTCTCCCCGTGCCTGCTATGCCGCCTAGCCCCAGTCCCTTGTGCCCTTTAACTAAGCACTCCTTCTCCCCTTGTTGGGGAAAGATCCAATTACTTATACTCTGGAGTCTCATTGACCCCTCTGAGAGACTCCACAGCGCCAAGGGAGCCACTCACAGTTGAGGTATGGTGTGGCGCACCTTGCCAAATCACTCCATCTCCCCTTTTCGGGGAAGGATCCAGTAGATAGGCCTTGGAGTCTCAGAGACCCCTCTGTGAGAGTCCACTGTGTTAAGGGAGCCTCTCACAACGGAGTTGGGGGAATGATACCACTTCCCCTGGGATCCCAGCTTACTGGATTTTGGACGTAACTATTACTCGTCTACCGGTTTGTGCCCAGTCACCCTTCCCCTCTACTTTCATGCTGTGTCCCTCACCCGCCACCTCCTCTTTCCCTCCTACATTTTCTGTCTACTTCCCCTCCTCCTAACCCCTCTCCCCTGAATCTTTCCCCTTGCCTGCTTTTTCCCTTACGCATATGTCCTTATTGTTTGTCTCGACCTAATATGTAACCATGTAGCTATGCTCTAATAACAGGTGTAACCTTTGTAACGATGTAACCTGCAACTTTGATCTGATACTCATGTAAAGTGCTCTGATACCTCCGGGTCTAGCCAGCGCTATATAAAACCTTTCAAATAAAATAAGGAAGGTGATCGAGCAACAAATGAGCACACTAACAGGCTTCACGCTCCTAATGGCCGATCATGACAAAACGGCTACGACTGTGAAAAACAATAAAATGTTCCTCACTGAAATGGTACCACAACACAAAGCCCGCGCAGAACAGATAGAACAACTGCGGTGCCAGGTGTCCAGCCTGCAAGAAAGGGTGGACGACGCCGAAGGCCGTTCACAGGAGAATAATGTGAGAATAGTGGGGCTTCCAGAACGAAGCAAAGGAACAAACACAATGCAATTCGTGGAAAAGTGGCTACAAAACACAATCACCCGGAGCGACTAAACGAATCCTTCAGCGTGGAAAGGGCACACAGAATCCCCAAGAGACCACCGACAGCCGGGGCACCACCCAGGCCAATAATTGTGTGAATACTTAATTATAAAAATCGTGACACTTTAATTAGAGCTGCCAGGGAGAAGGCCTCAATTCAATTTGAGAAAAAACAAATCTTGCTATATCCAGACTTTACGTTGGCAGTTCAGCACCAAAGAGCCTCCTTCAAGGAGGTCAAAAAGACGGCCCGTTTAAAAGTGATATACGAACAGAATTCTTATTTCTTTGAAAACCCAGAGGAGGCTGTGGAATGGACGTAGGTCACATTGGCTCCCGACACATTGCAGGGGTCGGCACAGTCCCCCAAACAGAAATGACAAAAGTCGCATAAATCATGTTAAGAAAGATCAGGCCTCAGAAAACCATTTCATACATACAAAAGCCAAGCCAATCTCCAGAACAAGTAATAAAAATCCTAAAATCAGCACTAATAGCAGCACTTGACGTCCAAGATACTCTCTCCCTGGCTGAGTCAATCGAATCATCCGAAGATACTAACCTGCATTTAGACTCTGAGAACAGTATGGGTCTTTTCCTGTCCATCACCCCACAATTAGTAAACAATTACCTTGGATGAATACCTTGACTCGAGGTCAATCAGGCCTTAGAAAAATACCCTAAGGTAGATGAGACACTGAGCTATATGCCCTCTTGGCCTTGCAATATATTCACAACATTACAAAAGGCCTGCGCCCGGCCAGCTGTATGGCAGCTGGGAGAACTCCGCCCATAGAAACATGGCAGACTATGGAACCCATCTCCCCCATTGTGACTGCACCAAAGTTCAAGTTTAATTATAGTCACCCTTGTTTTGTACTTTGGTCCACCATAGTTCTTCGGACAGACCTTGTATTAGGTAATGTTAAGGGTACTAATACAGTTGACTCACTCCTAGGTAAGTCCACCGTGTAGACAAGCTGTCAACGAATGACAAGTCATAAGACAAAACATAAACAAACGTATGGCTACGTTAGGAAAGTACACAATAACAACCTGGAATGTTAGATGAAAGGGATCTGTGCATAAGCCACCACACACTACAAACACGCTTCCACGATGCCGGAATCCAAGAGAAGGCCCTGGACTGGACCACCTCCTTCCTCTCCAGCAGAACACAGAGCTTCCGCCTGCCCCCCCTTCCGCTCCGAAGCCACCAAGATCATCTGCGGCGTACCCCAATGCTCATCCCTCAGCCCAACACTGTTTAACGTCTACATGGTACCACTCGCCCACGTCGCATGACGGCACGACCTCAACATCATCTCCTACGCCGACGACACCCAGCTGATCCTCTCCCTCACCCAAGACCCCCACACCGCCAAAACCAACCTCCACGAAGGAATGAAGGCCGTCGCCGACTGGATGAGAAAAAGCCGACTGAAGCTGAACTCAGACAAGATGGAGGTCCTCATCCTCGGATCCACCCTCTCGGCCTGGGACGACTCCTGGTGGCAGACTGCACTAGGAGAAACCCCCACACCCACCAACCACGCACGCAACCTAGGGGTCATCTTCGACTCCACCCTCTCCATGACTAAACAGGTCAACGCCGTCTCCTCCTCCAGCTTCAACACCCTCCGCATGCTCCGCAGGATCTTGAATTGGATCGCCACCGAAACTAGAAGGACGGTCACCCAGGCCCTCGTCAGCAGTAGACTGGACTACGGCAACACACTCTACGCAGGAGACCCGGCCAAACTCCTGAAATGGCTCCAACGCATCCAGAATGACTCCGCACGCCTGATCCTGAACATCCCACGCCACAGCCACATCACACCCCACCTGAGAGACCTGCACTGGCTTGCCATCAGCAAAAGGATAACCTTCAGACTCCTCATCCACGCACACAAGGCACTCCACAACACCGGACCAGCGTAACTCAACAGCTGACTCAGCCTCTACACTCCAACCCGCCAGCTCCGCATGCAGACTGCTTCCTTGCCACCATCCCCTGCATCCGAAGAGTGACCACCGGCAGCAGATCATTCTCCCACCTAGCCGCCAAGACATGGAACACCCTCCCCACCCGCCTGCGGCAGACCAAAGACCTGGCTCTTCGAACAGTAGCAGTGCCCCCCCCCCCCCTCCCCCCCAGCGCCTTGAGACCCTCACAGGTATGTAGTGCGCTTTATAAATGCCATGATTGATTGATTGATTGATTGATTAAGCGTGACAGAATATATTCCCAAGTGAATAGGTGGAAGTCGCATACTCAGGAGACACACCTCACAAACTCAGAGGCCACCAAGCTACAGAGAAAATGGAGGGGTCAAATATACCATACAACATACTCTGCCTTTGCAAGAGGAGCTGTTATATGGATCAGAAACGGTACTCCCTCTGTTGCATTAGACCAAAGAGTGGCTGTGAACTGTAGATATGTATTGATCCACGGTACACTAGACAATATGCATATAGCGATTGGCAGCATATGCGCCCCAAATACAGAGCAGGATACATTCTTAGGTACACATAACAATATCGGAGCTGATTGGGTAGAATCCCCCTGGCTTCTGGGAGGGGATTACAATGCAGTCCATGATATAGACCTCGATCGCTCTCACCCTCCATTGCAGGGAACAGGCGCCAAGAAACAAGCAGCCTCTCTGAATAGATGGGTGAAGGGATGGACACTAACTGATGCTTGGCGCACTAAAAACCAGAGCGGCTGGGAGTATTCATTTTACTCTCCCCCGGTATACAACCTTTACAACGAATCTTTTACCACGCACTACCATTACAACGCGGTCATTACAACGCAAACCATTACAACGCATTGCACTGGGGGGCGCTCTAGGATAGGGAATAGGTTAATTTACTATCCAATAACCTTCCCTAGTGTCCACGGGGACTGGAGTTGGAATAGTAAATTAAACTATTCACTATCCAGCACCCCAAAGCGCTATGCGTTGTAATGGTATGCATGGTAAAAACCGCGTTGTAATGGTATGCGTGGTAAAAGTATGCGTTGTAACGTCATACATCCCTCTCCCCCACATATGTTACATACACGAATAGATAGGATATTTTGCTCTTTGCCCCTGGTTGCATAAATTGCCCAAACTGCATACTTCGGGAAAACTCTATTGGACCACAACCCCCTAGAGGTAACATTTTCCTGGGGGAAAATTCCTACTCCAATCCCAACATGGAGACTGCAGCCCCAACACTAGAAGACTCTGTATTTCGCAACACCCTCGCCACAGCTGTTTCGAATTATTTCTCCGAAAATGTAGATACTACAGAATCACGACAAGTAGAATGGGAAGCCATTTGAGACAGTTATTAGAGGTCTTGCTATCAGCACAATATTGGGAGTCCGGCGAACGATTAATAGAGAGCTAAAAGAAACAGAGAGTAGACTGGAGCAGACAGCAATCACTGAGACCTCAAAGGAACCGCCGTACAAGAGGCTTTCAAAATTTGTTATCCCGCTGGAGTTTGTGAGATGGGTTAACTTAATATAAACGGCACCTACTGCATGAGCCCGCACGGGTGCCCACTTTTCACAGTCCTACCCGGTAGCCCATGGCTCGCATTAGTGATGCCCACTGTCTCCGATTTTGTTCGTATTAGCACTCGAACCATTAGCCATCAAACTACGTTCTGTTGCAACAGAAAAGGGTATTAAGATCAGAAACACCACCCATATTCTCTCATCATATGCAGATGATATTATACTTTATTTAAACAACCTACAGGGTGATCTCGAGCCCATCCCAAGTATATTTGTTCCCTTCCAAAGTCTTTCAGGCTGTTACATGAATGAGTTCAAATTGTATGCCTGCTATTTCAATGACACAGCAAGGGTAGAGCCAACCCGCTTTGGCCCCTGGGCATTCCCAGTTGAGCCTACTACTTTCAAATACCTCGGCATACAAATATATAGTGGAACGCAGGAACTACTGGACGGTAACCCCTATTATGTGCAACCAAGGCACTTAAAATCAGATCGCATTCTGGACCTCATTACCACTTTCGGTGGCGGGGAGAGCTGCCATTTCAAAAATGGTTATGATACGTAGACTGCTATGTTATTTCACAAATCTGCCCATAGTAGTAGTACCAAAAACTACTTCAAAACCTTGAACACGCTGCTTTCAGAATTAATATGGGGTGGGGGCTGCAGGAGAGTGGGGCTCTTGAAAAGTACTGACCAGGGAGGCTTGGGGGTCCTGGACTTTGAGGCACACTGCTATGCGAGTCAACTTTAAAGGCTATCATACCGGACTGCAGGTCATAACCTCCATGAGACAGGGATGACGCAACAGACACCAGACCAGAGGACCCTCCATACTCTGTTATTGCCTGGAAGAAGGACCCCAATAGCACCTCTCCCTTTGCTGAAAACAGCCCTCAGGTATTGAAAAAAAACAATCCGAGACACTAAGAGGTTACTCCCCTACGCCCCTAATGTTCCATGGTTAGGGATCCCCACACAAACAAGAGTAATAAAAACTAGAAGCATCTCCAGATGGACATGGGATGGACATGAGAAGGTGTGAACACTGTTGGGATGCTGTTCGCTGACAGTGTTTTATTATACCAGGCGAACTTTGTTAGAAAGCAAGGGGTACCAAATTCAGTTTACATTCTACGTGCGAGAATCAGTAGGTACATTAGACGGAACTGGGCACCAGGTAGGAGAGAGCCCCCACACACAATTTAATACATACATTACACCTTATGGGCAATGGAAGGCATTTAACCCTATGGCTGTACAAGGGAATTCACTCCCACACAGCAGTTTCACGGGAGGCACTCAGAGAAAAGTGGAGCACTGAAATAGGTAAAGAAACAATTGACAAAGAATGGGACATCATATTCGAATACTCCAAAAAAGTAGCCTGCAATGCCAAATTAAAACGTATTCAACACATGGTGTTTCTTAGGGCCTAGCTTACACCGCACCGATTAAAAAAAGATGTACCCGGAGGTGGGAGATCACTGTCCACAATGCTTTGCACAGACTGCTGATCTGCTACATATGTTATGGGCTTGTCCTCAATTGGTCCCCTTCTGGGCAAATGTGATGAAGGTCTAAGGAACTGTTACGAACATAATAGGGACACACACCGCAGAATACTGTATACTAGGACTGCGCCGTAAACGCAAGAAACAAACAGGGCAACCCGATTTGAAAACTTATGCCTAATATTGGAAAAACCCTCAATTACTATGAGGGGGAAATCCGCATTGCGCCATGCAATGCTGACCTTGCATTGAGAAGGAGTCAGATGGGGAAGGGCCGAAAGCATGGCAATAAGGAGGGAGGAAACCAGGGGATTGTGAAAGACCCCTATTTCACTAGAATGGGACGCAGTGCTTGAACTCTTTATATCCTCTGAAGCTTCATTACATTCAGACCAAGAGGTGTGAATACAGCCTGAGGTGCACTGACCTCACACCATCATCAGGGGTGCAAGGGGCCGGTGTACTGACCTCACACCATCATGAGGGGGGAGGGGGCAGGTGTACTGACCTCACGCCATCATCAGGCGGCAGGTGTACTGGCCTCACACCATTATCAGGGGAGGGGGGCAGGTGTACTGACCTCACACCATCATCAAGGGGTGCAGGGGGCAGGTGTACTAGCCTCACACCATCATCAGGGGATGCAGCCTGCAGGTGTATGTTTAATGTTTAATACTTGTGAGACTACATGGCCCACTGTTATATATGAATCCCTTCATTTAGCCATGGCTCTTTAAAGAACATTGCATTATGAAATTTAAACACCCATATTAACAGTGTCTAGATCCAAGCTACATGTCCCAGAATGCTATGTATCCTTGCTGAAATTCAGGACTTGAGGTGTACTGTGCAAGGGGGTCACTTTGTCACCTTGTTATAATACATCAAAGATTTAGTGTGGCCTCAGTGTGTGGTCTTAACTCCTTTATACACTTACAAAGCAGGCATTACATCGCAACATCCTTTACAAGGCGTGACACTACAACGCAGGCATTACAACACATACCAATACAACGCATACCATTGGAGTTAGAATAGTAATTTTTACCCATACACTATCCAACACTTACCCTACTATTGCACCCCCTGGAGTTCGAATAGTATTTTTTACCCCTACACTATCCAACACTTACCCCACTGATGCACCCCCTGTAGTTAGATTAGTAATTTGTATCCCCATACTATCCAATACTTACCTTAAATGCAATGTGATGGTATGCATTGTAATGGTATGCGTTGTAAAGGTAGTATGCGATGTAATGTAATGCGCTGTAAAGGTAGTTTTTTAAATGCGATGTAGTGTCATGCGATGTAATGGAATGTGTTGTAGTTGATGTTGTGATGTAAAAACTGCGTTGTAAGTGCATGCGTTGTAAATATATGCGTTGTAACATCATACATTCGTCCAGATTGGGTCCGTTTGGAGTTGTTAGTCATTTTCACGAATACCTGCTCAGACCTTGTTTTTTGATGTTTGTATTCAGTGGGAGGTTGTCTCTGCAATGGATTAAGAGGTATGCTAGGAGGAAACAAAAGCATATTTTTACAGAACATTATTAGTTTCTTCTCTCAGAGTACACGTCTTTATTAAGCACCTTTGTCCACAGTTCTGTACATTGAACCCTTTGATATCCGCACTTGATCCCCTAAAGTAAGGTGGTTGTTTTATTCATAACTAGCATATGAAGCTGACTTCTAGTTCATTGATATACTTAATGATTTGTGGGGTCCGGGCAACACATATTTGGGGCTCCCTATTTGGAACACATTTGAATTTATTACCGCTTTTAGGGTCATTGAAGTCCATGTGATGTCCCAAAAATATTTAATCTTGTAAAACCTTCAGAAACTGGGGCCGGCAAAAGCATCTAAAAGCCCAAGCTGGCTATAGTCCACCAGCCCAGTACAATCAAAGAAGCTTGAACAGACATTGATAAATATTCTTTTTGCGTTTGAGTCTAGATTTCTTCATGCTAAACGGTTTTATGTGGCTGTCCAGTCAGCTTGTTACTCCCATTGCAGGAAATCCTGTTATGCGTTATGTGTTCTAAGTTTAGTGGACTAGTGCATAATATTACAATAAAAAGACATACATAGAGCACTTGAAAGTGTAGCTTTAGTTGCTGAATATTTGTAATTACAAATAAATCCCCTTTCACCATTGGCATTCCTTATGCAGCAACGAAAAATCAAAGCACTGCTCTGAGGATTTTCACCATCGCATTTGTGAAAATCGAATAACTTTCTCTTTATTTCTCTTCCCCTGCCTTGTCCATCTCAACTTCTATATATGTGTAAACCTACAGCTAAATGTTCGCGCAGAAACCCGAGCCGCTTTCAGTGGCGGGCCTTGGCGGGGTCGCGTACCCCTAATCTCAACAACAATCATTTCACCGGTTTCCCACAAACGATGCCAGGGCACAAGTATTCCTTTTCAGCGTGTTTTTATTTTAAGCCAAGTCACTCGGCGTGTTTCGGAGGCAACCTCCTTGTTCACGAGTACGAGTGCAAATCACAGTGTTTATACAATATCATGTGACACACCTCTACGTAATAGACAGTGACAACAGATTGAAGGTGTTTGAACGTCCTCGGAGCTGGGAAAACAGACTTGTTTAGTCAATGTTGGGAGATACATCGTGAGACATTGCATTAAAATCATCATGCAGTATGTAAATTAAACATTAGGTCATTGCTGTAAACCTAGACATTTTTCTTCAGTTTTTTACGTGCCGTTGCGAAAAGCATTAATTCCGCATCATCATGTGCGGCACCTTGTCATTTCCAACTAAATAAGTGCTGGCGAAAGCTCACTGTGATTATAAGATAAACTACGTCATCTGTAATTCTACGCGCTTGGTATTAAACACATTCAATCATTAGTGCTGATGGCCAAGCATGAGAATTACAGATAACGTGGTTTATCTTGTAATCACACAGAACTCAACTCTGAGTTGAGGCTGGGTAGGCCAAGCATACACAGTTGAATGTGAGGGTTGAGACTGGGCACACCAAGCATGCACAAGAGAATTTGAGGGTTGAGACTGGGCACAACAAGCATGTACAAGAGAATGTGAAGGTTGAGGATGGGCAGACCAAGAATGCACAAGAGAATTTGAGGGTTGCGGATGGACAGACCAAGCATGCACAAGAGAATGTGAGGGTTGAGACTGGGCAGACCAAGCATGCACAAGAGAATGTGAGGGTTGAGACTGGGCGGACCAAGCATGCACAAGAGAATTTGAGGGTTGAGGCTGAGCAGACCAAGCATGCACAAGACAGTGTGAGGGTTTAGGCTGGCAGACCAAGCATGCACAAGAGAATGTGAGGGTTGAGGCTGGGCAAACCAAGCATGCGCAAGAAAATGTGAGGGTTGAGGCTGGCCAGACCAAGCATGCACAGGAGAATGTGAGGGTTAACTCTGGGCACACTACGTGTGCACAAGAGAATGTGAGGGTTGAGGTTGTGCAGACAATGCATGCACACTACGGAGCAGATTTATTATTTTTTAGTGCAACATAGTTCAGCAGTCAGGTGCAACGCTGTGATGTGCGAGGCGGAGAGAGCCGCGCTGAGCCAGATTTATGAAATACAGCACGCTGCTGCTCACTACCCCTGCACTAGTACACAGTCTGCCTAGTGCCACACAAAACCTTTACACCATAGGCCAGAGGTGTGTTTGCTGTCTAGCATAGGATTTGTACTGGAAGCACACAATTCAAGTATAAAATCCTATACATAGAGTAATTCTTAAACACTCCAGAGTTTGTGTTTGTGCTGTAAAGTGCCGCACAGGTTGTGTTTGTGTTGTAAAGTTCAGGGCAGGTTGTGTTTGTGCTGTAAAGTGCAGGGCAGGTTGTGTTTGTGCTGTGAAATGCAGGGCAGGTTGTGTTTGTGCTGTAAAGTGCAGGGCAGGTTGTGTTTATGCTGTGGAGTGCAGGGCAGGTTGTGTTTGTGCTGTAAAGTTCAGCGCACATGCAATGTGTGGAGTGTTTGAAGAAGTGACATTCCTCTGTGTTATCACCTGATTCAAGGTTTTTTTTAACCTAAAATTCACAGATCCTCAGTACTCTCACAATGCGATATTGCAGCGTTGTACATTTTTCCATATTTCCGCGTGTCGCTAATATATGAAGTATCGCGTGTCCATGGAGGGGATAGAAAGGAGGAGTTTATTTCTTACAGAATGCTCCATCCATAGATCTGCTTCCTCCTCAGATACTGACACCTTCCAACTACCTCAACAGCATTCCACATGCAGTGTTGCCTCAGAGACTCTGGGATGTCACAGCTCTGTTGAAGAGACTGCAAGAACTTTGTGTGAAGAGTGAGCCGTGATTATTTGAGGTGTTACATGTGATTGTGCAGATCTGTGCCCACCCTGTGTGTAGGTCTCTTGGAGTAGTTGATGCCCGTGAATGGCTTGGATGAAGCTTAACCTTTCACTACAAAATGTATGGAAGTGATTTGTGTGTGCGAGACAGTGTGTTTGTGCTTGTTTGTGATTGGTCGTCTTGGGTGGATACATCATATATGAGCCTGTAAGCGACTGATCCGTCTGATTACTCATTTCCAGTGTGTAGGTCTTTGTGCCTGGAGATGAATTGTGTTTCATTTGTATGTTAGAAGGGGCAAGCTCAGAGGGCCAGGTTATGCTCACCCGACCACCCGACCACCCCAAGACCCACCTCTCCCACAGATATTGCCGAGTCTTATCGTGAGGTCCCCACCGGGGAGGACTTCGAGTCTAGGATCGTACACCCTGAGCTCACACCACACTTATGAACGGACGCTACACCGTGGATTTCAATAAGCAAGTTCTTTATAAGCAGTAAAAGAAAGAAGCACTCTTATGTACACAATGATCGAGGGATCATAAAGTCTTTGAGGATTCGGGAAGGGGGAAGCGGGACAGTCTTTAGTCTCTGGGTTAGTACGAGGCGTACCCTGCGCACAGCTCTCAATCCTCGAGCCGGGGGGTACGGAAGATGATGGTTGTACTGGCTGCTTCACTTCTGTCGAGTCGGCTCAGGTCGTGATGGTGGTCTCGATGGTCCAGCCGGACCAGAGTACTCCTCGAGCCGCGACGAGGTCAGCAGGGCTCGATCTGGAGAAGTTCGTGAGGAGCCGCGACAGCGTAAGCAGGGCTCGGAGGGTTGCAGGTTCAAGCTTGAGCCGCGACAGCGTCAGCAGGGCTCAGGTGGTATTAGAGAGGACGAGCCGCGACAGCGTCAGCAGGGCTCCGAGGTCTTAGAGAGGACGAGCCGCGACAGCGTCAGCAGGGCTCCGGTGGTCTTAGAGAGGACGAGCCGCGACAGCGTCAGCAGGGCTCAGGTGGTTCAGTTCCGTGTTGCGAAGAAGGAGCCGCGACAGCGTCAGCAGGGCTCAGCGATGCGAGGCTGAGTTCGTCTCAGGGTCAGCCGCTATCAGATCAGCAGGGCTTCAGGTCCAAGATACAACTGCCCACTAGTTGTCGGGCGGGCCCAGATATAGTCCATTTTCCCTTTGATGTCCGGACCCTCGCCGGCGGAGGTCTCATGCCCTGGGGGCTGGTCGTTGGCGAGGTCCGGCGGTTGGCTCTTTGATCCTTTGAAAAGATGGGTCCGGGAATTCCCAGACACCCAGCGGGTCTGGAGCCAGCACTCGGGGAGGCCAGAGGTTCGATCGAAACTGGCCCACAGGGGGAGGCCAAAGGTGTGACAGATACCAGTCTCTCAGGGGAGGCCGGAGGTGCCATCGAAACTCCCTGGCTTATCTCACTTGGGGAGCCCTTTACCCTCCAGCCGGGACTGGCGCGCCTTTGGAGTCTGGGTTTCGCTGGGGCCGGGGTCACGCTAGGCCCAGGGAGACAGGGATCTCAGGAAGGGAAAATGGCTGCCGGGCCTTGTGGGGCATGCAAGGTTAGGCGCTCGGAGCCGGAAGTGGAACGGGATAGGCAGGCCTGGTCGGGGGGTTACGGGGATCTGGGCTTAACGGGAGTAGGACGACCAGGCTCGGGGTGCAGGCTACACTAACGGGGATGCTGCGCAGGGGACTCAGGGTGCAGGCCTACGCTCACAGGGTGTGGAGGGACAGAGGTGAACCACGCCACGAGGCCGGGTCCAACACGCGTCCCCCCCAGCTGAAGGCGCGGGAGAACTACCCATCCTCTTGGGGTTCTCTTCGCTGAGGCGGAAGAAGAATCGGGACAGGCCGTCTGCGTTGGCGTGGTCAGCACCAGGCCGGTGCTCAACAGTGAAGTCCATCCCCTGGAGGGAGATGGACCAGCGCAGCAATTTGGGATTCTCTCCTCTCATCTGCATTAGCCACCGGAGAGGTCGGTGGTCGGTTTGGACCCGGAAGTGAGTACCGAACAGGTAGGGCCTCAGCTTCTTCAGGGCCCAAACCACCGCGAAGGCCTCCCACTCGATGGTGCTCCACCTTTGTTCTCGAGGGAGTAGCCTCCGGCTAATGAAGGCCACTGGTTGGTCTAGGCCACTCTCGTTCACCTGGGACAGAACTGCTCCGATGCCATGCTCGGACGCGTCCGTCTGGACTACAAACTCTCGGGAGTAGTCGGGGGCCTGTAGGACGGGGGCCGTACACATGGCGTCTTTCAAAGTCTCGAACGCCTCTTGGCAGGCGGGGGTCCAGCTGACTTCCTTCGGCTGGTTTTTGGAGGTTAACTCCGTGAGAGGTGCTACGATGCTGCCGTACCCTTTGATAAACCTTCGATACTACCCCGTGAGCCCTAGGAACGCCCGCACTTCCGTCTGGGTCGTGGGGGCTTCCCTGGCTACGATCGCATCGATCTTGGGCTGTAGGGGGGCTACGAGGCCGCTTCCGACCTGGTGTCCGAGGTAGACTACGGACCCTTGTCCGATCTGGCACTTGCTTGCCTTAATGGTGAGACTGGCCCTCCTCAGGGCCGTCAGCACCGCCCAGAGGTGCTGGAGGTGCTCGGACCAGTGGGAACTGTAAACTGCGATATCGTCCAGATACGCAGTACTGAACTCTTCCAACCCAGCCAGTACCTGGTTCACCAGCCTCTGGAAGGTGGCGGGGGCGTTTTTCATCCCGAAGGGCATCACCCGGAAATGGTAGTGACCATCCGGGGTCGAAAAAGCGGATCTCTCCCTAGCTCCTTCGGTAAGGGCGATCTGCCAGTATCCGCTGGTCAGGTCGAATGTGCTAAGGAAGCGAGCAGCCCTTAGGCGATCAGTAAGCTCGTCTGCTCGGGGGATGGGATGCGCATCGGTTCTGGTGACTGCGTTGAGCCCGCGGTAGTCAACGCAGAACCTCAGCTCGGGAACAGCACCGGGGGCGGCTGCCTTCTGAACCAGGACCACGGGGCTAGCCCATGGGCTGTCAGAGGCTTCGACCACTCCTAGGGCTACCATCTTTGATACTTCGGCCTTGATGCAGGCCCGGAATCGGTCAGGGACGCGGTAGGCTCTGTGCCGTACCGGTGGGCTGTCCCCGGTGTCCACGTCATGGACGCACCAGCTTGTGACGCCGGGGGTGAGGGAGAAAAGGTCCGAGAACTGTCCCAGTAACTGGCGACAGTCCTCGCGCTGCTCGGGAGAGAGGGAGGAGGAGAGACTCACTCCCTCTACGGAGCCATCTTTTTCTTTGGCTTGCAGGAGATCGGGGAGGGGCTCCGTTTCTTCTTCTTCTCCATCGTCCGTGGCGAGGAGCAAACTCAACTCGGACCGGGCAAAGTGGGGCTTGAGGCGGTTCACGTGGAGGACCCTCAAGGGGTTCCTGGGGGACTGCACATCGATGAGATAGGTCACCTGGCTCTTGAGCTCCACCACCTTGAAGGGCCCTGTCCACTTGTCTTGCAGGGCACAGGGCTCCACGGGGGCCATCACCCAGACCTGCTGTCCGGTTTGAAACTCGACCAGAGTGGCATTCTGGTCATACCACCGTTTCATTTCTTCTTGACTGGCCTCGAGGTTGGCCTCGGCCAGTTCTCGGAACTTCCTAGTCTGGTTCCGGAGGGCCAGAATGTATCGAAACACATCTGGAGGGGGCTCTGGGGCCGCCGTCTCCCAACCTTCCTTGACCAGGCTGAGGGGTCCTCAGATGGGGTGCCCGTAGAGGAGCTCGAAAGGGCTGAACCCCAGGGACTTCTGGGGGACTTCGCGGTACGCGAAGAGGCGACAGGGAAGGAGGACGTCCCACTTACGCCTCAGGGGCTCTTCGAGACCCATGATCATTCCTTTAAGGGTCCGGTTGAATCGCTCCACCAGACCATTACCCTGGGGGTGATAGGGGGTGGTGAACTTGTAAGTCACCCCACATTGTTGCCAGAGGGACTTCATGTATTTCGAGATGAAGTTGGTCCCTCGGTCGCTGACGACTTCTCGGGGGAATCCCACCCAAGATAAAATCCCCATGAGGGCCCGCCCCACTACGGGGGCCGTCACCGTTCGGAGGGGAATGGCTTCGGGGTAGCGGGTGGCATGGTCCACCAAGACAAGGATAAAGCGGTGACCCAAGGAGGTCCTGGGGTCGAGGGGGCCCACAATGTCGATTCCCACCCTCTCAAAGGGGGTACTGACCATGGGGAAGGGTTGGAGGGGGGCCTTGCGCTTCCCTCCGCTCTTTCCCCTGGACTGACAAGTGGGGCAGGACTTACAGTGGGCCTCCTCATCGGAGTGCATGCCCGGCCAGTAGAAGTGGGTGACCAGGCGATGATACGTTTTGTCTTGGCCCAAGTGTCCTGCCAGGGGCACGTCATGGGCCAAGTTTAGAAGAAAGCCGCGGAAGCGTAGGGGTACCACCAGCACTCGGGCTGACCCTAGCTCGGCAGACTTTTGTTCGCTGTACAAGAGGCCGTTTTCCCAATAGACAAAGTGGGAGCCGGACTGGTCACCGGCGGCCTGGGCGGCGGCCTGCTTCCGCGGCCCAACCAAGGATGGACAGGAGGTCTGTTCTAGGCAGAATTCTTCTCGGGACGGTCCTCCTTCCTGGCGCCACTGGGCCAGCTCAGGAAGGTCGTCCAAGCTCGGGGTCGGTTCGGTGTCAGGGCCAAGAGGGGACCTGCGCCGGGGGGGGAAGCTCTCTCCGGGGAACAGCTCAGGGGTCTCAGAGGATTCGGGGACCTCGGGGTGCTTGGGGGTTCGCGGTGCGGTCTCATGATTCACCCCTTCAGGGGTAGCCACTCGGGCGGTCATCGACCAGGTGCTCACACAGGCCCACCATCTCTAGGTGGGTCCTTTTCTCAACCCGCTTCCATGGGGAGCTCTCTAGATCGTTGCCGAGCAGGCATGTCTGAGCGGCCCGCCACTCGTAACTCTCCGGAGACGCCCCCCCCACTCGAAACGGGACTTGAGCTATCCGGCAGGTGCGGACGGAGTTGTCAGCTGCGATCACCCGGCAGGAGATGTGGGGAACAATTTGGGCTTCGGTGACTAGGTGACGTTTGACTGCGGTGATACTGGCCCCGGTGTCTCGGAGCGCCCCTATGTGGTGGCCATTGACGGTCACCTGCTGTCGGTACTTTTCCGTGTTGTCGGGCAGGGCGGCTCCTGGGACCATCTCTCAATCTCCCAGGGAGACTAACATCATGGCTAAAGCCATAAATGAGGCCCATCAAAAACAAAAGACTATCTTTAAGATAGTTAAGTCCTTCACCCATCCTAAAACTCTCACGCTCGAAATCCCTTCCTCTGCAAGCCTGTGCAATCAAATCGCAGACTTTTTCGTTGAGAAAATTGTTAATATCCAGAAAGACTTCCCCTCCCCCCTGAATATATCTCACGTGGAAACAGACAACTATCTCCCTCTCTCTAACTTCAAACCTGTTTCCATTCAACAAACACGCAAGGCAATTCTGGCATGCAAATCAGGAGCCCCTACTGACCCCTGCCCTCCCAGCATCCTGCACCACTTGATTGATACTGTTAACCCTTATATCAACATCATCATCAATGAATCTCTTGAGTCCGGGATAGTGCCTAATGACTGGAAGAAGGCCATAGTGAAGCCTCTGATGAAGAAGCCGAACAAATCCCCCACCGACCTGACCAACATGCGCCCCATTTCATTACTTCCCTTTCTTGGTAAGATTACGGAACAACTAGTATATGAAGAGCTAAAAACTTTCGTCCAGATTGGTAACATCTTACATCCGCAGCAGTCGGGTTTTCGTTCCGGTCATTCTACCGAAACAGCCCTTATAGAACTTGCTGACTCCATCAAGTTCCTGCAGGATGAGGGCAGGCAGGCCGTCCTCATCCTGCTTGACCTAACAGCAGCGTTCGACACCATCTCGCACGTCATTCTTATCAACAGACTGCGAGAGATTGGCGTGACAGACACAGTTTTGGCTTGGGTTACATCTTTCCTATCTAACAGGTCCCAAACTGTGTCCCTTGGCCCCTATCTATCCAGCGAGAAACCCATAACATCAGGAGTCCCTCAGGGGTCCATATTAAGTCCTCTCTTCTTCAACATCTATATGGCACCCCTCCTCGCTGTGATAGAATCTCATGGGATCCTTGTCACGTCATACGCTGACGACACACAACTTGTCGTCACGATTGACAAAAAGTGTACGAACGCAGAGTTGCGTTTTCAAAATTGTCTTTCTGATGTTTTCCAGTGGCTAAATAAAAATCATTTAAAATGTAATAGCGCCAAAACTGAAATTATACCGCTGAGTAAAGATCTATCCTTCTGCCCAAAGGACTGGTGGCCCATAGGATCTGAGGCCCCTCCCAGCGCCGTATCTTCAGCACGGAACCTGGGCGTGCAATTCGACTCATCCCTCTCTTTTGACGAACACGTCAGGATCACGGCTGGACGCTGTTTTGGACTTATTAAGTCCCTAAAGAAATTCTTTGACCTCCTCCCCATTGCAGCCCGAAAATCAGTCGCGGTAGCTTTGATACTCTCCAGACTTGATTACTGTAATGGTTTAATGGCGGGAGTGAAAAAGTCCACCCTCAAAAAGCTGCAGAGCATACAACACGCAGCTGCTCGATTAGTGTTGGGACTTCCTAGAAGGTCATCAGCTTCAATGGCGCTAAACACCCTCCACTGGCTACCTTTACACAAAAGGATCTTCTTTAAACTTCTCCTTACCGTCTTCAGAGTTATGAAAAACTCAGGGCCCCTTTATCTTGCAAAGCGTTTTATACGCTACCACCCCTCGCGTTGTCTGAGATCCTCTGGCAAAAATCTTATCACCATTCCAAGATTTAAGTACAAGACCAGGGGTGGGAAGACCTTTACTGTCCTGGCAGCCAGAGCATGGAACACTCTACCGGTCAATCTTAGATTGACGGACAAGGAGAGCATCTTTATAAATCTTCTAAAGACATGGGTGTACCAACAATCAGACACCGCAGTATTGGCAGCCATCTAGTTTCAGCTTCTTCACTTTTCCTTCATCCTTTTCCACTTTCATGTACTCGTAGCACGCTTTCCTAGCGCCAAGATGCTCCTGTCGGAGCGAATGTCTGCGCTCTATAAATACACATAAATATCAAAAATATCAAATGGCGGCGGGGTCAGCTCCCTCGAACTCCTCTTCCCCCTCCTTTTCTAGGGCTACTGAGGTGATGCGCCGGGGGCCCTGCAGCAGCAGGTTTCTTGAACAAAGGGCAGCGGGGGTCATTGGCATAGTGCCCTGGTTGCTGGTAATGGTAGCAGGCTTGGCTGACTCTGGGCCCTGGCTTGGCTGGGGGGAACCCTGCGCGCGCTGTGGGAGGCGAGGTGCCGGGCTGGTTTCTGGGGGGACTGCGCGGGGACCCTATCTGGGATCCCCTCTGCCTATTCTGACTCCCCCCTCCCCTCTGGCGGGAAGATCCCTGTTCATGTCGAGTCGGCTCAGGTCGTGATGGTGGTCTCGATGGTCCAGCCGGCCAGAGTACTCCTCGAGCCGCGACGAGGTCAGCAGGGCTCGATCTGGAGAAGTTCGTGAGGAGCCGCGACAGCGTCAGCAGGGCTCGGTGGGTTGCAGGTTCAAGCTTGAGCCACGACAGCGTCAGCAGGGCTCAGGTGGTCTTAGAGAGGACGAGCCGCGACAGCGTCAGCAGGGCTCCGAGGTCTTAGAGAGGACGAGCCGCGACAGCGTCAGCAGGGCTCTTGTGGTCTTAGAGAGGATGAGCCGCGACAGCGTCAGCAGGGCTCAGGTGGTTCAGTTCCGTGTTGCGAAGAAGGAGCCGCGACAGCGTCAGCAGGGCTCAGCGATGCAAGGTTGAGTTTGTCTCAGGGTCAGCCGCGATCAGATCAGCAGGGCTTCAGGTCCAAGATACAACTGCCCGCTAGTTGTCGGGTGGGCCCAGATATAGTCCATTGGCCCTTTGATGTCCGGACCCTCGCAGGCGGAGGTCTCATGCCCTGGGGGCTGGTCGTTGGCGAGGTCCGGCGGTTGGCTCTTTGATCCTTTGAAAAGATGGGTCCGGGAATTCCCAGACGCCCAGCGGGTCTGGAGCCAGCACTCGGGGAGGCCAGAGGTGCGATCGAAACTGGCCCACAGGGGGAGGCCAAAGGTGTGACAGATACCAGTCTCTCAGGGGAGGCCGGAGGTGCCATCGAAACTCCCTGGCTTATCTCACTCGGGGAGCCCTTTACCCCCCAGCCGGGACTGGCGCACCTTTGAAGTCAGGGTTTCGCTGGGGCCGGGGTCACGCTAGGCCCAGGGAGACAGGGATCTCGGGAAGGGAAAATGGCTGCCGGGCCTTGTGGGGCATGCAAGGTTAGGCGCTCGGAGCCGGGAGTGGAACGGGATAGGCAGGCCTGGTCGGGGGGTTACGGGGATCTGGGCTTAACGGGAGTAGGACGACCAGGCTCGGGGTGCAGGCTACACTAACGGGGATGCTGCGCAGGGGACTCAGGGTACAGGCCTACGCTCACAGGGTGTGGAGGGACAGAGGCGAACCACGCCACAAGGCCGGGTCCAACAATGTGTGTGCGCGCGCAGCAGAGCACAATGCCTGATTAATTGTGCAGCATTGAAGATGTGGTTAAGAAATATTTGGTTTGTTACATTAATCCATTTATAAATGAGGTGTGAGGCTGTACCAGTGAGAGCTGGAGTTTGTGTCACATATGTGAGTACGCAATTGAATGGACTTTTTAAAGAGCAATTTTTTTGTGTCCGTGTTTGTTGCAAACATTTGGTGTGTGTGTTGCAAGCATTTTACCAAAGACAAGCCTGTCTGCTCCCAGGCACACCTGGCTGCCACCACTGGGACCAGAAGTCAGGTAGTATACTCAATAATTCTCATATTCTGCATAAGATCTAAAGTCTTTCAGGTACACAGATTTTAGTATCTCCCCCATGTTTGTTCCGTTTTTAGAGGCAAATGGCGTGTACACCAGCCACACATATAGGGTAATCTGGTATTTAACAGCCCTCACTTTGGACCAACAAACAATAAGACTCTTCTAGATCCTCAGATTGAGGAATCGTTAAAAGCGGCTTTACTAAACCCACCCTCCCTAGGCAAAGATAAGGTGGAAATACTCTAATTATTAGAATCTTCTAAGCTGGATATCCTGTTTTTAACTGAAACCTGGTTGTCAGAGGAATCTACTCCAGATCTCCAGAAGCCATTCCCGAAGATGACCAAAAGAGAACAAGCTGAGAGAAAGGAGGTGAGATATCAGCAATTATTCTCCTGTGGATCCACACATCTCTTTTACAAATTACTCAAACTGAAGGGGTAGATCTGCTTTCCTTTCTCAAGTTTCGAATTGATGACGGCAACTTGGTCCCTAAAGATAATGAATTTGCTGATTTAATAATGTTGAATTCACACCAACACATTACATGCTCAGATCACATAAAATGAAATCCCTTAGATCTGATCTGGGTGTATAATTCGAATTGACTGAATATAATCATCCTTCCTTGCATATGGTCCAATCAGTATTTGATCAGCGTTTGTATTCCGGTTGATTTTTCTAACTTGATCCACAAGCAGGAAATGAAACCACACACACATGGCGATACATTAATACAGAGCCAGTGTTATCAAAACTTTCACACCCCTCCCCTCTCTTCCCATCAATTGAAGACATTCTCTCCAAAGAAAAAAAATCCACTCTGAGGCTCAGACAGGGTAGTGACCCACACCCCTCAAATCCAACAGCGTGTTATAAACCGCACCAGACCAGTGCCCTGGTGCAGGCCAGAGTTAAAGGAGGCGAAACCTGCATTGCGTCGACACTGGCAGGAAGGTGATGCTGAAGAGAGAAAAATCACATTTAAAGGCAACCCCGTTCCATGCAAAGTCCTCTTAATAGGTAAAAAAAATCTAAGAGGGAAATAAAACATTTTTTTTGATATCCTGAATGATTAGTCACCCCCAGATGAAATGAGAACTTCCCTGACTCCTATTGAGGCATTCTGTGACAATCTAAATGCTTAAAAAAAACTTTCTTTAAAGATAGTATAAACAAATACAGCAGCAGTAATTCTGAAGTTGAGTCTGAAAAGAACTCTACTCTCCTTATCCTTGTTTGAAGAAATAAACAGGCTTTATGAATTTATGATCAAGGTCAAATCTGGGTCACCAACTGACCCTTGCCCTCTAGCAGTCATGGAATCTCTGACCTCATCAATCAATCAATCAGCATGTATAAGGTGCACCCCAAGGATATCGGCGCACTGAGGATGCTGCATATCTGTCGAAAAACCAGGTCTTGAGCAATCCCCTGCAGAGCGTTTTCATCAATTCAGCAGCTCAAGCTGTCGCTCCAAGCGCCTTTCAAAATGTTGTAGAGCTCACATTACTGAAAAACCAGGGAGAAGTCCTGGATATAACCAAGAATTATAGGCCAATACCTCTGCTCCCATAACCTGCAAAAACTATTGGTCAGAGAACTGTCTTCAAGAGGTTCCAGGCTTTATAAATACACCAGCTCTCAGATAATTCTTATCAATGGAATGTCAGTCTCACCACTCCAGGTTCAGAATATGATGCAATTTGATGACTACTTGATGAGGTTGAATCAGCTAAAACTGAATATTGACCAAACTATGATTGTAATTTGAAAGAATAAGACCAATCTTTTGAACCAACTTTACTCTCCAAAAAAAATGAGATTGTTAAACCCAATTTTTTCAGGACTTAGGTAAGTTGCTCCTTTCCCTTCCGGAGGGTCAACTCTTTGTGTGTGTGTGTGGGGGGGGGGGGTTAACGCTGTGGTCTCAGGACATTGTGACAGACATCCACCAAGGGACATACCATCCGGTCACACGTGGTTAGCGGACTTCGTAGAGACATTTGGCTTTACTGATTTATGGCATTTCAAACACCCCAACGACAACCAGTACATCTTCTTTTCAGGCCCTCATCGCTCATTCTCCCGAATAGACTATATATTAACACCTCTACAGCATGGCACTACTGTCCAAGAAGCCATACACTTAACACGGGGCATTTCGGACCACTTCCCTCTGATGGTACATCTCACTATCGGAGATAAACGGTTAGGAAGTATAGCGCCGATTAATGCCTGGTATCTCCGTAATGCAGACACACGGAAAGCACTGACACTTGCGATTGACTGATATTTTGAGGGCAATGACGGTACGGTAGACTCCTCGGTGGTGTTATGGGAGGCTTTTAAAACTGTACTTAGAGGGGAGGCCCTTTCGGCGATTGCGGGCCGTCGTAAGGAGAGGGAGGCGCAAATGGCAAATTGGAGGGAGATCTACAGGAGTTGGAGGCTGTGGCTCTTGCCGAGGGTGGTCCAGAGGTTACCCACCAGATGCAACTCAAAAGGGCTGAATATAAGGCGGTGGCCACTGATGCCGGCAAAAACGTAATCAGGGATAGAGAGGGTAGAATCTACGACCAGGGTGATAAGGCGGGCAAGCTCATAGCTTGGCTGGACAAAAAGCAACAGTCACAGAAGGTAGTGGCAGAGCTCAGGACTGAGTAAGGATCGGTTATTACAGAACCACTTGAGGTTGTCAAGGAGTTTGAGCGGCACTACCGAAGGGTCTATAGTAGAGGGTCTGACCAGCCTGAGGACTCGATGGACTTGCTTGCAGACATCCGTCTCCCTACCCTCACAGAGGAAGAACGGGAGACCTTGGAGGCTCCGCTCTCGGCTGAAGAGCTGGGCCGAGCGATTAGCGACCACCGCTCAGGGAAAGCCCTGGGATCTAACGGGTTGTCTATCGAACTTTATAAGCTTAAGTCTAACGCCCTCAGCCCCTACTTGAAGCAAATGTTTGAGGAAAGCAGGGAGAAGGGAATATTGCCGCGAGACCAGCGTATAGCTACTATAGTGGCTATCCCTAAGGACGGTAAACCTAAAGACTTGTGCGCCTCTTATAGGCCTTTCTCTTAGCTGAACGCGGAGCCCAAGATCCTTATTTATTTATTTATTTATTTATAGTCTTGTATCGCGCATGAATCAGCCCCGAAGGGGTATCTCCGCGCGTGGCTTCTGAGAGAGATAAAGCAAAAACTATAGGTCGGAAACGGGCAGAGGGGGAGCTAAGTTAGTCCTGGGTAAATAGGTAGGTTTTCAGTTTATGCCTAAAGTTAAGAAGATGAGGAATTTGTCTTAGCTGGGGAGGGAGGGAGTTCCACAACATTGAGCCTTTAAGGGAAGGGGCACGACCACCTTGTCTTGCTCTGTTTACTTTAGGGACGTATAGCAGCATAGTGTTGCTGGAGCGCAGAGTACGTCCAGGAGAGTAAGGGCGAAAGATATCTTTCAGATATTTGGGACCAGAGCCGTAGATGCATTTATGCATAATGCAGCAAAGTTTAAAATTGATCCGCTGTTGCACCGGGAGCCAGTGAAGATGGGAGAGGAGGGGGCGGGAGGGGGTGCGGGGGGGAGCATTCAGGATGAGTCTTGCCGCGGTGTTCTGTACTACCTGCAGTCTGCAAAGTTGTTCTTGGTTGGCAGATATGAGTAGACTATTACAATAGTCCACTCGTCCAAGGACTAGTGCCTGAACCAGCGTCTTCCTATGGATATTTGGTAGGAAGGGGAAGATACGCCGTAGAATCCTTGCTAAAGTTCTGGCCAATAGGCTCAAGCCGGTGCTGCCGTCACTGGTCCATCCGGACCAGTCGAGCTTTATGCCCCATCGCAATATTGCACTCAATCTCCGTCATTTACACGGAGTGCTGGGGCGCTGCCACACTATGCAGGAGGATGCAGTGGTGGTGTCGCTCGACGCCACCATGGCATTCGATACGCTGGTGTGGCCATATATGATGGCGGTCCTTCGGAAATTGGGCTTCGGCTTTGAATTCAGTCTCCTCTACTCAGAGCCCCTAGCCCAGGTTACTGTCAACAATAAAATCTCCGAGGTCTTCGCTTTGGAGAGATGGACACGACAGGGGTGTCCCCTCTCAGCCTTGCTTTTTGCCCTATCTCTGGAGCCCCTGACTGCCTGGATCAGACAAGACCTTTCCTTAAAGGAACTCCGCTGTGCTGACGGTTGGGAAGACAGGATATCGCTTTACGCGGATGACATCCTTCTTTACCTCACGAGACCTCGTAAATCACTTATGGTAGCCATGGACATTTTCAACAGTTTCGGGAGAACTCGGTGTACAGTATTAACTGGGGCAAATCAGTACTGTATGTCCTTAGCGGAGAACCTCCGGCGGTCCCCCGGAACTGCCCGATCAAGACAGCCACGGATGGGTTTAAATACCTGGGAATTTTTGTCTCCAAAGACAAGGCCACCAGGTATGAGAAGAATCTCCTGCCACCTCTGCAACGATTCAAGAGGGACTCTGCCTCCTGGCGGAAGCTCCCTTTGTCCCTACTAGGTAGGTCGTCACTCTTTAAAATGATGGCGTTACCACGATTCTTATATGCCCTGCAGAATTGCCCAGACCTGGTTCCGCAATCGTATTTTGCATCTCTCGAAACCACGCTGAGAGAGCTACTGTGGGCCGGGACGCCATATTTCCCTTCAAAAACTTACCTTGGCTGGTTTGATGGAGGCATAGCCCTCCCTGACGTTCGAAAGTACTATTGGGCTGCGCATCTTTCGGCCATTAATCAGGGCACGTACTGCGATGGCAACGACCCGGGGTATGGAATGGACCGGTGACTATTACCAGGGGGTAATTTTGAGGCGGCTCTGTACTCCAAACCTGGTAGGTACCCGCTTACCGGGCCTACCAAGCACTCAGTGCAACTGTGGCATATATTGCAATGGAAACTGGGCTGGGCTAACACTCTAACTATGGCTACCCCGTTATGCGCTTCGGAAAGACTGGGCACCCTAGGCTGCACTAAAGGGTTCCGCAATTGGGACTTGATCGGGAGCTCCCACATAAAGATTTATGGGGTCCAGAAGGTGTTGTGGTCTTTGCCTCACTCCAACATACATATGAGCTCGCTCAAACAGAACACTACCGATACATGCAGGTTAGGCACTCCCTCCAAGCTAACATCCCCCTGGGGACCCTCCCCCCAGCCTCGTCACCCCTGGAGGACAGACTACTAGATGGTCACCTTCCCGAACACGCCATTTCCCTCACATATAAAAAAATTATAAATAACTCCCCAGACTTATTACACTCCCTTAAAGGGAAATGGGAGTCCGATGGGTTGGAAATAGACGAGGAGGAGTGGAGAAGTGCGCTAGCGTCCTCAAAGAAGTTGCCATATCGGCCAGACTTCGCTTGATTCAGCTTAAGATCCGCCATCGAGTTTACATTTCAGGGACCAGATTGCAATTGATGGGCCGCAGTGCGGATGGGCTCTGCAGGAGGGGATGTGGAGAGGTGGGGACATTCTTCCACATTATATGGGAGTGCCCATTGCTCCAGGGTTATTGGCAATGGATACATCGCTGCATGCAAGAGGCGTGGGAGGTGCAGCTACGAGTTGAGGCTAAGAGGTGTCTACTGAATATTTGGGAACCCACTGACCTGTCGTCCCGAGGGAGGAATTGGGCCACACTGGGCTTCGCCATCGCAAAGCGGAATATAGCTAGATTGTGGGGGGCAGCAGGGCACCCTGCACTTAGTTCCTGGAAAGCAGACATGGACTGGTGCATGCTACAGGAGAAGGCAGTTTATGTAGCCAGGGACGGCCACAGAAATGGGCCGCTATCTGGTCCAAATGGAACAAATACAGGGGCCACATTGGCGAACCCCCCCAGACTTCCCGGGTTGACGAACCACTCGCATTGCTGAATGTATAATGAAGAACTGTAATGAGTAATATCAAAGGTACACTTGTTGTTTTGATTTTCCTAAGGTACTACTGTATGTCTTTAAGTGTCTGACTGTGACGACCACCACTGTTTACTGCAAAGTTAATAAAAAAGATTTTTTATTTTTTTTAAATGAGATTGTTACCTGAGCCTAAACCCACAGCTAAAAGCCTGTGAGTGATAATCAATAGCAATCTTAGCAAGACCCAGCTGCTGGAGCAGTAGGATCTAAATGCAGATTTATGCTGAAACTACTTTAGAAACTAACCCCACTCCTCCCACTTTAGACGAGAAAATCAATAACGGTGGCCGCAGTCCTATCTAGATCCCATTATGGCAACCGAGTATATGTAAGAATATCCATTATCACCATTCATAGACTACAAGTAATTCACAGCAACGCAGCTTGTTTACTACATCATCTTCAGAGGTGGGCACGCGCCACACCTATATTGAAATAACAAATCCACTCCAAGACCCTCTGACTCAGCCCTAAAGGGGTGAGAGGTCTAGCCCTTCACTTCATTGCAAACCAGGTGGAAATGCATACACCCGTACAAAACCAGAGATCGCCTCACTTGAATTTACTTGCTATTGCAAAATTACAGAAGATCAGATCAGGTGGACGCAGCTTTGGTACAAGCTCCTTTCATCCAGAAACCTGACAGCCCACAAGCCTATTCATACTAGATTCTTCCCTGGTCTGATTTGTTATCTCCTCTTTTATGTTTTTCTGATTCAGTGCCAAGACACCCCAGCGTGAACATGCTCTCTATACATGCAATGACATAACAAGCGTTTTGTAGATCCTGTGGTGGTTTGGTATGTTGGCGCGTCCTTCAGTCACTGAACTGAATACTGCAAAAGAGAGGTGTACAGTGCAAGTGAGGATGATAGCACAGTCTTGTCTGCCAGGGTATTATAAACCTTTGATTGCTGCAAGGCTGTTACAGTATTCCATTTTTGTGGGAGCACAGTGTTCAATTTGAGCAGACCAAGGAACAGACATAGTGTTGGAAACATTTCAAATCCGTGCCTTTCATAAAATATGAACTATGTTGCGGGTATTGTGATATTTTAATGATTCATTTTTGTCTAGTTTTAGAAATGAGCGATGTTCTCATCACACTGGGGTTGGTGAGACAGGAAGGAGTATTTTGACCTAACTGTCCTGGGATAACGTGTTGTCTTTCCTCTTTTCCTCTGTTCTGCAGACACTTGAGACTTGAACTTCAATTTACCGGAATGGGGAGAAGACGGGCTCCAGGAAAGAAAGTGACAGCACAGTGTTCACGTGAATCCGTAAGAGCCACAGTCCCATCTTTACCTCTCCATGACGTCTCAGCTTCAAGATCCCGAAATGATGCTCAGAGGGACCAGGACCTGGAACCGCTTTCGGAGAACCTGCCCCACCTTATCCTTCTATCCATACTGGAGGAGTTGGAAGCCAAACTGGAGAACTTGCTGAACACTGTGGAGGACGTACCTTCTAGAGTCGCTGGGCTGATTAAGAAAATCTGGATAGAAAAGGATCAAGGTTCCCTAGATAATGCTGGAGTGACGTTGAAGATGGTCTCTCCGGTGAGCATTAGAGATTGTGCTGTTAGCCGGTCTCCTGCGACACCTCAACTGGACAGGTCAGAGGAACCGAGCTTGTGTCTTCAGACAGTGTTCTCTGATGGGCATGCACCAAAGCAGGAGTGTACACTCTCTTCTCCGACCGATGTTCAAGGGCGTCCAGAGGAGCCGAACCTTTGTCTACAGCCAATGTTTCTACATCGATGTGACCAACAGCAGGACCAGTGCCTGCAATCTGGTTTTCCAGATGTAAATGAGTCGCAGCAGGATGAGTGCATGCAACCTGGGTTTCCAGATAGAAATGGAATACAGCAGGATTGTCCTCTATCCCGGTGCCCTCAGACGGATCCTCCAGGCAGATCACTGGAGGCAAACCTGTGTCTTCACTTAGAATTTGTTGATGGGCAGACACCACAGCAAGACCACAGCATACAATCAGCGTTCCCAGAAGAGTGGGAGCCAGATGAGCCCCTGAAGCAAGAACCATCCCCATTGTCTGCTAATAGCTGGGACCAGCAGCAGAGCCTCTGCCCACACCCACTATATCCTGAAGGGCACGAACCACAGGAAAACCACTGTATACAACCCCCGCTACCAGATGGGACGGAAGCTGGTGATCCTTTGGAGGAAGAATTGATGTGTTCTGATTTCCAAGATCCCCAGGAGAACCGCAGACTACAACCCGTGTCACCTGATGGGAAGGCACCAGATGAAAACTTAGAGTCTGGGCTGTTGTCCTTTCATGAATTGGGGTCACACCAAACCCAGTGCCTACAGCAGCACCTATGCTTGACGCAGGAACATCCTTATGCACATGATCCAAACGTGAACTACGAGCTGGAATCCATGCGCCCTGAAGCACAGGAACCAGATCAGAACGACAAGCTAGAACAGACCTGTGCAGATGCACATGGTTCAGATCAAAAGTACAAGCTAGAACCTCCCTGTACTGATGCAGAGGGTTCAGATCAGAACAGCATACTCGAACCACTGCACCCTGATTCACAGTATCAACATCAGAACTGCAAGGCAGAACTGCTCTGTCCTGATGAGCGGGGTCAGTGTGTGCCTCCATCATTCCTAGGACTGGATACAAATACTGCAGATGAAGACTCAATGGAGAGAGGAAATACAAAATCACATGTATTGCTGTTCGAAGCTACCCCAGGTATGTGTTTCAGTATAAATGGACTCTCAGAGTGCATACTAACACATGTAACCACTTCAAAATGCATATGGGCAGATTTGAGAAAGTCTCTGAGGGGAGGATTATGGTTTGTATGGAACCCACTGAGCAATACGGACACCAGAATACGAGTACACAGGTTGCAGATGTTTCCCTGCATTCTCCTCCTCTGCTTCCACACAGGACTGCATCCTTCCTGTGCAGAAACAGGCCTGGTAATGGGATGTTGCATGAGACAAATAGGCCAGTAGCTCTTGTCGTTCCTTGTTCATCCCCATTCCAGGCTGAGGAACTGGAAATTCATGGGAGGAATCACTGGCCAGAACCACACATAATAGTCGGATGCAAGTGATGTGGTGTTCATTGAGAATAGCAGGCATGTGCAGTCTAGAGAGGGAACTGTGTTTCTAGTTGCACAGTTACATTGGGTAAGACGCAGTCGTCTCCAGTTCCTGATATGAAAATCCTAGTCTGTATTCGGCCTCAACAGCCGGGACGACCAGGGATGTTGTTGTCACTGCAGGGTTCTCCAGGAGTGCACACCATCTCATGATAGACAGATACACAAAGGTTTTGGAACTCTGAGGTGACTTGCAATAATCTTATTATATGCACCAGGTGGTACTTTATCCTGTATAATACATGGTCACACCATCACCTTTCTCACAAACCTTGGTGCATAGCTCCTACATATGCAGCAGCTAACATGTTTGCAAACATGAAGAATGAACATAAAACCTCTTGTGCAAAAGTAAAAATAAAAAATGTTAGATATTTGTTGCAAAAATGCTGCAGTAGCTCGGAACGTGTAGAAAAATGTAGAGAGATTCCACCCTTCCTTTATCTAAGGAAACTAATAAACATATTCCCTCTGCTTCTCATAGTAAGCAGAAGTAATAAAAGCAAAGTTCTGTTTGTTGCTTTAAACAGCTACTCCAAATATGCTTCGTGACTTGACCTTCCTTTCACATCAGCTGGCATTCTGCCCTCAGGACTCAACTGTAATAACTTACAAAAGCCAAGGCCAAGTTCTGACGTCTCTTCTTCATAATCACTGACTTGGTGCGTCAGAAATTCCTCATTATAAAGAAATTAGGGTCAGATGTAGGTAATTTTATTTTACCACTTCTTAAATACCAAATCATACCGATTCGGTATTTAAGAAGTGGTAAAATAGAGGGGGGGAGATGTAGGTATACCGAATCGTTAAGATTCGGTATTTACCGATTCTGTAAATACCGATTCGGTATTGCCCATTGATTTCTATGGGCCTTGAAGCCCATAGGAATCAATGGGCAATACCGATTCTGTAATTACAGAATCGGTAAATACCGATTTTAGCAAGGGTGCAGGGGGTGTCACTTTGACACCCTCTGGCACCCCAGAAATAGGCATGTGCGCCATGTGGCACACAGACATGCCCTAAGGGCAAGTCTGTGTGTCACATGGCACAGGTGTGCATGCACACATGTGCATGCACACCTGGATTCGGTATTTTACCACCCAATTGGATTGGGTGGTAAAATACCGATTCTTAAAGCCCTGTGGCACTCTGACATGTGCCAGCTACATCTGCATTTACAGAATCGGTATTTTAAAGAGTCTGTATTTACCGACTCGGTAATTTTACCGAATCGGTAAATACAGAATCGGTAAAATACCGATTCTGTAAATGCATGCCCTACATCTCAAAATCCAATTACCGGTCGGTTGTGGTAAATAAATAATTAATTACCGGTACTATTTTTGAATACAATGAATAAAACAGATAGCTCAATAAATAAGAGACAGGATTCGAGGTATCTTGAGTCTTCAGGCTTTAATCAGGCATAAGGGAAAAGGACAGAACAGCCTGGAAGCACGGGACGGCAGCTGCACGGGGAATGGGAAAGGACTGGAATGGCATGGGCAGCTTTCAGTAACAGTACACAGTATATATATACTAAAACAATTACATTACATTCAATACAGTAGGCGTAGCAGTAGGCGTAACTAGTAGCAGTCGCGAAAGATAAGGGCAAAATGATGTAACAAGAAGGCGTGTACAGGGCGTATACATAGACATGTGATGTAAACGTAACAGAAGTGTCATAAATGGGGCGGAAACATGGAGGGGGCTACCTGAGCAGCCGGGACCTTTAACCTAGTGGTGCGCGCAAACGGGCAATGACGTGTTACCAGGGAACTGGGGGCTATGACTTCTGCGCTAGAAGAGGAGACTAAAGTCTGGAGTGTCAGAGCGACATGTACCTAAAGCATATCTAGTATCTGGTGTTTGGAGTACATATTGATAGGATCCAAAAAGTTATCAGGGCAAAGGCTACTAGACACTAAGACTGGTGCATGCATAATTCTACATGTATTGCGTGTGCTAGGAATATTCTATGAATATTAATACAGTATTTCTCTTACATGGAGACATAAAGGCTAGACCATGACGGAAACTATTGATGCGATTCAGTAGCTTAGGAATGCAGAGAAGGAGGGCTGAACTGATAACTAGAATCATAACATACTCTTGGCAGACTCAGAGGCAGAGCCAGGCCGGGCCGGGCACTGTGAGGCAGGAAGTAAGTGAAGGGTCAGGAATGCAGGTGGGGGCTGTATCGCTCCTCGGAGAGGGTTCAGAAGACAGGAGCTGAATCTGGTGTCCGGGCCCTTTTGAGGCCTAGAAACGGGGACAATTCAATGAATTAACGTGCACACTGTAAAATGTGGCAACATAGGTTTACATAGGCCTAATACTCGTTGTTTTCACGAGAACTGGAAACTGGCATACTAGAGTTGGACACAACTATAATTGCGTCTTTAATCGATCAAAGGGGGATACATGCATATCGATCATGCACATATAGCATAAGATGGGGAACACGTAGGCACATACAACATGGCAAAATTTACTTTTCCACACAGTAACAGCCGAATTCGGCCGTTACCGACCGGTAATTGGTCACCTACATCTGGCCCCTAGAGACTGCCATTTATACAGGGATTACAGAATCCCACGTAATATATTAATATATATATGTGTATATATATATATATATATATATATATATATATATATATATATATATATATATATTTATATATATATATTTATATATATTCATATATATATATATATATATATATATATATATATATATATATATATATATATATATATATACACACATACATATAATAACTTTGGTATTGTTCAATGAATCTGCACAAAACTATTTGGGATTGGCATGGCTAGTTTCATGCAGTGTTTTTTTTTTTGGTCCTCAAATTAAGCCACTAGTCATTTAAGATAGATCTAGCTGGACCTTTGGCCGACGAATGGTCCGTGCATCTGGACTCGCGGACCCAAATGTTAAAATATATTGGCTCCGATTGGAGGGAAGCTTTTCGACCATCTATTTCGGATACGTAAACCCAAAGTTGGGTCTGCGGACCTGAAGCTCCCTAATTGGCTGGCTACATCTTGAACCATTACATGATGAAGAGACTTGGGGCCAGATGTAGGAAAAGCGTATTTACCGATTCATAAATACTGAATTTTACCGATTCGGTATTTATGAATCGGTAAATATGAAGGAGTGAGATTTAGGAAGATTCGGTAATTGAATTACCGAATCTGTAAAAATCGGTATTTACCGAATCGGTAAATACCGATTCGGTATTGCCCATTAATTCCTATGGGCCTTGAAGCCCATAGGAATCAATGGGCAATACCGATTTGTGCAAGGATGCAGGGGGTCTCACTTTGACACCCTCTAGCACCCCGAATACAGGCATGTGTGCCATGTGGCACACAGACATGCACTAAGGGCATGTCTGTCTGTCACATGGCATAGGTGTGCATGCACACATGTGCATGCACACCTGGATTCGGTATTTTACCACCCAATTGGATTGGGTGGTAAAATACCGAATCTGTAAGGCCTGTGGGACTCAGAAGAGTCCCACCTACATCTTGCAGTTACCGAATGGGTAAAAATACCGATTCGGTATTTTACAGATTCGGTAAATTTACCGAATCGGTAAAATAGGGCCCCTACATGCCAATTCTTAAATACCGGTCGGTAACGGCCGAAATCGGCTGTTACCGACCGGTATTTTGGCTCCTACATCTGGCCCTTATTCCCCGCATCCTGTAAAAATACTAAAGAAGCCATAAAGAGCTGTGGTGCCATCCTGTCCCTCCCTGGCACAGGGGCTGCCTATGTTAAAATGTAGAAAGAAATTGCTGATTTTGAGACAGAGGTTAGATTCCACATCATGAACCTTGAGGTCCGCAAACCTTAGGCAGGAGTCTGCGCAGGCACAGCAATTGGCCTTGTACGTTGGTGGACATTTGTGATGTTTGGAGACCTGCTGCTTGGTCTGAAACCCTATCGATGTCCAATAATGATACACAAGTTTGTAGGGGTCCGAGAACCCTGAAAAATAAAAAATAAAAAAACATAAGCCAGACCCTTTAGGGAATCCCCTGCTGTGCCCAGGCACCATTGAACACCTGTGCCTGCTTGTAGTTGGCTGCAGGTAACTGTTGCGTGTGTCTCCTATCCGAAAGCTATTGGCTTTGGCAACGAGTTTTAGCCATTATGTACACCGGTGTGACTGCTGTTCAGCATGGCTAAAAGTTAGTTTCACAGGGTCGGTGAGGTAAATAGAATGGGGATAAATTGGGGTAGAGTGGATTGGGGTGGGTTGGAGTCAAGTGGGGTAGATTGAATTGGGATACATTTGGGTGGAGTGGAGTAGATTGAGATGGAGTAGTATGGATTGGGGTGGATTGGAGTGGGATAGTTTGGGAAAGAGTGGGGTAGAATGAGGTAGATTGGAGTAGAGTGGGGAAGACTGGAGTGGAGTAGATTAGAGTGCAGTATATTGGGGTAGATTGGATTGCTGTACATTGGACTGGAGTAGAATGGAGTGGAATTATATAGAGTGGTGTAGGGCAGATTGGTTTGGGGTGGGGTAGAGTGTGGTGGAATTGATTGGAGTAGATTTGAGTGGGATAGATTGGGATAGGTAGATTGGAATGGATTAGATTTGACTGGAATGAGGTAGGTGTGGGTAGAGTGGGGTGGAGTGGAATTGGATAGATTGAGGTGGAGTGTTGTGGGGTAGATTAGGGTGGAGTGGAATGGGGTAGATTGGGTGGATTGTAGTGGGGTGGTTTGGATGTAGTGGGGTAGATTGTATTAAGTGGGGTAGATTGGATGAATTGGAGAGGGATAGATTGGGTGGAGTGTAGTAGATTATAGTAGATTGGATTTGGGTAGATTGTGGTAGTTTGGAGTGAGTAGATTGTGGTAGTTTGGAGTGGGTAGATTGTGGTAGGAGTGTAGATGAGTTGGATAGATTGCAGTGGGGTAAATTGAAATGGAGATGGGTAAATTGGACTGAAGTAGAGTGAGGTAGATTGGGTTGAAGCCAGTTAGATTGGAGTAGATTACAGTTGTGGTAGATTGAAGTGGAGTGGGGTAGACTGGGGTATATTGGAGCAGAGTGGGGTAAATCTGAGTGTAGTGTGGTAGATTGGGGTGGAGTGGGGTAGATTGGAGTGTGGTGGGATTGATTGGGTTAGATTGAGTGTATTAGGGTAGATTGGAGTGGGATGGGGTAGATTTAGTTGGAGTGGGGTAGATTGCGGTGGGTAAATTGGGAATGGATAGATTGGAATGGGGTGAATTGGAGTGGGATGGATTGGGGTACTTTGGAGCGGAGTGGGATAGATTGGAGTGGGGTGAATTGGAGTGGGATGGATTGGGGTACTTTGGAGCGGAGTGGGATAGATTGGAGTGGGATGGGGTAGATTGGAGTGGGGTAAGTGGTGTGGAGTAGAGGAGCGTGGAGTAGAATGTTGTTTCATGGGGTGAGTGGCATAGATTGGAGTGGAGTGGTGTGGAGTTAAGTGGCGTAGTGTGGAGTATACTTGGTGTGGTTGCGCACTGCCATTACAGACAACACATTGTCAATTGAAATGATCATTACATTTACACCGAAATATCGTTTTACTGCACATGAATGATAATGTTTGCAAATGTCATCCCCTAGTGTATTAATGTGTTTCAATCATATTGAAATATTTTTCTCCACACTTCAGTAATACAAAACAAATGTGCTTCATTTGTACTAATTCTGATATATTCTGAAACATCAGCACAGTTCTTTTTTTTAGGTCATGCCGCAACAGCGCTTAACTTTGTGGGCTTATTGCTCACCCTTTGCTTTTTATTTGTTTCTTGGAATCTCCTTTAGTCAGCCTTGCTTCCAAACGGCTAATCTTTCCTACTTGTCCCTCCTTTTCGTAGATTGTTCCCTCCCACGGAGCACCGTCCTGTTACTTGTATCCTTGCAATGGTCCCATATTATCAACTGCTCTAGGCACTTTTTCTTTTTTCATTGTCTAAGAGCACTTCATATCAGCACTTTTTTCACTCGCTCCAAGCTTTTTTGTAAGCGGCTGTAATTCTTGTCCATATCTCGTCACATTTGCTGTTCATTTACAGACCAAAATCAAATGTCAGATGATGTTTCCCCTAAAAACCCTGTTCTTTCTCTTACTTCAAAGTAAGGGAGCCAGCTCCTCACCATCTCACTCATCGCTGCTTGCCTCTCCTTTCTTTTTTTTTTTTATTTAAAAACTTTTTATTAAAATATAAAACGTAGAATATACATCTGGCTTTCTGACATACAGTACAAAATGTGGTATGCTTCGCCTTAGTGTTTTTCCGAGAAAGAGAGGAGAGAAAAAAAGAAAAAGAAAAAGGAAGAAAGAGAGAGGGGGGGGGCTAGTTGTATGTCCTTGGCTGGGGTCTCGTCAGCTGTGCATCTAGGAGCTCCCACATCTCTTCTTTTGGGTTGTGTTCCTTTGAGAAATTCCCCGTTATGTTGTCTGCTCCTCTGAGAAAGGTGACCCAGTTCATCCATGTTTTAAAATTGGCTTTGGCTGTGTTTTTCCAGTTCGTCAGGATTATTTTTAGGGCTGCTGTGATCAGTAAGTCTAGTAGGTCTCTTTCTTCTTTGCTGTTTAGGTCTGCTGTCATGTGTTCTGTGGCCAGGCTTACAAAGCTGATTGTTAAGTCTTTGTCGAATACATCGTTCAGGAAGCTGTTCACTTTCATCCAGAACTTCCTGACTCTAGTGCAGCTGAAGATCAGGTGTTCTAGAGTTCCTTCCTCTTTCCGGCAGTTCCAGCAGTCGCCTGATTCTGTGATGCCTATTTTGTGGAGTCTTGACGGTGTCCAGTAGGCTCTGTGGAGTAGCCAGAATTTTGTCTGGGCTAGTTGTGGGGTTATCTTGTTTGTCGATGACGAGCGCCGCATTGTGCCTCGTTCGCTGTCGTTTAGCCACCTTCCCAGGAGTTGTTCCCACGTGTTTGTTGTTTTCTTATTCAGTGACGATGCGGTTGGGTTGAGGAGCTTGTATATCTTTGCCGTTTGGTGGCCTGCCGAGTTTAGAGTTTGCAAGTATTTGATGATGGTTGGTTCTTCCCTGCTTAGGTTCGCTTTCGTTATGGCTGTTTTGATCTTCAGGAAGGTGTAAAGTTCCCGGTTCGGGAGCCCGTGTAGTTGTTGCAGGTTTTGAAATGTTAGTGGTGACTGTTTAGTTTCTAGCTGGCTTGGGAGGCTTATTCCTTTCTCTATCCATGTATCATTGTGCATTGTTGCTCCTTGGTAGGGTATCTTTGTGTTGAACCAGATCGATTCCCATGTCGTGCCTTTCAGTTTCCGTGCCATACGTTTGTCTATTTTCATCAGTGCCTCCTTTGTGTGTCTCAGTATCGGGTTCAGTCTTTGGGGGTGCTTGTTCGCGGTTAGAAGCTCTACGGGGTTTAGCCCCTCCAGAATGTTCCTTTCCACCTCTAACCAAACAGGTTCGTAGCTTTGGGTGTTGTCTAGCCAGAAGCTTCCTTGCCTCGCTAGGCAGGCTGTTTGGAAATTTTTAAAATTCGCTAGGTTGAGTCCTCCCAGGTCTTTCGTTAATCTTAGCTTCTGTAGGTTGATTCTAGGTTTCTTGCTTCTCCATATGAAGTTGTTTATGAGTTTGTCCAGTTTTTTGTGGAATGTGTCTGTCATCAGGAGCGGTAGCATGCTGAGCGTATAGTTGATGGCTGGTGTTACCATCATCTTTATTGTTTCGATCCTGCCCCACCAGCTTATGTATTTGGGTGACCACAGGTCTAGTCTTTTTTTTATCTTCTTCAGGGTTGATTCCTCGTTGTGTTCTAATGTGGATGTTAGGTCTCTCCCGAAAACCAGGCCAAGGTATTTGAGTGGTTTTGTCTGCCATGTCAGTCCTGAGTCACCAAGCACCTCTCTGGTGGTGTGGATGTTCATTGGCTTACATTCTGATTTGTCTTTGTTGAGCTTGTATCCCGAGGCTTCAGCGTATTCTCCTATTGTGTCCATGAGTGCTGTTATTGACGTTGACGGGTTAGTAGTTGTGATGAGGATGTCGTCCACGTATGCAGCCAGTTTGACGTTTTTTTCTTTGATTTTGACGCCTGCTATTTCTTTATTGTGTCTTATTCTGGCTAGTAGAGGTTCTAGTGCTAGAAGGAAGAGGACCGGTGAGAGGGGGCAGCCTTGCCTGGTGCCTCTACCCAGTGTGAGTGTTTCCGATGTGCTTCCATTTACTACCACTTTTGCTTTTGGTTCGTTGTACAGGGCCATCACCATCGATCTGTATTTGGTCCCTAGCCCGAACCTGCTCATACTGTTGTTTAGGAATGGCCAGGAGACTCTGTCAAACGCTTTTTCCGCGTCTAGTGCTATCATCACCGCCTGTTTGTTGCTGTGTGTAGTGTGGTTGATGAGATGGCACAGCAGTCTTGTGTTGTCTTGCGATAGTCTGTTTTTGATGTATCCTACTTGCGAGGTGTGGATCAGGTTTGGCAGAACCTTGTTCAGTCGATTGGCCAGTATCTTCGCGTATATCTTACAGTCAACATTTATGAGCGAGATCGGTCTGTAGTTCTGTGGGTATTGTGGGTCCTTCCCCTCCTTGGGGATTATTGTGATGTTCGCTTCGCCCATGGATGCAGTCATCTTGCCTCTTTGTATGCAGTGAGTGTATGTTTCCGCCATTAGTGGTTTTAGTTGTTGGCTGAAAATCTTGTAGAACTTTGCCGTGTATCCGTCCGGACCTGGTGCCTTGTTCGGTTTGAGCTGGTTGATGGCTATTTCGATTTCTGTGTCCGCTATGTCCGCTTCTAGTGATGTTCTTTCGCCTGGAGTGAGTTCTGGCAGGGTGGTGTCGTTGAGCATGGCTGTGCCGCCGTCTGCTTTTAGGTTCTTGTCCTCGGTGTATAGTTCCTGGTAGAACTGCCTGAATACCTCGAGTATACCTTTGTTCGTCGTTTGGGACCTATTCGTTTCGTCTGTTATGGCCGCAATTGTGTGTTGCCTCTGTTTTGCTTTTAGGTATGATGCCAGTTGTTTCCCCGCCTTGTTGGCGGCACATAAGTTTATGGATTTGAACTTATTCAGCCACGTACCGGCTCTTTCACTTAGAATTTTGTTCAGCTCATATTTCTTCTTTGCTAGTGTGGCTAGGGTATTCTTGTCCGTTATGTTGGCGCAGTGCCCTCTCTCCAGTTGTGTTATTACCTCCTCCAGTTCGCTGATCTTCTTATTCCTGCCACGGTTCATTCTTGCTTTGATGTTGATCATTTTCCCTCTTAGCGTAGCTTTGAGGGCGTCCCAGACGGTGCTTTTCCCTACTTCATCGTTGTCATTGTATTCTAGGTATTCGATTATTGCGTCTTCGATTTCCTTCCCGTTGTCTTTGTTCTGCAGGATGTCCTCATTTAGCGCCATCTTCTCCTTGGCCTCTCGTTGTGTCTTCCATGTAGTGATAGTGTGATGTGTGCATGGCCAGAGATGGTTATTGGCGCGATTCCTGTGTGGTCGATTAGGTGTGTGTGGGTATTAGACATCAGTATGTAGTCTATCCTACTGTAGGAATTATGTGGATGCGAGTAAAAGGTGTATTCACGTGCACTTGTATTTTTTAGCCTCCATGGGTCAGCAAGGTGTAGTTTGGTGCACAGGTCCTTCAGGGTGTTGGTGTTTTGAGATTCGTGGCTATTCTATGTGGGTGTCTGTCCGATGCCTGGTCCATTACCCTGTTCATGTCACCTGCTACCAGCAAGAGGTCTTCTTGAGGAATGTTGGAGAGCCTCGTTTCCACTTCCTGCCAGAATTTCTTATGCTCGGAGTTTGGCCCGTAAATGTTGGCTATATGTATCTGTTCTTCTCCTCTCAGTAGGCTCGTTATTAGTACTCACCCTTCCTCATCTGCGCTTGAGTTTTTCAGGCTCAGGTTAGCTTTCTTGCTCAGTATGGTGATTACACCTCGTTTCTTCCCATTTGCCGGCGAGCAGAAGACTTCCCCGATCCACCTTGCTTTCAAAAGCTTTGCCTCTTCTTCTGTGAGCTTGGTTTCTTGCAGTGTGTAGATGTCGCCTTTCAGTTTGGCTAGGTGGTCTAGTATTTTCCTCCGTTTGATTGGATGGTTGAGGCCTTTTACGTTCATGGATACCACCTTGAGGTTTGTGGTTAGTTTGGCTTTTGGTGTGTTATTCATGGTGGTCTGGTGTTGTCGCTGTCTTCCGTGTTCTTCACTAGATGCATTGCTGAATGTTTTTTTGGTCTTCCTTGGATCTTCCTAAGAGCCTCCCCCGAGGACTGGCGTGTTGGGTGTGGGGTGATAGGTGGGAAAAGGATATATGAAGAAAAAGATAGTCTAGTTATACATTTACGTACTGTACCATTCGCTTTCCGGTCTACTTGTCCCCTCCTTCTCCCTCGTCCTCCCCCTCCCTCCCTCCCCCCACCCTCCGCCTGTGGAATTGTGGGTGTGCGACAGGAAAGGTCCTCCCGCTCCCTCCCCCCAAAGTCTCTGTCTGTTGGGAAGGTGTAGCGCTCTTGCCCTTGTGTCTTTGCATAGTGTTGGCACACTTAGTTCGGTTAGTGTCTCTTGTTTGTTATTCTGAATCGGTCTGGGTTACAGGGTTTTGAAAAGGATATAGCTGGTTGTCTTCTTCTTGGTAGGCCGCAGCTGCTCCCTTTCCCCTGTGGAGGTAGATGCGGCTGTGTCTATGTGCGTGCACCAATGTGCGTTGTCTAAGGTAGTTTAGTTCGTGTATCGCCTAGCTTGGCTCGAGAGTTTGCTCTACTTAAGTTCTCTTGATTGTCAGTGCGTGCAGGTAATCTCTGTTGCGGCTTTAGGTCGGGGGCATAGTCTCAAAAGGTTTTCGCAGGTTTCGCCCGTGTTGTATTCTTCTTTATCCTTGTTTCACTCCCCTCCTCCCTCAGCTCCTCCCTCAGCTCCGTCCGATGATGCTCTTCGCTTTGCTCCTGGGCTTAGTAGCTCCATTTCCTCTGGTTCCGGGCCTTTTAGGTATCTCCATAGGTCGCTGGGGTCCTCAAAGAGTTTGCTTCCATGTCTGTCCGTTATCCTCATTCTGGACGGGCCAGCGAAGGTGAAGGTGATGTTGTTTCTGCGCAGTTGATCTCGTAGGGCTAGGAAACCTTTCCTTACTTCAACTGTGATTTTTGAAAAGTCTTGAGTGATTGTCACTTTCTTGCCATTGATCAACATTGGCTGGCCTTTCCTAGCTACAGCGAATATGGCGTCCGTATGGTTGGCTCGTAAGGGCTTGCAGATTATTGGTCTCGGGATGTTGCTGTTTGCCGGTTTCTTAGCTGGGATGCGGTAGGCTTTTTCGATCTCGAATGCCCTGTCGAAGCTAAGGCCGGTAAGCTTCGGAATTATGGTCTCCAGCATCAGGGCGCACGCGCCGGGGGTGTCTTCTTCCTCTTCGGGGACTCCCAGCAGTCTGACGTTACCTTTGCGGCATCTGTCCTCCTGTTCCGCCATTGCTCTTTGTAGTGTTGAGGTTCTCCTTATCACTAAGCCCAGGTCTGTGTGCATTGACCCTGTGTGGTCTTCGAGATGGCTCACTCTTTTCTCCGCTTCATCTATCCTTCCGTTGGCTCTGCTTTGCTCGGCTCTTATTGCTATCAGCTCCATTTGGATACTGTCCACGGTCTATTTTGTGGCCTTTGTTAGATCGTTGCCTTCCGTGATTTTCCTCAGTAGTGTGTCAAGCGTAATCGTTTCGCTGCCTTGGCCGTTTTGTTTCTTTGCTTGTGAGTCAGGGGTGTCATTCTTGCTCTTTTTGGGGTCGTTTGTAATCTTCTTGTCATCTCTCCCCGACATGGTGTCAAAACCTCTTCTGACCTGGTGTGTCAGAAGTCTTCCTTCTTTTTGTTGTTGTTTGGTTGGTTCTGCCTTTGTGCCTTTTGCTTCTTTGGTGGTTTGGTTGCTGAGTGGGGGCAGGGTACTTTCTCTGAACCTGCACGGCCCCTTAATGACGAGGGTCCTGGTCTTCTGGTCTTCGCCCCCGCCAGCCTTTTGCGCTCGTATACCCTTGCTATGTCTCTTGTCGCTTGACCTCCTCCGCGGCACTCTCGCTCGTTTTAGCGTTTGTCTGGGCTCACTTCTGTGTCTATTTCGCGCCGTACTGGTCAGGGGGGGGGAGGCGGTCTCGTGTTGGCGGGCTTGTCTAGGCTAGCTTGTTGTCTGCGCGCCCATCCTTCCTGCAGTTCTCTGTCTTGGGCTATCGTGAGTTTCCACACCCTCGTGCAGTTACCCTTATCAGTGCCTCCTGTGTCTCCAGCCAGCTATTTCCTGCGGCCGTTTGTTGCAGTGGACCTGCAAAGTTCTTTGCCTTTCGTGATCGCCTGCAGGCTTCCGAGTTCCTCCCCCTCGGGGTGCCGCTGTGTTTGTTTGCCGTTTCCCTTGTTGTTTACGGTTGCTGCTATGTTAACATGGCCGTCTCTCTCTTTTCTCCAAGATGGCCACCGTGGTGTCGACGCTCGGCCTGTTTCCCTACTTGGGGTGGATCTTGCTTAGCACCTTATTTGAGCATCACCGCTTCGTTCACTTGCTGCATATAGAGGAAAAAGCCCCCGCGCCTCTCTACCCTTGTCAAAGTGGCCGCTACGTTCGCCTTCTGTCCCCCGTAGCTGTCGCCTTAACTTGTGTTTTGGTAAGATGGCCACCCCTTACTTCTTCGCCTTTGCCAAGATGGCCGCCGCTTACTTCTTGTGGCTCGCGCTGGACGTTGGGGCAGATCTTGCTAGGCGCCTTGGGTGAACGCCGCCGCTTCACTCACCAGCTGCGTGAAAGGAAGGCTGCCCCCCACGCTTCTCTGCTTTGTCAGATTGGCCGCTACGTTCGCCTTCTGCCCCCGTAACTGTCGCCGTTATTTGTGTTTGGTAAGATGGCCGTCCCTTACTTTCTTCGCCTTTGCCAAGATGGCCTCCGCTTAATTCTTTTGGCTCGCTGGGTGAAAGCCGCCGCTTCGTTCACCAGCTGCGTGAGGGAAAAACCGCCCTGGCGTTTTCTCCGCTTTTGTCAAATTGGCCACTGCGTTCACTTTACTGTCGCTGCTACTGTCGCCGTTATTTGTGCTTTGGTAAGCTGGCCGTCTCTTACTTCTTGCCTTTACCAATATGGCCGCTGTTTACTTCTTTGCCAAATGTCTATCTTTGTAGTAGGAGAGGTTGCGGGTTTGGCCGCCCACTTCGCGCTAAGCGGCGGGGTTGCTTTTCGCCTGGGGTGCTCTTACTTGGATGCCGCTTCCCAGCTGCGGCGTTGGTTCTACCCGTCGCCTCTCGTGTTCACCTCTCCTCCTCCGAGGTCATGCCGCCATCTTGTGCTCCTTCTTTCTCCTGCCCCGTTTGATTTCTTCTCCGCTGTTGCCTCGTTCTTCCTCCTTTCGGTCTTTTGAGCCCCGCACTGGGTGCCTCTTGTGTTCCTACACGCCCTCGTAGCTTTTGTTGTTGTATTTCCTCGCGTTAACCTTCGTTGCGCGCCGCTCGTTCGACTTGGGGGTCGGGAGCTCCGGACTTAGGTATACTGCCTCCTTGCCATCCAAGCCACGCCCCCTTGCCTCTCCTTTCGTGAAGATAAAAGTAAGTTTGTTGCAGCCTAAAGATAAAATGGCTGATCAAACGCTACATCAGTGACATTCAATGTACTCCCACAAGGTTAAGCGGTCACACCAATTGAGGCAAATCGACGCAAAATGAAGCTGATAATCATCTAAATCATTGAGAAAGAATTCCTCTGTGTGTGTTTACAATGAAAGGGACAATGACAATTGTGCAATATTGATGTTTACTGCAAAAACGCATGCACATATTGGGCTAGTCGAATGTGAGAAAAAAATCCAAAGTGAAGACATTTCAACATGAAGACAGCTGTGCGTCGATAAATATTATGCCGCTGGAGATGTATCACAAATTATCTCCGGTACCACAACTTACAAATACAAAGACTAAAGTATACTCCTGGGCTGCCTCAACGCCCTTCAAAAGTCAAATAAAAAATTTGTAGCCATGATGAAACATAAGAAAACTGTGGAGAATGTGCCTATTCATGTAATTTAAGGAACAGTTTCAAGTGTTTTCTGAGTTTCCATAGTGCTACTGATATGGGACTGATATCAGTGAACTACACTATGAATGCTCATCATGAAATTGTAAGTCAATTTCTTTCATTATTTCATGGGTCTAGAAAAGTCAAATAATTAAAGTAAGCTTACACATAAATGAGAATTTTCATCAAAGACACAAACGAGTTGCGTTTCACTTGCAAGAAGCTGTTAAAAAGGAACTTAATTTTTTACTTATACACGGCATCATTGAGCGCTCCATTGGTCCGACACCATGGGTTTCTCCCATTGTAACAGTGCCTAAAAGAGACAGTGAAGGACCTGTACGCATAAGTGTTGACATGTGTTAGGCCAACAAGGCAACTGAGCAAGAGAAACCTCACAGTCCGCACATTGCTGATATTATAACTCAATTGAATGGCGCAGAGTTCTTCTCTCGACTCAACCTAAATTTCTCACCAATTGGAACTTGAAGAAAAATCCAGATACGTTGCCACCTTTTCTACGCATATTGGTTTGCTTTGCTAAAAGCAATTGAGTTTTGGTATATCCTCTGCTGTAGAACTTTTCCAAGACGTCATTTGATTTATCATATATTCTGTAGTAAATGCATTTAACTATAGTGATATATTGGTATTGTGGGGCTGCACAGAAAGAGAATTTCAAAACTCTCATGCAAGTATGTCATTTACTGAATGATGCAGCCTTAACTCTGAATGCTGACATATGTGAATTCAACAAGAAAAGCTTGAAATTCTTCAGTCATGTCTTTTGTGATGGGGGTATGAAACCTGATCCATCTAGAGTACAAGCATTGTCTACTGCAAATCCCCCACAAGGCATTTCTATCTTACGATTAATTCTTGGAACGGTCAATTACTGTTCTAGATACATACAAGACTTTGCTATGGTCTTGCACTAGAACTAACCAAAAAGTATGTGTGTTTTCATTGGTCCCATGAGTGTGATAAGAATGAATGAATTTAAGTTTATATGGCGCGTAGCTACCCTGAGGCCTCCTATCGCTGACCGAGCGGCAGAGTAACAGCAATGTTAGGTCGATGCCTTGAAGAGATGGGTTTTCAGGAGCTTGCGGAAGGCCAACAGAGCGTCCAAAAACTTAAGCAAACCATTGAGAGCGCCATTGAAACGCCCAACTTTGATCCCAAACTCCATACAGAGGTTGTAATTGATGCTAGCCCTGTAGGGTTGGGCGCAATCCTTGCACAGCACAAGGGACTGCCAAATTCACTGAGACATATCGTGGTACATGCCAATAAGAGCCTGTAACAAACTGAACGTGCATACTCGCACCCTGAGAAAGAAAGTTTGGCACTGGTTTGAGCTTGTGAATAAATTCCATGTGTTTGTGTATGGAAAGCCTTTCACATTAGTGGCTGATCAGCAAGCATTGTTGATGGTATTCGGTAATCCCACAGCAGAAATGCCTCCTAGAATTGAGCGTTGGGGTTTGAGGTCACAAGTAAATGATTCTTCATCGTCCAGGGAAAGATCAGAAACTGGCTGATTATGCCCTGGTACCCCATGTAAGACAGTGGAAGATTGCATAAAATGTGTGGTATATAAATAAATAATACCGGATCTAGGTTTGACTGGACATAGCAATAACAGATAGCTCAATAAATAAGAGTCAAGATTCGAGGTAGTAGGAGTTTGCAGGTTTAATACAGCATAAAGGACAGGAACAGGACAACCTGCACAGGAATAGGATGACAGGGCCCGGCAGCTGCCGGGGCTGGATCTGGGATGAGCGCGCTAGGGAAAAGGAATCGGCGTAACATTTAATAACAGTACACAAGCATATATACTAAAACAGTTGCATTACAGTGAATACAGTAGGCGGAGCAGTGGGTGTGGTCAATAGCAGTCGCGAAGGATAAGGGTGAAAGTGGGTGTAACAAGAGGCGTATACATGGACATGTGATGTAAACGTAACAGAATATGTCATAAATGGGGCGGAAACATGGAGGGGGCTACCTAAGGAGCCGGGACCTCTAACCTAATGGTGCGCGCAAACTGACAATGACGTGTTACTAGGAGAAGCTGGGGGCTATGAACTCTGCGCTAGGAGTAGAGACTGAAGTCTGGAGAGTCAGGGCGACATGTACCTAAACCCTATCTAGTATCTAATGTTTAGAGGACATGTTGATATAAACTAAGAGTCAGGAGGGGAGAGGCTAACAGACTCTAAGACTGGAGCATGCATTATTCTACATGTAGTGCGTGTTGAGGAATATTAAATGACCATTAATACAGTATTTCTCCTACTTGGAGACGTAAAGGCTAGACAATGACGGAAACTATTGATGCGATTCAGTAGCTTAGGAATGCAGAGAAGGAGGGCTGGACTGATAACTAGAATCATAACATACTCTTGGCAGACTCGTAGGCAGAGCCAGGCCGAGCCGGGCACTGCGAGGCAGGAAGTAAGTGAAGGGTCGAGGATACAGGTGGGGGCTGTATCGCTCCTCAGCGAGGGTTCAGGAGACAGGAGCTGAATCTGGTGTCCGGGCCCTTTTGAGGCCTAGAACCGGGGACTTTTCAATGAAATAACGTGCACACTGAGAAACGTGGCAACGTAGCTTTACATAGGCCTAATATTCGTAGTATTCACGAGAACTGGGAACTAGCATACTAGAGATGGACACAACTGTAATTGTGTCTTTAATCAAACATGGGGGATGCATATGCATATTAATCATGCACACATAACATAAGATGGGGGACACGTAGGGACACAGAACATGGCAAAATTTACTTTTCCACATTCCCTCCTTGTCACTACGTTTCCATCAGGAAACATCAATATTCATGATACCATCTATCATTTCATACAGTATCATTTGCTTGTCTCGAATTTTCTTGGAACGGGATTTAGAACGGGACTTGGGACTAGGAATACAAGAGGTAGCACAAATGCCACAAATCGCAGGGCCACATTGTATACAGAGGCAGCAACTGAATATGATCGCTACTGCAATACCCAGAAATGACAATACTTTCCATCCCCAGGCGGAAATTATATTCCAGAACCAACCGGACCATGTCCAGGTGCCTGGATTCTGGTGTAACATATGGGCAATATTATGGAGTCTGGTAATAGCTGAATAAACAGACGGTGCGTTATTAGGAATGAAAATGCAGCAACTAGATCCGATGACTCTACATGCCCCGCCCCTATCGGCCAGTATGACGTCAAGGACGAGACGATTCTGGAGCACGACAATTCTCATAAAGGATTGCTCCTCGGTTAAGTTACTTAGAGCAGAAGTAGTCTCAATCACTACTGCTTCGAGTGTTCTCGTTAATCTACGTATCAGTTTACTATTCACGACAGTACCTAAATAGGGGAAGACACCTTTATTGATATCTATGTATTGTTCTAGAGCAGTTTCAGTATAATCGACAATCGGGAGGTCTCTCTTGTGTCTAGTATGTACTAGGTGGGAGTTCCTATGATAGTCAGGTGGGGCTAGAAAAACTGGTGGCAGTAGGAAGGCAATGTAACATGTTCCCTCCCAATCGAGGGGCAGACGAACATATGCGGTCTGACCACAAACAAAATAAGAATGACGTGAAGCTTTGAAAATAGATTTCCCACTGTCACTATACTTGACAATAGTAGTACCATCACTATGGCCTACATGTACGGAACCATTATTTCGGACACATAATTCACCTTTGACTGGTAATACTGATATAGCAGGTAAGTCTGGAGTAGTATCAGACTGGACATTCAGGACCATGAAATTCGAAGAATAATTACCCAAATTATAAACTTCATTTTCTAGATCTAACCCTGTTCTGTGGGGAAGACCTTGCTTGCCTGGGAAACATGTACTGTTTAGAAAGGACATATCATTGGAAGATGACGTTAACGTGGACCATGCTCCACACGAACCATTATGTGAAAATGGATAAGGAAAGAGTGGCAGAACTCCCTTCGGTGTCTGGAAAGGGGGGAGTCGACCACACACCCAACAATTAGTGGCATTGCTGGTCTGGTGTGAATAATGTAACATGCGGATAAAGGAATTATTACGCATAGCAAGACGATATGAGAGTTCATGAGGAGGTAGATCACTAAACGTGTGCTCTACTGTAGTATTAGAAGACTCATTTACATGAGAAACTGGAAAATATAAATACAATGCGTAACTCGTGCAGGTAAACATAAGGCTGAAAAACAATATGAAACTTAGAAAAACGATCCATCGGATTGAGTTTTGACTAACTCTCTCACTATGGGGGTCTATTTTATACATGTCAGAAACCGGTCTAACCGTTTCACCTAGGGGAGGACTTAGACAATCAAACAGGCTGACTTACTTTACTAGACCTTAATTTTAGCTTGTACTCCTGCTGCGGAGTTTTCTCTAACAGGGAGGAATCTGTATCATTGTCTTTTGCGGGACAGTCCTTGAGAATAGTACTTTGACAGTCTTTAAGATCCTCGGAAATGTTCTTGGAAACAGTCTTTAGTCCGTAAAACTTTTTCACATGAGACAGGTGGACCCAGCCCTTCCTGCCTTCCAGCTTGACGGCAGTACGGGTGGCCAGGAGGACTTGCTTGGGTTCCTTCCAGCGGGGCTCCAGCGGACTTGAACGATCAAAGTTCCTTACAAGAACCAAACTTCCGGGAACGATTTCATGCGGTGCCACCTCGGTATTGTCTGGAAATGCGGCGGCAACCTGTGAACGACAAGAGTGTAGGGCAGACATCAAGGAAGCTAGGTAATCTGTCAGCATATTACTTGAAACATCTGTAATACTTCGGGGTCTAGGTGTACCCCACATATTAGGGGGGCGGCCGAATACGACCTCGTACGGGGACAGACCTGATCTGGAATGTGCGACCATGCGCATATAAAACAAAGCGACTGGCAGAGCTACTAACCAGTCCACACCTTTCTCTTTACATACTTTTGCAATTCGAATTTTCAGGGTCTGATTATGTCTCTCTACGAGACCGGCTGCTTCAGGATGGCGTACACAATGGAACTTCCACTGGTACCCTAACAAAAGGGAAATATGTTTCATGAGCTCAGATGAGAATGGCTGGCCGACCCTAGGGAGTCCGTAGCGGGGGAAGAATTCACGAACCAACTGCTTGGCAGTGGTCGCGGCTGTGTAATCTGGGACTGGATATGCTTCTGTCCATCTGGACAAAGCGCATACAACTACAAGGACATACTTGAAACCTCGACATCGCTCCATCTGAATATAATCCATCTGGAGGACTTCAAAAGGGTGGTCAGGGGGTTGGAATCCACCTTGTTCCACCGGGACACTTTTACCTGGATTAAACTGGCAACATATCATACAGGTACGGACCTTCTGCTTGGCTGCAGCTCGTAAATGCTTGTTGAACCAAATGTTCTGGATACTATCTAACATAGCTTTTTCTCCTAAGTGTGCTGGACTATGTGCGGTATTGATAATGACTTGAACCATAGAGTCGGGGAGAAACCATGTGGCTCTACCCTTCGTTACCCATCCCTGATCTGTCTGGACCCCTCCTTGTTCGGACCATTTCTTGATTTCTTCGGGAGTAGCATGTAACTGGATATCTATGACATCTTGAGTGGGGTCCTTAACTGTCATACATGTAGTCGGATCTGGAGTATGTGTCTGTGTCGGACTAACTGGAATGTCTGGAGTCTGTGCTGTAAGCTTGGCTGTGCGATCTGCTAGATCATTACCTTGAGAAATAATGTCAGTAACTTTCGTATGTGCTTTGCATTTCATGATAGCAATAGATGTCGGTAAATGTATGGCATCTAACAGAGCTTGAATAAGGAGACCATGCTGAATCTTGGTTCCATGAGAAGTCATGAAACCTCTCTCCTGCCAGAGCACTCCGAAGTCGTGTACAGCTCCAAATGCGTAACGTGAATCTGTGTAAACATTAACTTTCAGATTCTTAGCGTGTATGCAGGCTTGTGTCAGAGCAACTAGCTCTGCTGCTTGAGCAGACAGAGTGTCAATACGGTGTGTTTCTATAACTTCAGTGTCAGTAGTCACTGCATACGCGGCTACTAGTTCTCCTGTACTTGTTCTCATACATGAACCATCCACATAAAGTGTCAGGTCGGGATCTGGTAATGGAATATCTGTCAGATCTTGTCTTGGCTTAGTCATAATATTAACTACTTCCACACAGTCGTGTGTGACAGGATTTGAAGTAACTGACGGTAATAGTGTAGCAGGATTTAGAACGTTGCAGCGTCTGATTTCTATGTGTGGCTGGAACAGTGTCAATTCATAACCTGTTAAACGTGCAATTGTCAAGTGCTGAGTCTGTGTTCGGTTTAAAAGAACTTCCACAGAATGTGGAACTTGTACTGTCAAGGAATGTCCTAATACTATGGAATCACTTTGTCTGATAGCTAGTGCTGTGGCTGCAACTGACTTGAGGCACGCAGGCAGAGCCTGGGCTACTGGATCTAGTGTGCTCGAAAAATAAGCACAAGGCTTGTATTGTCCTGCTTGATCTTGTGTGAGAACAGATAATGCTGTACCTTCACGTTCTGTGACAAAAAGTGTAAAAGGCTTACTGTAGTTCGGTGTAGCTAGAACAGGAGCTTGGCATAGAGCTTTCTTTAACTCATTGAAACTAAGTGTATGTTCAGGTGTCCAAGGGAGGACAGTCGATACGGCTGCCTCCTGTGTCGTTAACTGTATCAGTGGCTTGGCTAGAAATGCATACTGGGGAATCCATTGTCTGCAGTAAGAAGTGAGGCCAATAAAAGCACGTACCTCCTTCTGGGTCTTGGGCTGAGGAAGACTCGCTATTAGCTGGATACGGTCAGGTGTCAACTGCCTACCCCTCTTGGACAGTAAGTGGCCTAAATAGATCACTTGCTGGACACAGAATTGAAGCTTTGAAGGGGACACCTTGTGCCCCATCTCTGCTAGGAAATACAAGACTGTAAGGGATGCTCGCTCGCATGCACGTTCAGAACGGGCTGTGATCAGTAGATCATCGACATACTGGAGCAGGGCAGTGTCAGTTGGCATGTGAATATTGTCTAGTTGTCTCTTAAGTGCTTGACTGTAAATACTAGGGCTTTCTGTGAAACCTTGAGGAGCTCGTGTGAATTTATAGCTCCTTCCATTTAAACAAAATCCGAAAAGAAACTGGCTGTCTGGATGAATGGGGACACTGAAAAATGCGTTCTTGAGGTCTATGACTGTGAAAAATGAGGCTTCAGAATCAATGGCTGTCAATAGGGAAGAAATATCTGGAACTACTGGATACTGGGGAATAATACATTTATTGAGTTCTCGAAGGTCAATCACTAATCGATATACTGGGGGTGCATTTGGATCAGTACGTTTCATGACTGGAATGATCGGAGAATTACATACATTGGAGTCAGTTTCTACAACTACTCCTTGAGCGGTGAGCTCGTCAATAATTTTGGATAAGGCTGTTACAGCCTCAGGTGGCAATCTGTACTGTCTGATTCGTGGTAACACTACACCTGGCTTGAGAGTCACACGATGGGGTGTGATTTGCATGAAGCCAACGTCAGTTGGACCTTGCGCCCATAGATGCTGCGGAAAATTAGACAATCTCGGATCAAAATCTCGTAATACATAGTGACCCTTGAAGTCACGTAAGAACAGACGTATTCCTTCTGGGGAGCAGCAAATAACTGCACCTAATTCTTTCAGTGTTTTAATACCTAACAGATTTTCTGGACATGACTTCGTAAGTAACAGATCAGTAGTGCGGGACAATGGACCTACTTCTAGAGTAACTGGCTTAGATATCTCATTTACAATAGGCTTTCCTGAAAATCCAAGGGAAACATTTCTAGAGCCTGAGAGCGGAGCCCCTGGAACTTCGGCGTGACTTATAGTGGTCCTACTTGCCCCTGTATCAATCAGAAACTTTCTGTCTTTCCCTAATACTTGACTGTGAACATAGGGACCCTCTTGATCTACAGGTATCTCGATGAGAGGCAAGCCTACCTCCCTCTCTAGGCTGTTTCATGAATATGGCTGATACTCTGGATACTCTGTCTGTGCATACTGGTACATCTGCTGTGTAACATGCTGTGTTGCAGCAATAGGCTGCGGTGCTGGAACTGTCTGTTGTGCATTCTGTGGCTGAGAAGTCTGTGAAACTTGTTCTTGTCTAGGCGGATGTGGTCTTTCTTTAGTCTTACCGGTAGCTATGTTGTGTTTCAGAACTGCACACTCGTTTATATAGTGACCTGGCTGTTTACAATAATTGCAGGTCCCTTTAACAGGAACTGCAGGATGACTGGCTTGATTCGTACCCCTCTTCTGACTGTCTTGGGGAACAGATTGTGCAACTAATACTTTCATTTTTGTGTCTTTCATACGTTTCCTTTCATGATCTTGCTCTTCTCTGATTCTATTCTGGTGATACTGGAGCATCTGTAACATCTGGGACGGGGTACTAGCTTGCCATGTACTTTCGACTTTCAAAACTCGGTTCTTAACTTGTGGACTTGAATTCTCGACTAATTTAGTAACAAAGAGATGAGGGTATGACTCGCTACTTGTCTTGAGGCCACTGTTAATACTAAAGCATTTCTCAAATCTAGAATAAAAATCACTAGTGTCTTCATCTTGTTTCTGTTTACAGGCTGAGATTGCATCCCAGTCTTCCTTTTTAGTGGCTAATAATCTGGGCAAAACTTGTATTAACAGTTCTGGTAATTCTTTACATTTCTCTCCAAGACCGGTACCTGGTACTCGTATCTTATCTTCAGCTTCTAGAACTGCCCAATCGATCTTTTTCTCTCCCACCTCCCATTCTTTTTCCTTGAGTTTTTCATATACCCCTGCGGGCAACAGGACTTTTAACATTATAATTATATCTGGATACGTGTATTCTCCCATACGGAGCATGTCTTTTAATTCTCGGTGGAACCCTGCTGGATCTTTGTCATGACAGGGAATTAATTTCTTCATCTCTAAGAGTTCCATCTTTGTAATCGGAGTGTAAACAAACACTCGTTGCATTTCACCATCCGCTGTCCTAACTGGGTGTACTTCTCGTAACGGATTCTGTCTGTCTATGTAAAAGGGTTTACTTTCTGGGGGTGAGACATGAACAAAATGCGGGTTCAAAAACGTTCTATATTTGTGGCGCTGTTCTAGAATAACACTAATTAAATCGGTACCTAGACCTTTCCATCTATACTGGAGTAACTCGTTCAGGACATCGTGTAACGGACCTGGATCAGAGTGCTGACCCTCATACAGAGTAATGAGGTGCTGGATCATATACATACCCACCAGTCGTTGCTCGGCTGGGGGCAGTTTCAGAAACATTTGAGCCACTATTTCATCTGGAACAGTGGTAGAATCAGTAGTCCATCGGACTGCTGATCGGGCTAGTTCTTGTTCATGCATGGTATTTAACTTACTATAACCGATTCGTGATTTCAGAATATGATCGGTAGCTTGAAATACTTGTTCTAGAGAACCTTGTTCTGGTGCTGGATGAGGAACAGTTTTCTTGTAGTCTAGACGTGAATGTCGGTCGGAAAGTCTAGTTCTACCTACGTACGCTATTCTAGTGGGATTCTCGTCCTCTACCTCTTCAGTAGAAGAGTCATTTTCTTTCTCGTTTACTAGTGTTTCTTTGCGTTTCTCGTGTAACCTTATTATTTCTTTACGAATTTTCTTGTACATATTCTCTATACTACTGATGGTTCTGTGCTTACCCTCGGCTATATTATCACTCCACCTTGTCAGGATTCTCATTTCGGCCGGATCTTTAGTCGGAGAATCTTGTTCTCTTATTAAACAATTAATCAGAAACTTTAATAACATGAGCTGGATCTCAGCTTTCCTTTGAGACATGGCTTCGCCAATACTTTCTGGATCATCCCCTGTACGGATGAAACGATATATTCTGTCTAGATCTTCTTTCATATTCGGTAGGGTGTCCAAATACCCGGTCACCCGTCTTACACGGATGGAATATATAACTGTACTATCATCACCTGCGACTGGATCATAGCGGCATTCAGTAAGGGCTCGTCGGATATCTGCAACGGACTTATATTTGGGCGTACGCTGTAACGCACATTCATTTAACTCGACTAACGTTACACGTTGGTGTGGCGGCGGGGTACCAGGAGGACCTCCTCCTGCGGCCCCTAAACTAGAATCGTCGACTGATACTCTTCGTGCTGGCGCGGCGGGAAATTGTAATGTGGGCTGGACCGGGGGTACCGTAACAGGTACTCCGGTGACTGGAGGAGCAGGATTTACATTATTTACAGGAGCTGGCGGAACAGGATTTGCATATTCTGGGACTGTGTCGTCCAAATAGGACGAGATAAAAATATCAGCTGCGGTCGGTTTGTGACGTAGCTTGATCGGAACTAATGGTGGCGGAAAATTACTGGATGCCTCCGGGGTTGCTTTTGGCAAGCCCTCGGCAAGAAGAGGGTACATACCCTTAATAAGGGCATTCCTCTGTCTGTCTGACTGTTCGGTTTTAACTCGTTCACCTATCTCGATTAATTCCCTTTCTTGCGCTCTTTCTAAGGATTCTCTACTTAATTCTGACTTTCTGATTTCTTTTTCGGTTCTTTTATGAGATTCTTTGCGCCATAACTCGATGGCATCTTTCTGTGACTGTCTGGCTTTCTTTTTCCATAATGCCTCTTCTACTCGCATGATGCACTCGGCATCCCACGTACCTGATACGGGCCATCTATACTTTTCTTCTAACTCTTTGGTGTACTCCACCCATAAATCTAGATACAATATGGCACTTATGCCATGCTTTTGATACATAAAATGACCTGGACTGTCCCTAGGCGGGACAGGAACTGCTGCTTCTAACAGACCTTTTCTGGTTTTTAACTGGCGTAATTTAGAAAATAAGGGCATGACTGAACTTTAATCTAGACACAATACAATACACAATGAACACGATAACTACACCACTTTCATACCACGACATTAAAATACATGAATGACATTTTAAAATAACAGTTCGAACAGAATAATACCTGGAATACTGAAAACAGAATACATGAATCTTCTCGAGAACAGAACTGACTAGAACAGAAACTAGATGCACTGCTAAAACAGTACGAAACTTACCGGTCTCATAAAGAGACACGTCAGGACCCGCATCCACCGAAGTGGACACTTCGTTTTGGGTCTGTGTACCACCACACCCACGGACCAGAGTCAATTAAATTGACCCTGTCTAGATACTACCCCAGCAACGGTACTCACCGGGCAGCAAGAACGGAAGGCCTCGGACTGGACTGGACTGCTTCGACGCCGGACGGACGAACTTCGGACTTCAGTTACGGGTGGGCCTCCGGATACCTCGGACCTTGGACTCTCGGCTTGGGCTCTGGTCGGGACTCGCCGCGTTCCTCCACCGCCTCGTCTGGATGCTGGACCGCCACCTCCGTCTCCTCCGTGGGCCTGAGGGATACTTGAAGCAGAAATATCTGCACGTGCACGGTATGGTTCCGTCACGGCTGCAGAGGGTCAGGGGGCCGGCGTGGCTTCACCGGCGCGTGGGGAAAGGGCAAGTCCCTATTCGGGCGCCATTATGTGGTATATAAATAAATAAGGACAGGAACAGGACAACCTGCACAGGAATAGGATGACAGGGCCCGGCAGCTGCCGGGGCTGGATCTGGGATGAGCGCGCTAGGGAAAAGGAATCGGCGTAACATTTAATAACAGTACACAAGCATATATACTAAAACAGTTGCATTACAGTGAATACAGTAGGCGGAGCAGTGGGTGTGGTCAATAGCAGTCGCGAAGGATAAGGGTGAAAGTGGGTGTAACAAGAGGCGTATACATGGACATGTGATGTAAACGTAACAGAATATGTCATAAATGGGGCGGAAACATGGAGGGGGCTACCTAAGGAGCCGGGACCTCTAACCTAATGGTGCGCGCAAACTGACAATGACGTGTTACTAGGAGAAGCTGGGGGCTATGAACTCTGCGCTAGGAGTAGAGACTGAAGTCTGGAGAGTCAGGGCGACATGTACCTAAACCCTATCTAGTATCTAATGTTTAGAGGACATGTTGATATAAACTAAGAGTCAGGAGGGGAGAGGCTAACAGACTCTAAGACTGGAGCATGCATTATTCTACATGTAGTGCGTGTTGAGGAATATTAAATGACCATTAATACAGTATTTCTCCTACTTGGAGACGTAAAGGCTAGACAATGACGGAAACTATTGATGCGATTCAGTAGCTTAGGAATGCAGAGAAGGAGGGCTGGACTGATAACTAGAATCATAACATACTCTTGGCAGACTCGTAGGCAGAGCCAGGCCGAGCCGGGCACTGCGAGGCAGGAAGTAAGTGAAGGGTCGAGGATACAGGTGGGGGCTGTATCGCTCCTCAGCGAGGGTTCAGGAGACAGGAGCTGAATCTGGTGTCCGGGCCCTTTTGAGGCCTAGAAACGGGGACTTTTCAATGAAATAACGTGCACACTGAGAAACGTGGCAACGTAGCTTTACATAGGCCTAATATTCGTAGTATTCACGAGAACTGGAAACTAGCATACTAGAGATGGACACAACTGTAATTGTGTCTTTAATCAAACATGGGGGATGCATATGCATATTAATCATGCACACATAACATAAGATGGGGGACACGTAGGGACACAGAACATGGCAAAATTTACTTTTCCACAAATGTATGATGAAATTGAGCACACCAACTGCCATGTCTTTAAAGAAAATTGTCACTGCCACGAGCCAAGGTCGTGGCATGTCAAGATTAAAAGTTGTGGAACCAGCATTCTAAACCTCTCACTAATGACAGGGAGTATATGAAGTTCAGAAATGTAAGAGATGGATTTTCAGTAACGCAGGACGGCCTCATTCTGCAAGGTATTCAGATTGTTATTCACCAAAGTCTCTGACAACAAGTAGTCCCAAGAGGGAGATCGAGGAACAGTTGCCAGTAAGAGAGCTCTCCGTGATCGAGTCTGGTTTCCTTATCTTGACAAAAGGGTCAAAAAACAATTGAAGACTTGTCACATAAGCAACTGTCTTTCATCTCAAGTTAGTCAGCAACCTTTGATTATGTCAGAATTGCCACATTATACTTGGGAGAGAATTGCTATTGATATTTTATGGCCCTCTGGATAATGGACATGATCTTCTAGCTATTTTTGATCAATACTCCCATTTTCCATTGGTAGAAGACCTTTCATCCACTACACATGAGCAGGGTTTTTCAAAACCTAGATGCAACTTTGCGACATGACTTGTACCTGCAATCTTAAAATCTAACAACGTCCCATCTTTTAATAGTCGAGAATTCAAAAACTTTCTAAATCAGAGCTGAGCACTGCAGTTTGGGGCTGTGGAGACGAAGAGCAGTTTCTGGGGAGTCCTGGAAGGATTTCAGGACTTTTCCTCCCCCTAGCAGCAGTGAGGATGATGATGACACGGTCTTCGACGGGCAAGGAGGACTTGTCTTTGGACGAGGAGGGCAGCCCGGTCCCGGCGACCCCCAGCGCGAACAAGGTGCGGGTCTCCAGCTTACCCTTCTCTGTGGATGCGCTGATGGTGGACACAAGGTGCTCTCCACGGGGGGCGCCACCACCGTAGCTGCCGCACCCCACCTTCAGAGGGGCACGGGACAGCCCCAGTCCCCTGGGGAGCTCGGCCTCCATGGACACCGCCTGGTCAAGTCGGAGAACTCTGAGGACAGGGACGGCCTGGGCCAAGGACTGGGGCAGATACTCTCTGCTGCCAAGAGTCAACCCCCCACTCCTCTGTCCCCCGTCTGGGATACGCCAACTTGCCTGCTGGCGATGCGATCCTTGAGGGGATGATGCGGCGCTGACTTCACAAGGTGCCGCCATTGTGATCACTCACTGTGGGAAAACAGACAGAGAGCGAGGGCACTGCTAACGACCCTGACCGCCCGGATGACCAATACGAATATGGGTGGTGGCGGGCTCTGGTGACCTGTGCCCCTTTCCTCCGATATAATTTCAATAGTGCTCTAGAGGAGCCCCGGGACCGTTGCCTGACCCCAAAATGGCTCCCGCAGTCGGGCATCACCGGGAGTCTTAACGGCGCACCCTGGTGGGCCCCCATGCACTATACAGCGAAGATCTCATCTCCCGCATCAAAGAGCAGGAGCACTGCACGAATTAGTGGGGCTCTCCCAACTTGGAAGAAATTCAACAACAATCTAGTGGACCTGGAGGACCGATGCCTGACCCCAACATGGTGCATCCAACCAGACAGACCAGGCGGCTGAACACATCGGATCTCGCGGTGCCTGACCCGAAAATGGCGCCCACAAAGGTTTTTTCCTCCAGTGAGAGATAGTGTCTCAGTTGACAAGGGGTCCTGATGTGCTCCCAGGACAGTAGCATAGCTTAGTTAACTATCCAAAGAACTAGAGGCAAGCCCACCTGCTGAGTCATGAAAATAAAATATCTGGACTTGCCTGAATATAAGATGGCAGCCAAGCTTCATCCCCTTTCCTATCCTGCCACGTGGTTATAACTTCGCAGAATAAGTGCCTGCCACATAATGCACCATCTCATGATGTTAACCATGGTAGGATGAGCTCATTAACGACAAGTGGCGATTTAAAATTTGCAAAAGTAAAAAAAACGGACTTCGACCAGACCTCAAACACATCTCCCATCCGGTCTAAATGGCAGCTCCGGCTCCTTCTCTGGTTGGTTTAATCCCCCGCCTCCCTTCTTCTACCACTATCCTCTGCTGGGGACATGCTCTTCCACTACTTGATTATGCTGCTGTAGCCTCTGTATCTATTCAAAATGTTATTTTCCTGATCGCTGAGACCTGAGCAACATGGCGGATGCCTGGTGGAGCTGCTAGACATCTATGGAGGAGATTGGCCCTGGCTTCCCCCTTGACTGTCACCTACCCAGCCGGATATTGGGCACAGTTCCTCCTCGTCTCCTCGCTATGACTCCTTCCTCCCCTCCCTCCTATGAATTCTTGCAACATTGTTTTTGTGTACTGTAACCTACTATGCTCTTGTAACTGATGTAACTCTTGATGCAATGATCTTAAATGTAAAGCGCTCTGATACTCTCTTGGGTCTAGTTGCGCGCACTATATAAAACTTTAAAAATAAATAGCTCAATATAAAGCATAAAAAAAACACTCCTCTTTGACCCCAGGCAATGGTCTGATAGAACGCCTCATGAGTACTCTAAAGAAAGCTGTTCAGCATTCTGCATTGGGGAAGCTCAACCTCGAAGGTTTTGAACATTATTATTTGAGGTTACCGTTTGACCCCCTCACTCAACCTCAGAGGAATCTACTGCAACTATCATGTTTGGAAGAGTCATGACAAACTAAGCTTTCCCAATGGAAGGGGCTGGGTGTGACAGGGGATACATCTGCATTCATCGGCACGCTGATAGTCTTCTGGAGCTGGGAGAGAGGTCAATCACACTTTCATTTGAATAGGTTGTGTCCTGCCCTCACTCAAAGGACTGATTTACCCCCTACTGATCGTCTGGAGCCAGGACTGGGCTGCAAGGGACTGTTGCACACTTCTGAGGATTCATTTGAAGTCACCCGTTCATCAAAGACATTTTTTTTTATTGTTTTTATTTGCATTTTTAAAACCATATGAACATTTCAAGCATGTCACATAAGAGCACCCACTATCCCCTGCCCAGCCCACCACCCTCCTTCCCAATAGTTTCACAGGACAAAGCATATCCAACAAAAACAATAATATACCCCCCAGCAGTGTGTCCCGCAGCATCTTCCACGCCCCCCTCATGTGTCGGGACACAAGGAGGTCATCCCCCATCCCCTCAGAGCCCCCCATCCAGGCCATAGTATTGTCTCCATTTCCTCCACACTCTACTGAACTTCTTGGGGCAACCCCGGGCTTTACATGTGACCCTTTTGGCTGCCATGTAAATGTCCATACCCCTCTTCCATTCATCCAGTCTCGGAGGGATAGGCGCGCCCCAAGCCCGGGCCACGTCTCTCTTGGCAACCACCAACGCCAACTGCAGGAAAATCACTAATGGGCAAGCCAAATCCACCTTGTGTGCTATATCCAATAGCACCAATTTAGGCTCGACTGGGAGGGCCGCTTCCAGAATGGCACTGAGGTCCTTCAGTACCTCGGCCCAGTATCCCTGTATGACCCTGCATTCCCAGAGAATGTGATAAAAATTCCCCTCCTCACAACCGCAGCGCAGGCAATTCGGGTCGCCCGCCCCATCTGATGTAAGCGATACTTGTCGTAGTATACTCCATGCAGGATTTTATATTGTATGAGACGAAGTCTGGACTTTATCGCAACCTCCCTAGGGTGCATCAGGGCCGCCTCCCACTCCAGCGTGTCCATCTCTCCCAGGTTTGACTCCCATGTGTCCTTTAACTTTACTAGCCCGTCCAGCATACTGTTAAGTAGGGTTTTATACGTATGGGAAACTATTTGAACAGGGACATGCTCTTGCAGCAAGCGCCCCTCCAGTGGTGCGTATTCCGGTAAAGGCCCTACAAGCACCACCTCCGCCCTCCAGGCGTGTTGAAGCTGTGCATATTTCAGGTACTGTGTATGATGTAACCCAAACTCCAAACTCAGGGCCTGGAAGGACTTCAATGCCCCCTGTCTTATCAGGTCGCCCAAGACAGAAATCCCAATGGCATCCCACCCCTGAAACCCCTTCAGTTTATGTAGCTCCTTAAGCCACGCACAATGCCATAACGGGGTCTTGCCCACATCTCTACCATCACGGGCTTGGCCGATAGCAGCCCGTCTTTCCCCCTGCCACCATAAAGGTAGTGTAAACTCATCCGATGCGCCATAGTCGCCCTCTCCAGTCTGTATGTGGGGTGGTCTGCCGGGGCGTGAAGCCAGTCGTTTATTGGCCCTAAATGTTCAGCCCAGTAATATGCCTCGACGTTAGGTAGGGAAATCCCCCCATTGCATTGGTTTCTCTGCAGTGTCTCTAGTGCTATCCTGGGCTGTTTCCCCAGCCAAAGCAGTGCCCGCAACCCCTCGTTTATCTCTTTGAAAACCTGGCGGGGGAGGGGGAAGTACTCGTTCTTCAGCGCGTACAGAAACCGCGGCAGCGTTATCATCTTATACATTGCCGCGTGCCCCAGAATCGTGAGGGGGAGGGATCTCCATCTGGTCGCATCGTGAGTGAAGTTAGCAAGGGCCTGCTGGATATTTTTCTGATACGAGGTTAACCGGTCCCTTGTCATGTAGATCCCCGATACAGAAACCCCTCGTCCGTTACCCGGAGCGTGGCAGGCAAGGCAGGACCTCTGGCCTCCCGTAGGGGGCTGTATAATACCGACTTGTGACAATACACTGTGTATCCTGATCGCGCTCCGTAGTGACCTAACAAGGCAAACAGGCATGGGACCGAAACTTCTGGCTGGGTGACGTACAGAAGGATGTCGTCCGCATAAAGCGAGATCTTTTCCTCAGCCGCATCGTTCTGGTCAATTCTAAATCCTTTATCCCACTGTCCTGACGTATTCCACATGACGCTATCTCTATAGTGAGGGCAAACAGAAGCGGGGACAAGGGGCACCCCTGCCGGGTCCCCCTCCGTATGGGAAAGTCCCTAGACAGCACCCCATTGACCTTAACCCTCGCTCGCGGGTCTGTGTACACGCTCTTCTAGCGGCTTACCCTGTTTATAAATTGGCACCAGTGTGGCCATACAAAGATCCGGCGGGACAGAGCCCTCCTGAGGCGCATCGGTGTACAAGGCCAGCAGATGAGTGGAGAGTAGATCGGCCGTTTAAAAAAAAAATTCTGCAGGCAACCCATTCGGGCCCGGAGATTTCCCCGGACGGAGTCTAGCTATAGCCTCCCGAACTTCCGTGACTGTTATCTCCTCTTCCAGACACTTTTGGGCCTCCTCTGTCGTGTATTTCTATAGGTTCTGAATCGATCCCCCTATTCCTGACCCTATTCTGGTTAAACTACCTAGCTAGTTAACTAACAGTCAGCCCATGAGGCAAGAAATCCCCCATGATGCAGATACCGTTATCTGACGCAGTCACACTACGGCACAGGAACGTGTTATCTGATTAGGTCATAACGCTTGAGATCTAATTAGACAAGCGACATTCCTCCAGCCCCTGATAAGGCATACGACGTTCTCATAACAAATCAAACCTATGACAACCTGGATAATCCGTGCGGCCATTGTTTTGATTTCACAGAGAACTTTAGTAAAGAATGTGCTAACGAGCAAGTCGTATGACATCTTTATTGACGTACCTATGTCCATCCTTACGTCAATCCCGGCACCTTTAAGGTATAAATATTGCCGACCTTGCCCTATGCAAAACACACGCGTGGTGACAGGACGGAGCAGCCATACTTGCCGAAGCCGAGAGCAGAAGCAGACCCCGCAGGCAGCAGCCCCGCCTTCCTGACGCGCTGAGAGACGCGCTGCTATCTCAAGCCGAGAGACCCAGCACCGGCGCTTCCGGGTAGCCCTCGCAGGCAGCCTGGAATATCGAGAGCAGAGAAAGAGATACCATTCCTCATTCATCCTAAATTCCAGGTACAGAACGGAATAACCCCTCCTAGAGAATTCTTTAGTTATTCACTTGGCAAAAACAAACTTAACTTAAACTGTAACTTTCTATTCCCGCCCACGCATTAGACTTAGGTCAGGTACACGGGGTAGGCGTATTTAGAAACACCAGTTGAGTACGTTTAGTCAAATGTATATGTGTATGTAAATATATTTTAATCATTTTAAAACATCATATGGCTCAGAAACCATATCAATGTTTTTACAGTATTATTTTATACTATTGCTTCTAACGTATGCACTTTACTTAACAATAAGTATTGCAATAATATCGATCCATTTCTCTTGTACGAGAAAAGAGACTGATCAATAAATAACATCTTTTATTGAACACGCCCGTCTCTTCCTTTTCTCTACATTCTGATGAGACTAAGAATGCACGTACTGACTGAGTAAAATAATTGCCTTGTGCTCACACGACTCTCGAGATTGACTCTTGATTAGGGGAGAGCAAAGTTGTCATGTTCTATGGTTGTCAGAAACTAAATCCCTTCTTGTCTAATCAGGGGAGTTAATCCTTCCTTGAACATTCGAGAAAGTTTCTAGCGAACTCTGAGCTTAGCTGGCAAACCCAAAAATTAAGTCTAGTATCGACAGTAGTAGACCTAGTTAACGTCTGGCCTAGGCCTTTACTGCTGTAGGTACTATTCCAATGCGCAGAGCCTATTGGGAAAATAGGAGCTACACTACATGGCGCCCAACGCGTTTGGAAAGGGCGATAAAACTAACGTAAGACATTTAGAGTAACTCAGTCGTGCTTTCTCACTCAGACCCCTTTTCCCAAATACTCCAAAGACGTCTGGAGTGGGTGAAAGGTTATTATATCCTCCAAAACCTCGCAGGAGGGAACTCCTATGTATGGTTCTTGGTCTAGTCAACGTTGAAGGATAAAACAGTTCCAAAATATTGTGCATCTAATCTCTGTTTCCATAAAGAAACCTGATCTGCAAATAAACATAATACCATCCTGTCAGCAAAATGGACAGCGATGAAGAACGAGAGGTTACTAGATTAGCTACTGAAATAGCAGATGCTGATGCTACCATGCAAACAGCAGACCCGGATATAATACTCATCCAGGTCGCCAAAAGGAGATCTATAACCTTAAAACTTATAGAAAATGGACTGACACCTAGAGGTGGCACAGTCATATTCGTAATCGAGGCACACGAATATCGGCAGACAGAGGTATACTATACATGGATACATTTTCCAGCAGCTAATACTGTAACAAAGTACTTCCACTATTACAAAGTAGAGGAACCTCCTAATGAGTACACTCCTTTTGAGGAGGTGGAAGTACCACTCAAATTCCAAGAGCATTTGCTCTTATTTGATGGCGCCCTAATACATAACAATCACATTACAAGGCTCGGTCCTTTAGGAAGACCAGGAGCAACGTGGCCGGTCCTAGCCGGATACACACCACATCCAGACATCGAAAGAATGCCTGCAGCAGAGCTGTTAATACAGCTAAAACAACTACTAAAAATTCACAGACAATTAGTTCAGTATGTAATGCGGACTTCAACAATTCAGCCAGCGATTAAACTTCCACAGCTGACCCCTCACCAGGGGAACACAAATAAAATTACACCACAGAACATCCAATCCTGCCTAGGTAAAGTCCCAGCAAAACGGGAACAAATACCATTCTGGTTGGCACAAAAAATTACCCAAATAGAGGCGGTGTTTCCTGACACCACCCCATTAGAAAAACACAGGATTCTGACTATATGTCTCCCAATGGGAATCGCACCACACATTGAGGACTGTGACACTTGGGGTACAGTCTTTGCTTCCATCTACACAAAAACGCACGGTGTTCCATCCATTTCGGTAATACCAGATGTGCTAAAACAAATTCAAGATGAATACGGTCCAGAACCTGCTTTAACTCTTGGTATGAAATTACTGAAAGACTTCAAGCAGGTCTCGGCTATATTACTAGCCAACATAAAGGGTGAAGCAGCAAACGTGGCGATCCGCCAGAGGTTAAAAGAGACAGATATAGCAGACCAACCAGCTGAAATTGCCAGAATCATAGAAAAATCCTATGAAGAACTAGGCAGAGATAGTCTAGGTGGAATACCAGTAAAACCGCAACTGACTACAAGTCCAGAAAAAATGTTTTTTAATAATAATAATAATTCACCAAAAAAGAACTGGGATGGGAACAAACAATCCAATCCTAAAGAAAAGAAATTCCAGTCCAGAGGAAGGTCTCCTAGGCGAAGAGAGAAATCTCCAAACCCGAGACAAAGGTCATCCCAGAGTGAACCCTCTGGGAATAGATATAACCTTAGAAACAGGGATAATATTAAAAAACCTGATAGATATCAAGACATTGATACACGTCCCTCTCAATCTTTTCAGAATTCCTCGCAGAAATCGGAAAGAAGAGGACGATCAGAAGAGCACGCCAAGTCCAAAGACAAGGAACCTGCTCAACTGAAAAAGAAATCACAATTTCCAAAAAAGAAGGTAGCCAGTATCAAGGTAGTTAACAATGCCGAGAATACTGAGGACACAACTGAAAAACGGAGAGTGGGCTCAGACAATGCTAGACAGCGCAGCAGAGGTGAGCATAGCTCGCAAAGTCCTTATGAATCATCTGGAGACAGTGGACACGAATGAATACCTTCAAGTGGAAACTGCAGATACCAGAGTTAGCAAGCCCCACAAAATATACGAGATAACATTACGTATAGAGGGAGATAAGACTAGGAAAATTAGGGGACTATTTGGGGATAACCTCTCCAAAGGCTATGACATCCTTCTAGCTGAAAAAGACTGGCCACCAGAGTTTGTCAGGGAGTGCCCTCATGGCGAAGAAGTAATTATGCCTGCCTTCTCGAATCAAATACCGATTCATAAAAAATACACACTTGCTAGAAAGTGGGCAGTGGCCTTAACACCTGCTTTATACAAAAATCATGTAGGATGGGATGAGGATTCTCCTCCTCACAAAATCCAGTTAAAATCACAACCTACTGCACAAAGGCAGTACCCAGTTAAGCAAGAAGCTAAAAAACAAGTAAATGAAATACTAGATCAGCTAGAATACCAGGGGGTGATTGAAACTTGCACCTCACAAATGAACAATCCTTTGTTTCCGGTCTCCAAACCAGACAATTCATACCGTCTAGTTTTGGATTACCGACACCTTAACACATGTTGCAAAACTTTTGCAGTGCAAAATTCACACAGTGCTGCACTAATGAATAACATAGTGCGCAAAAAATACAAAACTACCTTGGACATCTCCAACGGATTCTTTTATCAAAACATAGCACCAGAGAGCAGATATTTAACAGCTTTCTCAGTAAATGGCACTCAAAAACAATTCTGTCGGTTAGCCCAGGGGTACAAGAATAGCCCGGGGGTATTCTCAGCGAGAGTAACAGAATTACTACAACAATATGATGATGAAGCATTATCTTATGTCGATGACATTTACTTAACAGATGATGACTTGGAGACTCACTTGAAAAGAGTGAACACCATAATACTTGGTTTCGCTGCTGAGGGTTACAAATTCAACTTCAAAAAGTCCAGAATTGCCCATCTGACGGTCCTATTCTTAGGATATGAGTTATCAAGTGAAGGCAAAAGCCTGGCAGACAATTTCCTAGAGAAATGTGCCGTAATCCAAGCTCCTAAAACACTAAAAAACCTACAGTCAATTCTAGGCTTCCTAAATTTCGGAAGAACTTACATTGCAAATTACGCAGAAAGGGTCAAACCCCTTTACGATCTAATTAAACCAGATTTTAAAAGATCCAGTTGGACTCAAACACACACAGACATTTTGAGATCCTTACAAACAGACATGCTAATTAAGACAAAATTAGAAACACGTGATAATACACGCAACCTTGTGATCCGAGTCATCCCAGGGAGATGCGGATTCACATACCTGACCTCTAATGAGGGAGAAAAGGTACCAATTGCATTCAAATCACACTTGTACACAAAAGCTGAACAGAGATTCAGCAACAAAGGAAAAATTGTTCAAGCAGTTCAAACCGCAATAGCTAGAGAAAAAGACATAGCTGACGGTAGACATATCACAGTCAGAACAGCTGAATCAGCCTTTGAGGCATTAACAACACCGTGTAATTTACCAACAACAACATTGGATCCAGAATGGTTACAATGGGTAAATTCAATCACAACGGACAAAGTATACTACTTCTTTGATCCAGAACTAGAAGAATTAAAAAATCTAAAATATGAAAAAACGTATCCTCTGCCAATCGACATTCTGCCTCTACGACATTACGCCTGTGTAATCTATACAGACGGACATGCTCAACCCTCCGTTTGGGGAGAACATGCATACAATCCCACATGTGAGATCACAAAAGAAGTGTGGCGCGGAGGTAAACTAAGACCTCTATTAACAAAATCACACTCAGTAGAAACTAATTCAGAACTGCAAACTGAAATAATAGCTTTGAAAATGGCGCTAGATAATGCGGATCGCGAATTCCCGACACTTATAGTGTCAGATTCATATTACTGCGTCAAATCATATAACAGCGATTTGCAGACATGGATTCAGAACGTTTACAAGGATGACACAGATGCACCAATAAAGCAGAGACTGCTCTGGGAACAAATAGCTCTTTTACAAAAAGAACTACCAAAGACTCACGTGACACACTCACTGAGTCATCAACGTGATGGCGTTCACGTTGTGGGGAATTCATTGGCTGAAACAGCCGCAGCGGCAGCCACTAAATCGGCTCCCGTAGATCGAAAAAAGCGTACATTAAAATACATTGACGGTGAAACATTGCTGGCGGTGAAAACGTCATCAAAAGGCGACTGCTCAGCGTTACCGATCAACTATCCACTCAATTATACATACATAATCGATGCAAACTCCGTCCCTTTTGCTCGAATCCCTGGAGTGGGGGATAGAGTGATTCCAAACATGGACAGGAGAAACTTGTTAATCGCAGACGCACACATGGGCGAGGGTCACAGACACCTTAAATTAAAAGATTCTCTGGAAGATTTACAATCACGGTACTGGTGGCCAGGCATGAGCCTCCATCTTACCATCTTTGTAAAAAACTGCCCAAACTGCAACAGAGATCGCAGTGGGGAGAGAAGCAGTTTAATACCTCGTCGTATCAAGGCAGATAATATTACCAGCAAAAAGAATGGCTTGCGATTAACATATACAGGCTAGTTCCCACTTATAATGTAGATCCACAGCACTCGGCTGACGTCCGGACTATTATACAAGATTTGCGAGTCTAAATGGCATATACGCTAAGAGCATGCTACGTTCGACCATTTTTTTTTTCTTTTTCTCAGGCAATCCAGCCTGGGGGGGGGAAAGAATGGCCAAATGAGCACAGCCCAGCGGGAATCTTCTCACTTCCTTCCTGAGGGTATGGGATGGTGTAAAGAAAAAACCAAGACAGAAAGCAATCTATAATAGAAGGGATATTAGGTTCGGGAGCTGGGTGGGTCAAACATCTAATAAGTGTCCAACGTAGTCTAAATAACTTGCCAAGAAATTCTCTGAAGGGATTCAGTCCGTACGAATTATTATTCGGAACTAGGATGTTGATCTCTGACCTTGATAGTCAGACTTCAGTGGTAATAGAAAAAAGCTTTGATGTCAAAGACCGTTTGGCTATTTTGCAGGACTTAAACAAAACAAGAAAAGACCTGAGCAACATACAGTTGAAACAACAGCCAACAACCACTGAAGAATCACCACCTGTCCCAGCAAGACCTGTCTGGATTCCAAAAGTCGGGGATCTAGTCAGGGAGAAGATCGCGGTAAAGAAGGAATTTGGGCCTTCTTACAGAAAAGCAGTTCCTGTCTTGTCTGTCAACGGGACAAGATCAGTTGTACTACCGCCACTTGCTGGAAAAAAGGAGAACCGAGTTGTATCCATCGACCTGGTAAAACCACAACATGTGGCCGATAACAAACAGTAGGCCAAGTGGACTCCCAATAAGTAGCAGAACACCAAGGTTTGCTACCAGTACAGAGGTCCTAACAAAGAGGCTCATCACATTCGAAACGCCTACAGAAGAACAACAAGGACTATGCAACAATGCAATAGAACTTAGACCTCTGAAAACCCAAATAAAGACATTTAGCAGAGACACACCAATCTATACTGAAGTACCAAGTGAAAATGCAAGAAACAAAAATCCTGAACCAATTGGAACAATTGACAGAACTGCATCCGGTTACTTCATCAACTTCGATGATTCCTCTGAAGGTTTCAGCGAACAAAAGACACAGCCTTCATCAAAATCCTTTAAAGAAAAAGCGAAGGAACTTTTGAAACAACTAAAAGAAACATATCTGATTTCTCCATGGATTGAATTTTGGGTGGGTTTTGGTGCATTTATCCTCATACTTTGGCTCATCATGGTATTTACTTTGGGACGCTTCATTGAGGGAAAATATGCTAAAATGGACACAGCAAGTCAGAACATCAACTTGGTCCTCAAACCACACACATCTTCACACGTCGAGAAAAGAGAACTTTCTTCAGAACTTTCTTCAGCCAACTTCACAGCAATTCCAATACCTGGTGGGGTAGCCTGGGACAACACTGACTATGAAATTTATGGTCCGGTCGAGATCCTGAAATATCCACACCAAATTAAGATCTCTTTGAGTGACTTTGCAAAACCAAACTCATTTGCTGATGATTGGGACTTTGAAAGTATAAACAATATGATGTCTGACTTAGTAATGTCTGCTAAATTTACAAAACATGATTATTTGCAAGGTTCTACAAATTATGATAGTATGTATTGCTATAACCACTATGGTAACCATTTCTTGCATAAATCTGCACAACCTAGAAATGTTTTAAATTATAATCAATGGGAACATTGTGCTACACCTCCAAAAGGGAGCTCTAGAACCGTTTATGACAAATATTCATACTTTCAAGGTTTTAACACTAGTAATGCTGAAACATTTTATTATAAATTGTCAAACAAGACAGGGACCAAAACCATGATAACCAACACAAAATTGATTTATTCTGATTCATTCTTTGAAAAAATGAATACTTTTGGATTCGATTATTGGGACAAAAATGTTGATTTGAAAAGTGTTTGGGGTACAAAAGAATGGCAAGTACAGGGTATAGAAGCTTTGTTTAGAGCCTGCATGATCCCAGAACAAATGATATTTTTAAATGACACTGTTCAACAAACCACCTGTCTTGGCTTAGCCAAAATCAAAGATTTAAATAACCCGTCTATTCCAAAGCCAACAATGTTTAGCAATAACTCTGATACAGATGAAGAAATAGACATAAACCATATACTTAACCAAAACAGAACACATCCTGATTGGAAACAATGGTTGATCTGGCCCACAGATACAAATAACTGTCAAGATAGATTCCTGAATAAAACACAGGGTTTCAAAATGACCAGGCCAGACCCTAGATATCCCCAAAGACATCACCCAGGGATAATAACAACCTACAGTGTGGGCAAATTATGCCTTCAATGGCTACAAACTTCCACACTGCCTGAAATTAAGCAACACCTAACTTTACTTACTGATGGTGCTGACTTGCGTGATTTCATACTGGGACCACGCAAACAGCGTCAAAAGCGTTTCATAGCAGCCTCTGTATATGCAGCATACAATGAGGCCTGGAAGGTTACTCAAATTGAAACAGCAGAGAGAATACGTGAAATTGATCGTATTAATTTGGAAAAATCACTTTCTGTAGTGGACAATGGGTTAATGACTCTGTCCTCCAGAATTTTTTCATTGGACAGCATTGTGTCTTCAGCAATCGATATATTATCGCAAGACTTACTGTTATTACAACATGGTCAGTCACAATTGCGTTCTATTGTACAGCTTGGCTGGACGTTACAAAATCTGCGTTCTGGCTATGTGCCTTGGCGTTTAATCAACACAACGTCACTATTCCAAATCTTTAACCTTACTGATAGACAAATCGGTATGGCGCAGAAGGGTGCTGATTATACAATCTTGAGCATTGAAAAACTAGAAAGATTACCGTTGACAATGTCAGAACGACCTGTCAGTGAATGGATAATCCATGGAATCATAAATATTCCAATCTCAACCTTCAGGTTTCAATACTGCCAAAAATATATACAGGCTGGCATGTACGAGAAATTGGGAAAGGGGTACCTTAAAACAACTTGGAACCTGCCCTATTCACATGCATGTGTCAGTAACAAAGGACAGAAAGTGTTTCTTAGTGGCAACAATTGTGCTATGTCACTAAGCGGCACACTTCTGTGTAACGGTATTAGTTTGCACGGAGCCTGTGAAGGGAATTCATACAACCTTTCATGTCACCAGCAAGGCGCACCTGCAACTGAAATAGAACCATTCTTTCAAAGACTCTATAATGGGAGTTACATTCTTATTGTAGACCGCAGATGTTGTAGTCTTATGCCCGGGACTCCTTATCTCGTCACTACGACGGCGAAGGTCAAGTGCTGTGGACGTTCTTTGTTCCCCAGCTCCTTTCCAGACAGGGAGGCAAGGGCATGGCCCGGTTTGAAAATTACTTCTATTCGAATAGACACTTTAAGCAGAATGAAAACAGTGCTTCTTCAGACCTCTACAAGGCTCACGTCATCTAAAGAAACGTATGATCTACAAGTCGCAAGGACGACTGCAGAGATACATACATTATTATCAACTAATTCCCCCGTACATTTCGCGGAAATCCTGAGCGAAATCTTAAATATTTCTGATACCACTGGGGTCTCAAAGGTATTTAAGACAGTATTTTCGATGGCATTAACACCATTCAAAGCCATACTGGGTATTTTTCCAGATTTCGTCCATTCGATTTTTGGCGGACTTCCCTTGATCCTGGGACTAATTGCAGGAATCCTATTCCTAGTCCTTATTTTTCGTTATGGCAACCCATGTCACAGAACAAACTCTCACGACAATGGAAGATACGATCCTAGCCATTGGATACCGGGACCGGATATCAAAAATCCTGGGACTCTCCCGGCTTAGAGACCTAAACATGACTTGGTTTCTATCATTTCGACCAATGTGGCAAAGGTGTGTTTTACCTGTACTAAGGTGTCTGCTATGCGGAGAAGAATGCGTGTTAGACACCTGTCTGACGCTACAATCGGATGCGCCGGTGGATGCAGATACACTGCTGGTTCCTACCAAGGTTCACGCTTTGTGCTGCCCTCAAAGGCTGCCAATTCTGATGACGGCATTCCACGAATCTTCACCACTGCGATTGAAGAGTAGTGAAGTTCAAGATGAAAGCAACATCGAACAGGTACGACCTTCTGTCAGCAATGCAAATCAGAATGTCAATGCAGACAATCATGCGCATGAATGCATGGTTACCCCTATTTCCGACTTAGTGGAACTTTCCCATGAAGCTGTTGACAGTTTTTTCGAAAGCCTGAATGATATGATGTTCTCTCCGGAACAGAAATAGAGACTTTTGAGTAAACTCGCACACGGCGTTCCCTGAATTCGGCCTTCAACTTTTAAAAAATAAAGTCACATGAACAATTACAATCCAGTTCACGGACAGCAACTTTTTTCAGCAAGCCCTTAAAATATTTTTCTATATATTTTTGCCCCGGGACACTGATCTTCTGCTTAAAGTAAGAAACTATTCCTAGAGAACTAAGATTTCTATTTTTTTAGATACTTTATAGACTTTATATAGACTTTAGCTGCCCGCTGGTATGTTCACAATATATTTTATGTGATGAAATGGTTTCGACTTTTTTTCTGTATAGCCATATTAAGAGCCATTTCATGTGTATTTCTCATATACCAACAAGCAATAATGCATAACGATGCGTGTTTACTTTTGCATTTAATTCATAGCTTAAGTGCATACAATATATATGACTGCAATTTTTCAGTATATTTGAAAATTTCAAAATGCATTTATGTATTTTGGGGTGGTAAGGTATACACTATACTCTATAGTATGTTGTACTATGTTATACTATGCATAGATTAGTAGATATGACCATAGTTAGCGTGGAGTGGGTGTCGTGTATTTCTATAGGTTCTGAATCGATCCCCCTATTCCTGACCCTATTCTGGTTAAACTACCTAGCTAGTTAACTAACAGTCAGCCCATGAGGCAAGAAATCCCCCATGATGCAGATACCGTTATCTGACGCAGTCACACTACGGCACAGGAACGTGTTATCTGATTAGGTCATAACGCTTGAGATCTAATTAGACAAGCGACATTCCTCCAGCCCCTGATAAGGCATACGACGTTCCCATAACAAATCAAACCTATGACAACCTGGATAATCCGTGCGGCCATTGTTTTGATTTCACAGAGAACTTTAGTAAAGAATGTGCTAACGAGCAAGTCGTATGACATCTTTATTGACGTACCTATGTCCATCCTTACGTCAATCCCGGCACCTTTAAGGTATAAATATTGCCGACCTTGCCCTATGCAAAACACACGCGTGGTGACAGGACGGAGCAGCCATACTTGCCGAAGCCGAGAGCAGAAGCAGACCCCGCAGGCAGCAGCCCCGCCTTCCTGACGCGCTGAGAGACGCGCTGCTATCTCAAGCCGAGAGACCCAGCACCGGCGCTTCCGGGTAGCCCTCGCAGGCAGCCTGGAATATCGAGAGCAGAGAAAGAGATACCATTCCTCATTCATCCTAAATTCCAGGTACAGAACTGAATAACCCCTCCTAGAGAATTCTTTAGTTATTCACTTGGCAAAAACAAACTTAACTTAAACTGTAACTTTCTATTCCCGCCCACGCATTAGACTTAGGTCAGGTACACGGGGTAGGCGTATTTAGAAACACCAGTTGAGTACGTTTAGTCAAATGTATATGTGTATGTAAATATATTTTAATCATTTTAAAACATCATATGGCTCAGAAACCATATCAATGTTTTTACAGTATTATTTTATACTATTGCTTCTAACGTATGCACTTTACTTAACAATAAGTATTGCAATAATATCGATCCATTTCTCTTGTACGAGAAAAGAGACTGATCAATAAATAACATCTTTTATTGAACACGCCCGTCTCTTCCTTTTCTCTACATTCTGATGAGACTAAGAATGCACGTACTGACTGAGTAAAATAATTGCCTTGTGCTCACACGACTCTCGAGATTGACTCTTGATTAGGGGAGAGCAAAGTTGTCATGTTCTATGGTTGTCAGAAACTAAATCCCTTCTTGTCTAATCAGGGGAGTTAATCCTTCCTTGAACATTCGAGAAAGTTTCTAGCGAACTCTGAGCTTAGCTGGCAAACCCAAAAATTAAGTCTAGTATCGACAGTAGTAGACCTAGTTAACGTCTGGCCTAGGCCTTTACTGCTGTAGGTACTATTCCAATGCGCAGAGCCTATTGGGAAAATAGGAGCTACACTACACCTCATCTAAGGTATGGGTCTCAATGCTAACCAAATACTGTTCCACCTCCTCCGCCGAGCCCAAGTCCCTGGCCTTGTAGAACTCCTCATAATACTCTGCGAACACCTGCGCTATCTGGACATCCGTCTGTCTGGTACTGCCCGGGGCATCCGTCACCTTCTCCTCCCACCTCGCCTCCTGTTCTCTACGACTCAGCCATGCCAGAAGTTTTCCCAACTTATCCCCTACATCATATAACCTATGCAGGGTCGCCTGTGCCTGTGTTTTGGCCTCGTCAGTCATCTGGGCCCTATATTGCTGCTGCGTGTCTAGTAATTGTCTAAGTGAGTGTGTCATCCCATCCGCCACATAGCGGCGCTCCAACTCCAAGATACGGGTCGCAAGGTCATTCAGATCTCCCTGCACCTTCAGTTTTTGCCCTGCGATTCTATTATGCGCCCTGTCTCTCACAACTGTTTTAAAAGGTTCCCAGAGCGTAACCCTTGACTGCACTGTGTTCAGGTTTTCGGCAAAGTACACCTTCACATCTGCCCGCAACCCCCGCAACAAATCCTTGTCCTGCAGGTCCCATGCTGCCAATCGCCAAGTCCCGCCCAGTGGTCCGCGCTTCGTCCCTATTGTCACTCGCAGTGGTGAGTGATCTGATTCTCCCCGGGTCAGGTATTCTGCTCGATTCTCAGCTCTAAGAGCATGACGTGGAAGGAGGATGTAGTCTAATCTAGAGTACACCTTCTGGGCACCTGAAAAGTAAGAGTAAGTAAGTCCATCTCCAGACATCTGTCAGTCCCATCATGTCACTGAACTGCTTCAGAGGGGAAGGTTCCAGAGTGTCCGCCCGCAACCCCGATCTATCCGGGGGGGGGGGGACATAACGTCATTAAAGTCCCCTCCTATCACTTGTAGTGTGGCTGGAGTATTTAAAAGGATATCAGCTACTCCCGCTAGGGTTCGGGCCTGTAGCTTGGGAGGTGCATAGACAGAAACTATTGTGACCTTCTGGTGTCTCCAAGTGCCCGTAACCCCAACGTAAGTACCCTGGGGGTCAGTCCACGTTCTCGTTACGGCGGAGGGAGGGGACTTCCTAATCAGAATGGCCACCCCTCTGGATCCCGAAGTGTATCCCGCAGGTGCCAACACCTTATAGGGCCCCCGGGCCAAAAACCCACATCGCGTACCACGTAGGTGAGTCTCCTGGAGCAGGACTATGTCCGGTGCAGACTTTTTTACATAGGCCAGGACCAACCCCCGTTTGATCTTATTGCCCAGTCCGTTCACATTCCATGTAAGGATTTGGGCAGTACCATTATCCTGTGCCTCATTTCCAAGACCACCCACTACGCCAGGCAACATCAGTCCCAGTCAGTTTTTGTGCCGGAGAGCATCGGGCGTACAATGTGCAGGTATGTGTGGCAATTCCGTCTGTGACATGCTTTAAAACAATAACAACACCCAAAGATCATCCCCCCAAAAAACACCTCCTCCCCACCTCCCTCCCCCCACCAGACCCATCGCCATCCTAGTGATAGAGATACAGCTGATCAGGTGAAGGAGGTCTGTCGCCCACCCAACCTCAGCCTCAGATCACGTTAACTCACTCCAACCCTCTAGAGGAGCAACCAGTAAAGGCGGAGACCAACTAAATAGAAATGAGAAAGAAAGAACAAATCAATAAAAACAAAGCAAGCAAACAAAGAAAAAGAGGGGGTGTCCAACTTGCGTGCTCCTGGCCACCAATTCCAAAGTCGACCAGCCATTACTGTCCCATCGTCACGAATTAGAGTCTGGTGGGTCCCCCTGTGAGGCCCTGGTCCCCGACACGCTGTCCTGTTCCATATCATGGATTGCCGCCACTAGGGGATGCAATGAGTATTCCTCCGATTCTTCTTCCTCGGATGAAGTGCTGCCAGGTTCCTCCTCCCCCTCCGACTGTGCCCTCTCTGCTAAACAGGAGAACAGGGAACCCGGCGATGGATTAGTGTCTACCAGGATCGCCTTGCGTCGCCTCCTCCACGCCGATCCTGTCTTGGGATATGGGGTAACCTCCACTCCATGGCTGACACACCTCTGGCACCGCCTCTGCGGCTTTGGCGGCCCATCCGCAGGTCGGTCCCCAGCCGATGACTCCCGGGTCCCAGACTGTTGTCGTGGCAGGGGGGATGCTCTTCCAGCCACTGCCACGCCTCCTCCGGCGATTGAAAAAAATTAGTTTTCTCGTTGTACAGAACCTTCAGCTTTGCCGGGAACAACAGCATATACTGGATTCTGAGGTCTCGCAGCTTGGCCTTGACTGAATCAAAGGAGCGCCTCTGTTTCTGTACCTCCTGGCTGTAATCCAGGAACATCATTATGTGGGCATTTTCGTGGCGGATCTCCCTGAGGATCATGTCCCTATCCAAAAAATTGAGGAAGCGAGCAATGATCGGCCGCTGTCTTGCTCCCTCCGGTGGTTTCGCCAGCAGTGCTCTATGCGCCCGTTCTATGACACAACACGTGGAAAATGTGTCCTTCGGGAAAGTGCGGAGCAGTCACGAATGTAGGAACTCTGACATGTTCGCCCCTTTGAGACCTTCCCTAAAGCCCACGAATCGCAGGTTGTTGCGTCGTGCCCTGTTTTCGCCGTCATCCACCTTCCAGAGAAGTTGCTTATGGGAGTCCTGTAGTTCCGCCATACCTTTCTGTAGGTCTGTTATGGTATCTTCAGTCTCCCCTATCCGAGTCTCCGAGACCGTCACTCGTTCTGCTAGGTTGTGAAGGTCCTGTCGTAGGAGTGCCACATCCGCACCAACCTCTCTGACCTGTTTCTGTAGGGCCTCTCGGGACGCCTGTATAGAATCCATCAGCATGGTCGTATCTGACCTCGCCCCGGTTTGGTCAACGTTCGGGGAGGAGGGGTTGTGGCAAATCGGTCCAGCGTACCCTGTCCAGGGGGCTTGGGGTCTAAGCTTTTCCTGCCCATGGCTGTGCGTGAGTTGGCCGTGCTCCCTCCGAACCCCCCGACTTCCAGGGGCCAGCCGCTATCTCCTGCCGTGCACTAGAAGACATTATCCACAGGATATCAAGAGCCCCAGTTCCGGTCCCTCTATAGACCCATCAGGTACTGTCTCCACATGCGCCACCGCCAGAGGCGCCCACCGCCGGTATCTTGGGTGCAGGCAGCAACCCCAGTCACTCTTCACTCTTCAGGCCGTCCGAGTATGGGCCCCAATAGTGGCCCTGAATCGGGATACAGGCCCCCCAGGCACTTTCGCACCGGGCCCCGGTCTTTCCCGCGCCTGTACCTCTGTAACGGCAGGTCCCTTCTGTCTCCCGGCAGTCACCAGGCGAGTCTCCAGAGGTGAATCCACACGTCTCTCCTTGCTCCCTGGGGCCACGCTAGCAGGCCCTGCCTCGTCCAGGACTTGCCCCTCTTCAGTCTTCCAGCCCCCTCTACCAGTCTCTACAGGGTAGGGGGGCCAGCTGTGCGTCAGAAAGTTCCAGCGCGTGGGGGGGGGGCAAAGAAGAGGAGCAGGCAGCGCTACAGCTCCCAGGCGATGCAGGCACACAAAGCCTCCTCTCGTCCGAGAGCTGCAGGGGGCTCCTCCCCACCACTCAGCTTCAGGCGTTTTTCGCCCAGCAGTATGCTGGTGCCAGGCAGATGTTCAGGCCCTCACCTCCGTGGCGACACAGCTCGGGGATCCAGCTCCACGGTCCAGGCCAGCCTCCACCACCGCTCCGCGCCATCCTCCCGGTCGTACGTCACTCACCCCTGCCAGCCGCCAAGCTCCACATCAGTGCAGGTCACGCCGAGGCCCGCGAGCAGCAGCCCACGTCTGTTCTCTCTCCGGGTCTCCTTCGGTCCCCGGGGGTTGCGCTGTCCCTCGCCCTACACCGCTGCCAAACCTCGCAACCCAGCGGCGTGGGGTCCAGCGCGCCGCGTCCGTCTCAGTCGGTCCCGGCAGTCAGTACGGAACAGCGCTCACAGCACTCCAGGAGTGGCAGGGGCCCCCACAGTCCAACACACAGCGGGGTACAGGACTCCCGGCTGGCCTCAGGTATGTCGGATCAAAACGAGTAGCCGGAGCAGCCTAGGCTCACGTCTCACCCAGCCATGCTGCTGGCTACGCCCCCCCATCAAAGACATTTTTGAGTATATGTACTGGAGCTCTGATCCCATGCTTTTAGAGGCTGCTTGGGACTTGTAGCCAGACACTGTTGGCTTTACAAACTGCTCCTTGCCATGAGGACTGCTGTGCTGCCAGGAGCAACCACCATTTCGACTAACTGCCTGGTTGTGTTGACCTGCTGCTGCTGGGCTGCAGGAGGGGCTGCCAATTTTCAACCTAAATGTATGTGCTGTCTGTTGCCTGCCACCTCCTTTTGTACCCCAAAGTGCTCTCCAAAGGCTTGTTTGCTTGCCCCCTGTTCTCTTGAGATCTCAGGGCCATCAAAGATCATGTTGCCTCTTTTCTCCAAGACTTCTGCTGGGTGAGCCCATTTTACAAGGGCTAGCATGTCGCCAGTGCTCCTTTCTGCACTAAGGTAAAGCTTTGTGCATTACAGGACAGTGCACCATGGGCCTGCAGTGCTGCGCTCTGACCAGGGGAGTGCCTTTGTGCATTCTAGGGAAGTGCTCCATGTTTTACAAACCAGCATGTGGTGAGCGTTTTTCTCAAGCGAGAACAGCGTTGTTTTGTCTGGAGGCATTACCAGAGAAACAAACACGTCCTTGAGCTGGCGTGCTCACTGCAGCTGCATTGGATTGTGAATCTCAACCCCGGAGTCTGGCAAGATATCCCCACCGTCCGATGCCACCAAGAACAAACTAGTGTGGCCCCTGTGGCCGTGAGACTTGAGAAACAGCCCCCTGAAGACTTATACTGCTCTGAGGTGGTTCAGTGCAGCGCCTTAGGCTGCAGAGCTACAGGAGCTGCACAAAGCCTTCAAGCCAGGCCTTTCGATGACACATTGTTCTGTAACATGTGACGGGCCAGCATTCTGAGGCTGATTCCAGCCAGCCTCGCCCTTTGGTTTTAACGAGTATACTGCACGAAGCTCTCAACGTCGGGTCCCACTCCCGAAACATGACAACATTGTTAGCAAGTTACAGATGCCCTGAGGACAGTGACCCTGCACCCACAAAGGTACTATAAGACGGGTTGAGTCCAGAAGAGTGGTAAAGCCGCCCTGATCTCCTTCACGGATGGCTTGGATTTCCTTGGGCAAAGAGACGCGATTCAAGCGGCCCCGGCGGGCTCCAAATTCGCAACAGCGTGAGGTGCATTTCTTGTTCAGCATTGTCTCTGCTCTGGAGATGACCTCAAAAATGGCGCAGGCCCGTCCATAGAGGTGAACTGCTGGAAGACTCGAGCTCAATTACTGTTTATCATTTAGTAGGTGCTCCTGCGCCCTACGTTTGGTTTCTAAATGCAATCACTTCAACTACGTTCATTACAGTTACCATATGTAGTGTAATAGGAGCGCATGTGTGCTGTGACCTATGTTTTCATAGTAATTTGTGTTTTTCTCTGTCAAACCTGCATTATTTGGCTAAAGGTGTGATTTTAGTCATTGTGGTCTTGTTTGATGTACAATATAGAATCTATTTTTACATAATCCTGCGTGGATTCCCTTTTGTGGTTTACTCACTGTGTTGCTGCGCGAGTGTGTTGCACAAATGCTCTGCACATTGCCTCTTTAAACTAGCCTGACTGCTCTGCGCCAAGCTACCAGAGGATGAGCGCAGGTTATCTTGGGTGTGTATCTGGCTTACCCTGACTAGAGTGGTGGATTCTGCCTGGCTTAGTTGCCTACCCTAGCCAACCAGAAACCCCATGTCCAATAGTGGTTCTTGTGAATCACTTGATTTCCCAGCATGCTCCTGCTGCAGAACTAAGTCACCCCTCTTTGTGTAGGAGGACTAGCCTCCATCTGTGCCTCAAAGGGAAGTGTGACTCTTTTCCTTAAAACATACACTTTTTTTCCCTGAATTGTAACTGTTCACTTCTCCATATTATACCAATGCAGCTTTTTCAAGAAATATTTTCTTCATGTAATTTTCAATGTTTTTTCTATTTTGCAGCACAACAATCACATCTAGAAAGTATGAATGGGAAAGAAAGCCATAAAGGTTCCGGAGGCAAGATTAATTTTACTCAAAATATCTACTTAAATAAACGGCGCAGAATGCACATGATGGAGAGACGCTTTGCTTGTAATGTGTGTGACAAAGGATTTATCAATGAGACACTTCTTGTGAGGCACAAAAAAGGACACACCAGCCTCAGGCCATATCCCTGCGAAACGTGTAAAAAGTGTTTCACTGAAAAGGCAACTTTTTTACAGCATCAAAGAACACACACTGGAGAGAGGCCTTATCACTGCACAATGTGTTCCAAGCGCTTTGCTAATAAGAAAGGTCTTGTACGGCATCAAAGTGTACACACAGGAGAGGAGCCTTATCACTGCACTCTGTGTTCAAAGCGTTTTTCTCATAAGGCAACCCTTGTTCTGCATCAAAGAACACATACCGGACAGCGACCTTATCACTGCACTGCGTGTTCAAAGCAATTTTCTCAGAAGGCAACCCTTGTGCTGCATCAAAGAACACACACAGGGGAGAAGCCGTATCACTGCACAGTGTGTTCCAAGCGCTTTGCTGATAAGGGAAACCTTGTACAGCATCAAAGAACACACACCGGAGAGAGACCTTATCACTGCACCATGTGTGAGAAGAGCTTCAGTCAAAATTCAAATCTACTAAAGCACGGACTAATACACACCGGAGAGAGACCTTATAACTGCACTGTGTGTTCAAAACGCTTTTCTCATAAGGCGACCCTTGTACGGCATCAAAGTGTACACACAGGAGAGAGACTTCATCATTGCACTGTGTGTTCAAAGCGCTTTTCTCGTAAGGGGACCCTTGTACGGCATCAAAGTGTACACACTGGAGAGAAGCCGTATCACTGCACAGTATGTTCCAAGCGTTTTGCTGATAAGGGAAACCTTGTACAGCATCAAAGAACACACAGTGGAGAGAGGCCTTATCACTGCTCAGTATGTACAAAGAGCTTCACTCGAAAGAAAATTCTTCTTCAGCATCAACGTATACACACAGTAGAAAAGCCTTATCGCTGAACCTTGTGTGAGAAGAGCTTCAATCAAAAGGCAAATCTACTACAGCACCAAAGAAAACACACCGGAGAGACCCCTTATCATTGCACTGTGTGTTCAAAGCGCTTTTCCCAGAACGGAGGCCTTGTACGGCATCAAAGCGTACACACATGAGAGAAGCCTTATTGCTGCACTGTGTGCGAGAAGAGCTTAATTGATTTAACAGTCAAGTCTCGTAACACCAAACACACAGGAGAGAAACCTCTGCAAAGTGTCTTCCAAGCGCTTTTCTCAGAAAGAAAGGCCATGTACGGCATCACAGTGCAAACACAGGAAAGATGCCTTATCACTGCACTGTGTGTGAGAAGAGCCTTACTGGTAAGGCACATCTTCTACGGCTCCGAAGTTTACACTCCAGTGAGAGGCCTCATCGCTGCACTGGGTGTGAGAAGAGCTTTACTCAAAAGGCACATATGCAACGGCACCAAATATTACACACTAACCTGAACCCTATCACTGCACAGTTTATGCCAGGAACTTCACTCAAAACAAACGTTTCTACAACACAATTAATACAAACAAGATAGATCCATTTTCACTGTAACAATCTTATGTCCTGCTTACCCCAAAGTAAGTTTTACTGGAATGTTGTAACTTAGCGAGGGCTTATAGTCATAAATTCCTAATGGCCAGTGTTCCCTGTAGGGTACGTGCATTTAGTGTAATAACCCTGAGTGCGCAAACTCCGTTGCGAAGCGCATACACTTCACACATCACTGAGGCACCATTTGCAGCTCTTGCTATTAAAAAGCGAGCAGCGTGGAAAAAAGACCTCTTGCGTGAAGGAGCACAGAGAGCAGATCTTGGGCCTAGCAACATACCACGGTGGAAGAGGGGAGAACGAACAGCGTGCCTCTTAAACGGCAGTGTATCGGGTTGCCGAGGGTCACAAGTTGTGCAGCATCTTTCTTCTTCGCATGCTATTTGCAGCACTAGTTTCGGAGAGAGGCTGCAGGGCTTTACAGGCAGCTGTGGCTCTCTGGGTGTGATCCGCACCTCGCAGATGAATTTATTTTAAAAGGCCATGCACTAATTAGCATTGTTCGGTATTTAAGAGCATGATGTACGGCATACTAATGTTTAAGTCCCAGCTAAAAGTGTTCAAAGGCAAGCACTCCGTGCGTAATGGTATGGCTGTGCTAAACTTATTTAGAGAAGTCATTTCTGACCCTACTGCAAGCATGCTAAGGCATATGTGCCCCCAGTGAGACAGCATTATTAAGATGTGTTATTTTCCCAGCCTAGACCTGGGCTCTGTAACTGAAGCTCTGGTCACCTGTGAAGCGTGATTGTGAGCAGCAGTACAAGAATATAAGGAGACTATGATCGTTAACCAATCACATCCTTGTGTTATTTCTTTATAAATGTGCTCAGTCTTTCTCACTGCTAGTTGATTCTATTGTACCAACCAAATATAGGATTTATTTACCACCTCGCTCACGCCATTACATGAGGGCACAGCCGCAACGCTCTCAGGTCATCTTACAAAACACACACTAAACTACTACTTACACGTCACAACAACTTTGAGCTCACAGCGAGGGCTCTCAGCACTGCCCCCTATTCGCAGATGCCAAAGTCCCAACAAATATAAGCCCATAGCCACTCTGCAGCCCACAGAGGTACTCGCCTCTCATAACAAACTTGCTTCCATCTTCAGCCCAGGTGCTGCTCGATCTTTGTGGTGCGTGATTACCGTTGGATCCGCAGAAAGAAACGTGGGCTCTTTTACCTTCCCATCATTACTTTTACCACATATGTTTAAGATTTAATAGTTGAACTGTGTTTATTGAAGATGTATGTAGACATCTTTTCCTAAATAAATCCTGCTGTATCTTGCATTACAATGGGTTCAAGTCAGCATTCTGTGCATTTAAGATCCCCTCCTATAGGGCGCACATTTATTTTTTGGTCACTCTGTAAGCTCTACAGCGCTCAGGCTTCGGTAGTGAAGAGTGCTGCCGCAACCAACTGGAAAGCAGCTTACCCACTGAGCAGCCCTGTATCTATATGTGCCGCCAGGTATAACTTGTTTACCTCTTGTAAGGAGTAAGTAATGTGTCCAGACTTATTTTTTTTATTTCTTTTTTTCATCCCAGCCCTTTTTTGCTTTTCTCATTCGAAAAATGCAAAATACAACAAGACTTAGGGCAGGATGTACTAGCAACAGGAATACCGATTTCCTATTTGTGATTCTCGATGAGTCGCAATTTGGAAATCAGAATTCCTAATGTATGAAACTCTTTTGAGTGTCATTAGCGATTGTTAGCGAGTGACAAATAGACCTACCTCATGCATATTAGTGTGGTAGGTCGCAATTTGAGACCCATTAGGAATCACAGCCATCACAGAGATGGCAGCCTGTTGAGGTCAGCAGACCACCATGTCTATGATTGGTTTTTAATAAAGCAGTCTGTTTTTTTTTTATTTTACTTTTTATGCAGACCATTGTCCTTAAAGGATAATGGGATGCATTTAAAAAAATAAGCTTTTTCGTTTAATTTTTGTAAGAGTAGACAGTGGGGTCCGTGGGACAGCCGCCTGCTCTTAAAAATATTTGAATTCCATTCTTCAAAGGATCCCTACCTATTTGCAAATGGGTTACCACCTCCTTCAGGGAGTCAGTAAAATTTGACTGTAATTCGGTTGCAAAACTTTCATACAGCCCATTCAGATTCAGTTATTGGAAGAAGAGATGCCGTATGTAGGAGAGTATGGTCTGCTTCCTATGGTCACCCCACTTTTTGCTGTGATTTATTGGTTTTTTGACTTTAGTGTGGCTGTGGGCCTGCTAATCAGACCCACAGCCCAGCTGTTCTCTCTCTAAATTGATACCATGTACTTTAGGTACATACCTGATTGGGTATTGGGTCACCTCTGTGAGCCCCTGTATAGTGTACCATAGGTACCCAGGGCATAGGTGCATTCAAGGCCTACCAGGGGCTGCAGCATGTATTATGCCACCCCTGGCTGGCCATCCAAACTGACACGACAGGCTGATCACTCAGCTTGAGTAAGGTGGTGTAATCACCCCTTACTTAAATATAGTATTCCTATATCTAACCTTATATATAGACACATATTCACCTATAAGTCACTCCTATGGTAGGCCGCGACAATCCTGGAGGCAGAGAGCTTAGTTTTATGTGAGAGGGTGTTCTAGCATGAGCTGAGCCCTTCTGCTGTATTCGGAACCATGTCCTTATAGCTGTTCTATGATATAGCCATACCATATACTCTTAAGTGCATTATAGTCCTCGCGGTTAAATGCTAACTTTGGTTTGGCTTTATTAAAACATGTTGTGTAAGGTGTCAAACGCTTTGGAATACTATCCCACCGCCAATTCTGGTGGCGGGGGTAGCATTCCACCCTTCTAGAGGGAAAAGAAATGTATGTTACTGCTTTACCCGGTTAAAGTTAAACAGAGCCTCAGCATCACAAAATGGATGCTGCTGCCACAGACACGAGTCTGACCTCCTGCAGCTGGACGAAACTCCAGCAAGGGAGGCCTGGACAATAGGTTTCCTGTTGAGGGAGGTGCTTGCACCTCCCCAGACAGCCTGTAGTGTATTGGGGCAGGGTGGGATGAATGGAGAGATGCTTTTCCAGACATTGCCTGGGGCACACAAGGTTCAAACCAGATGATGGGGCACTCCAGCCCCAGCTCTGGCACGAAACTGGACAAAGAGAAAGGGCTGTAACCACCCCCTTCTCAGGTCCACCCATAGGAGGGACATAGCAGGTAATCCAGCCCCTTAGTTTAGTATAAAGATAGGAGCTGTGTCTAGAGACATTAGATTATCCTGGAACGAAACTCTGAAACGAAACTCTCGGACTTCGACATTCTATACCGACTAGAAGACAGAAGATATCTCCCTTGTGGTCAAGGAGTGACCACCCTGTTCAAACGGGCACCACCAGTAACTTGCCGGTTTGCTTTGTCGACGCTCCTGCCGGAACCCGATGACTCAGCGACTCAGAAACTGGACTTCCAGACTTCTCCAACTTTGATCAACATCCACAGCACAGCTGATACCCGTGTCGGACACGAGAGACGTGGGACCGGTTACCCTGGACTACCTGCACTTTGCTGATAGTGCAACGACCGAGGGACCCTCACAGTTGTGCATTGGGGTAAGAGAAGCCCCAGACCCGAGCATCATTTGCACTAGAGCTCAGCCCTCCTCACTCCACCAGTGCCGGTGAAGCCCGCTCCTGCATTTCAGCTTGACGCTTTTTCACGGTTGCTAGCCCGTTGGCTAGTGAGCCCTCTGAAGACGATCCTTTGCATTTCCAATGCTTGCCTTGTTGCTCTGGGCTTGCTCCAGCTTCCTTCCAAAAGAGAATGTAAATGTAATGTAAATGTAAATGTAAATGTAAATGTAGTATACTTGTAAAGCGCACAGCTGCCCCAGCAACGGGGCGTCCCGGCGCTGTATAACTCTGGGGAACCCGTCCTGGCTTTCTCTGTGGGATGGGCCTTGCTGGGAGTCCCCAAGGTGGAGCCAGGCATCCCCGGAATTGGTGGGGCCGTTGTGGAGATTAGGCAAGCTAATGCCCAGAGTTGCCGAGTGTGATCCCTGATTAGAGTAAGCACCGAAGCGAGAATTATCGAGTCCGCTGACCAAGGTCCACGACCCTGCCGCGTCGGGAATCGAACCCTGGTCCCGGGCCGACTTCTGCTCTCGGGTCTGCCGCCTCTAACCAGTGAGCCACACTACCAGAAGTGCCTCAGACCTTGCTGGTCTGACCTGCAGTCAATCTTCACTTCCTGCGTGGGTTGCGATGACCAAGGCTTGTTGGGTCCAATCCGGATACAGACACCGCAGTCAACTAGATCCTTCGTGGGACAGCTAGAATCCAGCTCCTGGTCGTCGCCGACGCCTCCTGGTCCTCGTGGATGCAGAGACAAGCTTCACCTCTTCACCTGTTTGCATCGTGACATCGCCTGGTTCCTTCCTGGTTCCATCCTGGTCACTGGCTAGTGACCCAGACTCTGTCCCCTCTGCTTTCAGGTTCTTCTGTTCTTCGATCCACCCTTGGATCCACCCGGACACTCTTCCTTCGGCCGCCTGCAGCACTTCTTTTGCAGGTCTCCATTGAAAGCATCGACGAAACCCGACACGAAAAGACACCTATGCACCCGGCTTCGCTGGGTGAGGTAACTCGAGTACTCCGGTGCTCCCGTGGGTATTGACTATCCAAGTGTCCTAGGGGTTTTGTCGTAGTCCACTCGGAAGTTCCCTTAATCAGTAACTTTGTGACTTCTTCGTTCTCCATTGAAAGTCAATGAGAACCCGCGCCTGTATTTAGACACTGCAGGCCCCGCCCGTGGGTCTCCTACTTCCTAACCTTTGGTTCTGTAGTGTAGCCCCAGTGATTCCCTATGCCCTAGGACTATTCACTATTCTTGAAGTGGTTCTTATACCACTTACTTAGTATATGGTTCGTGAGGCCCCTAGGGCAGAATTGTATTTGTGCAACTTAAAATATGCTAAATGAGTAATTTGTAATGTATTTCGAGCTCTGACCTCATAAAGAGTTCAGAGGGGTTGTGTTAGTAATAAATACATATATATTTGATATATACCTTGTGTGGTGTCCTTTCATTTGGTATTCAAGGGATTATATATGGTAAAAAAAACTGGCTTCACATGCTCTCTGAAGTTTTAGCCTCAGACTGCTGGTCCATGCTACCACTAGGATAGCTTGTCTATAAGGTTGACTTTACAACCACCATCAATAATGGTCGTTTAGACTGGTGCAAGGTGCCCACTAGAATAGTGGACATCATATACCAGGCTAACTTATCACACCGTAAACACACCCCTTTTAAATACCCAATCGCAAACCCTAATTGTGAGTAGGTAGCGTGTTACCGAATCACAATTTGTATTTGGTACATTTGTAAAAGCATTTTTGCGGTTGGACGTTTCCGACTGCAAAAATGCTTTGTACAAGTGACCCCTAATGATTTACTCCCCCAGCAGGAGAACTAGCCAATAGGGCACTAAACTAATGGTGCAGCGCCAGCTTTGCACATGTGCAGCAACAGCGGTGGCATGAGCACCGGCACAGGGTTTTAAAAATACAAATTAATCACTGCAAGCATTCATTTATTTGTGCTCCTAATGATCGAAGATATCTATTTCATTATTAGGCTTGGAGATAATATTTTGTTTGAAGTCCATGTTCGTGTTTTCCCAGCGGACGGCAGATGCTCCTGCTGTTCTTGGTCCATTCATCGCACACTCTTGCTGGTGCTTGCTGACTCTTCATGCTTCTGTGCACTTTACCATTGGTGCAGCAGGTGCAGTGGCACCGGGCCCAGGACTGTGAGGGGCCCATTGACCCTGTAAATTACTGTATATTAGCCGCCCAACAACAGTCAAATAGGTAATTTTCTTTGCTTGCACCTGAGCTCATGGCATCCTGGTCTTTCCGCAAATATGCATAAACCCGAGCAGGACGTTCCTGCCAGCACTGATGGAGGGCTTTACGTTTTGGAAGGAGAGTCGATCTCTCAGGACCATGCTCAGATAAAATGATCATTATTACGAGTCTCTGCACTGCCGATGCCTGAACAGCAGGAACCCGTCGTCTACCTCTTCCTGGTTCATGCAGGACTTCATTCTACCTAAAAGAATTTTCCTGTATGTTTCATTTATCAACACAGTTTGCTTCCTAAATGCAACGGCAAAGTTAGATTTTAGTGGGATGAACAACACATAGGATTATACCTGCAAGTGTTTTTGAAATACAAAACAGACACACACACACATCAACCTTTTTAAGAATATCCACACCTTATGTCTATTATACTCCACTGCATGTGTTTTATAGGATTCCCCATCATAGGGAGGGGACGCCTTCACAAAAGAAGGGCCTAGGACGTGTTGCATCTTAAAAGGCTTCAAGCCTGTGCTCTGCATGCTGCAGATGTCTGCAGTGGATGCGTTAACCATCTACGCTACCTTACATGCTTACTACGACACAGGAACAACGGTGTATGTGTGGAAATTGTAATTGAGGATCAACAAACGTTTTGGTTTAGAGGATCGTCTAAACCTTTTTGTTTAGTAGCTACAAGCACTTTCTTTAGCACTTTTCATTTCATGTTCACTGTTCTGCGGCTCACCATTACCAGTCCACCAAAAACAAAATGCAATTGAGAATTGGTTGCAGGCACCACTCATCCTCCACCGTTCCACAAGCAGGTAGTTTGGAGCTTCCATTTATTTAAGGCAATTCCTGAAATATCAGAAATGGCTGTATAGTCCAGAAACATCTTTCACACTCTCAGGGGCTTCCTTTCTTTTCTTGCCCAACTCCCTCGCTGCTGTTTTTTTATTTTTATTCTTTTTTTATTAACATTTTAAAGATCACACATGCACATTTGACCACCTCGTAGTCCCACTGCACAACATAGTTCTTGTATGATACATAAAGTAGTACAAAGCATGCAGTGGTAAGTGGCACTCTTCAGTATACCTTTCTGCTGCTGACAGTCATTCGATAGACCTCTCAGCAAACATCTGCCCCAGAGGACCTGTTGTCCGTACATTCTTCAACTGCATACATTCGTTCGTCCTTTGCAGGGGTCTGGTGTTAACGCAGTCCCATTCCATAGCCCACCACGCTGCAGCCTGCAATCCTCTTTTAGTATCCTGTGTCCAGCATCGCCCCTCTGCGTGCCCTTCCTCCTCGGCATTTTCGCCTTTGTCCACTACCTATGCCTTATAAAGGGCTCAGTAGTCCCTAGGGCGGTTCTGCACAGACTGAAGCTCATTAGAAGTGTCCAACTACTCATTACAGTGTGCCATGTCCGAGTGCCGATCCCCCAATTTTGGGGCAGGGCCCCTTGCCCAGCGCATCGCTACTCTGCGCTTAGCTAATAGTAGTCCAATAGCGAGTAGCTTTCTTTTTTGTTTGTGTTGAAATGGTTTATTAGCATTTATTAAATATAAGACAATAAAAGCAATACAATACAGAAATGTGCAATATGATAACATAAATTACATTGGAAGTAATACATAAAGGTAAATATATATGAATTCATAAGGATGAAGACTGTATCTTATTTTAATACAAGTAATACAATAATAAGATGAAAGGAGGATAAAAGTATTGAGTTGTGAATAAAACAATAAGATATTTGATTGAAAAACTCTAATGACTTATGGTGAGATAAAAAGTAATTTTTAAGCAAATGTGGGTAGAAAGAAAATGAAGAATAATAAAGGAAAGGTATCAATGCAGAAAATTATAAAAGAATAGAATGTATAGTATAGAAAATTATACAGGGAAATTAACCAACGATAAAAAGGAAGAAATTGGAGGAAATAAGCTGAGAGCATTGGTTCCATCTGTATAGTGAGGCTGTTCTAGCCTGTCAATTCCTGGAAAACTCCCTCCCAGAATTGAAGTATCGCTGGACCGTACCAAGCAGCATGTATAACCCCTTCTTCCTGCTCACTGCATTGCGGGCAGTTTGTAGATTCCCGTAGGTCAGTGTTTCCCAAACTGGGGTCCTCGGACCCTCAGGGGTCTGTGACACATTCCCAGGGGGTCCACCGGTAGCAGTTTTAAAAGCTCTGCCAAGTTCCTTGTATAATTAGCAGTTTTTAGGCAACAATAAAAGTGTCAAGAGAACGCCAGTGATTAATGTACCTGCTGGAGAGAGATTAGCAGGGGTGTGGAATTTAATGAAATATGTACTTGTCCATGGGACAAGTAGCTTCAAAAATCTACTTGTCCTGTAACAAAATCCACTTGTCCCTTTGGTGCCATGTAGTGCACCGTCAAATAATGGCTGCAATCTCTTTATAGAAGAACTCTGACAATAGCCTCTCTAGTTATGTCAGGCTATTACTGTAGAAGGATTTGAATTTTGGAGGTTTTCACCAGCTCTTCTCTAATCTTTTCCCATACAGAGAAAGGTCAGAAATTTACCCCTGACAACGGCAGGAGTAAAGTTTCTTCCAGGGCTGGGAAAAATGGGGTTGGAGAAAAAGTGAACTTGTAAACACGCAACAGATTTCCGCTGGGGCATATTCATATTTGATCATGCTAAGATGCAATTCACAAATATTTTCTGGACTACGGTTTCCTGGCCTACTTAAGGGAATTCATGTGAATTCATGAAAAACGTAAATCTGCATTAATACAAGGACATATATAATGGGTGTACTTTTGTGACTTTAACATTTGAGCCCCTAATTAAATTTGAGTTAACCAAGACCTTTTGTTTTTATTAAAATGCTATCTCTTCCTATCTGTGAGCTGGCTTCATTGTGTGTGACAGCATTCTGCTCTTTTACAAAGTAGTTGTATTCAGTGCCAGGAATTTCAATGGCAATGTGGCCTTTATGAGACCAAATACTAGCTGTCTAGTAAGAACGCGCTGGCAAACAGCACCACGCCTACCTGATAATTCCAAGGTAGAGAAAGGAGCATAGTGTAGGCCAAATGAGTAACCAGGAAATGTAAATACCCCCACGTGATTCAAAGTTCTTATGGCACCAAGCAAGCAAAAAAAGTCATTGGAATCCTCTCCAGAATAGCTCTCTTGTCTCTTCCATCTAAGCATCTATCCATTGATCCTTTCACCCACTGATATCTAGCATTTCACCTTTACATTGGCATCCATTCATTCTTTTATCCATTAGCCTTTCACCAATCTGTTCGTCCATCTGTTCATCCGTCAGTCCATCCACTCATCCACATCCAAACCTACCCATCCATCTCCAAACCTATCCATCCCTCTCCAAACCTATCCATTTCAACCATCCATCCATCCGCTCATCCATACACCCTCCCTTTCGCTCCATCTATCCACTCTCCCTTTCACTCATCCTTCCACCCACCCTTCGACCCATCCATCAATCCATCCTTCCACTCATCCATCCATTTATCCTTTACACTCATCCATCCTTTCGCTCTCTAATCCTTACACCCTGTAACCCACTCACTCATTCACCCTTTCCTTCATTATAACATCCTTTATCAATCCACCATCCTCGTCACTCAACCGTCCCGGTCACTCATTCATCCATCCATCTAGCCAGCCACACTTCTACTCACTCATCCTTTCACCCACACATCCATTCATCCCTTCAAATTAATTACGAGTCTTTTTCTGCCTGAGCTGCAGACAGAAGAGGCCCATCAAGAGCTCCACCTCTACTTTAGCTGCTAAAGCCTATCCTGCCATCTCCAAACCTATCGATCCAACTGATCCATCCCGCCTTCCTTTCACTCATCCCTTCTTTTGCTCATCCATCCATCCACCTTTTCACTCATCTATCCAGCTACCCTTTCACTTGATCCATTTATGCTTTTGCTCATCCATCCACCCTTTCGTTCATATACCCATCCACCCTTTCACTAATCCCTCCATCCACCTTTACACTTAACTGTCCACCCACCTATCCATCCATCAACCCATCCACCCACCCTCCATCCATCCCCACCCAGTCAGCCATCTATTCATCTACTCTCTCACCCATTAATCCACCCTTTCAATAAGCCGTCCATCCTTTCACTCATCAATCCACTTTCAACCTATACATCCACTCAACCATCCCTTCATTCACCCTTGCACTTATCCTCCCATTCTTTCACACATCCATCCTTACATCCATCCACTCATTCATCCATGCATCTATCCATTCACCCTTTCACTCCACTCATTCATCCATCTATCCATCCAGCCTTTCACTCATTCATCCATGCATCCATCGATTCACCCTTTCACTCATTAATGTATGCATCTATCATCCACTCTTGCACATATTCATCCATGCATCTATACATTCACCCTTTCACTTATTCATACATGCACCTATCCATCCACTCATTCATCCAGGCACCTATCCATCCACCCTTTCACTCATTCGTTCATTTATGGATCTAAACATCCACCCTTACACTCATTCAACCATCCACCTATCCATCCACCTTTTTACTCATTCATCCATGCATCTATCCATTCACCCTTTCACTCATTAATGTATGCATCTATCATCCACTCTTGCAAGTATTCATACATGCACCTATCCATCCACTTATTCATCCAGGCACCTATCCATCCACCCTTTCACTCATTCGTTCATTTATGGATCTAAACATCCACCCCTACACTCATTCATCTATTCACCTATCCATCCAGCCTTTCACTCATTCATCCATGCATCTATCCATTCACCCTTTCACTCATTAATTTATGCAACTATCATCCACTCTTGCACGTATTCATCCATGCATCTGTACATCCACCCTTCCACTTATTCATACATACATCAATCCATCCACCCTTTTACTCATTCATCCATGCATCTATCCATTCACCCTTTCACTCATTAATTTATGCATCTATCATCCACTCTTGCACAAATTCATCCATGCATCTGTACATCCACCCTTCCACTTATTCATACATACATCAATCCATCCACCCTTTCACTCATTCATCCATGCATCTATTCATCCACCCTTTCACTCACTCATCCACCCACTCTTTCAAGTTCATTATGGGCCTTTGTCTGCGGATTTGCAGACTGAAGAGGCCGATCAAAAACTCTACAGCTGCTTTAATGTAAGCCCTCTATGTGTAAGATATGAGAGGCCAAGGGGAGCGGGTCAGGGATGTTAGACAGGGCGGTGTAGGGTGGTGGGGTTAGAAGGTTCAGGCACCGGGTGTAACATAAGGTGTACAGGAAAGGCAACGTGAAAAGGAGGGGGTGCATGAGAAGGGAAATCAAAGTGAGTTGAAGATGAGGCCCAGGAGTGGAGCAGAGAATACAAAGCAGGGGTCATACAGTTCAAGTTAGAGCATGGGCCAAAAGGCAGATAAGGCAGCCTCTTACATGCCAGTGCTGCAAGTGTACTGGAGCTGCAGAAGCTCGTTGTGTGTCTCATGCTTGAAGAAAATAAAAGGACCGGGGAGGGCCTGGAAGTCACACGAGATTATCGAGCTGGCTCCAACTTTGAGCTCTGCTTTATCATTTTGTTGTTCTGCTCTGGGGAAATTAAAGTGCAGGCCCCAGCTTTTGAATTCACCCGTTCCATGCCAATGAACTGCTCAGAGCAACTTATTAACTGGCTGTGACCTACAGGATTGAACAGCTGTGTATCGGATTACCATAAAACTGTCTACTTGTCCTTTGGACAAAATACAAATTAAAACCTCTTGCCCTCCTAAGAAATCTAGATGTCTCGGGCGTCGGGAGATAGGAATTCCCCACCCCTGATCATTGCAGACCACTAGCCTGTAGCAATCTATTGTATCTTCCCTCCCACATTCTCAAAGTCACCAGCTGTGGTGTGAGTTCCAGGGTGAATTTTAGGACCTCTGAAATCCAGCCACCCACCACCCTCCAGAAACCCTGAAGCCTGGGGCAGTTCCAGAGCATGTAGAGTAGGGTACTGTTCTGCCGAAACCCTCTATGGCTGGGGTCATTGTCAATTCGCCCGATACAGTAAAGCCGGGTCCTTGTAATGTATGCCCTGTGAGGGATTTAAAAAAAAAAAATCTTTTTATTAACAATTGACAAAACAGGTGGCAATCATCACAGTATAGCATTAAATCGGTTACCTTTGTAGCGCAAGGAGTCTCTGGACATATACAGTAATCACAGTGCATAGGGATAAAAAACAGTGTATTAAGTAGGGTTCATAGTTCAAGTGGTTCGTCAATCAGGGCGGTTCGGGGGGCTCACAGATATTCCCTCTATAATCGTTCCAGGCTGACCAAATCTATGTCCATTTCCCCGGGCAGCCCCTTGCCTCGTACACAGTCCTCTCCTGGAGCATGCACCAGTCCATATCAGATTTCCATTGTTCAATCTTAGGGGGTTGAGTCGCCCCCCACATCCTTGCCATGTTCCTTTTAGCGACCACAAAACCTATAGTGGCCCAAACTTTCCCACTAAGCGATAGGTCTGTAGGTTCCCAGATATTCAGCAGGCATTTCTTGGCTTCAGGCCTAACCTCCACCTCCCAGATCTCCAGACCTCCTCCAAGACCCACAGGGGGGTCGCCATCGTGAGGGTATCCGGCCAGCCTAGTGTGCGCTGCACGATATGCCAGATCTGTACCGAATGTTGCGTAGGCCCCATAAGTGGGTATCGTCCCGGCTTGGAGTAGAGTGCCGCCTCGAAGTTTTCACCCTCCAGTAGCCATCGGTCCATTCCGAACGCCGGGTCATTCCCATCGCTGTAGGTGTATTGGTTAATAGCCGAGAGATGCGCGGCCCAGTAGTATTTGCGGATGTCAGGGAGTGCTATGTGTGATTCAGGTAACAGTGGGATTGTTGTATGACAGGAGCGAGCGGTCTTAGTTGCTGAGACATGAATCTCTGACGGGTGCATCTTTAGCTCTTTCAACTGCTTGAGAGAGGGTGGCAGTCTCAAATTCTGGGGGCACAGATACCAACAGCTTCCCTCATAATCTTTGATTTTTGCATCTACAGTTGGTGCAGATGTCACCTAAGAGAGTAACCTTTCCAGCTAGGTAGTGTGCTTTCTAGAGTCAGCCTGCTTTGCTTTTCCCAAACTTTGGTCAGCAAAGCTAAATGTGTCTTCTACTAAAGTGTTCTTAGCTCGCTTTTGGTAACGTGGCTTGGGCAGTATGGCCTAAGGCACACTTGAAGGTAAAGCAAAACAGTGGAAGTCACACATTTCAATACAGTTTATTAAAAATAGACAAGGAACTTTAAGATTCAAACCAAGTTTAGATCAAAAAGAATATTTAATAATTATTCAGAAGCAAAATCTAAAGGTGGGCTGTGATTTAAGGATTATTAATTAGCAAAAACAACTGTCAAAGCCAAACAAAAAGGTAAATGAATAAAAAACAAGCAGTTCCACTGAATCAATCAGGAAGTCACCTACAAAATTGTAGCTGACTTTGGTAGCTATGCTCGAAAGGAGAAAGATAAGTTTAGTCTCTGGTGATGATTAACACTGAAATTTGATGCAAGGTTTTTGGATGAATCAGTCTCAGAAGGTGACGAACTGCACAGAAGTGGCTTGAAGTGCAAAATTCCCAAAAAGTAGAGTTGGGTCATCAAGTTGAACCTGAATCCACGGCCATCCAAATGTGTGAACATTCAAGCAGTTGCAACAGCTGCGAAGTCTTCGGAGCTTCCAAGTTATGGAGATGGTTAAAGGTTGATGATAAGAGCCAAAGCATGGAACGAGGCAGGCCAGAGGCATGGTTAAGGGGATAGCAGGTCCCATTTGAAACAAAAAGAAGATGGAAAGAGGCCACTCGTGTGGATCTTTGTAATACGTGGCTGTGTCCTTTTGGAACAGAAGTCATTAGGACTATTTAGGATGGGGCCAAGAGTGGTTTGCATATGGCTGGCCTCGTCTGTAGTTACACAAAGACTAGAGAATGATGTGGCGGGAAGTTGCCAAGATTAACTACCAGTTCATCCATCACCTTTAGTTTTTCTCAATGATCAGCCCTACGTGGCACAGAACAGATGTTTCTCCCATAGAGACCTACGACAAAGGGACTCCTGCTGCAGCCCCCTGGTGAGGCTCATTAAGGCTGGAAACAGTTCGAGGTTACAAGCATTCCTGAATCTAGAAGCGTCGCCTCAAAGTTCAGGATCCAATGGCCTTTGTGGGTCAGTCATTGCTTATAAACACTCAGGGAGCAAAACACACTGAATGGAATGAGGCCACAAATAGTTACAAAAGAATGAGGTTAGTTCAAGCATTTCCATTCCAGGCTGTGCGCTTTTCTCCATAGACAGTTTGTAGAACAATCAATGGATCGATGTCTTTGTGGCTGCTTCATGTAAAGGTGTTGCGATGCTGAAAGCTCCTCCGCGGGGTTGACCGTGAGCACCTTTTATTCTCCCACATTGTCTCGCTTATGTAAAAAGGTTACATTTACAACTGAAGTTTTAGTCACATTGAGAGCTTGGATCATTTTCTTTCTCATTGTGGGTTCTCTCATGTTGAATGAAACTGAATCTCCAGCAGACCCTTCCCTGGCATTTAGAACAATTACAAGGTTTTTTCCAGGTAAGGTCCCGCAGGTTGAGTGAGACCAGATTTCCGACTGAAACTTTTCCAGCATTTAGAGAGCTAAAAAAGTTTATCCCCAGTGTGAGTTCTCTCGTGTCTAGTGAGAGTTGTTTTCAATCGGAAGCTTTTGTGGCATTCAGGGCACTGATATGGTTTATGCCCAGTGTGGGTCCTTTCATGCACAGTAAGGTTGGATTTCTGACCAAAGCTGTTTTGGCATTCAGAGCACTGATACTGTTTGAGCCCAGTATGGATTCTCTCATGTAGAGTTAAACCGGATTTGTGATAGAAACCTTTTTGGCATTCAGAACACTGATACCGTTTTTGCCCAGTGTGGGTTGTTTCATGTACAGTAAGGTTGTATTTTTGACTGAAGCTTTTACAGCATTCAGAGCACTGATACGGTTTTTGTCCAGTGTGGGTCCTTTCATGTGCAGTAAGGCTGGATTTATGACTGAAGCTTTTACAGCATTCAGAGCACTGATAAGGTTTTACCCCAGTGTGAGTTCTCTCATGGTGAGTGAGAGTTATTTTCCGACTGAAGCTTTTCTGGCATTTAGAGCACTGATAGGGTTTGAGCCCAGTATGGATTCTCTCATGTTGAGTTAAACCGGATTTGTGATAGAAACCTTTTTGGCATTCAGAACACTGATACGGTTTCTGCCCAGTGTGGGTTCTTTCATGTGCAGTAAGGCTGGATTTATGACTGAAGCTTTTACAGCGTTCAGAGCACTGATACGGTTTCTGCCCAGTGTGGGTCCTTTCATGTACAGTAAGGCTGGATTTATGACTGAAGCTTTTACAGCATTCAGAGCACTGATAAGTTTTTTGTCCAGTGTGGGTTCTTTCATGTGCAGTAAGTCTGGATTTACGATTAAAGCTTTTCTGGCACTCAGAGCACTGATAAGGTTTTTGGCCAGTGTGAGTTCCCTGATGGTGAATCAGACTGCAACTAAAACTGAAGCTTTTTTGGCACGTGGAGCACTGATACGGTTTATGCCCAGTGTGGGTTCTTTCATGTGAAGTGAGATTGGATTTGGTACTGAAGCTTTTACAGCATTCAGAGCACTGATACGGTTTAAGCCCAGTGTGGGTTCTTTCATGTACCGTAAGCCTGGATTTGTGATTGAAGACTTTCTGGCATTCGGGACACTGATAGGGTTTTCGTCCAACGATAGTTTTCTCATGTTTAGTGAGGTGGGGTTGATGACTAAAGCTGTTCTCAAATTCATTGCTCTTATTAGAGTTTGTTTCTCCAAGTTGGGTTTGTTCCTGGGTACATGCCATCTTAAGACTAAATTTGATTTCTGATTGTGTACTTGTTTATGTTCCAACTCAGCATTAACTTCTAAAATACATTTCAGATGCTCTTCTTAACACATGTATTTTAACTAATGATAGTTTTTACCTGGAGATCATTTTCCTACCTTTAAAGGCACCTATCTAACTTGTCTTATTAACTTTCACTGAGGAGCCCCTTGTATTGATTAAGAGGCCCCTCATGGATTCATTTTCTCCAAGTTATGCCCGGGTGAATTTTCTCTTGTTTAATTAGTCTCATTTAGTGATTCTAGTTTATCACATTTGATTTAGGAGTTTTAAAAGCACTGATAATGTCTTTGGGCTTTAGTGTTTGCCTGTTAGGTATGTTTGTTCATACAACTAATGACAGATGCTTAGGGCATGCCAGGGTGTTTTATGAATTCTCAATAGCGTAACACTAGCCTCTTTTATACTTTCTGCACCAGTATATGCTTTTTTGCTCAGTGGCTAAGACAGGTACATGATCCACTTTGGAGTTACAGGACACTTTGAAACCACTCGGATCAACCCAAGAGACAGAGCTGCTGGGGAAAAAGCTTCCTATATTGGAATTGATAATTCAGCATCTTTGCTGTAACGACATCTGAGAAAGCGTATTTACAATTACTTTCTTATAAATAATCTTTTCCTTCCTCTTGTCTCCAAGAGACGGAGTCAAAAGCTTGCACTTATAAACCGAGGATATTAGTATTTTTGACGGTTTTGTCACATCACAACACGTCTACGGGTGCTGATCTGTTGGGGAGGGTTTGGTCTCCAAAGCATTTCTCATAAACCATCAAACAGAATTTACAGCACTGAGTTTTTTCAAGTGCACTGCGTGGGGATCAGTTGTGGCCAATGATCTCCTCAATCTCAGTTACTGATACTTGGTAAACATTTATAGTCATTTTACTTTAGGGATTTGACAACTTGCACATTCACCAGTTTCTTCCACTCCAACATCCTCACCATTCCTGGCACATAGAATGTGTTTCTTCTCTAGAGCTCCAGAATGTTTTAACTTTCCTTGAAATAATCCTTTTCGATGTGTTTCACTAAATTTAAACCTTGTTTTTTCAGTTCATGCTTCAATCACCTGTAGAAATGGAGTCAAAAATTGTAAATGAACTCAAAGAAAAAACATTTGTGACTTTATACTTTATACAAAAACAAGCTAGGAAATCAGTTTAGTATCATTTCTGATAGTGGTGAAACAGCTCTGGGACACTGTGTAGATCGGGAGCTTCAGGTTACTGGAGCTCATGGATGTGAGCGAAAACGTAATTAATATTTAAGAAAGAAACACAAGTTGCACATATATTGTGACACATATTCTCAGAAGCAGCCAACACTATCAATTGTCAATTTCTGTGGCAAAGGCTGGCATCACAATGAGATATTTGTAATACTTTTAATGAATTATCAGATGTTATTTACTCCCCTGCCCACCTAGACTGTTAATCTATTCCTTTTTCCAGTGATCTAGGAAGGGACATTTGAGTGAACGAAGGAAATCACCTTGTTGTAATCACTTCTTTAAATACCACTGTAGAATGACGCTGTGTCCAGTTAGCTCAGTGGAATTCACTATTTCAAATTGTGCAGATGAAAAGAACTTACTTGGTGGCCCAGAACTCATCACACTCCTCCGACAGGACCCACGTACTGCAACACCTGAAAAAGAGAAAAAAACCGCACAACAGTAAAGGAAACTAAAAAGGGTCTAGAATAGAAAAACACAAAAGAGAAAAAAGAGAAAAAAGGCTATCTTCTACTCTCACCACATGTTCCAGCACAGGAAACTGTGCAGCAGATGCTAGTGAACCCATAAGTTATTTCTAAACACAGTGCCCCCAAGGTCAGCACCAGGTGCAGCTCCACCGGTTGCACCACCCTAAAGCAAGCCTTGTGTGCATGTGTGTCCACACACATATACTGTGTCTTTTGCTTGTAGTAGATAAGACAGAAAAGAATAGTTTAGGAGCACGTAAAGAGATGGAAGTCAGATCAAGAGAGAAAAGACGCCGAAAGAACAGTCAGAGGGAAGAGAGTATCACGTGGTGTAGAGGAGAAGACAAATGTGCCAATAGTTAAGGAACTGCTGGGCAAAACTGACCTGAAAAGAAACTGGACCTGCACTACACCACCCAACAATTATTATCAGAAGTTTGATAACAACAAGAATAGTGTCAAATGTTGAAGCCGAAGAGAGAAAAACAAAACAGAGATCAAGAAAGGGAATAGAGAAAAGAGAAACAGGGGAAAAGGAAACTTAAGAGTTATAGGAATCCTTACTCAACAGTTATATTATATATTGTTCCTCCAAGGGGGGCAGCCATGCTGCACTGCCTGGTCATCCCAGAATACCTTGAAAGGAAGTAAAGAAATAGTTTTGCGTCAGACGACTATTACACTTCTTCACATTTTACAAATAACCGTCCTGAACTTACAAAACAAAATAATCTCTTGTTCTCTGGAGGCCTTTGTGAAGCAACTATGGTTAATGAATGAATACTTTTTTGGTTCAAGAGCCATGATCCCTTGCTGGAGAAAGTCTCTGTGAATATAGAGTGCACCCACAGTCTCAGAGAACAAACCCTAACAATCAAGTCTACTTCTTCATAACCCCCATCTTTCCATTTACAGACCATGAAACTTGGGAATCAAAACAATCTGGTTTGCAAAAGTACGTTAAACTCCTTGTACATAATTCTGTCCACACTTCATAAATCAGTCAACCAGACTCTTATATTTATAAAAACCATGCTCTCTGAGCAACTGCAATACAAGCCAAGCTGAGGCAGAGTTCGAATGCTGAGCAATGAAAGCAACAAGGCATCAATGTGTTGGCGCTTTTTATCTATAAATGATCTGAAGGGATGATGCGGCGAGTCAGTGTCTTGTGAGCCCTATAGGACGGCGACCCAAGGACTGGAATTCAGAATAAATACTTTGCGAGACAAAGCTTAGAACATTGAAATGTTGAGACCTCCATTGAAGACAATGGAGTAGCAGCAGCCTATACAACCTGATATAGGCCTGCTGCTCTCAACATTACAATGTCCTAATACACAGCCTCTGCCTTTCTCTTTCCACTGCCTCTCCGAGTTATATGGATTGAGCAGGAGAAGGCAGAAGATAGAGCCTGCTGCAGGTCACAGGAGCCTCCACCCTTCCTCTTCCCATAGCTCGCAGTGTTACTGGTGTCTCGGGAAGGAAGGGGGGTTCTGCTCATCTCCTATATCTCACTAGCTCACTAGGAAAAGCAGTTTAGCCGAGCCCAGAGAGAGCCAGTGGCTGACTTCAGCCTCCTTTCACAGTTATTGCTGTGAATGTTCAACAATTAACCACTGTGGTCCTACATGGTAACTCAGTCAGAGAAATAATTATCATAATATTTGCAGGAGGATCACATAAAGGTAACCTCTAAAGTATATCAAAAGCCATAATCAGAAATAACTCTAGCTGTAAAGTCAATAGTCAAACCACCACAACAAATGTGTGCTAAGGAATAAGAAATCGTTTATCTATAATATCATATAGCAAACTGCCATAGAATCTGCTTAATTAACCCGTTTAGTGCTGCCGTCGGCCGTGGAACGTCACCAGCACTCCCTGCCTAGTGCTGTGCATGTTCATTGGCCGACGCTGCCCCGCCTGCGCAACAAAACGCCCGCACCGCGGTGGAATTACCGCTGCGGTTAACGGGTTAAAAATCAAGGAAAAGTTCTTAAGTAAAAAATCAGTAAGAGGACTGACATGTAGCCTGCCTTTAGGAAAAGTGTAAAATAAAACAATCCCAGCAAATATCCTGAAACCGTACATTTTATACGTTTTTAGACAGAGAGAACACATTATTGACATGGTTCATGATGAGGTAAAAATGACAGCATCAATGAATGTTCAAGAAAACATGGCACAACAAAATGTAATTTAAAAAACCACACCTACAAAATGAATAATAAATTGTGACTCTTCCCCAAAAAGCCACAAGTCATTTTACAAGGTTATTCCCTAACAAATTAACTGGATCTTAATCACGGTTTAAGTTTGTGGCCTTTCATCATTGACCCAATTTTTACGGGAACATTTGCTGACAGCTCAGCAGTTGTTTATTAGAAATGCCTACAACTTGGACTCCTTTCCCAAGGGGGGTGGGTTGGGTGCTCCCGTCAGTCTGACTGTGGAACGGGTAGCACATGTATTGATTAAAAGAGATACTGGATTCTCATTTACTTCGTCTACAAAAGAGCCACTCTGGGTGACCTCTAGGACTGCACCAAGCACGCAATCCTTCTCCCGTCTCAGGCACCGTCACTGAGTCTGATTCAGTCCAGTAGAAACTCCAAGTGGAGAGGAAAGTCGTGGAAAATCATTATTAATTAAAAAAGGATTTTGTTGAAATCTTAAATGTGTTGAGAATTTGGCGTTCTATTCTGCACTGGGCTGTGGGACCATCGGGACTGAAGGCATGTTCCAATATATCTGCCTTTGATTCTGCATGCTCGGCACAGAGGCCATTTGGGCTGGGACCATTGGCTGTGACATCCCATTCTGTGCCATCTGATTCATGTTCCAGTTTCCCAGGTTCCTGCAAACATCGCAAGGATCATGTCTTATTCTGCACTTTATTAGTGTTTGAGGCATTTAAATTGCCACTGTCAGTAAAACCGATACCCTAAGCAGGGCCGCACTGGCCGTAAAGGGCTTTGCGTGTTTCCCCGGGAGGCTGGAAGAGTGGAAGCTGATTCTTCAGTGCTGGGAAACGTATTTGTTACTGGGGCGGTTTTGCTGTGGTGCTGCTATATCGCCCACCAACAACAAAAGAGGCAGTTAGCTGGTCTCGCAAAATTGTCAGGCCTGGTTTGGGTTCCCAGTCCGGCCCTGACCCAGAGGAATAACATTTCCTCCTTGCACATACTGAACATCATTACTCTGCACACCAACGCCGTGCATATCCAAATTCACACCAGCAACAAACCCAGAATCAAAACGAGAATACAATCCGTGAGAACCCCTTTCGTCACCTGTCTGGAAAATTATTGTCTGAGCCATCATTATTTTTTCTCTGATATTTTTCTGCTTAGCAACAAAATTGTCACTAAAGTACTTTGGTTACAACAAAATCTCATCCAGAATGTTAGTCTGCAGCCCCTCACATTTTGCACTAACCTCTGGAGGCAACGCTAAAAGATGCACCCTCTTTTACTGGGTCTTTGCCTTTGCAATATTGTCTATAAATCTGCATTAATCTAAAGTAATGGCTGCACAAATTATTCCAACCTTGTCTTACGGGCTAATTGGATGGCTCGGAAGCGAATCAACGATACTAAATAACCTACAAAATAAAATATATAAAGTTGTGTTTGGGTTGCCATTTGCAGCATCGCCAGCCCAAGTTCGATTAGAATTCGGCTTACAAAACCAAGAAATTAGGTCGAAGTCCACATTTGTAAAATTCTGCCACAAGCTCTGAACCGCCCCTAGTAAGTCACTGGACAATCTATGCTGGGAGGATATAAACTTTTTGGTAGGCAGGCCCAACACCACCCAATGGGGTAAATTTCTCAGCCAGAGTTTGACCACATTGGGCCTACACGAAGTGTGGAAAAAAACATGAACCACAAGCAGTTCTGTAAAATAGCAAAAGGATCAGCAAAAAGGATCTCCTTGCTCACAGACAAAAGAACTCTAACTAAACGGAGACATGCCTGGACAGTAATTAATTCATATACCACCCAAAAACCGCAAGTCTTCCTAGCCCTACACTACTGCCAACATCTAAAAAAATCGCTGATAGCGTACCGTCTGGGCATGCACTATTCAAAAGATCTAAGGCCTTCTTGGAAACAACAAATAGAAAGTGCTAACTGCAGATTATGCGGATATAAGAACGAAACAGTGTCACACTTATTATGTGTATGCCCAGCGCTGCAGGTCTTAAGAAGAAGATATCTTCGGGCAATCTTCAACACACTGAACATCCGCACCTGCAGGCAGGCTGTGATATGTTGGCTAAGCGGTGTTTCACCAATTTTTTCATGTCGGGGAATCAAATTTATGGCGAAGACAACAAAGCTGTTACAAGAAATGGATCAGATATAAGGTATTTTGCCGCACTGAAAAAAAAGAAGAACAGGGACAGAATACCAGGTGACAAAGGTGACACAGACAGACTTAGGACGTTTTTTACCAAGACATACAACCACTGAGAGAACATTTTCTGAAACAGATCACTCTGATTTCACTTCAATTTTAAAAGCCTTTTGTATTTGTTGTTGCACTGTTTTTATTTCTTGTAAATATTGTAATGATTTTAATTAATCACACTATAAAATGATGATGATGATGCATTAATCTCTTGTAATATATAATAAAATATTTTGAGGTGCTTCACTCTGTGGCTCTTCAATTGGCCAGTTTCCACGCAACTTACACTCATTCCACAAATCTCTTGGGACAACAACTAACAAACTTAAACTCATCTCTCGACCACCCCGCCTGGACGAACAGGCCTCAAGCACAGGACAGGCTTCATCTCCTCTGCAACTCTCTGGACAGAAGTGGCCTCACCTCCTCTGCACCCGCCTGGACAGGCCTCACCTCCTCTGCACAAATGGACAGGCCTCTCCTCCTCTGCACCCATGTGGACAGACCTCACCTTCTCTGCCCCTCCCCCCTCTGGAAATGACCTCCTCGCCTCTGCATCCAACTGGACAGGTCTCACCTCTTTAGCACACCCCGCCCCCTTCATACAGGCCACGCCTCCTCTGCACCCACTCTGCACAGGCCCCACATTGTCTGCACCACCCAGTAAAGGACAAGCCTCACCTCCTCTGCCCTCACTGGACAGGCATCACCTACTCTGCAACACCCTGGACAGGCCTCACCTACACTGCAGCCCCCTGGACATTCCTAACCTCCTCTGCACCCCATTAAACAGGCCTCACTTCCTCTGCAACCCGCTGGACAGGCCTCATCTATTCTGCACCCCCCAGCTCTGGACAGGCCTTGCCTCGTCTACCGCCCCCACTTCCATGTCAGGCCTCACCTCCTCTGCACCCCCTGGACAGGCCTCACCTCCTCTGCACTCCCTTGGTCAGACCTCGCCTCGTCTGAGGCCCCTCCTTCCCTGACAGGTCTCACCTCTTCTGCACCTCGTGGACTGGCCTCACCTCCTATGCACCTCCTCTGCATGCCCTGGCCAGGTCTCACCTCCTCTGCACCCCTGGACAGGCCTCTCCTCCTCTGCACCCCTGGACAGGTCTCATCACCTCTGCACCACCTGGACAGGTCTCACCTCCTCTTCAACTCTGGATAGGCCTCACCTCCTCTGCACCCCTGGACCAGCCCCACCTCCTCTGTCCCCCTGGACAGGCCTCACCTCTTTTGCACCCGAAGGAGAGGCCTCATCTTTTCTGCAACTCCCTGGACAGACCTCACCTCCTCGGCACCTCACTGGACAGGCGTCAACTCCTCTGCACTCCCATAGACAGGTCTCACCTCCTGGACAAGTCTCGCCTCCTTTGCACTCCCAAGTACAGGACAGGCCTCCCCTCCTCTGCATCCGCCTGGACAGTCCTCTCCTCATCTGCACCCCTGGACAGGCCTCTCCTCCTCTGTACCCCTGGACTGGCCTCACCGCCTCTGCACCCCTGGACCGACCTCTCCTCCTCTGCACCCGTGGACAGGCCTCACCTCCTCTGCATATATTTAGAAACAACAAGGGGCCCAATTAGATCACAGGGGACCTTTGGGGTAACGTTATTCAGACAACAGTGGTCCCATCTCAAAGAAATGCATGAAGAATAAATATAGACACAATCGTAACTATATTGAATTGTGGACTTGTCCAGCCGGACAGTGGTCCAATATTTTTACTTCTGAGGAATAGAGAGAAATATTACACAACAGTACACAATATGGGACACAAGCCTGTACCAAACTTGCAATTGTGCAACTGACACACACTAATGACGAAGGAACAAAAGGGCTTGTAGGCACAAGTGTGAGGTTCGAAGTACTAGAATTTACACAATGTCATAGTACATCACAACATAGTTTACACCTTTACATCAATTTATAGCAGTGCAGTTTTGAATAAGGTGTCCTTTAAGTCGACGGCGTTTCGATCTGTTAACTAGATACACAGATCATCATCAGGACATAATTCTTATGCCTAATATTTGGAAGCCTCTGAAGCCGAGAACCGATTAGATGCTGCTCGGAGTCAGTCATTAGTGCGTAATGGCACTCGGCGGACCACCCGTCAGCGTGGTAGTCGAATACAGGGCGATTACAGCGTCTCAATCATGGCGTCTGTCTAGGTGTTCTGGACAGAACAGGCCTCACCTCCTCTGCACCACTGGACAGGCCTTAATCTTCTCTGCACCTCTCTCAGACAGGCCTCACCTCTTCTACATCCCCCTAAACAGGCCTCAACTCCTCTGCACTCCATGGACAGGCCTCACCTCCACTGCACCCACCACAGAACAGACTTCTTTTCACCTTACCTCTTCTGCACCCCCTCCCCCTCTACCCCCCCCCCATCAGAAAGGCAACACCTACTCTGCACCCCCTCTGTACAGGCACCACATATTCTGCACCTCCAGCAAAAGACAGGCCTCACCTCCTCTGCACCACCATGGACAGGCCTCGTCTCCTCTGCACTCTCAGGACAGGCCTCACCTCGTCTGCACCACCATGGACAGGCCTCGTCTCCTCTGCACCCACATGGACAGGCATCACTTCCTCTGCACCCCGCTCAGGGCAGACCTCACCTTCTCTGCACCCTCAACAACTGACAGGCCTCATCTCCTCTGCACCCCTGGACAGGCCTCACCTCCTCTGCACCCCTGGACAGGCCTCAACTCCTCTGCACTCCTGGACCGGCCTTTCCTCCTCTGCACCCCTGGAAATGCCTCTCCTCCTCTGTCCCCCTGGACAGGCCTCACCTCCTCTGCACCCTTGGACAGGCCTCACCTTCTCTGCACCCCTGGACATGCCTCTCCTCCTCTGCACCCCTGGACAGGCCCCACCGTTGCACCCCTGGACAGGCATCACCTCCTCTGCACCCTTGGACAGGCCTCTCCTCCCCTGCACCTTTGGACAGGCCTCACCTCCTCTGCACCCCCTGGACAGGCCTTGCCTCCTCTGCGCCTCTGGACAGGTCTCACCTCTGCACCCCTCTCCTCCTCTGCACCCCTGGACAGGCTTCACCTCCTATCCATCCCTGGACAGGCCTCTCCTCCTCTGCACCCCTGGACAGGCCTCACCTCCTCTGTACCCCTGGACAGGCATCTCCTCCTCTGCACCCCTGGACATGCCTCACCTCTGCACCCCTGGACAGGACTCTCGCTGAAGGATTCTCATTAAGGACAGAGGAGCCCAGAGTTCATTCCACCCCATACAGCACCTCTGACTCGTCCTGAGCCTCGGGGCGCTATGCACAGGCCCTGAAGAGAGACACTGCTTCCCTGGACAGGCCTCTCCTCCTCTGCCCCCTGGACAGGCATCACCTCCTCTGCACCCCTGGAAAGGCCTCTCCTCCCCTGCACCCCTGGACAGGCCTCACCTCCTCTGCGCCTCTGGACAGGTCTCACCTCTGCACCCCTCTCCTCCTCTGCACCCCTGGACAGGCTTCACCTCCTCTGCATCCCTGGACAGGCCTCACCTCCTCTGCACCCCTGGACAGGCCTCACCTCCTCTACACCCCTGGACAGGCCTCTCCTCCTCTGCCCCCGGACAGGGCTCTACTCCTCTGCACCCCTGGACAGGCCTCTCCTCCTCTGCACCCCTGGACAGGCCTCTCCTCCTCTGGACCCCCGGACAGGCCTCTCCTCCTCTGACCCTGGATAGGCCTCTCCTCCTCTGCCCCCTGGACAGGCATCACCTCCTCTGCACCCCTGGAAAGGCCTCTCCTCCTCTGCACCCCCTGGACAGGCCTCGCCTCCTCTGCGCCTCTGGACAGGTCTCACCTCTGCACCCCTCTCCTCCTCTGCACCCCTGGACAGGCTTCACCTCCTCTGCATCCCTGGACAGGCCTCACTTCCTCTACACCCCTGGACAGGCCTCTCCTCCTCTGCCCCCGGACAGGGCTCTACTCCTCTGCACCCCTGGACAGGCCTCTCCTCCTCTGCACCCCTGGACAGGCCTCTCCTCCTCTGGACCCCCGGACAGGCCTCTCCTCCTCTGACCCTGGATAGGCCTCTTCTCCTCTGCACCTCTGGACAGGCCTCTCCTCCTGTGCACCCCTGGAAAGGCCTCTCCTCTGCACCCCTGGACCGGCCTCACCTCCTCTGCCCCCCTGGATAGGCCTCACCTCCTCTGCACCTCTGGACAGGCCTCTCCTCCTTTGCACCCCTGGACAGGCCTCTCCTCCTCTGCCCCCCTGGACTGTCCTCTCCTCCTCTGGACAGGCCTCTCCTCCTGTGCACCTCTGGACAGGCCTCTCCTCCTCTGCACCACTGGACAGGCCTCTCCTCCTCTCCTCCTCTGGACAGGCCTCTCCTCCTCTGCACCCCTGGACAGGCCTCACCTCCTCTGCACCCCTGGACAGGCCTCTCCTCCTCTTGTCAGGCTTCACCTCCTCTGCCCCTCCCCTGGACAGGCCTCTCGGTGATGGATTCTCATTAAGGACAGAGGAACCCAGAGTTCATTCCACCCCATACAGCGCCTCTGACTCCACCCTGAGCCTCGGGCGCTATGCACAGGCCCCGAAGAGAGACATTGCTTCCCTGGACCTGCCCAGAGGCACCCCCTGGGGACAGGACTGTGGCTCGGACCGAGGCGCTTTAATACCACACACCAGACTCGAGGCGCTACACACGAGGCACGTGTTCATCCCTCAGTGATGCTGCTCCCCCGCACCCCCATATGATCCGTCTCCAAAAAGTGACCTTTAGCCCTGAAGTGTCCTCTCTGGGGTGGGGCAGATCTCTGGGGGTATTTCTGTCTTGTGGTGATGATCTGTCTTGTGCAGCTGACATTGCCCCCCATGGACAGGCCTCACCTCCACTGCACCCACCACAGAACAGACTTCTTTTCACCTCACCTCTTCTGCACCCCCTCCCCCTCCACCCCCCACCAGAAAGGCATCACCTACTCTGCACCCCCTCTGTACAGGCACCACATATTCTGCACCTCCAGCAAAAGACAGGCCTCACCTCCTCTGCACCACCATGGACAGGCCTCGTCTCCTCTGCACCCTCAGGACAGGCCTCACCTACTCTGCACTCCCTTGGTCGGACCTCGCCTCGTCTGTAGCCCCCTCCTTCCCTGACAGGTCTCACCTCTTCTGCACCTCGTGGACTGGCCTCACCTCCTATGCAACTCCTCTGCATGCCCTGGGGAGGCCTCAACTCTGCTGCACCCCTGGCCAGGTCTCACCTCCTCTGCACCCCTGGACAGGCCTCTCCTCCTCTGCACCCCTGGACAGGCCTCAACTCCTCTGCACTCCTGGACCGGCCTTTCCTCCTCTGCACCCCTGGAAATGACTCTCCTCCTCTGTCCCCCTGGACAGGCCTCACCTCCTCTGCACCCCTGGACAGGCCTCACCTCCTCTGCACCCCTGGACATGCCTCTCCTCCTCTGCACCCCTGGACAGGCCTCACCGTTGCACCCCTGGACAGGCATCACCTCCTCTGCACCCTTGGACAGGCCTCTCCTCCCATGCACCTCTGGACAGGCCTCACCTCCTCTGCACCCCCTGGACAGGCCTTGCCTCCTCTGCGCCTCTGGACAGGTCTCACCTCTGCACCCCTCTCCTCCTCTGCACCCCTGGACAGGCTTCACCTCCTCTGCATCCCTGGACAGGCCTCTCCTCCTCTGCACCCCTGGACAGGCCTCACCTCCTCTGTACCCCTGGACAGGCATCTCCTCCTCTGCACCCCTGGACATGCCTCACCTCTGCACCCCTGGACAGGATTCTCGATGAAGGATTCTCATTAAGGACAGAGGAGCCCAGAGTTCATTCTACCCCATACAGCGCCTCTGACTCGTCCTGAGCCTCGGGGCGCTATGCACAGGCCCTAAAGAGAGACACTGCTCCCCTGGACAGGCCTCTCCTCCTCTGCCCCCTGGACAGGCATCACCTCCTCTGCACCCCTGGACAGGCCTCTCCTCCCCTGCACCCCTGGACAGGCCTCACCTCCTCTGCACCCCCTGGACAGGCCTCGCCTCCTCTGCGCCTCTGGACAGGTCTCACCTCTGCACCCCTCTCCTCCTCTGCACCCCTGGACAGGCTTCACCTCCTCTGCATCCCTGGACAGGCCTCACCTCCTCTGCACCCCTGGACAGGCCTCACCTCCTCTACACCCCTGGACAGGCCTCTCCTCCTCTGCCCCCGGACAGGCCTCTACTCCTCTGCACCCGTGGACAGGCCTCTCCTCCTCTGCACCCCTGAACAGGCCTCTCCTCCTCTGGACCCCCGGACAGGCCTCTCCTCCTCTGACCCTGGACAGGCCTCTTCTCCTCTGCACCTCTGGACAGGCCTCTCCTCCTGTGCACCCCTGGAAAGGCCTCTCCTCTGCACCCCTGGACCGGCCTCACCTCCTCTGCCCCCCTGGATAGGCCTCACCTCCTCTGCACCTCTGGACATGCCTCTCCTCCTTTGCACCCCTGGACAGGCCTCTCCTCCTCTGCCCCCCCTGGACTGGCCTCTCTTCCTCTGGACAGGCCTCTCCTCCTGTGCACCTCTGGACAGGCATCACCTCCTCTGCACCCCTGGACAGGCCTCTCCTCCCCTGCACCCCTGGACAAGCCTAACCTCCTCTGCACCCCCTGGACAGGCCTCGCCTCCTCTGCGCCTCTGGACGGGTCTCACCTCTGCACCCCTCTCCTCCTCTGCACCCCTGGACAGGCTTCACCTCCTCTGCATCCCTGGACAGGCCTCACCTCCTCTGCACCCCTGGACAGGCCTCACCTCCTCTACACCCCTGGACAGGCCTCTCCTCCTCTGCCCCCGGACAGGCCTCTACTCCTCTGCACCCCTGGACAGGCCTCTCCTCCTCTGCACCCCTGAACAGGCCTCTCCTCCTCTGGACCCCCGGACAGGCCTCTCCTCCTCTGGACAGGCCTCTCCTCCTCTGACCCTGGACAGGCCTCTTCTCCTCTGCACCTCTGGACAGGCCTCTCCTCCTGTGCACCCCTGGAAAGGCCTCTCCTCTGCACCCCTGGACCGGCCTCACCTCCTCTGCCCCCCTGGATAGGCCTCACCTCCTCTGCACCTCTGGACAGGCCTCTCCTCCTTTGCACCCCTGGACAGGCCTCTCCTCCTCTGCCCCCCCTGGACTGGCCTCTCTTCCTCTGGACAGGCCTCTCCTCCTGTGCACCTCTGGACAGGCCTCTCCTCCTCTGCACCACTGGACAGGCCTCTCCGCCTCTCCTCCTCTGGACAGGCCTCTCCTCCTCTGCACCCCTGGACAGGCCTCACCTCCTCTGCACCCCTGGACAGGCCTCTCCTCCTCTTGTCAGGCTTCACCTCCTCTGCCCCTCCCCTGGACAGGCCTCTCGGTGATGGATTCTCATTAAGGACAGAGGAACCCAGAGTTCATTCCACCCCATACAGCGCCTCTGACTCCACCCTGAGCCTCGGGCGCTATGCACAGGCCCCGAAGAGAGACACTGCTCCCCTGGACCTGCCCAGAGGCACCCCCTGGGGACAGGACTGTGGCTCGGACCGAGGCGCTTTAATACCACACACCAGACTCGAGGCGCTACACACGAGGCACGTGTTCATCCCTCAGTGATGCTGCTCCCCCCCACTCCCATATGATCCGTCTCCAAAAAGTGACCTTTAGCCCTGAAGTGTCCTCTCTGGGGTGGGGCAGATCTCTGGGGGTATTTCTGTCTTGTGGTGATGATCTGTCTTGTGCAGCTGACATTGCCCCCCATGGACAGGCCTCACCTCCACTGCACCCACCACAGAACAGACTTCTTTTCACCTTACTTCTTCTGCACCCCCTCCCCCTCCACCCCCCCCCCCAGAAAGGCATCACCTACTCTGCACCCCCTCTGTACAGGCACCACATATTCTGCACCTCCAGCAAAAGACAGGCCTCACCTCCTCTGCACCACCATGGACAGGCCTCGTCTCCTCTGCACCCTCAGGACAGGCCTCACCTCCTCTGCACTCCCTTGGTCAGACCTCGCCTCGTCTGCAGCCCCCTCCTTCCCTGACAGGTCTCACCTCTTCTGCACCTCGTGGACTGGCCTCACCTCCTATGCACCTCCTCAAAATGCCCTGGGGAGGCCTCAACTCTGCTGCACCCCTGGCCAGGTCTCACCTCCTCTGCACCCCTGGACAGGCCTCTCCTCCTTTGCACCCCTGGACAGGTCTCACCACCTCTGCACCACCTGGACAGGTCTCACCTCCTCTTCAACTCTGGATAGGCCTCACCTCCTCTGCACCCCTGGACCAGCCCCACCTCCTCTGTCCCCCTGGACAGGCCTCACCTCTTTTGCACCCGAAGGAGAGGCCTCATCTTTTCTGCAACTCCCTGGACAGACCTCACCTCCTCGGCACCCCACTGGACAGGCGTCAACTCCTCTGCACTCCCATAGACAGGTCTCACCTCCTGGACAAGTCTCGCCTCCTTTGCACTCCCAAGTACAGGACAGGCCTCCCCTCCTCTGCATCCGCCTGGACAGTCCTCTCCTCATCTGCACCCCAGGACAGGCCTCTCCTCCTCTGTACCCCTGGACTGGCCTCACCTCCTCTGCACCCCTGGACCGACCTCTCCTCCTCTGCACCCGTGGACAGGCCTCACCTCCTCTGCATATATTTAGAAACAACAAGTGGCCCAATTAGATCAGAGGGGACCTTTGGGGTAACGTTATTCAGACAACAGTGGTCCCATCTCAAAGAAATGCATGAAGAATAAATATAGACACAATCGTAACTATATTGAATTGTGGACTTGTCCAGCCGGATAGTGGTCCAATATTTTTACTTCTGAGGAATAGAGAGAAATATTACACAACAGTACACAATATGGGGCACAAGCCTGTACCAAACTTGCAATTGTGCAACTGACACACACTAATGACGAAGGAACAAAAGGGCTTGTAGGCACAAGTGTGAGGTTCGAAGTACTAGAATTTACACAATGTCATAGTACATCACAACATAGTTTACACCTTTACATCAATTTATAGCAGTGCAGTTTTGAATAAGGTGTCCTTTAAGTCGACAGCGTTTCGATCTGTTAACTAGATACACAGATCATCATCAGGACATAATTCTTATGCCTAATATTTGGAAGCCTCTGAAGCCGAGAACCGATTAGATGCGGCTCGGAGTCAGTCATTAGTGCGTAATGGCACTCGGCGGACCACACGTCAGCGTGGCAGCCGAATACAGGGCGATTACAGCGTCTCAATCGTGGCGTCTGTCTAGGTGTTCTGGACAGAACAGGCCTCACCTTCTCTGCACCACTGGACAGGCCTTAATCTTCTCTGCACCTCTCTCAGACAGGCCTCACCTCTTCTACATCCCCCTAAACAGGCCTCAACTCCTCTGCACTCCATGGACAGGCCTCACCTCCACTGCACCCACCACAGAACAGACTTCTTTTCACCTTACCTCTTCTGCACCCCCTCCCCCTCCACCCCCTGCCCCCCACCAGAATGGCATCACCTACTCTGCACCCCCTCTGTACAGGCACCACATATTCTGCACCTCCAGCAAAAGACAGGCCTCACCTCCTCTGCACCACCATGGACAGGCCTCGTCTCCTCTGCACCCTCAAGACAGGCATCACTTCCTCTGCACCCCGCTCAGGGCAGACCTCACCTTCTCTGCACCCTCAACACCTGACAGGCCTCACCTCCTCTGCACCCCTGGACAGGCCTCACCTCCTCTGCACTCCTGGACCGGCCTTTCCTCCTCTGCACCCCTGGAAATGCCTTTCCTCCTCTGCACCCCTGGAAATGCCTCTCCTCCTCTGTCCCCCTGGACAGGCCTCACCTCCTCTGCACCCCTGGACAGGCCTCACCTCCTCTGCACCCCTGGACATGCCTCTCCTCCTCTGCACCCCTGGACAGGCCTCACTGTTGCACCCCTGGACAGGCATCACCTCCTCTGCACCCCTGGACAAACCTCTCCTCCCCTGCACCTCTGGACAGGCCTCACCTCCTCCGCACCCCCTGGACAGGCCTCGCCTCCTCTGCGCCTCTGGGCAGGTCTCACCTCTGCACCCCTCTCCTCCTCTGCACCCCTGGACAGGCTTCACCTCCTCTGCATCCCTGGACAGGTCTCTCCTCCTCTGCACACCTGGACAGGCCTCACCTCCTCTGTACCCCTGGACAGGCGTCTCCTCCTCTGCACCCCTGGACATGCCTCACCTCTGCACCCCTGGACAGGACTCGGTGAAGGATTCTCATTAAGGACAGAGGAGCCCAGAGTTCATTCCACCCCATACAGCGCCTCTGACTCGTCCTGTATCTCGGGGCGCTATGCACAGGCCCTGAAGAGAGACACTGCTCCCCTGGACAGGCCTCTCCTCCTCTGCCCCCTGGACAGGCATCACCTCCTCTGCACCCCTGGACAGGCCTCTCCTCCCCTGCACCTCTGGACAGGCCTCACCTCCTCTGCACCCCCTGGACAGGCCTCGCCTCCTCTGCGCCTCTGGACAGGTCTCACCTCTGCACCCCTCTCCTCCTCTGCACCCCTGGACAGGCTTCACCTCCTCTGCATCCCTGGACAGGCTTCACCTCCTCTGTACCCCAGGACAGGCGTCTCCTCCTCTGCACCCCTGGACATGCCTCACCTCTGCACCCCTGGACAGGACTCTCGGTGAAGGATTCACATTAAGGACAGAGGAGCCCAGAGTTCATTCCACGCCATACAGCGCCTCTGACTCGTCCTGAGCGTCGGGGCGCTATGCACAGGCCCTGAAAAGAGACACTGCTCCCCTGGACAGGCCTCACATCCTCTGCACCCCTGGACAGGGCTCTCCTCCTCTGCACCCCTTTGACAGGCCTCACTTCCTCTGCACCCCTGGACAGGCCTCATCTCCTCTCCTCTACACCCCTGGACAGGCCTCTCCTCCTCTGCCCCCTGGACAGGCCTCTACTCCTCTGCACCCCTGGACAGGCCTCTCCTCCTCTGCAACCCTGGACAGGCCTCTCCTCCTTTGGACCCCTGGACAGGCCTCTCCTCCTCTGACCCTGGACAGGCCTCTTCTCCTCTGCACCTCTGGACAGACCTCTCCTCCAGTGCACCCCTGGAAATGCTTCTCCTCTGCACCCCTGGACCGGCCTCACCTCCTCTGCCCCCCTGGACAGGCCCCACCTCCTCTGCACCTCTGGACAGGCCTCTCCTCCTTTGCACCCCTGGACAGGCCTCTCCTCCTCTGCCCCCCCCTGGACTGGCCTCTCCTCCTCTGGACAGGCCTCTCCTCATGTGCACCTCTGGACAGGCCTCTCCTCCTCTGGACCCCTGGACAGGCCTCTCCTCCTCTGACCCTGGACAAGCCTCTTCTCCTCTGCACCTCTGGACAGGCCTCTCCTCCTGTGCACCCCTGGACAGGCCTCTCCTCTGCACCCCTGGACCGGCCTCACCTCCTCTGCCCCCCTGGATAGGCCTCACCTCCTCTGCACCTCTGGACAGGCCTCTCCTCCTTTGCACCCCTGGACAGGCCTCTCCTCCTCTGCCCCCCCTGGACTGGCCTCTCCTCCTCTGGACAAGCCTCTCCTCCTGTGCACCTCTGGACAGGCCTCTCCTCCTCTGCACCACTGAACAGGCCTCTCCTCCTCTCCTCCTCTGGACAGGCCTCTCCTCCTCTGCACCCTGGACAGGCCTCACCTCCTCTGCACCCCTGGACAGGCCTCTCCTCCTCTTGTCAGGCTTCACCTCCTCTGCCCCTCCCCTGGACAGGCCTCTCGGTGATGGATTCTCATTAAGGACAGAGGAGCCCAGAGTTCATTCCACCCCATACAGCGCCTCTGACTCCACCCTGTGCCTCGGGGCGCTATGCACAGGCCCCGAAGAGAGACACTGCTCCCCTGGACCTGCCCAGAGGCACCCCCCCGGGGACAGGACTGTGGCTCGGACCGAGGCACTTTAATACCACAAACCAGACTCGAGGCGCTACACACGAGGCACGTGTTCATCCCTCAGTGATGCTGCTCTGCCCCACCCCCATATGATCCGTCTCCAAAAAGTGACCTTTAGCCCTGAAGTGTCCTCTCTGGGGTGGGGCAGATCTCTGGGGGTATTTCTGTCTCGTGGTGATGATCTGTCTTGTGCAGCTGACATTGCCCCCCATGGACAGGCCTCACCTCCACTGCACCCACCTCAGAACAGACTTCTTTTCACCTTACCTCTTCTGCACCCCCTCCCCCTCCACCCCCCACCAGAAAGGCATCACCTACTCTGCACCCCCTCTGTACAGGCACCACATATTCTGCACCTCCAGCAAAAGACAGGCCTCACCTCCTCTGCACCACTGGACAGGCCTCACCTCCTCTGCACCACTGGTCAGGCCTCACCTCCTCTACACCCCTGGACAGGCCTCACCTCCTCTACACCCCTAGACAGGCCTCGCCTCCTCTGCCCCCTGGACAGGCCTCTACCCCTCTGCGCCTCTGGACAGGTCTCACCTCTGCACCCCTCTCCTCCTCTGCACCCCTGGACAGGCTTCACCTCCTCTGCATCCCTGGACAGGCCTCTCCTCCTCTGCACCCCTGGACAGGCCTCACCTCCTCTGTACCTCTGGACAGGCGTCTCCTCCTCTGCACCCCTGGACATGTCTCACCTCTGCACCCCTGGACAGGACTCTCGGTGAAGGATTCTCATTAAGGACAGAGGAGCCCAGAGTTCATTCCACCCCATACAGAGCCTCTGACTAGTCCTGAGCCTCGGGGCGCTATGCACAGGCCCTGAAGAGAGACACTGCTCCCCTGGACAGGCCTCACATCCTCTGCACCCCTGGACAGGGCTCTCCTCCCCTGCACCCCTTCGACAGGCCTCACCTCCTCTGCACCCCTGGACAGGCCTCACCTCCTCTACACCCCTGGACAGGCCTCGCCTCCTCTGCCCCCTGGACAGGCCTCTCCTCCTCTGCACCCCTGGACAGGCCTCACCTCCTCTACACCCCTGGACAGGCCTCGCCTCCTCTGGCCCCTGGACAGGCCTCTACTCCTCTTTACCCCTGGTCAGGCCTCTCCTCCTCTGGACCCCTGGACAGGCCTCTCCTCCTCTGACCCTGGACAGGCCTCTTCTCCTCTGCACCTCTGGACAGGCCTCTCCTCCTGTGCACCCCTGGACAGGCCTCTCCTCTGCACCCCTGGACCGGCCTCACCTCCTCTGCCCCCCTGGACCGGCCTCACCTCCTCTGCCCCCCTGGATAGGCCTCACCTCCTCTGCACCTCTGGACAGGCCTCTCCTCCTTTGCACCACTGGACAGGCCTCTCCTCCTCTGCCCCCCCCTGGACTGGCCTCTCCTCCTCTGGACAGGCCTCTCCTCCTGTGCACCTCTGGACAGGCCTCTCCTCCTCTGCACCACTGGACAGGCCTCTCCTCCTCTCCTCCTCTGGACAGGCCTCTCCTCCTCTGCACCCCTGGACAGGCCTCACCTCCTCTGCACCCCTGGACAGGCCTCTCCTCCTCTTGTCAGGCTTCACCTCCTCTGCCCCTCCCCTGGACAGGCCTCTTGGTGATGGATTCTCATTAAGGACAGAGGAGCCCAGAGTTAATTCCACCCCATACAGCGCCTCTGACTCCACCCTGAGCCTCGGGGCGCTATGCACAGGCCCCGAAGAGAGACACTGCTTCCCTGGACCTGCCCAGAGGCACCCCCCGGGGACAGGACTGTGGCTCGGACCGAGGCGCTTTAATACCACACACCAGACTCGAGGCGCTACACACGAGGCACGTGTTCATCCCTCATTGATGCTGCTCCCCCCCACCCCCATATGATCCGTCTCCAAAAAGTGACCTTTAGCCCTGAAGTGTCTTCTCTGGGGTGGGGCAGATCTCTGGGGGTATTTCTGTCTTGTGGTGATGATCTGTCTTGTGCAGCTGACATTGCCCCCCATGAACAGGCCTCACCTCCACTGCACCCACCACAGAACAGACTTCTTTTCACCTTACTTCTTCTGCACCCCCTCCCCCTCCACCCCCCACCAGAAAGGCATCACCTACTCTGCACCCCCTCTGTACAGGCACCACATATTCTGCACCTCCAGCAAAAGACAGGCCTCACCTCCTCTGCACCACTGGACAGGCCTCACCTCCTCTGCACCTCTGGACAGGCCTCTCCTAAGTTGCACCCCTGGACAGGCCTCTCCTCCTCTGCCCCCCCTCCTGGACTGGCCTCTCCTCCTCTGGACAGGCCTCTCCTCCTGTGCACCTCTGGACAGGCCTCTCCTCCTCTGCACCACTGGACAGGCCTCTCCTCCTCTCCTCCTCTGGACAGGCCTCTCCTCCTCTGCACCCCTGGACAGGCCTCACCTCCTCTGCACCCCTGGACAGGCCTCTCCTCCTCTTGTCAGGCTTCACCTCCTCTGCCCCTCCCCTGGACAGGCCTCTTGGTGATGGATTCTCATTAAGGACAGAGGAGCCCAGAGTTAATTCCACCCCATACAGCGCCTCTGACTCCACCCTGAGCCTCGGGGCGCTATGCACAGGCCCCGAAGAGAGACACTGCTTCCCTGGACCTGCCCAGAGGCACCCCCCGGGGACAGGACTGTGGCTCGGACCGAGGCGCTTTAATACCACACACCAGACTCGAGGCGCTACACACGAGGCACGTGTTCATCCCTCATTGATGCTGCTCCCCCCCACCCCCATATGATCCGTCTCCAAAAAGTGACCTTTAGCCCTGAAGTGTCTTCTCTGGGGTGGGGCAGATCTCTGGGGGTATTTCTGTCTTGTGGTGATGATCTGTCTTGTGCAGCTGACATTGCCCCCCATGGACAGGCCTCACCTCCACTGCACCCACCACAGAACAGACTTCTTTTCACCTTACCTCTTCTGCACCCCCACCCCCTCCACCCCCCCACCAGAAAGGCATCACCTACTCTGCACCCCCTCTGTACAGGCACCACATATTCTGCACCTCCAGCAAAAGACAGGTCTCACCTACTCTGTACCACCATGGACAGGCCTCGTCTCCTCTGCACCCTCAGGACAGGCCTCACCTCCTCTGCACTCCCTTGGTCAGACCTCGCCTCGTCTGCAGCCCCCTCCTTCCCTGACAGGTCTCACATCTTCTGCACCTCGTGGACTGGCCTCACCTCCTATGCACCTCCTCTGCATGCCCTGGGGAGGTCTCAATTCTGCTGCACACCCGGCCAGGTCTCACCTCCTCTGCACCCCGGACAGGCCTCTCCTCCTCTGCACCCCTGGACAGGTCTCACCACCTCTGCACCACCTGGACAGGTCTCACCTCCTCTTCAACTCTGGATAGACCTCACCTCCTCTGCACCCCTGGACCAGCCCCACCTCCTCTGTCCCCCTGGACAGACCTCACCTCCTCGGCACCCCACTGGACAGGCGTCAACTCCTCTGCACTCCCATAGACAGGTCTCACCTCCTGGACAAGTCTCGCCTCCTTTGCACTCCCAAGTACAGGACAGGCCTCCCCTCCTCTGCATCCGCCTGGACAGTCCTCTCCTCATCTGCACCCCTGGACAGGCCTCTCCTCCTCTGTACACCTGGACTGGCCTCACCTCCTCTGCACCCCTGGACCGACCTCTCCTCCTCTGCACCCGTGGACAGGCCTCACCTACTCTGCATATATTTAGAAACAACAAGGGGCCCAATTAGATCAGAGGGGACCTTTGGGGTAACGTTATTCAGACAACAGTGGTCCCATCTCAAAGAAATGCATGAAGAATAAATATAGACACAATCGTAACTATATTTAATTGTGGATTTGTCCAGCCGGACAGTGGTCCAATATTTTACTTCTGAGGAATAGAGAGAAATATTACACAACAGTACACAATATGGGGCACAAGCCTGTACCAAACTTGCAATTGTGCAACTGACACACACTAATGACGAAGGAACAAAAGGGCTTGTAGGCACAAGTGTGAGGTTCGAAGTACTAGAATTTACACAATGTCATAGTACATCACAACATAGTTTACACCTTTACATCAATTTATAGCAGTGCAGTTTTGTATAAGGCGTCCATTAAGTCGACAGCGTTTCGATCTGTTAACTAGATACACAGATCATCATCAGGACATAATTCTTATGCCTAATATTTGGAAGCCTCTGAAGCCGAGAACCGATTAGATGCGGCTCGGAGTCAGTCATTAGTGCGTAATGGCACTCGGTGGACCACCCGTCAGCGTGGTAGCCGAATACAGGGCGATTACAGCGTCTCAATTGTGACGTCTGTCTAGGTGTTCTGGACAGAACAGGCCTCACCTCCTCTGCACCACTGGACAGGCCTTAATCTTCTCTGCACCTCTCTCAGACAGGCCTCTCCTCTTCTACATCCCCCTAAACAGGCCTCAACTCCTCTGCACTCCATGGACAGGCCTCACCTCCACTGCACCCACCACAGAACAGACTTCTTTTCACCTTACCTCTTCTGCACCCCCTCCCCCTCCACCCCCCCTCCCACCAGAATGGCATCACCTACTCTGCACCCCCTCTGTACAGGCACCACATATTCTGCACCTCCAGCTGTTACGGTACCCCCGGTCCAGCCAACGTTTCAATTTCCCGCCGCGCCAGTACGAAGAGTATCAGTCGACGATTCCAGTTTAGGGGCCGCAGGAGGAGGTCCTCCTGGTACCCCGCCACCACACCAACGTAGAACGTTGGCCGAGTTACATGAATGTGCGCTACAGCGTACGCCCAGATATCAGTCCGTTGCAGAGATCCGACGAGCCCTCACTGAATGCCGCTATGATCCAGTCGCAGGTGATGATAGTACGGTTATATATTCCGTACGTGTCAGACGGGTGACCGGGTATTTGGACACCCTACCAGATATGAAAGGAGATCTAGACAGAATATATCGTTTCATCCGTACAGGAGACGATCCAGAAAGTATTAGCGAAGCCATGTCTCAAAGGAAAGCTGAAATCCAGCTCATGATATTAAAGTTTCTGATTAATTGTCTAATAAGAGAACAAGATTACCCGACTAAAGATCCAGCCGAAATGAGAATCCTGACAAGGTGGAGTGATAATATAGCCGAGGGTAAGCACAAGACTATCAGTAGTATAGAGAGTATGTACAAGAAAATTCGTAAGGAAATAATAAGGTTACACGAGAAACGCAAAGAAGCACAAGTAAGCGAGAAAGAGAATGACTCTCCTACGGAAGAGGTAGAGGACGAGAATCCCGCCAGAATAGCGTATGTAGGAAAATCTAGATTTCCAGACCGTCATTCACGCCTAGAACACAAGTCAGTGTTTCATCATCCAGCACCAGAACAAGGTTCTCTAGAACAAGTGTTTCAAGCTACCGATCACATTCTGAAATCACGAATCGGTTACGGTGAATTAAGTACTATGCATGAACAAGAACTAGCCCGATCAGCAGTCCGATGGGCTACTGATTCTACCACTTTTCCAGACGAAATAGTGGCACAAATGTTTCTGAAACTGCCCCCAGCCGAGCAACGACTGATGGGTATGTATATGATCCAGCACCTCATTACTCTGTATGAGGGTCAACATTCTGATCCAGGTCCGTTACACGATGTCCTGAACGAGTTACTCCAGTATAGATGGAAAGGTCTAGGTACCGATTTAATTAGTGTCATTCTAGAACAGCGTCATAAATATAGTATGTTTTTGAACCCGCATTTTGTTCATGTCTCACCCCCAGAAAGGAAGCCGTTTTACATAGATAGACAGAATCCGTTACGAGAAGTACACCCAGTTAGGACAACAACTGGTGAAATGCAACGAGTATTTGTTTACACCCCGATTACAAAGATGGAACTCTTAGAGATGAAAAAGTTAATTCCCTGTCATGATAAAGATCCAACAGGGTTCCACCGAGAATTAAAAGACATGCTCCGTATGGGAGAATACACGTATCCAGATATTATTAAAATGTTAAAGGTCCTGTTGCCCGCAGGGGTATACGAGAAACTCAAGGAAAAAGAATGGGAGGTGGGAGAGAAAAAGATCGATTGGGCAGTTTTAGAAGCTGAAGATAAGGCACGAGTACCAGGTACCGGTCTCGGAGATAAATGTAAAGAATTACCAGAACTATTAATACAAGTTTTGCCAAGATTATTAGCCACTAAAAAGGAAGACTGGGATGCAATCTCAGCCTGTAAACAGAAACAAGACGAAGACACTAGTGATTTTTATTCTAGATTTGAGAAATGTTTTAGTATTAACAGTGGCCTCAAGACAAGTAGTGAGTCATACCCTCATCTTTTTGTTACTAAATTAGTCGAGAATTCAAGTCCACAAGTTAAGAATCGAGTTTTGAAAGTCGAAAGTACCTGGCAAGCTAATACCCCGTCCCAGATGTTACAGATGCTTCAATACCACCAGAATAGAATCAGAGAAGAGCAAGAACACGAGAGAAAGCGTATGAAAGACACGAAAATGAAAGTACTAGTTGCACAATCTGTTCCACAAGACAGTCAGAAGAGGGGTCCGAATCATGCCAGTCATCCTGCAGCTCCCGTTAAAGGGAACTGCAATTATTGTAAACAGCCAGGTCATTTTATAAACGAGTGTGCAGTTCTGAAACACAACATAGCTACTGGTAAGACTAAAGAAAGACCACGTCCGCCTAGACAAGAACAAGTTTCACAGACTCCTCAGCCACAGAATGCACAACAGACAGTTCCAGCACCGCAGCCTATCGCTGCAACACAGCATGTTACACAGCAGATGTACCAGTATGCACAGTCCGAGTATCCAGAATATCAGCCATATTCATGAAACAGCCTAGAGAGGGAGGTAGGCTTGCCTCTCATCGAGATACCTGTAGATCAAGAGGGTCCCTATGTTCACAGTCAAGTATTAGGGAAAGACAGAAAGTTTCTGATTGATACAGGGGCAAGTAGGACCACCATCAGTCACGCCGAAGTTCCAGGGGCTCCGCTCTCAGGCTCTAGAAATGTTTCCCTTGGATTTTCAGGAAAGCCTATTATAAACGAGATATCTAAGCCAGTTACTCTAGAAGTAGGTCCATTGTCCCGCACTACTGATCTGTTACTTACGAAGTCATGTCCAGAAAATTTATTGGGCATTAAAACACTGAAAGAATTAGGTACAGTTATCTGCTGCTCCCCAGAGGGAATACGATTGTTCCTACGTGACTTCAAGGGTCATTATGTATTACGAGATTTTGATCCGAGATTGTCTAATGTTCCGCAGCATCTATGGGCGCAAGGTCCAACTGATGTTGGCTATATGCAAATCACACCCCATCGTGTGACTCTCAAGCCAGGTGTAGTCCTGCCACGAATCAGACAGTACCGATTGCCACCTGAGGCTGTAGCAGCCTTATCCAAAATTATTGACGAGCTCATGGCTCAAGGAGTAGTTGTAGAAACTGACTCCAATGTATGTAATTCTCCGATCATTCCCGTCATGAAACGTACTGATCCGAATGCACCCCCAGTATATCGATTAGTGATTGACCTTCGAGAACTCAATAAATGTATTATTCCCCAGTACCCAGTTGTCCCAGATATTTCATCCCTATTAACAGCCATTGATTCCGAAGCCTCATTTTTTACAGTCATAGACCTCAAGAACGCGTTTTTCAGTGTCCCCATTCATCCAGACAGCCAGTTTCTTTTCGGATTTTGTTTAAATGGAAGGAGCTATATGTTCACACGAGCTCCTCAAGGTTTCACAGAAAGTCCTAGTATTTATAGTCAAGCACTTAAGAGACAACTAGACAATATTCACATGCCAACTGACACTGCCCTGCTCCAGTATGTCGATGATCTACTGATCACAGCCCGTTCTGAGCGTGCTTGCGAGCGAGCATCACTTACAGTCTTGTATTTCCTAGCCGAGATGGGGCACAAGGTGTCCCCTTCGAAGCTTCAATTCTGTGTCCAGCAAGTGATCTATTTAGGCCACTTACTGTCCAAGAGGGGTAGGCAGTTGACACCAGACCGTATCCAGTTAATAGCGAGTCTTCCTCAGCCCAAGACACAGAAGGAGGTACGTGCTTTTATCGGCCTTACTTCTTATTGCAGACAATGGATTCCTCAGTATGCATTTCTAGCTAAACCACTGATACAGTTAACGACACAGGAGGCAGCCGTATCGACTGTCCTCCCTTGGACATCTGAACATACACTTAGTTTCAATGAGTTAAAGAAAGCTTTATGCCAAGCTCCAGTTCTAGCAACACCGAACTACAGTAAGCCTTTTACACTTTTCGTCACTGAACGTGAAGGTACAGCATTATCTGTTCTCACACAAGATCAAGCAGGACAATACAAGCCCTGTGCTTATTTTTCGAGCACACTAGATCCTGTAGCCCAGGCTCTGCCTGCGTGCCTCAAGTCAGTTGCAGCCACAGCACTAGCTATCAGACAAAGTGATTCCATAGTATTAGGACACTCCCTGACAGTACAAGTTCCACACTCTGTGGAGGTTCTTTTAAACCGAACACAAACTCAGCACTTGACAATTGCACGTTTAACAGGTTATGAATTGACACTGTTCCAGCCACACATAGAAATCAGACGCTGCAACGTTCTAAATCCTGCTACACTGTTACCATCAGTTACTTTGAGTCCTGCCACACACGACTGTGTGGAAGTAGTTAACATCATGACCAAGCCAAGACAAGACCTGACAGATATTCCATTACCTGATCCGGACCTGACACTTTATGTGGATGGTTCATGTATGAGAACAAGTACAGGAGAACTAGTAGCCGCGTATGCAGTGACTACTGACACTGAAGTTATAGAGACACACCGTATTGACACCCTGTCTGCTCAAGCAGCGGAGCTAGTTGCTCTGACTCAAGCCTGCATACACGCCAAGAACCTGAAAGTTAATGTTTACACAGATTCACGTTACGCATTTGGAGTCGTACACGACTTCGGAGTGCTCTGGCAGGAGAGAGGTTTCATGACTTCTCATGGGACCAAGATTCAGCATGGTCTCCTTATTCAGGCTCTGTTAGATGCCATACACTTACCGACATCCATTGCTATCATGAAATGCAAAGCACATACGAAAGTTACTGACACTATTTCCCAAGGTAATGATCTAGCAGATCGCACAGCCAAGCTTACAGCACAGACTCCAGACATTTCAGTTAACCCGACACAGACTACATGTATGACAGTTAAGGACCCTACTCAAGATGTCATAGATATCCAGTTACATGCTACTCCTGATGAAATCAAGAAATGGTCCGAACAAGGAGGGGTCCAGACAGATCAGGGATGGGTAACGAAGGGTAGAGCCACATGGTTTCTCCCCGACTCTATGGTTCAAGTCATTATCAATACCGCACATAGTCCAGCACATTTAGGAGAAAAAGCCATGTTAGACAGTATCCAGAACATTTGGTTCAACAAGCATTTACGAGCTGCAGCCAAGCAGAAAGTCCGTACCTGTATGATATGTTGCCAGTTTAATCCAGGTAAAAGTGTCCCGGTGGAACAAGGTGGATTCCAACCCCCTGACCACCCTTTTGAGGTCCTCCAGATGGATTATATTCAGATGGAGCGATGTCGAGGTTTCAAGTATGTCCTCGTAGTTGTATGCGCTTTGTCCAGGTGGACAGAAGCATATCCAGTCCCAGATTACACAGCCACGACTACTGCCAAGCAGTTGGTTCGTGAGTTCTTCCCCCGTTATGGACTCCCTAGAGTCGTATATTCTGATAACGGCCAGCCATTCTCATCTGAGTTGATGAAACACGTTTCCCTTTTGTTAGGGTACCAGTGGAAGTTCCATTGTGTACGCCATCCTGAAGCAGCTGGTCTCGTAGAGAGACATAATCAGACCCTGAAGATCCGAATTGCAAAAGTATGTAAAGAGAAAGGTGTAGACTGGCTAGTAGCCCTGCCAGTTGCCTTGTTCTATATGCGCATGGTCGCACATTCCAGATCAGGTCTGTCCCCGTACGAGGTCGTATTCGGCCGCCCCCCTAACATGTGGGGTACACCTAGACCCCGAAGTATTACCGATGTTTCAAGTAATATGCTGACAGATTACCTAGCTTCCTTGATGTCTGCCCTACACTCTTGTCGTTCACAGGTTGCCGCCGCATTTCCAGACAATACCGAGGTGGCACCGCATGAAATCGTTCCCGGATGCATGGTTTTGGTCAGGAACTTTGATCGTTCAAGTCCGCTGGAGCCTCGCTGGAAAGAACCCCGACAGGTCCTCCTAACCACCCGTACAGCCGTGAAGTTGGAGGGGAGAAAAGGCTGGGTGCATCTTTCGCATATCAAAAAGTTTTATGGATTGAAACCTGTTTCAAAGAACATTTCCGAGGATTCTAAAAGTTGCCAAAGTACTATTCTTAAGGACTGTCCCGCAAAAGACAATGATACTGAACCCTCCCTGTTAGAGAAAACTCCGCAACTGGAGTATAAGCAAAAACTAAGGTCTAGTAAAATAAGTCAGCCAGTTTGATTGTCTAAGTCCTCCCCTAGGTGAAACGGTTAGACCGGTTTCTGACATGCATAAAATAGACCCCCATAGTGAGAGAGTTAGTCAAAACTCAATCCGATGTATCGTTTTTCTAAGTTTCATATTATTTTTCAGTATTATGATTTCCTGCACCAGTTATGCATTTTATCTGTATTTTCCAGTTTCTCATGTAAATAAGTCTTCTAATGTTACAGTGGAGCACACGTTTAGTGATCTGCCTCCTCATGAACTTTCTTATCGTCTTGCTATGCGTAATAATTCCTTTATCCGCATGTTACATTATTCACACCAGACCAGCAATGCCACTAATTGTTGGGTGTGTGGTCGACTCCCCCCTTTCCAGACACCGAAGGGAGTTCTGCCACTCTTTCCTTATCCATTTTCACATAATGGTTCGTGTGGAGCATGGTCCACGTTAACGTCATCCTCAACAGATATGTCTTTTCTTAACAGTACATGTTTTCCAGACAAGCAAGGTCTACCCCACAGAACCGGGTTAGACCTAGAAAATGAAGTTTATAATTTAGGTAATTATTCTTCGAATTTCATGGTCCTGAATGTTCAGTCTGATACTACTCCAGACTTACCTGCTATTTCCGTATTACCAGTCAAAGGTGAATTATGTGTCAGAAATTATGGTTCCATACATGTAGGACATAGTGATTGTACTACTATTGTCAAGTATAGTGACAGTGGGAAATCTATTTTCAAAGCTTCACGTCATTCTTATTTTGTTTGTGGTCAGACCGCATATGTTCGTTTGCCCCTCGATTGGGAGGGAACCTGTTACATTGCCTTCCTACTGCCACCTGTTTTCCTAGCCCCATCTGATTATCATAGAAACACACATCTAGTACACTTTAGACATAAAAGGGAGATCGAGTCCCCAATTGTCGATTATACTGAAACTGCTCTAGAACAGTATACAGATTTCAATAGAGGTTTCTTCTTCTTTATAGGACCTATCCAGAATAGTAAGCTAATCCGTAGGTTAACGAGAACCCTTGAAGCCGTAGTGAATGAGACTGCCTCTGCCCTAGGTAACTTAACCGAAGAACAATCTGCTATGAGATTTGTTGTGCTCCAGAATCGTCTCGTCCTTGACGTCATACTGGCCGATAGGGGCGGGGCCTGTAGAGTCATCGGATCTAGTTGCTGCATTTTCATTCCTAATAACGCGCCGTCTGTTTATTCAGCTATAACCAGACTCCATAAAATTGCCCATATGTTACACCAAGATCCAGGCACCTGGACATGGTCCGGTTGGTTCTGGAATATAATTTCCGCCTGGGGATGGAAAGTCTTGTCCTTTCTAGGTATTGCAGTAGCGATCATATTCAGTTGCTGCCTCTGTATACAATGTGGCCCCGCGATTTGCGGCATTTGTGCTACCTCTTGTATTCCTAGTCCCAAGTCCCGTTCTAAATCCCGTTCCAAGACAATTCGAGACGAGGAAATGATACTGCATGAAATGATAGATGGTATCATGAATATTGATGTTTCCTGATGGGAACGTAGTGACAAGGAGGGAATGTGGAAAAGTAAATTTTGCCATGTTCTGTGTCCCTACGTGTCCTCCATCTTATGTTATGTGTGCATGATTAATATGCATATGTATTCCCCATGTTCGATTAAAGACGCACATATAGTTGTGTCCACCTATAGTATGCCAGTTTCCAGTTCTCGTGAATACTACGAATATCAGGCCTATGTAAAGTCACGTCGCCACGTTTCTCAGTGTGCACGTTATTTCATTGTAAAGTCCCCGTTTCTAGGCCTGAAAAGGGCCTGGACACTAGATTCGGCTCCTGTCTCCTGAGCCCTCGCTGAGGAGCGATACAACCCCCACCTGTGTTCCTGACCCTTCACTTACTTCCTGCCTCAAAGTGCCCGGTTCAGCCTGGCTCTGCCTCTGAGTCTGCCAAGAGTATGTTATGATTCTAGTTATCAGTCCAGTCCTCCTTCCCTGCATTCCTAAGCTACTGAATCGCATCAATAGTTTCCGTCATTGTCTAGCCTTTACGTCTCCATGTAAGAGAAATGCTGCATTTAATGGTCATTTAATATTCTTCATCACGCACTATATGTAGAATAATGCATGCTCCAGTCTTAGAGTCTGTTAGCCTTTACCCCGATAACTTTTGGATTCTATCGACATGTTCTCTAAACATCAGATACTAGATACTGTGTAGGTACATGTCGCCCTGACTCTCCAGACTTCAGTCTCTGCTCCCAGCACATAGTTCATAGCCCCCAGCTTCTCCTAGTAATACGTCATTGCCAGTTTACGCGCACCATTAGGTTAGAGGTCCTGGCTCCTTGGGTAGCCCCCTCCATGTTTCCGCCCCATTTATGACATATTCTGTTACGTTTACATCACATGTCTATGTATACGCCTCCTGTTACACCTACTTTCACCCTTATCTTTCGCGACTGCTATTGACCACACCCACTGCTCCGCCTACTATAATTCACTGTACTGCAACTGTTTTAGTATATATATGTTTTACATTGTTATTAAAGTTAGCGCGCTCATTCCCTGTCCCCCCTGCAGGGCCCTGCTATCCTGTTCCTGTGCAGGTTATCCTGTTCCTGTCCTTTATGCTGTATTAAACCTGCAAAACTCCTACTACCTCGAATCTTGACTCTTATTTATTGAGCTATCTGTTATTGCTATGTCCAGTAAAACCTAGATCCGGTATTATTTATTTATATACCACACCCTGGACAGGCCTCTCCTACTCTGCCCCCTGGACAGGCCTCTACTCCTCTGCACCCCTAGACAGGCCTCACCTCCTCTGCCCCTTGGACAGGCCTCACCTCCTCTGCACCCCTGGACAGGCCTCTCCTCCTCTGCCCCCTGGACAGGCCTCTCCTCCTCTGCCCCCCTGGACAGGCCTCTCCTCCTCTGCCCCCCTGGACAGGCCTCACCTCCTCTGCACCCCTGGACAGGCCTCTCCTCCTCTGCACCCCTGGACAGGCCTCTCCTCCTCTGCACCCCTGGACAGGCCTCTCCTCCTCTGGACCCCTAGACAGGCCTCTTCTCCTCTGACCCTGGACAGGCCTCTCCTCCTGTGCATCCCTGGACAGGCCTCTCCTCCTCTGCACCCCTGGACCGGCCTCTCCTCCTCTGCACCCCTGGACCGGCCTCACCTCCTCTGCACCCCTGGACAGGCCTCTCCTCCTCTGCACCCCTGGACAGGCCTCTCCTCCTCTGGACCCCTAGACAGGCCTCTTCTCCTCTGACCCTGGACAGGCCTCTCCTCCTGTGCAACCCTGGACAGGCCTCTCCTCCTCTGCATCCCTGGACAGGCCTCTCCTCCTCTGCACCCCTGGACCGGCCTCACCTCATCTGCCCCCCTGGATAGGCCTCACCTCCTCTGCACCTCTGCAAAGGCCACTCCTCCTTTGCACCCCTGGACAGGCCTCTCCTCCTTTGCCCCCTGGACTGGCCTCTCCTCCTCTCCTCCTCTGGACAGGCCTCTCCCCCTGTGCACCTCTGGACAGGCCTCTCCTCCTCTGCACCACTGAACAGGCCTCTCCTCCTCTGGACAGGCCTCTCCTCCTCTGCACCCCTGGACAGGCCTCACCTCCTCTGCACCCCTGGACAGGCCTCTCCTCCTCTTGTCAGGCTTCACCTCCTCTGCCCCTCCCCTGGACAGGCCTCTCGGTGATGGATTCTCATTAAGGACAGAGGTGCCCGGAGTTCATTCCACCCCATACAGCGCCTCTGACTCCACCCTGAGCCTCGGGGTGCTATGCACAGGCCCCGAAGAGAGACACTGCTCCCCTGGACCTGCCCAGAGGCAACCCCCGGGGACAGGACTGTGGCTCGGACCGAGGCGCTTTAATACCACACACCACACTCGAGGCGCTACACACGAGGCACGTGTTCATCCCTCAGTGATGCTGCTCCCCCACCCCCCAATGATCCGTCTCCAAAAAGTGACCTTTAGCCCTGAAGTGTCCTCTCTGGGGTGGGGCAGATCTCCGGGGGTATTTCTGTCTTGTGGTGATGATCGTGTCTTGTGCAGCTGACATTGCCCCCCACTGTACCCCACTCCTGATGTCTGTCCCTCTGGGGGTGTTATACTGGCAGGGTCGCTGCTGGTTCCCAGTCCCGCGCGGGTAGCAAGGACCACGCGGAGGCACAGAGTCCTATATCGCTACCACTGGAGCGGGGTGTCACTTCTTCTTGCCCTAAAAATCCCCCTGCTTTCTGCTCCCCCATCAGCAGAAGTAATGTCACGGTGTTGAAGAGGGACAACTCTCTTTTGCTGCAGGTACTTGCTGCCCAGCGCTGTACACTACAACGTCCGGTGCTTAATTTGTAAAATAATGAGAGCCGGGTCCTCCTGTGCATCCCTGGACAGGCCTCTCCTCCTCTGCACCCCTAGACCGGCCTCACCTCCTCTGCCCCACTGGATAGGCCTCACCTCCTCTGCACCTCTGGAAAGGCCACTCCTCCTTTGCACCCCTGGACAGGCCTCTCCTCCTTTGCCCCCTGGACTGGCCTCTCCTCCTCTTCACCACTGAACAGGCCTCTCCTCCTCTGGACAGGCCTCTCCTCCTCTGCACCCCTGGACAGGCCTCAACTCCTCTGCACCCCTGGACAGGCCTCTCCTCCTCTTGTCAGGCTTCACCTCCTCTGCCCCTCCCTTGGACAGGCCTCTCGGTGATGGATTCTCATTAAGGACAGAGGAACCCAGAGTTCATTCCACCCCATACAGCGCCTCTGACTCCACCCTGAGCCTCGGGGCGCTATGCACAGGCCCCGAAGAGAGACACTGCTCCCCTGGACCTGCCCAGAGGCACCCCCCGGGGACAGGACTGTGGCTCGGACCGAGGCGCTTTAATACCACACACCAGACTCGAGGCGCTACACACGAGGCACGTGTTCATCCCACAGTGATGCTGCTCCCCCACCCCCCAATGATCCGTCTCCAAAAAGTGACCTTTAGCCCTGAAGTGTCTTCTCTGGGGTGGGGCAAATCTCCGGGGGTATTTCTGTCTTGTGGTGATGATCGTGTCTTGTGCAGCTGACACTGCCCCCCACTGTACCCCACTCCTGATGTCTGTCCCTCTGGGGGTGTTATACTGGCAGGGTCGCTGCTGGTTCCCAGTCCCGCCCGGGTAGCAAGGACCACGCGGAGGCACAGAGTCCTATATCGCTACCACTGGAGCGGGGTGTCACTTCTTCTTGCCCTAAAAATCCCCCTGCTTTCTGCTCTCCCATCAGCAGAAGTAATGTCACGGTGTTGAAGAGGGACAACTCTCTTTTGCTGCAGGGACTTGCTGCCCTGCGCTGTACACTACGACGTCAGGTGCTTAATTTGTAAAAGAATGAGAGCCGGGCCCACAGTTGTGCTCAGAAACCCACAGCAGGCGCTATTGAATGTCAGGTGCTGAATACCAAGGCTGTGCAGTCTGGATTCCAAATTGTGGCTCTTTAATCCACCACCAGCCACTCCCGGCTCCATTATCTCACTCTTGATTCCACCTCGTGGCTCTTTAATCCACCCCCAGACACTATTGGCTCCTTTATCTCACTCTTGATTCCACCTCATGGATCTTTAATCCACCCCCCAGACACTCTCTGCTCCTTTATCTCACTCTTGATTTCACCTCATTACTCTTTAATCCACCACCAGCCACTCCCTGCTCCTTTATCTCACTCTTGATTCCACCTCATTGCTCTTTAATCCACCCCCCAGACACTCTCTGCTCCTTTATCTCACTCTTTTTAAAAAAAAATCTTTTTATTAAAGAATAAAACCAAGTACAATAAACAATAGATGCAGCACATCATGGCATAAGCAACTTCTCATACGTGAAACTTTCCGGGCAAGGGCCGGGGGCCACTCAACTTAGCAAGAATACTTGATCTGACGAAACATGGCAGTCCACAATTCAAGTCATCCACACAGTCGGTCAGTGCGACACAAAATAAAACAGGATTCTAGAGACGAGCGAAGAAAGTCATCGTCAGAGGCAACTATTAAAAATGAGGAGGGGAACTCCAACCATCAACAATCAGCATCTTATTCAAGGCATAGTAGTACGAAGAATGTAAGATGGCGTCGACACCCCGAGCCCCACGCCCACCAATAAGGATAGTACCATGAGTAGCGTCCATCATACAATTCAACCAGGAGATAAGGACATAAAACTCTATCTAAGACAATACGACACACACCCAACCCCCCCTCCCTGCACCTCTGCATAAGGCTTGCGCCCCACCCCAACTAGCAGTGTGCCTGTCGCCCCCTAAAACTAAATACCAAACATGGAAAGTGGAGGAGGATTTACAAAAAAAACACTCCCGGACCCCGCCTTCCCCCGCCCAAGCAGCGACCCCTACAGATAAAAGTTATACGAAGGAGAAATTACTGGTAGACTAGCAGGGGAAGCCATAACGACCACCCAACCCCCGCTTCGGCAAAGACGGTAGAATCCGTGTGACCATTAAAGCCTGTAAGTCGAACCCAGAATATATCGCTCACCCCTGCCCCTTACGGTCTTTCATGTGAACTCCCGCTAATAAAACCACATTGCTGACAGAAGAATAAACATAGCTAAGAAAAGTCACAGAAATACAATAAAGACAATTCAAGGAGATGAAATCTTCCGATGTAGCAAGTTCACTGAAATGTTTCCCCACCGACACTGAGGCTCGGATGCAGTCTTTCGGGAAGTGCAAAGAAGAGACACGGTGGGAAATGGAGAAAACAGCAGTCCAGGAAACGGCGGAAAAGTCTTCCAAACACGGAACACAAAGTGGGTCCATCACAAGCATCGATGGTGTTGGGAGTGAAGAATGAGGCGAGTTCTCCTGCTCGCAGGCCGTTACTCGAGCGTCATGCAGGGGCGTCAGCTCGGTTTCCTGCCCGAGGCCGATCTCCGCGGTTAAGCTTCGTGCGGCGGGAAATTCAGCTCGTGGCAAGGCTGGCAAAAGGGCAGAGTCCGGTCTCGGTCCTACGGTCTCTGCCACTGCGTTAAGTTTGTGGATGATAAAATCCAATTGACCATGGATCGTACCGATGGCGGCCATTACCGTTCGTAGCGACAACGCACTCTCCGTCTGATCCATCCCCTCATGCTCGATCACAATCAGGAGTTCAGATCCCGGAGGGCTCGGTACTCCGGGAAATCAAGCAAGAGCGGAGCGGACGGTCAGTGAAGTCGGCCGATTGTCAAGCTGCGTTACAAGGCGGCGGCGAGAGGGGAACCCAGCCCGACAGACCCGGGCGCAAGGCCTCCGGGAACAGGGCCCCCACCCCCGGTCGACCTGCAATTGTTGCCAGTGCTTCAGCGCCAATCAGACCACGTGACCGCCGTCAGCGTAAGCGAAAGATAACATCCACTCCGGAAGACCGGACTCTGCCTAAGTCCCACGGCCGATGTTGTTCAACTGAGACCCGGCTGGGTCCACACTCGAGGCCCCGGCTCACACACTGGGCTAGGCGGAAAGATGAAGCACGGTATAACTCCACCGTTCGAGCCCGCAAAAAGTTCAAAAGGCCACCGTCAGGATCCACACGTCCTCAGCCACACGGGAGTCGGGTGCAAAATCAGGATAGATGACAGGATATTATAGCTAGCGACGGAGGTCGGCAGAGCCGGGAGCTTATGCGGCCATCTTAGTTGCTGACGTAGCTCCTCTCCTTTATCTCACTCTCGATTTCACCTCATGACTCTTTAATCCACCACCAGCCTCTCTTGGCTCCTTTATCTCACTTCTGTAGGTCCCTGCTTTCTCTCTTTGGCACTTTTTTCATCATTCTCCCCCCTTGTGTGAAAAAGAAGTGCGGCCCCCAAAAAGAGAGTGCAGATGTGCCCCACCTGCGACCACCGGCTCGAATTATGCGGTACCAAAGTTTGGCAGGTCCAGGGTACTGAGTCATTACATCGTGCTTGTTTACTTCCATCACAGTTGATACTTTTGAATGACATGGTGCAACAGACTACATATCTTGGTTTAGCTACTACTAAAAATGTGAATGCTCCCTCACTTCCGCAATTGGCTGCGTAAGGCGCATGGCCACACTACAAAAATTATTCTACTGCCTCCCTATATGACATGGTTCTAAATGGTACTATTAACTCCTCACAGTAATCAATTTGGCTGATGGATGTGGCCAATAAGTACCAATGCGTGTCAATTATGCTTTTCTAATTCTTCCACCGGGTTTACGCTCAGTATACCTGACCCTCGCTTCCCTCAATGACATATCGGCACTAAGTACTCAGTAGGTAAATTATGCCTGCAGTGGTTGGGAAACTCCACATTGTCATCTGTCAAACAACATTTGTCTCTTTTAAATGGGGACACAGATTTGCCTGACTTCCTTTTAGGGCCAAAATCCCCTTGTAAGAAACAATTTATGTATGTTGCATATAAGGAATTTTGTAAATTGTCCCAACTGGAAGCTGCTTTCTGCTTATGACAACTTGATCAGGACAGGATTGTGATCGGTAATTTTCTAGGCAGAGAACATGGTGGCCGGCTGAGCAGTCTGGTCGTGAGTGCCGTCCGTCTCTAGGCGAGGAAACAACATGAATATCAGAAGGACATTATTAATGAAAAAAGAAGAAAATGAATCTACCTCTAAACACTGTGCATTCTTCAGAGGCAGGTGAGTGGGGGCGCGGGCTCCCCATGGTGTGGACGGCGGCGTCGGGCTCGTAGTGCACGCTCAGACCCGGCGCGAGGGTGGAGGCAGCCAGAGAGCAGCGTTGGTGCCGGGAGACTCAGGGATATTCAAAGAGTCACTGGAGGGGATCCGGCTTACGGCAACAATCTAGTAATGATTAACATGTAATGATTAAAGGGGGGAAGAGAGGGATGTGACTGTGTGGTAGTCACCAGTGCAATTCCCGCAGATTTGGGATTAGCAGCGGTGTCCCCCATTTCCCTACTTACTTTGTCACAGCTCAATGCCAATAGCTTAAACTCTCGCAAATGCGAGACCTATGGTATTGCAAAAGTTTTTTTGTTTTTTTTGAAAATCTGGTCACCCTACAATAGAGTGAAAAAGCTGTGCCAGGACGAACTCCGGGCTCTCTTCCTCTCTCTCAAAGGCTGCTATATATGTTGTCCCTCCCAGTGTCATATGTTAAACAGTAGTGAACTGTCAAACTGATTGCTCAGCTTGAGAGGCATGCGGGTCTGCGTCAAGTGCGCCCACTTGAAGTAGAAAACTGCTCCGCAGAAGTATCCTCGCTGACAAGGAGGGCGATTTCTTCACAAAGACAGCAAGCGCTAATGAGGAGAGGGAGTCGCGAACCTCCACAGACAGCGCGCCCCAATGAGGAGAGGGAGTCGCGAAGCTCCACAGACAGCCAGCGCCAATGAGGAGAGGGAGTCGCGAAGCTCCACAGACAGCCAGCGCCAATGAGGAGAGGGAGTCGCGAAGCTCCACAGACAGCCAGCGCCAATGAGGAGAGGGAGTCGCGAAGCTCCACAGACAGCCAGCGCTAATGAGGAGAGGGAGTCGCGAAGCTCCACAGACAGCCAGCGCTAATGAGGAGAGGGAGTCGCGAAGCTCCACAGACAGCCAGCGCTAATGAGGAGAGGGAGTCGCGAAGCTCCACAGACAGCCAGCGCTAATGAGGAGAGGGAGTCGCGAAGCTCCACAGACAGCCAGCGCCAATGAGGAGAGGGAGTCGCGAAGCTCCACAGACAGCCAGCGCTAATGAGGAGAGGGAGTCGCGAAGCTCCACAGACAGCCAGCGCTAATGAGGAGAGGGAGTCGCGAAGCTCCACAGACAGCCAGCGCTAATGAGGAGAGGGAGTCGCGAAGCTCCACAGACAGCCAGCGCCAATGAGGAGAGGGAGTCGCGAAGCTCCACAGACAGCCAGCGCTAATGAGGAGAGGGAGTCGCGAAGCTCCACAGACAGCCAGCGCTAATGAGGAGAGGGAGTCGCGAAGCTCCACAGACAGCCAGCGCCAATGAGGAGAGGGAGTCGCGAAGCTCCACAGACAGCCAGCGCTAATGAGGAGAGGGAGTCGCGAAGCTCCACAGACAGCCAGTGCTAATGAGGAGAGGGAGTCGCGAAGCTCCACAGACAGCAAGCGCTAATGAGGAGAGGGAGTCGCGAACCTCCACAGACAGCGCGCCCCAATGAGGAGAGGGAGTCGCGAAGCTCCACAGACAGCCAGCGCCAATGAGGAGAGGGAGTCGCGAAGCTCCACAGACAGCCAGCGCTAATGAGGAGAGGGAGTCGCGAAGCTCCACAGACAGCCAGCGCTAATGAGGAGAGGGAGTCGCGAAGCTCCACAGACAGCCAGCGCCATTGAGGAGAGGGAGTCGCGAAGCTCCACAGACAGCCAGCGCTAATGAGGAGAGGGAGTCGCGAAGCTCCACAGACAGCCAGCGCTAATGAGGAGAGGGAGTCGCGAAGCTCCACAGACAGCCAGCGCTAATGAGGAGAGGGAGTCGCGAAGCTCCACAGACAGCCAGCGCCAATGAGGAGAGGGAGTCGCGAAGCTCCACAGACAGCCAGCGCTAATGAGGAGAGGGAGTCGCGAAGCTCCACAGACAGCCAGCGCTAATGAGGAGAGGGAGTCGCGAAGCTCCACAGACAGCCAGCGCCAATGAGGAGAGGGAGTCGCGAAGCTCCACAGACAGCCAGCGCTAATGAGGAGAGGGAGTCGCGAAGCTCCACAGACAGCCAGCGCTAATGAGGAGAGGGAGTCGCGAAGCTCCACAGACAGCAAGCGCTAATGAGGAGAGGGAGTCGCGAACCTCCACAGACAGCGCGCCCCAATGAGGAGAGGGAGTCGCGAAGCTCCACAGACAGCCAGCCCCAATGAGGAGAGGGAGTCGCGAAGCTCCACAGACAGCCAGCCCCAATGAGGAGAGGGAGTCGCGAAGCTCCACAGACAGTAATTAGGACGCCGGGCGCACGCTTGGAACGGATGTGATGAAGGAAGACACAGAGGATTCCAGAATGCTTCTGATAAATACTTGAGGGACGAGAGGCATGTTAAAGTAAACATGAACTGTACAGAAGTACAGAAATCATTACTCATACGGTTAAAAAACCCAATGGGCCTACGGCTCCCAGCGAAGCATGCATGTGACGCGGGAATGAAAAGAAAGGATTTCACTGAAAGGGAAGCTACAGTTTGAGCTTCACGTGCATGCAGCTGTTCATCTGTTTAGCGCATCTGCTGCTTCCAAAGCTGAACAGGTGTGCTGTGAAACTAAGGATGAGGATTCAGTATACACTAGACAGGGAGGGGTCAATATGGCAACCACCCTTCCCACGTCCACTACTTGATACGTGAAAAACAATGTTTACAAGTTGGCAAAGTAGGTTTCCTGTGCTAAACCGGGATTAATGCGGTTTATGTTGTGATATCATTTGGCTGATGGCGGTTTTAAGTGGCAGGCAGTGGCAAGGTTCCAAACAGGCGGATTTGCGGCATGGAAAACAACTTCTCAAAATAGAATGAATAGCCGGGGATATCCTCTTGCGCTGCCGCCTTTTAAGCCACTGTGCTGGGCTAATGCCTCCTGAGAAGAAAAAGTGAAAGCGCGCTGAAGCGCCGTGTCCACACAGCAAAGATATTGCACTGCCGGAGGACTTGGCTGCACAAGCGGGACACAGCGGTGAATGTGCGGCGGCCTGGGGAGGCTGCAGGCGTGAGGGCGGACTGTGTTAGGAGACTGCCTGAAGGTCCTGTGCTGCGCGGATGCCGTGCACAAGCAGAATCTCCAGTCAGGGTGGGCGGGGCCTTAAGGAGACAGGTTGGACACAAACCCCGCTTCCAAAGAACACAGACAGAAAACCAACGACTATAGATCTCGCCATGGTGAACAGCGCAAGTGCTGCAATGCAGGCAAGACTTAAAAAGTTTAAAACATAAATAAAAGGATAAATAAATAAAAGTAAACAAGCACTGGCGTTGCCAATAGGTCTCGCATTTACGCGAGTTTGAGCTATTGGCATTGTAAATGACAATTACTTTTATTTATGTTTTTGTTTTTAAAACGTAAATAAAAGACCTTGTCATTTACAATGTCAATAGATCTAAATCTCGCAATTGCGAGACCTATTGCATTGCAAATGCTTTTTGTTTCTGGCTTCTTTATGGTGTTATCAGTCGTTGGTACAGAAATACAGAAATACCCCCGGAGATCTGCCCCACCCCAGAGAAGACACGTCAGTGCGACACAAAATAAAACAGGATTCTAGAGACGAGCGAAGAAAGTCATCGTCAGAGGCAACTATTAACAAGCATTGGAAATGCAATAGGTCTCGCACCATTAGAGTTAGTGCTTTTAGAATTGTTTATGGGTTTTTTTTGTAAATGTTTAGCATTTTTGTTTCCTGTAGCCAATGCTAAAGAATTACAAATAAAAAAAGCCATAAACAAATCTAAAAGCTCTAACTCAAATGCTCCGAGACCTATTGCACTGTGTGAGGGTGAGGGGTTGAGGGTGAGTGAGGGTGAGGGTGAGTGAGGGTGAGTGAGGGGTTGAGGGTGAGTGAGGGTGAGTGAGGGTGAGTGAGGGTGAGGGTGAGTGAGTTAGGGTGAGGGGTTGAGGGTGGGTGAGGGTGAGGGGTTGAGGGTGGGTGAGTGAGGGTGAGTGAGGGGTTGAGGGTGAGTGAGGGTGAGTGAGGGTGAGGGTGAGTGAGTTAGGGTGAGGGGTTGAGGGTGGGTGAGGGTGAGGGGTTGAGGGTGGGTGAGTGAGGGTGAGTGAGGGGTTGAGGGTGAGTGAGGGTGAGTGAGGGTGAGTGAGGGTGAAGAGTGGTATACAATTACAATAGGGTGTGGCTACACCCAATGTTTAGCCCAGGTACCACCTTGCGGGCCTAGCAGCAGTGCGCATGGAGGACTGCATTGCCCCCAGCGCGATGGTTCATATGGCAGCAGGAGTGGAGCAATATGCGGGAGGGTAGGTTAATGATGTGTGAGGATAGGAGGGTTGAAAGTGTTTTGTCTGGGGCTGGCTCAATGGTTGTTAGAAAATTGCAATTCGTGAGTGGCAGGCTAAGCTCGGAGGGCGGACAGGATCACAGAAGACGCAAGTTAGTCAATGGGGCCCGCTAGGCAACCGTAGGCTATAGTGGGGACCATAGGGAAAGTGATGTGGCCTATGCACAGAGCTGCCGACTTGGGAGTGGCTCAACATCCTGTGATCCTGCGCAGATGATTTACTCTTCTCGGAGTAAAACAAACCAGGTATTTGGCATGGGGTGACGCACCGAGTATCAGGAAGAAGGTTTCAATGGGGAGTCGGGTTAAAGGGTAGACAAAGGCGCACGAGGGGCGAGCGCGAGTGGCGGGGGGCTGCTGCAGGAGCCTCAGCTTAGGAGTTGTCTCCCAGAGTACTGACGAAGAGGAATTTGGCCTGGAGAGACGCAACGGGGGGAGGGTGGGGGGCATAAAAACGCTTCAATTTCGGAGGCAGGTTAGAGGGAGAAAAAGCACAGGAGTGGGAGCGAAGAGAGTGGAGGGGTATGGGGGGGTATGGGGGGCCTCGTTTTGGTGGCTTAAGGAAGGGCAGCAAAGCGTCTAATTACAAGGTTAAGGCGGGGAACCAGGCTGCGCACGAGGAGGCTCGTGCAGATAAGAATGGAGTGGGTCGGTCGGGTTACAGTACATTGGGTGTTCCCCCACATGGGGGGTGGGGGGCGTTGCGCCCCCACCCCCATGTCACATGACCGGGGTCTGCTGGAGCAGGTAGGAGCCCTTTAAACTCCAGCAGTTACATTAGCTGGATGCCTGCTAGGTGAGTCACCGTTGAGGGGGCGGGCCCTTAAGGAGGATGAGATCTGGGGGGAGGGGAGAGAGATGTACGTGAGAGAGAGAGAAGGCACACGAGGCAGAGAGACACCAATCACACGCACTCGATGAATCCTGATGAGTGGCGCTAAGTTTCCAAGGCGTTTCTTGCGACAGAGCAGCTCTGCAGGGGCCCCTGGCAGGGGCCCGGGACAGAGACTCACTCCCTCCAGCCCGCAGTGAATAACAAGCGTTGCAGTGAAAATAACGCGCTTATGTTATGCGCGCCTTGCTGTTCAGAAGTAAATAAGTTGTAAGTAAATGGGATGCACTGACCCCATTCTGCAATTTAAAATCCTGTAAGAGATGGTCTCACACTGCCGCTGAAAATGGACCCTAAAAAGGGACTAATGTCTTAAAGAAATGTCTTAAACTCTTTTAACCTAATAAATAATGGTTCCGCTGTCACCTCTGGTAGAAACCTCTGAGCTAAGAAATCACAAATGTTAAATGCAACTACGGTGATGTGCTGCGACTTAAGGAGGGGTAATTTTATGCGCTTACCTATTCGCCAACTAGTGGTTCTGCACTCGTGGCTGCTGGCCTGCGACTCCGTGTCTGCTGTTGGGAGTCGAATCAGCGTGTGATGCAAGGGGGCGTGTTTAGATCCGGAAACGGCGTTGCGCGAGTGCTGTGTATAATAAAGTTATGTGCGTAAGAGATAGTGTAAGCCACGATAAAAACAATAATGAATAAAAAAGAGAAGTGACATATGTTGTTAATCGGACGCTGTGTGCGCTGGGCAAAATAATAAAATAAAAACAAGACGGAGGGAAGAGAGGGGAGGGGGGAGGAGAAATGCGACACGGCGGGAAGGGGAGGGGGCGGAGCGGGTAAAATAAACAAGACGGAGGGAAGAGAGGGGAGGGGGGAGGAGAAATGCGACACGGCGGGAAGGGGAGGGGGCGGATAGGGTAAACAAAGACGGACGTGCACGCGCTTTTAAGCTCAATGCGCATGCGCATTGAGCTTAAAAGTCACGGGCACTGCAAGGAATCGCCACGATTCCTTGCAGTGTGGATAAAGAGTGGATAAGTCCCAATACTCTCGCCTTGCTCGATGCGCATGCGCATCGACAGGCGAGACCTAAAAATGAGGAGGGGAAATCCAACCATCAACAATCAGCATCTTATTCAAGGCATAGTAGTACGAAGAATGTAAGATGGCGTCGACACCCCGAGCCCCACGCCCACCAATAAGGATAGTACCATGAGTAGCGTCCATCATACAATTCAACCAGGAGATAGGGACATAAAACTCTATCTAAGACAATACGACACACACCCAACCCCCCTCCCTCACCTCTGCATAAGGCTTGCGCCCCACCCCAACTAGCAGCGTGCCTGTCGCTCCCTAAAACTAAATACCAAACATGGAAAGTGGAGGAGGATTTACAAAAAACACACTCCCGGACCCCCCTTCCCCCGCCCAAGCAGCGACCCCTACAGATAAAAGTTATACGAAGGAGAAATTACTGGTAGACTAGCAGGGGAAGCCATAACGACCACCCAACCCCCGCTTCGGCAAAGACGGTAGAATCCGTGTGACCATTAAAGCCTGTAAGTCGAACCCAGAATATATCGCTCACCCCTGCCCCTTACGATCTTTCATGTGAACTCCCGCTAATAAAACCACATCGCTGACAGAAGAATAAACATAGCTAAGAAAAGTCACAGAAATACAATAAAGACAATTCAAGGAGATGAAATCTTCCGATGTAGCAAGTTCACCGAAATGTTTCCCCACCGACAATGAGGCTCGGATGCAGTCTTTCGGGAAGTGCAAAGAAGAGACACGGTGGGAAATGGAGAAAATAGCAGTCCAGGAAACAGCGGAAAAGTCTTCCAAACACGGAACACGAAGTGGGTCCATCACAAGCATCGATGGTGTTGGGAGTGAAGAATGATGCGAGTTCTCCTGCTCGCAGGCCGTTACTCGAGCGTCATGCAGGGGCGTCAGCTCGGTTTCCTGCCCGAGGCCGATCTCCGCGGTTAAGCTTCGTGCGGCGGGAAATTCAGCTCATGGCAAGGCTGGCAAAAGGGCAGAATCCGGTCTCGGTCCTACGGTCTCTGCCACTGCGTAAGTTTGTGGATGATAAAATCCAATTAACCATGGATCGTACCGATGGCGGCCATTACCGTTCGTAGCGACAACGCACTCTCCGTCTGATCCATCCCCTCATGCTCGATCACAATCAGGAGTTCAGATCCGCTCTTCATTTAATTCTCTCCCTGCATACTTCCCCGCTCTTCATTTAATTCTCTCCCTGCATACTTCCCCGCTCTTCATTTAATTCTCTCCCAGCATACTTCCCCGCTCTTCATTTAATTCTCTCCCTGCATACTTCCCCGCTCTTCATTTAATTCTCTCCCAGCATACTTCCCCGCTCTTCATTTAATTCTCTCCCTGCATACTTCCCCCCTCTTCATTTAATTCTCTCCCTGCATACTTCCCTGCTCTTCCTTTAATTCTCTCCCTGCATACTTCCCTGCTCTTCATTTAATTCTCTCCCTGCATACTTCCCCGCTCTTCATTTAATTCTCTCCCTGCCTGCTTTCCCTCCGTTTCTTCCCCTCCCGCCCCGCCTCTCAGCTGCGCTTCGAGGTCTCCTCACCTCTCCTCGTGCACCGGTCCGTGGGGGCTGCAGGGCATGGGGACTCCATTACGTGAAGTGACCGGCAGTTGCAGTGGCCGCCGAGGCCAACCCGTCACTAATTGGAGCAGCAGACTTTAGGACAGCCGGCCCCTGAACTAAGGAGGCGGGCGGTAAACCTGAGCTGCCGCGGTGACTTGCAGTTCGCTTGCTTAGGAGAGTTGCTGCCTACAAAGAGTCAAAGTAAGTACCACCAGCCACCAGAGTGTGTGCGTGCTTATTCGACCCAGCGAAAACAGTACTTGCTGAATATTTGACTAAACTAATTTGTTCATAAGCAAGCCAAATACGTGACAATCATGATTTACATCCAAAATGACAAGAAAATTCATGCAAACAAAATGCCATAAGTCTGCCTTTGGATGTGTTTTTTCAATGATTGGTGGGTTTTGTGTTTGTAAGTGTGTTGACGCGTGAAGGATTGCGAGAATGTTCTTCTGTACATTCGTCTTGTAACGTCAGTTTCATGCCCCCTCGATATGTTTCTATCACAAATTACCTCCTGTGGTGCATGGATCCTTAATTTCTTGGATGTTTTTTCTCGCTGCGCACCCCGCTGAGATAGTGGCGAGTGTGTTATTCAAGGCTCAAACGGATATCAAGTACACCCAATAACAAACAGCAGTTTATGTTCTTTGATAGTTTAGAGCCAGTTTGTTGCACTGTTGCAAGTGAAACTACTGTCACCAAAATGTTACATGCTTTTTTTTGGCTAAAGCGCCATTCTGGCTGGAAAGTTAACTTGGCAACTGTGGTCTAAACTGCAGAGACGGGTAAAAGTAAAGTCCTGTGTCACTACTTTTTTTGTAATAATAAATGAGGAATTCCTAATCCAAAAATGAATCACTGCGTGTGTGCCATCAGGACTGAACATAATGTTTACCACAGAGCTGGCTCGTCACCTTCCTCAAAAGAAAGTGTTCTGAAAGTCAGGTTAGTGAGACTATACTATTAGCCTATAGCTGTGGCCTCCCCGCTTTCTAATGCAGCTCGTGGTCGGCGTCAATCGAGTGACTGCAGCTGATTATAATAAATCATGAACGCCTTCCAGACTGCTTTATCTATTTTTTGCAATTTTAGCTGCAGTCTGATAAATTCGTTATTTAATAATTATTTCTTATGCCTTGAAGCAGTGAACTTGCACATTCTTATCGCCCAAATGGGTGTCATTTTCGATATGTTTTGTTTCCCTCCTTCTCATTCCTTTATTTTGCTCGGGAGCAAGTGTCACTCACTGTGGTTGAAATGTCACTCATAATTTCACTGAAATTATGAAAATGTCACACATGGCAATTTGAAACCTTGGCAGCTGTGCGCGCGCGCGCTCACGCCGCAGCGCGAGCCACCATCGCGCGCGTGAACAAAACACGTCTTGTGCTTCTTTGTGTCCCTGCGAGGGCACCGTCCCCCTGTGCTGGCGCTGAGGTGTCAGCGGCTCCCACAGCTGGGGAGAGGACGAGGATTAGACATGGAGGGGTCCCGCCCTTCCCACCTCCACTCCTCGATACGACGTTTAAAAGCCGTCAGAGCCGCTCTCCTGCGCTAGACCGGGGTTCGTGCGGTGTGTGCCGCGCTTTCATTGGGCTGATGGCGGTTGGAAGGGGCGGCAGTGGCGAGGCTCCAAACGGACGGAAAACGACTCAAAATAAAACGGATAGAACGAGGAGAGCCCCGCCCCCGTGCACTCATATCCATCTCCGCGCGTGCTGTACCTCGAGGCACCTCGAGGCGCCTCGCGCGCCGTGTGTCTCATTCATTGCGTCACTGTCATTCGTGTGTTTGTGTCCCTGCGAGGACACCGTCCCACCTGAGCTGTCAGCTGACGAGCCACAGGTGTCGCCCTTCACTGCGCTCCGTGCTGTCGGAGCCTGTGCTGTGAAGTAAATAAATACATCTGTCTTGCAACGAGTTAAATTGTTTTTACATCCGCCGTCTTCTCTCAGCGCATGCGCAGTTGTTTATTTAAGGCACGCTTTAACACGCATTAGGCATGTATGTCCTCCGCGCATGCGCAATTGTTCATATAGAACACTTTTTAATCCACGCTCCGCCACGGAAGACTGTGTCTGTCCTCAGCGCATGCGCAGTTGTTCATCCAAGGCCCTCTTTAACCCGCGCTCCGCCCTGGTAGGCAGTGTCTGTCCTCGGCGCATGCGCAGTTGTTCATCCACAGGCCCTCTTTAGTTCAGTCCTGGTGTTACACAAAGGCCTTAGAAGCTCAGCAAGGCCAGCGAGGGTGCCAGACCCACAATAGGGACCACAGCACCCATATTAAACCCCAGGTGAGGTCATGAGATAAAAAGATTGAACACCTAATTATTGTATAGCTAAACATAAACAACAAGCATTGGCATAGCCAGTAGGTCTCGCCTTTGGGACCTTATAAGTGTTTAGTTATCCAGCACAATAGCCTTGGTGCAACAACATCAACTGTTGCATGGCTAAACACGTATAAGGTCCCAAACGCAAGACCGATTGGCTATGTCAATGCTTGTTTTCATTGGTTCCTGTTTGTGCCTTTTAGAGATGCATGCTTCTGTTTCGTCCTCCTGTCTAACTACTCCCACCTTTTGTTGGTGTAGATCACAGGTACTCACAAACATTTCCCCGGGGGCCGCAAAGTTTGGTCTATGGTGTGACCAAGGGCCGCACTGATGCCAACGGGGTGTAAAGTCAGGGTAGGGAAACAAAGCATGTATATCTAGTGGCTGCCTTTAAGAATGAAGGTGTTCCTAAAGTTAAAGACCTAGTTACTTCGTTTTCCTAACTGCAATTAACCTTTAAATAAGTGTTTGCAGTATATGTACGTTTCTTTTTCATGTTAGTTCTGAGTCGAGTAAACGGCAGCCCAGTGCTGCTGCTGCCCAGGGGTCAGCATGTAAAGACCTGGAGGGCTTTATGTGGCCCCCAGGCCGTACTTTGAGTATCACTGATCTAGATCCTCCCGGCGACCACCCCAGCTACATGTGTATTTTCATGTTCTTCAAAAAGGGGTCGGGGTTGAGCCGGGGCCAGTGTATCTCCTTTGCTCTCGGTGGTCCCATGGGAGTAAAAGCTGTTCATTCTGCTAATCCTTCCCTAACTTTCAAGAAGCGTCAGAGCAGACAGGCTCGCTGAGTCATTCTTGGTTACTGAGCGAGTCTGTTACATTTTTGCAACATTTCTTCAGCGAGTCTGTTTATTCCTAATGTATGGTGACAAGAGGCTCGGATCAGATTCTTCCTGTTTCTCTTGTTAAGCCATAGCGCGTCCATTGGGGGAAGTGGGAGGGGTAGAGCTGGGGCTGCCCTTCAAGATGCTCACACCCTGCACAGATCAAGAAGCTGCCATGTCTTGACAAGAGAAACAGGAAGAATCAGAGAAACTGATACAGGTCAGACACAGGGTACCAGAGAGTACTAACTGAGAACTTGCTTGTTTGCACAGTCTTTTTAAGCCAGAGTATTTTGAATGCTTTTAAAATTACTCTGAATGCTTCTAAGACAATCGCATTATCAAATTTAAAGCTTTTTGAAACAAATGTTTTTTTTAAACTGAAATTTAATTGAATGCTCACTCACTGTGGGGAAGCCTGACCTCCGTCGAACAGTAGAACGGGAGTTGGGCGGGGCAGGACCAGTGAGCACAGCTGAGACGACTAGCCCTCGTGGGGAGCGAGGAACAGGTCAGCGCTCTAGTAGTTAAGCAAAAGCCTACATATGGTGCCCGCAGCACGGACGCACAACGGCACACTGCTGGCGCGCTTAAGGCTAGCCCGCCTGCGTCCGGACACTGTCAAGGGCAAGGAACCATGCCGGATTCGTCCCAGAAAGCGGTAAGCTCATCACATATGATAGAGCATAATTACTCTCATTGAGATACTCGGGTAGAGCCCATTGTGAGATGACTCTAGCGCCAACAAGCTTGATAGGGAAGAAGATGTAATGCCCTCTCTGCCGGACTAAGTTTAACTCATGCAAGATTGAAGGGCCACTACAACTAGATAGGCCCACAAGGAATGAGCAATGGGAAATGGGACTTATTAACAGTAGATCCTTGCCAGCACACATCACAGAAATCATAATGCTAATAGAGAATGAAGAACTTGACATTCTCTTCATTACTGAAACGTGGTTTTAAGACTGGTCCGCCCCTGACATAATCCAAGACTAAACCCAGATTTCCTTATCCAAAGAAAAGATAGGATGGGAAAAACAGGAGGCGGGGTAGCAATCATTTACAAAAATGACTATGAATGCATGATATCATCCGTTACCACCATAAACAGTTAAACTGTACAATTCAGCCTAAAACATCGGCTAATAACTCGTTTTCAGGCACACTGCTCTATAGACCCCCAGGACCCCAACTCCATTCCTAGAGGAATTTCCCAGCTTAATAGCAGACATGGTGGCCAGCAAGAGCTCCATTACATTATTGGGGGACTTCAACTTCCATCTGGATGAACCAGATAATACCACAGCAGTTAGATTATCTTGACATGGAGGCCATGCAACTGAAACACACAAGCACCCATGTAAAGGATGCCATTTTTAGGTCTTGCATACGCAGCGCGCATCCGCTACATATGAGGACCTTTAGCCGTCGCTCTGCTCTTTTTGGAAGCACACACTCGTGCTTGTGGCGGCATCCGCCTTGCGGGAGCAAGCAGTGGGCATGCCACAAGCACGAATATGTGCTTCCAAAAAGAGCTGACAGCTCGCGCACGCACGCTGACATTCTAACGTGCCGCAAGTGCACGCATGCACTACTTGCATCTTTAAATGGCACTTGCTTTAACAAATCTCATAGAAGATTGCTCCTAACACTGATGCACGCACATCTACAGGGAGAATATTTGAATGTGCTTTACTTAAACAAAACCTGTTCATTCAACGATGGCTCCATGGATGTGCATGCACCAGCCAGAGCTCGCTTTGAGTGCACTTTTGAATAGTTAACAAAATGCCACTTAAGGACATCCAACGCAGATACGCATGCATACATAAATATCTAGGACAACATCAAGCACCTGTAAAGGAACTAGTTTTTGCAAGCTTGTTTTATACTCAGACTTTTGAAGATGACTGTCGGGAGTTCAGGTATTGTTGCAAGATTTGCTCCTGCTTCCAAGTAAACAACCAGAGAGGTCTCGTCCGTGGCAGAGATGCATTTTCAGAGTCTCAGAGTCCTCCAATTCAATCTGGTTATTAGTTTAAAATGAGCAATAAAGAGTTAGTGTAGATTCGAACTTGGGTTCGCCTGCAACATGAGTCAGAATAGAATAATATCAAATCGCCTCAGAATTACAAACATGCTTAGCTTGGAACGCCTTGCCAGCGGACCTCAGACAGATACCAGACCTGATGTTCTTTCGGAAGGTCTTGAAAACATGGTTATTTAGGCAATAAGCTTGGCTAGCTTTTGAAATGGTCAACCAGCGCCAGGACACCGTCTGGTAACAGTGCGCTTTATAAATGTTGAAAATCAATAAATAAATAAATAGATGGTGCCTTTAGCATGCCAATGCACAACATTGATGCCATTTTTACACCCACTATTAGAGGGCATGATTCACTGTATATTTCCACTGCTGCTCTGATCCTTGTCACAAAAACATTTTTTAATAATTAGAAAGGAAACACCAGAGCAACACTACAAAAACAGTAGGAAACAATCTTGCACAGGCAACGTTTATTTGATTATATGTATTAACCCTATTTTAAAATACGGTGTATAGCACTGTACCAAAGGAAACACCAGTGCAATACTATGTAGTGTAGTTCCTATTATCCCAATAGGCTCTGCGCATTGGAATAATACCTTCAATAGTATAGGCCTAGACCAGACGTTAACTAGGTCTACTACTGTCGATATTAGACTTAAAGTTTTGGGTTTGCCAGCTAGCTCAGAGTTCACTAGAAACTTTCTCGAATGTTCAGGAAGGAATTAACTTCCCTGATTAGACAAGAAGGGATTTAGTTTCTGACAACCATAGAACATGACAACTTTGCTCTCCCCTAATCAAGAGTGTATCTCGAGAGTCGTGTGAACAAAAGGCAATTTATTTTACTCAGTCAGTACGTGCATTCTTAGTCTCATCAGATTGTAGAGAAAAGGAAGAGACGGGCGTGTTCAATAAAAAGGTGTTATTTATTGATCAGTCTCTTTTCTCATACAAGAGAAATGGATCGATATTATTGCAATACTTATAGCTAAGTAAAGTGCATACATTAAAAGCAGTAGTATAAAATAATACTGTAAAAACATTGATATGGTTTCTAAGCCATAAGATGTTTTAAAATGAATAAAATATATTTATACACATATACATTTGACTAAACGTACTCAACTGGTGTTTCTAAATACGCCTACCCCGTGTACCTGACCTAAGCCTAATACGTGGGCGGGAATAGAAAGTTACAGTTTAAGTTAAGTTTGTTTTTGCCAAGTGACTAACTAAAGAATTCTCTGCGAGGAGTTATTCAGTTCTGTACCTGGAATCTAGGATGGATGAGGGATGGTATCTCTCGTCTCTGGTCTCGATATTCCAGGCTGCCTGCGAGGGCTACCCGGAAACGCCGGTGCTGGATTTCTCGGCAGGAGAAAGCAGCTTCTTGTTCTCAGCGCGTCAGGAAGGCGGGGCTGCGCCAGCGGGGTCTGCTCTGCTCTGGGCTTCGGCAAGTATGGCTGCTCCGTCTCGTCACCACCGCGTGTGTTTGCATAGGGCAATATCAGTAATATTTATACCTTTAAGGTGCCGAGATTGACGTAAGGATGGACATAGATACGTCAATAAGGATGTCATACGACCAGGTCGTTAGCACATTCTTTTGCTGAAGTTCTCGGTGAAATCAAAACAATGGCCGCAGGGTTTTTTCCAGGTTGTCATAGGTTTGATTTGTTTAGAGAACTCCGTATGCCTTATCAGGGGCTGGAGGACTATCGCTTGTCTAATTAGATCGCAAGCGTTATGACCTAATCAGATAACACGTTCCTGTGCCGTAGTGTGGCTGCGTCAGATAACGGTATCTGCATCATGGGGGTTTTCTGCCTCATGGGCTGACTGCTAGTTAACTTGTTGGTTTGTTAACCAGAATAGGGTCAGGAATAGGGGGATCGATTCAGGACCTATAGGAATACATCACACCCACTCCACGCTAACTATGGACATATTTACTAATCTATGCATAGTAAAACATACTATAGAGTATAGTGTATACCTTACCACCCCAAAATACATAAATGCATTTTGAAATTATCAAATATACTGGAAAATTGCAGTCATATGTATTGTATGCACTCAAGCTGTAGAATAATGCCAAAGTAATCACGCATTTGTATACATTATTGCTATTTGGTATATGAGAATTACACATGAAATGGCTCTTAATACAGAAAAAAAGTTCGAGACCATTCCATCACAGAATAAAATATTTATGAACATACCAGCGGGCAGCTAATGTCTATAAGCTATCTAAAATTAGAAATTTTAGTTCTTTAAGAATAGTTCTTACTTTAAGCAGAAGATAGTGTCCCGAAAAATATGCAAAAATATTTTGGGGCTATTGAAAAAATTGCTGTCCGTGAACTGGAGGGAAATTTGTTCATGTGACTTTATTATTAAGGTTGAAGGCCGAATTCAGGGAACGCCGAGTGCCAGCTTGCTCAAAAGTCTCTATTTCTGTTCTGGTGAGAACATCATATCATTTAGGCTTTCGAAAAAGCTGTCAACAGCTTCCTGGGAAAGTTCCACTAACTCGGAAATAGGTGTAACCATGCATTCGTGCGCATGATTGTCTCCATTGACATTCTGATTTGCATTACTGACAGAAGGTCGTACCTGATCGATGCTGCTTTCATCTTGAACTTCACTACCCCTCAATCGTAGTGGTGAAGCTTCCACGAATGCCGTCATCAGGATTGGTAGCCTTTGAGGGCAGCACAAAGCGTGAACCTTGATAGGGCTCAACAATGTTTCTGCATCCATTGGCGCATCCGATTGTAGCGTCAGACAGGTGTCTAACACGCATTCTTCTCCGCATAGCAGGCACCTTAATACAGGTAAAACACATCGTTGCCACATTGGTCGAAATGATAGAAACCAAGTCATGTTCAGGTCTCTAAGCCGGGAGAGTCCCAGGATTTTTGATATCCGGTCCCGGTATCCAATGGCTAGGATTGTTTCTTCCCTTGTCCCAAGAGTTTTGTCTGTGACATGGTTTGCCATAACGAAAAATAAGGACTAAGAATAGGATTCCTGCAATTAGTCCCAAGATCAGGGGAAGTCCGCCAAAAATCGAATGGACGAAATCTGGAAAAATACCCAGTATGGCTTTGAATGGTGTTAATGCCATCGAAAATACTGTCTTAAATACCTTTGAGACCCCACTGGTATCAGAAATATTTAAGATTTCATTCAGGATTTCTGCGAAATGTATGGGGGAATTAGTTGATAACAATGAATGTATCTCTGCAGTCGTCCTTGCGACTTGGAGATCATATGTTTCTTTTGATGACGTGAGCCTTGTCGGCGTCTGAAGAAGCACTGTTTTCATTCTGCTTAAAGTATCTATTCGAATAGAAGTAATTTTCAAGTTGGGCCATGCCCTTGCCTCCCTGTCTGGAAAGGAGCTGGGGAACAATGAGCGTCCACAGCACTTGACCTTCGCAGTCGTAGTTACGAGATAAGGAGTCCCGGGCATAAGACTACAACATCTGCGATATACAATTAGAACGTAACTCCCATTATAGAGTCTTTGAAAGAATGGTTCTATCTCTGTTGCAGGTGCGCCTTGTTGGTGACATGAAAGGTTATATGAATTCCCTTCACAGGCTCCATGCAAACTAATTCCGTTACACAGAAGTGTACCGCTTAGTGACATCGCACAATTATTGCCACTAAGAAACACTTTCTGTCCTTTATTACTGACACATGCATGTGAATAGGGCAGGTTCCATGTTGTTTTAATGTACCCCTTTCCCAATTTTTCGTACATGCCAGCCTGTATATATTTTTGGCAGTATTGAAACCTGAAGGTTGATATTGGAATATTTATTATCCCATGTATTATCCATTCACTGACAGGTCGTTCTGACATTGTCACTGGTAATCTTTCGAGTTTTTCAATGCTCAGGATTGTATAATCAGCACCCTTTTGGGCCATACTGATTTGTCTATCAGTAAGGTTAAAGATATGGAATAGTGACGTTGTGTTGATTAAACGCCAAGGCACATAGCCTGAACGCAGATTTTGTAACGTCCAGCCAAGCTGTACAATAGAACGCAATTGGGACTGACCGTGTTGTAGCAACAGTAAGTCTTGCGATAATATGTCGATTGCTGAAGACACAATGCTGTCCAAAGAAAATATTCTGGAGGACAGAGTCATTAACCCATTGTCCACTACAGAAAGTGATTTTTCCAAATTAATACGGTCAATTTCCCGTATTCTCTCTGCTGTCTCAATTTGAGTAACCTTCCAGGCCTCGTTGTATGCTGCATATACAGAGGCTGCTATGAAACGTTTTTGACGCTGTTTGCGCGGTCCCATAATGAAATCACGCAAGTCAGCACCATCAGTAAGTAAAGTTAGGTGTTGCTTAATTTCTGCCAGTGTGGAAGTTTGTAGCCATTGAAGGCACAATTTGCCCACACTATAGGTGGTTATTATCCCTGGGGGATGTATTTGGGGATATCTAGGGTCTGGCCTGGTCATTTTGAACCCCTGTGTTTTGTTCAGGAATCTGTCTTGACAGTTATTAGTATCTGTGGGCCAGATCAACCACTGTTTCCAATCAGGATGTGTTCTGTTTTGGTTTAATACATAATTTACGTCTATCTCTTCATCTATAGAGCTATTGCTGTACATGGTTGGCTTTGGAATAGACGGTTTATTTAAGTCTTTGATTTTGGCTAAGCCAAGACAGGTGGTTTATTGAACAGTTTCATTTAAAAATATCATTTGTTCTGGGATCATGCAGGCTCTAAACAAAGATTCTATACCCTGTACTTGCCATTCTTTTGTACCCCAAACACTTTTCAATTCAACATTTTTGTCCCAATAATCAAAACCAAAAGTATTCATTTGTTCAAAGAAGGAGTCTGAATATATCAATTTTGTGTTTGTTATCATGGTCTTAGTTCCTGTCTTGTTTGACAATTTGAAATAAAATGTTTCAGCACTACTTGTGTTAAAACCTGAAAAGTATGAATATTTGTCATAGAAGGTTCTTGAGCTTCCTTTTGGAGGGGCTGCACAATGTTCCCATTGATTATAATATAAAACATTTCTAGGTTGTGCAGATCTATGTAGAAAATGGTTGCCATAGTGGTTATAACAATACATACTATCATAATTTGTAGAACCCTGCAAATAATCATGTTTGGTAAATTTAGCAGACATTACTAAGTCAGACATCATATTATTAATGCTTTCGAAGTCCCAATCATCAGCAAATGAGCTTGGTTTTACAAAGTCACTCAATGAGATCTTAATTTGGTGTGGATATTTCAGGATTTCAACAGGACCATATATTTCGTAGTCCGTGTTGTCCCATGCTACCCCACCTGGTATAGGATTGGCTGTGAAGTTGACTGAAGAAAGTTCTCTTTTCTCGACGTGTGAAGATGTGTGTGGTTTGAGGATCAAGTTGATTTTCTGACTTGCTGTGTCCATTTTAGCATATTTTCCCTCAATGAAGCGTCCCAAAGTTAGTACCATGATGAGCCAAAGTATGAGGATAAATGCACCAAAACCCACCCAAAATTCAATCCATGGAGAAATCAGATATGTTTCTTTCAGTTGTTTCAAAAGTTCTTTAGCTTTATCTTTAAAGGTTTTTGATGATGGCTGTGTCTTTGATTCACTGAAGCCTTCAGAGGAATCATCGAAGTTTATGAAGTAGCCGGATGCAGTTCTGTCAATTGTTCCAATTGCTTCAGGATTACTGTTTCTTGCATTTTCATTTGGTACTTCATTGTAGATTGGTGTGTCTCTGCTAAATGTTTTTATTTGGGTTTTCAGAGGTCTGAGTTCTATTGCATTGTTGCATAGTCCTTGTTGTTCTTCTGTAGGCGTTTCGAATGTGATGAGCCTCTTCGTTAGGACCTCTGTACTGGTAGCAAACCTTGGTGTTCTGCTACTTATTGGGAGTCCACTTGGCCTACTATTTGTTATCGGCCACATGATTGTGGTTTTACCAGGTCGATGGATACAACTCGGTTCTCCTTTTTACCAGCAAGTGGCGGTAGTACAACTGATCTTGTCCCGTTGACAGACAAGATAGGAACTGCTTTTCTGTAAGAAGGCCCAAATTCCTTCTTTACCGCGATCTTCTCTCTGACTAGATCCCCGACTTTTGGAATCCAGACAGGTCTTGCTGGGACAGGTGGTGGTTCTTCAGTGGTTGTTGGCTGTTGTTTCAACTTTATGTTGCTCAGGTCTTTTCTTGTTTTGTTTAAGTCCTGCAAAATAGCCAAACGGTCTTTGATATCAAAGCTTTTTTCTTTCACCACTGAAGTCTGACTATCAAGGTCAGAGATCAACATCCTAGTTCCAAATAATAATTCGTACGGACTGAATCCCTTCAGAGAATTTCTTGGCAAGTTATTTAGACTACGTTGGACACTTATTAGATGTTTGACCCACCCAGCTCCCGAACCTAATATCCTTTCCGTTATAGATTGCTTTATGCCTTGGTTTTTTTCTTTACACCATCCCGTATTCCTCAGGAAGGAAGTGAGAAGATTCCCGCTGGGCTATGCTCATTTGGCCATGTTTCCCCTCAGGCTGGAGGGCTAGAGTGAAAACAATGGTCAGACGTAGCATGCTCTTAGCGTATATGCCATTTAGACTCGCAAATCTTTGTATAACAGTCCAGACGTCAGCCGAGTGCTGGTGATCTACATTATAAGTGGAAACTAGCCTGTATATGTTAATCGCAAGCCTTGCTTTTTACTGTTGATTTTTTCTGGAGTGAAACGACACGGTATTACACTGTTTCTCTCACCACTGCGATTCCTGTTGCAGTTTGGGCAGTTTTTTACAAACATGGTGTGATGCAGGCTCATGCCTGGCCACCAGTACCTTGATTGTAATTCTTCCAGAGAATCTTTTAGTTTGAGGTGTCTGAGACCCTCGCCCATATGTGCGTCTGTGATTAACAAGTTTCTCCTGTCCATGTTTGGAATCACTCTATCCCCCACTCCAGGGATTCGAGCAAAAGGGACGGAGTTTGCATCGATTATGTATGTGTAATTGAGTGGATAGTTGATCGGTAACGCTGAGCAGTCGCCTTTTGATGACGTTTTCACTGCCAGCACTGTTTCACCGTCAATATACTTCGCTGTACGCTTTTTTCGAACTACGGAAGCCGATTTAGTGGCTGCCGCTGTGGCTGTCTCAGCCAATGAATTCCCTGCAACGTGAACGCCATCACGCTGATGACTCAGTGAGTGTGTCACGTGAGTCTTTGGTAGTTCTTTTTGTAAAAGAGCTATTTGTTCCCAAAGCAGTTTCTGCTTTATTGTTGCATCTGTGTCATCTTTGTAACCGTTTTGAACCCATGTCTGCAAATCGCTGTTATATGATTTGACGCAGTAATATGAATCTGACACTATAAGTGTCGGGAATTCGCGATCCGCATTATCTAGCGCCATTTTCAATGCTAATATTTCAGTCTGTTGTTCTGAATTAGTTTCTACTGAGTGTGTTTTTGTTAATAGAGGTTTTAGTTTACCTCCGCGCCACACCTCTTTTGTAATCTCACATGTGGGGTTGTATGCTTGTTCTCCCCAAACGGAGGGTTGAGCATGTCCGTTTGTATAGATTACACAAGCGTATTGTCGTAAGGGCAGAATGTCGATTGGCAGAGGGAATGTTTTTTCATATTCTAGATTTTTTAATTCTTCTAGTTCTGGATCAAAGTAGTAGTATACTTTGTCCGTTGTAATTGAATTCACCCATTGTATCCATTCCGGATTCAATGTTGTTGTTGGTAAATTACACGGTGTTGTTAGTGCCTCAAAGGCTGATTCTGCTGTTCTGACTGTGATATGTCTACCATCAGCTATGTCTTTTTCTCTAGCTATTGCGGTTTGAACTGCATGAACAATTTTTTCTTTAATGCTGAACTTCTTTTCAGCTTCTGTGTACAAGTGTGATTTGAATGCAATTGGTACCTTTTCTCCCTCATTAGAGGTCAGGTATGTGAATCCGCATCTTCCTGGGATGACTCGAATCACAAGATTGCGTGTGTTATCACGTGTTTCTAATTTTGTTTTAATTAGCATGTCTGTTTGTAAGGATCTCAGAATTTCTGTGTGTACTTGAGTCCAATTGGATCTTTTAAAATCTGGTTTTATCAGATCATAAAGGGGTTTGACCCTTTCTGCGTAATTTGCAATGTATGTTCTTCCGAAATTTAGGAAGCCTAGAATTGACTGTAGGTTTTTTAGTGTTCTAGGTGCTTGGATTACGGCACATTTTTCTAGAAAATTGTCAGCCAGGCTTTTGCCTTCACTTGATAATTCATATCCTAAGAACAGGACTGTCAGATGGGCAATTCTGGATTTTTTAAAGTTGAATTTGTAACCCTCTGCTGCGAACCCAAGTATTATGGTGTTCACTCTTTTCAAGTGAGTATCCAAGTCATCATCTGTTAAGTAAATGTCGTCGACATAAGATAATGCTTCATCATCATATATTTGTAGTAATTCTGTTACTCTCGCTGAGAATACCCCTGGGCTGTTCTTGTACCCCTGGGCTAACCGACAGAATTGTTTTTGAGTGCCATTTATTGAGAACGCAGACAAATATCTGCTCTCTGGTGCTATGTTTTGACAAAAGAATCCATTAGAGATGTCTAATGTTGTTTTGTATTTTTTGCGCACTATGTTATTCATTAGTGCAGCACTATGCGAGTTTTGCACTGCAAAAGTTTGCAACATGTGTTAAGGTGTCGGTAATCCAAAACTAGACGATATGAATTGTCTGGTTTGGAGACCGGAAACAAAGGGTTGTTCATTTGTGAGGTGCAAGTTTCAATCACCCCCTGGTATTCTAGCTGATCTAGTATTTCTTTTACCTGTTTTTTAGCTTCTTGCTGAATTGGGTACTGCCTTTGTGCAGTAGGTTGTGATTTTAACTGGATTTTGTGAGGAGGAGAGTCCTCATCCCATCCTACGTGATTTTTATATAAAGCAGGAGCTAGAGCTACTGCCCACTTTCTAGCAAGTGTATATTTTTTATGAATTGGGATATGATTTGAGAAGGCAGGCATAATTATTTCTTCGCCATGAGGGCACTCCCTGACAAACTCTGGTGGCCAGTCTTTTTCAGCTAGAAGGATGTCATAGCCCTTGGAGAGATTATCCCAAAATAGTCCCCTTATTTTTCTAGTCTTATCCCCCTCTATACGTAATGTTATTTCGTATATTTTGTGAGGTTTGCTAACTCTGGTGTCTGCAGTTTCCACTTGAAGATATTCATTCGTGTCCACTGTCTCCAGATGATTCATAAGGACTTTGCGAGCTATGCTCACTTCTGCTGCGCTGTCTAGCATTGTCTGAGCCCATTCTCCGTTTTTCAGTTGTGTCCTCAGAATTCTCGGCATTGTTAACTATTTTAATGCAGGCTACCTTCTTTTTTGGAAATTGTAATTTCTTTTTTAGCTGAGCAGGTTCCTTGTCTTTGGACTTGGCGTGCTCTTCTCTTTGTTCTGATCGTCCTCTTCTTTCCGATTTCTGCGAGGAAGTCTGAAAAGATTGAGAGGGACGTGTATCAATGTCTTGATATCTATCAGGCTTTTTTATATTATCCCTATTTCTAAGGTTATATCTTTTCCCAGAGGGGTCACTCTGGTGTGACCTGTGTCTTTGGTTCGGAGATTTTTCTCTTCGCCTAAGAGACCTTCCTCTGGACTGGAATTTCTTTTCTTTAGGATTGGATTGTTTGTTTCCATCCCAGCTCTTTTTCTGTGATGTTGAATTATTATTAAAAAATATTTTGTCAGGACTTTCAATCAGTTGTGGTTTTACTGGTATTCCACCTAAACTATCTCTACCTAGTTCCTCATAGGATTTTTCTATGATTCTGGCAATTTCAGCTGGTTGGTCTGCTATATCTGTCTCTTTTAACCTCTGGCGGATCGCCACGTTTGCTGCTTCTCCCTTTATGTTGGCTAATAATATAGCCGAGACCTGCTTGAAGTCTTTCAGTAATTTCATACCAAGAGTTAAAGCGGGTTCTGGACCGTATTCATCTTGAATTTGTTTTAGCACATCTGGTATTACCGAAATGGATGGAACACCGTGCGTTTTTGTGTAGATGGAAGCAAAGACTGTACCCCAAGTGTCACAGTCCTCAATGTGTGGTGCGATTCCCATTGGAAGACAGATAGTCAGAATCCTGTGTTTTTCTAGCGGGGTGGTGTCTGGAAACACCGCCTCTATTTGGGTGATTTTTTGTGCCAACCAGAATGGTATTTGTTCCCGTTTAGCCGGTACTTTACCTAGGCAGGATTGTATGTTCTGTGGTGTAATTTTATTTGTGTTCCCCTGGTGAGGGGTCAGCTGTGTAATTTTAATTGCTGGCTGAATTGTTGAAGTCCGCATCACATACTGTACTAATTGTCTATGTATTTTTATTAATTGTTTTAGCTGTATTAACAGGTCTGCTGCAGACATCCCGTTGATGTCTGGATGTGGTGTGTATCCGGCTAGGACCGGCCACGTTGCTCCTGGTCTACCTAAAGGACCGAGCCTGGTGATGTGATTATTGTGTATTAGGGCGCCATTAAATAAGAGCAAATGCTCTTGAAATTTAAGTGGTACTTCCACCTCCTCGAAAGGAGTGTACATTTCAGGAGGTTCCTCTATTTTGTAATAGTGGAAGTACTTTGTTACAGGATTTGCTGCTGGAAAGTTTATCCATGAATAGTATACCTCTGTCTGCCGATATTCGTGTGCCTCAATTACGAATATGACTGTGCCACCTCTAGGTGTCAGTCCATTTTCGATAAGTTTTAATGTTATAGATTTCCTTTTAATGACCGGGATGAGTATTATACCCGGGTCTGCTTCCTGCATAGTAGCATCAGCTGCTGCGAGTTCAGTTGCTATTCTAACTGCCTCTCTTTCATCATCACTGTCTACCATTTTACCGACAGGAAGGTTATTCTGTTTGTTTGCAGATCAGGTTTCTTATGGAAACAAAGATTAGATGCACAATATTTTGGAACAGTGTATCCTTCAACGTTGACTAAACCAAGAACCATACATAGGAGTTCCCTCCTGCGAGGTCTGGCGGATATAACCTTTCACCCACTCCAGACGTCTTTGGAGTATTATGGGAAAAGGGGTCTGAGTGAGAAAGCACGACTGAGTTACTCTAAATGTCTTACGTTAGTTTTATCGCCCTTTCCAAACGCGTTGGGCGCCATGTAGTGTAGTTCCTATTATCCCAATAGGCTCTGCGCATTGGAATAATACCTTCAATAGTATAGGCCTAGACCAGACGTTAACTAGGTCTACTACTGTCGATATTAGACTTAAAGTTTTGGGTTTGCCAGCTAGCTCAGAGTTCACTAGAAACTTTCTCGAATGTTCAGGAAGGAATTAACTTCCCTGATTAGACAAGAAGGGATTTAGTTTCTGACAACCATAGAACATGACAACTTTGCTCTCCCCTAATCAAGAGTGTATCTCGAGAGTCGTGTGAACAAAAGGCAACTTATTTTACTCAGTCAGTACGTGCATTCTTAGTCTCATCAGATTGTAGAGAAAAGGAAGAGACGGGCGTGTTCAATAAAAAGGTGTTATTTATTGATCAGTCTCTTTTCTCATACAAGAGAAATGGATCGATATTATTGCAATACTTATAGCTAAGTAAAGTGCATACATTAAAAGCAGTAGTATAAAATAATACTGTAAAAACATTGATATGGTTTCTAAGCCATAAGATGTTTTAAAATGAATAAAATATATTTATACACATATACATTTGACTAAACGTACTCAACTGGTGTTTCTAAATACGCCTACCCCGTGTACCTGACCTAAGCCTAATACGTGGGCGGGAATAGAAAGTTACAGTTTAAGTTAAGTTTGTTTTTGCCGTGTGACTAACTAAAGAATTCTCTGCGAGGGGTTATTCAGTTCTGTACCTGGAATCTAGGATGGATGAGGGATGGTATCTCTCGTCTCTGGTCTCGATATTCCAGGCTGCCTGCGAGGGCTACCCGGAAACGCCGGTGCTGGATTTCTCGGCAGGAGAAAGCAGCTTCTCGTTCTCAGCGCGTCAGGAAGGCGGGGCTGCGCCAGCGGGGTCTGCTCTGCTCTGGGCTTCGGCAAGTATGGCTGCTCCGTCTCGTCACCACCGCGTGTGTTTGCATAGGGCAATATCGGTAATATTTATACCTTTAAGGTGCCGAGATCGACGTAAGGATGGACATAGATATGTCAATAAGGATGTCATACGACCAGGTCGTTAGCACATTCTTTTGCTGAAGTTCTCGTTGAAATCAAAACAATGGCCGCAGGGTTTTTTCCAGGTTGTCATAGGTTTGATTTGTTTAGAGAACTCCGTATGCCTTATCAGGGGCTGGAGGACTATCGCTTGTCTAATTAGATCGCAAGCGTTATGACCTAATCAGATAACACGTTCCTGTGCCGTAGTGTGGCTGCGTCAGATAACGGTATCTGCACATGGGGGTTTTCTGCCTCATGGGCTGACTGCTAGTTAACTTGTTGGTTTGTTAACCAGAATAGGGTCAGGAATAGGGGGATCGATTCAGGACCTATAGGAATACATCACAACTAAACAAGCATTGGCATAGTCAATAGGTCTCGCTTTTGGAATCTTATAAGTATTTAGTTATGCAGCACAATATCCTTGGTGCAACAGCATCAACTTGTGCATGGCTAAACACTTATAAGGTCCCAAAGGCAAGACCGATTGGCTATGCCAATGCTTGTTTCAAATGACCCTAAGCTAAAAGTTGGGACCCCTATACCAATTCCATGGTCGGATCATTATTTCATCCCGTTTACACTGGAAAATTCACAGGCTCGACACACCAGTCACAAAGTAACCAGGATTAAGAATAAATGGCCGAAATCCCTACCTGACAACGTAAGGATTGAATTAGAGGACCAAGCACCAAGCCTGACAGATGACGTGGAAGAGGCCAACAAGATTTGGGCTGACTGGCTCAACAAAGTTGCAGCCACACACACACAGAAAACCAGACAAAGTAAACTTGATGTTAAGATTAAAGCCCCATGGTTCAATGAGCAATTAATTCTGATAAAAAAATCATGTAAAAGAATGGAAAGGTTGTGGAGAAAAAACTATGATCCCACCATCAAAAGTCAATATAAGGCAGCTATTAGACAATATCATAGGGAGATGATCCAAGCACAGACAAAATTCTTTGAAGAAAAAATTAATACGGCACACAGCACACAAATGGGTTTCCGGCGCACAACACACAAATGGGTTTCCGTTCCCAACATAGCACAGAGTCAGCTCTGTTGGTGGTAACTGAGGAACTAAAAAAGTGTTAGACCAGGGGTGCACAGCGGCCATCCTGCTCCTGAATCTGAACGCCACATTTGATACAGTTGGCCATTGCACATTGATCAATAGGCTAAAGGAATAAGGTATCACAGGCACAGCAATATAGTGGCTCACTTCATTTCTGAAAGACAGAGTTGCTGGAAGGGGACTATCTATCCAATACCCTCCAAGTAACGTACGGAGTCCCACAGGACTCTGCACTGAGCACCACACTTTTTAAATATTTACATGCAACCTCTTACAGGGATTGTACAAGAATTTGGTCTATCCATAGTGTTGTACTCGGACGATACACACCTTGTATTAACAGTTGAGGAACATCTACACAACATCCTTGGGCATTGCATGACATGAATAGCTGAATGGATGTGTAAATAGTCCCTTAAACAGAATGGGGATAAAACTGAACTTATGTACCTGGGAAACAAAACAGCCCCTAGGAATCTTATAAGCTGGCCTACTCAGTTGGAAGAACCACCAACCCCCAAGACTGCCATCAAAAACCTGGGAATCTGGCTAGACAAAAATGTGTCTTTTCTCACCTTCTGGCCCCTCGTAAAGGCCCATTGATCTCTACACACTAGTAAGAACTAGACGCCTATTCTGACGTGGAGGGCCAACTTCTATGCCTATCTGTTTTTTTAATTGTATGCGGGTCGTTCTACGACCTAGGAACTTAGGTTCTGCCATTAAAATATATCGGTTACAAACATATTTTGTTGGCTTGCCGAGCATTAGCACTGCAATTTTTGATCGGTCTTCTAAGAGAACTATGTTATAGAGACTGAACTAACCATATGTTCGTGTCTTTTTTATGTGTGTATATCACTGTTGGACTTGGCCCTTTTCACTGAAATTTTTAGCTTTTTTGCTTCCCCTAATTCTGGAAGTCCCCCCTTGTAATGTAATTGTATAGGCCCTGTGAGGTTGTAATGCCCTGTGTATTATTAAAATCAATGCTAGGTGCAGGTGCCCTCTACCCTCAACATGGCTGCCACTGACCCCTGTTACTGCAGCGTGGTCTTGTTAAGGTGCATTCTAGTAGCCAGGAGCTGGCTGGAACCCTTAAACAATGTTGCGATGCCAACCTGCCAGCCTGCCCATAGCTAGAATGAGGGAAGCTCCTGGAACCTTCTAGAACAGGGGAGGTGACACCAACTGCCACTACCAACTGCCAACTGACGCTATATAAGGAAAGGGAGGGAAACTTTCTAGTCAGGTGGGGCATCACTGACCTGGGGAACCCACGCAGGAGTTTTAGGCTGTAGGGCCTAGTCAGGGACTTATGCTACTGGGAGTGACAGGATTTAGGTGCTGCCTCTTAAGCTGGGTGAGGTGCCCTGAACTACCCACTGATCTGGCCCGGCGAGAAGGGAACCCAGGGACCATCTACAGTGACCAGCAGAGGAAGCCTGCCTGCAGCCCCCCAACTCAACCCCCTCCTTTAAGTAACAAGGAACTGATATTTACAAGGGCGCAGAAACCAGCAAGCGCCAAGAAGAAACCTCACTGCGACAGGACTGTTGGGGACCAGCCAGGTACTGGCGCTGTATCCACGCGCTCCCTGCAAGACTGTGCCCCCTTGTACTGCCCTGTCTCATTTCCTTGTTGGCCTGCATAAACTGCTGCTGCCCCCGAGGTGCTGTGTTACCAGCGCTGCTGTCTGAACTGCTACTGGTGTAAGCGCTTGCCCTTCCTAGTGCTGGGGCTTCAAGAACTGCTGTCGCGCATACTAGCGCTGTGCCCCGTAACTAATGGGGGCCCTGAGAAGCACTGTACCCATCAGAGACTACTGTATCCCCAAGCGCTGTCATTGGAGGATCTGCCGTGCCTGAAGCGCTAATCGGCGAGGGGACTCACCGCCGCTGTCCCGGGTCATCTGTATGCCCCAGAGTGCTGCGTGGATAGGCGCTGTGTGGTAGAAGCACTAGGGGGTCCAACCAGTGCCGCGGCCCTTGCCCGTCTTGTCAGGGCACCGAATTGCCGCTCGCGGCAGCGGGGCTGCCCCGAGGAGCGCCCGAGGCCGTCTGACTCAGCCGTGGCCCCGGTGCTCCCTGAGAGGCTCCGGCGCCGTCCTCAGTACCCCCCTTCGGCGGCCCTCAGGACAGGAGAGGGCCGCCGCGAATTCCTGTCAGGCCGCACTAGGCCTGAGACCGCGGTCTCCTCCATCACGTGTCGGGGGCGCGTCGTGCCCCGCCCCCGCCAGCGCCGCACTCCAATTGGGCCGTGAGGCCGCACCCCCGCAGGCCGCACTGCCATTGGCGGCTGCGGGCGCACCCTTGCCTCGGCCCACTCTGATTGGTCCTCAGCCCGCAAGAGGGCCAGAAGATCACTGGAACCACGCCGGGGGCTGAAGGGAGGCCCGGCAAGAGCGCCTGAGTCGCGCGGGCCTTCCCTGACCGGCCCACCTTATCCCAGGCCGGTTGACACTGCCGGAGGGCTCCTGGGAGAGTAGGAGCCCTCCCCCCGGCGCCGGAAACCCCTTCGAGGGCCCTCCACCCCACCAGAACCAACGCAAGGGCTCCCCGGGAGCTGAAGAGAGAAGCTGGGCGGGAGGCCGGAGAAGGCCCGAGTTCGCCCCTCCCCGGGGAAAAGTTGAAATTGGGCCTCGTTTGCACCTGCACTCCCTGAACTGGGGAATAGCCCCATTGAAAACTAGTGACTGGGCCTGTTGGCCCCCAATTAGCCCTGAGACAATGTTGTAGGAGCCTGACCTTCTCAGAGACCTGACTGGTTCTTGGGCACAAAGTTTATATAAATTTGAATGGGAGGGTGATCCCTGCCTTGAGGAGAATGTTTATTCTGGGCTTATTAACTGGTTATTAACATGTTGATGCCGGTCTTTGCAATGGCCTGCCTATCTTACTTAAAGAAATGTTTTGCTTATGCCGAGGAAAAGTTTCATATGCATGAGCCAATTTTATATGTCTCATGAAATGCTCTACCTAAGGTCAATGGAATGTTTTACCCTTGCGTAAACAAATGTTTAAATCTTAGCCTTATGCATGGCTTAACCTGGCTGCTGAAGCCATTCACTCCAGTTAATTAAATGTGTTACTCCTGTCTAGGGTAGGGGTTCCCGAATGCCTACAGTGATATAGGAAATGTTTTATTCCTGCTAACAGGACGGCTAATTGACTGTTGTTGTAATGAATTCCTTGCAGGGGCGGGCTTCATGAAATGTTTATCCTATCCAAGGAACAGTTGCCCAGATGCCTAAAAGTGCTATGCTGCAGGGGTTGTTTATTAACGAAATATTTTACCCATGCTGGAGGCAATGTGTCAATTTACCTGCTGACATACTGGTTTAAACCTACTGGAATGTTTACTGCTGTGTAGGGAAACGCTATTTTCTTTCCTGACAGGGTTATGGCGATATGCTGTGGTGATTACAGAATCACACCATTTACTCCTGCAGGGAAATGATTATTAAGAGGTGCTGCATTGATGTTGAAAGGGTCATGTTTACCTTATGGGGTGGTCCCTCTGATTGAGGACATGTTTTACTTTCTAATGACCTATTTACTCCTGATTAGGAAATGTTTGGGTTTTGCCTAATGAAATGTGGGCCTTATCTAATGTGATGGTATTTAATGCCTAATGAAATGTTTTTCATTTAATGAAATGTTTTATCCCCCCAGTTAATGCACAACTTATTCCTGCTGAAGGAAATGGTTTACTCTTGCAGAGGAGAGTTTATGTAATGTTCACCCTTGCTTGGTGAAAAGCCAATTGCGTTACCTACAGAACAGGTTACTTACCTGAAGACCTGTGGGCACTTGCTACAGGTTATGCTCGTCCTTGCTTGATGAGCTGGTTGAAATGCACATTCTTTCATGAAGTGTTATCGTTAACTAATGAAATGCTAATCCTTCTAGGAAATGTTCACTGCAACATGCTATCTTGATTGTTGAACTGCTCCCGTTTCTCCCCTCCAATGAAATGATTTAATGACTAATTGATGGGCTGTCAAGGGGTCTCCACGCCGGCCGGGCTCTTCAGCTCCGCTGAGGCGTTCTCACCTGTCTCCTGTCTTCTGTTTTGCGTGGCGGCCGGGCTTTGCTCTGCCGAGTATCCTGCACTGGACTTCCTGACTGGCCGGGCTTGGCTCCGCCGGTCAGGACTACACCTCCCACCAGCCTCGTGTGCAGGACGCCGCCCCCCTCATCACACAGCGCCAGGAGGCGCATAAAGCACTGCCCACTGCCGAGGACCAAGTGTGGGCTGTCAAGGGGTCTCCACGCCGGCCGGGCTCTTCAGCTCCGCTGAGGCGTTCTCACCTGTCTCCTGTCTCCTGTTTTGCGTGGAGGCCGGGCTTTGCTCCGCGAGTATCCTGCACTGGACTTCCTGACTGGCCGGGCTTGGCTCCGCCGGTCAGGACTACACCTCCCACCAGCCTCGTGTGCAGGACGCCGCCCCCCTCCTCACACAGCGCCAGGAGGCGCATAAAGCACTGCCCACTGCCGAGGACCAAGTGTGGGCTGTCAAGGGGTCTCCACGCCGGCCGGGCTCTTCAGCTCCGCTGAGGCGTTCTCACCTGTCTCCTGTCTCCTGTTTTGCGTGGCGGCCGGGCTTTGCTCTACCGAGTATCCTGCACTGGACTTCCTGACTGGCCGGGCTTGGCTCCGCCGGTCAGGACTACACCTCCCACCAGCCTCGTGTGCAGGACGCCGCTCCCCTCACCACACAGCGCCAGGAGGCGCATAAAGCACTGCCCACTTCCTCGTCCCGCGTGGACGCGCGCGGGATGCGCCGGGCTAAGCCCGGGCAAAGGGCGGGCCCTCTGTGGCCCTCAGAGGCACGAGGAGAACGGGACGGGGCCACTCCCCCTGACTCCATTTTACTGCAAAGGTAATAACTTTATGTCCTTTCTGGCATTTTGGCAAGGGATTATAAACTGAACTTTAGCTGAGAACATTCTAATATCCTCAGACTTTCTTGAGACCTTGTCATAACCTTGTGATAGCCTAACAATCGCACACCCCATCATGACACACAAGGGGGTGACCAATAGATCTATCAGCCATAGAGGCTTGCATCCAGGGACACAAGTTCCAAGCAGGCCATATCCGTCCACCGTCAATTTGATTGAACCTGCCAAGACTAGTACATCTATTAACCAATCGCTTGACCCAACCAATGGCATAACGCAACACCTCTCGCTCCTGGATGAACTAAATTCCCTCTGCAAAACAAGGTATGACACCGTGGAACCCAGAAATGAAATTAAAAGTTCCTCCCCTTGCCTCATTGAACAAACCAGTATGTCTACCCCAATCACCAGCCCCCGGGCCCAACCCAAAAATGTTAATATACCAAACACAGTCTCTTCGCAGCCCTCGTCTAGTAAAAGGAAGTGGGATGGGGTTAAGCACAGAGGGAATAAATCAAAACAGCAAAAATTATGTTTTAGCTCCCCACTGACTGCAACTAACCCCCTCCAAAAATCGGAAGAAAAAATAGACCAATGGATAACCTCCCTCAATTCGAACTTTCTGGCTCAGATTGAACAAATGGTTGGCTCACTCATCTCTCCACTGATTGTTAAAATTACCACCCTAGAGGATAGGCTGTTGGGAATAGAGAAATGTTTAAAGGCCAGCCAAACCCGCACTGAAAATTCTTTAACATCAATTTGTCCGAGCTCACTTGGTACCAAAAGTAACATTCAAACTTGTCCCCTAGTCCCTATCCCTTCACTCCCCAATGCACCTAAAGCTAATCACAAACCGGGTCCTTTACAATATACTGTTTCAAAAGTAGAGCCTAATAAGAATACTACTCACATACAGCTACCCCCGGAGGCTGCACCCTTTGTGTGTGTTCTTGCAGAAGTTCCCGAAATCAAACATGGAAAAACTGAGCGGGAACAAGACTTACTTAACAAAGTCATATATTGGCTAACTAAAAACAGGCCTTTGCCCCTTGGTCTAGATGGTACTATCAAGTCAGTTAGAAGGGCGGGCTGGCTAGGCCCCCTACAGAAAGATATTGACGGGGACCTCGTTCTAATAAAATTTAAAAGCAGCTCAGTCGTTCCTTACCTGCGAACTTTGTACCCCCGTGAAGGTGTTGGCCCTATATCCATCTGGGACCTACAAGACTTCTACCCAAGCAGGGCATATACGCCTAGACTAAAATTAAGGGCAGAGTCAGTTTCCCCGAAGGGCAGAAATACGCGTACACTGTGTGGCCATGACTTCTCCACCTTGAACTATCCGGTCACAATGTTCATTGGCCATGGGTTTGGAAAAACATGAATTCTACTATGAAACAAAGGAACTTATTTCCTTCTATTTTGTGTATTTGTATGTAATTCTTGTCATGAGTGTTTTTAAATGTATGCTTTTATGATTTTAAACAAAAAATCGAATAAAGCTAAAGAACTGAACTGAACTGACTAATTGATACTGTGATTTTCCACTCCTGAACCTTGATCTTACATAAAAGTTATTTGATTTTTAATCAAACACACTGGAGTGGCGTCAGTCATTGCGTGCCTTTTATTGTCCCAGTGAGTGTGTGCTGTGTAGTCACTTAACATCTAAGCTTTCGGGTGCCTACCTGCTCGTGCCAGGCTACCCCCGGGGAACTGGTGACCCCAGTTCCTACAGTCACCTTTGTCTTTTCAAACTATACAAGTTTCCTTGAATTTGAGGGAGATCCCCCCTGTACTTGTTGGTTCGTTCTCTTGTTGTTTGTCCTGCACTTATAGTTTTTACACTGCTTTTAACTTTCACGTCCTCTGGTTAGGGTGGGGCTTAGGGTGCCCATACCGCCGAGGTACACTCCCCATGGTCCTTAAGAATGCCCAGTAACTAACACATAAAGGGCAGAAACATGTTGACCCCACTTCAAGTGGAAATAACCAGACAATTATTTTGGTAATTTTCCATCACATTCGTTTTTTTACATGTCCAGCTGACCACTGAATAAAGTTTTGGTTTGGGTTACAACTGAGACATTTTTAAACACTTTCTTTTCACACTAAAACTCTCACAAAAAACCAGCTCCGCAGTATCCTGGCGTAGTAGCACACCGGGGAGGCATTCGGCTTCTTCCGGTGGGCCCGATGATGAAGCATGTCACCACCCAGGGTGGTGAGTGAGGGCTTCCTGAACAAACCCAATGAGCTTTGTTTATTTTCACCTTTCTCCTTTTGCGTACTGACCCACACTTATTGAATCACACTCTTTCGTTGTTTATTAGACAAAAATTTAAGCATGGAGACCCAAGCAAAGAAACTTTCAGGGAAATGTTTCAGCTTACTCCATATGCTTCGTAAAATTCTCCCCATCCTACCTGAACAATCTCGTAGAATTGTGATCCAAGCATTAATCCTGTCACAGCTGGACTACGTGAACTCGCTGTATCTGGGCGCACCAAAATACGTCATTAACCGGTTGCGGGTAATGCAGAATGCCGCAGCAATAACCCTGATTCAAATCCCGAAACAGCAGTCGGCCAGGGCAGCCCTGAGGACACTTGACTGGCTTCCAGTCTGGGCGAGGATCAAGTTCAAGGCACTGTGTATCGCCCATAGAGCCATGAATGACAGAGGACCGGCCTTAATCCAAAAATTGGTTACACACTATACACCGAGTAGGACCCTAAGGTCATCAAAGGATCTTCTTATGCAACATGGCAGAATAAAAAGAGAAAAATGGGGAGGAAGGTCCTTCAAGCACTTGGCTCCTAAAATGTGGAACACACTACCCAGGGACATGCGCATAATAACCAACAAATTAGCATTCAGGAAAAGACTCAAAACATTGCTCTTTCCCTAAAAACTCCCGGTCTCAGGCAACTTGACTTAGTCCACCGTAGTTATGTTTCTCTTAGCACTGGGAAGCCTAAGGACAGCTATGCACTTTACAAACACATAAACATCTTATCGGAGCCTTTTGTCACAATGCATTTAAGAATAAACAGACTCACGGAAGAAAAGTTGCAAAAATGTAACCGACTCACTCAGTAACCAAGAATGACTCAGCAAGCCTGTCTGCTCTGACACTTCTGGAAAGTTAGGGAAGGATTAGCAGAACAAGCTGCTTTTACCCAGAGCAGTAAATAAAAGTCTGCACATAAAAAGCAAGTTACATTGCCCTATTGATTAGACAAAGAAGGTTTAAAACAATATTACACTTTGCCATGATTAGAATGTAAAGCATGAAAATACAAAACAATATGCGGTTTGAGTTTACAATATGAATTCTTGACATCGTTCATTTAATTAATTCTGGCCGAGAGGTCCTGACAGTCTCGGGGAAGGAGGGCATCCATGTTTTTTGCAAGGGGGGGAGTAGGGGGATGTCTCAAGTTTTGTTACACTACTGACCTGCACATAAACTTAATACACAAAAAGTTGTGAGCCAGCTCTTGTCACTGTGCCTCTCAGGGGGCTCCCGAACTTGAAAATTAATTATCTGCTAGCTGCAGGAACATGAGTTATCCACAGAGCACTGTCAGGGAAAGCCATAAGCAGCAGCTAACTTAAAGAAACCCTTCTAATCCCATTCAAGAATGAGAGGACTGAAAGTAGCCAATCCAATCCCAATCCAAAAGACTTTATTCGCATAGCAACGTATCCATAAAAGTAACACATGTACAGGATAAAAACCATTAGAAAAATAAATAGATAGCAAGGTCCAATCCATAATGTAGCAAAATACAGTAAACCTAGGTAAAGTGCATATTGTGAATAGTACTATACGAATGACTTCATATATCGCACATCGATTTCCGTGTAACCGTAGCTACTCTCAAAAAGGTGCCAATGCGCAAGATCAATTCAACATTGTCCAATTTAAATTTGCAGTCAAGAGCGCCTGTTAAATTAATAGGTGACAATTTTTTAAAATACAGAATTAACAACCATTGTGCATATATTTTTTTTTTAAAGCTTTATTCGGTTTGCATGACACAAGCATAAAAGCAACAATAGGTCAGAAAATACATTCAGTAACATTTAACATAAAATCATCGTAATTCAAGTATTACAATTACCCAAGTAAAGTAGAAAAGGTTAACTGCGCATTCCATATATTAACCCACAATGTGGCACACCCACGGGACAACATTATTTAATAAATACTAAAAATAGTTCAAACACTCACGTACAAACTAGTAGCAGCAGATGAAAGGAATATTACAATAAAGTGCATAATGCTAAAAGGTACTTTAGCTAAGGCTTTAGCCATTATTCATTAAAGTGACATGTGCCTGAGTAAACACTCACATACAAACTAGTAGCAGCAAATGAAGAGAATATTACAATAAAGTGCATAATGCTAAAAGGTATTTTAGCTAAAGCTTTGGCCATTATTCATTATTTCATTAAAGTGACATGTGCCTGAGTAAACATTCGGGATCTTATGGTACATTGTAAACATTTCCACCCCGAGAAAAAGTGTCTTATGCTTTGTTAAGAAATCAACATAACTGCTAATTGTGATAGTAATGGTATTATCGATTTCCTTATTGTTCTACATTTCAGTATATACAATGCAACCCGAAAACAAATATCTGTATTTTCAAGGGCACATAAGAAGTTCATTGTACGAGCATTGTATTTTAAAAGGATGGGCTTCAGATAAAATTTCCTTAAAAATATATAAAATTTACAGAAAAGTAAAAAATGACAACAACTCTGGCTGGAGGTATTATCACATGGACATAACATAGTAGATCTCTCTCCTATTACAGGGAAGGATACCAAGTGATGTGCAATCCCCAACCTCAGGAGTGTTAAAACAAAGCGATTGTGCATATTTCATATAGTATTTACTAAAGACTAAAAAGTGTAAAAGTGTTTGACCACTGTGACCATCACATGGACATGGTTGGGAGTCACGTTTTGCGTTATACCCATAGGGAAAACAAAGCAAATATCTTACTGTCCCAGCTCTTAGACGGAATAGGAGGCCTCTCTCCCATTGGGACATGGGTAGTGCAATATCACTTGGTAGACAATGCTCAGGGTACTCAATGTATATATATTTTGCAACAGTTATTTTATTCAATTCCCTTTCTAGTCTTTCTGTGCTATAAAGTGCTGTCTTTAAAAGTTTTTGTTCATTGTTACAGCCGTGTTAGAGTTGGCAAGCATACATAACAACTAAGGAGTGACTACAAATTCTGGCAAAAAACACATAAGGACTAGTATCCTTCGCCAAAAAAGGAAAAGGGGAAAGGAACAGAAGAAACGTGATAAAAGTGTGCCGAAAAACCACAAAGGTTTTTAAGAAAACCCTCACTCACCCCTAGTGGGTGACATGCTTCATCATCGGGTTCCACTGGGCGGGCCGAATGCCTACCCAGTGTGCTACAACACCTGCAATTGCAGTGGAGCTGGTTATTAGTGAGTGGTAGTGAATTGGTGATAAGTGTAAATAAAACAGAACGTACTGTAGTCAGAAGTTAGTTTTAATAAAGACACAGCAAGTTGACAACCCCAACAAGCCATGGAATATCCATCCCTTTCTCACAGCGAAGACTATCATCTATTATGTCCCTTGTGAGAGAAGCCTCGGGATTCTTCATTATGGATAGCCAAAATAGTGCAGGGCGGGCCCTTATGATGTCTTCAATGTATCCTAATTTCTGTTTGCCGTGACAAATGTACAGAGGGGTGGAGATTAGAGCGCCCAAGAGTTTTCTACAAAATGTATATTCCTTTGTTTGGACGCAAGACCATTTGTCAACACCCCATACCTCTGCCCCATAGGTAGCTATTGGTACACACTGGATCTTAAAAATCTTTAAAATGGCTGCAATTGTTCCCGAACTTTTAGACCTGGGAGACTGAGGATTGAGTTAAAATCCCTTGAGAACTTACTTTTACAATATGCCAAGTGTTCCCACCAGGTGCCTTTCGCAGCGAAGACCATTCCCAGATAAGGGGAAGTAGCTGTGCAAGTTAATTTTTGGTCAACCACAGAGATACAATTTAAAGGACATTTCCTTGGCCCACAAGGCATTATAAAAGATTTCTTAAAATTTGTGCATAAATCTAGGCCGGACATAAAATCAGTGAAACCTCAAACTAAAGTGCATAGTGCATTTGGTGTGCGACCAATTAAAACTGCATCATCTGCATATAAAAGCACTGGGAGAGGTTTGCCTTGAATTCTGGGAACATCATTAGTTAGTGTGATCAGTGATTTATGTAAATTGTTTATATATATATGATAAATAGGAGGGGGGCCAGAACACACCCCTGTCTGACCCCTCTAGCTACACTGATGTCATTGGAAACTTCTTCCCCTCCACCAATCCTGACCCGCGCTTTCAGGTCCGTATGAAGATAGGCCAAAAAATGAACAATGGTCTCATCCAGTCCATATTCTAAAAGGATGGACCATAGACGGGACCTATTGACAAAATTGAAATCTGAGGACAGGTCCATAAAAGCTAAGTAAAGTGGCGATTGCTGTGCAAAAGTGTACTTCCCTATCATCAAATTAAGATTAAGACATTGTATCACGACAGTCTGTGGGGTACGAGCCCTCTGATATAGCCCTGGACACTCCGAGTATTATTAACACTGACGTCAGCCAGGTCCTAGGTGAAACTTCAAGTGTCCCAATCCCCAGTAAGGTTTATATTAACAACCTCAAAATTGTTTCTTGGAATGTGGCAGGTCTGCGAAATAAGCTCACATTACCAGATTGGAATAGTTTCATTGATGGGTACGACATATGTATGTTTCAGGAAACATGGAGTGTAGAACCGTTGTATAAGCAGGGATTTTCTTGTTTTTATGCACCTGCTACTTCGGTTGGACGTGGCCGTCCCCCTGGAGGACTTATGGTATGGGTAAGGGTTGATCTTAATCTCAAGATTACTCACCACACTTCCTCTTGTTTGGATGTTATGAGACTCTCTATTGAGGTTATGAATCGTGTCCCCACCTGGGAATTCTTCAATGTATATGCAAGAGGTACCCAAGGGGGGGCCAAGTCTTCTACTATCGACATTTTAATCGATTTGGTGAAACTGTGTTCTCCTGACTTTAGTCCTGGTTGCAGGGGACCTTAACTGCTCGTTTGAACCTTTGGCAGTAGATGATATTCTTGGAGTGCATGAGGATGATGCCCAATGGGGCGCCCCGCCTCTTACCCTCATGCCTGTGAGGAGATGGTCTCCTGTAGTCATTCAATTGAATGCTTTAATGATTGAAACAGGTCTAAGAGCCGTGAATGGTCGTACTATCTACGATGCCCAGGGGGCTAATACATACAACAGAGTATTGAGTGAGAGTAGGATTGACTATATAATGGTAGACAGGAGAGCTTGGAAGTCAGTGGTAGATATGGTCATCATACCATCTGTGGAGAGGGACCATAACCCCCTGTCCCTTATATTGGTAGATCCGTGGCAGAGAAGGGAACACACCTCTTCAAATTGTGGTGGGTTAATAACTAAGCAAATTATACCTTCCAACTGTAATAGATTTCTTAAGTGGCCTAAGTTCTGCATGGATGAACCTAGATTGAGTGTGCTGGAAGGAATCCTTGGCGAACAGTCCTTAAGGCTATCTGCAGTATGTAATGGCGCGGCTGGGTCCGCAGAGGTAGAAGCCATTTACACTGTTACTATGGATCAGATTGGCAAACTGTTCATGGTTCCAGGTAAAAAGAGCTTGACAACTATCAAACCAGTCCAGAAATGGTTTAATAGTAACTGCAGAAGGATGAAAAATAACTTAATTATTGCCATTAAATCTTGCAATCCAGAATCCGTCCGGTTGGCCAGACTGCATTACAGACAAGCTATAACAGTCGCCAAAAGGGAGTGGGAAGAATTCCATTGGGAAAGCCTTAGAGATGCTAGCAAAATTAAGAATGGTAATTTATTCTGGGCATTAGTCAGAAAATCAAATGGCTGTGATTCGAACCAGATCCCCAATCATATCACAGACAGGGAATGGTTTGAACACTTTAGCAAACTCTATGGTGGTAATGCACTGCCCGGAGCCCCAGAGCATTTGAGCGGTGCTCTGGACGTTGGTTCTCGGCAGGCTGCTCCTATTAGAGTTGATAAAAAAGAGGTCCTGATGGCAATAGCTAAAATTGTACCTGCTAAAGCCCCAGGGCAGGACGGTGTGCCGGGCGACCTTTTTAAAGCTAACCCCGATGGTTGGGCCATTTACTTTACAAATCTGACAAATGCACTGTTAGCAGGTTCACCTGTTCCTAATTCATGGAAGGCGGCTGAGGTGATCCCTATTTATAAGAAGGGCCCCAGGGAGGACCCTGCCAACTATCGCCCAATTAGTCTTATAGACGCTGGGCAGAAATTGGTTGGCAGGGTTCTCCTGGAGAGGATTCTCTCTTGGGCAGAGGAGAACAACATCATCTCACCCCTTCAGGCAGGCTTCAGGGCGTGCATAGGCACGGTTGACCAAGCATTTAGGTTGCTACTCCTTTATTGGAAGGTGGTTACCATTGGCAAAGGCAGTCTTTATTTGGTATTTATTGACTTAAAGACCGCCTTTGACCTGGTCCCCCGAGACCGCCTTTGGCTGATCTTGGAGGAGATGGGGATTCCCCTACCAATTCTGAATCTTCTGGCATGCATGCATGATGGAACCTACGCCCGCATTAGATGGGGATCTCAAGAGCAAAAAACTGACAGAATACCTGTGAACCGAGGGGTACGCCAGGGCTGCGTGTTAGCCCCGACACTCTTCACGTTATTTGTGAATGGTGTGGTCTCTTTTTTGTTAGAAATAAACACTGATGCTCCGGTCCTGGCGGGTGACAAAGTACCCGCCCTCCTTTTTGCGGACGATACGTTGCTGGTATCAAAAACCCCCGTGGGCCTGCAAAAGTTGTTGGACCGCTTTTGTCTGTTTTGTAACCTCAGGGGCCTTGTCATAAATACCTCGAAAACTAAACTCCTTTATCTTAACCCAAGTAAGTCTTCCAGATCCACCCTCTCCCTCGATGGGGTGTCACTGGAACACGTAAAAGAATTCGATTACTTAGGAATCAGAATTTCGCATAATCTAAAGTGGCAGCCTCACATCGATAAAATGGTATTAAATCATAAAAGGGTAGTCGGAGCATTCGGGCGAGAACATCGTACATCCATCTCTAAGCCCATCGCTTCCGCCTTGGATATTTACGCTGCAAAAGCTGTAGGCTGCGCCCTTTATGGCGCAGAGCTGTGGGGCTTTGATTGTGTTGACGCCCTGATCACCTCTGAGAATAAGTTCTTTAGGGAGTTGGTATCGCTTCCAAGGGGTACTCCCATTAAACCATTATTGAGCGATCTGGGTCGCCATTCCATTAAGGATCTAGCTAGGTTACGCCCTCTTCTATTCTGGGTTAGGTTATGGCGTAACCCTGAGCTCTCAAAGTATTTAGATGGCTTGAAAGAAGTTATGAATCTTTATGGTGCTCACAAAAATAGCTGGATTCGCAATATAAAGAAGCTTTTGCTTGAATCTGGCTTGCCAACTGACTGGGAGCCTGAAGTCTCTTTATCCAAGGCTGAAACTAAGTGAGCCTACTGGACTTGGGTTGATGATCAAGGACTAAGGGACCCAAACCAAGGCAGGCTGACTGAGGCGTTTATACAGCATAAACTAAAGCCCCGCTTGGAGCCTTACCTGGATTTTATTAAGAAACCAAGAGATAGATCCCTTTTCATACAGTTTAGGCTGGGAAATCTCCCCCTCCGTGATTATACGTGTAAGTGGAAGCCCCCGCACCAAACCTCGCCTGACTGCCCAATCTGTGAAGGTGTCACTGAAAACATCCCTCATGTCTTCTTTGTATGCCCAGCCTATGTAAAACCCAGACAGAAATGGCTCAAACCAGTGTGTTTATTGCTTGGAACCAGGGATCATTCCTCTGCACTCAGAATGCTCAAGGCTGACACTAGTACAACCTTAGTGTGTGGGGTGGCCACATTTCTGAGCTGGGCTTGGCTGATTAGATCGAAGGCTACTAGATGACCTTAGTTTTAGTTAAATTTTTTATATACTCACAAAGCAGCTAATGTTTAATATGTTTATAAAATTATTTATTGAAATATGAATGGTTTTATTGTAACCTACTTTTAAAAATGTAATGCTAATGAATTGTGGTTTTATATTTTTAAGTGCTTTTATGATATTCTGTATATCGAAATAAAGCTTTGATGATGATGATGATTAAGACATTGCTTGTTCGTGCCAACTTTACCCCTGAAACCTAGTTGGCATTGTTCTAAAATCGGATTGTCCTCTGTCCAGGTTAACATTTTTGTGTATAAAACTCTGCCTAAAATTTTACGGGTGTTATCTATGAGGGAGATCGGTCTATAGCAACAAGGTTGTGTGCAATCGCCCTTTTTAACAAGCATTTTCAATGCAATAGGTCTCACATTAGGAACGGTTGAGCTATTGTTATTGTAAATGACACATTTTTTATTTATGTGTTGGTTTTGAAAATAGCGAAATTGATAGCTTTGTCATTTACAATGCCAATAGTTATAACTTTCGCAAATGTGACACCTATAGTATTTGTAATGCAATATGTGTTGTATTTACGTGACTTACATGTATTGATACTACAAATAACAATGGCTTTACATTTTTTTGAATAATTAATACTTAAATAGAAGTTATTGTAATTTATAATCGCAATAGCTTAAACTTTTGTAAATAACTGTAGTGAAGATTATGTTCAGTGTATTTTATTGTGATGAAAATCCAAGAACAGAAGTGAAATATTAACATCTTTTTGTGAGATTTGTAATAAAGCTTGAAACATTGAGAGAACATATTTGAACCAGTTGTTGTTGAATGGTTGCACAGATTGATACTGTGGTGGCGCTGAGTGATGTTGTGGTGGCGAACGAGTGATGCTATGGCGTTCAGTGATGCTGTTGTAGTGCATAGTGATGTTGTGGTGCCCCTGAGTGATGCTGTGGTGGTGCTGAATTATGCTGTATGCTATGTTTTGTTTTGCTATCCTATGTTTTGTTTTGTTATGCTATGCTATGTTTTGCTATCCTATGCTTTGATTTGTTATGCTATGCTGTATTTTGCTATCCTATGCTTTGTTATGCTATGCTAGGTTTTGTTATGCCATGCTGTGCTTTGTTGTGTTTTATTATGCTATGCTTTGTTTTGCTATGCTATGCTTTGCTATGCTTTGTTGTGTTTGGTATGCTATGCTATGTTTTGCTTTGCTATGATATGTTGTGTTTTGTTAAGCTATTCTATGTTTTGTTGTGTTCTGTTTTGCTATGTTTTGTTATGCTATGTGTTGTTGTGTTTTGTTATGCTATGTTTTGTTATGCTATGCTATGTTTTGTTATGCTATCCTATGTTTTGTTTTTTATGCTATGCTGTTTTGTTGTGTTTTGTTATGCTATGCTTTGTTATGCTATCTTATGTTTTGTTGTGTTTTCCTATGCTTTGTTATGCTATGCTATGTTTTGTTATGCTATTTTTGTTGTGTTTTATTATGCTATGCTTTGTTTTGCTATGCTATGTTTTGTTATGCTATGTTTGGTTATGCTATGTTTTGTTGTGCTATGCTTTGTTATGCTATACTTTGTTATGCTATGCTAAGCTTTGTTTTGTTATGCTATGCTATGTTTTGTTGTGTTTTGTTATGCTATGCTATGCTTTGTTGTGTTTTGCTATGTTTTGTTATGCTTTGTTTTGTTATGCTATGTTTTGTTATGTTTTGCTATGTTTTGTTTTGCTATCCTATGCTTTGCTATGTTTTGCTATCCTATGCTTTGTTTTATTATGCTATGATCTGCTGTGTTTCGTTATGCTTTGCTATGTTTTGTTATGCTATGCTATGTTTTGCTGTTTTGCTATGCCGGACGCGGCTCAACCTAAGATCTTTAAGAACCAGTTGGAACTTCTCTTAAGTCATATAGGACGTCTGGCAGAGCTATCCTTTCAGGGAAGCTATGTGCCTCAAGATTGGAAAACAGCACAGGTTATCCCGATCAAACAAGAGACAGGCGAGCAGTCCCTTGAAGCAAAGGGAGTACAACATGAATAAGATTTATAATACTTCTACCCGATCCAGCAACATTTTATTTTTACTCTAATAAGAATAGGTTAGTACAGAGCGTAGTCGTGGGCTTTCTCTAACGCGTGATACACCTCCATAAAAATAAACAAATCCAGTTTGGCTAGTGTATGAACTCCTGAGTTGCTGTAAAAACTACTCATTGTGTGATCGCTGTTAAGAAATGAATTTAAATTCTGACAAGCATGCGCACAAATACAGCAGCTCAACGGCCAAACATTTGAATTCTTTAATTCGTAGTATTCATAATGCACGTGCTGTCAACCAAATTACATTTAAACCACCAGTCGAACTACACGGACCACAAATCGGTTGGATAGGAGAAGGAAGGGAAAGCAGTTGAACAGAGAGACACGAGGGCTTCATTGAACAGATACGCACAGACAGGGGTCTTCTTATCACCAAAAGGCATTGCCTTAGTCTGGGAGCTAAAACAGACAATCTAAAATGCCTTTGTTTGGTAATTTTAAACGGGAGGACAGCTAGGAAGGAGTGACTGCCAGATCTCAGATGCTTGTTAGGTTTGTAAGGTGGGCTTGTGACGTGTTCAGTGTCCATTACAATTTAAAGATCATGCCACATTCATGAAAAATAAATGCAAATATTGAAGCGGCCCAGATTCATGTCCATGAACTGCTCTTTGTAAATTACTGCCTAAAAAGTAATTTAATACACTTGCTCCACTCTTATCAGGTACAAAAGCAACAAAAATCATTACACATTATGCCTCTTGCACTCATACCTCTGGACTGAATAGTGCACTCACGAGTGTTATGTATTTTTGGGTGGATGCTTATTGCCTACCTTGAAAATCCATTAACTTGAGTGGCAGTGACGCTTGCCATTTAGAGCGCTTAGAACCTGCAGTAGTCCGGATGCTAGTGCGTGGGCGCTGCGGGCCCTTTCAATCCCACTTAAGTAGCAGGCAGGCAGACACTAAGAGGCGTGAGCGTGTATGTTCTGAAAATCTTTGCGAGTTGGAGTGATCACGCAGGAGAGATAACCGGTCAGGATTTTGGTGCACAGAGGAGTGACGCCTGGGTAGGGGGTCTGGTTGTCCGTACTCTAGGTTGCCTGAAACTGGTAATGTGTTGTTTCTCGTGTAACTAAATGCCATGTCTGAGCTCTTTCTGAAGGAGTTGCTGCGGCCATTTTCACGCTGTGTTAGTCGCCCGGAGAGCTCGCCAGTGCCTCTTGGCACCTCTTCATTTATTTGCACACTGTGGCATCTGGGACCCGGTGCACTGTAGGAACAGTACTCCTACTGACAGCTGCCGTGATGCGTTTTCAAGCGCTCTGTATGTGTGTGTCTGTCTCTAAGCGTTCTGTGGCCAGCGCTCTTTGCATTGCTTTTGGACTCAGCACACTAGCATTTCAATCTCCGTGCCTTCACAGCACTTCACATGTGTACACTGCATGGCTCAAGTGGTTAAAAAGCTGCATATCGTTTGGGTCGAGGTGTATTACATTGAAATTCATGCGTGGCTATCATTCAACACCATAGGAACAAGCAAGACAAAATCCTTAACATCTGTCTGGAACAAGCCAAAATAATAAGCTCTTGGCATTGCTGTGGGGAGGGGGGGAGGAGAAATGCGAGACACGGCCTGGCGGCCGTGAAAAGTGTGAAGCAGGGGGCGGGGGAGCGGATCCCTTTGAAGCACGGCCTCGCGGCCGTTAAAGTGAAACAGCCTGCGGCCGAGCGCACGCTGGGGGGATGCCTGTGGGAGGGAGGCTGATGGCTTAACGGGAGGACAGCTAGGAAGGAGTGACTGCCAGATCTCAGATGCTTGTTAGGTTTGTAAGGTGGGTTTGTGACGTGTTCATTGTCCATTAGAATTTAAGGATCATGCCACATTCATGAAAAATAAATGCAAATATTGAAGCGGCCCGAGTCATGTCCATGAACTGCTCTTTGGAAATTACTGCCTAAAAAGTAATTTAATACACTTGCTCCACTCTTATCAGGTACAAAAGCAACAAAAATCATTACACATTATGTCTCTTGAACTAATACTTCTGGACTGAATAGTGCACTCACCAGTGTTATGTATTTTTGGGTGGATGCTTATTGCCTACCTTGAAGATCCATTAACTTGAGTAGCAGTGACGCTTGCCATTTAGAGCGCTTAGAAGCTGCAGTAGTCCGGATGCTAGTGCGTGGGCGCTGCGGGCCCTTTCAATCCGCCATCCGACTTAAGCAGCAGGCAGGCGGACACTAAGAGGCGTGTGCATGTATGTTCTGAAAATCTTTGCGAGTTGGAGTGATCACGCAGGACAGATAACCGGTCAGGATTTTGGTGCACAGAGGAGTGACGCCTGGGTAGGGGGTCTGGTTGTCCGTACTCTACGTAGCCTCAAACTGGTAATGTGTTGTTTCTCATGTAACTAAATGCCTTGTCTGAGCTCTTTCTGAAGGAGTTGCTGTGGCCATTTTCACGCTGTGTTAGTCGCCCGGAGAGCTCGACAGTGCCTCTTGGCACCTCTTCATTCATTCGCACACTGTGGCATCTGGGACCCGGGGCACTGTAGGAACAGTTCTCCTACTGACAGCTGCCGTGATGCGTTTTCAAGCGCTCTGTATGTGTGTGTCTGTCTCTAAGCGCTCTGTGGCCAGCGCTCTTTGCATTGCTTTTGGACTCAGCACACTAGCATTTCAATCTCCGTGCCTTCACAGCACTTCACATGTGTACACTGCATGGCTCAAGTGGCTAAAAAGCTGCACATCGTTTGGGTCGAGGTGTATTACATTGAAATTCATGTGTGGCTATCATTCAACACAAGTATAAGCTTATCTGTGACCAGCGGGTAATGGGAACCACATGATGCCGGCCTTCTAATGTGGCTCAGTCAAACTGTACATGCCGCAGAGAGACCCACATCATGCTGCGGCTCCCGCTAATGGGCTGAGGTGATTAGAGAGGGGCTGCTCCCATTTATGTTCCTCTCTATTATTGGCGCTCTGACACCTTCGGGTAAAGTCCCCGCTTTATAAAAATGCTTAAAATAAATAAATAAATAAAACATTCTGTTTCCAGGTCACAGGAAATTAAGGCGGCAGCGGCATTTAGGCGAGCACGTACTGTTTCCGATGAGAGACTTTAGTTTGAGCAAAGGCAAGCTGTGGAGGTGTGGAAAATATAAGAATAAGCTGGGGGGGGCGGGTAGATGAAATCAAAACGCAGAGGGGAGCAGCTACACATGAGGAAACAGCAAGAAAACATGTGCTCGGGGAGAGAGCCTAAAAGAACAAGAACATCGCCGAAAGAAAAGAAAAAAGCGTCCGGGAAAGGATCCCTTTGAAGTGGCCGTGAAAGTGAAAGCAATTAGGGGGGAGGAGAATTGAGGCCAGCTCGCACTGCACATGCTGGGGAAGCCTGTGGGAGGGAGGCTGATGGCTTTGATGTGGGGAAATGCGCGTGCTTGTGTTCACGTGAACTGTTTGAAATCCGCCCGATGGTTTGAGAACTTTTTTGCCTACTAAAATTCTCCCCTATCCATTCCTTGCGGAATGGAATAGGCGAGACCTAAAAATGGGAACGATCGTGCTAGTACACCATGTCTTAGGCAGTGGAGCATTGGGTCTGACGTATAGCCTCCTAAATCTCATTTATTGATGAGACTCTAGGTGGCACCCTGTTAATAAAAGGGTCAGGTTAAAAAGCAGGCTCTTCGTAAATAGTGGAAAAGTGACTTTCCCAGGAAGTGCTCATTATGTTGCAGCTGATGGCAGTGAACGGGTATCCCATTGATCTTAACTCTTTAATGGTAGTCCAAAATATATTCTCATTATTTAAGCTGGCAGCATTAATGAGTGCGTCTCAGTGCTCACCTTATAACTGTTCCTTCCTATTAGCAATAGCCTGCTTATATGTCAACCTTTAGGACTTGACCAAATCATTACACCTAGGGCTTTGAGATAGGGCCTTGCGGAGCTTCCTGTTGACAATTGAGCACTCCTGATTGAACCATCTAGGTTTGCGCAGTACTGTACAAATGGGTTTAGACAGCAAGGATTTAATGGCTCCACTGAGTTCGGTAAAGGCGCTGATAGCCACTGGATTTGGAACAGGGCCTCTAAACAGATGTTAATAAGATTTGTGTTTCCCCTAACCATAGAACTGAATCGGTCTGCGTTATTAATGCCTCGCCACCCCAGTCTGAGGTTATCTATGGACGGTGATAGATCTCCAGCACCACATTCTGTCTGAGCCGTTGGAACTGGAGACATTCGTAACGTTACTTGTATTGGGTTATGGTCCCCAAAGATTGTGGCCATAATTTCGGCTTTAAGCAAGCATGCTTCTAAAGCGGGGGAGATAAAAAACATTATCAGTTGTAGATGAACAGCCCCTCCCTCTGAATGTCGGTTATGGGGGGGCATTATCTTTTGTAGTTGCATCAATTTCCATAACAATAAGTAAGTTAAGGGTGTTCAAATGGTCCATTAGCTCTTTACCCCTATTGCATGTTTGTCTGCTGCTGTGCGAATATTCGCTAGACCATGAGTAAGATAGCTTAGCATTAAAATCGCCCCCAGACAGATTCCTACTGACTTGAAAGAGTCGTTGGATTTTCCAATAGATGCAATAAAATTAAACACATTTATAAAATGCATATTTGGAACAGAATGAAAATCATTGTTATAAAAATTAATTATCCAAAAGAAAACTCCCCTATTAAATAATATGCCTAGAAATGTATTGTTATCTGTATGTACAGTTTTTATGCATCCCCCTGTCTTAATATTGACCCGGATTGATAAACCCCCAAATGGTCGACCCTGCTTGGGGGTTGTTGCTAGGATGTTATGGCACTCAAACCCCTCAATATCCAATTCTTGTGTGGCACATGTTTCCTGAGAAAAAAGGATATCGTGGTCTTTAATAAATTGTACCCAATCGGGCTGGTGAAGGTTAGAGTATGACCTTGCAACATTCCAGCTTAAGATATGGAGGTCTGAACTTGCTGAGGCCTTCGTTAGCATAGGGGGATAAGTGGGTTGTGGGAATAGTACACTCAGTTACTGGCAGGGCATGAGTTAACCTAATAGAAGGATCAGTATTTTCCCCAAAAGTTGATAGTCAGTCCTGAGTCTCTAATCCAGACAAGGCCTGGAACCTATTAGAGGTAGTAATTCAAGAGGAATTGTTGGTGAAAGGAGCATGACTTGGTTTGTAGAAATAACCAAGAGGTAGTGCGCATATGTTAGTGCTATTAGGTGTTATGAATTTGCAACACCTTAGTAGGTGTCTCACCAAAGAAGGTCTGCAAAAGTTAATTAGAATACTGTCCCCTTCGATATTTTTTGTAGATGCACTGACTCACCCAACCCTGCGTGCCATAATAATATCCTTTATTTCGGATACATGGAAGCTTCTTTTCCTTGATAGCCAGTCCGCACATTTATTGCGTAGCTGGTCCCATGACTCATGCTGATCCCTCTTTAAAGTAGGTACTCCTGCCAGTACCAACACATAAGGGCAAGCAGTGGGCGGCAGACTCAGGACATCCTGATTAGCCATTCATACTTGGGGCGGCAGGAATATTAATGCACGAGTTACTAGACAGCCTGTTCTGATTCGAGCTCCTGGGCCTGTTTAACCTATTAGCACCATCCCTGGTGGGGTTGGTATTTTAAATGGTTATTGATATAGGGGTGGGAGAGCGATGGACCCGTTTCTATCTTTAGGCAAATGAGGCAGCCCCTGGCTTGATCGTATCTCGGGTGAAGGGTGATTGCGGGAGCAGTTACTCTGGCGGTTTGTGACACAATTTCGGCATCTAAAATACTCATATCTACAACTACTCTATCGATGGCCCTGCTCCCATCAACCTCTTTGATTTCGGACACCTTTTCCCCCACTGTCCCCTTAAAACGCTTGGCTACTAAAATAGCCACCCGTATTCTTATCCAGGGTAGATGAAAATAACTTCTGCCGAAAGAGTTTTGACCTCATTCTAAGCCAATCTTTGGAGAGGAGCTGTGTCTCCTGGAGGAGGCACAGATCTGCCTCCATGTTATCCAGGTAGGAAAGGATGGACCTCCTTTAATTGGGATTGTTGAGACCTCTCGCATTGAGAGTGTGAATTTTCAGTGTGGGCTGGGAAATAGGGTGCCATAGTGAGTGCACCAGCTTTGGCCCGTATTTGGGTCCCTGTGATCCCTCTTCCCCCTGAGCTCCCAACGTCTGCCCAGCCTCCATTGCCCTTTGATCGTCTCTTCAAATCCTTTAACCTTCATATCAGTTCTCCACCCTCCCCTCCCTTACCCCAACTTAGAAACCCATTAACCTCAAATTGTCCAGGGCCCGCAATTCGTACGTGTGCGTCCTTGGAAGTCGGAATAGTTGGGAACGTGTGCGTCCAGTTCCCCGTGTCTCCACACTCCCCGTGTCTCTACGCTCCCCGCAGACTTCTTCGCCGCCCACTCAGCCTTGCAAATGTCACTTATCTGTCCCTCCGTCGTTCACGGTGTCATCATGGGGGAATGTCTCCTTCGACAATGTCTCCAGCACTGCCAGTCTTTCTTGTGTCATGGTCTTGGGGTCCGGTCTCGTCGCTCGCTCTGTGCTACGCCTCCCTTAGACCTTCTGCCATCTTTCTCGAGTAGTTTTGGTCTGTGGGCCCTCTGTTTCCTCCTGGATTGGATTCTCGATGGCCAGCACCTGGCAAGTGTCCTGCATTAATCTGAGCTGGGGAAGTTTGCCCTGCCATATGAAAATCAGCCGGAAAGGGTGTCCCAAAGAATACGGTATTCCTTGATTTCGAAGACGCGTGGTTGCCACTAGGAACACCCAACACTTTTGAAGGGGTATTAGAGCCAGGTAGTGGTACAAAGCTGCAGAGTGGTCCTGATATCTTAGTGATTGCTTGTCCCTGGCAGCACGTAATATACACTCTTTTAGTTGAAAGTCTGGAATGTAAGCCAAAATATCCGGTGGGGGCACCCAGTATGCTCCTGAAGAGAACCTGCAGGTATTGTGTGATGTCTGGCCCTTCTTCTTTAGGTGGAACTCCCTTAACGCAGATGTTGTTTCGCCAAGACCGATTCTCCAGGTCTTCTGTTTGTGCCTGGAGATCGCTGTGTTGAGCCTTGAGCCGGAGTATCTCTTGCTGTAGATGCTCCACCTCCTCTTCCCGGGCTTGCTCCTGATCCTCGATGGAGGCCACACGGTCTCCAACGGCATCGACGTCCCGCCTTATCATAAGGGGGACGTTGATGCAGTTTGGGAATGTGTGGCCTCCATCGGTTATCTCCTCCATCTCCCCCACTATTTCCCTTTTTAGCGTCTGCAAGTCGCCTTGTAATGCACCGAATAGCGACTCTAAAAAGGCGTGGGTAACTAGGGCTTCAGAGGGGTCCGCATCTTGACTGATTTGTGTCGTTGGGGAGAACCTCCCTTCTCTGCTGCCGGTCATCGGGAGCTTGGTCAGCATCTTTTTTAGATTCTGATCCTTCTTGCTTCTCGCTGAGGACATGGCTGCTATATCTCTTACCACATCACCAGACCGGCCTGCCTTGTCGTGGGGGTCCCAGCCCCAGTGGGTGGCAGTCACCAGGTTGTCCTCCCGCTGAGCTCCACTACGATGTTGCTTGATGTCGAGGGCCCGAGGTGTCACTCCCTTTCAGTCTCGTCCGGGCCTTGCTGCCTTCGAACGTCTGCTATTGCCCTGCTGGGCATGTGCTGCTTGTTCTCAATACTCTAAGCACTTTGCGCCCAATTCTGCCGTGAATCTCCATTGTAGGCCAGCAGCCCTATCTGAGCCTGGAGCACTAGATGTCTTCTTGGACCACTGCGGCTAATTCCTGCACTATGTGCTTGCAGGCGGTGGCCTCCGGTTTCCTCTGACTTGGCAGTCAGCTCCAGAGAGACTACTCCATGCCTGGGCCCCTCATCCATTGGAACCTTGTGATTCTTACAGCATTACAGTTCATATCTCATTCCCCTTATTGGATTTTGTCATTTTAGTGTCATTTTGTTCAATACATTTTGCTTTATTTTTCTATTTCGGTTTTGGGTTTCGTATTGTTTTGCATTTTGACTTTTACTTTTTTGGTTTCTGCATAAATATTTTACATATTACCTTAAGTTAAGCCTGTCTGTTTGGTGCTTAGGTACCAGGAGGTTGATCCTAGGTTAATTGAATGGCTTTGAAAGTTCACTCTGACAACGGTTGTGATTGTTCCACATCTACAGCAAATAATAATTCAGTTTCTTACAGAAACTATCTAACATTATCTGCAAAACAGGCAGTTGATAACCTACCAGGGTTGAAGCACCATGTGGACAGATTGAAATATGGGACGAGTATTGTGTGGCAATAGAATCTCTAAAAAACGTCAGCTTACAGACGAACCAAGAATCACGCTTGAATGTCATAACTTTTTAAAACAAGGTAGTCAGGAAAGTGTGGCGAATACATTGCAGCATTTTGACAGCCCCAAGCAAATTTTAGAACAGAGTGGATGTATGTTGCAGAGACGAGTCTGTTCACCCAATGTGAGTGGTGATATCCGCTTTGCTGATCTGCCTGAAGTTATGATGCTGCTTACAGTAGCGTGTCTGCTAAAAGCGATGGCGTGACTGGTGGAACTATAAAGCCAAATAAGAGAAAGTTATCTTCCGACACCGCAGTCTTCGTGACTGAGACCAGTAATGCTGAAGACTCTGAGACTCACAGCAGTAATTTCTCCTTTCAGAGCGTTATTGCTGCAGATGGAGTGAAGCCAAGAAGTAAGCACATTACTAAGGTACCAAAAAAGTTTAATATTATTAATTTGTATTAACTTTTTTTTTTTTGCAGCATTTGGAAATGCATTTTCTAATTCTGTTGCTTTGGGGTTAGTTTTTTATTGAAGGCTGTTATATTCTGTTTAAAGGGAAAGATGTTGTAGTGTGTGACCTTAATGCTGCAGTTTGCACTTCCTTACCATCATTTGCTTATCCTGGAGAATCTCCAGGGTGGAGGAGTTTTGCTGTTCCAGAGTTCTTTCTTTAGCTTCTGGGCAGTTGTTGCTCTGTGGCGATCTGTGGTCCTGTTTCTCTGCTCTTCTTGTAGTAGCTCCTATCAGAGCTGCATCCTCCCGCCAACGATAATAAGATGCCAGGCATCACCCAGCACACAACACAGCCTATGATGTGCTACATCTATCTGCTCGGCGCAGTTAGAGCGCAGATAAAGTTCTCCAGACCTATCAGGCTGTGAATGTAACCTAAGGGCTTAAGATGAAATGAATGTAAAATGTAAATGTAAATTGATTTCTTGTATAGCGCACTACTCACCCGCAAGGGTCTCAAGGCGCTGGTACGAATACCGCTGTGGAACCCATCCTGGCTTTCCCTGTGAGGTGTCCACTCCTGGGCACCCCCAAGGTGGAGGCCAGGCATCCTTAGCGTTGTGGGGGCCGTTGTGGAGATAAAGCAAGCTATTGCCCAGAGTTGCAGAGTGGGACTCCATGATTGGAATAGGCACCGAGGCGAGAATTATCAGGCCCGTGGAAGTTTTTTAGCCCAAGACCCGCCGAGGCTGGGAATTGAACCCTGGTCCCGGGCTAGACCTCTGCATCAGGGTCTGCCGCTCTAACCATTGAGCCACACTTCTCCACTTCCACACTTCTCCAAATGAAGAGCTTACCTCCTTCCTGAGTGGCTCCAGACTGCTGTGTGCAGACCCGATAGCTGGCAGCACCCTGGAGTATGTATGTATAAATCAGATTATGTTGGAAGTAACCTGCAATACAGTGACAGGCAGCACCCTGCCATAGAGTAGGATTTCTCATAGTATTTTATTTCCTGACACATTAATGGAGATTGTCTTTTAACTGGCAGAAGAACAACACTGACCATACATTTTTCTGGGTTTGTCTTTAAAATGACGTACACATTAGGAATGGCATTTCGTTCTGCTGGAATAATAACACAAGTTATCTTTCACTCTGCTATGATGTTGCATAGATTGTTGGCTGCAATGTATTCCATGTTTCATTCAAACGTGATTTCTACAGGGCACATATATGATTTGCTGCTGTAGAGAAATAATGGTCCCCTGTACTGTGGCAGACTCCGAAATATTGAAAAACTTCAGGATTTCTCTTTCAGCACTTCATAGTAAAACCTTTTTAATTTTTGACTCAATCATTTGGCAGAAACATAACCTAGTACCATTAATATAGTTGTGATGGGGAACAATTATGTGGAGTTAGGACTGGCTCGACCAGAGTGCTTGCTGACTTGGAGGAGTATGCAGTTGACCACCTTGCCTGGTCCGGTGTGGAACCAAGCCAGCGATGCTTTGCTGCAGGCTCATTTGCCCTGATAGGTGGTCAACAGTTTGAGGAGGAGGAGGTGAAGAGCTGGCTAAGTGGGCCATGAGGCTGGCCGTTCAGTACATCTCTGAGAAGTGAGCTTTGAGTCATGTAGTGTTCCTGCTCACCACGTGCAATTCACCCTCTCCAAAGCCTCAAGAATTCCTGGTTATGAAGGGCGGCTGATTCTGATTGGGAGCTTGATAGTTTTCCAGAAACTCATGTTCTTGATTGTTCATGTTTGTCTCTTCAGTTGACAGAAGCTGCAATAAAAGTTTCTTTGTCGTTGCAAAAAAATATGAATCGCCAACGAGCCTCTGTAGGTCAAAGAATGGAAGGGCTGGGGAACTGTCAGTCATCTCACTGCTAAGCAGAGCCATGTCATGCTTCATCCTCCCATCAGGCCTCTGATTTTGACCAATATCACTTAGAACACTGGGACTTTAGAGCCCATCCTTTTAATGAGAAAAACAAAACTACAAGTCCCATAAGCAATAGTGGTGGAAGGTGTCACGTATGACCTGGGACAACATCCGATTCAGCACCTTCAGTTCCATTTTTTAAGTATTTGACACAATATTGAATTCATAACCTTTGTTTTTTATGGTCATGAGTCACCAGAATACTAAAAACGCGTCTTTTATTTTGAAGGTCAATTAAGTAATGGTCACCAGCTTGGAAGCTCTGTTAAATCTTCAGTATTTGTCATTGATCTCCACATGTGGCTGGTTTGGGTCTGCCCCTGCATCGTTCCCGATAACTCGCACAGGTAAGGAGCTTGTAGCAGCAACATAAAACAGTCAAATCACTGTATACTGTTTTCGGAGGTTCAGTCCCAGCGACATTATCTGTAACTGAACGCATACACCCTAGGAAGCATGTGATTTTAAGACAAGTTGCGTTCACTCACCTGAAGGTGACATGCTTCATCATTGGGCTATACTCCTCACCAGGCCGGCGCTACAATGCCTGGCGGGCACCACGAGAGGGCACTTTGCTGCAGATCTTTTAATAAGTACGTCGGATGAGCATAGTGGACAGAGGATGTTGTGTCATAAGATGTGAGATTGGTGAAAGTCTGAATATAAGATCAACTATCGACCAGTTGCCACAATATAGTTAATGTGATCATCCTGGTCCATGTTGAGATTAAAAACAGTGGAAGAGAAATTGAGGAACTAATGGCCCCTATCACAGTGTGAAAGTGTCGATCATCTATGGACCTGATGGTAAGATGGGGTCTATACTTCAGGTCAACTTTTTTCATGCTTTGTGTAGTCATGGAGCAATCTGTTGGCATTTCATCAGGACCAAATATGGGAAAACGGGTAAATGTGACCTAATCTTCTCCACAGCGTGAGGAGCTCTGTAACTCAAAGCCCTGCACCGTGCGTAGGTGATAAGGTGCCTATTAACTTCTTACTACCACAGGTGAGCACTGTCAAACCGAGTGCACTAGATAAGTAACCCTCCTAAAATTCAGGACAAACTGACTTATTCAATAGCGAGGACAGCGTATCAGAGGGCAACTGGTTTGAAAAGCACATGCTTCCTAGGGTGTTCAGTTAGAGATAATGTCTATGGGACTGAACCTCCAGAACAGTATACTGTGAGTTGAATTATATGAAGAATGTGTATACTGGACTGTCATTTTCCTCGTCATCTCTTGTGATATGTAAAATAAAACAACACAACTGGAGGCCAACAAATCTATTATGAATTTAATGCAAAAATAGCAAAAGGCCTAGCAAACTAACAAGTCACAATTGTCTTTGCAATGGACGAGAGCATCCACCCTAAAGCAAGTTGGAGTATAAATTGCTAATGCTACACAATGTATTTTTATACACTTTTCTCCTAATACAAGTCAATGAAACCTGAACACATGATAGAAACAGTTACTGAAACGACACTAATGAGTAGGAGGCAGGATCTTCTCTCGAGAGGAATGTGAGGAGTCTGTGAGGTGCAGATAAAAGATACACAGACAAGCTGCAGAATTCACTGTTTCTGGAAATAACACTTCTGTTTGTCAATATTCAATTCATTACAAGATGCAGGAAAGTGTGCAGATGGACATCACTAAATAAAATGGTTCTGGGCCCTAATAGAATCATGTAACTTTGCAGGTTATCATTCTAGCCAACTTGAGTCATTAGTAGGACTAGTGATCATACTAACCAGCTTCAGTCAGTATTGGCTCCCTGAGGTCTATTATCCTGCTAAGTAACTCCAGTCAGTAGTGACCCCTGTACCTTAAATCCTGCAAATATTCAAAACCAGAGGTCATCTCTACTGCCAACCAGTTCCAGCCAAAATAGTCACATGTATTGTTACCCTGCTTGTCATGAATACCAGAGGCTCGCGTTATTGCTAGCCAGCTCCAGTCACCAGTGCCCGTCACATATTATCCTCAATAGGATCAATGCCCAAGGCCTGTGCAGCTGCTAACCTGCCCTAGTCAGTAGTTACCTCCCAGACCTGTTATTCTACATATAATCAGCAAGGCTTTGGCCCTAATAACACTCACCCCCACATCCTTACCGTATAATAGCAATGTAATTTATTTACTTACATCATACGGTAGGTACCACACTATTTCACACGATCCCAAAAACAAAGAAAATCAAAATTTGCCTAACCATTCAGCACTCCACCTTGTCAAAAATGACCAAATCACACCAAGCACTATAGCCAGCCACATCACATGGCACACTCAGCCACAACATGACAAGATACCATGGCAGGGATTTGGGGCCATTAATCCTCTGTTCGAGGCATGTATGCTGTAGATGCACATGCTTTGCATACTCCTGCCATCTTGTGTTGGGTCCGGATGTTTGCAAGTTGTTTTCCTTTGAAGAAGTCTTTCCAGTCACGAGGTAAGGTGACTCCACCTTTCGGTGATAGTGCGCATGGGCATCGACAGATTATTTTTTACCCCAAACGGGTTTGGATGTGTATTGCTGCACACCAAAACCGCTCTTCCGGTCCCCCTCAGTGCGCAGTCCACTCTACCCTCAACTGTATTGTTTCAGTACACGTTTCCCTGTTCTCCGCATTTCAAATCAATTGGCAAACTCTCCATTTTTGATAGAAAACCTCGTGGGGAATCGTCGGGCCTGCGTAGGGCCAGCCATCTGCAAATGGAACGGACTCCATTCTATTTCTGTCCTGGACATTATCCCGGCACTCTTGCTTTGCCGTGAGGGGAACGGCCGACGATCAGCTACTCCCAGCGACAGCCCAGCCGTGAGGGGAACAGCCAGCATACAGTACTCCACTGCCGTGAGGGGAACGGCCACAGTGGGACTACATTCCCCAGCAGCCCCGGCACCCCGGTGCTCCCGTGACGCACCTGCTGCGCCCGCAAGCGCTTAACAGCGCAGAACATCTCCCGCGTAGAGAATCGAGCGGGGCGCGGGGGACATTCTCCCGGCAGTCTTGCTTTGCTGTGAGGGGAACGGCCGACGATTAGCTACTCCCAGCAACAGCCCAGCCGTGAGGGGAACAGCCAGCATACAGTACTCCACTGCTGTGAGGGGAACGGCCACAACGGGACTACATTCCCTAGCAGCCCCGGCACCCTGGCACTCCCGTGACGCTCCTGCTGCGCCCGCAAGCGCTTAACAGCGCAGAACATCTCCCGCGTCGTGGGACGCGCGCGGGCTTGCGCCGGGCTGAGCCCGGGCAGAGGGCGGGCCATCTGTATCCGTCCGGGGCCGACGGAGGCCGGGCTGGGCCATAACCCTAACAACCGTTTCAACTGACTATAACCATCAATATTACTGGTAGAGGAATTCTGTGTGGGTTTGCTGATATACTAGTGAAAGTCATCTATAGGCTTCATGGGGAAACGCAAAGCAAGGAGGGGGGAAATGGATCTGGTAATCCCTCGAAGCTCCGCAAGGGGAAGAAAACATCAAAGAAGTCAGGTCAGTCAGTCGGAAATAGTGTAATGGACCGTATTGATGCTCTTGTGGATGAGTGCAGGGATATCCTTGTGGCTGATCAAGGAGGTACTAGCGAGATTGCCACAAGTAATAAGGGAGGGGCTCCCTTAAAGCAAGTAAATGATCCAGTTGCACTCCCGACAACAATTCCAGATATGTTTAAGGCAAAAAGGAAACTTAAGGATAGCACGATCTAACGAGTCTCTCAGTAATGATGACCTGACTATCCACCTTGACCCAGAGAGCGAAAACCCGCTACCGCCACCTGTTTCCCAGGTACTTCTTGGTAACAGGTTTGCGGTTCTGGCTGAAATCCACAACGAGTTCCCTGCCCCCTTAATTACTGATAATAGCAGGGACAAGGCAATACCCGTGGAAGTTGGTGCTCGAGCAGTAGCATACCCCTCCCCCCCAAGCGCCTTGAGACCCTCCCGGGTGAGTAGTGCGCTATACAAATGGCATGATTGATTGATTGATTGATTGACTAACCTTGTTATTCTATTACGGGATGAAATAGAGTCCCTGAGGGCATTGATCATTAACTTAACCTCCATGGTCAATGACAAATGTGAGGGGTTAATAAGATCCACATCTAATGTTATACCTGCAGCACGAAATTTCTTCCCCATAAAAACCCACGAAGCAAGTAAATTATCCCTAGTTAAAAACCTGAATAAGCGCAGTGACCAGAATACGGGGAAAGCCGCTGGTTTTAGTCCTGGCCCGCCACCCCCGAAAGATAGGAAGGAAGGGTTTCCTACCCAAGCTCCGGTAAGAGAGGGAAGTAGACAAGAGTCAAGGCAAAAAACGATTGGCCTAGCTAGTCTGCAAGCAAAACCATCAGGGGTGGCTGTGGGCCCGACAATTGTAGAGGCCAATAACCTCCGGAACAAGGGGAACACCCTCTCTAATAAAGCTAATGTGACCGGTTGCGGGGGGATAGGCAAGATACGAGTCTTAGTAGGGTTCAAACTAGGCTTTATTGATTTGAACAGTCTGTCTGTACAGGTAGGTCTGATCAGTAAAGGACGAGGAGAGCGGCTTCTTTCCTTCCTGCTTTTGCGGATGACCCCCTCCTCTCGGCGTCGGGTCGGGCTCCGTCTTCCTTTCACTCCCTCGGGATCCGTCGTGGCCCAGGCTCCACCGAAGGGGGAGACAGAAACAGAGGAGGTATTAGTGCTCTGTACAACTCTACTGATGCTTTCGGGGAAAGGGGGTGAGGGAACACTCATTGCTTCGTTTACTGTCGGGTCTGTGAGGGATGTGCACGGGACTTAACTCTAAGGGTTTCTTAGGGGTCTCCCTTCTTCTCGAACCTTAACCAGCCCGCAACCCTTCCACGCACCTCTGATAGCCACGCCCCTCCGGGAGAGTGGCTGGGCGAAGCGTGGGTCCGTTGTCCTCCTGGATCCGTCGCTCCCGAAGGTCCCCTTAGGAATCTGAGGCGTCTTCTTCCCGGCTTCTCCTCTTCTCCCGGTGAGACTCCCGACACAGCTGCCGCTCTTGAAGGGCCGCCGCCTTCTGTCTCTGCTGAGGCCTCCGCTGTTACCGCACTCTCTTTCCTGTAAACGCTGCCTTCGGCTACGCCGCTCCTCGCTTCTCCTCCGCTTCACGCGTCTCCGCCGCTCCACGACTCTTCTCCGCTCCACGCCTCTCCTCCGCTCCACGCCGCTGCACCTCCTCTCCACGCTAATCCTCTGCTCCTCTCGATACCTCTGCTCCACGCCGCGCCTCCACTCCCCTCCGCTCTGACCGCTCCTCCGGTGTAAAGACACACCTGGTCTGACCGCTGGGCGTCCTTTAAGGGAATGTCGGGCTCCTCCTCCTCGTCACCTGGTCGAGTCCAGTTAAAGGGACCGTATTCCATGTCTTCCTCATCACAGCTGTACGGTTCTACCACGGGGTTCCAGCTTGCGTTCTCGGACACCTGTGGAGACAAGAGGGGGGGTCACAGTTTACAGTCACACTCCGGGTTACAGGGGGCGAGTGCCCCGCCTCCTGGTTACACACCTCCCCCCCTGGACACTTCCGTTCGGGAAGGGGATTACGAGATAAGTAGTCCGCCCCAGTGTTGTCCACTCCTTTTTTGTGACGCACAGTGAAGGCGAACGGCTGCAGTGCCAAAAACCACCGCAACACCCTGGGATTATTGGATCGGTTGCGGGCCATCCATAAGAGGGGGGCATGGTCCGTATACAGGGTGAAGTGACGCCCTTCCAGGTAGTAAGCCAATTTGTCCACGGCCCATCTGATGGCCAAGCATTCCTTCTCCACCGTCGGGTATTTTAACTCCCTCGGGAACAGTTTCCGATTAACGTATAATATCGGATGGTCCACCCCGTCCTCCCCTGTCTGTGATAAAACCGCCCCTATTCCATAATCCGAGGCGTCGGTATGTAGCGAAAACGGTTTGTTGAAATCTGGCGAGGCCAGTATAGGGGTCGTGGTGATCATCCGTTTTAGCTCGGCAAACGCATTCATCATGTCCAAAGTGGGGGATAACAACCCAGATTGTTTGAAGTTAGTTTGGAGGGCATTAGTGAGGGGAGCAGCAAGCTGGGCAAACTGGGGGATGAACCTCCTGTAGTATCCGATTAGACCAAGGAAGGCACGCATCTCCTTTTTGGTGGTTGGGAAGGGGGTTTCGGCAATGGCTCGGACTTTCTCTATTTGGGGCTCAAAGAGGCCGTGCCCGAGCACGTATCCAAGATACTTCACTTTCTGGAAAGCCAAGCGTGTTTTCTTTGCGTTTATGGTCAATCCAGCTTTTGCGAGTGTCCCCAACACCCGATCCAAATGGGCTAGGTGGGTTTGCCAGTCCGGACTAAACACTACGATGTCGTCCAGATATGCAGATGTAAACATCTTTAAATCCTTTAGTACATTGTTCATCCGTCTCTGGAAGGTGGCAGGTGCTCCATGGAGCCCGAAGGGCAGGACGTTGAACTCGTAGTGTCCTGAGTCCGTGGAAAAGGCCGTTTTATGTCGGTCTTCCTCCCGCAGGGGCACCTGCCAATATCCTTTGGTTAAGTCAATGGTGCTAATGTACTTGGCTTCACCTAGTTTTTCTATTAGTTCATCGATACTGGGAATCGGATAGGCGTCAAAGGTGGATATTTCGTTAAGGGCGCGGAAGTCCATACAAAACCGGCGACTACCATCCGGTTTGGGTATCATCACTATCGGACTGGACCATTGGCTATATCGAGGGTCGGATCACTCCCAGTTGCAGCATATCGTCCACTTCTTGCTGTATCCCTTTTCTTCTGGCTTCGGGGACGCGATATGGTCGGATTTTTACCACCCGGCCTGGATGGGTTCTTATCTGATGTTCTGCTAAGGATGTCCGTCCCGGCTGATCCGAGAAAACAGGGGAATGTTGCTTTAGGGTGTTCATTAATTCGTTCTTCTCTTGAGCCACCAACTCGTCGTTGATCACGAGATGTCGTAGGGTACTCCTGTCTGTTGGGGGAGTTTGTTCGACCAAGTGTACCTCTGAAGGAGGAGGACCCAGCCACTTCTTGAGCATGTTTATATGGTACACCTGGGTCTTCCTAGGATGCACCTGCAGTTTGTAACTGGTGTTTCCGATTGTGGATATGACAAGATAAGGCCCTCCCCACTCGGCCTTAAATTTCTGGTGAGAGGAGGGTAACAACACCAAAGCCCAGTCCCCTTTTTGCAGCCTCCTCCACCGTTTCCCTTTGTCGTAGCACGTTTTCTGCTTCTTCTGGCTTTGTTCTAGGTTGGTATAGGCTAGATCCCTCATCATTCCGAGTTTCGACTGGAGATTTCGGGCATACTCCAAGGTGTTCATAGTCTCTTCGGGGGTCTCCTTCTCCCACGCCTCTTTAGTCATGTCCAGGAGGGATCTTGGTTGTCTTCCGTAAAGCAGTTCGAATGACGAGAAGCCTGTACTGCTCTGTTTTTGCCCCCTTATCACATACAGAGCTAGGGGCAATACTTGATCCCAGTCCGATCCGTTTACCTCCAACATTTTCCTCAGGGTGTTCTTCAAAGTTCGGTTGTATCTCTCCACGAGACCGTCGGTCTGTGGATGGTATACGGCTGTACGTATTTGGTGTATATTCAGCAGATGACACACCTCTTGCATTAGCTTAGACACGAACGGGGTTCCTTGATCCGTCAAGATCTCTTTGGGGAACCCCACTCTGGAAAACAGTTCATGCATTTTATCCGCAACTTGCCTAGTGGTGGTGGAGGAAAGTGAAAACGCCTCGGGGAACCTGGTGGCGTAGTCCAACATCACTAAAACATATTGGTGCCCTTTCCGAGTCTTTGGTAGAGGTCCGATAAGGTCCATTCCTACTCGTTCGAACGGCACTCTTATAATAGGGAGAGGCTGTAGGGGTACAGCTGGGGGGCGTGTCATGTTCTTTTTTTGGCACGTTTCGCACTTCTGGCAATATTCCATGGCGACCTTATATATGCCAGGCCAGTAAAAATGGCGGAGGATGTTCTGGGTCGTTTCTCGGCCCCTGTGTGTCCGGCAACGAGGTGAGCATGTGAATAGAACAATACCCGTTCCCTGAACGCTAGGGGGACGAGCAGCTGCTCTGGCTCGTCTTTCTTTCCCTGTCGGTAAAGGAGCTCGCTTTTTATAAAGAAACAGGGATAAACAACGGGGTTCTGGCCTTGGTTCCTCTGTGCGTTGTCCCAGGCGTTGAAGAGCGAGGCATCATTGGACTGCGCGAACCGGAAACTGCGGTCCAGTATCCAGGGTTCCTGGGTCACCAGGGCCGGCTTCGGGCGCTTCACTTCGTGGTTCCCCAGGCTATCGTGGAACATCTCCAGAAATGCAGGGTTGTCAGTCCCTATAATGAGGTCCTCCGGGAGAGTATCAACACCCCTACCTTAATGCTCTGCGGCCTACCCCCCTTGGGATAAATGGGGAGGAGCGCTACCGGATAGGGGCGGACGTCCCCATGAACACATCGAATATAGACCCTATCGTCGGGGAGTAGGTTGTCTGTTTTCACATGTTGGGTCTGTACCACGGACTGACGGCACCCCGAATCTAACAAGGCTTGTATTCGAGTCCCATTCACCCTTACACTCACTCTGAAGGCCGGTCCCATCTCCGCCGAGTACAGCACGGTTCTAGGGAGGTATCCGACCTCCATGGGCTCTTCGTTGGGTTTTCTCCTAGGACACATCCGGGCAATGTGTCCCCAATTGCCACAGTCAAAGCACTGAGGACCAGTGTGCGCTTGGGGTTCAGGCCGCCAGGGTTTGGGTTTCCCGGCGTCTGGCATTCGCACCGGTTTCCTCTCTGGTTTCACTGAGGGCCTTGGTTTCTCCAGCTCCCACCCCGAGGAGGGTCTGGGTTGGGCTCTTGTAAAGGTGGTGGCCATCTCCACAGCTTGTGCTGTAGTGAGATCATGGTGCTGTCGTAACCACCTCTGAGTGGCATACGGCAGGGCCTCCAAGAACTGCTCCAGATACACCCTGTCCATTATCTGTTCCTTGGTACACACCTGGGGGATCAGCCTCTTTCCTGAATCTGATCCGATATGCCTCAGTGTCCAAACCCAGATGATCCAGTATTATTTTTTTGATGTTGGCATAGGTGGTGTCGCCCGTGGTATTAGCCACCTGATAGGCGGCCTGGGCTTCCCCAACCAACAGGGGGGTGAGAAAGAAAGGCAACTTTGCCACAGGCCATCCACACGCCCGGGCAGCCCTTTCGAAATTGAGCAAGAACGCATCCGGGTCCTCTCCAGGAACGTATTTCTGTAGCGACACCCCACCGATGTTGTGGGGTACTGTGCCGGCTGTTGGGGCTACTGTAGCTATCACAGGATCCAGGGCATGGGCAGTCACGGCTGCCTTTATTATTTCTCTATCGGCGTCGGCCGACTGTATCTGCTTCTCGACCACCCATTCGAGCCGTTCCTGTCCCTTAGCTAGTCTCTGCAGGATCTCTTCCATCTTCATTACGCAGATGGGTGGGTTGCCCGCATTCTCCACCACTGTGACCGGTTGCGGGGGGATAGGCAAGATACGAGTCTTAGTAGGGTTCAAACTAGGCTTTATTGATTTGAACAGTCTGTCTGTACAGGTAGGTCTGATCAGTAAAGGACGAGGAGAGCGGCTTCTTTCCTTCCTGCTTTTGCGGATGACCCCCTCCTCTCGGCGTCGGGTCGGGCTCCGTCTTCCTTTCACTCCCTCGGGATCCGTCGTGGCCCAGGCTCCACCGAAGGGGGAGACAGAAACAGAGGAGGTATTAGTGCTCTGTACAACTCTACTGATGCTTTCGGGGAAAGGGGGTGAGGGAACACTCAGTGCTTCGTTTACTGTCGGGTCTGTGAGGGATGTGCACGGGACTTTACTCTAAGGGTTTCTTAGGGGTCTCCCTTCTTCTCGAACCTTAACCAGCCCGCAACCCTTCCACGCACCTCTGATAGCCACGCCCCTCTGGGGGAGTGGCTGGGCGAAGCGTGGGTCCGTTGTCCTCCTGGATCCGTCGCTCCCGAAGGTCCCCTTAGGAATCCGAGGCGTCTTCTTCCTGGCTTCTCCTCTTCTCCCGGTGAGACTCCCGACACAGCTGCCGCTCTTGAAGGGCCGCCGCCTTCTGTCTCTGCTGAGGCCTCCGCTGTTACCGCACTCTCTTCCCTGTAAACGCTGCCTTCGGCTACACCGCTCCTCGCTTCTCCTCCGCTCCCGCCTCTCCGCCGCTCCACGACTCTTCTCCGCTCCACGCCTCTCCTCCGCTCCACGCCGCTGCACCTCCTCTCCACGCTAATCCTCTGCTCCTCTCGATACCTCTGCTCCACGCCGCGCCTCCACTCCACTCCGCTCTGACCGCTCCTCCGGTGTAAAGACACACCTGGTCTGACCGCTGGGCGTCCTTTAAGGGAATGTCGGGCTCCTCCTCCTCGTCACCTGGTCGAGTCCAGTTAAAGGGACCGTATTCCATGTCTTCCTCATCACAGCTGTACGATTCTACCACGGGGTTCCAGCTTGCATTCTCGGACACCTGTGGAGACAAGAGGGGGGTCACAATTTACAGGCACACTCCGGGTTACAGGGGGCGAGTGCCCCGCCTCCTGGTTACAGCTAACTATAAAAGGAACACAATATATATGACCAATGTTCCTAAACTAAGGTTGCCGAAGTTTGGTACCAGCGAGCACCCAGATTCTCTAACCAACAAAGCCATTCATTGGCTACGCTATGTCAGAGGATGTCGCTCGGTAATTAGGGAGGATATCTTAGAGGCAAAAAGGTTAAGTTCCCCGAATTTCACATATGACTCAATAGAGTTAACTCTGAAATCTGCATTCCTTGCTGACAACCTGTTTACATTGAAGTTCAGATCTAGTGCTCCATTTAAATCACAGATCCAATTAAGGAAAACATGTCCCCATACTCTGTCGCCCATTTCAAATACCACAGGAAAAGTAAATGTGAGGAATTGTTCTGGGTTAGACAACAATGATTGACATACAGCGGTACTACTGATGGCAGACAGTGGGAATTTGGTGGTCCCGAAAGGTGGGGAATGTATGGAAGCCTCAGTAACAACAAAGGCAGCAGGGATTGTATTACGGGATGTTGCCTCACCACTGAGCCTCAATCTAGAGGGTGATACCAGGAGTAGGGTTGGTTTTAAAACCAATTCATATGAAGGGATGTCATGTGTATTAGATCAAGGTCAGTCTACAAATATCCCTGTAATTATTACATCAAAGCCGCCTGATTGTAACAAGGATGGTCTGGGGAAGTTAGTTTCATGGAACATTGCAGGGTTGCGTTCCAAACAAGATTCCCAAGGATTGGTTAAGCTTTGTTAACAGTTTTGATATGTGCATGTTCCAGGAGACATGGCTATGTGAACCATCTTTTGCCCAGGGATACTTAAACTACACTGTGCCTGCATCCAAGGGTACAAAGGGGAGACCTATGGGTGGCCTAACCATTTGGGTCCGCCAGAGTCTTCCGGTAACTGTCAAGGTCATAGACACCAGAAACAGGGACATTCAACTAATCAGAGTATACTCAGGTATTCTAGGTCCTCTCGATATCTACAATGTTTATGTTAGGGGTAGCAGGGGTGGGAGGTCAGAGGTTTTATCTTAAAACTTTTTATTCCAAAAACTTTTTATCCTGTACCTCTACAAAATTTTATGCATAGAATTTTACTCTGTATTTGTATTTAAATTTTAATCTACTATCAAGTCTTATTTTTAACTGAAAGTCTTATTTTTTAACAGTAATGATTGTTAATCTGGTTTTATATTGTTCTATGTACTTGCTTTGATGCGTGAACCTCGAATAAAGCATTATTTGACTTGACTCTGTCCTGGGTGCCGCGCCAAGTACCCTCGCACCGACGTACATCAAGTTTGTAACTTGTGCATCTCTCCGGAGCACAAGAAGGAAGACTGCGACGCTTGTAAGTCGTTTCAGTCCAAGAGGACTCTACACGATCATCAGGCTCGATGATGAGAGAGACAGCGTCAAAGCATTCAACACACTCTGGATATCTTCGGGGAAGAATCTGACCAAGACGAGATAGAAGCGTCCGCCGTAGAAAAAGAGGCCCATCTCTATGCCAGAGCGCAATCGCTGGGGCATGCTGGGGCAGCCATATGATTGCAATTCTACGTCATCCCATTACCATAGACGACTGACCTAATGTATAGGTTATCTTGCGCCCTTCTGACATCTAAACAGGCCTAATAAAAAGCATTTGGGTGTCAGCTCAATACTTAGTTGTGTGGCATGCACTATTTCTTCGACAGCTAGTTTGATCTCACATCAGAGTACTGGCTGATAGGTCTGACGACTCCAGGAGCAAAATAAATATCTGCATTTCCAACCACAGATTGGTATTATCAGTTGACTGTAATGCCCTTTGTTTTGAAAAATGCATCTGCCACTTTTCAAAGGTTGGTGAACTAAGCCCTTGCTGGATTGGAATCCTTGAGTGCAGCATACCTACTCAATATTGCTGTCTTTAGCTCCACCTGACAGGATCACCTGATTCACCTTAGGAAAGCACCGGGGGCTCTGAGAAGTACAGGCCTCGTTATCAAGGCATTCAAGTGCCAGATAAGGCAGGAAAAGGTTGCATACTTGGGTAACTTTGTTAGTGGAGGCCAGGTTCAACCTTTGCAAACCTAAGATCTAGACCATTCTCGACTGGGTGGCTCCAACTACCCAGACTCAAGTGAGGGCCTTCCTTGGCTTCCCTGGATTATGTCAAGCAATTCATTGTGCAGACCGATGCCTCTGAACATGGTATAGGAGCAGTGCTATCCCAAAAACATGACCACGGTCAAGATCAGCCACTGGCTTTCATCAGTAGAAGGCTAATCCCCAGGTAACAGCATTGAAGTGCCATTTAGATGGACGCCTTTGCTGTGGTTTGGTCCCTTGAGAAGTTTAGGTCAAACCTCTTTGGCTCCCTGCCATTCCTGAGGCAGCGGTGTTTGCTGGAGGTGCAACAGGTCCCCCACTCTTTGGTTCCTCCTTCTAACTTCCAGGTCTGGCCTTTGCCCGCCCCGCTTGGCTTCGGTGACGGCCGCCTTAGTTTACAGCCGTCGCCCACAGAGGAACTGCTTTCTCCACTGTGGGGCCCTACGGAGGCGGGTGCGGCCTTCGCTCACGCAGTGTCCACGGCTCTGGGTTTTCTGCGCATGGGTGACCCGGTTGCTCATTTCCCGGCAGACCATCTTTTGGAGGTTCTCCACCAGGGCTCTGGTGGGAGGGAGCTATTGCTACCCTTTGAGGGTTCGCTCCTTTTTTCCCTGATGGAGACCTGGGGGCGTCCTGCCACAGGTGATCCGGTGCTCCAACACCTCCTGCACCGGCACCTTCCAGCGCCACGTGACCTGGCATTCCCTCCACCCCTCTGCCTCCAGTCCACTTTTGCGGACTGCTTTTCCCTCCCTGCTGCCACTGTTGTCTCCGCCGTGAGGTACTGGGTTTTCTTAAGAACCGGCACAGAACCGATAACCCAGCGGTGTCAGGGTACACCCAGAGACTTCGAGTTCCTCCTGATTCAGACCTACAGAAACTCAGAGTCTTCTAGGTGACGTCAGAGATCGATTTTATTGGCTGCAACCAAGGTAACAAGTGTCCTAGAAGTACAACACACGGGAAGTATATTCTCAGGAGACTGCTCAAATTTACAAAGTCAGTCTTCTCTTCTTATACACAATTTTCAGCTTCAGGCAAACATTCTTCGAATTTGTAGTATGTCATTTACAGTTATTGGTTACAAAAGAAAAGAGAGTCATGATGACATGTACATATTTCACGTCGTGTTGCCCACAACAAATCATTTGGCAAGGCCCAACATTTCATCAGATATTGCTGGACCCCCAATAAAAACGGGCACCTCCCCATCATAAAGCAAGTGAAAATAAGAGAGTGGAGACAGATGTGAGCGAGATAAGGCAGGTGTGCGCGCTGAAATGGTTTTATGGCTTGTTGAGCCTTGATGCTATCTTGCTCGGCCACTGGGAGGGGAACTGACCTAACGAGTTCGGCCTGGGGCAATGGTTCCAACTTGTACAGGTCATAGGAAAGTCGATTAAGGTGCACGTGTCCTTGTGGAATCGAATTCAGCCGGATTAAGGCCTATGAAAAGGGCAACACACAAGATGGCTGCAGTATATAAAATGGAAGCCAAGGGTTCTGAACGGAAATGACGATTTCGAGGTGAAATCGTCACTCGAATGTGCTGAAAATATATGTACATGTTGTGCTCGTCATTCTTTTGATACCAAATTCGTCATACTTCGACGAAGTTTTGATTCTCGAGTCCACAACGACTACAAATCCAGAATTTTCAGAACCACAGACCCTCCTTTTGCCCTTACATAGGCAATTAATCTATCCTCATATTAGTCTGAGTCCAGGTCTATATTCCTAAAGTCATTGAGATGTTGCTGTAACATCATTCTAGTACTTAGTTCATCTCTCGACACAGGTTTCCTTACAGGTTTCCTTACACATGATGTAACACAGAGGCCACACATTGCAGGAGCACACTGTATGCATAGACAGAACAGGAAAAGAATGGCTAAGACCATCCCAATGACCATTAGAATTTTCCATCCCCAGGCAGATATCAGTTCCCAGAACCATCCTGTTAACGACCAATCTCCCTTATCCACATGAATAGATTTGGAAATCTTATGTAGTTTGGAGATGGCCTGATACACCGTTGGAGCCTTATCTGGGATGAAAATACAGCAGCTAGATTGGATCAATCTGCATACCCCACCTCGGTCTGCAAGTATAACATCTAAAGCGACCCTGTTCTGAAGGGTCATAAGACGATCTGACTGGAGTTCAGCGGTCAGGTTACTAAGGGCACCAGCCGTTTCGGTCACGGTGGACTCAACTACCCTTGTCAGTTGCCTTATGTTTCTACTGTTAGCTATAGATCCCCAGAACGGCAGAAAACCCTTAGCAAAGTCCCCAAATTCTTGACCTGCAGTGTCTTCTTTACTCAAGACACCTCTAACTATCCTTGTCCGGTGGTAGTCTGCCGCTGCTGTGTAGGTGGGGGGCAACAGGAATGAAACAAAACATGAGCCCGAAAAGTCAGGGGGCAACCATGTATAGGCTCTATCATGACAGATGAAATAAGTACCCTTAGCCGCTAAAAACGCAGGGGAAGTCTGAGATCCAAAAACATACGTTTCTGTGCAGATACTCTTCCCTAACTGAGCTCTGGGATCCTTGCCAAAACCTTGCAGACACAGATTGCCCTGATGGGGTACAGTCCAGATCGGGGAAGATCCTTTCGCTTGCTGTTTCTCACTTACAGTGGCTCCATACCCGGTCACGTTCCAACCTACATATGCAGATATCTCGTCATCTGGAGTATTCTCATAAGAAATTACTTCCCTAATCATATCAACTATCCCTTTGACTAGGGTGCTAGTTTTGGGGTTGTCTTTTATTGAACGTAGGGGTTGGATTTCTCGTGCATATATGAACATCGTTCTGTATGCCCACACAGAGCCATTACGACTGAAAGGCAGAACGAGATAAGGGATACTTTTGTCGGTAGTGTGAGGCATAAGGCCGCAAACCCAACAGTTAGTTGTGTTCACCACTAACTGGTGCTGGTGTAAGAGCTGAACGAAGGAGTTATTAATGAACTCTAATCTTCTATTGGATTCGTGGTCAGGGAGGGGGTGGAAAGAATGAGAGGAAACAGTAGGAGGAGGTATGGGCGATGCAGTTGGTGAAAATGTTACACGGAAAGAGAATAAAACGTAACTTATAAAAAATATCATCATACTGAATAACATACAAATGCACAATATTATAAAACTTTTCCTTGTTATTGCTGTGCACAATTTGCGCTTAAAGTTCGTTCGTTTGGCAGGTCTCTCCACATCGGGAAACTCCATCCTCTCTGAAGTGCTGCCCGCGGTGGGAGGTTGCCTCTGCTAAAGGATGCTTCTGTCAGTCTAGGTCAACTCCCTTGGACCAACCAGAACTACCGACCTAACGTCGTCAGCTGCACCCCAAAGACTTTAATAAACCGCGGCCCTAGCCGCGGAACCCGGATGGCGGTTCGAAAAACAAAAATAAGCAAGTTTCCTAAATGGGAGAGCTGCACTTTCAAAAATAGTACTTAGGGAGAAGAAAAAATATTTGTTTATTTGTCCATGGATCTTGGTCTCGAACTTGCAAAAGAAATCATTTTATTTGTTCGTTTTTCTCGGTCTCAAATCGTATCGTTGTTTCCCAGGTATTGTCTGATCCGGAAACAAAAGGTCAGGCTCTGCAGTGTTCAATAACTTGGATGGTGGCACAGCCTTGTGCAAAATGTTCTCAGTTTCTGGTTCACAGTCATTTCTTTTTACGTGCAAATCATTAAAAGGGACGGCATGTGACACGGTATCAGGTTCTGGGTCAGTGGCACCCTTCTGGACCCACTGGTCATGAGGCAGAGGGGAAGGGACCTTCTTACAATGGGTCCTGTGGACCCAGTTGGCCTTTCCCTCCACTCGAACTGCAGACCTGGTAGAAAGAAGGACGAGGTGAGGTCCAGTCCACCTGGGCTGGTCGTTTTTTGTTCTGTGGAAATTCTTTACCAGCACCCAGGATCCAGGTTCAATGGCATGTCCTGGAGTTTCAGAGACCGGAGGCAGGGTGTCATGAACCTGTTGATGCAAAATACGTAATTTAGCCGTCAAGTCACAGGTAATCAAGCAAAACAGGGTGTTCAAGCTCGCTAAACTTTTTGGGCCTAGGCACTCCCCATATATTGGCTGGCCGGCCAAAAACTATCTCATATGGACTAAGTTTCACTCGTGAATGCACAGTCATTCTGGTGGACAGGAGTGCTAAGGGTAGAGCGTCAGGCCATTTAAGACCTGTGCTCGCTTGGATTTTGGCCAGTTTGAGTTTTAGAGTGCCATTGTAACATTCTACTAGTCCAGCTGATTGGGGGTGATTTGCAGCATGGAACTTTTGTCGGATACCTAGTCCTTCACATACATTCTTCATTACATGACCCACAAATTCACTCCCGTTGTCAGACCAGACCATTCTAGGCATTCCGAATCTAGGGAAATACTCTTTCACAAGGGCTTTTGCTGTGGACAAGGCAGTATTGTCTTTTAGGGGATAGGCTTCTACCCATCTTGAAAAAGCACAAACAACAACGAGTACATATTTTAAGTTGTTGCACCTCTCCATGTGGATGAAATCTAGCTGCAAAACCTCAAACGGATACGTAGGAGGTGCACAATGACCAGCCGGAGTAGGGGTTCCCCTACCAGGATTGTGTTTCAAACATACCATGCATTTCTTGACGACATTCTCTGCACACTTGGGAATCCCTGAATTCTTCCATATTGGAAACTTCTTCCCCACCACCAATCCTGACCCGCGCTTTCAGGTCCGTATGAAGATAGGCCAAAAAATGAACAATGGTCTCATCCAGTCCATATTCTAAAAGGATGGACCATAGACGGGACCTATTGACAAAATTGAAATCTGAGGACAGGTCCATAAAAGCTAAGTAAAGTGGCGATTGCTGTGAAAAAGTGTACTTCCCTATCATCAAATTAAGATTAAGACATTGTATCACGACAGTCTGTGGGGTACGAGCCCTCTGATATAGCCCTGGACACTCCGAGTATTATTAACACTGACGTCAGCCAGGTCCTAGGTGAAACTTCAAGTGTCCCAATCCCCAGTAAGGTTTATATTAACAACCTCAAAATTGTTTCGTGGAATGTGGCAGGTCTGCGAAATAAGCTCACATTACCAGATTGGAATAGTTTCATTGATGGGCACGACATATGTATGTTTCAGGAAACATGGAGTGTTGAACCGTTGTATAAGCAGGGATTTTCTTGTTTTTATGCACCTGCTACTTCGGTTGGACGTGGACGTCCCTCTGGAGGACTTATGGTATTGGTAAGGGTTGATCTTAATCTCAAGATTACTCACCACACTTCCTCTTGTTTGGATGTTATAAGACTCTCTATTGAGGGTATGAATGGTGTCCCCACCTTGGAATTCTTCAATGTATATGCAAGAGGTACCCAAGGGGGGGCCAAGTCTTCTACTATCGACATTTTAATCGATTTGGTGAAACTGTGTTCTCCTGACTCTTTAGTCCTGGTTGCAGGGGACCTTAACTGCTCGTTTGAACCTTTGGTAGTAGATGATATTCTTGGAGTGCATGAGGATGATGCCCAATGGGGCGTCCCGCCTCTTACCCTCATGCCTGTGAGGAGATGGTCTCCTGTACTCATTCATTTGAATGCTTTAATGATTGAAACAGGTCTAAGAGCCGTGAATGGTCGTACTATCTACGATGCCCAGGGGGCTAATACATACAACAGAGTATTGAGTGAGAGTAGGATTGACTATATAATGGTAGACAGGAGAGCTTGGAAGTCAGTGGTAGATATGGTCATCATACCATCTGTGGAGAGGGACCATAACCCCCTGTCCCTTATATTGGTAGATCCGTGGCAGAGAAGGGAACACACCTCTTCAAATTGTGGTGGGTTAATAACTAAGCAAATTATACCTTCCAACTGTAATAGATTTCTTAAGTGGCCTAAGTTCTGCATGGATGAACCTAGATTGAGTGTGCTGGAAGGAATCCTTGGCGAACAGTCCTTAAGGCTATCTGCAGTATGTAATGGCGCGGCTGGGTCCGCAGAGGTAGAAGCCATTTACACTGTTACTATGGATCAGATTGGCAAACTGTTCATGGTTCCAGGTAAAAAGAGCTTGACAACCATCAAACCAGTCCAGAAATGGTTTAATAGTAACTGCAGAAGGATGAAAAATAACTTAATTATTGCCATTAAATCTCGCAATCCAGAATCCGTCCGGTTGGCCAGACTGCATTACAGACAAGCTATAACAGTCGCCAAAAGGGAGTGGGAAGAATCCCATTGGGAAAGCCTTAGAGATGCTAGCAAAATTAAGAATGGTAATTTATTCTGGGCATTAGTCAGAAAATCGAATCGCTGTGATTCGAACCAGATCCCCAATCATATCACAGACAGGGAATGGTTTGAACACTTTAGCAAACTCTATGGTGGTAATGCACTGCCCGGAGCCCCAGAGCATTTGAGCGGTGCTCTGAACGTTGGTTCTCGGCAGGCTGCTCCTATTAGAGTTGATAAAAAAGAGGTCCTGATGGCAATAGCTAAAATTGTACCTGCTAAAGCCCCAGGGCAGGACGGTGTGCCGGGCGACCTTTTTAAAGCTAACCCCGATGGTTGGGCCATTTACTTTACAAATCTGACAAATGCACTGTTAGCAGGTTCACCTGTTCCTAAATCATGGAAGGCGGCTGAGGTGATCCCTATTTATAAGAAGGGCCCCAGGGAGGACCCTGCCAACTATCGCCCAATTAGTCTTATAGACGCTGGGCAGAAATTGGTTGGCAGGGTTCTCCTGGAGAGGATTCTCTCTTGGGCAGAGGAGAACAACATCATCTCACCCCTTCAGGCAGGCTTCAGGGCGTGCATAGGCACGGTTGACCAAGCATTTAGGTTGCTACTCCTTTATTGGAAGGTGGTTACCATTGGCAAAGGCAGTCTTTATTTGGTATTTATTGACTTAAAGACCGCCTTTGACCTGGGAGATGGGGATTCCCCTACCAATTCTGAATCTTCTGGCATGCATGCATGATGCAACCTACGCCCGCATTAGATGGGGATCTCAAGAGCAAAAAACTGACAGAATACCTGTGAACCGAGGGGTACGCCAGGGCTGCGTGTTAGCCCCGACACTCTTCACGTTATTTGTGAATGGTGTGGTCTCTTTTTTGTTAGAAATAAACACTGATGCTCCGGTCCTGGCGGGTGACAAAGTACCTGCCCTCCTTTTTGCGGACGATACGTTGCTGGTATCAAAAACCCCCGTGGGCCTGCAAAAGTTGTTGGACCGCTTTTGTCTGTTTTGTAACCTCAGGGGCCTTGTCATAAATACCTCGAAAACTAAACTCCTTTATCTTAACCCAAGTAAGTCTTCCAGATCCACCCTCTCCCTCGATGGGGTGTCACTGGAACGCGTAAAAGAATTCGATTACTTAGAAATCAGAATTTCGCATAATCTAAAGTGGCAGCCTCACATCGATAAAATGGTATTAAATCATAAAAGGGTAGTCGGAGCATTCGGGCGAGAACATCGTACATCCATCTCTAAGCCCATCGCTCCCGCCTTGGATATTTACGCTGCAAAAGCTGTAGGCTGCGCCCTTTATGGCGCAGAGCTGTGGGGCTTTGATTGTGTTGACGCCCTGATCACCTCTGAGAATAAGTTCTTTAGGGAGTTGGTATCGCTTCCAAGGGGTACTCCCATTAAACCATTATTGAGCGATCTGGGTCGCCATTCCATTCAGGATCTAGCTAGGTTACGCCCTTTTCTATTCTGGGTTAGGTTATGGCGTACCCCTGAGCTCTCAAAGTATTTAGATGGCTTGAAAGAAGTTATGAATCTTTATGGTGCTCACAAAATTAGCTGGATTCGCAATATAAAGAAGCTTTTGCTTGAATCTGGCTTGCCAACTGACTGGGAGCCTGAAGTCTCTTTATCCAAGGCTGAAACTAAGTGAGCCTACTGGACTTGGGTTGATGATCAAGGACTAAGGGACCCAAACCAAGGCAGGCTGACTGAGGCGTTTATACAGCATAAACTAAAGCCCCGCTTGGAGCCTTACCTGGATTTTATTAAGAAACCAAGAGATAGATCCCTTTTCATACAGTTTAGGCTGGGAAATCTCCCCCTCCGTGATTATACGTGTAAGTGGAAGCCCCCGCACCAAACCTCGCCTGACTGCCCAATCTGTGAAGGTGTCACTGAAAACATCCCTCATGTCTTCTTTGTATGCCCAGCCTATGTAAAACCCAGACAGAAATGGGTCAAACCAGTGTGTTTATTGCTTGGAACCAGGGATCATTCCTCTGCACTCAGAATGCTCAAGGCTGACACTAGTACAACCTTAGTGTGTGGGGTGGCCACATTTCTGAGCTGGGCTTGGCTGATTAGATTGAAGGCTACTAGATGACCTTAGTTTTAGTTAAATTTGTATATACTCACAAAGCAGCTAATGTTTAATATGTTTATAAAATTATTTATTGAAATATGAATGGTTTTATTGTAACCTACTTTTAAAAATGTAATGCTAATGAATTGTGGTTTTATATTTTTAAGTGCTTTTATGATATTCTGTATATCGAAATAAAGCTTTGATGATGATGATGATGATGATGATGATTAAGACATTGCTTGTTCGTGCCAACTTTACCCCTGAAACCTAGTTGGCATTGTTCTAAAATCGGATTGTCCTCTGTCCAGGTTAACATTTTTGTGTATAAAACTCTGCCTAAAATTTTACGGGTGTTATCTATGAGGGAGATCGGTCTATAGCAACAAGGTTGTGTGAAATCGCCCTTTTTAACAAGCATTTTCAATGCAATAGGTCTCGCTTTCGGAACGTTTGAGCTATTGTTATTGTAAATGACACATTTTTTATTTATGTGTTGGTTTTGAAAATAGCGAAATTGATAGCTTTGTCATTTACAATGCCAATAGTTATAACTTTCGCAAATGTGACACCTATAGTATTTGTAATGCAATATGTGTTGTATTTACGTGACTTACATGTATTGATATTACAAATAACAATGGCTTTTAATTTTTTTGAATAATTAATACTTAAATAGAAGTTATTGTAATTTATAATCGCAATAGCTTAAACTTTTGTAAATAACTTTAGTGAAGATTATGTTCAGTGTATTTTATTGTGATGAAAATCCAAGAACAGAAGTGAAATATTAACATCTTTTTGTGAGATTTGTAATAAAGCTTGAAACATTGAGAGAACATATTTGAACCAGTTGTTGTTGAATGGTTGCACAGATTGATACTGTGGTGGCGCTGAGTGATGTTGTGGTGGCGAACGAGTGATGCTATGGCGTTCAGTGATGCTGTTGTAGCGCATAGTGATGTTGTGGTGCCCCTGAGTGATGCTGTGGTGGTGCTGAGTGATGCTGTATGCTATGTTTTGTTTTGCTATCCTATGTTTTGTTTTGTTATGCTATGCTATGTTTTGCTATCCTATGCTTTGATTTGTTATGCTATGCTGTATTTTGCTATCCTATGCTTTGTTATGCTATGCTAGGTTTTGTTATGCCATGCTGTGCTTTGTTGTGTTTTATTATGCTGTGCTTTGTTTTGCTATGCTATGCTTTGCTATGCTATGCTTTGTTGTGTTTGGTATGCTATGCTATGTTTTGCTTTGCTATGATATGTTATGTTTTGTTAAGCTATTCTATATTTTGTTGTGTTGTGTTTTGCTATGTTTTGTTATGCTATGTGTTGTTGTGTTTTGTTATGCTATGTTTTGTTATGCTATGCTATGCTTTGTTATGCTATGCTAAGCTTTGTTTTGTTATGCTATGCTATGTTTTGTTGTGTTTTGTTATGCTACGCTATGCTATGCTATGCTATGTTTTGTTATGCTATGCTATGTTTTGTTGTGTTTTGTTATGCTATGCTTTGTTGTGTTTTGCTATGTTTTGTTATGCTTTGTTTTGTTATGCTATGTTTTGTTATGTTTTGCTATGTTTTGTTTTGCTATCCTATGCTTTGTTTTGCTATGTTTTGCTATCCTATGCTTTGTTTTATTATGCTATGATCTGCTGTGTTTCGTTATGCTTTGCTATGTTTTGTTATGCTATGCTATGTTTTGCTGTTTTGCTATGCCGGACGCGGCTCAACCTAAGATCTTTAAGAACCAGTTGGAACTTCTCTTAAGTCATATAGGACGTCTGGCAGAGCTATCCTTTCAGGCAAGCTATGGGCCTCAAGATTGGAAAACAGCACAGGTTATCCCGATCAAACAAGAGACAGCGAGCAGTCCGTTGAAGCAAAGGGAGTACAACATGAATAAGATTTATAATACTTCTACCCGATCCAGCAACATTTTATTTTTACTCTAATAAGAATAGGTTAGTACAGAGCGTAGTCGTGGGCTTTCTCTAACGCGTGATACACCTCCATAAAAATAAACAAATCCAGTTTGGCTAGTGTCTGAACTCCTGAGTTGCTGTAAAAACTACTCATTGTGTGATCGCTGTTAAGAAATGAATTTAAATTCTGGCAAGCATGCGCACAAATACAGCAGCTCAACGGCCAAACATTTGAATTCTTTAATTCGTAGTATTCATAATGCACGTGCTGTCAACCAAATTACATTTAAACCACCAGTCGAACTACACGGACCACAAATCGGTTGGATAGGAGAAGGAAGGGAAAGCAGTTGAACAGAGAGACACGAGGGCTTCCTTGAACAGATAAGCACAGACAGGGGTCTTCTTATCACCAAAAGGCAGTGCCATAGTCTGGGAGCTGAAACAGACAATCTAAAATGCCTTTGTTTGGTAATTTTAAACGGGAGGACAGCTAGGAAGGAGTGACTGCCCGATCTCAGATGCTTGTTAGGTTTGAAAGGTGGGTTTGTGACGTGTTCAGTGTCCATTAGAATTTAAAGATCATGCCACATTCATGAAAAATAAATGCAAATATTGAAGCGGCCCAGATTCATGTCCATGAACTGCTCTTTGTAAATTACTGCCTAAAAAGTAATTTAATACACTTGCTCCACTCTTATCAGGTACAAAAGCAACAAAAATCATTACACATTATGCCTCTTGCACTCATACCTCTGGACTGAATAGTGCACTCACGAGTGTTATGTATTTTTGGGTGGATGCTTATTGCCCACCTTGAAAATCCATTAACTTGAGTAGCAGTGACGCTTGCCATTTAGAGCGCTTAGAACCTGCAGTAGTCCGGATGCTAGTGCGTGGGCGCTGCGGGCCCTTTCAATCCGACTTAAGTAGCAGGCAGGCAGACACTAAGAGGCGTGAGCGTGTATGTTCTGAAAATCTTTGCGAGTTGGAGTGATCACGCAGGACAGATAACCGGTCAGGATTTTTGTGCACAGAGGAGTGACGCCTGGGTAGGGGGTCTGGTTGTCCGTACTCTAGGTAGCCTGAAACTGGTAATGTGTTGTTTCTCGTGTAACTAAATGCCATGTCTGAGCTCTTTCTGAAGGAGTTGCTGCAGCCATTTTCACGCTGTGTTAGTCGCCCGAAGAGCTTGCCAGTGCCTCTTGGCACCTCTTCATTTATTCGCACACTGTGGCATCTGGGACCCGGTGCACTGTAGGAACAGTACTCCTACTGACAGCTGCCGTGATGCGTTTTCAAGCGCTCTGTATGTGTGTGTCTGTCTCTAAGCGCTCTGTGGCCAGCGCTCTTTGCATTGCTTTTGGACTCAGCACACTAGCATTTCAATCTCCGTGCCTTCACAGCACTTCACATGTGTACACTGCATGGCTCAAGTGGTTAAAAAGCTGCATATCGTTTGGGTCGAGGTGTATTACATTGAAATTCATGCGTGGCTATCATTCAACACCATAGGAACACGCAAGACAAAATCCTTAACATATGTCTGGAACAAGCCAAAATAATAAGCTCTTGGCATTGCTGTGGGCAGGGGGGGAGGAGAAATGCGAGACACGGCCGTGAAAAGTGTGAAGCAGGGGGCGGGGGAGCGTATCCCTTTGAAGCACGGCCTCGCGGCCGTGAAAGTGAAACAGCCTGCGGCCGAGCGCACGCTGGGGGGGATGCCTGTGGGAGGGAGGCTGATGGCTTAACGGGAGGACAGCTAGGAAGGAGTGACTGCCAGATCTCAGATGCTTGTTAGGTTTGTAAGGTGGGTTTGGGACGTGTTCATTGTCCATTAGAATTTAAGGATCATGCCACATTCATGAAAAATAAATGCAAATATTGAAGCGGCCCCGATTCATGTCCATGAACTGCTCTTTGGAAATTACTGCCTAAAAAGTAATTTAATACACTTGCTCCACTCTTATCAGGTACAAAAGCAACAAAAATCATTACACATTATGCCTCTTGCACTCATACCTCTGGACTGAATAGTGCACTCACGAGTGTTATGTATTTTTGGGTGTTATGTATTTTTGGGTGGATGCTTATTGCCTACCTTGAAGATCCATTAACTTGAGTAGCAGTGACGCTTGCCATTTAGAGCACTTAGAAGCTGCAGTAGTCCGGATGCTAGTGCGTGGGCGCTGCGGGCCCTTTCAATCCGCCATCCGACTTAAGCAGCAGGCAGGCGGACACTAAGAGGCGTGTGCATGTATGTTCTGAAAATCTTTGCGAGTTGGAGTGATCACGCAGGACAGATAACCGGTCAGGATTTTGGTGCACAGAGGAGTGACGCCTGGGTAGGGGGTCTGGTTGTCCGTACTCTACGTAGCCTCAAACTGGTAATGTGTTGTTTCTCATGTAACTAAATGCCTTGTCTGAGCTCTTTCTGAAGGAGTTGCTGTGGCCATTTTCACGCTGTGTTAGTCGCCCGGAGAGCTCGCCAGTGCCTCTTGGCACCTCTTCATTCATTCGCACACTGTGGCATCTGGGACCCGGGGCACTGTAGGAACAGTTCTCCTACTGACAGCTGCCGTGATGCGTTTTCAAGCGCTCTGTATGTGTGTGTCTGTCTCTAAGCGCTCTGTGGCCAGCGCTCTTTGCATTGCTTTTGGACTCAGCACACTAGCATTTCAATCTCCGTGCCTTCACAGCACTTCACATGTGTACACTGCATGGCTCAAGTGGCTAAAAAGCTGCATATCGTTTGGGTCGAGGTGTATTACATTGAACTTCATGTGTGACTATTATTCAACACATGTATAAGCTTATCTGTGACCAGCGGGTAATGGGAACCACATGATGCCGGCCTTCTAATGTGGCTCAGTCAAACTGTACATGCCGCAGAGAGACCCACATCATGCTGCGGCTCCCGCTAATGGGCTGAGGTGATTAGAGAGGGGCTGCTCCCATTTATGTTCCTCTCTATTATTGGCGCTCTGACACCTTCGGGTAAAGTCCGCGCTTTATAAAAATGCTTAAAATAAATAAATAAATAAAACATTCTGTTTCCAGGTCACAGGAAATTAAGGCGACAGCGGCATTTAGGCGAGCACGTACTGTTTCCGATGAGAGACTTTAGTTTGAGCAAAGGCAAGCTGGGGAGGTGTGGAAAATATAAGAATAAGCTGGGGGGGGAGGCGGGGAGATGAAATCAAAACGCAGAGGGGAGCAGCTACACATGAGGAAACAGCAAGAAAACATGTGCTCGGGGAGAGAGCCTAAAAGAACAAGAACATCGCCGAAAGAAAAAAAAAAGCGTCCGGGAAAGGATCCCTTTGAAGTGGCCGTGAAAGTGAAAGCTATTAGAGGGGAGGAGAATTGAGGCCAGCTCGCACTGCGCATGCCGGGGAAGCCTGTGGGAGGGAGGCTGATGGCTTTGATGTGGGGAAATGCGCGTGCTTGTGTTCACGTGAACTGTTTGAAATCCGCCCGATGGTTTGAGAACTTTTTTGCCTACTAGAATAGGCGAGACCTAAAAATGGGAACGATCGTGCTAGTACACCATGTCTTAGGCAGTGGAGCATTGGCTCTGGCGTATAGCCTCCTAAACCTCATTTATTGATGAGACTCTAGGTGGCACCCTGTTAATAAAAGGGTCAGGTTAAAAAGCAGGCTCTTCGTAAATAGTGGAAAAGTGACTTTCCCAGGAAGTGCTCATTATGTTGCAGCTGATGTCAGTGAACGGGTATCCCATTGATCTTAACTCTTTAATGGTAGTCCAAAATATATTCCCATTATTTAAGCTGGCAGCATTAATGAGTGCGTCTCAGTGCTCACCTTATAACTGTTCCTTCCTATTAGCAATAGCCTGCTTATATGTCAACCTTTAGGACTTGACCAAATCATTACACCTAGGGCTTTGAGATAGGGCCTTGCGGAGCTTCCTGTTGACAATTGAGCACTCCTGATTGAACCATCTAGGTTTGCGCAGTACTGTACAAATGGGTTTAGACAGCAAGGATTTAATGGCTCCACTGAGTTCGGTAAAGGCGCTGATAGCCACTGGATTTGGAACAGGGCCTCTAAACAGATGTTAATAAGATTTGTGTTTCCCCTAACCATAGAACTGAATCGGTCTGCGTTATTAATGCCTCGCCACCCCAGTCTGAGGTTATCTATGGACGGTGATAGATCTCCAGCACCACATTCTGTCTGAGCCGTTGGAACTGGAGACATTCGTAACGTTACTTGTATTGGGTTATGGTCCCCAAAGATTGTGGCCATAATTTCGGCTTTAAGCAAGCATGCTTCTAAAGCGGGGGAGATAAAAAACATTATCAGTTGTAGATGAACAGCCCCTCCCTCTGAATGTCGGTTATGGGGGGGCATTATCTTTTGTAGTTGCATCAATTTCCATAACAATAAGTAAGTTAAGGGTGTTCAAATGGTCCATTAGCTCTCTACCCCTATTTCATGTTTGTCTGCTGCTGTGCGAATATTCGCTTGACCATGAGTAAGATAGCTTAGCATTAAAATCGCCTCCAGACAGATTCCTACTGACTTGAAAGAGTCTTTGGATTTTCCAATAGATGCAATAAAATTAAACACATTTATAAAATGCATATTTGGAACAGAATGAAAATCATTGTTATAAAAATTAATTATCCAAAAGAAAACTCCCCTATTAAATAATATGCCTAGAAATTTATTGTTATCTGTATGTACAGTTTTTATGCATCCCCCTGTCTTAATATTGACCCAGATTGATAAACCCCCAAATGGTCGACCCTGCTTGGGGATTGTTGCTAGGATGTTATGGCACTCAAACCCCTCAATATTCAATTCTTGTGTGGCACATGTTTCCTGAGATAAAAGGATATCGTGGTCTTTAATAAATTGTACCCAATCGGGCTGGTGAAGGTTAGAGTATGACCTTGCAACATTCCAGCTTAAGATATGGAGGTCTGAACTTGCTGAGGCCTTCGTTAGCATAGGGGGATAAGTGGGTTGTGGGAATAGTACACTCAGTTACTGGCAGGGCATGAGTTAACCTAATAGCAGGATCAGTATTTTCCCCAAATGTTGATAGTCAGTCCTGGGTCTCTAATCCAGACAAGGCCTGGAACCTATTAGAGGTAGTAATTCAAGAGGAATTGTTGGTGAAAGGAGCATGACTTGGTTTGTAGAAATAACCAAGAGGTAGTGCGCATATGTTAGTGCTATTAGGTGTTATGAATTCGCAACACCTTAGTAGGTGTCTCACCAAAGAAGGTCTGCAAAAGTTAATTAGAATACTGTCCCCTTTGATATTTTTTGTAGATGCACTGACTCACCCAACCCTGCGTGCCATAATAATATCCTTTATTTCGGATACATGGAAGCTTCTTTTCCTTGATAGCCAGTCCGCACATTTATTGCGTAGCTGGTCCCATGACTCATGCTGATCCCTCTTTAAAGTAGGTACTCCTGCCAGTACCAACATATAAGGGCAAGCAGCGGGCGGCAGACTCAGGACATCCTGATTAGCCATTCATACTTGGGGCAGCAGGAATATTAATGCACGAGTTACTAGACAGCCTGTTCTGATTCGAGCTCCTGGGCCTGTTTAACCTATTAGCACCATCCCTGGTGGGGTTGGTATTTTAAATGGTTATTGATATAGGGGTGGGAGAGCGGTGGACCCGTTTCTATCTTTAGGCAAATGAGGCAGCCCCTGGCTTGATCGTATCTCGGGTGAAGGGGGATTGCGGGAGCAGTAACTCTGGCGGTTTGTGACACAATTTCGGCATCTAAAATACTCATATCTACAACTACTCCATCGATGGCCCTGCTCCCATCAACCTCTTTGATTTCGGACACCTTTTCCCCCACTGTCCCCTTAAAACGCTTGGCTACTAAAATAGCCACCCGCATTCTTATCCAGGGTAGATGAAAATAACTTCTGCCGAAAGAGTTTTGACCTCATTCTAAGCCAATCTTTTGAGAGGAGCTGTGTCTCCTGGAGGAGGCACAGATCTGCCTCCATGTTATCCAGGTAGGAAAGGATGGACCTCCTTTAATTGGGATTGTTGAGACCTCTCGCAGTGAGAGTGTGAATTTTCAGTGTGGGCTGGGAAATAGGGTGCCATAGTGAGTGCACCAGCTTTGGCCCGTATTTGGGTCCCTGTGATCCCTCTTCCCCCTGAGCTCCCAACGTCTGCCCAGCCTCCATTGCCCTTTGATCGTCTCTTCAACGCCTTTAACCTGCATATCAGTTCTCCACCCTCCCCTCCCTTACCCCAACTTAGAAACCCATTAACCTCAAATTGTCCAGGGCCTGCAATTCGTACGTGTGCGTCCTTGGAAGTCGGAATAGTTGGGAACGTGTGCGTCCAGTTCCCCGTGTCTCCACACTACCCGTGTCTCTACGCTCCCCGCAGACTTCTTCGCCGCCCACCCAGCCTTGCAAATGTCACTTATCTGTCCCTCAGTCGTTCACGGTGTCATCATGGGGGAATGTCTCCTTCGACAATGTCTCCAGCACTGCCAGTCTTTCTTGTGTCATGGTCTTGGGGTCCGGTCTCGTCGCTCGCTCGGTGCTACGCCTCCCTTAGACCTTCTGCCATCTTTCTCGAGTAGTTTTGGTCTGTGGGCCCTCTGTTTCCTCCTGGATTGGATTCTCGATGGCCAGCACCTGGCAAGTGTCCTGCATTGATCTGAGCTGGGGAAGTTTGCCCTGCCATATGAAAATCAGCCGGAAAGGGTGACCCAAAGAATACGGTATTCCTTGATTTCGAAGACGCGTGGTTGCCACTAGGAACACCCAACACTTTTGAAGGGGTATTAGAGCCAGGTTGTGGTACAAAGCTGCAGAGTGGTCCTGATATCTTAGTGGTTGCTTGTCCCTGGCAGCACGTAATATACACTCTTTTATTTGAAAGTCTGGAATGTAAGCCAAAATATCTGGTGGGGGCACCCAGTATGCTCCTGAAGAGAACCTGCAGGTATTGTGTGATGTCTGGCCCTTCTTCTTTAGGTGGAACTCCCTTAACGCAGATGTTGTTTCGCCAAGACCGATTCTCCAGGTCTTCTGTTTGTGCCTGGAGATCGCTGTGTTGAGCCTTGAGCCGGAGTATCTCTTGCTGTAGATGCTCCACCTCCTCTTCCCGGGCTTGCTCCTGATCCTCGATGGAGGCCACACGGTCCCCAACGGCATCGACGTCCCACCTTATCATAAGGGGGACGTTGATGCAGTTTGGGAATGTGTGGCCTCCATCGGTTATCTCCTCCATCTCCCCCACTATTTCCCTTTTTAGCGTCTGCAAGTCGCCTTGTAATGCACCGAATAGCGACTCTAAAAAGGCGTGGGTAACTAGGGCTTCAGAGTGGTCCGCATCTTGACTGATTTGTGTCGTTGGGGAGAACCTCCCTTCTCTGCTGCCGGTCATCGGGAGCTTGGTCAGCATCTTTTTTAGATTCTGATCCTTCTTGCTTCTCGCTGAGGACATGGCTGCTATATCTCTTACCACATCACCAGATCGGCCTGCCTTGTCATGGGGGTCCCAGCCCCAGTGGGTGGCAGTCACCAGGTTGTCCTCCCGCTGAGCTCCACTACGATGTTGCTTGATGTTGAGGGACCGAGGTGTCACTCCCTTTCAGTCTCGTCCGGGCCTTGCTGCCTTCGAACGTCTGCTATTGCCCTGCTGGGCATCTGCTGCTTGTTCTCAATACTCTAAGCACTTTGCGCCCAATCCTGCCGTGAATCTCCATTGTAGGCCAGCAGCCCTATCTGAGCCTGGAGCACTAGATGTCTTCTTGGACCACTGCGGCTAATTCCTGCACTATGTGCTTGCAGGCGGTGGCCTCCGGTTTCCTCTGACTTGGCAGTCAGCTCCAGAGAGACTACTCCATGCCTGGGCCCCTCATCCATTGGAACCTTGTGATTCTTACAGCATTACAGTTCATATCTCATTCCCCTTATTGGATTTTGTCATTTTAGTGTCATTTTGTTCAATACATTTTGCTTTATTTTTCGATTTCGGTTTTGGGTTTCTTATTGTTTTGCATTTTGACTTTTACTTTTTTGGTTTCTGCATAAATATTTTACATATTACCTTAAGTTAAGCCTGTCTGTTTGGTGCTTAGGTACCAGGAGGTTGATCCTAGGTTAATTGAATGGCTTTGAAAGTTCACTCTGACAACGGTTGTGATTGTTCCACATCTACAGCAAATAATAATTCAGTTTCTTACAGAAACTATCTAACATTATCTGCAAAACAGGCAGTTGATAACCTACCAGGGTTGAAGCACCATGTGGACAGATTGAAATATGGGACGAGTATTGTGTGGCAATAGAATCTCTAAAAAACTTCAGCTTACAGACGAACCTAGAATCACGCTTGAATGTCATAACTTTTTAAAACAAGGTAGTCAGGAAAGTGTGGCGAATACATTGCAGCATTTTGACAGCCCCAAGCAAATTTTAGAACAGAGTGGATGTATGTTGCAGAGACGAGTCTGTTCACCCAATGTGAGTGGTGATATCCGCTTTGCTGATCTGCCTGAAGTTATGATGCTGCTTACAGTAGCGTGTCTGCTAAAAGCGATGGCGTGACTGGTGGAACTATAAAGCCAAATAAGAGAAAGTTATCTTCCGACACCGCAGTCTTCGTGACTGAGACTAGTAATGCTGATGACTCTGAGACTCACAGCAGTAATTTCTCCTTTCAGAGCGTTATTGCTGCAGATGGAGTGAAGCCAAGAAGTAAGCACATTACTAAGGTACCAAAAAAGTTTAATATTATTAATTTGTATTAACCTTTTTTTTTTTTGCAGCATTTGGAAATGCATTTTCTAATTCTGTTGCTTTGTGGTTAGTTTTTTATTGAAGGCTGTTATATTCTGTTTAGGTTTAAAGCATTTTATTGCATAAGTATAAAACAGTACATACAACAAAAACTGGTCGTCACAAAGAGGCCATGGTGAGTCCCCACATCCTGAGCGCCGTCAGATATGCAAATGGTACATTCAGAGCAAGTGGAAGGAACATATGCTGGACGAAGAAGCAATGACGACTGACTCCAAAAAACAACCCTCCCCCCAACAGAACTGCCCCCCCGCCCTCCCCAGGGTCCCCTCCCCCCCCCCATAACGGTGCGCCGAGCCAAAGTCATGTGCCCTTGTTAACAGTTCAACAGATCCGCCTCCCGTCCCACAGAGATCCCCCAGGGGCGACTAAGAATGCGGAGTGGCCAAGGATGTCAGCCGCATGAGCCTGAGGTATCTGGGGCAAGTAATCTCCTTGAATTCCGACTGCAATAGAGTGACGAAGGGTTGCCACAGCTCCACAAACCTATCAACTTCCCCTGCCACCATAAGGGATAGCTTCTCCATACCTAGAACATGCCACAGCCTGTGTAGCCAACCTGTAGTGTCGGGAATGGTAGTGGTGCGCCAATATATGAGTATGTTCTGGATCGCTGAGCCCAATGCAATTGCTATCTGCCTACCCTTCCTGGATCTCAGGGGGTACATCAACCCGTTGGGCAGCCCTAATAAAACATAGGCCGGTAGGCGAGGCAGTTCAATGTCAAAACAGTGGTCGATTTCATCTAGGACTTCTTTCCAGTACAGACCTAGCGATGGACAGTCACATAAAATATGTGTGAGGGTACCAGTCTGTCCGCACTCGCGCCAGCAGGTGTCGGGAAGACCATGGTTCATGTCATGTAGTCGCTGAGGTGTATAGTACCAATATGTAGCAATTTTAGTGAAGGTCTCAGTGAGCCCAGTGTGATAAGCTGAGTGACGTGCGCGATAAGATATGTCGTCCCATTCCTTATGGCTCAGTACCCTCCCTAGTTCGCGTTCCCATCTCTCCCTCCCAGGGTTATGGATGTGAAAGGCGGGGGGCTGCAAAAGTTTGTAGAGGTCCGAGACGAGTTTGGCATCTGAAGAGCGGGTCGCCAACCACAACTCGTAAGGCGTAAGTTTCCGGTCCGCCAGTACCCGTACCTGCGGCTGCAGCGCCCAGTTGCGGACCTGCAAATAGCGCATACGCTCGGTCTCAGGCAAGTGGTAATCCCTCTTGAGGTCCTGGAACGACACTATCCCCTCTGGGCCATACATGTGAAACAGAGCGCTACACCTGGCCGCTTGCCAGCGTGCGAATGCGCCAGGCTCCATCCCAGGCTGAAAATCAGGATTTCCGATCAGCGGCGTAAGCGGCGACGGGAAGGAAGTAAGTTCCCGCGTGATATTCACTGTGTCCCACACTCTAAGCGGGACCCGGGTAACCAGGGACGCGTAGAGGTTAGGGGGCCTATGTGCCCTGCGCATGAAGGGTATCTCTTGCAGAGTTCTGCCCGCCACCGCTTGGTCTTAAAAAAGCCAGTGCCTGTCAGATTCCCATTTGCTCCACTCCACAAAGAACCGCAGTTGCGCCGCTTGAAAGTACTTTTGGAGATCGGGGATGCCGAGGCCGCCCGACTCTGGAGCCAGAGTAGACAAGGCTCTCCTAAGCCTGGGTTTGCGACCCTGCCAGACAAAACGTGCTATATCTGCTTGTGCCTGACGGAGCCACCCCTTCGGTGGCTGAAGCGGTAGCGCTCGAAACAAGTACAGGACCTGTGGCAGAAGAGTCATCTTGACAGCGGCCACCCGACCCAGCAGCGACAACGTGCCCTTGCTCCAGCGGGACAACTCCTCCTTCATCTTACTGCCCAACGCCGCATAGTTCGCCGCCACCATAGCGGGGAGGGAGGGCGCCAGCAGGACACCCAAGTACGGGATTAGGTCCTTAGACCAACTCATGGGAAAGCGCCCCTGTAACTCGAGGCGCGTCGCGTTAGACAGCGAGAGGTCTAGGGCCGACGATTTCCTCATGTTTATTTTAAAGCCCGCTACTTCGGCGAAGGCGTCCAGCTCGGCAATGCAGGCCGGGAGTGCCTCTTTTGGATCTTCAAGTAGAAGGATCACGTCATCCGCGTACAGGCTGATGGTGTGGATATAGCCTCCCATTCGGATGCCAGTCACCCTTGCGTTCTGTCGGACTCTCTGGGCAAACGGCTCCATATAAAGAGCGAAGAGAAGTGGGGACAAAGGGCATCCCTGCCTGGTCCCCCGTTCAATCGCAAAGCGGTCGGAGCTGTGCCCGTTAACCCGCACCACCGCGGTCGGGTGTTTGTAACAGTTAAAGACAAGCGTGCGGAATTTCTCCCCTATCCCCGCTTTGCGAAGTACACCGTCAAGGTAAGACCAGCGCACTCGGTCGAACGCCTTTTCCGCGTCGACTGATAAGAGCATGCGTTCCCCAGGGACGCAGGAGGCCTTCTCCAGGGCGTGCACCACCCTCTTAGTATTGTCCACCGTCTGCCGGCCGGGGATAAACCCCGCCTGGTCCGGGTCCACAAGTCCCGGCAGGTATTGTGCCAAGCGAGACGCCAGGATCCCCGTATAGAGCTTGAGATCCACGTTCAGCAACGAGATCGGCCGGTAGAAGCCGCACTCGGACCTATCTTTCCCCGGCTTGGGAATAACCGACACCGTCGCCCAGAGCAAGTCCGGAGGAATGGCACCCGGTTCCGCGAAAGAGTTAAAGAGCCTCGTCAACAGGGGGACCAGGTCCTGACAGAACGTCCTGTAAAAAAGCGGGGAGTAGCCGTCGGGCCCTGGGGCCTTCCCGAGTTTAAGCCGGGAGATAGCCGCAATCACCTCCTCCGGGCGAATGTCCCGTTCCAGGTACTCCGCCTGCTCCGAGGTGAGAGAAGGGAGGTCAATCGAGTCCAGATATGCAGTCTCCGCGAGCGACGACGGAGGCTCGCCTGTGTATAAGTCGGCGTAGAATCGGCGGAATCCCTCCGCAATTTGAGGGTCCTCCGTTGCCTTCACACTGCTCGGAGTGGAGAGCTCCGTAACCCGCATACGCTGATGTTTCACCCGAAGCTTGTTAGCCAGGAGTCGGCCGCATCTGTCGCCCCCAGAGTAGTATGCATGCTTCAAGCGGAGCGCCGCATACTCCGCCCTGTCCATATCGAGCGCGGAGAGCAATTTCCGCGTCGCTTTAAGCTGCCTCCAAACCCTGGGTGCCCCCGTTCTCTGATGCATCTGCTCCAGCTCCCGCACCTGTGTCGTAAGCTCATCCCGTTTCTGCTGTCGGTCCCTATTCTCTGCCGACGAGATGGAAATGAACTCCCCGCGGAGCACCGCCTTCAAGGCAGCCCATTGCGTCGCACGAGACGTGGCCCCATTATCATTATGGGACCGGTATTCAGATATCGCGTCGCGGATCCTCTGTACCACCGCCGGTTTGTGTAGCAGCGTGTCCCTGAGGCGCCAAACCCCCCAAGAGGGCGACAATGGCGGAAGCTGAAAGGAACCCAACACCGGGGCGTGATCCGACAACGAGAGCACCCCTATGTCGGAAGCCGTCGCCAGCGCGGCCATAGGCCCTGTAACTAGAATGTGATCCAGTCTCGCATATGTCCTGTGCACGTGGGAGTAGTAAGAATAGGCCCGGGTAGCGGGGTGCAGACGTCTCCAAAGGTCGTGTATGTCGAGCTCGCTAAGGCGGGAGTGACTCAGTCGCGAGAACTCCCCGGTGTGTGGGCGGCGCTGCGCAGATCTGTCCAGGAGTGAATCAAAGACCATATTCAAATCCCCCCCGATGAGTATGTGTCTGTCGGGTGTAGTTGTAATTTGTTCGAGGGCTGAGTGTAAAAATGTATCCTGGCGGTCATTCGGGCTATAAACAGAACCCACTGTGAACAACAAACCCCCCAACTTGACTCTGTAAGCCAGGAGCCTCCCCTTTTGTTCCGCTACTTTATGCAAGACCTCTCCCCTGAATTTACTAGAGACCAGGATAGCAACCCCCGCTGTTTTAGTGGACCCTGAAGAGAAAAACTGGGTTGGGAACTTCGATGACCTCATTCTAATGCAATCTCGTGTCAAAAGGTGAGTCTCCTGTAAAAGGCAGATGTCCGCCTGAGTATTCTCTAGGAGGGAGAGGATCGCCCTACGCTTAACCGGGTTGTTCAGCCCCTTCACGTTGAGTGTGACTACCTTAAGGGCCATGAATAGGCGACACCAGGGCAGCGATCAATGAAGCAGTGTCGGCAAGGAACATCGTGAGGAGCAACGGCAGAAGGCCAAACAAAGGCAAGAGGCCAGCAGCACCGGAACCACAACCCAGCGCACGTGGCGCGAAGCAACAGGAGGAAGAGCAATAGAGCATGACAGCCCAGCACAAAACCCCAAAGTCCCCCCAATGAACCCCCAACCAAACCAACACTCGACCTCTCCCCCTCAAACTGCTGGACTCGCGGCTTCCCCGAGCCCCCCCTTCCCAACCCCAACTCTCTCCCACCCGTACCCCACCCTGTGCCCCAACATCCCCAACAATCCAACTCCCCTGGAATGAAGAACATTGTCCCAGTCCAGTCCCTAGTGGACAAGTCTGTGGTAGAGTATTCGTGTGGACGTTCAGCCACCTCCAGCACCCCCCCGCCGCCCCCTCCCCCCCGGAACCCCCGCACCTGCTATGAAGATGAGGCCATCAGGATCTCCCCCCGGAGTGTGCTCAGGCCGTCAGGGCTGTGTCACTTGGCGATGTGGCTCCGGTAACCGCCAGTATTGCGTCATCTCTCTCAGCCCTGGCCGCCGGTGAAGCCGGTCGCGCGGGCAAAGCAGAGGCCCGGCGCCGGCGGACAGTTTGCCACCCATCTCTAGTGGCGCGCCGCCCGGGTGGAGCAGGGGTGTTGGCGTCTGTAGCTGTGATCCCCAACACTTCACAGGTGTCCTGAAGGGACCGGAGCTGATGCAGGGTGCCGTTCCAGGGGAAGATGAGCCAAAAGGGGTGGCCCCAGGAATATTGTGTGCCGTGTTCTCTCAAAAAATCCGTGGCTATCTTGAAGGATTTGCGCTTTTGAAGGGTGATCGTCGACAAATCCTGAAACAGCGCCACTGGATGGTTCCGGAAGGTGAGCGGCTGCCGACGTCGAGCCTCGCGTAGGATTCGCTCCTTCAAGGGGAAGTCCGGCAGGAAGGCCAGGATATCAGGAGCGGGCGCGGAGGCCCGGCGCCGCGGCCCCACTCTGTGCGCTCTGTCTATCCTCACTTGGAAGTCTCCAGGCTCCTCCAGAATGTCGCGAAACATGTCGCCCAGGTACGCAGCCACGTCCTCCCCTTCCTCTCCAGAAGGAACGCCGTGAACCCTGATGTTGTTGCGCCTGGACCTGTTCTCGAGATCTTCAGCGTGGGCCTGGAGGTCGATCTGCTGGTCCCTGAGGCGCAGTACTTCCTGCTGCAGGTGCGTGATCTCTTCATCTCGGGCTTGACTGGATTCCTCCACAACGGTCACCCGCTCCCCCAGGGAATCGACTTCCCGCCGCACCTCCCTGACCTCTCCCGCCACCTCCTGCTTCAATGCCTGGAAGTCCTCCCGGAGAGTGCTGAACAACGACTCCAGAAACGATCGAGTCACCGGGGGTTCCCCTCCCTCAGCCCCTCGAGAGCCGGACGGGGGGCTCGGGGCGGGCTGGTTCCTGTCCTGTCGGGAGGGGGCTGCCCTGCCCAGCATGTCAGGCAGTGTGCGTTCACCTTTCTTACCCCCTCGGTTGCCCGACATCGTCGCGACAGGCCTGGACCGCGGCACAGGGGGCACCGCGAGGGACCCGGGTGGGGCGGGTTGAGATGCGCACGTCAGCGCTCCTTGTCACGGTGTTCCGCGGTGCGATCACCGCCGCTGGTCCATCCCCTCGACGTCCCCCAAAGGTGGGTGGCAGCGATCGTCCCAGTCGTGGAGTATCACCCCCGAGATAGTGCGAAGAAGAGTGCGGTCGGGGAGGAAGGTAGGTGGGCCTCGCCGCTATGCTGGTTCTGCAGCGCCCAAAGGAGCGTAGTCCGCCCAGACGGGCCCGGGCAGTCCCCCACCGCGACACCAATCCGCGTCTCAATAGGCAGGTGCCCCCACCGCAGTCAGTGCGCTGCGCCACGTGGTTCCCAGGCCCACAGCCCCGTACCTCAAGTGTCTGCTTCCGGGGGCTCCGGCCCGGTACCGGAGTGAGGTGTGGTGAAGGAGGGTGGGCTCCGTCTTGCGCAAAGTCTCTGGGCCGGGCTCCGCCGTGTCTCTACAGGCCCTCCGATGGTCCCCGGGAGGGGGGGGGGACAGCGCCGAGGTCCCCTGCCCGGGCAGCCCAGGGCGCTGCGGCGCACGGACAGCCCGTTGTGCCAATCCCTCCTACAAAGCGAGGCGCCGTGACGTGCTCCCAGATTGCAGGCCTCAGGGTAGGCCTCGTCCGTCACTGAATCCCCGGGGTCGCGTAGTTGCGGTCCCCGGGGGCTGGCACACTGCAGCTCGGTCGGCAGGCCGCCGGCCCGCTGCGACGTGTCCCTCCGCCGCCTCCAGAAATCACAGGTCGTGGGGGTGCTGCCCCCTTGGGTGTCTCGGAGGTGCCGCTGGGGTCCCGGAGCCGATCGTCGGCTGGCACCGCCGGGAGGTCCGGCAGGGATCCCGGCCCGGCAACAGGCCGCTCCGCCAGGGGACGCCTGGCACACCGCTGCAACGTCCCGGAGGGCGCCGGAGTCTCACTGACCGCTCCGCTGCTCTTCCGTGCTCGTCGGGCGCCGGGCTCCGCCTGATCCGGGGGAGATCAGCGGCGACAGGCGGCACGCAGGGTCCGGGGTCTCGGGAGCTCGGAAGGATGCGTCCTCCTAGCTCGCCATCTTGGCCACGCCCCGTTATATTCTGTTTAAAGGGAAAGATGTTGTAGTGTGTGACCTTAATGCTGCAGTTTGCATTTCCTTACCATCATTTGCTTATCCTGGAGAATCTCCAGGGTGGAGGAGTTTTATTGTTCCAGAGTTCTTTCTTTAGCTTCTGGGCAGTTTTTGCTCTGTGGCGATCTGTGGTCCTGTTTCTCTGCTCTTCTTGTAGTAGCTCCTATCAGAGCTGCATCCTCCCGCCAACGATAATAAGATGCCAGGCATCACCCAGCACACAACACAGCCTATGATGTGCTACATCTATCTACTCGGCGCAGTTAGAGCGCGGATAAAGTTCTCCGGACCTATCAGGCTGTGAATGTAACCTAAGGGCTTAAGATGAAATGAATGTAAAATGTAAATGTAAATTGATACTTGTATAGTGCACTACTCACCCGCAAGGGTCTCAAGGCGCTCGTACGAATACCGCTGTGGAACCCATCCTGGCTTTCCCTGTGAGGTGTCCACTCCTGGGCACCCCCAAGGTGGAGGCCAGGCATCCTTAGCGTTGTGGGGGCCGTTGTGGAGATTAAGCAAGCTATTGCCTAGAGTTGCAGAGTGGGACTCCATGATTGGAATAGGCACCGAGGTGAGAATTATCAGGCCCGTGGAATTTTTTTAGCCCAAGACCCGCCAAGGCGGGGAATTGAACCCTGGTCCCGGGCTAGACCTCTGCATCAGGGTCTGCCGCTCTAACCATTGAGCCACACTTCTACACTTCTCCAAATGAAGAGCTTACCTCCTTCCTGAGTGGATCCAGACTGCTGTGTGCAGATCCGATAGCTGGCAGCACCCTGGAGTATGTATGTATAAATCAGATTATGTTGGAAGTAACCTGCAATACAGTGACAGGCAGCAACCTGCCATAGAGTAGGATTTCTCATAGTATTTTATTTCCTGACACATTAATGGAGATTGTCTTTTAACTGGCAGAAGAACAACACTGACCATACATTTTTCTGGGTTTGTCTTTAAAATGACGTACACATTAGGAATGGCATTTCGTTCTGCTGGAATAATAACACAAGTTATCTTTCACTCTGCTATGATGTTGCATAGATTGTTGGCTGCAATGTATTCCATGTTTCATTCAAACGTGATTTCTACAGGGCACATATATGATTTGCTGCTGTAGAGAAATAATGGTCCCCTGTACTGTGGCAGACTCCGAAATATTGAAAAACTTCATGATTACTCTTTCAGCACTTCATAGTAAAACCTTTTTAATTTTTGACTCAATCATTTGGCAGAAACATAACCTAGTACCATTAATATAGTTGTGATGGGGAACAATTATGTGGAGTATGGACTGGCTCGACCAGAGTGCTTGCTGACTTGGAGGAGTATGCAGTTGACCACCTTGCCTGGTCCGGTGTGGAACCAAGCCAGCGATGCTTTGCTGCAGGCTCATTTGCCTTGATAGCTGGTCAACAGTTTGAGGAGGAGGAGGTGAAGAGCTGGCTAAGTGTGCCATTAGGCTGGCCGTTCAGTACATCTCTGAGAAGTGAGCTTTGAGTCATGAAGTGTTCCTGCTCACCACGTGCAATTCACCGTCTCCAAAGCCTCAAGAATTCCTGGGTGTGAAGGGCAGCTGATTCTGATTGGGAGCTTGATAGTTTTCCAGAAACTCATGTTCTTGATGGTTAATGTTTGTCTCTTCAGTTGACAGAAGCTGCAATAAAAGTTTCTTTGTTGTTGCAAAAAAATATGAATCGCCAACGAGCCTCTGTAGGTCAAAGAATGGAAGGGCTGGGGAACTGTCAGTCATCTCACTGCTAAGCAGAGCCATGTCATGCTTCATCCTCCCATCAGGCCTCTGATTTTGACCAATATCACTTAGAACACTGGGACTTTAGAGCCCATCCTTTTAATGAGAAAAACAAAACTACAAGTCCCATAAGCAATAGTGGTGGAAGGTGTCACGCATGACCTGGGACAACATCCGATTCAGCACCTTCAGTTCCATTTTTTAAGTATTTGACACAATATTGAATTCATAACCTTTGTTTTTTATGGTCATGAGTCACCAGAATACTAAAAACGCGTCTTTTATTTTGAAGGTCAATTAAGTAATGGTCACCAGCTTGGAAGCTCTGTTAAATCTTCAGTATTTGTCATTGATCTCCACATGTGGCTGGTTTGGGTCTGCCCCTGCATCGTTCCAGATAACTCGCACAGGTAAGGAGCTTGTAGCAGCAACATAAAACAGACAAATCACTGTATACTGTTTTCAGAGGTTCAGTCCCAGCGACATTATCTGTAACTGAACGCAGACACCCTAGGAAGCATGTGCTTTTAAGACAAGTTGCGTTCCCTCACCTGAAGGTGACATGCTTCATCATTGGGTTATACTCCTCACCAGGCCGGCGCTACAATGCCTGGCGGGCACCACTAGAGGGCACTTTGTCGCACATCTTTTATTAAGTACGCCGGATGAGCATAGTAGGACAGAGGATGTTGTGTCATAAGATGTGAGATTGGTGAAGTCTGAATATAAGATCAACTATCGACCAGTTGCCACAATATAGTTAGCCCCTTCGCTGCGGCGGCTATTCTGCCACAGCGCTAAGGGGGAGGGGGGCCGCGCAGCGTTCACATGCTGGTGACGGAAGCGCTCCCTCAACAGCCTCGGGTGAGCTGTGCTGATGACGGAGCGGTTCCGTCATGGACCCGCCCGCTCAATAGAACGCGCCGCGCAGGCGCGTCGGGCGGGCCATGACGGAACCGCTCCATCATCAGCACAGCGACACCGCGGCTGATGACGGAGCGGTTCTGTCATCAGCATCGATGCGGTTAATGTGATCTTCCTGGTCCATGTTGAGATTAAAAACAGTGGAAGAGAAATTGAGGAACTAATGGCCCCTATCACTGTGTGAAAGTGTCGATCACCTATGGACCTGCTGGTAAGCTGGGGTCTATACTTCAGGTCAACGTTTTTCATGCCTTGTGTAGTCATGGAGCAATCTGTTGGCATTTCATAAGGACCAAATATGGGAAAATGGGTAAATGTGACCTAATCTTCTCCACAGCGTGAGGAGCTCTGTAACTCAAAGCCCTGCACCGTGCATAGGTGATAAGGTGCATATTACTATCTTACTGCAACAGGTGAGCACTGTCTAACAGAGTGCACTAGATACGGAAACCCTCCTAAAATTCAGGACATATTGACTTATCCAATAGCGAAGACGCCGCATCAGACGGCACCTGGTTTGAAAAGCACATGCTTCCTAGGGTGCCAGCGTTCAGTTAGAGATAATGTCTGTGGGACTGACCCTCCAGAACAGTATACTGTAAGTTGATTTATATGAAGAATGTGTATTCTGGACTGTCATTTCCCTCGTCATCTCTTATGATATGTAAAATAAAACACAATACACCTAGAGGCCAACACATCTATCATACATTTAATGCAAAAATAGCAAAAGGCCAAGCAAACTAACAAGTGACAATTGCCGTTGCAATGGACCAGAGCATCCACCCTATAGCAAGTTGGAGTATATAATACTAATGCTACACAATGTATTTTATACACTTTTCTCCTAATACAAGTCAAGAAAACATGAACACGTGATAGCAACAGTTACTGAAACGACACTAATGAGTAGGAGGCAGGATCTTCTCTCGAGAGGAATGTGAGGAGTCTGTGAGGTGCAGATAAAAGATACACAGACTAACTGCAGAATTCACTGTTTCTGGAAATAACACTTCTGTTTGTCAATATTCAATTTACTACAAGATGCATGAAAGTGTGCAGATGGATATCACTAAATAAAATGGTTCTGGGCCCTAATAGAATCATATAACTTTGCAGGCATATTAAGGCGAACAGACACATCAAATTAATATAAGAATATTGTAATTTGGTAATGTAATATATCTATGCACGTTGTGGCATTCATGTGTAACCAACTATCGGTGTTATGCTTTCTCAATTCCTTCTTCCCAGTGGCCACCACTGCTATGCTGCTATTCAGCAGTGCCTCCTGTGACCTGGAATCCTGTATTTAGTCAACTCCGTTCACTGGTGCCACTCACACCCCCACCACCCTTGGGCCTGTTATTCTTTTAGCCAGCTCCAGTCAGTAGTGGCCCCTTGGACCTGTATGTAAGCCTACTAGTCGGCTCCTGTTAGTACTGGCCTCCTGGGACCTGTTATCATTCTAGCCAACTTGAGTCATTAGTAGCACTTTGGGACTAGTGATCATACTAACCAGCTTCAGTCAGTATTGGCTCCCTGAGACCTATTATCCTGGTAAGTAACTCCAGTCAATAGTGACCCCTGTACCTTAAATCCTGCAAATATTCAAAACCAGAGGTCAACTCTACTGCCAACCAGTTCCAGTCAATATTGACATGTATTGTTACCCTGCTTGTAATGAATAACAGAGACGAGCGTTGTTGCTAGCCAGCTTCAGTCACCAGTGCCCGTCACATATTATCCTCAATAGGATCAATGTCCAAGGCCTGTGCAGCTGCTAACCTGCCCTAGTCAGCAGTGACTTCCCGGCCCTGTTATTCTGCATATAATCAGCAAGGCTTCGGCCCTAATAACACTCACCCCACATCCTAATGGTATATTAGCAATGTAATTTATTTACATCATACAGTAGTTACCGCACTATATCACACGATCCCAAAAACAAAGAAAATAAAAATTTGCCTAACCGTTCAGCACTCCACCGTGTCAAAAATGACCAAATCACACCAAGCACTATAGCCTGCCACATCACATGGCACACTCAGCCACAACATGACAAGATACCACGGCAGGGATTTGGGGCCATTAATCCTCTGTTTGAGGCTTGTATGCTGTAGATGCACATGCTTCGCATACTCCTGCCATCTCGTGTTGGGTCCGGATGTTTGCAAGTTGTTTCATTATTACCCCTAGATTTATATTCCGGCATAAAAATTACCTGCACCACTTAACAAATCTCTATTCCTTTCATCCCCTCTGATACTCTCCCTCTTTGCTCTATTTGTTTCCAATTGTGATGGCTTATTTTCCACCTGTTTATTACTTTCCTCCACTTCCAGCATTTCTAAGGACTGAATTTTCCCATTCTCTATCATTTTTATACTATCAACTTGATTGTTTAGGCATTTATTTTTCATATCTGCTTGTACCTCCGATAGATCCTTATTAAATAGAGGGTAAAAGGGTTTTGTTGGAGACATATGTTTACCCTCACCTTCACAATATGATATTTGGTCATGGTTATTTCCAGTGTTCAATCTCACTATATCTGATGCATTTGTATTTTTTATACTTTTAAAAGCTTTATTTCTTGCTTTCCGTTGTTTTTTCCTCTGTCTTTTTGATAGATGAACTTCCGGAGCTGCGTCTGTCATTGTTGATTGTGTCGGTTTATCACTTCTTGATCTTTTGTTTTATCATCTATTTTTTCTTTAACAACAACAGTATTGGCTTTACATTTTATTGTACCTTTAAAGGGGCAGTCGGTCTTGATGGTTTGAATTCCCACATTAGGAAAATCCACTTTTACATCGTCAATTATTGTTTTTAAAATACCCGGAATGGTAGCTAGTTTGTTAGTTAGTGGGGCACAACTACACTCTGCATACGTAGATATTGACTGAGATTGTGCCCTTACTATTAGATTATTTTGCGTTGTTATCTTCTGCTCAATTCCGGTAACAGAGGATGCCATAGCGCTCGAGATCTATTTGGACCTCCTTTTTGTTGGACTGATATGTTAAAGCTTCCAGAGTTAATTACGAGGTTTTGAAGAATAAATCCCAATTTGCTCCCGCGTTCGCACATCCTGGTACCTGAGTACCTGGGCTATGGTGTTGCCCATTTATGAATGATAGGTCCTTATACTTCTCTTTTTGTGGTCCTTGAAAATCATGTCCCTCGTAACAAGAATGAATGAATTGTGGACTACTATTCAAAACGTCTTTATGATACAGAGTACTCCAACCCTGCAGAGTTTCTGGGTTGCTGTTGTATTCGTCCTTATTAATTTGAGATGCATTATTTTGATTATATTTCGGCTGGTCCTGTTTTTTAACTGAATTTATTTTAGACGGAGTAAGATCCGATTTCAGTGGGTATTGGCTTCCCCTATGATTTTCACCCCACCATTTAGTTCATTTGGAGCTTCTTGCTCTGGTTGATTTATTTGGCCCAATTAGATGGTTCCCCTATACCGCTAGCTTTTCTTATTTTTACTTGCACTTCTATTGGTATTGGCTGCCTAGTTGGTAGTAATTGATGAGTATCTCCCATTGTTAGATTTGTGCATTTTGCGTCCTCTTGTTGTGAACGACCAGTAAGTTGAATAGTTAACTTCTCTAGGTCCGTTATTTGACCCCAGTGGTTGACTTGGTCCTTAGTTGAATTTGACGTTCGTTCGACTTCAGCTTCAGACTCAGGGTGGCCTAGTTCACTTACTCCTTGCTTAGGGGATATAATATTTGTTCCACTCAGTGGTTTAATTGGTGTTTGAAGATCACATGGGTCAGTTAGCAATGTTAGCATAGCACCAGTTGGGTCTTTCATAAAATCAAACTTTGACGGTGACTTTCCCAGTTTCCCAAATGTATGGACCTTAGATGATTTAAAGGAGTGTATGTCACCTGCCTGTTTTATTTTAAACTTATCTAATATTACTGTTTGTTGTATTTTTCTTTTCCTTTTGCTTGGAGTGTGGAAAAGTAAATTTTGCCATGTTATATGTGCCTACGTGTTCCCCATGTTATGTCATATGTGCATGATCGATATGCATGTATTCCCCTCTGATCGATGAAGGACGCAATTACAGTTGTGTCCATCTCTAGTATGCCAGTTTCCAGTTTTCGTGACTACAACGAATATCAGGCCTATGTAAAGCTACGTTGCCACATTTTACAGTGTGCACGTTAATTCATTGAATTATCCCCGTTTCTAGGCCTCAAAAGGGCCCGGACTCAGATTCAGCTCCTGTCTCCTGAACCCTCTCCGAGGAGCGATACAGCCCCCACCTGTATCCCTGACCCTTAGCTTACTTTCATGCCTCGCAGTGCCTGGCTCTGCCTCCCAGTCTGCCAAGAGTATGTTATGATTCTAGTTATCAGTCCAGCCCTCCTTCTCTGCATTCCTAAGCTACTGAATCGCATCAATAGTTTCCGTCATGGTCTAGCCTTTATGTCTCCATGTAAGAGAAATACTGTACTAACTATATATACTAATGTACTGTTATTAAAAGTTACCCCTTATGCTCCCAGATCCTGCCCCCGGCAGCTGCCATCCCATTCCCGTACAGGCTGTCTTGTTCCAGTCCTTTTATGCCTGATTAAAGCCTGTATACTCTAGCTACCTCGTATCTTGACTCTTATTTATTGAGCTAACCGTTTATTGATTATAGTCAAAAATAGAACCGGTAATTAATTATTTATTTACCACATAATGGCGCCCGAACAGGGACTTGCCCTTTCCCCACGCGCCGGAGAAGCCACGCAGGCCCCCTGATCCTCTGCAGCCGTGACGGAACCATACCGGCCACGTGCAGATATTTCTGCTTCAAGTATCCCTCAGGCCCACGGAGGAGACGGAGGTTGCGGTCCAGCGTCCAGACGAGGCGGTGGAGGAACGCGGCGAGTCCCGACCAGAGCCCAAGCCGAGAGTCCAAGGTCCGAGGTATCCGGAGGCCCACCTGTAACTGAAGTCCGAAGTTCGTCCGTCCGTCGTTGTAGCAGTCCAGCCCAGTCCGAGGCCTTCCGTTCTTGCTGCCCGGTGAGTACCGTTGCTGGGGTAGTATCTAGGCAGGGTCAATTAATTTGTCTCTGGTCCGTGGGTTTGGGTACACAGATCCAACACGAAGTGTCCACTTAGGTGGATGCGGGTCCTGACGTGTCTCTTTATGGGACCGGTAAGTTTCGTGCTGTTTTAGCAGTACATCTAGTCATTCTAGTCAGTTCTGTTCTCGAGAAATTCATGTGTTTCTGTTCTCAGTATTCCAGGTAATATTCTGTCCGAACTGTTATTTTAAATGTTATTTCATGTGTTTTCAATGTCGTGGTATGAATGATTTGTTTTCAAGTAATTATTGTGTTCATTGTGTATTGTATTGTGTCCAGACTCCAGCCTAGTTATGCCTTTGTTCTCAAAGTTACGTCAGTTAAGAACTAGAAAAGGTCTGCTCGAGGAAGCAGTCCCTGTCCCGCCTAGGGACAGTCCAGGTCATTTTATGTATCATAAGCATGGCATAAGTGCCATATTATATCTAGACTTATGGGTCGAGTATACTAAAGATCTAGAAGAGAAATATAGATGGCCCGTATCAGGTACGTGGGATGCCGAGTGCATCATGCGAGTAGAAGAAGCATTATGGAAAAAGAAAGCCAGACAGTCCCAGAAAGATGCTATCGAGTTATGGCGCAAAGAATCTCACAAAAGAACCGAAAAAGAAATCAGAAAGTCAGAATTAAGTAGAGAATCCTCAGAAAGAGCCCAAGAAAGGGAATTAATCGAAGTAGGTGAACGAGTTAAAGCCGAACAGTCAGACAGACAGAGAAATGCCCTCATTAAGGGTATGTATCCTCTTCTTGCCGAGGGCTTGCCAAAAGCAACCCCGGAAGCACCATGTAATTTTCCGCCGCCATTAGTTCCGATTAAGCTACGTCACAAACCGACCGCAGCTGATATTTTTCTCTCGTCCTATTTGGACGACACAGTCCCAGAATATGCAAATCCTGCTCCGCCAGCTCCTGTAAATAATGTAATTCCTGTTCTTCCAGCCACCGGGGCACCTGTTACAGCACCTGTTACGGTACCCCCGGTCCAGCCCATAATACAAGTTCCCACTACATCGGTCACTCTGCCAGCACGAAGAGTATCAGTCGACGATTCCAGTTTAGGGGCCGCGGGAGGAGGTCCTCCTGGTACCCCGCCGCCAAACAAACGTATAACGTTAGTCGAGTTACATGAACGTGCGTTACAGCGTACGCCCAAATATCAGTCCGTTGCAGATATCAGACGAGCTCTTACCGAATGCCGTTATGATCCAGTCCCAGGCGACGATAATATGGTTATATATTCATTACGCGTAAGACGGGTGACCGAGTATTTGGACACCCTACCGAATATGAAAGAAGATCTAGACAGAATGTATCGTTTCATCCGTACAGGAGACGATCCAGAAAGTATTGGCGAAATCATGTCTCTAAGGAAAGCTGAGACCCAGCTCATGCTATTAAAGTTTCTAATCAATTGTTTAGTAAGGGAACAAGATTGTCCGACTAAAGATCCGATCGAAATGAAAGTTCTGACAAGGTGGAGTGATAATATAGCCGAGGGTAGACACAAGACCCTCAGTAGTATAGAGAGTATGTACAAGAAAATCCGTAAGGAAATAATAAGGTTACACGACAATCGTAAAGCAGCACAAGTAAGCGAGAAAGAAGATATCACTGATACTGAAGAAATAGAAGACGAGAATACCGCCAGAATAGCGTATGTAGGTAAATCTAGATTTCCAGACCGACATTTACGCCTAGAACACAAGAAAGTCTTTCATCTTCCAGCACCAGAACAAGGTTCTCTAGAACAAATATTTCAAGCTACCGATCACATTCTGAAATCACGAATCGGTTATAGTGAACTTAGTACCATGCATGAACAAGAACTAGCCCGATCAGCAGTCCGATGGATTACTGACTCTACCACTTTTCCAGACGAAATAGTGGCACAAATGTTTCTGAAACTGCCCCCAGCCGAGCAGCGACTGGTGGGTATGTATATGATTCAGCACCTCATTACACTGTATGAGGGTCAGCATTCTGATCCAGGTCCGTTACACGATGTTCTGAACGAGTTACTCCAGTATAAATGGAAAGGTTTAGGTACAGATTTAATTAGTGTCATTCTAGAACAGCGCCACAAATATAGAACGTTTCTGAATCCGCATTTTGTTCACGTCTCACCTCCGGAAAGTAAACCATTTTACATAGATAGACAACATCCGTTACGAGAAGTACATCCAGTTAGGACACCGGATGGTGAAATGCAACGAGTATTTGTTTACACCCCTATTACCAAGATGGAACTCTTAGAGATGAAGAAATTAATTCCCTGTCACGACAAAGATCCAGCAGGGTTCCATCGCGAATTAAAAGACATGCTCCGTATGGGAGAATACACGTACCCAGATATCATTAAAATGTTAAAGGTCCTGTTGCCCGCAGGGGTATATGAGAAACTCAAGGAAAAAGAATGGGAGGTGGGAGAGAAAAAGATCGATTGGACAGCTCTAGAAGCTGAAGATAAAATACGAGTACCAGGTACCGGTCTTGGGGAGAAATGTAAAGAATTGCCCGAGTTATTGATTCAGGTTTTGCCAAGATTATTAGCCACGAAAAAGGAAGATTGGGATGCAATCTCAGCATGCAAACAGAAACAGGATGAAGATACTAGTGATTTTTATTCTAGATTCGAAAAATGTTTCATTATCAACAGTGGTCTGAAGACAGGTAGCGAGTCATACCCTCATCTTTTTGTTACTAAACTAGTCGAGAATTCAAGCCCACAAGTTAAAAATCGAGTTTTGAAAGTCGAAAGTACCTGGCAAGCTAGTACCCCGTCACAAATGCTCCAGATGCTCCAGTATCACCAGAATAGAATCAGGGAAGAGCAAGAACACGAAAGGAGACGTATGAAAGACACGAAAATGAAAGTACTAGTTGCACAATCTGTTCCACAAGACAGTCAGAAGAGGGGTCCGAATCAAGCCAGTCATCCTGCAGCTCCCGTTAAAGGGACATGCAATTATTGTAAACAGCCAGGTCATTTTATAAACGAGTGTGCAGTTCTGAAACACAACATAGCCACTGGTAAAACTAAAGAAAGACCACGTCCGCCTAGACAAGAACAAGTTTCACAAACTTCTCAGCCACCACAGAATGCACAACAGACAGTTCCAGCACCGCAGCCTATTGCTGCAACACAGCATGTTACACAACAGATGTACCAGTATGCCCAGACAGAGTATCCAGAGTATCAACCGTATTCATGAAACAGCCTAGAGAGGGAGGTAGGCTTGCCTCTCATCGAGATACCTGTAGATCAAGAGGGTTCCTATGTACACAGTCAAGTATTAGGGAAAGACAGAAAGTTTTTGATTGATACAGGGGCAAGTAGGACTACTATCAGTCATGACGAGGTTCCAGGGGCTCCGCTCTCAGGCTCTAGAAATGTTTCCCTTGGATTTTCCGGAAAGCCTATTGTAAACGAGATATCAAAGCCAGTTACTCTAGAAGTTGGTCCATTGTCCCGAACTACTGATTTGTTACTTACGAAGTCATGTCCAGAAAATTTGTTAGGTATTAAAACATTAAAGGAACTAGGTGCAGTAATTTGCTGTTCTCCAGAAGGAATACGTTTGTTCTTAAGAGACTTTAAAGGTCACTATGTATTACGAGATTTTGATCCAAGATTGTCCAATGTACCACAGCATTTATGGGCGCAAGGTCCAACTGATGTAGGTTTTATGCAAATCACACCCCATCGTGTGACTCTCAAGCAAGGTATAGTCCTGCCACGAATCAGACAGTACAGATTGCCACCTGAGGCTGTAGCAGCCTTATCCAAAATTATTGACGAGCTTATTGCTCAAGGGGTGGTTGTAGAAACTGACTCCAATGTATGTAATTCTCCTATCATTCCAGTCATGAAACGTACTGATCCAAATGCACCTCCAGTATATCGACTAGTGATTGACCTTCGAGAACTTAATAAATGTATCATACCCCAGTATCCAGTAGTCCCAGATATTTCTTCCCTATTGACAGCTATTGATTCTGAAGCTATATTTTTTACTGTAATAGACCTCAAGAATGCATTTTTCAGTGTCCCCATTCATCCAGATAGCCAGTACCTTTTTGGTTTTTGTTTAAATGGAAGGAGCTATAAATTCACACGAGCTCCTCAAGGTTTCACAGAAAGTCCTAGCATTTACAGTCAAGCACTTAAAAGACAACTTGACAATATTCACATGCCAACTGACACTGCCCTGCTCCAGTATGTAGATGATCTACTGATCACAGCCCGTTCTGAGCGTGACTGCGAGCGAGCGTCACTTACAGTTCTGTATTTCCTAGCCGAGATGGGGCACAAGGTGTCCCCTTCGAAGCTCCAATTCTGTGTCCAGCAAGTGATCTACTTAGGCCACTTACTGTCCAAGTGGGGTAGGCAGTTGACACCAGACCGTATCCAGTTAATAGCGAGTCTTCCACAGCCCAAGACACAGAAGGAGGTACGTGCTTTTATTGGCCTCACTTCTTACTGCAGACAATGAATTCCTCAGTATGCATTTCTAGCCAAGCCACTGATACAGTTAACGACACAGGAGGCAGCCGTATCGACTGTTCTCCCTTGGACATCTGAACATACACTTGTTTTTAACGCGTTAAAGAAAGCTTTATGCCAAGCACCTGTTCTAGCTACACCGAACTACAGTAAGCCTTTTACACTTTTTGTCACAGAACGTGATGGTACTGCATTATCTGTTCTCACACAAGATCAAGCCGGACAGTACAAGCCTTGTGCTTATTTTTCGAGCACATTAGATCCAGTAGCCCAGGCTTTGCCTGCGTGCCTCAAGTCAGTTGCAGCCACAGCTCTAGCAATCAGACAAAGTGATTCCATAGTGTTAGGACACTCCCTGACAGTACAAGTTCCACACTCCGTGGAAGTTCTTTTAAACCGAACACAGACTCAGCATTTGACCATTGCACGTTTAACAGGTTATGAATTGACACTGTTCCAGCCACACATAGAAATCAGACGCTGCAACGTTTTAAACCCAGCTACTCTGTTACCGTCAGTTACTTCAAATCCTGCCACACATGATTGCGTGGAAGTTATTAACACTATGACTAAGCCAAGACAAGACCTGACAGACATTGCATTACCTAATCCCGACCTGACACTTTATGTGGACGGTTCATGTATGAGAACTAGTACAGGAGAACTAGTAGCCGCGTATGCAGTGACTACTGACACTGAAGTTATTGAAACACACCGTATTGACACCCTGTCTGCTCAAGCAGCAGAGCTAGTTGCTCTGACCCAAGCCTGCATACGTGCCAAGAACCTGAAAGTAAACATATATACAGATTCACGTTACGCATTCGGAGTTGTACACGACTTCGGAGTGCTCTGGCAGGAGAGAGGTTTCATGACTTCTCATGGAACCAAGATTCAGCATGGTCTCCTCATTCAAGCTCTGTTAGATGCAATTCATTTACCGACAGCTATCGCTATCATGAAGTGCAAAGCACATACGAAAGTCACTGACATCATTTCCCAAGGTAATGATCTAGCAAATCGAACAGCCAAGCTTACAGCTCAGACACCAGACATTCCAGTTAACAAGACACAGACATCCACTCCAGAACAGACTACTTGTATGACAGTTAAAGACCCTACACAAGATGTCATAGACATACAGTTACATGCTACTCCTGAAGAAATCAAGAAATGGTCCGAACAAGGAGGGGTCCAGACAGATCAGGGATGGGTGACGAAGGGAAAAGCCACATGGTTTCTCCCCGACTCTATGGTTCAAGTCATTATTAATACCGCACATAGTCCAGCACACCTAGGAGAAAAAGCCATGTTAGATAGTATACAGAACCTTTGGTTTAACAAGCACTTACGAGCTGCAGCCAAGCAGAAAGTCCGTACTTGTATGATATGTTGTCAGTTCAATCCAGGTAAAAGTGTCCCGGTGGAACAAGGTGGATTCCAGCCCCCTGACCACCCTTTTGAAGTCCTCCAGATGGATTATATTCAGATGGAGCGATGTCGAGGTTTCAAGTATGTTCTTGTAGTTGTATGCGCTTTGTCCAGGTGGACAGAAGCATATCCGGTTCCAGATTACACAGCAGCGACCACTGCCAAGCAGTTGGTTCGTGAATTCTTCCCCCGTTATGGACTCCCTAGGGTCGTGTATTCTGATAACGGCCAGCCATTCTCCTCTGAGCTAATGAAACATGTTTCCCTCTTGTTAGGGTACCAGTGGAAGTTCCATTGTGTGCGCCATCCTGAAGCAGCCGGTCTCGTAGAGAGACATAATCAGACCCTGAAAATCCGTATTGCCAAGATATGTCAAGAGAAAGGTGTAGACTGGCTAGTTGCCCTGCCAGTTGCTTTATTCTTTATGAGGATGGTTGCACATTCCAGATCAGGTCTGTCCCCTTATGAGGTCGTATTCGGCCGCCCCCCGAATATGTGGGGTACACCTAGACCCCGCAGTATTACAGATGTTTCCAGTAATATGTTGACAGATTACCTAGCTTCCTTGATGTCGGCCCTACACTCTTGTCGTTCACAGGTTGCCGCTGCATTTCCAGACAATACCGAAGTGAAACCGCATGAGGTCATTCCAGGCGACCTAGTATTAGTGAGGAACTTTGATCGTTCAAGTCCGCTGGAGCCTCGTTGGAAGGAGCCGAGACTAGTCCTTCTGACCACCCGTACGGCCGTGAAGTTGGAAGGCCGCAAGGGTTGGGTCCATCTGTCGCATATCAAGAAATTTCATGGAATCCGAAAAAAGACTTTTAATGACAATTCCAAAGACTGTTCCATCTCTAAAGACTGCTTGAAACCAGACTCTAAATCAGACATTGATTTAAATCCCGAACTGAAAGTTCCTCTGTTAGAGAAAACTCCGCAGCAGGAGTATAAGTTAAAACTCCGGTCTAGTAAAATAAGTCAGCCAGTTTAATTGTCTAAGTCCCCCTCGGGTGAAACGGTTAGACAGGTATCTGACATGTATGAGATAGACCCCCATAGTGAGAGAGTTAGTCAAAACTCTATCCGATGTATCGTTTTTCTAAGTTTTCTATTGTTTCTAAGTTTGATGGTTACTTGCACAAGTTATGCATTGCATTTATGTTTTCCAATTTCTCATGTAAATAAGTTTTCTAATGCTACAGTAGAGCACACATTTAGTGATCTGCCTCCTCACGAGTTATCCTATCGTCTTGCTATGAGAAATAATACATTCATTAGAATGTTACACTATTCACACCAGACCAGCAATGCTACTAATTGTTGGGTGTGTGGTCGACTCCCCCCTTTCCAGACACCGAAGGGAGTTCTGCCACTCTTTCCTTATCCGTTTTCACATAATGGTACGTGTGGAGCATGGTCCATGTTAACGTCATCTTCCAATGATATGTCCTTTCTGAATAGAACATGTTTCCCAGACAAGCAAGGTCTCTCCCATAGAACAGGGTTAGATCTAGAAAATGAAGTTTATAATTTAGGTAATTATTCTTCGAATTTTATGGTCTTGAATGTTCAGTCTGATACTACTCCAGACTTACCTGCTATTTCAGTACTACCAGTCAAAGGCGAATTATGTGTCAGAAATAATGGTTCCGCACATGTAGGACATAGTGATTGTACTACTACTGTCGAGTATAGTGACAGTGGGAAATCTATTTTCAAAGCTTCACGTCATTTTTATTTTGTTTGTGGTCAGACCGCATATGTTCGTCTGCCCCTCGATTGGGATGGAACATGTTACATTGCCTTCCTACTGCCACCAGTTTTTCTAGCCCCATCCGATTATCACAGAAACACACATCTAGTACACGTCAGACATAGAAGGGAGATTGAGTCCCCAATTGTCGATCAAACTGAAACTGCTCTAGAACAGTACACAGACTTCAATAAAGGTTTCTTCTTCTTTATAGGCCCTGTCCAGAATAGTAAGTTAATACGTAGATTAACCAGAACCCTTGAAGCAGTAGTGAATGAGACTACTTCTGCTCTAGGTAACTTAACCGAAGAGCAATCTGCTATGAGATTTGTCGTGCTCCAAAATCGTCTCGTTCTTGACGTCATACTGGCCGATAGAGGAGGAGCATGTAGAGTCATCGGATCTAGTTGCTGCATTTTCATTCCTAATAACGCGCCGTCTGTTTATTCAGCTATAACCAGACTTCATAAAATTGCCCATCAGTTACACCAGAATCCAGGCACCTGGACATGGTCCGGTTGGCTCTGGAGTATTGTATCTGCCTGGGGATGGAAAGTATTGTCATTTCTAGGTATTGCAGTAATGATCATATTCAGTTGCTGCCTCTGTATACAATGTGGCCCTGCGATTTGCGGCATTTGTGCTACCTCTTGTATCCCTAGTCCTAAGTCCCGTTCCAAGACAATTCGAGACGAGCAAATGATGCTGTATGAAATGATAGATGGTATCATGAATATAGATGTTTCCTGATGGAAACGTAGGGCACAAGGAGGGAATGTGGAAAAGTAAATTTTGCCATGTTATATGTGCCTACGTGTTCCCCATGTTATGTCATATGTGCATGATCGATATGCATGTATTCCCCTCTGATCGATTAAGGACGCAATTACAGTTGTGTCCATCTCTAGTATGCCAGTTTCCAGTTTTCGTGACTACAACGAATATCAGGCCTATGTAAAGCTACGTTGCCACATTTTACAGTGTGCACGTTAATTCATTGAATTATCCCCGTTTCTAGGCCTCAAAAGGGCCCGGACTCAGATTCAGCTCCTGTCTCCTGAACCCTCTCCGAGGAGCGATACAGCCCCCACCTGTATCCCTGACCCTTAGCTTACTTTCATGCCTCGCAGTGCCCGGCTCGGCCTGGCTCTGCCTCCCAGTCTGCCAAGAGTATGTTATGATTCTAGTTATCAGTCCAGCCCTCCTTCTCTGCATTCCTAAGCTACTGAATCGCATCAATAGTTTCCGTCATGGTCTAGCCTTTATGTCTCCATGTAAGAGAAATACTGTATTAATATTCATAGAATATTCCCCGCACACGCACTACATGTAGAATAATGCGTGCCCCAGTCTTAATGTCTGTTAGCCTTTACTCTGATAACTTTTGGATTCTATCAACATGTTCTCTAAACACGAGATACTAGATAGGCTTTAGGTACATGTCGCTCTGACACTCCAGACTTTAGTCTCCTCTTCTAGCGCAGAAGTCATAGCCCCCCAGTTCTCCCTGGTAACACGTCATTGTCAGTTTGCGCGCACCACTAGGTTAGAGGTCCCAGCTGCTCAGGTAGCCCCCTCCATGTTTCTGCCCCGTTTATGACATATTCTGTTACGTTTGCATCACATGTCTATGTATACGCCCTGTACACGCCTTCTTGTTACCTCATTTCTGCCCTTATCTTTCGCGACTGCTACAAACTCCGCCTACTGCTACGCCTACTGTATTGACTGTAATGTATTTTGTTTAACTATATATACTAATGTACTGTTATTAAAAGTTACCCTTTATGCTCCCAGATCCTGCCCCCGGCAGCTGCCATCCCATTCCCGTACAGGCTGTCCTGTTCCAGTCCTTTTATGCCTGATTAAAGCCTGTATACTCTAGCTACCTCGTATCTTGACTCTTATTTATTGAGCTAACCGTTTATTGATTATAGTCAAAAATAGAACCGGTAATTAATTATTTATTTACCACAGGAGGGAAAGGTGGCCGCTCCTTTCCTGACCTCATAATACACCCTCTAAGGTGAAGAAGTCTTGCTTCTTTCAGAGAATCAAACGGGCCAGTGACAAGACCAAAGGGTTCTTTTATAGTACAAAAACACCTCCAAACACCTCCAAGGGAAAACACCTCCAAGGCACACCTCAGTACAGAATCCGCCGGTGCTGCTGGTTACTTATTTATTTAATTAATCAGTTGATTAATAGCCGGGCTCCGGGTAGGGCAGTAGTCTAGGCATGATGAGTAATTCAGGGTCGAGGGCTGCTTCAACAGGGTCAAAGTCTATTGTCAATTTACCCTTTGCATAATTTCTCAGATTTTGTTTTACAGACTTATTACAGACTCCAATGGCTCAGCGACTTACGGACTGATCAACCTTAACTACTCGCCACACGCCACACACCTCTTGCCACTTGTCACTCACCACTCACTGTTCATTGCTTGTTCATTGCTATTCATTGCTGTCAAGAGTACAAGGGAGAATGCTGGCAATCGTTCAGGAGCAAGAGCGGGATCCAGAGCCAGTCCCACTACCGACAGCAGATGTAGGCACTTCACTCCACTCCTCTGCTCAACTCTGCTCAATGCTTAGTAAATACGTAAAATCAGGTGGCAGGCCAAGGCTCCTCTGTGCTCCTCTGTGCCTCTGTGCCCTGCAGCAGCCACCGCACCAGCAGCACCACAGGCCAAGGCTCCTTTGACCCCTGCAGCGGCCGCCACACGAGCAGCACCAGCAGCGCCTTAGCACCCCGGTGACGGCAGCGGCCGTTCCTGCCCCCACAGCAGATCCATCAAACTTAAAGCGCCCGTATAACAGGACGCAGGAGAAACCTTCGGGAGCGGGACCGGTCACAAAACAAGCCCGGGCAGTCGTCCCAGGCTCCGCTCCTCTTGCTCGTTAACTCGTCCTCGGATCAGCCCCTCGGCTCTACTCAATACGCTCTGAACTCAACGCCGAATCATAGGCCGACAATGACCATGAACACCAACAGAGGGAAGAATTGTTTTTCCCCGAGTTAGTAAAAAAAAAACCATAATCTTGGCTGCGTCTGCTGCACCCAGAGTCTTACGCGTCTTTTCAGTCTAAATTTTCTGTCTGAAAAAAAATGGTGTCCTAATTTTCTGCACCCAGTAAATCCAGGTGCAGAAACACCTAACCACTGATAATCAGGTGGAATAAAATGAACACATGAAAGTACGCCTTAATTTCATTGCCCTTGATTCATACTCGGGACCATAGTTGAGGATTGGTCTAGGCATAGTCCTCGCAGCACACAATATATTTGCTTGAGGCTGAGGCCAAAACTCAAAAGTCAGGATACCAGATACACGTAGGTAGTAACTCAGGGCAGGGGAAAATGCCTGTTGTCCTTGGAGGAGTCCTTCCTGTCCCAGAAATCTGCATTACAAATTAATTAATAGTGTATATTTTTTTAATATCAGTTTGGTGCCAGTCCATATGACTTTAATATCTGCCTTTAGGATTCTATGTTACAACTCCATAGGGTACATGTATCCTTTGTGAGCTTAATAAAATGCTGAAAATTCTACAAATCCTCACTCCTACATTCAAGTACTCTCATGCTACCATTCTACACTCTGCACTGTCTGAAAAACAGCTTAACATCTTCAAAATTCTGCATTAATTTGGCTTGTAAATGATATTTTTGGAAATGTACATGTATTATCTATTTAATTTTATTACTATAGGTGATTGAAATTACGGACGGAGAAAGCTGGATTTAGCACTAAGCAACTGAATGTCAGTGCCATAAGAAGGATTATTTTGAAAAACTGAAGGACATCCAGCATTCTACGTTTAAACAATTTCCAAAAATCTAAGTGTGGCGAGGAAAGTACTATACCTGTAAGTGAAGTATCTAATTTTACATTTCATTAACCCAGAGCAAAGCCATATCTGTGCACCCAGCATTAGAAATAATGTAGAAAGACCGCTTCAGCATCCTCATCTGAAATATTATCAGAAAGACAAATTGCCTCAGCATGACAGAATAACGTTCATCTGAAGCATCATGTAATTCTAGAGAGGAAGCACACACTGCATAAAAGAAAGTTACAACAAAAGGTTTCTTCTGGATACCATCAAAGAAAAGACACTGAAAGAAGACTTCGAAGCTGACACGTTAATAACCAAAAGATTGGAAAATCAACTTTGTTCAACAACCGTTTTTAACAAGTTACGCAAGTTTAAGACTATCTGCCTCGGGGTTTAACACCTCGACCCACTGTGCTCATTCTTGCGAAAACCTTAAAAATTCACCACTTTATTGTGTTCATGACCATCTCAGATTGTTTCCTTTTTATTGTGTACTGTTCGGTAATTCTATGTAAATCGCCTCAACATTATCTGTTGTGCAGGAGTGATATGTAAAATTGTTAAATATAAAAATGGATTAAGGGAGCACCATTGCGTTATAGCTAATGTAAATAAATCCTCGTCTTCAGAACTACAAACCTTAACCTTTCACCAAACATAGAAAGGGTAAAAGGAACTGATGTTCTGCGACTAATGATCCACAATAGTACTGTGCACGTTCTAACGCACTCAGTTACTGCTCTTACGTCAGTGCAAAAGGTACTTATCAGTTTAATCATTAAATATCTGACTAACACCTTATTACTGCATTGCTAAGAACCTATACAAATAGATTTGAGAAAAACTTCAGTCACAAAGTAAGTTGCTGCCTGAGATGCTATTACCTAAAGACTATTATCTGCTAGAAACATTTCAACAGGTGTTACAGGGCTGCTTCAGATATATTTTGCTCAATTCAAGTGTTAAGAAGATTACAAACAATTTCTTTTAGAGATAAATGCTGAACATTATCTAAACAAGCCCAACTCTAAAATCAGGTTCACTCTTACCGTGGCATATAAGCAAGAGAAAACACCTTATAAAAACACAGACTGTGAGAACAAATTCATTGTTCAAACCCGCCTCAATCGAGGCAAAATAAACAAAGTTGGGGAAAAAAGTTACTTGTGCAAAAAAAGATACAGTCATGAATCTTATCTCACAGAATTTGACAGAATGCACTCTGGGGGAAACCACTCTCAGTGCTCTGAATGCCAAAAAAGTTTCAGCCGTAAATATAAACTCACTGAACATATGAGAATCCACTCTGGAGAAAAACCTTATCAGTGCTCTGAATGCCAAAAAAGTTTCAGCCGTAAATCTAAACTCACTGAACATATGAGAATCCACTCTGGGGAAAAACCTTATCAGTGCTCTGAATGCCAGAAAAGTTTTTGTACCAAAAGCGCACTCACTCGGCATACACAAAGAAGCCACACTGGGGAAAAACCTTATCAGTGCACTGATTGCCAAAAATGTTTCAGTGACAAAAACAGTCTCACTCAGCATAGAAGAACCCACACTGGGGATACACCTTATCAGTGCACTGATTGCCAAAAATGTTTCATTTACAAAAGCAGTCTCACTCAGCATAGAAGAGCCCACACTGGGGATAAACCTTTTCAGTGCTCTGAATGCCAGAAATGTTTCAGTTTCAAAAGCAGACTCACTGAACATACAAGAATTCACTCTGGGGAAAACCCTTATCAGTGCTCTGAATGCCCAAATCATTTCCACCGTAAATCACTTCTAACTGCACATTTGAGATTCCACACTGGGGAAAAACGTTATCAGTGCTCTGAATGCCACAAATGTTTCAGTGAAAGAAGCTGGCTCACTCGACATACAAGAACTCATACTGGAGAAAAACCTTATCAGTGCTCTGAATGCCAGAAATGTTTCAGTGAAAAAATCCATCTTACGAAGCATATAAGAACCCACACTGGGGAAAATCCTTATCAGTGCTCTGAATGCCAGAAATATTTCCGAGACAAAAGAAGTCTTTCTCAACATACAATTACCCACACTGGGGAAAAACCTTATCAGTGCTCTGAATGCCACAAATGTTTCAGTGAAAGACGCTGGCTCACTCGGCATACAAGAACCCATACTGGGGAAAAACCTTATCAGTGCTCTGAATGCCAGAAATGTTTCAGTGAAAAAATCTATCTCACGCAGCATATAAGAACCCACACTGGGGAAAAACCTTATCAGTGCTCTGAATGCCAGAAATGTTTCAGTGAAAAAAGACATCTCACGCTGCATATAAGAACCCACACTGGGGAAAAACCTTATCAGTGCTCTGAATGCCCAAAAGATTTCAAACTTAAATCACTTCTAACTGCACATGTGAGATTCCACACTGGGGAAAAACCTTATCAGTGCTCTGAATGCCAGAGATGTTTCAGTGACAAAATGAGACTCACTAAACATACAAGGACCCACTCTTGGGTAAAACGTTATCGTTGCTCTGAATGCGACAAATGTTTCAGTGAAAAAAGCAGTCTCACTCAGCATATAAGAACCCACACTGGGGAAAAACCTTATCAGTGCTCTGAATGCCACAAATGTTTCAGTCAAAAAATCAATCTTGCTCACCATATAAGAACCCACACTGGGGAAAAACCTTATAAGTGCTCTGAATGCCAGAAATCTTTCATTAACAAAAGGTATCTCACTCATCATATAAGAATCCACACTGGGGAAAAACCTTATCAGTGCTCTGAATGCCAGAAATCTTTCATTAACAAAAAGTATCTCACTCATCATATAAGAACCCACACTGGGGAAAAACCTTATCAGTGCTCTGAATGCCAGAAATGTTTCAGTGTAAAAAGCAGTCACACTAAGCATATAAGAATCCACACTGGGGGAAAACCTTATCAGTGCTCCAAATGCCAAAAATGTTTCAGCCATAAATCTCATCTCACTGAACATGTGAGAATCCACACTGGAGAAAAAAATGTATCAGTACTCTAAATGTCAGAAAAGATTCAGAGGTAGTGATGGTTACAAGCGCCATAAGAAAACACACCATCGAAATAATTCAGTTCTCAGAATGCCAGAAAAGCATAAATTTTAAACTCAATCTCACTCTACATGACAGCCTCACTAACCATAAGCAACTCCATACTGATGAAAACCTTATGAGTGCTCTGAATGCCAGAAAAGCTGCACAGAAAAACGCTATCTCACCATGAGAAACTCCACACTGGAGAAAATCCTTATGCCATAACAGCTTGAACCTGAAAGATAGTGTTATGCTTCATGAGAGATCCCACTCTGGGGAAAAACCTTATGAGTGCTTGAAATGCAAGCAAAGTTTTGGTTACAAATTACTTCTCACTTGACATGAGCGAACTCACACAGGGGAAAAAAGCCTTATGTGTGTTCTGAATGTCAGATAAGGTTTAGTCTTGAATAGAATGTCATTTCACATGAGAGAATTCACATTGGACTAAAGCCTTATACAGGAGGGGGAAGCCAGAAACGTTATACTCAGAAAGGAGATCTCACTACACATGGGAAATGCATCCACACCACGTGAAAAGTAAGGCGTATCTTGAGTTGCAGAAAAGCTTCTTACAACCTGACTTTACATGAGAGAGAGCACATAATGTAGTTGTAATAGGATTCATCAAGAAACTCTTGCAGGATAACTTAGGCTGCCCGCATGCAACCTCCAAAGAAGTCTCATGCCTGGAAATATTTTTAATTGCAACAGAATCCACAATTTGAGTATCTGAAAGTTACAAAACTCTCAAGGTCTTTACTTTACACAGAGAAGTGTAAGTGCTTGCAAAAATCAAATAATTGCCAATAAAATCACAATAATAATGTCTTAAATGTTACTCCACCCAAAAGGTTTCTACTCACCCTTGTTTCTTAACATATGACTGATATCTACATTTTCATGATAAGATTAAGCATATGCGGAGTTCCTCAATGAGGAACTCCGGACAGTTACAAACAAACTCTGGCGGTCTACGCGGAGTTCCGCAAGCAGCGGAGTGCGTAAGGGTCATGCCGTTTGAGGTAATTTTGATCTCCTGGTGTTTGTCCAGCCCTGTAAAAATAATCGTAAATGGCACCATGTGCAGCGCAAGAGGGTGCAGCTGCTTCTACTCGAGCGGCAGCTTTGTCAATTCGAAGGAAGTTTTCTCAATGCGGGTGGTTGTGACCTGCCGCGACCACTCGCATTGAGAAATCCGACGATCCGCTTTGAGAAATCGCCCTAGGGAGTTGATTTTGCTCGCCAACTAGACCATGGCGAGCGCGAGCATGAAAAATCTCATTAGGAGGTGGATTTTCCCCGCTCCGGCACATGACGTTGAAGAGCGCGAACGTAGAAAAAGACCTCGCTACGCTCCATGGAGTACGGAAAACTCAGCGAACAGAGTTCACCACCCAGAATGAGATAATATACGACAGCAGGAAAACATAACAAACCAGTTACTTGCCTTCGATAACGCTCTTTCTGGTGGATACTCCTTTACCTGCATATTCCTCACCGTGTGAATATTTCCCTAACGCCAGACTGGATCCTAAAACTTTAAAGCAGTCCTGCTGCACGCAGTAGGAGACATCATGCAGCTCAGTGTTGACGTCATTCTGCTCCAGAAGTGACAAGCGTAGACGCATAGAAGCACTTCCCATGCGCACTGTGAACAACTACAGAGGTCTATGAGTTCATTATCTCACTGGTCTGTATCACATATGCAGGCCCTGGGCAGATATTAATTCACCGTTTCTATCATGATTAGAATTCAGATGAGGCCTTTTCATTTCCAAAAATTCTAATTGTATTCTCAGCAGCAAGGGTATATATAAATCGTTGAGTGATGACTGCGCAGTGCTCAAGATGAAAGTGATATGATGATAAAACAGTCCGATCCACATTTTGTTCACAGAAACAGGGCTGTAAATTGCTTTTGTACAATACAAGTTAAGCAAAGGCGATTCATAGAAGACATAATTTACATGAAATAGTGCCTGTTTAGTCAATGTTTCGACCTTTCCAGTTAATTACCGTGGACTCATCAGGACGGTAGATCACCGTCTCTCCCATATGCTTCTCACACTATATTCAGTACAACCCAGTAAGGATTCTTCTGTATCTCAGGGCAGCGTACCTGGGAGCCAGTGAATCCTCGGCTCACTGTCAAAAACGTTTGTGTGACATTTCCTGATGAGACCACTGTCATTGACTGCCTTGTCTGTGAGAAACTGCACCCGCCCTCCTGTGATGGTGGGCAGTAAGACCTTCACCGCCAAGTGAAATGCTCGCAACTCCAACAGCTTGATGTGGAGTTGGGTCTCTGCCGGTGATGAGGGTTCCCTAATCTCTGTCTCCCATATGGCCTTCCCATCCCAGACGTGATACATCCGTTGCCACTGTTAAGTCTGGGTGGAATAGGGAGATGGGTCTGCCACTGGCATAATCTAATTCACTGGAGAATATGTTGGATACTGCCTACAATAGGGCGAGTCAGTGACTGGCAGGACACAAAGAGGTTTTGCAGCTGCACCAGTTGTAGAGGCAGGTCACGCAGTGGCATGATGTCCTGGACGTTGCCTTTGTGTGCCATGGCCATGAAAGAACTGGGAGACCTGCTTGGTTTGCAGCAGGGTCTGGCGCTGGCAGTCTTGAAAAAAACCCTACTGTAGCCAAAAGGGGACGAGATTTGTGTTGAAATTGCGTGGCAGAGGCAGACAGACCCAAGGAATCTGCCTGGGGCCTAGTCCGCTTTCTTGCTTAAAAGGTGAGAGCCATCGAATAGCTTGTCCATTAACGATGCTCGGGTATCTTAAGAGAAGCATATAGACCTAATCCAGGCAATGCACCGAAGTTCCACACTCATGTCAATCGCCTGACCAAAGAAATTGACTGTGTCCAAGTCACAACATATTACAAACTTTGCTGCAACACATCTATCCTGAATAGCTTGTGTTCACCGGCAGAGTTTAGGCCACTGTTTCCCACAGGGCAGGATTATATTTGGGAGCATTGACATTCAGACCCTCCAGGATATAGCGATGTGCAAGAAAAAATCACCAGTTTTGTAGCAAACCTGCACTTTTCATAAAAATATCAGTGAATGCTACTTCGTCCTTGCATTGAGCCATCGCTCGCCAATGTTCCAATAAAAGGAGGAGTCTCAGCAGCAGGCAAGTGATGTGTTCTTTGTTTATTTACTCCTCACCGGCCTGCCTGCGGTTTTGCATTCATCTAGAGGGCTTCGGACTCCACCACCTGCCGCCTGACCGGAGGACCTTCCTGGCTGCAGCCCGGACACTTCTGCAGCCAGAGGAGAGAACAGACTGAACATCGAAGAACAGGGCACCAAAAAGTAGATCAGGTAGGTTATACTGGCATGCTGCAGCAGTGTGCATCTGTCTCCTCCACTCCTACAGCTTGCCTGTTCTTCCTTATCCTCGCCCAGGGCTGTGGGTGCCCTAGGCAAGGAAATGGAAGGGGCATGGGCAACACAGTGTGGTGGCCCCTGAGAGGGGGCAGTATATTACTGCAGGGTTCCACCTCCAATGGGGGATGTGGTGGGACCTGGGACAAGACAAGATTTAAATATAGTAGAACACCGGGCCCAGTGGGCCAATATTTTTCTAAAGACGCCCACCAAATGCGCCACTGCCCCATCCACTGCTTTAAAAAACCAACTGGTTGAGCCCTCTGGCCTTTCTTTGGTGGCTCCCACTCACCCCTTCTCATCCAGCTTTCCCTCAGTAGTGTTTTGGTGTGGGGGTCCAGTGTTTTCAGGATACAATGGAGAGTGTAGAGGGCAGTGTTTGGCAATAGGGACAATGGTATGGCAGGGGTCAGTTTGGGTGGGGGTGGCAGGATAGAGGGCAGTGTTCTGGCAGAAGCAGACAGTGTAGCCATGTAGTTTTTTGAGGGTAGGTTGCAGTGTTGGGGTAGTAGCTTTAGGGCAAGCAGAAAGGGCCAGTGTTTTGTGGGAATGGATGATGGCAGTGTTTTGGGGAAAGGAGCTATGGTTTTCAAGGCTATTGTGGTGGGGTTGGTGGCAGTGCTGTGGGGTAGGGTGACATGGAAAAGGGCTAGGCTATTCTAACTTCTTTTTGTTCTTGTGTGGAGTCTTGGAGGGTAGATTCTGCTGGTCCTAGAGCTCTTGGGCTGTCTGGTAACTACAATATACTCTTGCTGCTTCAAGGCTCCGGTCGGTCTGGGGTTCAGTACACTTCTGGGAAACTCAGAACCTTGTGGGCTGGATCCATATTTTTGAACTCCCACTTGAAAAGGGTGGAGGTAACATGTGTGCCCATCTCCCTTTCACAATTTGCATCATGCCTATCCTATCTATCCTAGACAATCGTTGCAAGTGTAAAAACAAGCCTCCTTTCACAGTCCTAGCCCAACGGAAACTCTTTGTTTTGTAGCACATTTCTGGTTTTTTTGCATTTTTCAAATTATTTGATTTGGGGGATTTTAAGTGTTTACAACAGGGGTCATCAACCTTTTCTGAAGTGAGAGCCACTTCTGATTAGTGAAAATCTTGAGCCACTTAAGGCTAATCATCTCGCACATTCTTACCAAACAGTTTGTCAAGTTGGGCCTTTTAGATTGAAGACTAACCATCTGTCTGCGCCTTCCGCGCCATGGTACTCCTATGATCTCAAGAAATGTAAAAGAAAATGTAGGCACCAATAGCAATGTTGGAGGAAGAGTTACTGCCTGTTGTTCAACCCAGTTAAATCACCTTCATCCTTTGGTTATAGAAATGTAACAACTCCCAGCCAAAAAACTGTGATGAACTAACCATATTCTTTTTTCCAAAGTGAATAAAATATTCCTGAATTTTGAGATAACACTAGATAATCTTTAGGGACAGATACAGTGGAGTAACGTACAGTGAATAAAGTAACTTACCATTTACTGGTAATGAGTACATTCACCCCACTTTCTGAAGAGAAAGTCTCTAATCTTATCAACACTATGAAATTTGGACCGTGCAGATTTTTGCCCTCCATTCAGTTTCAGCTACCATTTCTGCTCATCTCAGTTTGCTATAACAATGATGCTCAAGTCCGTCTTTTTTCCAGATGCAAAAAGGCATCGATTTTGCCACTTCTAAAGACTCTTTCCCTCGATCCCTCAGATCTAAAGAACTACAGACCCAGATAAGTTCTTCCTCTTCCTGCTAAAATGTTTGAAAAGGCCATGAATCAGGAGATCACCACCTTCTTTGAAAATACTGACTGTCTGGATCCTGCTCAACAGGGGTTTAGACCCTACTGCTGTACAGAGTCAACCTTATCGGCAGTAACTGAATAGATCAGATACATTGTGGAGATTAATGCGGCCTTTATCTTATTGGTTCTAACAGAACTCCACCAAGCAGTCCAAGTCGGAAATGTCGTCTTGCGCCATGCTTTACAAATCTCCCTCCTAGCCAGCAAAATTAAGTAAAACACCAGTTTTTGTTAGGGCCCTATCAGGTCTGAAGCTCCCCCCAGTGCAGGAGTAAAACCAAATAGTATAAGAGTTGGGCTTACCTCCACGATGCGACCCAGGGCTCTAGAGATAATCTTACCCACAGTTGTCCAAAATTCTTGTATCGTGAAACCGGATGCGGATACATGGACATCATCTACATTCTGAAGGCCGCATCTCATACAGCTGGCTTCTCCCCCTCCCTTTATCTTGGATAACTTAAGGGGAGACCAATAGATTCTATGGAGTGTAAAAAAGCGTTCTTTTCTCAGTGCAGCAGATTTAATTAGGGGGTAAAGAGTATCTGGAGATACTTGCCATAAGGTTTCCAACTCCTCGCTCGGCGAGTAGTTCTCCCAGATTCTGTATGGCTGATCCATCTTTCTGTCTGTAGCTGCCAAAAGATGGTTATACCATTGTGCCACTTCTTTTTTCCGAGGAGCTAGATCCTGTAGTTCGCTTTCCATACTGCTAGCCTCTATAAGTGGCCAGCTTTGCTTCTTACAGCAGGACGAGAGCTGATAAAACTTGAACCAGGACTAAGTACAGTTAGTAATATGGTTCCAGTATTCCCAGGAATGGCATTTGTCACCCAGTACAATGTCTTTCCAATATACAACTCCTGCCTCTTTTAGTGGGTAAGCAAGAGAGTCCAAAAGAGACTGGTGTACCAGGAGAATCCCAAACTGGCGCCCAATCAATATAATAGTTTAGTCCTAAACAATTTTGGCAGTCCGACCACAACCTAGCCGCCGAGTCTTTAAACACATTTTTTTAAAGAATTTAGGAGAGTCAAACTTGTACATGAAACCTAGCTCCTCTTCCCCTACTAATATGGCATTAAACATGCAGCCTATCAGCGAACTGTCCGGAGAGAGCAATAGCATTTACAGTTCTTTAGTTGATAAGCCCAACAGTACAGCTGGAAGTCTGGTAGGGCCACCGCCCCTTGCTGGAGCTTGCATATTAATTTCTTCCAGGATAACCAGATCGCTTTACTTGCCCAGATAAAGGAAGATATCTTGCCCTGGATTTTAAGAATATCAGATTTTCCGAATTCTAAAGGAATGTTGTTAAAAAAGTAAGCGTATTTTGGGAGGACACACATCTTGATGATATTAACTCGCCCATACAATGAAAGTGGGATGCTCTGCCATCTTTTTAGTAGGACATTGACCTCTTTTGAAACTCTATCTAGATTAATCTTGGGGATTAGGGCGGGGACCTGAGATATTATAACTCCGAAGTATTTAAGTTCTTTAGCAAAATTCCCCTCCTGATCGGTTATGTTCCAGGCCACAACCTCGGTTTTCTCATTGTTTATCTCATAACCTGACAGGCTTCCAAAAGTTTGGGTTTCAGCTTCAAGGTCTGAAAGTGTAGTGCTGACATTGGATGATAGAAGAATCAGGTCGTCAGCATACAGTGCTAACTTTTGTATAAACCTGTTTATTTAAAAATTGACAATCTTCAGATTCAACCTTATGCTCTGAGCTAGGGGCTCTATATATAAATGGTGGAAAGCGGGCAGCCCTGCCTAGTTCCACGCCCTATCTTAACTACCAGGGAGAAATTGCCATTAACCAGAATCTGGGCCTGAGGGGATTTATATATTTCTTTCAACACTTCCCTAAAACTATCGGCAAAACCAAGGACCTTAAGAACCCTATCCAGAAGGTGCCAGTTCACCCGGTCAAAGGCCTTGGCTGCATCAACAGTAATGATTGATTGAGGGAGACCCTGCGACGAAGCAAAGTCAATCGACCCAATTAAGGTATGTATTAAATCGGACATCTGCCGGCCTGGCAAGAAACCCTTTTGATCCGTGTGAATTTTTGGCCCAACAACTTTGCTAAGACAGGCATTCAGAATTCCAGGAAAGACTTTATAGTCAACATTTAGCAAAGAAATTGGGCGGTATGACTGACATTGAGTTGGGTTCTTCCCTGGCTTTAAAATCAGTGCAATAACTGCATCACTCCAAGAGTCAGGCAGGGGAGATGGACCTTATCAGATCCCATTAAACAGTTTTAGCCAGATCGGGATAATCTCCTCCCTCAAAATCATTCGAAACATTATCACTAATTAGGAAGATAACAACAAGTGGTCCTGTGATGCTTGCTGGAATGGGAAGTGTTTGATTAGAAGGTGGATTGAATTAAGTTTAGGTGACAATTTCACAAAAATGTATGGATTTTGTATATATTTAAAATTGTTGATCTCCAAAACGGCCTAAATCAATAAATTGAAGGGAAATGTATTGCTTAAGGAAAATAATAGTATTTGGTTTTCTATATGTAGGAAGCATTACATTAATGAAATCACTGTATCCCACCTTCTTTCCTTTCCTTTTCTTTATGAACGTTTCTATTGTTGAACTTTAAAGATTGCCCGAAATTAAGAATTGTGCTCTACATAACTTTGCTGTGTTACATTATGTTGATTTTATGTACAACTTTTGTCTCTAATGTGTATGGCAACTGATGTTTTGTTTTGCTTTAATAATCATCTTATGTTTATTAGGTTTTATTATTCAATAAAATGTTTCAAACGCAACAAATGGTAGTTGATATGTATTTACAACTGCAGCATTTTTATTGTATGGGCACTTTCAAAGGGGCCAAAAAATATGGTCTGCGGCATGACGGAGGACCACATTGGCATCAGCTGGGAGAGGTTTGGGCAGGTGATTGGGGGTACATGTAAAGTTGGAATGAGACTCCTGGAGTTATTGTGAGGGATACCATGCTACCCTTTAAATGAATCCCCTAGTGATTATTATCAACAAACTTTATTCGGTTTTATAAAAGACAACCATAAAAGTCATACATAAAATGATAAAACATTTTCCAATTTACAGATTGAAAAAATATAATATGTCCAAGTTAGTCAGAACACAAGATAAAAATTCATGAATTACAGTACAGAAGTTTATCGCAGCTTGACCTGAGTCTAACAGCGACCCGTAAAAAGTTAAGCGTATGCAAAACAGTGTCATTAGAGCTGTTATTAAAAGATAAGAGCTGGTCTCACCCTCCTAAAACCCGCTTTTTTGAGAATGGGAATAATAAATAACTTTCTAGGGACAGCATAAAAACTACAAAACCTTAAAAAGTGCATCATGTCCTGAGGAGACTCACTGTTGCAGCCACAGGGCATGAGGCACAGGCCTCTATGAGAGCCACAAGGGTGTGCCAAGAGGTAATGGAAGAGGTTGAGCCGAAACAGGGTCATTTCATTTCATTTCATCAACTTTTATTCGATTATAGACTTGTATAATCATAAAAAGTACATTTAAAACAGGGAAATATAACACAGTAAAAAAAGAAAAGTCAATGTGCTATTGATCACAGATCTGGCATCGCTATATCGAACAGAAAATGTCAAAGTGGGTTACTGTTATAGAAATGAGACAAATTTAGAAGTTGACTTTGCGACGAGTTGATATTACAATTTTAAGAAAGGTCGCTATGATTTTTGCTTCATGCGGGGATTTCGGGGATTGTAAGTATAAAAGTGCTGAGTGTGATTGTCTAAGACCAGTTGAGCAGAGGAGGGGCAAAATCCATGTTTTCCTTGCTAGTCTGTAGTACTTGCAGAAAAGGACAACATGTATCGTTGATTGTTCAGAGACTCCATCGCAGGGGCAACTCATCAGTTTTCTAGACCAGTTCTTCATTTCTGGAAATGAGACCAGACGGAAAAAAGATTGAACCGGAGTCTTGTTATTAAAAACTTTTCATAGTTTGAGAGGAAGTATGTCAGGTATGGCTGTATGAGTTTCCCTGTCTGCAATATGCGAGATTTTTCATTATGTTTTTTGATGATCTCGGCTTGGTTGCGGAGTTCCCTTAAGTGACCCATACATAGTTCCTTCAGATGTTTCTTCGAGATATCTTCTATTGAGGGGGGTTCGAGGAAGTAGTGCTCGCAGTCAAGGTCTAGAAAGAATTTGTGAATATAATTGAGCCAAGGTATTTTCTTCCAGTACGCTAGGCCGAGACATTCGGTGATGAGGGAGCGGGTGATGTGACTTTCGGGGTTACACCATATTCGCTGCCACAGTAGAATGGGCTGGCATCGTACGGTGTCGGTCAGATATTCCATACCCAGTTCCCGATGTGAGGCTAGGATCGGGGAGCTTTGGGGGAGAGCTAGGATGTATTTGATAAAAGCATTCTCAGTAACCTGGAGTTGGTCGATACCTCCATAGCCCCAGATGCCTGCTCCGTACGTGGCCACACTGTGGCATTTTGCATAGTATATCGTTATTAGTTCCGCTGGAGCTGGTTTGCCTAGTTTCCTTGAAAACGCACTTAATGCTGATACTGCGCGACGGAAACTAAGGTTTCTAGCTTCCACTGCCTTAGTCCAGTTCATTTTGTCTTCCACTAAAATGCCCAGGTATGGGTACACCGATGTTTTTTCTAATCTTCTGTTGTTAATGGATATGGGCTTGGAGACTCCTGGTCCTGGTCCGATGGTCATTGTGAAAGTTTTTTTGATATTAACTTTCAATCCCAGGGAGTCCATGAAAGTTACATATTTGTTTAGCTGTCGCTGGAGTTGGTTGGATGTCCGTGCCAGGATGACAGAATCGTCGGCATATAGGAGGATTGGTATCGGGCGATGATCTATCTGCGGGAGGTCCAGGCTCCCTTCCAGCATGGCCTGTTCGTGCCCGTTTGTGTATAAATTGAACAGGAAGGGAGCCAGCACGCACCCCTGCCTTACTCCTCGTGATATTTTAAAGGGACGTGATAGTTCACCGCCAATGCCATAACGAACTCGACCTTCTGCGTTGGTATATAGCTCTCTCAGGAAGGCTAGTATGGGAGGGTCCACTCCGAGGTTTTCCAGGATCTGCCATAGCTTTGCATGCTGTACGCAATCGAAAGCCGCGCTTAGGTCTACATAGACCAGATAGATGTTACCTCCTTTAGCGCGTGTGTACTTTCCAGCCAAAAGGACGAGGTTTAGGGCCTGTTCCACCGTTCCGAGCCCCTTCTGGAAACCATATTGCAGGTCAGTGATGATGTTATTCTCCCGGGCCCATGATTGTAGTCGGTCCAGGAGTATTCGACCTGCAATCTTACCCGTAGAGTCCAGAAGGGAGATCGGTCGGTAGCACGCGGGGTCATTTCGGTCCCCTTTCTTAAAGATGGGCAGTAATGTAGATGTGGACCATGATTGGATGAGACCGGTTTCGGCAGCTGCTGCCATTACCCGTGTGAGTATTATTGACCAATAATCGACATTGTGTAGGAACAAGTCCATGGGAACCCCGTCTGGGCCGGGGGCCTTGCCAGGGTTTGAGGCCTTGATTGCCTTTCTGACCTCGTTGAGGGTAAAACGTAGCCTAATGGGATAGATATTTCTCTTTGCTGTTTCAGAATCTTGTGTCTGAATTATTTGAGCACCCGTTGGTATTGCAAAAATTTTTGTAAAGTGAGAGACCCAGTCGTCCTCAGTTATTGCCACATCAAGGTGGTTTGGGTCAGTGATGTTAGCCAAAAAGGGTGATCTTATGGTCTGCCAGAAAGCAGTGCTATCTTTCCTTGCTGCACTGTCGTGTAGTTGAAGCCATAGATCTTGCTTTATCTGCTTTTTGCGATTTTTCCGGGCGGTATTATAGATTTTTCTCCGTTGTGAGATTAATTGGAGGTCCCTCGGTTTCTGTCTTAGGGCTTCTTTAAGGGATGTAAGGGTCTTTCGGCAGTCAGTGTCAAACCATCTCGTGGTCGGAAGTCTAGGCTTGTTTTTAGTGTTTATGAATAGCTCGTCCCTTATTGCTTCCTGGATGTTATTAAAGGAGGTGATAATTATTTCTGAGGATGCCTCGGGGGACAAACAGTTCGTTAACCAGAGATGGGTTTTTTCGAGAACCCTTTGTGTTATCTCTTCAGGGTCGATCTTTGACCATTTGATTGCGTAGCCATTCGTCTTCCTCATGGCCAGCGATTGTTGGTCAAGAGAGCTGGCTTTTGCAGAGAGTGTTCCTGCTTTTTTCATGAGGATTTCCACACTAAGAGGATAGTGGTCACTGATTGGATTAGACCCTATTTTGTAGTTTTTTAGTTGCCCATTATAGGAGTTTGAAGCTAAAATATAGTCGATGGTAGACAGAAAGCCTCGCCCGTGAAAGGTGGGTAGAAAGTCCTGCACCGGGTTAACTAATTCGTTAGCAAAGTCAAGGTCTAGGGTAAAGAGGATTTCATTTAGTTTGTTACCACTCGAGGTGTGCACAAAGTGGGGAATGGGATTTCCGAGTTCGTTCTGGAGCCCACAGTTCCCGTTTTTGTAATTTGGGCACAGTGATAAATTGAAGTCACCTCCCCAGATGTACTTGAGTATGGAATTGGGATTTGTCTTCTGAAGTAAAAATAAGTATGCCGCTATTTCGTCTAGGTGTGAGCAGCATTCCAGAGTACCGGTGTTATTATAGTAGTTTATGAATACATATAACTTTTTCTTTGATTCCATTGGCTGTGTTACTTGAATGATTTGAAAATTGTGCGTTTCCTTTAATAGTTTTACAGTGAGTGGAACAGTATTGGAAAAATAGATCATGAGTCCACCTTTAGGTCTTCCCATAGTACTAGGTACTGCTTTGGTGAAGAACGTTTTGTTCTTCACAGCGGCCCTCATCCTCCTAGACCTCTCCGCGGCATTCGACACGGTCTGCCACCGCACCCTAGTATGGCGCCTCAGCAACATCGGAATCCATGACAAGGCGCTGGAATGGATCATCTCCTTCCTCGACGGAAGAACACAGAGAGTCCGTCTACCACCGTACAAGTCAGAGGCCTCCGAAATCATCTGCGGCGTTCCCCAAGGATCATCTCTGAGCCCCACCCTCTTCAACGTCTACATGAGCCCCCTCGCGGCCATCGTACGCAAACACAACCTCAGCATAATCTCCTACGCCGACGATACCCAGCTGATCCTCTCCCTGACGAACGACCCCGCCGCCGCCAGAGCCAACCTGCACGAAGGGATGAAAGAGGTAGCCGAGTGGATGACGACCAGCCGCCTGAAACTGAACTCGGACAAGACGGAGGTCCTCATCCTGGGCTCCTCACCCTCCGCCTGGGACGACTCCTGGTGGCCCCCCGCCCTGGGCACCGCACCCAAACCGACAGACCATGCACGCAACCTGGGCTTCATCCTGGACTCCTCCCTCTCCATGACCAGGCAAGTCAACAACGTCTCCTCGGCGTGCTTCAACATCCTACGCATGCTACGGAAAATCTTCTGGTGGATCCCCACCGAGACCAGGAAGACCGTCACCCAGGCCCTCGTCACCAGCCGACTGGACTACGGCAACGCCCTCTACCCCGGGACCACCGACACGCTCCAGAAGAGACTCCAGCGGATCCAGAACGCCTCAGCCAGACTCATCCTCGACATCCCACGAACCAGCCACATCTCCGGACATCTGAGAGACCTTCACTGGCTCCCCGTCAACAAAAGAATCACCTTCCGCCTCCTCACCCACGCACACAAAGCCCTACACGACCAAGGCCCGAGCTACCTCAACAGCCGAGTCAACTTCTACGCTCCCAAACGCCACCTCCGATCAGCCAACCACGCCCTCGCCGCCGTCCCCCGCATCCGAAGAGCGACTACAGGAGGAAGGTCCTTCTCCTACCTGGCCGCCAAGACCTGGAACTCCCTCCCGACCGACCTGCGCCTGACCCAAGACCACCTCTCCTTCAGGAAGAAGCTGAAGACCTGGCTGTTCGAGCAGTAGCGGCACCCTCCCCCCCTCCCAGCGCCTTGAGACCCTACGGGTATGTAGCGCGCTCTATAAGTGTCAATGATTGATTGATTGATTGATTTGTAGCCCGCTAAATGAAGTGGAGTTGTGCGCCAGGTCTCTTGTAGGCACAAGATTTGTTTGCTCCTTGCTGTGTCGAGCCATGAGGGACAGGTTATTTTAGTTGTTAGGCCTGCAACATTCCAGTAGGCAATAGCTAGGCTCAAAGTTGGTAATTCCTTTGCAGTTGCGAGTGTTGTCGGGTTGATGATGTTCGCTGTGGCTTGTTGGACAGGTATTCCCATGTTGATATCGAGTTCTGCCAAAGGGATGTTTGGTGGAAGCTTTTTTGAGTGTAGAGATAGTACCTCGGACTTTGAAGATGTTACATGCTGCTTGGAGATTGCTGATATCAAATAATTGTTTGCTAAGTTTGTCCCGGGTTGGTCAATCGACCATTTCGAGACAATCGAAACGGTTTTGAGTTGGAAAGGCCTGCCATCCTTCGTAGGTTTGGCAGGGTCTGTCCTGCCAATATGGGCTCTGGCGTTCTCTGGGCCTTTCTCTTGGTCCGCCCCTAGCTATATGATCATAAGGATTTTCAATCTGTTTCCATGGCGCTTGATACCATGGCTCCTGATTCCACGGCTCTTTGGGGAGCTGGTGCCATGCCCAGGGTGGAGGGTTACGCTGCTGTTTCGGTGGGGGGTAGAAGAAAGAAAGATGTCGAGCGTCAATCCCCCCTTTTTTGTCGAGCTGTGGCCATGCACAGATATAGTCTACTGTTGAGGGATCTCTACACGTTATGATGATACAGTCTCCGCGTATTGATTTTGCCGTTTTGCCTATCCAGGCTACCCTACGGGCTGTGGTGATCCCTCCCGATAGATGGGATTCGAGAGGTCTATTGATGCTTAGCCACTGCATGGCTTTATTTTTAAGTGACCAAGCAGTTTCTGATGTATCATCGGTTAGCTCTAGCACTCCTGTGAGGACTATTGTGTAGGGAGTAGCTTCCGGGGGCAAATAGACAGGACGTCTAGTTGGTGGAGGTTTTTTGGGTGTGTTTTTTGGTGTCTTTTGGATGGGAAATGATTTCAGTGGGAGAGTTTCAGACCTTTTTTCTAAGCCGGCTCTGCTGGTGTCTGTCTTTGTCGTTGGGCCTGGAGTGTCTGTCTTGTCTGTATCTGTGCTTACTGTTTGCTGTACAGTTATAGCAGAAGGTTTCTCTTTCTGAGGTTGAGACGTTTTAGCTGCAGGTTTGGAAAGCATGATGTTTTGTTTGAGGTTTTTCTGTGCTAGGGACGTTGGGTTTGTGTGGTTAGCTGTTTTCTGCGCGGGTGCTTGATTCTGTTTTTTAGGTGGCTGTGAAGTGTTACGCTGCCCCTTTATTTCTATACGGGTATTTGAGTCTAGGAGGGTGGCCGAAATTATAGTTAGTTGGGCTTCGAGATTTCTAATGCTGAGTTGGATGGGCTTTAAATATTGATATAGGAGGTCTTTTATTGTGGTAAGAACTTGCGAGGTGATTCTGCAAGTTTTACATTGATTTTCAATAAAGTCGTTTGAGATTGCCTTGTGTGGGAGGATAGTTTCTGGGAGAAATAGTGTGCTATGGGACGTGGAGTTTAAATGAGATGTTGTTTGTTCCGAGCGCGGGACACTAGGTAATTCTTCATTATTTACTGAACGGGTTTTTGGGATTGCTCCTTCCCTATCACCTTTCTGGGGGGGGTTTTCGTTGGATTGAGCATCCCCCTGAATTTGACAACCGGCTAGATCAGGGGTTACTTCCAGGTCGTCAAATGTTATGGAAAGGTCTGACTCAGAATGTGTAACTGACAGGTCTACCACCGACGGTACTGTGTTTAAATCGGGTACTGACAGTGTCACTGGGAGAGAACAATCTTGTGTGTTGAGATTGATGGGGGAGGTGGCGTTTGCTATAGCGCCTAATGAGGAACGCTTCGCGTGTGCACTCATAAGGTCTAATGATACTCTCTTCTCCATCAGAGCTATGCTCTGGTTTATTGTCTCATTGACCCGCGAAATAAATAGATCAATAGGGCCTGTTACTTGTGCTACCTCCTGCGCGTGTTTAGATTTTGGCTTAGAGGTGCTCCTTGTTTTTGGTGGCATGTTTATTTATTGGGTCAGTGATGAAAGAGAGGTGGGCCGGTCCGGTCTCTACCGGGCACTAACGGGCAACAACGGGCCCGCCCTTGGCCCGGGCTTCGCCCGGGCGTCGACCCGCGCGCGTCCCGCGATGCGCGTTATGAGCCCTGTTTAAGTAGGTGTGTTGTAGGGAAGGGGCGTGGCACTGGGAGGGGGCGCGGCTCACGCGGGAAGAGGGAACAGCTGGTGTTACTGACGCTGTCCCTCGCAGTCCCGGGGCCGCGCCTCTCACCTCCTCTGCGGCCTCGCGTCTCCTCGCTCAAGGTCCCGGTCAGCTTTGGCAAATGAAGGCTGCTCCTGCAGCAATGACAGGTCAGGCTTTAAAAAACGCTGGTAGATCAGTTCAAACAAACAGCAACCTCTATGGCGAGCGGCACCCACGAAGCGGGGGCCGCGAGAGGTTTTGTACGCCTTGTAGGGGCCGGGGCACTGGGAGGGGGCGCGGCTCACGCGGGAAGAGGGAACAGCTGGTGTTACTGACGCTGTCCCTCGCAGTCCCGGGGCCGCGCCTCTCACCTCCTCTGCGGCCTCGCGTCTCCTCGCTCAAGGTCCCGGCTATGGCGAGCGGCTCCCGCGAAGCGGGGGCCGCGAGAGGTTTTGTACGCCTTGTAGGGGGCGGGGCACTGGGAGGGGGCGCGGCTCACGCGGGAAGAGGGAACAGCTAGTGTTACTGACGCTGTCCCTCGCAGTCCCGGGGCCGCGCCTCTCACCTCCTCTGCGGCCTCGCGTCTCCTCGCTCAAGGTCCCGGTCAGCTTTGGCAAATGAAGGCTGCTCCTGCAGCAATGACAGGTCAGGCTTTAAAAAACGCTGGTAGATCAGTTCAAACAAACAGCAACCTCTATGGCGAGCGGCTCCCGCGAAGCGGGGGCCGCGAGAGGTTTTGTACGCCTTGTAGGGGGCGGGGCACTGGGAGGGGGCGCGGCTCACGCGGGAAGAGGGAACAGCTGGTGTTACTGACGCTGTCCCTCGCAGTCCCGGGGCCGCGCCTCTCACCTCCTCTGCGGCCTCGCGTCTCCTCGCTCAAGGTCCCGGTCAGCTTTGGCAAATGAAGGCTGCTCCTGCAGCAATGACAGGTCAGGCTTTAAAAAACGCTGGTAGATCAGTTCAAACAAACAGCAACCTCTATGGCGAGCGGCTCCCGCGAAGCGGGGGCCGCGAGAGGTTTTGTACGCCTTGTAGGGGGCGGGGCACTGGGAGGGGGCGCGGCTCACGCGGCAAGAGGGAACAGCTGGTGTTACTGACGCTGTCCCTCGCAGTCCCGGGGCCGCGCCTCTCACCTCCTCTGCGGCCTCGCGTCTCCTCGCTCAAGGTCCCGGTCAGCTTTGGCAAATGAAGGCTGCTCCTGCAGCAATGACAGGTCAGGCTTTAAAAACGCTGGTAGATCAGTTCAAACAAACAGCAACCTCTATGGCGAGCGGCACCCGCGAAGCCGGGGCCGCGAGAGGTTTTGTACGCCTTGTAGGGGGCGGGGCACTGGGAGGGGGCGCGGCTCACGCGTGAAGAGGGAACAGCTGGTGTTACTGACGCTGTCCCTCGCAGTCCCGGGGCCGCGCCTCTCACCTCCTCTGCGGCCTCGCGTCTCCTCGCTCAAGGTCCCGGTCAGCTTTGGCAAATGAAGGCTGCTCCTGCAGCAATGACAGGTCAGGCTTTAAAAAAAACGCTGGTAGATCAGTTCAAACAAACAGCAACCTCTATGGCGAGCGGCCCCCGCGAAGCGGGGGCCGCGAGAGGTTTTGTACGCCTTGTAGGGGGCGGGGCACTGGGAGGGGGCGCGGCTCACGCGGGAAGAGGGAACAGCTGGTGTTACTGACGCTGTCCCTCGCAGTCCCGGGGCCGCGCCTCTCACCTCCTCTGCGGCCTCGCGTCTCCTCGCTCAAGGTCCCGGTCAGCTTTGGCAAATGAAGGCTGCTCCTGCAGCAATGACAGGTCAGGCTTTAAAAACGCTGGTAGATCAGTTCAAACAAACAGCAACCTCTATGGCGAGCGGCACCAGGGTCAATAGAAAACGATCATGGATGCTTTTAAGCCCTAGAAGATAAGGTTCGCTGGTTGGTCCGGTTTTTAACACGATGTACATACGCACACTAGGCTTACACAGCTCATTTCCCTCTCTTTCACAGCAGCTCATTCTTAAAAAACACTCTTTGACCAGAGAAAGGTCCCTCTTACATATGCACTCAGGTTTAGCAAATAGTTTCTACCTACCCTGGAGAGACCAACTCTTATATACTGGAGCCATTGGATGCTTGAGACATGGTCAAGTGAAAGTCATTCCTGTAGGACATCTTTGCAAGTGTATTTTCTTAACCCCTTCGCTGCGGGGCATATTCCCCTGCTGTGCTGGGGGAGTGGAGGGGCGCGCACAGTGCCCCGGTGCTCATGACGAGCTCAGTTCGTCATAAGCCACGGTTCTTGTGTACGAGCTGAGCTTGTCACGGCCACACCCGTTTCAATAGAATGCTCAGCACAGCAGGGGAATAATCCCCGCGTGTGAGCATTCTAACGGCCAGGGCGAGCTGAGCTTGTCATGAGCATGGGAGGGGTTAATAAGCCCAAATATTAAGCCACAAAGACAGGGGAAGGAAAGCCAGTACATCTGAGAGGAAAGAAATTCCCAACTCTTCGTGCACAACATAAAATGGGTTGCTTTGTGGGACAGAATGGGCACGTCGCAGGAAAGAGTTTTCAGCACTTTGCACTGCCCCTACCCCAATGTGACCGCATATCTCACTCCCATAACTAACCTTTGAGATATATTTGGCTTCATATATCTTCAAAAGAGCCCCTATTGGCTTCCCTTCCACTCTGCTGGCAAAGTTAAGAACAGCTGCAAAAGCTTTCACTATATCCCCTTTCTTGCAAGTCAGCAAAGGGCATCAACTCAAGGAATCGTTACACAACTCCTAAATAGGAGAAAACATTGGTCTTCGGTATTGACGAAAGGTGAACTGCTTAGCTTTACGAGGTCCCACCTGCAAAAATGAACGAATTGGAATGATTAAACGTAAGGTTCAAGTCCTTCAGAAGTTGTAGGCCCATAGTTGTCCTCGCCCAAGGACTGCGTCGTCCGCGTAAAGGAGGACTGGCAGGCTACGCTTGCCTACCTGGGGACAATCAGCATTTGTGCTTTGCAACATCTACATGAAGTCATTACCGGTACTGATCATTCAATTTCACCTCACGAGCTATAACTATGCCGACGACACACAAATACTCCAACTGGAACACCCCAAAGACATTGGAAAATCCCAAATTTCCAGTTGTCTCAGAGCTGTGGATCAGTGGATGACTTGGAGCCATCTCAAATTGAATGCTTCCAAAATGGAAATATGCAAATGTGGCAATTGGAAACTGTTGGACTTGGCCCTTTTGGCAGGTTCACCTCGAAACTTTTTGCTTTTTCCTAGCCCATTTCTGTAACCTGGTGTTGGTGATTTTAGGCCTCTGTGCACTTTTTCACTGTGGTCCAGTGTAAAGTGCGTGCGCTCTCTGTGTATGTGTGGTGAGTGACCTGCCCTCCTATAGGAATGCATGGGGAATATGTGTGACCATGGTAGTTCCTGATGTGTGGGGAGTGCAGGGTCGAGTTTGGTATGTGCGAACTCATGAGATTGAATGCTGCGTAATGATGTATGCGGCATGAATGTGTCTAGTGTGGAAGTGCCACTTCTAGACATGGGTGTGCGTGGGTAGTGAGTGTGCTGACACGTGATTGGATGGAGCCGGGCTCCAGGAGTCTGGATGGGTCTGCCCAGTGGTGAGTGTTGAGATTAGCATGCTGATGTGAGGGGAGGGGTGCACCTGGGTCCTGAATAGGGCTGGGCTTTCCCCACACAATGCTGGCTCCGCCCCCTGTGGTGCGACTGATGATCCTAGCCTGACTAGTGAATGGGAGGGGTGTCTGAGTTCATCAAGGGGGCTCCCAAACCAGCTGCGCCTGGTTTTTCCCCCACCCTGCACATTTAGACAAAGGAATTCCCTGTATAAAAAGGGGCTGTGTCCCCTTACAAAATGTTCTTGTTCTTAACTTGAATCCTGCCAGGGGCGTGCTGCTGCTTGGGCCCAGGGGAAGGCTTGCCTCACTGGGCCCTGCCCTGCCCCTGGATGTCTGGAAGACTTTCCCTGGATAGGAGCTGTAGGTGCTCCCTCTCTTTGTCCCTGGGCTGGTGTGTCTCTATCGCTGGGGAGCACTTTTAATTTCCTATAGCACTTGGAAGCGCTTTATTTGGTCCTCTAGCGCTAGAAGCGCTTTATTTTCCGATAGCGCTTAGGAGCGCTGTGTGCCAGGAATTCACCGCCGGCCCCGGGGATTACCGAGGAGACGCTGTGACCGCGCTGCCATTGGCGGCCCTCCGAGGCAGGAAGCCAGGCAAATTCAGGGAAGATGTGGGCGGGGCCTGAATGAGGCAACTTCAGCTTCCCCCTGCCTGGGGGAAGCCTTCGCTATGTTGCCGGTCTCCCATGCGAAGGAGGGAGACCGGAGATGTGCCCAGAGATGCTGGCTGCCCCCGCCGCAACCAGAGGAAGAGTGTTGCGGCCTGTCGCGGGGCTCCCGTGTGCTGAGGGAGCCCCGCGGTGCCCGGAGGAGCCTGGACCGATGTGCCAAGAACAGCCCTGCTGCTGCGATGAGAAGGACCCTCCCCCCCGCAGGTAGCCCGGTGAGTGAGAGAGGGCTGGGGAGGGTCTCCGGGCGGCCGAGTGGTGATGCCTTGTTAAAGCCCCGTAGGTTGGGGGCATTTAGAGCGGCCCCGGAAGGCTGTGGGCCGCTCCCACGCTAGCACATTGAGAGGGGACATTCTGGGTGGCCCCGGATGGCAGTGGGCCGCCCCCACGTTTTATCAGTGACGTCCCGAGCTCGAGGCTCCAACGTTGGGACCCATTTTTGTTCAAGAGCCCCAGTGGGGGTCCCCACGGCCAGTGGTTCTGATGCCTGGTTGATGAGGGGCATGATTGTTTAATGAGCCAGTGTGCTCCCCGCGGCATATGTTGGATGTCTAGAGCCTATGCGTGGCTCCAGTTCGGGGGCACTTTTAGTTGGCTAGAGAGCCTGTGTGGCTCTGATTGGCCTATATGTATTAAAAAAGCCTAGGGGGCCCCCCATATGTATGTGCAGAGCCTAGAAGGCTCCCAGTTGGCGGAGGTTTGGTCCCTGAGGGCTAGTGAGAGCCCTGTCGCAGTTCTGCTTCACAGCTGCCCAGCAAGTAGTGGGCAGCTGCACCGTTTAGGCGCAATGTGAGAGAGAGAGTCCTTGAGAGGGACAGAGATGACACAGTGGTGCCAGGCCTGCTACAGCTGCGCAGCACTTAGTGCCAGCTGCAACGTTTAGGCCCTGTTGTTGTTCCCACCTGCCAAACAATTAGTGGGCAGCTGCAACGTTTAGGTTTGCGCCGGTGGCGCACCCCTGACTGGCACTGCATTGGCAGCGCGCCCTGACATTCTGAACACAGGGCTTTTTGAGTCCCCTTGTTGGATGGCCAGTGGGCTGGTATGTGGGTAGGGCGCAAGGCCCTAATGTGATTTCTGCGCAATGTGATTTTGCTATATTTTTGATAGTAATTGCCTAAGGTGATGTTTTGCGCAATTGTGTTTTCTTACACCTCTGAATGTGTTGGTTATACATCATGTGTTTTTCCTGTGTTGCACCTCTGAATGTTTTAGGCATCATGTGTTTTCCTTCCCTTCACCTCTGAATGTTGTGATGCATCATGTGTAATGTGTTCTTGCCTATACCCCTAAATGTATGGTGATACTAAGGTGGTTGTTCTTTCTAGTACAGATGTGCTAGTGAAGCCCAGGTTCCCTGCGTAATATTCTCCTCTTAGGGTTGCGTAGGTGGTACTTACCTGTTACCAGTAGTTACTGGTTGTGTGCTAAAGTGATTATTATTCTATGATCTACAAAGTGCTATTTCTAACAGTATTTCTAGTTCTAAAAGGGTTGATTCTGACAGTGGCCCATGTGGCCCTGTCCTGTAAATAATCCATTGTGAATATTGCCCGTGCCAGTTGGCACAATGTACATCTGTGATTACTATCTGATGTGATTTGACGATACAAAAGTTATTTTTATATAACCTTCTGTGGAGTTCCTTTTGTGGTGTGCCTAGGACGTTGTTGCTGTTGTGTGCGTGCGCAAATGCTTTACACATTGCCTCCGGGATAAGCCTGTCTGCTCGTGCCAAGCTACCAAGGGGGTGAGCAGGGGTTACCTTGGCGTGTGACTCCCTTGCCCTGACTAGAATGGTGGTTTCTGCCTGGCTTTGGCGTAAGCCTTAGCTAACCAGAAATCCCAGTTCTAACAGAAACATTATGACCCGCTTGCCACCTGGCCTGATGAACTGGGATCACCGCCTAAAGTATCGAAGGAAGTTAGAAACCTCGGAATGACCATGGACTCCAAGTTATCAAAGAATGCCCAAGTGGACAAACTAGCAAGATCAAGCTTTGTCACTATAACAACACTGCAACAAATTTTCCCTCATTTGGGATTTCCACACAAGGTCCAAGCTACGATCTCCCTTGTTCTGTCCAAACTCGATTACTCCAATAGCCTCTACCACGGATCACATTTAACGACCATGAAAAGACTACAATGGATTCAGAACTCGGCTGCCAGACTACTCTTGCATATCAAACCGGGAGACCACATCTCACCTGCCTTGAAAGCCCTGCATTGGTAACCGGTTGCCAGAAGATCCACATTTAAGCTACTCTGTATCACCCACAAAGCACTATATGGAATGGGACCGCTCTTCATCAGGAAGAAAATCACCAAACACATTCAACAAAGGAACCTCCACTCTAAAGGGGCATCTTGCTTCAAAATCTGAAGATACCAGAAAAAACATGAGTGGCACATCCTTCTCTGTTCAAGCAGCCAAACTATGGAACTCTTTACCCCCCAACATAAGATTCACTGACAACCACCTTATCTTCAGAAAACTACTCAAGAATTGGCTCTTCCCCACAAAAGCACCATACACAAACAGGCATTTACAGCATATCTCACTGTAAATAAGCATTTATTTCACCATAGATATGTACCTATCTTTGTGTATTGCTTTGTATGAACATGTACAATAATTATGTTGTTAATAAAGAAATGTAAAAATCATCTTTGGTCTACATGTACTTGCTTCCATTGTGCATCTATGTACCTTCCATGTTCTTGGATCTGTGTGATATTTACTTTTCTCCTGAAAAGCATATCCAATGCACTACCCTATTTCTCATCATGTACCATTATCAATATCTTTAATCTACATATACTTACCTCCTTTATGCATCTATATACTTTCAATGTACTTATGGATCTATACATTTATCACTTTCTTCTAATTAAGTATTTCCAATGCACTACCCTATTTCTCAGCATATACCTCTCTCAAGATATCTTCTAGCCCAACTATCTGTCTCATCTCGACTACTATTTCCAATGCGCTACCCTATCTCTCACCCTATACTGCTATCAATATATCCCCTACATCCACTCTCTCATTTATCCCAAACCCCATACCACTACTATGATCCCCAAAATAACCCTTTCTAGACTCTCTCCTACTCTACCCCTCCCTGCATCATCTGACATCTTTTACTATACCGATTCCCAAAGCAAACCTTTCTAAACTCTTCCCACTGATCTTCCCCTCCAAAAACCCCTCCTACTGCTATGACCTAAAAAAGAAATCCTTGACTATCCCACCACTATCCTTGTCAATCAAAATAACAGACTAACATGTTCACTTCTCAAATTCCATATTCCACTATACTAATTCACCACTAATCCTTTATGGGTTCCTGAGTAGCGTGCTACTTGCCAATGAAGCGTTTCAACACCCCATCAGGGTTAGAAACGTTATATAAATGCAAACCTTTTTTTCCTTTTCTACTCCTCCCCAACCCTTCTCAATCCAAATAACTGACTAACATAGCCACCACTCAAATTAATTTGCTGTTTCACCATACTAATTCAACACTAATCCTTATGGGTTCCGGAGTAGCATCCTACTCACCAAAAAAGCACTTCAAAACCCCATCAGGGGTAGCAAGCGCTATATAAATACAAACCTCTTTCCCTCTTCTATCCCGCTGCCTACCCTTCTCTATCCAAATAAATGACTGACATATCCACCACTCAAATTAATTTCATGTTTCACTATACTAATTCAATGCTAATCCTTATGGGTTCCAGAGTAGTGTGCTACTCGCCAAAAAAGCGCTTTAAAACCCCATTAGGGGTAGCAAGCGCTATATAAATTAAAACCTCTTTCCCTCTTCTATCCCCCCACCTACCCTCCTCTATCCAAATAACTGAATAATGTATGCACCACTCAAATTACTTCATATTTCACTATACTAATTTTCAACACTAATCCTTTATGGGTTCCAGAATAGCGTGCTAGTCGCCAGAAAAGCGCTTCAACACCCATCAGGGGTAAAAGGCGCTAAATGAATGCAAACCTTTCTTCCCCTTCTATCCCTCCACTATCCTTCTCACTCCTAGAAACCCTAACCGAATAGCATCAGTGTCACATTAGCTCTTCGTCCTACAGCAAAGTAACCAATGATTAGACAACCCAGAACATGCGACTTAAGTTACTCTCAAGAATCAAGAACACTCTTTTTTTTCTTATTCTCATACCAGTCCACAACACGGGTAAAAAAGAGACACAGTAAAGTTTAAAAAGTTTATTTTAACAACGTGCTCTAAGATGCAGTATTTTTGCGAGCATAAGCAGGGATATGAATAAAAATAATACAAGCAGCATTGTTACAATTCCATAAAACACAAAAGGGGAACTCATATTATAATGATGGTGGGAACAGGTCCTATAGTGCCTTGTATGCCACACCCCCTAGTGAGGAACTATGTTTTATAAAATAGAGAAGGTCTCTTAGGATTGTTTGGTGGACCACATACCTCCAAGTGTTTCAAATCATGTATGCAGTGTTCACGTTTTTTAGGTCTCGCATTGAGCGGGAGCGAGACTATAGGGGCTTAAACAGACTTTAACTGGCGATTTGATGCTGTGCCCGTGCGCTTTTAGGTCAATGCGCAAGCGCATTGACCTAAAATGCGCGTGCACAGCATCAAATCGTCAGCCATCTGTTGCCCAGCTTGGTGCCGCTCCACCCCCTGCGGCATCAAAGGCTTTCACGGCCGGCCGGCCGTGCTTTCAGTTTGCCGCTCCACCCCCTGCGGCATCAAAGGCTTTCACGGCCGGCCGGCCGTGCTTTCAGTTTCAGGAGCGCTTCATTGCTTTCACGGCCGGCCTCCGGCCGTGACTCGCATTTCTCCTTCCTTCCAGCGCTGCCTTGTTAACTTTACTGCGATAACTTGTAGTTCCTGAATAATACCATGTTGAGTGATTTTTTCAAATCATTTTAATCAAAGCAAATTGCAAAATATTATTTGACCCGTAGCTGCTATTGTTACGCATGGCAACATTCAAACGCTGTAAGAGACATTACAGCCAGTTACCCATAATTTTCAAAAACATATTCATAATTTTAATGTAAGTTGGAGCTTTACATTAATTCATTTTACTAGGCGGGTCAGTAAGTTACTCTACCGAGTTACTTGTCAGAAGCCCGGCAGTGTCCTTCTTCCATTATCATGATTAAAAACGTCCTACGGGTTCGAGTGAACTTGTCCTTTTCGTCCGCCCCTGCCGCTACTTGTTTCAAAGACATCCCTTAATCCGTTGGTAAATTCACAGTAATGGCAGTAGCCTGCTTTTGGTTGTGAAATGTGTCATCCATGGCTGGTCATGTACTACCTAGACCAGATTATTTAAATAGCTGCCAAGTTGTGAGGCAACTTAACTTTGGCATATCCATTGTTTCTGTCTGGTTAGTGGCTATTAAATGTCTTATGTTTGACACTTAGAGTGATACCGAACAGAGAACAACAGCTAAACCGTAGTGAGACAAACTTAACAAATTCCCATTCCATATTGTGTTAAAAAAAATAAGCATTGGCATAGCCAATAGGTCTCGCCTTTGGGACTGTATAAGTGTTTAGCCATGCAACAGTTGATGTTGCAGGAAGGATATTGTGCTGCATAACTAAATACTTATAAGGTTCCAAAGGCGACACCTATTGGCTATGCCAATGCTTGTATTTCACTCACCGACCTTGCCGTGATTGCATGCCCCACTTCCCAGCAGCCTACCACTTCCTTTCGGACTTTTTCAAGCAGACAAGGGACCTGCTGACCCTGAACCCAGTACCCCTGCACTCAGACATACACACTGCTCAAACAACCGCACACTCACACACGAAAGCATAGCATGTACCCCAAACAAACCACTTCACACACAGGAAAGCATAGCATGTACCCCAAACAAACCACTTCACACACAGGAAAGCATAGCATGTATCCCAAACAAACCACTTCTGCACAGACAGAGCGCACACAAGCACACAGTACTTCCTTTTACTATTCTCACACAGAACACAGGTTTAGACACTCAGAGATGACGTACAGCTCTTTCTCTCTTAGACACACAAAGCACACAGGCACTTTCGCTCAACCCCTCAAGTACGCTATATGCGCACACTTACCTTCCCTCTCCCAGCACTCTGCATCGTATCTGCTCACATAAGATAGAGGACAAAAGCCCCCCTGCTCCTACTCCTCGCAAGGCACAGATGTAGGAAACAGTGCTTCTGCTCTTCTTTGGCACACGCAGCAGAGGTAAAATTAAGCCCAGGATCACACGTTTTTATTTTCACTGACCGACCTTGCCATGATTGCATGCCCTATTTCCCAGCAGCATACCACTTCCTTTCAGACTTTTTCAGGCAGACAAGGGACCTGATTTTGATGGTTATCTCGAGGGTTTTTTTTCTATACTAGCCAGAATGGTAAAATACTTGTCTGGAAGCAACCCTACCTGATGGATAGATGGTATTTATCACACCCGTTCAAATCTGATACCCAGGAGCCAAGCAGCTTTGACCTGCTGAAATCTATACTGGAGGGGGTTGGGGCTAGGGGAGGGGTCGTGTGGTCTTTAAACCAACCAGTAATTACAGGGTTTGTTGAAATCCAACCCACTTGTAAATGCAATCTCTGTGCGGCCTAAACAGAGTTTTAAAATTTCGAAGATTTGGCTTACCAAGCGCCTGAGGAGCAGAGGCGGCTCCGTGGTCTCTGCGTCGGAAAGAGAACAAGACCGCACGCTCAGCGTCTCCTTCCTCTGTGTACGTCGCTGTACTGTACTGTGTCACTGAATGCAAGCATTTGCCCTAATATACCAGTGACGACACGTCATGTAAGTTGGCTTGGGTACGGCACTGTCCCAAAAAGATGAAAGAGGAGAGGAAAACCCCATCTATATATGGCTGCATGCTATTTACCCAAGAAAAGAACGATGCTACAGTGGAGAAAGAAGCCTTAGCTATTAAATGCACTTCAATACTACTTGGAAGGACAGGAAATTGCCCTATATACATACCATGCTCCTCTTGAATGGCTGGCTCATAACAAGGGTAGAGACCCTTTCATACTAAGATGGTTCCTGGTCCTTCAGCCTTTTCATTTTAAAACGCAAAACCGTAAGAGAAGGGGGAGAACAAGAGAAAGACACCAGCATGGAGGAGAGACAGGAGGGAGACCAGCAAAACAAAGAGACCTCAGAAAAGAAGCCTCGAGTCAGCGCCACACTGGAGGAGAAGAATCGGCAGGACCGCAGCAAGGCAGAAGAGATCCACTATGTGTGGTTCGCCACCGATTGGTAGACGTGGCCAGAGAAACTGCTGCAGCCCGCAGCAGCTCAGGAGAGCTCTGAGCAAGGTGGGGCGCATCATTGTGGGTAGGGGGAGTACCTGCATGAAGGGAAAAGGAGAAAAACTGGAGACCCATGTATGTGTCTTAGAAAGTGCCAATATACAAGTAGGGGGAGGATAATATGAAATTCTCCCTTAAGTTGGGCACAGGAACTGAGAGATCCAAAGCTTCCATTTCTTTTCTTTTTATTTCCTTCCCTACCTTCTCCTTTTTCACTTATCTGTGAACTTCTTAATAACCTTGGGCACTCCCACCCGTCCACCATGACACTCCTACCAGAGAGAAAAGAGACACAGAGTGTTTAAAATCCTTCATTGTGGGTGACCTGGTGACGGGAGAAAATAGTAGTAGAATAGAGTAGCTTACACCTCGCATTGTCCCTATTTATTTTGGAGGAGACTGCCAGTGACACCATCCCTCAAGAAACCTGTGGAGAGAAAAAGGAAAGCATTACTACCCCTGTCAAGACCAAGAAGCTGCAGCCCCCACTCCATACCCTTTGGAAGTGTGTTTATCTATATTATTGATTTATAAAACCGTAACAATATCCTAACACCCAAATAAAAGCCAAAATTCACAGAAGAACCAAGTGATCAAAGCCATATTTCCCTCCCACAATGCCTTTGGGAAAATTGTAGGTTGACAACATTTTAAAAGACAGGTAGCCATTCAAGTCAACCAAAAATGTTTTTCTCCTAATGGACGAATAAGGCTACAAACAGATAAGAAATGAAACATAATGAAGGGGTAGAAGGGAATGCAAAGGACATATGGTATTGGTTGGGAATGGTATCTCATTCCTGCCAAGCTGTACTGTTCTGGTAACTGGTAGTGTAAGACAACATTGGGGATCCATGACCACTGTCTCTGTCCCTGTAATTTTCTGTTCTCTTTTTTTGATAAACAATTTTTATTGTCTTCACACACAAATTCAGCCACATATTACAATGCATAAAAGCATAGGTATATACAAAAGGTAAGACTTTCCCGATGTACAAATCTGACAGGTTACAAAATTGTATAAGTATATATTTCCATAAATCTAAATCAGTCCCTCCACCCACTTCCCCCACACCCTGCGATATTTCCTAGAACAACCACGTGCTTCATACAATGTTTTCTCCTGCGCGGCGCACCAGTCAACCCCGCTCCGCCATCGTCCAACACTCGGAGATTCCGGACATATCCAAGAGGCAGCTATGTCCCTTTTAGCCACAGCTAATGCAGTTGTGACAAACAGTTTTTCATTCCTGGACCCGTCCAGCCCATCGTAATCCCCACAAGTTCATGTCGAGGATCATGGGGGACCACCCAACCCAGCAACTCCGTAAGCTCTTCTTCAATGTCACCCCAGAACCGCAACAATTTGGGACAAGCCCACACCATGTGGAAGAAGTTAGCGGGATCATGTGCGCACCTGGTGCATGCAGGGGAGGGGCAGAGTCCAGCCCGAAGAAGGCGGGCTGGGGTCAGGTACGCGGCGTGCAAATAGTATAGCTGGACCAAGCGAAGTCTGGCGGAAGCAGTGGTAGTCCTGGGGGCCATCAGGGCATCACGCCAATCCACCTCATCCACAGTTCCCACCCATTGATGTTGGAGTCGGTCGAGCGTGGTTGGGGTATTATTAATTAGTGTGCTGTAGATGCTGGAGACTCCCACCTTCCCCAGGTCCCCAAGCATGATCTGTGCCTCAGGCGGGTTGTGCTCAGGGATGCATGTGCCCTTAGAGAGGTGTACATGGAAGGCGTGACGCAGCTGCAAATATTTGTAGAATTGGGACTGGTGCAGGGAATACCGGGTCCGTAGGTCCGCAAAGGAACGCATATGGTCATTCACCCACATATCGCCCAGCTGAGAGATCCCGTAAGATCCCAGGAGCGAAAGCCCTGTAGGCCACCCACCTCCTTAAGCCAGGTGCTGTGCCAGAGGGGGGTGCACCGGGTCCACTTGTGTGTCCACTGAGTGTGCCGCAGTGCCGCCTGCCAGGCAAGGAGCACTGAATGCGTCACGTCCGGCAGTCGGGATGGAATGCGGTCCCCATAAAGTATGGATTGGATGTCAGTCAGTGGCAGCGTGTGCAGCTCAAGCCTGTAGGCCGGGTCAGACCTCCCACCATTAAACTAATCCTGTAAGGAGAGTCTGTTCTCTTAACAGTACTACACAAGAAAACAAGTCAAAGAGGGGCGAGGGAAGTGAGTCCCTCTTAGGCGAAATCTACATTTGCTTGATTGATGTTTCAACTTCTGATGTAATGCTATTTAACCCGTTCCGTGCTCCGTCGGCACTACCTCGCGGGTGTTGCGCTCGACCGTTGGCCGCCGCAGCCCCGCCCGCTCAATGGAATGCCAGCACCGCGGCAGACATTCCGCCGCGGTAAACGGGGTGAACTGAACCTGTCTGTCTGGCTTGGCAGGATTGTTAACTTGTTCAATGCAAATAAAACTATTTAATAAAATAAAAATTAAAAAAGAGCTGCAAGTGAAAGCTTACGGCAAAGCCAATAGGTTTTGCCTAAGCGGGATCTATTGACTTTATCAATGCTTTTAGACATGTTGCACAGCAGTGCATCTGTTGTGCAACACATTTCAAGTAAAAAAAAACACTGTGTGGGTTTCTACTTAGTTTTACTCTCTAAGGTAGAAAAACTCATTCCAACCTGAGATGTTGCTAGCAAATAGCAGTTTATTCATTCAATTTAAGATTAGTTTCTTTACAAAAACATTTTCCACATTTTATATACAATACTACACCATTATTTCATACAGCACTCATTCTACTGGTCATCCATATCACAATCATGCAAAATCACACATCCATATGTACACGAAATTAAGGAATAAAGAATAAGGAATTACCACAAGGCACAAAAGAAGAATGGTGAGGAGAAGGGGGGGGGGAAAAAACAAAGGTTGCTCAAACAAAAATCATCTGTAATATACAATATATCTTTGTGTATATATATACACTGGCAGATTAATCACAATCAACTTAAATGATGAAACACACTGTATATAAACAGATTAAAACATTCGAATTGTCACTTTTTGTTTTTGAATTTAAATAGAGCAACACTTTGTAGAGGGGCCTACGCGTTTCGAGTCCTATGCAATGAGGGGACTCTCATCAGGGCCAAAGGAAATATCCTACTGGTCTACGAGGCCACTTTGAGGGTGTAGAATGTATGGGCGCAGCCGGCGGCGCTCAGCATAAGGGGTGGCGTGGTCGCACTCGCTCAATCTGAGCGGGCCCCGAATATCAGAGACGGAGTTGTTCACTATTATCAATTTCGACAGAGGTGTAACAGACGAGATCAAGGGAGGTGGCCTGTACAACGTCGGCACCGTGGCTCAGTTGGAGGGCGTCCCTCACGTTATTTTGAAGAATACTTTGGGTTCTGGACGTGACTCCTAATAATGGAATAGTGCTCGTCTTGGTCGGCGTCTCGGGAGCGCTGATCCACGGCGCATGCGCGAAGGATCAGCGCTCCCGAGACGCCGACCAAGACGAGCACTATTCCATTATTAGGAGTCACGTCCAGAACCCAAAGTATTCTTCAAAATAACGTGAGGGACGCCCTCCAACTGAGCCACGGTGCCGACGTTGTACAGGCCACCTCCCTTGATCTCGTCTGTTACACCTCTGTCGAAATTGATAATAGTGAACAACTCCGTCTCTGATATTCGGGGCCCGCTCAGATTGAGCGAGTGCGACCACGCCACCCCTTATGCTGAGCGCCGCCGGCTGCGCCCATACATTCTACACCCTCAAAGTGGCCTCGTAGACCAGTAGGATATTTCCTTTGGCCCTGATGAGAGTCCCCTCATTGCATAGGACTCGAAACGCGTAGGCCCCTCTACAAAGTGTTGCTCTATTTAAATTCAAAAAACAAAAAGTGACAATTCGAATGTTTTAATCTGTTTATATACAGTGTGTTTCATCATTTAAGTTGATTGTGATTAATATGCCAGTGTCTATATATACACAAAGATATATTGTATATTACAGATGATTTTTGTTTGAGCAACCTTTGTTTCCCCCCCCCCCCTTCTCCTCACCATTCTTCTTTTGTGCCTTGTGGTAATTCCTTATTCTTTATTCCTTAATTTCGTGTACATATGGATGTGTGATTTTGCATGATTGTGATATGGATGACCAGTAGAATGAGTGCTGTATGAAATAATGGTGTAGTATTGTATATAAAATGTGGAAAATGTTTTTGTAAAGAAACTAATCTTAAATTGAATGAATAAACTGCTATTTGCTAGCAACATCTCAGGTTGGAATGAGTTTTTCTACCTTAGAGAGTAAAATTTAGTGTGTAATTTACCCATCAGTTTTGGCATATCTTTTTGGTTTATTGTGTTCAAGTGCTCAGCCTAACTGATTAAGAGCCAACTCTTCTTGGTTTAGTTGGTTTCTACTTAGGGAATAAGAAAAAAACAGAAATGTCAGTGATCCTGAAAAAAGGTTACTGCTACATATAGAGCGTTGGCTTGCAAAACAGGGCTATATGAGGTGTGTGCAAACACTCGGCAACTGTGATCAGCTGTTTTAAAGAATCCACAGATTCTCCTTTGGCTTGATAATGGCCTGTACAGACCCAAGTATCTCCAAGGTCAATAAACTAGGAGGGGCAACAGGCCTAAAGGTTTGGAACACTTAAAGTTCATAAAACAAAAGTAGACACAGTCAGTTTATTAATTTAAACAGGTGTTAAGTAAAACACAGAGAAAAATGTTATGGTGTCTTTTTACTGCCATGACAAAAACATAAGAAACTACAACTTAAACTAACGCAAGAGTTTATGGGTGAAAACCCTTAAATGAGTTTAAGGGTGAAAACTCTTAAAGGAGTTTAAGGGTGAAAACCCTTAATGGGCACTTCGATCACAGGCCCAGGGGAAACTCTTCAATCAAATGGGATGCAGAGGGACTTCTGTTTGTCTGTCTGTGAAACTGAAGAGTGCAAGAGCTCCTTATTGCCCATCCTGCCTGGGATGTGCTGTGGGCGAGAAGGTACTACTTCCCGGACCACTGGTTTATTCTGGTAAGACACGCGCAGCTCTAGTGCACGCGGGACCAGTGATTGGATGACTCACTGCCGATATCTGATCATGGATGAGCTATGACACCCTTTCGAGATAGGGTAAGGACCCGGCTTATGATAGGAGGTAAGGAGATGATTGGTAACAGTCCCAAACATCTTGTGTGCCCCAGAAAAGTTCTCAAGCTGTCGTGGGTGGTGGGAGGAGAAGGACAAATGAAATGTGGGAAATAAACCACCAAATAACCAAAGAACACGGGTGCAACAAAGAGAAATACAAAGTTTCCCCTATTTCCATTTAATTAGTGAAATGTGTACCCTTAACAAAACAATGCTACCATATGAAAATCCCATATTATGCCTTTTCCTTACTTTGCATTCTGGGAATACTTGTTCTTGAGTGCGTTGCAGCTCTCACGCCCTGCATTTGTGCTTAAAGAACTGTTCTAATAATATTGTTTCACCTAACACATGGATTACAAATCTATCTAAATGCCCTATTATAAGTTCAGCCTTCATGAATAGCAATACCAATATATTTAAGTTGATAATCGGTTCCTTTTCACAGATGCCAACTCCGAACAAGCATTGCTTAGGAACTGGAACGAAAATGTGGAAACTTAAAAATGGCGGGGAAAAAGGGACGTTAGCCCAATTGTAAGAATATGGACAACATGCTTCTCCCGCCCGCCTTCACTTAAGCGGACAAACAAGGGTGCTGGGTTTCAGAGCTCATAGCAGCCATCTCTCTTCTTACTTTGCCAGCTTGATGTAACCTTGTTTATGGGAACCTTAGTCCCTCAGAGTCGAGATGGCCATTGTTTATAAACAGACACAACATTGGTGGGCAACTTGCAAGATCAAAAGATGCCTTAAAGATAAGCAGCAAAATTGATTTATGCATCGTTTGAGTACAATTCGGTGATTGATTTCACCACCTATCAGTATAAACATGTATATTGTAGAGGTGTGAGAAGTTAGCCTGGCATGGACATCTTGCACCAGTCTAAACGACCCTTATTGATGGTGGTTGTAAATTCAACCTTATAGACAAGCTATCCTAGTGGTAGCATGGACCAGCAGTCTTAGGCTTCAGAGAGCATGTGAAGCCAGCTGTTTTACCATATATAATCCCTTGAATACCAAATGAAAGGACACCACACAAGGTATATATCAAATATATATGTATTTATTACTAACACAACCCCTCTGCACTCTTTATGAGGTCAGAGTTCGAGATACTTTACAAGTTACTCATTAAGCGTACTATAAGTTGCACAAATACAATTCTGCCCTAGGGGCCTCACAAACCATATACTAAGTAATTGGTATAAGGACCACTTCAGGAATAGTGAATAGGCCTAGGGAATCGCTGGGGCTACACTACAGAACCAAAGGTTAGGAAGTAGGAGACCCACGGGAGACGCGTGCAGTGTGGAAACACAGTCGCGAGTTACCATAGAGTTATAATGGGAACATAAAAGTTACAAAGTAGTTGATTGAGGACACTTCCGGATGGACTACGGTAAAACCCTTTTAAACTAGGACACTTCGAGAGTCAACACCCACGGGAGCACCGGGGTACTCGAGTTACCTCACCCAGGGAAGCCGGGTGCATAGGTGTCTTTTCGTGTCGGGTTTCGTCGCTGTTCCCTATGGAGAGCTGCAAGGAAGTGCTGCAGGCGACCAGGAGAAAAGTGTCCGGGTGGATCCGAGGGTGGATTGAAGAGGAGAAGAACCTGAAAGCAGAGGGGACAGAATCTGGGTCACCAGCCAGTGACCATAAAGGAACCAGGAAGGAACCAGGCGATGTTGAGTGTTTCAGGTGAAGAAGGTGAAGCTTGTCGCTGCAGCCACGAGGACCGGGAGGCGTCGTCGACAACCATGATCTGGATTCGAGCGGTCCCACGAAGGATCTAGTTGACTGCGGTGCCAGTATACGGATTGGACCCAACAAGCCTTGGCAAACACAATTCACGTAGGAAGGGAAGATTGGCTTCAGTTCAGACCAGCAAGGTCTGGGGAGCTTCTCCTTCGCAGGAAAGCTGGAGCAAGTCTGGAGCAACCAGGCAAGTGGTGTAGTTCAAAAGAAAAGTCTTCAGGGGGCTAACTAGCCAACGGGCTAGCAACCAGGAAGACGCATCGAGCTGAAATGCAAGAGCAGGCCCCACGCGGCACTCATGGAGTGTGGAGGGCTGAGCTTCGGTGAAAATGGCGCTCGGGTCTGGGGCTTCTCAAACCCCTATGCACACCTTCGAGGGTGCCTCGGTCGTTGCACTGTTAGCAAAGTGCAGGTAGTCCAGGGTGTCTGGTCCCACGTCTCTCGTGTCCGCCACAGGTCTCAGCTTTGCTGTGGATGTGGGTCGGAGAAGTCTGGAAGTCCAGTTCCTGAGTCGCTAAGTCTTCGGGTTCTTTCGGGAGCGTTGACAAAGCAAACCGGCAAGTTACTGGTGGTGCCTGTTTGCACAGGGTGGTCACTCCTTGACCACAAGAGATATGTCTTCAGTCTTCTAGTCGGTATAGAACGTCGAAGGTCCAAGAGTTCAGTTTCAGAGTTTCAGTCCAGGATAATCTAAAGTCTCTAGACACAGCTCCTATCTTTATACTAATCTTAGGGGCTGGATTACCTGCTAGGTCCCTCCTATGGGTGGACCCTGAGAAGCGGGTGGTCACACCCCTTTCTCTTTGTCCAGTTTCGCACCAGAGCGGAGCTGGAGTGCCCCAGCAACTGGATTGAACCTGGCTATGCATGGAGCACCTTGTGTGCCCCAGGCAGTGTCTGGAAAAGCATCTTGAAACCTATTGTCCAGGCCTCCCTTGTCAGAGTTTCGTCCAGCTGCAGGAGGTCAGACTCGTGTCTGTGGCAGCAGCATCTATTTTGTGATGCTGAGGCTCTGTTTAGCTGTAACCGGGTAAAGCAGTAACTACATGTCTTCTCCCTCTAGAAGGGTGGAATGCTACCCCCGTAGTATTCCAAAGTGTTTGACACCTTACACGACATGTTTTGATAAAGCCAAACCAATGTTAGCATTAACCGCAAGCATTATAATGCAGTAAAGAGTATATGGTATGGCTATATCATAGAACAGCTATAAGGACATGGTTCCGAAAGCTGCAGAAGAGCTCAGCTCATGCTAGAGCACCCTCTCACATAAAACCAAGCACTCTGCCTCCAGGATTTTCGAGGCCTACCATAGGAGTGACTTAGAGGTGCATATGTGTCTATATATAAGGTAGATTTAGGTATATTATATTTAAGTAAGGGGTGATTACACCACCTTACCCAAGCTGAGTGATCAGCCTGCGGTGTCAGTTTGGAGGGCCAGCCAGGGGTGGCATAATACATGCTGCAGCCCCTGGTAGGCCTTGGATGCACTTATGTCCTGGGTACCTATGGTAAAATATACAGGGGCTCACAGAGGTGACCAAATACCCAATCTGGTATGTACCTAAAGTACATGGTATCAATGTAGAGAGAGAGCAGCTGGGCTGTGGGTCTGATGAGCAGAAAAACCAGAAAATCACAGCAACAAGTGGGGGTGAAAATAGGAAGCAGACCCTACTCTCCTACAAGAGGTATCATTGTAAGCCACCCAAAACAAAGGCACTGGGTGTATCCACTTGGATGTGGTACAGATAGCAGGGCTCGGAGAACAGAGTAGCACAGTCCTGCCAGTGCTGCTTTGTCTAAAAATCAAGAAAATGTCTTTACCTCTCAGAGAAAGTTAGCTCAAGTCAAGTCAAGTCAAGTCAGAAATGTATATAGCGCACTACATACCCAGAGGGTCTCAAGGCGCTTGAGGAGGGGAAGGGAGTTACTTGTCGAATATCCAGGTTTTAAGTTGCTTTCTGAATGCTAGGTGGTTCTGTGTGAGATGTAGGTGGGTGGGGAGAGAGTTCCAGGTTTTAGCTGCGAGGTAGGAGAAGGATCTGCCTCCCATGGTGGATTTATTGATGCGAGGAATGGTAGCAAGGGCTTGGTTGGAAGATCGAAGCTGGCGAGGGGGGGTGTAGAAGGAAAGTCGTGTGTTGAGGCATTCGGGTCCAAGTTCGTAGAGTGCTTTGTGTGCGTGGGTTAGGAGTCGGAAAGTAATCCTCTTATTGACGGGGAGCCAGTGGAGGTTTTTCAGGTGGCTGCGTGGGATGTCTAGTATGAGTCTGGCTGATGTGTTCTGGATGCGTTGGAGCTTTTTCTGGAGTTTTGCGGTGATACCGGCGTATAGGGTGTTTCCGTAGTCCAGGCGACTTGTAACCAGTGCATGGGTGACTGTCTTTCTGGTTTCGGTGGGGATCCAGCGAAATGTTTTTTTGAGCATGCGGAGGATGTTGAAGCATGAAGATGAGACTGCGTTGACTTGTCTGTTCATCGAGAGAGAGGAGTCCAGGATGACGCCCAGGTTTCGTGCGTGGTCCGTCGGGATGGGTGCTTTTCCAAGGGCCTCTGGCCACCAAGAGTCGTCCCAAGCGGAGGGGGAGGTGCCTAAGATAAGGACTTCTGTTTTGTCTGAGTTCAGTTTCAGACGGCTGTGCTTCATCCACTCTGCTACTTCTTTCATGCCTTCATGTAGGTTGGTTTTGGCGGTGTTGGGGTCTTTGGTGAGTGATAGGATCAGTTGGGTGTCGTCTGCATAGGAAATGATGTTGAGGTTGTGTTGGCGAGCAATTGTTGCGAGGGGGCTCATGTATACGTTGAAGAGGGTGGGGCTGAGTGAGGAACCTTGGGGTACGCCGCAGATGACTTCAGTGGCCTCGGACTTGAATGGTGGGAGGCGGACTCTCTGGGTTCTTCCGTTGAGGAATGAGGTGATCCATTCCAGTGCTTTTCCTTGGATCCCGATGTTATTGAGGCGCTGTAGGAGAGTGCTATGGCAGACTGTGTCTAAGGCTGGGGAGAGGTCGAGGAGGATGAGGGCGACTGTTTCTCCGTTGTCTAGTAGATTTCGAATGTCGTCTGTTGCTGCGATGAGAGCGGTCTCCGTGCTGTGTTTGGCTCGGAAGCCGGATTGTGAGGAGTTGAGGGATTTGTTGGTTTCGAGGAATGCGGCTAGCTGGTTGTTGACCGCTTTTTCGATGACTTTGGCCGGGAATGGAAGGAGTGAGATAGGGCGGTAGTTTTTGAGTTCGGTGGGGTCAGCTGTGGGTTTCTTCAGGAGGGCGCTGAGTTCGGCATGTTTCCAGCTTTCCGGGAAGGTTGCGTAGTTGAGGGAGCAGTTGATGACGTCTCGGAGGTGTGGTGCTATGATGGAGTCTGCTTTGTTGAAAATGTGGTGAGGACATGGTTCTGTGGGGGATCCTGAGTGGATGGAGTTCATCAGGCGGATGGTGTCCTCGGTGGAGATTGGGTTCCAGTTGTTAAGGATGTTCGAGGAGGGTGCAGGTACGGCAGAAGATTGGGTGGGATAGTTTCCGGGTTGGATGTCGAAGCTGTTGTGGATGTCTGCAATTTTGTTGTGGAAGAATGAGGCTAGGGAGTCACAGAGGGCTTGCGAGGGGGTGATGTCGTTGGAGTTGGCTGAGGGGTTGGTGAATTCTTTGACGATGTTGAATAGTTCCTTGCTGTTGTGGGCGTTGTTGTCTAGTCGGTCTTTGAATGCGGCTTTCTTGGCAGTCCGGATCAGTTGGTGGTGTATGCGGGTGGCGTTTTTGAAGGCGTCCCTGGTGCTGGTGTTTGGGTCTTTTTTCCAGGCCTTCTCCAGGGAGCGGCATAGTTTCTTCGATTTCTTAAGATCATCATTGAACCAGGAGGCGTTTTTGCTGCCAAGTTTGATTTGACGTTTTTTCGGCGGTGCTAGGATGTCGGCGCTGTTGGATAGCCACTGGGTGAGGTTAAATGCTGCTTGGTCGGGGTTTGAGGAGTGGGTAGGTGGGTTTTGAAGAAGCGAAGAGGAGATCTGGTCGATGGTGATTTTGTTCCAGTTTCTTCGTAGAGTAGGTTGAGGTCGGTTGTGAGTGGTGGTTTTATTGTAGAAAAAGTGTACGCAGCTGTGATCCGTCCACTGGAGGGTAGTGGTGTGACTGAAGGAGACATGTTTGCTGGAGGTGAAGATGGGGTCGAGTGTGTGACCTGCGATGTGGGTGGGCGTGGAGACAAGTTGTTTGAGTCCGAGGTTCGCGAGGTTGTCCCGAAGGGAGGTGGTGTTGCTGTCGTTGCTCTTTTCCAGGTGAAAGTTGAGGTCTCCAAATAGGATGTATTCCTCGGAGGGGAGGGCGTGTGGGGTGATGAAGTTGGTGATAACGTCGCAGAATTTAGCACGGGGTCCTGGAGGCCTGTAGAGGAGAGTGTGGTCTTGGGGTCGGTGTGGATCTGGAAGTGAAGGTGTTCGGCGCTAGCTAGGTTGACGTCTGAGCTGGTTGAGATGCGGATGGAGTTCTTGTGGACGATAGCGATGCCTCCTCCTGTTTGGTCGATGCGATCCTTACGGATGATCTTGTATCCTTCCGGGATGGCAATGGTGATGTCAGGGGCTGATGAGGCGTTCATCCATGTTTCTGTCAGGAAGGCGACGTCGGGAGAGATGGTGTCTAGTAGATTCCAAAGTTCGATGGCGTGTCTGTGGACTGAGCGGGTGTTGAGCAGGGTGCATTTTAGGTGGTTGGTGTCGGGTCTCTGCTTGGTGTCGGTGGATGAGGAGTTGGTTTTGGTGCCGTCGAATTTGCAGGAGTTGCATGAGAAGGGTCCATTCAATTGCCCGGTATGTCCATACAGATACATGGCTTAGAATACGCATGTCGTTCTAATCTTACGGTTACCATTCTTTTGGTGTAAGCAGTAAGACCATTGTGTGTGATAAGCAAACATCCAATTCATTTTTGTTTACATATCCTTTATTAGAGTCACAGGAGGAGTAAAACATGAATGTTACAATATATATAGCATTACATCTCAGAGATGTCTGTCATGTTTACGGGGCATATCACCCAATGCATTAGTTCTCCGCTTCATACATCATGGCTATTTTTCCATCACAAAAGCAAACATCCAATTCATGCATATGCCGACAGGCAGTTTGTGCTCCCACAGGGACTGAACACCCATATATCTGCAGTGGGACACTTAACTTTTGAGCGAAAGACGGGAAGAGGGTTAAAAAAAAAAACAGCAGCACGTGGGGTGAAGAAGATGGACTGCTGAGACATGCACTCAACAATAAGAGTGTATGTTGAAAAGTTAAGAGAGAGTGCCTGCAGTGGAAGGACACTGGCCACCAGTAGCAGTACTTTTATCAGGGTCCACGGCGCAATGAAAACACGAAGGCCAGAAGGAAGATGGGGTCGAGGAGGAGGCGCTGACCAATAGGAAGCAAGGGAATGAGTGATTTGGGAGCCATGTGGGAGACAGCCAATGGTAAGTACCTCTGACTGCCTTCGACTAAATGGGGATAAAACTGAGGATTTGATCATTGGTAGCCAACAATCTATTTGGACCCATTCTTGGTGGCCAGAAATTCTGGGGCAACATACCAGCGCTGTTGACTTTGCAAAGAATCATTGCGTCCTGGTTGATAACAATCTGACGCTCATCTTCATCTACTCTGCCGTGAGGGCAACGGCTTACCTGACCTTGGTGCCAGCGGGCACCGAAAGACGCCGTGAGGGGAACGGCCGTGCCGGACATCGCCTGCAGCTACCGCGGGGGGCCCAAAAACTCCAACACCCAGGTGCCCCGGCGGCTAAGTCGCGTCCCTGACGCCAGCACTGCGCCCGGAGGCGCCTGAAAAGAGAGTAGCGCCGAGCGCTCTTTGGGACGCTCATCTCCATCTACCCTGCTGTGAGGGCAACGGCTTACCTGACCTTGGTGCCAGCGAGCAACGAAGATGCCGTGAGGGGAACGGCCGTGCCGGACATCGCCTGCAGCTACCGCGGGGGGGCCCAAAAACTCCAACACCCAGGTGCCCCGGCGGCTAAGTCGCATCCCTGACGCCAGCACTGCGCCCGGAGGCGCCTGAAAAGAGAGGAACGCCTCTCGCCCCGCGAGTCGCGCGCGGGAGATCGCCGGGAGAAGCCCAGGACATGGGCGGGCCATCTGTGGCCATCAGGGGCCAGAGGAGGCCGGGCTGGGCCACCCCCCTTGGACCTTCCCTCAGGTACCTCTGTGTGACTTTGATTCGTATAGAGACTAATTCGCTTACAACAAAACTTGGGATATTGCATAACATCTGATAAAGCGAATGATAGACGGTTTGTGGGAAGGGCAAAAATCTGATTAATTTTGCTGATAGCTGTTGCTCCTTTAAGTATTATCTAACTAGCTCTGTATTCAGCAAAGTGGGAGGCAGGAAATAGTGTAGATTACTGCCCAACCACTATGGCTACTAAACCGAAAACTCGCTCTAATAAGGGCTAATCAGGAACCCCCTTACATCCACCAAAACAGGGACTGACCCCAACAATATAGTAAGTCATAAAGCAACACCAACAGCTATTGACCTAATACTGAGGAAGGTCATCGGGGCTGTCGCTGGGGAGATAGAGCGCACTGAGAGGCGCTTATCAATGACACCAACAATTATCCCCCTCACACCCACACAAACTGGGACCTTAAACTCATGCGAGTCATTACCAAATGGCAGTCCGTACAACTCACTTGAAGTTGTCCCTTGTGCCCAACCAGTAATAGACATTGGGGTAGAGACAGATAGGGCTGATATGGGAATACCCAGAAATAGAAGTAAAAAACGGGGTAATAAGAACACACATTCCAGAAAAGTGAATCAGCCCACTAGGGGGGGAAACATCCTTTACAACGCAACTTTTACCATGCAGTGCCTTTACGACACAACTTTTGCAACGCAAACCATTACAACGCATTGCGCTGGGGGGCGCTCTAGGATAGGGAGTAAGTTTAATTTACTATCTAACACCTTCCCTAGTGTCCACGGGGACTGGAGTTGGAATAGTAAATTAAACTATTCACTATCCAGCACCCCAAAGCGCTATGCGTTGTAAAGGTTTGCGTTGTAAAAACCGTGTTGTAAAGGCATGCGTGGTAAAAGCATGCGTTGTAATGTCATACATCCCACTAGGGGCGACAAGGTAAAAGAAACAGAGGGTGAATCTTTGATAATTGAAGCCCCATGTCCCTCAATCCCCCCAGGGTGGCTGGATCCTGTAATCTCAGAACTCCAAAAACATCTGGAGGCTTTTATAGTCAGTCAAATAAAACCATTAGTTAGCAAATTAGATAAAATTGCTAACGAACTATATAGACAGGGTAAGATAAAGGAGACCACAAACGCTAACTTAAATGGCAATGCTTCCTTACTAGTAGCTCCCTTAGTCCAGCAACCCCCAGCTAACAATAATTGTGTAAGCAATGAACAGTGTACCATTGTACAAGTTCACGCAGTGCCCAAAGCTTTGGCTGAGAAAGGGGACAGAAGTATGCAATTAGACGGGAATAATGGTAGAGATAAAGCTCAGGGGCAGACAAACGTAACACAAACACAAATAGGGAACCCTGCAATCTCCAAGCAGGCAGATACCTATCAGCCAGGTAGGGAGCGAAATGATAGATTTCAGGGTCCTTTACCATGCGTAAATTTACCCCCGGAAGCGAGCCCTTTTGTTGTCATCTTTGCCGGGGTTCCTGAACTTAGAATGGGGCAGAGAGAGTCGCATCTGGAACTCAAAAATAAAATCATTAACTGGTTGAATATCCATAGGCCACTGCAAGGGGAGGAACTGAAGAACCGGGTTTTAGAACCCAGCGGCGCCAGGGGAAACGCCCTTAGTCTCCGAGTTCACCTGTCTTGGCATACAGAGACACGGGATACTTCTTGGTGACGTCAGAGATCAAATTTATTGGCTGCAGCCAGTAACAGAAGTCCTAGAAGTCAACACGGTATGAGTTCTCAGGAGACTGCTCAATTTTACAAAGCAAGCCATCCCTTTTTATGCCAAAAATCACATTCCAGACAAATACCTTACATTTACGAACTGTCCAATCACATACATCCAAATCAGAGGTATCGCATGACGGTAAAACCCACTTTTCAGTTGCCCAGTCCATCATCAATTATTGGTCGAACCCAACATTCTTCATCAGACAGGTCGAACGAACCCATAATAAAAACGGGCACATCCCCATCGTAAACAGGCCATAAAGAAAGGAGCAGAGACAGGTTTGAGTAAGATAAGACATGGTTGTGTGCAATAAAGGTTTATGATGTCCTGTGCCTCGATCCTTAATATTGATCAGCTACTGGGAAAATAACTGGTCTAACAAGTTTGGCTTCAGGCAAGAGGGTCCGTTCGCTCAGGTCATTCAGAAGTCAGCTAAAGTGTACGTGTGCTAAAAGACTCGTTCGGCCGTGGTCATCGGCCTATGTGAGGGCAACCACAAAATGGCTGCTATACACAAAATGGAACCCAAGGGTTCAGAACGAATCCCTAAATACGTAGTGAATCCATCAGTGTAATGTGACGAAAACACTCATACTTGTCGCACTAACTGGTTACGGTTCGCTAATATCAAATTCGTAACGAAACCATGACCTTTATGAAACAGGTTCAGGATTCACGGAACATCAGAACCGGGGGAAATTCTGCATGTCAGGAGGGCAAATTGGGTTGGCAGCAGAAGGAAGGATATAGAAGGGAATTGCATTATCGGAAATTTCCGGAACCCGAACCTAGTGGAGTACATATTGGATAATTATAACAGGAATGCTACCAGTACTATAAGAACCATGCCACTAGGGTATTTCTATCCGAGAAAATTTGTCACATACCCCCTAAATTTCATACAGGGCAGAAAGGGTAAAGTAACAGATGGATATTGGGCAAGGAAAAATGAATACGCTGGCCTGCCTATATTAAACCAAGGTGGTTTGCAATGGACAAATAGATTCAGTCCCCTACAATCCCTGGATGAGAACGAATGACTACCCCTACCAGGGAACTATCAGGAGGGTATGCATAGAAGGGTGCTCATGGTCGGTAGCGAACAAGGATCTCAAAGCAGTCAACAGGGGAAGGGGCCATAGTACTCCCACCAAGTCAGGACAAGGGAAAACAAGGGGCTGGTAGCGAACAAGGATCACAAAACAACCAACAGAGGAAGGGGCTGGTAGAACTCCCATTAAGTCAGGACAGGGGAGAACAGGGGTCCATACTAATGAGGAAAGACGAAGGTAGGTTAAATACTGGGAGCATTAATGTTGTGAAAATGCCAGGGGGTGGGCTGAATATAATGTACTGGGACATAGCAGGCTTAGCCGGAAAATTTGAAAATATAGACTGGAGAAATCACTTACGTGGTTTTCATATACTAGCATTCCAGGAGACCTGGGCAGTTGAATCCTCTCCCTACCATATAGAGGGCTACAAGTGTTTTTTCGTCCCAGCACAAGAAAGTAGAGCGGGTAGGGCGAAGGGTGGGCTAGCATTGTATGTTGATCTTAACCTAGAAGGAAGATGGTTGCTATCATCTTGGACGTCACACACACTTCAAGCAGTAACATTCCAAGGAAGAGGGCTGAGGTTACAGTTGTTTAATATTTATAACTCAGGACCAACAAATGGAAATAATGCTGTTTTGTGGGAACTAGATGGAAGACTCACTCAAGAGGCCAAACAAAGAAAGGGGGGGGGACCAATTGTGTTACTGATGGGAGACCTAAACTGCCACCTTTGCCCTACTCTGCTCCCTGTAACTGTAGATTGGGCCGCTTGCCCGGCCAAGAATGGGCCACATTTTGAACACAGCACTGAGGGCACAAACTCATAAACTAGCACATACAATTGACCTGATAGACCCGGGGGTAGAGGGCACGTTTATCCCAACATATAAAGGAAGAGGTTGTTCCTCCATCATAGATTTTATTTTGATGTCCACTTTTGCTAAAAATCGAATCATAGAGGCCAGAACGGAATGGAGCACGTTCAGTGACCATAATCCCCTAATTATAGAACTAATATACAATAGCCGCTCATATATGAACAAACAAGCGGACATAAGTCTGAGGCCAACGGATCAGGGGAGGCGACTAAAGTGGGCAAAAATTAATTCCCAGGAGTTTTATATAACATTAATTGAAAAAGGCAAAAAACAGGTTGAAGACTGCTTAGACCCTCGAATAGTAGACGCAGAGCTAGTCGAGACATTTGGGTTGCTGACCAAACTGGCCAACAAATTACTGGAAGCAAAAGGACCCAGAAAGCCTATCTTACAACCACGTTGGTTTGACACAAGCTGCTCAAGAGCATTAAGGAATTTAAAAGCAAGCCTTACAGCCAACCCTAGGGATAAGGTAGAAGTGGCCAATTGTAGACAAATCTACAAAATTAAAGTAAAAGAGAGAAAGGCCACCCTACAAGCTGAAGTTTGGGCTGATTTAAGAGAGGCAGGAGAAAATAGGGATTTCACAGAATTCTGGAGGATCATTAACAGGCCCTGTTTTCAGGATAATAGTTCCCCGGTCATTAGCACTAATATCCTCCCGGAACAATGGGTTACTCACTTTGAGGGTCTCTATAACCACTCCAAGGAAACAATCCAAGATGGGGGCTGGGATGGTACCCGGAGCTCGGACATAGATTTCTCACTAATAGAGATAACCAAATGCAATCCAAGGTCTGACACTGAACAAAGCCCCAGGGCCCGATGGCACACCCCCAGATTTATGCAGAAGTAACACGGATCTGTGGGTGCCAATTCTGACGAGGGTCCTAAATGCGGCTATTAGATCTGGTCTCCCACGATCATGGTCTACCGCACTGATTGTCCCTATTTTAAAAAAAGGGAATAGGGACAATCCTCAGTTCTATAGACCGATATCACTAATTGACGTCTCAGCTCAAATTCTTGGTCGAGTGATATTAAATCCGCTGATGGCTTGGACAGAGGAGCACCATATTATAGCCGATACACAGTATGGGTTCAGAACGGGTAAATCGACCAGTGATCAATGTCTCAATTTGTATTTATTAGTCGCTAAGTACACCAAAGCAAGTAATGGCACTGTTTACATGGGATTCATGGATTTGGCTGCGGACTTTGATAATGTGAACAGGAACAAATTATGGGCCATGATGTACAAATTGGGAATAGATCCAGGCCTTATAAACATTCTAAAGGAGTTGCACTGGAACACCACTGCTAGGGTCCGCTTTAGTGCAGAAGGGGGGCGTACTGACCCATTTCCGTGCTCAAGTGGAGTAAGGCAAGGGTGCAGCCTTGCTACCTTTTTGTTTTCGTTGTATATCAACGATCTTGAGAGCACCCTTGTATCCCAGAATATAGACTGCCCCAAAGCAGGAACGCGTCAAATTCCGGTACTTTGTACGCGGATGACGCGGTCCTGCTTGCACGAACATCACGGAGCCTACAACACCTCATTGATGGATTTGTGAAGTTCATGGACAATTTAGACCTTTCGGTGAATTTGAGCAAATCCTTCGTGATGGTGGCTGGTAAAAAACCCTCTAAGAAATGTGTGTTTAAAATAGGGACTCATACATTAAACACTGTAAGTACCTTTCCCTACTTGGGCCTTCTTTTTGATGGCGAAATCCAGTTTAATTCCCTGATTGAGGAACATTGCACAAAGCTTGTTTCTTCAAACGGTGCGATATTAAATTTTGCTCGCAGCCTGGGTCGCTGGTGTCCCGAACAAGTACTGACCCTATATGGCTTGATAAGTACAGCACAGGCCTTGTATGGTGCTGAGGTGTGAGGCTCCAGGGATGCCAAACAACTACAGATAGAGGAAGATAAATTCCTTCGCAAAATCCTAAAGATCTCACAGTCCACCCCAGCTGAGATAGCGCATGCGGAACTTGGGACCCCGTATATTACAGATCATGTGAAGATGAGGCCGGTTATGGCATGGCTCAGAATATGGGCCAACTCTGAGGCAGAATTGAGTAGGGAAATTGTTGTAGACTGTCTGCAAAGGGATAAGGGGTTACAGATCCCCTGGCTGAAATACGTTAAAGTACGTTAGAGACTATAGATCAACATATCCTTTTTAGCAACCCTGGCTCAATTTCTACCAGCTGTAAACCAAGAATTAAAAAGTTGCTGCTAGAAAAATTGGAAACGGTCAGAGTAGGTCCTGGACCATTAAAACAATCAGTAGCAGCTCACTGTTTCGTTAACAATGGAGAGGGCATGGAGCCCTACTTATTTCTCATGCATAATCAGCAGGATAGGTTTTTAATGTGTCGTTTTAGGCTCAAATTGGTACCTAATATTTTAGCTTATCCATCAGGTTTTACTGTAACTATTGAGCAGAAGGGTGCCTGCGGCTGCGACAATAGGTCTCCGCAGGACACCCTTTATTTTGTACTTTTGTGTCCATTTTATTGGAATCCACGGCGTAGTTTTCTGGTTGACATTTTAAGAGAGAAGGAATTTCGTCATGCTAAAGTTGCACTACTGTTTCTACAAAGAGCTAATGATATGCGCACTTTATGCTCTGTTATAAGTGTTTTAAAAGTAGCAGTACGGTTAAGGAATACAAGAGACTAACTAATCATGTATATAATATTTATGCCTCTCTATGAATTGTATTAGCTTTGCCTCATTGTTTTTAATTTGTTTGTTTTTTAATAGAGTTCAGAAATGTAATTTAATGAACTTTTTATTGTATAAACTGTATTTTTATGATGGTTTTTAATCATCGAAATAAAGATTTACTGAACTGAACTGATACCAATCTGATCTTTAATCTTCTGGTCAATCCCTTAGGAAGATGTTTCAGTTTCTTTCTTTTCCTGCATGTAAACAAGCGGCTGTGGCACTGATTATGTCCAGGATGGATCACTGCAACGCGCTCTCTCTGGACATTAGTAAGACAGCCATTGACAAGTTGCCGCTTGTCCAGAATTTATTTATTTTTTATTTTACTGATTTGTAGAGCGCATGGCTGCAGCAAGACTCGTTTTTGATCTTCCTAAATATCATTCAGTCTCTGCTGCTCTTTGGAAACTGCATTGGCTTCCAGCCACGAAACGAATTGCCTTCAAGGCCTTATGCATTGTCCACAAGGCACTTCACAATTCAGGCCCTGAGGGAGTTAAGCATCTCTTTCAACAGTATGTTAATTCTAGACAGCTGCGTTCTGCTGGAAATAATCTGTTGATTATTCCTAGACTTCTGGTGCAAGATGGGGAGGAAGAGCTTTTGCTATGGCTGCAACTAAGCTTTGCAATACTCTTCCTCAGTCCATCTCCTTCCGCCTGGAAACCCATTATCCTTTCTGCAAGGCCATGAAGACCTGGCTGTTGCCTTGTAATGTCCTTTAGCCCAGGGATGATGCTCTTGCCCTCCAGTAGACTAAACGCATTAGAGTCTTGACGCCTTCGGGCATTTGTTTGTGCTTTATAAATTGCCAAATCAAATCAAATTAAGAAAAGTGACGTGTGGGCCCAGTAATGGGCCCATTTTAAGATTTTTTTAAAATGCAAAAGATTTTACAAGCACAACGCAAGCGCATGTACGTCATTTAAGGGGTCGCCAGAAGTCGCAGCTGCAACCCCTGGCCTGCTGAGAATCTACCTCTGGCGCTGTCTCTGAGACCCCTGGACTCCAGCCAGACTGACCATGGCTTGCATTCGGCATTTCCCCAGGGCACTTCTTAAAAGTGTACAGAAAAGCAAGGCCTGCACTTGAAGAGGTTAATGAATTTCAGAACGCATGTGAAGTCATTCTGTGCGAGCGGAAAGAAGCAAAGAACATGGTTCGCGGAGGGCTCATGCACCTTAGTAAAGATCTTCATTTTAGTCAATAAGCTAACTGCTCAAATTGGAGGACGCCTGGTTGCGTCTCTGTCCTCTAAGTATTCAGCTTAAGCTTTAGCATGTGTTATTAGAAATTAATTTGTATCTGATTGTGATGCTTCCTAGCTGATTCTGCACATTTCCTAGCAGTCCCAGGCAATTAACAGCCCATCCTGTCTAAAGCACCCCGATTTCCCTTGCAGAACACAGTGTTGCCTTCCATATCAGACCCTGCCTGGTGTTTTTCGGAAGAGGCCTGTTCAGACTTAGCTCCTGCTCCCTTAGTCCCTGCTTTGCTTTCCTTTCATGCCTATGCCCCCCTATTTTCCTTTTTTAGGTCTCGCTTAGGCAGCGCTGAGATGACCTTTAGAAATCGGTCTGCACTTTTCCACACACTCGTGCATGTGGGGGCCTCCACCTTGCCGGAGTGAGCAGCGGCGCGCAGGGGCCATATGTTTGTAATTAACATGGCCACGCTTGCTTACATTTGCCTGTACACTCCCTAAACCCCGCACACATATTTATTCCGCCGGCGCACGTTACGAAGCATTCCAAGGGTGTCACTTCCATCCTGTGCACTCTCCCCCCACACCTCCCACTTGTTTATTTCGTGGGCCTGCACTTACCCACCGCTGTCACGGACAGCGCCTTTCAGATCGCCAACCTGCCTGCCCCAGTCCCTGCTCTCGACGCACTCCCTCCACCCCTCCCACTTGTTTATTTCACGTGCCTGCACTCGCCCGCCACCGTCACAGACATCGGGTCAGCGGTGTAGGGCGCGCATCAGGCGTATGGGGACCCGTGCTGCCTGAAGACTGCTTCCGGCTCCCACTCTCTTCACCTGCACAGCGCCGCCACCCACTGGTGCTCACAGTCTCTGTCTTATGCTGCAGTGTAGTAAACTTGAAGGATGAATCACGCAGGTAGAAACTTGTAAATGTCAAGTTTATTCGCAGCACAGTATAAACAAGCAGATCACCATCTGGCCAAGCACCAACTGACCATATAGTAATTCTAAATAGAATCATGACATCAGGAACACACTAAAGTTCCAAATAAGAAAGAAGGAAAACAGACTATACAGATAAAGCTATTTACAACATATCTCCCTCCCTTAAATCCATGAAACGAAATCAAACAAAAAAAACACAACTAATGAATGTAATGTAATGTAATGTAAAAAGGGACTTGCTAAAGCGCACTGTGGCCTAGCGGCTTCCTGGCGCTAAAAAACTGATGCCTAGCTCTGCAACTGATCCGACGGGGCTAATCAGGGAAGGCCTGGGCAAAAAGAAAGGTTTTCAGGGTTTTGCGAAAAGAAGAGTAAGTCGGAATTGAGCGAATAGAAAGAGGGAGACTGTTCCAGAACTGGGGGGCAAGAACCGAGAATCGGGTGCCTCCAGTTCTGGATTTGCGGATGCGGGGGACTTGGAGTAAGGAGAGAGATGAGGAGCGAAGAGTGCGGGCCGGGGTGTAGGGAACAATCAAAGTGCCGATAAAGAGGGGGGCAGAATGGGTGAGAGCCTGAAAAGTTAGACAGGCCAATTTAAAAAGAGATCTAAAATGCACAGGGAGGCAGTGTAGGGACTTGAGTACGGGCGTGATGTGGGAGGATTTGGGAAGGTGAAAGATGAGACGGGCTGCCTGATTTTGAATGGCCTGTAGTCGTCGCCTTTCGACGACTGGTAAGCCCACATAGAGGCCGTTCCCATAATCAAGGCGGGAGGTGATAAGGGCCATGACTATGGATTTGAGGGCATCCGTGGAGAAATACCGGGATACTTTCCGGATAAGACGGAGGGATAAAAAACAAGAAGAAACAACAGCGCTAACCTGGGCATGCATAGTGAGATCATTGCTGACCTTGATGCCCAGGGTACGGACGGAGGAAACCGGTGAAGGGGGAGAACCAAAAGAAAGGGGCCAGTGAATCGGGGACCAGGGGTTGGAAGGACCACCCGTGAGGACAAGCTCTGTCTTATCCGGATTGAGCTTAAGATGGTTAGAGCTCATCCATTCCGAGATAAATACTAGAGTGGAGCTGAGAAAAGGGGAGGAATCCGAGGAGGTGGAAAGGTCAAAGACGAGCTGGAGGTCATCCGCGTAGTTATACACGGAGACCCCCTGCTCGCGGAGAGAAAGAATAAGGGGATAGATATAGAGATTGAAAAGGAGGGGAGAAAGGGAAGAACCCTGGGGCACCCCACACACGACTGGACGGGGGGGAGAGAAGAATCCTGAAAGATGAACGGATTGTGACCTGTCTTGAAGGAAGGACGCCAGCCAGGTGAATGTAATCACTTAGGTAGACAGGTGGACGACGAGATCGAAAACTTCTCAAGACATTATTACGTGTAGAGACTGCCTCACGTGAATATGAAGGTGTAGGAGTAGAGACAGCATCACCTGAGTGAGAAGGTGCAGAAGTAGAAACAGCATCACCTGAGTAGGAAGATGTGGAAGCATCACCACTACCCACCTCCCCCCTTACATTGGAATGCGAACAAGAATCTGAGTCACACTGGGCAGACAAAATATAACCATTGTTGGAGGAGTCAGAGAAAGGCAGAGTACCCTGTACAAAGCCACCCTTCTAAAATTCCACCTCTCCCCATTATCAAGGAGAACAAAATGAGGAAAAACTCGCTTTACACAAAAAGGACCTCTAAATTTCGAAAGACCCTTAGAGGATCTTCCGCGCTTTACTTTGACCAAATCCCCCTCAGAAATAGGTAAAGAAACACTATCAAAAGAAGACTTTACAGGAGAAACCTTATCCAGATTTCTTAACCAAGAAGGTGTTAACTTAGTTACAGGAGAACGGCCACGCATCAATTCAAACGGAGATTTACACTCATGCTTGTGAGGAGTTGTACGATAGGCCCAAACCAGTTCTTGAACTTTATCTTTAGAAAAACAACCAAACTCAACAGACATCTGAATAATGCCCTTAACCAACCTATTAACCCTCTCACACATACCATTGCTCTTTGGGTTATATAGACTGGTCCGATGATGGTGAATACCAAACTCTTTTAAAAACAAAACCATTTTTCCAGAGGTTAGTTGTGTACCTGTTATTAACACAGAAGGAAACCCTCATCCAGAAAAAACACTTCTCAAAAAAGTGATTGTAGAGTCAGTAGTGATTTCCCTGACAAAACGAACAGTGAGCCACTTAGAAAAACAATCAATAACTACAATCTCAAAACGCTGATTGAAAGGCAACTCATTTATAGGCCCTATAAAATCCAGACAAATGGTGTGCCAGGGAAGATTCTAAAAAGAAATGCTACCTTCATTCTGAGATCCAACCACCTTCAAACGTTTCTCACCCTCCTTACAAAAACTGCAACGCACCACACACTCCACAGCATCAGCATCAATAAATGGCCACCAGAAATTTTCCTTCACCCTTCGTTGAGTGAGAGTCTGGCCCAGATGTCCCTCAAGGGCTAAAACCAGTATTTTCTTTCTCAGTGAATAAGGAGGAATAAACCTGTCACCCCTCATTAACACGTTGTTATCAGAAAGAGACAATTTGTCCAAAACCCTAATAAAATAAAAGGTCTCACAGAGGGCTCAACAGTACTCTCCCTCCTAGATCCCTTAATGATAAGATCAACAACTTGTTTCGAAACAACATCACTCTCCATTCCTTTAGACCACTCATCAAATGAAAACGACTCAGCACAAAGAAACAAAACATCCTGAGTAAAAGCAATCGCACAATCATCTTGTGATTCCACTAATGAATTCCCACAAACCATGGACTGAATGGGAAGACGGGACAGACAATCAGCCTGAATATTTTCCCATCCCTGAACAAACTGCACATCAAACTGAAAATCTTGTAGACGCGACGCCAATCTGGCCAATCTGGGTGAGCCCTTCCCAGTACCTCCAGGTGCCAAAATATTTACCAAGGGTTTGTGATCAGAGCGCAACACAAACCTAGTACCCCATAAGTAGGTCCTGAAATAATAGGTACCCCATGCAGCAGCAAGAGCTTCACGTTCAATTACACAATAATTACATTCCGACACAGTTAAATGTCTAGAAGCAAAAGCAATGTTTTTTTCTTCATTCCCATGCTGCTGAAAAAGAACAGCACCCAAACCGACGCCACTAGCGTCTACCATCAGAATTGAAGAGCGTTTGATATCAAATGGTGTGAGAACATTAGCAGAAGAAAGTTCAGTTTTAATTAAGTTGAAACAAGTTTCCTGTTCATTGCTCCATGAAAATTTCACTCCTTTTTTTAGTAAACTCCTCAAAGGAGCAGTCTTACTAGAAAAATCCCTCACAAATTTGGAGTAGAATTCGATTAAGCCCATAAAGGACCGCAATTGATCTTTATCTACTAGAGAAGGAGCCAGTTCAATAGCTTCCAATAAGTTCCTTTTAGGTTTAACACCATCAGCTGAGAGGGAAAAACCGAAATACTCAATCTCATTAACTAAAAACGCACACTTCTCCTTTCGTAAAGTAAGGCCAGCCTCATCTATTCTGCGCAACACACATTGAAGGACATCATTATGTTCTTCCATGGAGTCGCCAAAAGTTAATATATCATCTTGAAAATAGATGACATTTTCTATTCCTTTAAACACTTCCGAAACCATTCTCTGAAAGACACCCGCGGCTAAAATCAGCCCGAAGGGTAATCTAGTAAACTGAAAGGTCCCTTCACCTGTAATAAAAGCAGTCAAATGTTTAGACCCCTCCTCAAGTCGAATTTGGTGGTAAGCGTGTTTGAGATCAAGTTTGCTAAAGAATTTTGCCCCTTTCAAGGTAGAGACCAGCTCCCCAATATTTGGTAATGGAAAACCATCTGCAACAACACACTTATTTAGCGACCTAAGGTCCACACAAAATCTGATTTTGTTGTCAGGCTTCTGAGAAATAACCACAGGAGAAATCCACGGGGATGCTTCGACAGGCTCAATAATCCCGCCCTGAAGCATTTCTTCCAGAACTACCTTAACTTCATTCCTCACTGCAAATGGCACTCTTCTTGCTTTATGTTGAACAGGGATACTACCTTCCTTCATCATTATTCTGTGAGAATAGCCTTGTAACTCCCCTAGTTGTTCTCTAAAGACACGGTTACAATTTAACAGAATGTCATTCACAGTAAAATCATCCACAACCATCACGGGTTCCTCTTCTCTGGGATTTACTACAATGTGGAGATCATACTGATGAATACGACCTAAAATAGCTGGTCCATTAACAGAAATATAATTTTTACCATGTGTAGATCTGTTTTTAAAAAGAATTTCACTCTCAAAATACCCAAGGTGGTCTATTTTTTCTCCCTGATAACCAGAGGGAAAAATATCACAATCCAACAGAGTTTTTTGACCCCACAGAAGCTTTACCAAAGACAAGGGAATGATGGTCCACTTAGAACCAGTGTCAACCATAAGATTGATAGTCTTGTTATCAATGATAAAATCTGCCTTGGGAATTCTTTCCCTTTTGTCCAGACAAGCACATACAGAATCCTGCAGTACAAGTAATTTGTTGACATCGCGATTCAACTCACTATACTCATTCACAACAGTCACTCTAGTATTGTTTCTATTTCTACACATCTTAGCAAAGTGACCCTGTTTGCCACATTTCAAGCACTCCTTATTATTAGCGAAACAAAATTTTGTATCCGAAGTATGAGTATTGCTACCACACCTCGAACACACCTTAAGTTGTGGTTTGGTGTACCGTTGACTCATATTTTTTTTTTGTAAAGCATAACCCTTTTTCCTAACAAGAGCAACAGCACCACTTACACTATCACTGTTATCGCTAGAGACCACAACCTTATTAGAAATTTCAGCAACTTTAAGATCAAGACCACTCTTTTGTAATTCTTTCATACATTTTTCACTTTCTTCTACAATTTTCGCAGGTTCAATAGCAACTTTTAAAGTGGGGTTCTTTGCAGCCCATAAACGTTCCTGTATTTTTCGATTGTTACACTGAACAATCAGTTGGTCCCGAATGAGGTCATCCGTCATCTGACCAAAACTACACTTCACTGATAGTTCTCGCAAACGTGCGACAAAGTCATCAATGGATTCTTCTTCACGCTGTTTGTTTTTGTAAAATGTAAATCTTTGTAAAACACGATTTTCCTCTTCAGCAAATCTAGTCTCGAGTCTAGCGATGGCCTCTTTAAATTCATCAAGAGGAGATTGCGAACCAGAAGGTAAAACTTGAGGTAAGTATTTAAAAATTCGCTGACCTTCCTTGCCCAAAGTTGTCATCAAAAGTGCCTTTTTCCTTTTTGGAGAAAAATCCTCCCCATCTAATGCCTCAATATAATTGTAAAACATAACAATCCAATCTTCCCAGGCAGTAGAGGGATTTCCAGGTTCGCTAAGAAACTGAGGTGGGAGTGCCACATTAACCTGTTGTGACATAATTACGTTTGCAAAAATGAAAGATTAAAAGATCATATAATATCAGAATATGTTGATATCAAAATAAAATAAATAAATATTCTGAATGAAAGCTTATAGTCTTACTTATATTTCAAGGGAAAATATTGACCTGCAGAAGAAATTCTCCACACCTACAGCAGTTAGGATACAGTATGTCGAGGTTTCCTATAATTTGTTGGCATATCCAGGAAAGCGCCAATGCATGTAGACTGCAATACAATAAGATCCTGCCGAATTGCTGAAGGACTCTTAGAATCTCCAGAGAAACTGAAGGTTAAAGATGGCTGCAAGCGTATGACGAGCAGCGTCGGAAAGGTGAAATGTCAAATGACGTATTTGACGTTACTGTAGACGCGCTAGAAAACAGATTGCACGAGAGGCTTCATAGGTTGCTAAGGTAACGGTTCGCGAAGGAGGTCACGCAGACAAGCGGTTACTGAACGGTAACCAAGCAACGCGGGTAGATTATTTGAAACCAAACTCATTCGGTGCCAATGTTTCAAAAGCGCTCACCTTTGTAGAAAAATTGTGCGATGTCAGTCCTTTGAGTAAACCAGATAGAAATGTCTCTCTGCTGCACACGGAGTTCTTTTTATAGTGATTGCTCCATTTATTCTGTAAACACCCAATATCCGCTGCACCGCTGATCATCAGATTAATGGCCAGATACGAGTTGAAGTCCTTGTCGCCAAAATGTAGTAAACTTGAAGGATGAATCACGCAGGTAGAAACTTGTAAATGTCAAGTTTATTCGCAGCACAGAATAAACAAGCAGATCACCATCTGGCCAAGCACCAACTGACCACATAGTCATTCTAAATAGAATCATGACATCAGGAACACACTAAAGTTCCAAATAAGAAACAAGGAAAACAGACTATACAGATAAAGCTATTTACAACATACAGCTCCTGCCATTGCACAGTCCCCCCCCCGCCGCCATTCACACGCTGCAGAAGGATACCACCATGACAAAGAACTTTGTTGGCGGCCTCCCCTACCACACTACGATGCCTCACTCCGGAAGTACATCAAGGAGGCCGTAGTCATCACCGACCGTCAGACCTGCAAGTCCCGGGGCTACAGCCTTGTAACTGCTGCCCGCATATAGCGCTCTGTGCGTGGACACACTGACCAGTGGTTTTATTTTGGCACTGCTGAGCGTGTACTAGTGCGGGGACTTTGTACTGGACTTTGTGTTTATGTTATTGTGTGAGGGGGCCTGGATATATAGCGCTCTTTTCACGAAGGTGGTCAACTGTATATTGCAGATGGTAAGGTGGCCTTTGGTGGTCCATAGAGAGTTTTTGGGTTATTTCCTTACCCTGGGTCTAGATCAAGAGCTCTGTGACGGTAGCCTCACTGTCTTACATATAGGGAGTTAATACAGATTTTCTTTTGGGTTTTGTAAAGCGCTGAAACACCCAGGCCGCTAGAGAGCATCTGAGATACAAATACATAAAGCAGGGGAGATTGCCATGGCATGTACACAGAGTGGTGTACGAGCACTCCGAGACAAGGTGCTGTATTTTCTTTTCAAACACTTAAGGCTAGTGCTTTGGCAGCGCCCATATGGTGGAGTCCAGCTGTTGTGAGGCTGTAATAAGGGATTCTGTATGCCCCCCGTGGTGAACCACCGCTGTATTTCAGAGCATACAGCTAGTGTTCGGTTAGGGAAAGGGAAGTCATGTGCAATATATCCTTGTTCTACAAAGTCGGGATTTAGGGTTTTAACTCCCCACCCCGCGCCTCTTCTCCTGGTGGTCTGTAAGATGTGAACTTTTGTCTCGGTATTCGCAGCCCTCTGGGGGTGTTTTGTCTCTGGGAAGCCTCCTGACCAGCTCTGACAACACCAGAATATAATCACTACATCCAATCCAGGATCATTTTGTGTTGAACCTTCCAGTTTTCAGTGTCCTGTGTTTTTTGTGCGTGTTACTTTTTTTTTCTTTTTTCTGTGTTCATCTCAGCACTTGACACTCACCGGGATTGGAGCGATTAAATTATGTACTTTTTGTCTGCTGTCGACATAAGAGGACCATAAATAATAAATACCAATGGAATTGTAGATTGTTTTTTAATAACAAAAGCCTTGATGTGTGAGCCACTTTTTTTGTAAAATGAGAATGAGAATGGTTCCCTGTCCTAACGTGTTTTCCTTCCTTCCCCAACGGACCTTTAATTTTGTTTGCTGATATGAAGCCACCGGATATAGGAGCTGAGTGCCTGACATTTTTCATGGTCACTGGCTCAGAACAAACTCCTATCTGGTTAAATTTCGCAGAGACTGCTAATGATTTCGTTCAAAACAGCCACCTGGTCCCCGTATTTGCCTTTGATTAAAAGAATGGCTCACATTTAAGAATTCCATGCTTTCTTTTTAACATTCGCATTTTACTCGTGGTCTGTTGTCATTTTACTTTATTTGATGAGGAGCTAAGTACAGAAATAGTAAGCTGGAGCAGGGCTGAACTGAATCTCATTTTATTCACTCAAAACATTTGTAAAGCTCGCTACTCACCCGTGAGGGTCTCAATGCGCTGTAAGGGGGGAGGGGGGGATGTTGCAGCTACTGATTGAACAGCCAGGTCTTGAGGGGTCTCCTGAAAGTCAGTCGGTCTTGGGTCTGAAGCATGTGGTTGGGGAGGGTGTTCCATGTCTTGGCTGTAAGGTGGGAGAATGATCTGCCGCCGGTGTTCGTTTGGTGGATGCATGGGTCGGAGGCGAGGTCAGCGGAGCAAAGTTGGCGGTTCGCGGTGTAGAAGGTGGGGCGTTCATTAAGTTATGTTGGTCCAGCATTGTGGAGTGCTTTGTGAGCGTGGGTGAGGAGCTCGAAGGTAATCCTCTTGTAGACCGAGAGCCAGTCCAGGTCTCTGAGGTGGGCGGTGATGTGGCTTTGGCGAGGGTTTCCGAGGGTGAGGCGTGTGCGGAGGCGTTTTATATGTGTTGGAGTCTTTTCTGGAGTTTGGCCGTGGTTCCCGCATAGAGGGCATTGCCGTAGTCCAGCCTTCTGCTGACGAGGGCTTGGGTGACCATCCTTCTTGTTTCGATGGGGATCCATCTGTAGATCTTGTGGAGCATGCGCAGGGTGTTGAAGAAGGAGGAGACAGCGTTGACTTGCTGGGTCATGGTCTCGCTTTTGGGACCTTATAAGTATTTAGTTATGCAGCACAATATCCTTGGTGCAACAACCTCAACTGTTGCATGGCTAAACACTTATAAAGTCTCAAAGGCGAGACCTATTGGCTATGCAAATGCTTGTTAAACTGCTGTCAAAGCCCATAGAATGCAGCAAAAACAGCTATTAAAGAATCCCTCTTCATGAACATCTCGTCTGGGCAATGCTCCCGATTGAGTGAAGGATTGCTTACTTCTGTCAAGAGGCCCCAATGCGCATGCGCGAGTGAATAGTCCTAGAACTATGCGCATGCGTAGTCTAAGAGACACACCGCCCCTCCGTCTGAGCAGCAGATCGAGATGCGTGCATGCGCTCAACAGCATTCAACATATCAGCTGTTGTCCATTGCGCCAATTAATGACAGCATAAAAACGCGGCCCCTTCTGACCGTCGGTGCCTCCCCTTCGGCTCGAGACCACGCCGCGAGGTACCGACGGACAGGTAAGAGGGCGGAACACGCGTTTTAAAGGGTTTTGTGTATACTTTTTTTATATATAACTTTGGAATTATGAGCGCCCTCATAGTTCATCTGCCTATCTCTGGTTTGTGGCATAAATCGGCCACTCGTGCTTAAGGTTATTTTTCAGTATTAATCTCCAGACCACGAGCGCTGTTGTACTTTACTAGCGCTACTCAATTCCTGAACAGCAGCTATGGATTGATTAGAACAGAGACCTGTTCTCTATTCCTGTATTGATTTAACTTAGACATTGAGACAAGCGTCTCTCATCAGCAAGGCAAGGTTATTCTTCAGTATTAATCTCCTAGACCACGAGCGCTGTTGTACTTTACTAGCGCCACTCAATTCCTGAACAGCAGCTATGGATTGACTATAACAGAGACCTGTTCTCTATTTTATATTGACTTAACTTTGACACTGAGATAAGCGTCTCTCATCAGCAAGGCACCTGCTCGTCTGGGGCAGTGGCTGATAAGCAGAGACAGAGCTGCGGTATCCATCTAGGCGCAGCAACTTGTTATTATATGCGACAGGATTGTTATTGTTTATTGTTTTTAGATCCGACATGTTGAGCGCGTCCACCTTGGTCCCAAGGGTGTGGCGATCATGAGGGGCGATTTAGAAAACTGAGGTTTCTATGATTACCTGTTTCCAAGCATGTATATATACATTGGTTGTGACATTTATCATTTCCTGAAAATGTCCTTGTTTATATGTCTAGAGCGGGGCCTCATCCTCCGAGCCGTTGCCGGGTGAGGTGAGGTTATCTTCCCACACAGAGTTGGGTAAGTGTGTGATTTTGTTGTTGAGCAATGCACAGATTATCTGTTGGCGACTGACTAAAGCGCACAATTTAAGTGGCCATCATTACTCTGAATGGCAAAGCTGAGTTTTCTTGGTTTTTATTGACTATCACTTGCTTCGCACAATTTTATATCACTCTGTGCGACTCGTAGATTAACTGTACTTGATAGTTCAAATTAGTAGAATGTCAATGAGTTTACCAAAAAGTTTTTCTCTCTTTATAATTCTTTACAGGGAAGACTTCCTCCACACTTGCATCAATCGGGAGGACATGGTAGGATGGTCCCAGTGACCACTTATGTGACTTTTTACAGCCAAAGTATGGTCTGCTAGATCCTTTGTTATTTTGTTTCTCTTTTGTACACTTCCGATAGTGTAATTTGCAGTAGCATATCAATGAGCTTGGCCCTGACGAATGCCGGTGAATATCCACCTTATGGCAGAAACATGTTGGCCCTATTTAATACCAAGCAAATTAGACAGTGATTTTTTCACACTGTCCCTACACTGTTTTTTAAACTGACGTCCAGGTGAATACCAATAAAAATTCATTATTTGCCTTGACCGCCATTTTAACACACATCACTTTATTTTCTGCACTGCACTCATCAGCTCCACCAGTGGTAAGGACACTTGCATTGACTGAACTACGGCCTAGTGATACAAAGCCAAAATACATCTGGGCTTCAGTACACAGACCTTGTTCAAGATGTCCTACATGATGAGGCTCCGCCATGTGGGTGGGCTGATAGGACTCAAACAGTCATGTTGAGTGCCACTCCATCACGTGACAACTGATGTATCGCACCTATGTTGTGCTAAGTCCAGTGATAGTCTCATTAACTCAGCTAGCTCTGACCTTCAGGTTTCTTTGTTGTTTAAACATTAATGATTCACCTTTTTTATGTACTTGTCGTTAGCAGACATTGACACTGTCGTTTAGATCCTATGTGTCCTATAGAGGATATGCACGTTTGGATAACATAAGCTGTGGGTCTGGTGGCAGACTGATTCTGTACACCCCCACCGGGTATCTTAGCCTTATTTGTATTAGCTAGCTCACAGTGCCACTAGAGTCTCCTCTTATCAGGGAGAGAATAGTTTCTGGCAACCTCAGAGCATGACAACCCTGATCCCTCTGAATCATGGAAACAATATATTACTTTTCGCTCAGTCACTCGTATTCACTTAGTCTGTCTCAGAGATACACAGAATAAACAGTCTGGGCGTTTCATTAAGAATGTATTGAACAGTTGTTTTTCTCGTGTAGAATATATGAGCTGTAACAACCGTTAGACAATAGTAGAGATATATCATTTTTTTTAAACTTTGTTTTTCAGTTTATACATCTTAAAAACAATAACACACAACTGGCATCTATTCAGTGTATGTACGCAGATCGACGACCTCATTAGCGGCACTTAGGGCGACAGGCGGCAACAGAGAGGGAACTGACATATGGGGAAGGGATACAAAAGCATATAATAATAGTGTCATGAGAAGAAACCAGGCACATCGCTGATACAGATGATGAATATCACTGAGATCCACCCCCCTGCTCCCCATCAGATCCAAACCCAAAGGGCGTGCCCCACCCACTACTCTTACTGTCAGTTGTGTCATATGAGGAGAGCTCCTCCTTTGCTAGCCCGACGCACACATAACGCGCCAGGCCATTAAGTCGTCCTGCAGCTTCTCATCCCTCCGAGTGAATTGCATGTGAGTTTCCTCAGCCAGGGACCACTCCCGCACATCTCTAAGCCAGGTGGAGACCTCTGAAGCCCTCTGCCCCATCCAAGTGATCGCTACCCTGCGTCTTGCTAGCACCAACATTAATTGCAGCAGTTTATAGGAAATTTATTTTTCTTGGGATTCCGGACCAGTGCAAGCAGACAAGGCAGGGGCTCGAGTGACATCCTAAGGCCTGTGGCTGCGACTATTCACTCCACCACCCCCACCAAGAATCGCCGAACCAAAGGGCAGTCCCAGGCTAAGTGCAGGAAGCCCGCCTTCTCAGCGTTACATCTAGGGCATCCATCTCCCCTATCCTCTGAGATACGCTTCAGAGACACTGGGGTTAGGTAGGTGCAGTGTAAAAAGTTGAAGTTTGTGAGTTTAAACCTTGCGTTTGCATGAGACCTTGCGCACGAGGGAACCTATGCGCATCCACTGTCACTGGTCTAGCGGAGTGCCGAGATCTGCCTCCCAGGCTGCCAGGGACAGTGGCACCGGGGCGGGGGGGTTGAATCCTGTTTCATGGTCTTATAGAGAAGTGAAATCAGCTTACGCCCCTTGCCGCAGGAAAGAAGGATGTCCAGGGTGTGGGTCAGTGGTGGAGCATCCAGGTACTGGGACCAGGTGACCTTCGCCACCCTCTGGAGTCTCTCGAAGTGTAGCTACTACCCTTGTCCAATGCCAAACGTCTCCTCAGCCTGCTCATAGGTAATGAAGGACTTATTAGGGTAAAGGTCAGCCAGAACTTCGCAGCCACCCTCACTCCAGGAATGAAAGGACATATATTGCTCCATATCGATGAAGGGGGCCAATATCCAAATCGAGAGCTCCCTGCCATATAGCGGCTGTATGTCGCACAACATAAGGAAGGGATGTGTCTGCCCCCCTATCTTGCATCAGGGTCACCTGCAGCCCCTGGATATGTACCCTACCAGAGAGGAGGCGCGTCTCCCAGTTGTCAGCGTCTGGAAACCAACAGGCTGCATATTGTAACTGGGCCGCATAATAATATAGATCAAAGCGAGGGGCGTCAAGGCCCCCCTCCTCGTAGCTGCAAACAATGGTATGAAGAGCCACTCTACTGCATCAGCACGCCCAAAGCAGGGACGTGAGAAGCGTATTGAGAGTGCGGAAGACTCGTGGTGGGAGCGGACACAGTAAATTCTGAAGGACATACAACGTCCTAGGGAGCATCACCATCTTGGCGACGGCCAGTCTTCTCATTAACGAGAGTGGTAAAGAATTCCAGAAAGACACTGACTGCTGTAAGGATGCGATTATACGATCAACATTCTGGACTAACGCATGCGCGTCCATCGGGGCCACCCGTATACCAAGATAACGGAGTCCCTCACGTTCCTAGCGCAGCCCGAGGTCTGGTAGGTCTCCCAGGGGCACCGAATCCAACTACGCCAGTGGAAAGATCAGAGACTTATGGCAGTTGAGCCATAGCCCCGACACCTCTAAGACAGCCCTGGCGAGTACTCCGTGCCAGCCAACATATCTCGGATTACGCACCCCCCAGTTTCACCCTGGCGCGAGGGGCCGTATACAAGATGAAAATCCAGCGACAGAATTTGGGGCCTAGCCGTGGGTACGGAGGACCCAAAGAATATAACCCCAATCGACCGTGTCGAACTCTTTGGTGAGGTCAATGGATACCAATGCCATCTGCTCTTCCCGACCCTGCACCTCGTGTAGAATGTGATTCAGCCTCCGCAGATTCATAGCCGTATTACGTCCCGGTATGAAACCGCACTGGTTCTCATGGACCAGGTGAGTCATGTACAGCGCTAAGCGCATGGCTAGAAGCTTACACAAGATTTTAACATCCGTATTGATCATCGTGATCGGGCAATACGAGGAAGGCTCGTGGGCATCACCCCCCCCCTCCCCCCCCCCCCCCCGGCTTCAGGATCATGCATATTTCCCCCAGCGTCATGCTCGGTGAAAGAGTCCCACTCTCAAACGCGTCAAGATAAACCTGCAGTAGGAGTTTGGGGAGTGTACCCTCAAAGGCCTGATAAAACTCAGGAGGGAATCCGTCACACCCCGGGGACGTGGCCTTCGGCGTGCACCTCACCCAGTGTTTACTCGAGGTCCTCCTGCACCAGCTTAGGGAGAGACTGCAGGGCCTATTCCCGAAGGTAAGGGAGATAAGACGTCTCAATAACAACGGGGTCCGTAGTGAACACCCGCTGGAGATGTGACCGAAGGACCCGCAGAAGTCCCACTTCTGAGTGGACCAAGCCCCCCGTAGGTCGTGCAGGGCCACAATTCTCTCTGGGGCCCTCTCCCATCGAAGACTCGATTTATCCCCCTCCCTATGAAGACGCTACCTATATTGTGTGAGGGTATATTTATAGAGCCTAACCAGATTATTGTGGATGCGTGTCCGGGCGTCATGCTCCCCCGCGCTCATTATAGTGTCATGGGTCTCAGAGGTCTGCAGGTCTAAGAGGCGGCTTTCCGCCTCCTTCACCTCTCGTTGGAGCTGCTTCTGGACCCCATAGGTTAGGTTCATGCTCGCCCCCTCACCACGGCTTTTAGGGCGTCCCATTTCGTGGCCAGTGAGAGATCTCCCCACCCCCCCCAGTTAAGGTCCACGTAGTCAGCAATAGCAGTATCTATGTGGTGCTTAACTACCTAGTCCTCAAGAATTCCATCGGTAACCTACAGGTCCAGGGACGACACACCGGGGCCGACACACCGGGGCCCACAAGTCACCTCACATCCCACAGGGGAGTGTTCAGAAAGGAATTGTGCCTGATGGTTAACCTCAAGTGACATGGTGGCCTCTGGGTTTGCAATTAAGACCCTGTCCAAACGACTATGTGTGTTGTGAGTGGGGGAAAAGCAGGTGTATACTTTTTGAGCTCCTATATTCCCCATGACCTCCCGGAGTTTCGCTATCATTCGTGGCTTCGTGCCTGCACAGGGTAGGAACCTGTCAAGGACGCAATTAAAGTCCACAAACCAAAGCAACGGTACCTCTAGTTCCAGGACCAGAGCCTCCTGCAGGGACTGAAAAAAGGCTGGGTCATCAGTATTCGGGGCGTAGGAGTTCAGTATGGCGACATTCCTGCCATCTAGCTTAGCTCTAAGGAGCAGGTACCTCCCATGGATGTCAGCCTCCACAAACTGGACAGCAAACGGGACTCCAGGGCTACCCACACTAGGACCCCCCTGGCATATGTAGAAAAGGAAGAGTGGAAAACCTGTCCCCGCCATTTTCTCCCCAGTTTTTGAGCCCCGTCATCCTTGAGGTAAGTTTCCTGGAGGCACGCTATCGAAACCTGGTGCCTGCGAAGGGAGGACAGAATCCTATATCTCTTGGTGCACGTACCCAGCCCTCTCACATTACAACTCAGGAATTTATGCCCCATGTAAGGCGTCCCACGCAGCCACCCCGTGCCCGAAATGCAGTACAGACAATGCCTGGAAAAAACAACAACCCCCCCACAAACTTTCCCCCCACCCACGAGCAATTTACTGACAACAAACAAAACATGCAGAAAAGCCCTTCCCGTACTGGTGCCAGGACGTGCACAGCCAACCCATGAGCCCAACCAGGCCAACCTACCCAGCTGCTTGAGAAGACAACCCCCCCTTCCCCAAGTTCAGCGCCCGACACATGCCAGCCGCCCCCAGTCATTTATACAGAATCTCGAGCCAACTGAATAAGCGTCTGAGGAGCCATTAAGTCCCTCCCGCCAGGCCAGGCCACATCCCAAAGAAGCCGCCACATTGCGTATCTCGATGCCTCAGAAATCCTAGGGGAAGGTGCCTAGAACCCCAGGGTCAATGCACTGGCAGCGAACCCTCCCCGACTCGGGCCACAGCATCCCACCTCTCTATGCATTATCCCCCCCCCGCTAGCTACATATGCCGGAGTGATTAGCCAGAACCCCTCAAGGGTAGCAATACCCAGTGTTTAAGTGGCAGGCTGTCCCCCCCACCACAACAGTATGAGCAAGGAAATAAAGGAAGGATACCATCCTCAAGGCGGCACCGAGGAGACAGTAAGAGAGCCCCTGACAGTCTCAGGAACAGTGTCTGTAGTTGGCTGTAGGGTTTCCAGCACCAATTCCCCATCCTGAGGAGCTGCCACAGAGAGAACGGAAGGGTAAGCAGTCTCCGATGACTCCAGGCGGAGGGTGCCATCATCCCCCACCGTAATTCGCTGTCTCTCTCCTTGGGTGGCATCTGCCGATCGACTCCCGTGCCTGTTGCCGTGCCTCCTCGGCGGCCTGGACCACCAAGCACCTCGGGCTCCCTCGCGTTCACCCTGCTGGAGGGCATCTCCCCTGATCTCGAGCCACTCCCACACCTCCTCTGGGGCATCAAAGAAATGCACCTTTCCCTGGAATAGGACCTTGAGCTAGGCAGGGTAGAGTAACATGTACTGCATGTTGAGGACCCGGAGTTTCTGCTTAACAGCGAGGAAGGATTTCCTCTGTTCCTGTACCTGGAGGGTGTAGTCCGGGTAGATAGAAACCTTAGCATTTTCAAAGGTGAGGTTTGCCGTTTCTCTGGCCGCTTTCAGTATACAGTCTCTATCCTGATAATTCAGGATTTTAGCAATAAGGGCCCTCGGGGGAGCGCCAGCCGTGGCGGCGGGACCAGCGCCCTGTGGGCTCGCTCTATCTCGTAGACCTCAGACAAGCCCCTGGGGCAGAGTTTCGTGCGTATCCAGTTCTCCAGGAATCGTTCCGCATTGCCCCCTTCAGAGCATTCTGGAAAACCTAGGACCCTGATGTTGCTGCGGCGTGCCCCCCTCTACCTCCTCTGCTCTGCGCTCCAGTTCCCCTGTCGTGGTCGTGAGCCGCGAAACCGTTTTCTTCAGGGAAGCTACCTCACCCTGCAGCTGGACGATATCCCCCTTGGCAGTGGAGACCTTATCAGCTACTTTCCTCAGGTCTGCCCGCAACAGGTTCACATCGATGGAGACCATCTCTATCTGCTTCTCCAGGGTGGTGCGGGACCCCTGTCTCGCCTGCAGAGAGCTCCGCCTGGGAGGGCTAATCAGCAGCCTCACTCTCCCCATCCAAACCCGTCTGACGCGTAATCCGCTGCGAGGGGAGGCGCTGTGTGGTGTATTGCGTAATGGTGTTGAGTTGAGATGCGCGGGCCAGCCTGTCCTTGGCCATCTTGCTGTCCTCTTGGGGGTTACTCTGGGAACCGCAAGGTTCAGCGTCTCAGGTCCACTGCACACAATATTCCTGCTTGCCGGCAAGCCAGAGGAGGCACCGCAGGAGTCCCTCAAAGGAAGAGCACGGTCCGACCACAATATGCCGCCTATGCTCCCCTCCGTCTAGGGCAGCACAGAATAAGGGAGAACACAGTCTTTGTGAGGCCTCCGCCATAGGTCACCGCCCTCCCCCGGCACACGTGGCAGTCCCACCAGGAGCGCTGGACCACTGGCGTAGCCCTCCTCCGGGGGCCAGTATCGCTGATCCTGACTGTCAGGCGCGCCTCCGTGTGCGCCCAGTCCCACACCACAGTCCACGGTGCCTCAAATCAAATCAGGAGACAGCAGTAGGTACCACCTCCACATCCAGTAAAGTCACAGGAGTTGCCACCGGCGAGTGCCAGCCCGGGACCACGTGCCTCTCCTCCAATCATGCAGACCGCATCCCCAGCCTCTCATACATTGGGCCCTGGTGTCTGTCTATTGTTCCGGCTGACTCCAGACCGGGCACCGCGCAAGCCACCTCCCACGCATAGAGGCCAGAGGCAAGGCAGAGGCCCAACCTACACAACAGGACCCAGATGATTACGGGTGCTCCCCGGCAATTATGAAATGTCCAAGCCGGTCTGCCAAGCATGCGACAGGCCCAGGGGGTGGGTCACACTCACGCCGATGCAGGCCGCATCCCCGGCCTCACGCAGGCACCACTCTGGCTCCCGACCACTGGGCTGCCCACCTCTTGCTAGGGCGCCGCCACCGCTTGCACTCCGCCGCACCCCCGGAGGGAATCACCGGAGCACTCAACGATCGGATAGCCTACTCCAGGCCACAGAGGCGCCACCGCCATCTCCAGGCTCCCCGCGGCACCCGACACGGCCCTGCATCCACTCGTGGGGGCCATATGTTATGCGAAGGGTCGGTCCCCCGTGGGAGGCCCCCGATGACGGCCGGCGCCTCCCGTGCAGCAGCCAGGTGCCCAGATTAGTCCGCCGGGCTCGCAGCAGTCACCATCACCGGGTCTCCCTCAGAGCAGCAGAGGCCGCATCCCCGGCCTTGCATAATTCTGGCCCGGGAGTGTCACGGGCCCAGCACTGCGATGGCCGTTTCCAGGCCGCAAACCAGTTCAGCTTTACTACCCGGTGTTCCCCCTGCCTGCATTGGGTCCTGGGCCGATCCAGGGGCTCGGTTCAAGCTCTGCAGAAAGGATTTTAACAGGATTTATGCGGCTGGCCAGTCGGGAGCCAAAGGTCACGTCCTGTCGACTCTGCTGCTTGGCCGCACCCCCCTTAGAGTTATATCATTAGCAGTACTATGAAAGTAAAGAAATGGTAAAGCTCTACCATGTAGCAATAATCATGAATACATACATAGATATAAAACACATGATAAATGTGCATACTCTCGTCTCGAGTTGGACACCCCGCAATGGATGTTAGACCACTGCTAGCTGGAGCGTCTGCATGCAGGAACCTCGGTGTCACTGGTCAGTGTATATAAAGCAAAGTGGATATGCCTTCATCGACCTGCACATCAATGTGTCTCCTTAATATATCAGCTTGACAAATAATGATGAAGCAAATATTGAGTGCATTCTTAGTGTCCAACGCTCATCCACCTAGGGCGCCAAACTCTTTATCCACACAGTGAAGAAAGATCTAACTTTATCAAGGCATATCCACTTTGCTTTATATACTGTATGTAATTATTTGCTGATCTAGCACTCAAGTACCTTTGAATCAACAAGTTTTATAATTAAGTTCTGTCAATTGGTATAGAATAGATAGTGAAAAGTTCATGAAGTAATGAAATATTAGAGACCATATAATTGATGCGTCTTTGTGTGAGATAAATTGTACACAGATATACTGATACAATATGCTTTTAGGCCACCTTTGATGACAACAGAGATGCCTTGTTAGAAGATCTGTTTAGTGCAAACCCCGGAAAAAGCATGACATATCCCAAGATATTGGCGAAAGAAGGGTTTACCACAGAAATTTGTAAGATTGGATAGGGTAAAAAAACAAGAACTGTAGCGATGGTGGGATGCCACCGTATCACGGAAGTACATAGATAAGGAACAAGTCCCTAGAGGCCTACGCATGCTGATTTTTTCCTCCTTTGAGGATTTGGATAAGGGGCACCTTAAGGAGTGGGAGAAACTTTTACTTCATTCTTCTATGGGTAAGGTGGATATCCTAATAAGAGACACTGAATTAAAACGAGAGATGCTTCTCTTAGAAATTGCCAATCTGGAGAAAGAGATACAAGATCCTAATCTCCCAGATGTTACAGAACGCAATTGGGCCATTCTTAAAGAGGAATTGTAGAAACAGCAAATGTATTTACGGGAAAAGAAATCCCGAAAGATCAAATGGGATGAGCGAGATTATCGCAAAGGCAGGGTATATACCTGTGCTATAAAATGTGATAATATAAAACCATGCATGAGCCAAGAGGTTCCGAATGTACATCGTATTCAGCAGAATTAACAAGTATGTCGGATGTGTCTAGTAACAGCAATGTGACAAGTGGAAGATCATTAAAAGCCCTTAGCGGTGCAGGAGGTATGGGGCCTGACCCATTTGTTTAAGAACTGCACAGGTTCAGGAAAGGCAACAAGCAAGCTTTCAAAAAAGATATGAATAGAAAAGAACGCCGAGGGGTAAATTAAGAACAAGATCCAAAAGAGAAAGTAGGGGTAACAACAAATGGGGGGCACACAATCAAAAGATGTAGAATACCCCCATGATACTGAACCATGTAATGATATCAATATTGTAAATCTCTCTGAACATGTATGGTCGAATACAGAAATAAAAATACTAAGCAAGGGACTTGGCTTCTGTCCTAGCTCTAAATCGGATTTCTCATTGTTTCATATCAGTTGCTTTAAATTTGTCAGGAACATTAAATTGCACAAATATTTTTCAGATAGGCCTAATACCACAAACATATGTTTAACATCTGACCAGAGTGCGTCTATGCCATCCATTAGAGAAATCAAAGATGTACAATTACTACTTAGTTTAGATGACCAGGAGGACAATGACCATGACAGTGACCGTCCTGACTCGTCAGAAGCGGTCGCTCCTCCTCACGCTGCTTCCCCGACCTTCATTGTGGTATCGTGACCTGCATTTAACTGCGCCTGATTTGTTGATTTATTCTCCTTCGTGAGCCAGATCGCCACTTAGCGCTCCATTAACTTACAACTTGTGCAGATTGACATATTAGCGTAGCGCTAGTCCCAATTGTGCTGATTAGCATATTAACATAGCGCTAGCCTTCCATAGCGCGCTGCAACGCTCCGCTTTGTTTGTGCTGCCTGCATTCAACATTTTGATTAATTGAGTCCCAACCCTGCATTGAATTTGGCCGACTGCCATCTTGTCTAGCTTGTTGTTGTTTTGCCTTCCCTCCCCGGATCCTTACCCCGCCTCCCGCCTCCCAGCTGCTCCGCCCTCGCCCCTCCCCCCTCCACTATCTATATATGACAGATGTCTTTTTTCGCGCAGCGTTCACGCGCAGCGGTTGCGCCCCATGCGCGCCCCATGCGCGCCGAAGGTGCGCCAAAGGTAAGCCCGTCTACGCACGTCCGCGCCTGGACCGCGCCCAGCGCCATACCCCCTGGTCCTCGCAAACCGCTCCCCTCCCGCATAACATATGACGCCGCCACCCTCCTAGTCCTTAACCCGGGACACTCCCCTCTATGCTGCGTAGCTTCCCCAGGCCACACCCATGGACCCTTCGCCTTCCACTCCTGCAAATTTACCAGCATTGTAGGAAGGTGGCTACCTGACTATGGTTACCCCAGATTTTTTGCCTTGTGTTTAGCTGGTTTTCGACTTAGTTGGCCTGGTTCCCTGCTAATCAGGGCCCCAGACCATCTGCTCTCTCTGTAAAATGGATTCCATGTACCCTAGGTACATACCACAATTGGAAATGGACTCCTTGTCAGCCCCTGTACCATGCACTATAGGTGCCCAGGGCATAGGAGCCACCAAGGCCTACCAGGGGCTGCAGCATATCTTTTGCCACCCCTGGCTGGTTCTTAAATTGACACAACTGGCTGATCACTCAGCTGGGGTAAGGTGGTGTAATCACCCCTTACTTAGATATAGTATACCTATATCTAAACCTATATCTGGACACATATAAACCTGTGAGACACTCCTATGGAAGGCCTCATCAATCCTGGAGGCAGAGTGCGTGGTTTAATGTGAGATGGAGCTCTAGCATGAGCTGAGCCTGTCTGCAGCTGTCGGGAACAACTCCCTAAGCTGTTTCAGGATAATGCCATACCATATACTCTCAAGTGCATTATAATCCTCGCGGTTATATAGCAACTTTGGTTTGGCTTTATCAAAACATGTCGTGTAAGGTGTCATACGATTTGGAATACTATCCCCTCGCCAGTCCTGGCGACGGGGATAGCATTCCACCCCTCTAGAGGGGTAAGACATGTTACTTTGCTGAAATGCGGTTAATTTTAAAAGAGCCTCAGATCCACAAAATGGATGCTTCTGCCACAGACACAGGTCTGACCCCCTGCAGCTGACCGAAACTCAGCCAAGGGGGCCTGGACAAAGGGTTTCCTGTCGCAGGGAGGTGTTACACCTCCCCAGACAGGAGATAGTGGATTGTAGCAGGGAGGTTTGAAAGAAACCAGACAGTGCTGGGGGCGCACAAGGCTGCCCCTTGCATAATCCGGCCAAACCGGTTCTGGGGCACTCCAGCCCTCGTGCCAGCGCGGCCTGGATCAAAGGAAGGGGGTGTATCCACCCACTTCCTGGGTCCCACCCATAGGAGGGGACCTAGCAGGTAATCCAGCCCCCTAGATTGGTATAAGAATGGGAGCAGTGCCAATGCACTTCAGATTATCCTGATGAAACATAAGAAACGAAACTCTGGACCCTTCGACATCCTACTCGACGTAGAAGACTGAAGAATCTCCCTTGTGGTCAAGGAGTGACCACCCTGTGCAAACAGGCACCATCCAGCCATCGATGTCTGCTTTGTTGCAGTTCCCGCCGGAACTCGAGCGACAGAGATCGACGAGATCAAGCTTGCCTGCCTTCTAACAGCCCGATCCACAGTCCCTGCAGAGCTGAGACCCGTGGAGGCGACCGGAAGCGTGGGGCACGCCATCTTGAAAAGACCACGAGACGCTGACCGTGCAGCCCACGAGTGACCCTCGAAGCTGTACACCGGGGTTTGAGAAGCCCCAACCCTGAGCCACTCTTGCACCGAAGCTCACCCCTCTACACTCACCGAGTGCTGCGTGGGGCCCTTCTGCTACTTTTGGCTCAACGCGTTGGCCCGGTCACTTGCCAGCCGGCTTGTGGCCCCTGTGCCGACGAAACTTGAAATACGACTTGCGATTCTGGTTGCTCCAGATTTGCACCAGCTCCCCTGAAAAGGAGCCCCCACTCTGACCCTCCTGGTTCGAGTGAGAAGCAATCTCCCGGTTTCGCGTGGATTGCTTTTGCCAAGTGTTGTTTGCTCCAATCTTGAAGCCGACAGCGCCGACGGCAAGAGCCTGCGTGGGACAGATCGTGACCCGCTCCTGGACGTCGTAGATGCCCCAGAGCCCACGTGACAGCGGAGAGAAGCTCCTCCACAACCACCTGATTGCGCCCGACATTGCCTGGTTCCGTCCTGGTTCCACCCTGGTCACTGCTGAGTGACCCAGACTCTGTCCCCTCTGCTTTTAGGTACTTTTCGACTTGAGTCCACCCTTGGACTCCACCGGACACTTCCCTTTCACCTCGCCTGCAGCCCTTTCAGCTCCAAGCACCAAGAACCTGCGTGACGAAACCCGACTCAACTTCGACCCTGTGCACCCACTTCCCGTGGGTGAGGTAACATTGCAACGCCGGTGTTCCCACACTGGTGCACACCTCTAGGGTCTGTGTCTTAAGTTTTGTTCCTCTAGGTTCAGCGGAAGTGTCCTTAAATTCTATTTGTGCAACTTTGTATGTTATACTGTGCTTTTGATTTAACGCTTGTGCCCCTTTATCCATAAAGAATACTGGGGATTGTTTTTAGTAATAAAGACATATATTTTTATAATATATACTTGTGTGGTGTCCTTTCATTTGATATTACAGGATTGTATGTGGTAAAACAGCTCGCTTAACACGACCTCTTAAGTTAAGCCTTTAGGCTGCTTAGTCCATGCTACCCCTAGGATAGCTTGTCTAATAAGGTTGACTTACAACCAGACACCATAAGGGATTGTTTGGTCTGATACAAGGTGGTTCCAGAATTGGAAACATCACATATCAGGCCAACTTCTCACAAGCATCAAGACCCATACCACTTCCACTAACCCCAAACACAGCTCCGACTCCAACCACCTGAAGTGCATGCTGCTGAACACCCGCTCAATCCACAGACACGCCACCGAACTCTGGGATCTACTCGACACTACATCACCCACGTCGCCTTCCTTACTGAAACATGGATGAACGCATCATCAACACCCGACATCGCCATAGCCATCCCGGACAATTACAAGATCATCCGAAAAGACCGCACCGCCCAAACAGGAGGAGGCATCGCCATCGTCCATAAGAACACCATCAAAATCACGACCAGCTCCGACGATAACCTTACAACCGCCGAACACCTTCACTTCCAGATCCACACCGACCCTAGGACCACACTCAGAGGCACCCTCATCTACAGGCCTCCAGGAACCCGTAAACAATTCAGCGAAGACATCACTGACTTCATCAGTCCACATGCCCTCGCCTCCGAGAACTACATTCTACTAGGAGACCTCAACTTCCACCTGGAAAAGAGAAACGACAGCAACACCGCCACCCTTCTTGACAACCGAGCCAATCTCGGCCTCAAACAACTTGTTGACACCCCCACCCATGCAGCCGGACATACGCTCGACCCAATCTTCACCTCCAGCAAACACATCTCCTTCGATCGCACCACAGCTCTCCATTGGACGGACCACAGCTGTGTTCACTTCAGCTACAAAACCACCTCGACCCACAACCCCCCACAACCTATTCCCCGAAGAAAATGGAACAAAATCACCACCAACCAACTCCTCACATCGCTCAACCAAAACCCACCCGCCCTCTCATCGGACCCAAACCAAGCTGCCATTAAATTCAAACAATGGATCACTCACAGCGCTGACGAATTAGCACCCTTGAAAAACCATCACACCAAACAAGACAGCAAAAAGGCCCCCTGGTTCAACGATGACCTTAAGAAATCCAAGAAACTATGCCGTACTCTCGAGAAAACATGGAGAAAAAACCCAACCACCGACAACATGACCACCTTCAAGGCAGCCACCCGCAAATACCACCAGCTGATTCGATCCACCAAGAAATCAGCATTCAAGAATCGACTCGACAACAACGCTCATAACAGCAAGGAACTATTCAACATCGTCAAAGAATTCACCAACCCCACCGCAGCCTCAAACGACATCACTCCCTCCCAAGACCTCTGCGATTCGCTATCCTCCTTCTTCTACAACAAAATTGCCGACATACATAACAGCTTCGAAAACAGTTCCAACGAACAATCCTCTCCACCCCCCTCAGAACCTAAACCGCCCTCTAACAACCTCAGCCCATGGAACCCAATTACCACTGAAGACACCATCTGCCTAATGAACTCCATCCACTCTGGCTCGCCAACCGGCCCATGTCCCCACCACTTCTTCAACAAAGCAGACTCCATCATCGCACCCCATCTCCGTGATGTCATCAACTGCTCCTTCAACTCTGCTACCTTCCCAGAAAGCTGGAAACATGCCGAAGTCAGCGCCCTCCTGAAGAAACCCACAGCAGACCCCTCTGAACTTAAAAACTACCGCCCCATATCCCTCCTCCCATTCTCTGCCAAAGTCATTGAGAAAGCCGTCAATAGCCATCTCGCCGCCTTCCTCGAATCCAACAACTCGCTCGATCCCTCACAGTCCGGCTTTCGAGTCAAACACAGCACCGAAACCGCCCTCATTGCAGCAACAGACGACATCCGAACACTATTGGACAACGGAGAAACAGTGGCCCTCATTCTACTCGACCTCTCCTCCGCCTTCGACACTGTCTGTCACAGCACCATCATACAACGCCTCAGCAACATCGGCATAAAAGGAAAAGCCCTGGACTGGATCATCTCGTTCCTAGCTGGGAGAACTCAGAGAGTCCGACTTCCCCCATTCAAATCAGAGGCCACTGAAGTCATCTGCGGTGTACCACAAGGATCATCACTCAGTCCCACCCTCTTCAACGTTTACATGAGTCCACTCGCTTCCATCGCGCGTCAACACAACCTTAAAATCATCTCCTTCGCTGACGACACCCAGCTGATCCTTTCCCTCACCAAAGACCCCCAACACCGCCAAGACCAATCTTCACGAAGGCATGAAAGAAGTAGCCGTATGGATGAAAAACAGCCGCCTAAAACTTAATTCGGACAAAACGGAAGTGCTCATCCTAGGATCATCCCCCTCTGCCTGGGACGACTCATGGTGGCCTTCGGATCTGGGCTCAGCACCCATACCCACAGACCACGCACGTAACCTTGGCTTCATCCTAGACTCCTCACTCTCGATGACCAAACAAGTCAACGCCGTCTCATCCTCCTGCTTCAATGTACTTCGTATGCTCAAAAAAATCTTCCATTGGATCCCCGCCGAGACAAGAAAGACTGTCACCCACGCACTGGTTACGAGCCGACTAGACTACGGAAACACCCTCGACGCCGGAATTACAGCCAAATTACAGAAAAAACTCCAACGCATCCAAAACGCATCAGCGAGACTCATCTTGGACATCCCTCGCCAAGATCACATTACCGGCCACATGAAAGACATCCACTGGCTTCCCGTCAACAAGAGAATAATATTCCGTCTCCTCTCCCACGCACACAAGGCCCTCTACAAACTAGGGCCCGAATGCCTCAACACTCGACTATCCTTCTACACACCCACCCGCCAACTAAGATCCTCCAATCAAGGCCTCGCCGCAGTTCCGCGTATCCAAAGATCCACCATGGGATGTAGATCCTTTCCCTACTTGGCGGTCAAGACCTGGAACTCACTCCCCACTCACCTCCGCCTTACACAGAACCACATCTCCTTCAGAAAAGAACTTAAAACCTGCCTATTCGATAAATAACGAACCCCCTCCCCAAGCGCCTTGAGACCCTCTGGGTGAGTAGTGCGCTATATAAATTCTTGAACTTGAACTTGAACTGGAACAATCCAACATTACAAACAGTGGCTACACATTTGGAGTTAGACACTTATTCAAAAATCAATAGCGGATTCAAAGTGAAATCTAGATTCACTCCACAATTGCAGGGAGGAAATAACATCGATAAATTCCAACAAAATGTCATGTCTGATCTCTATAAATTGGAGGACAAATTCCATACTAAAAGTAAATTTTATAGACAGAACATCACGGTAGAAGAAAGAAATTCTGTGGACAATCTTAAGAAGCAGTCCCTTGTCATCCGAGAGGTTGACAAGGGTGGAAATATAGTCCTGATCAATCATCAGGACTATACCTCAGAAATAGACAGACAGCTCAGTGATGTGACGACATACATGCAACTTAGCGGTAATCCCATGAAAGAAACTAAAGATTTGATATATAGTCAACTAAAGTTTTGGAATGATCAGTGCCTAATCTCGGATTTGGAGATTAAATATCTCTACAATGATGAGCCTACTTTTCCATGCATCTATTGCTTACCCAAAGTACACAAAGGTGGAGATTTTCCTCCGGGGAGACCCATCATATCTGGTGTTGGGTCTCCCACTGAATAAATCTCTGAATATATAGGTCTGTTGCTTCAACCGCTGGTTAAAAACTTGCCTTTGTTTATCCAGGCTACTGGTGATGTCCTGAATAAATTGGAAATGTGGATTGGGTCATTGGTCATTACTTGGACGTTTGTGCATTGTACACAAGTATTCCAGACAAAATTGGTCTAGATGCAGTACGACATTTTCTGGATACAAGACCTATAGAAACGTCTGATGTTGTTGGCAATTAATGAACTGGTTCTTAACAATAACATCTTTCTGCACAGTGGTATTTGTTTCCGCCAAATTAGAGGGGTGGCCATGGGGACAAAATGTTCCCCATCGCTGGCCATCCTTTACATGGGGTACTTTGAACTAGTACACATATGGTGCAAGGGCCCAGTAAACCGTCTGAACAACATCTTGTATCTAGGTAGATACATTGATGATATCCTTATGTTCTGGTCAGGCACCATTGATGAATTAGACCAGCTCTTTGCATATATGAATGACAATCCTTTCAATTTAAGCTTTACAAAGGAACAAGTACTTCTAGCATAGATTTTCTAGACATCACTATTGTGGTGGTCAAAGGTAAACTACTTTCAGTTCCTTATAGAAAACCAACTACTTATAATGCCTTAGTACATGCAGAGAGCTCACATCCTATCTCACAGATTAATTCATTTCCTTTGGGGGAAATGGTGAGAATGAAAAGAAACTGTATTGACAAAACCAGACTAAATGAAGAACTGTTACAGGGTAAAAAAGATTCATTGCCAGGGTATATGGCAAATATGTAATTGACACGGCTCGGTCAAAGATCAACAAGAAGGACAGAAACACACTTCTCAAACACAGATGCGGTAAAAAGGTGTCGGATTCTAAAAAAATCCGATTTATCACACCATATACTTCGATCAGTACAGGTTTGTATAGAATCTGAAACAAACACTGGCATCTGTTATTAGAGGATGGAAGTCTACGTGAGAAGATAGGCACCAAACCCTCAATTACTTTTAGGAAGGGAAAAACACTTAGACAAGAACTATGTCTGAGTTATATTCCACCTAAGAGAACGAGTACATGGTTACCTACTGCCCCCAAGGGCTTTTACAAATGTGGAATGTGCAGTGTGTGCTATTTTGCCATGAATAAAACTACCAAATTCAAATATAATAGTGCGATAACACACAGTTAATCACTTCATTAACTGCAATACTACATATGTAGTTTATTGCATGAAATGCATTTGTAATAAAATCTATATTGACCGCACTATACGGCCCTTAAAAGAAAGAATACAAGAACACATACGAGCAATCTGCAATAACAACACACAATACCCTCTTGCAGTACATTTGAACACCATACATGCAAACAAAGAGATCGTAAATATAGGGTTTCATGGGTTAGATGTGGCACAGCTGGGCCAAAGAGGTGGTAACAGGATTTCCAAACTGCGACAGATTGAAAGTAAATGGATCATTACCCTACGAGCAGTAGAACAGGGAATAAACACAAAGAACTTTTTGAATTACTGTCATGAATTGGGTTAGATTTATGTATCACAACATATCTGTATTTGCTAATACTGTTTCTCGTGATGAGCAGTAGATAGAGAATATGAAGCGTCTAATATAGCGCTCAATATCTACCTATGCTGCAAAACATCAAGCAAGACTGATAAAGGTCATATCATACTAGCAGGAACATATGACGACCTAATTCATATACCTTATAACATCATTTGGAACCATTTATGTTATAAATGTGAATGTATAATATGAAATACGACCAGAGGTGGGGTTTCTATAGTTATGAGTACGGAGCAGGATGTCTAATGGAGCTGTCATGAATTTCATGCCTAAACACATAGAAGGGATCTTCAATGTATTAGTCACAAAGGGGAAACATCCTTTCTAATGCAACTTTTACCATGCAGTGCCTTTACGACGCAACTTTTACAACGCAAACCATTACAACGCATTGCGCTGGGGGGGCGCTCTAGGATAGGGAATAGGTTTAATTTACTATCCAACACCTTCCCTACTGTCCACGGGGACTGGAGTTGGAATAGTAAATTAAACTATTCACTATCCAGCGCCCCAAAGCACTATGCGTTGTTAAGGCATGCGTTGTAAAAACAGCGTTGTAAAGGCATGCGTGGTAAAAGCATGCGTTGTAATGTCATACATCCGTCACAAAGGCATTCAGGTTGTTATTGAAGAAAAAATTGTAAATTAAGGACATAATTTGCATTGTCACAGAATCAGGCCTGAAATGCCTCAAATGTAAAGATGTTATATGTCTACTGTTTATATATGTATGGCAATATTTATGGAATTATGCACATATTGTTGATATTACTTTTCACATGCGGTGAGTGATGCACCGAATTAAGGAGAGCGGTTGTCCGGTCTAATGCGCTTAAGTCGGTTAATGAATCGAGTATATATTTATTCAACATGGGCTGTGGATGGCATTTGAAACTAAAAGATGGCCGCCACGTCCTGTCTTCTAATTCTCCTTGACCTTTCTGCAGCTTTTGACACTGTCAATCACAACACTCTCCTCAACACTTTTCAACAGAGAATGTTCTTGGAGGGCACTGTGCTTAAATGGTTTGCCTCCTTCCTCTCAGATAGATCCCAAATGATCAAAATAGCGAACAGCCTTTCATCTCTTGTGGCGGTAGGTCAAGGTGTTCCTCAAGGCTCTATACTTGTACCCATTTGTTCAATCTCTATTTAGAACCACTGGGAAATCTCCTACGTAAATCCGGGATCTACTATCATCGCTATGCAGACGACACTCAAATCTACCTCAAGGTTGCCTCCACTCACGATCTCGCCATCCTAAGCTCCACTCTCGACTCCATTCAAAACTGGATGTCAACTCATCAACTGATTCTGAATCCTTCCAAAACGGAATTCCTCCTCCTCTCCTCCTCACTCTCTCCTCCCCCGGTTCAATCATGGATGGATCAGATGAACCTACTTAACAATGAACCCATCATTGTTGACAGCGCAAAATCCCTTGGTGTCATACTCGACAAAAAACTCAAACTAATCTCCCACATCAATTCCATTGCAAAGTCCGCTCGATACCAACTGCGCCTTCTTTGGGGAATTTGTCGCTTTTCCCAGAGCAGGACCTTAAAACCCTGGTGCAATCGCTGGTCCTCTCCAGACTGGACTACTGCAATTCTCTTCTTACTGGCCTCCCCAAATCCCACTTGTCCCCCCTTAAATCTGTTCTCCATTCAGCAGCTCGTTTCATTTATGGGGCCAAAAGAAGCGACCACATCACACCGTTGTTATCCACCCTTCGCTGGCTTCCCTTCGAGGCTAGAGCTATCTACAAGACTGCCTGCATCACCCACAAAGCCTTGCACTCCTCCTCTCCTCGCTACCTGGCGAATAAACTGAAAATCTCTGGAGGCTCCAGACCATCACGAAATGCAGAAAATCTCCTGCTTGAACCTCCCACACCCAAGAAGGAAAGAACGATGGCCCAATCCTTTTCAGGCAGCGCAGTGAGAATCTGGAACTCACTTCCGCCTCAGCTCCGGACCACCGCCTCCTCCCAGGCCTTCAAAAGGGGCCTCAAAGTTCTCCTCCTCCAGAGACACCTCCAAAAGTAATTCACGCCCTCTATTATCTGAAGGAAGACCTCCCATCACTGAAACTCTATTCTCCATGACTATGGAAGTGCCTTCCCAGTGTGTTCTTGTGGTTGGAGTGTTTGCCATTTATTGCAGTATATCCTTGTACCTGTGTTTGGTACTCTTTTGTAACATGCACACGTCACTTATCTCTTGTAACACACTGTTTGCTCCTCTCACATTTTGTTTGCTTTAGATACTTGCACAAGTGCCACCATTGCCTACGTAACGTTTGTTCTTGTGTTTGAGTGTCCTCCATTATTGCAGAATTATACCTCTATTTGTACTTTGTACACTTTTGTAACCTGCACACACGTCACTTTTTCCTCCTGTAATGCACTGATTGCTACCTCTTGTATTTTGTTTGCTCACAATTGTCACTTTTGCCTCATGTAATGTAATTTCTGCTTTGTAATTTGTTCACCTGTAATATTCTCATGTATCAGTTCTGTTCCTATTGTGAAGCGCTCTGAAGCCTTCAAGTAAAGTCCGCGCGAGAGAAAAACGCAGAAAATAAATAAATACAGTGCGTGTGGCTGTGCTCAGTCTGCTGTGAATGGGGAGAGGCGGGGCCGTCTCTCTTGGGGGGGGGATAGCACTCCCCGCTCTGTGATTGGCCGTTTCAGTGTCCACACCTGTCCGGGCCCCTCAAGGGCTGACAGCAGAGCCCCTCCTCCTCTTCCACTCAGCCCTCCTGTCCTGGGTGAGCAGCCTTGAGACCCCCCCCCCCCTTCACTCCGGCCTCCGCTCCGCCGCCCTGGTGTCCAGAGGCCCTGCACTCTAGCGCCTTCAATCAATCAATCACGACATTTTTAGAGCGCACTACTCACCCGTAGGGTCTCAAGGCGCTGGGGGGGGGGGTGCCGTTACTGCTCGAACAGCCAGGTCTTGAGCTTCTTCCTGAAGGAGAGGTGGTCTTGGGTCAGGCGCAGGTCAGTCGGGAGGGAGTTCCAGGTCTTGGCGGCCAGGTGGGAGAAGGACCTTCCTCCTGTTGTCGCTCTTCGGATGCGGGGGACGGCGGCGAGGGCGAGGCTGGTTGATCTGAGGTGGCGCTTGGGAGCGTAGAAGTTGATTCGGTTGTTGAGGTAGCTCGGGCCTTGAAGCAGCTTCTATTCGCAGACCCGGATCTACTGAGAGGACCCCCGGGAGAGGGTGCATTGGCCGTCCGGCACTGGTGAGTGACCACAACCCCCCCCCGTCCCCTCCACTCCAGCTCGGGCGCTCTGCACTCTAGCGCCTTGAATGAGCTTGTATTTACTGACCCGCATCTACTGAGGGGCCCAGAGAGAGAACCCCCGGGAGACGGGGCACTGACCGAGGAGGTCTCAGGGCTCAGGTGACTGAGAACCTCCCCACCCCCTCCCCCCACCTCCTTCACTCCGTTCTCACCGCCGTGCGTCCAGGCGCTCCGCACTCTAGCGCCGTGAAGCTGCCGCTAACCTGGCACAGAGGGCGCTCCCGAGACCCGGGAGAGGGGGCACGGACCGAGGAGGGCTCGGGTGAGTCACTGACCCCCCCTCTTGTGCAGCGCTCTCTGCCATGCCTCAACCTCGAGGCGCTAGCTCCTCTCTAGGGCGGCCACGTGTCTCACTGATAAACTCAGAAGGGGTGGGGGCGCATAGCGCCAAGACTGACAGCAGCAGCCGCAGCGCCTGCTGATGGGGGGGGGCCTTGAGTCGGTGGTTGCAGTGTGGGGGTGGCGGGGGAGCTGTTGTGTAGGGTATACTGCGGTTGTTTCTGTCGCACGTGCATTGCGGGGGGGTCTGTCGTGGTCGCGGCATGGTGTGGGTTTGCGGATCGGCTGCGGGGGTTGGTGGTTTGGGTCGCCCACCCTCCTCTAGCAGGTGGTCCGTGGGTTGGGTGTCGGGGGGGGGGGGCTCTGCAGCTGGTGCATGCTCGTTAAGACTGTCTGCGGTTTCATCTGGCCATTAGATTCGCAGTGCCCGGGGGTCGGTTGCCTGGTATGTGGAGTGTGCGGGGGAGACTGCGGGGGTCGGTGGTATGGGGCGCCCACCCTCCTCTAGCAGGTGTTCCGTGTGTGTGTGTGTGTGGGGGGGGGGGGTTGGCAGAGAGGCTCTGCACCCGGTGCCATTCTCATTAAGGCTGTCCCGGGGGTCGGTTGCCTGGCCTGTGGAGTGTGCGGGGGAGACTCCTCCGAGCCCATGTGGAGCCCCTCTGAGCTCTCAGTCTTAGGGGCCTCCACCCACCCCTCACCCCCCACAGGGTAGGTGTTGGTGGTCGCCAGCCTCCCGCCCCGTCCCTCCTGCTCTGAAGCCCGCTCGGTCCGGGCCCTCCTGGGCCTAATATTCTGAGGGCCTGGAGCTGAGGATAAACCACTGTGGTACCCCCTGACACCTCTCGCCCCTTCCGTGATTGTGAGTGGTAAGTGCACCTGCTGGGGAGGGGGGGGGCTGCGGCAGAGGGGGGGGGTATTGCAGCTCCAGTGGGACGGAGACCCCGCGATGGCGACTTGAAGGGAGCGATTCACAGGGGCAGGATCGCGGTCACTGAGCTCTAACAAAGGGGTTTGTGGTGTCGTCGTGCCTTGCGACGCCGTGCCCTCGGCCCCTTGTGGCTGCAGGCAGCCTTGACACAGAATCTCCAGCCTGCTGTTGCCAGCTTGCTCCAGCGGCGAGAAGGGGTGCAGCAATGAGTCCTTCGCTGGGCGCAGCTGCTGCTTCTGGGCCTCGGTGAGTCCTTCTGTGGGCGCAGCTGCTGCTTCTGGGCCTCGGTGAGTCCTTCCGTGGGCGCAGCTGCTGCTTCTGGGCCTCGGTGAGTCCTTCCGTGGGCGCAGCTGCTGCTTCTGGGCCTCCGTGAGTCCTTCCGTGGGTGCAGCTGGTGCTTCTGGGCCTCGGTGAGTCCTTCTGTGGGCGCAGCTGCTGCTTCTGGGCCTCGGTGAGTCCTTCCGTGGGCGGAGCTGCTGCTTCTGGGCCTCGGTGAGTCCTTCCGTGGGTGCAGCTGGTGCTTCTGGGCCTCGGTGAGTCCTTCCGTGGGCGCAGCTGCTGCTTTTGGGCCTCGGTGAGTCCTTCGGTGGGTGCAGCGGGTGCTTTTGGGCCTCGGTGAGTCCTTCGGTGGGTGCAGCTGTTGCTTTTAGGCCTCGGTGAGTCCTTCGGTGGGCGCAGCAGGTGCTTTTGGGCCTCGATGAGTCCTTCGGGGGCGCAGCTGGTGCTTTTGGGCCTCGATGAGTCCTTCTGTGCGTGCAGCTGGTGCTTTTGGGCCTCGGTGAGTCCTTCCGTGGGTGCAGCTGGTGCTTCTGGGCCTCAGTGAGTCCTTCGGTGTGCGCAGCTGGTGCTTTTGGGCCTTGGTGAGTCCTTTGGTGGGCGCAGCTGGTGCTTTTGGGCCTCGGTGAGTCCTTCGGTGGCTGCAGCTGGTGCTTTTGGGCCTCGGTGAGTCTTTCGGTGGGCGCAGCAGGTGCTTTTGGGCCTCGGTGGTCCTTCCGTGGGCGCAGCTGGTGCTTTTGGGCCGTGGTGAGTCCTTCCGTGGGCGCAGCTGGTGCTTTTGGGCCTCGGTGAATCATTGGGACGGCGCAGCTGGTGCTTTTTGGCCTCGGTGAGTCCTTCGGTGGGCGCAGCTGGTGCTTTTGGGCCTCGGTGAGTCCTTCTGTGGGCGCAGCTGGTGCTTTTGGGCCTCGGTGAGTCCTTCGGTGGGCGCAGCTGCTGCTTTTGGGCCTCGGTGAGTCCTTCGGTGGGCGCAGCTGCTGCTTCTGGGCCTCGGTGAGTCCTTCGGTGGGCGCAGCTGGTGCTTTTGGGCCTCGGTGAGTCCTTCGGGGGCGCAGCTGGTGCTTTTGGGCCTCGGTGAGTCCTTCGGTGGGCGCAGCTGGTGCTTTTGGGCCTCGGTGAGTCCTTTGGGGCGCAGCTGGTGCTTTTGGGCCTCGATGAGTCCTTCGGTGGGCGCAGCTGGTGCTTTTGGGCCTCGGTGAGTCCTTCGGGGGCGCAGCTGTTGCTTTTGGGCCTCGGTGAGTCCTTCGGTGGGCGCAGCTGGTGCTTTTGGGCCTCGGTGAGTCCTTCGGTGGGCGCAGCTGGTGCTTTTGGGCCTCGGTGAGTCCTTCGGTGGGCGCAGCTGGTGCTTTTGGGCCTCGGTGAGTCCTTCGGTGGGCGCAGCTAAAGACTCGGTGAGTCCTTCGGTGGGCGCAGCTGGTGCTTTTGGGCCTCGGTGAGTTCTTCGGTGGGTGCAGCTGCTGCTTTTGGGCCTCGGTGAGTCCTTCGGGGGCGCAGCTGGTGCTTTTGGGCCTCAGTGAGTCCTTCGGTGGGCGCAGCTGGTGCTTTTGGGCCTCGATGAGTCCTTCGGTCGGTGCAGCTGCTGCTTTTGGGCCTCGATGAGTCCTTCGGGGGCGCAGCTGGTGCTTTTGGGCCTCAGTGAGTCCTTCGGTGGGCGCAGCTGGTGCTTTTGGGCCTCGAGGAGTCCTTCCGGGGCGCAGCTGGTGCTTTTGGGCCTCGGTGAGTCCTTCTGTGGTTGCAGCTGCTGCTTTTGGGCCTGGGTGAGTCCTTCGGTGGGCGCAGCTGGTGCTTTTGGGCCTCGGTGAGTCCTTCTGTGGTTGCAGCTGCTGCTTTTGGGCCTCGGTGAGTCCTTCGGTGGGCGCAGCTGGTGCTTTTGGGCCTCGGTGAGTCCTTCGGTGGGCGCAGTTGGTGCTTTTGGGCCTCGGTGAGTCCTTCTGTGGTTGCAGCTGCTGCTTTTGGACCTTGATGAGTCCTTCAGTCGGTGCAGCTGCTGCTTTTGGGCCTCGGTGAGTCCTTCGGGGGCGCAGCTGGTGCTTTTGGGCCTCGATGAGTCCTTCGGGGGCGCAGCTGGTGCTTTTGGGCCTCGGTGAGTCCTTCTGTGGTTGCAGCTGCTGCTTTTGGGCCTTGGTGAGTCCTTCGGTGGGTGCAGCTGCTGCTTTTGGGCCTTGGTGAGTCCTTCGGTGGGTGCAGCTGGTGCTTTTGGGCCTCGGTGAGTCCTTCGGTGGGCGCAGCTGGTGCTTTTGGGCCTCGGTGAGTCCTTTGCGGGCGCAGCTGGTGCTTTTGGGCCTCGATGAGTCCTTCTGTGGGTGCAGCTGCTGCTTTTGAGCCTCGGTGAGTCCTTCGGTGGGCGCAGCTGGTGCTTTTGGGCCTCGGTGAGTCCTTCGGTGGGCGCAGCTGGTGCTTTTGGGCCTCGGTGAGTCCTTCGGTGGGCGCAGCTGGTGGTTTTGGGCCTCGGTGAGTCCTTCTGTGGTTGCAGCTGCTGCTTTTGGACCTCGATGAGTCCTTCGGTCGGTGCAGCTGCTGCTTTGGGGCCTCGGTGAGTCCTTCGGTGGGTGCAGTTGGTGCTTTTGGGCCTTGGTGAGTCCTTCGGTGGGTGCAGCTGCTGCTTTTGGACCTCGATGAGTCCTTCGGTCGGTGCAGCTGCTGCTTTTGGGCCTCGGTGAGTCCTTCGGTGGGTGCAGTTGGTGCTTTTGGGCCTCGATGAGTCCTTCTGTGGGTGCAGCTGCTGCTTTTGAGCCTCGGTGAGTCCTTCGGTGGGCGCAGCTGGTGCTTTTGGGCCTCGGTGAGTCCTTCGGTGGGCGCAGCTGGTGCTTTTGGGCCTCGGTGAGTCCTCGGTGGGCGCAGCTGGTGCTTTTGGGCCTCGGTGAGTCCTTCTGTGGTTGCAGCTGCTGCTTTTGGACCTCGATGAGTCCTTCGGTCGGTGCAGCTGCTGCTTTTGGGCCTCGGTGAGTCCTTCGGTGGGTGCAGTTGGTGCTTTTGGGCCTCGATGAGTCCTTCGGTGGGCGCAGCTGCTGCTTTTGGACCTCGGTGAGTCCTTCGGTGGGCGCAGCTGGTGCTTTTGGGCCTTGATGAGTCCTTTGGTGGGCGCAGCTGGTGCTTTTGGGCCTCGGTGAGTCCTTCGGTGGGCGCAGCTGGTGCTTTTGGGCCTCGGTGAGTCCTTTTGTGGGTGCAGCTGCTGCTTTTGGGCCTCGGTGAGTCCTTCGGTGGGCGCAGCAGGTGCTTTTGGGCCTCGGTGAGTCCTTCGGTGGGCGCAGCTGGTGCTTTTGGGCCTCGGTGAGTCGTTCGGTGGGCGCAGCTGGTGCTTTTGGGCCTCGGTGAGTCCTTTTGTGGGCGCAGCTGGTGCTTTTGGGCCTCGGTGAGTCCTTCTGTGGTTGCAGCTGCTGCTTTTGGGCCTCGGTGAGTCGTTCGGTGGGCGCAGCTGGTGCTTTTGGGCCTCGGTGAGACCTTCGGTGGGCGCAGCTGGTGCTTTTGGGCCTCGGTGAGTCCTTCCGTGGGCGCAGCTGGTGCTTTTGGGCCTTGTTGAGTCCTTCGGTGGCTGCAGCTGGTGCTTTTGGGCCTCGATGAGTCCTTCGGTCGGTGCAGCTGCTGCTTTTGGGCCTCGGTGAGTCCTTCGGTGGGCGCAGCTGGTTCTTTTGGGCCTCGAGGAGTCCTTCGGGGGCACAGCTGGTGCTTTTGGGCCTCGGTGAGTCCTTCTGTGGTTGCAGCTGCTGCTTTTGGGCCTCGGTGAGTCCTTCGGTGGGCGCAGCTGGTGCTTTTGGGCCTCGGTGAGTCCTTCTGTGGTTGCAGCTGCTGCTTTTGGGCCTCGGTGAGTCCTTCGGTGGGTGCAGCTGGTGCTTTTGGGCCTCAGTGAGTCCTTCGGTGGGCGCAGCTGGTGCTTTTGGGCCTCGGTGAGTCCTTTGGGGGCGCAGCTGGTGCTTTTGGGCCTCGATGAGTCCTTCTGTGGGTGCAGCTGCTGCTTTTGAGCCTCGGTGAGTCCTTCGGTGGGCGCAGCTGGTGCTTTTGGGCCTCGATGAGTCCTTCGGCGGGCGCAGCTGCTGCTATTGGGCCTCGGTGAGTCCTTCTGTGGGTGCAGCTGCTGCTTTTGGGCCTCGGTGAGTCCTTCGGTGGGCGCAGCTGGTGCTTTTGGGCCTCGGTGAGTCCTTCTGTGGTTGCAGCTAGTGCATTTGGGCCTCGGTGAGTCATTGGGACGGTGCAGCTGGTGCTTTTGGGCCTCGATGAGTCCTTCGGTGGGCGCAGCTGGTGCTTTTGGGCCTCGATGAGTCCTTCGGTCGGTGCAGCTGCTGCTTTTGGGCCTCGGTGAGTCCTTCGGGGGCGCAGCTGGTGCTTTTGGGCCTCGATGAGTCCTTCGGGGGCGCAGCTGGTGCTTTTGGGCCTCGGTGAGTCCTTCGGTGGGCGCAGCTGGTGCTTTTGGGCCTCGAGGAGTCCTTCCGGGGCGCAGCTGGTGCTTTTGGGCCTCGGTGAGTCCTTCTGTGGTTGCAGCTGCTGCTTTTGGGCCTCGGTGAGTCCTTCGGTGGGCGCAGCTGGTGCTTTTGGGCCTCGGTGAGTCCTTCTGTGGTTGCAGCTGCTGCTTTTGGGCCTCGGTGAGTCCTTCGGTGGGCGCAGCTGGTGCTTTTGGGCCTCGGTGAGTCCTTCAGTGGGCGCAGTTGGTGCTTTTGGGCCTCGGTGAGTCCTTCTGTGGTTGCAGCTGCTGCTTTTGGACCTCGATGAGTCCTTCAGTCGGTGCAGCTGCTGCTTTTGGGCCTCGGTGAGTCCTTCGGGGGCGCAGCTGGCGCTTTTGGGCCTCGATGAGTCCTTCGGGGGCGCAGCTGGTGCTTTTGGGCCTCGGTGAGTCCTTCTGTGGTTGCAGCTGCTGCTTTTGGGCCTTGGTGAGTCCTTTGGTGGGTGCAGCTGCTGCTTTTGGGCCTTGGTGAGTCCTTCGGTGGGTGCAGCTGGTGCTTTTGGGCCTCATTGAGTCCTTCGGTGGGCGCAGCTGATGCTTTTGGGCCTCGGTGAGTCCTTTGCGGGCGCAGCTGGTGCTTTTGGGCCTCGATGAGTCCTTCTGTGGGTGCAGCTACTGCTTTTGAGCCTCGGTGAGTCCTTCGGTGGGCGCAGCTGGTGCTTTTGGGCCTCGGTGAGTCCTTCGGTGGGCGCAGCTGGTGCTATTGGGCCTCGGTGAGTCCTTCGGTGGGCGCAGCTGGTGCTTTTGGGCCTCGGTGAGTCCTTCTGTGGTTGCAGCTGCTGCTTTTGGACCTCGATGAGTCCTTCGGTCGGTGCAGCTGCTGCTTTTGGGCCTCGGTGAGTCCTTCGGTGGGTGCAGTTGGTGCTTTTGGGCCTTGGTGAGTCCTTCGGTGGGTGCAGCTGCTGCTTTTGGACCTCGGTGAGTCCTTCGGTGGGCGCAGCCGGTGCTTTTGGGCCTCGGTGAGTCCATTGGGGGCGCAGCTGGTGCTTTTGGGCCTCGATGAGTCCTTCTGTGGGTGCAGCTGCTGCTTTTGAGCCTCGGTGAGTCCTTCGGTGGGCGCAGCTGGTGCTTTTGGGCCTCGGTGAGTCCTTCGGTGGGCGCAGCTGGTGCTTTTGGGCCTCGGTGAGTCCTCGGTGGGCGCAGCTGGTGCTTTTGGGCCTCGGTGAGTCCTTCTGTGGTTGCAGCTGCTGCTTTTGGACCTCGATGAGTCCTTCGGTCGGTGCAGCTGCTGCTTTTGGGCCTCGGTGAGTCCTTCGGTGGGTGCAGTTGGTGCTTTTGGGCCTCGATGAGTCCTTCGGTGGGCGCAGCTGCTGCTTTTGGACCTCGGTGAGTCCTTCGGTGGGCGCAGCTGGTGCTTTTGGGCCTTGATGAGTCCTTTGGTGGGCGCAGCTGGTGCTTTTGGGCCTCGGTGAGTCCTTCGGTGGGCGCAGCTGGTGCTTTTGGGCCTCGGTGAGTCCTTTTGTGGGTGCAGCTACTGCTTTTGGGCCTCGGTGAGTCCTTCGGTGGGCGCAGCAGGTGCTTTTGGGCCTCGGTGAGTCCTTTGGTGGGCGCAGCTGGTGCTTTTGGGCCTCGGTGAGTCGTTCGGTGGGCGCAGCTGGTGCTTTTGGGCCTCGGTGAGTCCTTTTGTGGGCGCAGCTGGTGCTTTTGGGCCTCGGTGAGTCCTTCTGTGGTTGCAGCTGCTGCTTTTGGGCCTCGGTGAGTCGTTCGGTGGGCGCAGCTGGTGCTTTTGGGCCTCGGTGAGACCTTCGGTGGGCGCAGCTGGTGCTTTTGGGCCTCGGTGAGTCCTTCCGTGGGCGCAGCTGGTGCTTTTGGGCCTTGTTGAGTCCTTCGGTGGCTGCAGCTGGTGCTTTTGGGCCTCGATGAGTCCTTCGGTCGGTGCAGCTGCTGCTTTTGGGCCTCGGTGAGTCCTTCGGTGGGCGCAGCTGGTGCTTTTGGGCCTCGAGGAGTCCTTCGGGGGCGCAGCTGGTGCTTTTGGGCCTCGGTGAGTCCTTCGGTGGGCGCAGCTGGTGCTTTTGGGCCTCGGTGAGTCCTTCTGTGGTTGCAGCTGCTGCTTTTGGGCCTCGGTGAGTCCTTCTGTGGTTGCAGCTGCTGCTTTTGGACCTCGATGAGTCCTTCGGTCGGTGCAGCTTCTGCTTTTGGGCCTCGGTGAGTCCTTCGGTGGGTGCAGTTGGTGCTTTTGGGCCTCGATGAGTCCTTCAGTGGGCGCAGCTGCTGCTTTTGGACCTCGGTGAGTCCTTCGGTGGGCGCAGCTGGTGCTTTTGGGCCTTGATGAGTCCTTTGGTGGGCGCAGCTGGTGCTTTTGGGCCTCGGTGAGTCCTTCGGTGGGCGCAGCTGGTGCTTTTGGGCCTCGGTGAGTCCTTTTGTGGGTGCAGCTGCTGCTTTTGGGCCTCGGTGAGTCCTTCGGTGGGCGCAGCAGGTGCTTTTGGGCCTCGGTGAGTCCTTCGGTGGGCGCAGCTGGTGCTTTTGGGCCTCGGTGAGTCGTTCGGTGGGCGCAGCTGGTGCTTTTGGGCCTCGGTGAGTCCTTTTGTGGGCTCAGCTGGTGCTTTTGGGCCTCGGTGAGTCCTTCTGTGGTTGCAGCTGCTGCTTTTGGGCCTCGGTGAGTCGTTCGGTGGGCGCAGCTGGTGCTTTTGGGCCTCGGTGAGACCTTCGGTGGGCGCAGCTGGTGCTTTTGGGCCTCGGTGAGTCCTTCCGTGGGCGCAGCTGGTGCTTTTGGGCCTTGTTGAGTCCTTCGGGGGCGCAGCTGGTGCTTTTGGGCCTCGGTGAGTCCTTCTGTGGTTGCAGCTGCTGCTTTTGGGCCTTGGTGAGTCCTTTGGTGGGTGCAGCTGCTGCTTTTGGGCCTTGGTGAGTCCTTCGGTGGGTGCAGCTGGTGCTTTTGGGCCTCATTGAGTCCTTCGGTGGGCGCAGCTGATGCTTTTGGGCCTCGGTGAGTCCTTTGCGGGCGCAGCTGGTGCTTTTGGGCCTCGATGAGTCCTTCTGTGGGTGCAGCTACTGCTTTTGAGCCTCGGTGAGTCCTTCGGTGGGCGCAGCTGGTGCTTTTGGGCCTCGGTGAGTCCTTCGGTGGGCGCAGCTGGTGCTATTGGGCCTCGGTGAGTCCTTCGGTGGGCGCAGCTGGTGCTTTTGGGCCTCGGTGAGTCCTTCTGTGGTTGCAGCTGCTGCTTTTGGACCTCGATGAGTCCTTCGGTCGGTGCAGCTGCTGCTTTTGGGCCTCGGTGAGTCCTTCGGTGGGTGCAGTTGGTGCTTTTGGGCCTTGGTGAGTCCTTCGGTGGGTGCAGCTGCTGCTTTTGGACCTCGGTGAGTCCTTCGGTGGGCGCAGCCGGTGCTTTTGGGCCTCGGTGAGTCCATTGGGGGCGCAGCTGGTGCTTTTGGGCCTCGATGAGTCCTTCTGTGGGTGCAGCTGCTGCTTTTGAGCCTCGGTGAGTGCTTCGGTGGGCGCAGCTGGTGCTTTTGGGCCTCGGTGAGTCCTTCGGTGGGCGCAGCTGGTGCTTTTGGGCCTCGGTGAGTCCTCGGTGGGCGCAGCTGGTGCTTTTGGGCCTCGGTGAGTCCTTCTGTGGTTGCAGCTGCTGCTTTTGGACCTCGATGAGTCCTTCGGTCGGTGCAGCTGCTGCTTTTGGGCCTCGGTGAGTCCTTCGGTGGGTGCAGTTGGTGCTTTTGGGCCTCGATGAGTCCTTCGGTGGGCGCAGCTGCTGCTTTTGGACCTCGGTGAGTCCTTCGGTGGGCGCAGCTGGTGCTTTTGGGCCTTGATGAGTCCTTTGGTGGGCGCAGCTGGTGCTTTTGGGCCTCGGTGAGTCCTTCGGTGGGCGCAGCTGGTGCTTTTGGGCCTCGGTGAGTCCTTTTGTGGGTGCAGCTACTGCTTTTGGGCCTCGGTGAGTCCTTCGGTGGGCGCAGCAGGTGCTTTTGGGCCTCGGTGAGTCCTTTGGTGGGCGCAGCTGGTGCTTTTGGGCCTCGGTGAGTCGTTCGGTGGGCGCAGCTGGTGCTTTTGGGCCTCGGTGAGTCCTTTTGTGGGCGCAGCTGGTGCTTTTGGGCCTCGGTGAGTCCTTCTGTGGTTGCAGCTGCTGCTTTTGGGCCTCGGTGAGTCGTTCGGTGGGCGCAGCTGGTGCTTTTGGGCCTCGGTGAGACCTTCGGTGGGCGCAGCTGGTGCTTTTGGGCCTCGGTGAGTCCTTCCGTGGGCGCAGCTGGTGCTTTTGGGCCTTGTTGAGTCCTTCGGTGGCTGCAGCTGGTGCTTTTGGGCCTCGATGAGTCCTTCGGTCGGTGCAGCTGCTGCTTTTGGGCCTCGGTGAGTCCTTCGGTGGGCGCAGCTGGTGCTTTTGGGCCTCGAGGAGTCCTTCGGGGGCGCAGCTGGTGCTTTTGGGCCTCGGTGAGTCCTTCGGTGGGCGCAGCTGGTGCTTTTGGGCCTCGGTGAGTCCTTCTGTGGTTGCAGCTGCTGCTTTTGGGCCTCGGTGAGTCCTTCTGTGGTTGCAGCTGCTGCTTTTGGACCTCGATGAGTCCTTCGGTCGGTGCAGCTTCTGCTTTTGGGCCTCGGTGAGTCCTTCGGTGGGTGCAGTTGGTGCTTTTGGGCCTCGATGAGTCCTTCAGTGGGCGCAGCTGCTGCTTTTGGACCTCGGTGAGTCCTTCGGTGGGCGCAGCTGGTGCTTTTGGGCCTTGATGAGTCCTTTGGTGGGCGCAGCTGGTGCTTTTGGGCCTCGGTGAGTCCTTCGGTGGGCGCAGCTGGTGCTTTTGGGCCTCGGTGAGTCCTTTTGTGGGTGCAGCTGCTGCTTTTGGGCCTCGGTGAGTCCTTCGGTGGGCGCAGCAGGTGCTTTTGGGCCTCGGTGAGTCCTTCGGTGGGCGCAGCTGGTGCTTTTGGGCCTCGGTGAGTCGTTCGGTGGGCGCAGCTGGTGCTTTTGGGCCTCGGTGAGTCCTTTTGTGGGCTCAGCTGGTGCTTTTGGGCCTCGGTGAGTCCTTCTGTGGTTGCAGCTGCTGCTTTTGGGCCTCGGTGAGTCGTTCGGTGGGCGCAGCTGGTGCTTTTGGGCCTCGGTGAGACCTTCGGTGGGCGCAGCTGGTGCTTTTGGGCCTCGGTGAGTCCTTCCGTGGGCGCAGCTGGTGCTTTTGGGCCTTGTTGAGTCCTTCGGTGGCTGCAGCTGGTGCTTTTGAGCCTCGGTGAGTCCTTCGGTGGGCGCAGCTGCTGCTTTTGGGCCTCGGTGAGTCCTTCGGAGGGCGCAGCTGGTGCTTTTGGGCCTCGGTGAGTCTTTCGGTGGGCGCAGCTGGTGCTTTTGGGCCTTGGTGAGTCCTTCAGGGGCTGCAGCTGGTGCTTTTGGGCCTCGGTGAGTCCTTCTGTGGTTGCAGCTGCTGCTTTTGGGCCTCGGTGAGTCGTTCGGTGGGCGAAGCTGGTGCTTTTGGGCCTCGGTGAGACCTTCGGTGGGCGCAGCTGGTGCTTTTGGGCCTCGGTGAGTCCTTCCGTGGGCGCAGCTGGTACTTTTGGGCCTTGTTGAGTCCTTCGGTGGCTGCAGCTGGTGCTTTTGAGCCTCGGTGAGTCCTTCGGTGGGCGCAGCTGCTGCTTTTGGGCCTCGGTGAGTCCTTCGGAGGGAGCAGCTGGTGCTTTTGGGCCTCGGTGAGTCTTTCGGTGGGCGCAGCTGGTGCTTTTGGGCCTTGGTGAGTCCTTCGGGGGCTGCAGCTGGTGCTTTTGGGCCTCGGTGAGTCCTTCAGTGGGCGCAGCTGCTGCTTTTGGGCCTCGGTGAGTCCTTCGGTGGGCGCAGCTGGTGCTTTTGGGCCTCGGTGAGTCCGTCGGTGGGTGCAGTAGTGCTTTTGGGCCTCGATGAGTCCTTCGGTGGGCGCAGCTAGTGCATTTGGGCCTCGGTGAGTCATTGGGACGGCGCAGCTGGTGCTTTTGGGCCTCGATGAGTCCTTCGGTGGGCGCAGCTGGTGCTTTTGGGCCTCGATGAGTCCTTCGGTCGGTGCAGCTGCTGCTTTTGGGCCTCGGTGAGTCCTTCGGGGGCGCAGCTGGTGCTTTTGGGCCTCGATGAGTCCTTCGGGGGCGCAGCTGGTGCTTTTGGGCCTCGGTGAGTTCTTCGGTGGGCGCAGCTGGTGCTTTTGGGCCTCGAGGAGTCCTTCCGGGGCGCAGCTGGTGCTTTTGGGCCTCGGTGAGTCCTTCTGTGGTTGCAGCTGCTGCTTTTGGGCCTCGGTGAGTCCTTCGGTGGGCGCAGCTGGTGCTTTTGGGCCTCGGTGAGTCCTTCTGTGGTTGCAGCTGCTGCTTTTGGGCCTCGGTGAGTCCTTCGGTGGGCGCAGCTGGTGCTTTTGGGCCTCGGTGAGTCCTTCGGTGGGCGCAGTTGGTGCTTTTGGGCCTCGGTGAGTCCTTCTGTGGTTGCAGCTGCTGCTTTTGGACCTCGATGAGTCCTTCAGTCGGTGCAGCTGCTGCTTTTGGGCCTCGCTGAGTCCTTCGGGGGCGCAGCTGGTGCTTTTGGGCCTCGATGAGTCCTTCGGGGGCGCAGCTGGTGCTTTTGGGCCTCGGTGAGTCCTTCTGTGGTTGCAGCTGCTGCTTTTGGGCCTTGGTGAGTCCTTCGGTGGCTGCAGCTGGTGCTTTTGAGCCTCGGTGAGTCCTTCGGTGGGCGCAGCTGCTGCTTTTGGGCCTCGGTGAGTCCTTCGGAGGGCGCAGCTGGTGCTTTTGGGCCTCGGTGAGTCTTTCGGTGGGCGCAGCTGGTGCTTTTGGGCCTTGGTGAGTCCTTCGGGGGCTGCAGCTGGTGCTTTTGGGCCTCGGTGAGTCCTTCGGTGGGCGCAGCTGCTGCTTTTGGGCCTCGGTGAGTCCTTCGGTGGGCGCAGCTGGTGCTTTTGGGCCTCGGTGAGTCCGTCGGTGGGTGCAGTAGTGCTTTTGGGCCTCGATGAGTCCTTTGGTGGGCGCAGCTAGTGCATTTGGGCCTCGGTGAGTCATTGGGACGGCGCAGCTGGTGCTTTTGGGCCTCGATGAGTCCTTCGGTGGGCGCAGCTGGTGCTTTTGGGCCTCGATGAGTCCTTCGGTCGGTGCAGCTGCTGCTTTTGGGCCTCGGTGAGTCCTTCGGGGGCGCAGCTGGTGCTTTTGGGCCTCGATGAGTCCTTCGGGGGCGCAGCTGGTGCTTTTGGGCCTCGGTGAGTTCTTCGGTGGGCGCAGCTGGTGCTTTTGGGCCTCGAGGAGTCCTTCCGGGGCGCAGCTGGTGCTTTTGGGCCTCGGTGAGTCCTTCTGTGGTTGCAGCTGCTGCTTTTGGGCCTCGGTGAGTCCTTCGGTGGGCGCAGCTGGTGCTTTTGGGCCTCGGTGAGTCCTTCTGTGGTTGCAGCTGCTGCTTTTGGGCCTCGGTGAGTCCTTCGGTGGGCGCAGCTGGTGCTTTTGGGCCTCGGTGAGTCCTTCGGTGGGCGCAGTTGGTGCTTTTGGGCCTCGGTGAGTCCTTCTGTGGTTGCAGCTGCTGCTTTTGGACCTCGATGAGTCCTTCAGTCGGTGCAGCTGCTGCTTTTGGGCCTCGGTGAGTCCTTCGGGGGCGCAGCTGGTGCTTTTGGGCCTCGATGAGTCCTTCGGGGGCGCAGCTGGTGCTTTTGGGCCTCGGTGAGTCCTTCTGTGGTTGCAGCTGCTGCTTTTGGGCCTTGGTGAGTCCTTCGGTGGGTGCAGCTGCTGCTTTTGGGCCTTGGTGAGTCCTTCGGTGGGTGCAGCTGGTGCTTTTGGGCCTCGGTGAGTCCTTCGGTGGGCGCAGCTGGTGCTTTTGGGCCTCGGTGAGTCCTTTGCGGGCGCAGCTGATGCTTTTGGGCCTCGATGAGTCCTTCTGTGGGTGCAGCTGCTGCTTTTGAGCCTCGGTGAGTCCTTCGGTGGGCGCAGCTGGTGCTTTTGGGCCTCGGTGAGTCCTTCGGTGGGCGCAGCTGGTGCTTTTGGGCCTCGGTGAGTCCTTCGGTGGGCGCAGCTGGTGCTTTTGGGCCTCGGTGAGTCCTTCTGTGGTTGCAGCTGCTGCTTTTGGACCTCGATGAGTCCTTCGGTCGGTGCAGCTGCTGATTTTGGGCCTCGGTGAGTCCTTCGGTGGGTGCAGTTGGTGCTTTTGGGCCTTGGTGAGTCCTTCGGTGGGTGCAGCTGCTGCTTTTGGACCTCGGTGAGTCCTTCGGTGGGCGCAGCTGGTGCTTTTGGGCCTGGTGAGTCCTTCGGTGGGTGCAGCTGGTGCTTTTGGGCCTCGGTGAGTCCTTCGGTGGGCGCAGCTGGTGCTTTTGGGCCTCGGTGAGTCCATTGGGGGCGCAGCTGGTGCTTTTGGGCCTCGATGAGTCCTTCTGTGGGTGCAGCTGCTGCTTTTGAGCCTCGGTGAGTCCTTCGGTGGGCGCAGCTGGTGCTTTTGGGCCTCGGTGAGTCCTTCGGTGGGCGCAGCTGGTGCTTTTGGGCCTCGGTGAGTCCTCGGTGGGCGCAGCTGGTGCTTTTGGGCCTCGGTGAGTCCTTCTGTGGTTGCAGCTGCTGCTTTTGGACCTCGATGAGTCCTTCGGTCGGTGCAGCTGCTGCTTTTGGGCCTCGGTGAGTCCTTCGGTGGGTGCAGTTGGTGCTTTTGGGCCTCGATGAGTCCTTCGGTGGGCGCAGCTGCTGCTTTTGGACCTCGGTGAGTCCTTCGGTGGGCGCAGCTGGTGCTTTTGGGCCTTGATGAGTCCTTTGGTGGGCGCAGCTGGTGCTTTTGGGCCTCGGTGAGTCCTTCGGTGGGCGCAGCTGGTGCTTTTGGGCCTCGGTGAGTCCTTTTGTGGGTGCAGCTACTGCTTTTGGGCCTCGGTGAGTCCTTCGGTGGGTGCAGCAGGTGCTTTTGGGCCTCGGTGAGTCCTTTGGTGGGCGCAGCTGGTGCTTTTGGGCCTCGGTGAGTCGTTCGGTGGGCGCAGCTGGTGCTTTTGGGCCTCGGTGAGTCCTTTTGTGGGCGCAGCTGGTGCTTTTGGGCCTCGGTGAGTCCTTCTGTGGTTGCAGCTGCTGCTTTTGGGCCTCGGTGAGTCGTTCGGTGGGCGCAGCTGGTGCTTTTGGGCCTCGGTGAGACCTTCGGTGGGCGCAGCTGGTGCTTTAGGGCCTCGGTGAGTCCTTCCGTGGGCGCAGCTGGTCCTTTTGGGCCTTGTTGAGTCCTTCGGTGGCTGCAGCTGGTGCTTTTGGGCCTCGATGAGTCCTTCGGTCGGTGCAGCTGCTGCTTTTGGGCCTCGGTGAGTCCTTCGGTGGGCGCAGCTGGTGCTTTTGGGCCTCGAGGAGTCCTTCGGGGGCGCAGCTGGTGCTTTTGGGCCTCGGTGAGTCCTTCTGTGGTTGCAGCTGCTGCTTTTGGGCCTCGGTGAGTCCTTCGGTGGGCGCTGCTGGTGCTTTTGGGCCTCGGTGAGTCCTTCTGTGGTTGCAGCTGCTGCTTTTGGGCCTCGGTGAGTCCTTCGGTGGGTGCAGCTGGTGCTTTTGGGCCTCAGTGAGTCCTTCGGTGGGTGCAGCTGCTGCTTTTGAGCCTCGGTGAGTCCTTCGGTGGGCGCAGCTGGTGCTTTTGGGCCTCGGTGAGTCCTTCGGTGGGCGCAGCTGGTGCTTTTGGGCCTCGGTGAGTCCTTCGGTGGGCGCAGCTGGTGCTTTTGGGCCTCGGTGAGTCCTTCTGTGGTTGCAGCTGCTGCTTTTGGACCTCGATGAGTTACTTCGGTCGGTGCAGCTGCTGCTTTTGGGCCTCGGTGAGTCCTTCGGTGGGTGCAGTTGGTGCTTTTGGGCCTCGATGAGTCCTTCAGTGGGCGCAGCTGCTGCTTTTGGACCTCGGTGAGTCCTTCGGTGGGCGCAGCTGGTGCTTTTGGGCCTTGATGAGTCCTTTGGTGGGCGCAGCTGGTGCTTTTGGGCCTCGGTGAGTCCTTCGGTGGGCGCAGCTGGTGCTTTTGGGCCTCGGTGAGTCCTTTTGTGGGTGCAGCTGCTGCTTTTGGGCCTCGGTGAGTCCTTCGGTGGGCGCAGCAGGTGCTTTTGGGCCTCGGTGAGTCCTTCGGTGGGCGCAGCTGGTGCTTTTGGGCCTCGGTGAGTCGTTCGGTGGGCGCAGCTGGTGCTTTTGGGCCTCGTTGAGTCCTTTTGTGGGCGCAGCTGGTGCTTTTGGGCCTCGGTGAGTCCTTCTGTGGTTGCAGCTGCTGCTTTTGGGCCTCGGTGAGTCGTTCGGTGGGCGCAGCTGGTGCTTTTGGGCCTCGGTGAGACCTTCGGTGGGCGCAGCTGGTGCTTTTGGGCCTCGGTGAGGCCTTCCGTGGGCGCAGCTGGTGCTTTTGGGCCTTGTTGAGTCCTTCGGTGGCTGCAGCTGGTGCTTTTGAGCCTCGGTGAGTCCTTCGGTGGGCGCAGCTGCTGCTTTTGGGCCTCGGTGAGTCCTTCGGAGGGCGCAGCTGGTGCTTTTGGGCCTCGGTGAGTCTTTCGGTGGGCGCAGCTGGTGCTTTTGGGCCTTGGTGAGTCCTTCAGGGGCTGCAGCTGGTGCTTTTGGGCCTCGGTGAGTCCTTCTGTGGTTGCAGCTGCTGCTTTTGGGCCTCGGTGAGTCGTTCGGTGGGCGAAGCTGGTGCTTTTGGGCCTCGGTGAGACCTTCGGTGGGCGCAGCTGGTGCTTTTGGGCCTCGGTGAGTCCTTCCGTGGGCGCAGCTGGTACTTTTGGGCCTTGTTGAGTCCTTCGGTGGGCGCAGCTGCTGCTTTTGGGCCTCGGTGAGTCCTTAGGAGGGCGCAGCTGGTGCTTTTGGGCCTCGGTGAGTCTTTCGGTGGGCGCAGCTGGTGCTTTTGGGCCTTGGTGAGTCCTTCGGGGGCTGCAGCTGGTGCTTTTGGGCCTCGGTGAGTCCTTCGGTGGGCGCAGCTGCTGCTTTTGGGCCTCGGTGAGTCCTTCGGTGGGCGCAGCTGGTGCTTTTGGGCCTTGGTTAGTCTTTCGGTGGGTGCAGCTGTTGCTTTTGGGCCTCGGTGATTCCTTGGGAGGGCGCAGCTGGTGCTTTTGGGCCTCGGTGAGTCCTTGGGAGGGCGCAGCTGGTGCTTTTGGGCCTCGATGAGTCCTTCGGGGGCGCAGCTGGTGCTTTTGGGCCTCGGTGAGTCCTTCGGTGGGTGCAGCTGGTGCTTTTGGGCCTCGGTGAGTTCTTCGGTGGGTGCAGCTGGTGCTTTTGGGCCTTGGTGAGTCGTTTGGACGCGCTGCTGGTGCTTTTGGGCCTCGGTGAGTTCTTCGGTGGGTGCAGCTGGTGCTTTTGGGCCTCGGTGAGTCCTTGGGAGGGCGCAGCTGGTGCTTTTGGGCCTCGGTGAGTCCTTCGGTGGGCGCAGCTGGTGCTTTTGGGCCTCGGTGAGTCATTGGGAGGGCGCAGCTGGTGCTTTTGGGCCTCGAGTCCTTTGGGGGCACAGCTGGTGCTTTTGGGCCTCGGTGACACAGCTGGTGCTTTTGGGCCTCGGTGAGTCCTTCGGTGGGTGCAGCTGGTGCTTTTGGGCCTCGGTGAGTCCTTCGGTGGGCGCAGCTGGTGCTTTATGGCCTCGGGGAGTCCATCGGTGGCTGCAGATGGTGCTTTTGAGCCTCGATGAGTCCTTCGGTGGGCGCAGCTGGTGCTTTTGGGCCTTGGTGAGTCGTTGGGAGGGCGCAGCTGGTGCTTTTGGGCCTCGGTGAGTTCTTCGGTGGGTGCAGCTGGTGCTTTTGGGCCTCAGTGAGTTCTTTGGTGGGTGCAGTTAGTGCTTTTGGGCCTCGGTGAGTCGTTGGGAGGGCGCAGCTGGTGCTTTTGGGCCTCGGTGAGTTCTTCGGTGGGTGCAGCTGGTGCTTTTGGGCCTCGGTGAGTCCTTGGGAGGGCGCAGCTGGTGCTTTTGGGCCTCTGTGAGTCCTTGGGAGGGCGCAGCAGGTGCTTTTGGGCCTCGGTGAGTCCTTGGGAGGGCGCAGCTGGTGCTTTTGGGCCTCGGTGAGTCCTTCGGTCGGCGCAGCTGGTGATTTTGGGCCTCGGTGATTCTCGCTACCTCTCTCTCAGATTCTCTAACTGCATCCTGCCCTCTCTCTCTCTCCCTCCCTCTTTCTCTCCTCTCTCTCTCTGTCACTCTCTCTTTCTCTCTCTGTCTCTCAGGGTCTCTGTCTCCCTCCTGCCCCCTCCCCTCTCTCTCTCTCTCCCTCCCTCTCCCCTTCTATCTCTCTCTCTCTCTCTCTCTCTCCCACCCTCCCTCTTTCTCCCCTCTCTCTCTGTCTCTCCCTCTCTCTTTTTTCTCTCTATCTCTCTGGGTTTCTATCTCCCTCCTGCCCCCCTCTCCCCCTTCTATCTCTCTCTCTCTTTCTCTCCCATCTCTCTCCCTCTCTCACTTCTCGCTCCCTCTCTCTCTCTCTCTCTCTCTCTATCTCAGGTTCTCTATCTGTATCCTGCCCTGTCTCTCACTTCTCTCTTTATCTCTCAGGGCTCTTTCTTCGCCTTGCTCACTGAATTATTCTCTTCTTGCAGCCGGCTCCATCTCATGTTCTGGTTGTGTGTGAAGCACATATGTGCCTCGAGGGTGGCACTGCAGCGCTATAGTGCAGGACTGTCCAGACAGGGGCCAGGCCTTCATTCGGGTGGTGAATGCTGCGACGAGTCGGTTGGAGTTTGCTTGTTCCCTTGTCCTCTGGCGGCTGATGCTGGTCCCGGCAGCTTCTTTCAATCAATCTACAGATTTGTAGATTCATAGAGCGCTTCTTGTCACCCGTGAGGGTATCCAGGTGCTTCATTCCCTTGTCCTCTGGTGGCTGATGCTGGTCCCAGCAGCTTCTTTCAATCAATCACTAGATTTGTAGATTCATAGAGCGCTTCTTGTCATCGGTGAGGGTATCCAGGCGCTTCGTTCCCTTGTCCTCTGGCGGCTGATGGTGGTCCCGGCAGTTTCAATCAATCAATCAGTAGATTTATAGATTCATAGAGCGCTTCTTGTCACCCGTGAGGGTATCCAGGCGCTTCCATCCCTTGTCCTCTGGTGGCTGATTCTGGTCCCGGCAGCTTCTTTCAATCACTCAGTAGATTTGTAGATTCATAGAGCGCTTCTTGTCACCCGTGAGGGTCTCCAGGCGCTTCCTTCCCTTGTCCTCTGGTGGCTGATGCTGGTCCCGGCAGCTTCTTTCAATCACTCAGTAGATTTGTAGATTCATAGAGCGCTTCTTGTCACCCATGAGGGTCTCCAGGCGCTTCCTTCCCTTGTCCTCTGGTGGCTGATGCTGGTCCCGGCAGCTTCTTTCAATCAATCTGTAGATTTGTAGATTCATAGAGCGCTTCTTGTCACCCGTGAGGGTATCCAGGCGCTTCGTTCCCTTGTCCTCTGGTGGCTGATGCTGGTCCCGGCAGCTTCTTTCAATCAATCTGTAGATTTGTAGATTCATAGAGCGCTTCTTGTCATCGGTGAGGGTATCCAGGCGTTTCGTTCCCTTGTCCTCTGGCGGCTGATGCTGGTCCCGGCAGCTTCTTTCAATCAATCAGTAGATTTATAGAGGTATTCAGGCGCTTTGTTGCCTTGCCCTCTGGTGGCTGATGCTGGTCGCGCCAGCTTCTTTCAATCAATCGTTAGATTTGTAGATTCATAGAGCGCTTCTTGTCACCCGTGAGGGTCTCCAGGCGCTTCCTTCCCTTGTCCTCTGGTGGCTGATGCTGGTCCCAGCAGCTTCTTTCAATCAATCACTAGATTTGTAGATTCATAGAGCGCTTCTTGTCACCCGTGAGGGTATCCAGGTGCTTCGTTCCCTTGTCCTCTGGTGGCTGATGCTGGTCCCAGCAGCTTCTTTCAATCAATCACTAGATTTGTAGATTCATAGAGCGCTTCTTGTCATCGGTGAGGGTATCCAGGCGCTTCGTTCCCTTGTCCTCTGGCGGCTGATGGTGGTCCCGGCAGTTTCAATCAATCAATCAGTAGATTTATAGAGGTATTCAGGCGCTTTGTTCCCTTGCCCTCTGGTGGCTGATGCTGGTCGCGCCAGCTTCTTTCAATCAATCGTTAGATTTGTAGATTCATAGAGCGCTTCTTGTCACCCGTGAGGGTCTCCAGGCGCTTCCATCCCTTGTCCTCTGGTGGCTGATGCTGGTCCCGGCAGCTTCTTTCAATCACTCAGTAGATTTGTAGATTCATAGAGCGCTTCTTGTCACCCGTGAGGGTCTCCAGGCGCTTCCTTCCCTTGTCCTCTGGTGGCCGATGCTGGTCCCGGCAGCTTCTTTCAATCACTCAGTAGATTTGTAGATTCATAGAGCGCTTCTTGTCACCCGTGAGGGTATCCAGGTGCTTCGTTCCCTTGCCCTCTGGTGGCTGATGCTGGTCACGGCAGCTTCTTTCAATCAATCAGTAGATTTGTAGATTCATAGAGCGCTTCTTGTCACCCCTGAGGGTTTCCAGGCGCTTCGTTCATTTGTCCTCCGGTGGCTGATGCTGGTCCCGGCAGCTTCTTTCAATCAATCTATAGATTTGTAGATTCATAGAGCGCTTCTTGTCACCCATGAGGGTATCCAGGCGCTTTGTTCCCTTGCCCTCTGCCTCTCCTCCTCCTTGGATCATGTCAGTTCTCCGCATCCTTCCTTTATTATAATCGTAAAGTGCGCATCTCACACCCTTGTCAATGCATCTGACGCGTGCACCGAAAGCCTGAGTAACGTCTCACTTCTGAAATGTTTTCTGTGATTTTTATTTCATTATCTGGCTCCGTTGTTGGGTGGTTACTGCTCTACATCTTCGCTCATCTTCCTCTTGCTGCAGTGTGCGCGTCATGATGGAAACATCTGCTTTTGTGGATCCCCCCCTCTTAGCTCGTCTCCTCCCTCTGACTCCCAAAGGCACTCTCTTGCATTTAAGTTCATTTATCCACATAGTACACTTTCACCGCATAATTATAGGTAACTCAGGAATGGTGCAATGTGGAAGCTGGTTTTTTTTTCTTTCTTTTATTTTCTTTTTTTTATAATCCTCATCTGCCCGACACAAGTTCCATAGATGCAAAGAAAAAGGAAACACACCAACCACCTCTCTGCCTTCGGGAGCAAGGCCCTGGTAATTGAGCCGCTTCACGTACTAAGCAGAACTTATTGCGGATTGGCGGGAGATGTGTTGCACCTTGTTGATACTCCTCTAGGCAACTTCATGCCTGTTAGGCCAGTAAACAAATATCGGAGTCGGGGCAAACCATTAGACTGAGCCATGGAGTAGGTGGGCATAATCATCGGACCTTTGGGGGAAAAAAAAAAAAACCCCCATCGAACCGGAAAAAAAAAAAGGAATCACTTCCAGTCTATCAAGAGTTTCCAAAAGGTGAGGCACCGGGTACTGCAGGATCAAGCCAGATCTGTCTTGGATGTTTCATAGAGAGACGATAGCCAGGCGGAATGTGCGGGGGGGTGGTATCTACCCAGTGTATGCATATCATCCGTCTTGCCAGAAGGATAGCATAGAATAGGAGGGACCGCGCAACCCCGGTGATGTTCTGATCAAGGCCAAATATAACTAATGGTAGCTTAAGAGGAATGTTGGTCTTAAGAATTGAGTCCAGGGTAACTTTAATCTCTTTCCAATAAGCATTAATGTGGGGGCATTCCCAAAACATGTGGATATCTGAAGCTGCTGGGAGTTGACATTTGTTGCAGCATTTCCCTTCCTGATATTTAGATAGACGTAAGGGTGAGAGATATGCTCGGTGTAGAGTGAACAAATGGTTTCGTCTCAACCAGGCGGGTTTAACCAGTCTATACAAAAGAGAAAAAGATTTTGTCCACAAATCCTCATCCAGTAGCACGATTTCACCTCCCCAAAGCTCCATTGGCAATTTGAAGTCTCCATCTATTTCCTCCAAGATGGACCAATACCAAAAAGCAACTTCCTTGCCTCCTGTCTGTTTCTCGACTAAGTGCTGTTCTAAGGGGCTAGGTCTCCCAATATTAGAATTTTTCCTAAATAGTTCTCTGGCCCAACTGCTGATTTGGATGTACTTAAATCTTGACAAGGTTGGCCCTACTTTCTCTTTAAGCTCCTCCCACTCTATCAGAAGGCCTCCGAATATCAGATCACCCCATCTTGAGAGCCCAGCATTGATAAGGGGGGCTGCCAAGCAGTCTTGTAAACACAGCGGGAGCCCGGGAGAGTCCCATATCTGAGCATAATTAGAGAAATACGCCAGCCCCACTCTAAGTTTAATTTGCACCCAGGACTTCAATATTGTTAAAAGAGTCTTAAGCCTCACCTTTTTAAAAAACTTTCGATCACCAAACTCAATTAGAAACCCGTCTAACGGAAAGTTTGCCTCCACCAGCATTGCCTTGAACAATCTCCCATTTGAAGATGTATCTGGTGACTTCAAAAGCATTCTTGTGTGGGACAGTTGGAATGCCCACGCATAGTACTGTAGGTCTGGCAGAGCAAGCCCTCCTTTTTCCCTCCTCCTCCTTAATTTTTTCCAGGCCAGCCTAGTAGCCTTATTGCCCCAAATGAAAGAATTGATTTCCTGCTGACATTTATGAAGTTGCTTGGAATCAAATGCCAGAGGAACGGAATTAAAAATAAAAGTCAGTTTCGGAAGAATGGACATTTTCACGATATTAACTTTCCCAAAAATTGACAGTCGAAGACCCGCCCAGGATTTCAATAAGGATCTACAATCTTGGAAGACCAGTTCTAGATTAGCCTTAGCCAAGGTGTCTATATCTTGCGTGATTTTAACTCCAAGGTAACGAATTGAGGATGTCACCACAACGCTTGGATTGATAATATTCCATGTCATGAGCTCTGTCTTCTCAGCGTTAATATCATAGCCTGATATATGACCAAATTCTTTGGCCATTTCTACCACTATGGGAAAGGCAGTTGCTGGGTCACTAGTATAAATTACTATATCATCAGCATAGAGCCCTACCCTTTTTTTCCAACCACCATATTCAAATGAGGCGATTCTTGGGTCCTCCCTAAGAGATTGTGCGAATGGTTCAAAATAAATATTGAAAAGAAGGGGGGATAGGGGGCAGCCCTGTCTCGTTCCCCTACTAATCTGAAAGGACTGGGTACGTATACCATTCACCAAAATACTAGCACTAGGGTTAGTATACAGAAGGCGTATGGCCCTACAGAGATTTGGCCCAAATGCGAATTTCCTCATGACTTCAGCTAGATATGACCAGTTTACTCTATCGAACGCTTTTGTTGCGTCGAGGGTCATAATGGCCATGGGAAGGGAGAAAGTTGAGGCGATGTCCCCTGCCCCGATTAAATCATAGGTGAGGTCTGAAAGCTGTCTACCTCGAATGAAGCCCTTCTGGTCCGTGTGGATAATTGAGCCAACTTCGCGTCCCAGCCGTGTCGCCAACACCGCCGCGAAGAGCTTGTAATCACTATTCAAAAGTGAAATTGGCCTATAAGAGCCGCATTTGGCCGGGTCTTTCCCGGGTTTTGGAATCAAGACAATTGTTGCCTCCCCCCAAGATTTAGGTGGGGTGGCTCCCTTTAATAAAATATCGTTGAAGAGTCTAGTAAGTGTTGTGACGATTTCGGGTGCCAGTACCCGGAGTAACTCACCAGGGAGACCATCGGGGCCAGCCGCCTTACCCCGCTTCACCTTTTTAATAGCTTCGCTCACCTCTGTCTCCGATATTGGACTATCGAGACGATCACTTTGTTCTGGGGTGAGAGTGGGGAGAATTATCTCGTCTAACCATCTGAGCCTAGTCACCGGGTCGTCCGAGATCTCCTCTTTGTATATTTGTTGAAAAAAGCCAAGAAAGGCTTCCCCGATGTCTGTAGTGGAGGTTCTTCCGTTGGTCTCCCCCTCTACTCTGATAAGTTTGATATGTTTTTTGGCCTGGTCGGATTTGATTTTCCAGGCTAGGACTTTGCCGAGGATTCTCCATATTCAAAATTTGAAAGTTTACTTGCTGCTCATCTCTTTGCGACCCTCTCTTGAAGGATAATTTCTAGCTTCTCCTTTAATAGCTTCCGTTGCTTCTTCTCTTCATTAGTACCAGTTCCGGAACCTATATGTTGGTCGAAGAGAGCAATTTCCTGTTCTATATTGGTAATCATTGCCCTGTACACTTTCCCTCGATGAGAGGCCCTGTTGGTAATATGACCTCGTAAATTTGCTTTGTAAGCCTCCCACACAATATCCAACCGAGCTGAGTTTATGTTAATATCCATAAAAAACTTAGTTTCTTGAATAAGGAGGTCAGTTTCCTCTTCCTCTAAAAGAATAGTACGGTCAAATGACCAGGACGAATGTGTGGTTAGCTGACCTGATTTTAAAGAAAAGAAGATGGCCGAGTGATCTGATAGATGTGAGGGTAAGTAAACTAATTCCTCCAGGGAGTCTCTTAATGAATTACTAAACAGAGCATAATCGATCCTAGACTTATGGTTGTATTTGAAATTATGATAAGATACGCCAGGTGCGTTACCCTCTCTCTCCCTCCACGAGTCTGCTAATCCAAGCGTTGACATGATCACCCCAAGCGTTTGCCTGGATTTCACATAAGTTACTGCCCTAGAGTTGGGGGATTTGTCCAATTTGGGATTTAATACTAGGTAAAAATCACCCATCCAAATTATTGGGTCGTGGGTTGTTAATAAGTGGTTCTGGATTTTATATAGATATGAGGGTTCATCCTGATTGGGGCCATAATAACCCACCAAGTTATACGGTCTACTCTCTAAACTTACTTTAACATAGAGCCACCTACCACTGAGATCTTCTTCATGGTCTATAATCTGTGCTCTAACTTGCTTTTTAAAAATGATGAGGATACCCCGTATATTGGCGTTGTGGTTAGTACAAATAAAACTGTCAACCCATCTAACCTTCCTCAACATATCCTTCACTTCTTGCTGAAGAAGATGTGTTTCCTGGATGACAATGACCTGCCTGGGGAGTCCCTCAAATACTGTAAAATTCTGTGCCTCCTCCCCCTTACCCGCAGGCCATTGACATTCCAGGACAAAATTTTTATCCTAGACATCTAGTGTCGTTCCCCCTCCACCAACTCATCAAATCTATAAAGAGTATACTACTCCCAAAGTGAATTAAATGAAGCTGAGTTGTGTATGGTGTGGATTGTACATTTTAAACGTTGTCTGACAAGTGAGGATTTTTTGCAGTTTTACCCCTACCCCCCCCTGTTGCTGAAGCTGTTAATCTTCTGCTCTTTATATTCTATGATACAACACTGTTCTGGTTTCATTTCATATTTCCTTTTACCAAGAATGTGTTTCCTGGCTTTTTATTGATGTTTCCGTTCCGTCCTTGTGTCTTTGAACAGCAGTGCCTACGAGTGCTTGTTTGTGTCTATGAGTGCTTGTTTGTGCGTATGATGCTTGTTTGTGTCTATGAGTGCTCGTTTGTGCCTATGAGTGCTTGTTTGTGCGTATGATGCTTGTTTGTGTCTATGAGTGCTTGTTTGTGCCTATGAGTGCTTGTTTGTGCCTATGAGTGCTTATTTGTGCCTATGAGTGCTTGTTTGTGCCTATGAGTGCTTATTTGTGCATATGAGTGCTTGTTTGTGTCTATGAGTGCTTGTTTGTGCCTATGAGTGCTTGTTTGTGCCTATGAGTGCTTGTTTGTGTCTATGAGTGCTTGTTTGTGCCTATGAGTGCTTGTTTGTGTCTATGAGTGCTTGTTTGTGCCTATGAGTGCTTGTTTGTGCCTATGAGTGCTTATTTGTGCCTATGAGTGCTTATTTGTGCATATGAGTGCTTGTTTGTGTCTATGAGTGCTTGTTTGTGTCTATGAGTGCTTGTTTGTGCCTACGAGTGCTTGTTTGTGCCTATGAGTGCTTATTTGTGCCTATGAGTGCTTATTTGTGCATATGAGTGCTTGTTTGTGTCTATGAGTGCTTGTTTGTGTCTATGAGTGCTTGTTTGTGCCTACGAGTGCTTGTTTGTGTCTATGAGTGCTTGTTTGTGCCTATGAGTGCTTGTTTGTGCCTATGAGTGCTTGTTTATGCGTGTGAGTGCATGTTTTTGCCTATGAGTGCCCATATGTGCCCATGAGTGCTTGTTTGTGCCTATGAGTGTCTGCATGTGCCTATGAATGCCTGTGCATGCCCATGAGTGCCTGTGCGTGCCCACGACTGCCTGTGTATTCCTGTGAGTGGCTGTATGTTCCTATGAGTGGCTGTGTGTAGCTATCAGGGCTTCTGTATGCCCATGAGTGCTTATATGTGTCTATAAGGGGCTGTGTGTTCCTATGGATGCCTGTGTGTGCCCATTTGTGCTTTTGGATGCCTTTGAGTGCATGTGAGTGACTGTGTGTGCTGCCTGTGTGTGTCTACCAGTGCCTGCTTGTGTCTGTGTATGCCTGTGCATTCATATGTGTGTGCCTGTGAGTGCATCAGTGTGCCTGTGAGTGCCCGTGTGTGCTTATGTATGCCTGTGTGTGCTTATGTGTGCCTTTCAGTGCCTGTGAGTGCCTGTATGTGCCTATGAGTACCAATGTATGCCTATGTGGGACGGTGTGTTCCAATAAATGCCTGTGTGTGCCCATTTGTGCTTTTGGGCGCTTTTAAGTGCATGTGAGTGACTGTGTGTGCCTGTGTGTCCACCAGTACCTGTTTGTGTCTGTGAATGCCTGTGCATTCATATGTGTGTGCCTGTGAGTGCCTGTGTGTGCTTGTGTGTGCCTGTGAGTGCCTGAATGTGTGTCTTTCAGTGCCTGTGAGAGCCTGTATGTGCCTATGAGTGCCTATGTATGCCTATATGGGACTGTGTGGTCCTATAAGTGCCTGTGAGTGGCTGTGCCTGATGAGATGTAACTGTGCATGACTATGAGGGTGTCAGGGTTCTAACTGGCTTACCAGCAGCTGGTCTTCTATTACTTGCACGGGAACAGAAGGTGCTAGCTCCCAACTCCCTTTCCAGGATTCCTCCGAGACAGAATTAAATCATGACTCTAATTAACCCCAAAGGGGGAAGGGGGAATGGATAAAATAATAAAGAACAATAGAAGAGACTGGTTCTGGACCTTCGGGTTTTCTACCTGGCTCTTCTGTCAATCAACAGGTGACCAACTTGCTGAAGATACCTAAGGAAACCCTAGTCCTCTTGTTAACCAGCCCCTCTTCTTTTTTCTGATGTATTTCTTGATATTTCCCTTTGTATGGAAATTCTACATCAGTTTTATGTTTAACAGAAGTTTTCTATTTATTCCACTAAGAGTTTTCTTTTTAAGTTTAGGATTTGAACTAACTGTTTTAATTCTTTCTTTAATCCATTTCTTCTTATTACTGAAAATAGCGAAACAACGTAATTTTTCTTTCCTCAGATTCTGTCAAGAACAGTGTATCCACAATGCCACTGAAGAATTATTCCGATAAACAAGGTAAGTTCATTAAGAGAAAAAATAAACTCTATTCCTGTTTCATTCACAGTCTTTCTTTTGTAAACTTTTATCAAACTGTAACTTAGCTTAAACGTGCTTTTCTTCTTTGGTCTATTGGTTTTCTTTTCTCTGGAAATGCCGCCGCAGCTGAGGTGAGAACACTGGACCAGACGAGTCGCGGCTCGACGAGATGAAGCCAACTGAAGTTTTTTCCCCATGAACTCTCCGACTCTTCACACTTGAATTCGTCAGGCGCTGTCATGAAAGGTATTTCACTAAAATGTTGCCGTTATGTAAAATGTTACTACTCTATCAACTACGAGCTACGGAACTCAGAACCTTCCTTGGTTTGGACTTTAGTGAAGTGCGCACTCGCTAAGGAGTGTGCGCGTCACCACAATCTCGCACCGGTTTTTCACTAAACACTAGACCGCTACTTGCCAAGCCCGCAGCGGCCATCTTAGAGTTCCGTATCTGCCACAATTCGGACCAAGCAGGGGTCTTCTTTGATTTCCTCCTTCTTTTTGGCCAGCAGGAGTTCGTTAGGGAACAAGCTGATCCGACCTCATGTACAGGGTGACCAGCGGTCCTGACAGAGGGCCTGTGTTTCCCTACGAGTACCTGTGTGGGCCTCTGTGTGCCTAAGAGTGTTTGTATTTATGTGTTACTGGGCGTGCCCGTGTCTTCCTGTGTGTCCCTTTGTGCCTATGACTGCCTGTGTGTGCATATGTGTGGCTTTGAGTGCCTATGTGTGTCTCGGTGTGCCTGTGTGAGTCCTTGTATGGCTGGGTATGGCTATGTGTCCCTGTGAGTGACTAAGTGACTCTGTGTGCCTGTATGTGCCTATTAGTGCCTGAGTGTGCATATGTGTGCCTCTGTGTGCCTCTGTGTATCAGTGTACCCATGTGTGTGCCTATTAGTGCCAGTATGTGCCTTGGTATGTCTGCGTGAGCCTATGAGTGAATAGTTGGTGTGCCTCTGTGTGGCTGGCGTGCCTGTGTGGCTATGAGTGCCTGAGTGTGCCTATGTGTGGCTGTGTGTGCCTGTGTGTGCCTATGCATGCTTGTGTATACCTGTGTGTACCTATGAGTGCCTGTGTGTGCCTGTGCATGCATGTGAGCGCCTGTGTATGTCTCTGTGTGCCTATGAGTGCCTGTGTTGTGCCTCTATGTGTGCATGTTTGCATGTATGTGCATTTGAGTGCCTGTGGGTGTTGTACCTGTGTGTGCCCAAGAGTGCCTGTGTGTCCCTGGAAACAAATGAACAGTGGAATTTGCAGGCTGCGTGAGAGTTAATTCAAACACAGGCTTCTGTATGTTAAAGATGTTCTGAGGCAGTGTGGACTGGACACACACCATCACCTTTGCTACTGAGTGTGCATTTGTCTGCTCTGCACTGCTATGTAGTTGTCCCTGACTGGTGTGTGGTTCTTCATGTCTGGTGTATGGTTGTCCCTGACTGGCATGTGGTTGTCTCTGTCTGGTGTGTGGTTGTTCCTGTCTGGTGTGGTTGTCCCTGTCTGGTGTGTGAGTGGTTGTCCCTGTCTGGTGTGTGGTTGTCCCTGTCTGGTGTGTGGTTGTCTCTGTCTGGTGTGTGGTTGTCCCTGTCTGGTGTGTGGTTGTCCCTGTCTGGTGTGTGATTTTCCCTGTCTGGTGTGTCGTTGTCTGTCTGATGTGTGGTTGTCCCTGTCTGGTGTGTGGTTGCCTCTGTCTGGTGTGTGGTTGTCCCTTTCTTGTGTGTGGTTGTCCCTGTTGAGTGTTTGGTTGTCTGTCTGGTGTGTGGTTGTCCCTGTCTGGTGTGTGGTTGTCCCATTCTAGTGTGTGGTTGTCCATTTCTAGTGCGTGGTTGTCCCTGTCTGGTGGATGGTTGTCACTGTCAGTTATGCGGTTGACCCTGTCTGGTGTATTGTTGTCCCTGTCTGGTGTGTCGTTGTCCCTGCCTGGTGTATTATTGGCCCTGTCTGGCGTGTGGTTGTCCCTGTCTGGTGTGTGGCTGTCCCTGTGTGGTGTTTGGTTGTCCCCGTCTGGTATATTATTCTCCCTGCCTGGTGTGTGGTTGTCCATGTCTGGTGTGTGGTTGTCCCTGTCTGGTGTGTGGTTGTCCTTGTCTAGTTGTCCCTGCCTGGTTATTCCTGCCTGGTATGTGGTTGTCCCTGTCTGGTGTATTATTGTCCCTGTCTGGTGTGTTATTGTCCGTGTCTGGTGTGTGGCTGTCCCTGTCTGGTGTGTGGCTGTCCCTGTCTGGTGTGTGGCTGTCCCTGTCTGGTGTGTGGTTGTCCCTGTCTGGTGTGTGGTTGTCCTTGTCTGGTATATGGATTTCCCTGTCTGGTGTGTGGTTGTCCCTGTCTGGGGTGTGGCTGTCCCTGTCTCATGTTTGTTTCTCCCTGTCTGGTGTGTGGTTGTCCCTGTCTGGTGTGTGGTTGTCCCTGTCTGGCGTATGGTTACCCTGTCTGTTATGTAGATGTCCCTGTCTGGTGTGTTGTTGTCCCTGTCTGGTGTGTGGTTGTCCCTGTCTGGTATGTGGAGGTCCCTGTCTGCTGTGTGGTTGTAACTGTCTGGGGTGTGGTTGTCCCTGTCTGGTGTTTGTTTCTCCCTGTCTGGTGTGTGGTTGTCCCTGTCTGGTGTGTGGTTGTCCCTGTCTAGTATGTAGATGGGCCTGTCTGGTGTGTTGTTGTCCCTGTCTGGGGTGTGGTTGTCCCTGTCTGGTGTTTGTTTCTTCCTGTCTGGTGTGTGGTTGTCCCTGTCTGGTGTGTGGTTGTCCCTGTCTAGTATGTAGATGGGCCTGTCTGGTGTGTGGTTGTCCCTGTCTGGGGTGTGGTTGTCCCTGTCTGGTGTTTGTTTCTCCCTGTCTGGTGTGTGGCTGTCCCTGTCTGGTGTGTAGTTTTCCCTGTCTGGTGTGTGGCTGTCCCTGTTTGCTGTGTGGCTGTCCCTGTCTGGTGTGTGGCTGTCCCTGTCTGGTGTGTGGTTGTCCCTGTCTGGGGTGTGATTGTCCCTGTCTGGTGTGTGGTTGTCCCTGTCTGGTATGTGGTGGTCCCTGTCTGCTGTGTGGTTGTACCTGTCTGGGGTGTGCTTGTCCCTGTCTGGTGTTTGTTTCTCCCTGTCTGGTGTTTGTTTCTCCCTGTTTGGTGTGTGGTTGTCCCTGTCTGGTGTGTGGTTGTCCCTGTCTGGTATGTAGATGGACCTGTCTGGTGTGTGGTTGTCCCTGTCTGGGGTGTGGTTGTCCCTGTCTGGTATGTAGATGTCACTGTCTGGTGTGTGGTTGTCCCTGTCTGGGGTTTTGATATCCCTGTCTGGTGTTTGTTTCTCCCTGTTTGGTGTATGGTTGTCCCTGTCTGGGGTGTGATTCTCCCATAGAGTAGAATCTCTGACTTTTGTTTATTGCACTTGATCTGTGCATCCGCCAGCCATTTAAAGATGGAAACTAGGCACTGTTGCGCCACTGAGACGGAATCTGATGTTTTGTCCCAGGTAAACAACAACTGAATATCGTCCGCATAGGCCATCACCTTAGCCCCAAGCTCCTCTGCCAGATATAGCAATGGTGTAACATAAATGTTAAAGAAGAGAGGGCTAAGGGAGGAGCCCTGCAGGACTCCAGAAGTAACCAGCTGAGGGGAGGAGGAGAAAGGAGGGAGCGAAATCTGCTCAACCCGCTCCTCCAGGAAAGACCTAAGCCAACCCCAAACAGCTCCTGACACACCAATCTCTGCTAGTCAGGCCAAGAAAAGAGCATGTGGGACTGTGTCAAACGCCGCTGAGAGGGCCAGCAAGATTAGTGCAGCCCTCCCGCCGGTGTCGAGGCACTCCCGGATAGCCTCAGCCACCTCTACTAAAACTGGCTCAGTGCTGTGAGAGGCTCGAAATCCTGATTGAGCAGGTTGCAGAAGTGCCTCAGTCTCCACATATTCTGTAAGTTGCTTATTGACCACCTTTTCACAGACATTGGCAATAGCCGGAAGGAGGGAGATAGGCCGATAGTTACCCGGGTTAAAGGGATCCAGAGAAGGTTTTTTAAGAAGCGGCAAAATCTTTGCCTGCTTCCACCCCGGAGGAACAGCCGCTGTCTGAAGAGACAGATTGACGATGAAGTTCACCTTAGTATGTACACTCTCTGCACCTGCTGCCAAAAGCCTGGTGGATAAGAGTCCGAAGGAGAACCGGACTTGAGCCCCCTGAGGATTTTAAGAGATTCCAGGGGGTCGACTGCTCTAAATGCTGATGGAGAGCAAGTGGAAGCAGCAGGTTGCACCACCAAAGGCCCCTCACAGCAACCATTACCAGAAAGAAATGTAGCCTGGATGGCCTGAATTTTATCTCTGAAACAGCTAGAGAGCGTGTTACACCAGGCGAGAGAAGATGGAGTCACACTCGCTTGAGCCAGCGGTGACGTAAAACTCTCCGCTATGGCAAATATTTCTTTAGCGTTATTCCTGGCAGAATAAATGCAAGCTGCAAAGAATTGCCCTTTAGCCAAGGCAATAGCATTGTAGTCAATTTTTTGCATTGCTCTAAGCTTCCTCTTGGCTATGGGACAGTAACCACTCCTGAGCCAAGCTCGCTCCAAAATCTTGCAATAATGCTTAGCAGCTTTAAGATTCAAGTTGAACCAGGGTTTAGAGGGCGCATCTCTGGCAGGTCTGATGGGCCGAAGAGAGGCTACAGAATCAGCCGCCTTCGCTACCCAACCAGAAAACCCCGACTTACACTCCTCCAATTCACCTGACATGACATGCCAAGAGAGATCCAGAGCTTGTTTGAATTCCAGAGGATCAATTTTCTCAAAAGCTGGCTTCTGGTAGGAGCGCACCTGTGTCTCTGCGCTAGATACCATCCAAGAGAAATAGGATATAAAATGATCAGACCAGGACACCGGGCAAGGATCTCTTATGGAGATGGGGAAATTGGAACAAATCGGGTCCAATATATGGCCGGCCTCTTGAGTAGGAAGGCTGACATGCTAACTGAGTTGAGCTGGTTGTAATATATCCAGCAGGTCAATCGCCTCCCTGGTATCAGGTTGATCCAAATGGATATTAAAGTCCCACAGAACCATATAGTGAGAAAACCTTAGCGCCCTAGAAACAATAACAACCCCACAGGTCTGGAGAAATGGACCCGCAGGACCAGGGGGCCTATAGATCAGGGAGGCTCCCAAGGTAAAGTGGGCTGAAAAGCGGATGCTAAAATAAAGCACCTCACAGCCTGCCCATGCAGTAGTGTCCAACGAAATTGTCCAGGGGTGCAGAGGAGGAGAGGCCTGTCCAAGGGTGCAGAGGAGGCGAGGCCTATCCAGGGGTGCAGAGGAGGAGAGGCCTGTCCAGGGATGCAGAGGAGGTTGTTGTGAACGTATCTAGGACCCTATTTAAATATTCCCGATTCATGCCCTTATGTCGTTATAACAAATCATATCCTTATAAAGGCATAAGAATCATATCCATATTTAGTCATAGCCAATGCAGTCCAAATACGGCAAGGCTACTCCCATAGACACCTAGAAAGTACAACGCGTTCCTTAAACAAACCAAGCCTCCAGCAGCCCGGGAATTCCCCCTGCTTTTGTTAAGTTTTGTCCAAGAACTCCTGGAGTCCAGAAAGAACTGTAAGTTCTTAGTGACGTCTTATGTCTAACCTTACATCAAACTCGGCACCTACCAGGTATAAATATACCAGCGTTTGTCTTAAGAAACACACGGTGGTTTGGAGCAGATCGGCTATCTACTTACCCGAAGCCCAGCTGTAACGAGAGCCGAAGGAAGCCGACCCTCCCATTGACGCACTGAGAGAGACGCTGTCTTTTCTCCTGCCGAGAAATCCAGCTCCAGTGTTTCCAGTCACCCTTGCGGGTTGCTGGGAGATCAAGTCCTGAGAAAGAGATACAAGACCACCTTCATTCTATAATCAAGGTACGGAGCTGATTAGATCCTTAGAGAATTCTTGATTCAGATTCTTGGCAACAACTATCTTAACTTAAATTGCAACTTACTTACTCCTTCCCACGTACTAGGCTTAGGTTAGGTACACCGGGGTAGGCGTATTTTAGAAACACCAGTTGAGCGCGTTTAGTCAACTTTTATCATTGTATGTATTTTATCCATTTTAAGCATCATATGGCTCAGAAACCATATAAATGCTTTTACAGTATTATTTCATAATACTTCTTTTACTGTACACACTTTACTTTATGACAAGTATTGCAATTGTGGCAATTCACTTCTCTTGCATGAGAAAGAAGACTGCTCAATAAATAACAACTTTTATTGAAAACGCCCGTCTCTCTATTTCTCTGAATTCCTGGTGAAACTAAGCATGCACGATTGACTGAGTGAAATAGCTGTCTATTGTTTTCCGCGACTCTGGAGATATACTCCTTATTCTGGGGGGAGCAAAGTTGTCATGTTTATGCGGTTGTCAGAAACTAATCCCTTCTTGTCTATTCAGGAAAGTTAACTCCTTCCTGTTCACTCGAGAAAGTTTCTAGTGACCTCTGAGCTAGCTGGCATTCATAATTAAGTCTAACATATTCAGTAGAGACCCAGTCGACCTCAGTCCTACGTCTAAACTATCGTTTATGTTATTCCAATGCGCAGAGCCTATTGGGAATATAGGAACTACACTACATGGCGCCCACAGTTTGGTAAGGCGATAATCTAACGCTAGATACTAGAGTAACTCAGTCATGATTTTCACACAGACCCCTTTTCCCGTAAAAAACTCCAATAGACGTCTGGAGTGGCTAAAAGGTTAATATCCGCCAGAACTTAGTAGGAAGAGGTTCCTATGTATTAGTTTTTGGTTTAGTCAATGTTGAAGGATGCAGTGTTCCAAAATATTGTGCACCTAATCTTTGTTTCCTTGAAACTTGCTCTGCAACAAAAAACTTTCTGTCAGTAGAATGCCGGAAGGTGATGAAGAAAGAGATGTTTGGCAACTCAACTTTTAGCGGAAGACACAAGTCTCCAGGAAAATGACCCGGAGGCTATAAAAATACCAGTCAATGTAAGGAAGAGTGTAACTTACAAACTAATAGAACGTGGAGTATCATCAAGAGGTGGTACAGTCATATTTGTGGTAGAGGCCCATGAATATCGGCAGACAGAGGTATTCTATTCATGCATACATTTTCCAGCAGCACATGATGTGACACGCGACTTTTACTACTACAAAATAGATGAATCTCCAACGGAATACGTCCCTTTCGAGGACGTTGAAATTCCACTAACATACCAAGAGCACCAGCTCTGGTTTAATGGCGCCCTAAAACATCAAAATTACTTCACCAGGCTCGGTCCACTAGGTAGACCAGGAGCCACATGGCCAGTTCTAGCCGGCTACACACCACATCCCGACATTGAAAAAATGTCAAGCGGAGAACTTTTAGTTCAACTAAAGCAACTAATTAAAATACATAGACAATTGGTCCAATATGTCATGCGGACTTTAACAGTCCAACCAGCAATAAGAATTCCACAACACACCCCTCACCAGGGGAATACAAATAAAACCACACCACAGACTATACAATCAGTCATTGGCAAAGTACCCGCAAAACGGGAACAAATTCTGTTCTGGTTAGCTAAAAAAAATCACTCAAATAGAGGCAGTATTTCCTGATACTACTCCTAATGAGAAACTCAGAATTCTGACTATCTGTCTTCCAATGGGGATCGCACCACATGTGGAGGACTGTGACACTTGGGGCACAGTCTTTGCTTCGATATACACAAAAACACATGGTGTTCCGTCCATGGCGGTTATACCAGACTTACTAAGACAGATTCAAAATAAAAACGGTACAGAACCTGTTTTGACTCTAGGTATGAAATTACTGAAAGACTTTAAGCAAGTCTCGGCTATACTACTAGCCAACATAAAAGGAGAAGCAGCACCTGTGGCGATCCGCCAAAAATTGAAAGAAACAGATATAGCAGAATAACCTTTTGAACTTGCCAGAATAATTGAAAAATCCTAAGAGGAACTAGGTAGAGATAGTTTGGGTCCGAAACCACTAAAACCACAACTAACTGAAAATCCTGAAAAAACCTTTATTGTGAATAATCTCAATACTCCAAAAAAGAGGTGGGAGGGTAATAAACAAACCACTCCCAGAAGAGAACACTTTCAGTCCAGAGGAAGGTCTCCTCAGCGGAGAGATAGATCTCCAGAACGAGGAGGCAAGTCTCCACACAGGGACCCTCTGAAAAAAGATACAACCTTAGAAATAGGGATAATTTGAGAAAACCTGACAGATATCAAGATATTGATACACGTCCCTCTCGATCTTTTCAGACTTTCTCACAGAAATCGGAAACAAGAGGACGGTCAGAACATAAAGAAGAGCACGTCAAGTCCAAAGACAAGGAACCTGCTAATCAAAGTAAAAAATTACAATTTCCAAAAAAGAAGGTAGCTAGTATTAAAATAAAACATGCAGAGGATTTTGAGGACACAACTGAAAAACGGAGAATGTGCCCAGACAATGCTAGATAGCGCAGCAGAAGTGACAATAGCTCGCAAGATCCTGATGAATCTTCTGGAGACAGTGGACACGAATAAATACATTCAGGTGGAAACTGCAGACACCAGAGTTAGCGTGCCCCATAAATTATACGAAATAACACTACGTATAGAAGGGGACAAAACTAGGAAAATAAGGGGTCTCTTTTGGGATAACCTATCTAAAGGCTATGATATCCTTCTAGCAGAAAAAGATTGGCCACCAGAGTTTGTCAGGGAGTGCCCACATGGCGAAGAAATGATTATGCCTGCCTTCTCAAATCACATTCCAATTCATAAAAAATACACATATGCTAGAAAACGGGCAGTAGCCCAAGCTCCTGCATTATATAAAAATCATGTAGGATGGGATGAGGATTCTCCTCACCATAAAATTCAGTTAAAAAATCAACCTACTGCACAGAGGCAGTATCCTGTTAAGCAAGAAGCTAAAAAGCAAGTCAGGGAGATCCTAGATCAACTTGAATATCAGGGGGTAATTCTGATACTCGGCACCTTCCAGGTATAAATATACCAGCGTTTGCCTTAAGCAAGCACACAGTGGTTTGGAGCAGATCGGCTATCTTCTTACCCGAAGCCCAGATGTAACGAGAGCCGAAGGAAGGCGACCCTCCCATTGACGCACTGAGAGAGACGCTCTCTTTTCTCCTGCCGAGAAATCCAGCTCCAGTGTTTCCAGTCACCCTTGCGGGTTGCTGGGAGATCGAGTCCTGAGATACAAGACCTCCTTCATCCTATAACCAAGGTACGGAGCTGATTAGATCCGTAGAGAATTCTTGATTCAGATTCTTGGCAAAAACTATCTTAACTTAAATTGCAACTTACTTACTCCTTCCCACGTACTAAGCTTAGGTTAGGTACACCGGGGAAGGCGTATTTTAGAAACACCAGTTGAGCACGTTTAGTCAACTTTTATCATTGTATGTATTTTATCCATTTTAAGTATCATATGGCTCACAAACCATATAAATGCTTTTACAGTATTATTTCATAATACTCCTTTTACCGTACGCACTTTACTTTATGACAAGTATTGCAATTGTGGCAATTCACTTCTCTTGCATGAGAAAGAAGACTGCTCAATAAATAACAACTTTTATTGAAAACGCCCGTCTCTCTATTTCTCTGCTCTCCTGGTGAAACTAAGCATGCACGATTGACTGAGTGAAATAGCTGTCTATTGTTTTCCGCGACTCAGGAGATATACTCCTTATTCTGGGGGGAGCAAAGTTGTCATGTTTATGCGGTTGTCAGAAACTAATCCCTTCTTGTCTATTCAGGAAAGTTAACTCCTTCCTGTTCACTCGAGAAAGTTTCTAGTGACCTCTGAGCTAGCTGGCATTCATAATTAAGTCTAACATTTTCAGTGGAGACCTAGTCGACCTCAGTCCTACGTCTAAACTATCATTTATGTTATTCCAATGCGCAGAGCCTATTGGGAATATAGGAACTACACTACAAGGTGAAGCCTGTCCAGGGGCAGAGGAGGTGAGGCATGTCCAGAGGCAAGAGGAGGTGAGGCCTGTCCAGGGGGTGCAGAGGAGGAGAGGCATGTCCAGGGGTGCAGAGGAGCTGATGCCTGTCCAGGGGGCAGAGGAGGTGAGGACTGTCCAGGGGTGCAGAGGAGGAGAGGTCTGTAAGGGGTGCAGAGGAGGCGAGGCCTGTCCAGGGGTGCAGAGGAGCTGACGCCTGTCCAGGGGGCAGAGGAGGTGATGCCTGTCCAGGGGTGCAGAGGAGGAGAGGTCTGTCCAGGGGTGCAGAGGAGGAGAGGCCTGTCCAGGTGTGCAGAGGAGAAGAGGCCTGTCCAGGGGTGCAGAGGAGGTAAGGCCTGTCCAGAGGTGCAGAGTAGAGGAGGCCTGTCCAGGGTGCAGAGGAAGAGAGGGGTGCAGAGGAGGTGAGGCCTGTCCAGGGGGCAGAGGAGGTGAGTGTGAGAAGTTGGCCTGGTATATGCTGTCCACTAGTTATAGTGGGCTCCTTGCACCAGTCCAAACAACCCTTATTGATGATAGATTAAAGACAACCTTTATTGAAAGCTGTCCTAGTGGTAACTATGGAGAGCAGCCTTCAGGCTAAGTCTTGAAGGATTATGAAGCAGCCTGTTTTAGCAGTCTATAATCTCTTGAATGACCAAATGAGAACCACACCAGGTATATATATATATATATATATATATATATATATATGTATATATATAATATAGTATTTATTCTAAAACACACCCCTTAGTCTCTACATGAGCTTAGAATTCGAAGTACACAAGTTACAAGTCAAATACTCACAGTAAATAGCACAGTTTACGATAGGCCCCTGGGGGGACCAAACCATATACTAAAATAGTGGTATAAGAACCACGACTTGACTGGACACAAGGTCTAGAGCCTGTAGAATCGCTGGGCCCCTTTGGAACCACCCAATGTAGTGACACAGGGAACCCACGGGGAACGCGTGCAGTGTGGGAACACAGCCGCAAGCGCCGTTAGCTTCTATGGGTAAAGTCGCCGTTGGAAATTTAAAGTTTAAGGACACTTAGAAGTTGACTAGGAACAAACCCTTTTGGACTTAGATGGTTCTAGGGCCGACACTCACGGGAGCACCGGAGTACTCGAGTTACCTAACCCAGGAAAGCCGGGAGCATAGGTGCCAAATGGTGTCGGGTCACGTCAATATTTTCAATGACGAGTTGCTGCAAAGTGCTGCTGCCGGGAAGAGTAGAAGTGTCCGAAGAGATCCAAGCCTGGATCGAAGATGAGAAGAACCTGAAAGCAGAGGGGCAGGGTGTGGGTCACTTGCCAGTGACCAGGGGCATGATAGTCGAATGCTCACCGATGTAGGGTGCTTTAGATGAGATGAGGGGAAGCTTGACTCTTCAGCCACGGGGACCAGAAGGCGTCGACGACAAACAGGAGCTGGATTCGAGCTGTCCCACAAAGGATGTCGAGTGTTGCAGGTCGGTGCCCGGATTGGATCTCTTCGGACACTTCTCCTCTTCTCGGCAGCAGCACTTTGCAGCAACTCGCTATTGAAAACGACAACGCGACCCGACACCATTTGGCACCTATGGTCCCGGCTTTCCTGGGTTAGGTAACACAAGTACTCCAGTGCTCCCACGGGTGTTGGCTCTAGAACCATCTAAGTCAAAAAGGGTTTGTTCCGAGTCAACTTCTAAGTGTCCTTAAACTTTAAATTACAGAGAAGATGAGGCCTGTCAGGTGTTGGGGGTGCAGAGAAGATGAGGTCTGTCCTGAGGGGGTGTAGAGGAGGTGAGGTCTGTCTTTTGCTGGGGGTGCAGACGATGTGGGGCCTGTACCGAGGGGGTGCAGAGGAGGTGATGCTTTTCTGGTGGGAGGTGTGCAGAGGAGGTGAGGCCTCTCATGTCCAGTGAGTTACAAAGGAGGCCTGTCCAGGGGGGTGCAGAGGAGTTGAGGCTGTCCAGGGGGGTGTAGAGCTGGTGAGGCTTGTCCAGGGGTGTGTAGAAGAGGTGAGGCCTGTCTGGGAGAGGTGCTAAGGAGGTGAGGCCTGTCCAGGGATGCAAAGGAGGTAAGGCCTGTCTAGGGGTGCAGAGGAGGTAAGGCCTGTCTAGGGGTGCAGAGGAGGTAAGGCCTGTCTAGGGGTGCAGAGGAGGTGAGGCCTGTCCAGGGGTGAAGTGGAGGTGAGGCCTGTCAAGGTGGGTGCAGGAAGATAAGTCCTGTCCAGGGGTGTGCAGGGGAGGTGAGGCCTGTCCGAGGGAGTGCAGAGGTGAGAGCTGTTCTGTCCAGAGAGCTGCAGAGGAGGTGAGGCCTGTCCAGTAGATTGCAGAGGAGTTGGGGCCTGTCCTGAGCTGGGGTTGCGGTAGAGGGGAGGCCTGCTGGGGTTGCAGAGGAGTTTATGCCTGTCCAGTGGGGTGTAGAAGAGGTGAGGCCTGTCCGTGAGGTGCAGAAGAGGTGAAGTCTGTCCAGGGTGAGATAGAGTAGGTGAGGCCTGTCCACGGGGTGCAGAGGAGGCGACGCCTGTTCTGAGGGTGCAGAAGAGGTGAGGCTTGTTGTTCAGTATGCAGAGGAGGTGAGGCCTGTTCAGCATGGGCGCAAAGGAGATGAAACCTGTCCTGTCCAGGGGGGTGCATAGGAGATGAGGCCTGTGAAGTAAAACTCCACGAAGAAGATAAGTGGAACTTCTTTATTTAAGATCAATAGAACCTGCACCCTCAGCTTGCTGGTGCCTGCCGCTCCTAGTCAAGTGCAGCCTCATCAGCATTCCAAGGCTGCCTCCAATCGGAACATTCTAAGTAGAACCAAAGGTGAGCGGGAGGAGGGGTGGGGGAAAGTACCAAGGGGACAAGATATAACACATATTCCTCCCTGAAGGGAAGAGAGGAAGCCAAGTGAGAGGTAGAGAACAAGAAGTGTGGAAAAGTAGACGGGAGAAAGGAAGATGGAAGAGGAAAAGAGGGAATAGGTGGAGGAAAGGGAAAAGGGCTAAACAGGCAACAACGTTCCAATATTTGGTCTTGTGCAGAAGACCTAACAAACACAGAATGTTACAATAAGTATGTCATCCTTCACACCTTTCTGTATTCTTTGTGCCAACCTGGAGAGTTTCTTTGCCTTATTCCTCTTCTCGCCTGGACCTCATCAGACCGAGTATTCTGGGCAAGAGGTCTGCTGGCCACCCTATGTTCTACCTCATTCTGGCCTATGGCGACACAATGCATACTCCATTTTTTCCCATCTTCCAAAATGACAACATTCTTTTTAATCTCTCTTATTTTCTCTGGAGCATAATATTTGTCGCCTTTACCACTCAGGCCCTCAGGTTTCCTGATGTAAACATTTTGCCCCGTCTGAGAGACCTGTCCTTTGCACCCCATTTCCTGTCGTACCACTCCTTGAACTTTTTTTGTCTGGATTCCACACTCATCCTGAACTCTCCTGGATTGACCCACACCTTATCTTTAGGCACAGCCAGTTGGGGACAACTTTGAGCCCGCTTTCCTTGCCCTCAACAGTTCAAAGGGAGTATGACCTGTGGTGAGACTTGGTGTAGTATGGTATGACCATAGCGTATCTCTGATAGCTGGTTCAATGGGTTTACCGGACATGACTGCCAGTTGAAAGCACTCTTTTATTATTCGATTAGCCCTCTCAACCTTTCCATTAACCTTTGGACAATACAATGGTGTGCATATGTGGGGTATTGACATGTCCTTAAGAAAGTCCTTCATGAGAGGAGCTTCGCGCGCAACCGGGATGGTCACGTGAGCACAGAGCTCCCAGACCTTCGCCAACTCCGGCACTTATCCTGACTATAATCCTGGTTCTGACGACGAATCATTGAAGATACAACCCGGCTGATCTGCCAGCTGCTTTCAAAAATTGATTTGGTCTAAGGGAACCGATTTTATGACAATCTGAACTTTCCTGGCCTGCTCTACGGATCTGCCCCGGGCTCGAGTTGGTATCTGCCTGGGCGGTAATTGAACAACAGCGGCTGCCCCTGATCCGACTCTCCACCCTAGACGTGGCTTTTGGTTTCATTTTTGGTCCGGATCCTTCTACGCCGCGGATTTTACTCCGCGGCCTGGGACCTGCTTTACTTCGTGCTCCTACCCCAGGGCCGGGACCGTACATCATCACTTGGTGTGTGACGTGAGACACACTGTCCTTTGGATGAGCATCTATGAGTGATTCTGACGTAGCCATTTTCACCAGATCTCAGGGTCCCCTCGGGGACATAGCTTTCAAGAAGGCCGGCAAGCCCGAGGTTGAAAAGCGAAAGACGAAGACTGTTCACCGTGGGGGCTCCATACAATCTAATGTCATGGATCGATACACCCATCCTAAGGGATCCCCCGGTGGAACGGGCAAGCATCCGGTGGACAAGGGAGATGATTCTACGGTGGACGATGACCTGACTCTGCACGATGTTATGGGCGCCATTGCGAGTATGAAGACCTCAATCGGTGTGCAGTATGAAAACCTGGCTCAAAAACTGGACACAGTGGCGATTGATGTCAACTTGATCAGGGCGGATTTAGCTAAAACGAATGAAAAAGTTAAATCCCTAGACTTGAAGACTTCTAGCCTCACGACGGATGTCTCCGACCTACAGACGGAGGTCCGTAATGTACGGTCCTCTAATGATATCTTCTCCCGCCGTTTGGAGGATTTTGAAAGTCGTGCTAGGCGGAACATCGTCCGTATTGTGGGTATCCCTGAGAATTCCGATAACTTAAATGTTGACCTCATCGTGGAGGACCTCATCGTCAACCATCTGGCACCCAAAGGCCTGAGTAAATTCTTTGTGGTGGAGCGGGCGCACAGAGTGCCGGGTGGTAAACCTAAGCTGGGTGCTACCCCGCGGCCCATAATAGCCAGGATATTCAATTTCCGCGATCGGGACGCTATCCTGTAGGCGTCGCGATTGGGTGGCCCCACGAAATTTGAGAATACGACGGTGAGTTTCTACCCAGACTTCACTCAGTTGCTGCAGAAACAGAGGATGGGGTTTCAGGGAGTGAAGAGATGATTGAGAGACAGGGACATGAAATATGCAATGCTATTTCCAGCCCGGCTATGTGTGGTACATGGAGATCGGACGTTCTTCTTTGATCACCCTGAGGCTGCAAGTGACTGGATCGACACGCTGCCCAGGGGGCAGGAACATCCTTAACACTCTGGTGGCGCCGGAGGTGGCCCGATGGAGCAGGAATAGCAATGGGGCTCGGTTCGCTGGACTTCATATAGACCTTTCAGCCGTGGTTTGCGGATCCTTTAATTCGCTTTAATTGAGCTGGCTTTCCAGGGGTGGCGGAGGACGTGGGTCTCTTCCTCCTCGGGGGTTTCTTTTCATAGATTAGTTATTAGCTAGGATGACAGGCACACTGCAAGTTGGGGGGGCCTTTGAGTCTAACGCAGGGGTGCAGGGTGGGGGGTATTGTTTCTGGGGTAGACTGGGGGAAGGAGGGGGGGAATTTGTTCCTGTTTGGTTCATTTGAAGGCACTATATTGATGGACTTTTGGACTTGGCTGTTGCGACTAATGTGGGGTGGATGCTGCGACCATGTTCGGGATGGGGGGTAGGGGGCTAAAATTGCTATGTTGGAATGTTAACGGGTTGGGGGACAGGATAAAACGTGGTGTGGTGTTCCAACTCTTGAGACGTCTCTCCCCTGATATTGTGTTGTTGCAAGAGACACACTTGATAGGCAATACATGTCATGCTATGAATCGAAGGGGCTACCATCTCCTTGCACACTCTGGCTTCACCACTGGCTCTAGGGGGGCGGGTATCCTGGTTAGGGTCTGTCTCCCCCTCGAGATCGACGCCGTCATTCTTGACGACAGGGGGCGTTACGCCGCCATTACTGGACAGTGGGAGGGGAAAGTCATCTCTCTGCTCTCCGTTTATGTCCCACCTGGCCTTCAGGCTACGATCTTTGCTGATCTGGGGAGGGTGATACTGGGGCTCCCAGAAGGCATTCTTGTGGTGGGCGGCGATTTCAACTCAGTGGTCTCCGGACATAGTGATCGCTACCCGCCTAGAGATCTTGGGAGGTCCCAGTCTTGGCTGGGTGGCTTTCTTGACAATCTGGGATTGATAGACTGCTGGAGGCTGCTCCACCACGGACAATTGCAATACACCTTTCACTCTGGTGCACACGGCAGCCTTTAGAGATTAGACTATATCCTTATGCCCGCAACCAACCCCGTTGGTTAAAGAAATCAGACACTTGGCTAGGGGTATTTCAGATCACCCCCCCCCCCCCCCCCCCCCCCCCTTATGGCTTGTAATGGAAGCTGGGCCGGGAACTGAGGGCTGGGTAGCCCCGATAAACCCTTGGTATCTCCGTTGTGGTATATAAATAAATAATACCGGATCTATTTTTGAATGAATGAATGAATAACAGATAGCTCAATAAAATAAGAGTCAAGATTCGAGGTAGTAGGAGTTTCTGCAGGTTTATTACAGCATAAGGACAGGATCAGGACAACCTGCATAGAACAGAGGTGACAGGGCCCAGCAGGACAACTGGGGCCCAGCAGCTGCCGGGGCTTGATCTGGGATGAGCGCGCTAACTTTTAATAACAATACATGGACTTATATACATGGCGCGAACACATAGCATTACATTGCAGTAGGCGTAGCAGTGGGTGGAGCAGAAGGCGTGACGCGTAGCAGTCGCGAAAGATAACAGAAAAAAAGAGGTGTGACTGGGAGTATACTTAGGCATGTGATGAAAACGTAACAGAATATGTCATGAATGGGCGGAAACATTGGAGGGGGCTACCTAAGGAGCCGGGACCTCTAACCTGATGGTGCGCGCAAACTGGCAATGACGTATTACTAGGAGAAGCTGGGGGCTACGAACTCTGTGCTAGGAGCAGAGACTAGAGTCTGGAGGGTCGGAGCGACATGTACCTAAACCCTATCTGGTATCTGATGTTTAGGGAACATGTTGATATAAACTAGAAGTCATGAGGGGAAAAGCTAACTTGACTCTAAGACTGGACCATGCATTATTCTACATGTAGTGCGTGATGAAGAATACTAAATGACCATTTAAATACAGTATTTCTCTAACGTGGAGACGAGAAGGCTAGACAATGACGGAAACTATTGATGCAGTTCAGTAGCTTAGGAATGCAGAAGAGGAGGACTGAACTGATAGCTGGAACTATAACATACTTTTGGCAGACTCAGAGACAGAGCCGAGCTGCACCGGGCACTGCGAGGCAGGAAGTAAGTGAAGGGTCGAGGATACAGGTGGGGGCTGTATCGCTCCTCAGCGAGGCTTTCAGGAGACAGGAGCTGAATCTGATGTCCGGGCCCTGTTGAGGCCTGGAAACGGGGACTTTATAATGGAATAACGTGCACACTGAGAAACGTGGCAACGTAACTTTACATAGGCCTGATATTCGTAGTATTCACGAGGACTGGAAACTAACATACTAAAGGTGGACACAACTGGAATTGCGTCATTAATCGGACATGGGGAATAACATATGCATATTAGTCATGCACACATAACATATGATGGATGAGGCGTAGGGACACAGAACATGGCAAAATTTACTTTTCCACATTCCCTCCTTGTCACTACGTTTCCATCAGGAAACATCAATATTCATGATACCATCTATCATTTCATACAGTACCATTTGCTCGTCTCGAATTGTCTTGGAACGGGATTTAGAACGGGGCTTGGGACTAGGAATACAAGAGGTAGCACACATGCTGCAAATCGCAGGGCCACATTGTATACAGAGGCAGCAGCTAAATATGATCGCTACTGCAATACCTAGAAAGGACAGGACTTTCCATCCCCATGCGGAAATTATATTCCAGAACCAACCGGACCATGTCCAGGTGCCTGGATCTTGGTGTAACAGATGGGCAATTTTATGGAGTCTGGTTATAGCTGAATAAACAGACGGCGCGTTATTTGGAATGAAAATGCAGCAACTAGATCCGATGACTCTACAGGCCCCGCCCCTATCGGCCAGTATGACGTCAAGGACGAGACGATTTTGCAAAACGACAAATCTCATAGCAGATTGTTCTTCGGTTAAGTTACCTAGAGCAGAGGCAGTCTCATTTACTACAGCTTCAAGGGTTCTTGTTAACCTACGGATCAGTTTACTATTCTGGACAGGTCCTACAAAGAAGAAGAAACCTTTATTGAAATCTGTATACTGTTCTAGAGTAGTTTCAGTATAATCGACAATTGGGGACTCCCTTCTATGTCTAATGTGTACTAGATGTGTGTTTCTGTGATAATCAGATGGGGCTAGAAAAACAGGTGGCAGTAGGAAGGCAATGTAACAGGTTCCCTCCCAATCGAGGGGCAGACGAACATATGCAGTTTAACCACAAATAAAATAAGAATGACGTGAAGCTTTGAAAATAGATTTCCCACTGTCACTATACTGGATAACAGCAGTACATTCACTATGACCTACATGTATGGAACCATAACTACGGACACATAATTCGCCTTTGACAGGTAGAAGTGAAATAGCAGGTAAGTCTGGAGTAGTATCAGACTGAACATTCAGGACCATGAAATTCGAAGAATAGTTACCTAAATTATAAACTTCATTTTCTAGATCTAAACCTGTTCTGTGGGGGAGACCTTTCTTGTCTGGAAAACATGTACTGTTAAGAAAAGACATATCTGTTGCGGATGACGTTAACGTGGACCATGCTCCACATGAACCATTGTGTGAGAATGGATAAGGAAAGAGTGGCAGAACTCCCTTCGGTGTCTGGAAAGGGGGGAGTCGACCACACACCCAACAATTAGTGGCATTGCTGGTCTGGTGTGAGTAATGTAACATACGGATAAATGAGTTGTTGCGCATAGCGAGGCGGTAAGAATATTCGTGAGGAGGCAGATCACTAAACGTGTGCTCTACTGTAGCATTAGCAGACATATTTACATGAGGAACTGGAAAATACAGATAGAACGCATAGCTGGTGCAGGAAATCATTATGCTGATGAATAATATGAAACTCAGAAAAACGATACATTGAATTGAACTTCGACTGACTCTCTCACTATGGGGGTCTATGTTATACATGTCAGAAACAGTCTAACCGTTTCACCTAGGGGAGGACTTATACAATCAAACTGACTGACTTATTTTACTAGACCTGAGCTTTAACTTATACTCCTGCTGCGGAGTTTTCTCTAACAAGGGAGGGGTTGTAATAATGTCTTTTGCGGGACAGTCCTTTAAAACAATGTTTTGGCAGTCTTTAGAATCTTGGGAATCCTTGGAAATGTTCTTGGAGACTGGTTTCAATCCATTGAAAAGTTTTACATGAGAAAGATGGACCCACCCCTTCCTGCCTTCCAACTTGACGGCAGTACGGGTGGTCAAGAGGACCTGACGTGGCTCCTTCCAACGAGGCTCCAGCGGACTTGATCTGTCAAAATTTCGGACCATCACAAGGGAACCTGGAACGATTTCATGCGGTGCCACCTCGGTGTTGTCTGGAAAGGCGGCAGCAACCTGTGAACGACATGAGTTGAGGGCAGACATCAAGGAAGCTAGGTAATCTGTCAGCATATTACATGAAACATCGGTAATACTTCGGGGTCTAGGAGTACCCCACATGTTAGGGGGGCGGCCGAATACGACCTCATACGGGGACAGACCTGATCTGGAATGTGCGACCATGCGCATATAAAACAAAGCGACTGGCAGAGCTACTAGCCAGTCCACACCTTTTTCTTTACAAACTTTGGCAATACGGATTTTCAGGGTCTGATTATGTCTCTCGACTAGACCGGCTGCTTCAGGATGGCGTACACAATGAAACTTCCACTGGTACCCTAACAAAAGGGAAACGTGCTTCATTAACTCTGAGGAGAATGGCTGACCGTTATCAGAATATACGACTCTAGGGAGTCCGTATCTAGGGAAGAATTCACGAACCAACTGCTTGGCAGTGGTCGCGGCTGTGTAATCTGGGACTGGATATGCTTCTGTCCACCTGGACAAAGCGCATACAACTACAAGGACATACTTGAAACCTCGACATCGCTCCATCTGAATATAATCCATCTGGAGGACCTCAAAAGGGTGGTCAGGGGGCTGGAAACCACCTTGTTCCACCGGGACACTTTTACCTGGATTAAACTGACAACATATCATACAGGTACGGACTTTCTGTTTGGCTGCAGCTCGTAAATGCTTATTGAACCAAATATTCTGGATACTGTCTAACATAGCTTTTTCTCCTAAATGTGCTGGACTATGTGCGGTATTGATAATGACTTGAACCATAGAGTCGGGGAGAAACCATGTGGCTCTACCCTTCGTTAACCATCCTTGATCTGTCTGGACCCCTCCTTGTTCAGACCATTTCTTGATTTCATCGGGAGTAGCATGTAACTGGATATCTATGACATCTTGTGTAGGGTCCTTAACTGTCATGCATGTAATCGGATCTGGAGTATGTGTCATGTTAACTGGAATGTCTGGAGTCTGTGCTGTAAGCTTGGCTGTGCGGTCTGCTAGATCATTACCTTGGGAAATAATGTCAGTAACTTTCGTATGTGCTTTGCATTTCATGATAGCAATAGATGTCGGTAAATGTATGGCATCTAACAGGGCTTGAATAAGGAGACCATGCTGAATCTTGGTTCCATGAGAAGTCATAAAACCTCTCTCCTGCCAGAGCACTCCGAAGTCGTGTACAACTCCGAATGCGTAACGTGAATCTGTGTAAACATTAACTTTCAAGTTCTTGGCGTGTATACAGGCTTGTGTCAGAGCAACTAGCTCTGCTGCTTGAGCGGACAGGGTGTCAATACGGTGTGTCTCAATAACTTCGGTGTCAGTAGTTACTGCATACGCGGCGACTAGTTCTCCTGTACTAGTTCTCATACATGAACCATCCACATAAAGTGTCAAGTCGGGATCTGGTAACGGAATATCTGTCAGGTCTTGTCTTGGCTTTGTCGTAATATTAACTACTTCCACACAGTCATGTGGGTCAGGATTTGAACTAACTGATGGTAACAGTGTAGCAGGATTCAGGACATTGCAGCGTCTAATTTCTATGTGTGGCTGGAACAGTGTCAATTCATAACCTGTTAAACGTGCAATTGTCAAGTGCTGTGTTTGTGTTCGGTTTAAAAGAACTTCTACTGAATGTGGGACTTGTACTGTCAGGGAGTGTCCTAAAACTATGGAATCACTTTGTCTGATAGCTAGAGCTGTGGCTGCAACTGACTTGAGGCACGCAGGCAACGCCTGGGCGACTGGATCTAATGTGCTCGAAAAATAAGCACAGGGCTTGTATTGTCCTGCTTGATCTTGTGTAAGAACAGATAATGCTGTACCTTCACGTTCAGTAACGAAAAGTGTAAAAGGCTTACTGTAGTTCGGTGTAGCTAGAACTGGAGCTTGACATAGGGCTTTCTTTAACTCATTGAAACTAAGTGTATGTTCAGATGTCCAAGGGAGGACAGTCGATACGGCTGCCTCCTGTGTCGTTAACTGTATCAGTGGCTTGGCTAGAAATGCATACTGGGGAATCCATTGTCTACAATAAGAAGTAAGGCCGATAAAGGCACGTACCTCCTTCTGGGTTCTGGGCTGGGGAAGACTCGCTATTAACTGGATACGGTCGGGTGTCAACTGCCTACCCCTCTTGGACAGCAAGTGTCCTAAGTATACCACTTGCTGGACACAGAATTGAAGCTTCGAAGGTGACACCTTGTGCCCCATCTCGGCAAGGAAATACAAAACTGTAAGTGACGCTCGTTCGCAGTCACGTTCAGAACGGGCTGTGATCAGGAGATCATCGACATACTGGAGCAGGGCAGTGTCAGTTGGCATGTGAATATTGTCTAGTTGTCTCTTAAGTGCTTGACTGTAAATACTAGGACTTTCTGTGAAACCTTGAGGAGCGCGTGTAAACATATAGCTCCTTCCATTTAAACAGAATCCGAAAAGAAACTGGCTGTCTGGATGAATAGGAACACTAAAAAATGCATTCTTGAGGTCTATGACAGTGAAGAACGTGGCTTCGGAATCAATGGCTGTTAATAGGGAAGAGATGTCTGGAACAACTGGGTACTGAGGAATAATACATTTATTAAGTTCTCGTAAATCAATCACTAATCGATATACTGGGGGTGCATTTGGATCAGTACGTTTCATGACTGGAATGATCGGAGAATTACATACATTGGAGTCAGTTTCTACAACTACTCCTTGAGCCATGAGCTCGTCAATAATTTTGGATAAGGCTGCTACAGCCTCAGGTGGCAATCTGTACTGTCTGATTCGTGGTAACACTACACCTGGCTTGAGAGTCACACGATGGGGTGTGATTTGCATGTAACCTACATCAGTTGGACCTTGCGCCCATAAGTGCTGTGGAACATTAGACAATCTCGAATCAAAATCTCGTAATACATAGTGACCCTTGAAGTCACGTAGGAACAGACGTATTCCCTCTGGGGAACAGCAAATAACTGCACCTAACTCTTTCAGTGTCTTAATGCCTAATAGGTTTTCTGGACATGACTTAGTAAGTAACAGATCAGTAGTGCGGGACAATGGACCTACTTCTAGAGTGACTGGCTTTGATATCTCATTAACTATTGGCTTTCCTGAAAATCCAAGGGAAACATTTCTTGAGCCTGAGAGCGGAGCCCCTGGAACTTCGGCATGACTAATTGTGGTCCTACTTGCCCCTGTATCGATCAAAAACTTTCTGTCTTTCCCTAATACTTGACTGTGAACATAGGGACCTTCTTGATCTACAGGTATCTCGATGAGAGGCAAGCCTACCTCCCTCTCTAGGCTGTTTCATGAATATGGCTGGTACTCTGGATACTCAGACTGTGCATACTGGTACATCTGCGATGTAACGTGCTGTGTTGCAGCAATAGGCTGCGGAGCTGTAACTGTCTGTGGTGCATTCTGTGGCTGAGGAATCTGTGAAACTTGTTCTTGTCTAGGCGGACGTGGTCTTTCTTTAGTCTTACCAGTAGCTATGTTGTGTTTCAGAACTGCACACTCATTTATAAAATGACCTGGCTGTTTACAATAATTGCAGTTCCCTCTAACGGGAGCTGCAGGATGACTGGCTTGATTGGCTTGATTTGGACCCCTCTTCTGACTGTCTTGAGGAACAGATTGTGCAACCAGCACTTTCATTTTCGTGTCTTTCATACGTTTTCTCTCGTGTTCTTGCTCTTCCCTGATTCTATTCTGGTGATACTGGAGCATCTGGAGCATCTGGGACGGAGTATTCGCTTGCCAGGTGCTTTCGACTTTCAAAACTCGATTTTTAATTTGTGGACTTGAATTCTCGACTAATTTGGTAACGAAAAGGTGAGGGTATGACTCACTACTTGTCTTGAGACCACTGTTAATACTAAAACATTTTTCAAATCTAGAATAAAAATCACTAATATCTTCATCTTGTTTCTGTTTACAGGCTGAGATTGCATCCCAGTCTTCTTTTCTCGTTGTCAATAATCGGGGTAAAACTTGAATCAATAATTCTGGTAATTCTCTACATTTATCTCCAAGACCGGTACCTGGTACTCGTGCCTTGTCTTCAGCTTCTAGAGCTGCCCAATCGATCTTTTTCTCTCCCACCTCCCATTCTTTTTCCTTTAACTTTTCATACACCCCTGCGGGTAACAGGACCTTTAACATTTTAATGATATCTGGGTAAGTGTATTCTCCCATACGGAGCATGTCTTTTAATTCTCTATGGAACCCTGCTGGATCTTTGTCATGACAGGGAATTAATTTCTTCATTTCAAGAAGTTCCATCTTTGAAATCGGAGTGTATACAAACACTCGTTGCATTACGCCACCCGCCCCTTGGACTGGGTGGACTTCTCGTAACGGGTTCTGTCTGTCTATGTAAAATAATTTACTTTCTGGGGGTGAGACATGAACAAAATGCGGGTTCAAGAACGTTCTATATTTGTGGCGCTGTTCTAGAATGACACTAATTAAATCGGTACCTAGACCTCTCCATTTATACTGGAGTAACTCGTTCAGGATATCGTGTGACGGGCCTGGATCAGAGTGTTGACCCTCATACAGAGTAATGAGGTACTGGATCATATACATACCCACCAGTCGTTGCTCGGCTGGGGGCAGTTTCAGAAACATTTGTGCCACTATTTCGTCTGGAAAAGTGGTAGAATCAGTAATCCATCGGACTGCTGATCGGGCTAGTTCTTGTTCATGCATGGTACTTAACTCACTGTAACCGACTCGTGATTTCAAAATGTGATCGGTAGCTTGAAATACTTGTTCTAGAGAACCTTGTTCTGGTGCTAGATGAAAAATAGACTTGGGTTCTAGGCGTAAATGGCGATCTGGAAATCTAGATTTTCCTACATACGCTATTCTGGCGGAATTCTCGTCTTCCTCTTCAGGATCAGAGATACTTTCTTTCTCGCTTACTTGTGCTGCTTTACGTTGTTCGTGTATCTTTATTATTTCTTTACGAATTTTCTTGTACATACTCTCCATGGCACCGACGGTCTTGTGCTTACCCTCGGCTATATTATCACTCCACCTTGTCAGGATTCTCATTTCGGCGGAATCTTTAGACGGATAATCTTGTTCTCTTATTAGACAATTGATCAGGAACTTTAATATCATGAGCTGAATCTCGGCTTTCCTTTGAGACATAATCTCGCCAATACTTTCTGGATCATCCCCTGTACGGATGAAACGATATATTCTGTCTAGATCTTCTTTCATATTCGGCAAGGTGACTAGATACTCGGTCACTCTCCTTACACGTAAGGAATATAAAACCATATTGTATTCGCCTGGAACTGGATCATAGACACATTCGGTAAGGGTTTGCCTGATCTCTGTGACAGACTGATGTTTGGGCGTACGCTGTAACGCTTGAGCATGTAATTCGAGTAATGTTAAACGCTTGTGTGGCGGCGGGGTTTGAGGAAGACCTCCTCCTGTGGCCCCTAAACCGGAATCGTCGACTGATGCCTTTCGTGCTGGCAAGGTCGGTAATTGTAACGTGGGCTGGACTTGTATGGCGGACTGGACCGGGGGAGCTGTTAAGGGCACCCCGGTGTCTGAAGGAGCAGGAAGTGCCTGATTTACAGGAACTGGCGGAGCGCGAACAGGATTTGCATATTCTGGGACTGTGTCGTCCAAGTAGGACGAAATAAAAATATCAGCTGCGGTCTGTTTGTGACGTAACTTAGTCGGAACTAATGGTGGCGGGAAATTACTGGATGCCTCTGGGGTCGCTTTTGGCAAACCTTCGGCAAGAAGAGGATACATACCCTTAATAAGGGCATGCCTCTGTCTGTCTGACTGTTCGGCTTTGACTTGTTCACCTATCTCGATTAATTCTCTTTCTTGGGCTCGTTCCTGGGATTCTCTACTTAACTCCGACTTTCTGACTTCCTTTTCAGTTCTTTTATGAGCTTCTTTACGCCATAACTCGATGGCATCTTTCTGTGACTGTCTGGCTTTCTTTTTCCATAATGCTTCTTCTACTCTCATGATACATTCGGCATCCCATGTACCCGATACGGGCCATCTATACTTTTCTTCTAACTGTTTGGTATACTCTACCCATAAATCTAGATACATTATGGCACGTATGCCATGTTTCTGATACATAAAATGACCTGGACTGTCCCTGGGCGGGACAGGAACTGCTTCTTCTAATAAACCCTTTCTAGTTTTTAACTGACGTAACTTGGAAAAGAGCGGCATGACTGAACTGTAATCTGGACACAATACAATACACAATGAAAACACAAAATCACGTCGCACTCATACCACAACAGTAAAATACATAAAGAACATTATAAATAACAGTTCGAACAGAATATTACCTGAAATACTGAGAACAGAAACAGAACAGAATTTCTCGAGAACGGAACAGACTAGAATTACTGGATGCACTGCTGTAACAGTACGGAACATACCGGTCCCATAAAGGGACGCATCAAGACCCGTATCCACCTAGGTGAACACTTCGTTTGTGAGTCTGGGCACCACCAACCCACGGACCAGGAGTCAATTTAGATTGGTCCTGTCTAGATACTACCCCAGCAATGGTACTCACCGGGCAGCACGGAACGGAAGGCCTCGGACGGGACTGGACGACGGACGACGAACGACTTCAGTTACAGGTGGGCCTCCGGATACCTCGGACCTTGGACTCTCGGCTTGGGCTCTGGTCGGGACTCGCCGCGTTCCTCCACCGTCTCGTTTGGATGCTGGACCGCCTCCTCCGTCTCCTCCGTGGGCCTGAGGGATACTTGGAGCAGAAATATCTGCCAGTGCACGGTATGGTTCCGTCACGACTGCAGAGGGTCAGGGGGTCGGCGTGGCTTCACCGACGCGTGGGGAAAGGGCAAGTCCCTATTCGGGCGCCATTATGTGGTATATAAATAAATAATACCGGATCTATTTTTGAATGAATGAATGAATAACAGATAGCTCAATAAAATAAGAGTCAAGATTCGAGGTAGTAGGAGTTTCTGCAGGTTTATTACAGCATAAGGACAGGATCAGGACAACCTGCATAGAACAGAGGTGACAGGGCCCAGCAGGACAACTGGGGCCCAGCAGCTGCCGGGGCTTGATCTGGGATGAGCGCGCTAACTTTTAATAACAATACATGGACTTATATACATGGCGCGAACACATAGCATTACATTGCAGTAGGCGTAGCAGTGGGTGGAGCAGAAGGCGTGACGCGTAGCAGTCGCGAAAGATAACAGAAAAAAAGAGGTGTGACTGGGAGTATACTTAGGCATGTGATGAAAACGTAACAGAATATGTCATGAATGGGCGGAAACATTGGAGGGGGCTACCTAAGGAGCCGGGACCTCTAACCTGATGGTGCGCGCAAACTGGCAATGACGTATTACTAGGAGAAGCTGGGGGCTACGAACTCTGTGCTAGGAGCAGAGACTAGAGTCTGGAGGGTCGGAGCGACATGTACCTAAACCCTATCTGGTATCTGATGTTTAGGGAACATGTTGATATAAACTAGAAGTCATGAGGGGAAAAGCTAACTTGACTCTAAGACTGGACCATGCATTATTCTACATGTAGTGCGTGATGAAGAATACTAAATGACCATTTAAATACAGTATTTCTCTAACGTGGAGACGAGAAGGCTAGACAATGACGGAAACTATTGATGCAGTTCAGTAGCTTAGGAATGCAGAAGAGGAGGACTGAACTGATAGCTGGAACTATAACATACTTTTGGCAGACTCAGAGACAGAGCCGAGCTGCACCGGGCACTGCGAGGCAGGAAGTAAGTGAAGGGTCGAGGATACAGGTGGGGGCTGTATCGCTCCTCAGCGAGGCTTTCAGGAGACAGGAGCTGAATCTGATGTCCGGGCCCTGTTGAGGCCTGGAAACGGGGACTTTATAATGGAATAACGTGCACACTGAGAAACGTGGCAACGTAACTTTACATAGGCCTGATATTCGTAGTATTCACGAGGACTGGAAACTAACATACTAAAGGTGGACACAACTGGAATTGCGTCATTAATCGGACATGGGGAATAACATATGCATATTAGTCATGCACACATAACATATGATGGATGAGGCGTAGGGACACAGAACATGGCAAAATTTACTTTTCCACACCGTGACCCTAAGATCCGAACGGAACTGATCAAATCACTCAACCATTATTTTGTGGATAATGTGGGGTCTGTGTCATCGTCTGTCTCGCTATGGGAAGCCTATAAGTCCGTCATCCACGGTCACGCCTTATCGTTAATTAATAATGCTAAGAAGCGCAAGTGCGAGGCAGTGGTCCGACTTGAAACTGAGATATCAGACATAGAAAGAGACCTGGAATCTGATGTTACTCAGGACAGGTTGCACCTTCTCAGCCTCAAACAAACTGACTATAGAGCATTGGTCACTGATGCCGCTAAGGTAGGGAGCAGCAAGGCCGTTTGTATGACATGGGTGACAAGGCCGGAAAGTTGATTGCTTGGTTGGACAGGAGGGAGAGGGCTAATCGTGTGGATCCTTTGATTGAGAAGGCGGATGGTGTGAGAGTGACTGACCCAGTTGAGATTGTGGAGTGTTTTTCTGAGTATTTTCAAACCGTTTACTCCCCAGTATCGGATAGACCGGAACAGGACTCGCATCTGCTTCTTAGGGATATTGCTTTGCCCTGCTTGTCGGATCTGGATAGGGAGCTGATGGACGCGACACTCTTCGTCGAGGAGGTCGCGGCCGCGGTTCGCTCTGTGAGATCCGGGAAGGCCACGGGTCCGAATGGACTTCCCATCGAACTTTATAAGCTACGTCCAGATAAAATAGCACAGCATCTTCGCTCTATGTTTTTAGAATCGCTAGAAGCTGGTACCCTCCCTTATGATCAACGACTTGCTTCAATCGTTGTGATCCACAAGGAGGGGAAACCACGGGATTGCTGCGCATCGTACAGGCCCATCTCGCTCTTCGGGTTCATTCCCCACCGTAATACGGCACTTAACCTTCGGCGTCTGCATGGCGCCCTTGCGAGAGCGTCCTCGCTGCATGAATCGGCCATTTTGGCCTCTTTGGACGCCACAATGGCGTTTGATACGCTGGAATGGCCATATCTTTGGGCTGCCCTCGCCAAGTTTGGTTTTGGCCCTGTTTTCATCAGTTGGGTGAAGTTACTATATCATGACCCCTTGGCTCAGGTGGTCGTCAATGGTCGTGTCTCTGGCTCGTTTTCTCTCAGGAGGGGTACTCGCCAGGGGTGCCCGTTGTCCCCGCTTCTTTTTGCCCTTGCTTTGGAACCCTTGGCGGCTTGGCTGAGGTGGGAACCGTCAATGAAGGGTATACGTTGGACCCCCGACTTCGAGGACAGAGTGTTGCTCTATGCTGACGACATCCTGCTATACCTCACGTCTCCTCGGAAGTCGCTAATAGTGCTATTCGATGTATTGACTTCCTTCGGTAAAAACTCTGGCCTTGTAATCAATTGGTCAAAGTCCTGCGTGTACGTTCTCTCGGGAGATTCTCCTCTCTTGCCGCGTGGGTGCCCAATACAGGTGGTACATGCGGGTTTCAAATACTTGGGGGTGTTTATCACCTTGGATCCTGTGGTTCGCTTTGAATGTAACCTGCTACCCCCGCTTCGGTGCCTGCGGTCTGATGTTGAGGCATGGCGTAGACTTCCGTTGTCCCCGCTCGGACGGGCGGCTTTATTCAAGATGATGTCACTGCCCCGATTTCTCTATGCCCTCCAGAATACTTTTGATACCATCCCGGCCAGTTACTTTCGGGAGGTCGAAAGCTTGCAGAGACAACTGATATGGGGAGGGCGGTCCCGCATAGCCTTTGCCAAGTTAACACTTCCTTGGTATGACGCTGGAATCGCTCTCCCGGATATTAAGCGCTACTATTGGGCCTCCCAGCTGGGGGCGATTAACCATGGCACGTACGACCCCGCGTCGAATCCCGCGTTCGAAATGGACAGATGGTTGCTGCCTGGTGGAGACTACAACAGGGCGCTTTATACGAAATCCGCTGGGAGGACGCTTACTGGCCCTACCAAAATAGCTGTGCAGGTATGGCATCGTGCCAACGATGCAATGGGATGGAAGGATAGACTCACACGCGCAACCCCTCTTTATGCTTCCGAAAGGCTAGGCTCCCTGTGGAAGACGAAAGGTTTTGATAGATGGGACGTTATTGGTATAAGCAGGGGGAACGATATATGGACTAGGGATCGGGTTAAAACCTTTGAGGAATTGAGACTGGAGTATGACTTGAGTGACAAGGAGTTTTTTAGATATGCTCAGATCCAACACGCGTTGATGGCGGTTTTTCCTCCGGGCACTACAGTTCTGGAGGCTTCGCCGTTTGAGGATCGTGTGCTTGATGGACACGTTTCCGACAGTACGATTTCGATTATTTATAAGAAGTTGATAAACAATGGGACCGACCTTCTACAGCGCCTCAGGGAAGCTTGGACCGGTGATGGCTTGGAGTTAGATGACGAGGATTGGCAGTCGGCCATATCCTCGCCGAAAGAGGTTGCAATTCCGGCCCGCCTCCGGTTTGTACAGCTTAAGATTCTTCATAAGATCTATGTTACCGGTCCACGATTGGTCAGCATGGGTTATGTGTGTGTAGTATACTTGTAAAGCGCACAGCTGCCCCAGCAACGGGGCGTCCCGGCGCTGTATAACTCTGGGGAACCCGTCCTGGCTTTCCCTGTGGGATGGTCCCTTGCTGGGAGTCCCCAAGGTGGAGCCAGGCATCCCCGGAATTGGTGGGGCCGTTGTGGAGATTAGGAAAGCTAATGCCCAGAGTTGCCGAGTGGAACCCCTGATTAGAGTAAGCACCGAAGCGAGAATTATCGAGTCCGCTGACCAAGGTCCACAACCCTGCCGCGTCGGGAATTGAACCCTGGTCCCAGGCTGACTTCTGCTCTCAGGCCTGCCGCCTCTAACCAGTGAGCCACACTACTCCACTTACTCTACTTATGCTTCGGATGGGCTGTGCAGGCGTGGTTACGGCCTCTTGGGCACTTTTTTCCATATACTCTCGGAGTGCCCGGTGGTTGTTCGTTTCTGGAATCGAGTGCATGCAGTGATGGAAGAGGTCACGGGTGTTGCGTTGTTGCCTGAAGCTAGACGATGTTTGCTGAATGTTTGGGAACCCAATGACTATGATTTGGCGCAGACTCGGTGGGTGACCCGTGGCAATATGATCGCAAAGAGGGATATTGCCCAGTTGTGGGGCTCTCAGAGGCCGCCCACAGTCTTGGCCTGGAAGGAAAATATGGACTGGTGCATGTTCAGAGAGAAGATGGTGTATGTAGCACGTGGCAGGCCCCGCAAGTGGGGCAAGATTTGGGGTCGATGGAACTCCTATCGGGGAGACATCTGTACACCTCCCTTCACACACTTAGTGGCGGACCCTCCTTCCCCTTGACCCGACATTCCTCCTATTGTGTTGCCTGGATTGTCTCCGGACTTGTTATGTCCCTCTTTCCTCCCATCCTGTATTGTCAATGTTTGTATTATGATCTTATGCCTTACCCCCGCAGGACGCTTCGCCATTTGATTGATTGTATTGCCTTGTTATTTTTTCTTGTTTATGTTGTTAAAAGTTTCAATAAAAAGAAATATAAAAAAAAAAAAAAGTCCTTCATTTCCTCCGACACCAACTGGACGCCATTGTCCGTGACTGTGGTAGAGGGAATGCCCTCCTTAGAGAATACGTCACTCAAGAAAACAATTAGGGACTTTGTGTTGACGTTGTTCACAAATATGTAAGTAATCCAGTTTGAATAATAATCAATAAGCTCTGATAGGTACCAATCCTGAGGTCCCTCTGCATGTATAGGACCAGTGATGTCAAAACCTAGTTAGTCCCAAGGAGACTTAGGGATCTCAACTGGAATGAGAGGGGTGCACGTGGTTGTTCTGGATTTATCACTCATTCCACATGCATAACAGTCTTTCACTTTTTCTTCCATTAACTGATCCATTCCAGGGAACCAATATTCAGACCTTAATCTTGCCTTGCAGAGACTCCTCCCCAAATGCCCTTCATGTGTAAGATCTATTTTTTGGAATCCCAGTCTGTGAGAAGTTGGCCTGATAGGTGATGTTTCCAATTCTGGAACCACCGGTTATCAGACCAAACAATCCCTTATGGTGTCTGGTTGTAAGTCAACCTTATTAGACAAGCTATCCTAGGGGTAGCATGGACTAAGCAGCCTAAAGGCTTAACTTAAGAGGTCGTGTTAAGCAAGCTGTTTTACCACATACAATCCTGTAATATCAAATGAAAGGACACCACACAAGTATATATTATAAAAATATATGTGTTTATTACTAAAAACAATCCCCAGTACTCTTTATGAATAAAGGGGCACAAGCGTTTAATCAAAAGCACAGTTTAAACATACAAAGTTGCACAATTATGGATGAGGGCGGGGGGCCACTCAAACCATATACTAAACAAGTGGTATAAGAGATACCAATCGAACAGTGGTTAGGCCTAGGGCCTAGGGAATCGCTGGGAGCAGTCGGGACAAGCAATGCTGAAGTCGGGAAAGGCCCACGGGATTCGGGTGCAGTGCGGAAAGCACACGCATGCACCAATGTTAACCAATGGTGCGTAAAAGTTGTAAAGTTAAAGTTTAAGGACACTTCCGCTGAACCTAGAGGAACAAAACTTAAGACACAGACCCTAGAGATGTGTACCAGTGTGGGAACACCGGCGGAGCAAAGTTACCTCACCCACAGGACGCGGGTGCACAGGGTCGAAGTTGAGTCGGGTTTCGTCACGCAGGCTCTTGGTGCTTGAAGCTGAAAGGGCTGCAGGCGGGGTGAAAGAGAAGTGTCCGGTGGAGTCCAAGGGTGGACTCAAGTCGAAAAGTACCTGAAAGCAGAGGGGACAGAGTCTGGGTCACTCAGCAGTGACCAGGGTGGAACCAGGACGGAACCAGGCAATGTCGGGCGCAATCAGGTGGTCGTCGAGGAGCTTCTCTCCGCTGTCACGTGGGCTCTGGGGCATCTGCGATGTCCAGGAGCGGGTCACGATCTGTCCCACAAAGGCTCTCACCGTCGGCACAGTCGGCTTCAAGTTTGGAGCAAACAACACTTGGCAAGAGCAATCCACGCGGAACCGGGAGATTGCTTCTCACTCAAACCAGGAGGGTCAGAGTGGGGGCTCCTTTTCAGGGGAGCTGGTGCAAATCTGGAGCAACCAGAATTGCAGGTCGAATTTCAAGTTTCGTCGGCACAGGGGCCACAAGCCGGCTGGCAAGAGACCGGGCCAACGCGTTGAGCCAAAAGAAGCAGAAGGGCCCCACGCAGCACTTGTCGAGTGTGGAGGGCTGAACTTCGATGCAAGTGTGGCTCAGGGTTGGGGCTTCTCAAACCCCGGTGTACAGCTTCGAGGGTCACTCGTGGGCTGCACGGTCAGCGTCTCATGGTCTTTCCAAGATGGCGTGCCCCACGCTTCCGGTCGCCTCCACGGGTCTCAGCTCTGCAGGGACTGTGGATCGGGCTGTTGGAAGGCAGGCAAGCTTGATCTCGTCGATCTCTGTCGCTCGAGTTCCGGCGGGAACTGCGACAAAGCAGACGTCGATGGCTGGATGGTGCCTGTTTGCACAGGGTGGTCACTCCTTGACCACAAGGGAGATTCTTCGGGCTTCTACGTCGAGTAGGATGTCGAAGGGTCCAGAGTTTCGTTTCTTATGTTTCATCAGGATAATCTGAAGTGCATTGGCACTGCTCCCAGTCTTATACTAATTTTGGGGGCTGGATTACCTGCTAGGTCCCCTCCTATTGGTGGGACCCAGGAAGGGGGTGGATACACCCCTTTCCTTTGATCCAGGCCGCCCTGGCACGAGGGCTGGAGTGCCCCAGAACCGGTTTGGCCGGATTATGCAAGGGGCAGCCTTGTGCTCCCCAGGCAGTGTCTGGTTTCTTTCAAACCTCCCTGCTACAATCCACTATCTCCTGTCTGGGGGGGTGTAACACCTCCCTGCGACAGGAAACCCTTTGTCCAGGCCCCATTTGGCTGAGTTTCGGTCAGCTTCAGGGGGTCAGACTCGTGTCTGTGGCAGAGGCATCCATTTTGTGGATCCGAGGTCCTTTTAGAAATTAACCGCATTTTAGTAAAGTAACATGTCTTACCCCTCTAGAGGGGTGGAATGCTATCCCCGTCGCCAGAACTGGCGAGGGGATAGTATTCCAAATCGTATGACACCTTACACGACATGTTTTGATAGAGCCAAACCAGAGTTGCTATATAACCGCGAGGATTATAAGGCACTTAAGAGTATATGGTATGGCATTATCCTGAAACAGCTTAGGGAGTTGTTCCCGACAGCTGCAGACAGGCTCAGCTCATGCTAGAGCTCCATCTCACATTAAACCACGCACTCTGCCTCCAGGATTTATGAGGCCTTCCATAGGAGTGGCTCACAGGTTAATATGTGTCCAGATATAGGTTTAGATATAGGTATACTATATCTAAGTAAGGGGTGATTACACCACCTTACCCCAGCTGAGTGATCAGCCAGTTGTGTCAATTTAAGAACCAGCCAGGGGTGGCAAAAGATATGCTGCAGCCCCTGGTAGGCCTTGGTGGCCCCTATGCCCTGGGCACCTATAGTGCATTATACAGGGGCTGACAAGGAGTCCATTTCTAATTGTGGTATGTACCTAGGGTACATGGAATCCATTTTACCGAGAGAGCAGATGGCCTGGGGCCCTGATTAGCAGGGAACCAGGTCAACTAAGTCAAAAACCAGCTAAACACAAGGCAAAAAATCTGGGGTAACCATAGTCAGGTAGCCACCTTCCTACACAACCCCCCCCCCCCCCAAACGAAAGGAGATAAGGCTATCCTTGGCCAGGTAAGCCTATATTGCCTGAGTGGCCATATAAGGAAGTACCTGCACTAGCATGGGTACCCCCTGTCTCATGGACCACTAAGCAGTCCCTCACCCTTGGGGTATTAGAGGGTCTCCACCATAGGGAATCACTACCTTGGGTGTGTTTATGCAAAGTTAAAGGCTGGTTTGGATATGGAGTATTGAAGTGAGGCTCCACTAATTTAGGGCTCAGCTTCCTCCAATTATCTTCCACCATGTGTGCCTTTCTTTCTTTAACTGAGTTGCACTGTGCTCTCAGGGTCAACCTCTGGCTACCTAAAGCTGGAGGCTGGGTCCCTCTGTTTGGCTTGCTGGAGGGACAGTTCAGGTTTGGGCCCTTTGGGTCCCAGGTTTGGCTGTGCCCAACAGAATCCATCTGTGGGAGGTCCCTAACTACTTTTAAGGGGGCTCCCTCAGGAGTTTTTAAAGTTTTCACCTCACTAGGGCTACTAGTTTTGGTGCCCCTAATCTGTTGATGGGGGTGCTTTATTTGACAGGGGGCCCTCTGGGTCTCACTGTCCTTCTTGTCCTCTGCAGCCCTGGGCTGACTAAGGCAAGGTAGAGAGGGGCAGGTTACCTGCTCCAGACTGGGTCCCACCTGAGAAGGGTCCACTGACATCAGAGGCTCTGTCAGGCTAGGCCCAACCACCTCTGGGGCAGTTCCTTCACCAGGGGTAAGATCAGTTCCCTGAGGAGGCTGATCCTGTCCTAATGTCTGGTGAGGGGAAGATTTCTCTTCCTCCTCCATGCTCTCAGTTTGTGTGGAGCTATCCATCATTTCAGGCTTCACAACACACATATCAGTTTGAGTTTGGGCTGCGGCCATCACAGCCCCACCAACCTTTTCAGGAGGAGACTCAGTTTGGGTTTCTGCTGTTATCATAACAGCTTTGCTATTCTGTTCAGGAAGAGCTTTTGCTAAAGATGGGGCAGAGAGTTTCTCAGCCCTACCAACCTTTTCAGGAAGGACATCTTGAATTGGGGCTGTAGCCATTACAGCCCCACTAACCTTTCAATTGGAATTCACCATTCTAGAATGGGTTTCCTGTTCAACCTCAGCCCAGGCTGAGATTTCTAAATCATTACCCAGTAGACAGTCCACAGGCAAGTTTGATGACACTGCCACTCTCTTTGGGCCAGTGACACCTCCCCAGCTGAGACTTACTACTGCCATGGGATGATTTGTTTGGATGCCATCAATGTTTGTTACCTGGTATGTGGCACCAGGTAAAAGTTGCTTAGAGGGGACTATGCCATCAGCCACCATGGTGATGCTAGCCCCTGTGTCTCTAAAAGCTTCAACTTTCAAACCATTGATGATGGGTTCTTGTCTATACTTGCTCAAAGTATTTGGGCAATCAGAGAAGTTGGCAAACCCCATGCCAGTCTCATAAACAAGATTATTTGGGGATGGGGACCTGGATAGGCCAGGGTCCTCCTGGGCTCCAAAAGTAAACCCACTCAGATTCCTGGGTGTGCTCCCACTTCCTGGGGGATTACTGTTGACAGTAACAGGAGGTGTTGGAGCTGGCTTTGGAGGTATATTCTCTTTATTGCCATTCTTGGGACAACAGGTGTCTGTTTTGTAATGCCCAACCTGCTTACAGACATGGCAATAGGGCTTTTTCTCTGTTGAAGAAGTGTCTTGGGACCCACCCCCATTCTTGGAGTTTTGGGGCCCTGGGGAAGTCTTTTCTTTACTTTTATCCCCACCCTTATCTTGATGCTTGGTAGACTCCTTCTTCTGGTTACTGTCCTGATTCTTAGGCCTAATCCTGGTTCTGACCCATTTATCTGCCCTCTTTCCCAATTCTTGGGGAGAGGTCAAATCTGAGTCCACCAGGTGCTGGTGTAAGAGCTGGTTCTGACAATTACTTAGGATCTGCTCCCTCATAATCAAATTATACAATCCTATAAAGTCATGTACTTTGCTGCCATGTAGCCAACCCTCCAGAGCCTTAGTAGCACAATCTACAAAATCAGTCCAGTCCTGAGTCTGTGTCTTCTGGGTGTCTCTGAACTTCAACCTGTACTTTTCAGTGGTTAAGCCAAACCCATCTATTAGGACACTCCTCAGGACTTTGTAATTGTTTGCATCCTCATGTCTAACAGTGAGGAGCTTATCTCTCCCTTTCTCTGAAAAGGAGTACCATAAGATTGCTGCCCACTGTTCCTCAGGAACCTGCTGTACCATGCAGGCTCTCTCAAGATCAGTTATCCACTTGTGGATGTCATCCCCTTCCTTGTATGGGGGCACAATCTTTGTCAGGTTTCTACTATCATAGGACCTGGGTTTCTCTTTAGGAATATTGCTGCCACCAGTAGCATCTAAGCCACACAATTTCTGCTCTCTTGCCAAGGCAAGTCTAGCTTGAGCCAAGGCTACCTCCTCCCTCTCTATTTGGAGTTTGACAGCCCCCATTCTGGCCCTATGCTCTATCTTCTGAGAGGCAGTCATACCTCTCTGAGATTCTCTTGAGGCACTAGAAATATGAGAGTCCCCTGAGGGAGATCTCACTCTTCTGTTGCCTGGGAGAATGACATGGTGGGATCTGGGGAGGTGCTGGCCCTCTCCATTTCCCAGTAGGTCTAAGTTGGCCTGGTTAAGCCTGGCAACTAGGACCTGGCTACCCCTCTGATCCTGTTTTTCTGGGTCCTCTACATCTGAGTCCTCCTCCTCCTCCTCTTCCTCCTCTTCTTCTTCTTCTGGAGGGGTATCAGTTACAGGGGGGTTCACTCCATCTCCTGACTCTAAGGGAACTGCATTCGCCTTCTCTAAGTCATCCTGTTCTAGAATGGCTATCAGGATAGGACTGGTGGGACTTCTGCCCCTTTTTAACCCTCTTGAGATGCACAAGGCAATCAAGTCCTTTCGGGTTAATTTGTCATAGTTGGAAGTTGCCTGGGTAAGGTCAACTGTCACAGGAGCAGACCCTGAGGCTTTTCCTGTGTCAGACATGACTCTAGTGTGGTGTAAGTGATGCACCTACCTACACTAAGTGTTTCCCTACTGTACCTTGCTAGTGAGTTGTAGTCAGGGTGTGCTCATCCCTTTAATCTACAACTACTAAGTTCAGTAGAACTTAAATATGCTAAGCTTTTGATTTATATGTACCTAGAGGTACTTGATGTGATCTTTCAATTTGATAAAAGATTGCAATGGTAAAACAACAGCAAGCTCAAATCCGCACCGCTGCTCACCAATGTGAGAAGTTGGCCTGATAGGTGATGTTTCCAATTCTGGAACCACCGGTTATCAGACCAAACAATCCCTTATGGTGTCTGGTTGTAAGTCAACCTTATTAGACAAGCTATCCTAGGGGTAGCATGGACTAAGCAGCCTAAAGGCTTAACTTAAGAGGTCGTGTTAAGCGAGCTGTTTTACCACATACAATCCTGTAATATCAAATGAAAGGACACCACACAAGTATATATTATAAAAATATATGTGTTTATTACTAAAAACAATCCCCAGTACTCTTTATGAATAAAGGGGCACAAGCGTTAAATCAAAAGCACAGTTTAAACATACAAAGTTGCACAATTATGGATGAGGGCGGGGGGCCACTCAAACCATATACTAAACAAGTGGTATAAGAGATACCAATCGAACAGTGGTTAGGCCTAGGGCCTAGGGAATCGCTGGGAGCAGTCGGGACAAGCAATGCTGAAGTCGGGAAAGGCCCACGGGATTCGGGTGCAGTGCGGAAAGCGCACGCATGCACCATTGTTAACCAATGGTGCGTAAAAGTTGTAAAGTTAAAGTTTAAGGACACTTCCGCTGAACCTAGAGGAACAAAACTTAAGACACAGACCCTAGAGATGTGTACCAGTGTGGGAACACCGGCGGAGCAAAGTTACCTCACCCACAGGACGCGGGTGCACAGGGTCGAAGTTGAGTCGGGTTTCGTCACGCAGGCTCTTGGTGCTTGAAGCTGAAAGGGCTGCAGGCGGGGTGAAAGAGAAGTGTCCGGTGGAGTCCATGGGTGGACTCAAGTCGAAAAGTACCTGAAAGCAGAGGGGACAGAGTCTGGGTCACTCAGCAGTGACCAGGGTGGAACCAGGACGGAACCAGGCAATGTCGGGCGCAATCAGGTGGTCGTCGAGGAGCTTCTCTCCGCTGTCACGTGGGCTCTGGGGCATCTGCGACGTCCAGGGGCGGGTCACGATCTGTCCCACGAAGGCTCTCACCGTCGGCGCATTCGGCTTCAAGTTTGGAGCAAACAACACTTGGCAAGAGCAATCCACGCGGAACCGGGAGATTGCTTCTCACTCGAACCAGGAGGGTCAGAGTGGGGGCTCCTATTCAGGGGAGCTGGTGCAAATCTGGAGCAACCAGAATCGCAGGTCGAATTTCAAGTTTCGTCGGCACAGGGGCCACAAGCCGGCTGGCAAGTGACCGGGCCAACGCGTTGAGCCAAAAGAAGCAGAAGGGCCCCACGCATCACTCGTCGAGTGTGGAGGGCTGAACTTCGGTGCAAGTGTGGCTCAGGGTTGGGGCTTCTCAAACCCCGGTGTACAGCTTCGAGGGTCACTCGTGGGCTGCACGGTCAGTGTGAGAAGTTGGCCTGATAGGTGATGTTTCCAATTCTGGAACCACCTGATATCAGACCAAACAATCCCTTATGGTGTCTGGTTGTAAGTCAACCTTATTAGACTAGCTATCCTAGGGGTAGCGTGGACTAAGCAGCCTAAAGGCTTAACTTAAGAGGTCGTGTTAAGCGAGCTGTTTTACCACATACAATCCTGTAATATCAAATGAAAGGACACCACACAAGTATATATTATAAAAATATATGTGTTTATTACTAAAAACAATCCCCAGTATTCTTTATGAATAAAGGGGCACAAGCGTTAAATCAAAAGCACAGTTTAAACATACAAAGTTGCACAATTATGGATGAGGGCGGGGGCCACTCAAACCATATACTAAACAAGTGGTATAAGAGATACCAATCGAACAGTGGTTAGGCCTAGGGCCTAGGGAATCGCTGGGAGCAGTCAGGACAAGCAGTGCTGAAGTCGGGAAAAGCCCGCGGGATTCGGGTGCAGTGCAGAAAGCGCACGCATGCACCAATGTTAACCAATGGTGCGTAAAAGTTATAAAGTTAAAGTTTAAGGACACTTCCGCTGAACCTAGAGGAACAAAACTTAAGACACAGACCCTAGAGATGTGTACCAGTGTGGGAACACCGGCGGAGCAAAGTTACCTCACCCACAGGAAGCGGGTGCACAGGGTCGAAGTTGAGTCGGGTTTCGTCACGCAGGCTCTTGGTGCTTGAAGCTGAAAGGGCTGCAGGCGGGGTGAAAGAGAAGTGTCCGGTGGAGTCCAAGGGTGGACTCGAGTCGAAAAGTACCTGAAAGCAGAGGGGACAGAGTCTGGGTCACTCAGCAGTGACCAGGGTGGAACCAGGACGGAACCAGGCAATGTCGGGCGCAATCAGGTGGTCGTTGAGGAGCTTCTCTCCGCTGTCACGTGGGCTCTGGGGCATCTACGACGTCCAGGAGCAGGTCACGATCTGTCCCACAAAGGCTCTCGCCGTCGGCGCTGTCGGCATCAAGATTGGAGCAAACAACACTTGGCAAAAGCAATCCACGCGGAACCGGGAGATTGCTTCTCACTCGAACCAGGAGGGTCAGAGTGGGGGCTCCTTTTCAGGGGAGCTGGTGCAGATCTGGAGCAACCAGATTTGCAGGTCGAATTTCAAAGTTCGTCAGTACAGGGGCCACTAGCCGGCTGGCAAGTGACCGGGCCAACGCGTTGAGCCAAATGGAGCAGAAGGGCCCCACGCAGCACTCGTCGAGTGTGGAGGGCTGAACTTCGGTGCAAGAGTGGCTCAGGGTTGGGGCTTCTCAAACCCCGGTGTACAGCTTCGAGGGTCACTCGTGGGCTGCACAGTCAGCGTCTCGTGGTCAATTCAAGATGGCGTGCCCCACGCTTCCGGTCGCCTCCACGGGTCTCAGCTCTGCAGGGACTGTGGATCGGGCTGTTGGAAGGCAGGCAAGCTTGATCTCGTCGATCTCTGTTGCTCGAGTTCCGGCGGGAACTGCGACAAAGCAGACGTCGATGGCTGGATGGTGCCTGTTTGCACAGGGTGGTCACTCCTTGACCACAAGGGAGATTCTTCAGTCTTCTACGTTGAGTAGGATGTCGAAGGGTCCAGAGTTTCGTTTCTTATGTTTCATCAGGAAATCTGAAGTGCATTGGCACTGCTCCCACTCTTATTCGAATCTGGGGGGCTGGATTACCTGCTAGGTCCCCTCCTATGGGTGGGACCCAGGAAGTGGGTGGATACACCCCCTTCCTTTGATCCAGGCCGCCCTGGCACGAGGGCTGGAGTGCCCCAGAACCGGTTTGGCCGGATTATGCAAGGGGCAGCCTTGTGCGCCCCAAGCAGTGTCTGGTTTCTTTCAAACCTCCCTGCTACAATCCACTATCTCCTGTCTGGAGGGTGATAACACCCCCCTGCGACAGGAAACCCTTTGTCCAGGCCCCATTTGGCTGAGTTTCGGTCAGCTTCAGGGGGTCAGACTCTTGTCTGTGGCAGAGGCATCCATTTTGTGGATCTAAGGTCCTTTTAGAAATTAACCGCATTTAAGTAAAGTAACATGTCTTACCCCTCTAGAGGGGTGGAATGCTATCCCCGTCGCCAGAACTGGCGAGGGGATAGTATTCCAAATCGTATGACACCTTACACGACATGATTTGATAAAGCCAAACCAAAGTTGCTATATAACCGCGAGGATTATAAGGCACTTAAGAGTATATGGTATGGCATTATCCTGAAACAGCTTAGGGAGTTGTTCCCGGCAGCTGCAGACAGGCTCAGCTCATGCTAGAGCTCCATCTCACATGAAACCACGCACTCTGCCTCCAGGATTGATGAGGCCTTCCATAGGAGTGGCTCACAGGTTTATATGTGTCCAGATATAGGTTTAGATATAGGTAGACTATATCTAAGTAAGGGGTGATTACACCACCTTACCCCAGCTGAGTGATCAGCCAGTTGTGTCAATTTAAGAACCAGCCAGGGGTGGCAAAAGATATGCTGCAGCCCCTGGTAGGCCTTGGTGGCCCCTATGCCCTGGGCACCTATAGTGCATTATACAGCGGCTGACAAGGAGTCCATTTCCAATTGTGGTATGTACCTAGGGTACATGGAATCCATTTTACAGAGAGAGCAGATGGCCTGGGGCCCTGATTAGCAGGGAACCAGGTCAACTAAGTCAAAAAACCAGCTAAACACAGGCAAAAAATCTGGGGTAACCATAGTCAGGTAGCCACCTTCCTACAGTCAGCGTCTCGTGGTCTTTCCAAGATGGCGTGCCCCACGCTTCCAGTCGCCTCCACGGGTCTCAGCTCTGCAGGGACTGTGGATCGGGCTGTTGGAAGGCAGGCAAGCTTGATCTCGTCGATCTCTGTCGCTCGAGTTCCGGCGGGAACTGCGACAAAGCAGACGTCGATGGCTGGATGGTGCCTGTTTGCACAGGGTGGTCACTCCTTGACCACAAGGGAGATTCTTCGGGCTTCTACGTCGAGTAGGATGTCGAAGGGTCCAGAGTTTCGTTTCTTATGTTTCATCAGGATAATCTGAAGTGCATTGGCACTGCTCCCAGTCTTATACTAATTTTGGGGGCTGGATTACCTGCTAGGTCCCCTCCTATGGGTGGGACCCAGGAAGGGGGTGGATACACCCCTTTCCTTTGATCCAGGCCGCCCTGGCACGAGGGCTGGAGTGCCCCAGAACCGGTTTGGCCGGATTATGCAAGGGGCAGCCTTGTGCTCCCCAGGCAGTGTCTGGTTTCTTTCAAACCTCCCTGCTACAATCCACTATCTCCTGTCTGGGGGGGTGTAACACCTCCCTGCGACAGGAAACCCTTTGTCCAGGCCCCATTTGGCTGAGTTTCGGTCAGCTTCAGGGGGTCAGACTCGTGTCTGTGGCAGAGGCATCCATTTTGTGGATCCGAGGTCCTTTTAGAAATTAACCGCATTTTAGTAAAGTAACATGTCTTACCCCTCTAGAGGGGTGGAATGCTATCCCCGTCGCCAGAACTGGCGAGGGGATAGTATTCCAAATCGTATGACACCTTACACGACATGTTTTGATAAAGCCAAACCAAAGTTGCTATATAACCGCGAGGATTATAATGCACTTATGAGTATATGGTATGGCATTATCCTGAAACAGCTTAGGGAGTTGTTCCCGACAGCTGCAGACAGGCTCAGCTCATGCTAGAGCTCCATCTCACATTAAACCACGCACTCTGCCTCCAGGATTGATGAGGCCTTCCATAGGAGTGGCTCACAGGTTAATATGTTTCCAGATATAGGTTTAGATATAGGTATACTATATCTAAGTAAGGGGTGATTACACCACCTTACCCCAGCTGAGTGATCAGCCAGTTGTGTCAATTTAAGAACCAGCCAGGGGTGGCAAAAGATATGCTGCAGCCCCTGGTAGGCCTTGGTGGCCCCTATGCCCTGGGCACCTATAGTGCATTATACAGGGGCTGACAAGGAGTCCATTTCTAATTGTGGTATGTACCTAGGGTACATGGAATCCATTTTACCGAGAGAGCAGATGGCCTGGGGCCCTGATTAGCAGGGAACCAGGTCAACTAAGTCAAAAACCAGCTAAACACAAGGCAAAAAATCTGGGGTAACCATAGTCAGGTAGCCACCTTCCTACACAGTCCATCCGGAGGAACTATTTTCCCTGACTTGAGAAGAAACTTCCCCTCAATCGATAGGTCTTCTCTTGTTCCAAAATGGTTGTATTTCCCCTGGAAGTTCTTTACATTTGTTAGGCCAACCATTGATTACATATGATTTCACTTTGCTGATGATCTCATCATGCTCCATTTGAACGTCCCACTGGTCTTTTGTTACAGCTGGAAGCCTTACCTCCAGCATCCATTTGTTACCTGTGGATTCAACATTTTCCTTTTCCACTGGTGCCCTTGATAGAAAATCCGCTACTTTATTCTGTTGGCCAGGAATATACAACATTTTGAAATTGAATCCTTGTAGCCCTAATGCCCATTTTGCAATGCGGGGGGTCATGTTCTCCATATCCTTTTCAGTGAACAAAGACAATAGGGGTTTGTGATCCGTATATACTTCAAATGGTAGGCCCCATACATAGCAACTGAAGTGTTTTACTGCCCCAAAAAAAAGCCAACACCTCTTTTTCTACTGTAGAATAAGTTGATTCAGCCCCTGTTAGTGTTCTAGAGGCAAAAGCCACAACATTCACCTTCTTGTCAATCCTCTGTGATAGTGTTGCTCCACTGCCTTTACCACTTGCATCTGTGGAAATAACGGTGTCTTTATCCACATTGAAGTTCCCAATGAACAAGCAGAAATTATGGATTCCTTTATGCTCTCTAAAGCTTCATTTTGTTCTTGGCTCCAAATGAACAAATGAACGCTGTGTCTTTTTTTACGAGATCTCTGAGAGGTTGAGATAGCATTGCAAAATTTCCAATATACTTGCCCATATATTCAGCCAAACCTAGGAAAGACAGAATTACCGCTTTACACGTTGGGGGTAGGTGCTCTTCTCACAGCTTCAACAAGATCTATCTGAGGTTTTATGCCCTCCTCAGAGATTGTGTGACCTAGATAGTCCACAGATGTAAGACCTAGTTTACATTTGCTTTCTTTTGTAGTGAACCCTACCTCTCTCAGTCTTTTGACGATCATACCAAGATCAAGAACACTCGGTAAATGATGTCTGTCTGTCGGGGGAGTGACCTGGCCTGCTTGCAGGCCAGGTCACTCCCCCGCTGCTGCACAGCTCCACCTGAGTGTCTGCGCCTCCTTTGCTGACGCTGACGCTCCGCCGTGAGTTCATCCCCGGTGTCTGCCTTGCATTTGTAATACTTTGCTTCCTGTATTTTTGTGCCTGTACATTCTATTGTTGCGCCTTTGTAGGGTTCCGTTGCCCCCGCCTCGGCCCGTTCCCCTCCTCCCCCCTCCCCTCTTCTGTTTACCCCCTCTGCCCGTTCCCCGCCGCTGCTCCCCTGCGGCCCCGCCTGCCTCGATTCCCATTTGCCACCCCGCTCCCACCTCCCAGCTGCTCCTCCCTCCCTCCCCGCCTTAAATGGCGGCCACTGCACGACAGCAGGAGTGACCCCTGACCCTGCTTGCAGGCCAGGTCACTCCCCCGCTGCCGCACAACTCCACCTGAGTGTCTTCACCTCCTTTGCTGCCACTGCCGCTCCGCCGTGAGTTCATCCCCGCTGTCTGCCTTGCATTTGTAATACTTTGCTTCCTGTATTTTTGTGCCTGTACTTTCTTTTGTTGCACCTCTGTAGGGTTCCAATGCCCCCGCCTCAGCCCGTTCCCCCCCTCTTCTGTTTACCCCCTCGGCCCGTTCCCCGCCGCTGCTACCTGTGGCCCCGCCCTCCTCGATTCCCATTCGCCACCCCGCTCCCACCTGCTCCTCCCTTCCTCCCCGCCTTAAATGGCGACAGCTGCGCGACAGCAGGAGGGACCCCTGACCCTGCTTGCAGGCCAGGTCACTCCTCCGCTGCCGCACTGCTCCACTTGAGTGTCTGCGCCTCCTTTGCTGCCACTGCCATTCCGTAGTGAGTTCATCCCCGCTGTCTGCCTTGCATTTGTAATACTTTGCTTCCTGTATTTTTGTGCCTGTTCTTTCTTTTGCTGCGCATCTGTAGGGTTCTGTTGCCCCCGCGTCGGCCCGCTCCCCCTAACCCCTCACGCATTCCCCCTTCCCCTTCCCCTCCTCCCTTCTGTTTACCCCCCTTGCCCGTTTATCGTCGCTGCTCCCCTGCGGCCCCGCCCCCCTCGATTCCCATTCGCCACCCCACTCCGACCTCCCAGCTGCTCCTCCCTCCCCGCCTTAAATGGCAGCTGCTCCGCGACAGCAGGAGTGACCCCTGACCTTGCTTGCAGGCCAGGTCACTGCCCCACAGCCGCACAGCTCCACCTGAGTGTCTGGGCCTCCTTTGTTGCCACTGCCACTGCCGCTCCGCCGTGAGTTCATCCCCGCTGTCTGCCTTGCATTTCTAATACTTTGCTTCCTATTTTTTGTGCCTGTACTTTCTTTTGTTGCACCTCTGTAGGGTTCCATTGCCCCCGCCTTGGCCCGTTCCCCCCTCTTGGCCCGTACCCTGCCGCTGCTTCCTTGCGGCCCCGCCCCCCTCGATTCCCATTCGCCACCCTGCTCCCACCTCCCAGCTGCTCCTCCCTCCCTCCCCGCCTTAAATGGCGGCCGTTGCGCGGCCACGCCGCTGGCGCACCAGAGGCAAGCCCGTCTGCGCCCGTCAGCGCAGAACCCGTGGCCCCGTGAACGCCACGACACCAGAATACACTATGACGCCAGCACCCTCCACGCACTCAACTCCGGCCAAAAACACACCTGCTTCCTGGTTGCCCCGAAAGGGACCCACGGACCTTTTCCTGGCACACCTGCAGCTTCACCTGCAACAGAACCACCAAACCTCCACAGACTGGTCCCAACCACCTCCGCTGCATACTCTTCAACACCCGCTCCACACGTAAACACGCTGTCGAGCTCTGGGATCTGCTCGACACCCCCACCTCAGATGTGGCCTTCCTGACCGAGACCTGGTGGAACGACTCCTCAGCGCCCGACATCTCCATAGCCATTCCGGACGGCTACAAGATCACCCCCAGGGATCGCACCAACGGAGTCGGAGTAGGAATAGCCATCATCCACAAATCCACCCTCAAGGTCGCCACCCATGCAGACGACACCCTCAACACCGCCGAACACCTGCATTTCCGGTTCCACACCGACCCCAACACCAACCTCAGAGGAACACTCATCTACAGACCCCCCGGACCCCAGGCTCAGTTCAGCGACTACATCGCTGACCTCGCCAGCACCCACGCACTCACCTCCACGGACTACATCCTCCTCTGGGACCTGAACTTCCACCTTGAGAACAACAATGACGCCAACTCCGCCACCCTGATCGACAACCTTGCCAACCTCGGCCTCAGACAACTCGTCACCGCACCCACCCACGCCACCGGGCACACGCTGGACCCCGTCTTCTCTACAAGCTCCCACGTCACCTTCGACCAAACTACCGAACTCCAAACGGGCATGCCGGAAACTGGAGAAGATATGACTCCACGACTGCACTCCGGACAATCACGCACCCCACAAGGACGCCACCCGAAGACATCACCACCTCATCAGACTAGCCAAGAGATCCGCCCGGACAACAACGCACACAACAGCAAAGAGCTCTTCAGCATCGTAAAGGAACTCTCCAACCCCAGCACCACCACCAACGACATCCCGCCCTCACAAGAACTGTGCGACTCAGTAGCCATCTTCTTCCACTGCAAGATCGCTGACATCCATGACAGCTTCAACACCACGACCGCCCGACTACGCCAGACACCACCTCCCCTGCGAACACCACCAGCGCCAACCGCCTGACCTCCTGGTCCAACGTCAATGACAACAAGACACGCAAGATCATGAACTCCATCCACTCAGGATCTCCGTCAGACCCGTGCCCACACCACGTATTCAACAAAGCAGACGCAGCCACCATCGCACCCCAACTACGGAAGGTCATCAACATCTCCTTCCTAACAGCAACATTCCCGGAATGCTAGAAGCACGCCAAAATCAACGCCCTCCTTAAGAAGCCCAAAGCGGACCCCAAGGACCTCAAGAACTTACCCATCTCCCTGCTCCCATTCCCGGAAAAGGTCATTGTGAAAATCGTCAACATGCAATTGGCCCGTCACCTGGAAGACAACATCTTGGACCCGTCCCAGTCCGGTTTCAGACGCAACCACAGCACCGAGACAGCCTTCATCCCCACCAAAGACGAGATCAGGCGCCAACTAGACAATGGCGAAACATCAGCCCTCATCCTCCTGGACCTGTCAGCCGCCTTCAACATGGTATGCCACTGCACACTAGAGACACGCATCCTAGAAGCCAGAATCCAAGAGAAGGCCCTGGACTGGACCACATCCTTCCTCTCAGGCAGAACCCAGAGAGTCCACCTCCCACCCTTCCAATCCGAAGCCACCAACATCATCTGCGGTGTCCCCCAGGGCTCATCCCTCAACCTGACACTGTTCAAAGTCTACATGGACCCCTCACACAAGTAGCCTGCAATCACGACTTCAACATCGTCTCCTACGCCGACAACACCCAGCTCATCCTCTCCCTCACCAAGGACCAACCTCCATGGCGGAATGAAGGCCATCGCAGACTGGATGAGGAGCAGCCGTCTGAAACTGAACTTGGACAAGACGGAGGTCCTCATCCTCGGACCCACCCCCTCAGCCTGGGACGATTCCTGGTAGCAGACCACGATGGAAACAGCACCAACACCCACCGACCATGCACGCAACCTAGGATTTGTCCTCGACTCCTCCCTCTCCATGTCCAGGCAGGTCAACGCCGTCTCCTATTCCTGCTACAACACCCTCCACATGCTTCGCAGGATCTACAAGTAGATCCCGATCGAAACAAGAAGAAGGGTGACACAGGCCCTTGTTAGCAGAAGACTGGACTATGTCAACGCACTCTACGCAGGAATCCCAGCCAAACACCTACAACGACTACAACGCATCCAAAATGCCTCCGCCTGACTGATTGTCTGCATACTCCTCAACACCTGCTCCACACGTGCAATTGGCCCGTCACCTGGAAGACAACATCTTGGACCCATCCCAGTCCGGTTTCAGACGCAACCACAGCACAGAGACAGCCCTCATCGCCGCCACAGACGACATCAGGTGCCAACTAGACAACGGCGAAACATCAGCCCTCATCCTCATGGACCTGTCAGCTGCCTTCAACATGGTATGCCACCGCACACTAGAGCCACGCCTCCTAGAAGCCAGAATCCAAGAGAAGGCCCTGGACTGGACCACATCCTTCCTCTCAGGCAAAACCCAGAGAGTCCACCTCCCACCCTTCCAATCCGAAGCCACCAACATCATCTGCGGCATCCCCCAGGGCTCATCCTTCAACCTGACACTGTTCAACGTCTACATGGACCTCTCGCACAAGTAGCCTGCCATCACGACCTCAACATCATCTCCTACGCCGACCACACCCAGCTCATCCTCTCCCTCACCAAGGACCAACCTCCATGGGGGAATGAAGGCCGTCGCAGACTGGATGAGGAGCAGCTGTCTGAAACTGAACTTGGACAAGACGGAGGTCCTCATCCTCGGACCCACCCCCTCAGCCTGGGACGACTCCTGGTAGCCGACCACGATGGGAACAGCACCAACACCCACTGACCATGCACGCAACCTAGGATTCATCCTCGACACCTCCCTCTCCATGTCCAGGCAGGTCAACGCCGTCTCCTCCTCCTGCTACAACACCCTCCGATTGCTCCGCGGGATCTACAAGTGTATCCCGACCGAAACAAGAAGAACGGTGACACAGGCCCTCGTTAGCAGCAGACTGGACTACATCAACGCACTCTACACAGGAATCCCAGCCAAACACCTACGATGACTACAACGCATCCAAAACGCCTCCGCCTGACTGATCGTCAACGCCCCCATCGCAGCCACATCACCCCCCCCCACTTGAGAAACCTACACTGGCTCCCCGTCGACAAGAGGATAACCTTCAAGCTCCTCACCCACGCACACAAAGCACGCCACAATGCCGGACCTGCCTACCTGAACAGCAGACTCAGCTTTCACACCCCCACCCACCAGCTCCGCTCCGCCAGCCTCGCCCTCGCCGCTGTCCCCCGCATCCAACATAGGACATCCGGTGGCAGATCCTTCTCCCACCTCGCCGCCAAGACCTGGAACACCCTCCCTACCCACATACGGCAGACCCAAGACCTACTCTTCTTCAGAAAACTTCTCAAAACCTGGCTCTTCGAACAGTTGCAGCACACCCCCCCCCCTCCGCTCAGCGCCATGAGACCCTCACGGGTAAGTAGCACGTTTTACAAGTAATCTGATTGACTGATTGATTGATTGATAAAATGTTAGCATTTAAGGCCCTTAAGTCCACACATAGTCTAATACCCTGACGACTATCCTTGTTTGTAATGACTATGTGTGCCAACCAAGCAGAGCTCTCTATTTCTTGAATTACACCTTGGTTGACCAATTTTTCAATTTCCAATCTTAAAGGTTCTCTCATAAGTAAAGAAATAGAACATGTTTTGTGTACTACTGGGACAGCACCTTCTTTTAGTACAATTGTATGCATGTAAGTTTTTAACAATGCCAAATTTTCATTAAAAACATCTGGAAATTCTTTAGTGAGATTGGTTCCGACTTCTGGGGGATCAATAAATAAAACTTGGTCATGATTATTGGGGCCAGGGTAATTCCTAATTCTTTCTGATGTTTCCACCCCAGAAGACTTGATCCCTGCTTGGTTATATAAACCTTTCCCACTGTGTGTTTATTTTTAAATGGAATTCTCATTCTCACCGTCCCTTCTAAGGGTATAGGTTCTCTATTGAACCCAGATGGAGTTATATCAGCATTTTCCAACTTGATGTTATGCTTAGAAAACGTCTCATTAAAATGTTCTTTTTCAGTAGAGTAAAAGAGGAACATGAGTCTGCATAGACCTTGAATTTTTCCCCATCAAGACTAATCTCACATGTAGGATACTGCGTTTTTTCCTCCAAGTTTCCTTCCTCAATCTGAAAAATACAATTATTTTCCTCTTCCTTCTCTACCTCAGGGTTTTCAATCACATGTACTTTGAGACTATATAACAGCCTGTCAGGGAAGGGGGGCTGCAGACGATGCCTGTCCAATGTAGTGAAGAGGAGGTGAGGCCTGTCCAGAGCTGGGGGGTGCAGAATAGGTGAGGCCTGTCCAGGGGGGTGCAGAGGAAGTGAGGCCTATCTAGTGGGGTGCAGAGGAGGTTAGGAATGTCCAAGGAGTGCAGAGGAGGTGAGACCTGTCCAGGGAGGTATAGAGAAGGTGAGGCCTGTCCAGCGTGGTACAGAGGAGGTGATGCCAGTGCAGAGGGTGCAGAGGAGGTGAGGACTGTCCAGGGAGCTGCATTATAGGTGAGGCCTGTCCATTGGGTGCATAGGAGGTGAGACTTATCCTTTACTGGGTGGTGCAGATGATGTGGGGCCTGTCCAGATGGGGTGCAGAGGAGGTGAGGCCTGTATGAAGGGGGCGGGGTGTGCTAAAGAGGTGAGGCCTGTCCAGTGGGATGCAGAGGCGAGGAGGCCATTTCCAGAGGGGGGCAGAGTAGGTGAGATCTAGCCACACGGGTGCAGAGGAGATGAGGCATGTCGGGCAAGGGGTTGGGAGGTGCAGCAGAGGTGATGCCTGTCCAGGGTGGTGCAGAGCAGGGAAGGCCTGTCCAGGGGGTGCAGAGAAGGTGAGGCCTTTCCAGGGGTGCAGAGGAGGAGCGAGGCCTGTCCAGGGTGCAGAGGAGGCGAGGCCTGTCCAGGGATGCAGAGGAGGTGAGGCTTGTCCAGGGGTGCAGAGGAGGAGTAAGGCCTTTCCAGGGGTGCAGAGGAGGAGAGGCCTGTCCAGGGGGTGCCAAGAAGGTGAGGCCTGTCCAGCGGTGCAGAGGAGGTAAGGCCTGTTCTGTCCAGGGGGGTGCAGCCTAGGTGAGACCTGTCCAGGTGGTACAGAGAGGGTGAGACCTGTGGAGAGGGGGTGAGGGGCAGAGGAGGTGATACCTGTGGAGAGGGGGTAGGGGCAGGGGAGGTGAGACCTGTCCTGTCGGGGGAGGTTAGAAGAGGTGAAGCCTGTCCAGGGGGAGGCACAAAGAAGGTGAGGCCTGTCCAGCAGGTGCAGAGGAGGTGAGGACTTGTGGATCATTTTAGGACCCTTGTGTAATTTTCCCGATTCATGCCCATATATAGGTATAATTCACCCTATCCTTATATAGGCATAGAAATCATAACCATATTTAGACTTAGCCTATGCAGTCCAAATACGGCATGGCTACTTCCACTAGTTCCGAAGATCTACAACGATTTCTTTGAAAAACCCGCCTTCAGCAGTCAGGGACTTCCCCCTGCTTGAATATTGACTTATCCAAGAACTCATGGAGGTTTCAGAGAATGAAGTCTCTAATGACCTTATTATGTCCAACCTTACGTCAAACTCGGCACCTTCAAGGTATAAGTATGCCCACACTTGCCTAGGCAAACACACAGTGGTTTGGAGCAGATCGACTATCTACTTGCTCGACGCCCTGCTGCAGCAAGTGCCAAAGGAAGCCAACCCTCGAGCTGACGCACTGAGAGACGATGTCCTTTCTCCAGCTGAGAAATCCAGCTCCAGTGTTTCCAGGCTACCCTTGCAGGTTGCTGGGAAATCAAGCCCTGAGAGAGAGATACCAGACATCCATCATTCTAAAACCAAGGTACGGAGCTGATTAGACCCTTAGAGAATTCTTGGATTAGATTCTTGGCAAAGAATGCTAAACTTAAGCTACACCTCACTTACTTCTTCCCTTGTACTAGACCTAGGTTAGGTACACCGGGGTAGGCGTATTTTAGAAACACCAGGTGAGTACTTTTAGTCATTATTTATTAATGTATGTATTTTTATCTATTTTATGGCTTAGAAACCATATCATGCTTTTACAGTATTATTTTATAATACTCTTCATACTATACACACTGTGCTTTGCAACCAGTATTATGATTGTAGCAGTTAATTTCTTCTGCATGAGAAAGAAGGCTGTTCAATAAATACTTTTATTGAAAATGCCCGTCTCTCTATTTCTCTGCACCTCTGGTGAAATGAAGCATGCACGATTGACTGAGTGAAATAAATATCTATTGTTTCCATGACTCTGAAGATACGTTTTATCTTGGGGAAACAAAGTTGTCATGTTTTATGCGGTTGTCAGCAACTAATCCCTTCTTGTGAATTCAAGAAAGTTTCTAGTGACCTCTGAGCTATCTAGGACACACAATTAAGTTTAGTATATCCCGTAGAGACCTAGTCGACCTCAGTCCTATGCCTAAACTACAGGATATACTAAAGCAATGCGCAGAGCCTATTGGGAATTTAGGAACTACACTACATGGCGCCCAACGTTTGGCAAGGCACTCATTTAACACTAGATACTAGAGTAACTCAGTTGTGGTAAATAAATAAATAATACCCTATTTTTGAATGTATAAATGAATAACAGATAGCTCAATAAATAAGAGTCAAAATTCGAGGTAGTAGGAGTTTCGCAGGTTTATTACAGCATAAAGGACAGGAACAGGACAACCTGCATAGGAATAGGATGGCAGGGCCCAGCAGCGCTGCTGGTGTCAGGATCGGGACAAGGAAAAGGATGATTTTTTTAATAACAGTGCATGAGCATATATACATAACGCAAACACATAGCATTACATTGCAATAGGCGTAGCAGTGGGTGGAGCAGAAGGTGTGACGCGTAGCAGTCGCGAAAGATAAGGGTGAAAAGAGGTGTAACAGGGCGTATACATAGACATGTGATGCAAACGTAACAGAATATGTCATGAATGGGGCGGAAACCATGGAGGGGGCTACCTAAGGAGCCGGGACCTCTAACCTGATGGTGCGCGCAAACTAGCAATGACGTATCACTAGGAGAAGCTGGGGGCTATGAACTCTGTGCTAGGAGCAGAGACTGAAGTCTGGAGAGTCAGGGCGACATGTACCTAAGCAGTATCTAGTATCTGATGTTTAGAGAACATGTTGATATAAACTAGAAGTTAGGAGGGGAAAGGCTGACTTGATTCTAAGACTGGACCATGCATTATTCTACATGTAGTACGTGATGAAGAATATTAAATGACCATTAAATGCAGTATTTCTCTAACGTGGAGACGTGAAGGCTAGACAATGACGGAAACTATTGATGCGATTCAGTAGCTTAGGAATGCAGAGAAGGAAGACTGAACTGATAACTGGAACTATAACATACTTTTGGCAGACTCAGAGGCAGAGCCAGGCTGAACCGGGCACGGTGAGGCAGGAAGTAAGTGAAGGGTCGAGGATACAGGTGGGGGCTGTATCGCTGCTCAGCGAGGCTTTAGGAGACAGGAGCTGAATCTGATGTCCGGGCCCTTTTGAGGCCTAGAAACGGGGACTTTACAATGAAATAACGTGCACACTGAGAAACGTGGCAACGTAACTTTACATAGGCCTGATATTCGTAGTATTCACGAGGACTAGAAACTGGCATATTAGAGATGGACACAACTATAATTGCGTCATTAATCGAACATGGGGAATGCATATGCATATTTAATCATGCACACATAACATATGATGGATGACACGTAGGGACACAGAACATGGCAAAATTTACTTTTCCACATTCCCTCCTTGTCACTACGTTTCCATCAGGAAACATCAATATTCATGATACCATCTATCATTTCATACAGTATCATTTGCTCGTCTCGAATTATCCTGGAACGGGATTTAGAACGGGGCTTGGGACTAGGAATACAAGAGGTAGCACAAATGCCGCAAATCGCAGGGCCACATTGTATACAGAGACAGCAGCTGAATATGATCGCTACTGCAATACCTAGGAAGGACAATATTTTCCATCCCCATGCGGAAATTATATTCCAGAACCAACCGGACCATGTCCAGGTGCCTGGATCTTGGTGTAACAGATGGGCAATTTTATGGAGTCTGGTTATAGCTGAATAAACAGACGGCGCGTTATTTGGAATGAAAATGCAGCAACTAGATCCGATGACTCTACAGGCCCCGCCCCTATCGGCCAGTATGACGTCAAGGACGAGACGATTCTGTAAAACGACAAATCTCATAGCAGATTGCTCTTCAGTTAAATTACCTAGAGCAGAAGCAGTCTCATTGACTACTGCTTCAAGGGTTCTGGTTAACCTACGGATTAGCTTACTATTCTGGATAGGTCCTATAAAGAAAAAGAAACCTCTGTTGAAATCTGTATACTGTTCTAGAGCAGTTTCAGTATAATCGACAATTGGGGACTCCCTTCTATGTCTAACGTGTACTAGATGTGTGTTTCTATGATAATCAGGTGGGGCTAGGAAAACAGGTGGCAGTAGGAAGGCAATGTAACAGGTTCCCTCCCAACCGAGGGGCAGACGAACATATGCAGTTTGACCACAAATAAAATAAGAATGACGTGAAGCTTTGAAGATAGATTTCCCACTGTCACTATACTTGACAATAGTAGTACAATCACTATGTCCTACATGTACGGAACCATTATTTCGGACACATAATTCACCTCTGACTGGCAGTACTGAAATAGCAGGTAAGTCTGGAGTAGTATCAGACTGAACATTCAAGACCATGAAATTCGAAGAATAATTACCTAAATTATACACTTCATTTTCTAGATCTAACCCTGTTCTGTGGGGAAGACCTTGCTTGTCTGGAAAACATGTATTGTTAAGAAAAGACATATCTGTTGAGGATGACGTTAACGTGGACCATGCTCCACACGAACCATTATGTGAGAATGGATAAGGAAAAAGTGGCAGAACTCCCTTCGGTGTCTGGAAAGGGGGGAGTCGACCACACACCCAACAATTAGTGGCATTGCTGGACTGGTGTGAGTAATGTAACATGCGGATGAATGAGTTATTTCGCATAGCGAGGCGGTAAGAGAGTTCATGAGGAGGCAGATCACTAAACGTGTGCTCTACTGTAGCATTAGCAGACTTATTTACATGAAGAACTGGGAAATACAAGAAAAATGCATAACTGGTGCAGGAAATCATAATGCTGAGAAACAATATGAAACATAGAAAAACGATACATCGGATTGAGTTTTGACTAACTCTCTCACTATGGGGGTCTATTTTATACATGTCAGAAACAGTCTAACCGTTTCACCTAGGGGAGGACTTAGACAATCAAACTGACTGACTTATTTTACTAGACCGGAGTTTTAGCTTGTACTCCTGTTGCGGAGTTTTCTCTAACAGGGGAGGGGTTGTAGCAATGTCTTTTGCGGGACAGTCCTTGAGAACAATATTTTGGCAATCCTTCAAATCCTGGGAAATGTTCTTTAAGACGGGTTTCAGTCCATTAAACTGTTTTACATGAGAAAGGTGCACCCAGCCTTTGCGACCTTCCAACTTCACGGCTGTACGGGTGGTGAGGAGGACCTGTCGGGGCTCTTTCCAGCGAGGCTCCAGCGGACTTGATCTGTCAAAATTCCTCACCATCACCATGGATCCTGGAACGATTTCATGCGGTGCCACCTCGGTATTGTCTGGAAATGCGGCGGCAACCTGTGAACGACATGAGTTGAGGGCAGACATCAAGGAAGCTAGGTAATCTGTCAGCATATTACTTGAAACATCGGTAATACTTCGGGGTCTAGGAGTACCCCACATGTTAGGGGGGCGGCCGAAAACGACCTCATACGGGGACAGACCTGATCTGGAATGTGCGACCATGCGCATATAAAATAAAGCGACTGGCAGAGCTACTAGCCAGTCCACACCTTTTTCTTTGCATACTTTGGCGATACGGATTTTCAGAGTCTGATTATGTCTCTCTACAAGACCGGCTGCTTCAGGATGGCGTACACAATGAAACTTCCACTGGTACCCTAACAACAGGGAAACATGCTTCATGAGTTCAGATGAGAATGGCTGGCCGTTGTCAGAATATACGACTCTAGGGAGTCCATAACGGGGGAAGAACTCACGAACCAACTGCTTGGCAGTGGTCGCGGCTGTGTAATCTGGGACTGGATATGCTTCTGTCCACCTGGACAAAGCGCATACAACTACAAGGGCATACTTGAAACCTCGACATCGCTCCATCTGAATATAATCCATCTGGAGGACTTCAAAAGGGTGGTCAGGGGGCTGGAATCCACCTTGTTCTACCGGGACACTTTTACCTGGATTAAACTGACAACATATCATACAGGTACGGACTTTCTGCTTGGCTGCAGCTCGTAAATGCTTGTTGAACCAAATGTTCTGGATACTGTCTAACATAGCTTTTTCTCCTAAATGTGCTGGACTATGTGCGGTATTAATAATGACTTGAACCATAGAGTCGGGGAGAAACCATGTGGCTCTACCCTTTGTTAACCATCCTTGATCTGTCTGGACCCCTCCTTGTTCGGACCATTTCTTGATTTCTTCGGGAGTAGCATGTAACTGGATATCTATGACATCTTGTGTAGGGTCCTTAACTGTCATGCATGTAATCGGATCTGGAGTGTGTGTCATGTTAACTGGAATGTCTAGAGTCTGTGCTGTGAGCTTGGCTGTGCGATCTGCTAGATCGTTACCTTGAGAAATAATATCAGTAACTTTCGTATGTGCTTTGCATTTCATGATAGCGATAGATGTCGGTAAATGTATGGCATCTAACAGAGCTTGAATAAGGAGACCATGCTGAATCTTGGTTCCATGAGAAGTCATGAAACCTCTCTCCTGCCAGAGCACTCCGAAGTCGTGTACAACTCCAAATGCGTAGCGTGAATCTGTGTAAACATTAACTTTCAAGTTCTTGGCGTGTATGCAGGCTTGTGTCAGAGCAACTAGCTCTGCTGCTTGAGCGGACAGGGTATCAATACGGTGTGTTTCAATAACTTCAGTGTCAGTAGTCACTGCATACGCGGCGACTAGTTCTCCTGTACTTGTTCTCATACATGAACCATCCACATAAAGTGTCAGGTCGGGGTCTGGTAACGGAGTATCTGTCAGATCTTGTCTTGGCTTTGTCGTAATGTTAACTACTTCCACGCAATCATGTGTGGCTGGATTTGAATTAACTGATGGTAACAGTGTAGCAGGATTTAAAACGTTGCAGCGTCTGATTTCTATGTGTGGCTGGAACAGTGTCAATTCATAACCTGTTAAACGTGCAATTGTCAAGTGCTGAGTTTGTGTTCGGTTTAAAAGAACTTCCACGGAATGTGGAACTTGTACTGTCAAGGAGTGTCCTAAGACTATGGAATCACTTTGTCTGATAGCTAGTGCTGTGGCTGCAACTGACTTGAGGCACGCAGGCAGAGCCTGGGCTACAGGATCTAATGTGCTCGAAAAATAAGCACAGGGCTTGTATTGTCCTGCTTGATCTTGTGTGAGAACAGATAATGCTGTACCTTCGCGTTCAGTAACGAAAAGTGTAAAAGGCTTACTGTAGTCCGGTGTCGCTAGAACTGGAGCTTGGCATAGGGCTTTCTTTAACTCATTGAAACTAAGTGTATGTTCAGATGTCCAAGGGAGGACAGTCGATACGGCTGCCTCCTGTGTCGTTAACTGTATCAGTGGCTTGGCTAGAAATGCATACTGAGGAATCCATTGTCTGCAATAAGAAGTAAGGCAAATAAAAGCACGTACCTCCTTCTGGGTCTTGGGCTGAGGAAGACTCGCTATTAACTGGATACGGTCTGGTGTCAACTGTCTACCCCTCTTGGACAGTAAGTGTCCTAAGTAGACCACTTGCTGGACACAGAATTGAAGCTTAGAAGGGGACACCTTGTGCCCCATCTCGGCTAGGAAATACAGAACTGTCAGTGATGCTCGCTCGCAAGCACGTTCAGAACGGGCTGTGATCAGTAGATCATCGACATACTGGAGCAGGGCAGTGTCAGTTGGCATGTGAATGTTGTCTAGTTGTCTCTTGAGTGCTTGACTGTAAATACTAGGATTTTCTGTGAAACCTTGAGGAGCGCGTGTGAACATATAGCTCCTTCCATTTAAACAAAATCCGAAAAGGAACTGGCTGTCTGGATGAATAGGAACACTGAAAAATGCGTTCTTGAGGTCTATGACAGTGAAGAACGTGGCTTCGGAATCAATGGCCGTTAATAGGGAAGAGATGTCTGGGACAACTGGGTACTGCGGAATAATACATTTATTAAGTTCTCGTAAGTCAATCACTAATCGATATACTGGGGGTGCATTTGGATCAGTACGTTTCATGACTGGAATGATCGGAGAATTGCATACATTGGAGTCAGTTTCTACAACCACTCCCTGAGCCATGAGCTCGTCAATAATTTTGGATAAGGCTGCTACAGCCTCAGGTGGCAATCTGTACTGTCTGATTCGTGGTAACACTACACCTGGCTTGAGAGTCACACGATAGGGTGTGATTTGCATGTAACCTACATCAGTTGGACCTTGCGCCCATAAGTGCTGCGGAACATTAGACAATCTGGGATCAAAATCTCGTAATACATAGTGACCCTTAAAGTCACGTAGGAACAATCGTATTCCCTCTGGGGAACAGCATATAACTGCACCTAACTCTTTCAGTGTTTTAATGCCTAATAGATTTTCTGGACATGACTTAGTAAGTAACAGATCAGTAGTGCGGGACAATGGACCTACTTCTAGAGAAACTGGCTTTGAAATCTCATTTACGATAGGTTTTCCTGAAAATCCAAGGGAAACATTTCTTGAGCCTGAGAGCGGAGCCCCTGGAACTTCGGCGTGACTAATTGTGGTCCTACTTGCCCCTGTATCAATCAAAAACTTTCTGTCTTTCCCTAATACTTGACTGTGAACATAGGGACCTTCTTGATCTACAGGTATCTCGATGAGAGGCAAGCCTACCTCCCTCTCTAGGCTGTTTCATGAATACTGCTGGTACTCTGGATACTCAGACTGTGCATACTGGTACATCTGCGATGTAACATGCTGTGTTGCAGCAATAGGCTGTGGTGCGGTAACTGTCTGTTGTGCATTCTGTGGCTGAGGAATCTGTGAAACTTGTTCTTGTCTAGGCGGACGTGATCTTTCTTTAGTCTTACCAGTAGCTATGTTGTGTTTCAGAACTGCACACTCATTTATAAAATGACCTGGCTGTTTACAATAATTGCAGTTCCCTTTAACGGGAGCTGCAGGATGACTGGCTTGATTCGGACCCCTCTTCTGACTGTCTTGAGGAACAGATTGTGCAACTAGTACTTTCATCTTCGTGTCTTTCATACGTTTTCTTTCGTGTTCTTGTTCTTCTCTGATTCTATTCTGGTGGTATTGAAGCATCTGCAACATCTGGGACGGGGTATTAGCTTGCCAGGTACTTTCGACTTTCAAAACTCGATTTTTAATTTGTGGGCTTGAATTCTCGACTAATTTAGTAACAAAAAGGTGAGGGTATGACTCACTACTTGTCTTGAGGCCACTGTTGATGCTAAAACATTTTTCAAATCTAGAATAAAAATCACTAATATCTTCGTCTTGTTTCTGTTTACAGGCTGAGATTGCATCCCAGTCTTCTTTTCTAGTTGTCAATAATCTGGGTAAAACTTGTATTAATAATTCCGGTAATTCTTTACATTTATCTCCAAGACCGGTACCTGGTACTCGTGCCTTATCTTCAGCTTCTAGAACTGCCCAATCGATCTTTTTCTCCCCCACCTCCCATTCTTTTTCCTTGAGCTTTTCATACACCCCTGCGGGCAGCAGAACCTTTAACATTTTAATTATATCTGGATACGTGTATTCTCCCATACGGAGCATGTCTTTTAATTCTCTATGGAACCCTGCCGGATCTCTGTCATGACAGGGAATTAATTTCTTCATCTCGAGGAGTTCCATCTTTGTAATCGGAGTGTACACAAACACTCGTTCTAGTTCGCCACCCGTTCCTCTGACTGGGTGGACTTCTCGTAACGGATTCTGTCTCTCCATGTAAAATGGTTTACCTTCTGGGGGTGAGGCAGGAACAAAATGCGGATTCAAAAACGTTCTATATTTGTGACGCTGTTCTAGAATGACACTAATTAAATCGGTACCTAGACCTTTCCATCTATACTGGAGTAACTCGTTCAGGACATCATGTAACGGGCCTGGATCAGAGTGCTGACCCTCATACAATGTAATGAGGTGCTGAATCATATACATACCCACCAGTCGTTGTTCGGCTGGGGGCATTTTCAGAAACATCTGTGCCACTATTTCGTCTGGAAAAGTGGTAGAATCAGTAATCCATCGGACTGCTGATCGGGCTAGTTCTTGTTCATGCATGGTACTTAACTCACTGTAACCGATTCGTGATTTCAGAATGTGATCGGTAGCTTGGAATACTTGTTCTAGAGAACCTTGTTCTGGTGCTGGAGAATGAAAAATAGACTTGTGTTCTAGGCGTAAATGGCGATCTGGAAATCTAGATTTTCCTACATACGCTATTCTGGCGGGATTCTCGTCCTCTACCTCTTCAGTATCAGAGTTACTTTCTTTCTCGCTTACTTGTGCTTCTTTACGCTGTTCGTGTAACTTTATTATTTCTTTACGGATTTTCTTGTACATACTCTCCATAGCACCGACGGTCTTGTGCTTACCCTCGGCTATATTATCACTCCACCTTGTCAGGGTTCTCATTTCGGCCGGATTTTTGGACGGGTAATCTTGTTCTCTTATTAGACAGTTAATCAGAAACTTTAATATCATGAGCTGGATCTCGGCTTTCCTTTGAGACATGGCCTCGCTAATGCTTTCTGGATCATCCCCTGTACGGATGAAACGATATATTCTGTCTAGATCTTCTTTCATATTCGGTAAGGTGACTAGATACTCGGCCACCTTTCTTACGCGGAATGAATATAAAACCATATTATCCTCGCCTGGGACTGGATCATAGCCGCATTCGGCAAGGGATTTTCTTATTTCTGCTACAGTCTGATGTCTGGGCGTACGCTGTGACGCTTGTGCATGTAATTCGGCTGTCGTTAAACGCTTGTGTGGCGGCGGGGTTTGAGGAGTACCTCCCCCTGCGGCCCCTAAACTAGAGTCGTCTACTGAGGCTCTTCGTCCTGGCAGAGTGGGAAATGGAAATGTAGGCTGGACTTGTATGGTGGGCTGGACCGGGGGTACCGTAACAGGTACTCCGGTGTCTGGAGGAGCGGGAAGTGCCTGATTTACAGGGACTGGCGGAGCGCGAACAGGATTTGCATATTCTGGGACTGTGTCGTCCAAATAGGACGAAATAAAAATATCAGCTGCGGTCTGTTTGTGACGTAGTTTGGTCGGAACTAATGGTAGCGGGAAATTACTGGATGCCTCTGGGGTCGCTTTTGGCAAGCCCTCGGCAAGGAGAGGATACATACCCCTAATAAGGGCATGCCTCTGTCTGTCTGACTGTTCGGCTTTGACTTGTTCACCTATCTCGATTAGTTCTTTTTCTTGTGCTCGTTCTAAGGATTCTCTACTTAATTCTGACTTTCTGATTTCCTTTTCAGTTCTTTTATGAGCTTCTTTGCGCCATAACTCGATGGCATCTTTCTGTGACTGTCTGGCTTTCTTTTTCCATAATGCTTCTTCTACTCGCATGATGCATTCGGCATCCCATGTACCCGATACGGGCCATCTATACTTTTCTTCTAACTGTTTGGTATACTCTACCCATAAATCTAGATACAATATGGCGCTTATGCCATGCTTCTGATACATAAAATGACCTGGACTGTCCCTAGGCGGAACTGGAACTGCTGCTTCCAGCAGACCCTTTCTGGTTTTTAACTGACGTAATTTCGAAAAGAGCGGCATGACTGAACTATAATCTAGACACAATACAATACACAATAAACACGATACTTATTCCCCATTCATACCACGACATTAAAATACATGAAGAACATTTAAAAATAACAGTTCGAACAGAATACTACCTGGAATACGGAACACAGAATACATGAATTTTCTCGAGAACAGAACTGACTAGAACAGGAACTAGATGCACTGCTGAAACAGTACGAAACTTACCGGTCTCATAAAGAGACACGTCAGGACCCGCATCCACCGAAGTGGACACTTCGTTTGTGGGTCTGTGTACCACCAACCCACAGACCAGAGTCAATTAAATTGACCCTGTCTAGATACCACCCCAGTAACGGTACTCACCGGGCAGCAAGAACGGAAGGCCTCAGACTGGACTGGACTGCCTCGACGTCGGACGGACGAACTTCGGACTTCTGTTACGGGTGGGCCTCCGGATACCTCGGACCTTGAACTCTCGGCTTGGGCTCTGGTCGGGACTCGCCGCGTTCCTCCACCGTCTCGTTTGGATGCTGGACCGCCTCCTCCGTCTCCTCCGTGGGCCTGAGGGATACTTGAAGCAGAAATATCTGCTGGTGCGCAGAAGAGTTCCGTCACGACTGCAGAGGGTCAGGGGGTCGGCGTGGCTTCACCGACGCGTGGGGAAAGGGCAAGTCCCTATTCGGGCGCCATTATGTGGTAAATAAATAAATAATACCCTATTTTTGAATGTATAAATGAATAACAGATAGCTCAATAAATAAGAGTCAAAATTCGAGGTAGTAGGAGTTTCGCAGGTTTATTACAGCATAAAGGACAGGAACAGGACAACCTGCATAGGAATAGGATGGCAGGGCCCAGCAGCGCTGCTGGTGTCAGGATCGGGACAAGGAAAAGGATGATTTTTTTAATAACAGTGCATGAGCATATATACATAACGCAAACACATAGCATTACATTGCAATAGGCGTAGCAGTGGGTGGAGCAGAAGGTGTGACGCGTAGCAGTCGCGAAAGATAAGGGTGAAAAGAGGTGTAACAGGGCGTATACATAGACATGTGATGCAAACGTAACAGAATATGTCATGAATGGGGCGGAAACCATGGAGGGGGCTACCTAAGGAGCCGGGACCTCTAACCTGATGGTGCGCGCAAACTAGCAATGACGTATCACTAGGAGAAGCTGGGGGCTATGAACTCTGTGCTAGGAGCAGAGACTGAAGTCTGGAGAGTCAGGGCGACATGTACCTAAGCAGTATCTAGTATCTGATGTTTAGAGAACATGTTGATATAAACTAGAAGTTAGGAGGGGAAAGGCTGACTTGATTCTAAGACTGGACCATGCATTATTCTACATGTAGTACGTGATGAAGAATATTAAATGACCATTAAATGCAGTATTTCTCTAACGTGGAGACGTGAAGGCTAGACAATGACGGAAACTATTGATGCGATTCAGTAGCTTAGGAATGCAGAGAAGGAAGACTGAACTGATAACTGGAACTATAACATACTTTTGGCAGACTCAGAGGCAGAGCCAGGCTGAACCGGGCACGGTGAGGCAGGAAGTAAGTGAAGGGTCGAGGATACAGGTGGGGGCTGTATCGCTGCTCAGCGAGGCTTTAGGAGACAGGAGCTGAATCTGATGTCCGGGCCCTTTTGAGGCCTAGAAACGGGGACTTTACAATGAAATAACGTGCACACTGAGAAACGTGGCAACGTAACTTTACATAGGCCTGATATTCGTAGTATTCACGAGGACTAGAAACTGGCATATTAGAGATGGACACAACTATAATTGCGTCATTAATCGAACATGGGGAATGCATATGCATATTTAATCATGCACACATAACATATGATGGATGACACGTAGGGACACAGAACATGGCAAAATTTACTTTTCCACACAGTCGTGCTTTTCACACAGACCCCTTTTTCCCGTAAAATACTCCAATAGACATCTGGAGTGGGTTAAAGGATAAAATATCCGCCTTAAACTGAGTAGGACGAAAATCCTTTGTATTAGTTTTTGGTTTGTTCAACGTTGAAGGATACAGTGTTCCAAAAATATTGTGCACCTTATCTTTGTTTCCTGATACTTGCTCTGCAAACTTCCAGTGAACAAAATGACGGAAAGTGAAGAAGAAAGGGAAAGAGCTGCAGCAGCAGCTCAGGCAATTTTAAACGACACAAGTCCCCAAAATAACCAGGATGCTGTAATCAACCCGGCAAATATAAGGAAAACAATTACTATAAAACTCATTGAAAATGGACTATCACCGAGAGGTGGTAAAGTAATCTTTGTCATAGAGGCACATGAATATCTCCAGACAGAGGTATTCTATTCATGGATTGTTTTTCCACAAGCAAATCCAGTAACACGTGAGTTCCACTACTATAAAGTGGAGGAACCTCTGGATGAATACATTCCTTTCGAGGACGTTGAAATTACACTAACTTATCAAGACCATCAGCTCTGGTTTAAAGGCGCCCTACAACATCAAAATCACATTACCAGGCTTGGTCCACTAGGTAGACCAGGAGCTACATGGCCGGTACTAGCCAGCTATACACCACATCCTGCCATTGAACAAATGACAGGTCCAGAATTATTAGTTCAGCTAAAACAGTTAATCAAAATCCATAGACAACTGGTTCAATATGTCATGCGGACTTTAACTGTCCAACCAGCTGTAAGAATTCCACAGCACATCCCCCATCAGGGGAACATAAACAAAATTACACCACAGACTATACAGTCTGTCATTGGCAAATTGCCTGAAAAACGGGAACAAATTCCATTCTGGTTAGCCCAGAAAATTACTCAAATAGAGGCAGTATTCCCTGATAGTACACCTCATGAGAAACACCGGATTCTAACAATCTGTTTACCTATGGGGATTGCACCACACGTGGAGGACTGTGACACTTGGGGTACAGTATTTGCTTCAATCTACACAAAAACACATGGTGTTCCGTCTATGGCGGTGGTAACAGACGTTCTAACACAGATTCAAAATGAATACAGACCAAAACCTGCTTTAAATCTTGGTATGAAGTTACTAAAAGATTTCAAACAGGTCTCGGCTATACTATTATCCAACATTAAAGGTAAAGCAGCATCCGTGGCAATATGCCAAAAACTAAAAGAAACAGATATTACTGAGCAACCATATGAGCTTGCAAGAATTATTAAAAAATTCTATGAAGAACTAGGTAGAGATAGTTTGGGTGGGAAACCAGTAAAACCCCAACTAACTGAAAATCCAGAAAACGTTTTTATTAAAAATAATCTCACTACTCCTAAAAGGAAGTGGGAAAACACGAAACAGACACTTCCTAAAGAGAAGCGTTCTCAGTCCAGAGGAAGGTCTACTCAACAGGAGCCCTGTGAAAAAAGATTTAACCTCAGAAATAGGGATAATTTGAGAAAACCTGATAGATATCAAGATAATGATACACGTTCCTCTCTTACCTTTCAGACTTGCTCACAGAAATACGAAAGAAGAGGACGATCAGAACAAAAGGAAAAACACGTAAAGTCCAAAGACGAACAGCACATTCCTAAAAATAAGAAAACTGAATTCACCAAGAAGAAGGTAGCAAGTGTAAAGTTCAGAGATGCCGAGGATCTTGAGGACACAACTCAAGAACGGGGAGTTGGCCCAGACAATGCTGGACAGCGCAGCAGAGGTCACCATAGCTCGCAAGATCCTGAAGGATCATCTGGAGACAGTGGATCTGAATGAATACATTCAAGTTGAAACTGCCGACACCAGGGTTAATGTACCCCATAAGTTATATGAAGTAACGCTCCGGATGGAGGGGGACATACATAGGAAAATTAAAGCACTCTTTTGGGAGAGCCCACATGGCGAAGAGATAATTATGCCAGTCTTCTCAAATCACATTCCAATTCATAAAAAATACACCTATGCCAGGAAATGGGCTGTAGCCCAGGCCCCAGCATTATACAAAAATCACGTAGGATGGGATGAAGATTCTCCTCACCATAAAATCCAGTTGAAAAAACAACCAACAATGCAAAGGCAATATCATGTAAAACAGGAAGCTAAAAAACAGGTCAGAGAGATTTTAAATCAACTTGAATTCCAAGGGGTGATTGAAACATGCACCTCATCTATGAACAATCCTTTGTTTCCTGTCTCCAAACCAGACAATTCATATTGTCTAGTTTTGGACTGCAGACATTTAAACTCTTGTTGCAAAACTTTTGCAGTACAAAATGCACACAGTGCAGCACTGTTGAATAACATTGTGCGCAAAAAATATAAAACTACATTAGATATCTCAAAGGGTTTCTTTTGTCAAAACAGTGCACCTGAAAGCAGGTATTTGACCGCTTCCTCAATAATGGGGACACAGGGACAATTTTTCCGTCTCCCCCAGGGATTCAAGAATAGTCCAGGGTTATTTTCAGCCAGAGTAACAGAGTTACTACAAATGTACGATGATGAGGCATTATCTTATGTCGATGACATCTGTCTTACAGATGATGACTTGGACAGGCACTTGAAAAGAGTGAACACCATACTACTTGGGTTTGCTTCTGAAGGGTACAAATTCCATTTTAAGAAATCCTGAATTGCCCACCTCAACGTCCTATTCTTAGGATACGAGTTATCAAGTGAAGGCAAAAGCCTGGCAGCAAACTTTTTAGAAAAATGTGAGCTGCTCAAACCTTCAAAAACAATGAAAAACTTACAGTCAATTCTAGGTTTCCTGAATTTTGGAAGAACTTATGTTCTAAATTACGCAGAGAGGGTTAGACCTCTACGAACTAATCAAACCTGATTTCAAAGCTACTAATTGGACACAAAAACACACAGAAAGTTTGCGTTCAGTGCAAACAGACATGTTAGCAAAAACACAGTTACAGACACGCGGCAACGTGCGCAAACTTGTGATCCTAATCATCCCAGGGAGATGTGGATTCCCATACCTGACCTTTAATGAAGGTGAAAAGGTACCAATATCTTACAAATCACACTTGTACACACAAGCTGAAATGAAATTCACTTCAAAAGAAAAGATTCTGACGGCGGTTCAAACTGCAGTAGCAAAAGAGAGAGCTCTTGCACAGGGTAAACGCATAATGATCGTTACACCTGTACCTGCCTTAGAGGCAGTGACAAAAGCGAGCATTTCAAATGCCAAGGCTTTACATCCAAGATGGATACAATGGGTTAATTCTCTTGCTGCATCAGACGTTGAATACGTTTTTGACCCCTATTTGAAAACACAAGAATTTCTACAATACAAACAAGAATGTCCTCTGCCTATTGAGATTCTGCCTCTACAACATTACGGATGTATAATTTATACAGACGGATCAGCACAACCCGCATTTGGGGGTGAACAAGCCTATAGTGCTGCTTGTGCGATTGTTAAAGGTCGCTGGCGCGAAGGTAAATTTAGACCAATGGTCACTAAAACTCAATCACTCGGAGACTGTACAGCTCAGTGAGCTGAACTACAGGCTTTCAAGATGGCGCTTGAAAATACCGATCGCGAATTCTCCACATTCATAGTGTGCGATTCGTATTACTGCGTTCAATCTTACAATGAATATTTGCAGAACTGGGTTCAAAACGGTTTCAAAGATGCAAAAGGTGGCACAATAAAGCATAAAATGCTTTGGGAACAAGTAGTTCTACTACAGAAAGAACTACAAAAGACTCACGTGATACATACACCGAGTCATCAACGTGATGGCGTTCACGTTGCCGGGAATTAATTGGCTGATGAGGCCGCGAAGGCAGCTGTGCAAACGGCTTCCGTAGCTGCAATCACTTGTTCAAAAATGAAAATAGACAGCAAAATAATGCAAGCTGTCACCGCCTCAGTAAAAGACAGTGATAAAACACTCCCAAAAGGCTTTCCAGTAAAGTACTCATATATAACTGATGCAAATAATGTTCCTTTTGCTCGAATCCCTGGCGTGGGGGATAGGGCAATCCCAAACATGGAACATAGGTTAGGACTGATCTTAGCAGCACACGAAGGGCTCGCCTCTTCACATGCAGGAGTTTCCGCAACAGTATCATTATTAAAACAAAGATATTGGTGGCTGGGCATGAGGAAACAGACTAGAAACTATGTTCTAGAATGTGAAATATGCCAAGAAATGAAAGTTTCTACAGTGAAACGACCTGCGCAGACGCCCCTTCTGATTTCAGATAAACCATTAGCGTGTGTTTACCTGGAGCACTGTGGTCCCTTGCAAAGGGATGGCAACTATAAATATATCATGGTCGCAGTGGATTCCTACACAAGATTCATTTGGATATGGCCCCAGTGGTCGGCTGACGCCAGAACTGTTATAAAAGATTTGCGAGTGTTTATCGGCAAATACGCAATCGGCACGCTATATTCTGACCAGGGTCCTGCATTCAGCTCTAGGGCTTACAAGGAGGCCATGGCCAGCTTGGGCGTTGCATTGCGGTACTCAAATCCATTCCATCCAGAGGGAAATGCGATAGTGGAAAGGAAAAACCGTGACATAAAGCATAGATTGGCTTTGGATAGAACAGCTAGGGTATTAGGTTCGGGTGATGGGTGGGTCAAAATCTAATAAATGTCCAATGTAGTCTTAATAATCTGCCAAGAAGTTCTCTTGGTGGAATCACTACTTACGAATTATTATTTGGTACTAGAATGATCATTCAGGATCTTGACTGTCAAACTTCAGTGGTGGAACAGAAACCCTTTGATATCAAAGACCGTTTGGCTGTTTTACAGGACTTAAACGAAACAAGGAAAAGTCTGAGTAACACAACACAGAGCCCAACGACCCCTGAAGAAAAACCACCTGTCCCAGCAAGACCTGTCTGGATTCCAAAGATTGGGGATCTAGTCAGGGAAAAAATCGCAGTGAAGAAGGAATTTGGGCCTTCTTACAGAAAACCAGTACCTGTCTTAGCAATCCTTGGAACAAGATCAGTGGTACTACCGCCGCTTGCTGGAAAAAGGGAGAACAGAACGGTATCCATCGACCTGGTAAAACCACATCATGTGGCCGATAATAAGTAGTAGGCCCAGTGGACTCCCAAGAAGTAGCAGATGACCAAATCTGGCTACTATCCAAGAGGTTCAAACTGAAAGACTTATCACCTTTGATAAACCTGCAGTAAGAAAAGAAGGAGTATGCAACAAAGTCATGAAACTTGTACCTCTTGATACCCAAATATCAGTTCGTCAAGAAAGTCCAGTCTACAATGATATAGCCTCTGACTATACCAACATGGCAAAGGAAGAAGCAACTCCAGTGATCTCAAAGAATCCGGATGCAATCCCAAAAATTGACAGAACTGCCTCTGGCTATTTTATCAACTTCGATAACTTTTCTGAGGATCCCAGTGAACCAGACACAACGCCAGTAGAAAGAACTTTTAAAGAGAAAATAACAGAACTCTTTCATCAGCTTGAGAAAACATATCTGATTTCACCATGGGTTGAATTTTGGATTGTGTTAGGTGTACTTTTTCTCCTGCTATGGCTTATTCTTGTTTTAAGTTTGTGGAAAATGATAGATGGAAAATATAGTACAATGGACACAGCAAGTAAGAACATCAACTTGCTACTGAAACCCCACAAATCGTCCCATTGTGAGCATAGAGACCTGTCATCAGTGAACATCACAGCCGTTCCTATACCAGGTGGTATAGCATGGAATACAACTGATTTTGACATTTATGGCCCGGTAGAACTGTTAAAGATTCCACACCAGTTTCTTTAAGTGATTTTGTTTCACCAAGCAGTTTTTCTGATGATTGGGACTTTGAAACTGTTAATAATATGATGTCAGATTTAGAAATGTCAGCAAAATTTCAAATGCTACAAAGACACGGGTTAACCAAGAAGTCACTGGGACCTGGGCGAGATATAGATACAAACAAAGTGGACCCAGATAAATACACAGTTAGCTCAATCGTCACAACAAATAAGTACATACACCAAAGTTATAACAACATTGTTTTTACTCACAACGTGTATCATAAAAGATTCAGTCATAAGAATGATACATAGTAAATAACATATAATGCCCCTAGGAGAATGGAGTAGGGAAGGGTAGTGCTGGAATGGTGAAAGTAAAGAAACTAAAGAATAGGTCACTAAGACCAGGATACACCAAAAATAATGACAAATTGACGCAATGGAACAATTAATTCATCAATTAATTTAAGAAATCATGCCTCAAATAAAATCACAAATAATAAATCAGGAAAGAGGCTGAACACAATGGAGGAAGTGTCGACGTTTCGACCCAAATCGATGCAGGCGTGGTATAAACCTTGCTAGAGGGTCTTCATCAGGACAGGGTATGCGGAAGGTGGGGCAATAGATCTGTATGGGGAATTAGAAATAAACTTTACTATGGGTCACAAAGGATCCCAAAAAGCTCATAAAATTAATAAAAGGCCGAAATGGGAACATAGTCATATCTTGTGAACAAGAGGGATACATCAGTGGTAGCAAGAGAGTCGTTATGGATAAGTATCTTAGGAGGCAAGCTGGTTGGAAGACCTCAAACGCACAATCGGTCATTGGTCAGTAGGAATCAACCGATAACAATTACTACATGCAGATAGTTAATACATGGTATGCTTGTACCGGACATGTGCTCCAATGTGATTCCGGATACGTTAAGGGACAAGTAAATATAGAATAAGTCTACAAAACATGTGAACAAGCATACCTTAGGTTGATACAGTAATGTAGTGGGTATGGTTCAAAAGTGGTAGGTTCTTGAGGATGCAGAAGTAACGTTATCTCTAAGAAAACAAAAATATCCTTTCAGATACATTAAACAAAAGATTATACATCAATGTCAACCTCATAGGTAATTCCAAATGCCAGGACTAGGTGTAAGGTTCACTGGTAACGACAAAAGGGTGTGAGTGCACACAACTGTAATCAAATTCTGCAGATGCCGGGTTTATAAGGGCAACACATCACAGTGAGCAGTAGTTACCACATTTTGGCTACGCGAAAGATGCATGATTTAATTGAAAAACATACCTCCCGTCAATGTCTAAACGAGGAATGGAGTAGTGCGAGTAGTTCAAAATCTGCACCGCAATTAAAGTAGAGAAAGAAAACCACTGTTCAATATTTGCATCTCATATGGGTGCACACTACTGATATAAATTTAGTAACACTTGCGTGTGAATTGGCATACCTTTTAATAAAAAGGGGCCGTTGACAATAGGGGTTCACACGTAGATGTATAAAATGGCAGGTATTGATCGCTGTCGAACTGTGGATGGTAAAGCACAAGAATGTAGACTTTATAGGGTGCAGAGGGAATATAATCGAGCCATCGTTTGTAAACACAGCAGACCACTGAGGGCACTTATGAAATGACATACCTGCCGATAGCAAAGATGCAGCAGAGAAAAGGGGTTCCGCTGTAGTTTTAGACAATGACGTGCGTGGATCCCCGCTGAATCATATGGTGTGGCGATCCTCGTCAGATCAACAAAACTATGACATGGCGGGACAACATATAGGTATTAAGGTCCCCATATTAGTAAATTGTCACATTCAATGATTCAGGGTAGCCTACCTAACTAAGGAATGGCAAGGTAATGTATTGAGATCTTAACTTGTAAACTCAATAAAGCAGCTTTCGTCACTTTCAAATAGACATACCTGCATGGATTCGGCCGGCAAACGGAAATATGGGAATTCAATTGTCGTTTCAAAACGTGTGTGGGTCACTGCTGAAGAGTATGTTGTAGCGGTTCTCTTCAGCTCCACAAAGTGAAATCTGAGGAATAGTGGGACAGAGTCTAAATGTTTTGATTCCCACGGTAAATGGAAAATTGTGCGCAGAGTGTTTAAAGTAACATACCTGGTAAACGTAGGAGTACCACGTAAAATGGAGGTATGCAAACGAAGACCACTAGTATCTTCTGCAGCTGGTGATTCGTAAAGGGCAGGATCTGCAAATCGGCAGGGTAATTTATTAGTGCCCTTGCCAGTTATACAATTGCAGCATTAGGGTCATGGAATCGCTTAGCACAAGACGTACCGTATAACACGAAACACCGCGGGCTAAGCAGGAAATCCTAGAAGGCACTGCTCATCGTTCGACTCAAACGGCAGTAACCGCTAAAGCTGCTTCCTGTAGTGTTCCGATCACGTGACCCATACTAATCATGGTCACAAAAAGGGGACTTGACCAAAGCGGAAGGAGTGTATATTTTGCCAACTCCGATATATAATATACCCGTGGAGATACAATCATAATGAAAAATGCTTCCTAATGTGCAGTATCTCGAAACAGAGGAATTTATAAAAAGTTAGTATGTTTTGTCACGATCACTCATATAACCATATGGGTTGCTCATAGATATTCTTATACAGAAAATCAATAATGGGGAAATCAAAAAGTGCACATACATAAAAGCACTTATTAGCATAAGCCATAACAGTGATGAATATTTGCCAAATAGCTCACATATTGAACACAAAATTGATATGTAATATCATTGACATTGCGGCGTACCTATCGAACATGATGGTAAAGGCCGTCAGTATGGAAAGATTATTTTTGTGCATTCAAGGAGTTGGTACAGATGGCAAAGCAATATACTGGCCAACATTTTATATTTACAGATTGGCCATTTGAGCAAAGGTACTCTCAGTTTCATTAAGACCCGCCTTTACCGAGTCAAACAGAAACATCCATTTGGCTTCACGGGTATTGAGAACATTTGAAATACTGCCTCCCCTAGCACCTAATGTGACTTTCTCAAGGATGACCCACCTCAGGCTCTCTGGTGTATGTTGCTTAGCTTTGAAATGATACACTAATGGGGCTCCCACTACCTCACATCTGATTCTACTTGTTTGTTGTAGTATCCTGCATTTTGCCTTTTGCTGAGTCTGGCCAATGTAAATTAGATCACATTCACATAAGATGGCATAGATTACGTTCTGGGTGTTACAGTTCGTAAGTGATTTTAGTGAAATTTTGTGATCCTTATATTCAAAGACCTTTGTCTGGATTGTATTGTCGCAGGCTTTGCACTTAGTGCATCTGTGATGCCCTGTGACAGGTGGGAGATTCCACAGTGATAGAACTGTGGTAGGTTCTATGGGAGGGAGAAATGATCGGACTACGTAGTCTCTGATATTCTTACCTCTTCTGAAAGCGTGTAGAGGCAATGTTGGATACCCAATATCATCGGATATTAGTGACCAATGTTTATTAATGATCTTTTTGATCCTGTTACTCTCTGTTGTGAAGGTGGTTACACAGACCATACGAGTATTTTGTTCCTCATTGCATTGTTTAGGTTGTAGTAAACATTCCCTGGGATTGTACCACGCTCGTTTTTTGGCTCTCTTCACCAGACGCCGGGGGTATCCTCTTTGTATCAATCTATTCATCAGGTCGTCTGCTTGCTCCATGTAATGTACTTTATCTGAGCAGTTCCTGCGGATTCGCAAAAACTGCCCGATGGGCAAGTTATCCCAAAGGGATCTGGGATGATGACTCCCATACTGAAGGAGCGAATTCCGCTCAGTGGGTTTACGGAAAAGTGTTGTCTTCAAAATTCCATCATCGTTATAGATCGTAAGGTCAAGGAAATCAACATGAGATTAATTTGATTTGAATGTGAATTTAATGTCAGCAGACTGTAAATCCAACCAGGCTTGAAAGGCAGAAAGCTCAGTATCTGTTCCGTTCCAAATGAGTAGGATATCGTCTATATAGCGGACCCACACTCCAAGATGATGTTTGAATGGGTTCCACTCATTCAGAATAATGTCTTCTTCAAAAGCCGCCATATAAAGAATGGCCAGATCTGGGGCAAATGTGGCCCCCATCGCCACTCCCTTAGTTTGTAAATAAAAGTGGTCCTGAAACATAAAGAAATTGTGCATCATGGCCAGCCGTAAAAGTCCTATGATGAAATCTGTCGGTACTGGTACAGGGGCATTCCTCTGATCTAGGTAGCGTGTCATGATGGTCAAGGCCTCCTCTCGCGGGATACTCGTATATAGCGAGGTTATGTCACAAGTAACCAGCATCTCTTTGTTTGCATCATATGGTAGGCCATCCACAATGCTTATAGTGTGCATGGTGTCACGAAGATAGGTAGGTGTCGCCTCCGCTAAGGGTTTAAGGAAGAAATCGATATATCGACCCAATGGTTCCAGCATGGACCCGCACCCCGATACAATGGGTCTGCCAGGTGGCTCCCTCAGGTTCTTATGTATCTTTGGTAAGGTGTATATAGTCGGTAGCCTGGGAGTCTGTTGATTTAAATAGTTGAATTCCAACTCAGTCAGGAGTCCTTCATCAAGGCCCGACCTGGTCAAATGTAGGATATCAGAAGCAAGAGCCATTGAGGGATCGGTATTGAGTCTTCTGTAGCTGATGCCATCATTCAGCTGTTTGTAGATTTCATTCTTGTAGTTTTTGATGTCCTGGACCACGATGGCACCGCCCTTATCTGCCGGTTTAATTATTATTTCTCTGTTGTTCCCAAGAGATTGAAGGGCTTTCTTCTCATTCTTCTTGATGTTAAACGGATGGTATCGACGTTTGTCCAGTATCTGATTAACGTCTCGTAAGACCACTGCTTCATAAGCTAAAATTTTGTGTGACATGGTGCTCGCAGGTGGTACAAACGTAGAGGGGATTCTTAAGCCAGTATATGACTTGCATTGGTAGGGCAGTTTATTTTTAAAGAAGTATTTGAGTCGGACTTTTCTGAAGAACTTACACAGTTCAGACCTAATGGTGAATTGGTCAGGAATATTGGTCGGTACATATGAAAGTCCCTTACTCAGCACACTCAGCTCATCCTCGGAAAGTTGGTAGTTGGAAATATTGACCACAGGATTGGGTGGATTCACCATCGGTATACCTTGCGACAGGTGGATATTTCCCCGTGCTGTTCCGGTTGGAAGTGTACCTGCTTCTGGGGCCTGCCACGTCCACCTTCCCAATTCTGGTTCCCTAATTGTTGGCCTCGTTGATATCCTCTGGACCAATTGTTGCCTCGGTTCCTGGGGGGTTGCCATTGTCCCTGTTCTAAAAAAGATTGTTGGCGGGGTTGGTAACTGTATTCCTGTCCGCTATGGGAGTGGCTAGGTCCAGATTGGTCAAAGTCCCCGTCCGAACCGCAGGAGGAATCGGAGAACGTTTTGTAATTACGTCTCCCACGTTGGTGACCCGCGCCCCTGTTGGTAAAACGGCCTTAAGTATCTTGCCGATAATAGTCCTCCTGTAAATAGGGGTAGGTTTTCTTTTTATCGTAGAGCCGTAGGTCACGGGCCAATTTCTCGAGTTTTCTATTTTGCGTTGTCAACTCAAAATCTTTAAGAGTAGCCTCCAGAGTGGTTAGGGCTTCTTTGGCGTTTATCAGTGTTTTGTCACCATTGATTTCGGCTTTAAGTGCTGCAATCTCTTTCGAAATGGACTGTACCTGTTCTCCCGCCTTCAAGCAAAATTTCAAAAGCATGAACACTTAGAAGGTTTGTCAAGTTATGAAGAACTGTATTGTTATAATCATTCTGGTCACCATTATTTGCACAAATCTGCACAACCTAGAAATGTTTTGACTTACAATCAATGGGAACATTGTCCTACGCTGCCAAAGGGCAGCTCAAAAGCATTTTATGAAAAGTTTCCGTACTTCTCAGGTTTTAATATCACAAATCCAGAAACGTTTTATTTTAAAAATATGAATAAGACAGGACTAAAAAATATGTTGACCAATACTAAACAAATTTATTCTGCAAACCTTTATGCTCAGATGTCAACATTAGGGTTTACCTTTTGGAAAGACAAACTGTCTGGGGCACAAATGAATGGCAGGTGCAAGGTTTAGAATCCTTTTTCAGAGCCTGCATTATTCCAGAACAAATATTATTTCTAAATGTCACTGTTCAACAAACATCATGTCTTGGCCTAGCTAAGATAAAAGATTTAAACAAACCGTCCATACTTAAAGCCACACCTGATAGTAACAGCACTACAGATGAAGAGGTAGACGTGAAACAGATTTTACAACACAACAGAACTAATCCTGATTGGAAAAAATGGTTAATCGGGCCCACAGACACGAATAACTGTCAAAATAGATTCCTGAAAAAAACACAATGGTTCACAGTGAATAGGCCGGATCCAAGATATTCCCAGAGACAACATCCAGGGATAGTAACCACATACAGTGTAGGAAAACTCTGCCTTGAATGGCTACAGAAATCCACACTTCCTGAAAATAAACAACACTTGACTTTACTTAAAGAAGGCGTCGATTTTCGAGACTTCTTACTTGGGCCTCGTAAACAACATCAAAAACATTTCATATACGCAGGTATATATGCTGCTTACAATGAAGTTTGGAAAATAAAGCAAATAGAAACTGCAGAAAAAATACGAGAAATTAATCATATTAATTTAGAGAAAGCTCTCTCTGTAGTGAACAATGGGTTAACGACTCTGTCCTCCAGAATCTATCCTTTGGACAGTATTGTATCTTCTGCAATCGACATAATAGAACAGGATTTGCTAATGTTACAACATGGCCTGTTCCAATTACGTTCTATAATGCTGTTAGGCTGGACGTTGCAAAATCTACGTTCAGGCTACGTGCCATGGCATTTAACAACACCACGTCATTGTGTACTGTCTTTAACCTTACAGATAAACAAATCTCTTTGGCACAAAGAGGAGCAGACTATATGGTGCTGAGCATGGAAAAACTGGAAAGATTACTATTAACGGTTTCTGAGAAGCCTGTCGTGGAATGGATAATACATGGCACCATCATGATACCAATAACAATTTTCACATTTCAGTAAATTCTACAGCATATACCAGCAGGCCTGTATGAAAGGTTGGGTAACGGATACATTAAGTCAACCTGGAATTTGCTGTATACTCACAGTTGTTGGAGTGGGGAGAAGAAGTATTTATTAGTACAAAAAACTGTAAAAACTCACTAAGCGGTACACTTTTATGTGAAGGTATTAATTTACATGGAGCCTGCGAAGGTTCTTTAAATAACCTTTCTTGCCACTTGCACGGTACTTCAGCAGCGGTATTAGGCCCGATTTTCAGGCAGCTTTCCAATGGCAGCTACGGTATGCTCAATGATCACAGCTGTTGTGGCATGATGCCAGGAAAACCCTATCTAGTTAATGTTTCGGCCAGGGTATACCAAAACAGTATATTTATTCTACTATGGGATGGTCTCGACTTTTTTCTGTAAACACAGAGCCATTTCATGAATGTCATTTCATGTTTCATTCAGATAGCATTTCTAATATCAAATGAATGTTCTTTGATTGATAACTATTTCTTTTAAAATGCGTACAGTACAAATGCTCAGTTTTTTATGTATACAACACTTTTCGAATGCATTTTTTGTATTTCTGGTGGGATTTTAAACACATGCTTTAAGTTATGTTTTAGATGCTTACTAATGTAGTAATGTTAGATATAATACGTGGAATGGGTGTTGTGGATCATTTTAGGACCCTAGTGTAATTTTTCCGATTCATGCCGATATATAGATATAATTCACCCTATCCTAATATAGGCATAGAAATCATAACCATATTTAGACTTGGCCTATGCAGTCCAAATACGGCATGGCTACTTCCACCCGCCTTCAGCAGTCAGGGACTTACCCCTGCTTGAACATTGATTTATCCAAGAACTCATGGAGTTTTCAGAGAATTAAGTCTCTAATGACGTTATTATGTCCAACCTCAAACTCGGCACCTTCAAGGTATAAAAATGCCCACACTTGCCTAGGCAAAGGAGCAGATCGACTATCTACTTGCCCGACGCCCAGCTGCAGCAAGTGCCGAAGGAAGCCAACCCTTCAGCTGACGCACTGAGAGACGCTGTCCTTTCTCCGGCCGAGAAATCCAGCTCCAGTGTTTCCAGGCTATCTTGCGGGTTGCTGGGAAATCGAGTCCTGAGAGAGAGGTACCAGACCTCCATCATTCGAAAACCAAGGTACGGAGCTGATTAGACCCGTAGAGAATTCTTGGATTCGATTCTTGGCAAAGAATACTAAACTTAAGCTACACCTCACTTACTTCTTCCATTGTACGAGACCTAGATTAGGTACACCGGGGTAGGCGTATTTTAGAAGTACCAGTTGAGTACATTATTTATTAATGTATGTATTTTTATCCATTTTATGGCTTAGAAACCATATCATGCTTTTACAGTATTATTTTATAATACTCTTCGTACTATACGCCCTGTACTTTGCAACCAGTATTACGATTGCAGCAGTTAATTTCTTCTGCATGAGAAAGAAGACTGTTCAATAAATACTTTTATTGAAAACGCCCGTCTCTCTATTTCTCTGCACCTCTGGTGAAACGAAGCATGCACGATTGACTGAGTGAAATAACAAACTATTGTTTCCACGACTCTGAAGATACGTTTTATCTTGGGGAAACAAAGTTGTCATGTTTATGCGGTTGTCAGAAACTAATCCCTTCTTGTGCATTCGAGAAAATTTCTTGTGACCTCTGAGTTAGCTGGCACACACAATTAAGTTTAGTATATCCAGTAGAGACCTAGTCGACCTCAGTCCTACGTCTAAACTACAGGATATACTATTCCAATGCGCAGAGCCTATTGGGAATATAGGAACTACACTACAGACTGTCCATGAGATGTAGAGGGGGTGAGGCCTGTCCAGGGGTGCAGAGGAGGTGAGGACTGTCCAGCGGTGCAGAGGAGGTATGGCCTGTCCAGCGGTGCAGAGGAGGTAAGGCCTGTTCTGTCCAGGGGGGTGCAGCCGAGGTGAGACCTGTCCAGGTGGTACAGAGGAGGTGAGACTTGTGGAGAGGGGGTGAGGGGCAGAGGAGGTGAAACCTGTGGAGAGGGGTAGGGGAAGAGGAGGTGAGACCTGTCCTTTCGGGGGTGATGTTAGTAGAGGGGAAGCCTGTCCAGGAGGAGGCACAAAGAAGGTGAGGCCTGTCCAGCAGGTGCAGAGGAGCTGAGCACTGTCCATGGGATGTAGAGGGGGTGAGGCCTGTTTGGAATGTAGTGCAGAGGAAGCGAGGCCTGTCCAGGGGTGCAGAGGAGGAAAGGCCTGTCCAGGGGTACAGAGGAGGTGAGGCCTGTGCAGGGGTGCAGAGGAGGTGAGGCCTGTCTAGGGGTGCAGAGGAGGAGAGGCATGTCCAGGGTTGCAGAGGAGGAGAGGCCTGTCCAGGGGGCTCAGATGAGGTGAGTGAGGGCTGTCCAGGGGTGCAGAGGGGGAGAGGCCTGTCCAGGGGTGCAGAGGAGGAGAGGCCTGTCCAGGGGGCTCAGATGAGGTGAGTGAGGGCTGTCCAGGGGTGCTGAGGAGGTGAGGCCTGTCCAGGGGTGCAGAGGAGGAGAGGACTGTCCATGTGATGTAGAGGGGGTGAGGCCTATTTGGAGGGCGGTGCAGAGGAGGCAAGACCTGTCGGGGGGATGCAGAGGAAGCGAGGCCTGTCGAGGGGGCTCAGAGGAGGTGAGTGAGGCCTGTCCAGGAGGATGTAGAGGAGGTGAGGCCTGTCCTGTTCTTGGGTGGTTCAAAGAAGGTGGGGCCTCTCCAGGAGGGATGCAGTGGAGATGAGGCCTGTTCGTCCAGGTGGGGTGGTCGAGAGCTGAGTTTAAGTTTGTTAATTGTTGTCCCAAGAGATTTGTGGAATGAGTGTAAGTTGCTTGTAAACTTGCCAATTGAAGAGCCACAGAGTGAAGCGCCTCAAAATATTTTATTAGATTACAAGAGATTAATGCAGATCTACAGACAATATTGCAATGTCGAAGACCGGGTAAAAGAGGGTGCATCTTTTAGCGTTGCATTCCGAGGTAGTGCATATAACCAGCAAAATGTGAGGGGCTGCAGACTAACATTCTGGATGAGATTTTGTTGTAACCAAAGTTCTGTAGTTACAATTTTATTACTAAGCAGAAGATCAAAAACAAAATAATGATGGCTCAGACAAAATGTTTCCAAACAGGTGACGAAATTGGTTCTCATGGATTGTATTCTCGTTTTGATTCCGGGTTTGTTGCTGGTGTGAATTTGGATATGCACGGCGTTGGTGTGTAGAGTAATGACGTTCAGTATGTGCAAGGAGGAAATGTTGTTCTTCTGGGTCAGGGCCAGACTGGGAACCCAAACCAGGCCTGACAATTTTGGCGGCCCAGATCCCTGCCTCTTTTCTTGCCGGGGTGCGATATAGCAGCACCACAGCAAAACCCCCCCCAGGTAACAAATACGTTTCCCAGCACTGAACCATCGTCCGCCACTCTTCCAGCCTCCCGGGTAAACACTGAAGCCCGTTGCGGCCAGTCCGGCCCTGCTTAGGGTATAGGTTTTACTGACAGTGGCAATTTAAATACCTCAAACACTAATGTGCAGAATAAGAGATGCTCCTTGCGATGTTTGCTGGAACCTGGGAAACTGGAACATGAATCAGATGGCACAGAATGGGATGTCACAGCCAATGGTCCCAGCCCAAATGGCCTCTGTGCCGAGCATGCAGAATCAAAGGCAGATATATTGGAACATGCCTTCAGTCCCGATGGTCCCACAGCCCAGTGCAGAATAGAACGCCAAATTCTCAACAAATTTAAGACTTCAACAAAATCCTTTTTTGATTAATAATTATTTTCCACAACTTGCATCTACACTAGGAGTTTCTACTGGAGTGAATCAGACACAATGGCGGTGCCTGAGACGGGAGAAGGATTGCATGCTTGGTGCAGTCCTAGAGGTCACCCTGAGTGGCACTTTTGTAGAAGAAGTGAATGGGAATCCAGTATCTCTTTTAATCAATAAATGTGCTAACTGTTCCACATTTTCACTTTGTTGCAGACTGGGCACAAGCTATTTTTATATCCTTAGTTGTAGTTTTGTTGTGTGCCACGGAGGTATCACCTGGTCGGTCAAGAGGTGTGGCGTATGAATCAATAATAGCGTTCCCTAACAGTAGGGAACGGCCCTCTGGGCACAACGTAAAGTATCAAATTGACTTTCTAATGGTGATCCAAAGTTCAAACTTCCACAGTCAGACTGACGGCAGCTCCCAACCCACCCCTCTTGGGAAATGAGTACAAGTTGTAGGCATTTCTAATAACCAACTAATAAGCTGTCAGCAAATGTTCCCATGCAAATTGGGTCAATGATGAATGGCCACAAACTTTAACTGTGATTAAGAGCCAGTTATTATGTTAGGGATTAACCTTGTAAAATGACTTGTGGCTTTTAGGGGAAGAGTCACAATTCATTATTCATTTTGTAGGCCTGGCTTATTAAATTACATTTTGTTGTGCTATGTTTTCATGAATATTCATTGATTGCTGTAATTTTTACCACATCATGAACCATGTTAATAATGTGTTCTCTCTGTCTAAAAACGTATAAAATGTATTGTTTTGGGATATTTGCTGGAATTGTTTTATTTTACACTTTTCCTGAAGTCAGACTACATGTTAATGTTAATGTTATTTGAACTTCTAAAGCGCAACATTCATCCTAATAGGATATCACGGCGCTAAGATTGTAACAGTGTGCGGTGAGCAAATACCTGAGACTGGAAAATGTAGTCTGTTTCGGGAAACAACACAGTTTTCAATTTTTTCCTAAAGGTAAGGTAGCAATCCGTGAGCCTTAGATCTATTGGCAGATCATTCCAGATGTTAGCGGCTAAGTGTGAAAAAGCACGCCCGCCCATTCTGGCTCTCTTTATTCGAGTGGTAGCAGCTTTTGCTGTAAATTGTGAACGAAGGTTCCGATGTCAGTCCTCTTACTGATTTTGTACTTAAGAACTTTTCCTTGATTTTTAACTAGGCAGATTCTATGTCAGTTTGCTATTTGATAATATAGAAAAACGTTTTCTTATTTCTTAGCACACATTTGTTGTGGTGGTCTGTCAATTGACTTTACAGCTAGAGTTATTTCTGATTCTGGCTTTTGATATACTTTAGAGGTTACCTTTATGTGATTCTCCTGCAAATATTATGATAATTATTTCTCTGACTGAGTAACCATGTTTATGACTTCAGTAATTATTTGAAACCTTTAATATAGCTTTGAAGCTTGTTGTAGCTCCAAAGGCAAGGGCCTTTACCAAGGGAGCGGTCCTTTATTGGGCAGTATTGCCAGCGACGGCTGACTATAAGGTCATTACACTGTTTGCCCCATGAGGGCAGAATGTGTTAATTAATAAAATAACGGGTCCCAGAGACCGAGGAGGTTGAAAAAACCTCCGGTACTCAGAAACCTTTGTTTCACAGCTGTTGCTGTGAATGTTAAACAGTTAACAGCCGCATGCAGGACCACAGTGGTTAATTGTTGAACATTCACAGCAATGGCTAAACAGCTTTTCATCATTCAGGTGAGCCGGGGAGATGCAGTAGATGAGCAGAACCCCCCCTCCTTCTGAGACGCCAGTGACACTGCGAGCTACGGGAGGAGGAAGGGGGGAGGCTCCTGTGTGCCTCGCTATAGGCTCTATCTTCTGCCTTCTCTTGCCTAATCCATAATTTTCGGAGAGGCAGAGTCTGTGTATTAGGACATTGTAATGTTGAGAGCAGCGGGCCTATATCAGGTTTTAGAGGCTGCTGTGCTCCGTTGTCTTCAATGGACCTCGACATTCCAATGTTCCAAGCTTTGTCTCGTAAAGGATTTATTCCAAAGTCTAGTTGGGTCGCCGTCCTATAGGGCTCACAAGACACTGACCCTCCACATCATCCCTTTAGATAATTTATAAATTGAAAGCACCAACACACTGATGCCTTGTTGCTTCCATTGCTCAGCATTTGAACTCTGCATCAGCTTGAGCTTGAATTGTAGTTGCTCAGAGAACATGGTTTCTATAAATATATAGATTGATTAAGTCTCGTTGAATTATCTATGAACGGTGGGCAGAATTATGTACAAGGACTTTAACATGCCTTTTGTGAACCAGATTGTTTTGATTTGCAAGTTTCATGGTCTGTAAATGGAAAGATGGGGGTTATGAAGATGTGGACTGCATTGTTAGGGTTTGTTCTCTGAGACTGTGGGTGCACTCTATATTCACAGAGACCTTTTCCAGCAGAGTATCATGGTTCTTGAACCAAAAAAAGTATTTATTCATAACAAGAGTTGCTTGGCAATGGCCTCCAGAGAACGAGAGATTCTTTTGTTTTGGAAGTTCAGGACGGTTATTTGGAAGATGGGATGAAGTATGATCGTCTGAAGCAAAACTATCTCTTTACTTCCTTTCAAGGTATTCTGGGATGACCAAGTAGTGCAGCGTGACTGCCACCCTTGGAGGAACAAAATACAATATAACTTTCGGGTAAGGATTCCCATAACTCTAAGTTTCCTTTTCCCCTGTTTCTTCTTTCTCTATTCCCTTTCTTGATCTCTGTTTTGTTTTTGTCTCTTCAGCTTTAACATTTGACTCCCTCTGTACACTATTCCTGTTGTTATCAAACTTCTGATAATCACCTGATGGAGCCACATTCCTCCGGGAACATGTTGGGAGTGTAGTGCAGGTCCAGTTCCTTTTTAGGTCAGTTTTGCCCAGCAGTTCCTTAACTATTATCATCATCTCATCTTTATCTTTATTTCGACGAGAAAAATGTCATAAAAGTACAGAATATAAAATTGATCATCAAACATTACAAAGATTTTAAGATACACAGGTACAAAAACTATACAATTCAATTTGATACAACCGTTTATATAAAATCGAAGGCCAATCAGCCCGGATCACCTCGGGTCGCCGCACCCCCTGCCACCTCGACAGTTACATAATTACATTTCATCTCAAGTTACCAAATATTTTCTTCTAATATTCCACATAGCGGCCAGAAATTTCCTGACCGCGAACAGTTGTTGGCGATATATCAGATTTTAATATTCGGTAAGAGTGAAAACACTGCCTGATGCCCAGGTTTTTACAGATGGGAATAATCCACTTCTTCCTACAAGCCTTGTAGGAGGGGCAAAAGAAGACCGTGTGTAAGTCTGTCTCTATTTCGGCCCCACACGCAGGACAATTCCTGGGGGCATTGGGGTGCCAACGTGAGGTTAAAGCTCTTAATGGTAGTGTATCATATCTCCATTGGAGGTATAGCTTCCTGTGGCCATTAGGGCTGATGATGTCAAAAGCAGTCTCTAGTTTATAATAGTCTTTCAGAACAAGGAATGATCTCGTGATTGTTCCAATTTGGGCATTTGATAAAGAAGCCAACAAATTTTGATCGTAGTACAGACTAACTAACTCCCTTCGAGATATGCCCCTACATGCTTCTTCAGGATTAGACCATAATGAGGAGCAACCCAGCCTGTCAAATTCCTGCCTGATATATTTCAGCCAGGAAAGATTCCAGACATTGGGGGCTTTCAAGAGTTCTACGAGCTCACGCCTATAGCTGACAAGTTCCGGAGTAGCCCACAGACGCCTCCAGAAAGTAAGGGGCTTAAGACCTAGTTCTTCCTTAATTGATCTGAGTCCCAGGTCCATCCTAAGGGGGAGTAGGGGGTACTGGGAGGCAGGGATACCAACTGCCTAAGAAACTTGTTTTCCACAGTGGTGATCGCTGGGTGACAACTGTGAACCCACAATTCCCCTCCGTAGATCACTGCTCCCCGTGCCTGCATTTTAAAAATTTCAAGTGGGGGAGAAATGGGTTTTGATGTAGTTTGTTTTAGGAGTTTACGGATCCCCCCTGCTTTTTGCGCAAATTTTAATTGAGTTTTAGTCTGATGTTGTGCCCAAGTCATATACTCATTGAGAGTTAGTCCCAGATATTCGAAAGGTTGCACTCTCTCTAAACAAACATCATCTATAGCAGGACTAGGGCGGAATGATTTCGGTGGATTAAAAATCATAAACTTCGTTTTGGAGGTGTTTATTTCCAATCCCCAGTCGTGACAAAATGGGACAAAAGCATCCAAGACTCGCTGTATACCCATTGGTGTCTTAGCCAGCAACAGGGTATCATCTGCGAACATAATCGCCGATATCCCTGTGCCTGCGAGCCTTGGAGCGTCTCTATTTGGGACCTTATTCAGGTGGGTCAACACTCAGTTGACATAGAGGCAAAACAGGGTTGGCGCCAAAACGCAACCCTGCCTTACCCCCCTGCCAACGGAGAAGCTAGATGACAAATTGCCTTGTTTCCCACACCTGACCCTAGCAAAATTCTGTGAATGGAGACGTATTAGAATATCTAAAAGGGAAGATGGAATACCTAGATCCCTCAATACACTCCAAAGTTTCCCCCGTGGGACCAAATCAAAGGCCGCACGGAGGTCAACAAAAACAGTATAAAGGGAACCGCCCTGGAGTTTGACCGTTTTCCAGAAAAGCATGTTTAACCTGAAAATCTGGTCGGTGGTGGATACATTCCTTCTAAAACCTGCTTGGTAATCACTCAGAATTTCTGAGTCGTCTTCCCAATCTAGAATACGATCCAGAATCAGCCTAGTAAACAGTTTCTGGGATACGTCTATCAGGCTGATTGGCCTATAGTTGGCTGGGAGGAGAGGCGACCCCTTCTTGAAGATAGGGACCACCTCGGCTCCCAGCCAAGTATTTGGGGGAGCCATCCCCCCAAGAACAGCATTAAAAAGTATTAAGAGATAAGGGGCCCAGATGTCTGGTTCCTGTTTATAAAGGTCACCGGGGACCTTATCCAGACCTGGGGCTTTTCCCACTGAAAGCATGGCTATTACCGCTCGGACCTCAGATAAGGTGAACCTTAACTCCGGTGGATCAGAAACTGAGGTTGTTACTACATCTGGTACGAAGGGAATGGTGCTAGGCGAATCCTCCTTATAGAGTCCAGCGAAGTGTTCTTCCCATACCTCCGCGGCAATGTTACGAGCTACTGCCTGCTCTGGCTCAAGTGAGCCAGTGCTCACAATTTGCTAGAACTTGCGTGCATCTTTAACCGCAAGTGCCGACATCAAATTTGCCCATCTCTCGTTCTCCCATTCGATCTTAGCATGGGATATGAGGTTCCGATACACTTGCCTCCTGGCTTTAACGAGGACCCTATTGTTATTCTGCTTGAGTGCTGCTAGCAACTCACTTTTCGCCTGCCTACAGGCCTTATTGTATCAAGTTGGTTTCCTTAGAGCCCGACCAGAGCTTGAGCTTATGGGATTTAAGATTTCAGTGAGGGTGGTTATTAATACATTATGGAGCTCTTGCAACTTTTCGTGAGAATAGTTCGCTGAGTGGTGTTCAATCAGAGCGGCTACATCCTCTAGTACTGGAATTACCTGGGTATACAGTTTAGCTAACCCGTTTGATTTTTTGGTCAACTTATCCAATCTTACCCTGCGTCTACTGCTTGTCAGGGTAGACATGTTAGATATGGCAAGTTGCGATATTTTGGTGTCCTTAGCGGGACCAGGAATTTTAAAATCTAGAATTAACGGGTTATGATCACTCTCCCCTCTCTGTGTGACCCTAAAGTCTAATATTCTGTTCCAAGCCCTGCACTCCACAAAGATATAGTCAAGGCGTGACCTCCTCCCCGACTTATAAAAAGTAAAGGCAGGTGGGTTATCAGACTTTGTGCGCCCATTGCAAGCCCTAATCGAGTGGGTCATCGTCAAGGATGTAATTTGTACAGCTAGAGGAGTCCATGCTCTTGCTGGAGGGCCTGCCACTTCTGGAATTTTCCATACGTCATCCTCCTCCTGGTTAACACCATCTAACAGCCCTTCCAATGGTTCAAATTGGGAATTAAAATCGCCCCCCACCACAAACGTGGCACCCTCCGGAATATTGGTTAGGAAAGAGGATAGTTCTTCAATAGTTTCAGACACAGATGTGACACTCACTGGTCTTGAATAAATGTTAATCACAGCCAGTCTGAAACCATTCGGCCACTCTAAAATTACACACTGGACATCGTCGCAGGCTGTTTCAGTAATTTTTACATTACATCCCAGGTGAGTTGCTACCCAAATCGTTAGGCCCCCAGAAGGACGACCTTTCCCCGCCCATTTTGCAGCAATTGAAAATGAAGCAAAACCTAAACGATGTTGATCCTCCCTAGCCCATGTTTCCTGGAATAAGCATATGTCATTCTGGTCTATGTATGACCCCCAATCCGGGCAAGCCAGTTTATTGCATAGGCCCGCTATATTCCAGGAGATAATTTTTAGTGCAAGGGAGGTGGGGGCAGTATCAGGGGAGTGTGGAGTGGGATCTAGAATGGAAGTGCTTGCCTGGTCATTAGAAGAATAGTGATAGAAAGAGTTTCCACCAACAACCGTGCCTGTCAGTGTACCAGACTCAGCTATAATGGGCACCACCTCATCATTGCCTCCACTACATTTTACCAACTGCAGTTAATCTAGCTCCTCAAGACAACTGTACCTATTAGGATGGATGTAATTGCTCTGCATAGGCATATTGTGCCAAGCTGGCCTGTACCTTGTGCCATCAATCGCAAATCCCACCCTTGTCCAACCATCATTCAGCCTACGGTTCGAGTTGTAATTTCTTGCAGGGTAGAAGAAGGAGAGTGGTAACAGTTGGATGGTGGTATCTCTGGTATTACCCAGCCAGTTAGTAATATGAGAAACAATCTGCGAGTCCCTGAAGGTAACCAGAATACAGTCGCCCTTGATTTTCTTGGTTGTGTGTCCCACCCAGGGAACCCGCCTAACCATTAATATTTTACTTCTAATATGTGGTGGCAGGGGCCTGTGGACATTCAACCAACCAATCACTTTGTTTTTCAGGGAGTCAAATGGTTCCAGTGCAGAAGTTGAGAGCTCCGGAACTCCAGCCAAAATTACTGTGTGTTCTGCCGCCTCTGGGGCAGATTAATAATATGTGGCCGAGTTAGACTGGGAAGATTCTTGGCGGAGCTTTCGCCAGAACTAGGTGGAGTTTTTCCTTGTAACATAGGGATCGTTGGTACAGGCAATTTTGATTTCCGTACTTGAGGGACAGGGACGAGTTGTCTTTGGGGGCAACGGGGGGGGCAGTGCTTAAGGGGCTGGCTGTGGGTGCATTTGTTAGCCTTGGTTTGGTGATATTTGTAGTTACAGTAGTGACTGGGTTAGAGAAGGAAAAGCTACCCCCACTCACTGTGGTTACACCTGAGCAACTACCCAACGTTCTTAAGTCTTCCCTCATGCCCCCTGCCACAGTTTCAATTAAATGCAGTCTAGTGACAATACGATCAAGCCTCTTCACGACAGGATCTAAAAGCTTCTGCAAAAGATTTGAAATAAAAGACATAGACTGGTCCCCCTCACCACCAGCCCCCTCGCCAAAAACAAACATAGAAGCCTGCCCTGACACTGGAAAATCGGAAGGCTGTATTGGCGTGGCAGTTTCATTATCAATTGCAGGGGAAGAATAATCCTGTATATCCCGTCTATCAACAGCAATACTTGAAACTTGGTCCAGTTTCGCCCTTTTTGTACCCTTAGGTTGTCTAGTTCTTTTTCTTTTAGAAACAGCACCTTCTCGGAGACCCCGTTCTTGGGCCAGATTTAGTTCGCTCCCCTCCCTCATTATCAGTGCTGGATCGGCTGATGACAATGCTACAGCATGAGAAACTGATCGGTGGGTATCACGTTGTGAAGATGAGGATGACCTTAGCTGTTGTAGGACAGACTCAATTGTTTGGTCAATACTATCCAGGAGAGAGAAATGGGAAACGTCCAAATACTCCTTTGAGGTAGTATTTACAACTAGTCCTGGGGAAGACCAGCTGGTGCTATCGATGCCATCAGCTAGCTGTCTTTCTAAGGCCGACAATTCATTACTTTCAACGGTATTGGCTCTAATGAGAAAATTGTCCAAAGTACCTGTAGCCATGGTGGACGTAGCCATGGCTTTACTCCTTGTTTCCCTTGATACCTTGGTACCTGGATTCCGGCTTGTCTAGATCCCCACCAGTTTAGAGGTTACAGTCATACAATGTGAATATGCTGCATATATGGACTTAGAGGGGTGGCCCGGTCCGGACTCTCTCGGGCTCTAACAGGCTACAACAGGCCCGCCCTTGGCCCGGGCTTCGCCCGGCACCGACCCGCGCGCGTTCCGCGATGCGCGTCATGGGGCGTGATCTTATAGGCGATGGGCAGGCGGAGTCAGGCGGGAAGAGTCTACAGGTGCGGCTGCTCTGGACGCCGCAAGCACTCCTGGGACTCGCAGTCCCACTCCGTCGTCTGGTGCCCCAAAACCTGCTGCAATGCTGAGTACAGGCAAGGGACCAACTCCACAGGACAAATCAGCGCCTCACTCACTCACAACTCCGAGCGGCGCCCGCGAAGCGGGGGCTGCGAGTCCTGGCAAAGAACACCCGAGGGGCGGAGTCAGGCGGGAAGAGTCTCCAGGTGCGGCTGCTCTGGACGCCGCAAGCACTCCTGGGACTCGCAGTCCCACCCCGTCGTCTGGCGCCCCAAAAGCTGCTGCAATGCTGAGTACAGGCAAGGGACCAACTCCACAGGACAAATCAGCGCCTCACTCACTCACAACTCCGAGCGGCCCCCGCGAGTCGTGGCAAAGAACACCCGAGGTGCGGAGTCAGGCGGGAAGAGTCTCCAGGTGCGGCTGCTCTGGACGCCGCAAGCACTCCTGGGACTCGCAGTCCCACTCCGTCGTCTGGCGCCCCAAAAGCTGCTGCAATGCTGAGTACAGGCAAGGGACCAACTCCACGGGACAAATCAGCACCTCACTCACTCACAACTCTGAGCGGCTCCCGCGAAGCGGGGGCCGCGAGTCGTGGCAAAGAACACCCGAGGGGCGGAGTCAGGCGGGAAGAGTCTCCAGGTGCGGCTGCTCTGGACGCCGCAAGCACTCCTGGGACTCGCACCCACTCCGTCGTCTGGCGCCTCAAAAGCTGCTGCAATGCTGAGTACAGGCAAGGGACCAACTCCACAGGACAAATCAGCGCCTCACTCCCTAACAACTCCGAGCGAGTCACATTTGTCTCCTCCTCTACAGCACGTGATACCATAATCCCTCTGTCTGTCTTTCTGCGTCGTTTCTCTTTGGATCTGACTTCCATCTCTTTACGTCCTCCCATCCTTCCCTTTCTGTCTTGTCTACTACAAGCAAAAGACACAGTACATGTGCGTGGACACACATGCACACAGGGCTTGCTTTAGGGTGGTGTGGCCGGTGGAGCTGCACCTGGTGCTGGCCTTGGGGGCACTGTGTTAAGAAGTAACTTATGGTTTCCTGTGCTGGAACATGTGGTGAGAGTGAAACATTGCCTTTTTTCCCTTTCTTCTGTTTTGTGTTTTCCTTATCTAGACCCTTTTTCGTTTCATTTACGGTTGTGCTGTTTTTTTCTCTTTTTCATGTGTTGCAGTGCCCTGGTCCTGTCGAAGGAGCATGACTTCTGGGCCACAAACTAAGTCCTTATCATCCGCACAATTTGAAATGGTGAATTCCACTGAGCTAACTGGACACAGCGTCAGTCTATGGTGGCATTTAAAGCACTGAGTGCAACAAGGCCAATTTCTTTGTTCCTAGATCACTGGAAAAAGAAATAGATGAACAGTCTAGGTGGGCAGGGGAGTAAATAACATCTGATAATTCATTAAAAGTATTACAAATATCTCATTTGATGCCAGCCTTTGCCACAGAAATTGTAAATTGATAGTGTTGGCTGCTTCTAAGAATCTGTGTCACAATATATGTGCAACTTGTGTTTCCTTCTTAAATATTAATTATGTTTGCTCTCACATCGTTGAGTTCCAGTGATCCGAAGCTCCCGATCTACACAGTGTCCCAGAGCTGTTTCACTACTATCACAAATGCTACTCAACTGATTTCCTAGCAAGTTTTTGTCAATACTTTCTTTGTGCAAAGTATATGGTCATAAATATTTTTTCTTTGTGTTCATTTACAATCTCTGACTCCATTTCGACAGGTGACTGAAGCATGAACAGAAAAAAAGAAGGTTTAAATTTAGAGAAACACAACGAAAAGGATTATTTCAAGGAAAGTTAAAACATTCTCGAGCTCTTGAGAAGAAACACATTCTATGTGCCAGGAATGGTGAGGATGTTGGAGCGGAAGAAACTGGTGAATGTGAAAGTTGTCAAATCCCTAAAGTAAAAGGAGCATAATTGTTTACCAAGTGTCAGTAACTGAGATTGAGGAGAACATTGGCCACAATTGATCCCCCACGCAGTGCACTTGAGAAAACTCAGTGCTGTAAATTCTGTTAAAGGGAAATGCTTTGGAGACCCAAACCCTCCTCAACAGATCAGTATCCGTAGACATGTTGTGATGTGACAGAACCATCAAAAAGACTAATATCCTTGGTTTACAAGCGTAAGCTTTTGTCTCGAGGAAAGAAAAGATTGTTTAAAGAAAGTCATTGTAAATGCTCTTTCTCAGATGTCGTTACACCAAAGATGCTGGATTATCATTTCCAATATAGGAAGATTTTCCCCCACCAACTCTGTCTCTTGGGTTGATCCGAGTGATTTCAAAGTGTCCTGTAACTCCAAAGTCGATCATGTACCTGTCTTAGCAACTGATCAAAAAAGCATATACTGGCACAGAAGTATAAAAGGGGGCAGTGTTACGCTATTGGTAATTCATAAACCACCCAGGCATGCCCTAATCATCTGTCATTACTTGTATGAACAAACATAGCTACCAGGCAAACACTAAAGCCCAAAGACCTTATCGGTGCTTTTAAAACTCCTAAATCAAATGTGATCAAACTAGAATCACTAAATGAGACTAATTAAACTAGAGAAAATTCACCCAGGCATAACTTGGAGAAAATGAATCCATGAGGGGCCTCTTAATCAAAACAAGGGGCTCCTCAGTGAAAGTTAATAAGACAAGTGAGATCGGTGCCTTTAAAGGTAGGAAAATGATCTCCAGGAAAAAACTGTCATTAGTTAAATACATATGTTAAGAAGAGCATCTGAAATGTATTTTAGAAGTTAATGCTGAGTTGTAACATAAACACGTACACAATCAGGAATCAGATTCAGTCTTAAAATGATTTGTATTCAGGAACAAACCCAACTTGGAGAAACAAACAACCCGAATAAGAGCAATGACTGTGAGAACAGCTTTAGTTATCAATCCCACCTCACTAAACATGAGAAAACTAGCACAGGACGAAAACCCTATCAGTGCCCCCAATGCCAGAAACTCTTCAATCACAAATCCAGCCTTACGGTACATGAAAGAACCCACACTGGGCATAAACCTTATCAGTGCTCTGAATGCTGTAAAAGCTTCAGTAGCAAATTCAATCTCACTTTACATGAAAGAATTCACACTGGACAAAAACCTTATCAGTGCTCTGAATGCCAGAAAAGCTTCAGACTGAAAAAGACTCTCACTCACCATGAGAGAACTCACACTGGACAAAAACCTTATCAGTGTTCTGAATGCTGGAAAAGCTTCAGTCAGAAATCCAGCCTTACTGTACATGAAAGAACCCACACTGGACAAAAACCATATCAGTGCTCCACGTGCCAAAAAAGCTTCAGTTTTCGTGGCAGTCTGATTCAACATCAGGTAACTCACACTGGACAAAAACCTTATCAGTGTTCTGAATGCTGGAAAAGCTTCAGTCAGAAATCCAGCCTTACTGTACATGAAAGGGCCCACACTGGGAATAAACTGTATCAGTGCTCTGAATGCTGTAAAAGCTTCAGTAGTAAATCAGCTCTCTCTCAACACGAGAGAGCTCATACTGGACAAAAACCTTATCAGTGCTCTGAATGCTGGAAAAGCTTCAGTCAGAAAGGCAACCTTACTGTACATAAAAGGACCCACACTGGGTATAAACCGTATCAGTGTTCTGAATGTCAAAAAAGTTTCTATCAGAAATTCAGTTTAACTCTACATCAGAGAATCCATACTGGGCTCAAACCGTATCAGTGCTCTGAATGCCAGAAAAGCTTCAGTCGTAAAACAACTCTCACTCAACATGAGAGAACTCACACTGGGCAGAAACCGTATCAGTGCTCTGTATGCTGGAAAAGCTTCAATCGGAAATCCAACCTTATTGTACATGAAAGGACCCACACTGGGCACAAACCGTATCAGTGCTCTGAGTGCCAAAACAACTTCAGGCATAGATCTGGTTTAATTGCTCATGAAAGAACCCACACTGGACAAAAAACGTATCAATCAATCAACCACTCAGACACATTTGTAGAGTGCGCTACTCACCCGTGAGGGTCTCAAGGCGCTGAAGGGAGGAAGGGGGCACCGCTACTGCTCGAATAACCAGGTCTTGAGGTGTTTCCTGAAGGTGAGATGGTCCTGGGTCAGTCGTAGGTGTGTGGGGGGTGAGTTCCATGTCTTCGCTGCCAGGTAGCAGAACGATCTTCTTCCGGTGGTGGTTCTGCGAATCTGTGGGACGGTGGCGAGTGTGAGGCTGGTGGAGCGGAACTGGCGGTTGGGGTTGTAGAACGAGAGGCGGTTGTTGAGGTATTCGGGCCCCATGTCGTGGAGTGCTTTGTGTGCGTGGGTGAGGAGCCTGAACGTGATCCTTTTGCTGACAGGGAGCCAGTGCAGGTCTCTCAGGTGGGCGGATATGTGGCTGTGGCGAGGGATGTCACGGATGAGTCGTGCGGAGGCTGTGGTTCCTGCGTATAGGGCGTTCCCGTAGTCCAGTCGGCTGGTGACAAGGGCCTGGGTGACCATCTTTCTGGTTTCGGTAGGGATCCACCGGAAGATCTTTCGAAGCATGCGCAGGGTGTTGAAACATGAGGACGAGACTGCGTTGACTTGCTTGGTCATCGTGAGGGAGGAGTCAAGGATGAATCCCAGGTTGCGTGCGTGGTCTGTGGGCGTCGGTGCGGTGCCCAGCGTCGTGGGCCACCAGGAGTTGTCCCAGGCGGATGGGGATTGTTCGAGGATGGGGACCTCCGTCTTGTCCGAGTTGAGCTGCAGACGGCTGTGCTTCATCCATTCTGCTACATCTTTCATTCCAAAAAACACAGGTGATGGACAGAATGTAGAACAATGTCATACATTCACCCCAGTACAAGGATCTGGGCCTAAATCCATCGTTTTTTTGCACTCCACACCACCCTGGGTTAGACACTGGCTATATGCAAATCAGCTCTGACCCTGTGCCTCATGGGAACAGTCCAGTCCGAACTACCAAGCCATGTCTTTCCCAGACCGGAATCAAGCATCCAAGGACCGGTTTCTGGCTATCAGCCTTCATCAGCCTGGATAGCTTGACTCCAGTGGTGTGGAGAGCCTGGGACTCACGTCTGAGCATACCCAGCCCACTCGGGGTGAAAATTGCAAAAAACACAGGTGATGGACAGAATGTAGAACAATGTCATACATTCACCCCAGTACAAGGATCTGGGCCTAAATCCATCGTTTTTTTGCACTCCACACCACCCTGGGTTAGACACTGGCTATATGCAAATCAGCTCTGACCCTGTGCCTCATGGGAACAGTCCAGTCCGAACTACCAAGCCATGTCTTTCCCAGACCGGAATCAAGCATCCAAGGACCGGTTTCTGGCTATCAGCCTTCATCAGCCTGGATAGCTTGACTCCAGTGGTGTGGAGAGCCTGGGACTCACGTCTGAGCATACCCAGCCCACTCGGGGTGAAAATTGCAAAAAACACAGGTGATGGACAGAATGTAGAACAATGTCATACATTCACCCCAGTACAAGGATCTGGGCCTAAATCCATCGTTTTTTTGCACTCCACACCACCCTGGGTTAGACACTGGCTATATGCAAATCAGCTCTGACCCTGTGCCTCATGGGAACAGTCCAGTCCGAACTACCAAGCCATGTCTTTCCCAGACCGGAACCAAGCATCCAAGGACCGGTTTCTGGCTATCAGCCTTCATCAGCCTGGATAGCTTGACTCCAGTGGTGTGGAGAGCCTGGGACTCACGTCTGAGCATACCCATCCCACTCGGGGTGAAAATTGCAAAAAACACAGGTGATGGACAGAATGTAGAACAATGGATTTAGGCCCAGATCCTTGGTAGTTCGGACTGGACTGTTCCCATGAGGCACAGGGTCAGAGCTGATTTGCATATAGCCAGTGTCTAACCCAGGGTGGTGTGGAGTGCAAAAAAACGATGGATTTAGGCCCAGATCCTTGTACTGGGGTGAATGTATGACATTGTTCTACATTCTGTCCATCAAGTGTGTTTTTTGCCACATCTTTCATTCCGTCCTGGAAGTTGGCTTTGGCGGTGAGAGGGTCTTTGGTGAGGGAGAGTATCAGTTGGGTGTCGTCGGCATGGGAGAAGATGTTGATGTTGTGTTTGCGTGCGATGGTGGCGAGGGGGCTCATGTAGATATTGAAGAGGGTTGGGCTGAGTGACGAGCCCTAGGGTACGCCACAGATGATCTTGGTTGCCTCGGAGCGGAAGGGAGGGTGGCGGACTCTCTGGGTTCTGTCAGAGAGGAACGATGTGATCCAGTCTAGGCCCTTTCCTTGGATCCCAGTGTTGTGGAGGCGGGTTATTAGGGTGCGGTGGCAGACGGTGTCAAAGGCTGCGGAGAGGTCCAGGAGGATGAGAGCGGCTGTCTCTCCGTTGTCCATCAGGGTCCTGATGTCATCGGTGGCTGCGATGAGGGCGGTCTCGGTGCTGTGGTTGGCTCAAAATCCGGACTGAGATGCGTCAAGCGAGTTGTTTTCTTCGAGGAATGCAGTCAGTTGTTTATTGACGGTCTTCTCGATGACTTTAGCCGGGAAGGGGAGGAGAGAGATGGGGCGGAAGTTCTTGAGGTCTTTGGGGTCTGCTGTTGGTTTCTTCAGAAGGGCATTGATTTCTGCGTGTTTCCAGCTTCCAGGGAAGGTGGCTGATGTGAGGGAGCTGTTAATGACATTCCGGAGGTGGGGTGCGATGATGGTGTCCGCTTCGTTGAAGATATGATGAGGGCATGGGTCGGAGGGGGAGCCGGAATGTATGGTGTTCATGATGAGGGTGGTGTCTTCCGTGCTGATGGGGGTCCATGCGCTGAGGTTGGTGATGGGGGTCGTTGGTTTGGTGACTGGAGGTTGAGTCAGGGCTCCGAAGCTGTCGTGTATATCTGCGATCTTGCGGTGGAAGAACGCGGCCAGGGAGTTGCAAAGAACTTGCGACGAAGTGATGTCGTTGTTGCTGGCGCTGGGGTTCGAAAGCTCTTTGACAATGCTGAAGAGTTCCTTGCTGCTGTGGGAGTTGTTGTCCAGCCGCTCTTTGAATGATGTCCTTTTGGTGGTGCGAATCATCTGGTGGTATTCGCGGGTGGCGGTCTTGAAGGCTGTCATGTTTTCTGATGTCCGTTTGTGGCGCCAAGCTTTCTCGAGAGTTCGGCATGATTTCTTTGCGATTTTGAGGGCATCTGTGAACCATGAGGTTTTTCTGCTGCTAGTCTTGCCTGGGAGTGTCTTCAGTGGGGTGAGGTCGTTAGCACTGTTGGTGATCCACTGTGCGAGTTTGTCTGCTGCGTCGTTGGTGTCGGGGGTGTCGGGAGGTGGGTTCTGGCTCAGCGATGTGGTCAGCTGGTCTGTGGTGACTTTGCTCCAGCATCTGCGGGGGATCTGTGGCATGTGGTGGAGGGATGTGGTCTTTTAGAAGGTGAAGTGGATGCAGCTGTGGTCGGTCCAGTGTAGTCTGGCGGAGTGGCTGAAGGCGACGTGGTTGCTGTCGGAGAAGATGAGGTCGAGCGTGTGGCCAGCGAGGTGGGTGGGCGTGTCCACCAGTTGCTTGAGTCCAAGGTTGGCGATGTTGTCATTGTTGTTGTTTTTCTCCAGGTGGAAGTTCAGGTCCCCTAGGAGGATGTACTCTGGTGACGCTAGGGCGTACGGGCTGATGAAGTCGGCGATGGTGTTGCTGAATTGTGTCCGTGGGCCCGGGGGTCTGTAGATGAGTGTCCCTCTGAGGGTGGTCTGGGGGTCGGTGTGGATCTGGAAGTGTAGTGTTCGGCGGTGGTGAATGTGTCTTCGGCGTTGGTCGTGACGTTGATGGTGTTCCTGTAGACGATGGCGATTCCTCCTCCCGTTTTGTTGGCGCGGTCCTTCCGGATGATTTTGTAGCCGTCCGGGATGGCTATGGCGATGTCGGGGGCCCTGAATGCCAGAAAAGTTTCTGTGACAAATCCAGTTTAACTCAACATGAGAGAATCCATACTGGGCTCAAACTGTATCAGTGCTCTGAATGCTGGAAAAGCTTCAGTAAGAAAATATATCTCTCTACACATGAGAGTACTCACACTGGACAAAAACCTTATAAGTGCTCTGAATGCTTGAAAAGCTTCAGTTAGAAATCCAACCTTACTGTACATGAAAGAACCCACACTGGGTATAAACCGTATCAGTGCTCTGAAAAGCTTCCAACTGAAAAAGACTCTCACTAGACATGAAAGTACTCACACTGGGGAAAGACCTTATTAGCTCTCTGAATGCTGGAAAAGTTTCAGTCGGAAATCTGGTCTCACTCAATTTGGGAGAACTTACCTGTAAAAAACCTTGTCATTGTTCTAAATGCCTGGGAGCCGTCTGCTGGAGATTCAGTTTCATTCAACAAGAGAGAAACCACAACGAGAAAGGAAATTACCCGTGCTCTCAATGTGACAAAAACTTCAGTTGTAAATGTAACCTTTCTACATAAGAGAGACAATGTGGGAGAATAAAAGGTGCTCACTGTCAACCCTGAGGAGGAGATTTCAGCATCGCAAAACATTTACATGAAGCAGCCACAAAGACTCCACTCCATTGATTGTACAACAAACCGTCTACTGAGAAAAGCACACAGCGAGGGATGGAAATGCTTGAATTAACCTCATCCTTTTGTAACTATTTGTGGCCTCATTCCATTCAGTGTGTTTTGCTCCCTGAGTGTTTATAAGTATTGACTGACCCACAAAGGCCATTGGATCCTGAACTTTGAGGCGACGCTTCTAGATTCAGGAATGCTTGTAACCTCGAACTGTTTCCAGCCTTAATGAGCCTCACCAGGGGGCTGCAGCAGGAGTCCCTTTGTCGTAGGTCTCTATGGGACCAACATCTGTTCTGTGCCATGTAGGGCTGATCATTGAGAGGTGATGGATGAACTGGTAGTTAATCTCGGCAACTTCCCGCCACATCATTCTCTAGTCTTTGTGTAACTACAGACAAGGCCAGCCATATGCAAACCATTCTTGGCTCCACCCTAAATAGTCCTAATGACTTCTGTTCCAATGGGACACAGCCTCATATTACAAAGATCCACACGAGTGGCCTCTTTCCATCTTCTTTTTGTTTCAAATGGAACCTGCTATCAGGCCTGCCACGTTCCATGCTTTGGCTCTTATCATCAACCTTGAACCATCTCCATAACTTGGAAGCTCCGAAGACTTCGCAGCTGTTGTAACTGCTTGAAGTTTCCCACATTTTGATGGCCGTGGATTCAGGTTCAACTTGATAACCCAACTCTACTCTGTGGGAATTTTGCACTTCAAGTCACTACTGTGCAGCTCGTCACCTTCTGAGACTGATTCAGCCGAAAACCTTGCATCAAATTCCAGTGTTAATCATCACCAGAGACTAAACTTATCTTTGTCCTCTCGAGCATAGCCACCAAAGTCAGCTACAATTTTGTACGTGACTTCCTGATTGATTCTGTGGATCTGCTTTTTTTTCATTAATTTTCCTTTTTGTTTGGTTTTGACAGTTGTTTTTGCTAATTAATAATCCTTAAATCACAGCCCTCCTTTAGATTTTGCTTCTGAATAATTATTAAATATTCTTTTTGATCTAAACTTGGTTTGAATCCTACAGTTCCTTGTCTATTTTTAATAAACTATATTGAAATGTGTGACTTCCACTGTTTTGCTCTACCTTCGAGCCCGCCGTAGGCCATACTGCTCAAGCCACGTTACCAAAAGCGAGCTAAGAACACTTTAGTAGAAGACATATTTACCTTTGACCAAAGTTTGGATAAAGCAAAGCAGGCTGACTCCAAAAAGCACACTAAGGTTACTCTTTTAGGTGGCATCTGCACCAACTGTAGATGCAAAAAGCAAAGATTATGAGGGAAGCTGTTGGTATCTGTGCCCCCAGAACTTGAGACTGCCACCCTCTCTCAAACAGTTGAAAGAGCTAAAGATGCACCCGTCAGAGATTCATATCTCAGCAACTAAGACTGCTCGCTCCTGCCATACAACACACACACTGTTACCTGAATCCCTTTACCTGCTACATATACACGTTGTGCTGTGCATTGTGAACAGGCTTTCACCCCCCTTTGTATGTAAATGAGTTTCTGTGATCAGACACCCCAGGCTCCCATTTCTTCTAGTGCGGATGATAATGTGAGAACTGTAACGAGAACGAGATCACAAACAAGGGCTGTATTGAGAAATAATTGTCTTCGAAGTCACACAGTAGTTTGTAGTTCTTTATTAGTCTTTTAAATGTACATCCTCCATCCCGTTCCAAGGTAGAGTATAGTTTGCAAAGAGTGACTCTCTTGTGGCCCGCTCCCCAGATTAAGTCCATAAGAACAGAAACAGAGTCCAATTTCCTGAAGAAGCGCCGAGGCGGGCAAACTGGGGGAGTCGCGAAGCAGTATAAATGTATTAACAGCATTTTTGCAACTTCCACTCTACCCATGGGTCGATAGTGGCAGGGAGCCCCAAAGTGACAGGGAGCTGCAAACATTGGACATCACCTAAGTTGCCCTCTATAACATCTTCCTCAGTGTGGTAAGTTTACCGCTAAATATCTGAAGATGTGAGGGTGCCACCCCAGTGCTAATTGGGGCAGCACTTCCTGTTCTAAGTTGTGAGTTTGCGCATGGGATATAAGCTGGATTTGGTCCAATTTAGCCTCAGTCCAGAAGTCCTACCAAAGTCATCTAGAACCTCCATCACCTGCGATGGATACGCATACACATTCCTGAGGTACACAAATGCATCATCAGCATACAGTGAAATGACCTCCCAATTTGTCCCACTCAGTATACCGACTGCTGGCTCCTGCAACCGAAACAGGCCAGCGAACAGGTCCATGACTAGGGTGAAAGTAATTGACAGTGAGCATCTATGAGAGCACACTGCAACTCAGTCCTGGAAAGAAAGGCATATATGGTGGATAGTGATTGGAGGAAGTTGAGCCCAACATTAGTGGAGCCTCACTTCAGTACTCTATCCCAGCACCAGCCTTTTACTTTGCCAAAACACACCACAGGTAGAGATTACCTATGGAGGAGATCCTCAGATACCCTTAGGGTGAGGGATTGCTTAGTGGACCATGAGATAGGGGGTACCCATGCCAGTGCATGCACCTCCTCATATGGCCACTCAGGCAATATAGGCTTACCTGGTCAAGGATAGCCTTATCTCCTTTCGTTTGGGGGGGTTGTGTAGGAAGGTGGATATCTGACTATGGTTACCCCCAACTTATTGCCTAGTGTTTAGCTGGTTTTCGACTTAGTTGGCCTGGGATCCTGCTATCCGGGACCCCAGGCTTCCTGCTCTCTCTGTAAAATGGACTCCATCTACCTTAGGTACATATCTAATTGGATACTGGCTTACCTTATCAGTCCCTGTACAGTGTACCTTAGGTACCCAGGGCATAGGTGCACTCAGGGCCTACCAGGGGCTGCAGCATGTATTATGCCACCCCTGGCTGGCCATCCAAATCTGACACAACTGCCTGATCAATCAGCTGGGGCAAGGTGGTGTAATCACCCTTTGCTTTAGATATAGTATATCTATATCTAAACCTAGAATGGACACATATACTCCTATAAGTCACTCCTATGGCAGGCCTTAACAATCCTGGAGGCAGAGTGCTTGTAATTATGTGAGATAGTGCTCTGGCATGAGCTGAGCCTGTCTACAGCTTTCGGAACCAAGTCCTTTAGCTGTTTCCATGATAACGCTATACCATATACTCTTAAGTGCATTATAACCTCGCGGTTATTGCTAACTTTGGCATAGCATTATCAAAACATGTCGGGTAAGGTGTCATACGAATTGGAATGCTACCCCCTCGCCAATTCTGGCGACGGGGGTAGCATTCCACCCTTTTAGAGGGACACGACATGTACCTAACTGTGAACCCCGGTTAAAGTTAACTCGAGCCTCAGCATCACAAAATGGAAGCTGCCACCACAGACACAAGTCTGACCTCCTGCTGCTGGGAGTCCTTCCAGCGAGGGAGGCTTGGACAAAGGGTTTCCTGCCTTGGGAGGTGCTAGCACCACCCCAGACAAGATTTTGTGTATTAGGTAGGACAGGGCTGAAAGGAATGAGACATGCCTGGGGCACACAAGGTGCCCTGTGCATACACCGGCTCAAACCAGTTGCTGGGGCACTCCAGCCCCAGCTCTGGCGCAAGACTGGACAAAGGATAGGGGGTGTAACCACCCCCCTTCCTGGTCCCACTCATGGGAGGGACCTAGTGATAGTGCAGCCCCCTTTAGCAGGATAAATGTAGGAGCTGGTCCCATTCCAAATCAGATTAATCCTGACTTGAAACTCTACAAGAAGAAACTCTGGACTTCAACATTCTGCTACAGAAGACTGAAGAAATCTCCCTTGTGGGCAAGGAGTGTCCACCCTGCACAAGCAGGCACCATCAAGCGTCCAGCGGCTTCACTTTGTCGTCTTCCCTCGAGGATCCAGACTTCAGAGCCCGACGAGACCCGGATTCCCAGACCTCTCCGACCTCAACTCACATCTGCAGCACAGCTGAGATCCGTGGGTGCGACGAGACACGTGGGACCGGCCATCTTGGAGAAACTGCACTTCGCTTCCAGCACGACTTCTGAGGTAACCTCGACGAAGTGCTTTGGGGATTGAGAAGCCCCAGCCCCGAGCAGCTCCTGCACCGAAGACCAGCTCTCCAGCATCCACGAGATCTGCGTGGGGCCCTTCTGCCTGTTTGCTGCTCGACGCATTGTCTGGTCACTTGCCGGCTGGCTAGCGGCCTCCTAGACGACGATTCACGACATCAACACTGCTGGTCTGGTTGCTCCAGACTGGCCCTTGCTTCCCTGCAAAGGAGAAGCACCCCGGACCCTCCTGGTCCGCACCAGACGCCTTTTCCACTCACCGTGTGGGTTGCCTTTGCCAAGACCTGTTGATGACGAATCCGGAACCAACACCGCCGACAGCGAGAGCCTGCGTGGGACAGCTCGTGCCTCCATCCTGGTCGTCGAAGACACCTCCTGGTCCACGTGGCTGCAGAGTCAAGCGTCCACTCTTCACCTGATCGCGACGACGGCATCTGGTTCCTTCCTGGTTCCACTCCAGTCACTGGCTAGTGACTTTGAACATTGTCCCCTCTGCTTTCAGGTCTTCAGCATTTCTGATCCACCCTTGGATCACACCGGACATGTTCCTCCTGGTCGCCTGCAGCATCTTTTCTTTCAGGCTCCATAGACTTCATCGTAGAAACCCGACACGACTTCGCACCTATGCACCCGCAGCCCGTGGGTGAGGTAACAAGAGCATTTCGGTGCTCAAGGGTAGATTGACTCTCCTAGTGTCCAGTTTCACAGTCGTTTTAGTCCTAACTAGTCAGGATTGTCCGTACTCACCTTTTTCTTGAACTGTACTGTCCATAGACGTTGTTACGCATCTCGCGTGTGAGTTCACACTCTGCCCACGCATTCCGTGGGCCTCCTATTACTTACCTAAAGTTAGGGTAGTGTAGTCCCAGCGATCCTACAGCCTCTGGACAGCTCCATTCCTTCTATCGACTTCCTTATACCACTTGGTTAGTATATGGTTTGTTGCGCCCCTAGGGCAACATTGTAACTTGTGCAACTTAACGTATTTTTCTTAAGAGTCTTGTCATGTGCTTAGCCCTCTGATCTCATAAAGAGTTCAGAGGTGTATGTTAGTTAATAAATATATTGTTTATTTTTATAACTACCTCTGTGGTGTCCTTTCATTTGGTATTCAAGGGGTTATATGTGGTAAAACGGCTGGCTTCACATGCCAAAAGAGTTTAGCCTAAGACTGCTTTGTCCATGCTACCATTAGGATAGCTGGTCTATAAGGTTGACTTACAACCAATCACCATAAGGGTTGTTTGGACTGATACAAGCTGATCACTAGAATTAGTGTTCATCATATATCAGGCCAACTTCTCACAGTCCCGATATCAGTTGTTTGATCCCAGCGCTTCGAAGCCACAGTCCCCGCTCGAGGGTTATCGAGCGTGCAGGACACCAGAACAGTACTACCTAGTTTGCACCAGTCCCCGCTCGAGGGTTATCGAGCGTGCTGGACACCATAACCGTTTGCATTGGCTGCACCAGTCCCCGCTCGAGGGTAATCGAGCAGGACCAGAGTAAGCCCTTTGTTACGTATTTTGCCCTCCGTTGGAGAGTGTCGGGACCGACACTAATGCGGAGGACGATATAATACGTAGAGACCTAACGGTACGTTGACACCCTACACGAGTACTCGAGTGGCATTGTCGGCCACTGCTTAGCACGGTGCCCTCTGTTGGTGAATGGCGGGACCGGCATTCGTGCAGAGGACGGTTTGACGGATAGGTCTCGGAGCTACACGGGGTGTATTCGACCCTGTAACGGACCGTTGCTGTACTGTCTCGCTCTGGCAGTACTTTGATTTATTAAATCTGGTTTACGCAACCCAACAAGTCTGTACTGTTTCATTGCGCTGACAAGGTTGTCAGGGTGGTGTTCTTTAGTACCCGATCCTGAGGAACCAGGGGATTACAGTACTACAGACCCGATCGCAGAGCTCTTGCTTTTATTCTTTGAAGGGCCTGATAATTCAGTGGTCCCGGAAAAATAGCCTGAATGGAAGAAGAGAGAAGGCCCAATAGTTTGGCTAGTTCTCTTAGAGAGAGATTTTGCTGTTTCAGGACATGTCTTATCTCCTTTCTGATTTTGGAAATCTTCTTGGGAGGAAGAAGGAGAAGACAGTTTGTTGTGTCTACAGTGAAACCCAGAAAATCCATAGTCTTTGAGGGGAGTAGAATGGATTTTTCCCTGTTTATGATAAAACCCAGACTTTCTAAAAGGTCTATAACTGTCTTGAGATCCTGGATGATTTGACCATAATCTTGAGAAAGGATAAGGATGTCGTCTAGATAAATGATGAGACGAATACCTTTTTCTCTTAGAGATGATGCGACTGCTCTCATTACCTTGGTGAAACACCAGGGGGCAGAGGAGAGGCCGAAGGGGAGGGCCTGATATTGAAAGAGACGGTTCTTCCAAAGGAACTGAAGGAAGGCTTGATCTCCCTTTGCCATAGGAATGGTAAAGTAGGCGTCCTTCAGATCCAATTTGACTAGCCAGTCTCCCTCCAATAAGAGGTCTCTCAGAAGATGGATGCCCTCCATCTTGAAATGTCGGTAAACAAGGTATATGTTGAGTTCCCTGAGATTTATGACGGGTCTCCAGCCTGTGTCTTTTTTCTCCACAAGGAAGAGCGTGCTTATAAATCTCATAAGCTCCATTGGGACCTCTATAATTGCGCCTTTCATGAGCATTGAGGAAATTTCTTCTTCTATTATTTTTTCCTGGTCTAGGGTAAGGGGAATCGGCCTGGGAAGAGAATTCTGAACTGGAGTTTGGATGAAATCTATCGAAAAACCGACTACGGTGTTTAGAACCCAGGGATCTTGGGTGATAATTTTCCAGTTGTGGTAAAAGAATTTCAGTCTCCCTCCCACTTTTGGATTCGAAGAAAGCGAAAGGGAAGGAATACTCACTTTGAGTGGTGGAGTCGGCAGAAGCTCCTCTCGCTCTGAATCCTCTCGAGCGGAAACCTCTTCCTCTTGGTGGGTAGAACAGAGGTTGGTTGGGTGGCTGGTATCCTCTACCACCATAACCTCTAGACCTTGAAAAGGGCCGTCGGTTGAACCGGCCGGAAGACTGGCCCCTTCTCCCGGCCCTTCCAAAAAGATTGTTGTTGAAGTTGAAAACTTTCTTTATGTTCTGGTGCGCTTTATCTAAAGCTGTGAAGGTAGAGACATATTTTCCCAGGTTCTTAATTAGGTCCTCTCCGAAGAGTAAACCTTTAGGATTAAGTGAAGTTTCTTTGTCAGCTAGGTCGCTTAGCTTAGGGATAATTTTCGTCAAGACCACTCTTCTACTTTCAGAATTAAGTCCTGCATTAGCATTGCCTAAAAGGACAAGGGCCCTTTGGCTCCAGCCCCGAATTGAATTTGTATCGAGAGGGTAGCCATTAAGGTAACTCTCCTCGGCTGCGTCGATAATCTTGGTTAGGGGACCCAGAATGTCAAGAACTTTATCTTGGCAGATCTTAAGAGATCTTTACAACCCTTTACGAGGGTCTCTGCCGAGTTTAAAAAGGTAAGTAATGAGTTCGGGATCAAGATTTGGAGTCTGGCAAACTCTACCCTCGATGGAATGTCTGGAGCACTCGGCTCTTAAGATGCTGCGAGTCTTCCTCTCCAAAGGATTTCTAAGCCATTTAGTAATGAACTTGAGAAGGCGGGATTTTCATTCTAGAACCTGCTTACCATTCTCCAGAATCCCGTCACAGGTGGACTAGACCTTTTTATCTGTCATGGAGTGAATTAGGCAATCTATGTACCAACAATCGATCAAATTTCTTCGTTTCATAATGATATCCCCAAAGAACCACTGACTAAGGACTAAGTTTGAAAATGTATTACATAACCGAGAACAACTGAAGATACAGACACCTCAACAGGAGGTTCAGAAGATAAACAGGCACTAACACAAACATAATCCTACGGAAGAGTCTTAGACGACTTATGAATAGTACGAGAATCAATTCAAGAATCATCAGGCTAACAAAAATTGCTATAACCTGAGTTCTGGTATGCATTTGAAAGGAAAAAATAAATTCAGGTTAATCTGTCCCTACACTATACTAAGTGACATCCCTACCCAGCAATAGCCCAACCTAACAAAAGGTGTCAGTCGTGGTGACTCCCAAAGAGGTTCACTCACGTTCTCTTTTAGTCTAGAGAGTCCTCAGTCATACCTAAGCTCTCTGCCTACCAACCGCTCTCTCTCGCCTCCTAGACCATCTGCTCTACTTCCACCCTCGGGGTGCTGTCCCTAATACAAAACACTACAATATGGACGACACGCCCTCAGGTACGCCCATCTAGAAGGTGTTGGCTTTCGGGATTTTCCATCATGGCATCTCTCCATCCTTGTCCGTTAAAATGTCCTTGAGTCTCAGGCCCGTCTTCGCTTCAAGTTGCTTTCTTGAATTCCTGGGCTACTCCTCCATGTCTGGGTCTAGCATCCTAACTCTCATACACAATGGGCCCTTCTACTCTACTGTCTACTTGATACTGCACCTGCAAAGAAATACATGCAAATCGACGCACACATCCTTAAAATGTTGCAATGGTTAACTAAAGGCAGCTTTCTTCATGAAATAATTCCACGATTTAATGCTAAGCAATAATTATTTTCCAGGCCTACCCGATTTCCACAACTGAGCCCCTGCTTGATTTATAGGCCCAACATTTTAACATGAACCATCTTTCGTTCTTTAGGCCTCCAACTTAAAAGCAAAATACATTTCCCTACTTAAAGCAAGTTTATCACGTATAAAAGATGCAACTATAAATTTTAATAAAACAGGCCTAAACATACAATGGTAATCTATGAAAGCGACATCATTGATGTTTCTAAACTCTTAACATTGGTACTGCATGCAGTTCTAACATCAAATACTTCGATTCTCAACCCTACATGACAATTGAACACGATTAATAAATCCTCTAAATATGCTGGTGCTGACTACTTGTACATATGATTCACCCCTACAATTTTCACTTCTGTTGGGCGCTCTCTCAGTTCCCCCCTTTGATGACCTGTGTCATCACCCCATCATACTATTTCTGAGGATAAGAACTGAATCAAACAGAGCTTGTGGCCCCTTTCCTTCGCTTGAGCCTCTCCAACGCCCTCAGGCTCCGATATTGACTGTCCTGCAGTCTCTCCATTCTTTGTTCTTGCACTCTCATCGATCTTTCCAGTCTCCTTGACTTATACCACTTGTACATTCTTACCAAACCCCACAATCCAATCACACATGCCACCACTATGATAAGGGGTTTCAGTACAAACCCAAGGAAACTCCTTCCCAGATTTGCAAACCAGTTTCCAACCTTTCCAAATCCCTTTCCAACCGTTTCCCACGCATTCTCTTGAGTTAAATCTTCAATTTCATAATGGATAGCAGTAATGTTGCTTATATATTTCTCCAAATCCTTAGCGTGGTCTGGAATATATGTACAACATTCTTGAACTTTCAAAAGTTTACAGACTCCTCCCTCTTTTGCCAGAAGGACGTCTAAAGCAAGACGGTTCTGTAAAACCATCGTCCTTATCGACAACATCTCACCCTCGACCAACACTAATGACTTTGCTGCACTCATTGACAGTTCATCCTCCACAGTAGCCAAACGCCGTATCTTTATGTCGTTTAAAACTACCCCCAGCATAGGTATCACTGCTCCAAACACATCTCCAACTATTGCTCCAGCGCTTTCTCCTCGTTTCACCCTTCTCTGAAGTCCTCCCTCTAAGAGAGCAAAATCCTCCGTATGGTAAATCTTGGGAAAAATAATCGCTAGATAACACGTCCCATACCACTTCTCCGGCAATTTCACATACGCATTCCTTCCGCAGACAAAGTACACAGTGGAAATCACCTGCACCACACTCTTCAAGAAATCTTTCGTATAATACTCCAATGTGAAAGTATGCTCACATGTAGTATGACCCACATACACATTCTCATAATACGTTTGTGGCCTGTGAATGCACAGCTTCCCTTTCTGCACTTCATCTAGAGCTATCGGGCCATAACTCTCCCTAGACTTGTGCTGCTTCTCCTCATCTGTCCAGTCTACTCTACCTTGCCCTGATTCTTGCAGCTGCTTCTGCCTTTTGTACCTGTCCTCTACTTGCTCTATGAACCTTTTCTCTGTCTCTGATAGCAAACATGTCAAATTGTGTCGGTGTGCATATGAGGTGTCAATCTCTTGTGTCGGAATGAAAAAATATCCAAGTCTGTCCTCTGACTTATAATAATCAAACTTGTTTAAGTGCTTATAAGCAGGGACTTCCGGTAGCACAGCATCATAATTCGAAAAGAAATACTCAAAATGGTTTCGCCCATAAAATATGCTAAGCAGCAAACTACATGAAATTCCATATGTCAATGGAAGGTGATGGTATCTAATACCCTAATCCACTGAAGCTGGCAATTGCATACACACATAGCAATCTTTCGCATCCATCGCATCAATGTATTCATACAACAACTTAGCATATGCATTCTGTCCAAAATTGCCTTTAGACGGTCGGTATGTAACCTACGACTTTCTTCTGCTAGCAAAGCTCTCTCTACTCCTGCTTTGACCTCTTTCTTGCTAGAAGTGGTAGGTGTAGGTGTTCCCTCAACCTTCACTGCCTGCTCATGTGGCACTAAATAGGAAACTAAAACTACTAAAGTAACAAGGAGTATCACTCCTCCTAAAAGGGTGCCTACAATGCACTTAGCTCTACGAGTCGGGTTTCCAGCCTCCATGGTCTCAGGACAATGTGGTTCGTTCTCGGCAACAGTCCAAAGTCTCTTTCTTGGTTATTTGAGTCTCTCGAACCACACCTCTAAAAGCAGAAATCCCCGTTCAGTTTTCCAATGGCCTCTGCATCAGGCAGCCCTAACCCTTCTCTGTCCTCTGTGGGAAAGTCCCTAACTTTGTTCTTCTTCCACTTGGCTCTAGGTTAGTCTCAACAGCTATTTACAAAGTCTTTACAAAGTCTTTAATAATCAATGATCACACTTGTTCCGATTGCCTGTAACACATAGTCTAAAAGTTCCATGCGAAGCACAACCGCTTCATATGATGGTATTTCCGGACCAAAGGTAGGAAAAATCAGTCTATCCAGGAGTAAATCACGTATCTTGCTTAGGGAAGGGGGATTAGGAATGGTGAGCGTCAGTAAGCCTTCAATCTCCAGTCCAGGTACCAACAGCATCACTTCCAACTTAACATTAGGGATCGTGCTGGTCACCGCCACAGACCTCATCCTCCCTGATCTCAGTACACCGGGCATTTGTCAGGGGGTAGATCCACTCAGGAGTGGCATATCTTCGACAAGGAACTCTCACCCTCCTTGACCTCCTTGGGCCTCTTTGCTCAGTCTCTCGCTCTCCTTCCTCTTGATCTGATTCTTCGGACACAGGGGCAAGATTTCTCTCGGAGGTCAACCTCACGTTCAATCGCCTCCTTCTCTCTGGCCAATGAGCTTCTGCGCTTCTCACTCGTCTGCTTCTCCTTTGCACACCCTGCTCATCACTGCTTTCTGCTTGCTCTGCGCTCAAATCACCTTCACAGCAACTTTCCCACTCGGAGGCAGTCTCAGTGTCACTGTTGTCGTGATTTTCTTCAGCTAGATCAAATGCGTTTCCGACTTCTTCTGACACCCCCACAGCTTGGCTTGTCCCCTCACGTGGACCTTCTTCCACATCCGGATTGTCATTTACGAGAGGAGCTGTGTCTTCCAGGGGTGCTGGAACTCGTTGGGTGTGAGAAGCATGGACCCAATTTGGCAATCCACCGCACTTCACAGCAGTGTTCGTCACCAGGATAACTTGAAACGGTCCTCTCCAGCGCACATCCAAGCAGCTTTTTCTCACGTGCTTTCGCACCAGGACCCAGTCACCCGGGCACAGGTCGTGACAAAGGTCTCTAGAAGCCGGAATTTCAGCAGCCTGCACCTGAAGGGACACAGAACGGATGACATCAGATAGTCCTTTGCAATAATCAAGAATCAGATCATCTGTGATATTTAACAAGGCTGTTGAAGGGATAGACGGTAGCCTCATAGCCCTCCCCATCAAAACTTTGTGAGGTGAGAGTCCTGTCCTCCTGTCTGGTGTACTACGCATGCTCATTAACACCAGTGGCAGTGCGTCTGGCCACTTCAGGGACGTAGACGAGCACACCTTCGCCATCTGGGCCTTGAGAGTCCCATTTATCTGTTCCATTATGCCAGAAGCCTCTGGGCGGTAGCTACAATGCAGTCTCTGGTCAATGTTCAGTGCAGAGCAGAGCATTTTCACAATTTCGCTGTTAAAATGTGTTCCTCTGTCCGATTCCAGAGAGGTCGGAACCCCTCAACAATATCTTTGCTACTGTGAGTGTATCGCACCTACGAGTTGGGTATGCCTCAACCCACCTGGAAAACACACACACGATCACCAGGACATACCTCAAGCGATTGCACCTTGGCATTTCAATGAAATCCAGTTGCATCCTATAGAAAGGTCCGCCGGACCTCCCAATGTGACCCAACGTGACTGGTGTTCTTTTCCCAACGTTCAATTGTTGACATGTAACACACCTCTGACATACTGCTTCCGCAGCCGCTCTGAATTTAGGATTGTACCACGTTTGCCTGAACACTCGCATCATCGCATCTCTTCCTAGATGTACAGGACCATGTATCAGTCGTGCCATCGGGCTCACCAATTCATTCGGCAACACCGCTCTTCCATCAGCTGAAATCCACATATCCAACTCTCCTTTGACACAACCAGCTGGCTCCCACACTCTCTTCTCATAATCTGAAGCCTGTTCCTGCATCCTCTTCAACTCCTCCCAGGTATCTGCCACCTCAAGCATCATGTTGAACTCAGTTCTTTCCTGTGCCCCTTCGACAGTTTGTTCAGTAAACGAATATCCCTGCTCGGCACAGTAACGTGCGACCTCATCAGCATAACGATTGCCCAGGGACACAAAGTCATTGTTTTTGCTATGTGCAGTACATTTTACAACAGCTATCTCTGCCGGGCCCTGCAACGCCTCCAGCAGTAATCTGATGAATTCTCCATTCCTGATAGGGGAACCCGATGATGTCATGTAACCCCTTTGAGACCACAACTGACCGAAGTCATGAACCACACCAAACCCATATTGGCTGTCTGTGTAAATGGTGATCCGGGTCTTATTGGCTGCCAAACAGGCACGCGTCAATGCAACTATCTCAGCCACCTGAGCGGAGTGTACTCCTTCCAGGCAAGCTGCTTCAACAATTCCAGAAATAGTACACACAGCAAAGGCTGCTCTCAACTGACCAGTACTGTCCCTTACACATGAGCCATCAACAAAGAAAATTTCATCTGGGTCTATCAGTGGCTCATCAACAATATCTGGTCTGGGTTTGGTGCACAGTTCAGTCACATCAAGGCAATCATGGTCTTCCCAATCATCGTCTAAAGCATTTGGTAATGGCATCAAGGTAGCAGGATTCAAGACCGAGCACCTGTTGAGGGTCACATTCTCCGCAGCAAGTATAACCTGCTCGAAGCGTGTGAGCCTGCTATTGGTCAAGTGCTGCGTCTTGGTCATCAACAATTCCACTGAATGAGGGACATGTACCGTCAGTGGATAACCCATAACAATGCTTTCACATCTTTCAATGCTGACACCGGTTGCAGCAACGGATTTGAGACATCCGGGCAACGCTGCGGCTACTGGGTCTAAGGTAGCCGAAAAATAAGCAACTGGTCTACGGACTCCTCCATGATCTTGTGCTAGAACTGCCAAAGCACATCCTTCCCTCTCGCAACAGAACAGTGAAAATGGTTTGGTGTAATCAGGCATTCCCAGAGCTGGAGCACGACACAAGTCCTCTCGCAACTCAAGGAAAGCCATCATACAATCTTTGTCCCATGGTACCGGATCACTTACTTCCTTGTGCGTCAGTTTCTGCAATGGTTTCGCTTTCAGGGAAAAATTTGCAATTCGTTGGCGACAGTAGCCAACCATCCCCAGGAACATCCTAACCTCTCTCTGGGTCGAAGGCACCATCATTTTCATGATTGCCTCAATCCTGTCAGGCGACACCTTCCACTTTCCCTTCTCTATTCTGTGACCCAGGTACTGTACTTCAGACAAACAGTACTGTAACTTGTTGGGGGATACCTTGTGTCCATTCTCTGCAGGTGGTTCAACAGAGCAATGGTGTCAATCCTACACACATCTTCGTTCTCTGACGCCACAAGGAGATCGTCTATGTACTGCACGGGAACAGAGTTCTGCGGCAATACCAGACCCTCGAGATTCTTCTTTAGCAGCTGATTAAAGATCGATGGGCTCTCAGTATACCCTTGAGGGATACGGCACCATGTTAGAACGCGACTCTCCAGCTTAAAAGCAAAAAGAAATTGGCTCTCCTCATGCAATGGAATCGAAAAGAAAGCCTGACACAGATCAATCACGGAAAACCATTCAGCATGGAACGGTATCTGAAACAGTATCACTGATGGATTCGGTACCACTGGACAGCATGGAACAACTATGTTGCTTACCTTTCGCAAATCCTGCACAATCCTGAACTTCCCGCTAGGCTTCTGTAAACCCATGATCGGGGAGTTGCATAGACTGCCCATTATTTCCTTCAATATTCCCTGTCTAATCATGGATTCGATCACTGGTTTTATTCCTTCAATTGTCTCTAGAGTCAACTTGTATTGGGGTGTTCTTGGGAACTCAGCATTCGGCCTCACTTGAATCTTAACTGGCTCTACTCCTTTAATTAGTCCAATCTCTTCTCCTGTAAAATCCCACACTTCATGTCTGACGGTGTCCCTCAAATCAAGAGGGAGTTCCTCCACAGTCAAAGCAGGATACAACTCAATGCACACATGCGTATTTGCAACCTTAAAGGCGGCATCATCATCGTTTGTCCGCAACTCTACTCCCCGGGGGGTACAATAGATGGTACAATTGAGTTTACACGGGAGGTCTCTCCCCAACAGACATACAGGACTGGAATCACACACTACAAATTGGTGTTTGTCCCTGAAACTTCCTATTCTCACCGGGACTGGCTCAGTCAGTGGGTTTGTCATCCTTCGATTTGCAACGCCTACAACTTGAATGGTCTGTCCTGAAAGGGGTAAATTAGGGATTACTGCTGACCGTACAGTAGAACGGGTAGCTCCAGTATCCACCAAGAAGGTGGTTGGATGTCCAGCCACATCAGCCTCCACAAATGGTCCCCTCTGATCCACCTCTAGGACTGCCCCAAGGGTACAGTCCTTCTCTCCGCTCAGGTATCGTCCTGTCACTGGGTCAAAGTAATAGTACTCCTCCCCGTCAATCATGAAAGGCATCTGCTTGTAAACCTTGTTCCCTGTCGGGATCTTCGGTGGCTGGGGAACCGGAGCCCTAGGGGCTGAAGTCCCCCCTTTCGTCGTCTTGAACTTCGCTACTGTTACTTTCTGTACCGGAGGGGCTTGAACCTCCTCCTCCTCTTCTTCCTGTACTTGGTTTTCTGGGTTATGGGGACACTCGCGTCTCCAATGCCCGACCTCATGACACTGATGGCACTTGGTCGTCTTTTTCAGAGTCGCCAGATCTATCCTAGGTCTTGGGCCTTCCTCATTATCCCTCTTCTGTCCCCCTTGCTTGCGTCCCAATGTCCCATTTGCTGACTGGCCCTGTCCTCCCATCTGGACTAACATCAGCTTATCCTTAAGCTTCTTTATCTTGGAGTCTATCTCGTCACTGCAATACCTCGCATACCTCAAGATCTCGCCCAGAGGCTTGTTCTGCCAATAAATCAAATGTTGTTGTATCATGAGACAGATATCAGGCCTCAGTCCCAGAACAAACTTCGACACAAACTGCCCCATGTCCTTTGGATCCATCACATCCAATCCACTGTATTGCTTAAAGATCTGCAATAGCCGCTCGTAATACTCGTGTACTGTCTACTTCCGTTCCTGCCTTGTCCGGTCTATCTTCACCCAATCGATGTCCTGTGGTGGTACTTTACTCTTCAACCACGTGATTGCCTGCTCATACTTTATCATCACTTTGGGTGAGGGTCCATTTGTGGCCGCATCTCTTTCTGGCTCCACTGTGGGCCATTCAACACTGACCTTACATGCTATCCACAGATCCCCTGGAACTACAATGTCAAACAGTGTGTTCAAATCTATCCACAGTACCTTTGAGATTTTAACAAACCTCTCTACCTGTTTGTACCATTCCACTGGACTCTCCCGCAACTTTGGAAAGGAGTTCGTGAAGGCAGCCAAATCTCCCCTACTCCAGGGTACATGTACATATCCCCTGTGGGCCACTTCCCGCAAGGGGTAAGCCTCCATATTCATCAACCCTCCACCCGGGGATGTCTCGATTGCACTTCGCCTAACACTCTTTTTCTTTGACCACCTTTCCTCCCATTTCTCCAATTGGTTCCATGTTCGAATTCCCACAACCAGTTCCCTAATGTGGGTTTTTAATCCGATCACCCTTTTTTCCTCTAAGTCTTGGTCTGAGTACTGCAGCCTATGGCCACCCTGCAATGCTTTTGTTTTTGTCAAATCCACAACGTATTTGTTCGCTAATTCAGACAATTTCTCATGAGCTGTCCTAGCCCTTCGGGTTACATCCTTTGCCACAAACAACAGTTCATCTGGCTCATAAAGTTCTATTCTTTCTAGTGGCAAGGTGCCTTCCACTATTTCCTCCACTTCCGATTTGAGTCTCAACACATCAATCCTTCTTGCCCTTATCGCCGCACTCAATGTACCTTGGCTAGAATTTCCATTAGAGTCCCTCCCTCCACCATCCTGACTTCCTCGTCTGTCTTCTTCAGGTGTGTTAGGGGGAACCCTCCTGTTTTCCCAACCTTCCTGGTCCCACTCCTGTCTGTGATCGCTGGAAGGGTGGTGCGATGCCCCCCTACTTCCCACACTTCCGCAGTTCCATTCCTGCCTGCTTTCGCTAGGCGCACAGTGAGACACCCCTCTATTCTCCTGGTTCCCGTTCTCAAAATCAGTCCTTGACCTGTTGCTCTGGGTATCCACTATCGTATCCCAGGTTCTCAGATCAGGCCTTAATTCTCTAATCGACCTTGGTCGTGGACCTCTCAAGTCCATCGGTTCTCTCAGGCACCCCTGTTCTCCAGAGGAGTCTGCCGATGCTGCCAAAGGGGTGCTCCTCTCTACAGGCCTTGGAAACTGGCTCCATCCATCCACCCATTACTCCTTCCTTCACTGACACTTCTCTCTCTCTCATGTTGTGGCAGACCCTCACTCTGTGTCTGTTCTGGATTGTACACCGATACTATGGGACCTATAGTAACAGGTACCGTAAGAGCGTCTGGCAGTTTCTGAGACTCGACACCCTCTTCTACTCGTACCTTTTGCACTGTAAACCTTCCCACTACTCTCGTTGTCGGAGAAGGTTGAGGTGCCTTTTCTCCCTCGATCGAGCCGAACTTGTCCCCTAAGGAGCTCAAGCCGCTCTCCCTCGGGACGCCACCGTCCGTGACAGAGGCCTCCCTGCTCACCGTTGGGGCTGACTCTCCCTCCATCTCAGGATTATATGGAGGTGGTCTCTCCGACAGCAGTCTCTCTATCAAGCTGTCGTCTGTATCACTGTCCTCGACCTCAGTACCTCTTCTCTGCGCATCCCCTGTATTGACCAACAACGGATACAACCGATCTCCTTCAATGGTCTGCACTCTCCACCTCTTGGCCATGGCATCCCATCTCGCATCCTGTACCGCCCTAACTGATCTCTTCACTCTTTCTTGCCTCCTGTCCCTGCTCCTTTCGTGGGCTGCCCTGATCCACGCATTTAGCGCTTCAAACTGCGTTGGTCTGGGCAGGGGCCGCAACGCAGTCATAATCGCTTTTAACTGATACAACACCTCCAATCTAAACGTTCCATATTTAGGAAAAGTCAGTTCCTCGTTCCCATCTGTCATCTTACACCAGTTCTCCAACCACAATATGGTGTGCAACCCAACATTCGTAGCCATGTAATAGGCTGGGGTATCCTTGGGTGGAGCCTCTTCCCCACCCCAAGGTTCTAATTTCCTGTCACCTCTGAAACAATCTCTCAACACTTTTAAACATTTCATGATGGAAACCACAACGTTTCTTTGTTTACAGCGCTCTTTTAATTCTCGATGGCAATCTACCAATCACAGCGCGGCTCCACACTAACCGGCCTATCCCAGCGTGGCTCCACGCTGACCGACCAATCCGAGCGCGGCTCTTTCTGACGTCACTCGCCTCCGTTTCGCAGCAGTTCCCCTCCTTTTTCTCGTCTCGCGGTCACGCATGCGTCCCAATCATACACTGGAAGTGATCACTTGCGACCAAGCAACCACTTCCTTGACTGTACGTCCACAGTCTAACTGTAATTGTCACCGAACTGGCAACTAGTAAACAGTGCCCCAATCCCCGTCAACCTTATTTGGCCTGGGATGATATTGATACTTCAAGGCTGGAAACTCTTCTGGCTGACACCATCCCAGTGCTCTCACCCGACCCCAATATTTCTACTTCTCAATTATATGATTGGTTGAGCTCCACAGCCACCGAACTGGTCCAAGTCAAGCAACGGTCTCGAAATAGATCTAGTCCTTCAGCCCCATGGTACTCAGAGGCACTACGCACTCAAAAGCAACAGTGTAGGAATAGAGAGAGGCACTGGCGAAAAGAGTATACAGAGGAAGCTAAATTCAAGTACAAAGAGTCAGTGACCAAATACAAAATTTTAATTTCTGAAGCCAAGAGAAAATATTATTGTGAAAGAATAGATCTAGCAAAAAACTCCAATAAATTACTCTATGAGACCACCAAACAGTTAGCTGGTTTAACTGTAGATCTGACACCTCCCCCCTCCCAAGCCCTCTGCGATGATTTGTCTAACTTTTTCTTCAGCAAGGTTGATCAAAGTTGATGACATTTATCGGGTGTTTGCCAACAACATCAATGTCCTCCCGAAACCCCCGACTCCCTGTCAGAGCCCTACCTTCCTCCAGTTCAAAGAGGTCACTTCTGAGCAGATACAAAAAATTTCATCTTCTATAAAATCAGGCTCAGCCCTAGACCCATGTCCGCTGAAGGTCTTGCGCCCAATCATGGAAACGGTTCTTCCAGCCATGACCACTATCTGTAACTCGATGTTTGACACAGGTATCTACCCAGAGATTTTAAAAAAGACCCTCATAAAACCTCTCCTCAAAAAACCTAACTTGGACAGGGAAGAACCTAAGAGCTATCGCCCTATTGCCAATCTTCCTCTCCTGGCAAAAATAGTTGAGAAAATTATGAATTCTCAATTATCATCCTTTCTCGAGGAACACAAACTCCTGGACGAATCTCAGTTCGGCTTCCGCCAATTCCACGGAACAGAGACTGCCCTGGTTAAAGCGGCGGATGATATCAGAGCTATCCGGGATGGGGGAGGAACGGCAGTTCTGATTCTGTTGGACCTTTCAGCAGCCTTCGACACGGTCGACCATATCACTTTGATCGACCGTGTCGAGGGCTTGGGCGTTCGATGTAATGCCAAGAGACTGCTCGCCTCTTTTCTTGCAAATAGGTCCCAGGTCGTGACTGTCGGATCCTTCAAATCATCCCCACTGTCATTACCATGTGGTGTCCCTCAAGGCTCATCCCTGAGTCCGACACTATTTAACATTTATGTGTCGGACCTTGCCCAAGTCATCCGGGCACATGGGATGAGCCTCACATCTTACGCAGATGACACCCAGTTGGTACTCGCCGTTAAGAATGATGGGCCAAAAATCGCTAGCAGTTTTAATCAAGGCATGTCGGCAATTGGGAGTTGGATGGCTTCAAATTGCTTGAAATTGAATTCCGACAAATCAGAAGTTGTCATTTTCGGCAACTTATCCCGGCGTGGTCATCCAGCTGGTGGCCGTCATCCATGGGCCACCCCCCGGCCCCAGTATGTAAGGTAAGGAACCTGGGAGTCATGTTTGACGATCACCTGACCTTTCTGCCACATGCAAATCAGATCTCTTCCTCAGCCTTCCATAAACTATGGCTTATTAAATTTTTTTTACCTTTTTTACCCGAGACAGCTGGCAAAACATTGGTGTGCTCCCTGGTTTTGTCTACTTTAGACTATTGCAATGTGCTGTTTTTATGTGCCCAAGAGAGAGTGCTGCAGAAAATGCAGGTTATCCAAAATGCCGCTGCCAGGCTATTAGGACACATTCCTAAATACCAATCGGTGTCTCCCATTATAAAACAGCTTCACTGGTTACCGGTACGAACGAGAATAAAATTCAAGTCTCTGTGCCTGGTATACAAGGCTTTACATAATGTCGGACCTGCATTTCTCACTAAAAACCTCATCCCCTACCATCCTTCCAGAATGCTACGATCAGCTAGCTCATATGATCTGGTGGTACCACGTACCAAATTGGTTTCATGGGGAGATAGAAGATTCCTTGTAGCTGCACCAAAACTTTGGAATACCCTGCCACATTCTATTAAAACAAGCACCTCCCTTTTGTCTTTCCGTAGGCAGCTTAAGACCTGGCTTTTTAATCAATGAACCTCCAGCTCCCCCATTGGTTGAACACTGCAGTAACTCAGCGCCGAGATGCCCTAGGGCCTTCGTTCGCGCTTTATAAGTGTTAAAAATAAATAAATAAATAAAAATAAAATAAATGTCTGTCCACAAAACGACCGGACAATCGCCTCACTGATAGGTTACAAACACACGGCAACTTCCGACCAGCGTCCGTTACCCATGCACTCACTCATTCGTTCCCCCTATCTCGGTCCTGCGGGCGATCAATGGTACCTCATGACCCCCTTTACAATGGTCGACAATTACTATGGGTGTTCGATACACCCGAACCACTTAGACTCCCCTTGAGCCTAAGATTTGCACCGGTTGCGCGCGCTCACAACCTGTTCCTCTTTCACGCTACAGGCACTCAACTCCGCTAGACAATACAACACACAATACAAACATAACACCGCAATCTAACAACGCAGGACCATTTTCATACTCACTCTCTTACGAGCTGCTGCTTTCTGCCGCACCGTCACTCTCCGTCAGTTTCCATGGAACGCCATCCTCCGTCAACGACTCTCCGGACCCTCGTCATGAGTTCTCTATGGGCCTCGGGGAAATCTTAACCTACTCTAGAATACCCTTACTCCAGAAGATAAACCATCCTACACTGCTTGCTACCAACTGAGAAGGCGGGATTTTCATTCTAGAACCTGCTTACCATTCTCCAGAATCCCGTCACAGGTCGACTAGACCTTTTTATCTGTCATGGAGTGAATTAGGCAATCTATGTACCAACAATCGATCAAATTTCTTCGTTTCCCAATGATATCCCCAAAGAACCACTGACTAAGGACTAAGTTTGAAAATGTATTACATAACCGAAAACAACTGAAGATACAGACACCTCAACACGAGGTTCAGAAGATAAACAGGCACTAATACAAACATAATCCTACGGAAGAGTCTTAGACGACTTATGAATAGTACGAGAATCAATTCAAGAATCATCAGGCTAACAAAAATTGCTATAACCTGAGTTCTGGTATGCATTTGAAAGGAAAAAATAAATTCAGGTTAATCTGTCCCTACACTATACTAAGTGACATCCCTACCCAGCAATAGCCCAACCTAACAAAAGGTGTCAGCCGTGGTGACTCCCAAAGAAGTTCACTCACGTTCTCTTTTAGTCTAGAGAGTCCTCAGTCATACCTAAGCTCTCTGCCTACCAACCGCTCTCTCTCGCCTCCTAGACCATCTGCTCTACTTCCACCCTCGGGGTGCTGTCCCTAATACAAAACACTACAATATGGAAGACACGCCCTCAGGTACGCCCATCTAGAAGGTGTTGGCTTTCGGGATTTTCCATCATGGCATCTCTCCATCCTTGTCCGTTAAAACATCCTTGAGTCTCAGGCCCGTCTTTGCTTCAAGTTGCTTTCTTGAATTCCTGGGCTACTCCTCCATGTCTGGGTCTAGCATCCTAACTCTCATACACAATGGGCCCTTCTACTCTACTGTCTACTTTATACTGCACCTGCAAAGAAATACATGCAAATCGCCGCACACATCCTTAAAATGTTGCAATGGTTAACTAAAGGCAGCTTTCTGCATGAAATAATTCCACGATTTAATGCTAAGCAATAATTCTTTTCCAGGCCTACCCGATTTCCACAACTGAGCCCCTGCTTGATTTATAGGCCCAACATTCTAACATGAACCTTCTTTCGTTCTTTAGGCCTCCAACTTAGAAGCAAAATACATTTCCCTACATAAAGCAAGTTTATCACGTATAAAAGATGCAACTATAAATTTTAATAAAACAGGCCTAAACATACAATGGTAATCTATGAAAGCGACATCATTGATGTTTCTAAACTCTTAACATTGGTACTGCATGCAGTTCTAACATCAAATACTTCGATTCTCAACCCTACATGACAATTGAACATGATTAATAAATCCTCTAAATATGCGGGTGCTGACTACTTGTACATATGATGCACCCCTACAATTTTCACTTCTGTTGGGCGCTCTCTCAAACTTACATACATGCTCATGTGGGGTCCACTCAGAAATCCTAGGGTGTTTAATGTTGAAAGGGGAGATCATCTCCTCACCCAAGGGATCCAAAATACTATCTTTAGATGAGCATGGGACATTATTATCACTCAAGAGAAGGGAGTCAATATCCTGATCATCCTCATCGAGATCCAGGATGTATTCGTCCGGGAATTCAGAGCCATCGTCATTATCATTAGAGAGAAAATTGAGATCATTATCTTGAGCAGTTTGATGTATTGTGCCGCGGGGGACACCTAATAATTTTGTGCCGCTAAGGACACCTTTCGATTTTGTGCCGCAAGGGACACCTGAGGCAAATGAGGTGCGAGGACCTCCTGTAAATCTTGAGGTGCTTGGACCTCCCGTGCTCTCTGGGGTAAAATCAATATTCTTGGTTTTCTTATGCCTCTTACCCCTTGTTTCAGTGAGTTCATTCTCGTCCGTTATGTCTAAATCGGCAAAATCATCCTCTTCATGAAGGAAAGACCTTTTTGAAGACATAACCTGGGAGAGTGTAGAAAACATACACAATCTCATCTCTTTATGTATAAGGTTTTTGATGGCTTCATTGGGGAAATCAGATTCGGCTGCATTAGCTTGGTCAGAATCTGAGTCAGACATGGTAAATAAAAGAATGTCTGGTCCTTTGATATAATAAATAGTTAAATGTATATATATATATATTTTTTTTTAAACAGATAAACAATATTCCCTTCCCCTTTTTAAAAAAAAATATTTTTTATAGGGGAGATAATTCCAATTTTAAAGAGGTAGAACAATCTAAAAAGATGTTTTAAGGAGCCAAATCGACCTTAAGCTATGCTCAGTAATTACTAGCTGATCCGACGCTCGAGCGCGATTAAAATCCGTTGCTTGCATCTTGAATCAGCTGTTTTCCTTGAGGAAAAGTGAAGAGGAAACCCCCTTGGCAACGCACGTACGTGATGCAGGCGTTACCAAGGTGCACTCCTCAAACGCACTTCGCATTACTCAAATGCGCTTTGCCAAACGTGCTTCGTATTTCTGAAATGCGCTTTGCCCGTGACTCTGGACATCGGGGAGCCCCGGAGGGTAAAGGAGTCCAGTCAGAACACACATGGTATATGGGGGAGTGGTGCCTAAAGCGGCGGACCTCTCCCCTGACTTCCCGAATCAAGTACGAATTTTTTCATAAAAATACCATAAAATATAAACTAAATTAGGAAATTAGCACAAAAGCCGACCTCCGTAAATTGGAGGTCGGAAATCCGAGCGTGAGGTAGGGTAGGTGGGGTTTTAACCGACAATAGAAAAGGCTGGACAGAAATCAAGGAAAAAAGCGTTAAACGCGCTGTAGGGAAAAAAGAGTGTCACAACATATGCATTATCACTAAAGATACAGAAGAAAATATTATACAGAAAGTAACATATAGGCAAGAAATATAAAACGTTTAGGAGGAAGTAAAAAACTTGACTTATCTGCTTGGAGCCGCATTTAAAAGAGGCTGATTGCCTAGTGCTTGTTACTATTGTTTGGTTCATAGTGTTCTAAGTTGGAACTATTGCTTTGTGATGTATGCGGCTATGCTTGGACTGCATTAAAAGTTGTATGCATAATGGTAGCCTCCGGTCTTGTAATGAAATTTACTTTATAACAAATAAAAATGATGCAACACTATTACCTTCAAATTTAATTCATTTTAAACATGTTTTTCAAAGGTTTGTATGAAAAATCACACCTAAAGTAAAATCTTTTTTTTAATGTACTCATAATTACTAAATTTCCTTTCGCAACCCTGTTCAGAGGCGGAACTGCCTTACAAAAAGTTATGGATAGAATTAATTGAAATTATTTATTTAATAGTTTTTAAAAAAGTATTGATTAAAAGGTTAACATATTTTATCATGCAATAATTATTATTAAAATATAGGTAATTTTGTAACATTCTTTTGAATGTATATGCAGTTTTAGAAGGTATTACCAGTGGTCGGTTATGCTGCACTTTCTAATGCTCCATTTATGCTTCAGTAAGTTACATTTGTACATTTTGCTCCACATCTTTTTAAGGGTGTGCAGATGTGCAAGTCCACACTTTTGAGTAATGTTATCGTAATAGTGAATAGCTAAAAGTAGCAAAGTTACTCTACGAGCATCCTTGCATGTATAGATTACTCACAGGTGTAAGGTACCTTTGTGAATAGCCTTTGAGGTGTCCAACTCGGCCTGGGTGTTTAATTTTTGTGGTAACTCTAAAGTGGAGGCGGGCACTTGGGCTGTTATTAGAGCAAATTGGATGCTCCTGTGCGAACACCAGAGCCCTCGTCCGATGTGTCTGTTTGGCTGGGGAGCGGCAACAAATATCTTGAAGTAATTTTCCTGGATTCGCTACATCATTCTCCCACCTGAGGGCCTCCTGTAGCAGTGATTTATCATTACCGTTGTAGGATCAGGTAATTTCTCTATGTTGTTAGCCATGTTATCATGATTTGCTTTTGTTTTTCCCTTCTCTTCTTCCTTTTACCACCACATTAGCACAGAAATGTACTTTGCTGTTAATTGGTTCTGAGGTCTTGTGTACATTTTTATACGATGAACATTTTTTACCCTCGCTGTACGGCCACAGTGTAAGAACCGAGAGCCCAAACCCTGAGATCCCTGCACCTTGAACTTCCTTTAATGGTAATCTACCTTTCAACTTGGATAAGTGAGATATGGGTTTGAATCGCTGAACAACCTTTGAACCTGCTGTGATACACCTTGTGTATCCATGTTTGAACCGCCAGTGTGAGCTCCAGTACGCTGCTTGTCTCACAGCACGCTCCATGCTTCGGCTCGTATCATCAACCTTGACCCATCTCCATAACTTGGAAGCTCCGAAGACTTCGCAGCTGTTGTAACTGCCTGAAGTTTCATAGATTTTGATTGCTGTGAAATCAGGTTCAACTTGATGACCCAACTCTACTCTGTGGGGATTTTGCACTTCATGACACTTCTGTGCAGCTCGTCACCTTCTGAGACTGATTCAGCCAAAAACCTCGCATCAAATTTAAGTCTTGATCATCACCAAGGACTAATCTTACCTTTGTCCCCTCGAGCATAACTAGCAAAGTCAGCTACAATTTTGTATGTGACTTCCTGATTGAATCAGTGGATCACCTTTTTTAAAAAATTCATGTACCTTTTTGTTTGGTTTTGACAGTTGTTTTTGCTAATTAATAATCCTTAAATCACAGCCCTCCTTTAGATCTTGCTTCTGAATCATTATTAAATATTATTTTTTATCTGAAGTTGGTTTGAATCTTAAAGTTCCTTGTCTATTTTTAATAAACTGTATTGAAATTTGCGACTTTCAATGTTTTGCTCTACCTTCGAGCGCGCCTTAGGCCATACTGCTCAGGCCTCATTACCAAGAGCAAACTACGAACACTTTAGTAGAAGTCACGTTTACCTTTGCTGACCAAAGATTGGAAAAAGCAAAGCAGGCTGACTCCAGGAAACACACTGCCTAGCTGGAAAGGTTTCTCTTTTAGGTGGCATCTGCACCACCTGTAGAAGCAAAAAGCAAAGATTATGAGGGAAGCTGTTGGTATCTGTGCCCCAAGAAGTTAAGACTGCCACCCTCTCTCAAACCGTTGAAAGAGCTAAAGATGCACCCGTCAGAGATTCATGTCTCAGAAACTAAGACTGCTCGCTCCTGTCATACAACACTCACACTGATACCAGAATCACACTCCCTGTGCAATGTACAATCTTTTACATAAATAAGTTGGGTTGCGCTTTGTGAACAGGCTTTCACCCCCCTTTGTATGTAAATGAGTTTCTGTGATCAGACACCCCAGGCTCCCATCTCTTCTAGTGCGGATGATAATGTGAGAACTGTAAAGAGATAACAAACAAGGGCTGTTTTGAGAAATAATCGTCTTCCAAGTCAAACAGTAGTTTGTAGTTCTTTATTAGTCTTTTAAATGTACATCTCCTACCCCATTCCAAGGTAGAGTAAAGTTTGCGAAGCACAACTCTCTTGTGGCCCGCTCCCCAGATTAAGTCCATAAAAACAGTCCAATTTCCTGAAGAAGCGCCGGGGCGGGTAAACTGGGGGGGTCGAGAAGCAGTATAAATGTATTAACAGCTTTTTTGCAACTTCCACTCTACCCATGGGTCGATAGTGGCAGGGAGCCCCAAAACAACAGGAAGCTGCAAACATTGGACATCACCTAAGTTGCCCTGTATAAATTCTTCTTCGGTGTAGTAAATTCACCCCTAAATACCTGAAGATGTAAGGGTGCCACCCCAGTACTAATTGGGGCAGCACTTCCTGTTCTAAGTTGTGAGTTTGCGCATGGGATATAAGCTGGATTTGGTCCAATTTAGCCTCAGTCCAGAATCCCTACCAAACTAATCTAGGACCTCTGTCACCTGAGGTAGATACGCCTGCACATTCCTGAGGTACACAAATGTGTCATCAGCATACAGTGAAATGACCTCCCAATTTTGCCCATTTGGTATACCGACTGCTGGGTCCTGCGAACGAAACTGGCCAGCGAACCGGTCCATGACTAGGGCGAAAGTAATCGACAGCAGGTATCTTTGCCACATGCTTCAAAAGAACTGAGATCTCGGCCTGTCCGGATGCGGGTCAGCGATTTATCAAGTGCAGTATTTCTGCACCTAGTTTCATGCACATCAGCACTTTCGTTAAATAAAACTACTCCAGGGTGTCGAAGGCCTTCTCAATATCTAGTGAGAGTGTTGTTTATGGAGGCAAATTCTTGAAGATTCTTTTCCATCAGCTGCAGAGGAGCCATAGGTTTAGACACATTTTTCTCCCAGGTACGAAATCATTCTGGTCTTGGTGCCAATGTAGAGAGGCAGGGGAGCAACCTGTTTGCAAGGACCTTCCTGCGAATCTTGTGGTCGGTGTACGGTGGCCAGTAGGAGCGTAGCTCCCGGGGGTCCCTGTTGGGCTTAGGCAGGACCAATATCATAGCCTCCCATAGGGATGCAGGCAATGTGCCCTCCTGCTGTGCCTGTTGGTACATTTGGAGTAGGTTTGGAGTGAGGGTAGCTCTATACGTGTAGTAAAAGTCCACCGGGAACCCGTCCATCCCAGGAGTTTTGTTGCAAGGGATCTAGTCAATCATGAAGCCAATTTCCTCAGTGGTCAGGGTTTCCTCTGGTGTATGTCCCTGAAGGGGGTTAAGTCTCGGGATCGACAGTCTATTCAAATACTCATCTAATTGGGGCGCTAGCACTCCCAACACAGCCTGGTATACAGACGTCTGGAACTACAGGAAAGCCTGGTTTATATCTGCTTGTACATTTCAAAAACTCAGTTATACATAAGGATTAACAGACAAAACAGACCAAAAAATATATGTTCACCAAGTAATTTAATGTACTAGTTTTTCTGGTGAATACTCAAGTAATATTCAAGAGACAGGTAATATTCAAGAATTACCGGTTAAGTAAAGGTTTTTTTTGTTGTTGTAGCTTTTTATTACATAACACAGAAAAAACACATCAACAAACAGTCAAGGCAATATAGCAATAGAACATCCCTTAGGCTTGTGCTCAAAGAGGACGGGAGACACATGATTACAGGAGAGAAAAATCTTCGAATACAGATAAGGGGGGGGGGGCAAAGGCAAAATTGCATATAAACAGCACAATGTACCACAGCTTAGAAGGAATGGAGGTCAGGGCAATTGAGAAGGACCAGGAATCTCTGCGAGTGGGGGAGTACAGATATCTCCCCGGTATGAGTTCCACTGGTTCCAAATCTTTCCCCATTTTCTGGGTCTGCCTCTTGCTATATACACTGTCTTCTCTCTGAACATGCACCAGTCCACACTTTCTTTCCAAGCAGTCACTGTAGGCGGCCTCGGGGACCCCCATAATTGTGCAATATCTCGCTTGGCAACCATATTGGCAAGAGTCACCCACCGAAGCTGTGACACGTCATAGTCATTCGGACCCCATACATTCAACAAACATTGCCGGGCTTCTGGGATCATCACAACACCGGTTACTTCACTCATCACTTCATGTATACGATTCCAAAAACGCCCCACCTCAGGGCATTCCCTTATTATATGGAGATAGGTGCCAAGGAGACCACAACCACGCCTACACAAGCCATCTGTGGAATAGCCCATATGGATCAGACGGGGGCCGGTACATAGATTCTATGGAGAATCTTGAGTTGGACCAGACGGAGGCGGGCCGGAATCGCAACCTCCCTGGGAGAGGAGATCGCGGATTGCCAGTCCTCATCATCTAGTTCAATACCATCAGCAATCCAGGCTTCACGAAGGCGATCCAGCAAACTCGATCGGTCATTAATCATCTTTTCATAAAACAATGAGATAGTACTATCCGGCACATGACCGTCTAATATACGATCTTCGAGGGGGGAGGATTCCGGAATATCACAACCCACTGATAACACTGAATTCAAGGCATGGCGTACTTGAACATAACGAAAAATTTCCCTGTCACTCAGCTCATATTCCGCCTGTAAGTCCGAAAAGGTCTTCACCCCTCCTTTAACCCAGAGATCACGCACTTTGCTGATAGCGATCGTGTCCCATTTATCAAATCCCTTCGTCTTCCATAGACAACCCAATTTTGCGGAGGCATAAAGCGGAGTTGCGCCGGTTAGTCTGTTGATCCAGCCCATAGCCGCAGTCGCGCTATGTCATACCCGCACGGCTATAGCGGTAGGTCCCGAAAGTTGTGAACGGGAGGATCCCGAGTAAAGCGCCCTGTAGTAGTCACCACCCGGGAGCAACAATCTATCCATTTCAAAAGCCGGATTTAGTGCGGACCATACATCCCATGGTTGATGGCAGCAAGTTGGGAAGCCCAATAATATCTACGAATATCCGGGAGTGCTATGCCGCCATCATACCAGGGAAGTGTTAATTTCGGAAGAGTGATGCGCGAACGTCCGTCCCATATCAATTGCCTCTGCAACGATTCTACCTCCCGAAAATATTTCAACGGGATCACATCAAAACTATTCTGAAGTGCATATAGAAAGCGCGGTAAGGACATCATTTTAAAAAGGGCCGCACGCCCCAAGGGACACAACGGTAATCTACGCCAGCGCACCACGTCCGAGCGCAACCTTTGGAGTGGGGGGAGTAAATTACGTTCGTAGCGAACCTTCGGATCCAACGAGATAAACACACCCAAGTATTTAAAACCAGACTGTGACAACTGGATGGGACAGCCCCGCGGTAAACAAGGGATACCACCCGCGAGCACGTAAATATAGTATTTTGACCAGTTGATAACAAGACCCGAGTTCTTCCCGAAGGAGTTAAGCACGTCGAACATTACGTTAAGCGATTTCTGGGGAGATGTGAGGTACAATAAAATATCATCGGCATATAAGGAGATACGATCTTCAAATTCCGGAGTCCAGCGTATGCCCTTCATTGAAGGCTCCCACCGTAGCCAAGCGGCGAGTGGCTCCAATGCAAGCGCAAAGAGCAGCGGGGACAACGGGCAACCCTGCCGCGTGCCCCTCCCGAGAACAAAAGGCATTGAGACACGACCATTAACCCCCACCTGCGCCAGCTGCGTTTTATAGAGGAGCTTGACCCAACCAATAAAGCCATCTCCAAATCCAAACTTGGCAAGTGTGGCCCAGAGATACGACCATTCAATTGTGTCAAAGGCCATCGTGGCGTCCAGGGACGCCAAGATGGCCGGTTCACACAACGTAGGGGCCCTCGCGAGAACACCATGCAAACGGCGCAAATTTAATGCCGTGTTACGATGAGGGATAAAACCCGACTGATCCGGATGGATCAGGTCGCTGATCACCGTAATCAGACGATTAGCGAGTAGCTTGGCGAGAATCTTAGGCTCCGCATTTAAGAGCGAAATGGGTCTATAAGACGAGCAGCGATCCCGTGGCTTGCCCTCCTTGTGGATCACCACAATGGTCGCAAGACGCTGATCCCTAGGGAGGGAGCCATTTTCTCGCGCAGCCAAAAACATATCTCGGAGATAAGGAGCCAGGGTGTCAGGGCGTAATTTATACAATTCTATAGGAAGACCATTGGGACCCAGAGCCTTGCCGGAACGAATGGAGCGCAGCGCAAGGGCCCCCTCATCCACCGAGGGTGCGGCATCCAAACAATCCCGATCTGATTCTGACAAACACGGCAGTGCTATATCTTTAAGCAACAACTGAGAATCCTCCTCGGGCCTGTCAGACACCGAGGTATACACCTCTCGGAAATAATCAGCAAAGCATTCAACAATTTCAACAGGGTCCGTTACACGCACACCATCCAATTTCTCAACCACAGGAACCACACGACTCGCTCTCTCCCTTCTGTCTAGCCAGGCAATCAATTTTCCTGCTTTATCGCCCACATCATATAACCGTCCCTGCTGTTCCCTACTCATCATCTTGGCCGCATCAGTAACCAAAGTCTTATATTCCAATTGTTTAAGGTGGAGAATATGCAATGTCTCTCGAGTCACATCTCGCTCCAATGCAGTCTCTAATTCTGTAATTTCTGTCTCGAGATGAACAATTGCCCCATTCTTACATTTCTTGGCACACCCAATCAAAGACAATGCCTGTCCCCTGATAACAGTCTTGAAGGCTTCCCACAGCGAAACAGGTGAGGACACAGAACCCACGTTTTCAGCAAAATACAGATCAAATGATTTAATCAATTCAGTGCGAGTTTTGAGGTTAAGAAGATACCAGGGGTTAATCGGGGCCACCCTACCTTCAGCGCCTGTGTTAAAATTAAAATGAAACCAGATAGGGGAATGGTCTGATATACCCCGAGCCAGGTGTCTAATCTCTCCAATCGAAGGGGACAGGGCAGCCGGTATGAAGATATAATCCAATCTGGAAAGACTACCATGTGCTCCCGAGTGGAAGGTAAATTGAGTCTGCACTGGGTGCATCAGCCTCCAACAATCTACAAGCACCAGTGTTTCCAGAAAGTCACCCAACCAGGATTGCGCAGCAGGAAGGTCTCTGGGCGGATAGCGATTCGCTCGGCCAGAAACGACGGAGTTAAAATCACCACCCAATATCAAAACACCCTCAGGGAGACCTAATACCATCCGCCCCAAGTCAGCAAATGTCGTGGATTGTAGGCCAGGAGGAACATACACCGACACCAACGAAACTGTTTTTCCCTCCCACCGCCCAATAAGTGCAACATATCGACCCCTGGCATCAAGGACCACATCATCAACCTCGAAGGGGAGGGAAGTCCTAAGTAATATACCCACCCCTCTAGAACTAGATGTAAATCCAGAATGGGCAACAAGACGATAACCCCGTCTATTAAGAGCGTAGCAAGTATTCCCAATCAGGTGCGTCTCTTGTAGCAAAACAACGTCAGGCGAGAGGCGCCACAAAAGCTGCAGAACCACCCCTCTCTTTATCCGGTTACCCAACCCATTCACATTCCAGCACAGTACCTTCAACCCCCTACCCCCATCCAGATCCACAATGAACTCCCATCTCAAAACGAGCACCACACCAATGTCAATAAAAGTGAAAGTTCTTTGCCTTGAAAAAGAAGAAACGAATAACCCCAACACATTTCCCTCCCTTCCCCCAATGTTCCCAACGCAACTCCCCCCCACCCTGCACCCCTGCACAGACTCAGAAGCCACTCCAATTTGCAGTGTGCCTGTCGCCCTAACAATTACAAACAAACAACTAATCTACACAAAGAAACCCCAGAGGAGGAAGGGTCCCGTCAACCCCGCTACCCCCAGGATACGAAGGGAATGATCAAAGAAGTCAGTGAGCCGCAGCCGTTCACGGTGAAAAGTATTCCGGACACAGACGCCATAGTCATTCTTGGTCCATTAGTCCCCCCTCAGCACCACCAGTATGGTCCTGGCCAGCACGGCGAGCCGGTAAAGTGTCCAACCAATCACTCACTTCCTCAGGCCGGACAAAGAAGAATGTTTGATTGTCGTGTTCAACACGAAGTCGGGCCGGGAACAACATCGCATATTTTAACTCCATGTCTCTAAGCCGCCGTTTTACCCCTTGAAATCCCATTCGCTGCTTCTAGACCGATTGGGAAAAGTCCGGATAAAAGTTCACAACAGCGTTCTCGAACTGCGTAGGACCGCTTGTCCGTGCAGCCTGCAAGATGGCGTCGCGATCTCTGAAATTGAAGATCCGTGCGATAATCGGACGGGGGGAAAACCGGGCTTCGCCTGTCCCCCCGGTACCCTGTGTGCACGTTCAATGGCAAAGAATTTGCTCAGGCCCTTGGGTGCAAGATGATTGAGGATAAGGTCCTCCACTCGAAGATCAGTAGAGAGTGAACTAGAGTCTTCCGGGACCCCAATAATACGCACGTTTTTGCGCTGTGCACGGCCCTCAAAATCCTCCAAGCGACGAGCAAAGAAATCATTGGCAGTTCTAAGGTTGCGCACTTCTGTTTGCAAGTCGGACACATCCGTTGTGAGGCTGGCTGTCTTTAGGTCAAGGGACTTCACCCTCTCGTTCATCTTGGCCAAATCAGTTCGGATAAGGTTGACATCAATGGCTACCGTGTCCAGCTTCAAAGTCAGGGCTTCATATTGTTGGCTAATAGAGAACTTGATACCTGCAATGGCGCCCATCACGTCCTGTAGCGTTAAGTCCGCCGATACAGCAGGATCGTCGACAGCCTCCTCCCGGGTCTTAGGTGTGCCACCGGGGGATTCTTTAGAAAGTGTGTAGCGGTCCATGACATTCATCTGGGTTGAGCCTCCTCGGAAGGTGGTCTTGACTTTCCGTTTTTCACCCTCGGGCTTTCCCGTCATGGCGAGCCGGGTGCCCCGAAGGGAGGCTTGGGCTCTGGTCCAAATGGCTCCTTAGAATTCACCCACACTAATACCAGAGGCAGAGTTGAGTCAATTTGAGTCCACAGCAAAACTGTCGCTAGCTCCAAGCCCAATGAACTGGCATGGGAGCCAGTCCAATCAGCCGTCACCCCGCAGAGGGAAGACGGTGCGCAGGAGAAACGAAACCGAAAGTGAAGTGAGGCTGTGAACTGATCTCCGCCAGCCGTTGTTGTTGAATTACGACCTGGGTAAAGCCACAACTCAAGGCCCAGGCGGTTCCATGGAGAAGGCCACAAACTTCAGGATGGCGTAGCTCGGGGACCCTGCGTCCGATTTTGACACAGAGACCTGCTAGTACATCAGCCGGGCTGTGTCTTCAATGACCTTCCATCAAATCAGGATATTATCCAGGATTATTGCGGGAGGCGGCGAGGGTCTCCGGGAGCCCTGTGCTCACGCGGCCATCACGGATGCGCGCGAAGCTCCTCCTCCCAGTTGCAGAGTTATTTAAAGAAATTTCCAGTTGTATACCTAGGGACACGAAGGACTCGCAACCACTCCCAATCTCGTGCTGAGATCTGATTGGCTGCCAACACTTCAAGCCAGGAAGTGTTGGAAGCCATCTTGTGACTCTGCTTGAATCGAGTCACAGAAAAAAACATTAAAAAAAGAAAAAGGGTCTGGGTAGAAACACCCTGGCCCCACTAGCCCTCTTAGTGGGGTTCCACAGGGAGCCCGCATGGCCGAAAATGCATTAAAAAAAACCAATCTCAGCAGGATCCACGGACCATGCCGCTTTTTATTTTTAAACCAAACATGGTCTCCTGTGTTGGCCCCAGGTGGGCCAGGTCCTGAGAGTATTTTTAAAAATAATAGAGTGAGGGGCCCACATGCCCCCCATTAAGCTGAATATTACCCCAGGGGCCATCAGCTACCCGGGGTTTCTTTAAAAATGAAAGTGGGGGAGGCTCGTGCAGCCTCCCCCACTGCACAGGAACCACCACCTCCCCTGTGCTCATTTAATTATAATTGGGGTGGCTCTTTGACTCTGCTCCTGCCCCAGTGACCGCCACCTACCTGAGGCTTTTCTCTTTACACCAAGCATGGGTTGCACGGACCCCCCTTCCCCCGCCCTGGGGGCTGCCACCTTCTCAGGGCTTTAATTTTAAATAATGCGGGGGCCACACAGAACCCCTGTAGCCACGGGGAATTCCACCTCCCTGGGCCTTTTGTCAATTTGAAAGGGGGGGCCTACGTGTTCTTCCCGGAGACCCAGGGACCACCTCTCCAGGGCTCTGATTTTAATTGATGTGGGGGGCCACACAGACCCCCCTGCAAACCCAGGGACCACCACCTCTTTTTTGTTAAATGTATTGCGGGAGTCACATGGCCCCCCAAAGCCCTTGGGAAAATATGAAGAACTGCAGCCAATAATGGCCCTGTGCACCACCACACCCGTCAGGGCACACTCCTGCTATGTCCCGGGGTACCCACCCCTGGGACATAGCTGTTTGTTGTGGCTTGGTGGGAGTTATACCGCTCCCGCCAACTGTGTTCCACTTCTGCAATTTCCTCTCTGTCAAAACAGTGCTGGATCCTGCAGGAGGTGGGGAGCTGACAGGGACTGCAGGGACCTGGGGACTCCCCCCATGGTCACCAACATATGTAAGTGGGTGCCCTGTGTGGGAACAGCGATACAAAATGAGGGGTCCCAGTGAAAAAATACCGGAGGGTACGATTCATGTGACCCAGACATACTGGCTTGAGTTAAGCAGAGAGATACAAACTAAAGATGAGATGATCGTTTTGATGGAACCAACGCTGTGCATTCAGGCCGAATATGCTGGGGCAGACATGCGATTAGGTCACATGAATCGTACCCTCCGGTATTATCCGATATGCGCTTTGGCTTAAATTCTGTTGTAGCCAATTGAGATAACTGACGACGTTCAGCGCGTCTTATTGTTCCATGAGATTCTCTCTTATTGATTTATGTGTGCTATTGATGAGTTTTTGATCCATCTATCCCTGTGGGAAATTCATTACCCATAGACCATGCACAACCAGTGTACTCTTGGGTTTTTGTTTGTCCTGATGAAGACCCCGTCGTAAGGTGTGACTTTCACCTACATGTGTAGTTTCTGGGGTCGAAACGTCGACGGCTACTATTTCATACCAGCAGACGCCACCATCATTTGAGTTATAAATTAGTAGCGTCTTGCGCATGGTTTTTTGTAAATTTTGAATATTAGTTATTCTGCTCACTGGCTCAGGGATCTGAGACCAGTTGAATGATTGTATGATAAATTGTGATATTTTGCAATTGTATCTTGTTTCACTGGCACAATATCTTTCCACCTACACTTCCTTTCACCCCTTTCCCTCTCTACCCTGGGGCACTATGTTGTCTATATGGTTATTATGTATCAATACAATGTTTGAAGCCCATTGTGATTAAATGACAATGTGCCTTATTATTGAAATTGTATTTTGATTCATTGTAAATAATAGTATTTTTTCACTGGGACCCCTCATTTTGTATCACATTGCACCCAGGTCCCGAGTGACTCAGCTGGGTATACCCCTCTAGATATATATACTGTGTGGGAACAGGGCACCCAGAAGAGAGTCCGGAGGATTGGGTCCCGGGGCGAAAATCAGCCAGGGAGGGGGGCCCCGCAGACCCCTTTCCCTTATTTATTTATTTTTAAATAATATAAAAAGGCCTGGCGGGCCAACAATTCCTCCTGGTACTGTCAGTATTTCCCACACAGCGTGATTGCTGAGACGTCTTTGGAGGCCATGCCCCTTTTCTCCCCCACTCTGCAAACGTTCCTCCTGTTCACTGCTGGTTAGGGGATGAAGTCCCCTTGGATGCTGAGGGTCATTGGGGGCAAATAAGCCATTGTATTAACTCAAGTAAGTCCCACTGAATGTGATTGCTGAGAGGACTTCAAAGGCTATGTCCCCTTTCTCCACCACCATTTCTAAAACATGCATCCTGATGGTTCTGTGGGGGGCTAGAAGCCCTCCTGTTACCTCCAGCAAGCCAGACACAGCAGGATACCTCAGAGGTGGTCGGATGCCCCGCTCCCTTTCTCCACCACTCTGCAAATATAACTACTAGTTAAAAAAACGTAGAAATTCACATAAAAAATAAAAGGTTACAGGGACATTATAGTTAGGAAATAAAATGTTAAAAACCTTAGAAATTCACTTAAAGAACCAAAGATTACAGGCTCGTTATAGTTAGGAAATTCATGAGGGTGTGAGTGGTTCTGTGGATGTCATCAGTGATGTCACTAACCATGTCATGAGTGGTGTAATATGTGAGGTCATAGGCAGAGTATTGTGGGGCGTCAGTTATAGTTATAGCTCAGGGAACTGAATCATATATATATATATATATATAAAAGGAGAGTGACTTGATCTTTGACTTTACATTGATGCTGAATGACTCTGTAGTAAATGGCGTAAGTTATAGTTATAGCTCAGGGAGCTGAATTATATATATATATATGTTATCACACCAAATGTCAATTATGCACGCTCTCAGGACATAAGGAAAGTAGTCACCAAATCCAGGAAGTGCTGTTTATTCACAACGCGTTTCGCCAAAGAATGGCTTGATCACGTGAAAAGTGCTTGTTGTTCGTTGAGAGCGTGTATTATTGACTTTTGGTGTGATAACATTGGATTACCGGAGTGACTCCGCCGGCGCACACGCCACCTTTCTCGGGTAGTGGGGATCCAGAAGGAGTAACTGCTTCTTTGGATATATATATATGTATATATATATATATAAAAGGCGAGTAACTTTACATTGATGCTGAATGACTCTGCAGTAAATGGAATTGTATCCCGTGAAGGCATGTTATTGGCATGTTGGTTTATATAACCAAAAAAGATTGAATAACTAATTTAAAGACATTAAAGGATTTTGGACATTTTACACAGACAATCGCAAAGAATTATGGTTGTTGTGGTCTCTGAAAAAACAGCTTTACATGCGAAGTGAATACAGTGAAAAAACTGTTGAGAGTGAAGAAATATTTTGTCAATGGATTAACAACTGCATAAAATATTGAAAAGTTGAGACTTCACACTGAAATTCATAGGTAATATTTTAACAACTGATCCACTACCACTCTATCAGTGACGTGAAATGCTGGATCATCGAAGTCCTACTTCAATGTTTGGTTAAGAAATGTTTAAAAATAGCAAACGGATGTAAACACTTACTAGCTGTATGTGATTATGACTCGCAAGAGTCGAAATGCGTTATGCCAGGAGATTTGCCTAAATAAAGCATTATCGCATGTGCACGTTTGGATATGCCTGTTTGCACGGACAGAGGAGTACATGTTTTCTTTTTGGAATATATGGGTGTGACCCAAGAGGCTGGGTGTCCCTAACGTTGCTGGCTTTTGAATATAAATGTATATATTTTACCAAGTGGCGGTCACCAGTAAGTAGTATAGTTAGGACCTAGTTTCATTTAAAAAAAAAAAATTGTTTTGCTAATAACTTTGGCTCAATTAGACAAATCTTTATGAAATGTTCAAAACTATTTTGCCACTCACTTCAGCTGCTCTCCGGTACGTTTTGGGGAGCGTCTAGCGTGGGACAAGAAACAGGGACCCACCTAAAGCCAATAATGATTTTCTTTTTGATTTTGCTGCAAATTCGCGGAGGACTTGGGACAAAATTTAAAAAAAGTTTGGGCTCCCGTGCTTGTTTTTTTTTCTGATGCTCCTGGGTGGGCGACGTCCCGGAGGGATTAATGGAGTAATCTATATATTTGGGGAAAGGGTTTGTGTGGCCTCCTTCCCAATCCCCTAGAGCATGGCCTTTAAAATAAACTGGGAGAGGGGTGTGCAGGCATTTTGGTCCCGGGGACACCAGGACCTAGCCGTAGTTAAAAAGAGGGAAGGGAGCATGCAGCCCTCCTCCCACTATGTTTATGGATATATTAGTAAAGGGGAGGGGTGCCGGAGGAGGGCTGGATGCCCCCTCTCAATTTTAAAAGGAGCTGGGCCCTGGGACTGGATCCCCAGGACTGAAAACAGACCAGAGAGGTGGGTTGCGTGCCTCTCCCCCCCTTTAGAGTACGGAGGGGGCCCAGGAGATGGGGTACCAGGGACCAAAATCATCCCAAGGAGGGGGCTGTGTGCCCCCTCCTCCATAAATATTGTGGTGGGCCACCAGGGATGGGGTCTCTAGGGGCAAACCCAGCCCAGGCAGGAGTCCACGTATCCTTCTACACCGCTAAGATGGGATGGGGTCCCTAGGGCAAAAATCAGCCCAAGGAGAGGGACATGTGCTACCCCCACCTCAAAAAAGGTGTCGGGCTCCAGTTGATGGCCACTTTTGACCCTGGCACGTGGGGCTGCGTGCCTCCACCCCATTAAATATAGTGTTGGCCCCCGTGGATGGGAACCCCCTTGGCCGAAATCGTCCCGGGGAAGCACACACTTTTCTCATTCTATTTTGAAAGTCTTCAACAATGGTGGTTGTATTACAAAGTAATGTGTTTTCAACCACTCGGTATTTGTCTCCCTTTCCATTGCCCCGCTAGCCCCTCTCATATGCCTTGCTTGTCATATAATGTGTTTTAACATTATATGTCAGCGCCATTCTTGGAAAATCTGAAGCTCACCCCCTACAATCTTACGGACCAAGCTACGATCCTGCATGCCAGTGTCTCATTATTACCTATTTACTTCAGTGTCAATGAGGTGTGTGCTGGTTTATGTGTGTGAGTGTATTTTAGTCTGTGTGTTTACTTATGTATGCATGTTTGTGTGCATCTATTTGAATATCTCTTTGTGGGTGTTAGTTTTTAGGTCTCGACTTAAAGCATTGCTTTAGCAATGCTTGTTTTGTCGAGATTTCTAGTAAGTGATCCAAAAAGTCTGCCATGGGCGGATTAGTCACAGTTCATGTGAGAAAGGCGTGTGCACAAACCAGCCACGTCACACACCACTATTTGTCTGTGCCTCCCGTCACACTTCAAAGCTGCCGCTCCCTGCCCCAGCATCAGACTTCAAAGGAATGCGTTCCGCTCCCCCGCCTCCCCCACAGCAATGCAGAGAGCTTGTTGTTTATAGTCTCCATTTACCACATGCTTATTGTAGCTTTAGTTTAGGGATTACCATAGTAACACGTATACCCCACTAGGACTTTCAAGCTCTGTTGGCCACTCGCTCATTATGGTTCCGTCTAAGATGGATTCCCAGTCATGGTGTGCTAGACTGTGGCATGAGGGCACCGTGAGCCTTGTGTTTAATTTTGCTTCATCTTAGATTTCCGTAGATATATGTATGCTGCGCTTTGGGTTTGCCTAGCTCTAGCTTTAGCCCTTGCGGACTCTGTAGTGTGTTCATGAGGTTCTGCAGTAGAGCATGTAGTGTGTGTCTATGTCTTACAGACTGCTTCGTAGACCAGCAGAAGGAACATTTGCTCTCCATGCAATGTGCTTATTGTCTATCTATGACAAATTGTGTGCAGATCTGATCGGGCCGATGTTCACAGCTCTGCCGCTGCAGTTCCAGCCTTGGTCGGAGTAGAGAGTATACAAATGTTTTCGAGCCACATTTACTGTGTAATTTATCAACTTACCATGTTTATTACAAAGAGGAAAGATAACGTGCAGGAAATGGTCAACACATTTTCAATATCAACTTGCTAGCTGCAATGATGTCTGCTCTGCCACCATTTACTCCGGAGCCTCACCCTCACACCTCCTCACCCTCACACAACCTCACACCCTCACACCCTCTCACCCTCACACACCCTCACACAAACTCACTCACCCTCACTCACCCTCACTCACCCTCACCCACCCTCACACACCCTCACCCACCCTCACACACCCTCACTCACCGTCACTCACCCTCACCCTCACCCACCCTCACTCACCCTCACACCTTCACCCCCTCACCCATACAACCCTCTCACCCTCACTCCCCCTCACACCCTCACACCCTCCCACCCCCTCACACCCTCTCACCCTCACTCAACCTCACCCCCTCACAACACTCTCACCCTCACTCACCCTCACCCCCTCACTCACCCTCACCCCCTCATACCCTCTCACCCTCACACACCCCCTCACCCTCACTCACCCTCTCACCCACCCTCACCCACCCTCTCACCCACTCTCACCTCCACACACCCTTTCACCTTCACACACCCTCTCACCCTCATCCTCACACACACTCTCACCCCCTCACACCCCCTCACTGTCACACCCCCTCACACCCCCTCACCCTCACACCACCTCACCCTCACACACCCTCACCCTCACACACCCTCACCCTCACTCACCCTCTCACCCTCACACCCTCACGCCCCCTCACCCTCACACACCCTCACTTACCCTCACACACCCTCTCGCCCTCACTCCCCCTCACTCTCACACCACCTCACACCACCTCACCCTCACACCACCTCACCCTCACACACCCTCACCCTCACACACCCTCACCCTCACACACCCTCACCCTCACTCACCCTCTCACCCTCACTCACCCTCACCCTCACACACCCTCACCCTCACTCCCCCTCTCCCCCTCACACACCCTCTCACCCTCACACACCCTCTCACCCTCACACATCCTCTCACCCTCACACCCCAACACCCTCACACCCCCTTACCCTCACACACCATCACTTACCCTCACACACAATCTCACCCTCACACACCCTTTCAACCTCACACACCCTCTCACCCTCACACCCTCTCACCTCACGCCTCACACTGCTGCATGCCACACACTGCTGCATGCCTCACACTGCTGCACGCGGCACACTGCTGCATTACTCATACAACTGCACACTGCTGCATGCTACACACTGCTGCCCGCTGTACACTGCTGCCCGCCTCACACTGCTGCATGCCTCACACTGCTGCACTACTCACACTGCTGCATTACTTACACTGCTGCATGCTGCACACTGCTGCATGCCACACACTGCTGCATACCGCACACTGCTGCACACGTCACACTGCTGCACGCCTCACACTGGTGCACGCCTCACACTGGTGCAAGCCTCACACTGCTACACGCTGCACACTGCTTCATTACTCACACTGCTTCATGCTGCACACTGCTGCACGACACACTGCTGCACGCCACACACTGCTGCATGCCACACACTGCTGCACACCTCACACTGCTGCATGCCTCACACTGCTGCACGTCACACTGCTGCACGCTGCACACTGGTGCATTACTCACACTGCTGCATGTTGCACGCTGCTGCACAACACACACTGCTGCACGCCACACACTGCTGCATGCCTCACACTGCTGCACGCCACACACTGCTGCACGCCACACACTGCTGCACACCGCACACTGCTGCACGCTGCACACTGGTGCATTACTCATACTATTGCATGCTGCACACAGCCGCATGCCTCACACTGCTGCCTGCCTCACACTGCTGCACGCCTCACACTGGCTCACACTGCTGCATGCCTCACACTGCTGCACGCCACACTGCTGCATGCTGCACACTGCTGCATTACTCACACTGCTGCATGACACACTGCGGCACGCCACACACTGCTGCACGCCACACACTGCTGCACACCACACACTGCTGCATGCCACACACTGCTGCACGCCACACACTGCTGCATGCCTTACACTGCTGCACGCCACACTGCTGCATGCCACACACTGCTGTACGCCCCACATTGCTGCACGGCTCACACTGCTGCATGCCTCACACTGCTGCATGCTGCACACTGCTGCGTGCTGCACACTGCTGCATTACTCACACTACTGCATTACTCACACTGCTGCATGCTGCACACTACCGCATGACTCACACTGCTGCACGCCTCACACTGCTGCATGCCTCACACTGCTGCCACTGCGGCCCGCCTCACACTGCTGCCCGCCTCATACTGCTGCACGCTGCACACTGCTGCATGCCTCACACTGCTGCATGCCTCAAACTGCTGCACGCCACACACTGCTGCACGCCACACACTGCTGTACACTGCTGCACGCCTCACACTGCTGCACATCACACTGCAGCACACTGCACACTGCTGCATTGCTCACACTGCTGCATGCTGCACACTGCTGCACGGCACACTGCTGCACGCCACACACTGCTGCACGCCACACACTGCTGCACGCCACACTGCTGCACACCACACACTGCTGCAGCCACACACCGCTGCATGCCACACACTGCTGCATGCCTCACACTGCTGCATGCCTCACACTGCTGCACGCCTCACACTGCTGCACGCTGCACACGGCTGCACACTGCACACTGCTGCATTACTCACATTGCTGCATGCTGCACACTGCTGCACACCACACACTGCTGCACGCCACACACTGCTGCACGCCACACACTGCTGCACGCCACACACTGCTGCACGCCACACACAGCTGCACACCACACACTGCTGCACCCCTCACACTGATGCACGCCTCACACTGCTGCACACCTAAAACTGCTGCATGCCCCACACTGCTGCACGCCTCACACTGCTGCATTACTCACACTGCTGCATGCTGCACACTGCTGCACACCACACACTGCTGCACGCCACACACTGCTGCATGTTCACACTGCTGCACGCCTCACACTGCTGCACACCTCACACTGCTGCACGCCACACACTGCTGCGCGCCTCACACTGCTGCGCGCATACACTACTGCACGCCTCACACTGCTGCATTACTCACACTGCTGCATTACTCACACTGCTGCATGCTACACACTGCTGCATGCCTCACACTGCTGCGCGCCTACACTACTGCATGCCTCACACTGCTGCACGCCTCACACTTCTGCACGCCTCATAACACCACTACATCACTCAAGGACACCACCATATCACTCTAGGACACCACCATCACCACCATATCACTCTAGGACACCACCACATCACTCTAGGACACCACCACATCACTCTGGGACACCGCCACATCCCTGTGGGACACCACCACATCACTCTGGGACACCACCACATCACTCAGGGACAGCACCACATCACTCTGGGACAGCACCACATCACTCAGGGGCACCACCACATCACTCAGGGGCATCTCTCAGGTGCACCACCACATCACTCAGGGACACTACCACATCACTCACAGACACCACCACATCACTCACAGACACCACCACATCACTCAGGAACACCACCACATCACGCAGGAACACCACCACATCACCCTGGGACACCACATCACTATGGGACACCACCACATCACTCTGGGACACCACCACATCTCTCTGGGACACCACCACATCTCTCTGGGACACCACCACATCACTCTGGGACACCACCACACCACTCTGGGACACCACCACATCACTCTAATAAACCACCACATCACTCAGCCCAACCACATCATCACTCAGCACCACAACAGCATCACTCAGCACGACAACAGCACTGTCCTTGCTTGCTACCAACAAGCATTGCCATAGCCAATAGGACTCGCATTAGGAAAGTGTAAGCTATTGTCTTTGTAAATAACAATCCTATTAATTTATATATTTTCAAAGCCAACACATATTACTAAAAATTGTCATTTACAATACCAATAGCTCATACTTACCTAATGCGAGACCTATTGCATTGCAAATGCTTGTTTCTATTTGTAGTTATGTGTTGTTATATGCACCAATGTGGGTGGTTATTTTGATAGAGATCGCAGGTCACCCGACCAATAATTTCGCCACTCTGGCTTCGGGCCCATATACTCCAATTCACCATATATACATTGATCAGATGACCTTACAATCTACTACCAATAATCATTGAGTCCCTTTCGATTATTTCCAGTGTACCCGACTTACCATCCACCGTTATGGGTACCTATGACCACGATGGGTCAGGGAGCTAGCTGTAAAAGGAAAGGCAGCAAAATACAAAACCCAACGTATTGTACTTTTATTTTCATGAAATGACCACGAACAACTGGGAAGTTTTAAGACCTTTATCTAAAGTTCAAATTCAGTGAGCAGACAATTTATTGCGAGCAGACAATCAATAACTGAGATGACAAAAATAACATATCCATATAGGAAAAATGCTAAAGCAACCATTTATAAATGCAAATGTGGGAAGTGGAAAACAGGGATATACTATGTAAATTCAGAAGTGAGATCTAAGAATGGACATTCATAAACTCATGCACGTACTAGGGTTATACTATTGGAGAAGTGCTTATACTAAGGAAAAATTCAGAGATCCTATACATCTATAGGAAGAGCGAGAAAAGAGAAACACACTATGCATCTGGGAACTACTTTAGTCAGATTTATACGAGAAAATTATAGACCACATCAGCAAATTGGAAAAAAACAATGGAGAAATGATTTCTAAAAAGGTATGGTAACATAGGAACACGCTATGATATTAAATGCAAAATGACTTTAGGATATGCAATGGTTGCGGAAAGCATGGAAAATTATCATATGCAAAGGTATGTCTTTATTGAAGCAAAGACAGAAAATAGAAAGGTGCAGTTTCAGAGTTTTCAGCAAGATATTTACCTAGACTGGTGTGAAAACCAACCCTGGCCACGGGTCAGTTAAGGGCAGGAAATACCCCCAGGAAGGACAGACATCAACGGGACAGCAGGTGCAGAATGGACACCCCAGGACAGGACAGGAAACCCAGATTAGGATCAGGACAGGACCACCAGGACACGACCAGCACCCGCAGTTTGGAAGCAACGCCTGCGCTCCACCCTCTCTGCAGCTATCAGTCAGGACCCCGATTGGGTCAGCGAATTCCCAGCAAAAGTGCTCCACCAGCACTTAAGGTTTAGCAAAACCTTAGTCTATGGTCAAATTCGGACAGAGTGCTCCACAGCGCTCTGTATCTTCAGTCACCTATTGAGTGCGTTGGGTCAGTGACAGGTCAGCTATTCGGACAAGTCGGACAAATTCCCTAGGTGAACCTAGGCTAGATATACTGTTTTGGGACAGTGTACTACCCCCCAAATGTTGCAAAGTGTCAGAATCCCCAATTTCGATTGGTCCTAAGGTAGGATTTGGTTAACACACCAATCAGAACAGACTTCTGCAAGTCGCTATTTACATTTTTGGGTACCGCCTAGCGAGATTGGGGTTCCCATGAGAGAATATGCAGAATACACTAGGAAAAATTTCATTGTAACAGTTTAAGAACATTCAAACTCCATCTTGCTGGGTCAGAGGTGGCGTTCACATGAGCATCTTGACTGTGGCTGCCAGCTGGCTGAGTTCCACTGCCCAAGGTTGTTTCTTGCCTCGCATCACGAGCATGCGTGGAAGGGACATTCAAGATGGCTCACGACCCATTCGGACCCCCATTTCCCGTGATACATGAAAAGTAAGCGAAAACAAATTAACACATAGAAATAAATGAATGTATTACATATCATGATTTCGTACTTCATGTTTATCATTTATAAAAATATACTATGCAATTAGATATTAGTGCAATATATAACGACACGAGAGCAACAGCACGAGCCTCACCACATGATTACTTTGAGCAGCCATTTTATGGCTATTACGCATGCGCACCCTTTCCCTCTAAAACTACATCTACGTAAAGTCACGTGAGTGTGACTAACGCATGCGCAGAAGCAAATTTAAAAGCGGCGGCCATATTATGGACACGGGTTATTTGTATTAGTAAACACATAGGCAAGCTTCGCTACTACACACGTATACCCAAAATAAAAGAGATTAGTAAAACGTACAATTGTTATAAGGTTACAACAGATTCGAGGTTCATGAATCGAGCAAGTCGCGATGCAAAATCTTTCTCTATCAATCCCCTCTTTGATGATATTTACTATCATCACAAAATAATGGAACCAGATGCCAACTTTTCCTTTCACACTTTGTACAACTCTATTTCTTCCAACAGCCTATTCAGTTTCTCCTTCTCGTTTTTGGTAGGGTGAGAATTTTTCACCCTTTTGTAAATCTGATTATTCATTTCTTCTAATTCAAGTTCATCCGCACTCCGTTTCACTCCTCTTGCATTCACTTGATACCCTTTTGTGTGTTTGCGACATTTGCAACAGACGAATATGAGAAATAGGATAAAACCTATCACTCCAATTGGCATCAGTACCTTAAACAGTAAGCTTCTACCTAAGCTAGCAAACCAATGACCTACATTGGAGAGACCATCAACCAGTCTCTTCCAGGCACTGTCAACCTCGAGTGGTTTGAGTTCTTTTTCCAAATTAGTAATATTTTTCACATATCTTTTGAGTTGTACACTTTTGTCCGGAATGTAAGTGCAACAATGTTGCGCCTTCAACATCCGGCAGACTCCGCCCTCTTTTGCTAATAAAGTGTCAAGAGCAAGTCTGTTCTGCAAAACCATTGATCTGATCGCAACCATTTCGGTATTGACCAACAGAAATCCATGAGCCGTGTCAGTAGATAACACATCCACTATTGTGGATAATTTGCAAATTCTGTGAGTGTTCAGAACCACTCCCACTCCAGGTATCAGTGCACTAAAAATACTACCCATTATTTCACCTACGCTTTCTCTTTTGCTACGCACTAAGCCATTAGTGTTTTCACTGCTTCCAGCAATTTCATTCACATGGTATATTTTCGGGAAAACAATGCCAAAGTAGCAGCTTCCATACCAGTGATCCGGCAATTTGAAATAAGCCTTGTTTCCACATATATAATAAATTCCTGGAAACACAGGTTCTGACCCATTTTTGAAACCCCAACCTCCAATTACCTTGTAATTGTGCTCACATTGACTGGAACCAATGAAAATGTTATTATAATAACTAGTCTTCTCGCGTTGAAGACAGAGTTTCCCTTTCTTCTCGAAATCCAGCAACAAAGCAGGCCCTGCTCCGCCATTTGAGGTGCTTTCCATGTTTTCAGCCCATTTAGGAGTTTTCTGTCTTTTGTCATTTGCCTTTCTTTGGAAACTCTCTCTTCTTTTCTCTGCCATGTTTAAAAATATTTTCTCTTGTTCATGTAATGAACAGGTCAAGTTGTCCCTGTGTGCGTCATTTAGGTCTATGGTACCTATAGTCAGAAAGTATTCTCCCATATAACGTGTAACGTCACTTTTAGTATGTACAGGGTTCAGGTTTCCACGTATAGGAAGTTCAGAAAAGACCACGTCAGTGTTAGAGTAATAGTACTGTAATGGTCCTCTTTTGTAAAACAAGCTTGCTAAAATACTACAGGAAATTCCATATGTCAGGGGCAAGTGATGGTAAGTCATGCCTTCAGCTACAGAAGTAGGTAGCTTCATGCAGACATAGCAATCCTCTATCTCCATAGTCTCTACATAGTGTACTAACAGGTTTGCGAAAACATTTAAATGAGTCTGATTTTTTACTCCATGGTAATGTAGTCCTTCCTCATCTGATGCTTCTAAGTCTCGTTTTGTTTGTCTGAGTGCCTTCTCATGTCTTTCTACACTTCGTGTTGTCAGTTTGTCAGTGTCAGTAGTCTGTGTAGGGTCGATATTAGTATTTTTGCTTACCATAAAGGGAATGAAAACTGTTAGTCCTATCCAAACTAATATAACTATAACTATACTACATATACATACTTTGCAGCATGTTTTGCAACAACTACGACTAGGCCTTCCATTCATTCTTGAATCAGACATTTTGGCTCAGAAGAAGTTTTCAACCCCTCTTTGTAACTTTACACAGGTAGCTTACTCTGTGCAATTTCAGGTGAGCTCTTCTTCTTCGGCAGACAAATCAGTAACCTGATCTTCGTCGCTTTCGTCAGTTATATCAAGGTCCTCAAAATTTTCCAAAATTAAATATGTCCATTCAGGATCCTGATATTTTTCATTCAGTCTTTTTATTCGATCACTTCTTCTTTTGGAGCTATCCCCAGGCTGTTCTGCAATCCGTGGACTTCTCCTTTTGTCTGCAAGTTTCTCTTGTACTGTTTTTATTCTCAGTCTCAGTCTCTTAATATATCTTGGCTCAATGTGTTTCTTTTTCTTTAGTCTTTTAGCTGGCACTGTGATCTGGCTTTCTTCTAATGCTCTTTTGTTTTCACTTGTTTGTGGCACTTCGGTTTCTGCTTCTTCCCTTCCTGTCTGACTAGTCCCAGGTCTTGTATCTATTTCTTCTGCCTGGTTACTAAGCTGGCCTGGTTCAGGTGAAATTTGGTTTTTGCTTTTGAATGTCTCTGTTTCTGCGTCCTGAACACGTTATTCTAATTCTAACTGATCCTGTTCAAGCACTTCGATCCCTTGATTTTCTTCTGCTCGAACTTTTACACTAGTTCTAGTCTGTCCCCTTTCGATTTCAGGAGTTAGTGGAGGTGTGTCAATCACCTGATCTGTCCCTGTCTGACCTTCTTCTTCGTCCTCAGACTTGATGTGAATCTCAATGATCTGAGGGTCTTCGCCTGTGCCTGACTCAACCTCTCTATTCCACTCTCTATCTTCGTAGATTCGCTCTCTTGTTCTGATTGGGTCTTCAATGAGATCGATTATAGGTATCCAATCATCTTGGCTGGTGCTCGGCTGCTCGTCATCAGCTACTTCCGGACCAACATCTACAGGACCCTCAACTGGACTGGTGCTCGGCTGTTCGTCATCAGCTACTTCAGGACCAACGTCTGCAGACCCCTCAGCTGGACGACCTTCAGCTCCAGGCTCCTCGTCTGGTATCACCTTCTGGGTATGGCTGGCATGGATCCACTTGGGAACGCCTGCACACTTCACCGCTGTCGTGGTTACCAGGATTACTTGGCGCTTTTTTCCCCACCTTGGTTCAAGGCAACTCGAACGAGTGTGTTTCTTTATTTTAACCCAGTCACCCGGAACCAATTTGTGAACTGGTGTTGTCGGGTTGGCGACGGCGTCTGCCCCAATCTGGCGAGAGATAGAACGCACTTGGTCACCCAGTTGCTTGCAGTATTCAAGTACCAAATCATCAGAAATGCTTAACAGTTTGTATCCTGGTACCCATGCTTGTCTCATCACGCTTCCCATCAATATCTCATGGGGGCTCAGGCCTGTTGGAATGCTCCTGAGTCCCATCAGAACAAGAGGTAAGGCATTTACCCAGTTTATGCCAGTAGAGTCACACATCTTTGCCAATCTATTTTTTATGGTGCCATTGATTTGCTCTACCACTCCAGAAGCCTCTGGACGATGTGCACAGTGCAGCTTTTGTGTGATCCCAAATGCTTTGCAGAGTTGAGCCAATATTTCATTCTGAAAATGTCCGCCTCTATCTGATTCAATAAAGACTGGAACCCCGAACCTAGGTATCAACTCTTTTAGTAACAGTTTGGCTACTGTTATGGCATCATTCTGTGTGGCAGGGTAAGCTTCCACCCATTTTGAAAATAGGCAGACAACTACAAGGACATATCTTTTCCCCTCACAACGAGGCATGGTGATGAAGTCAATTTGTATTCTCACAAAGGGACCCCCTGACTTCCCAATTTTCCCTAGTTTGACTACTGTCTTCTTGCCAGCGTTGAACTGATGACATGTCAAGCACCTCTGACAAAGGGACTCTGCTACCTTCCTGAATTTCTTGTTGTACCAAGTCTGTTGAAACACCAGAACCATGGCATCCCTACCAATGTGTGACCCTTCATGTATCAATCGGACCATAGGGGCAAGCAGGTGTCTGGGTAACACAGGCATACCATTTGGGCCCACAATGACACCATCCTCACGTCTCGGTCGACAACCTTGCTCCTTCCATTTCTCCTTCTCTTCCCATGGCGCAGCATGCTGCCATTCTCTCACTTCATCCCATGTAGGCACTTCTTCAAACATCATAAGTTGGCAGCTGTTTCCAGTCCCACCCAGTCTGATATTCATTGACATGCGATCCATAGCACATTGTTTTGCTACCCGATCAGCAAAATCATTTCCCAATGACACAGGGTCAAGGCCCTTTTTATGAGCAACACATTTGACCACTACCAATTCATTTGGTAATTGAATTGCCTCTAGAAGGTCTTGGATAATTTTCCCATTTCGAATGGGAGTACCTGATGAAGTCAGGAATTCCCTTTGTAGCCATAATTGGCCAAAGTGATGCACAACCCCATAACAGTACTGGCTGTCAGTATACACTGTTATTCTTTTGTCTTTTCCCAATTTACAAGCTCTTATCAGGGCAATCAATTCGGCTACTTGTGCAGACTTTACTCCGAATAAACAGGATGCTTCTGTAATTCTGTCTAAAGCAACCACAGCGTAGGCAGCACTTAGACCCACCTGTTCGTGTCTCATGCATGAACCATCCACAAACCATTCCTCATCATGTACAGGCAAGGGTGTTTCTTTAATGTCTGGACGGGGCTTGGTACTGAACTCTGTCAAATCAATGCAGTCATGCTCGTGGTCTCCCCCATCTTCCAGAATCATTGAATCAGGGAGTAGAGTGGCTGGGTTCAAGACATTACACCGAGTAATGGCTATATTTGCAGCACCCACGAGAATTCTCTCGTATTTAGTCAGCCGACTAGGGGTGAGATACTGAGTCTTAGTTCGGGTCAGTAGGATCACAACTGCATGGGGAACATACACAGTTACAGGATGTCCCATGACAATGGATTCACTCTGCTCTAAACTTGTGCAGGTTGCAGCTACTGCTTTCAAACACCCAGGTAATCCAGCAGCCACTGGATCCAAAGTGGCAGAGAAATATGCCACGGGCCTTCTGGTTAATCCATGCTCCTGAGTTAGGACTGACAATGCACAATTGTCACGAGTGTCACAGAATAGGGCAAACTAATTAGAATAGTCAGGCATCCCTAGAGCAGGTGCTGTACACAGGCAATCTCGTAATTTAGTAAATGCTGTTAAGCTTTCATCATCCCATTCCACTGGGTCCTGAGCCTCTTTCTTTGTCATTTTTATCAAAGGCTTTTCCAGGACTGCGAATCCCACAATCCATTGCCTGCAGTATCCTACAACTCCAAGGAACATTCTGATTTCTTTCTGAATACGGGGTAACTGCATATTTTGAATTATTCTGACTCTCTCTGAGGTGACTTTTCTGACGCCTTTTTCTATCTGGTGTCCCAGATATTTCACTGATTTTGAACAGAACTGCAATTTCTCAGGGGCCACTTTATGTCCCTGATTCAGTAGGGCAATGGTGTCAATCACGCAGTCCCTATGACTTTTGGACGCCACCAATAGGTCGTCAATGTACTGCACCAAAACAGATTTTCCAGGTAAGACTAAAGATTCAAGGCATTTTTTCAAGATCTGATTAAAGATAGAGGGGCTTTCTGTGTACCCCTGGGGGACCTTATTCCAGACATACACGTGACTGTTGAAAGCAAATGAGAAAAGAAATTTGCTGTCTGGATACAATGGAATCGAAAAGAATGCGTGACATAGGTCTATCACTGTGAACCACTCAGCATCCCAGGGAATCTGATACAGAATCACTGCTGGGTTCGGAACAATAGGGCAACAAGGAACCACTATCTTGTTTACTTTTCTCAGGTCCTGCACTACTCTGTACTTGCCATTAGGCTTTTTGATGCCCATAATGGGTGAGTTGCAGGGGCTGCTCATTACTTCCTGTATGATGTTTGCTTCTAGTAATTTCTGTATTTCGACGGCAACTCCTGCTCTTACTTCGGCACTCATTCGGTAGGGCTTGTGTGAGAAGTTGGCCTGATAGGTGATGTTTCCAATTCTGGAACCACCTGTTATCAGACCAAACAATCCCTTATGGTGTCTGGTTGTAAGTCAACCTTATTAGACAAGCTATCCTAGGGGTAGCATGGACTAAGCAGCCTAAAGGCTTAACTTAAGAGGTCGTGTTAAGCGAGCTGTTTTACCACATACAATCCTGTAATATCAAATGAAAGGACACCACACAAGTATATATTATAAAAATATATGTATTTATTACTAAAAACAATCCCCAGTATTCTTTATGAATAAAGGGGCACAAGCGTTAAATCAAAAGCACAGTATAACATACACAAGTTGCACAATTATGGATGAGGGCGAGGGGCCACTCAAACCATATACTAAACAAGTGGTATAAGAGGTACCAATCGAACAGTGGTTAGGCCTAGGGCCTAGGGAATCGCTGGGAGCAGTCAGGACAAGCAGTGCTGAAGTCGGGAAAAGCCCGCGGGATTCGGGTGCAGTGCAGAAAGCGCACGCATGCACCAATGTTAACCAATGGTGCGTAAAAGTTGTAAAGTTAAAGTTTAAGGACACTTCCGCTGAACCTAGAGGAACAAAACTTAAGGCACAGACCCTAGAGATGTGTACCAGTGTGGGTACTCCGGCGGAGATAAGTTACCTCACCCACAGGAAGCGGGTGCACAGGGTCGAAGTTGAGTCGGGTTTCGTCACGCAGGCTCTTGGTGCTTGAAGCTGAAAGGGCTGCAGGCGGGGTGAAAGAGAAGTGTCCGGTGGAGTCCAAGGGTGGACCCAAGTCGAAAAGTACCTGAAAGCAGAGGGGACAGAGTCTGGGTCACTCAGCAGTGACCAGGGTGGAACCAGGACGGAACCAGGCAATGTCGGGCGCAATCAGGTGGTCGTCGAGCAGCTTCTCTCCGCTGTCACGTGGGCTCTGGGGCATCTGCGACGTCCAGGAGCGGGTCACGATCTGCCCCACGAGGGCCCTCACCGTCGGCGCAGTCGGCTTCAAGTTTGGAGCAAACAACACTTGGCAAGAGCAATCCACGCGGAACCGGGAGATTGCTTCTCACTCGAACCAGGAGGGGTAGAGTGGGGGCTCCTTTTCAGGGGAGCTGGTGCAGATCTGGAGCAACCAGATTCGCAGGTTGAATGTCAAAGTTCGTCGGCACAGGGGCCACTAGCCGGCTGGCAAGTGACCGGGCCAACGCGTTGAGCCAAAAGAAGCAGAAGGGCCCCACGCAGCACTCGTCGAGTGTGGAGGGCTTAACTTCGGTGCAAGAGTGGCTCAGGGTGGGGGCTTCTCAAACCCCGGTGTACAGCTTCGAGGGTCACTCGTGGGCTGCACGGTCAGCGTCTCGTGGTCTTTCCAAGATGGCGTGCCCCACGCTTCCGGTCGCCTCCACGGGTCTCAGCTCTGCAGGGACTGTGGATCGGGCTGTTGGAAGGCAGGCAAGCTTGATCTCGTCGATCTCTGTTGCTTGAGTTCCGGCGGGAACTGCAACAAAGCAGACGTCGATGGCTGGATGGTGCCTGTTTGCACAGGGTGGTCACTCCTTGACCACAAGGGAGATTCTTCGGGCTTCTACATCGAGTAGGATGTCGAAGGGTCCAGAGTTTCGTTTCTTATGTTTCATCAGGATAATCTGAAGTGCATTGGCACTGCTCCCAGTCTTATACTAATTTTGGGGGCTGGATTACCTGCTAGGTCCCCCCCTATGGGTGGGACCCAGGAAGGGGGTGGATACACCCCTTTCCTTTGATCCAGGCCGCCCTGGCACGAGGGCTGGAGTGCCCCAGAACCGGTTTGGCCGGATTATGCAAGGGGCAGCCTTGTGCTCCCCATGCAGTGTCTGGTTTCTTTCAAACCTCCCTGCTACAATCCACTATCTCCTGTCTGGGGGGTTGTAACACCCCCCTGCGACAGGAAACCCTTTGTCCAGGCCCCATTTGGCTGAGTTTCGGTCAGCTTCAGGGGATCAGACTCGTTTCTGTGGCAGAGGCATCCATTGTGTGGATCCAAGGTCCTTTTAGAAATTAACCGCATTTAAGTAAAGTAACATGTCTTACCCCTCTAGAGGGGTGGAATGCTATCCCCGTCGCCAGAACTGGCGAGGGGATAGTATTCCAAATCGTATGACACCTTACACGACATGTTTTGATAAAACCAAACCAAAGTTGCTATATAACCGCGAGGGTTATAAGGCACTTAAGAGTATATGGTCTGGCATTATCCTGAAACAGCTTAGGGAGTGGTTCCCGACAGCTGCAGACAGGCTCAGCTCATGCTAGAGCTCCATCTCACATTAAACCACGCACTCTGCCTCCAGGATTGATGAGGCCTTCCATAGGAGTGGCTCACAGGTTAATATGTGTCCAGATATAGGTTTAGATATAGGTATACTATATCTAAGCAAGGGGTGATTACACCACCTTACCCCAGCTGAGTGATCAGCCAGTTGTGTCAATTTAAGAACCAGCCAGGGGTGGCAAAAGATATGCTGCAGCCCCTGGTAGGCCTTGGTGGCCCCTATGCCCTGGGCACCTATAGTGCATTATACAGGGGCTGACAAGGAGTCCATTTCCAATTGTGGTATGTACCTAGGGTACATGGAATCCATTTTACGGAGAGAGCAGATGGCCTGGGGCCCTGATTAGCAGGGAACCAGGTCAACTAAGTCAAAAAACCAGCTAAACACAGGCAAAAAATCTGGGGTAACCATAGTCAGGTAGCCACCTTCCTACACAACCCCCCCCCCCAAACGAAAGGAGATAAGGCTATCCTTGGCCAGGTAAGCCTATATTGCCTGAGTGGCCATATAAGGAAGTACCTGCACTAGCATGGGTACCCCCTGTCTCATGGTCCACTAAGCAGTCCCTCACCCTTGGGTTATCAGAGGGTCTCCACCATAGGGAATCACTACCTTGGGTGTGTTTATGAAAAGTTAAAGGCTGGTTTGGATATGGAGTATTGAAGTGAGGCTCCACTAATTTAGGGCTCAGCGTCCTCCAATTATCTTCCACCATGGGTGCCTTTCTTTCTTTAACTGAGTTGCACTGTGCTCTCAGGGTCAACCTCTGGCTACCTAAAGCTGGAGGCTTGGTCCCTCTGTTTGGCTTGCTGGAGGGACAGTTCAGGTTTGGGCCCTTTGGGTCCCAGGTTTGGCTGTGCCCAACAGAATCCATCTGTGGGAGGTCCCTAACTGTTTTTAAGGGGGCTCCCTCAGGAGTTTTTAAAGTTTTCACCTCACTAGGGCTACTAGTTTTGGTGCCCCTAATCTGTTGATGGGGGTGCTTTATTTGACAGGGGGCCCTCTGGGTCTCACTGTCCTTCTTGTCCTCTGCAGCCCTGGGCTGGCTAAGGCAAGGGAGAGAGGGGCAGGTTACCTGCTCCAGACTGGGTCCCACCTGAGAAGGGTCCACCGCCATCAGAGGCTCTGTCAGGCCAGGCCTAACAACCTCTGGGGCAGTTCCTTCATCAGGGGTAAGATCAGTTCCCTGAGGAGGCTGATCCTGTCCTAAAGTCTGGTGAGGGGGAGATTTCTCTTCCTCCTCCATGCTCTCAGTTTGTGTGGAGTTATCCATCATTTCAGGCTTCACAACACACATATCAGTTTGAGTTTGGGCTGTGGCCATCACAGCCCCACCAACCTTTTCAGGAGGAGACTCAGTTTGGGGTTCTGCTGTTATCATACCAGCTTTGCTATTCTGTTCAGGAAGAGCTTTTGCTAAAGATGGGGCAGAGAGTTTCTCAGCCCTACCAACCTTTTCAGGAAGGACATCTTGAATTGGGGCTGTAGCCATTACAGCCTCACTAACCTTTCCATTGGAATTCACCATTCTAGAATGGGTTTCCTGTTCAACCTCAGCCCAGGCTGAGATTTCTAAATCATTACCCAGTAGACAGTCCACAGGCAAGTTTGATGACACTGCCACTCTCTTTGGGCCAGTGACACCTCCCCAGCTGAGACTTACTACTGCCATGGGATGATTTGTTTGGATGCCATCAATGTTTATTACCTGGTATGTGGCACCAGGTAAAAGTTGCTTAGAGGGGACTATGCCATCAGCCACCATGGTGATGCTAGCCCCTGTGTCTCTGAAAGCTTCAACTCTCAAACCATTGATGATGGGTTCTTGTATATATTTGCTCAAAGTATTTGGGCAATCAGAGAAGTTGGCAAACCCCATGCCAGTCTCATAAACAAGATTATTTGGGGATGGGGACCTGGATAGGCCAGGGTCCTCCTGGGCTCCAAAAGTAAACCCACCCAGATTCCTGGGTGTGCTCCCACTTCCTGGGGGATTACTGCTGACAGTAACAGGAGGTGTTGGAGCTGGCTTTGGAGGTATATTCTCTTTATTGCCATTCTTGGGACAACAGTTGTCTGTTTTGTAATGCCCAACCTGCTTACAGACATGGCAATAGGGCTTTTTCTCTGTTGAAGAAGTGTCTTGGGACCCCCCCCCCATTCTTGGAGTTTTGGGGCCCTGGGGAAGTCTTTTCTTTATTTTTATCCCCACCCTTATCTTGAGGCTTTGTAGACTCCTTCTTCTGGTTACTGTCCTGATTCTTAGGCCTAATCCTGGTTCTGACCCACTTGTCTGCCTTCTTTCCCAATTCTTGGGGAGAGGTCAGATCAGAGTCCACCAGGTGCTGGTGTAAGAGCTGGTTCTGACAATTACTTAGGATCTGCTCCCTCATAATCAAATTATACAATCCTGTAAAGTCATGTACTTTGCTGCCATGTAGCCAACCCTCCAGAGCCTTAGTAGCACAATCTACAAAATCAGTCCAGTCCTGTGTCTGTGTCTTCTGGGTGTCTCTGAACTTCAACCTGTACTGTTCAGTGGTTAAGCCAAACCCATCTATCAGAACACTCTTCAGGACTTTGTAATTGTTTGCATCCTCATGTCTGACAGTGAGGAGCTTATCTCTCCCTTTCTCTGAAAAGGAGTACCATAAGATTGCTGCCCACTGTTCCTCAGGAACCTGCTGTACCATGCAGGCTCTCTCAAGACCTTCCTTGTAGGGGGGCACAATCTTTGTCAGGTTTCTACTATCATAGGACCTGGGTTTCTCTTTAGGAATATTGCTGCCACCAGTGGCATCTAAGCCACACAATTTTTGCTCTCTTGCCAAGGCAAGTCTAGCTTGAGCCAAGGCTACCTCCTCCCTCTCTATTTGGAGTTTGACAGCCCTCATTCTGGCCCTATGCTCTAGCTTTTGAGAAGCAGTCATGCCTCTCTGAGATTCTCTTGAGGCACTAGAAATATGAGAGTCCCCTGAGGGAGATCTCACTCTTCTGTTGCCTGGGAGAATGACATGGTAGGATCTGGGGAGGTGCTGGCCCTCTCCATTTCCCAGTAGGTCTAAGTTGGCCTGGCTAAGCCTGGCAACTTTACCTTGGTTAACCCCTAGCTCCTGATCTTCAGGTCCATCTATGTCTGAACCATCCTCCTCCTCTTCCTCCTCTTCTTCTTCCTCCTCTGGAGTGGTATCAGTTATAGGGGGGTCCACTCCATCTCCTGACTCTAAGGGAACTTCATTTGCCTTCTCTAAGTCATCCTGTTCTAGAATGGCTATCAGGATAGGACAGGTGGGACTTCTGCCCCTTTTTAACCCTCTTGAGATGCACAAGGCAATCAAGTCCTTTCGGGTTAGTTTGTCATAGCTGGAAGTTGCCTGGGTAAGGTCAACTGTCACAGGAGCAGAACCTGAGGCTTTTCCTGTGTCAGACATGACTCTAGTGTGGTGTAAGTGATGCACCTACCTACACTAAGTGTTTCCCTACTGTACCTTGCTAGTGAGTTGTAGTCAGGGTGTGCTAATCCCTTTAATCTACAACTACTAAGTTCAGTAGAACTTAAGTATGCTAAGCTTTTGATTTATATGTACCTAGAGGTACTTGATGTGATCTTTCAATTTGATAAAAGATTGCAATGGTAAAACAACAGCAAGCTCAAATCCGCACCGCTGCTCACCAATGTGAGAAGTTGGCCTGATAGGTGATGTTTCCAATTCTGGAACCACCTGTTATCAGACCAAACAATCCCTTATGGTGTCTGGTTGTAAGTCAACCTTATTAGACAAGCTATCCTAGGGGTAGCATGGACTAAGCAGCCTAAAGGCTTAACTTAAGAGGTCGTGTTAAGCGAGCTGTTTTACCACATACAATCCTGTAATATCAAATGAAAGGACACCACACAAGTATATATTATAAAAATATATGTATTTATTACTAAAAACAATCCCCAGTATTATTTATGAATAAAGGGGCACAAGCGTTAAATCAAAAGCACAGTATAACATACACAAGTTGCACAATTATGGATGAGGGCGAGGGGCCACTCAAACCATATACTAAACAAGTGGTATAAGAGGTACCAATCGAACAGTGGTTAGGCCTAGGGCCTAGGGAATCGCTGGGAGCAGTCAGGACAAGCAGTGCTGAAGTCGGGAAAAGCCTACGGGATTCGGGTGCAGTGCAGAAAGCGCACGCATGCACCAATGTTAACCAATGGTGCGTAAAAGTTGTAAAGTTAAAGTTTAAGGACACTTCCGCTGAACCTAGAGGAACAAAACTTAAGGCACAGACCCTAGAGATGTGTACCAGTGTGGGGACACCGGCGGAGCAAAGTTACCTCACCCACAGGAAGCGGGTGCACAGGGTCGAAGTTGAGTCGGGTTTCGTCACGCAGGCTCTTGGTGCTTGAAGCTGAAAGGGCTGCAGGCGGGGTGAAAGAGAAGTGTCCGGTGGAGTCCAAGGGTGGACCCAAGTCGAAAAGTACCTGAAAGCAGAGGGGACAGAGTCTGGGTCACTCAGCAGTGACCAGGGTGGAACCAGGACGGAACCAGGCAATGTCGGGCGCAATCAGGTGGTCGTCAAGGAGCTTCTCTCCGCTGTCACGTGGGCTCTGGGGCATCTGCGACGTCCAGGAGCGGGTCACGATCTGTCCCACAAGGGCTCTCACCGTCGGCGCAGTCGGCTTCAAGTTTGGAGCAAACAACACTTGGCAAGAGCAATCCACGCGGAACAGGGAGATTGCTTCTCACTCGAACCAGGAGGGTCAGAGTGGGGGCTCCTTTTCAGGGGAGCTGGTGCAGATCTGGAGCAGCCAGATTAGCAGGTCGAATTTCAAAGTTCGTCGGCACAGGGGCCACTAGCCGGCTGGCAAGTGACCGGGCCAACACGTTGAGCCAAAAGAAGCAGAAGGGCCCCACGCAGCACTCGTCGAGTGTGGAGGGCTGAACTTCGGTGCAAGAGTGGCTCAGGGTGGGGGCTTCTCAAACCCCGGTGTACAGCTTCGAGGGTCACTCGTGGGCTGCACGGTCAGCGTCTCGTGGTCTTTCCAAGATGGCGTGCCCCACGCTTCCGGTCGCCTCCACGGGTCTCAGCTCTGCAGGGACTGTGGATCGGGCTGTTGGAAAGCAGGCAAGCTTGATCTCGCCGATCTCTGTCGCTCGAGTTCCGGCGGGAACTGCAACAAAGCAGACGTCGATGGCTGGATGGTGCCTGTTTGCACAGGGTGGTCACTCCTTGACCACAAGGGAGATTCTTCGGGCTTCTACGTCGAGTAGGATGTCGAAGGGTCCAGAGTTTCGTTTCTTATGTTTCATCAGGATAATCTGAAGTGCATTGGCACTGCTCCCAGTCTTATACTAATTTTGGGGGCTGGATTACCTGCTAGGCCCCCCCATATGGGTGGGACCCAGGAAGGGGGTGGATACACCCCTTTCCTTTGATGGAGTTGGAGCTGGAGTGCCCCAGAACCGGTTTGGCCGGATTATGCAAGGGGCAGCCTTGTGCTCCCCATGCAGTGTCTGGTTTCTTTCAAACCTCCCTGCTACAATCCACTATCTCCTGTCTGGGGGGTTGTAACACCCCCTGCGACAGGAAACCCTTTGTCCAGGCCCCATTTGGCTGAGTTTCGGTCAGCTTCAGGGGGTCAGACTCGTGTCTGTGGCAGAGGCATCCATTTTGTGGATCCAAGGTCCTTTTAGAAATTAACCGCATTTAAGTAAAGTAACATGTCTTACCCCTCTAGAGGGGTGGAATGCTATCCCCGTCGCCAGAACTGGCGAGGGGATAGTATTCCAAATCGTATGACACCTTACACGACATGTTTTGATAAAACCAAACCAAAGTTGCTATATAACCGCGAGGGTTATAAGGCACTTAAGAGTATATGGTATGGCATTATCCTGAAACAGCTTAGGGAGTGGTTCCCGACAGCTGCAGACAGGCTCAGCTCATGCTAGAGCTCCATCTCACATTAAACCACGCACTCTGCCTCCAGGATTGATGAGGCCTTCTATAGGAGTGGCTCACAGGTTAATATGTGTCCAGATATAGGTTTAGATATAGGTATACTATATCTAAGCAAGGGGTGATTACACCACCTTACCCCAGCTGAGTGATCAGCCAGTTGTGTCAATTTAAGAACCAGCCAGGGGTGGCAAAAGATATGCTGCAGCCCCTGGTAGGCCTTGGTGGCCCCTATGCCCTGGGCACCTATAGTGCATTATACAGGGGCTGACAAGGAGTCCATTTCCAATTGTGGTATGTACCTAGGGTACATGGAATCCATTTTACAGAGAGAGCAGATGGCCTGGGGCCCTGATTAGCAGGGAACCAGGTCAACTAAGTCAAAAAACCAGCTAAACACAGGCAAAAAATCTGGGGTAACCATAGTCAGGTAGCCACCTTCCTACAGCTTGGTATTGGGGTACACTGCGCTTTCTTTCATTGCTATTTGTATGGGGTCTACGTTTTTCATTAGTCCTACATCCTTTCCTGTAAAGTCCCATACTTCTGGTTTCACTGTCTTTTGGAGTTCTTCAGGTAAGTCCTGTATAGTCATTCGTTTGATTTCTGAGTCAGGTCTGATTAACATTAACTTGTAAATTCCATCCTCGTCTGGGGTTTGAATTTCGACGCCTTTTGATGTGCAAAAGATGGTACAGTTCATTTTGCACAACAAATCACGTCCCAGTAAGTTCACTGGACTAGTATCACAGACGACAAATCTGTGCATTTCTTTAAAGTTCCCTATTGGAATTTCCATGGGTTCTGTAACGGGGGTACTAATCAATTGATTAGATACCCCTACTACCTGGATTGCTTCTCCCGAGAGGGGTAGGTTTGGAACGTCCACTGTTCTCACAGTAGAACGGGTAGCACCAGTGTCCAATAGAAAGGTGACATCATTTCCGTCGACCTTTCCTTCAATGTATGGCCCTGACTGGTCTACCGGCAAGGAGGCGCCAAGTACACACTCCTCGTCCTCCCCTCTCAGGCCCCGTCAGTACTGGTCGTCACAGAAGAAAGTGTCATTCAGTAGATACTGCGAAGTTGCTGTATTTCTATTCTCATTGCCTCCCCAGATCTCTATGTCGTCACCCTGCGGTGATTTACCCTTAAAAGTTGGCTTTGGTGCTCGGGGTACTTGAATTGTTTTTACCTGCTGCTGGGTCTTTCTTGGCTTTTCATTCTGCGTCTGTGGATTTAAATCAGGGGTTTGGGCATTATCAGACTGTAAATAGGGACACTTGTCTCTCCAATGTCCAATTTCTCCGCACTGGTGGCAGGGAAATTTCTTTTTCGCTTCCTCTCTGCTCATCTTAGCTCGGGGTTTTCCTCCACCCCCACCTCCAGGGCCTTGGTTCTGAGTAGTTTTATTTAACTTACTTAATTGCTTTTCTTGTTGTTCTGCGAGCTTTACTTGTGCCCACATCACTTTCTCCTTTAAAGCCTTTTTCTTTTCTGCCATCTCATCCTCACAGTACTTTGCGTACCGTAGGACCTCATCCATCTTTTTGGATTGCCAACAAATTTTGTTATCTTTTATCCACTGACAAATTTCGGGTCTTAAACCGTTTACAAACCTGTAAATGAAGTGGGTCATGTCCTTCATCTCGATGTTATCTATACCACTGTAGGTCTTAAATACCTGCAACAACCTTTCATAAAAGGAGTGCACAGTCTCGTCCCTTTCCTGCGTTGTTCTATCTATTTTGGTCCAATCAGTTTCCTTTGCGGGCACTTTTAGCTTCAGATGCTGAATTACCTGATCATATTTTCTCATCACTTCTTTAGAGGGTTCTCCTGTTTTAGAATCTCTCGGGTATTCCTCACTAGGCCAAGCTATGGCGATTTTACACTCGGTCCACAGATCTACAGGGACCACTATGTCGAGGAACCCATCCAGGTCCTTCCACAGGCATTTCTGCACCTTTACAAACCTTTCTACCTGCCTTTACCAATCCACGGGCTTCTCTCGTAATTTTGGGAAATCATTAGTAAAGGACACAATATCCTGTCTGGACCATGTAACGTGTACATATTTTCCACCTGGCACTTCGCGCATAGGGCATAACTGTTCTGGTTTGTCAGCTTCCTTTAGAACAAATTCGGGAGTTGCCTGCTTAGACCTGGCCTCATCTTTTTTCCTAGCCCATCTGGCTTTTCATCTCTCTACATCTCCCCATTTCTGCAATACTGTCAATAGTTCTTTGACCTGTACTTTCTTTCCTGACACATTCAGGTTTTCTAAATCTTTGTCTGAAAAGTCTGCTCTGTAGGGTTTCTGCAAAGGTTTCGATTTTGAAATATCTATTCCCATGCTAGCAGCCGTGTCTGTCAATTTTTCATGGAGTACTCGGGCATTTCAGGTAAGACGTTTGCAAATAAACAGCAGCTCTTCTTCAGAGTAGGTATTTAATCTGTCTAATCCTACATTTCCTGCCATTAGTTCTTCTATTTCTACTCTCAATTTGTAGAGATCTAAAGGTTTCGTCTGTGGAGTTTGTTTCTCTAATTCTTGACTCCATCTTTCGATTTCCTCAGGAGTCACCAACGTGACACTTTTAGTACCCGAAGTTGATTCCATTTGAATCTCCCTCGTGTTGAAAGGATTATGTCTTTTCTGCATCCTTCTCCCTGTATTTCTAATGGGCAGATCCAATAGTGAGATTTCAGATTCGCCCTCACTTGTCTGTTCATCTACAATTAAGGGCTCTGGTCTTGGCTGTGCTATGACGGGAGTAATGACTGGAGTTTTCGGACTGCCTTGACGGTCCCCATACAACGGAACCACCGGTCCGATAGTTACTGGGATTGTCAAGGCTTCAGGACTGGTATTTAACTGGGAGATTTTCTGAATGATCTCAGCTCTCTGTTTTGCTAGAACCTCCCGCTCCTTTTCTTCCAATATTCTCTCTAAGGTTTTGTCATGTAACACCTGCGGGGTCAGAGTGGGAGCATAACTCGGGGCAGTGGGATGTGTTTCACTTGGTCCTTCGCCATAATTAGGTCTTGGGAACAAACTTCCTGTGCCTAGGGATCTTGGTTCCTCCTCATAATGAGGGTGTAGGAACGGCATTCCTGAACCTAAGGGTCCCGCTTCACCTCCGTAAGGGGGTCGAGAGCAAAAGTCTTTTTCACGGGAGTATCTTGCCTCCCCACTAACGGGTATCTTTGGATAAATATCCCTCTTCTCTACAGGACCTAGACTTTCGGGGTAGGGAGGTATGAAGCATCCCCCTCCTGCACTGGCAGATCTGGCCTCCTCCGGGGGAGGAGGTCTTCGGAAAATTTCCCCTTCACTAGAAGGTCTACGTTCTTCATTATAAGGAGGTGGGCTTCTTGTAAATATGTCATCTAACAATTCATCATCCGACTCTCCAATGGGCACCCAATGTTTACATTTTTCTGTTTTCTTCTCCCCTGTAGGAGGGCCACATGCTGGCATCATTGGAAACAGCCCTTCTACAATCATATTCTGTCTCCACTGTTTCATCTTTTTGGCTCGGGATTCCTGCTTCAACTTTGGATAAAATTGAGTTAATCCTTTATCCATCCGTGGCTTATCCCTTTCGAAAGCCTCGATTTCCCATTCCTCTAGTGCTTCGTACTGCGTTAATCTAGGTCTGGGATGTAAATCATTCATTCGGGTTCTCAGATTAAATAGAATCCTGCTGTTAAATGTTCCGTCTAACGGAAAAGCCAATACTCCGTCATCTTTTGTGTATTCCGCCCAATTTTCCAACCATACACATGTGTTGTACCCTTTATCGAACATCATGAAAGATGCGGGAGTATTTGGTGGCGGAATTACAACACCTTCTCTAGTTTGAATCGGCTTGTCCTTTTTGAAAAAATTCTTTACTTTATTTACAAGGGACAATTTTCTCTTATTTCCGTACATAATGTCGTATCTATTAGTCTTCCACTTATCTTTTCCAAACCCTAGGTATCTTGGATCAGGTCTAGTCTCCGGAGTATACGTGTGCCACATACGACTTCTGCGAGCGGCTTTGTTTACAAGTCACTCACAATCTAAATGCGTCTTTTATTTTCGTGCAACCAATGAAATGCACAAGTTCAAATATTCTCGACCAATGGGTGCGCGGCCCTTTCGCGAGACAGTTCTCACGCTTCGGCGCTCACCTCTCCTTTACAATTCCAGCCCCGCTACCCGCCCGCTGCTTCTACCAATCCCAGCGCGGCACAGAGTGACGTCAGAGCAGCTTCGCGACTGACTCCCTCCCTTACAAGGTAACGGAAACTTTCTTACTTTCTAAAGTGCTTAGTGCTTGGTTATTTCACAACGAATACACATTCGCCACTGTGCTCAAGTGTCTAGACAGGAAAGAATTTTTCACTGCAAGTAAACTACTTCCATTTACTTTTCACACACTACGGATAGATCCCTTCTGCCTACCCTTCACACAAGCATTGGAGAACCTGCTACTTCCCTAGACTCATCCACCTTTCCGGGATATATCCGAGTCTAAAGTTTCACCAGCAAGCCCCTTTGCTTTCACCCAAGCTTCGATGAACCTGCTACTCTTCCGGTGTGACCCTCACTAGGTTATGCCACAATAGGAATTTTGCCAATGAACCTCGTTACTAACATTTATTCAAACATACATTCAGAAAAAACCCTAGTTAGTGCTTCCAGTTCTGCCTAACCTGCACCAACTTTCCTAAAAGCCAGTGACCTCAAACGAATGGATTCTATTCACCACTCGCTATTCAATTCCCCGGGGATTCCTAACAACATAAAAAACGTTTTACGTACGAATGGATTAATACATATAACAGTATAATAACAAGAATAACGATTTTAAAACATTTCATAATTTTTCAATGTAAACACTTCAAGTGAGTGATCAGTCCACCCGAACTGCCTACTTTCGCTAGCAGCATCCGACTTAGCTAGACTAACTAGTCCTACCTAACCTTTAACTATTCCCTAACCATCCTCGATGCTACCAGAAAATTACTGATAGAGATCGCAGGTCACCCGACCAATAATTTCGCCACTCTGGCTTCGGGCCCATATACTCCAATTCACCATATATACATTGATCAGATGACCTTACAATCTACTACCAATAATCATTGAGTCCCTTTCAATTATTTCCAGTGTACCCGACTTACCATCCACCGTTACGGGTACCTATGACCACGATGGGTCAGGGAGCTAGCTGTAAAAGGAAAGGCAACACAATACAAAACCCAACTTATTGTACTTTTATTTTCATGAAATGACCACGAACAACTGGGAAGTTTTAAGACCTTTTTCTAAAGTTCAAATTCAGTGAGCAGACAATTTATTGCGAGCAGACAATCAAAAACTGAGATGACAAAAATAACATATCCATATAGGAAAAATGCTAAAGCAACCATTTATAAATGCAAATGTGGGAAGTGGAAAACAGGGATATACTATGTAAATTCAGAAGTGAGATCTAAGAATGGACATTCATAAACTCATGCACGTACTAGGGTTATACTATTGGAGAAGTGCTTATACTAAGGAAAAATTCAGAGATCCTATACATCTATAGGAAGAGCGAGAAAAGAGAAACACACTATGCATCTGGGAACTACTTTAGTCAGATTTATACGAGAAAATTATAGACCACATCAGCAAATTGGAAAAAAACAATGGAGAAATGATTTCTAAAAAGGTAGGGTAACATAGGAACACGCTATGATATTAAATGCAAAATGACTTTAGGATATGCAATGGTTGCGGAAAGCATGGAAAATTATCATATGCAAAGGTATGTCTTTATTGAAGCAAAGACAGAAAATAGAAAGGTGCAGTTTCAGAGTTTTCAGCAAGATATTTACCTAGACTGGTGTGAAAACCAACCCTGGCCACGGGTCAGTTAAGGGCAGGAAATACCCCCAGGAAGGACAGACATCAACGAGACAGCAGGTGCAGAATGGACACCCCAGGACAGGACAGGAAACCCAGATTAGGATCAGGACAGGACCACCAGGACACAACCAGCACCCGCAGTTTGGAAGCAACGCCTGCGCTCCACCCTCTCTGCAGCTATCAGTCAGGACCCCGATTGGGTCAGCAAATTCCCAGCAAAAGTGCTCCGCCAGCACTTAAGGTTTAGTAAAACCTTAGTCTATGGTCAAATTCGGACAGAGTGCTCCGCAGCGCTCTGTATCTTCAGTCACCTATTGAGTGCGTTGGGTCAGTGACAGGTCAGCTATTCGGACAAGTCGGACAAATTCCCTAGGTGAACCTAGGCTAGATATACTGTTTTGGGACAGTGTACCACCCCCCAAATGTTGCAAAGTGTCAGAATCCCCAATTTCGATTGGTCCTAAGGTAGGATTTGGTTAACACACCAATCAGAACAGACTTCTGCAAGTCCCTATTTACATTTTTGGGTACCGCCTAGCGAGATTGGGGTTCCCATGAGAGAATATGCAGAATACACTAGGAAAAATTTCATTGTAACAGTTTAAGAACATTCAAACTCCATCTTGCTGGGTCAGAGGTGGCGTTCACATGAGCATCTTGACTGTGGCTGCCAGCTGGCTGAGTTCCACTGCCCAAGGTTGTTTCTTGCCTCGCATCACGAGCATGCGTGGAAGGGATCTTCAAGATGGCTCACGACCCATTCGGACCCCCATTTCCCGTGATACATGAAAAGTAAGCGAAAACAAATTAACACATAGAAATAAATGAATGTATTACATATCATGATTTCGTACTTCATGTTTATCATTTATAAAAATATACTATGCAATTAGATATTAGTGCAATATATAACGACACGAGAGCAACAGCACGAGCCTCACCACATGATTACTTTGAGCAGCCATTTTATGGCTATTATGCATGCGCACCCTTTCCATCTCAAACTACATCTACGTAAAGTCACGTGAGTGTGACTAACGCATGCGCAGAAGCAAATTTAAAAGCGGCGGCCATATTATGGACACGGGTTATTTGTATTAGTAAAACACATAGGCAAGCTTCGCTACTACACACGTATACCCAAAATAAAAGAGATTAGTAAACGTACAATTGTTATAAGGTTACAACAGATTCGAGGTTCATGAATCGAGCAAGTCGCGATGCGAAATCTTGCTCTATCAATTTGTCTCTGTGTAACCCTGGGCAATAAACTCCGCTCCGCTAGCGGAAGTTGCGGCGATTGGGTTACTACGCATTTTATTGAAAACACGGAATTCATGCAAGAATTCCCACTCTGCTACGCAATGGAGTTACCTACTGTACCCACAACCCTTTGGTAAATTAACTTTACCGTTACATGCTAAAAAAAGCAAATAACCAATTCACAACAGTGAACTTTGAAAAACATCAGGCAATAAGAGAGGTGATGATTTTGGGTTCACCCCTTACGTAGGGGGAGGGCAAGCAGATGCCTTAAATACAATTGCATATCATGCTGAACGATTCGGTGGTGGTCCCATCCTCCTAGAACCACCCCAAGCAAAGTTATGGGCAAAAATACAATGCCAACCAAAGGCCCAGCAAAGCATTATGGGGAAAGATTCTAGAGTTTATTGAATATTATTGTATTAGCTCTCAGCTGAGCCTGAGAGCCTGCCCCCTGGGGAGGGTTTTGATATTGGATACTATAATATTCACTGCACTGTAGAATATCGTCCCATAATGCTTTGCAGGGCCTTTGGTTGGGATCTTATTTTTTCCCATACCTGTGCTTGGGGTGGTCCTAGGAGATTGGGACCACCACCAAATCATTTCAGCATGATGTGCTGTTTGTGTTCAAGGCATCTGCTTGGTCCTTTCCCTACGTTAGGGAGGACCCCAAAATCATCACGGCTCTCACTGCTTGCTGTATTTTCATTTTCACTTTTGGGAGATGATTATATGCATTTTAGCATGTAATAATGTTACTTGTCGTTTTACCTAGGGTATGTGAGGATTCAGTTTTCTTAATTGTGATGAGACGGCATGGAGTTGCAGAGCGGAATTCACAGAGTTTTTTATCAATTCCTCAGAATTCCATGTAGTGGTACTCCGCCAACTATGCCCACCCTTATCTGTGTGTTCATATTTTGTGTGTGTGTTTGTGGACCTGTGCATCTCTTTGTATGTGTATCTCTTTGTGGGTACATTCTTTTCTGCCTCAGAAGATGGAAAGCCTCTTTTAATTAGGTATTCCCCAAGCCTGCCCAAAAAATTAAAAAACATATTAAATGACATTACACACCCGCAATTTTCTATGTATTCACAATCACATTTATCCCAAACATGGATTGTTTACCCTCCACTCCTACTTTTAAACACAACGCGTAAACTAGAGGCGTAGATTCCATTGGTGCAGTAGGTGCAGTGGCACCAAGGCCCACTGAACTCAAATTAGTGCTGTATTTCACAGTTTAACATGGGCCAAAGAGGGAATTTCTTTCTTGGACTAGAGCCCCTGGCACACTGGCTACTGCTGTAACCTAGCCTTTCTGGAGAACAAATGTTATTTGCGAGAGGGATGCTGTATGGAAGAGTAAAGACTCCTTGGATATTGTTCTACTCGTAAAATACACCTGCTTTGAAGTTGGAAATAATTATCGCCCCGTCAGTGGCGGGAAGTTCCATTGTGGAGCATAGCAGTGCCTAACAGGACTGAATGTGAACACAGCTACGTACGGGAAGCTGCCCAGCCCACTACCTTTGCTTGTGTTCTAGGCCTTGTCATAAAGTTTGGCCAACTTAATTAGATATAGTGATCTCCTGTATGTGCTGCAAGCAGGTACACCATCCCACCGAGATATTAAGGCATTAAGAGCCCTGTTCGTTGAGGAACGTTACTTGCGAACCACAGAGAATTGAAGGTGGAGCAGCCATAAAGACAAGCCCCAGGGCAGTCTGGAGGTCAGCCAGCGTGTAAGCCTCATTACGTATAATCTCTTTAGTTCAAATGGGGCTGGTAAAAGCAGATATCTGCCCCACCATAAATATGAAATCAGGAAATATAGAGAATCTTTTTACTTTAACACTGAAAACTGTCAACATTTCTGTGTGAAAATGTGGGCGAAATGAGGAATTAGAAGGGGAATTGGAGCAGTATATCACTAAACGTGTAATAAGTGATTAGGTGGAGACTGTAAATGTGTAGTGTTCATGTGATGTTTGTTTTAATAACACTGTGGTTGTGGTACACTGGGTTGCTCGGTTGAAGGCGTGAGCCGAAACGCGTAGGCATCCTGTGTTGGGTTTTGCTGCATTAAAGAATTTATAAAACAGTAGTGAGCACTTGGACAATGGTTTGTCGTCTTCGTGGCACACGGAGTGAGAGTACGGCTGATCGTCCTTTGGATAAAGTCATTTTGAGGTGGTTTATGGCAGGGCCATTGTTGTAAATCATTATGCGTGGTCAAGGCATATGCATGGTAAAGACTTGCGTGGTTAAGGCATATGCATGGTAAAGACTTGCGTGTTTAAGGCATATGCAGGGTAAAGGCATACGTGGTTAAGGCATTTGTTGGAATGTATGACATTATAATTAGTCTAATCCTGCACTATCTCTTGACTTGAAACTAGACCCTGAGCCTTGATAAACTGGACACAGACAGCCCCAAAAAAGTGTAAAAGTACGTGTAGTGGGAAGGTCATGCCACATTGTCATCACATGCCATTTTCCCAGTACATTGTACCATTTCCCCAGTTATGCTCGCATAAATGGTGCTATGAACCGTATAGCACTACTCGCCACCAAGTTTAGAGGGTGATCCATTTCTCTTCCTACCCTGGAAGGAGAGTTACTCCCGCATTTTGTTAAAGTGAAACTCTAAGTGTCAGAAAGAGTCAGATTGGGGTCTGTGAATTTTCACTTATTCACAAGTTAGCGGTCATTCACAAACTGACAAGGTGAAGCATGCGTGAGCTACATTTACTAGTGTGTGATTCTACACATGCAAAACATTTACACCTGGCAGCAATCACCTGACTAATTTTGTTTTCAAACATTGTTGAAAGAGCTGCTTAGTCCTAAAAACTCCAACTCTTTGAGCATAAATAAGATAAGCTGCAAACAACTCATCTGGGGACACAGTCAAGCCCACTGACACCAAGAGAGAAACAGTAATGATGGTTTTTCACAGGCCCTGGAAAACCCCCATGTCCTGCTCATCTCCCTCCTAAACGCTCATGCTAAACTATTCACAGGCATTCTGGCACACAACTTAGTCCATTCATAATGGCCTTATGACTGCAAGTCACAACAGTGGTGAGATAATACTGTGCCGTTAATGCAATGGATGCTTTCCAACACTGAGAAGACACTGGACACGATGTCCGCCAAGGGCCCGATTTATATTTAGGCGGATGGTTTATTCTGTCATAAATGTGGCTGGTGTCCCGTCCACCCTATTAAAAGTGCATTATATTCTGTGGCAATTGTAATAAAGCGGACGGGATCTGTCATGTGTGAAGCAATAACCTCTCTGATAAACTCTAAATCAGGCCCTATGTCTGCAGCACGTGTTGTAGAAGGAGCAAGAGCCAGCATTATAGGAAGAGGGCTTAGAAGCAGATATAGTCCCCGTGTCACTGAAGCACCTACCTCTTTACTTCCTATGTTTATACCTCATTTGTACCTACCTGTGCGCCTGCTCTGTTTGTACCTCATAGGTACCTATATGTGCACCTCATCTGTTTATACCTCACAAGCTCTCACTTGTGCACTCTCTCTGTTTATAGCTCATAGGTCCCTTCCTGTGCACCTCCTCAGTTAGTACCTCCCAGACGAGCTTCTGAAATGAAGCTTGTGAGCTCCGTACTGCCAACCATGGCCTCTTCGCTATCAGGTCATTATCTGCATCGGCTGTGTGCATGCTTCAAGTGTGTCTCCTGCCTCAGCTAACAATGAACCCTGTAGAGTGAGTACACAGACCGAGGGGAGTAGGGAGCTGAAGGACATGGAATGAGGTATACCTGGATAAAAGAAATATGAGATGGGAGAAATGAGACTTCACCTGTGGACAACAGACATCCCCTCTCGCTCTACCAAAGCCCTGTTGAGTTACAAAGTAGCATTGTGGCCTTCAGACAGATAACAATAAGTCAAATATCTTGTAAATGTTGATAAACAAAAACAATTATTTATATGCACACATCTGTTGGATTGGGTGATATTTCAGTTAAATTATTGTTTGTGATGGATTCTCTTTAAGGAATAAATGACTGATATTGTTGAATAATAAATGACATGAATTAATGTTTGTTTGCCATATCTGTGTGCGTAATATAAAGACGGGCCTTTGCAATCAGCCCCTCATTCTATTCTATAGTTTTGGTAAAGCGCAAAACAACTGCCCCAGTGAAGAGGCGCCCCAGCGCTAAAGAAGTCACAGACCCTAACCTGAGAGTGAGAGGTGAAGAGGAGAGTTAGGGGGAGGGGAATAGGTGAGTTTTAATGGCTTTTCGGAAGGCAGGTAGGCTTTCTATGGAGCGAATATTTAGTGGTAGAGCGTTCCATAGCTTGGCTCCCAAAACCCTAAAGGAGCGGCCGCCCATGCGGCAGAGTTTTATGCGAGGGATGCACAGAAGGTGCTGGTTAGAGGATCACAGGTTGCGCGATGGAGGGTAGGGGATGAGAAGAGGTCGTAGCAGTATTGGATTTTCAAATTTGAGAATTTTAAAGGTCATGATGAGGGTTTTGAATTTAATTCTGGAGTCAACGGGTAGCCAGTGTAGTTTGCGAATTGTAGCTCCGGCTGAGCATCTGCGAGGAAGGCCGACTAAGGCTCGAGCCGCAGAATTTTGCACGCATTGCAGTCGTGCTATCTCTCTTTTGTTGGCGTGTAGGAGGAGTACATTGGTGTAGTCCAAACGCGAGAGGATAGTTGCTTGGATGATAAGCTGGTGGACCTTAGCGTCAAAGAAGCCCAGTATGTGGCTGAGACTCCTCAGCAAGCCGACACAAGTGCCAGCGACTTTTTTGGTGTGGGTCTGATAGTTGAGTGAGGCATCCATCCACACTCCTAGATTTTTAACTAGGGATTTGGGAGGTGGAATGGTACCTAAGGAAGACGGCCACCAGTGCTCATTCCAATGGCTGGTGTTTTTACCAAGGAGTAGCACTTCTGTTTTTCCAGCATTAAGCTGTAAACAGTTGTCCGTCATCCATTGGGCTACTGCGGAAAGACCGTTTTTAAATCTAGAGGCCAAGATGGAAGGGCCTTCCGTGAGAGTGATGGCCAGCTGTGTGTCGTCGGCGTACGACACCCGTGTCAGGCCCCATTCTTTGGCCACTGCCGCCAGAGGTTGCACATAAAGATTAAAGAGGGATGGGCTCAACGCAGAGCCCTGCGGAACTCCCTGTGCAATGGGATGAGATTTAGATAGGAAAGGGGGTGCTGAGACCCGGAAGGATCTGTCCTTGAGGAAAGAATGGAACCACTTTAAAGCAAGGCCAGATACTCCGAATGTCTCCAGACGATTGAGAAGGATGTCATGGGATACCGTATCAAAGGCCGCGCTGAGGTCGAGAAGAATCAGCGCAGCACTTTGACCGGCATCTAAGATAGTCCGGAGGTACTCGTGGTGGCCAGGAGAGCAGACTCCGTGCTATGGCCCGGTCTGAACCCATTTTGAGATGGGTCCAGGATGTTATTCTGAACCATATGTTGGGACAGGACGCTGTTAGCATGAGCTTCAGCGAGTTTAGACAGCCATGGAAGCAGAGAGATCGGTCGGAAATTTTCCGGTTTAGAGGGGTCTAGGGAGGGTTTCTTGATGATAGGTGAAACCCACGCTTGCTTCCAGGCAGATGGTACACTAGCTGAGGAGAAAGAGAGATTCAGAATAGAGGCCAGGGAAGGTAGAAAAAAGTCAAGTGACTCCAAGAATTGAGCCGGGCGCATGGGGTCTGACGGGGAGCCAGTTTTGACTTTTCGGCACAATTTAGTGAGGTTGTCAAAAGAAATTTCTGGGATGTGGGTCAGGATAGTATGGTTAGGGAGGGGGTTAGTGACTTTAGCAAGGTTTGGGGAGTGCTGAGGGAAGGAACTGTAGATCTTTTGTACTTTGTCAACAAAGAACGTGGCGAGCTCCTCACATTGTTGCGCAGAGGAGATGCTGGGGAGGGGGATTTGCAGCTCTGTAGTTCTTGGACAAGTTTAAAAACTTCTTTGGCAGGAGTGGGGCTCGAGTTGATTTTATCTGCATAGAAGGCGGTTTGTGCAGCACGGATGGCTTTGTGGTACATTTTTTGTTTCAATAGAAAATTATTTTTATCTTCATTGTTGTAATCCCTTCTCCAAAGACGCTCAGCTCTTTTACAGTCTTTGCGCATGGCTTTGATGGTGAGCTGCGTCCTTTTGTCCATTTCGCTGGAATAAGAGTGTCTAGTCCTCCCGTAATCCAATCATGGAGCGTGCTATAGATTAAGTTGATGTCTAAGTTAGTCTCATGATGGAATTCCCCAAAGGTGGCATGAAGATCGCTGATGGATAGTTTGTGCCATGGTCTTTTTAGACGGCGGGTTGGTGCGTTTTTGTGCGCAGTTTTATTGACTAAGATAGTCAGTTTAATGAGGTAGTGGTCTGTCCATCCCATCGGTAGGGGCACCTCTGTCTTAGCATCCTCGATGTTTGTAAATACTGGGTCTAGGGTGTGACCAGCTAGATGCGTTGGAGTTTGTATAAGGGAGTTAAGTTGTAGGGCGGAGAAGTTGGCAAGAAGATTTTTGATAGTAGAATCGTTAGGCAAGTCAAAATGAAGATTGAGATCACCTAGTATGGTGAAGTTTGCAGTTTTAGTCACTAGAGAGTTCGCTGTCTCAAGAAGAGCTTCGATGAACTTTGAGGCAGGTCCAGGTGGGCGATATATGTAGAGACCTGACATGGTGAAGTTAGGATTTATAGTGATTTTCACAGATTTCACAGATTTCACAGATTTTCACAGAAAACCGTGGAAGGATCTGCTGATTGAAATACAACAGGATCTTAACTTTACCTACTTTAGGAAGAAATAAAGACTCACTTTTTAAGTTGTCTTTCAGGGCAGAATCAGTCAATAGTTCAAGGGAGATGGATATATATTACGCTGATAGAAAATCCACCTCAACTCAGGTTAATGCTCCAGTCTTCCAGGTTAGAAAGATCCAGAAATTCTTGAACTATGTGAAAATGTGTTGAAGGTGACTTAGGGCTTTATTACGACTGTGGCGGTCTTCCAATCGTACTACCACTGTGAAGGTGCCAGGCAGACTACCAAGCCCATTGAGAGCCTGCCGCCGGATTATGACCTAAATCCAGGGTGGGTGGGTGGGTGGTGCAGCAGTGGTCTTGTGGCGGCTGTATTAGTCTCATTAGAGAGCCTTAACAGCATATAAGCACCGTAAGAGTGCCTTCAGCACGTTCCTGCACCATGTCATGCATGCCACACTGTGCAGGAACAAGGGTGCAATTCCATGGGGTGGCACAACATGTGCCTCCCGCATGCAACCCCAGGAGCAGAATCGGCCCGGGCCCTGTGAGGGCCCCCTTACCTGCATGTCCTTTATCCTTTTCAACAGCGGGGTCCCCGCCATGAAAAGGGCGGTGAATATGCAGACCGTAATATGCTCGGCGATGTCGGCATCAACACTGCCAACATAGGGTCTCGAGGATCAGAGACTGTTAGGGAGCTGTCGTTGCCTGGTTTCAACGGCACAGCCTAAAATGTAATTCCAATAAATCGGTGTTACTTTTTTTTGGATGTCTTCCTGATCCTGGCTGGAAGGCCTGGTGGCCTTCTGACATGTTTCCACCGGATGCCGCCTCCTCCAAAGCCAAAAATCTGGGCTTTGTGGTAGACGATGGTCTTGCCTTTGGCCCTCAGATCATCGGGCTGATTGGAAAATGCTTCGGCCTCTTGAAGATGCTGCGGAAATTTCTTCCGTTGCTTTCGCTGAAGCACAGAAAGATCATCGTGCAGGCCTTGATGGGCTCGCGTTTGGATTACGCAAACGCTCTCTATCTTGGCCTGCCGAAATATCTTTTGGCCCGGCTACAGATTGTATTTAACAACAAGGGGTGGTGATGGACAGAGTTTCTGAATTAAGCAGTATACTCTCACCCAGTCAAGAGATCAGGGCTTGATCCAACACAGTTTTTTAGCTCACTGCACCATCCCAGTTCAGAACCTGGCTATATGCAAATTAGTCTGTTCCTGTCCCAGTGCATGATGGGAACAGGGCAAACCAAACTACCAAGCCAATTCTTACACTGGGAAGGAAACAAGCTTCCGGGGACCGGTTTCTGGCATTTCAGCCGTCGTCGGCCCGGCTTGCTTGAATCCTGATGGTGCAATGAGCAAGGGACTCACATCTGAGTATACCCTTCCACGCTTAGGGTGGGCAAAAATATTTAACAACAAGGGGTGGTGATGGACAGAGTTTCTGAATTAAGCAGAATACTCTCACCCAGTCAAGAGATCAGGGCTAGATCCAACACCGTATTTTAGCTCACTGCACCATCCCAGTTCAGAACCTGGCTATATGCAAATTAGTCTGTTCCTGTCCCAGTGCATGATGGGAACAGGACAAACCAAACTACCAAGCCAATTCTTACACCGGGGAAGGAAACAAGCTTCCGGGGACCGGTTTCTGGCATTTCAGCCGTCGTCGGCCCGGCTTGCTTGAATCCTGATGGTGCAATGAGCAAGGGACTCACATCTGAGTATACCCTTCCACGCTTAGGGTGGACAAAAATATTTAACAACAAGGGGTGGTGATGGACAGAGTTTCTGAATTAAGCAGAATACTCTCACCCAGTCAAGAGATCAGGGCTAGATCCAACACCGTTTTTTAGCTCACTGCACCATCCCAGTTCAGAACCTGGCTATATGCAAATTAGTCTGATCCTGTCCCAGTGCATGATGGGAACAGGGCAAACCAAACTACCAAGCCAATTCTTACACTGGGAAAGAAACAAGCTTCCGGGGACCGGTTTCTGGCATTTCAGCCGTCGTCGGCCCGGCTTGCTTGAATCCTGATGGTGCAATGAGCAAGGGACTCACATCTGAGTATACCCTTCCACGCTTAGGGTGGACAAAAAATATTTAACAACAAGGGGTGGTGATGGACAGAGTTTCTGAATTAAGCAAAATACTCTCGCCCAGTCAAGAGATCAGGGCTAGATCCAACACCGTTTTTTTAGCTCACTGCACCATCCCAGTTCAGAACCTGGCTATATGCAAACTAGTCTGTTCTGTCCCAGTGCATGATGGGAACAGGGCAAACCCAAACTACCAAGCCAATTCTTACACTGGGAAGGAAACAAGCTTCCGGGGACCAGTTTCTGGCATTTCAGCCGTCGTCGGCCCGGCTTGCTTGAATCCTGATGGTGCAATGAGCAAGGGAATCACATCTGAGTATACCCTTCCACGCTTAGGGTGGACAAAAATATTTAACAACAAGGGGTGGTGATGGACAGAGTTTCTGAATTAAGCAGAATACTCTCACCCAGTCAAGAGATCAGAGCTAGATCCAACACCGTTTTTTAGCTCACTGCACCATCCCAGTTCAGAACCTTGCTATATGCAAATTAGTCTGTTCCTGTCCCAGTGCATGATGGGAACAGGGCAAACCAAACTACCAAGCCAATTCTTACACTGGGAAGGAAACAAGCTTCCGGGGACCGGTTTCTGGCATTTCAGCCGTCGTCGGCCCGGCTTGCGTGAATCCTGATGGTGCAATGAGCAAGGGACTCACATCTGAGTATACCCTTCCACGCTTAGGGTGGACAAAAATATTTAACAACAAGGGGTGGTGATGGACAGAGTTTCTGAATTAAGCAGAATACTCTCACCCAGTCAAGAGATCAGGGCTAGATCCAACACCGTTTTTTAGCTCACTGCACCATCCCAGTTCAGAACCTGGCTGTATGCAAATTAGTCTGTTCCTGTCCCAGTGCATGATGGGAACAGGGCAAACCAAACTACCAAGCCAATTCTTACACTGGGAAGGAAACAAGCTTCCGGGGACCGGTTTCTGGCATTTCAGCCGTCGTCGGCCCGGCTTGCTTGAATCCTGATGGTGCAATCAGCAAGGGACTCACATCTGAGTATACCCTTCCACGCTTAGGGTGGACAAAAATATTTAACAACAAGGGGTGGTGATGGACAGAGTTTCTGAATTAAGCAGAATACTCTCACCCAGTCAAGAGATCAGGGCTAGATCCAACACCGTTTTTTAGCTCACTGCACCATCCCAGTTCAGAACCTGGCTATATGCAAATTAGTCTGTTCCTGTCCCAGTGCATGATGGGAACAGGGCAAACCAAACTACCAAGCCAATTCTTACACTGGGAAGGAAACAAGCTTCCGGGGACCGGTTTCTGGCATTTCAGCCGTCGTCGGCCCGGCTTGCTTGAATCCTGATGGTGCAATGAGCAAGGGACTCACATCTGAGTATACCCTTCCACGCTTAGGGTGGACAAAAATATTTAACAACAAGGGGTGGTGATGGACAGAGTTTCTGAATTAAGCAGAATACTCTCACCCAGTCAAGAGATCAGGGCTAGATCCAACACCGTTTTTTAGCTCACTGCACCATCCCAGTTCAGAACCTGGCTATATGCAAATTAGTCTGTTCCTGTCCCAGTGCATGATGGGAACAGGGCAAACCAAACTACCAAGCCAATTCTTACACTGGGAAGGAAACAAGCTTCCGGGGACCGGTTTCTGACATTTCAGCCGTCGTCGGCCCGGCTTGCTTGAATCCTGATGGTGCAATGAGCAATGGACTCACATCTGAGTATACCCTTCCACGCTTAGGGTGGACAAAAATATTTAACAACAAGGGGTGGTGATGGACAGAGTTTCTGAATTAGGCAGAATACTCTCACCTAGTCAAGAGATCAGGGCTAGATCCAACACCGTTTTTTAGCTCACTGCACCATCCCAGTTCAGAACCTGGCTATATGCAAATTAGTATGTTCCTGTCCCAGTGCCTGATGGGAACAGGGCAAACCAAACTATCAAGCCAATTCTTACACTGGGAAGGAAACAAGCTTCCGGGGACCGGTTTCTGGCATTTCAGCCGTCGTCGGCCCGGCTTGCTTGAATCCTGATGGTGCAATGAGCAAGGGACTCACATCTGAGTATACCCTTCCACGCTTAGGGTGGACAAAAATATTTAACAACAAGGGGTGGTGATGGACAGAGTTTCTGAATTAAGCAGAATACTCTCACCCAGTCAAGAGATCAGGGCTAGATCCAACACCGTTTTTTAGCTCACTGCACCATCCCAGTTCAGAACCTGGCTATATGCAAATTAGTCTGTTCCTGTTCCAGTGCATGATGGGAACAGGGCAAACCAAACTACCAAGCCAATTCTTACACTGGGAAGGAAACAAGCTTCCGGGGACCGGTTTCTGGCATTTCAGCCGTCGTCGGCCCGGCTTGCTTGAATCCTGATGGTGCAATGAGCAAGGGACTCAAATCTGAGTATACCCTTCCACGCGTAGGGTGGACAAAAATATTTAACAACAAGGGGTGGTGATGGACAGAGTTTCTGAATTAAGCAGAATACTCTCACCCAGTCAAGAGATCAGGGCTAGATCCAACACCGTTTTTTAGCTCACTGCACCATCCCAGTTCAGAACCTGGTTATATGCAAATTAGTCTGTTCCTGTCCCAGTGCATGATGGGAACAGGGCAAACCAAACTACCAAGCCAATTCTTACACTGGGAAGGAAACAAGCTTCCGGGGACCGGTTTCTGGCATTTCAGCCGTCGTCGGCCCGGCTTGCTTGAATCCTGATGGTGCAATGAGCAAGATTGTGCAAAATTCGGCGGCTAGAGCCATTTTTGGCCTCCAGCGTAGATCTGGAGCTACAGAGCTGCTAAAAAAATTACACTGGCTTCCAATCGCTAAAAGGATCACTTTTAAGGCGCTCACTTTTGCCTTCAAGTCCCTTCATCAGATAGGCCCCAAATATCTTCAGAAGCGCTTGGCTTTTTATGTGCCTCGCAAGGCGTTACGCTCTGCGACTCTTTCCAAAGCCCTGATTCCGCCTATCCGCTTGTCTAGAATCGGAGGACGTTCCTTTCGACTGCTAGCGCCTCAAGGTTGGAACGACCTGCCTGTTTCGCTTAGGAAAGCTGCTGACTTGCTCTCTTTTAGAAAGGGACTTAAGACCTGGCTTTTCACTCAGTAATGGTTTGCCTCCCCTCTTTTCATGTTCACCGTGTTATATTTCCCCTACTCCTTAGGCTCTTTGCCAAAGCGCCGGGACACTCCTATGAGTAGCCGTGGGCTATAAAAGAGCATTTTTAACATAACATAACATAACATAACATAACATAACATAACATAACATATTCAGGGTGTTTGCAGACAGTGGGATCCTTGATCCTGGCGGGGTGGCGGTCTCATGGCGGTCCCATGGCGGTCCCACCATCACACTCATAATACGGCGGTCAGACCGCCAGGATGGTGGCAGTTGGATCGCCACCGTGCATACGGCGATCATGAGGGCGGTCGCACTCGTAGTAAGGCCCTTAATGAGCTTCAAAGTAAAGGTGGGAGTTGGCATTTGAGCTGATCCAGTGTGAACAGGAAAGCATTGTGGAAGAAGGTGTCTGGAGTTACCTTTGTCATGTATACTTTCTAAAGAGTTACCTTTGTCATATATACTTCCTAAAGAGTTACCTTTGTTATACACTGAGTTACCTTTGTTATACACTTCCTGAAGAGCTATCTTTGGTAGATACTTCCTGAAACTAAATTAACAGCAGCGCTGCCTCATTTCTCTCTTTTTCCACAATCTGTTCTGTTTAAATGAAATCTTGTCCATGTGTATCTACCTAAAACTCTACCTGTATCACGAGTGCTCTGTGGCTGCCCTTTCTTTAGTAAGTTACTCTGAGAATAATGGTAAATCACTGCCTTTCAAGATGTGGTTCTAGAAATCCTCAAACTCCTTCTCAGGGGTCTTACCAATAGGTAGTCCATTCAAAAGCAGCAAAGGAATTGACAGAAGATCTGGAAAATTCAAAGACATCTTTATTACAATTAATTGTGAGGCTACGTCGCCCAGCCATGCCTAAAAGTGACTGAATGAGATAGCCCGCCTTCATGGACTCCGCACAGTCCTTTTATACAAACTATTATGCCTTAGGCACATATTTGAAGTACATTCCCAGAACGTGCACACAGATGCAAAACCCACTTTCAAGATAAGTCCAGGCCATAAACAATGTCCACATAATGAATACATTCTTTAGCTGACAAGGCCGGATAACCCCAAAAAAGTAAGATCACAGCCCATGGCATAAATAGCTCGTGGAGGCAGGAGCAGGAACAGATGGAAGTAAGATAGGCAGGGTGTGTATGCGATGAGAAGGTTTATGGCATGTTGGGCCTTGATGCTCTCTTGCTCGGCCACTGGGAGAGGAACCGACCAAACAGGTTTGGCCTGGGGCAATGGTTTCCCAACCTGCTTAGGTCAGAGAAAAGTCACTCAAGGAGTACGTGGCCTTTTGGAATCGAATTTAGCTGTATTATAGCCTATGTAAAGGGCAACATACAAAATGGCTGCTGTACACAAAATGGAAGCCAAGGGTTCAAAACGAAAATGACAATTTCGAGGTGAAATTGTTATTGGAATATAACGAAAATGCTTGTACATAGTGTACTGGCCATTCTTGGTCTTTTGATATAAAAATCGTCATGCTATGACAAAGTTTATTACACGAGTCCAGAATTTTCAGTACCACAGACGCACCTTTTGCCCTTACATAGGCAATAACCTATACTCACGCTAGTCTGGGTCCAGATCTATGTTTTATAAAAAAATCCTCAAGATGTTACTGAAGCATAATCCTATTACCTAGCGACTCTCTCGGGACAGGTCTCCCTACACACGCAGTAGCACAAAGGCCATATATGGCTGGACCAAAATAGGGAATGCCTCCATCTGTAGTATGTGGCACAAGACCACGCACCCAACAATCAGTAATGTTCAACTACTAACTGGTGTTGATGAAAACGGTACAAAAGGAATTATCAGTAAACTCTGATCTCCTAACTATCCGTGTTCGGGTAACATCTGGAAAGATGCAAAGAAGTAGAAGTAGGAAAAGACATAGGTTTGGGAGGTGTGTGCAGATGTGAATTGGGCAGAAAAAACAATCCCACCCATAAAAGACAAAGCCATGTTTAAAACATACTAGAGAACACGTCATTAAGAACATATAGACAAAAATAGTGACCGCTATTACAAATGAATCATAATTTTTCACAATCCTAAGCAAAAAGTAATTCCTAAAATTATCTTGTACATTTTAGGTCTTCCTATGCATTTCTGTAATTCATTATATGTTCAAGTGAAACAGTGGTGACCCTCATTAATGCTCTGAGGTGAAAAGGGGATACTATTTTACAGAAAATGGACTTTATTCTGCTTTTACTAAACAGAATACTACTTTAAAATAATGCCAGCAGAACAATAAAATCATTCTCCTAATACGTAGTCTATACAATCACTCGGAAACCTCTTGTGCAACCAACTATGCCCAGAGTCTGTTCAAAAAGCCTCTCTGGCAGACTTCTATTGTCCATCAAATCCGCTTCCAGTGTCTTCTTCGCGTTGGGCCTCTTCATTCAGGCCTCTTCATGAGAAAAAGTACTGCTTAGTTGGAGTGCCCTCCTGGCAAACACTCATAATTTTCCACAAAGTCTCAATGTCTCAAGGCAGTGCACCAGTGTCTCTTCTTTGTGGCAGACACTACAAATGATGTGCTTCTTCATTGATCATGGGCACAAAACATCTCGTGCAGATCCAAGCACTACTGAGAAACAACCTCTCAAGATCAGCAGCACTTCCAGACTCCAACACTCATTATTTAGTGTCGGAGGACGCTCAAGCTGCTCTCTCATGGGCACCAGAATGTAGTGCCTTTTTCCAAACGTGGATCCTTGGGTGCACTGCCTTTCCACTGGAGCAAAGGGAAAAGAGGTGTGTGGGGGGCCAAAAACTCAGGCCAAGGGGATCAGGGGACCGCGCGCTGTCAGAGGTTCAAGCACATGACAGTTGAACAAACTGAACAAACTGGATGACAGCCCTGCCATCAACAACAGGGATCCTTCGCATCTTTGAAACCAGCTCCTCTTTTCTTTTCTTTTTACAACGCCTTCTGATGAAACAAATGGCTTGCTTGGGAGGTACCATTGGGGGCACGCTGATGATCGCTGTCACGCTGATGATTGCTGTCACACTACTTTCTGGTTGCAGGAATTGTAGAGCCAAGAAGTCTGTCTTTCATCTGTCACTGATGGAGAGTGGGCTTAGTCTCGATCACAGGTCTGCAGGGTATCACTCTTCCTTTGACTCTGGAAGATCCCGCAGAACCTAGTGATATAGGGAATGTAGCGCAATTGTTAGTTTCCTTCAAATCAAGCAAAAACAGTTCATGGGTTTTAACAAGGGGACTGCAAGCAGGTGGCCTGCAATCTGCAAGGGAGTGGCCACACGCCATGGGACAATGTTGGTCTAGAATGCACTGTTATTTTCAAAAAGCAATTCAAACATAAAGGCAATAGGCAAAACAGTGTCTCTAGGCTTTTCAATTGGGTTTCCGTGTGAGAGTATATCCTTCATCATCTAAGGGTAAATAACTACACGAAAATTCTATCTAAATGGATGTCTTCACATATGGTGGCATTGTCTAATGGTGCAAATACATATTTTCCTCAATGATTGAACCTAGGTGTTCCTAAATTCCTTATCTAGAACATCTCAAATAGAGAAATGACATAATACAGATTATCAAGAACATGAAGAAAAAGTCCCTTTAAAAAGAGGTGCATTAAGTGCACCATGCAATACAAAGGCTAATGATCAAATGTGCAGACAAAGGACAAACACTAGAAAGTCCTGGTATTTGCATGATTAGAACACATCTGATCCCGAAGTGTGCACATAAACAATACACCCATATAAATGGGCTGGCTGACTGGTGGAAGGAATATGGAGAAGGGACTCCATATGCTATTTAGGAAACAGAACATGATTAAGTAATGCAATATAGAAATTAGGTCACCATGTACAAGAGTCACAAAACTATAATTTATCCTTACGTCCAATCAGGATATATAACTTTTAGGGCTGCCTATTCCTTTAAGGGAATGTGCAGTAAGTGACTAACAGCAGATGACACACTTTGATTCTGTATATCTTTTTAGTTTTCTTCAATATCATTATAGCCAAATTTAGGCATGCACTGGTAAAAGTGCTGCCTGTCTTCCTCACAGTATGAAAACTATATCTGTGAAATGTATCATTATACCAAATCCATCCAACTGTTGTGTAACAATACGTATCGTCATACGATCCTTTCACAACACTGGGGGAACTTGTAATAGTAACAACATAAAACAGAACATACACAAAATAATGCACATGTGTGGACAAGCGGTGACACACAGCAATATGGCACGTGTACTTTATGCACTATTAACCTGCGGCCCAAAACCCAATATTTGGGCCTGTCTAAGATTTGTCAGGTCTAAAATCCCTACACCCACCTTTTGACAGTAGACCACATGCAGTGTGAGTCTGCTGTCAGATATAACTTTCAACCAAGTAAAAATATTTCACGACAGGGCCAAATACACAAACGAAAACATGAACATTTTTTAAAGAAATTACGCAAAAACACATCTTCTTTTCAAGTAACCAAACTCACGTGTCTTGTCAGCTTTAAAACAATCCATGAATAATCTGCAAGCAGAAGCATGAAAATACACAACACAAAAACACATCTTAACATATACAAAAATACATTTTCATTACTTAACTGTTACTCTCTTTTCAGTTCACCTTGCAAAGAAATAGTTATACTGACACTCCATATTAATTTTTGCACCTATAATTTCCACTGTGAAAAAAATAATTCCTAAGTGGCAAATCGTTCTCACTCAGGCCTAAGGCTTTTAACTCTGCTGACTACTTGACTTGAAGCTGGACCTTGTTCCCCCATTCCAAAGTGGGCAGCTATGACCATTATGCCACATCCTCTTCCCTACAACCGTACAGATGGAATTTTTAATTGCTAATGACTGCCTAAAAAATGGCAGCAGGCAGTTGTTTTAGAAATCAGTCCCATAAATGAGCGAGTCAGTGCAGAAAATATGATAAAATCACAAAAGGCATGCACTAATGAAAAAATTGAAACCAAATTAACATGTGCGTTAAAAGAAACCTTAGGTAGGGAACGATATTTTTTTCTTTTTGTACAAATAAACCACAGGAAGCAGTAATGTAAATATTATACGGGTGCACATTGAAAGATGTCAGAATTGGCAATATACTGTAGTTTGTGTATTTAGTTATACAAAAGAAAATAAAGGACGAAGTTGTCTGAGGAATACCTTTCTTATTTGTTTATTATCTCAGGTGTGCGCTTTTAACGCAGATGTAGGGTGAAAGCGGCAAATGAGAACACGGCAGTCTTCAATGAATGAAGTTTACAGGCTTAAAGCATATATAATTAACTGTATTTTAAATAAAGTGCTTATCTGCAGCATTTTGAAAGCAGCTGGGTGCCTGGGAGTTATGCAAACCACGGGTTGTTTGGGCTCTACAACCCTCCAGGGTACTGACCATTTGTATGGCATACAGAAGAGGCGGCAGTCTTACAAGCTAAATAGCATTCCTTTATCATCACTAGCTGGATGAAGTGCTGTGCCAGTCCTGCCGCATTTCTAATTTGGGATAAGTGTGTTTGGGACATAATTTGCCAAACAACATGTGTTTTGCGGGCACAGGCTGGAGCCATTATTTACTCTTCCGCTGGTGCCATCTCATTTATTCTTTAAATGCAATCATCATTGCTGTACATGGCCCTTCGTGCTGTACAGGTGCCCTGCAACCTTTGCTCATTCTAGTTCTCAAAAAACAGAACCCCAACCCAGCAAAAGTCAAATTTGTAACGCTTCTAAGAAGACATTTTTAATTATAAACACGCTGAATATTCCAGGCTCTAAAATATTATTAAATCCCATTTGCCTGCTATAGGTTGTAAATCGCATGGCCATTTCTTATGCAGAAATGAACATATTACACCTGACATGAGCAGAAATTAAATCTATCAGAAAGGTCAAATTTTCCTTCCCAAGAGGTTCAGGAGGAGCAGGTCAGGAGCCACAGTATTATTTCCTTTTCAAACGTTCCCTTCAGTAAAAAGGCCCGCCTTTTACTGTGATTCGAGTTACCTCAGGCCAGGACCATGGCAGGGGCAGGAAGCTAAAAAACAGAGAGACGGCTGAAGTTAGAGCGTGGGGGAAGGCTGATCTATCCTGGAGGCTATGCTGAGGTCATTCTGCATTCCACAGACGAAGCCCTAATTAAAAGGTCTTGAATGTCAACAAGACAGATAACATCTCGGCCGCGCAGCTCAAAACAGCCTCTGCATGTTTTCGCAGCTTCTGCCAAACTGGAGCTTGACAAAGCCAGAAGGCTTAACTCAATAATTCACTCTATTTAAAAAAAAAAAAATACAATTTCCCTTTTTAGGCGCTAAAGAAAAAAATTTACTTTCTGTTCCCACATTATTAGTACATTTACTATCAATCATTCACAAAACCTAATACCAGTTTTTTTCTTTAGAGTAAAAGCTTGTTGCAATTCTATGCGATGGTACACATTTTAATCGACCTTAAATGAGCAAACTTTTTCGTAGGCCTAGCTGGAGCCAGAACCTTTAACTCTGATATTAAAACAAGCCTTTGCACTGACACATTGACTCACTGACTCATAAGAAGGCATAACCTGCAAATATATCAAAACCTTAATGTATGCATTTACTTAGGCTTGAGACACTTTAAAAAGTACTCTGAATGAAGGCAAAATACAGTTTAAACAGTGTTTTTACTCAAAATAGACTTTTGTATTTTGGGCATTAAAAAATGAATATCCTACAATTTTCTTGCATAATATGCATTACCGGAATGTCTATTACATAACCCATGAGTCAGGCATTTGAAAATAATAACTTATACTTTATAAAAATGAGCTTGCTTGTGCCTATTCCAAGGGGAAATTATACACACAAATGCTTGTCATTTTAGTGATGCAACATAGCTTAAATCAAATTTTAATGCTAGGAGGTCATAGTATGAGTGTTAAGCTTTATAAATATTAAAAAACGATTTTTGTAGCACTTAGTTTTAATAATTATTTTTCATAATTAATATCCATTGAATGTTTTTCCTAATTTTATCCTTTAAGCGTGTAACGGCAGTTGTGTATATGTGCACAATTGCTCATTCTACAAACTAAAGAGCAACACATACCCATTTTAGCACATTACATGTTTCATTTCTGTATATTTTACTCAAGCCTCTACTCAACATTAACCAACCAGCATTTTACTTAACAGACTGAAAACATGAAGAATACCACAAACACATTGAGGACATTGCAAACATAAACAGAAAGTGTTAACACATTCAGGACACACAATACAGCGCTGTCAGGCATCTCTTTCATGAATTGCGCAAACGCCACTCACATACCGAATACACTAATGAGAGAACCATAGACATTGAAACACACATTGAAACATACATTGAACCCACAAATCGACACTTAGGACGAAAATAAAGCCATTTGTAAATACTGGCTAGGTCATATTTACAAGAAACACGTCGCAATAGTGTTCCAAAAGACTGCAAAAAACACAGCGCACAAAACCACAATACACTTAATTCACTAATTTTGGCTGGCAGAACACCACAAAGCGTATTGCATTTAAAACTGCGTACAACAGAGGATCCTTGTTTTGTATTATGTCATATTTTAATTCCCTGGGGATACAAAGTCACCAAGGAAGAAATATGTCTTTTAAATGTAAACCTATTTAGATATCTAGCCGGCTAATCCAAACGTGCACAAAGTTGGCCAACACAAAGCTCCAAATTTGCTAAGATCAGGCATCTTATAGCTCACTAATCTAGCTTCTAAACTTCAAGGGCGCTATCTCTATCGATACACTCGTAAATTTACAAGACCCTCGGTTATTGAAAATTGCAATGTTCAAATAAACTAAGGACCAAACAAACTAAGAACCAATCAAAATCAAAGAACAAAGGACTGGGAGCGACCCACTTATACTCCAAGTAAAGCAGATGGAGAAAAGTCTCTTCATTATCCGCCTACACAAATTGCAATTCGCATATCCAAACCAATACAAATCTATCAAAGCTATAGCAAACAAATAGTTGTCCAAATTCTAACTGCCAATTCCCAACCGTCCTAACAGTCTCTTTTAAAATACTTACGCCACAAAAAGAAAGGGTTTCTCAATCAAGAGTGGCATCTTTTGGAGATTCTGAGTCAGAAAAAAATCAAAAACATACTGAGCCGCAAAGACAGAGAATCCCCCAGAACCTCTGTGCCCAGAGTACCTTTTTTAGTAGATTTCTGTCTTGCCTTCCCCAGCAGTTTTCCATCCTCTGACACAATTACTCCTCAGATAGCCACTGGACGATTGAGCCACGAGTTGGGCGCCAATTGTGGTTCTAGAAATCCTCAAACTCCTTCTCAGGGGTCTTACCAATAGGTAGTCCATTCAAAAGCAGCAAAGGAATTGACAGAAGATCTGGAAAATTCAAAGACATCTTTATTACAATTAATTGTGAGGCTACGTCGCCCAGCCACGCCTAAAAGTGACTGAATGAGATAGCCCGCCTTCATGGACTTCGCACAGTCCTTTTATACAAACTATTATGCCTTAGGCACATATTTGAAGTACATTCCCAGAACGTGCACACAGATGAAAAACCCATTTTCAAGATAAGTCCAGGCCATAAACAATGTCCACATAATGAATACATTCTTTAGCTGACAAGGCCGGATAACCCCAAAACAGTAAGATCACAGCCCATGGCATAAATAGCTCGTGGAGGCAGGAGCAGGAACAGATGGAAGTAAGATAGGCAGGGTGTGTATGCGATGAGAAGGTTCATGGCATGTTGGGCCTTGATGCTATCTTGCTCGGCCACTGGGAGAGGAACCGACCAAACAGGTTCGGCCTGGGGCAATGGTTTCCCAACCTGCTTAGGTCAGAGAAAAGTCACTCAAGGAGTACGTGGCCTTTTGGAATCGAATTTAGCTGTATTATAGCCTATGTAAAGGGCAACATACAAAATGGCTGCTGTACACAAAATGGAAGCCAAGGGTTCAAAACGAAAATGACAATTTCGAGGTGAAATTGTTATTGAATATAACGAAAATGCTTGTACATAGTGTACTGGCCATTCTCGGTCTTTTGATATAAAAATCGTCATGCTATGACAAAGTTTATTACATGAGTCCAGAATTTTCAGTACCACAAAGAAGTAAATAAGATGTGACATGTTCAACCACAGTTTTAATGAAATATCCATGTATGCTAAAATGTTCCTTACTAAATTTCAAATATGGTAGAGAAGAGATGTCTTCTACAGCTGGTTAAATATTGTGTATTCACATTCTATAACATTTGCATTTAGTAATATTACATTTCTTTACATCCAACAGAAAATAAGCCTTAATTGCACGGATTGATTATGAATAACGAAGATAACACATCAAACCTGCCAAAATTATAAAAAATAAGGAGCTCCAAAAACATCAGTGCAATCAGAGGCAGAGTACAGATCCAGGAAGAAGCAGTCAAAGGCAGTTCAGTGAGTGTCCGAGTCTGAGATCTGCACCTCGACACCCCAAGACGAAGAAATGACCTCTACAAAATTAAGTCAACAAAACTGACAAACCACCTGCTGTATAAACAAAAATCCAACACCAGCTTTAATTATGAGGCCGTTATGAGATTTGGAGGAAGGTCTCGTGTATATTTGGGATCCATAGCTTGGAACAAACTCCCTCTTCAGCTTTGAGCTGTTAGTAACATAATAATGTTTAAAAAAAGGTTAAAAACTTGGCTTTATGTCCATGTTTGAAACAACCGGATTTAGTTTCTTTTCTGACCTGTGCTTTGCCCCGGGACACTCTTTGGAGTAGCTGTACACATTACGAGTTGCTTCACCGTCATGATATGGCTAGAGCAGTGCTTCGCTATCTAAACTGGCAACAGACCAGCATTTATTGCTCTAGGAGTATTGTTAACTCTTTCTAGCCAAACCACAGGCACCAGGGAAAAGCACAACGAAGTGGAGCCTAACAACTGAAGGCTGAAGAAAGGGGAGTTCTGCTCTCTGAAGTACAGAGTATTTTCCCAATATGCACCTACCGGAAGGTAGATTAAGCTTTACCCGCAAGCATGCGAAGCCATCTAAAGATGCAATCACCCACAAGGAAGCCTTACTGATATTATGAATGTGGCAGGTATTTAGTGAATCTTGTATTTTATTCTTAAATCGGAAATCAAGCGTCCACAATATCGCACACATACAGGGAATGTGAAAATAACGCAAGGTGTTTATTAACTATGCTGACCCTTCAGGAAACACGGTCAGGAGAAAAATCGTGCAATTTCACTGAATATGTCAAGAACTTTAACCAATTAGAAACCCTAAAAGAGCATCAACGAATACAAACAGGGGAAAACCATACCATTGCACTGAATGTGTGCAGAGCTTCAGTCGGTTAAAACATCTCCAAACACATCAGCGAACACACACAGGGGAAAAACCATACCATTGCAATGAATCTGGGAAGAGCTTCAGTCAAATTGCAAACCTCCACACACATCAGAGAATACACACAGGGAAAAAACATACCATTGCAAGGAATGTGTGCAGAGCTTCAGTCGGTTTTCACACCTCCAAACACATCAGCGAATACACACAGGGGAAAAACCATACTATTGCAAGGAATGTGTAAAGAGCTTCAGTCAAATTTCACATCTCCACACACATCAGAGAATACACACAGGGAAAAAACCATACCAGTGCAAGGAATGTGTGCAGAGCTTCAGTCGGTTATCACACCTCCAAACACATCAGCGAATACACACAGGGGAAAGACCATACCATTGCAAGGAATGTGTAAAGAGCTTCAGTCAAATTTCACATCTCCGCACACATCAGAGAATACACACAGGGGAAAAACCATACCAGTGCAGTGAATGTGTAAAGAGCTTCAGTCAGTTATCAGACCTCCAAAGACATCAGAGAATACATACAGGGGAAAAACAATACCATTGCAAGGAATGTGTGCAGAGCTTCAGTCGGTTATCACACCTCCAAACACATCAGTGAACACACACAGGGGGAAAACCATACCATTGCAGTGAATGTGTGAAGAGTTTCAGTCACATTTCAAACCTCCACAGACATCAGAAAATACACACAGGGGAAAAACCATACCATTGCAAGGAACGTGTAAAGAGCTTCATTCACATTTCACAGCTCCACGCACATCAGAGAATACACACAGGGGAAAAACCATACCATTGCAGTGAATGTGTAAAGAGCTTCAGTCAGTTAACAAGCCTCCGGAGACATCAGCGAATACACACTGGGGAAAACCCATACCATTGCAGTGAATGTGGCAGTAGTTTTACTTACTTTTCAGCATTAAGAAATCATCAGCGAGCTCACAAAGGGGAAGCAAATCTTTTAAATGCCATGAATGCTTGAAAAGCTGTAGTCCATTATCAATCCTAAACAGGCATCAGCGAACACACACAGAAGAAAAGCCTTCAAGTGCAGTGAATGTGTGAAGAAATATAATCAATTATCAAGCCTATGTAGACATCAGCTTACACACACTCTGTAAATACCATACAACTGTAGTGAGTGTAGAAGTACCTTTAGGTCATCTTTCGCATTAAGGATTCATCCGTTAATGCTCACAGAGAAAAATCCTTTCAGGTGCAGGGAATGTGTGAATATCTTCTGTCAGTTACTAAACCCACGAATACATCAACTAACATACACAGAGTAAAAAAGAGCATTGCAATGAATGTCAGAAGTGATTTTGTTAATTGCAAACACACCTGGGGTAAACCTTACAAGTGTACTAAAAGTGTGACAAGCGTTTATCAATTTCTAATCCTACATAGACTCAGCGAACACACACCTTCATTTAACTCACTTAGAAATAATCCTAGAGATGCAGTGAATTCAAAAAGAACTTAAGAACATTAACAATAATATTGACTCATCTGAGGACATATACATGAGCAGAACAGTGCAATTATTGTGAGATGAAGGAATTACAGGAACAAGTATATAATTATGTGGGTTATTAAAATACCAGATGAATGAAGACTCGACTTGAAGAAATGAAGAAAACCAAAGATTTGTAGAATATTAAAAGTGTCTGTTCCCAGTGATTGTTCACTTCGGTACACATAGAAAAAACAACGTGATATAACAGGAAATCCACTGGGAGACTAGCTCCATCTGGAATAAAAGAAAAGAAACACTGGTGGTTTTTATTTGGCGATGAAGAGTTACAAAGAAAAACATCCAAGTGTTCCTGTTCATGCCACCTGTAAAAGTGTAGGGATGAATATGATTCTGCCTGCACACATTGCTATATTAGCATAAGTGAGTTAGTTGTGAAAACACCATTTTGCTGCTTTTGCACATGACACTACATGTCTCTGTTTTTATAAAGACAAACTGCTTGCTTTTCCTTCACATGAGAGCGGTCTGTTTTTAATATCTCTAGACTCACACTGCGACCTCAAGTCTGCACAAAGTGTTCAAGGTTAAAATAAAATGTATGCTGTTGATGCAGGTTGATCGGCCCACGCTCTAGACATAACACAAACACAGCTGCTCATTTCAGAAATTCAGGTGCTTTTAATATTGCACTGCATGCATGAGACTAGCAATTGGAAAAAACCTTTCAATCGAGAAAGAGCTGTGCTGATCTGGGATGTGATTCACTTCACCTGACTTTGGAGGTATGGGGTTCCCGGTTTTAACCTAGAGATCTTGTATTATTATAATACCTAGCTCCTAGCAAGGGGAGGGTGGTACACAAGGCGCTATAGACCTGGTTCCACTATCATTATAATATGATTTCTCCCTTTGTATTTTATGGAATTGTAACAATGTTGATTGTATTGATTTTATGCATCTTTTTACTTATGTTAGCAAAGATACTGCATCTTAAAGCACGTAGTTGAAATAAACATTTTAAACTATACTGTGTCTCTGATTGCTCACGTTGTGGACATTTATGAGAATAAAAACAAAAGAGTGTTCTTGATTCCCACTATTCCTGAGAGGTCCCAAAGTCGCTTGTTCATTGGTAGCTTCGCTATAGTATGGAGAATGAATGAGACACTGCTGCTAGTCGGATGGGGGTTCTGGGCACTGAGGTGGATTTTTGGTACATCACAATACACTGAGGTCCTGGTTTCCTGCACATAGTTCTGTGCATGAACAGAATTCCCGCAACATGGCGCCCAAAGTCTTGATTAGTGCTTGTATCTGTCCACAATACCCTCAACACCTTTTCCGGTTAATAGGCGTGACGGATTAACCTACCTATACGAATGTGGTATAGGTTAATTCAAGCATGAGATTTATACAAAGGTTCACATTTTGAATTACTACCCTTTTTTGTTGTACTGCAATTTATATAAATTGTTTTTCTTCTCTATGTCCTCATGGGTGATATTGACATAGCTCAGCATAGTTGGGCAGCGCTCCGGCGTCATCTGACGCAGTTTGGAGTAGCAGACGATGGTATGTCTGTTATCTTTGTGGTGAGTGCTGATTCGGCGTTCCCCTTTGAGCTTTTCTACTCTTGGGTCACGTTTCCTGCAATAAATGCGGATGAGGATACGTTTCATACATATACACTCACACTGCGATTCCTGTGAACTATACTCCATATAGGACACAAGAGATTCCAATTTCGGCATGGCAGCATCGTGTTTGGTTTAGTGGCACCCTCCCCCACACCGTAACTCCGGTTTGGTTATGTCCCTTGTCAATTCCTGGGGCCACTTGGCCAGTCTTAGCCGGGTTCACACCATATCCACCTTATCTCAATGCCCCGATTGACAACTTGTGTCAAGTTTATATCTCTTTTGTTGGGGTACATAGGGCTTTAGTTCAATGTGTTTCTTGCAGCGGAACAAGTTTTAATACATTTTCTTTAAAAATGCCGACTCTGTAAGCGGCACAATGCGCGTGAATTTAAAAGCTACACGCAGTAAATAAGTCTTGTTATAATTTTAGGAGCCGTGCGATAAAGACAAGCTATCCCGGTTACACCTTTAAAGAAAAGAATCAAGTATGTACAGCCCACCTCATGTAGGAAGCCGTCCGTTTGGACTTAGACGTGTTGCTCAGGTCGGATACAAATGTATCGATCTTTTCTCTTGACACAGGGAGCGTGTCCCCCTGCCGGGCTTGGTGATTGATGGGGATCAGGATATAGTAATGTAATCCAGTACCTACGCATTGACAAAGGTACGTTATATAGCAAACTGGTGGCAACAAACGACGCTGGTGTTGAGTACACAAGATTATGGGTCCAATATTGTTACAATTTCTTTTATCAGAACCTGCTTTTGAAAACAGAAGCACAGGCAAACCACTTGCCGCTATTAAGACTCTGACCCTGGAACAGAGGTAGGAATGAGTAAGATTGTATCTTCTTCCTCCTCCCCGCTTCGTGTACATAAATGAGTGGAGAAACTCAGACTTTTTCCTTCTATCATAGGCAGTCAACATAAAATGTCCTGTATCACAGCTTGAGCCACTTCCTTGAATACAAAGATTCATAAAAAAGTTTTCCCTGAGCCTGGCGATACCGTGAGAGGCCAGGACATCAGAGACCAACAGGTACATATTTTAGATCGTTTAGTGCAATACCAGAAAGAATAGAGGCTTCAAGCTAGATAATTAAAACTTTATTGTTTTTCTACTTTTTACACAGAAAAGTGATGAAGCGCTGATGACAGTCTGGGAACTGGTTTCCTCAGACTAGAAACACGTCGACACATCTGAGGGAGCAATCAATATCACTAAGCGTTTGAACTAGCTCTGGCTCGTTGTAAAAGTCATCCTTATTTTCGGACGTGCTCCTTCCTTTTGACTTTGTTTCTTCATTCTTTATGAATTCAGATTAACTTTTTTGAAAATTTCAATTGTTTGTGTTTGTATAGTGAATTGTTTGTGGAATGTATGATAATTGTGTTGGAATTTAAATGTATTGAATGTACAGTTTTTTCCTTTTTTGCGAAACTTTCAAAAGAAGAATGAATTTGTTTTTCGAAAAAGACAGGTATAAATAAAAATACCGGGTCAAACTCAATAAGTTTGTGTTTTTCCCATGATCTGAAATAAGTTTTTGGAAATTAATTGTTTGTAGACATATTCTTCTGTTTTCTGGTTTTGGATTATCAATATTTAAATTCACATTGTCGTACATGTGCAGTACAGAACACCCACAGTTCAGCTCTCGTTAACAGTCTGATGCGAAAAAGATTTAAGATCAAATGAGACATTTCAAATGGCTTTTTTAGTCATAAGCTGTCCTCCGTTAGTAGTCAATGGACAGCGTTCACTTGTGGCGGCAAACAAAAACAATTTAAAAGATTGGCCATGGGCTATAAAAAGAGCCCAGGTGTCTTTGCCACACGTGTCGTCTCTTTCTTAGATGGCATTGATCCTGATGCGTACTCGTACATTGATGATATTTATCTAATGGACGACGAATTATGGCCGCATCTGTGTCGCATTGAGCGTATCATAGTTATGTTTGCGGACTTCGGTTATAAATTTATCTTTGCAAAGTCAGACATTGCGGAGTTCACAGTGTTGTTCCTGGGCTCAACAATGAAGGTAGAGGTCTTGCACCTCACTTCCTGGAGAAATGCGCATGCTTATGGTCTCCTACAACTCTGAAAAAACTACAATCCTTGATGGGATTTTTGAATTTCGGGCGTACTTATATTCCCGATTATGCCCCGCGTATCAAACCTCTATATGCTTTGATACAACCAACTTTTACCAAGTCATGCTGGCGGCCTGAACATTCAGCTATTCTGCAATTTTTGCAGTCTGATCTTCTTGAATCTAAGTACTTATTGACTCATGATAACCACACTAACCTGGTAATAAGAATTTTGCCTGTTGCCGTGGGTTTCACGTACTTGATGTTTAATGAAGGAGACACAGTGCCTATCGCTTACAAGTCACACTTGTACACTTCGGCTGAAAAGCAATTTTCTTCTGTCGGGAAAGTCTTGACAGCTGTACAGATGGCGATTCTAAAAGAGAGAGCACAGTCACAAGGAAAACACATGTTGGTTGTTACACCTTATCCTGCATTTGAAGCAGTGATGAAAGCCAGTGTACCAAATTCTAAAGTTTTATATCCTAATTGGATACAATGAGCAACTTCGTTGACATCTCCGGATGTCACATTTATCTTTGACCCCTCATTGCAAACTCAGGAGTTCTTACAGTAAGAGTTTGTTCATCCTGCTCCTCTGTCCATGCGCACGCTTGAGGATTACCATTGTATCATTAACACTGACTGTTCGGCGTAACCGGCGATAGGATCTAAGCATTCTTATTCAGTGGCCTCCGCAATCGTGGCTGGTACCATGGTGAATGGAGAATTCAAGTCCGATGTCATGCACACACAGACATTAGGTGACTGTACCGCCCAGTTGGCAGAGCTACGTGCTCTAGTGCTTGGGTTAGTGAGAATGAGGGGTAAAAGGTCCCAATCCCTTACTAGCCGTTTATTGAGCAATGGTCCCTCTTTTTTGTCAAGCTTGCCCTCGGCATGGGGAAACCCTTAACCCCCTATTATAGCAAAGTTTGAGAAAGGTGCGTCAGGGCAAGCTTTGTTTTTTATAGTCTATTATGGAAAAATTCCAATCGCACGCGACTACTCGTACCGGCATTAGACCAAAATCAGGGAATCTCTATTTATCCACAGAAAAGAACGACCAGATATACTTCTTCAACCTGATTCGTAACGCCCTGAGGAAGTCCCAGGCCGGATGGCCATGTAAGGGGTGAAACAAGTGTTGGCTGTTCTCCTACGTACTATCACGAATATAGTAACACCTTAATTAAAACAAAAAAATGAACCATCGTGTGATTGGAATTTTTCCATAATAGACTATAAACAACAAAGCTTGCCCTGACACACCTTTCTCAAACTGTGCTCTAGTGTTTGCATTGAAGTTTGATGACCCTCGTGAGACTACTTTAATCGTGAGTGACTCTTATTACTGTGTTCAGTCCTTCAATAAAAATGTATTCTTTTGAACTCAGAATGACTATCGTGATTCCAAAGGTGGCACAATTAAGCACAAGATGCTATGGGTTTGAGTCGCAGAAATAAAGAACGTCTGCCTCTCGTAAATGTAATTCATACTCTTGGTCACCAGCGTGTAGGAGTACACGCTGTTGGCAACAGTCTTGCTGATGAAGCAGCAAAGACCGCAGTAGCAACATACGTAGTAGCAGCAGTTACAAGATCCAACAGTAAGAATGATGATGACATCTTGGCAGCTATAGCTGCTACAGAGATCGGTGATAATTACCCTAAGGGTTTCCCTTCTAAATACTCTTATCATTTAAGTCCTGATAAAGTTCCCTATGTGAGAATTAACAACGTTGGTGACAGGCTGATTCCTGACGCGGACCGCAGGTTACCCTTGATAACAGTCGCTCACGAAGGCATAGCCTCGGCTCATGCCGACGTTTCAGCATATGTCTCTATCTTACAGCAGCGTTAGTGGTGGCGTGGATTGTATATATATAAAATTGTGAATATGTCCTTTCTTGGTTGTGGAGTGGTGTGGCTCACTGGTTAGAGGCGGCAGACCCGGAAGCAGAGGACGGCCAGGGACCAGGGTTCAATTCCCAACGCAGCAGGGTCGTGGACCAGGGTAAGCAGACTCGATAATTCTCGCCTCGGTGCCTACTCTAACCAAGGATCACACTCGGCAACTCTGGGCATTAGCTTGTCTCATCTCCAAAACGGCCCCCCACATACACCGGGGATGCCTGGTTTCACCTTGGAGATAATTTGAAAAGAAGGGGACCCCTACTATTAATGCATTCACTACTTGTAGGGAATAATATGAACTCTTTTTTGCAAAGAAGACAGTAGTGAGCTAAATTAATAAGCCAACAAACCCAAGGAATCCATACAGCTGAATAAATAAGTATTGTGACATGTAATAGAAACTAATAGAAACAAAACTAATTATTTATGTATAAATTGATTTTTTTGCTTTATTTAAATTATTTTCTTCATTTTTGGTAAACATTTCCTATATATAAATATACATGTGTTGCTTTAAAAAGTCAGTGATAGACATATTTATATATAATTATAATTTATAATCCTAAATATATGTGAAGACATACTATATTACAAATCACCTTGGAGATACCCAGCAGGGATCATCTCACAGGGAAAGCCAGGACGGGTTCCCCAGTGGTCTACAGCACTGGGACGCCCCATTGCTGGGGTAGCCTTGCGCTTTACAAGACAACCTAACATAACATAATGTATGTCAGCAGATTAAACCTTCAACTGCTGCACGGCCGCCACAAACTCAGCTGTACATATCTATTGGACCACTTGGTTGTGTTTATTTAATCACTGCTGACCTTTTTCTGCTGATACTGCGTATAAGTATATCTTAGTTGCAGTGGATTCATGCACACGTTTTCTCTGCATTTGGCCACAAAGGAGTGCTGATGCTCAAACTGTCATCCGAGATTTGCATGTCTTTGTGGGAATTTTTGCATGTGGCACCTTCCATTCTAATCAGGTCCAGCGTTCACCTCTAAGGTGTACAAGGAAGCCATGGGGTCTTTGGGGGTGCAGGTGACATTTTTGTCTCCATACCGGCCTGAGAGCAATTCTGTTGTGGAGCGAATGAACCATGACTTAAAGCAATCTTTGACAGGTAGGGTTTTAGGTACTACGTGCACTAAATAATCTTCCTAGAAGATCTCTGGGTGGGCAGACCCCGTACGAAATGCTTTTTGGCATAAAAATGTTTGTCCCGGACCTTGATGATCTAGACATGGTCGGCGACAGCCGTATTCTTTGACGTAGATAATCATTCTGCTGTGTTACAGAACCTACAAGAGACTCGAGACAGTCTTGCAAAGGAACACTTGCCCTCCACATATGGAGCTGAAGCTGCTCTACAGATTCCGGTAAATTCCGGTAGTTAGCTGGCTACCCCGAGTCGGTGACCTGGTCTGTGAGAAGGTGGAGAACAAGAAGGAGTTCAGCCCCTCGTATCATGCACCCATTCCAGTGCTTGGCATGCAGGGCACAAGAACAGTCATTTTACCACAACTTCCTGGTCTCAAGGGAAACAGGTACGACTCCATTGACAATGTCAAACTACGAGTGGACGATTCTTCTTAGTATGACTCCTGCTGTCTCTTGTCCAGCACTGCTGAAAAATTCTGTTTTGGCCTCTGCTGACACCAACATCCCTGACCTTGCTATAGAGATGTCCACAGTCACTAATCCATTATTAAATTCGCCAGCTGGCGATCCATCTGAAGATACTGAGTATACATATCCCACAGATTTGTCATTGCCTAGTGTGTAAACAAGTCTAGCTGACCAGTCACATTTTTCCTTTGACTCTGACTCTATAACATCGAGTGTACCATTGAGGTTTTCTATTTTTGTTACTTGGTTTAAAAGACAATTTTTGGTTCCACCTTGGACTTACATCTGGTTGGTTCTCATCTCCATTTTTTTGTTCATGTCGATTGGATTTGTGATGGTATTTTTCCGTCTGGTAAATGGACACTATATAACTGAACGATCATAAATCTGATTAATTGATGGAACTTTGGCCCCACACTCCTCATCACACATCATGAAAAGAGACCAAACTTTTGTCAACATCACAGCGTAGCCCGTGCTAGATGTTATTGTATGAGATGCTGTAAAATTTCAAATTCATGGACCCACAGAGGTGGTTAATGTTCCTAATGTACTTCGTGTTTCAATGGGAGATGTTGTGAAACAAAACATACGTTCTGATGATTGGGATGTCCAAGCCATTGAAGCTCTCTTTTCTGATTTGAAATATTATGCTGCCTTTGATGCTGAGGATTTATATTTAGACTCCACAAACTACGCCGGAATTGTGGAAAGCGCACAGAATTTGTTGTAAAACAACACCGCTATGATAGAAAATCAATGTCGTTGAAAGAGAACTGCCCACAGGGGGCAGAACGTAATTTATTGGTGCTGCAATTATTTGTGTTGCTCCTAGTGCTTGGGATCCCACTTTTGGAAATATCCCTGTTAGCACCCACTGTTTCGAGGAACTCAACACACATAAGTAACTGGATTGTAACCAGCAATCTTTACTGTTTCTTCTAACCTGACTGGCGGATGGTTAGAGCCTGCTGAAAGTCCTGCGGTCACCTGGGAAGCTGTGCTGGCCATCGGAGGAGAACGTGCCATCTGGAGTCATCCCCACCTTCACCGGACTGCTGCTGGCCATCGGTGGAGTCCGAGGCGGATGGTTGGAGCCTGCTGAAAGTCCTGCGGTCACCTGGGAAGCTGTGCTGGCCATCGGTGGAGTCCGAATCGTCTGGAGTCATCCCCACCTTCACCGGACTGCTGAAGACCGGGTCTGCACTGGGTCTGCACTTGGAGTGCTGGCGTCGATGCCCAGGTGAAGCGTCCGGAGTGGTGCGCTGGGATCGGACTGGGCAGAGCCTCACGGAGCGGTCCTGGGGCGCTCGCGGCAACTCTTATCGAGGCAGGCTGGGCACCCGACCCGAACCCCTGGGTGTGTCATCACACTGCCTGAACAAAGGCTCTTGCTCCCGACGACGGCACTTTCACCTTCGTCCTGGCCCCCCGGCTGCCCGCATTGGCGATCTTGGCCTTCGCCTCGCGGCTCTGACTTCCCGAGGCCCCCTTGCTGTTCCCGGGACCTTCGGGAGAAGACCCACAGACTGTGCCCGACGATGCACACAACGATCCCGGTGCTCTCTGCTTTCCGTAGTTCTGGGATCATCGAGAGCTGCATTGAAGCTTCCAAAAAAAAAAATGTCGATGACACCGATGATTGCAATGAAATGCCGATGACACCAGAGTACTTGCTACACAGGAATGCAACAAGGTATTGTCTCTGCTTCATTTTGATTTTGATTTTTGTCCATTTACCCCTCTGAGAACTATGGCCCAAAATGGCCTGGGCCATAAACTACAGCAATAAATCGCCTCCATTACTACCAGACGCGCACAAGGCTGAACAACAACTCTGCATGGCACTGGGATCACCAAAATAGATATAGGACTTGTCCTCCCCACTTAGCAAGCTAGAAACTGGACTATCTCGATCTGCCCCGGATTAGAAAGCGAAACTGGTCTACTCCCCTGGTCTCAAAGCATAAAAACAAACAGAGGACTACAATACTATTCTCTATCTCCCCAACTTTTCGGCCATCTTAGACTAATCATTCCTCATTACTTAACCATGCCTAAGGAGTGGGCCATTTTAGACTAGTCATAATCTCTATTCCTTCATGTCCACTATTTAGCTTAGCCACCCACACCTTACACGCACTTACTATAGCTCTGTATCTACACCTACCCACACAACCTCCTTCACCTACCTACACCTCTACTCTCAACATGGAACCCACGGGCAAGCACACATAAAATAATTACCCCACCGAGCTCCCCCAAAAAAACGCCAAACGTTTTAAACACTTGAAGTCTGTTGGACTTGGCCCTTTTCACTAAAATGTTTTGCTTTTTGCTTCCCCGAATTCTGGAAGTCCCCCTTTGTAATGTACTTGCATAGGCCCTGTGAGGTTATAATGCCCTGTGTATTATTAAAATCAATGTTAGGTACAGGTGCTCTACCCTCAACATGGCTGCCATAGGCCCCTGTTACTGCTGCGTGGTCTTGTAAAGGCGCATTCTAGTTGCCAGGAGCTGGCAGGGACCCCAAACAATGTTGCCATTCCAGCCTGCCTTGCCTGCCCACAGTTAGAGTAGGGAAGCTCCTGGCACCTTCTAGAATAGGGGCGGAGCTTAGTTTTGCCGCCTTAGAGGGTGGTCACCTGACCTGGGCCTATATAAACAAGGGAGGGAATACTTTCCAGTCAGTTGGGGCATCACTGACCTAGGGAACCCACGCAGGAGTTTTAGACGGGAGGGCCTAGTTGGGAACCTATGCTACTGGGAGTGACAGGATTTAGGTGCTGCCTCTTAAGCTGGGTGAGGTGTCCTAGACTAGCCCCCTGATCTGGCCCGGCGGTAGGGAACCCCAGGGACCATCTACAGTGATCTGCAGAGGAAGCCTGCCTGCAGCCCCCCAACTCAACCCCCCCCCCTCCTTCAAGTAACAGGAAACAAGGAACTGATATTTACAAGGACGAAAAAAAACATTAAGCGCCAAGAAAAAGAAGACCTTCAAATTACCACAGGACTGCTGGGGAGTCAACCAGGTATTGGCCTGCGCTGTCCTGCATAACTTCCCCTGACTGAATGGGCTGAATTGCTGTCCTGAGGAAAGTGCCCTCACTGAAGTGTCTGCTAAGCTCTATCTTTGCGTAGCGCTAGCCCCCTGAACTGCTGGGTGTGCCCCCACATCGTGTTTCACTCAAGCACTGTTGTGTTCCTGAAGCGCTATACTCCCGAGAAGCTCCTGCTGTCATTGCCCCTTGAGTAGCGCTGGAGACTGGCGATAAAGCGCTGTGGTAATCGCCCCTAGAGAAGCGCTGCCATTCGTGCCCTGCTGACTGGGCCCAGCGCCGTGAGACCTCTGGCGCTAGGCCCCTTTGAGGAGCGCTGTGTTGCCCCTTCCAGCGCTCACCTGCTACGCCCTTGGGAGAGCTGTGAGTTGTCCCCTGGCAGCCCCTGGTGCCTGGAGAGGGCCGCCGCTGCATGGCTGAGGGTCGTGATCGCCGCCGCTGTGTTGAGAGGGCCACCGGAATCTGAGGAGGGCCGCGCTGGGCCCGAGGACTGCCCCATCACCGCCACAGCCGGCCCAGGGTGAGGAGTTCCCGCGGCGGCCCCGGAGGTCGGGAGAGGCCGTCGCGATTGTAGAAACAGGCGGCGCTAGGCCCCGAAGCCTCAGACCAGCGTCATGTGACGGGGGCATCAACGGAGACTCCGCCCCCGCCGTGCGCTCATTGGCCCTCGATTGTCACGCCCCCTCAGGCCGCACTGCCATTGGCGGCTGCGGGCGCGCCCAGCCGGAGGCCGTTCCTGATTGGCTCCCGGGCCCCGGAGACAGCGCGAGGCCCGGGAGGGCTCCGAGGGAGTCCGAGCCCCCACCATCTGGCCGTGCAAGCCCCGGACGGGCCGAAGGTGAACTGTGTGCCCCTACCCTGCCGGAGGGCTCTATACAGAGTGAGAGCCTTCGCATTGAGCCGCTAAACGCCGCTTGGGCCTGGAAAGGCCGAAGAGAAAAGGTAAACTCCGGGGAGGAGGGTGGAAGGCCACAGAAGGCCCCAAGTTCGCCCCTCCCCTGGGGAACACTGTTGTTGGGCCCCGTTGGCCCAGATTATTCACAGAAGGCCCTCGGAACTGGGCAGTAGCCCTTATTGACTTGGTCAGAACCCCCCAAGTTCATCATTTAGTGACTGGGCCCCAGTGGCCCCCATTAGCCCCACAAGTGGAGTTGTTTAGGCCCAATGAAATGGTTTTCCTTTGATGGAAGGTGTTACTCCGACATAGGGAAGTGTTTTGCGTCTGCTAAGGAAAAGTTTCAGATGCATGAGCCAAGTTTAAATGTTTAATGAAATGCCCATCTTCAGCCTGATGCAGGGCTCCTTGGGGCCTATGAAATCTTTGGTGCTGAGTAATGGAATGGTGGCCCTTCCCTACTGAAAGGTTTTTATTTGTGCAAGCCCCGTCCTATAAGCTCATTCTTGCGACATGAAATGCCTATGCTTGCCTGTTAAAATATTTAGCCCTGCATAAGGGTCTGGTACTGTTTTCTCTAAAGGTGGCTTGATCCTTGATGAAACGTTTAAGGGGCCATTACTATTAAAAGAAATGTTTCTATTGATGTAAGGAGATGTGGCCTTATCTGTAAAGAGTAGGGCACTAGTGTTCCAATCTGAGAATTCCTGCTCATGTACCATTGCCTTACGGGTTCTTAGGCGCAAAGCGTATATACATATTCAATGGAAGGGTGAATCCCTGCTTGAGGGGAATGTTTATTCATACTTGCCTCAAATGACCTAATGCCATGATTATTCGGGCGTGATGAATTGGTATTCTTGCCTAGTGGAAGTGTTAATGTTACCTAACGAAATGCTCCTTCTCACCTTGGGCATGGTTTATTCCAGGTTAATGAGATACTAAAGGGAGCCTACAGCTACCTACTGACATGCTTACTGTTGTGTAGAGATACGCTATTTTCTTTCCGGACAGGGTTATTGCGATATGCTGTGGTGATTAAAGAATCACACCCCTTTACTCCTGCAGGCAACTGATTATTAAGAGATGCTGCATTGATGATGAAATTGTCCTGTTTACCTTATGGGGTGTTCCCTCTGATTGAGGACATGTTTTACTTTCTAATGACCTATTTACTCCTGATTAGGAAATGTTTGGGCTGTACCTAAGGAGAGGTTGCCTGATTCTCCCTAAAGTGTTTAGGCCTGCAAAGGAAGTTGTTGACTCCAGGTCTACAGTCATCTAAGGTACTGCTTACTGCGGGCTAATGAAATGCTCGACATTTAATGAAATGTTTTATCCTTGAAGGCACTGCTGATTCCTGCTGAAGGATATGTTTTAATCCTGCCAAGGAGTTTAAGTAAAGTTCACCCTTGTTGGGTGAAAGGTTAACGGTGTTACCCACTGAACAGGTTACTTACTTGATGACATGGTGATGTCTCCATAACTAATCAGATGTTTTGCTCCTGTTTAATGAGATGCTGAATCCTTCCAAGAAATGTTCATCTTTAACTACTGAAATGCTAATTATCTACTGAGATGTTATTGTAACAGGTTTAATTGATTATTGAGCTGCTCCCTTTTCTCCCCTCCTATGCAATGCTTTAATGACCAAATGATACTGTGATTTTCCACTCCTGAACCTTAATCTTATATAAAAGTTATTTGATTTTTAATCAAACTCACTGGAGTGGCGTCAGTCATTGCGTGCCTTTCATTGTCTCAGTGGGTGTGTGCTGTGTAGTCACTTAACACATAAGCTTTCGGGTGCCTACCTGCTCGTGCCAGGCTACCCCCGGGGAACTGGCGACCCCAGTTCCTACAAAGTCCCACCCTGAAACCCCCTTTGTGGACACTTACTTCTCACTAAACAATGGAGCCAAGAGCACCGATATTATCTTCTACACTATACGTAGAGCACAATGGAGAAAAACATTCCTCACCTTACTCACTATCTCCGCCACTAGGAAATCCGCTCATGGCCTAACACTTTCCACCGCACCATCCCAACTCTTCCCAGCGAGAGCAACCATCACTATCTACAACAACGGTATTATCTTAATTCAATCCACAGACAGGAACCTTGACCTATTCGACAACTTGTTCCCCACTTTCAAAGAATATATCTCCAACCCTCCGACTCCAATCCATCTGACCTCCAAGCCTAGCACCCTTGACTCCACAGCGCCTCCTACCACTAATCGCCTATCCTCCCCTACCTTCCCTCCTTCTAACCTAGCACAGCATCAGAACGACACACCCCTCCTCCCTCCCCCAGTATTCTAGTCATTCACCCACCTGTTACAGTAACCTCACACCCCTCAATCCCAGGCGTAGATCACTCCTCTTCCTACATCCACCCCCCCTCACTTCCCCCCCCCACCATAACCCTCCCCTCCCACTACCAACTGGACTCTCAGAACACCCCACCTCCTTTAACTCCACTCCCCCTCCCCACAACAGGACCATTTCCCATCCCATCTCCCCCCATTCTCAGACCCCACTACCACACCTGCACCCCCGCCACCCCTAGCCTACAATCATCCCCCAACTTCCCACCCCTCCTACCACTAACCCCTGCCCCAATAACACCAACCCCCTCACTATTCCAACCACACCCCTCCCCCCCAACTTCCCTCCCCCTCCGACCACCAACCCCCTCACTAATACCACCAACCCCTGCCCTAACACCATCACACCCCTCCCCCCACTCCAGTACCCTTGACACTTACTCACCCTCAGTGCCCATCCCCAACACCTTTCCTAATCCCACGCTGGACAAGATTATGTCCACCCTCCTCCAAATCAAAGAGGATCTTCACACCTTCAAAGAGTTACTCTTTATACACCCCAGACACCCCCTACCCACCACTACTTCCTCTCCTAACAAGTCCCCCACCCATCCTACTCACCCTCTCATACAAAACTCCCCACACTGGACCTCAATCCCCGCTCGCAATCCCACCAACCGCTCTCGACGTACTATTAATACACTTTCAGAATACGACATATGCACCCTCCTCCGCTCATATGACCCAGTTCCCCAAAACCACATAGCCACCACACACCTTTCCATCCCCACGATTCACTCAAACCCCCTTAGGCCCTCCACACACAACAATAGAGGCTCCCTCCCTAATAACCTTAAAAAAGTTCCCCTCACTCTAGAACCCTCTACCTCCCTTATCACCCCTTGGCTCAAGTGCACACTACTCAACTGCAGATCGGCCCCTAGACACTCCTCTGACATCGCTAATCTCACCAAAACACTGGACCTTGACCTGAGCATTCTCACTGAAACCTGGTTAACAGAATCTTCCACACCAATCATTGACATTCTAGTTCCCCCCAACTATCACATCATTAGACTTGACAGGACCGGCAACACAGGCGGTGGAATCGCATGCATTTATAGGAGCAACCTCTCAGTTACTAGAGTCACTTCCCCCTCTCTTACCTCCTGTGAATACATCTGCCTCGATGTCATCAGCGATGGCAAACCTGTATGCTCTCTACCCATCATTTACCATCCACCTGGGGACAACCTCATCTTCACCCAACAACTCATGGACACGATCACAACCAATTCCGGACGGCAAAACACTCAAATTTTCCTTAGTGATTTCAATCTCCATTGGAACGATCACAATGACGCGCTGGTAAATAGTCTCAAAAACTTCCTCAGCCCTCTTGACCTCACCCAAATCTGCAATAGCCCCGCCCATGACAAAGGCTCTATCCTCGACCTTATCATCTCCAAAGAGGACTCTACCCAACTTGGATCAATCCAACCCTGTGACTGGTCAAACCACCATATTATCACATTCTTCATCAATGAAAAAGTTAAATTTAACCCGGTTCAATCCACCAAATCCAAGGTCTGGAAAAGGGACCTGAAGAAACTCAACCCCAACTCTTTACCTTCCCCCAGCTGCAATCTCCTCCTTCCCCCTACCGGAGCCTCAGACGTTCAAGCTCTGACCGACCACTACCTCAACTCTATGACCTCAATAATCAATGAGGCCGCCCCCTTGCAACTGAAGAGAGTCTCCACTAAGAACTCTAACCCATGGTACGATGGTAGACTCAACGAAGATAGACGTGCCATGCGACTGGCAGAGCGCACCTGGAGATCAGCCTCTTCGGCATTGCACCTTAAAGCCCTTAAGAAAAAGAGAAACGCCTACTTTAGGAAAATCAAACGCTCAAAATCAGATTTCTTTAGCCTCCAGCTCGACCAAGCAAAAAACCGGCCAAGAAAACTGTTTGAGCTAATCAAAACACAATCCAAGGAACAACCCCAACAATCACATTGCACAATGGGCGATATACCATCCTGTGAAGACTTCTCTGCTTTCTTTAATCTAAAGACTGATAACATCAGGAGCGATCTCCTCAATGACGTAAGCCTTTACTCTAGCCCCCACAGCATAACACCCACTGAACCAAAAAACAATGCCACATGGTCGTCCTTTGACACCTACTCAGAAGAAACTATTGGCAAACTGCTCAGTACATTGAAACCTTCTAATCACCTCACAGACCCCCTTCCTGCTAACGCTGTAAAGGACTTCATCCCATTGCTCCTCCCACTTTGGACCAAAATTATTAACAGTTCCCTTCAGCAAGGACTTATCCCCGACTTCCTCAAAGGGGGACAAGTCACGCCTATACTCAATAAACCAACAGCTGACCCTACTGACCTAAACAATTACCGTCCTATTTCCAATATCCCCACCCTGGCCAAACTGTTGGAAAAATGCGTACAACTCCAATTGACAATACACATTGATCAGTTTGACCTCCTCAACCCTCATCAATCAGGCTTCCGAGCAGGACACAGTACGGAAACAGCTATGACACACATAATTGATGACGCCCTCCAAATCCTAGATCAGAACGATACCTGCCTCCTCATCCTACTTGATCTCTCTTCAGCATTTGACACTGTCAAACACGAGAACTTACTCGAGCTGTTAAATATCAGAATGGGTCTATCAGGGACTGTACTAAAGTGGTTTACTTCCTTTCTGCATAACCGGTCTCAGAAATTCAAGAGCAACAACTTGATGTCCCCACCTGTGCCTGTAACATTAGGCGTCCCACAAGGATCTTCCCTATCTCCAACATTGTTCAACCTAGTCTTGGAGCCACTCACCACTTTTTTTACAAGCATCTAATGTACACTTTCACATGTACGCTGACGACACCCAACTCTATCTCAAATTACAATCCCCCGAAGACATCAAACTTCTGAACTGAACGCTCAGAAACACCCAATCATGGCTGGCCGAAAATCACCTCAAACTTAATGCTCTGAAAACTGAGTTCCTTCTGATCTCACCTCCCGCGAAAATCTCCACCACTCAAACATGGCTTAAGCACCTAACTGCACTCAATGTCCAACCTACCATTGTGGACTCCGCGATATCCTTAGGCATAACCTTTGACGCCAATCTCAATATGCAACATCATATCAGCAAGGCAACTAAGGGAGCTATTTTCCAAATCAATACTTTGAGGAAACTTAAACCCTTCCTCCCAGCTAAGGACTTCCAAACTCCAGTACAAGCCCTAGTCATTCCTCGGATAGACTACGGAAGCGTCGCCCTCTGTGGACTCCCCCTATCAACAACCGCACCCCTAAGAGCCTCTTTGAACACTGCTGCGAGACTTATCACTGGATCAAAAAAACGCTCGCATATTTCCCCTGACTTAAAATCCCTGAACTGGCTGCCTTTTGAAGCCAGAATCCATCTGAAAATCGCCTGCATGACACACATGGCTGTACACCACAACTCGCCCAGCTACCTCACTCAGAAGCTGACAATCTCAGGTGGCTCAAGAGCCACTAGAAGCACAAAAAATCTTCTTCTGAAACCTCGAAGATTCCGGAAGGAAAAAACTTATAAACGCTCCTTTTCAGGAATGGCACCCAGGATCTGGAATGCACTCCCTCCAGAAACCAGACTTATCTCCTCCACTGCATTTTTCAAGAAGGAAGTAAAAGCTATCCTCATAGCTAAATTCACTGGAACATTTACCTTGGATTTATTTGAGACTCTGCACCTACTTGTACTATTTGTTTTGTCTGATCGACTATGCTCCTTGATGTACCTACCCTATTTTGCTACCCATTTATTACCGACAGCTATTCTGTGCTCAAAAAGGCTGTTAAACACTCTCTTGTTTTTCTTACCCCTTGTTTTTGTAAAGCGCTCTGATATCTGCAAAGATCTTGTTCGCGCTATATAAAACTTTCAAAATAAAAATAAATAAATAATGGCCATCACTTTCTGCATAAGGCTAATACATTTAGAAATGTGGTTAATTACACCCAATGGGAACATTGTCCTACTCCCATAGAAGGCAGCTCAAATACCCTTTTGAATAAATTCACATATTTTACTGACTTTGATCAGTCTAACCCGAGCTCATTTTATTTTATATTAAATTACAAATCGAATTCAAAAGTGAGACTTACTCAAATTTGTTGTATTCCAAATCCTTTATGGATCAGTTAGCAGTGGGTGGCTACAAGCTATGGAAAGATACCATAGATCTTAAATCTGTTTGGGGTTCTAGACCCTGGCAAGTGCAGGGCACTGAAGCTTTACACCGAGCATGTCTTATTCTCGGCCACATGTTGTTTTTAAATAGTACGATCTCACAAACAACTTGTTTTAGTTTGGCCACTTCAAAACACATGAATACCCCTAAAATTCCTAATCTGCATGCTTACCCTAATTGGAACAATCATACTGATAGATCCCTTGATGAATTACAATCTTTCATTTAAAATTCCTCCTTTAAAATTTTGTCCCTGGATCCCGAGGGTTGGCTGTTGTGGCCAACAAGTTCTGATTCTTGTCAACATGGCTTTCTGGGTTTAGCCCCTGGCCTTACACAGGAAAGAACTGATCCCTTTTTGAAACTTCCCATTCAGTTACCACCTAGTCAGTGGGGAAATTATGTCAGAATTGGCTGAAACATTCCACCCTTTCGTCTGTTAAACATCATTTATCTTTGTTCACCGACAATGTTGATTTAACTGATTTTGTTAAGGGTCCTGTGAGTTGAAGATCTAAAAGATATATATATGTGCGATTTACAATGAAGTTTGGAAACTGTCACAGGTTGAGGCTGCTTCCCGTTTAAGAGCAATAGACCAAGCTAATTTGGAAAAAGTGCTTGCTGTCCTTGATAATAGCATTAACACTCTCTCTTTCAGGATTTACACCTTGGATAATATTGTTTCATCTGTTGTGGATATTGTGTAAGATGATGTTTCTCTTTTGTTCTATGGTCAAAATCAATTGCGGTCCATCATGCAGTTTGCATGGACCTTACAAACTTTAAAATCTGGGAAAGTGCCTTGGGACTACATTAATATTTCGTCAGTGTTTTTACCGTTTAATTTTACAGAAAAACAACAGTTCATGTCCATGAAGGATGCGTCATATTCTCTATTGCATATTGAAAAATTAGAACCATTACCATTTTCTGTAGCCGAATCTAATTCAGCTGTGTGGCTCATCCATGGTTTAATACCATTGCCTTTTCCCCTGTTTAATTTTAGTTCATGTATGAAACACTATGCCCTGGGTAGATATGAACCACTTGGTACCGCTTTTCTCCATGAAGTTTGGACTCTGCCCTTCTCATACAGATGTCTGAGGGATGGCTAAGAGGTTTACTTAAAAGGGGAGGAGTGCACTTCTACACCTGATCATTCACTCGTATGCAAGAATGTTCAATTGCAAGGTGCATGTAATGTGGAGGCTCCGAATTTAGCTTGCATTTTGAAGGGAATTTCTCTGCCAGCTATCATACCAACATTCACACTGTTAGCTAATTGTAGCTATCTGCTTTTAAATAATGAATCTTGCTGCAGGATGTTGGCTGCAATTCCGTACATTGTCACTGTTTCACAGCGTGTAGTTTTCTGTAAAAATGTGCTTTTCCCTCCCCCGCATGGGAGGCTTGATATCTCTATTTGGCCATCCATTCCGACCCTGAAAGCAGAGTTCAACAAGTTGAACCGAATAAGAGCAATATTGTCTCAAAAAGAAGTCGTTCTCACTTCTTCTCATGAAACATTTGTCCTTCATGTTGCTAACACGTGTACAGAAGTACACGCTATTTTAAATACGGATCTCCCACTTCATTTTGGCGCTTTAATCCACACTATCTTTAATGCCTCGACCACTACAGCCCTGGCCCACTTTTTTAAGACTGTTAGCTCCGGTCTTGTGACCTCATTCCAAACTATATTTGGTGTGATACTGGCATTTTTTCATTCTATTTTTTCCAGCATCTTTGGCGGCTTCCCCATGTTCCATTGCCTGGATTGCCAATTCGAATGGGCATTAGAACTCTGTCTCTCAAATACGGTGTCTCCTGCTCCAGATTTTGACCATCTATTGAGTCCCTTAGTGGCTCATGAGTTGACCTGTTCCGGAATCGGGATTATGGTCTGTGCAGCAGCGCACTGAGTTTTGCCGAATTGGGACATATATACGCTGCGCATGACTTCCTGGAACGAAGTTATCTTGAAGTAAACGCAAGTTGTCCTCTGATCGTGCTAGAGGCTCCTGCAATTGAAGAACATGTATGTTCATTTCCGTTACTAAATTGATTGGTAGAACTCTTTGCTGACAATAACAATGACTTCCTTTTGGAGGCTCTTGCGACATACTGTGCATACACGCTGATGGATTAGATTGGCAACGATCCAGCAAGCGATGCATCACTCAAGTTTTTTGCTTCTCCCCGTGGTGTTATTTTTTTTCTATCACTTTTTTTTCTTTTTTAATAGACATTCTTTTCTTTTTGCCCCTTTCATTTCCTCGTGACCCATTTTTTGACAAGAATGAACTTATTTCGGGCAAGATGGCGGACGCAGCGGCGTCCGAGTAAGCAGCAGCTGAAGTGTTCTCGCTGTGCTTGCTTCCCGACAGCGGCTCTAATGCGGTTTTAAAAGCGGAATTACACGGATTTATTTTGAATTTTGTATTATTTTTTTTTTAAACAAAATTTTATAGATTTTGTGCAAACAACACACAACCACGTTCTGCTGGTATTTCCAGCACCACGGTACTTATCAATACTGCATCTATAATACCCCACAATATCTATGCCCTAACCATCCCATTTCCCCCACCCCCACTACCCCCACCCCACCTTGTCAGTGTGCCCTTTGCCGTCATTCCTACAGCTCATCATTAATCTTCATGGAATAGCTTGCGACTCCTCCCTGGCTTTCCTAATCGTGGCTCCCCAGCTTAGTAAGGATCCCGAGGTTACCCAGCTCTGTGCATGTCACCCATTCCATCTTCCACAGCCCTCAGTATAAGCATTCAGATCCACGCCTGTTGCTGGTTACGCAGGCCTAGCATGCCACATCCCCGGCCAGTGCCCCCACACTCTCCGCCCCTGCCGCCCCTTCCTGACTCGCCTGCGCTCCCACCTCACTACCCTCAGCGACTTCTGACAGTGATTGCAAATCTACTACTAGCGCACTCCATCCCCTGGCCTCTTCTAGCGCTTTATCATTAGCGGTGCGTCTGGCTAATAGTAATCTAAGAGTCCCTTCACTAGTCGCCCATTGCTGGAAACACCCCCGCCACCTCAGGAAGCTGGGGCCCCCCTTAGATTTCCAATGCAGCGTGAGCTCCCTCTTGGCCAGGATTAACCCCAAGTCGAAAAATTTACTGGTAATCTTCGTAGTTGGGGTGTGTGGAAACCAGAGTAAGAGGCAAGCCCCCATGTCCGTGTCAACTTGGCGTCCTGTAACCTCATTCAAGCAAATCACAACATCAGCCCAGTACGAGCCAAGCCCCGCGCATGACCAGAACATATGCCCAAAGTCAGCACCCTCCGTAGTACAACGAGGACATAGTGAATGCGCCCCTCCAAAGACCCGTTGGATTTTGGCCGGCGTCCAATACGCCCTATGTAGAGTGAAGTATTGGACCAGTTGAAACCGAGCATTGCGCGTGCCCTTCCAGGCCCGACGTACAAGCTGGGGCCAGGTCGTCTCCGGTATCTGCCGGCCGAGGTCTTCCTCCTGTGGAGCAAAAAGTCACCCCTCGGTAGATCGAAGGCCTCTTATAGGTCATGAAACGACAGCAAGGCACCGTCCCTATATAAGTCTCCTATCATGTGGACCCCACGGTCCTCCCAAGTGGCCAGCGCAGACCAGTCCCTGCCATGTGGAAGGGCAGTACACATGCCCAGGGGGATCTCCGGTGCATAAGGAGTATGAATTCCCGCCCGCTTCTGGCTACGAAGCCAGCATTGGCGAAGGGTGCGCTCCTCTAAAGTCAGCTGGTCCAACCGAAGTCCCTGCTGGAGCACTATGAATGACAGGACATGTCGCTGTATAATCCTGCCCTGTGAGCCATCTGGGCCCCTAAACTCCCGCGCCACAGCCTGCGTGAGCCACTGTAGCTGCGCTGCCAGATAGTACCATTCAAAATCCGGCACCGCCAGGCCTCCTTCCTCCCGCGACCTAAGCAGAGTGTTCAAAGCTACACGCCTCCTGCCAGAGCCCCATATAAACCCTATCACCATCGACCGCAGCATCCGGAAGAAAGAGAGCGGAATCCACACCGGCAGTGTGCGAAAAAAATAAAGCAAGCACGGGAGGACCACCATCTTCAGCAGTGCTATTCGTCCGGCCACAGACAACGAAAGAGTGCGCCAAAACCCCATACTGCCTCTGATGCCTCTCAGCGCTCTGCCCACATTTCCCTCATACAGGAGCGAGTGGCTGTGATAAATGTAAACCCCGAGGTACGGTAGACACTCCGATTCCCAACGTAGTCCCCCAAGCTCCGCAGGCTGGGCACAGCGGGGGGTCAAGGGAAATAAACAGGTCTTGGACCAGTTAACTCGTAGCCCCGACAATTCGCCAAACTCTCGGAGCAAGGTCCGCGCACTCCGCACCGATGTCTCCACATCAGCCAAGTACAGCAGGAGGTCGTCGGCATATAGGGAAATATAGTGCTCAACGACGCGCAGTAGCACCCCCTCATAATACCGTCCCTGTCGAGCCCGTGCTGCCAAAGGCTCAATCGCCAAGGCGAAGAGGAGCGGGGATAATGAGCAACCCTGTCGGGTGCCCCTTTCCACCGAGCATGCCGCGGATATCGAACGGCCCGTACGGACCCTTGCAGTAGCAGAATCATACAACAGCTGCGTCCAACGGACGAAACCGTCCCCCAACCCGAACCGACGGAGCACGCAGAACAGATACGGCCACTCCACACTATCGAACGCCTTTTCGATATCCACCGAGAGCACAGCCGCGCCCGAGGGGCCCTCCTCCTCAACTTCCATGACCCGTATTAGGCGCCATATACACGTCGAGGTGTTCCGCGTGGGGATGAAGCCCGACTGGTCCGGGTGCACCAGAGAGCACATATGGACAGATAACCGCGTGGCCAAGATCCTGCTCAGCACCTTATAGTCCACAGTGAGCATCGAGAGCGGGCGATATGACGTTCTTGCCGTAGGAAGGCCGCCCTTCTTCAATAACAGCACTATAATCACCTCCCTTGTCGACACCGGTAACCTGCCCAGTTCCCACGCTTCCCCATACACCTGATGTAGTTGAGGTGCTAGGAGGTCAAGCAATGCAGCGTAGAACTCCACCGGCAGTCGGTCTCCCCCTGGTGTCTTCTTCCTCGCCATGTGTTTAACCGCTGCTCTAATCTCCCCCAGGGTAATAGCAGCGCCCAGGGCAGTTCCTTGCTCTGAGTCCAACCGCGGCAGCCGAGCTTCATCCAGGAAGGCATCCAATCCATCCGGGAGCGCAGACAGTCTGCTCCGATAAAGCTCCAAGTAGTAAGCCAGAAACTGATCATTAATTTCCTGTTGGGAATGAACCAGTTCCCCGGCAGGTGTGGTCAGCGACAAAATCGGCGTGCCCCCAGAATGGGGGTTGGCCAGCCACGCCAACAGCGAACCGGCCCGGTCCCTCTCGGCGTGGGCCGGGACCATGTACTCCCAGTAATCATGGCAGCGAAGCCTCTCCACTTGGGTGGCTACCCACTCCTGAGCCGCCAACACTTCCTCCCTATTGCCCCCCTCCACGTGGTCAGCCCTCTCCACCTGCCGAAGTGAGGCCTCCTCCCGCTCCACATCAGTGAGCAGTGTCCTACGTACCCCTGCCGCGGATGAGAGGCACGCACCTCGTACCACCACCTTGAAGGCGTCCCATTCGATCGCCCTGGTAATCGCGGTACCCGAGTTCTCCCAAAAATAACGCTCAATGCACTCCTGCAACTCTGTGTGAAATATCGGGTCTTCCAGCTCCAGTGGGTTCAGCCGCCACGTGGGGATCGGCTGCCGCTGTCTGGACCAGAGGACCGTAAGTAAGCAAGGGTTGTGGTCCGAGATGGTCCTCGCTAGGTATTCGCTGCTGCGCGTGAGTTCCTGGGCCCCAGTTGTACAAAGAATAGTGTCAAGGCGCACGTGGAGATCATGAGGCGCAGAATAAAATGAGTAGTCCCTGTCGACGGGGTGATGTGTCAGCTAGGCGTCCAAGAGGCCCCACTGCTCTTGCCAGTTCCTCCGGGCCTTGGCCACCCTGCGCACCACCGACTGATCCAGCGGGGGGTGAGAACGATCCATCTCCACATCCACCACCGAATTAAAGTCCCCCCCCATAAACACTGTTCCCACCAACATAGACGCCAACCTCTTCGACAGCGCTGAGAAAAACGCGGCCTGATCAAAGTTAGGGACATAAACACTGCCAAGCGTAATGTCTCGGCCATCCAGACGCCCTAGTACTGCCACAAACCTCCCATCTGAATACACCCTCGTCGTCATGGGCTGGAAGGGGACGCCCGCTCTCACCCAAATCAACACCCCTCTATCATGAGCGGAATAGGTAGTATAAAAGAGTTGCCCCCTCCATCGCCGCTGCAGCGCTTGCCCCTCTGCCAGAGTTAAGTGCGTTTCCTGCAGAAAAGCTACCTGGACCCCCCTGCGCACCAGGTATGCATGCAGCTTATACCTCTTCCTCATGGAGTTGAGCCCCCGTACATTCCATGTAACACATTTCAGTTCCAGTCTAGCCGCCATCTATAGGCCTATAGCAGAGTCCAGTCCCTGACAACCCCAGCGGCACACTGACAAACCCCTGCAACATGTAACAACCCCAACCAACCCCCAACCCACCCACCCCCAGAACAGGCACCAAACAGTTGTTACCCATCCAAACTTTACCCCCGTAGGCGAGGGAAACTCTGGGAACTACCAGAGACTCACAAGTTATGTGAAATAGAGGGGGTAACTCCACACCAGCCGGGCCGGACAGCAAGAGACCCACCACACCGTGGAAGGCCGATCCCGACTAAGAGAAGGCTCCCCCCCCCCCAGCAGCACCCCCGCCCAATTGAATTCACAGTTCCCTAGGGCCCTCGTGCGTGCCGGCAATACCCCGGCAAAACAGGGGAAGGGGCCACACCCAGTGCCCCCGCCAGCAGAACCCCATCATCCCCGGCAATGTCGTCCCCACAGGCTGAGCACACCCTCTTACTGTCCCTCGCTCAGCCTCCTGGGTATCACTCGTCCATTAGTCCATCAGCCGTCTGTGGGGTAACCTGAGGCAGCTCCCCAGGGTCCTTCTCCGAGCCCCCATCTGAGCCTCCTAGTTCCGCTTCATCAGAGCCCAACCGGGAGCCCGAGTCCATCACCAGGGCCTCCGTCGCCACTCCAGAGATGATCGACACCACCTGCAGGGCGGCCTGCCTCTCCAGTTCCGTCTGCGACGCCGGCGGGGACCGCCTTTTATGCTCTCGCTTCTGGTTGCGCCTGCTCCTACGCGGCTTCAGTCGGTCCTCTGTAGCCTCCGCCCATGTACCTGTACCATCCTTGCCCGCTCTGTACCGTTCCAACCACTGCCAAGCGTCGTTCGGTGTGTCGCAGAACGTCGCCACTCCATCCACCAGCACCTTCAGGCGCGCCGGGAACAGTAGAGGGTACTGCACCCCTTCGTCGCGGAGGGCCCTCTTGACAGCGACAAAGGAGAAGCGGCAGCGCTGGACCTCCTGGGAGTAGTCGGGAGACACAGATGCATTGTCCACCTTGTATGGGCCAGCCGACCTAGCGCGCCGCAGGATAATGTCCCGGTCTCTGAAATGTAGCAGTCGAGCTATCACCGGCCGGGGGGGACGGCCCGGGGCTGGAGGTTGGGCCGGGACCCTGTGAGCTCTCTCCAACGTGTAGAAGTGCGTCAAGCCCTCAGGGACCACCACATCCCGCAACTAGTTTTCAAGATATGAGACCATGTCGCCCCCTTCGACATTTTTGGGCAAACCCACCACTCGGACGTTATTGCGCCTGTTGCGCCCCTCTGCGTCAGCCGCTCTCCTTTCCAGTTGCTGCACCCTGCGCGCCAGGTCCTCCAGTGTGGCGTCCGTCGCTTTCTGGGCCGGTTCTAGCGTCTCCAGCGCCAGCTCCGCAGACTTGACTCGGTCAGCGAGCTTGTCGTGGTCCACCTTCAATAGGCCGAGGCCCGTGGAAACCTGTGCAATGTCCTGGCGCAGCGCCTCTCTCGTGTCCCCTATGGCTTTGAGGATCTGGTCCATCTGTTGCTGTTGCAGGCCTGTAGTCTGGCCGTCCGCTGGTCGTGGGCCTCAAGGGAGTCCTCAGCCTGATCCGTCGGAGCCGTGCCCGCTCCCTTCCGTGGTTTCCCCATGGCCACCTGATCACGGAATTACGCCAAGCGCCAGGAGTCTGTCTCGTGGTGTGCCCCGGGTTGTGAAGTGCACCTCTGCCCCACTGATCCGGCCGAGCCAGGAACCAGGACCGCGTCCACATGATATCTCCGGGCGTCGCAGCAGGGCAACAGGCGCTCGGTGCCCAAATGGGGGTCTCACTCGCTAGTCCCCACGTCCGCCGACGCGGTTCACCAGTGACGCTAAGCCGCCCCGGCCCCCTGAAGAGCGCCGGGAAATCCAGATGACATCTCCCACTCCCGGGGGAGCTCCAATGCGACCCCAGGCCCTCTCCCGTGCACACTGGGGTCTGCGACAGGAAGTTTGTGTCAAGGGGCCAGCCCCGTTGTTGCAGGGTGTCCAGAGGTCCTCCTATGTCCTGGGTCCCGTGGTGCAGACGCCAAGGCGCCACTGCCCGCGTCCACACCGGGCCAAGGGCAGGGCCCCCTCAGTTCAATCCCGGGCAATCCGAGTGTCCACCGGCCTCCAGCTCTCCAGCGGAACGACCGTGTCCTCAGCAGGCCGAGCGCCGCCCCCCGCTCCTAGCTCCAGGGCGGCTCCGTTACCAGGTCGGGATCCTCGGCTCCGGTGCACCAGACAGCCGGCCACAAAGCAGAACCGCACCTCTCAGCGCCTGCCCCGCTGGGTCCGCCGTAGTCGATGGCGCCCTCCGGAATACTCCACACCGCTGCCCAGGCGCAGTGACGCCACAGCCCCTTCTCGTCTGGGTTCCCCGTTCACGGCTCGTGTCCAGTCGTTGCAACCGGCACGCGGACACTAGCGCTGGATGCCCGAGTCTACCCGCGCCAGAGGGCCGTCTCCTGGGCTGCACCGACTCCCGCACATCCGCGGGGGATCGGGGGATCGGGTCTCTCGGCGGCCCCTCAATAATCGAGGCCGGGGATCTGAGGGCGGCAGTAGGCCCTCGGCAAAATGGCCGCCGCCGCAGTCTGAGCTCCTCGTCAGCCGCCGATTTCAAGGCAGCCGCGGGACCTTTCGAATGCCCAGCTGCCGGCGAGGTGCCCCGCATCCTCCAGGAACCACGCTGGGTCGGTGGTGCCGCCGGGGAGGGAATCGAACAGGATAAATATCGAGATCGGCCCGGAACTCGGGGCTCAGGCGAACATGCTCGGCGGAGTCCAAGCCACGCCCCTCATTACGCGGAGTTATGCTCTCAATCTGCTAAAATATCCTCTAAGTCTTTGGAGAAGTTTTAATAACATTCCTCCCTACCCCGATGCGGCTGGATCTGTGGAGCAGTTTTCGCCGGTCATTGCAGCTAGCGTGACGGTTTCCAGCCACTGCTTAGAGCCGTAGCTGGAGAGCAGACCGGAACACAGCGGACCGGAGTACAGCTGAGTGGAGTAGCGAAGGCAAGCCTGCAGATCCTCATCAAGTGGCTCTCAGGCATCAGCAGTCACGCTCTCGCCTTCTGCGTCATCAGCGTCAACAGGGGAGAAGCAGGATGGCTCCTAAGAATCCTACCTCCGGCACAGCAACCAAACCCCAGAAGCCGAAAACCAGAGCGGTCACGGCGGCAGCTGCGGATCCCGACCATAATGAAGGTAGCATTAATTTGAGCGCTGGTGATACCATGGGTTCTCAAAAACAATCCTCAGTGGTAGTTACAGGCTCAGGCTCAGGCGTAAACTTTCCACCTGCAAAAACTATAGAATCCGTTCCTGCACAGGCAGTGCTGGTGGATACTGGGACACGTAGGCTTGGTGCAATCCCTAAAATACTGGGGATGTTTAAGAAAAAGAATCAAAATTCAAATAACGTTGACAATCTGGGATATACTGCTCCTTTAATGGATAGTTCAAATCTGGATTCTGGAAAACGTTTACCAGACCCACTCTCAACTTCAACAGCTCTTACCGTCTCCTCTCCCTCTCCAATTGTGTCAGACTACGCTGAGACATTATCCGCTAGTGCTAGCATACAGGAGTTCGATCCCCTCAGGGATGCAGATTCTATTAAATCGGCGGGAACTTCTATTCCATGTTGGACTTATCTAATGCCTTAGAGTCGGAGAGCCTAGATGGATAAGGAATTGAATTGAATTGAATTGAAAGGCGTTTTATATTGCGCTACTTAGCCCAAAGGGCGTCAAGGCGCCTAATCCAAATACCTATCTCATGCCCGGTGAGAGCTTGCTAATAGGCCTCCTTAAAATACCAAGTTTTTAAGGCCTTTTTAAAGAGGAACAAAGACGGTTGCACCTTAATCTCAGCAGGCAGGGAATTCCACAATCGAGGAGCCACATTAAAAAATGCCCTTCCTCCCCATCTGACCTTCCTGATACGGGGAATGCATAGAAGATTCATGTGGGAGGAGCGAAGATTCCTGCTGGGAGTATAAAAAGTTAGCAAGGAGCCTAAGGCATCCGAGGGGCCCGCCAGTAAGGCACCGAAAACCAGACAAAGAATTTTGAACGAAATTCTAAAGTGGATCGGAAGCCAATGGAGGTCCTTCCTGGCTAGCATGGCAGAGGAAGAGAAGGGAATGTCCAGAACAAATCTGGCAGCCGCGTTCTGCACACTCTGCAGGCGTTGGATAAGGGCCTTGTTGATATTTGCATACAAAGCGTTGCAATAATCTAGCCGGGAGGCGACCAGGGCGACCACGGTCTGTTTCCGAGCCGGAGAGGACAGGTAGTGAGCGATTCTTCTGAGAATCCTAATAACTCCCCAGCATGTGGCCACAGTTCTATTAACCTGGATGTTCATAGACAACGAAGTGTCCATAAAGGATAAGGAAGAGATGATTTGAGCATTAATTGTATGAATAGCTCAACATATGAAGTACGGGACTCAGCGGATGAAGAGGCTGGTGATATAGAGGAGTCACCCTCCGGTAGAACAGAGTGGGGGGCAGAGGAAAATACAGTGATCACAGCGCAAGGTGACAATGCTGCCTCTCCACTAGCTATCCCTGCAGGCAGTATAGATGGCCCTCAGACTCCAGAAGTCACGCTGGGTACACTATACCATCTTATGCTTCAGCATCGAGAGGAGACAAGGGCAGAGAACCTGTGTACTCAAGGCACAGTTCGCAGAATGCAAAACAATCTAAGACGTGTGGCAAAGTCTTTCAATGAAATGACCGCTAGAGTTGTGGAGGCTGAAGGCAGGATCTCTGCGATTGAAGACACTATGATCCAGCAAAAATCACAGCTATCATCGCTGGCAGGTTTAAAGAATGAGATTAATGGGAAGCTGGTGGACTTGGAAAATAGGTCAAGAAGCCATAACCTACGAATTTTGGGTATACCCAAGGGAAGTGAGGGGGGGAACATCAGACAATTAGTCAGTGAATTTTTTTTGCAGGCCTTTCCGGAATTAACCCAATGGAAATGGGATGTGGAACTTCAAAGGGCCCATAGATTTCCCTTTCAGAGAAATGCCAGACTTGATGCGAATACTAAACCAAGAGCCATATTGATCTGTTTAAACAATTTTTTGGCCAGAGAGGCTCTTTATGACTTGGCCAGACCGGATCGAAAGCGTAGGGGAAAAGGTCTGGAATTTTTTGTCCGCCCAGATTTTTGCTATGCCACTGTCCAACAGCGCTGGCAATTTCGCCAATTAATTCCATCTTTCCAGACCAAGGGCGCCCAGGCCTTTCTCCTTAACCCCTCGAAACTGAAAGTAATATGTAAAGAGAGGACATATTTTCTAACATCTGAGGGGGCGACTAAAGAGTTAATAGCTTCATTTTGATCTGGGTTTCTGTTCGTCACTTTTGGCCGGGGTATCTGTTCTGTGCATCTTGTGGTTCTTTTTTTTTTGGGGCGGGGAAAATGAAGTAGACCTATCCTTTCTTCCTGTTCTCTATATCTATACTATAGTGTGATCATTTAAAAACGTAGCATGTTGGGAATCGAGTCGCGAGTCACAAGTTGCTTCTCACACCATCAATGTTAGGGACTATTCAGTCCCTTTGCCCTATATGGGGTGGGGTCGGGGATGGGGAGAGGGAGGGGAAGCGGGGAGGTATTGCGTGGTTGGGGAGGGGTGTGGGGGGGGCAAGCAACGTCAGAAATATTCGAACCAAGAGCAAATTACTTTGTAATATGAATATGAAAATGAATATGAATATGAAGCATAATAAGTCTTTTTCTTTGAAACGGGAGGTTCAGAGTGACACAGATACACCTGGGGGATTACTGCTGTCTTTGTTAATTAAATCATTAAGATGGAAAAATTGATGATCTGTTCTTGGAACATTTGCGGCCTCAACAATCGAAAAAAAAGGGGGGTCTGCGCACAAATAATACAGAGTATGAGGATAGACTTTTTGTGTCTTCAGGAGACTCATCTTACCTGGAATGATCGGCATCTATTTAAGAACTTGGGTTTGAATTTATTTGGATGTACTTGTCAACGTACCACGACTAAAGGAGTGGCGATCCTTATGAGGAGAGGATTGGGGTTCCTTAAACGTACTAAAGTAGATCAGTATGGCAGATGGATGATTCTTGAAATCACTATTGATACCAAAGTCTGTACGCTATGCTCCATCTATGCTCCAAATTCAGACCATCCTCATATTCTGAACTTTTTAAGCTTAGAACTAGCTGACTGGCCATCCCCTTTAATAATCTGTGGTGACCTAAACATTCACTTGGAAGCCGGTTTTGATATACGGAGCAATACATTGTATCCAGGCCTAAAAAAAAAGACATATAAGGCATTAAGAGGTCTAGTAGTGGACTTCGGTTTGTGTGATGTGGGGTATGTCAAAAATCCTCTGTCACCAGGTTTTACATTCTTTTCTGCTCCACACCAGAAATTCGTCCGGCTGGACTATTTTTTTGCCACTGCTGGGCTCATTAATAATATTCTATTTGAGATATATCCTCGAATAATTTCAGACCATAATCCGGTCTGATAGAGGTTAAAACTGAGGCCGGATGTTAAGTAGAGGTAAGACCCTGGTCATTTGAGCGAAAACTGTTAGCAGATCCTTCGTACATAGAATATATGGGCAACTGGATTAGAGAATTTTTTTACTTTAATAGAGGAAGTGCATCTGTTCAAAATACTTGGGATGCGTTCAAAGCTTGGGTGCGGGGGGAGACACTAGCCTATTCGATTAAAAAACTAAAAAACTTCCGGAATAAACTTGATATATATTACAAAACGGTACAGAAATGGGAGGAAAAATTAGTAACTGCCATTAGCTTATCACAGGATACAGAACAGATTAACATTACCCTAGCTATTCATAAAGCAAATTTATATGAGATATTCGTGACCAAACTTGCAGAGCAGGTGGCAATTTATAGATCGCAACTATATGAAATGGGGGAAAACTCAGGTAGGATCTTGGCAAAAACGATAAGACAAAAAGAGGCAATGAATTCTATTAATGCAATACAGGACGAGGCAGGCCAGATCCATAATAATCCCGAAGAAATCCTTGAGGTTTTCCGGCAGTTCTATTCTAAGCTGTATGAGCAAGATAATCTATTGTATTCTAGTGATTCTATATTGAACTTCTCCACTCTAGCTAACACTCTGAGACTAAATGCTGCTCAGATACAGATTTTGGACGCCGATATTACATGGGAGGAAATCGAGATCGCCTTACTTTCTCTTGCTGCTGGCAAGGCTATGGGACCTGACGGTATCCCTCTCGAGTTTTTTAGGCTCTTTAGGCATGTATTAAAACAAGATCTGCTGGTTACCTTTCTGGAAGCTCAGAAAGGGGTGGCTCCAGCATCATGGAGACAATCAACAATAATGGCATTTCTTAAAAAAGATAAAACTCCTCTTTACCCGGCATCTTATAGGCCGATATCACTAATCAACGCCAACAGCAAAGTTTTTAAAAAAATGTTAGCCTCTCGAATTTCAGGGGTTATCTCTTGTATAGTGTCACGCTGGCAACAAGGGTTTATTCCCAATCGGGATACCACCGATCATGTCCGGAGGGTTATTGCTTTAATGGACTGGGCACAGTGTACTAAAACACCCTTAGAGGTCTCCCTGTTGGATGCCGAGGAGGCATTCGACAGGGTGGCCTGGCCATACCTTTTGGACTTGTTGTCTCTGAAAGGGTTTGGACCACGTATGATAGTGGCATTGAAAGCTTTGTACGAATCGCCAACTTCTTCCGTTAAATTTGGAGCAAATAAGTCCGCCCTGTTTCACATTTATCGCGGTACAAGACAAGGCACTCCAGGGCATAGCCAAGCCGGCAATGGAGTATGGGGTCCCCAGGCTTATTAATAGCCCTGGGAGGGGTGCATGTTGCCCCATTCCTATTTGCTTTTACAGCCTGCCCCCAGGATGGAGTCCCTGGGGCTGAAATTGACCTTAGGGAGGGAGCTGCGTGTCCCCCTCCCTCATGGTTTTTGCTTTGCGTCTGGGGATGCCCCCTTTAGATCCGAAATCAGCCCGGGGGACGTGGGCTGCATGGCTACCCTCACTACAATTACAACTGGGCCCCAGGTAATGGGATTCCCAGGTCTGAAATTGGCCCAGGATGGGGGAACCTGCCCCCTTCCCCTCTGGTTTGGATAGCTTGGCCCCGAGGTGTTGTGGTCCCTAGGGCTGAAATCAGCCCAGGAGAGTGGCCACGTGCCCCCTCCCCTTAAGTTTTTGATGGCTGGGGAGTGATGGTCTCCAGGGCCATAACTGGCCCGGGGAAGTAGGGCCACGTGCACCCCCTCTCTCCTAATTCTTAAGCTAATTATCCCCCAGGATCTGGCCCACCCGAGGGCATTATAAAAAACAAGTAGGCCTTTCAGATCCTTCCTGGAAAGTTTCGAGGTGATCCATCAAGCAGGGGCCGAGAAAAACAGGGGCCCACACCTTGTATTTTCGATAGACTTCTTTAAACAGTGCTGAAGTAAAAACTGCTGAACAGCATTACACTAACTTTGGTATAAAGCTAGATCTTGGCCCACAGATTTAACTTTTTGTTATTTGGTGTAAATCCAATCAGTAGTTTTTGAGTAATGAAGTGTCAAAAATAGTATATTTAGGCAGTTGGTGTCTAAATTAGGAGGCAGTAGTCAATCCTGATTGGTTGGTTTCAACCTGAACTATATGTTTTGGCAACCTTTACCAGACTCAGTGACATAATAAATTAATTAAACAAGCATTTCCAATGCAATAGGCTTGGCATCTGCAAGAGTTTAAGCTGTAAGCACTGTGAATGACAATGCCTTTTATTTACGTTTTAAGAAACAAAACTCGAATAAAAGGGATTATCATGTACAATGCCAATAACACAAACTTGTGTAAATGCGAGACCAAGTGCACTGGGAATGGGATCCAGCAGAGAGATATAGGGAAAGAGAGAGATGGAAAGAGCGAATATACATGTGGAGCCAGAGAGAAAGAGTAAAAACACTGTGACCATAGATACATTTCATTCTACTGAAACTAGACGCAAATGTAAAACTTCAAAACATGAAAAGCATAATTATTCCACTTACCTTGGAGAAGTTGATTGAAGGGGGTAATGAAGCCCATGGCTTACTTGGTGACCGGTTGAAAACGGAGTTGCAGTTTGAAAAGTGCAGGACACTGTAAACAATTTAGAATAACTCTGTAAGCGTGATTTGCAGGCGCTAAAGCAACCCAAGGCTGGGTAACCAAAGCTGTTTTCATTGGCCCGTATAAGTCCTGCAGTGGAGCAGCGAGCACTGGAGGGTGAAACACACCGCTTCATTGGCTGTCACCCAAAATAATGAAAATTATAGACGTGGCTTCGTATAAAGGCACTCTTCGGGAGAGTCCGTGAAAAGTAGAGACGTTTAGTCACCATGGGTGTTGATGGGATTTGTGTGGAGAAATGAGGGATGGAGGAGCACATACGAAGCACCACTGCCACTACGGTGGTGAGGAGAAGCCAGTTGTTATTCAGGTGCGATTGCAGTCACAACCACCTCCGCTGTTTCTCTCTTTTTTTTTTGTAAACATATTTTATTCATTTTCATCTTGTCAATTAGTAGCAGTACATTTCAACAAGAGCGTCTCATCTTAACTTAAGCAGCGGTTGTCAACAAGCTCAGTTGCATCTATTCAGTCCTGCTCCCCGCTTCTCGCCCCTTATAGCTGTCACCGCAAGGGCAACCATGCCCCAAATTCTGAACAACTTCCGCAACTTTACATTCAATGTCTTTATATCGGAGATCAGCTTCTCGGTTGTCTGTTCTCATCTACACACATATCTATCTAAACAACTAATAGGTGAACAAACCCCTCTCCCATCCCCTTCCCCCCCAGCCCCCAGGCATGTCGCTCCATCATGTGAAACCACCTCCGCTGTTTCTCTTGTGTTGTTTTGTGGCCACAATTTTAGCTGCTATGGTGATGGGAGTGTAAAAGGACACATGTGATGATTTGTATGGGAGGAGCCTAGGTATGAATGACTGTGGTTGTGTGTGGCACTAAATAGGCATCTGTGTGCAAGAAAGAGCGTGTACAGATTACTAGTGTTTGCACGGTACATTGCCTGTGTGTTACTGTACCTGAAGTGCAAGGGCCGTTGGATTTTGGTGTTCTGCACACATGCAAGGAAGGGGGCAGAGAGGGAGCTGAAAATGACGGAATGCTGGCTTTGCGCTGCCTTTGGCTCGGTCTGCTTCGTACAGCCCTGTGCCGTGAATGCTTCAGTACCGGCAGCAGGCTCCTGCTCACCTCTCCCATCCTACACTGGCACCACCACCCTCTATGACCTCTGGAGAGGTGGTGCCTAAGAATAGTACAAAACAAATATACACATTTTCAAAAATGCTTTATTATCGCTAAAATCAAATTTCATGTTGCCAGGTAGCACCCAAACAAACTGTTTTCTTGTGGGAAATGGCTTTGTTTGGCTTATATGACACTGTTATTTATTGCTGAAACATCAAGTTACCATTTGATGAGATTAGGAACGGGAATGACTGCCTTGCATGGAGGCAACATCTGGACCATAACAATAAACTAAGTAAGTAGAAACGGGCGCCCTGCTGAAACATGAAGCACGGTGCCCATGTGGAGAAAAGTAATACGGGTGTGGATATAAAAGCAGTAGTCCCTAGAGGAGCATATATACAACTACAGCATAACCACACTGTAGTTGGCCGGTGCTCCTGAGAGAAAACCGCAAGTGATGTTACAGGAGTGCCCGCCAAATTAGAAGCCAACAAAGAAGAGTGATGGAGGAGTAAACCAATGGCAAGCAGCCAGGTGGGCTCACACTTCTTGTAATGATTACAGCAGGTCTTGCAGACAGTGCATGCGCTAATGCTCAACCTAAAAAATATGTAAGGGGGCAGAGTGGGCACACCCAAAAGGAACCCCCCTATACAGGCTGGCCACAACATTGACAACATGCCGTGGCAGCCGTTACAGGACTCTTGGACATGCAGCCAATTGAAATGAAAAGATGATAACAGTTACAATATGAATTATTTGTGGGTGGTACCACACTAATTTTAGGAATGGTCTGTTTTAAGGTGTTTTTACCCTGTGACATAAATCTTGTTTAAGAGAAAACAGTTTTCTCATGATTTTTTCACCGGGGTTATAGAAGGTGCTCCAAAAGCTAAAATGAGAGCATGTTTCCTGTAAATCCACACTGTCTTTCTCAGCCAATAAAGTCTGACATTTTCAGTAAATCGTGCACCTGCACTTCCAGCAGGAGCAGTGAATGTCAGCTGATACCCAGTGTTCTACTGCAGCCTCACAGAGTATTCTAAAGAACAACTAGAGCGCTAACAGTGTTCCTTATGACAAAACTATGGCACACCTGAAGCCATCTTGATTGAATCAAACTGATAAACGGTGGTTAGTGCTGTAGAAAGCAAACTTAGAAAACCTTTTAAATGAGCTCTCAAATACCTTCTTCTATTTCATTAAAACATTGTGGCATGCAGACTGAAACATGCACTTTCAACGCCAGCAGCAGACTGCCAGTTAACTCCCTGGTGATCAGCAGCGGTACCACAGTGTTCTAATGAGCAACTAGAGTACTAACTTTATGAAATTATTCCAAAAGTGTGGCACAGCTGAAATTCATCTTGATGGAATTGAAGTGGAAAACTGGAAACAGTTTCTACTGAGGACACAGCAGTAAGGTAAACAATTTTTAGCTAACGAAAAGGAAAGTTTAGAGTTTATTAAGGACAGAGAGGCGATGATTATGCAAATCTTTCATCACTTTATTAATCCGGCAGCATTCAAAGAACATCTTAATAAAAAACAGCCTTAACTACATTTCCCATGAACCACCAGCGAATCCAAGAAAGGCATCTAAGGAGCAGTATCGAGCAGTGCTGAGCGACATTCAAGGAGAGCTGAGACAACCAACTCTGATCACCACCAACTCTTCAAAGGCTCTACAACTTTAGGGGCTACATATATCTAAGTGGGAGACCCAACCGTCTCGTGTTACCTTAGCAAGCACCTATGTATGACATCTGTCAGTCTCCCCACTGTGGCTCAAGTACAAAGGTCTGTGCCCACTGCTATAAACGACTGTCACCAGCCATCAGTTGTGTCTTGGCCTGGCCATGGGTACAGTAGTCACTGTTGTTTAATAGTCACTAATGTTTAACAAGAGTTCCAATTTTGGTGGAAGCAAACTACCTTCCAGAGTCTAAAGGTGCTACAGGTGAACAGCACACTATTATCATATTGGGCACATGTCAGGATATTTGTGACTCTGATCACATGTAGAAAAAAACTTTCTGGGTCTGCCAGAATGGTAAGATGAGGTACAAGCTGTCACATGGACATTGGTCCTGGGAATTTCTAGCCCATGCACAACCTACGTGTCTGTGATGATCTCCTAATAAAGAGACTATTGCTCTTATTTTTGCTCATCTCTTAGTATGGATTCTGATTCTTGTGTACATTTCTCGATGGTTAAAACACCAGGTGGAACCATTAGTTATTGTTGGGGTGCACCTCGCTTGCAGCCCTGCACATTGTTCACACTTTGGAATCACTTTACTATTGCAGGTTGTACCGAATTCAGTCTCTCTGCTGGTGGCTTTGACTATGCCCTGCCATACTCCCTTCCATACTCCGTCAAACACATAGGTGATATGAGGTACATATCAAATCTATTTGCAGGACATAATATATCTGACATATCTCACTTTTCTCCTGTAAAGAGGCACAGGCTTTTTGCTCGTTTCCTTGCAAAGTCGTCTAACTTCTCACACACTGTCAGAAAGTAAGTTCTGTCTGTTACTATCTCTCTTCCCGGTGAAGAGCCTGGTCATTCTGCTCTCAGAGTGGATGTAGAGTTGGGCCTGGCCTCCAGGGACCTCTCTGCCATCAAACAGAGTGAAGAGCTTGGCCTCACCAACTCTCTCTCCCACAGTACTCTGGGTTTATAGCCTGGGTCCCCCCTCCACCACACTGATTGCGAAGCTTGTCCTTTCTGGGGCTCTCCTCCCTCACTCTGAGAGCAGACCCTGACCTCTCCAGGTCTGTCCCCCATCACACGGGCTGTAGAGCCCGACCTCTCCAGGCCTCTACTCCATCACACTGGGTGCAGGGCCTGGCCTCTCCAGGTCTGTCCTCCAGCACACTTGGTGCAGAGCCTGACCTCTCCAGGTCTCTCTACCATCACACTGGCTGTAGAGCCTGACCTCTCCAGGTCTGTCCCCCATCACACTGGGTGCAGAGCCTGACCTCTCCAGGTCTTTCCTCCATCACACTGGCTGTAGAGCCTGACCTCTCCAGGTCTCTCCACCATCACACTGGCTGTAGAGCCTGACCTCTCCAGGTCTCTCCACCATCACACTCTCCAGCAACTCGATGGCCGAAGCAGCCAGATTCCACCTGAGCTACCTATGGAAGCTGAAACCTTTCAAAGGCCTAAAAATGGCAGTTCAAGCTCTAGTCAGCTCTAGAGTGGAGTATGGATGTTCCACCCTTACCGGTCTACCCAAGATCTCTTTAGCACCTCTAAAAGTATGCCTCAACGTGGCCGCCAGACTGCTCACTGGCACCAGAAAATTCGACCACATCTCTCCACAAATGAAAGTGCTGAACTGGCTCCCGCTAGAAGCCAGAATCCAGTTGAAACTGGCATGCATTACACACAATGCCCTATACACAAACTGCCCTGCCTATCTGGCACAGAAACTAGTGGTATCTGGAGGCAGCAGAAATTCCCGGTCCACCAGAAACCTCTTACTCCAACCTGCCTTTTTTCAGAAAAAAAGAACCTACAATAGGGCGTTCACTGGGGCCGCACCAAGAATTTGGAACTTTTTCCCACCAGACATCAGAAAAATCCCTTCTCCCGCACGCTTCAAGAAGGAGGCCAAAACCTTCGTCATGGGTAAATTCCTCGTCCTCGTCTAATGCCTGCCCTCACCCACCACATTATGCCTGACGATTCTAAGACTATCGCTTCCAGAAGAAGATAAGACTATTGCCTCCTCCCCTGATCACTAATTATCCCGCAAAGAATATGTGGGCCTCTGTTTTTGCTGTCTCTAACTATGATTGTAATCATTCACTTGTATACCCATTCCCCACACCAATCACCCCTGTCCCCGCCAACCTTTTGTATAGTTCTGTATTTCTCTGCATTTTATGTTGGTTTGTTGACCTTGTGTACCATGTAAAGTGCTCTGATACCCTCACGGGTCAAGTTCGCGCTCTATAAAACACATTAACCCCTCCCATGCTCATGACGGAGCCGCTCCGTCATGAGCATCGGCTGAGCTGTGCTCATGACGGAGCGGTTCCGTCATGGCCCGCTCGGCGCGCCTGCGCGGCGCGAATTCCGCGCCTGCGCTGGACGTTCCATTGAGCGGGCGGGGCCATGACGGAACCGCTCCGTCATGAGCACAGCTCAACCGTGGCTCGTGACGGAGCGGCTCCGTCACGAGCATGCGAGCTCCGCTCGGCCCCCCCACCCCCCCTAGCGCTGCGGCGGAATTGCCGCCGCAGCGAAGGGGTTAAATAAAATTAAATAAAATAAAAAACACTGGTTGTAGAGCCTGACCTCTCCAGGTCTGTCCTCCATCACACTGGTTGCAGAGCCTGACCTCTTCAGTCTCTCCTTCGTCACACTGGGAACAAAGTCTGACCTCTCCAGGACTGTTCTCCATTACAGTGGGAGCAAAGCATGGTATATCCCATCACACTGGGAGCAGAGCTTGACCTCCTCTCCAGGTCTCTCCTCCATCGCGCTGGCTGTAGAGCCTGACCTCTCCAGGTCTCTCCACCATCTCACTGGGTGCAGAGTCTGACCTCTCCATGTCTCCCCTCCATCACACTGGCTGTTGAGCCTGACCTCTCCAGGTCTCTCCACCATCACACAGGCTTCTGATCCATCACACTGGGAAACACAAGATGATGGACGGAGTGCTGAAACCTTTCAACCACTTAACCTCAGTCAAGAGATATGGGTGTAATCCATTGTTATTGTGCCCATAATATCACCCTAGTTTGGACACAGCCATATGCAAATCAGTCTTGACCCTGCTCCTCATGGCCACAGTCCAGCCCAAATTCCCAGGCCAGATCCTCACTGGACCGGAAACAAGCCTCTTGGGACCAGTTTCGGGGTATAACCCCATATCAGCCAGGCTAGCTTCAATCCAGTGGCACAGCGAGCAAGAGTCCCATGTCCACTTAAGGCAAACATAGTAAATACAACAAGATGGTGGACAGAGTGCTGAAACGTTTCAACCACTCACCCCCCAGTCACACTGGGAGCTTAGCCTGACCTCTCTAGGTCTCCCCTCCATCATACTGGCACAGAGCCTGGTATATCACATCACTCTGGGAGCAGAGGCCTCTCTTTGGTGACACTGGAAGCAGAGCCTGCCTTGTCCACCATCACCCTCAGCGTAGGGCCAGATTGTTTCCCTTGGTGCAGAGCGTGTCTCTTCTCCGCCACACTGGGCTCACTGCCGGGGGTCTATCCTCTCTAGCAGTGGGTGCAGAGCATGACACCTCTGTGCATCAAGCCTTCACACTGGGTGCATAGACTCATCTTTCCCTCGAAATATGGGTGCAGAGCCTGGTCTGAAACAGCACCCAAAAAAACACACGCTGATGGGTTGCTGAATTCCACATTGGCCAGTCAGAAGGTATTTTTACCTACATAGCAGGCTTGATTATTTCCTGAGGACACCCTTTGGTCTAATGTACTGGGCATCTCTGGAAGGCTTTCCCAAGGGTTGCATGTTGTGAGTAGCCTCATACTGATGTCAGCATTTTTGACACAGAAGTACCTTTAGAACACTATGTAACGTTCATGACAAAATATTGTGTACTACATTATAGATGTATCTAAACCTTGGACCTGAACAAGGTGGAGATGTACATTAAAGACGTCCACCAAAACGCGGATTGACATTTTTTAGATTGTCCATTGTTGCCTGACTTCACAGGATAATTTTAAAGAGTGTATAATGTCTGACACACTAAGAAGGTTTTTGTCTATTTGTGTGATATTTAATTGTGAAGCTCCTTTTTGAGTGTTGTGACAAATAAATAGCTAAAGGGATGAACAACAAGAATGGAAAGTGTGTATTGTTTTGAGTTTGAATAAAGAAAACATTTTTGCACTCTGAGGTGACAAGTGTACTATTGATTATTTACACATCTTGCAATATGATTGTACGACTGTAGAACAGAACAGCAATCATGTTCATTCTTACATAAATATAAGGTTTAGGGTTTTCGTGTGCTCTGAGTATTCCTTGGCACTCTATTACCTAACCTTTCTCACTCCCTCTTTGGGTAACTTCAAGCGAACGCCTGACTGACCTCGACTAAACTTATATTGTAAATAAATGAGAGAATGGTTCTTCATAAAGAAGTAAAAGCTTTAATTTCAGGAGGCAGCGCAGACATCCAACCAGCACTGGCAACTCATTAAGTTGAACATGGAGTACGAGAGCACAATAATAAATAATAATAATAATCCACATTTGTAAAGCACACAATCACCTGTAAGGGTCTCTAGGCGCTGGGGGCCGTCGGGAAGATTTGGTCTCTAGGCGCTGGGGGCTTTCGGGAAGATTAAGCAAGCTATTGCCCAGAGTCACATGGTGCTGGGCTAATCTGTCGCCGGTGCCGGGGATCGAACCGTGATCCCCAGATTCCGGAGTCAGTCGCCCTGACCGCGTCGCCACACCTTTTCCAGAACATGGGATGTAAACACAAACGAGTCCCGCAGCTGGAGGCAAGCTGCCATGGAGTTACAGAAATTATAACACACCTCCTTTCCTTCCACTGAAATGATTAAACTTAACAAAACATTCAATAACTTACAATTAAAATCATGCAATTCACCCCATGTTAAAACAAAATGGAATATAAGGAAACAAGAGGTTTAAACTGAAAATGCAAAAGAGCTATGTACAGAAAAGGAAAATAAATCAAGTCGAAAGGTGAAACACGAAAGTATAGGCAACACTGAGGAGCCAAGTGATGTTGCAACCCCATATTGTACCCCACTCCTTTCCTTGATGACCCAATCACAAACATCATGCTTCAATATTCCGGCATCTTATGTTCCCTGGACAGCCTTCCCTTTCGACGGCCCTCCCTTGATTCAGAAAATGACCTCATAGGAGTAGTGAAACGATCCATCTCTTTGTCTCTCTCACTAGTCCCCTGCCATGCACCTTTCACCCTAGGATTCTGCAACCACTTCCCTTGTTGTTGGCACAAAGCCACAATTTTAAAATTCCAGGTTTGTTCATTCTGTAACTTGACCCAACTTCCTCCTACCGATTTCACCTGGAAAGGACCCCTGAATTTGTTGAAGCCTTTAGTAACACCCCCTGGTTTGACTTTTACCCAAGGTGAGTAAGTAGGGACCCCACAGAGAACGGGTGCTGTGTGGGAACACGACTGCATGCTCCATACAATTCTATGGGGAAGTCGCTGTTGATGTTTTAAAGTTTAAGGATCCTTCCCAATGAACTTTGTAGAAACCCCATGGAAGTTAGGAGGTTGGAGGGCCACCGTGCCCGTGGATATCATAGTACCAGAGTTACCTATCCCAGGAGAGCTGATGCATAGATTGGAAGTGGCTTCGGAAACTGCTGTCGATCTCAATGGGAGACTTCAAGAAAGAGTCTTTGCTGGGAATGAGTAAAGTGTCCAGCGGAATCCAAATGTGGATTCTGGATGAAGAGTACCTGAAAGGAAAGGGGAGAGAGTCTGGGTCACTGGGAGTGACCAGGGGCTCGTTAGAAGAATTCCCACCGATGCCTGGTGCTTCAGGTGAGTTGAAGGGGCTCTTGACTCTGCAGCCACGGGGACCTATAGATGTTGGAGACAACCAGGAGCCGGTTGCGTGCTGTCCCGCGAAGGATGTCAAATGCTGAGGGGTCAGTGTCCAGCGGGAGCACCAACAAGCCATGGCAACGGCAACCCACACAGAAAGTAAAGAAGGGTTACAGTTCAGACGAGCAAGGCCCAGGACACTCACCAAAGCAGAGAGAGTCAGGGCAAGCCTGGAGCAACCAGGAAAGCCACAGGAAAACAAAGTTGACCCTTAAGTGTACTCACAGGCCGGAGCCACAGGAGTTGCATGAGTACCTCTGGCACAGCTTGCAGGACACAGAGTACCAGAAGGCTGAAGTCCTTGGTATGAAATGTGCACAGAGGTTGGGGCTATCGATAGCCCAATGCACGAAGTTGGGGAACACCAACAAGCATATGCACTTGTAAATATACGCAGTGCACAGGTGTTCAAGTTATGAGGTCCCCACGAGGAATACTGGCCTCAAACTGGAGAGAGGACAGCTCAGCCTCAAGAAACATCAGAATCCACCTCCTGTGTAGCTGGAGCCTTCAGAGTCCTCAGGAGCTAAGGGACAGTAGACCGGTCAGTTGTGTTTTGGTGCCTGCGTATGCAGGGGAGTGACTCCTTCACCCCAAGGGAGATACTTCAGTTGTCCTTGATGCTCCACAGGTCCTGCACAGAGCCTGTCTGGAGCATGGGCACAGACAATGCTTTGAACAGAGAGGGATATGAAGTCCGGCCCAGTCGAAGTCCAGAGTGTCCAGACGGTTGAAGGTCAGTGGTTTCTTCTTCAGAATCTTGTCCATGTCGTATCTAATGTCTTACAGCCAGGTAAGCCCTTTTGTACCCAACGGAGAGGGTTGGACAGATTCAGGGGACCCTCCTATGGGAGGGACTGGACAATGGGGAAGATACTCCCCTGTCCTTTGTCAGGGGATCGGCCGAATGGAACACCAGGGACAGAATCTCTTCCTTGACCCCAACATGGACGCCACAGTGGTCCTTTGCCAAGATGAGCTACAACTCCCACATTGGTGTGAAGATCCACAGGCTTACTCCGAATGAAACACCAGGGGAACCATTTGTTTGCTGACTGTTGCACTGTACTAGCCTTTCACAACGTTCGATCCAGGGATGCTGCCTGTCCCTGCCTTCTATTGAACTATGATGATGCCCCACAGGCTGAAACTATTAACTGTCTGTACTTATTGCGGAGCCCGAGTATCCTTGGCCGCAGCCCAGTGGAGCTGCCCTATACAGCTATAGCGGAGCCTGGCTCTGGGTCACCCCCTCGGCCATCACCTACCCAGCCGGACATCGGACATTGTTTTTCACGGTTCTTCGCGGTTTTATCTGTCTCTCGCCTCAACTGCCGTGACTGCTTTGTTCCCCCAGAAGTACTTTCCCCCTTCAGATCTACCTGTCTGCTTTCCTCTCCCCTGTCTACCTTTCCCACGCTACCTTCCCTCTACCCTGCTTTCTTCCCTAGACAGCTGAGACCTAGTTACTTTTGTATGATGCCTGGTGGAGCTACCTCGCGAGCTAGAGGGGAGATGGACTTTGGGCTCTCTCCTTTGACTTGGGGACTTTCTTTGCCTTCACAAACCTGTTGCCGCAATTTGCTCTGATGCCTACCTGTTCTGCCAGCGTTCTACAGCCCTCGGTCGAGCGCCCTCCCGCCTCCCGCTGCCCGACTCCCCTGTCATCCAGGAGTCCTGGTAGCCGAGTGGAGCGTGGGACGAGGGGGAACAGAAACCACACTCCCCAGCATCCCGAGCGGCGCACGCCGCGTCATCTGCGCGCCAGGAGGCGCTGAAATAGCGCGTCACCCCGGTCGAGGGGGGGAACTTTCTTTGCCTTCACAAACCTGTTGCCGCAATTTGCTCTGACGCCTACCTGTTCTGCCAGCGTTCTACAGCCCTCGGTCGAGCGCCCTCCCGCCTCCCGCTGCCCGACTCCCCTGTCATCCAGGAGTCCTGGTAGCCGAGTGGAGCGTGGGACGAGGGGGAACAGAAACCACACTCCCCAGCATCCCGAGCGGCGCACGCCGCGTCATCTGCGCGCCAGGAGGCGCTGAAATAGCGCGTCACCCCGGTCGAGGGGGGGAACTTTCTTTGCCTTCACAAACCTGTTGCCGCAATTTGCTCTGACGCCTACCTGTTCTGCCAGCGTTCTACAGCCCTCGGTCGAGCGCCCTCCCGCCTCCCGCTGCCCGACTCCCCTGTCATCCAGGAGTCCTGGTAGCCGAGTGGAGCGTGGGACGAGGGGGAACAGAAACCACACTCCCCAGCATCCCGAGCGGCGCACGCCGCGTCATCTGCGCGCCAGGAGGCGCTGAAATAGCGCGTCACCCTGGTCGAGGGGGGGAACTTTCTTTGCCTTCACAAACCTGTTGCCGCAATTTGCTCTGACGCCTACCTGTTCTGCCAGCGTTCTACAGCCCTCGGTCGAGCGCCCTCCCGCCTCCCGCTGCCCGCCTCCCCTGTCATCCAGGAGTCCTGGTAGCCGAGTGGAGCGTGGGACGAGGGGGAACAGAAACCACACTCCCCAGCATCCCGAGCGGCGCACGCCGCGTCATCTGCGCGCCAGGAGGCGCTGAAATAGCGCGTCACCCCCGTCTCGCGGGACGCCGGGCGAAGCCCGGGCCAAGGGCGGGCCCGTTCTAGCCCGTTACAGACCGGGTAAGACTGGACTGGGCCACCTTATTAGCATTTCATTCTGTGCGCCCCCACCAAAACATTTTACCCCCTTTCGCCCATTTTGGACTTTTTTTGTTGTGTAACTGTTCATATTGTTTTTGCTAAACATGTCTCCCAGAGTAACCAGAAATAGCAAAGCTGCGCATGTCGCCCAGATCGTAGGTCCAATAGACCAATTCATTGCCAAAGCTAATGATGCCATAAACCAGGGTGTGCTTTTGTTAGAAAGAAGGGTCTCACAAGACCTAGCTGCAGCCAGGCGCTCCTCATTGGGCTTACTGGCCACTGCCATAACACCGCAACGCATCTTAGCCCCCGACTTACAACACGAGACCCAGTCAGTTCCTGGGATAGTGGACTTATCAGTATCTATTGACCTTTCCACAACACAAATATCCCAACATTCTGCACCCCATCCCTCTCGATCAATTGAGAGAACTCCCACCCTCTTCTCTAATCTGGAGGAGAACCCTCTATCCCCTAATACTAGGGGCCAGCGGGAAGGTGCCATCCCGAAAAAGAGAAAGGGACAAAAAGATAATAAAAACCCTTCCCCAAATATTACTGACTCTCAACAGGTTCTCCTGCCACAATTCAATGACGATTCTTCCACATTAGCTGAGACTCTATCTCCACCCGAAATCTTACAACAGCCTAACATCACAACAATGTCAGAAATAATAAATCTTACATCTGACATTCCTAACACTGTCCCGGATGGAAATATAGGTAATGGGCGGGACCCCTCGCTACAAGATCCACATACTTTAGCCTCTATAGAGGCCTTAATTAAACTTCATCTTAACCCCATCAAATCAGTGTTATCTAAGATTGAGAAGTCATTAGCTATATTAACATCTGAATTAAAAACTAAGAATAGCACGACCTCTATGCCCGCTGTTTCTGTGACTCATCATCCCAACCCAAAACTGATAAAGCCTGGGGGCACTCTTCCCCAACAAACCTTACAAGCTCCCAAAGAGGTGACTACCACAGCGGTGGTCCACCAAAATCCTGTCCATACAATTAGCATTAAACCACAGCAAATACCAACCAATCTAGCTGTAAAAAAAACTGTTATCCCCTCCTTGCCTGGTCCCCCTGCCCAAACGGGCAACCTTACTAGCCTACCTATGACACGCCTTATAGCTAAAACACCAGCTACCAAAAACGCGGCTTATAACATAAGACGCAACGTACCTCGCTCAGCCCACCTCCCTCCAGAAGCAACACCGTATGTAGTTATCATGACCGGGGTCCCAGCGTTGCACGTCAATTCTGAGGAACCTGGATGGTCTTTAAAAAATAAGGTACTCCATTGGTTGTCGATGAATCGACCACTTCCCCCTTTTGCCAACAACGGTGTTGTCTCAGTTCGCAGAGTTCCCTGGGTAGGGAAGGAGCAAAAAACTATCCCAGGAGACTGCATTATAATAACTTTTGAAGAACCCCAAACCGTAGAACATATTTGCCTATGGGGCGATCAAACATCCACCGAAGGAATTGGCACGAAAAGACTAGCTTTCTTTTACCCTCCTGCCCATTCCCTCCCACCGGTCCCGGAGTGGAACTGGACTCAGGTAGGGAACCGGAACAGAAATCCGGACTGGATAAACTGGCAAGGACAAGGAGGTAGAAACACCATGCCTTCTTCGGACTGGAGGGGTGTTCCCACGTACAACAGGTATGACTGTTTAGAGATGGTGGACTGACCACCAACAGTCAATGTCCTGGCCGATGGGAATTCCCCCTCTTCAGGGTCACCACCCCCGACGCCAGTAAGCTCTCCCGTTCCCCCAATTCTGCCGAATAAAACTACGCCCCTACCACCATTGGCTACGTTAACTGACTCAGTGGGTTTACACACTTCCCATCACGCTGGTTCTTAGCCTTATTCCAACATTCCGCGTGTTAAGCATCGAGAGAGTTTGTCCTCCTCTCCTAACATTATCTCTAGCTCATCACGACACAGATTATCCCAAAATGGAAGGCCAGCACTTACCAATGGCCCATCATTGGCCTCTTTATTGCCTATATTATTCTGGAACGTAGCTGGACTGCGACCCAGGATGCTATCGGCATCATGGCTGGCTTTTGTCACTTCCTACAAGATAATGTGCTTCCAAGAGACATGGATAACCGACCCACTGCACATACAAGGCTATTTAACGTTCCACTCTTCGACCAGTCCCTCAATACACGGCAGACCCAAGGGGGGTCTCGTGGTATACATATCAAACAAGCTTGAAGTAAAGAAAATTTCCCTTCAGTGTACCTCCTTGTACTATCAAATTCTTTTGATTACTTTTAAAAATGGTATGTCATATAGTCTTATTAATTTTTATAATAATCTTTCTCCCGCTGAATGTGTAAAAATTGTGTCCGAAATTTCACTCTTTATAGGCGAACAACGAGCTAAGCACGCATCAACTATGTGTAATGTCATCTGGGGAGGGGATTTCAATGTACAATTGTGTTCTCATTATAAGAAGTCTGATTGTGGCCTCCTAGATGAAAACGATTGCTCTATGACACATTTTACACACTCCTCTGTAGGAGATTCTCTTAATGCTAGTCTAATGTCATTGGAACTGACTTAGGCCAACGAACTTACTGACCCTCCAGTGGAATTTAATCCCACATTTCACGGCAGGGGCTGTTTTAGCACTATAGATTTTATACTTTGCTCATACTCTTTAAAGGGTACAGTTTCACAGTTCAGTACAGGACCAGAAATTTCAGGTGACCATTTTCCCAATACGATAGTGCTAACGCTAGCTATAAGCGTTTCTCACCCCATTAAGAAAAGCCTACTGACCCAAAAGGCATTGTCCATGGATAAAACTAACGGCTACTCTGTGAAATGGACTAGGATAGATCCAGTAGAAACATCAAGCTCTGTGATCTCCAAAGCACTCCCCTGGATAAATACATGTTTGAATGAGGCATCCTCCCCAGCGCAAATTATTTCTAGCTTCGGGGAAATTCTGAAAGTCATTCAGAAGGTACTATTCCGAACCTGTAAATCAGGTTGCCGCACGGAGCCAGGCTGGTTTAACACGGCATGCCGGAAAGCCTTAAACGCCCTAAAAAAAGAGCTCCACAATCCAATCAGAGACCAAACTAAAATAGCTAAGTTAAGATCTGAATACAAACAGGCCCAATTAAGCTGTAAGAGAGACCATAAAAACTAACTATGGGCCCAACTACATGAGAGTTGTAACAGAAAAGACAGCTCTCTATTCTGGAAAATAGTAAAATCTCCTTTCCTATGTGAGGGTAGTTCACATCAGCACCTGGATGTAGCAGTGTCTGCGGGCGAGTGGGTGACTCACTTTTCTAAAATCTTTAGTGACCCCCCCCCCGGAATGTGCCGCACATCCCAATCCAGTGACCGAGTCCCAAGATAAAGGGGTCTATCCAATTGACCTCAACTTCACCCTCGGAGAGGTCATAAGTGCATTATCATCCTCAAAATCCGGAAAGGCCCCTGGCCCAGACGGTGCACCATTAGATATATTTCTTTTAAATATCGATTTATGGTCTCCAATAATTACCCAGCTAATTGCGGCAGTATTAAAAGATGGCCTTCTGGACTCTTGGTCCTCCTCCATACTGCTTCCAATTTTTAAAAAAGGTGAGAGAAATAATCCTGCTTGCTACAGGCCCATCTCCCTCCTGGATTCGTTAGGTAAAGTCGCAGGTCGCCTAATTCTGGACCGTTTACAGGACTGGGCGGCAGAAAAGAATATCATTACGGACTTACAGTACGGATTCCGGGAGGGACTGGGCACTGTCGAACAAGCCCTAAACCTAACGCTTCTAATAGGGAAGTATGTTGGAGTAAAACGGGGAAACCTATTTATGGTCTACGTCGACCTCAGCGCGGCGTTTGATTGCGTAATCCACGCCAAGCTGTGGTCCATCTTGGATGAGTTGGGTGTTGACCCACCCCTTATCAAGTTTCTGCGCGAGCTTTATACTGGCGCCTCGGCTTGCGTATGATTTGGTACGGGAGGAGAGTTAACACCTCCTTTTCCAATAAATCGCGGAGTAAGACAGGGCTGCGTCCTGGCTCCCTTCCTATTTAATTTATACACCAATGGCTTGGAAGCCGCCATGTTAGAAGGGAGCCAGGATCTACCTACCATCAATAAGCGCCCGATTCCAGCACTCCTCTATGCTGATGACTCCGTAATTTTTGCTAGGACCTTAGTGCAGCTTCAGAAGCAGCTGGATAAATATTGCAACTACATGCTTTCACTCGGGTTAAAGGTCAATAAGACAAAGACCTTTGTCATGCAATCAGGGCCCAAGGTAAAAAGCTCCAAACATCTCTGCATTGAGCATTCAAAACTGGACCGCGTCAGGGAATACCCTTACTTGGGCATCCTAGTAGACGATAAGTTAACATGGAAAAGGGCGATGGTAACCAGGAGATTGCTTTACCAGCGAGCAACTTCCGCCCTCGTCTCATTTTCCAGAAAAATGGGTAAACCATCTCCCCCTGCACTGCTCAAAATTCATCAAGCAAAATGCTTGAGCATCGCCACATACGGAGCCGGAGTATGGGGCTACGTAAACGCGGATGAATTACAAAAAATTCAAAATGGCTTTGTAAAATACCTCCTGGCCCCCCCACGGAGCGCCCCCACTTATGGCTGTCATATTGAGCTTGGGATAGACTACTTAATAGACTATATCAAATGTCAACCAATGCTCCTATGGCATCGCATATGGACAAAGCCTCAGTGCCATCTGACACGCGCCCTGATTTCAGAATGTCTTGAGATGTCGTCCTGGAAAAACATCCCATGGTTGGCTTATGTGGTCAACTTCTTGAAAGATCTTGACCTCATACAGTATACCATTGAGCCTTCAGCTATCACTGAGATGAGTAGAAAAACTCTGAAACATCATTGCCTTAATCATTTAAGGGAACTCCGTATGTCCGGTGAAATATCCAAGCAATCCAACGCCCATATTTTGATGGCTTAGGTGTCTTTAGGAATACAGCCATACCTATCGTACCATATATCCAACTACGAAAAATACCTATTAACTAGGTTGCGCTTTAATTTGTTTTTTCGACTGGTTACTTTTCCTAAAACGCTAATTTGGTCACACGAATTGGATAAATGTCCATGTGACAAGGTCTCCCCCCAATCACCATGCAGGTAGTACTGTTTTGTCACTACTATAAAGAAACACGCAGGCGCTGGGTTTTACCATTGTTGCGCCAAATGGGGTTGAGGACCTGTCGCCCGGCGTTTCTAGCTTTGCAGCAGCTCGAATCGCAATATGTGGCAAAGAATTTAGCCCTGTTCTTGAAATCATGTATAACTATCCGCAAAACTTTAGAAATGAATCCCACCTGAATTTATGAATATCTGTACTAACTTTGTAAATGAACTAAAACTGTATTTTCCTTTATTTTACTTTTTAGAAAAAAAAATACGTATATTATATTAATGTATTCATAATAACTGTGATTTTATGATGAAATGTTTGAATATGATGTACTTTTTATGATTAACATAATGGCTAATCGAATAAAAGATTTGAATTGAATTGACTATCACCTACCCAGCCGGACTTCGTGCAAACGCTCCCGCGTCTCTCCTGACCTTATCTTCCCCCCTCCCTCCCCCGCCCCTCACCCCTCTCCGCTTCTACTCTTCTGTCCTCTGCCCTCACCTGCCCTTGCCCTTTGTCCCCACCCAGTTTTTCTGTGAACCTCTTCCTTTGCCACTTGAGACCGAACTATTTTGTCTGATGCCCGATGGAGCTACCTGGTTTAGCTATAGGGGAGATGGGCTGTGGATTCCCTCCTTGGTAGTCACCTACCCAGTAAGTCTTTAGACAGACTTCCTTTCAGCTCTACTGTTGTCTCTTCCCTTATCCTCACTTTCTCACCTCCCCTACCCCCCACTACTTTTCTCTCTACTTTCTCTCCTCTCATAATGTATTGCTGATTGTTTGATGTAATGTATAATTTTTGATCTTTTTCTGTTACATTGTTGAACCTAATGTAAAGCGCTCTGATAACTTCGGGTCTAGCCAGCGCTATATAAAACTCTTTAAATAAATAAATATAAATGTGTCCAGTTTTGCACCAGAGCAGTAGCCAACGGCTCACAGAACTGGGTTGAACTGGACTATGCACAGAGACACCAAGTGTGCCCCTCGTGCAGACTTTCAGGCACTTTGGAAGTGCGCTCACCCAGCCCCAATCCACTAAATCCTATCTGGGAGGTGGTCACACCACCCTGTGACAGGATGCTTATTGTTCTGCCTTTCCCTGGTCGAGCTTGGCTATGCAGCAGGAGAGCAGAAATGTGCCTCTGGTTGGCAGCAACCATCTTGTACTGTCAGGCTCAAGGAGGCTAGTACCGGGAAGATTAGGGACCCCACGAAGCTCACTTCAGAAGGGAGGTATGATTCCAAGGTGTTTGATACTGTGGTTCTGAAAATGTCTGGACTTGTGTAATAATTCTGGACTCGAGAATTATTCTTCGTCGTACCATGACGAATTTAGTATCAAAAGACCGAGAATGACGAGCACACTATGTACAAGCATTTTCGTCGTATTCGAGTGACGATTTCACCTCGAAATCGTCATTCACGTCTCGAACCCTTGGCTTCCATTTTGTGTACGGCAGCCATTTTAGTGAGTTGCTCTGTACATAGGCTTATAATCAAGCCGAATTAGATTCCTAAAGGACACGTACGCCTTAATTGGCTTTTTCTTGACCCGGGCGAGTTGGAACCATTGCCCCAGGCCGAACCTGTTTAGTCAGTCCTTCTCCCAGTGGCCGAACAAGATACCATCAAGGCACAGTCTACCATAAAACCTTTTCATCGCACACACACACCCTGCCAAACCTTGCTCACACCTGTCTCTGCTCTTTTCTCTTACTTGCTTTATGATGGGGAGGTGACCATTTTTATTGGGGGTCCACCGATATCTGATGAGAATGTTGGGCCTCGCCTGGTAATTTATTATGGGATGAACAAACCGAACTATGGCCTTGTCATCATGACTCTGCTCTTTCTTTGTAATGGAAGCATTCCTATAATGTAGTAAAATGTGCAGAATGTTTGCCTAAAGCACAATATTTCGTATAAAAAGAGAAGCCTGACTTTGTGAATTGCGGCAGTCTCCTGAGAACATACTTCCAGTGTGTTGTACTTCTAGGACGCTTGTTACCTTGGTTGCAGCCAATAAAATCGATATTTGACTTCACCTAGAAGACTCTGAGTTTCTGTGGTCTGAATCAGGAAAGAACTCGAGGTCTTCGGGTGTGTTTCCCTTACACCGCTGGGTTACCGGTTAACTACCGGTTCTGAAAAACCCGGTACCTCAGTTGGCGCCCAACGTTTGGGGCGATTCCAGCGGCGCCGGTCCAGCCAGAGGTTCGTGAGGAGCTTCGTGTGGAAATTCTGGAGGAAGGCCAACCACCATCGATCCCTGCATGGCTACGTGGTCCAAAAGTCTTTGCTACGAGGTTCCCCGCTTCCCGACGGCTACGAAGGACTGCTGCCCTGGCTATCGCCCTGATTTGGACCCTTGAAGTTTGATAGAGCGAAACACTGAGACGAGTCTTCTGGTGACGTCATCGATATTTCAGTTAAGTATAAGTGGAGCGTCTCCCAGTCCTTAGTTGGTCTTAAGTCTTGGATATCCTTTGGGATCGTTTTGTTTGGTACTTGCAAGCACCAAAACCGAGGGACTCGTGTATTCACGAGAAATATCGTAATCGATAAATCCTTTGAAGTTTGGAACTAGACTAGAGAGCGAAGATGCCTGGTCTTAGACTTGGAAATTTGTTTTGTCTCGGTTGTAGTAAAAGGGACTCCCGATTGGAGGACTCATGTCCGGTTCCTCCGATTGGAACTCCAACATATGAATTATATGTGAAGCATGGAGTAGGCCCCATCACATATAACGAAGTGTGGATCAAATACACCAGAAACAATGGTGTTTTAAAATGGCCCCAATATGGTAGCTTTGATACCGAAATCTTAGATAACCTTGAAGTTAAACTTTTTAAGAAGAAAGCCCGGCCGGCGATGTTTGACTCTTTCCGCCTATGGCGTAAGGAGGCCAAACAGAAGGAAATCAAATTAGAGAAGAAAAATAAGAGAGAAAGAGGTATTTCAGTAATGCAAGCTGCTATGCAGTATAAAGACAATGAAGAAGAACAGATGAGTGAGCAGTTGCACAGGCAACGTAAAATGGTAATAGATAAATGTTACCCAGTTTTACCAACCCCTAAGCAAGATGCAGCGAAAGAACTTGAAAAAGATCCGTTAATGGCGCATTTGTTAAGTTCGCCACCGCCCTATGCGCAAACTGCCACAGCACCTCCGCAATCTTTAGTTGCGCCACCTGTAGTTGCTATGCCTGCTCTTCCACAGCACCCAACAGCTACTCTTCAGCTGGCTTCTGCTCCTCTGGTGCAGCCTTCTCAAGGCCCAGTGATCACATCTGCTCCGCCTGTGCTTTCTACGACTTTGCCTAGTACACCTTCTACTTCTCCTAATGCTCCCTCTACTATTGCTTCTGCTTCTGCCTTATCTCACCCAGTTTTTCCGCCTGTTCTTCCGTCAGTTTCTCCTTCCATTCGACAAAGAATGGCCAGCACTGTCACTAACCTTTTCTCACCTTTTCTCGGGTCGCCTAAAACGACCCCTAACACGGAACGAAGACAGTTGCGGAGTCAACTGCCTGACTATAGAGAGAGAGATTTACTGAATCGTTTAGCGCATAAATGGGCTATGGACACTGTTAGATATGATGTAGAGTCTGTCATGGAAGTTTTCCGTCAATGGGAAGCACCGAAACAGAGATACGTTTTTGAACAAATGTATGTTTTTCTCTGTGAGGATTTAGAAGACAATGATCTAGAATGCAACCCGCCCGAGTTGTGTCGCGTGCGGTTCGATTTCGCAGAGGGCATGATTGTAGGTCCCGATGTCGAGAGAGCAGTTGAGGTATTGTTGTCGTATCGGAGTAAGGGGAACACTTCTCAATCGCAATCTGAGCGTGGTGAATATGGTAGGAAAAAGGCGCGACAATATCCCATGAGAGAAGTTCCCCCACAGTGGAGGGAAGGGGACCTACAAGCTAACCCACCTATTCAGCCTCACTTTCAGCGTGTATGGGTACATGTCCCATGGAAGCGAGCCTAAATTTTAGCCCTTAAACAGACATTACCTGATCCCCGTAAAAATCCCGCAGGATATTACAAAGAGTTGTCACAGACTGCTGGGTCTTGTATCATGAATTTAGCCGATATCGATATGTTATTTGGGAACGTTGTTCCACAGCCTTTATGGGGTAAGATTCGTCACACAGATCATGATCAGGAATTAGGTGACTCATGGGCTAATATTACTGCTGCAGACGCCCTACAAATTGGTGGTGCTAAACCAGAGCCTTTAGTAGCAGAACTTCCTGGTTAAATCATTGATTATATGAAAACGATAATGCCTGCGATACGTGTAAACTGGGATAAGTTGTCTGCGTGTAAGCAGAAGAAAGATGAAACGGTGTCTGATTTCTTCACCAGGTTTGAAGAAATGTTTGTCGACCACAGTGGTCAAGATATGATCACAGAAGGTGGTCAGAGATTGTTCGTCGACAAATTTGTGCATAATTTGCTTCCAGAGTTGTGTAAAAAGTTGAAGGATTCTGAGAGTTCTTGGGCAGTTTCATCTTCAGCACAGATATTAGCTACTGCACAGTACTATGAGAATCGAGACAAAGACGAGAAAGATAAAGCAGAAAAGAAAACAAAAGAGTTGAAAACGAAGGTTTTGTTACAGCAAGCATATCCGCCACGTGGTGGTGGTGGCCAGAATAATGGTGGTCAGAATAATTATCAGAGTAATTTTCAGCAGCCTCAACAGTATCAGAGGAACTCACAAAAAGTCGAGTATTCTCAACCACGTGTTCCTGTAGGTCCCAACCATTGTTCATATTGCAAGGAAGAAGGCCATTTTAAGTATAGTTGCCCTATTCTGTTACAGCGTGCAAATGGTGGTTCGAGCACAAGAGGTAGAGGTGCTCAACAAGCGCCTAGAGGTAGAGGACGCGGAAACGTCCCTCAAGACGCACGTCCCCTTCCACCTCAAGATTCTATGAATAAGTTCGATCAGCAGAATAACGCGTCTGGTAGGACAGCTCAGTACTATGCTGATGATTACTATACAGAAAATGAGAATTGGGAAAGTAATGATTGCTAGGACAGCCATAGACAAAGAGAGGGAGTTGTTTCAGTTCCAGTAGATCAGAATGGACCATACGTTGAGGTGATTACATCAGGTGTGTCAGAACCTTTTCTGTTGGATACTGGTGCTACAAAGAGTTCTATTATGCACTCCAAACTCCCTGGCGCACCTTTGTCTGGCGAAACGAATGTTTCTGTAGGTTTTTCTGGCGCCCCGGTTAGAAATCCTATTTCTGCCCCTTTGTCTCTTTCTGTTGGTCCTTGTGAATTAGAAGCACCCCTTATTCTGACAACAGGTTGTGGTGAAAATGTGTTAGGATTAGATCTGTTAAAAAGATTGTATGCAACTTTGTACTGTTCGACCTCAGTAGTACAACTTACTTTAAGTAAGAAAGTGGTTTCCTTAATGTACTTGTCAAGGGATAAACTTCCAACAGAATTGTCGTTCCTTCCTGATATTCTTTGGGCTACTGGTTCTAATGATGTGGGTCTTTTAGAAATTCCGCCATATGTCGTAACATTGAAAGTCAACATTAAAATGCCACGAATTCCCCAATACAAAATATCTAGTGAAGGCGAAAAAGCTTTGCTAGCGATCGTTTACGATCTGATTGCAAAAGATGTCATTGAAGAAACAAGAGGAAATGTTTGCAATAGTCCTGTTCTGCCTGTTTTGAAATGAACTGATCCTTCCCAGCCACCTGTTTACAGATTTGTGATTGATCCGAGAGAGGTCAATAAAATAGTTGTGCCACAATTTCCAGTTGTCCCTGATATTACTGCCCTATTGACTATGATTCCGGCTTCTGCAACGTGGTTTTCGGTGATTGACTTGAAGAATGCTTTCTTCAGCATCCCGATCGCTGAGGAGAGCAGGGATATTTTTGGCTACTCGTTGGGAGGACGAAGCTTCCGCTTTAAACGCGCTGCCCAGGGCTACTGTGAAAGTCCATCAATATATAGTCAAGCTCTAAAGACACAGCTTGATACGATTGTTTTACCTGACGGCGCTACCCTCATTCAGTATGTTGATGATTTGCTTGTTGCCGCAGATACTGAGGAAATATGTAAAGAAGCCACATTGTCATTGTTGCGTCATCTATGTGATTTGCATCACGAGGTGTCACTTTCCAAACTGCAATATTGTCGACAAGAAGTGACCTACTTAGGTCATCTCTTATCGAAGGAGGGAAGGAAACTGACCCCAGAGAGAATTCAGGCAATAGCGAAATTAAGTGTGCCAAGAACACAGAGAGAAGTGCGTGCTTTCTTGGGTATTACCTCGTACTGTAGACAATGTATACCAAATTTTTCGTTATTGACCAAACCTTTGGTGGCCTTAACATGTAAAGATACACCCAATCCCGTTCCTTGGTCTGAAGAGTGTCAGAAAAGTTTTTCTGAATTACGCACAGCATTATGTTCGGCTCCTGTGTTAGGTACCCCTGATTACAGTAAACCCTTCACATTGTATGTCCACGAGAAACAAGGTTGTGCATTGTCAGTACTGACACAGTTGTTTGGAGACAGACAACGTCCATGTGCATATTTTTCGTCGACTTTGGATCCGGTAGCTCCAGCATTGCCAAGTTGTCTAAGAGCCACAGCGGCAGCAGCTGTTTCTATTCGACAGTCTGCTGGTCTAGTAATGAATAATACGCTAGTCGTGATGGTTCCACACGCAGTAGACACGTTGTTGAACCGAACCAAGACACAGCACTTAACTAGTGCTCGATTGTCAGGGTACGAATTAACACTGTTAGCAAGTCATGTGCACATAAAAAGATGTAAGTTATTAAATTTAGCCACGTTGTTGCCAATCGTAGAGGAATTAGATGCTTCAGAACAGCATGATTGTTTTCTTAGAACAGAAGAGGAAACGAAAGGGAGAATAGACCTATACAATACTCCTCTTGCTGAATGCGATGGTACATTGTGGGTGGATGGTTCATGTTTCAAGCTTCCGAATGGTGACACGACTGCAGCATATGCTGTCACGACTTTGCATACGATTGTAGAAGCTGCACGTATTCCACATAATTCAGCTCAAGCAGCAGAATTGATTCCACTCACGAGAGCATGCGTGTTGTCAAAGGGAATGAAAGTGACCATCTACACCGACAGCCAGTATGCTTTCGGAGTGGCTCTGTCATATAGCTACTATATATCTTGATAATGCGTTAAGTTAGCATAGGCACATTACATGTTTAAACGCCATTTTTCCTTTTGCTGCTTCTGCACACGACACTTAATTGTTGATTTAGCTTTCAACCTAGTAGTTCGTTGTGGTTTACATGAGAATAATATGTTATTACTCTGATATCAGCTTTGCTTAATAAACTATGTCTGTACAGAGAGTGCTGAAGCTTCAGGAACAACAAGATACTGAATTGTTATGAGGTCTGATCTTCGCTCCTTCATAGACATAACATAAGTGTAGCTTCTGCCAACTTTGGGCTTTAGGCGGGTTTTATATTGCTTTGCTTGAAGCACAAAAAGACACTTGATGCTGTTCGCATGCAGAGAGAGCTGGTGTATGCTGATGTGATCTCTTCATTCTAGGATCCTGAGGTATGGGCCCGCCCTAATTCAACCCAAAGAGACCTTCTTAGCTATTAATATAATATGCGTGTTAGGGAGGGTGAGAAATAAGTGTTTTTAACGCTTATTCATTTACAGCATGTTAACATGCTGTCACCGTTCGCTTTCTATGGACTAGTAACTATGCTGGTAACTTTGCTTCTGATAATATGTTTACTTGTATTATCTAAGATACTGCGCCTGAGAAGACGGCATTAGTAAATAAACATTTCAAATGCTCACGTGTTCTTCTTTACTCCATGTTCTGATTTGTAATGATTGTATAACGAAAGAGTGCTCATGTGTTCCACGTAACCTGAGGTTTGTAAGTTCATGTTCTGGTTTGTCTAAACATTGGGAGTTGGTTATGACCAATGAGACACTGTAGCTAGCTCGGTAAGGGGTTTGTTGGGTACTGAGGTGAGTTTTGGGTCACCCTAATTCGCTGAGGTTCCAATCCTCTGTGCACAGTTCTGTGGGAGAACAGAAACCCTGCTACATGGCGCCCAACGTGGGGCTCGAACCCACGACCCTGAGATTAAGAGTCTCATGCTCTACCGACTGAGGTTGTTAATGTCCCTAATGTACTTAGAGTTAATATGGGGGATGTGGTGAAACAAAACATACGTTCTGATGATTGGGATGTTCAGGCCGTAGAGTCTTTGTTTTCTGATTTGAAATACTATGCTGCCTTTGATGCTGAAGATTTGTACTTAGAATCTGCTAATTATGGTGATTTGTTTTGTTTTCAACATTTTGGCAATCACTTCTTGCATAAAACAACATCCAGAAGGAATATTGTAAATTATACACAATGGGAGCATTGTCCAGCTCCTAAACAAGGCAGTTCAAGTACTTTTTTGAAAAAGTACACTTATTTTACTGACTTCAACCAGTCTAATCCTGAGTCCTTTTATTTCAAAATGACACAGAAGCCTATGTCCAAGGTTAGACTTACCAATACCAAATTATTGTACTCGAAGTCCTTTCTTGATCAGCTGACTATTGGAGGCTATGAATTATGGAAGGAAACAATTGACCTAAAATCTGTTTGGGGTTCTAAAAACTGGCAGGTGCAAGGCACTGAGGCTTTGCACCGTGCATGTCTCATCCCGAATCAAATGTTGTTTTTGAATTCTACTATTTCACAGACAACGTGCTTTGGATTAGCTACTTCTAAAAAACTAAATTTTCCTACTATCCCAGAGTTAGAAGAATATTCTGGCTGGAATAATTATACTCAATTTTCGATTAGGGACTTACAGACCCTATTGCTGAATTCATCCTTTAACATATCCAGTATGGACCCTAAAGGTTGGCTGGTGTGGCACAGGAGTGCTGATTTATGCCAGCGCCGTTTTCTGGGTTTGTCTGATGGCTTTACACAGGTCAGACCTGATCCTCGTTTTGAAAGTGAGCATTCTGTCACAACTTACTCTGTGGGTAAATTATGTCAAACCTGGCTGAGACATTCTAAATTATCGGCAGTTAAATTACATCTTGCAAAACTAAATGATGATGTAGATTTAAATGATTTCATCAAAGGCCCGGCTAGTGGTAGGTCAAAAAGATGGATATATGCCGTCTACAATGAAATCTGGAAGACATCTCAGATTGAGGCAGCAACACGACTTAGGGCTATAGATCAAGCAAATCTAGAGAAAGTGCTTGCAGTAGTAGACAATAGTATTAACATGCTTTCTTCCCGCATTTACACTTTAGATAATATTGTGTCTTCTGTAATGGATATTGTGCATGATGAAGTATCTGTGTTGTACCATGGTCAGAATCAATTACGTTCTATCATGCAATTTGCATGGACCCTTCAAACGCTTAAATCTGGCAAGGTGCCATGGACCTACATGAATGTTTCTTCTCTCTTTGCCCCCTTTAATTTAACTGACAAACAACGCTTGCTTTCTATGCAAGATGCTTCTTTTTCTATGTTACATATTGAGAGATTGGAGTCCTTGCCTTTTTCTGTGGCAGAGGCCTCCGCTGCGACGTGGCTTATCCACGGTTTGATAACATTACCTTTTGCTTTATATAAGTTTACAAATTGTATGAAATATGTTGCCATAGGTCGCTATGAGCCTTTAGGTAGTGCATTTCTCCATGAAGTGTGGTCCCTTCCTTACACTTATCGATGTTTGAAAGACGACCAGGAAGTTTATCTGAATGGGGAGGAATGTACAGAAACTCCAGATCATTCGTTAATGTGTAGACACATACAATTACACGGGTCTTGCAACCAGGACAGACCCAACTTAGCCTGTATTTTAAAAGGGACTCCTGTACCAGCAATCACCCCGACTTTTACCTTATTGGGGAACGGAAGTTATTTACTTTTGAAGCACAGATATTAGCTACTGCACAGTACTATGAGAATCGAGACAAAGACGAGAAAGATAAAGCAGAAAAGAAAACAAAAGAGTTGAAAACGAAGGTTTTGTTACAGCAAGCATATCCGCCACGTGGTGGTGGTGGCCAGAATAATGGTGGTCAGAATAATTATCAGAGTAATTTTCAGCAGCCTCAACAGTGTCAGAGGAACTCACAAAGAGTCGAGTATTCTCAACCACGTGTTCCTGTAGGTCCCAACCAATGTTCATATTGCAAGGAAGAAGGCCATTTTAAGTATAGTTGCCCTATTCTGTTACAGCGTGCAAATGGTGGTTCGAGCACAAGAGGTAGAGGTGCTCAACAAGCGCCTAGAGGTAGAGGACGCGGAAACGTCCCTCAAGACGCACGTCCCCTTCCACCTTAAGATTCTATGAATAAGTTCGATCAGCAGAATAACGCGTCTGGTAGGACAGCTCAGTACTATGCTGATGATTACTATACAGAAAATGAGAATTGGGAAAGTAATGATTGCTAGGACAGCCATAGACAAAGAGAGGGAGTTGTTTCAGTTCCAGTAGATCAGAATGGACCATACGTTGAGGTGATTACATCAGGTGTGTCAGAACCTTTTCTGTTGGATACTAGTGCTACAAAGAGTTCTATTATGCACTCCAAACTCCCTGGCGCACCTTTGTCTGGCGAAACGAATGTTTCTGTAGGTTTTTCTGGCGCCCCGGTTAGAAATCCTATTTCTGACCCTTTGTCTCTTTCTGTTGGTCCTTGTGAATTAGAAGCACCCCTTATTCTGACAACAGGTTGTGGCGAAAATTTGTTAGGATTAGATCTGTTAAAAAGATTGTATGCGACTTTGTACTGTTCCCCCTCAGGAGTACAACTTACTTTAGGTAAGAAAGTGGTTTCCTCAATGTACTTGTCAAGGGATAAACTTCCAACAGAATTGTCGTTCCTTCCTGATATTCTTTGGGCTACTGGTTCTAATGATGTGGGTCTTTTAGAAATTCCGTCATATGTCGTAACATTGAAAGCCAATGTTAAAATGCCACAAATTCCCCAATACAAAATATCTAGTGAAGGCGAAAAAGCTTTGCTAGCGATCGTTTACGATCTGATTGCAAAAGATGTCATTGAAGAAACAAGAGGAAATGTTTGCAATAGTCCTGTTCTGCCTGTTTTGAAATGAACTGATCCTTCCCAGCCACCTGTTTACAGATTTGTGATTGATCCGCGAGAGGTCAATAAAATAGTTGTGCCACAATTTCCAGTTGTCCCTGATATTACTGCCCTATTGACTATGATTCCGGCTTCTGCAACGTGGTTTTCGGTGATTGACTTGAAGAATGCTTTCTTCAGCATCCCGATCGCTGAGGAGAACAGGGATATTTTTGGCTTCACGTTGGGAGGACGAAGCTTCCGCTTTAAACGCGCTGCCCAGGGCTACTGTGAAAGTCCATCAATATATAGTCAAGCTCTAAAGACACAGCTTGATACGATTGTTTTACCTGACGGCGCTACCCTCATTCAGTATGTTGATGATTTGCTTGTTGCCGCAGATACTGAGGAAATATGTAAAGAAGCCACATTGTCATTGTTGCGTCATCTATGTGATTTGCATCACGAGGTGTCACTTTCCAAACTGCAATATTGTCGACAAGAAGTGACCTACTTAGGTCATCTCGTATCGAAGGAGGGAAGGAAACTGACCCCAGAGAGAATTCAGGCAATAGCGAAATTAAGTGTGCCAAGAACACAGAGAGAAGTGCGTGCTTTCTTGGGTATTACCTCGTACTGTAGACAATGTATACCAAATTTTTCGTTATTGGCCAAACCTTTGGTGGCCTTAACATGTAAAGATACACCCAATCCCGTTCCTTGGTCTGAAGAGTGTCAGAAAAGTTTTTCTGAATTACGCACAGCATTATGTTCGGCTCCTGTGTTAGGTACCCCTGATTACAGTAAACCCTTCACATTGTATGTCCATGAGAAACAAGGTTGTGCATTGTCAGTACTGACACAGTTGTTTGGAGACAGACAACGTCCATGTGCATATTTTTCGTCGACTTTGGATCCGGTAGCTCCAGCATTGCCAAGTTGTCTAAGAGCCACAGCGGCAGCAGCTGTTTCTATTCGACAGTCTGCTGGTCTAGTAATGAATAATACGCTAGTCGTGATGGTTCCACACGCAGTAGACACGTTGTTGAACCGAACCAAGACACAGCACTTAACTAGTGCTCGATTGTCAGGGTACGAATTAACACTGTTAGCAAGTCATGTGCACATAAAAAAATGTAAGTTATTAAATTTAGCCACGTTGTTGCCAATCGTAGAGGAATTAGATGCTTCAGAACAGCATGATTGTTTTCTTAGAACAGAAGAGGAAACGAAAGGGAGAATAGACCTATACAATACTCCTCTTGCTGAATGCGATGGTACATTGTGGGTGGATGGTTCATGTTTCGAGCTTCCGAATGGTGACATGACTGCAGCATATGCTGTCACGACTTTGCATACGATTGTAGAAGCTGCACGTATTCCACATAATTCAGCTCAAGCAGCAGAATTGATTGCACTCACGATGAGGTAACGGGTTTTTAGGAACCCGCTGTTGCCAGGGGATAACACCCGAAGACCTCTGAGTTCTCCCTTGTTCCGGACCACAGAAACACGGAGTCTTCTAGTTACCGTCAGAGATCAAGTTTTATTGGCAGCTACCAAGTAACAGGTGTCCTAAAAACACGACAGCACGGGTTGTGTGTTATCAGGAGACTGTTCGTTTTTACAGAACCAGCCGTCTCCTTATATACAAAAATAATAGCTGCAAGCAAGAATTCCTGAGTTTATGATATGGCTATACACATATTTCTACAATAATACAAAAGAGCGAAGTCATGTAGGCAAGCCCCTATTTTAGACGTCCAATTCGTGATAGATTACCCGGCCAGGCCCGGAACTCCCATCAGATATCGGCGAAACCCCAATAAAGAAAGGCACCTCCTAGTCATAAAACTGGCCATAAACAGGGTGCGTGGACAGGTGTGTGTGTGTGTAAAAACATGATCTGGATGTAGTGAATAGTTTGTGGTATGTTGTGCATCGATGCTATCATATTCGGCCACTGTGCGAGGAGCTGCCCAAACAGGTTTGGCTAGAGGCAATGGAGTCAGTTGGGACAGGTCAGGGGGAAGTCAAGGAAAGGTGGACGTGTCCTTTTAGATCAGACTCGGCCTTACGTAATTGACTTATCATGAGGGCAAGACACAAGATGGATGCCGTTCACAAAATGGAGTCTAAGGGTTCGGAAGGGAAACTATGATTTAAGGGTGTTGGCATCCCCCAATCATGACGCAAATGCATAGGGATGATGTCCTAATCATTATCGGTCTGTTGACACCAAATTCGTCATGGGATATTAATATTATGTGGCACGGGTATTGGATCTCGATATCGTGATAACAGTAGGGTCCAGAATTTCAGAACCACAGACCCTCCTTTTGCCCTTATGTAAGGCAATAACTCATGTTAATCTGAGTCTAAATCTGTATGAAGAAATTCGTGGAGATGCTGCTGTAGCATCATTCTGTTGCTCAGTTCGTCCCTTGACACAGGCTTCCGTACACATGAGGTAGCACAGAGGCCACATAGTGCAGGAGCGCACTGTACACACATGCAGAACATAAACAGAAGCGCTAAGATCATCCCAATGAAGATCAGTGTTTTCCATCCCCAGGCAGTAATCAGTTCCCAGAACCACCCTAGCAAGGACCAGTCCCCTTTTTCTACGTGAAGGGAACCAGATATTTCATGTAGCTTAGAGATGGCCTGGTACACTGTCGGTGCATTATCAGGGATGAAAATGCAACAACTGGATTGGATCACTCTACACACACCACCACGATCGGCGAGTATGATATCTAGGGCAACTCGGTTCTGAAGGGTCATAAGTCGATCCGACTGAAGCTCGGTTGTTAAATTGCCAAGGGCTCCGGCCGTTTCAATCACGGCGGATTCAACTATCCTTGCTAATTGACGAATATTCCTGCTGTTCACCATAGGCCCCCAAAATGGCAGAAAACCCTTTGCAAAGTCAGCGAATTCCTGACCCGCGGTGTCGTCTTTACTCACGACACCCCTAGCTGTCCTTGTCCGATGGTAATCTGCTCTGGCCGTGTAGGTGGGAGGCAGCAGAAATGAGATAAAACATGTACCTGAGAAGTCAGGGGGCACCCATGTGTAGGCTTGGTCGTGGCAGACGAAATACGTGCCTTTGGCTGCTAAGAGTATAGGGGAAGTTCGGGAAGCGAACACATATGTTTCCGTGCATATGCTCTTTCCTAATTGTGCTTTGGGATCCCTACCGATACCTTGTAAACATAAGTGACCTCGGTGGGGCACTATCCAAACTGGGCGAGATTTCTTTGCTGCCTGGCTCTTACTCAGGTAAACCCCATATTTAGTTGCGTTCCAACGAGTGTAGGGACTGAGTTCATCTTTTGGGATCGTAAGATAAGTGTCGAACTCCCTACTCATATTTCTTATCCCTGCCACTAGTGCCTTGTTACTGGAATCACTCTCAGTGGAACGGGTCGGGTATGGTTCTAGGGCGAATAGGAACATGGTCTGGAAGGCCCACAGGGAACCATAATAACTGAATGGCAGGATAAAGTATGGGATACCCTTATCAGTTGTGTGTGGCATGAGTCCGCATATCCAACAGTTCGATGTGTTCATTATGGACTGGTGTTGGTGTAGAAGTTGAATGAATGAGTTATTTACAAATTCGAGTCTTCTGGCAGACTCGTGTTCAGGTAGAGGGTGAAAGGAGTGCGGAGAGAGAGTGGGAGGAGGCGTTGGCCGAGTGTCATTTGAGAACAAGGAAACTTGAAATACGAATAGAGCATAACCAGTCAAGAACATCGCTATGCTACACAGCATTAAAACACATATTATCAGGAATCTTCTTTTGGACAGTATCGTGCATAATTGTTTTTCAAAGTTCGTGAATCTGATAGGTCTCTTTACCCTAGGAAACTCCATCCTCTAGTTGCTGCCCGCGGTGGTAGATTGATTCTGCCAGGGAGTGCGCTCTGTTCAGTCCGGGGTAACTCCCGTGGACCAACCAGAACCGTTGACCTAAACGTCCCCAGTTGCACTCCCCAGACTTCAACCGCGACCCTAGCAGCAGAACCGGATGGCGGTTCGAAAATCAAAAATGAGCAAGTTTCCTGAGAGTGAGAGAGCTGAAAAATCAAAAATAGTTCTTAGGGGAAAGGAAATTCACATTAGTTTGCCTTTTATTAGTCTCTTTGTCTAGACCTTAGATTGTATCGTCGTTTCCCAGGTACGGTGTGGTCTTCAAACAATGTCTCAGGTTCGATAGTGTCCAACTGCATAGACGGTGGCACAAGTCCTTGTAAAATATGATCACTCTCCTTTTCGGAACCAGTCTCTTTCAAACGTGCATCGCTGAAAGGGATGAAGCGAGGTACGGATTCTGTCTCAGAGTCGGCAAGTCCTTCATTGACCCACCGGTCGTATGGGAGGGGTAGAGGGACCCGTTTACAATGGGTCCCATGCACCCAGTTCTTTTTGCCTTCCACCCGAACAGCTGATCTCGTGGAAAGAAGTACCAGGTGCGGTCCGGTCCACCTCGGTTGTCCGTTGTTTGTGCGCTGGAAATTCCGCACCAAGACCCACGTGCCGGGTTCGATGGAGTGACCTGGATCGTCAGAGGCTGGCGGAGAGGAACTGTGAACCTGTTGGTGTAAGACACGCAATTTAGTTGTTAATTCGCACAAATAGTCAAGCAGTACGGGGTGTTCTATTTCGCTGAGTTTCTTTGGCCTTGGCACGCCCCAGACGTTGACTGGGCGGCCAAACACTATCTCATGGGGGCTAAGTCCTAATCTGGAATGGACGGTCGTTCTGGTTGACAAGAGTGCTAGAGCATTTAAGACCTGTACAGGCTTGGATCTTGGCTAATTTGAGCTTTAACGTGCCATTGTAGCACTCTACTAGTCCATCTGATTGGGGGTGGTTTGCAGAGTGGAACTTTTGGTGTATGCCTAGACACTCACACACTCTCTTCATCACGCGTCCTACGAATTCACTTCCGTTATCACTCCAGACAATTCTAGGCATACCAAATCTAGGGAAGAACTCTTTGACAAGGGCTTTGGCAGTTGACAAGGCGGTATTGTCCTTAAGGGGGTACGCTTCCACCGACCTGGAGAAGGCGCAAACAACAACGAGCACATATTTCAGATTGTTGCACCTCTCCATGTGGATGAAATCGAGCTGCAAAACCTCGAACGGGTACGTTGGAGGCGCAAAATGACCAGCTGGAGTTGGGGTTCCCCTACCGGGATTGTACTTCAAACACACCATACAGTTTCTGACCACATTCTCTGCATATTTTGGGAAAATTCCTATTCTGCCATACTGGGGCCAATAGTTTACATATTCCTCTCGAACTGATGTGTGCAATTCCATGAGCCATTGTTACTACTGCAAGTACATATGCGTTAGGTAATAGCCATCGCTGGTGTTCCGACAATTCGACCCAACAACCATTCGCATCTAATCTACCTGTACTTTCTCTCCATTCATTCACCTCTTTCTCAGTCGCCTCGGCTTGTATAGATTTCACGCTTTCAATGGTGTCCTCACACATTCCCACATCAGTAATCCATCTAGCGGGACCTACAACATACATCCGACTCATCGTGTTCCTTGCAGTCTCTTTCGCAACCTCGTCTGCAAATGCATTCCCGCGGCCAACATCATCCTGAATCTTTTTGTGTGCACTGCATTTCATAATTGCAACTTGTAGTGGCAAGGTCAGTGACTCAAGGAGTTCATTAACTAGCTGACCATGCTGTATCTTTGCACCATGTGACGTAAGGAACCCACGTTCACGCCACAATCTCCCAAAACTGTGAGCCACACCAAAGGCGTATTGGCTGTCAGTGTACACATTCACTCGCTTTCCTTTCGCCGACACACATGCTCTTGTAAGTGCAATTAGCTCTGCAGCTTGTGCAGAATTGTGGGAAATGCGCGCGGTCTCTATAATGGTGTGTAATGTCGTTACGGCATATGCTGCAGTCGTATCACCATTCGGCAATTTGAAACATGAACCATCAACCCATAAAGTATTGTTGCATTCAGGAAGGGGAGTGTCCTGTAAGTCTACTCTCACTTTTGTCTCTTCTTCTGTCCTAAAGCAGCAGTCATGTTTATCAATCTCGTCTGTTTCTGTCGGGATGGGTAGTAGCGTAGCGGGGTTGAGTGTATCACACCTCTTTATGTGGATGTGACTTGCTAACAGTGTAAGTTCGTAACTGGATAGTCGAGCGCTAGTGAGATGCTGTGTCTTCGTTCTGTTTAGCAAAATGTCTACTGCATGCGGAACCATAACGATCAGAGTATTATTCATGACTAATCCAGCAGACTGTCGAATGCAGACAGCTGCTGCGGCGGTAGCCCTCAGACAACTTGGTAGGGCTTTAGCCACAGGGTCTAGAGTTGCCGAAAAATACGCGCATGGGCGCTGTTTGTTCCCAAAGTGTTGTGTTAAGACTGATAATGCACAACCTTCCTTCTCATGGACGTATAATGTAAAAGGCTTACTGTAGTTGGGGTTTCCCAACACAGGGGCCAAACGCAATGCATCACGCAACTCGTGGAAACTCGTCTGACAATCTTCAGACCAGGGCATAGGATTGGGCGTGTCTTTACAGAGTAGTGCCAGCAAGGGTTTAGCTAGTAGTGAGAAATTCGGTATCCATTGTCTACAGTACGATGTAATGCCCAAGAAGGCTCGAACCTCTCTCTGTGTCCTTGGGGCACTCAGTTCTGCAATTGCCTGTATTCTTTCTGGTGTCAGCCTCCTTCCCTCCTTCGATAAGATGTGACCTAAGTAGGTTACTTCTTGTCGACAAAATTGTAGTTTGGAAAGAGAGACTTTGTGCTTCATGTCACATAAGTGACGCAATAATGACAACGTGGCTTGTTTGCAAATTTCTTCAGTGTCTGCAGCGATCAGCAGATCGTCTACATACTGAATCAGAGTTGACCCATCTGGCAGAACAATAGTGTCTAGTTGTGTTTTCAGGGCCTGACTGAATATTGATGGGCTTTCGCAGTAGCCTTGAGGAGCGCACTTGAACGGAAGCTTCGTCCTCCTAAATTGAATCCAAAAAGATCCCTACTCTCCTCAGCAATCGGGATGCTGAAGAAAGCGTTCTTCAGGTCAATCACCGAGAACCAAGCTGCTGAAGCTGGAACCATTGTCAATAAAGCAGTAATGTCGGGGACAACTGGAAACTGCGGGATAACTACCTTATTCACTTCTCTGAGATCAATCACGAACCTGTACACAGGCGGTTGTGAAGGATCAGTACGTTTTAAGACGGGCAAAACTGGACTGTTACAAACATTACCTGTTGTTTCTTCGATGACATCTTTGTCAATCAGATCATAAACAATCGTCAACAACGCCTTTTCGCATTCGCTAGATATTTTGTATTGGGGAATACGTGGCAACCTAACGTTGACTTTCAAAGTTATGACATACGGTGCTATCTCCAAACGACCGACATCATTAGAACCATTTGCCCAAAGTATATCAGGAAGTGATGACAATTCAGTTGGAATATTTTCCTTTGACAAATACATTGGAGAAATGACTTTCTTACCTAAAGTAAGTTGTACTCCCAAGGGAGAACAGTACAAAGTCGCATACAACCTCTTTAGTAAATCCAAACCTAACAAATTTTCACCGCAACCTGTTGTCAAAATGAGGGGTGCTTCTAATTCGCATGGGCCAACAGAAAGTGATATAGGACTAGAGATCGGGTTTCTAACAGGGGCGCCAGAGAAACCTACTGAGACATTCATTTTGCCAGACAAAGGTGCGCAAGGAAGTTTCGAGTGCATAATAGAACTTTTTGTAGCACCAGTATCCAGCAGAAATGGCTCTGACACTCCTGAGGCAATCACCTCGACATAAGGTCCATTCTGATCTACTGGAACTGAAACGACTCCCTCTCTTTGTCCATGGCTGTCCTAGCAATCGTTACCCTCATTTTCGTGTTCGGTGTAATAGTCGTCAGCATAGTACTGAGCTGACCTAGACGATGCATTATTCTGTTGGTCAAAGCTGTTCATGGAATTCTGAGGCGGAAAAGAAGTTGTATTCTGGGAGAAATTTCCACGGCCCCTACCTCTAGGGGCATGTTGAACACCTCTTCCCCTTACACCTGAAACGCCGTTTAAGCGTCGCGCAAGAGCCGGACAATTACTTTTGAAGTGACCCTCTTCCTTGCAATACGCACATTGATTCGGGCCATACGGAAGACGCTGATGGGAAAACTCGTTTCCTTGCGCGTTTCTCGAATACTGCTGTTGTTGTTGATAATTGGGCTGACTAGCCATGCGAGGCGGATAGGCCTGCTGGAGAAGAACTTTAGTTTTTAAATCCTTCGTCTTTTTGTCTGCCTTATCTAGCTCGTCTTTGCGCCTATTTTCATAGTACTGGGCTGTTGCTAAAATGTGTGCTGATGTAGAGACAGCCCAAGCACTCTCTGAATCTTTTAGTTTATTACACAGTTCAGGAAGTAAATTATGTACGAATTTGTCTACAAACAATCTTTGACCACCCTCGGTAGCCATATCCTGACCACTATGATCGGTGAAAGTCTCCTCAAATCTCGTGAAAAAGTCAGACACATTCTCATCTTTCTTCTGCTTGCACGCAGATAGCTTATCCCAGTTTACGCGTACTTCAGGCATTATTGTTTTCATGTACGCGATAATCCTACCGGGAAGTTCAGCTATTAACGGCTCAGGTTTAGAACCACCAATTTGTCTAGCATATGTAGCGGTAATGTTTGCCCATGAGTCACCTAGTTCTTGGTCATGGTTCGTATGACGGATTTTACTCCATAAAGGATGTGGAACAACGTTCCCAAACAACATGTCTACATCCGCTAAATTCATTATACATGAGCTTGCAGTTTGCGATAACTCCTTATAATACCCAGTCGGGTTTTTACGGGGATCAGGTAGTGTCTGCTTGAGCGCTAAAACTTCTGATCTTTTCCAGGGGACATGTACCCATACACGCTGGAAATGAGGCAGAATTGGTGGATTTGCATTCGCATCACCTTCCCTCCAAACCGGAGGAACCTCTCTCATGGGGTACTGTTTCGCTCTTTTCCTACCTGATATGTCGTCTTCGTGCAATGATCTAGAGACGTTTCCCTTACTCCTATAAGAGAGCAATAACTCTATCGCTTTCTCAATATCTGCGCCTACAATCATACCTTCATGGAACTTAAAGCGCGTACGCCATAGTTCGTCCATTGTGTATTTGGGATCATTCGTCTCCAAATCTTCGTACAGATATACACACATCTCTTCGAATACGTGTCTCTGAGTGGGTGCATTCCATTGACGGAAAACTTCCATAACATGCTGAACATCATATCTAACAGTATCCGTAATCCATTGGCGGGCTAGTTCATTCAGCACTTTTCGTTCCTCGTAGTCAGGCAGTTGACTACGTGACTGTCTATCTTCTGTTTTAGGGGTCGTTTTAGGCGACCCAAAGAAAGGTGAAAACAGACTAGTGACGGTACCTGTCACTCTTTGTCTAGTAGAAGGAGAACCTTGCGGAAGGGCAAGTGCATTGGAAAAGACATGCTGAGGCAAAGAAGAAGTAGAGGCAATAGCAGAGGAAGTTGGAGCGGTAGCAGACGTAGTATCATAGAGAATAGTTGGAGCTGTAGGCAAAGTCGTAGAAGTAGATGGAGTAGGTAGCAGAGACGGCGGCCTTTGAGAAGGCTGCGCCGGCGAAGTAGGAACCAGCTGAACAGTAGCTGGCGTGTGTGCAAGAGCTGTGTTACGTGCGCCGGGGCGCGGTATAGTAAAACGCTTTGGTGGTGCCGTAGCGTCTAACGCATACGGTGGAGGTGAGCTTAATAAGTGGGACATTAATGGATCTTTCTCGGATCTCTCCTCTTGACCTTGTCCCTTATGTGGTAACATCGGGTAGCATTTATCTACTGCTAGTTTCTTGCTCCTAAGCATTTGTTCGTTTTCTTGCTCTTCCTCGTTATCCCTGTATGCAATGGCAGCTTGCACCATTGACATTCCTCTTTTATTCTTTTTTGCTAATTTTATTTCTTTCTGTTTGGCTTCTTTGCGCTATAAGCGAAAAGAGTCAAACATCGCCGGCCGGGCTTTTTTCTTGAACAATTTGACCTCTAGGTTATCTAATATTCCTGAATCAAAACTACCATATTGGGGCCATTTTAAAACACCATCCTTGCGGGTGTATTTTATCCACACTTCATTATATGTGATAGGACCTACGCCGTGCTTTACATAGAGCTCATATGTTGGAGTTCCAATTGGAGGAACCGGACAAGAATCCTCTAATCGGGAGTCCTTACTACAACCAAGACAAAACAAGTTTCCAAGTCTGCTAAAACCAGGCATCTTTGCTCACTAGTCTAGCTTCAAACTTTAAAGGATTATCTGTTACGATATTTCTCGTGAAAACACGAGTCCTTCGGCTTTGGGGCTTGCAAGTACCAAATCAAAGCGTATCTCAAGGATACCAAAAACTAAGGACAAACTAAAGACTGGGAGACGCTCCACTTATACTTAACTGAAGTATTTGAAGATCTGTGATGTCGCTAGAAGACTCGTCTATCGTTTCGCTCTACCAAGGATCACTGGATCCAAAACAAGGCGATAGTCAGGGCAGCAGTCCTTCGTAGCCGTCGGGACGCGGGGAACCTCGCAGCAAAGACCTTCGGAACCACGTCGACATACAGGGGTCGCTGTAGTGGCTGGCCGTCCTCTGGAATTTTCACACGAAGCTCCTCACGAACATCTGGCTTGGACCGTCGCCGCTTGATACCGCCCCGAGTTGGGCGCCAACTGAGGTAACGGGTTTTTAGGAACCCGCTGGTGCCAGGGGATAACACCCGAAGACCTCTGAGTTCTCCCTTGTTCCGGACTACAGAAACACGGAGTCTTCTAGTTACCGTCAGAGATCAAGTTTTATTGGCAGCTACCAAGTAACAGGTGTCCTAAAAACACGACAGCACGGGTTGTGTGTTATCAGGAGACTGTTCGTTTTTACAGAACCAGCCGTCTCCTTATATACAAAAATAATAGCTGCAAGCAAGAATTCCTGAGTTTATGATATGGCTATACACATATTTCTACAATAATACAAAAGAGCGAAGTCATGTAGGCAAGCCCCTATTTTAGACGTCCAATTCGTGATAGATTACCCGGCCAGGCCCGGAACTCCCATCAGATATCGACGAAACCCCAATAAAGAAAGGCACCTCCTAGTCATAAAACTGGCCATAAACAGGGTGCGTGGACAGGTGTGTGTGTGTGTAAAAACATGATCTGGATGTAGTGAATGGTTTGTGGTATGTTGTGCATCGATGCTATCGTATTCGGCCACTGGGCGAGGAGCTGCCCAAACAGGTTTGGCTAGAGGCAATGGAGTCAGTTGGGACAGGTCAGGGGGAAGTCAAGGAAAGGTGGACGTGTCCTTTTAGATCAGACTCGGCCTTACGTAATTGACTTATCATGAGGGCAAGACACAAGATGGATGCCGTTCACAAAATGGAGTCTAAGGGTTCGGAAGGGAAACTATGATTTAAGGGTGTTGGCATCCCCCAATCATGACGCAAATGCATAGGGATGATGTCCTAATCATTATCGGTCTGTTGACACCAAATTCGTCATGGGATATTGATATTTTGTGGCACGGGTATTGGATCTCGATATCGTGATAACAGTAGGGTCCAGAATTTCAGAACCACAACGAGAGCATGCGTGTTGTCAAAGGGAATGAAAGTGACCATCTACACCGACAGCCATTATGCTTTCGGAGTGGCTCTGTCATATAGCTACTATATATCTTGATAATGCGTTAAGTTAGCATAGGCACATTACATGTTTAAACGCCATTTTTCCTTTTGCTGCTTCTGCACACGACACTTAATTGTTGATTTAGCTTTCAACCTAGTAGTTCGTTGTGGTTTACATGAGAATAATATGTTATTACTCTGATATCAGCTTTGCTTAATAAACTATGTCTGTACAGAGAGTGCTGAAGCTTCAGGAACAACAAGATACTGAATTGTTATGAGGTCTGATCTTCGCTCCTTCATAGACATAACATAAGTGCAGCTTCTGCCAACTTTGGGCTTTAGGCGGGTTTTATATTGCTTTGCTTGAAGCACAAAAAGACACTTGATGCTGTTCGCATGCAGAGAGAGCTGGTGTATGCTGATGTGATCTCTTCATTCTAGGATCCTGAGGTATGGGCCCGCCCTAATTCAACCCAAAGAGACCTTCTTAGCTATTAATATAATATGCGTGTTAGGGAGGGTGAGAAATAAGTGTTGTTAACCCTTATTCATTTACAGCATGTTAACATGCTGTCACCGTTCGCTTTCTATGGACTAGTAACTATGCTGGTAACTTTTCTTCTGATAATATGTTTACTTGTATTATCTAAGATACTGCGCCTGAGAAGACGGCATTAGTAAATAAACATTTCAAATGCTCACGTGTTCTTCTTTACTCCATGTTCTGGTTTGTAATGATTGTATAACGAAAGAGTGCTCATGTGTTCCACGTAACCTGAGGTTTGTAAGTTCATGTTCTGGTTTGTCTAAACATTGGGAGTTGGTTATGACCAATGAGACACTGTAGCTAGCTCGGTAAGGGGTTTGTTGGGTACTGGGGTGAGTTTTGGGTCACCCTAATTCGCTGAGGTTCCAATCCTCTGTGCACAGTTCTGTGGGAGAACAGAAACCCTGCTACATGGCGCCCAACGTGGGGCTCGAACCCACAACCCTGAGATTAAGAGTCTCATGCTCTACCGACTGAGGTTGTTAATGCCCCTAATGTACTTAGAGTTAATATGGGGGATGTGGTGAAACAAAACATACGTTCTGATGATTGGGATGTTCAGGCCGTAGAGTCTTTGTTTTCTGATTTGAAATACTATGCTTCCTTTGATGCTGAAGATTTGTACTTAGAATCTGCTAATTATGGTGATTTGTTTTGTTTTCAACATTTTGGCAATCACTTCTTGCATAAAACAACATCCAGAAGGAATATTGTAAATTATACACAATGGGAGCATTGTCCAGCTCCTAAACAAGGCAGTTCAAGTACTTTTTTGAAAAAGTACACTTATTTTACTGACTTCAACCAGTCTAATCCTGAGTCCTTTTATTTCAAAATGACACAGAAGCCTATGTCCAAGGTTAGACTTACCAATACCAAATTATTGTACTCGAAGTCCTTTCTTGATCAGCTGACTATTGGAAGCTATGAATTATGGAAGGAAACAATTGACCTAAAATCTGTTTGGGGTTCTAAAAACTGGCAGGTGCAAGGCACTGAGGCTTTGCACCGTGCATGTCTCATCCCGAATCAAATGTTGTTTTTGAATTCTACTATTTCACAGACAACGTGCTTTGGATTAGCTACTTCTAAAAAACTAAATTTTCCTACTATCCCAGAGTTAGAAGAATATTCTGGCTGGAATAATTATACTCAATTTTCGATTAGGGACTTACAGACCCTATTGCTGGATTCATCCTTTAACATATCCAGTATGGACCCTAAAGGTTGGCTGGTGTGGCACAGGAGTGCTGATTTATGCCAGCGCCGTTTTCTGGGTTTGTCTGATGGCTTTACACAGGTCAGACCTGATCCTCGTTTTGAAAGTGAGCATTCTGTCACAACTTACTCTGTGGGTAAATTATGTCAAACCTGGCTGAGACATTCTAAATTATCGGCAGTTAAATTACATCTTGCAAAACTAAATGATGATGTAGATTTAAATGATTTCATCAAAGGCCCGGCTAGTGGTAGGTCAAAAAGATGGATATATGCTGTCTACAATGAAATCTGGAAGACATCTCAGATTGAGGCAGCAACACGACTTAGGGCTATAGATCAAGCAAATCTAGAGAAAGTGCTTGCAGTAGTAGACAATAGTATTAACATGCTTTCTTCCCGCATTTACACTTTAGATAATATTGTGTCTTCTGTAGTGGATATTGTGCATGATGAAGTATCTGTGTTGTACCATGGTCAGAATCAATTACGTTCTATCATGCAATTTGCATGGACCCTTCAAACGCTTAAATCTGGCAAGGTGCCATGGACCTACATGAATGTTTCTTCTCTCTTTGCCCCCTTTAATTTAACTGACAAACAACACTTGCTTTCTATGCGAGATGCTTCTTTTTCTATGTTACATATTGAGAGATTGGAGTCCTTGCCTTTTTCTGTGGCAGAGGCCTCCGCTGCGACGTGGCTTATCCACGGTTTGATAACATTACCTTTTGCTTTATATAAGTTTACAAATTGTATGAAATATGTTGCCATAGGTCGCTATGAGCCTTTAGGTAGTGCATTTCTCCATGAAGTGTGGTCCCTTCCTTACACTTATTGATGTTTGAAAGACGGCCAGGAAGTTTATCTGAATGGGGAGGAATGTACAGAAACTCCAGATCATTCGTTAATGTGTAGACACATACAATTACACGGGTCTTGCAACCAGGACAGACCCAACTTAGCCTGTATTTTAAAAGGGACTCCTGTACCAGCAATCACCCCGACTTTTACCTTATTGGGGAACGGAAGTTATTTACTTTTGAATAATGAAGATTGTTGCGGGTTAATTAAAGGTGTAGCTTATGTGGTAACCGTAACTGAACGTATCGTTTGCTGCAGAAGTGTCCTGTACCCACCCACACATGAAAATAGGGAGGTTTCCATTTGGCCACGCATCCCAACCTTGAAAGCAGATTTCAGCGGCATGAGCAGAATAAGGGCGCTATTGTCCCAGAAAGAAGTGGCCTTGAGTTCGGCTAGGGAGACTTTCGTTCTTCACATAGCTAACACCCGGACTGAGGTTCAGGCCCTTTCAAATACTGATTTACCGTTGCATTTTGGCGAAATGATACATTCTATCTTTAACGCGTCCTCCACAACGGGGCTGGCGCATTTTTTCAAAACAGTTAGCAGCGGCCTTGTTACTTCATTTGAAAAGATATTTGGAGTGATCCCTGCTTTCTTTCATTCCATTTTATCGAGTTTGTTTGGTGGATTCCCGGTTTTACTGGCACTGGCGCCAGGCGTCCTAATTGTACTTTGCTTCCTTAAATATGGATGCCCCACATGTGGAAGGAGCCACACAGCCCCTGCTGGCGCTGTTTCGCAACCAGATGCTTGAATATTGTGGCACACTGCCGCTTGCGATTTTGAGCACGGCATATGGATTATCGTTTCGATTTTCCTACTTCACCTGTGTCCAGCCTGTGTTTCATTGCCTGACCTGTGATTTCGACTGGGCCATTGATTTGTGTCTCTGCGGACCGGTTTCTCCTGGCGTCGACTTTAATCAGCTGATGAGTCCCATCGTTACTCACGAGTTGGTTTGTACTGGCGAAAGGATTATGGCCTTAGCAGCGATGCATGGACTAATGGGTCCTTGGAACATACTCGCAGCAGCGCAAGATTTCTTGGCACTGAGCTTTCTTGAAAACCCACCGAGTTGTCCTCTGATGGTGATAGAGGCTCCGGTACTAGGAGAACATGTATGTTCTTTCCCGCTTTTAAATTGGATGGCTGACCTGTTTTCGGATGAAGACAGTGATTTCCTGTTGGAGGCTGTAGCTGCATATTTTGCATATTCGGTCTTGCCTTGATGAACCTTCTTGGTTTATGATGATGCCCCATTTTTTTTTGATTTTGCAATTTTTCACCTCCCAGTCCTATTGGCTTGAGTGCTGTGGAATTCTGAAATTGACATTTGTTATATTTTGATTTGATTACTGCAGTTTTTTATCCTTATAAAGATTGTTCATGGTTCTTGAACTCTGCTTTCATGAAGTTGCCCTTATCTTATCTTATCCGTCCTCGGATCATGGGGGGGTGTCATATAGCTACTATATATCTTGATAATGCGTTAAGTTAGCATAGGCACATTACATGTTTAAACGCCATTTTTCCTTTTGCTGCTTCTGCACACGACACTTAATTGTTGATTTAGCTTTCAACCTAGTAGTTCGTTGTGGTTTACATGAGAATAATATGTTATTACTCTGATATCAGCTTTGCTTAATAAACTATGTCTGTACAGAGAGTGCTAAAGCTTCAGGAACAACAAGATACTGAATTGTTATGAGGTCTGATCTTCGCGCCTTCATAGACATAACATAAGTGCAGCTTCTGCCAACTTTGGGCTTTAGGCGGGTTTTATATTGCTTTGCTTGAAGCACAAAAAGACACTTGATGCCGTTCGCATGCAGAGAGAGCTGGTGTATGCTGATGTGATCTCTTCATTCTAGGATCCTGAGGTATGGGCCCGCCCTAATTCAACCCAAAGAGACCTTCTTAGCTATTAATATAATATGCGTGTTAGGGAGGGTGAGAAATAAGTGTTGTTAACCCTTATTCATTTACAGCATGTTAACATGCTGTCACCGTTCGCTTTCTATGGACTAGTAACTATGCTGGTAACTTTTCTTCTGATAATATGTTTACTTGTATTATCTAAGATACTGCGCCTGAGAAGACGGCATTAGTAAATAAACATTTCAAATGCTCACGTGTTCTTCTTTACTCCATGTTCTGGTTTGTAATGATTGTATAACGAAAGAGTGCTCATGTGTCCACGTAACCTGAGGTTTGTAAGTTCATGTTCTGGTTTGTCTAAACATTGGAGTTGGTTATGACCAATGAGACACTGTAGCTAGCTCGGTAAGGGGTTTGTTGGGTACTGAGGTGAGTTTTGGGTCCCCCTAATTCGCTGAGGTTCCAATCCTCTGTGCACAGTTCTGTGGGAGAACAGAAACCCTGCTACAGCTCACAGTTTTGGACGATTGTGGAAAGAACGTGGGTTCCTGACTTCGCATGGAGCTAAGATTCAGCATGGTCGGTTCGTGACTGAGCTTCTTGAATCACTGGCCTTGCCTTTGCAAGTGGCGATTGTGAAATGTAGTGCTCACAAGAAGGTGACTGATGATGTTGGTCGTGGAAATGCATTTGCTGATGAAATCGCGAAAGACACTGCAAGGAATGTGATGAGCCGAATGTATGTTGCAGGCCCAGCAAGATGGGTTTGTGATGTTGGAATGTGTGAAGACACGATAGAGAGTGTGAAGTCTATTCAAGCTGAGGCAACAGAGAAAGAGTTGAGCACGTGGAGAGAAAGTACGGGTAAAATGGATGCAAATGGTTGTTGGATTGAATTATCAGAGCATCAGAGATGGTTGTTACCCGATGCGTACGTGCTTGCAGTAGTTACAATGGCTCATGGAATGGCTCACATCAGCGTGAAAGGGATTTGCAAGTTGTTGGCTCCAGTATGGCAAAATTCAAGAATTCCCAAGTGTGCAGAGAATGTGGTTAAGAACTGCATGGTATGTCTGAAACACAATCCTGGTAGGGGAACCCCAACTCCAGCTGGTCATTTTGCGCCTCCTACGTATCCGTTCGAGGTTTTGCAGCTAGATTTCATCCACATGGAGAGGTGCAATAACTTAAAATAGGTACTCGTTGTTGTTTGTGCCTTCTCAAGATGGGTAGAAGCATATCCCCTAAAAGACAATACTGCCTTATCCACAGCGAAAGCCCTTGTAAAAGAGTTCTTCCCTAGATTTGGAATGCCTAGAATGGTCTGGAGTGATAACAGAAGTGAATTTGTGGGTCGAGTGATGAAGAATGTATGCGAAGGGCTAGGCATTAGGCAAAAGTTCCATGCTGCAAATCACCCCCAATCAGCTGGATTAGTAGAATTTTACGCTTAAGCTAAAATTGGCCTAGATCCAAGCGAGCACAGGTCTTAAATGGCCCGACGCTCTACCCTTAGCACTCCTATCCACCAGAATGACTGTGCATTCGCGAGTGAAACTTAGCCCATACGAAATTATCTTCGGCCGCCCGGCCAACATATGGGGAGTGCCTAGACCCACCAAATTCAGCGAACCCGAACACCCTGTTTTGCTTGATTACCTGTACGAATTGACGGCTAAATTGCGTGTTTTGCATCAACAGGTCCACGACACCCTGCCTCCGGTCTCTGAAACTCCGGGTCACGCCATTGACCCCGGATCCTGGGTCCTCGTGAGGAATTTCCAGAGAACAAAGAACGACCAGCCCCGGTGGACCGGACCGCACCTCGTCCTTCTCTCCACAAGATCGGCGGTTCGAGTGGAGGGGAAGAAGAACTGGATCCACGGGGTCCATTATAAAAGGATCCCTCTACCTCTGCCGTATGACCAGTGGGTCCAGGAGGGTGTCGGCGACTCAGAGACAGACACCGTGCTACGCTTTCTGCCTTTCAGTGATACACGAGTAAAAGGAACTAACTCTGAATGTGAAAGTGAGAACATTTTACAAGAGGCTGTGCCACCGTCGAAGCGATTGAACACTTTGGAACCTGAACCCCTGTTTCAGGACCAGACAGTACCTGGAAAACAACGATACAATTTGAGACCGAAAAATACGAACTAATAAAAGTGATTTTTCTTTCCCCCAGTACTATTTTTGGAAGTGCAGCTCTCCCATCTGAGAAACTTGCTTATTTTTGTTTTTCGAACCGCCATCCGGGTTCCGCTGCTAGGGCCGCGGTTGCTTAAAGTCTTTGGGGTACAGCTGATGAAGTTAGGTCGGTAGTTCTGGTTGGTCCAAGGGAGTTGCCCTAGACTGACAGAAGCATCCCTTAGCAGAATCAACCTCCAACCGCGGGCAGCACTTTAGAGAGGATGGAGTTTTCCGAGATGGAGAGACCTGCCAAACCAACGAACTTTAAACACAAATTATGTAAAGTAATGACAAAGAAAAGTTTTATAATATTGTGCATTTTTATGTTATTCAGTGTGACAATATTTTTAATAGGATATGTTTTATTTTATTTTCGTGTAACATTTGTACCCACTGCATCGCCCATACCTCCTCCTACTGTTTCCTCTAATTCTTTCCACCTCCTTCCTGAACACGAATCCGCTAGGAGATTAGAGTTCATTAATAACTCCTTTATTCAGGGGGGCAAGGTGGCCGCAAGGAGGGAATGACTGGGACCAGCTCCGGACCTAGGGATCACTTTCAGTGTAAATCCCGGCCGGAGCGACCCAACCGAATCCCCCCCGCCACCCCCACCCGGTCCTAGACATCAACCGGCACCGAGCGTCCTACTAAAGGAGAGAATCTGTTTGAGAGATTCTTCCTGCCCCTCCCGTCAATGATGACCAGGCTCCCCGGCGACTGAGACCCTCGTCCACCGGAACCTCGCCCCGCTCCCCCACCCACAGCAGCAACTCTCCGGTAGTGAGCTGTCCCTTTCTCTCACCTGATCAATGAAAGGCGACAAGGCTCCCAGTGACGACGACGCCGGTCATCAGAACGATCATCAGGAGCAGTGCGGAACGGGGTAGCAGCGGAGGCTGAGGGTCGCCTGTGCACGTCGTTGGACCCGGTGAGTGACCAACTTGCCCACGAAGGGCTGGGGGCCCCGCGCCGGTCTCGACGCTCCTCTCCCCCCGGAGCTGCCTGTCCCAAGATGGCCGCCAGCTCCAAATGAAACGAGACCTCGTCAGAATAGAGGATCCCATTTGACGCATAAAGGCCCCCCCGCCATCGTAGCTGGGGAAATAAAAATAAAGAAGAATAGCAACGACCAACTATGACGCCCCACCCAATGCCTCCACATTATCCACATCCACTTTGTTCACGCTAAAGGCCGCCTGACCCTAAGATGGCCGCCACTCGGGACACCAAATAGAAAAGGAAAGCAGACTTGAGTGAAGACAACCTATCCAAAACTGCAATTCCTTGCAAAGGGGCAGAGGAGGCCCCTATTTACAACGTTTTCCTCCCAGTTAACCGAGCGAATTAAGTAATTTAAGGAACCAATTTCCCCTAGTGAAAGGTCCCTGGAAACCACTATCTACAACACCCATCATCCAAGTATTCTGTTGATCGCCCACCTCTGGGTAACTACAAATCTGCTAGACAATTAAGGAGGCCCCCATTTACAACGTTCTTCCTCTCACTTAACTTGACGAACTAATTTTATTAAAGGATCCAGCTTCCCCAATTGAAGGGACTCTGGAACCCCTTTTTACAATCACTTATCTTTCTAGTTCTCTGTTGAGCATCTACCTTGGGTACTACAAATCTGCTAGCAAATCAAGGAGTTTCCCTTCTCTAAGCACTCCATTACGCAAGCACGACGCCTAGACCCAAGGAGACAAACGCAGATCTCTTGCTCCGCCATAATGCCTCCGTCCCTGCGCCTAGACATTCACCCCAGCCCTGCACTCAACCAGTTATCTCCTCTGGGACAGAATACCTACGCCATTACCTTCCCGCACAGTATCTCCTTCAAAGCCAAAAAACGCCTCAAACAGAATTTAATCAGACAACACCCTGAAACTCTTATCGTGGACACCTACCATTGCTCAACGAGAGGACTGAGAAAAACAGACTTCATTTTCCATACCACCCGACCAGACGCTTGGGTCTCCACCTTTAACTCACTCCTTCCAGTCTCCAAAACCACCGTATCAGAACACAACCGGAAACTAACGATCTCCCCCCTGAACCAACAGTCCCTGACCGGAGACATCTCCATCTCCATCTTCAAGAATGGTACCATTCTAATCCAGGCGAAAGATGACAACCTCGATTTCTTCGACTCCCTCTTTCACACTCTTAAGACGGCCATGGCTCTCTACCCACTACTCACAGGCCCCACCACCTCCTGTGACCCTCACCAAACTTCTATCCCGCAGAGCATGCCTCATCCACCCCATCAATCCCCTCCCCTCGCCCTTAATCACGTCAACATCCACCCGTCCCTCCGAGCCCCTCCCCCCCTATCCCACAGCCCCAAGCGCCCGCCCCCCTCTCCCAAAATTCCAGAACCCCCCCACCCCCCTCTCACCTACATCCCCTAACGTCCTCCCCCTTCTCCCAAACTTCCAGGACTCCCCCACCCCCCCCACCCCTCCTACCTCCCTCCCCCCTCTCCACGTCTCCCGCACCCCCACAGGATCTCAGTCACCTCCCCTTAGAACTCCCAGTCCCCCCGCCGTCTTTGAATCACAGCGCCCTGCGCGATCCCTCACTCCCACTGCTCACGCCATCCCCCGTAGCGAAGACATTCACCTCCCCCAAAGAGACCGTAACCCCCCTCCCTCCCTACTCCCCGCCCATCCGAACTCGAAACTCCAATCAGATCCCCCCAGCTCGACTACTCCCCCTAATAGTAACTCGCCCAGCAGCCCCGCCCACCACCCTGCCCTTGGCCAAAAATTCACGAAAGCTAACCCCGTGCCTCCCTCTCCCGTCTCACTTCCTAACAGTATCTCGCCCCAAACATGCTCTCCCTCACTAGAGGTCCCACAATCGAACTCCAACCTAGACCCGGTCCCCTCGTCACAGACCCCCCCCATTCGACGTCCTGCTACACGACCTCTCCCACACCAAAGCCAACTCCACCCACTCGCCCACCTACTCTCCAGCACCAAAACTGACACAACGGCTGGACTTTCTAGAAGCCCAGATCGCGACTCTGATCCTCGGCCTGAAAGAAACCCTATCCTCCCTAGAGAAACTCCAGCCCCCCTCCCTGAACGTCCCTCCTCCGCGCCTCCAGCCGCCTACCGCCAAGACTGACTCTCATACCCACACAGGGTCCAAGCCCCCCACAGGCTCCCAGCCTCTTCTCTCTAATCCCAGGACTGAGGCTCGAATCGACAGTCCTAGAAGGACGGCTCCCTCCCTCTCGCCACAGGAAGTGACCGCCCTCATCACCTCCTATGAAACCCCGCCTAGGCAGCCTGCTCAAATAATGCCCCCTGACCACCCTCCCTTCTCCTCAATTCAAGTCATTACTGGAGTGGGAAGGGATCCGCCCCGTCGTAAAGCTGCCAGACCTCCACCCTATCTCTCCTCCTTACCAAGAGCTACATCGGTCAATCATATCTCACAGGATGACTCCCAAATAAACTGCATGCTCATCAATTGCAGATCCGCCGTCAAACATGCAACAGAAATAGCCGAAACCATCCTCTCACAGGACCTGGGCGTAGCCTTCATCACTGAAACATGGCTGAACACTCTATCCAGCCCCATCCTGGACACGCTGGTGCCGCCCGGGTTCTCAATTATACACAAAGACAGGCCCATTCACAAAGGCGGCGGAATAGCTATTATCCATAAAAGCGACCTCTCCATCACTGAATCTCCTGCCGTCATCTACAACTCCTTTGAATCCCTCGCGGTCAACATCAATTCGCCTCAACACCCTTCACTCCAATGCCTTCTCCTCTACCATCCCCCGGGCAATACCTCCGAATTTGGCGCTCAGCTGACGGATCTGATCACGCAAACAGCTCTCAACAGTGATTTCAGTATAATTCTGGGCGACCTCAACCTAAGATGGAATGTATCAAAAAACCCGCTCATTCAATCTCTCAACACCCTTATTCATGACCTTGACATGACCCAGCACTGCACAGAGGAAACCCACCATAGAGGAGCAACCCTGGATGATATCATCGCAGATAAAAAGACAATTTCAATTGACCACATCATCCCAGTAGACTGGTCAGACCATCACGCCATCCTCTTTCATATCAATCACCCGGCGCTCTCCGTCCCTCCCACACAAACATCCCCCAAATGGATCAGAAACTTATCGAGAGTACCTCTTGACAAGCTTGAAAAGGGCCTCAGCTCACTCCTCCCGACCACGACAGAACCCCTTTCAACCACAGAACTCACCTCGCTCTACCATTCCAACTTGGAGCTCGTCTTAGACCAGCTGGCACCAAGGAAACTAAAAAAACAAAGAAACATCCCCTCCAGATCCTGGTTCTCCACTGACATTAACGATGAAAGAAGACACCTAAGATACTTGGAAAGATCCTGGAGGGCCAACCCCTCCTCTCGCAACCGGGACCAGCTCAAGGCAGCCCGCAAAAGCTACTACAACCATATCAAGAACAAAAAGTCGTCCTTCTTCTGCGCGGCCCTTGATAATGCCAAAAACCGCCCCAAAGAACTTTTCAACATCTTCAAGAACCAAACCTCCATTCCGGTAACAAGAGACATGGTAGCGTCCAAATCCCAATGTGACGACTTTGCCAGCTTCTTCAATGAAAAAATCGCGAAAATTGACCGATCTCTCGGCACGTTGCCCTCAAACCACCCCGCTTCAACTCCCCATTTAAGACCAACAATCACATCCACTCGCTGGTCCTCCTTCCAACCTATCCAGGTTGAAGTGATAAGTAATCTCATAGCCTCCGCCAAACCCTCCACCCACTCCCTTGATCAGCTTCCCCCGAGAGTGACCAAAGACTTGAGGCTCACCCTAGCCCCTATCTGGGCCAAGATCATCAACAGCTCTCTGAGCGAGGGCTCCATCCCGGACTGCCTTAAAATAGGTCAAGTCACGCCTCTACTAAAAAAAACGGGCCTTGACATACAGGATATGAATAACTTCAGACCAGTCTCGAACCTTCCACTACTATCCAAAATCTTGGAAAGATGTGTGCTGTCGCAACTTTCCCAGCACTTAGAGAACACAAAGCTTCTAGACCCACATCAATCAGGGTTCAGAAAAGGCTGCAGTACAGAAACCGCAATACTTAACGTCCTAGACGATCTTCACATGTCGCTCGACTCCAACCATTGCAGCCTTCTCATCCTCTTAGACCTATCGGCTGCATTTGACACAGTCGATCATGCCCTACTAATCAATGTCCTAAAGGAGAGAGCAGGCCTCGAAAAGACTGTCCTAAAATGGTTCTCCTCCTTTCTTAACAACCGCTCACAAAGAATAAAAATTAAAACTTGCGAATCAGACATTCTTCCCATCAGCAGAGGAGGTCCTCAAGGGTCTGTACTCTCTCCTCAACTCTTCAACATTTACATGGAGCCCCTCACCTTAATTCTAAGGAAAGCTAACATCCCCTTCCACCTTTATGCGGACGACACGCAACTCTATCTGGAAACCACATCGATCTCGGACATCCACAGACTGAACCACACACTTACCGAAGTTCAGCTCTGGCTCTCTTCCAACCACCTCAAACTCAATGAGGAAAAAACTGAAGTGCTCCTAATCTCTAACAAAGAAGAAAACCCCCAAATTCTGGATTGGCTCAAAGCCTTAAACGCTCTAAATGTGCCGCTTGTTCCATCGAACTCCATAAAATCCCTAGGGATCACCCTTGACCCCAAACTGGATATGAAAGAACACATCTCAAAAACTGCCAAAAGTGCCTTCCTGAACCTGAAATTGCTCTACAAACTAAAACCATTCCTCCCCACAAAAGACCTGAAACAGGCCACGCAGGCTCTGGTCCTCTCCAGAATTGACTACGGCATTGCCACTTTGACTGGAACAGACAAATCTCACCTACGTCCTTTGACCTCTACCCTAAATGCAGCTGCAAGAATGATCACGGGAACAAAGAAATATGAACACATCACCCCAGCTCTGAAGGATCTGAAATGGCTCCCTATTGACCAACGAGCTAGCTTCCGCACAGCTTGCCTCACACACAAAGCCCTGCATACGGGCAAACCGGAATACCTGGCCAACAAGCCAAAAGGGCCGGGCAGTCTAGAAACCTCAGAAGCTCCAACATGCTCCTACTCATTCCTCTGAAATCCCAGAAACTCTCAACATCTAGCAAATCCTTCGCGGGCAATGCTCCCAAGATATGGAACTCCATCCCTCCACACATCAGAATGACCGCATCCCTCCCGAAATTCAAGAAGCTACTCAAAGTCCTCTTCCTTGAGCGCTCCGGAACCAACTAGAACTAAACCCAGACTTTATAGTTTCATGTGCTCGCTCACCCCAGAGCTGATTGACTTGCCTACGACTCTCCGCCCTGGTTCACGCCTGGCTGCTATTGTATAGAGTGTACTCACTCCTGTGTTCATTGACCTGCTTTTTGTCCGCATTATCTGTCTAACCCATGTATATTTGCTGTGAAGCGCTCCGATACCCTCGGGTCCAGCCAGCGCTATACAAAACTTTAATAAATAAATAAATAAATTCAGCTCTTGCACCAACACCAACTAGTAATGAACACGACTAACTGTTGGGTGTGTGGTCTTATGCCTCACACAACAGATAAAGGTATACCTTATCTGGTTCTGCCTTTCAGCCACAATGGTTCTGTGTGGGCATACAGAACAATGTTCATATACGCACGTGAAGTCCACCCCCTACGTTCTGTAAAAGACAATCCAAAGAATAGTGCTTTGGTTAAGGGTATAGTTGACATGATTAAGGGAGAAATCTCTTATGAAAATACCCCGGATGATGAGATATTCGCATATATAAATTGGAACGTGACCGGATATGAAGCTACTCTGAGTGAGAAACAGCAAGCTAAGAGATCGTCCCCGATCTGGATTGTACCCCATCAGGGTCACCTATGTCTGCAAGGTACTGGCAAAAATCCCAGAGCTCAGTTAGGGAAAAGTGTCTGTACAGAAACATATGTTTTTGGGTCTCAGACTTCCCCTGCGTTTTTAGCAGCTAAGGGTGCATATTTCATCTGTCATGATAGAGCCTATACATGGTTGCCCCCTGACTTTTCGGGCTCCTGTTTTGTTTCGTTCCTGTTGCCTCCCACCTACACAGCGGCGGCAGATTACCACAAGACAAGGATAGTTAGAGGTGTCTTGAGTGAAGAAGACACTGCAGGTCAAGAGTTTGGGGACTTTGCAAAGGGTTTTCTGCCGTTCTGGGGATCCATGGCTAACAGCAGGAACATAAGACAATTAACAAGGGTGGTTGAGTCCACCGTGATTGAAACGGCTGGTGCCCTTAGTATCTTGACTGCTGAGCTCCAGTCGGATCGTCTTATGACCCTTCAGAACAGGGTCGCTTTAGATGTCATACTTGCAGACCGAGGTGGGGTATGTAGATTGAGCCAATCAAGTTGCTGTGTTTTCATCCCAGATAACGCTCCAACAGTGTACCAGGCCATCTCCAACTGCATAAGATTTCCGAATCTATTCGCATGGATAAAGGAGATTGGTCGTTAATGGGGTGGTTCTGGGAACTGATATCCGGCTGGGGATGGAAAATTCTGATGGTCATTGGGATGGTCTTAGCCATTCTTTTCCTGTTCTGTTTGTGCGTGCAGTGTGCTCCTGCAATATGTGGCCTTTGTGTTACATCATGTGTAAGGAAACCTGTATCAAGAGACGCGCTAAGTACTAGAATGATGTTACAGCAACATCTCAATGACTTTAGGAATATAGATCTGGACTCAGACTAACATGAGGATAGATTAATTGCCTATGTAAGGGCAAAAGGAGGGTTTGTGGTTCTGAAAATGTCTGGACTTGTGTAATAATTCTGGACTCGAGAATTATTCTTCGTCGTACCATGACGAATTTAGTATCAAAAGACCGAGAATGACGAGCACACTATGTACAAGCATTTTCGTTGTATTCGAGTGACGATTTCACCTCGGAATCGTCATTCATGTCTCGAACCCTTGGCTTCCATTTTGTGTACGGCAGCCATTTTAGTGAGTTGCCCTGTACATAGCCTTATAATCAAGCCGCATTTGATTCCTAAAGGACACGTACGCCTTAATTGACTTTTTCTTGACCCGGGCGAGTTGGAACCATTGCCCCAGGCCCAACCTGTTTGGTCAGTTCTTCTCCCAGTGGCCGAACAAGATACCATCAAGGCACAGCCTACCATAAAACCTTTTCATCGCACACACACACCCTGCCAAACCTTGCTCACACCTGTCTCTGCTCCTTTCTCTTACTTGCTTTATGATGGCGAGGTGACCATTTTTATTGGGGGTCCACCGATATCTGATGAGAATGTTGGGCCTCGCCTGGTAATTTATTATGGGATGAACAAACCGAACTATGGCCTTGTCATCATGACTCTGCTCTTTCTTTGTAATGGAAGCATTCCTATAATGTAGTAAAATGGGCAGAATGTTTGCCTAAAGCACAATATTTCGTATAAAAAGAGAAGCCTGACTTTGTGAATTGCGGCAGTCTCCTGAGAACATACTTCCCGTGTGTTGTACTTCTAGGACGCTTGTTACCTTGGTTGCAGCCAATTAAATCGATCTTTGACTTCACCTAGAAGACTCTGAGTTTCTGTGGTCTGAATCAGGAAAGAACTCGAGGTCTTCGGGTGTGTTTCCCTGACACCGCTGGGTTACCGGTTAACTACCGGTTCTGAAAAACCCGGTACCTCAATACCAAAGAAGACATGTTTTGTTGCAGCTGTTTTCGAGATAGCATTTAACGTGAGGATATAATGCACCTCTACCTATATGTCTGGCTGCGTCGCATACAACTGGGGAGAATGGTATCCAAAGGCTGAAGAGAGGCTCTGCTCATGCAGGGGCACCCTCTCATGTTAAACCCAGAACCCTGCCTTCAGGATTGATAAGGCCTGCGATAGGGGTGACTTATAAACTTCAAGTGTAGTGACCTATGGATATAGTAAACCTATATCTTTCGTAAGTGGTGCGCGTACCAATTTTCACAGGGTGCAGTGGCAGGCCTGTAGGTCCATATTGCATGGCTTCTCATGGTTGGCATAATACATACTTCAGCCCATGGAAGGCCTCTGGGGTACCATATACTAGGGACTTATAAGGGTACCCCAGTATCCAATCTGGAGTGTACCTAGTACATAACATAACAGTTTCAGGGAGAAATCAGATAGACTGGAGTCCTAATTAGCAGGATCCCAGTCAAACTAGTCAAAAGCCAGCTTAGCACCTGGCAAAAAGTGGGGGTACATATGCAGTCAGATCCTACCGCCCTACACATACCAACCTGCAACCTTTTTTCAAACTCCTTACAGCTGCTGCAGTTCTCTACCCAATCCTTCACCTGACGATCCATTCCGGGCCACCAAAATCTTTCTTTCACTCTCCTTCCTAATAAAGTTTGACTTAGATGCCACTCATGGTCTAAACCAATCACTCTATTTCTTAAAGATTCAGGTGGTATAAACCTCTCACCCCTCAACACATCAAAATCACCCTGCGTGGATAGCTCATCCTGCAACTGAAAAAGTAGTCTTGGACCTGCTGACACCATGCTTTCCCTTGAAACAGCTTCCCTGACCATTCTCATAACATCAGCCAGGGTAGTATCTTTGTGCATTCCTTCCACCCAATCCTCTCTGGGGATGGCCTTGTCCAAATCCTCAGTGACATTGTTAAGGCTAGCCACCGCCTCTTCAGTAATTAAGTCAAAAGAAGGTGCTTTGGTGTCTGGTAGCCTAGATAGGCAATCAGCGGCACTGTTACGCCATCCAGGTACATGTTCCACCTCACACATGAAATCCTGTGTCTTAACAGCCAGGCGTACTAGTCTACCAGAACAGTTTTTTGTGCCATCAGGACCCAAAACTTTTACAAGAGGTTTATGGTCTATTCGTAGAGTAAAAACAATACCTGCAGCCACCAAACCAGCGACCCCCACCTCCACCCTCAGCGCCTGGACCCCTATCAGCACTGAAGACACCACCAGCGTCATGATTCCATCCACTCCGGCTCCCCGTCTGACCCTTGCCCCCATCATATCTTCAACAAAGCCGACACCATCATCGCACCCCATCTCCGGAACATCATAAACAGCTCGTTCACGTCCAGCCGAGAGCTGGAAACACGTAGAAATCAACACACTTCTGAAGAAACCCACGGCGGACCCCAAAGACCTCAAGAACTTCCACCACATCTCTCTTCTTCCCTTCCCGGCCAAAGTCATCGAGAAGACCGTAAACAAACAGCTGACTGCTTTCCTCTAGGCTAACAACCTGTTCGACCCGTCCCAGTCCGGATTTCGAGCAAACCACAGCACCGAGACCGCCCTCATCGCGGCCACCGACGACATCAGGACCATGATGGACAACGGAGAAACAACTGCCCTCATCCTCCTGGACCTCTCCGCAGCCTTCGATACCGTCTGCCAACGCACCCTAATAACCCGCCTCTCCAACACCGGGATCCAAGGTAAGGCCCTGGACTGGATCACCTCCTTCCTCTCCGACAGAACCCAGAGAATACGCCTCCCTCCCTTCCAATCAGAGGCCACCAAGATCATCTGTGGCGTTCCCCAGGGCTCCTCGCTCAGCCCAACCCTCTTCAACATCTACATGAGCCCCCTCGCCACCATCGCATGCAAACACAACATCAACGTCATCTCCTACGCCGACGACACCCAGCTGATACTCTCCCTCACCAAAGACCCAACGACCGCCAAAACCAACCTCCAGGAAGGAATGAAAGATGTCGCAGAATGGATGAGACTCCGCCGCCTGAAGTTGAACTCAGACAAAATGGAGGTCCTCATCCTCGGACAATGCCCCTCCGCCTGGGATGACTCCTGGTGGCCCACAGCACTGGGCTCCGCCCCAGCACCAGCGGACCAGGCACGCAACCTAGGATTCATCCTGGACACATCCCTCCCGATGACCAAGCAAGTGAACGCCGTCTCGTCCTCCTGCTTCAACACCCTGCGCATGCTCCGAGAAATCTTCAGATGGATCCCCACCGAAACCAGAAAGACCGTCACCCAGGCCCTCGTCACCAGCCGACTGGACTACAGAAACGCCCTATACGCAGGAACCACCGCCAAACTTCAGAATCGACTACAACGCATGGAAAACGCCTCCGCACGACTCATCCTCGGCATCCCTCGCCACAACCACATATCCGCCCACTTGAGAAACCTGCGCTGGCTCCCCGTCAGCAAGAGGATCACTTTCAGGCTCCTCACCCACGCACACAAAGCACTCCACGACATAGGACCCGAACACCTCAACAACCACCTCTCGTTCTACACTCCCACTTGCCAACTCCGTTCCTCCAGCCTTGCCCTCCCCACCATACCACGGATTCGTAGAACCACCACCGGAGGAAGATCATTCTCCTACCTAGCAGCTAAAATATGGAACTCCCTCCCCACACACCTACAAATGACCCAGGACATCTCACCTTGAGGAAACACCTCAAGACCTGGCTCTTCGAGCAGTAGCAGCAGCAAGACCTGGCCCTCGATCAGTAGCAGCTCCCCCCCCTTTCAGCGACTTGAGACCCTCACGGGTGAGTAGCGCGCTCTATAAATGCTTTGATTGATTGATTGATTGATTGATAAAAACACTCTAAAATGTTTAGTGGCTGAAGCAGACGCCAATGCCTCACATTCAATAACCAAGTAATTCCTCTCAGTCTCAGTCAATGAACGTGAAGCAAAGGCTACAGTTTTCTCTTGCCCAGCATGTTTCTGTGCTAAAACTGCACCAAGGCCCACAGCACTGTCATTCACCTTCAAAATGTTGGGTAAGCCAGGCATAAAAAGTACTAAAATGTCAGCGTGTGCAATGTTCTCTTTAATACGATTAAAAGCTTTATGTTGCTCACCACTTCATGTAAGTTTCTTGCCTTTCCTCAGTAACTCTCTTAAAGGTTCCACCTTGTGTGCGAAATCCTTAACAAATTTGGCATAGTATTCAACCATGCCCAAAAAACGAAATCACATCTTTATTAACAAATTAGCCCGTTGTGAACACCACGTCAACCCCGAGTCAGAAATATGTAGTCAGGCAGGCTCTGAGACGTAGGCCTGGGCCAACTGATTGATAGGTCACACATAGCCTGTAGTCAAACACATGAGCAGGAAACCCCAGTTTAGTCCCACAGATATGCGGAGCGACACCAAAATGGCCCCGGGAGATTGGCCTGAATAACCCGTTCCGTGCTCGTGATGGAACCACTCCGTCACGAGCCACGGGCGCGCTGTGCTAATGACGGAGAGGTTCCGTCACGTTGCGGCCGCTCCGCCCACGCTGCATCAATTCCGCGCCTGCGCGGCTGAATTGATGAGCGGGCGGGGCCGTGACGGAACCACTCCCTCATGAGCACAGCGCACCCGTGGCTCGTGACCGAGTGGTTGCCTCACGAGAATGGCGGCGCCGCGCGACCCCCCTCCTCACCCCCCAGCGCCATGGCAGAATTACCACCACGGCCAAGGGGATAAAGCACAAATGGCCGGAAAGGTACGCACGCTCCCAAAACATCATCAGAATCCGATGCTACATATGTAAGGAGCATATAGCAATCAGGACACAGCACACACAGTAAATGGTGTGATCCCACGCTGCCTATGCAAGTTACCCACTGGCCGCATTGCGTCCACACAAGGTTGAGGCCCACCTGTACTTTTCATTAGACAACATATGACTCCAAAGGCAGCAGCTTGCATTCCTTCCTAAACAAGGATCGCCATAACCGTATATGGCATTCAATTATTTGTATTTAAACCCTTCTCAGATCGAATGTAAGATGAAATAGTCCTCAGACCCTATGCCTGTAAGTGTTCTCTCAGCTGCAAAGTTTAATTAAACAAACTGTACACGTTTTGCCAAATGCCTCTTGTCTCTTGTTTTTTCAAGGTATTTCATGTTCAAGCAACAGAAGTATCCTGGAGCTGCGGAGTCATGGATGGCTCCAGCTGACACATCTGGTGGTGGTGCATCAAGCTGAGGCACTTCTGGAAAGCTCTTAGTAAAATCAAGCAGGTTATAGGTTACGCTATACAGTAGAGTCCAGCTGCATTTCTAGATCTCCACAGAAAGAAAACAGTGAAATACACAATTTGAATGAATGAATAAGGCATATTTATAAAGTACAACAGCTGCTCCACTTGGAGCATCCTGGCGCTAAGTTCATGAGGAAAAGCAAGAATATGATTTCCCTACAGAAAAGTAGGGTCTCTGAGGTGAGCGGAGATCCTGAGTCATATTTATTTCAAGAGGTGGGTCTTCAAGCGAGCCTTGAAGACGGACTCATTAGAGGTACCACGAAGATGTTCTGCACGAGAGTTCCACAGACTGGGGGCTACAAAAGTGAAGGATCTACCACCAGCGCTTGCTTTACGAACCCTAGGAATGCACTAGCGATTTTGGCTTTCAAAGCTCAGGGTTCTGGAGGGGCCTTACTTTTTTAACTTATCCTGAATATCAGTTGGGCCCGTCCGTTGTACAGCCATATGAGTTATCATAACGTCTTTGAATTTTAATTGTAGCACCATCACCCCTTGGATCAAAATGCACTCTTCTACTCTCAAGTGTACACATGTGCGATTCCGAATACAGAATTTTACATTAGTCCTGGTGTGAGTTGCCATCACACCTTGCTGTGCATGTAAACAAGTATTTTGGGAAAGTCAACAGTGTCTGTTAACATCCGCACACAAACACCAGCATCCAATAATCTGAAACAGGAAAGCTTGTATCATCCATGTGACCATCTGCGTGGCATATTCCCAAACACACATCAATCGCACCTGATGTGATTTTAGGGGAGGGATGATAGGGCCTGACTACCACTAATAAGCCTTTGGAAACCCACAGCCCTGAAATCTAGGCCCACTTACACATTACATGTGGCATCAACGTTGAGGGCAATGAGTGTTGTCACTGTCTGTTCAGCTTGCAACAACAATCGAAAGTCACAACTCACAACGGTTAAGCCAACAGGAGAGCAGTAAGCAATGCATGAAAGGAAAAACATGACTGACGACATGCACACAAGAGAAACCACAATAGCCAAAGCTATTGGATGTACTGCTTTGTGCAGCACACATAGAAACAGCAATTAGTCCATTCATTGCCAATGTCCCTAAAGGGGTCCCTCCTCACACATTAACATTCTCGCCCGAACCCATGCACATGTGCACTATCCAGCAAAGCTGCCTGCCTGTGTGCCACACTGACAAGGCAAGTGACAGTGCATGATGAAATGCATGCCATAAACATGTTAACATGGTGCAGGCCATGGCCACTGAAGTGGCTGAGTGTGGGATTACATCCTTAAAGGAGCAGGTCACTTCCTCGTGCTCATACAACCCCTGATGTAAGACATCTGCTGGCCAACAATGCAAAAGTGTCCCCACTGTGACCATATTTTGTCAAGCTTGCAACATCTCACCGTTGGAAATGCACATACGTGAAAGGGTTACTGGGTGGAAGGGATATGGGGCTGTAAAGCCAAAGCTGTATTATACCTGCAGATCAACATGCATCCATTAAAATGTCATCACTCCCTTTGACTTAACCTTACAAACAAGTACCTACACTGTGTGTATCATGGCAAATCAAGCATACCTCCCTGCCCATGTCATGTGACACATCACATCAACTCAGATCCCAACAGTGGGATAGCCCTAATAATGGCACAACAACAATCATGTTGCATTGCCAACAGCAAGGTGTGGCACCATGCAATCCACCCCTCCAATAAAGACCAATCTTGAAACAGTATCAGGGTGTACTGAGTAGGGGTGACTCACCCACAATGCAGTGCAGAGACACATAAATCTGAGCTAATCACCACTGACAACACGTGGTACAAACTGCATCACTGTCATCACTGAACAGAGGACACAACTGGTGCTGCATGTTCGTAGAAATTGGTCACTCACATTTGGCATACTTGTAAACTGTGAGATGATAATGTACAACTAAAAAATCGCATCCGTGATGTTGTACAATGAATCACTATCCGGCATGTAATAGGCATCTCCTCCTACCCATTCTGAATAGACATTGTCATGCAGTCTTCTTGTAAACTTATCCAATGCATGATCATACTTGAAACACACAAACAACTGTATCTCCCCTTTACATTTACAGAGGGAGAAACATCACCTCCTGTACAGCAGCCTGTCCCACTCTTCACTGATGAAGATGAAGAGCTCGCAACCATCGACTAGGACACTCTCCAAGAGCTGCTAAACTCCATTGATAACCCATCTCCAGAAGCAGGGCCATCCAGCAGTGTTGTTGAAACTCCAACCCCTGCACAAACCACGCAGCAGCAAGCACCCACCACCACAGCTGTCTCCCAGCACCTTGAGGACCCACTACCGGAGTATGGACTCAGAGACAAGAACAACTGTCCAGTCAGAGAGGCTCCAGCGATGTCAGCAAGGAGTTGCGTCACATGCAAATGATCATGGAGAACATGGAGCGAATGCAAGCCTCAGAAATGGCTGCCACGGCTGCACACCACAGAGACATTGCTGGAATCTTGCATGCCCTGCAGCTGCTCATCACAGCAGTGCTGCCTCAAGGTGTGGCACAGATGAATGCTGCTGAAGCTTCAACATCCGCATCTCAGCCCCCTGATGTGTCAGTGCCTCACAGTGCCTCAGCCAATCTACCGTCACGCACACGGGAGGCACATGGCACATCAGAGGATGAAGATGTGGATAATTCAGCATTCTTGCAAAGAAGAAAGCAGTAGCATTCATCTATGCCAAATGGACTGTTTCTTCTTGGATCCGTGCTTAGCATCATGCCCCGGAACATCAGCTTCCACTGGCCCCATATTCACTCTGCGACACTCACCTTGGACCTCGATATGGACTGCCATAATTTGTGTGGTTCCCAGTGACACTGCAATCAGCCTGCTGACTGATCTCTGCCTATTCCTCAACATGGCTCTGGACATGTTACCCCTGTCAGACCATCCACTGCGCATCTATGGAATGTGGGGGTTGTGTAACCAAGTACTGGGCCAGTCTTCACCAAAGCCAATGCACTTGGTAATAAAAAATGTTACGTCACACAGATGTGTGTTGCCTACGACCATTGAAGTATAGCAGTCTTAAAAAATGTTGGCCCAGTGAATCCATCCAAACTTACACCGTGGGACATATGTGGGTGGTAGATATGTGCCATTACGAATCATCATCTATGTGAATATGGTATATGCTCTATCTTGGAATGTGCCATGCAATGACCACCATCGCAACTAACTTTGTCCACCCCGTTGAGTGTGAGTAGATCTGCCAAGTGAGACTTGTTAGCAATGCTAAATGAAGACACTACTTGTGGCATGCAACTGACTTGAACATTTTCCGCACATGCCTATTCCCATCATGTATGTAGGGCAATGTTGGAATCTTGCAAGAGTGTTGTATTTGAGGAATGAGGACACGGCTAGTCCACACCTACCTGGTCATCTCCCTGCCTATCTGGGACACAGATTCAACATACCCATATTCACATAGATGACAAATCATAATGGACATATCTACCACCCGCTATTGGAACCACAATGTCTGTTTCAGTGAAGTTGTGTTGGCAATAGGGACTTTTCCAAAAGTGCAAGTCCTCAGTCAGCCACTTCCTGAGGCTTAAAAATGCCTTGGAAATAAGGAACCCTTGCATGCTGTGCTCACTGTGAAAGGAGAGGGCAATGTGTCCAGGCATGTGTAGTGCACGGCACTTAACACACAGTCAGATGCTGTACCACCATTTCAAGGGTGGCATCGCTATGAAGCAATGCCAAAAGTAACAGCTGGGAAAAGTGGGTATAACACTGGCACTACAGGGAGCAATGCTACATTTCCCCTCCTGTTTGGTGCAGAACTGTGTTCTGCCTTGTGCGGTGCACATTTGATCCGCAAAATGACAACATTTTGCATGGCCAGGAAGGTGAGACTCCCTGCACAGGAACATCCCATTTCTATAATGCTGACACACTTGCACTACGTAGCAAGTGTGCCTATGTCTGTGCAGGTAGATGGACTCTGTGCCAGGCTCATGTGAAATGCATGGATGGTCCGTAATCTGGGGAACACGGCGCATACATCCATCCCCATGATGGATAAGAGTTGCAATGTCAAGGTTTGCTCAAGCTCGTGTTCCTACATTGTGTTGTAAATGGGCAACAATGTGCTGTCCAACTCTGTGAGTCACACATAAGAGGTTCAACGTCACAAACGAGTTTCCCTAACCTAGGGCATAGCTCGACTTGCCACCCAGTAATCCATCCTGGTTTACAGATGAACTACGCAAAGAGAAAGGTGTTTGGAAAAATTTGGAACGGATATGGTGGAAAACATATGACACTGAAACTAAAAGCGCTTACAAAGCGGCACTAAAACATTTTTAAAAAAATCAAATCTCACTCTATTAGGGACTTTCTGGCTGATCAAATTAGTGCCTTTGACATTTCTACCAAAGAAGTTTTTAGGATTGTCCAAGGATTTATGAAGCAAAAGGCCTGGAATGTACTATTGCACCTTCTGCTGCCTTGTGTGAGGACCTCACCGGCTTTTTACAGAATAAAATACAGGCAATATTCTCTGAATTTACCCCAACAAAAACCCCTACCCCGCCCCCACCTAAACCTCACTGCTCAGACATCTGGTGTAAATTTCACCGATTCAGCTCTGAAGCTTCCCTTAATCTACTTGTCAAAATCAAATCTGGATCTCCAACCGATCCGTGTCTGGCTAAGTTTTATACCTTACTTGCCCCAGTACTGAACCTATCACTAAATCAGATCTGGAACTCTTCCTTAAATACTGGCACCTATCTATCTATATGGAAAACCGCACTAGTACAGCCCATCCGAAAAAACGTGGATGCCGACCATACAGAATTAAAGAATTTTAGACCAATTTCCCTTCTGCCAGCCCCGGCCAGGATCTTGGAAAAGGAATTACAGAAACAACTTGCAGCATACCTTGAATCAAACAACCTCCTACATGACTCCCAATCTGCATTCAGGGCAGTTTATAGCACAGAGACAGCTCTACTGGAAGTGGCAGAAATGATGTGAGAAACCTTGGATCAGGGTAATTACGCAATGTTAGTGCTGCTGGATTAGTCCGCAGCATTTGACACTGTCTCACACCTGATCCTTACGGAGAAGCTTGATCAGATGGGTGTGAGAGGCACCGTCCTAACTTGGTTCCACTCCTTTCTAGAAGGCCAATCCCAGAAAATAGGTCTACGCCTTCATGTATCCGCTGCCCGCCCGCTTGTTTGTGGTGTCACTCAGGGCTCGGCCCCGAGCCCAACCCTTTTTAGTATTTATCTCACCCCACTTGCCTCAATCATTGAACAATATGGTGTCAAGGTGGTCTCATATGCTGACGACACCCAGTTGGTGTTTTCTTTCAGGGATCACTCTGAGGCAGTTTTACCAACTTTAAACAGTGCCTGATTAACACCTCATCATGGATGACAGCCAACTGTTTAAAATTAAACATAGACAAAACTGAAGTTCTGTTTTTTAATCAGCCATCACCACCAAAAGCTGAGCTCTGGTGGCCAAAGGAACTGAATACTCCTCTCCCCCGCTGCCAGTCTCGTCGGCGAGAAATATAGGGTTTAAATTTTACTCCGCCCTCCCAAGAAAGGCCCAGCTAGGCCATATCTCATCTTCATGCTTCTGGAAGTTGAAAACCCTAAAGAGATTCTTACATCTCCTACCAATGGACTGCAGGAAAACGGTAGTACACACACTGGTTACCTCTCAGCTGGATTACACCAACAGGCTCTACTTGGGCCTCCCAGACTACCTCATCAGAAAGCTGCAGGTTATTCAAAATGCGGCCGCCAGGCTCATCAGCAACGTTCCACTCCGTCATCACATCTCTCCACATCTGCGCAGCCTACATTGGCTGCCTGTTAAAAAGAAGATCCAGTTTAAGGCTCTGACCCTCGCCTACAGACCCAACAATGACAATGGCCCCAAATACTTACAACAAAGAGTACCCAAATATACCCAAAACAGGACTCTGACATCGAATCATCAGAGACTCCTAGCTATTCCACCTTTAAAAAAAACAAGACTAGGCGGTCGCTCATTTGCTTTTAAAACCGCTGCTCTATGGCACTCCATGCCGGAGCACCACCGAAAAGCTAACTCCGAACCTCTTTTTAGGAAGTCTCTTAAAACCTGGCTATTTAGCCTACCTTAGAGCCTCACCCCACCAGGTATCTTAACCCTGCAATCGCTGTTAGCGCCGGGACACCTCATTCGGAGGTAGCTGTTTCCGCTCTACAAATTGCAATAATAATAATTAGCTAAACATTAACTAACTACAGTTATCCTACACAAATATATATATTTTGTTAATATACCAACAATTACATCAAACCCCCCACCCAAAGGAAAAGGAAACAGCCCCAAATACTACAAGAGAATAAAAATCTAAAACAGTGTTAAAATCTTACACTACCTATTCCTACACTACAACTACACTACTCAACACTTAAAAAACATTTACCTATCACTAACTATTAATATGAAAAAACATTTAGGGAAGAGGAAAAGGAGGATGGATCACTATTGGTCAGTGTCAAAATGGGAGACCCAGGGCAGCCTTAATGGCCTGGAGGTGGGTGTTCAGCTCTGCCACTTCCTGTTTGATTTGTTTCAGTGTCACGTTCATGTCCATTACACAGTGCAGTGCCGGTGCTAAAGATGGCAGTGTGGCAGTCCCTTCTCCGTGTGGCTGTGAGGGGGCACTAGATTGTGTGCCGGATCCTGTGGCAGCAGCTTGTCTGTGTGGTGTCTCGGTGTGTTGGGCTGATCTCTGGGCATGTCGGGAGCAGTGCCTGTCGCCAGAATGGCCAGGTACGGCCTGTGTGTCCCTCTGCATCCGCTGGAGTACAACTTTGGGCAGAGACTTCCACCTCCCAGCTGCCCTGTCAGCTCTGTGTTGCCTCTCCATGTTGCGATAGCCCCTGGCCACCCTGCATTTATGCAGATATGGGTCTTTCCTGACCTGAAACGCGTGCGTCTCTACTGGCGACATGTTATCTGTAAAATAAGAACAATGACAATATGTGAGTCCTGACAACTATGTCGATGTTCTCCATTTAACTCTGAAACATAAGGTCAGTGAAACATGGGAGCCTACACCCTGACGAAAGATTGTGAAGTTTGAAAGTGAAATGGACAATGAAATGTTGAAGGATCAGTTACAACATGATGGTGACACTGACATGATAGTGCATGGGATGTGATATGGAGTGTCACGACACAACGAGACTGTCAGTGTCAAATGATGGTGCTGTCATACACCCTGACTAAGGGGGACATGTACAAGGAATTGGAGGAGAGAGGCATTAGCCCCCCCGGGTGTTGCAACTCGCTCCTCCACTTCTGTAACACAAGGCTGCACCATATGTACAAAAATGTGGTGCAGCCCTGCGTGTCCCCTGCGATGGCCCTAAGTTTATCAACTCAGCCCCAACACAGGCACCCTTACACAAGAGTGCAAGGGTGTCTGTGTGCAGGGGGGGATTGTTTATCTGTTGGAGGGTGTCCCTTCCTGCACATGAAAATCCTGGAAAAGCCCTACTGTCACTTTCATTTGTGCTGCATCAAGCAGCACACATGGAAGCGTCAAAACAGCAATTTTCTTTTCATTTGTACATGCACAGTAAAGGACACCTTCCTGTACAGAAACAAACAATGCAATTGGTCTTCTTCCATGTGTGCTGCACATGCAGCACACATGGCAAAATAACGTTGGGTGGCTGAACACTGACTTATACATGAGGCGAAGCCCCTCTCGCCACCACGTCACAATAGGTGACGTAGTGGTGGCGAGAGGGGCTTGTACATCTGCCCGTGAGTCTACAAGGGGAATGACCCCAAGAAGATAGCTTGACAACACCATTGCAGTGCCAAAATATGGCAATTAGATACATAGGGCCATCTTTGCTAGGTGGGTGGGGAAAGTGCCATTGGTAACCTTGGCTTAAAGCTACGCCCTGCAACTTCTGGACAGCTGGTATGCAGCATACCTACAATAGTGCTGTGCAGACCTGTGTCTGACCCCGCAAGGCCTGAAAAACACTACCTCCTTATGCATAATCTGGCCAACTGGCACAGTCATCTCAGTCAAGGATTTACACGCCTTCCATGTCTGGTCATACTCATCACCAACACCACTAGCATGTCTCCTCTCATGTCTGTACGCTGTGTAAGCCACATGCATGTGCTGTAGTGAAAGAACCCACTGATATTTCTTGCATGGGTATCACTGACTGGGGATGTGCAAAGTTACATCCGGAAGACATATGCATTGCTCCATCTTCACTAACTGATTTGTTCACAGTCCTTCAAAACATCATCACACTGTAGGCAAGGTACATGTGATACACACCCATACTGCATACTACTACGTACCGATTTTACACAGACATTCATCACATCTCACAATGACAATATTTAATGGGTGAACTCACCAGTGGCATGTTGGTCCCTGAAGGCGTTGATGTCTCCTTTGTGTGAACACTGGTCTGCCAGCTGTGAGACATGAAAAGAAACGTGTGTTAGTATCAGACGTAAATTCACACGTGTCCTATTCATCATCCGATTCATCAACATCAATGCTCTGTAACTGTGCTGTTGCAGTTCAGGTTGCATACATAATTGTGTCTAATTTGCCTGTTATTCCCACAAGACATGATAATGCTGAGTTTGGCAACACAAGACAATCCTGCTTGCACATTTGTACATTTTGCAACACTACTTGTGTGACACATTCCCAAGGCCCCGTTTCTCCCAACAACATCATGTTCTCCATGGTCTGTAGACAATAGCATCGCTGTAGATCGCACAAGGGTGTGTCACAACTATTGATGGTGTATGATCACTCCTTCAGTATGTGGCAGACTGACAATCTGGAGATGGTCTATTTTAAATGAACACATTTTCCTATCTCATCATACGTTACATATAACCTATGTACAAGGGCAGCGTACATAGGAGGCAGCGCCAAAAGTTAAGGTCAGGGAAAACATAATCCTTACTTTGCAAAATGAGGAGAAATGCATTATTTCTCATTGTTTTTGCTTCTCCATGTGCGCTGCCATGTGCAGCACACATGTAAAAAGTAAAATGCCTTGGATTGTTTATGTACAGGAAGGCCACCCTTCCTGTACATGAACAGTCTTTGCCATGCACGCAGACACCCTTGCACCATGGTCTTGTTTTGTGTCTAGTGTCTTGTTTTATCCATGATAAGCCATTCAAACCGGTGGATAGGCTGGTTCTTAAACGGCACTGGCACAAGCTTAAATTGGAGGATTTCTACAGGCTATTAGAGCAGAATCCCTTGAGCCCTCTTCTGAGTGTGGAGCATGGCTACCAAATGTTTTCCTCCTGGATTACTGCTGCTCTTGATTTCCTCATACCATTGCGCTGGTCGAAAGGCCATTTTAAAACTCCTAGCCCATGGTACAATGAGTCCCTTGCCGAGCAAAAAAAATCTTGCCGGAAGGCAGAGAGGAACTGGAGGAGATCTTATGATCCGGCTCTGAAAACTGCATATTTTGCCCAACTTAGAGCTTATCATAGAGCAATATGCAGAACTCGGGCCGATTATTATGCTCGGGAATTCCAAGCCAGCACTAATCCCTCCAAACTTATATTTAAGGTTTTAAAAGACCTTACGAATAAGTGAGCTACCTCGGCAGAGATCTGCACTGACTCCCACTGCGAGAATCTGGCAGTATTTTTCTTGGAGAAAGTGCAGAACATTAACAGGGGGTTTGACGTGTGTCGACCGGACCCAGTGTTAGCTGACCCTATTTCCGTGGGTCACGAGACTTTGGCCTTCCTCCCTGACTTGTCTCTGGAGGCTTTTAACAAACTAAGCCTTAAGATCAAATCAGGTTCTCCTCCGGATCCGCTGAAGCCAGCCCTCATTAGTTTGCTCTCTCCACTGTGCCGTGGCCCGATATTGTCCCTTATTAACTTGCCTCTGTCAACCGGAATAGTCCCTTCCTCTTGGAAGCAGGCGGTGGTCACCCCAGTTCTGAAAAAGGCCAATTTAGATTCGCTCCTGCCTGAGAACTATCGCCCCATATCTCTTTTGCCCTGGACTGCTAAAGTCACCGAGGCTCATGTTAATTCCATTCTATCTGACCATCTTGCCCGTAATCAGATTCTGGACTCTAGTCAAAATGGCTTCCGTCCTGGACACAGTACCGAGACCGCCCTGCTCCACATTATCGAGCATTTACGCCTGGTGCTTGACTCCGGGCGTACGGCAGCGCTCCTTTTATTAGATCTGAGCGCTGCCTTCGATACTGTGTCCCACTGCATATTGACTCAACGCCTAGAGGAAGCCGGAGTCACGGGAAGCGCTCTTCAGTGGTTTCGATCTTTTCTATCAGATCGAACCTTCAAAGTGGCTATACCACCTTGCCAGTCCACTATCCATCCCTTGGATCTGGGAGTCCCACAGGGCTCCTCGTTGAGTACCACTCTGTTCAACTTATATGTGAAACCGCTAGCGGGAGTCGTCAAACAGTGGGGTCTGACAATGACCTCATATGCTGACGACACACAGCTAGCGGTGACACTGAGTGGAGACCCTGATGTAGAGGCTCCCAGATTCCGAGCTGGACTCGTAGCAGTAGCCAATTGGCTTCGTACCAATTGTCTACAATTGAATGCTACTAAGACTGAAGTGATGGTCCTAGGAAAACATGCTGAGCTATGGGGAGATCAGTGGTGGCCACCAGAACTGGGTGTTACTCCCATACCGGCTACAGAGGTGAAAAATGTAGGGATCTGGCTGGATCCGGCGCTCACCTTCATTGGGCATACGAAGAAGGTTGCAGCCACATGCTACGGTATACTGCGAGGCATAAGGCCGGTCCTTAAATATTTTGACCCCCCCTACCCGGCAGCTCGTAGTCCAAGCCTCTATACTATCTCGGCTGGACTATGGAAGTGCGCTGATGCTAGGGGTTAACCAGGCCGAGGTAGCCAGACTCCAGAGGGTGCAAAATGCTGCGGCGCGGGCCATTGTTGGTCTTCCCAAATACTGCTCTGTCTCCGGCACTATCTCTTCTCTCCATTGGTTGCCGGTTAGACAGAGGATTAAGTTTAAAGCACTCTGTCTGGCTTTTAAAATTTTGAAACTTTCCTCCCCACCGGCTCTGATTAATTTACTGACTCCTTACATTCCTCTGAGATCTCTTAGATCTGAGGCCTTGCATCTGGCGATTTGCCCTCGGTTCAAACTTAGCCGAATGGGTGGTCGCTCTTTTCGGGTGTTGGCTGCGGGACTATGGAACTCGCTTCCAGTGCATGCCCGAGCCCTGAATGACTTGTCCATTTTTAGGCGTACTATTAAAACGTTCCTGTTTTCCGCTTCTGAATAGTTTTCTTTTATTCCGCGTGTTATGTTACAGTACCTGTCTGAGCGCCTGGACGCCCCTTTGCTGGGGTATCAGCGCGCTATAAAAATATAAATAACATAACATAACATAACTACACTGCTAAGTGTAGTGCCAGTGCAGGGGGAAACGCAAGCCTGCACCATATGCTTGTAAATATGGTGCAGCCTTAATTTTCTGAAGTGGCAAAGTTGGCGTTAAGCCCTGACGGCTAATGCCTCACTCCGCCACTTTCTCGGACATATGCCCCATTGTGTTACAAACAGTATATTTGATTTATTTCAAAAGTTTTCATTTAAAAATGTTGAGGTTGTACTTACCACCATGTAGGCCAATGAGGACTCCAAGGTGGTCCAACATGTCACCTTCACTGCCCACGCAATCCTGCCATCAGTGCTTCCATTGTCAGACAGTCCTGTCCACCCCAAAGATCCGCAGCATCGGACTCCTCAGATGTTCTGACCTCACCATCCACACACGAACGGCATATCCCTGCAGGATCCGACCCCCACTCTCAACCATCAAGGCCAAGTAGTATTTAACTAGCCAGAGGAAGTCTCCTAATGCCCCCTCTGACGTCCTGCCCTCCCTACCCGCACCCACCATCTCCCAGAGCACACCTAAACCCACTCCTGAAAAAATAAAGCCCCTAAATATACCCCAGCAAGAGGCAAACAACACGTAAGGACAGGTACACAAGACTTCACCGAGACACTAGGGACAGTTCATAGGGCACAACAACACTCTCAACTTCCAAAATCACCAGCACACAACTGCAAACTGCTCCAACACTCCCCACAGTCACTAGCAGTGTTCTCAAAAGAGAAAGTGAAAGTGCACAGGACTCCTCCATTAAACAGGATGCATGCTGACATCTCTTCCTGTGTGTTTGTGGCCCGTTATTGACTGCAGTGAGATTCTGCATGCAAATTGGCTTTAGCAGTAATATTCCGTGTTGTTACATGTATTTAGCGATTATTTTCCAAAAATTATCGTGCTTGCATAAGGCGGCCAAAATTTGGACGCTAAGTGCAAGTTGTTCCTCAGATGAACAGGATTTATGAAATTTCATATCTGACCTCAAAACACACCCTCAGGTTCATCTCTGACCCCCAAAACACACCCTCAGATTAATCTCTGACCCCAAAACACCCTAAAATTCATATCTGACCCAAAAACACACCCTAAAAATCATATCTGACCCCAAAACACATACCCCTGCACAATGTTTAACTTGTCAGATATATGAACTTATGTAGAGAATAAACATGCACACAAAGTTTTGGTGTAGTGATATGTTATTGCACAAACTAGGCTTATGTGCATTTTCCTGGACTGTCATATTTCGATATTGTGATTATGTGAAGAAATTATGTATTATTCGTTCCCTCCATGCTGTTCCAGGAGCAGAAGCTGTGGTGAAAACTCACCTGTTCTCTCTGTAACTCCATCTATGCACCTGATTTCTTTCTCAGCGCGGGGACACGCCGTGATGGCGTCACCAGGCGCTTTATAAACTCCTTTGTTGTTGTTGTTGTGTGTGCAGCATCTGCTTGGTCTTCCTGGTCATCCTCGGGATTGTCCAGTTCTGCCGGCACTTCAAACCATGGTGCGTTTGTGCGGACTTATGGTGTGCAAGACGCAACATGCCAGGATTATTTTGCACACAAGTTCTGCCGCCTGATATGTCAAAGCCCCTGAACCTTGACTTCAGCCGCCAAATGTCCTTTCAACAATGGACCTGGTGCGTCCAAGGGCAACATTGTACTGTCACTGTTCCTGTGTGTTTGTCGCTCTGAGGGGTGTCATCAGCCATGGAGAGAGTGCATATCCTTGATAACCTGAAACATATAGTGGAGAGATGTGTCCATTAGTATTTGTGCCTGCTGTGTTCGCTGAGTTTCTATTTTGGGGTGTGTGTTTAGTGCTACTTTGGGAATTCATATTTGTCAAGTGTAGCTTCAGACAATTGACCAGCAACAATGCAAATTAAATTGCCTATACTTGACAGCCTACACATCACCATGGTGGTATTGTCTGGATCCTGTGTATTGCCTCCATGTTGTGACTGTCAGGATGTATGTTTAACTCGTAAATAGATTAGTTTGTTTACAGGCTTGTTGCACATACAGATCCTCTCACATGCATATATTTAATGGGGTGCACCACTGGCACATGTGCCTGCTGAAACATCCCCCTTAAGTTTTAGATGATTACTATTTTGGGACATCATCTATATGCCTCATTGTGAGTGATTGTGCTGAGAGTAGCTGTGAGACAGATTCCTTGCCTGCTAAACGTTGAAGTGATTGTGGGCTAAATACATCCACCTTGCCCCAAAGGTGGGTCAGTGTTTGAGTGACAGTGGCACTGCTAACCGGTGCAATGTACTCACTGGGACATGTGATGACAACGTACATATGCATTGATGTCCTTGTGTATGAATTGACTTTGGCTCTGCATGTATGCATGTTTGAGTTATTCACATCAATATTTCAGTGCGTTTCAGTTAACAATCGACACACATTGTTATTTCAGCTTTTGTGCATCATATTGCTGAACCTCCCCGGGGTAGCCATATGCATGTTATACTTGGCTACTGTAGAAGAGCCCTTCACCTAAGCTGCAAGCGTAGAGAGTTATTGCCGGGTGTGGATACGTCCTCCCAAATGAAATACTATTCACCAGAGGTATCCCATCCAGTGTAATGAAAGTTCGGCACTGAACTCTTGTGGCATCAACAGCTCAAATGCAGGGAAGGACGCTATTCCTTTTTGTTAAATAACCCTCACACAATCTATTAGTGTAATGCTTCATAATCGGGTTCACCCGGACTCCTACATGTCAGGGTGAGTTCAACCATATCTCAGGGTGCACTTAAGAGAGCTAGGCCAGGGGGTCTGAAGATTAAAACTCCTCCTCCGCTTCCAGGTATCCCTTCAATAATTGAGTCGCAGGGGATGTGAGGAAGAAAATGAATGGGTGTCGTCAGGAGATGATGGTCCAAATGCCATGCCACATGTTTCACCCCTATTGGGTGTCCCACATGTGCATTTGAGTGAGCTACAGGATTGTAGACTTGAGGTGTGTGGTGTGGTCAGTTATTAGTTACCAACAATCCGTCCATTTCCATATGTGCCATTCTCAAACTGCTGGTTGATGATGGACTGTCGAAAGATGTAGGAGTCATGCACACTCCCTGGAAACTTGGCAACAACATTGGTGAACATGCCCCGGTGGGCCACGGTTGCCTGCATATTCATGGAGTGTGTGTGCTTCCTGTTCTTGTAGATGTGTGCAGTGTCCACAGGAGGCACAAGTATAACTTGGGTACAGTCAATTCCCCCCAACACATGCAGAAAGCCAGCAATAGCATAGAAGCCTTGCTTGGAGTCAAGTTGTTCTTGCGAAGTGTTGGGGGAAGCGTAGGTGCTGTGGCGTCAGGCTGATAATGGCATCCAAGACAGCTGGGAGGAACCTTGAGAAGGAAGACTGGGAGAATCCACCAACTCTGGCAGTGGTTGGTTGGAAGGTCCCCGAGGCCAACATGTGCAGCGCTGCTAGTAGCTTTGTCTGCGTAGGGATGTTGGTGCCATGCTGTGATGGTGCCTGCGGGCTATCTGGGTCATAATGCGGAGGATGGAGATCCTTTTCAGCCTCTAGTGGGCTATCACATGCTCTGGCGTGAGGTGTATCAGGGTGATGCTTTGGTGATAGACCTGCTTTCTTTTTTGCCTCTGTGGTGGTCTTTGGGGCGGTGTCTGTAGTGGTGTTCTTGAGGGTCTGAGCTGCAAGAGTAGTACCTCCGTGGCATCAGTATGTTAGCTAATGAGGCTCTGGGGTAGTCTCCCTTATGTCCTGTTTTTTATCACCATTTTTTAAACCACCTTTTTTCTGGTCTTAATAAACAGCTGCTAACGGGTCTTAGCGGCTGTTTTTGGAAAGTATCGCCAGACCGGGTGATTATTGTAAATATCACAAAGTGGGGTTAGCGGCCATTTCTGCACGTAAACGCCTACCTTGCATTTCATTTTTGTTAGCTATCACTAACAGAAGTGGTGATTGAAAAAACTGACGATTTCGCCACACAACTGTCTTTAACCTCGGTTAGCGGCAACATGTAAATATGGCAATAAAAAAGAGCCGCTGTAACGTTGAAAAATTGACGCTATGGCAGAATTAACTCCTTGCACTTATGCCCCTAAGAGTCTGGACTTAAACTAACACTGTGTGGGTGCTGACTTACAAAAGATTCAAAATATGTAACCAGGGTGGGATGACAAGACTACTTTTATTGGTTTTGTTTGTGGGGAGGGGAGGGTGATGTTTGGTGGGAGGAGAGTTATGGTAAAAATAAAGGGGTGATGGATGGAACAATCTGATACCTCATGATATTCAGAGATTGATATGCCTGTTTTTGCCCAGTATAATGTTATGACAAAAGAATGTTTTACAAGATCTCCAAGGTTCATCCCATCAAGGCTCATAAATCAGTCACTCAAAGCCCTGATTGTGTCCACATTGGTCTACAGGAAAGCAATATATGTCGAATTCCCAGGTGGCTCGGAAGCAGGAGGTCCAGAACTCAGCGGCCAGACTCGTTCTTAACCTTGGTAGCATTCTCATATGTCACCCTTCTAGAAGCAAATAACCTGGCATCCAGTACGCAAGAGCCCTTTTAAGACTATGCTTAGTCAGCAGGACTTTAAATGATATAGGCCCCCCTCAGGTATATTGCTGGTATACTTTTCCCTACTATCCTAGTCAATAATCTGCATTAACAAATGCAGTGTAGGTTTACATTTCTCGGTTTCTTGCAGCCACTTCAGTGGTCATGCATTTTCTTTTCTGTAAAGAATAAATGGCATTGTGTTACTTGTTTTTTTTAAAACACATTTTTTCCCCCAGTTTTAATAAAAGCTTAGGACTTGGCTTGAACCATGATTCTGTTCTACTTGGCTTAATTTGATTATTTTTAGACAACATATGCTTGTCCTTAAAGCAGCTTAATTTGAACTATCTCTGGAATTGATTCATGTGCCACAACAAACTTTTGTGGAGCCGCGCTTTCACCATTTTCATAAGTTTCAAATGACACTTCACGTGTCAATCCCATCGGAGCAGCTGCACCAGTGAATTCGCCTTTGATGACGCATCTGATGCTTTATTCATCGGCATCATCAAGGACTTCAATGTTTGGCCACGTTTTGCCTCCTTCATGGTCTACAGTTGTTTTCCCAATGCAGAGGGTTCCTACCCTACGGCTGCTTCTGATCGAAACAGGAATAATCCTGTCATCAACTCCACTCTTGGATTCAGTCTCGACCTTGCAGCAGTAGAAGACTCCCCTTTTGATATGCCATTGATTCCAGAATGAAACAACCGCAGTTGAATAAGAGAAAAGGGATTGGTTGCTGCTGGTCCTACTTTAGCCATTCCATCCAAAGTCAGCTTTTTGCGTTTAATTATTTTTGTTTTTTTTGTTTTTGTACCATGTGGAACATGTGAGTTAGGCAGAGAGCTTTTCTCAACCCTGGTCATTTATTAAAATAATGTACACATATTCACTAGAAGTGTTGACCTATCAATGGGGCGGTTTCATACGCTTTGCGCTTTTATTGCTTTTGTATTCGTGTTCAGTATTAGATGTAAAGGCATTTTAGTTGAGAGTATCTTCATCATTTCTACTTGAAGGTCGTGCACTGGCACTTTCTTAGGAGCAGCACAAGACAGAGACTTCCTCTCAAAGCAAGACTAAGAAACCTCAGATCGCTGAGAGTGAAGTTATATGTGTAATGGACAACTCGTTTATTGAGTATTTCTGGTACTAATATAGACATTAGCTATGAGCTAAGAAGCTAGATATTCCAATAAAGATTGATTACATCAATTGTCTAATTTAATGATCATCTGATATTTTGCAGTGTTTTCTGGTTTTTACATGTATTGCAAATAATTTTTATTTCTGGCACAGCACTTATTTATATAGTCACATTAGAACTGAGCTTTAATATTTAAACACCATTTTAATATATAAATATAGTGTTTATTTCTTGTGTGTCTCCATTTGTTGAAAGGAGCTTCAGAACTCACTAATAAATGTCTTCCTGGCATCCTCTCGCAGGACTGGTTGTTGCCCAATAAGCATTATCCTGAGATAAGTCGAGGGAGTTGCTTGGGCCGCAGCGTGTCTGCCTTTCCTGCTACTGTTGGTAAATTGGTTTATGCACGTGTCTGCCAGGAGATGATAAAAGTCTAACTATGTTGTATGTACAAGGGAACTTGTAGAGATGCGCACAATTCACTTGATGTTGCCATTCCATCAGGATCCTATTCACATTCCCTTTGACTGACAGATGTCAGCCCACATCCAGCTTCAGCAGATGCAACACCCTGAGTGGATAATACAGTGTCACCTTTATGCTTTGAGTTAAACGAAGAACCTAGAACTTACTTACATTCATGCAGCTTTCAGAAGACGTGCTCCTCTTCATTGCATTTGTATCCGGTGCCCCACGTTCATAGCAGGGCCTACAGTTTATTAGAGTCACTCTGGTGTCTTCATGACCACTGGAGTCTGGAGGGGATACTCGCGAGTACCAGATGGCTGCGGCAGGTCTTCAAATTACTGCATAGGGTATAGAATATTAAACTTGGGCTTCTTCTTTGTGAGATCATGGACACTGTGTTCTTGGTGTATGGCTGAGCTTGACAATATAAGGTTCTCACCCCAAGATGGTGTCCTCTCCACTGGGAATGGCATGAACTTCCCAGACACACCAGTGTCTCTTCCTATAGGGTCAGTTCATATTCTTGCTACATAAAAGGCAGTTCTTGGAAAGGATGCATGTATCACAATACATTTCTTCCCTACTTTTATTTTGCACTCAATGGCTCTTGCTGTTAATTTTTGTCCCTGATTTTTCTTAGAATATTTTAATCATTCCTAGTGAATTTTTCATTTGCCGTTGTCTGGAATAGCTTTTGTTATTTTTTTTATTTTTCCTTTAACTAGTTTTGGATCAACTTCCTTGAGGGTCATCTGCCTCCAGACGTTGTACCTGCTTCAGGGTTCTCTCTCCTAAAGACATGGGGAGTTTGAAGCCTTGCTGATGATCACCAACAACATCTACAAAACCAATCACAATCTACACAGATCACCAAATGAGTTCTTTTACCATTAGGCGGTTTCAATCCATTGACCCTCCAGAGGAGACACTGTCACTTTTCACGTATATTCTACTGTGCATTGCAACATTGTGGCTCCTGGGGTGAGGTTTCTTTTTTTTTTTTTAAACATGTTTTCATTTTTTGAGGGTACAAACCTTCCGGTTTCAGAAAATCAGTGCAGAAACAGCAATCTCTTAATTCAGATCAATCGTATAAAATAGCAATAAATGCACTACAAGTGAATTGGAAATGTACATGAAGAAATAATACCTCCTAAACTAGGAGCGCATCTGCATCTCTACTTTGTACAATGCATATAGCATGTTTAAATTTCTCAATAAACAAATCGCAAAAACAAAATGTCATAAACAATCCCACCCTCCTCTCCTCTGGTCACACACATAAAGGAATCTCCGATCATGCCCTAGGTCACTGCACCCCATCGCTCCATACAACTGTGTGATTACGTTTATTACGGGAGCGTCCGTACACTGCTCCTCTGAGTCGTCCTCAGTGCGGACTGCTTGTGTGCTCTCCAATCGCTGCGTGTCGGAGGCAATCTCCAAAGGGACCTCCATCGTCAAAGCATACCAGGTCCTAGCATCCTCTTCCAACTTATCATCCCTCCTGACCCTCTTCATACGGAACCATTCCGTTGTTGCCCATCCCCTCAAATCTTTGGCCCAACTTTCCACCTTGGGTGGTTGGGAGCCCCTCCAGTGAATTGCTATCTGTTTTTTGGCCAGCACTAACCTCAGTTGGAGAAATCTAGGCTTCCAACCCTTGGGACAGGAGAGTAAACCCAACATTATCTCTTTAATAGACTAGGGTAGCCTCCATCCCGTTACGCGGCGCCATCTCTGTAGTATGGAGTCCCAAAAAGAATTCAGTCTCGGGCACTCCCATACCATATGCAAAAATGAGGCAGCATCACAACCACATCTGGGACAACAGGAGGAACGTTCTGGATATATTTTATGCAGCACTCGCGGTATTAAATAGGTTTGATGTACAATATTGAAATGGATGAGTTTAAATCTGGTATTGGAACTGATTTGTTTCACTCCTTCATGCACCCTCTTCCCTTCAGAATCTGTAAGGGGCACCTCCAACACTTTGTCCCATCTAGACTTAATTGGAAGAGGGTGCGCAGCAAGATCCGCCCATAACGCTCTATAAATATGAGAGACCAGTCTACGGCCTCCAGTAAGACTCACCAGGGCCTGAAGAGTGGCGGATATTGGAGGCTCCTTGGGGAATGTCGGCCATATCTCTCATGATACTGCAGCCACTTTTTCATACTGAAGATATTGACCTCTGCCCAGATCAAACACGGTCACTGCTTCCTCCCTGGTCAAACAATGCTGATTTAAATACAAATCTCCCATCATTCTACAGCCGCCCTCCACCCATCTTGAGATGGACAGAACTTGACCGGTCTGTCCAAATGAGACAACCGCCCATAATGGAGCTTATGGGGCATAAGGTGCACTTCGTATTGAAACCTTAACTGCAGACTCCCATATAGAGGCCACATGCCTAATAATATACGGGAGATGATCAGGCTCATGTGAGCCCAACATCAGCAGGTCCAGGAGTGCATTATCACAGTGAGTTCCCCTCAGAAATGTTTCTCCAAATTATCTTGGTCGTCGAGCCGTTGTACAGCATGCTGGAGCTGTGAGGCGGTGTCGGAGGAAGCACTCCCATGGTATCCGATAAAGGGAGTTCTGCATTACATTTAAACATCGGAGAGGACCATCATTTTTATCAAAGCCACATGCCCCATTAGTGATAAGGCTAAGGTACGCCAAAACTCTACTGACCCTATCAAGAAAATTCTATACAACAACCGGCTTAAAACAGGGATGCGTCCTGGCTCCACATTTATTCAATTTATTTATTTCAGATCTCTCAGGTAAACTAAACAACTGCAATTCCCACTCGCCGAAACTTGGCAACTTACAACTTACACATCTGGCATACGCCGACGACATTGTGCTTATGAGCCTAAATAAAGTTGGCTTGTCCAGATTACTAACAGAACTATCAGAATTCCTGTCCGCGAATAACCTTGCTCTCAACCTGTCCAACCTGTCCAAAACAAAAACAATGTTAATCACCAATCAACGATCAGCACATCTTAATATCATGCTGGAAGGAAAACACCTGGAAAGGGTATCAAGTTATAAATATCTAGGATTTTATATCGATGACAGATGTACCCTAAAAGCTCAGAAAAACTATATGACGCAAAGAGCTGGAGCTTTAATATTTGCACTTAGCACTCAAAAAAACTGGAGGGCCCCTTGTTTAAACCACTACTGACAGTGATTGCTAGCAAAGTACTTCCAACCTTAGCATATGCTAGTGTAGCTATGCTGGGTAAGGACGCTATTATTCAAACCAACCTGATTACAAAAATGTATAAAAAGGTTCTCCGACTTCCTAGCTCAGCCTCACCAGTTCAGATGTGCCTAGAATTTGGCCTCATGAATGAAACACTAGGAAGACTCTACACAAGCATCAGGGTATGGCACCGAATTAAGATTAATGCTACTGATAATAATCTTAATAGATTTTTATGGCAGGAACTGGACTTACAAAAAAACTCAGAAGCTAACAAATACTTGACTTGCGCTCTGGAGCAAACGTGCACTGCTAACCTGTGGGACAAAAACTTGCCAATCATCTCCTTTAAACAGGCATTAAATAAGGCGGCCAAATTTCATTCGTTGATTACTGACAAAGCCATTTTTTCAGACCGCTCCCATTCCTGGACTGTGATCAACGGTTATAAAAAACTTACCCCGGCTGCCTACTTAGACACAACCTATTCCGTCTTTATAAAAAAAAAAGCTGATGGCTCTGAGACTCGGTAAATACCCAACCTTGGCTGACGAACCTGCCTGGAAATACTACGATACAGTTGTCTGTCGCCTCTGTGGCACCACAAAAGAAGATATAATTCATATCATATGTCATTGCAAGAATCTGAGCCGGGAGCGCACGCTCTTTTTAACGAACTTTATTCGGGTCAAGAGACTACGCACCTGCAGGACTGCTGTTATTGGTGGTTTGGACTCAACAGCACCTATAATTAACTGCAAACTGGTAAAGTTCTTGATAGCCTTTGATAAACGCTTGAAAGCAACTGGTCATGTTTAGATTTAATAAGACCATCATTTTATCTCAAACCTCTGTTTTAAACTGTATTTTGATGAATTTTACTTTCTCTTTTAATATTGGATACTTACTGTAAAGGATATTTGTTATGGTTTTAATTAACTAAACAATACAGTTTACTACTACTACTGACCTATGGAGGGTCCTGGGGTGAGATGTCCATTATTTGGGCAATCTCAGAATGCACTTAACAGTCCGGCAAGGAAAGAGGTGGTCATAATATTAATTTCCTATTATCTTGCTCTCATCTGAATCCCTACACGATTTGGTGCTGTTACAATCGCCCAGAGGACCCTACTCTAGCTCCTGCTCAACCAGCACTGTCAGCCTTTTGCCTTTATTTCTTTGCTCCAAAACCGGAGGTGAGTTTTGTGGTCCTCTTCCTGAGTGCTCTCATTCTGTTAGTTTTTATCAAATTTTGTATTTATATTTTCGCATTCAAAAATTTGTAATGTATCAAACGAAGTTAAAAAGGTGATGTGTCAAGAAGGAAGCCATTCTGTGTAACTTTTGAAGAGTTGAAGCAATAGCCATGCAAGTAGAAAATGATGAATTGAGGGTAGGTGGCAGGATCTAAATGATGAGTTGCCAATGTTGATGTGCAGTCTCTCTTCCTCTTCCAATGCCTTTACAATGCCAAAATTCATGGCTCGACACTACAATAGATCAGCTCCTTCCTCTTTTGATGCACTGAAGTAGTCAGCTTTGCCCAACACCTCTATCCCTTCTTTAAAGCACTCCTCAAGTGACCTTTCGGAGCCCTACACTGTTTATCATCTACATAACCTCCTGTCATGCAGCACCCTTCGCTATGATAGATTCAACATCATATCCTACGCAGACAACACTCAGCTCACCCTCTCCTTTTCAGAAGTTACTTCCACTACCCAAGCAAACTTTGACGACTGCATGCAACAACCTCCGCTTCGTGGGTTTTAGGGAGGAAATTGAGGGAACCGACATGGTGACCTTTTTATATACCTGGTTGCAGAAGACCTTCTCGAAGACACAATTCTCGAACTGCTTTGTGATTGAAAGGGCGCACAGGGCGCTAATGGTGAAACCACCGGAGGGAGCGCGAACGCGACCAGTCATAGCCCGTTTTCTTAACTTTGCAGACAGAGACCAGATCTTGAGAGAAGCTAGAAAGATGGGGGAGATCCGCCTGGAAAACACCAACATAATGATCTTCCCGGACTATAGCCAGGAGGTGCAGAAGCAGCGGCGCTCCTTTGACGCAGTAAAGAGAAAGCTGAGGGACTTAAATATTCAATATATGTTGTTGTTCCCAGCTAAACTGAAAGTACTCTACAAGGACCGGGCGCACTTCTTCACTCATCCGGACGACGCATGGCAATGGCTGGAGGAACGCCCCCCAACCCAGAGATCGGAGGCCGGAGTCGCAGATGCGGTTCTCCGAAGGACATCACCTGGATTTCAATGGGAGGGGCCGAAGACACAGAGAACGAAGAGACCGAGAAACAGGAGAAGAATGCAGACGACGCCATACCCTGGTCCTTCTGGAACGGGTCAATGGAGAAGGAGCTCGGACTCACCCAGGGGAAGGGGCGCGCGGGGATCCACATTCAGCTGCCTAGGGAGAAGGGCCCGCTCGGAAGGAGAGGAATAAACAGAGGGCCGCTCCTCGGGGGGCGAGGAAGAGGACGGAGTGGAATCCCAGCACCCCCTGGTGGCGGCTATCTGGGACTTGGAACAGGACGCATCGGGCCAGGCGGTAGACCCGAGAACAGACTCACAAGATTCCCATTCCTAAACGGTGGTGGATATGGACATTGGAGGTTCCAGCTCACAGGCCTGGAGCACGCAAGTTGACTCATTCCACCCCCCCTTACCTTTTTGGCGTTTTGTTGTATTGTGTTTGTTATATTGTATAGTATTGACTCTACTAGGTCGAACAGGCAGGGAAAGGTTGCATGTTCCTAGATTGGACTGAGAGCCTAGGTTGAGGGGGGTTACGCGGGAGGGCGACAGACCTTCTTTACCGACGGTCCTGATTCTCTAGATGATGGGATTGAAGGGAGGGAGAGGTGGGGAGGGGGAGGGTGGGAGGAGTTGGGACAGTTCTGACAACAGTTTACGGGGTGGGTTTAGCAGAGGGGGGAGGGTATGGGAGTTGGGGGGAGTTGGGGGGTCGGGGACTGACAGCATGGGAGACGCATTCACTTGTCGAGCAAGCACGCGCACAACACAACACATTCCACCACGAAAAGTAAGATGCCACCGGATGTTCTTTAGCGTGCCGGGCTGGGAGCACACGCACACCACACGGCGAACACCAGCGCAAGACATAAGAGGTCGTCTACTAGTATTCCAACACTATGATTATGGGGAACCCGGATAGAGAAACTGTGCACAGGGGAGGCATTAAGGTGATGACTTGGAATGTAAACGGCCTAGGCTGTAAGATCAAACGGGGCTTGGTCAACAACTATGTCAAAAGGTCTGGGGCGGACGTGATACTCCTTCAGGAAACGCACTTGCAGGGCACTAAATGCGCCTTCCTGGCAAGGGGTCAGTATAAAGTCCTGGCTCACGCGGGGTTTCCTCGGGCTCCAGAGGGGTTGCAATACTGATAAAAAAACATCCACCCATGAGAGTGGCGCAGGTCTGGACTGACCCACAGGGCACCTACGTGGGAGTACGCAGGATGTGGGGGAGGAGAGAATACACGTTTATCTCCGCCTACGCTCCGCCCAAATTGCAGGCGGGTACGCTGAAGGGAGTGTCGGACATTATCCTTAACACATCAGACACGATTCAACTTCTTGGGGGGGATTTCAACGATGTGATGAACCCGACGGTTGATAGGACAGGTGAACGGGATAGACCCCAGGTCATGACTCCACTAGCCAAAACCATGACAGCGCTTGGCCTTCTGGACGTGTGGCGATGGCTGCATCCGGATGCTAGGGCGTTCTCCTTCTTTTCCGGAGCGCACAAAGTCTACTCCCGCCTGGATTATATTTTCATGGCACGGCAGGCGTTACAGATGTCGGATTCGGCAGAATACTGTGCCCGAGGGATGTCTGACCACTCGCCGTTGTTACTAGAGGTAGGCAGGAGGAGAAGGGACGGACCTAGAATTCTTAGGCTCTCGGCTTGGGACCTACAAAATCCGGAAATCCTGAAGGGACTGCGAGCCGATGTTAGGGTATACCTGGCGGACAACGTGGAGTCAGTGGACTCTAAGGTTGTCCTCTGGGAAGCGCTTAAAGTGGTGCTCCGAGACAGGGCACACTGTAGATTGGCAGAGGCTAGGAAAAAGGGCCAAGCAGAGATCCAGGCCCTGGAGACACAGGTATTATTGCTGGAGGCTGAACACCTAAGAACCAAGGACCCAGGAAACTAAGACACCTCGCTGATATGCAAGCCCAGTACAGACAATTAGTGACGCTTGCGACGAGTCATATCGGGACTGGTCCATATGGACCAGACAGGGTTCTTCCCGGAAAGGGCGACTAGGTATAATCTCCGCAGGACGCACAACTGGCTCCAAGAAGTGGAAGGCAGAACGGAGCCACATTGGTTTCTGTCTCTAGACGCAGAAAAAGCGTTTGATGCCGTCCATTGGCCCTTCTTGGAGGGAGTACTGGAACACATGGGATTTGGACCCAAGTACCGACGCAAAATTGGTTTACTTTATTCAGGCCCTAGCGCCCGAGTCAGGGTAAACGGAACAATGTCAAAGGCTTTTCCTATACAAAGGGGAACCCAACACAGTTGCCCCCTGTCGCCCCTACTGTTTGCCTTATCCATCGAGGTAATGGCCTGCGCGGTTCGACAAAATGAAAGGATGACGGGGTTGCAGACGGCTGGAATGCCGGAAACCGGTCCTCGGAAGCTTGTTTCCGGTCCAGGGAAGACATGGCTTGGCAGTTCGGGCTGGACTGTTCCCATGAGGCACAGGGTCAGACTGATTTGCATATAGCCATGTCTGAACTGGGGTGGCAGAGTGGGCTAAAGAATGGTGATGGATTAAACCCAGATCTTTTGACTGGGTGTGAGTGTTTGATTGATTCAGATGCTCCGTCCATCACCACCCCCTTTTGTACCGCTTTTAGCCGCCATAAGTGTGGCAGGGTATGCTCAGACGTGAGTCCCTTGCTCACTTTGCCACTGGATTCAAGCAAGCCGGGCTGAAGACGGCTGGAATGCCGGAAACTGGTCCTCGGAGGCTTGTTTCCGGTCCAGGGAAGACATGGCTTGGCAGTTCGGGCTGGACTGTTCCCATGAGGCACAGGGTCAGACTGATTTGCATATAGCCATGTCTGAACTGGGGTGGAAGAGTGGGCTAAAGAACGGTGATGGATTAAACCCAGATCTTTTGACTGGGTGTGAGTGTTTGATTGATTCAGATGCTCCGTCCATCACCACCCCCTTTTGTACCGCTTTTGGCCGCCATAAGTGTGGCAGGGTATGCTCAGACGTGAATCCATTGCTCACTTTGCCACTGGATTCAAGCAAGCCGGGCTGAAGACGGCTGGAATGCCGGAAACTGGTCCTCGGAAGCTTGTTTCCGGTCCAGGGAAGACATGGCTTGGCAGTTCGGGCTGGACTGTTCCCATGAGGCACAGGGTCAGACTGATTTGCATATAGCCATGTCTGAACTGGGGTGGAAGAGTGGGCTAAAGAACGGTGATGGATTAAACCCAGATCTTTTGACTGAGTGTGAGTGTTTGATTGATTCAGATGCTCCGTCCATCACCATCCCCTTTTGTACCGCTTTTGGCCGCCATAAGTGTGGCAGGGTATGCTCAGACGTGAGTCCCTTGCTCACTTTGCCACTGGATTCAAGCAAGCCGGGCTGAAGACGGCTGGAATGCCGGAAACCGGTCCTCGGAAGCTTGTTTCCGGTCCAGGGAAGACATGGCTTGGCAGTTCGGGCTGGACTGTTCCCATGAGGCACAGGGTCAGACTGATTTGCATATAGCCATGTCTGAACTGGGGTGGCAGAGTGGGCTAAAGAACGGTGATGGATTAAACCCAGATCTTTTCACTGGGTGTGAGTGTTTGATTGATTAATAATAATAATAATAATAATCCACATTTGTAAAGCGCACAATCACCCGTAAGGGTCTCTAGGCGCTGGGGGCCGTCGGGAAGATTAAGCAAGCTATTGCCCAGAGTCACATGGTGCTGGGCTAACCTGCCGCCGGAGCCGGGGATCGAACCCTGATCCCCAGATTCCAGCGTCAGTCGCCCTGGCCGCGGCGCCACACCTCTCCCACTCAGATGCTCCGTCCATCACCACCCCCTTTTGTACCACTTTTGGCCGCCATAAGTGTGGCAGGGTATGCTCAGACGTGAGTCCCTTGCTCACTTTGCCACTGGATTCAAGCAAGCCGGGCTGAAGACGGCTGGAATGCCGGAAACCGGTCCTCGGAAGCTTGTTTCCGGTCCAGGGAAGACATGGCTTGGCAGTTCGGGCTGGACTGTTCCCATGAGGCACAGGGTCAGACTGATTTGCATATAGCCATGTCTGAACTGGGGTGGCAGAGTGGGCTAAAGAACGGTGATGGATTAAACCCAGATATTTTGACTGGGTGTAAGTGTTTGATTGATTCAGATGCTCTGTCCATCACCACCCCCTTTTGTACCACTTTTGGCCGCCATAAGTGTGGCAGGGTATGCTCAGACGTGAGTCCCTTGCTCACTTTGCCACTGGATTCAAGCAAGCCGGGGCTGAAGACGGCTGGAATGCCGGAAACCGGTTCTCGGAAGCTTGTTTCCGGTCCAGGGAAGAAATGGCTTGGCAGTTTGGGCTTGACTGTTCCCATGAGGCACAGGGTCAGACTGATTTGCATATAGCCATGTCTGAACTGGGGTGGCAGAGTGGGCTAAAGAACGTGATGGATTAAACCCAGATCTTTTGACTGGGTGTGAGTGTTTGATTGATTCAGATGCTCCGTCCATCACCACCCCCTTTTGTACCGGGGTTTCAGGTGGGACAGGCAGAGGTGCAGGAGGAGAAAGGTTTTGTATTTAGGGATATTCATTACGACAGACAGAGACGTTTCATACGAATGCAATATTAACTGTGTTATAAGTAACTTTAAAACCGACGCATGCAGATGGCAATCGCTCCCCTTGACAATTCTCGGAAGGACAGCTATGTTCAAAATGATCTCGCTCCCGAGATTCTTATACGCATTCCAAAATGAATACTTCCGGTGAAAACCAAGACCTTCCGAGATGTTCATGCGGAGTTGAGGTCCTATTTATGGTTGGGAAAGCAACCTAGAGTAGCGCTGGCGACCCTACAGAGACACCAGTATGATGGAGGGATCTCTCTTCCGGACCTATAAGCCTATTATTGGGCGGAACATCTCGCCCCCATTAATGAAGGAGTGCATGCACCTGCCACACACCCCACTTATGCATTAGAAAGACACACCATGGGCGCGCACACCTGCCTTCACTACATATACGAAGGGAAGGGTCAGACCAGACTGTTGCCGGCTACTAAAATCACATTGGGGCCGTTGAAAAGGGCATCGAAGGTTACAGGGTGGGTGCACAGACCTACGAAACAGACACCGCTGTGGGACTGCTCCTGGCTCAAAGAACTCATCAAGCTGAGAGGGTTCCAGGGTTGGGACGACATAGGTATCTCCAGTTTAGGGGATGTAGTCAAGAGCGGGACACTGAAGTCATTTCCTTCACTGCAGGCAGAATTTGGGTTACACCGCTCCCAGTTTTTTAAATACATACAATTGAGGCATGCATGGTGGGCGGAACGGACACTACGAGAGGCAATTCCTGAATACGCTCCACTGGAGGGCCGCTTGCTACAGGAAAGGATCCCTGAAAAGGCCGTATCCCTGACATATAAGACTATTATGAATAATAAGCCGAACAGGTTGGAGGGCCTTCGGGCCACATGGGAGCGAGAAGTAGGGGAGATGGATGACGTAGACTGGGGTGTGGTACTGATGCACCATAGGGAAGTAGCAATTAAATCACGTCTCCGTCTAATACAGTTTAAGATCCTGCACAGGGCATACTTTGATAGAATGCGGCTCTTTAAAATGGGGAGAGTGCCCGACCCTAGCTGTTTGCGCTGCGGACACGACAGCGGAGATTTCTTGCATATACTGTGGTCATGCCCACACATTCAGGCCTACTGGGGCGAGGTCACCAACGAACTGGGTGAGGTACTGGCGGTAGACATTCCATTGGACCCGAAACTCATTCTCCTGGGAATGACCAACGACGAGGACCTGGCTCGTCCATTGCTGATATTCTTAGTTCTAGCCCTGGTAGTAGCCAAAAGGGACATAGCCAGAAAATGGGGGGCGTCAGATGTACCCCAGCTAGGGGAATGGAGGAGGGGCATGGACATCTATATGGCGGCCGAAAGGGTCCCATACAAAGCAGGAGGGTGCCCGAAGAAGTTCCGTAGAGTGTGGGGTAAATGGAGACATTATCATGGCCTAGATGGAGGACTCTGAGGAGACCCGAATGTGTATAAGTTTGCCTGCCATGAAGGGAAATGTTGTTCAGGATCAAGAGAATGTGCCTAAAAGAACTGGTGAACTGCAATGGATGGGCATCTGAACTATGATACTGGGGTATTGGACCTTGCAGGAAGTGGGGGGGAGGTGGTGTGGGGGGCGCGGGGATATTGCTTGATGGTGACATGCTTGTTATGGGTTTTTTTTCCTTGCTGCAAAACAATAAAAATGTTTAAAAAAAAAAAAGCTTTCTCCTACATTGTCCCAACAGCCTGGAACAAACCCCCATACCGCATCAGAGCCACCGGCTTCGTCTTTGAATTCCACAGGCAATCACATTAGGCATTCTGTATATGGGTCACAAGAGGTGAAAAAACCTACATATCTTAGATGGATATTTGGGCATACATACACTAGTTGAGGCCATGATGCTGGAATCATTGTGCAATCCCATGTTAAGAGAATGCCTATCTTAAGCTAGCACTAGTCAATCTGAATGCAGCTGCTGTTTTGTCGGACTCTTGATGTAGTTATTTGGCATCTGAAAATACCAGTATTTCTGTTTGGAGACACTATTACAGATTCTGTAGGATCACAAAGCTGCAATTGGGGTTATTTAGATTTAATTTGGAAATTAAATAAGCTTTTGGGAACTCCTTTTATTTTTCTTCAGATGGACAGAGAGACATTTAAATTCAGCAACAACAGCACCTTCGGAAATACATTTGACCTTGGTGCTACCGTAAATTAAATCATTATAGTGCAACAATTTAGACCTATATTGATTCTCTCTTGTTCTCCTCTCAGCCGTTCGCTCAGCCAGGATATAAGTTGATCCTAAATGGCACCCTCTGCCTCTTTTCACTGCGCTGTGAAAGGCGACTGTGAATCCATGTTTCAGTGGGCATAATATGCACTTGCTAGAAATCCATAACAATGTGATTGAGCGATGGTGGTGGGAAGTATCAGTGATCAAGGTATTGCAATACATATGGAGATTCACCGCCCTGAAGCGCAGGATAACAATGAGCAAAAGACTGGACCCTACCCTGCATTATTCACATGAATGCAGCAGATCTCATGTTCGACTTCAAGACCCACTGAAAACAAATCAATTGAATCACCATTTAAAAGTTCATTTATTTATATAAATAAAAACAACAAGTGGCAGGCAATCATACTGTAGTGATAACTTTATCATTGTTTCAGGTTTTCAAGAAAGCAAGGGCCACTTTATAAGGCAATGGAAAAAATCCGATGAAGGGGCATCGTTTATCTTAAATAATTCCAAAAAACAAAAAAAACTACATAAATATGTGGTAACAGAATAAATGTCCAGTCCTTACATCAGTACATGTATATAATGTTTTCTTTAAAAAAAAATTATCTGTACTTTATATCTGAGAGATGTTTGAACATCAGCCTTCAATGTAAAATTCTGAAGATACACTTGGGATTGAAACTGGGTTATCGATTTCAGATTCCAACATGCTCGATAAGTTCCCATTTCAGATAAAACATTTTATTTATCCTGTATGTATTTTAAGGTGATTTGTAAGATCTGACCTTCGAGTAAAGTTTTTCTCACACTTTGTACAATGAAATGGTTTCACACCTGCATGTGTCCTTTTGTGCTCAAGAAGACCCAACCTTCGAGCAAATGTTTTCTCACACTCATTGCAGTGAAATGGTCTTGCTCCTGTGTGTATTCTTTGATGCTCTATAAGATTTATCTTTTGAGTAAAGGTCTTTTCACATTCAGTACAGTGAAAGGGCTTAACTCCGGTGTGTACCCTTAAGTGAACTACAAGAGTTGACTTTCGAGTAAAGCTTTTCTCACACTCTGTGCACTGATGTAGCTTCTCTCCTAAGTGTATTCGTTCATGAGAAAGAAGAGTTGACTTATGGGTAAAGCTTTTTTCACAAACATTGCAGTGATATGGTCTCAGCCCTGTGTGTATTATTTGATGACGTAGGAAATTAGATTTTTGTGTAAAACTTTTGTCACACTTGGTGCAGTGAAAGGACTTCAAACCTGTGTGTATTCGTTGGTGCTCAAGAAGACTTGCCTTACTAATAAATCCCTTCTCACACTGGGTGCATAGAAAAGATCTCATTCCTGTGTGTAGTTTTTGGTGCTGATGAAGATTTGACTTTTGAGAAAAAGCTTTGTCACACTCAGTGCATTGAAAAGGCCTTGCACCTGTGTGTGTTCTTTGGTGATTTAGAAGACGTGACTTACGAGCAAAGCTCTTGTCACACTCGGAGCAGTGAAAAGGCCTCACTCCGGTGTGTCTTCTTTCATGCTCTCGTAGATATGACTTTGTAGTAAAGCTCTTTCCACACTCAGTGCAGGGGAAAGGTCTTAGCCCTGTGTGGATTCTCTGATGTACCTCAAGAACTTCATTACTAATACATTTCTTATCACACTCGCTACAGGTAAAAGGCCTCACAGTTGAGTGTATTTTTCGGTGATGACAAAGAGTTGCCAGATGAGTAAATCTTTTATCACACTCATTGCATTGGAAAGGTCTCACACCTTCGTGGATTCTACGATGCCCTACAAGATCTTCCTTTTTGAAAAAACTCTTCTCGCACTCAGTGCACGGAAACAATCTTTGCTTTTTGTGGATTGGATGATGTTTTTTTAAGGTGGACTGGTGAGTAAAGTTCACCTTGCATTCAGAGCATGTATAGGACTCTTTCTCATTCATTTTTCCCGTCTCCAATTGATGTGCTGCAGAATAAAATAAGAAAGGCAAATTTAAAAATGAGAATTTGTTAAATAAAATATAAAAACAGCTGCGAGGCTAAATGTCAAAGCTGAACAGTCGCTGTTAAAGGAAGATGTTGTGGTCTTACTAACATGAAAGTTTCAAACTTTCCATTGATAGACACATGTTGGACAGTCCCAGTGCTATAGATTAGTTCTGCCATTAGGACAATACCAGGATTTTCGGACACACAATGAATGAGGGAATTGGCTGATATTGTGAATCTTGTGACTTGCAAATGCCTGGAAATACAGCCGCAATAAGGCAGCCTGTCAGATTGTCAGGGGCCCCAATCACGGTGTTTGAGGTTGTTAGTCACTGGTGAACTTGACTCCACAAACAGAGCCAAGAACAACACTTTTCACACTTGACTCTCGTGCAACAAGTGTGAGCAGTCCCAGGAGAGAGAGGAAGAGAGAGAGAGAGAAAATGTGACAAGAGCCTAGACCTCAATAGCCAACCATCAGACACAATAAAGAAATGTCCAACTCAGTGGTTGTCTTTTACAGAAAAAGAAATTACCTAAATCCCACAGCAAAGCTAACGCAACACAATGAGAGCATAATACAGTGTTGAAAGTAGTTCCATCTATCAGTGAAGCACTACACCCCCTTTCTTCCTACCACCCCTCCTCTTCCTGGTATGGTCAAGTTTCTGTCTTTAAAGTTCCTAACCCAATTTGGAGTAGGCAATGATTAGGTACTGGTGCAGGCAAGTCAAAGCAATCCCACTTACAAGTAGAGCAATTCAGTTCAATGTCTTGTTCAATCCTTTGTTAAATCACTCTCTCTCTCTTAGCCCTCCCCAGTACTCATGGTGGTCCCCCAAGGATCCACCCTTTCTCCTATCCTCTTCAACCTTTTCTTGGAACCTCTTACTAACATACTTAACTCTATGAATTTTCTCTACCACATGTATGCAGACGACACACAACTCTATCTGAAAATCTCATCCCCGGACAACATCATCTCACTAAATTCTCACGTCGACTCGAAATTGATGAACGGAGAATCATCTCCTGCTCAACGCTTCCAAAACGGAATTCTTGCTCATCTCCCCGCCCAACCACACCCCCAAGATCGATCTCTGGTTACCTCACCTCACGACTCTCAATTGTTCTCTGATCATCATAGATTCAGCCAAATCGCTTGGAGTCTGTGGCCGTGTGAGTATGAGGGAACACAAAAATGGGAAGAATGGTATATTTGATTTGGCTTTTTATTTCACATAATTTGGTGATGTGGACCATGTTGGCTGAATAAAAAAAAAAAAAAACCAAGAAGTCCTCTCCTCGGGGTCTGGGCTGAGACTGTCAGGGTTATCTGGTTCTCTCTTGTCTTTTTTTTTCTCTTGTGGCCGTCGGGTAAAAACTGGAAGCCAAGAGATTCTTAATGAGCAAATTCCTACCATAAGGGGCTTTGATACTCATAAGGTGGCTGTCTCTTGGCTCCCAGCTCCAAGCACAACAGTCACGGTCCATATCGTCTACTTAATACTGTACCTTTTATGTGTTCCATTGTTTACTATTTATCATTGTGTTTTTTTTTCTTTCTCCTCACAATTGCTTTGTATATTTCATTTTGTCTTCTCCACCAACGTATTGTAAAGCGCTCTGATATCCTTCGGGATCTTGTTCACGCTATACAAAACTTTATAAATAAATAAATAAATCTAAATAAGTGGTGGGGCAGTCTTGCCACTTGTGCCAATCTTTGTCCCCGTACGCAGGGCTAGCCCCATGTTGACCTGCTCTTGGTTGCATTGCACTTCAGACTGCAAGGGGCATTGGTTCTTTCTTTGCAATAGCTACAGTGGCAGCACTGGGCATGTCTGTGCGCTGCTCCAATCTTCAATAGCTGTGGCCCTCGTGGCTGGTTGCAGACCAATGATTGTAATTTTTTCTAACATGCGTTGTTGGGTTTTACATCACTTACGTTGTGCAAACAAAAATGTCTTAACTGATAATATGTGGATTACATTGGTTCATCAGGTGCCTTCCAAAGTGCACAGTCAAAATCCCAATGAAATCAACTTTAACGCATCCCTCCGCCCCAGAAGTCGCTTTAAGATTGTAAACATTCTATACCACTAATCAATTCCAGAATAAAAGCTAGGTCTGGGAATTTACTCATAACCTTGGTTTTGGAACTGTGTGGGAGCCAGCCTAGAAGACATTGGCTAGGTGAGCAAGGAACCTTTTCAATAATGCTCACAATCGTTCTTGTGATCCCTTCCCAAAAGGTATGAAGTAAGGGGAAAGACCCGAGAATATGCAAAAGGTCAACTCCTGCCTCTGCGCATCTCGGGCATGTTACGCCGGCCACATTGAAGTATCTGCCGATGCGCTCCCAAGTGAGGTATGTTCTTTGAAGGAAGTAAAAGTTTATATATTTGACTCAGGCATTTCTGGAAACCTTAGGTACTCTATCATGGATCCAGTCCCAGTCCCTTTCAGGTATGGGGATGCCTAAGTCCTCCACCCAGCTCACCCCTACTTGCTCAAATAGCCGGTGCCATTGCCACATGTCGCACTGACATGTGTCTGCCTTAAAAGTGCCCTTAGAAAGAACCATGCATTGGCAGCTCTGGTTTATCTGTGGTTCAGAGGTACCAGTGTTCCAGTGCTTGTGGAACGCCATTGTAACCGCCTGTAGGAAAGTGCCCCTTTTTGCATGGCTACCCCCCACTTTATGCCTGACCCATGATGCATTTGTTATTTGGTGTGCCCTGGGTCCCTGCCAATCAGTTTCCCAGGTCCTTGGTTCTTTCCCACAGCTGTACTTCTGTACTTACAATTTACACATTTCTGATCACAGGTAAGCCAACTGTGGTAAAAATGTACTCAGAGGGCATTTTAGAGATGCCTCCTTAAAAACAACCAGGCCTGGTGTGGTTTCCGAATGGCTGCCCGCCATTTTCCTCAACCAGACAGGTTTCTGGACCCCTGGGTAGAGAGCCTCCACTCCCTGGGTCCAGAAACAACGCCCATCCCGGGCAGAGGCGTCATGCCTCCTCCCCGAGGATGGGCTGGGTCTATGAAGGGTAAGCTTCAACGACCTGCCGCCTTTGTGAGCTGTCCCTGCCTTTTGCTGCCCCCAGCAACTGGCTCCCACTGGTTCTGCCACCCACCTTGGATGGGAGAATAGGCGAGAAAACCAAGCTAGGAAGAGAGGTGTGCCCACCTTTGTCAACCCCACCATTCAGATGGGGGAGACGAGGTGAAGCACACATCTCAGGTCCCTCCATCTTAAAGATGAGGGGACCCAACCAACCAGGAAGCAGCTCATGCCCCCCTCCCACCGGAGGGTGGCATATAGGGGGTGCACCCACCCCACAGGCATGGCTACTTCCATCCGATCACCAAACGTCAGAACGATTTCTTGAAAAACCAGCTTAAGCCGTCAGGGACTTCCCCTTGCTTGAATATTGATTTCTCCAAGAACCCAGCTAGTTTTACAATGAACATCTAGTCCTTAGGGGTTCATTCATGACATTAATTGCCGACTTTACGTCAAACATGGCATTCCTAAACACCTTCAAGGTATAAATATTCCTTCACTTGCAATGGCAAAGCACGGTGGTTCGGAGCAGATCGACAACCTACTTACCCGACGCAGCTAACTACAGCAAGTGCCGAAGGAAGCCGACTCTCCAGTTGACGCACTGATCAAGAAGCTGCCCTCCTCTGCTGAGAAATCCATCTCCAGTGTTTCTGACTCCCTTTGCGGGGTGTTGGGAAATCGAGTCAGAGACAGAGATACCAGACCTCCTGCATTCTAAAGGTATGGAGCTGATTAGAACCTAGAGAAACTTTTGGTAGATTTTTGGCAGAACTAAAACCTATGCTAAACAAACTCTTAGGTCTTTCCTGGTACTAGGCCTAGGTTAGGTACATTGGGGTAGGTGTATTTTAGAAGCACCAGTTGAGTATTTTAGCCTGTGTTATTTATGTTTGTATTTTTATGGCTTAGAAACCATACCATGCTATTACAGTATTATTTCATAATACTATTCTCACTGTACGTATTATACTTTGCATTCCGTCTAACGATTGTAGCAGTTCATATCTCTTGTATGAGAAATAAGACTGTTCAATAAATCCTTTTATTGAAAATGCCTGTCTCACTATTTCTCTGCAAACTCTGTAGAAATGAAGCATGCACGATTGACTAAGTAAAATAGTTAAATATCTATTGTTTCCACGACTCTGAAGATCATTTTCAGTCCTAGGGAAACAAAGTTGTCATGTTTATGCGGTTGTCAGAAACTAATCCCTTCTTGTGAATTCGAAAAAGTGTCTAGTGACCTCTGAGCTAGCTGGCAATCACAATTAAGTTAAGTATATTCGATAGAGACCTACTGACCTAAGTCCTACGTCTAAACTAGAGTATATGTTATTCCAATGCGCAGAGCCTATTGGGAATATAGGAACTACACTACACTTGAAGCAATCATCTTTAAGCAGAACACCTTATCCCTCCGCTCTATCCTACCCACTGACTGGACTCACCACCACCTAATTCTTTTCAATTTCAATGCCATCGAACCAAAGGCCCAACCCCAAAATACCCGGCACAAGTACTGAGCGAGGAACATACACTGAATCTCCCAGGCAGAGTTAGAAGCGTTAGTTAGTTCCCAAATTCCAAGGTGATAATCTCACCGCCCACTACAACAGAAAAACGGGAGAACTACTTGACATAGACGCCCCTTTGAAACTCAAGAAATCATAAGTATTCCTTTCAGATATTGGTTTAACAACGACCTTAACAAAGAGGCAACAACTCCGATTTCCTGAAATAAACTGGAGACAACAACCCTTGTTAACACATCTTGCGATACCGGGAGCTAAACGCATAAAATACAAAAAACATCTTCAGAGAAGAATCCCCCTTCTTCTGAGCCCAACTTGACCGTTCTAGGAACAGACCTAAAGACCTTCTCAACGTCATCAAACAACAAACCTCCTATTTCCCTCAACACTCAATAAATAACTCTACCATGCGCTGCAAAGAGTATGCAACATTCTTCTCTGAAAAAATATCTAACATTTGCAATCTTTCTTGACCCACCCATCTCTCGGTCCTACACCAAAGGTGTCCCCCCTAGCAACGAGTGTCTACCCACGGCCCTACCTCCAACAAATGGTTGTCTCGCCAAACTCACCCTATGCCAGTTGGACTGAATTCGACTATATCCCTTAAGAAGAAGTGCTCCAATTACTCGCTGCATGAAACCAACATCGCACATTTCAGATCCCCTCCCTCCTGAGTGTGGCAAGAATCTCAGTCACATCATATCTCGCCTGTTTGGACCAAAATCATCCAACTCCTCCTTTTCGAGCAGCTCCATGTCAACCTCCCTCAAACTCGGCCAAGTCACCCCCCTCATCAAACAACACAGACGCCGACAAGTCACCCCCCTCATCAAACAACACAGACGCCGACTAGAACAACCTTAACAATTACAGACCTATATTTATTCTCATTTACCTTCAGAAGCAAGTCTCATCAAAGCACAAGAGTGCCTGACAAACTTAGTAGTCCATACGTTGGTACTTTTCAGACTGGATTATTGGACCTCTTTCCTGTCTGGCCTTCCCAGAGAAAATTAGCATCACTGAGAGAAATGCTTCATACAGTTATCCACTTTGTGACATGTCACAAAGTTTTTAAATCACATTTCTTCTATACTTCGCATTCTACAATGGCTTCCAATTGAAGCAACAGACCAATGTAACACTGAATGCATCACCCACAAAGCCCTCCACAACTCCACACCCTCCTACTTGATAGAAAAACTCAAAATCTCTGGATCTGAACAAGGATCGAGAATTCGTCAAGTCCTCCTGCTGGAACAAGCGACATTCAGGCAAGAACGCTTTGTTAAGCTGGCCTTCTCTGCCAGCGCAAAAGGATCTGGAACTCCCTCCCACAACCACCTTGAACAACCACAAGTCTTGCCACAATTATAAACTCAAAATCCTCCTATTTGAGAGACGCTCTGAATAATAAATCTGTGGTCACTTTTCTGCATCCACTTTTCCAATGTATCCAGATATTAACTGTTTGAACTTTCTCCCCTGATGTGATCTGTGGGATTAGTCTATTGCTTATCTGTTATTTTATGGCACATCTAATCTGCATTTTGGTCTTTCTTCTTTAGAAAAGTGCTTCAATGCCCTTCAGCCAAGATTGTACTGTATAAAATCACAAAAATAAACACATTTGGTATAATAAAGAGAAACCAGAAAAAAAAAATGTTTGAAAAGTTTGTGCAAATTTGTCATAAGATTCCAAAATTATTAGCAAAGAAATAATTGCTTTTCAAAAGAAACTCTTATAACCACAAACTACTTGGGAGGGAAAGAAAGAAGAGAGAGAGAGAGTGAGAGAGAAAGAAAGAAAGATAGAAAGACAGAGAAACAGAGAAAGAGTGACAGAGAGAGAGAAGGAGAGAGAGAGACAAAGATAGAGAGAAAGAGAGAAGGATAGAAAGAAAGAGAAACAGAGAAAGAGAGGGAGAGAGAGAGAGAGAGAGAGAGAGAGAGAGAGAGAGAGAGAGAGACCATGGCTTAAGTGAGTTGCAAATAATTTTAAAAAATAAATTAAGATGTTAAAAGCAATTCCAATAATAAACTTCAACGTGACCTTTGTGCTTTTGATCCAAGACTACCAGATAGCGTTAAAGACATCGTGGGGATAGTCAGGAAGCATCAGTGGGAATACATTCCACCAATTCCTTACCATTGGATTTGTGGTTTGTAATTCACATCCGTCCCTCCCGCTGCCCAAACCTTGTTTACTCTATTCTTCCACAAACACGCTTTCTTCAAAAAGGCATTTAATTCTTGTTTTTATCTGGTCACATTTGCTGTGCATTCAAAGACAGAGGTCAAATGTGAAGCTCTCTCTTTGAGAAAGCTTGGTGTTTACTTTTCTTCCTATGACCTCAAAATGAGAGAATGTATGTGACAATTCTGCTGAGTATTCATAAAAGAGGAGAAGGTGTAAGCACACAACAAAAAAACAAGCAGTGGCAAAGCCAATTGGTCTTGCCTTGCGCACCTACTGACTTTGCAAATTACTTTTAGCAGTGTCCCACACCCTCAGTCAAAAAAGAAATATCTTACTGCATGGGTTCCAAAGATTGACACGTAGTTACTGAGGCCTACCCTTTGAATTTCAATCAAATGTGGTGGATATGATTAATGAAAATAGAATGCCGGGTACGGAGAGCTATTACTGTGCCATCAATAAGCTCTTTAGGTGCTGCACCTAAAAATGCTGAAAAGGTGCTATTAGTCTGATAAGAAGCTAGATACAGTTGCTGTCTGTTGCAAGGAATCCCAGCCCACAATCAGAGCATGAGAAGTCTCTCCCCAGTGTGAGTATGTTATTTTTAAAAAGTAGTTTGGCCTCGCCGCCGTACTTTATTTGACTATTTTCCTCAAGATACCACTACAAAAGTGCCCAATAATTTCAAAATCAGCCTACGGGCTTGCCCTCTTTCACGGTATTAGGTGTAAATGCCTGAGATGTCCTGATGGTTTTCTGTTTCAATATGACCACCGCGAAGGTAGCATCGACGGCGCTGGCTTTGCAGGGCATGAAGGTAATCTTTCAGCGATCACACACCTTCTTCACAGCAGGCACCAGGTGTGGGGGTATCCCCGCACTCAGGTGTGTTATTCATTTATTAATTCAGTGTTTTATATAGCGTGAACATGACCCAAGTGGGTATCAGAGTGCTTCACAATTCTATAGCATTTTACTTCTGATATTTGGTTTGATTTGTTCTTTAAAACAAACTACCAAGTATATATATTAAATTTTAAGTGGAAAGCATTTCTACTTTACAAATAATACTTGTCTAAAGATTACTAGAGATCAACTTGCATTACAATAGTATGTGTCCTAAATATTACAACATGTGACATTTTAGAAATACATGTACTAAGAATACCTCATATCATTTAGTACAGTGGATTGTACGTAGCAAACAGAATATATAGCTATTATTCTATACTGCTTTCGGCCCGGAAACGTTGTACAGATGTGGCATGGTCGCGTCATGAAGCTGCTGGTGAAAGCTGCCAGAAGATGCTGCAATGGCATGGTCCTCTGTACATGCCAATGTCCCCTCCACCCCAAGCCGTCCTTCCAGTACCTTAGGTGCCAACTTTACAGTTGACAGTGAAGTTTCTGGTCGGCAGCAGTAGGCATGAGCACTTTAGTTGAAACGGCTGCTACCATTATGCGAAGGGGAGGTGGTGAAAGCAAGAAAATGAAGTAATTTGCTTTTGTAAATAACAAGCAAGGAGAGGCAAGCAGCGATGAGTGAGACGGTGAGGAACTGGCTCTCTTACTTTGAAGTCAGAGAAAGAACAGGCTGTTTAGGGGAAACATCATCTGACATTTGATCTCGGTCTGTGAATGAAAAGCAAATGTGGCGAGATATGAACAAGAATTACAGCTGTTTACAAAAAAGCTTGGAGTGAGTGAAAAAAGTGCGCATATGAAGTGCTCTTAGACAAAGAAAAAAGAAAAAGTGCCTAAAGCAGTTGATAATATGGGACCATTGCAAGGATACAAGTAACGGGATGGTGCTCCGTGGGAGGGAACAATCTACGAAAAGGAGGGACAAGTAGGAAAGATTAGCCATTTGGAAGCAAGGCTGTTTAAAGGAGATTCAAAGAAACAAATAAAAAGCAATGGGTGGGCAGTAAGCCTACAAAGTTAAGCGCTGTTGTGGCAAGACCTAAAAAAAAGAACTGTGCTGATGTTTCAGAATATATCAGAATTAGTAGAAATGAAGCACATTTGTTTTGGATTACTGAAGTGTAGAGAAAAATATTTGAATAAGATTGAAACACATTAATACACTAGGGGATGACATTTGCAAATATTATCATTTATGTGCAGTAAAACCATATTTCGGTGTAAATGTAATGATCATTTCAATTGAAAATGTGTTGTCTGTAATGGCAGTGCGCTACCACACCAAGTATACTCCACACTACGCCACTCAACTCCACACCATTCCACTCCAATCTATGCCACTCACTCCATGAAACAACACTCCACACCCCTCTACTCCACACCCCACTCCACTCCAATCCACCCCACTCCACTCAAAAGTATCCCAATCCATCCCACTTCAATACACCCCATTCCAATCTATCCATTCCCAATTTAACCACCACAATCTACCCCACTCTAACTCAATCTACCCCATCTTACTCCAATCTACCCTAATACACTCAATCTAACCCAATCTACCCTACTCCACCCCAATCTACCGCACTCCACTCAGATTTACCCCACTCTGCTCCAATATACCCCAGTCTACCCCACTCCACTTCAATCTACCTCAACTCTAATCTACTCCAATCTAACTGACTTCACCCCAATCTACCTCACTCTACTTCAGTCCAATTTACCCAACTCCATTTCAATGTATCCAACTGCAATCTATTCAACTCATCTACACTCATACCACAATCTACCCACTCCAAACTACCACAATCTACCCAACTCCAATCTACTGTACTCCACTGTAATCTACCCCACTCAACTCAATCTATCCCTCTCCACTTCATACAATCTACCCCACTCAATCCAATCTACCCCACTCCATCCAAACCACCCTACTACAATCCACCCAATCTACCCCATTCCACTACACCCTAATCTACCCCACAACACTCCACTCCAATCTATCAAATTCAACTCCACCCCACTCTACCCAAACCTACCTCATTCCAGTTGAATCTAATCCACTCCACCCTACTCCAATCTACCCTACCACACTCCATCTCAAATGTACATATCCCAATCTACCCCATTCAATTTACCCTACTCAGATCTACTCCAATCAATTCCACCACACTCTACCCCACCCCAACCCAATCTACCCTACACCACTCTATATAACTCCACTCCATTCTACTCCAGTCCACTGTACCGCAATCCAAACTACCCCAATATACTGCACCCTAATCTACTCAACTCCAGTCTTCCCCACTCTACTCCAATCTACCTAATTCCACCCCACTCTTTCCCAATCTATCCCACTCCAATCCACCCCAATCCATCCTACTCCACCTCAATCTACTCCATTCCACCCAAATCTACCTCAATTCAATCTACCCCACTTGACTCCAATCTACCCCATTCCACTCTAACCCAATCTACCCCCCTTCTATCTACCCTACCCTTGTGCCACTAACTTTTAGCCATGCCGAACAACAGTCACACTGGTGTACATAATGGCTAAAACTCGTTGCCAAAGCCAATAGCTTTCGGATAGGAGACACCTATTTGTTTTGCCAATGCTTGTTTTCAGTGGGGTTTTTTTCATCATATGCACACGCAACAGTTCCCTGCAGCCAACTCCAAGCAGGCACAGGTGTTCAACAGTGCCTGGGCACAGCAGGGGATTCCCTAAAGGGCCTGGCTTATGTTTTTTTAATTTTTATTTTTAAGGGTTCCCGGACACTTTCTTGGGGTTCTCGGACCCTTGCAAACTTGTGTATCCTTATTGGACATCGATAGGGTTTCAGACCGAGCAGCAGGTCTCCGAACATCACAAATGTCTACCAGGGTACAAGGCCAATTACTGTGCCTGCGCAGACACCTGCCTAAGGTTTGCGGACCTCAAGGGTCATGATGTGGAATCCAACCGCTGTTCAAAATTAGCAATTTCTTTCTACATTTTAACATTAGGCAGCCCCTGTGCCCGGGAGAGACAGGATGGCACCACGGCTCTTTATGGCTTCTTTAGTATTTTTACAGGATGCGGGGAACAAGTCTCTTCATCATGTAATGGTTCGAGATGTAGCCAGCCCATCAGGGAGCTTCATGTCCGCAGACCCAACTTTGGGTTTACGTATCCGAAATAGATGGGCAAAAAAGTTCCCTCATCCATTCGGATCCAATATATTTTTACATTTGGGTACACGAGTCCAGATGCACGGACCATTCATGGGCTAAAGATCCAACTAGCTCGATCTGAAATGACTAGTGGCTTAATTTGAGGACCACAAAAAACACTGCATGAAACTAGCCATGCCAATCCCAAATAGTTTTGTGCACATTCATTGGACTGTGCCAAAGTTATTATATGTATATATACAATTATATTACATGGAATTCTGTAATCCCTGTATAAATGGCAGTCTCTAATTTCTTTATAATCAGGAATTTGTGATGCACAAAGTGAGTGATTATGAAGAAGAGACGTCAGAACTCGGCTTTTATAAGTTATTACAGTCGAGTTCTGAGGACACAATGCCTGCTGCCAGCGGCTGATGTGAAAAGAAGGTCAAGTCACGAAGCATAATTGAAGCAGCTGTTTAAAGCAACAAACAGAACTTTGCTTTTATTACTTTTGCTGTATGTTACTAGTTTACTATGAGAAGCAGAGGGAATATGTTTATTAGTTTCCTTAGATAAAGAAAAGGTGGAATCTTTCTGCATGTTTCTACACGTTTCGAGCTACTGCAGCTTTTGGTTTTAAATGGACTTTTATTGAACTGTTTCTAACATCTTTTTGCAACAAATATCTAACAGTTTTTATTTTTACTTTTGCACAAGAGGTTTAAAGTTCATTCTTCATGTTTGCAAGCATGTTAGCTGCTGCATATGTAGGAGCTACGCATCAAGGTTTGTGGGAAAGGCGATAGTGTGAACATGTATTATACGGGATAAAGTACCCTCTGGTGCATATAATAAGATTATTGCAAGTCACCTCAGAGTTCCATAATCTTTGTGTATCTGTGTATCTGTCTATCATGAGGTGGTGTGCACTCCAGGAGAACCCTGGAGTGACAACAACATCCCTGGTGGGCCCTGCTGTTGAGGCCGAATACAGACTAGGATTTTATATCAGGAACTGGAGACAACTGCGTCTTACCCAATGTAACTGTGCAACTAGAAACACAGTTCCCTCTCATGTCTGCTATTCTCAATGAACACCACATCACTTGCATCCGACTATTATGTTTGATTCTGGCCAGTAAATCCTCCCATGACTGGCGCTATTTCCAGTTCCTCAGCCTGGAATGGGGACGAACAAGGACCGACAAGAGCTACTGGCCTATTTGTCTCATGCAGAATCCCATAACCAGGCCTGTTTCTGCACAGGAAGGATGCAGTCCTGTGTGGAACCAGAGGAGGAGAATGCAGGGAAACATCGGTACCCTGTGTACTCGTACTTTGGGGGTCAGTATCGCTAAGTGGGTTCCATCCAAACCATAATCCTCCCCTCAGAGACTTTCTAAAAGTTACATGTGTTAGTATGCACTCCAAGAGTCCATTTATAGTGAAACACATACCTGGGGTAGCTTCAAACAGCAATAAATGTGATTTTGTATTTCCTCTCTCCATTGAGTCTTCATCTGCAGTATTTGTATCCAGTCCTAGGAATGATGGAGGCACAGACTGACCCCGCTCATCAGGACAGAGCAGTTCTGCCTTGCAGTTCTGATGTTGATGCTGTGATTCAGGGTGCAGTGGTTCGAGTATGCTGTTCTGATCTGAACCCTCTGCATCAGTACAGGGAGGTTCTAGCTTGTACTTTTGATCTGAACCATGTGCATCTGCACAGGTCTGTTCTAGCTTGTCGTTCTGGTCTGGTTCCTGTGATTCAGGGCGCATAGATTCTAGCTCGTAGTTCACGTTTGGATCCTGCGCATAAGAATGTTCCTGCTCCAAGCATAGGTGTTGCTGTAGGCACTGGGTTTGTTGTGACCCCAAATCATCAAAGGGCAATAGCCCAGACTCTAAGTGTTCGTCTGATGACATCCCATCAGGTGACATGGCTTGTAGGCTGCGATTCTCCTGAGGTTCTTGGAAATCAAAACACATCAATTCTTCCTCCAAGGGATCATCAGGTCCATTCCCATCTGGTAGCGTGGGTTGTATACGGGGGTTTGGCTGTGGTTCGTGTCCTTCCGGAAACAGTGGGTGTTGGCAGAGGTTCTGTTGCTGGTCCCAGGTATTAGTAGACAATGGTGATGGTTCTTGCTTCAGGGGCTCATCTGGCTCCCACTCTTCTGGGAACGCCGTCTGTACGCTCTGGTCTTGCTGTAGTGTCTGCCCATCAACAAATATTGAGTGAAGACACAGCTTTGCCTCCTGTGATTTGCCTGGAGGATCTGTCTGAGGGCACCGGGATAGAGGACAATCCTGCTGTACTCCATTTCTATCTGGAAACCCAGGTTGCATGCACTGGTCCTGCTGTGGGTGATGTCGATCAGGAAACATTGGCTGTAGACAAAGGTTTGGCTCCTCTGGGCGCACTTGAACATCGGTCGGAGAAGAGAGCGTACACTCCTGCTTTGGTGCATGCCCATCATAACACACTGTCTGAAGACACATGCTCGGTTCCCCTGGCCTGTCCAGTTGAGGTGTTGCAGGAGACCGGCTAACAGCACAATCTCTAATGCTCGCCGAACAGACCATCTCCAAAGACACTGCACCATTATCTAGGGAACCTTGATCCTTTTCTATCCAGATTTTCTTAATCAGCCCAGCGACTCTAGAAGGTACGTCCTCCACAGTATTCATCAAGTTATCCAGTTTGGCTTCCAACTCCTCCAGCATGGATAGAAGGATAATGTGGGGCAGGTTCTCCGAAAGGGTTTCCAGGCCCTGGTCCCTCTGAGCATCATTTCGGGATATTGAAGTTGAGACGTCACGAAGAGGATAAGATGGGACTGTGGCTCTTACCGATTCACATGAACACTGCGCTGTCACTTTCTTTTCTGGAGCCCGTCTTCTGCCCATTCTGGTAAATTGATGTGCAAGTCTCAAGTGTCTGCAGAGGAGAGGAAAGGAGAAAAGACAACACGTTATCACAGGGCAGTTAGGTCAAAATACTCCTGATCAAAGAAAATTGCGAATTTCTAAAATCTGAAAAAAAAAGAATCATTAAAATTTCACAATACCCACAACATAGTTCATATATTATGAAAGGCACGGATTTAAAATGTGTTTCCAACATTACGTCTGTTCCTTGGTCTGCTCAAATAGTACACTGTGCAACCAGAAAAAGCGAATACTGTAACAGCCTTGCAGCAATGAAAGGTTTATAATACCCTGGCAGACAAGACTGCGCTATCATCCTCACTTGCACTGTACACCTCTCTTTTGCAGTATTCAGGTCAGTGACTGAAGCACGCGCCAACATACCAAACCTCTACAGGATCTACAAAACGCTTGTTATGTCATTGCATATATAGAGAGCATGTTCAACCTGGGGTTTCTTGGAACTGAATCAGAAATACATAAAAGAGGAGAAAACGAACCATAACGGGGAAGAATCTAGTCTGAATAGGCTTGTGGGCTGTCAGATTTCTGGATGAAAGGAACTTGTAACAAAGCTGCGTCCACCTGATCTGATCCTCTGTAATTTTGCAATAGCAAGTAAATTCAAGCGAGCAGATCTCTGCTTTTGCACGGGTGTATGCATTTCCACCTGGTTTGCAATGAAGTGAGGGGCTAGACCTCTCACCCCTTTAGGGCTGAGGCAGAGGGTCTCGGAGTGGATTTGTTATTTGAATATAGGTGTGGCGCGTGCCCACCTCTGAAGATGATGTAGTACACAAGCTGCGTCGCTGTGAATTATTTGCAGTCTATGAATGGTGATATTGGGTATTCTTAATAAACTCTGTTGGCATAATGCAATCTAGATAGGACTGCGGCCACCGCTATTGATTTTCTCGTCTAAAGTGGGAGGAGTGGGGTTAGTTTCTAAAGTAGTTTCAGCACAAATCTGCATTTAGATCCTACTGCTCCAGCAGCTGGATCTTGCTAAAATTACTATTGATTATCACTCAGAGGCTTTTAGCTGTGGGTTAGGCTCCGGTAACAATCTAATTTTTGTTGGAGAGTAAAGTTGGCTCCAAACGTTGGTCTTATTCTTTCAAATTTCAATCTCAGTTTGGTCAATATTCAGTTTTAGCTGATTGAACCTCACCAAGTAATCATCAAATTGCTTCATATTTTGAGACTGGAGTGGTGAGGCTGACATTCCATTGATAAGAATTATCTGAGAGCTGGTGTATTTATAAAGCCTGGAACCTCTTGAAGATAGTTCTCTGACCAATAGTTTTTGCAGTTTAGGGGAGCAGAGATATTGGCCTATAATTCCTGGTTATATCCGGGACTTCTCCCTGGTTTTTCAGTAACGTGAGCGCTACAACATTATGAAACGAGCTTGGAGCGACAGCTTGAGCTGCTGAATTGATGAAAACGCTCTGCAGGGGATTGCTCAAGACCTGGCTTTTCGACTAAGACGCAGCACCCTCAGCGCCCAAATATCCTCGCGGTACGCTTTATAAATGCTGATTGATTGATTGATTGTTGAGGTCAGATATTCTATGACTGCTGGAGGGCAAGGGTCAGTTGGTGACCCGAATTTGACCTTAATCATAAATTCATGAAGCCTGTTTATTTCTTCAAACAAGGATAAGGAGAGTAGAGTTATTTTCAAACTCAACTTCAGAATTATTGCTGCTGTATTTGTTTATACTATCTTTAAAGAATGTTTTTGTTAAGTATTTGGATTGTCACAGAATGCCTTGATAGGAGTCAGGGAAGTTCTCATTTCATCTGGGGGCGACTAATCATTCAGGATATCAAAAAACAATTTTCATTTGCTGCTAAGATTTTATTTGCCTATTAAGAGGACTTTGCATGGAACAGGTTTGCCTTTATATTCCACAAGCTCAACTTTAAATGTGATTTTGCTCTCTTCATCATCCCTTTCCCGCCAGTGTCCACGCAATGCAGGTTTCGCCTCCTTTAACTCTGGCTTGTACCAAGGCACTGGTCTGGTGCGGTTTATAACACGCTGTTGGATTTGAGGGGTGTGGGTCACTAGCATGTCTGAGCCACAGAGTGGATTATTGACTTTGGAGAGAATGTCTTCAATTGATGGGAAGAGGGGGGAGGGGTTTGAAAGTGTTGTTAACACTGGCTCTGTATTAATGTATCGCCATGCGTGTATGGTTTCACTTCCTGCTTGTGGATCAAGCTAGAAAAATCTACCGAAATACAAATGCTGATCAAATACTGATTGGACCGTATGCAAGGAAGGATGATTATATTCAGTCAATTCGAATTGTACGCCCAGATCAGATCTAAGGGATTACTTTTTTTGTGATCCGAGCATGTAATGTGTTGGTATAAATTCAACATCAATAATTCAGCATATTCATTACCTTTAGGGACCGAGTTGTCGTCATCAATTCGAAACTTGAAAAAGGAAAGCTGATCTACACCTTCAGTTTGAGTAATTTGTTTCAGAGATGTTTGGATCCGGGGGCGTGGCTTGAGCACCGATGGGAGAGGCAGCGTGAGCAGATAGCTCCGTGCCGGATCCCGGAAAATATCCTGCTAAAATCTCCTGGCACTTGGTGAAATTGAAGCAGCGAGGGTCGGAACATCAGGGCTTCTGAACCCGACCGACATCGTGACACTCGGCAGCCCAGGCGCGACACAGGCGCAGATTTTGCTGCCGGCGCAACCCTAGAGGAAGCGGCAAGATGGCGGACGGAAGCAGCGAGTGAGGACGAGCCGGGCAGGTGATCTTGCTGACACGGGCGGCGAGTGAGTATAAAGGGAGCTCGGAGCCCAGAAGGTACGACCGGATGCCCTTGATGAGTGAGCGGCGACACTGACGAGAGGGGAACCCTGGTCCCAGGACTAGGCGATGAGCTCCGAGACGGTCCTAGATCCTAAAATGGCGGCTGGAGGGCTGTAAGACCCCTGGGCACTACGTTGGTGACTCTGAGGGCTGGAGAGGTGGAGTGCAGCGGCCGATGCGGCAGCACCTGTGCAGCTATGTTTGGTATCTGATTGCCGGCAGGGACGATGAGACGATGAGAACTGGGAGCCGAGGGAACACGGAAAGTCCTGGCGGAGCAGCATGGCAATCGCAGACTGAGACAGATCTGGCGCCCGGAGGCCCTGAATGTCGCCAGCCAGTCCCACCAACTGACAGGAAGAGTGAATGACTAGCGGTGGTGCCCATTCACAGTGCCCGGTAAGTGTAGTGAAGTGGGCCCGCACCCGGTACTACGGAGGTGGGAACGGGTGAGCGGGTCTGCGACATTGCATGAACGGGAGCAGAGGCGCGCACCCGGAGGAATCGAGCAAACGTGTGGGCACGAGTTGGGACTGACACAGAACGCAGACACATAGCAGTCCAGGCCCAGAGTGCGCTGCGGACAGGGGAGAAGTGCGCATTTGAGCCCTGTGGACGCCAAAAGGGGCAATTGAAGTTCTACAGGAGGGCATCACTCGGAGTCATTGGGCACGACACGCACCGGAAAAGGAGACCACACTACTGAGAGCTGTGCAGCGCACACTGTGACAGGGGCCGTGAATCCGCACAGGGCACAACTGGGTGCGCAGCAGGACATAAACACCACGAAATCTGGGTGAAGGGGCAAGTGGGCCCAAAACGGTGAGAGGCGCGGGGGTCTCCGGGCTTTTCCGGGATTGGCTGTGGAACTAGGGTACTGTCGCTGGGGGCTGCCTGATGATAGTTCTTTGGTTTATTAACAGTGAGATAGTGTGAGCTTTACCAGCTGAAATAATCATAGGGTGCGAGTCCTGCCAATCTCTCTATAATTGTTATGTTATGTTATGTTATTCGAATTTATGAGCGCACAGCTGCCCCAGCCAAGGGGCGGCCCGGCGCTATATTTGGTACAGATAACACAACTGATAACACAAAAGATGGGAATAATTAATAAGGCAGAGGGAAGAGGTAAGTTTTAACAGCTTTCCTGAAGGAAAAAAGGTCCTCCAGTGAGCGAATGTGGGCCGGGAGTGCATTCCATAGTTTAGCGGCCAAGACCGTAAACGACCGGCCACCCAGACGGCATTTTTTAAAACCGGGAACCAGTGCCAAATTTTGTCCGGCAGAACGGAGGCTGCGCAAAGGGGTATACAAGGACAAAAGGTGCTGAAGTATGATGGGGGTGCCAAACTTAAGAATTTTAAATGAAAAGCAGAGGGCCTTGAACTCTATGCGTCTGGATACTGGCAGCCAGTGCAAGTTGGAAATTGTGCTACGGGCTGAACAGAAGCGCGGTAGGCCAACCAGGGCCCGAGCTGCCGCATTCTGCACCAGTTGGAGTCGCAGAACGTCCGCCTGGTTGGTGCCCAAAAACAGAGAGATCGCGTAATCGAGCCTCGATAGTACACTAGCTTGGATCACCATCTGGCGGGTAGGGGCATCAAAAAATTTGAGGATAGGCCTCAGACCTCGCAGGATACCAAAGCACATGGACGCCACCTTCTTAGTATGGAGCGAGAAGGTTAATTTGGAATCCAGCCAGACGCCAAGATTTTTAAGTTCAGTGACCGGTTTTGGGGGGATCCCAGCTCCTTAGGCCACCAGCTAGCGCCCCACAGATCAGGGTGTTTCCCTAGGACCATCACCTCAGTTTTGAGGGCGTTAAGTTGTAAACAATTGGCAGTAAGCCAATTAGCAACAGCCCTCAAGCCCTCCGCAAAGTTCGATGCCAGTTGGTCAGAGTCCCCATTAAGAGCCACTGCCAACTGGGTATCATCGGCGTATGATACCATAGTGAGACCCCAACTCTTCTTACCTCCGCCAGAGGTTGAACGTACAGGTTAAAAAGAGTGGGGCTCAACGCCGATCCTTGCGGGACTCCTTTGGTGATAGCATGGGACTTAGATCTAAATGGTGGCACCACAACCTGAAAAGATCGTTCCGAGAGGAACGATTGAAACCACTCCAACGCCTTTCCTGAAATGCCTGCCTCACTAAGCCTACGAATGAGAATGGTATGGGATACAGTGTCAAAGGCGGCACTTAGGTCCAAAAGGACCAGTGCCGCCGTTTGACCTGTATCTAGTGCAGAGCGGAGATGTTCCACCATAAATAAAAGTGCCGTCTCTGTACTGTGACCAGATCTAAAACCATTCTGTGTCGGATCCAAAAGGTGTGCAGAAGCCAAATGATTTGTTAAGATGTTATTCACATGGGCCTCTGTGATCTTTGCCACCCAAGGGAGAAGGGAGATAGGTCGATAACTCTCCGACTTCAACGGATCCAATCCGGGCTTCTTTATAATGGGCATGACACAGGCAGCCTTCCAACTAAGGGGGACAGAGCCGATGGTGAGGGACTGCTCCACCAGATGGCGAATAGGAGGAAGGCAAAGGGACGCCGAGTCCAAAAACTGGGCAGGTCTCAAAGGGTCGTCCGGAGAGCCAGATTTGACCTTGGCCGCTAGGTGATTAAACTCCTGCTCCGATGGTATGGAGAGGGAGGCCAAACACTGAGAAGTACGCAATATCAAAGGCGTACTGTCAGGGTCAACTTTAGGAAAAGAGCAGTAGATGACATTTACTTTCTCCACAAAGAAGCTGGCTAACGACTCACAGTGGGCTAGAGAACTGACTTCCGTAATAGGAAGTCTGTTCACTGTGAGCTCCTTCAAGACTTTAAAAACCAGTTTGGACGGATTTGAGCTCGCCTGGAACTCCCGTGCATAGTAATCAGCGCGGGCCCGGCAGACGGCTCTATCATATAACTTTACCTTAGCCAGATAGCTGACCTTCAGGTCTTTATCGTAGTTCTTCCTGCATGCTCTTTCAGCTTGTCGGCAGGTAGCTTTGATACACCTGAGTGCCTCCGTGTACCAGGGGTTAGGCAGAGCATGTCTATTCCTGCTCCAGCTGGCTGGGATTAATTCGTCAAGGACTTTAACAATCCAAGCGCAAAAGGTGGTATAACCGGTTGCAACGTCATCTGAATGGACCCGAGGTGTAGTGATTAACAGACGATGGAAATCCTCCAATTTGAGCTTTTTCCAGGGCCGCCTGAAAGATGTTTTACCAGGCTTCCCAGTAAATTGTGTCACCATTGTGACAGAAAGCTCAATGAGGTGATGATCACTCCAACCCATAGGTCTAGGGGGGGAGACCTCGACCAGTTGGAGGTTTGTAAAAACCGGGTTGAGGATGTGACCTCCATCATGGGTCGGATGGCGGACCAGTTGAAGTAGTTGTACTGCTTCCAGATCATCCAGCAGAACTCTAACCGCAGGTACCTCCATGGCATCAAAGTGTATATTGAGGTCGCCGAAGATGGTGAAGTTGGAAAAGAGCAGAGAGAGAGAGCTTACCAGCTCAGGAAGGGCTATCCTGAACGCACTGTCACTACCTGGAGGGCGGTAAATCAAAAGACCCGACAATGTTTGATGCCGACTAAGGCTGATAGAAAAATGGGCACACTCAGCACCAGCCAGGGTCATCGGCTTCCAAGTACAAGTAAAGCAAGTTTTGAAAGCCACGGCTATACCTCCACCTCTCCCCTTGCGGTTTAATGTGTGAATAGCATAGCCCGGGGGCAGGGCCAGATTAATGGTGGCCGTGTCCTCATCGCCAAGCCAGGTTTCCGTCATAAAGAAGACATCGGGGCTTTCTAAGGAGATAAGTTCATAAATATCTCGGTCATGTTTTGACAAGGATCTGATATTCATATGCCACAGTTTACCGGTAATGGGGGTGGAGGTTCCCTCTTACGAGGCGGTGGTGACTGGATTGGAGCCAGCGTTGGAGCCGATAGTACCCACCATCCACATGAACACGTATGAGGTCCACACAGAGGGTGCTGAGCTGCGTGTCAGCACGGGGGCAAACATCGTCTGATCGAGTGAAGAGCTTCACTGGAATATTGTCGGATCATACTCACAGTACAATAGAGTCCCGCCACGTCCTGCGTCTCCCTTGCGCGGACGAGCGCAGACGGGCAGGACTCTGGCACGACTCCGGCACAGCGAAGGCGTCACAACTGCGCGTCCCGCTGCGCGGGAGAGGGGAGCTTTAAATAGGCCGACCAATCTCGGCGCGAGCGCGAGTACGCTCCAAGATGGCGCCCGTAGTTCCAAATATGAGCCCAAGGCAAGATGGCGCCCACAGGACCACCCTCGGGACCAGGACCCACCAAATGGCGGTGAAATTAGCTTTTTAAATGCGGTGAGAGGGAAGGGAGCGAACCCAACCGAGCCCCGCTAAAAACAGGGGAAAAGTGAGTGACCAAGCACTGAAAGCAAATACAAAACAGGGAAATTTAAAAACCAGAAGCGCCAGCAGCAGCGCGTGCGCAGCAGTGGTAGGATCTGTCCAGGCTGCCAAATGAGTGGGTCCGCCTTAAATAGGCCGACCAATCTTGGCGCGAGCGCGACTACGCTCCAAGATGGCGCCCGTAGTTCCAAATATGAGCCCAAGGCAAGATGGCGCCCACAGGACCACCCTCGGGACCAGGACCCACCAAATGGCGGTGAAATTAGCTTTTTAAATGCGGTGAGAGGGAAGGGAGCGAACCCAACCGAGCCCCGCTAAAAACAGGGGAAAAGTGAGTGAACAAGCACTGAAAGCAAATACAAAACAGGGAAATTTAAAAACCAGAAGCGCCAGCAGCAGCGCGTGCGCAGCAGTGGTAGGATCTGTCCAGGCTGCCAAATGAGTGGGTCCGCCTTAAATAGGCCGACCAATCTCGGCGCGAGCGCGAGTACGCTCCAAGATGGCGCCCGTAGTTCCAAATATGAGCCCAAGGCAAGATGGCGCCCACAGGACCACCCTCGGGACCAGGACCCACCAAATGGCGGTGAAATTAGCTTTTTAAATGCGGTGAGAGGGAAGGGAGCGAACCCAACCGAGCCCCGCTAAAAACAGGGGAAAAGTGAGTGAACAAGCACTGAAAGCAAATACAAAACAGGGAAATTTAAAAACCAGAAGCGCCAGCAGCAGCGCGTGCGCAGCAGTGGTAGGATCTGTCCAATTAAAACTTCAAGACACATGGAGGTTTATGAGAAGCCCTCAAGCAGGGAACTATACCCGTACCGCACAGAGTAACAACTAATCACACAAGATGAAACCAAAGAACAAGAAAGAGGAGGCTGCGGAGCAGGATGACACTCATGGCGCAGAGAGTGGACCCGAGGAAGCGATGTCAGAAATAGGACTGCGTCAACACCTTGATAAGATACTTGAGGCCATAGTGGCAACAAAGGATGCCCTTCAGCAGGACATTGCGCAGGTTGCGACAGGGTTAGGGCTCCTACGTGCGGACCATTTGAAGCTGGCTGATAGAGTGAAGGAGACCGATTTGGCCATACAGGGCATGAAGCCGGCGCAAGCTACCATAGCGGCCAAGCTGGGAGATGCTCTAGGACGTTTGGCAATGTTAAAAAGAGAGCTGAAGATTCTGAAAGTAGGAACCGGCGCAATAACATACGCGTGGTGGGCCTGCTGGAAAAAACAGAGGGAACTGATATGGTTGCTACTTGGAGACCTGGCTCAAATCAGAGGTCGCCACGGAGGGGCTATCTCCCTTCTTCACACTTGAGAGAGCTCACAGGGTGCCAGCTCGGCAACCGCAACTTGGCCGTCCTCCTCGACCTGTGGTGGCTAAACTACTGCACTATAAAGATAGAGATATACTGATCCAAAGTGCACGTGAGGCAGGTCCCTTCAGAGTGGGTAATGGCACAGTCACAATATTCCCACACTACACCCAGGAAATACAAAGACGTAGGGCCTCCTATCTGGCAATTAAAAAAAGAACTCAGAGAAGAGGGGATCCAATACTCACTGATATTCCCAGCAAAATTGAGGGTGATAGTGGATGGCACGACCCAGTTCTTCCTGACACCCGAGGACGCATGGACATGGCTCGAGACATACAGAGCGGGCACTGATCGTCAGGCTCAAGGACGCTCAGGTCCACGTAAACCATCTCAGATGCGCAAGTCCCAGCGTCTCCGGAAAAAGAATAAAATTCTGAAGAAGCAGCTGCTGACTCAAATGGCGATCGAAAGGCAAGGAGCATTGGCAGCGACGGCGAAGATAACGGGTTCGCAGAGAACTGAGTCAGCAGTGGGCACGGAATCCAATAAAGATAAGAGGAAATCGGACACGGAGCTATCGGAATCAGACAGTAATAGGGGACCTGTGGTCACGCCAGGAACAGCAGAAGGACTGTTGGATGAATAGCCTATCTAAGCACATGCCGGAAATTGGAGGGCCGCCACGAACTGCTATATAGGGTTACCGTGCCTGGAAGCGATGAGGACCAGAACGATTACAGAATCTTACCATATGGGATCTAGGGCTGCGGGGCTTGAGCGAAGGCTGCTGCCTGTTGGGGCCGAGTTACCCTTCCATTGCCCATAAGGCAACCTGTGGTGACTACTACAGGATAGAACTGTGTGTATTGTTGAGAAGTTTGGATGGGAACTGATAGCTTGTCATTGGGTCCTGTTCTGGGGGGGAGGGCTGAGGGGGTTACAGGGGATGTTGGCATTTGGGGGTCTGATGGTGGTGTGGGCACATATTGCAGGTACAACTTGAGGCAGCGAAGCAAGCGCAATGGCAACGTTACCTGATTTGAAATGCATCACATGGAACGTGAGGGATTTGCACACAATGACTAGGCGCCATAAGGTTCATGCGTATTTGATGAGGAGAGGAGTCCACATAGCTCTACTACAAGAGACACATCTTACTAGAGCGGAAGGCCAAGCGCTGCAGCGCAGTTGGAGGGGACAGGCGTTCAGTACAGCGTATTCGGTGTTTGCCAGGGTAGTTCTCATATGGATAAGGGCGGGCTTCCCTTTTCAGGCCACCAGACATGTGTTGGATCCAGAGGGCAGGTATGCTGCGGTAGAAGGAAGGCTGAATGGTAGGGATATTGTATTATGTAGTATATACGCCCCAAATGTAGACCAAGCTTGTTTCTTGGATAGCTTATCAGGCGTGCTGGCACTTTATTTGGCTGGTCCTGCGGTGGTGGTTGGGGATTTTCATGCCATAGCAGACGTAGAGATGGACAGATCGCATCCTCCTCTAGCTAACGCACCGGTTCGGAAATTAGCCAAACATAGATCTGATTGGCAAGAGAGATGGGGGCTAATGGATGTATGGCGGGTGCAACATCCTCAAGACAGGGATTATTCTTTCTTTTCATCCATACATGAACTTCATGTTAGAATTGATGCAATTCTCTGTTCCAGTTCGATTGCTCTCGTGGCAGCACACACTGAACACCTTACCAGAACTATCTCTGATCACAACCCGTTGTTGATGTCGATTAACTGGCAGCGATCCGCGATTCCGACATGGCGCCTGCGCCCCGAAACTCTGGAGAATCAGGTCTTTAGAACTGAAATAGGTGAGGGCATCGAACATTATTTTCAAGAAAATCGGGGAACGGCTTCTACGAGAGCACTCGAGTGGGACGCATTTAAGGTGGTCGTCAGGGGGCTGTGTATTAGCAAATACTCGGGAACTAGGAAGACGGTGCTTGAGGATATAAGGAAATCAGAAGAGAAACTGAGAGACTTAGAACAACAGAGGCCAGAACAGCCGGCGCTCCAGGGACAGCTATTAAAGGCGAAGGAAATGCTTGCGGTTGAAGTTGAGCGATTGCGCAACTTTGATCATGAAGGCTACCTGTCGAAGGTTCATGCAGAAGGAGACAAGGTCGGTACATTGTTAGCCAAGTTAGCAGACCCAGTACCGAAGACTGGCCCGATTATGAGAATAGAATCGGATACCGGCCTACTGGTCCACTCGCAGGCGCAGGTGATCTCATGGTTCCTCACTTATTATGAATCTCTGTATAGCAGTAGGCTGGACGCTGCAGAAACGGACGTAGAGGGGCATTTAGAGGGGATTTCGCTACCTCAGCTAGACGCAGACCAGGCAAAACTACTAGGGCAGGATATCACTCTAGCTGACATCCGCAGCGCAATTAAACACATGGCCCGGAATAAGACGCCGGGCCTGATGTGCTGCCCGTTGAAGTCTATGCCCAATATGTCGATATTCTGGTGCCCCGCTTAGTGGAGATCTACAAGGAGGCAGGGGAAGTAGGCCAACTACCACAGTCGATGCGTGAAGCATTGGTTATTCCTCTCTTGAAACCGAGACGATCAGATATAGATGTAACCTCTTATAGGTCGTTGTCCATGTTGACAGTAGACTATAAGATTCTGAGAAGGATACTGGCGACCCAACTCCTTCCATATATGACCACGCTGGTACACACAGATCAGGCGGGATTTATCCCGACTAGGAACACTGCTTCGAATATAAGACGCCTCCTAAGGATTCTAGCTGAGAGTTACGATGACCTGCACTCACCAGCGGTCCTCTCTATAGACATAGAGAAGGCGTTTGATAGCCTGGAATGGGCTTTCCTACATTAAGTGCTGGAACAATTCGGACTGGGCGACCAGTTCGGGAACTGATCGAGAGTGTTGTACGCCTCGGCCGTCGCCAGGGTACGGCTGGGGGAGGTGATATCCGACCAGTATCCGGTTATGAGAGGGACAAGGCAGGGCTGCTCGTTGTCGACACTGCTATTTGCGCTAGCAATGGAGCCCCTGGCGGTTCAGGCGCGAGCGGGAGTGGCCTACCGAGGACTGCAGATCCGTGGCATACCACACCATATTTCACTGTACGCAGATGATTTGCTTCTCTTTTTGAGAGATACGGAGCAGGCTTTGAAGGGGACGACCTCTTTATTATCACAATATGGAACTGTGTCGGGACTCAAGGTAAACTGGAGCAAGACGTGCCTTTTCCCGATCCGTCGGGGAACGAGCCCACCACTTTTAATAGGTGAGATCACCTGGGAACCGACATGCTTCACCTATATAGGGGTTAGGATATATGTAGATCTGTTGGAGGGAAATGTAGGGCACTGTATCAGGGCCTTGAAGGGATGTATGGCGTTTTGGTCAACACTTCCTCTATCGGTAGTAGGCAGAATCGCTTTACTTAAGATGGTGGCACTCCCCAGACTGCTTTATTACTTCCGCACTTTGCCGATTTGGGTCCCACCACGACTCTTTAAAGAATTGAGGTCATTGACCGTCGGCTTTCTATGGGGCACTGGAAGACGCCGAGTAGCACTGACAACCTTGATGAGGCCCAAAACAGATGGGGGACTGGCGGTGCCCGATTTTGAGCTCTACTACCTGGCAGCACAGCTGCAGGTCCTTACACAACATATAGCGGAGGAATTCCGGGGTCCCGACCATAAGCGAGGACAAGGGATACAACGACACGTCCTCTCTTATGTAGTCCTACAACAAAAGCTTAATTTGAGGGACCTGACCATAGAGGAACGGACCTTGAGGCTCTGCTGGAATAGTAGCCAGCGTAAGGCCGGGGCTTCCCACCCATATGCACCGGAGATTCCATTGGGGATGCTGACGGCGCTTCCACACGGGGGGATTGGACCCCGTTAGCGGATTGGGAACAACTAGGTCTCCACAGGCGTGTCCTAGATGCTTGGAGGATGTCGACCTGGAACACATGCTATGGCATTGCCCGAATATTGGGAGTTATTGGGAAGACATAGGACGCCTTTTGACTACCATCACGGATAGACAACTAGATTACGATATGGCTGCCTGCTTGTTGCATTGGTTTCCGCACGTGGCTAAAACTAAAATAACCAGCAAGTTTATTGATTTAGGTCTATTGTTGGCCAAACGTGAAATAACTTGGCATTGGAAGCCGAGGGAGGGGCCTTTGAGCAAGCGCTGGCGTACAGAATTCTGTCAGTGGGCAAAGTGTGAGAGTGCGGTCAGGCTCAGACAAGCGACACGCGTAGGTAGTGATAAAGCTTTGGAGATGGCAAGAGCGTGGGAGGCCCTAGTGCAGGCTTTGAAGGACTATCAGCTGGAAGACGGGGATGAATGAGCAATACTCGTGCATGTGATGATACTACAGAGAACATTGATGTGCAAGCTTTCTATACAACTGGTACTATACAGGAACATGAGACGCTGAACGTGCCCACACCACCGAATCTGTAGGGGGGAGGGTGTTAAATGGGAAGGGGGGTGAGTTGGGTATTACCCTGGAGACATATTTGACAGATCTGAATGAGGTGACATATCTTTTATTGTATGGTGACCATAAAAATTAAATAAAATATGTTTGCAAAAAAAAAAACAGAGATGTGTGGATCCTCTGGTGAATAATTGCTGCTATCTCACCTCCTTTCTCTGAGCTTGTTCTCTTTTGGTCCTCTCGGGTATGGCTTCTGAAGATCTGGAGTAGATTGCTCTGACAACCAGGTTTTAGTTAAGAACAGGATATCCAGCTTAGGAGATTCTAATAATTTGAGTATTTCCACTTTATCTTTGACTAGGGAGGGTGGGTTTAGTAAAGCCGCTTTTAACGACTCCTCAATCTGAGGATGTAGAAGAGTTTTATTGTTTGTTGGCCCGCAGTGAGGGCTGTTGAGTGCCAGATTACCCTATATGTGTGGCTGGCATACACGCCATTTGCTTCTAAAGTTGAGACAAGCATGGGGGGATCCTAAAATCTGTGTACCTGAAAGACTTTAGATCTTATGAAGAATATGAGAAATATTGAGTAAGCTACGTCATTCCTGGTCCCAGCGGAAGCAGCCAGGTGTGCCTAGCAGCTAACAGGCTTGTCTTTGGCAAAATGCTTGCAGCACACACGTAAAATGTTCTGCAACAAACACGCACACAAAGAAAATTGCTCTTTAAAACGTCCATTCAATTGTGTACTCACAGATATGACACAAACTCCAACTCTCACTCGTACAGCCTCACACCTCATTTATAAATGGATTAATGTAACAAACCAGATATCTCTTAACCACCTAACTTGGACCCCGAAGAACCCGGAAACTATAGGCCCATTGCAAGGATACCTTTCGCTGCAAAGGTTTTGGAGAAATTACTGAACAAGCAGCTGGCCCAATTCCTCTCGGACGGAAACGCTTTAGACCACTCACAGTTTGGTTTCCGAGAGGGACATGGCACAGAAACTCAGGAGTGTTCTCGATGCCGGGGGGGAAGGCGGCCTTGGTCCTTTTAGACCTTTCGGTGGCCTTCAACGCGGTCAACCACGAGACACTCCTGACTCGCCTCCCTGAAGTCAGAGTCCTCAGTTTTTGAGAACCCAGCTCAAACCATACGAGCCCACCAGGACTCCTAGATCCAGTCAAACAAAACTACTTCAGGTACCTAAACACAGATTGGCAAGATGGGGAGGAAGAAGCTTCATACTGCAAAGAGCTAGGGCCTGGAACCTTCTCCCAATTTCAATCAAAAACAGTCCTTGTCTGCTTTCCTTCAGGAAGGAAGTGAAAACTTGGCTGTTTACGGCTAGTTAGATCTAACCTGGTTGGATCCCGAGTCTTCCGTCTCTGACCCAGCGCCAAGACGCCCAAGGACATTTGCGCGCTATATAAAATTATAAATCAAATCAATCCAATCAAATCTTCCATGCTGCACAATTAAACTGGCATTGTGCTCTGCTGTGCACACACACATGAAACACAATTGATCTCCAGACACAAAGACCTACACACTGGAAAGAAGTAATCAGATGGATCAGTCGCTTACACGCTCATATATAATGTATCCACCCAAGACGACCAATAAGAAACAAACACGTACACACAAATCACTTCCATACATTTTGTAGTGAAAGGTAAGGCTTCGTCCAAGCCATTCACGGGCATCAACTACTCCAAGAGACCTACACCCAGGGTGGGCACAGGGCGAGGAACAGATCACCACAATCACATGTAACACTTCAAATAATCACGGCTCACTCTTCACACAAAGTTCTTGCCGTCTCTTCAACAGAACTGTGACATCACAGAGTCTCTGAGGCAACACCCAATGTGGAATGCTGCTGAGGGAGTTGGAAGGTGTCAGTATCTGAGGAGGAAGCAGATCTGTGGATGGAGCATTCTGTAAGAAATAAACTCCTCCTTTCTATCACCACCATGGACACGCGATACTTCATATATTAGCCACGCGCGGAAATATGGAAAAATGTACAAGGCTTCAATACCGCGTTGTGAAAGTACAAAGGATCTGTTAATTTTATGTTAAAAAAGCCACTGAAGCAGGTGAGAACACCAAAAAACTATGTCACTTCTTCAAAACACTCCACACATCGCATGAGCGCAGCACACCACAACACAAACACAACCTGCCCTGCACTTCACAGCACAAACACAACCTGTGCATCCACCTTACAGCACAAACACAAACTCTGGAGTGTTTAAGGATTACTCTATGTATAGGATTTTATACTGGAATGGTGTGTTTCCAGTACAAATCCTATGCTAGACAGCAAACACACCTCTGGCCTATGGTGTAAAGGTTTTGTGTGGCACTAGGCAGACTGTGTACTAGTGCAGGGGTAGTGAGCAGCAGCGTGCTGTATTTCATAAATCTGGCTCAGCGCTTCTTTCTCCCCCTCACACGTCACAGCGCTGAACTTAACTGCTGCACTGCGGTGCTCTAAAAAAATTAATCTGCTCCGTACGGGTGCATGCGTGGTCTGCCCAGCCTTAACACTCACATTCTCTTGTGCATGCTTGGTCTGCCCAGCCTTAACCCTCACATTCTCTTGTGCATGCGTGGTCTGACCAGCCTTAGCCCTCTCATTCTCTTGCGCATGAGTGGTCTGCCCAGCCTCAACCCTCACCTTCTCTTGTGCATGTGTGGTCTGTCCAGCCTTAAACCTCACATTGTCTTGTGCATGCTTGGTCTGCCCAGTCTCAACCCTCACATTCTCTTGTGCATGCGTGGTCTGCCCAGACTTAACCCTCACATTCTCTTGTGCATGCTTGGTCTACTCTGCCTCAACCCTCACCTTCTCTTGTGCATGCTTGGTCTGCCAAGACTCAACCGCCACATTCTCTTGTGCATGCTTGGTGTGCCCAGACTTAACCCTCACAGTCTCTTGTGCATGCGTGGTCTGCCTAGTCTTAACCCTCACATTCTCCGTCAGCTGGTGGCAATTACAGTGAAATGAGTGTGTTTCATCACTCTCTCCGTACTTCACCTCACCGTCCCGCTTAACCTATCTCTACTTCTCTATGTACCCCCACCCTCTCTTTTATCTCCGATCTCTTTTCCTCAGCTTCATCTACCTCACCTTTCATCCAACATACCTCACTCTGCTCCATCTTTCTATACCTCTCTCTCATGTCCTTGCTTCTCTTTCAGTCTCTGTACCTACATCTTTATCTATCACTCTTAACCCTGATCTCTTACACAACTCTCTCTACCTCATCCCTATCTCTGTACCACACTTATTTTGTTTCTCTATTACAACCCGGTATCTCTCCTCCTTCCATTTCCCTTCTCACACAAACTCATCTCTAGTTTACCTCACCTCCATCCTCTCTTCACATCCTTCTACCTAACCTCTCTCACCTTCTCTCTCATTCCTTTCTGTGCCTCACAATTGTCCTCTCCTTTCTAGCTCATTTCTCTCTGCCTCACCTCTCTCTGCCCCACGAATCCCTCACTCACTAAATACATTTTAAATTTAACGCATTATTAGTTCACTGCCTTCTATCTCCACCTTTCTTTCTCACCCTCTACCTCTGTTCCCTTTCCTTCACCTCTCTATATATATTACTTGTTTCTGGCTACCTCAATATCGCTACCTCAACTATTAACAATTCTCTCTTTCTCTCTTTCTCTCTCCCTCACTCGCTCTTTCACTCAAACACACATCATTCGCTGGACCTCAATCTTTATCTGTACGGATCGCTCTACCATATTGTCTCTTCCTCTTTAATTTTCCCACAACTCGATATCGCCACATTAACATCACCTCTCTTTCTCTAGTTCATATATGTTTTCAAATTCCTCTATTCGCTATACAGCGGTTTCCTTTTTCTACACTTCACTCCTTTCTACTGTCGTTACTTGAAATGTTGTGCTCAACCCCTTTTCATTTTGCTCTCTCTATCGTGCATCATCCAATTCTTGCTGCTTTTAAATCTCTCAAATTCACTTTTTATCTACATTACCTCTCTCTCTCTTCACCACCCCTCCCCCCGGATTACTGTCCTCTTCTGCCTCTCTACATTACCTTCTCCCTACCTGACTCTAAACTCTACCTATTTCTCTACCTCTCTTTCACATTTTCCTCTATCTACCACTCTTCATCTTTCCATCCGGCTACCTCATATTTTTCTATATACTTTTCCTCTCTCCACCTCACATATCTTTCTACATCATTTCCGTCTCTCCCTTCCACCTCTACTTCATGTCTCTCGCTCTACTGTTCTCAATCAGTCTCAGTGCATCTCCTGTATCCTGGCCGGTCCCATTATCTTACTCAGCAGGGTCACAGGTAACTGTCTAGCTGGAGAGGTTTACACATATATAGAAGTGAAGAAGGACAAGGCAGGGGAAGAGAAATAAAGGGGAGTTATTAGATGGGACTGTGAAAATCCACCGAACAGTGCTTTGATTTTTCGTTGCTGTAGAAGGAATGCAAAGGTGAAAGGGCTATATTTACGGTAACACATTTTCTGCAACTAAAGCTACAATTTCAAGTGCTATATGCATATGTCTTTTTATTGTAATATTATGCACTAGTCCACTTAACGTAGCAGGTTTCCCTGCTATGGGAATAACAAGCTGGCTGGATATCCACATACAATGTTTTTGCAAGTAAAAGATCTAGACCCAAACTCGAAAATAAATATCTTTATCAATGTTTGCTCAAGCTTCTTTTGATAGTACTTGGCTGGTGGACTCTAGCCAGCTTGGGCTTTAGACGCTTTTGCCAGCCCAGGTTTTGAAGGTTTAACAGGATTCAATCTTTTTTTGGCATCACATGGACTTCAATTGAGCCTAAAAGTGGTAATAAATTCAAATGTATTCCAAACAGGGAGTCTCAAATATGTGTTGCCCGGGGCTCTACAAACCCTTAATATCTCAGTGAACTGTAAGTTATAGTTTCATAAGCTAGTATGAACAAACGTTGCCAACTGAATGCAAAACGACTGCTTCAAACTAAACACAGAAAAAACAAAAGAACTGATCTTCGAGAACAACACCCACTCGTGGAACGACTATTGGGTGGTTTGCTGAACTAGGACCCTCACCCACTCCTACAGACCATGCCCGAAACCTCTACATCCTCCTGGACAAACTCACTACAAATAAAAAAACATCATCGCAGTATCCTTCGCCTGCTACGTCACTCTTTGCATGCTCTGAAAGATCTTCAAATGTCTCCCAATCAGCACCAGACGCACTATCACTCAAGCCCTCGTTATCAGCCGCCTGGGCTACGGCAACACTGTATGCAGGAATTATCACACACACCCTGAAGAGACTGCAGACCATACAGAACTCAGCGGCCAAGCTCAGCTTCGACCTCCCCAGACATACCCACATTACTCCACACCTCAAGAAACTCCACTGGCTCCTCGTCCACAAAAGGTGTCAATCCAGGACGCTGACACACAACTACAAAGCCCTGCAAAACCAAGGACCAGCATACATCAACCACCACCTAAGGTTCCACCAACCCTTCAGACATATGCGCTCCACCTCCCTGTCTCACACCCCTCTGTATCCGCCGAAGCAACCGTAGAGGACGCTCCTTCACCTACCTCGCAGCGAAGTCCTGGAACGGCCCCCTCCAGCCTCAACCTCCATTTAGGGAGGGACTAAAGACCTGGTTGTTCAACTGATTCTCCCGAGCAGCATGGCTACCAGCGCCTGGATACCCTAGTGGGTAATTAGCTGGGCTTTATAAATCTGCTTCGATAAAACCCTCACAATACTTTGGAGAACAAAGTTTGGATATCAAAGAGTTCAATGTATGGAACTGTGGCAAAAGCCCTTAGGAATGTATTAAAAAAGACGATACTAATATTTTTCTGTAAAAATACGCTTTTGTTTCCTTCTAGCACAACTGTTAATCCATTAGAATGATAATCTCCCCCAAATTAAATGTATTTGTGAAAATGAGTAAGAACCCCAAATGGACCCATTCCCAATATAAAGGAGTTTAAACCCACACACTGAGACCAGATTGAATCTTTGCTGTTCTATAACTAGGTCACAAAGTGACCCCATTGCACAGTGCACTGTAAAGTCCTACATTTCAGCAAGGATACATAGCATTCTGGGACGTGTAGTTTGGGTTTAAGCACTGTTAGTATGGGTGCAAAAATATCATAATGCAATGTGCTGTTAATGACCCATGGCTAACTGAAGTGAGTCATATATAATATTGGGCCATGTAGAACTTCCCCAGGCTCTCCCCCGTCCTCCCCCCTCCTCTGGCCCTCCTCCCCCTCCTCGCTCCTCCTTTCCCCTCCTCTGCCCCTCCTCCGCCCCTCCTCCCTCCTCCTCCCCCTCCTCCTCTGCTCCCCTCCCCCTCCTCTGCCCCAGTCCCCCTCACCTCCTCCCTCACCTCCTCCCTCCTCCCCCATCCTCCTTCTTCCTCCTCCCCCCCCTGCCCCCCGTCCCCCTCCTCCTCTGCCCACCGCCTCCCCCCTCTTCTGTCCTGGCCCCTCCTCCCCCCTCCTCTGCCCCACTCCTCCACACTCTTCTGCCCCTGTCCCCCCTCCCTCTTCACCCCTCCCCCCTTCTCTCCCCCCCCCTTCTCTCCCCCCCCCCTTCTCTCCCCCCCCTTCTCTCCCCCCCCCCTCCTCAGTCTCACCCTCTCTCCTTCCTCTTCCTCTTCTGTAAGAAACAGCACAGTTACACTTCCGGGTCAGCACGTGCTGACGAGCTTCTCCCTGGCCTGTGAGAGTAATAACGGAGTCACTTCCGGGTCACCGGGGGCAGATTCAGCGCCAGCAACAGACTGAGCTTCTCCCTGGCCTTTGCAGGTAATAACGTCCGGGTCAGGGGCGGCAGGGACAGCAGAAGCAGCGGAGGCTGCGGAGCTCTTCTCTTCCTGTGAGTGTTATAGTCTCCGGGTCATTTGTGGCAGAGTCAGCACCAGCAGTGAGTCCTGGCCAGGCCCAGCCTCCACTGACTCAAAAGCATACCTTTTTAAATGTATCTTTGTATTAAATGTTTAAACATTTCTCCCCATACAAGAAAAAGAATAAGAGAAAGTAAAGAGTGACAGTTCCATTTATAAATGTAAATATACGGACAGCCAAAGTTGTAAGGAAGGTATCCAACTTTCCATCACACTAAATAAACCTGTCAGTTTCCCAAGTCATCCTTAGCATTGAGTATCAGGTTGGTAGTTTTCTTCTTTAGAGGCAGGTGTGGCGCAGTGGCCAGAGCAGCTGACTCCGGAGCACGGGTCTTACTGCTCGAACCCCAGCATTGGCCGCAGCTCAGCATCATGTGACTCTGGGCCACAGCTCACTTAATCTCAGTCCTGCCAAGCATCACACAACAGGTGTGACACTCACGCATTTCAGTGCGGTGATCCGCATCATCGCACTGAAATGCAATGTCACGCATACCAGCGGCGCCTGTCACTGTGCCCGGCCAGGCTCTCTCTGCTGCTCCCTCCGAGAGAGGTGCGGCGCCGCCGCCGGCCTGCCCGTCATGTTCCTAAACACTCACACACTGTCCTGCAGCTCTGAGAGCGCTGCAATGTATAGACTCTGCACTCTGCCACCAGGAGCTGCCTGTTGCCCTGGAAACAGAATGCGTCTACGAACATGAATTTTAATGGTGCGGCTGCCTGCGGCGCCAGCGCGGCTCATGACACAGGGGACGGCCTGCCGGTGCCCTGCTCTCGGCCCGACCGGTGATACTGCAGCCAATCATCGACGACGGTGTCACCAGGGGGGGCCGGGAATAATTAATCCGGATGTGCGGCGGTCAGTCCTGCCAAGCGTCACGCAACAGGTGTGACGCTCACGCATTTCAGTGCGGTGATCCGCATCACCGCACTGAAATGCAATGTCCCGCATACCAGCGTGGCCTGTCACTGTGCCCGGCCAGACTCTCTCTGCTGCTCCCTCCGAGAGAGGTGCGCCGCCGCCGCCGGCCTGCCCGTCATGTTTCTAAACACTCACACACTGTCCTGCAGCTCTCAGCTCTGAGAGCGCTGCAATGTATAGACTCTAAATCTCCCCGACGGCCCCTGTGCCGGGATGTAAATGTAAATGTAAATGTATTGCGATTTATATAGCGCACGTATCACCCGAAGGCATCAAGGCGCTTGCCTTGGGAACCCGTCCTGGTATTCCCCTGTGAGATAACCCCAGCAGGTTATCCACAAGGTGAAAGCCAGGCATCCCGCCGCGAGGGGCCGTAGTGGAGATTAAGCAAGCTATTGCCCAGAGTCGCAGAGTGTGAACCCGTGAGTTGAGTAGGCACCGGAACGAGAATTATCGAGTTCGTGAAATTTTTGAGCCCAAGACCCGCAGAGGCGGGGAATTGAACCCTGGTCCAGGACCGATCTCAGCTTCCGGGTCTGCCGCCTCTAACCCCTGAGCCACACTTCTCTTAGGGGTGATGAGTCGCACTTTACAAATCTGCAATTTAGGGACATGCTTGAGTAAAGGAGGAGTTTGCTGAATTCTATCACTTTTAAGTGCTTTTATTTTTTTATTTTATTTTATTTTTTATTTTTATTTGGTAAACAATCATTTCCGTGGCCAGGACGAAATCATAGAGTAGATATTGCTCAAGACATAGGACAGGACACAACAATTTTCTATATTAAACATTAAAATAACCAACACCAAACAAGGCGAATGCAGCAATCAAGTCAGCCCAGATGTCAGAGGGGAAGGCTACTACTCAGGAAAACAAAGGTAAATCAATGAGATTCGGCAAGGCCGGGGGGGGGGGGAAGCAGGGAGGACAGGAAAATCCTAAAACAGAATGAAAAATTTCGGGAACGTCAGCCTAGGGAGACAGGGTAACATCGGAGGTGTCAACCAAGGGAGTGGTACAAATTTCTCCACGATATGCATTCCATTGACCCCAAATTTTCGTCCACGCCCTGGGTCTGCCCCTAGCCACATAGACGGTCTTCTCTCGGAACATGGACCAGTCCATGTTATCCTCCCACACCGAAACGTCTGGAGGTCGGGATGCGCCCCAAAGTTGCGCAATGTCACGCTTCGCGACCATGTAACCCAAGGTCGCCCATCTAGTCTGGGCCACAGAGTAATCGGAGGGTTCCCACACGTTCAGCAGGCATCGTCGGGCCTCAGGCCGCAGGGCAACACCAGTCACAACAGTCATTACCGCAAGTACATCCACCCAGTAGGCTGCCACCACAGGGCACTCCCAAAGTATATGCATAAAGGTAGCGCTCATCCCACAACCACGCTTACATAAGCCATCCGGGGAAAAACCCATCACAACCAGACGCGGACCAGTCACATACACCCGGTGGAGGATCTTAAGTTGCACCAAACGAAGACAGGCGGGAATGGCGACCTCTTTCGGAGAGGAGAGTGCCGACTGCCAATCCTCGTCATCTAATTCCAATCCGTCACCGACCCACATCTCCCTGAGTCGGAGCAACAAATCAGCGCGAGTATGAATCAATTTTTTGTAAATAAGGGAGATAGTGCTGTCGGGCAGGTGTCCATCTAGTATACGATCTTCAAGGGGGGAGGACTCGGGCAGGGCCACATCAGGAGTCAGAACTGAGGCCAGGGCATGCCGGACCTGCAGATACCGGAAAAACTCTCTATCACTCAAGTCGTATTCTGCCTTAAGGGCCTGGAATGACTTCACGCTACCATTCACACAAACATCACCCACCTTACAAATCCCAATCATATCCCAGCGTTCAAAGCCCTTAGTAGACCAGAGACACCCCAAACGTTCAGAAGCATAAAGCGGAGTCGCCAGCGTCAGTCGATTCTCCCATCCCAAACTCACATTCGCGGCGCGCCACACGTTGACTGCGGTCCTGGACGGGCCCGTAAGATGGCGCCCGGCCGATCTAGAATAAAGCGCTCTATTAAAGTCCCCTCCCGGCAGCTGGAACCTATCCATCTCAAAGGCCGGATCGCGACCCGGCGAATACATCGCGTGGTTAATGGCAGATAGCTGGGCAGCCCAGTAATATCTCTTGATGTCGGGGAGCGACATGCCCCCGTCGTACCAAGGGATGGTAAGTTTCGCAAGGGCTATACGTGGACGCCCGTCCCAAATCAGTTGTCTTTGCAGACTCTCGATCTCTCGGAAATAGGTAGCGGGAATGTCGTCATAAGAATTTTGAAGTGCGTAGAGGAACCTCGGCAAGGACATCATTTTAAAAAGAGCTGCCCTACCCAGAGGAGATAGGGGCAGCTTACGCCAACGGGCCACATCCAGTCGCAGTCTAAGAAGCGGGGGGAGGAGATTACGCTCAAACCGGAGTGAGGGGTCCAGGGTAATAAAAATCCCCAAATACTTGAAGCCAGACTGGACTACCTGGATAGGAAATCTGTCCGGCAAAGGGGGCAAAACACCCGAAAGAACATACACACAGGACTTAGCCCAATTAATAACAAGGCCCAAGTTAGCACCGAACGAAGTAAGAACATCAAATAAGACATTTAAAGATTTACGTGGGGAGGTAAGATATAGAAGAATGTCGTCCGCGTAAAGAGAGACGCGGTCCTCAAAGTCCGGTGACCAACGGATCCCTTTGAGTGAAGGCTCCCATCGAAGCCACGCAGCTAACGGTTCCAAGGCAAGCGCGAAAAGCAATGGAGACAAGGGGCAACCCTGACGGGTCCCCCTAACAAGGCAGAAGGGGACAGAAACTCTACCGTTCACCACTACTTGCGCTAAGGGTTCAACGTACAACAACTTCACCCAACCAATGAACTTAGGTCCAAAACCAAATTTTTCGAGAGCTGCCCAAAGATAGGGCCACTCTACAGTGTCAAAGGCCATCGAGGCGTCTAACGAGGCCAAAATGGCCGGCTCCGTCAGAAGCCCCGCCCTCGCAACAGCACCGTGGAGACGACGTAGGTTAAGAGCCGTGTTGCGATGTGGGATAAATCCGGATTGATCCGGATGAACCAAGCCACTAATGACCGTCAGTAGGCGGGTCGCCAGGAGCTTAGCCAGGACCTTAGGCTCAACATTTAACAGGGAAATGGGCCTATAAGACGAACAAAGGTCCCGCGGTTTCCCGTCTTTGGGAATTACGACTATCGTAGCCAGACGCTGGTCATACGGGAGAATACCCCGTTCCCGGGACTCCAAAAACATGGCACGAAGATAGGGCGCTACCCTGTCAGGGCGTAGCTTGTACAGCTCAATTGGCAACCCATTCGGGCCCAAGGCCTTGCCCGAACGGAGTGAGCGAATGGCAGTCGCTATCTCATCCGTAGTAAAAGGGGACTCCAACGAGACACGGTCTAGATCGGAAACACTGGGCAAAGCTATATCGCGCAACAAAAGGCGAGAGTCAGCCACATCCCGTCCAGACACAGGGGTATAAACCACATGAAAATACTCCGCAAAACATTCAACTATTCCAACCGGGTCCGTCACTTCGACACCATTCGACGACTGAATCACAGGCACCACACGATTCGCCCTCTCTTTCTTATCCAACCACGCCAACAATTTACCCGCTTTGTCCCCCACATCATACAGACGACCCTGCTGTTCCCGGAACATCAGTTTAGCCGCATCCGTGACCAAGGACTTATAAGCAAATTGTTACAGACCCAGGGCGTGGAGTTTATCAGAGGTGACATCCGACTCTAAGTCGGCCTCCCTCTCCGCAATCTCTCTCTCAAGGTCCACCACCTCCCGATTCCTAGCCTTCTTGGATTCAGCAATAAGGGAAAGGGCCTGCCCACGAATCACTGTCTTAAAGGCCTCCCACAGGGATACCGCAGAGGAAACGGACCCCTCGTTGTCTAAAAAATAGGCATCCAAAGACTTAGTCAAGAGGTTGCGGGTCTCAGGGGAGGTAAGGTACCAGGGGTTAATAGGAGCCACTCGGCCCGCCGCTTCCACCCCAATCTCAAAACAAAGCCAGAGCGGAGAATGATCGGAGATGCCCCGGGGGAGGTGTCTGATCTCACGCACCGCCGGCGTCTGCGCCGCGGGCATCAGGAAATAATCCAGTCTAGACAGACTCCCATGGGCCCCCGAATGGAAAGTGTATTGAAGCTGGGTAGGATGCAGAAGCCTCCAGCAATCCACCAAGCCAAACGTGTCCAAAAACCCACCCAGCCACTGTTGGGCCGAAGGAGTATCCCTAGGGGGGTAACGATCGTGTAGACCGGAGATCACAGAATTAAAGTCACCTGCAATAAAGAGAGTACTATCAGGGAGGTTCAACAACACACGGCCCAAATCGGAAAAGGTAGAAGCCTGTAGGCCGGGGGGCACATAAACAGTAAACAAGGAGAGGGTACGACCCTCATAACGACCCACGAGGACAGCATAACGCCCCCGATCATCAAGGATCACATCATCAATAGCTAGGGGGAGGGAAGCCCGAACAAGGATACCCACCCCCCTGGAACCCGTGGTAAACCCCGAATGTGCGGCAAGGCGATATCCCCACCTATTCATCGCACGACAAGTATTGCCCACCAAATGAGTCTCCTGTAGAAAAACAATATCTGGAGATAAACGGCGTAGACATTTTAACACCACACTCCGCTTAATGCGATCTCCCAGACCATTAACATTCCACGAAACAAACCTCAACCCGCTACCCCCCATCCCACACAGCAACGCCGAAACCCCTCTGCAATGAGCATGACATAAAAAACATCAGAAGCAAGATTGAGTCGCCTTGAGAACATAACACACAAACATCGAACTTCCCAACCACCCACCCCCCAACCATCAAGAAAACACCCCCCACCCTGCACCCCTGCAAAATGCTAAAAAGCCACCCCAACATGCAGTGTGCCTGTCGCCCAAGAACCCCCATTCTACAAAAAGACCCCGGAGGAGGAAAGGCTCTGGCCCACCCGCCATCCCGAGCAAGACAGATAATGAGGAGAACACACAAACAGTAGAGGCACTGAGGCATAGAATCCCTGAAGAGTTTACTCTATACGAGGGCCCAGGCGTAGACGAATTGTTCAGCTCTCCACACCACCCTCAGCACCACCCGGGTGGGCGTCGGACTCAGTCGCAGGAGGTCGGTCAGGCAGAGAGTCCAGCCAGTCATTCACAGAATCAGGCCGATCAAAGAAGAAGGTTCGGTCATTGTACTCAACGCGCAGCCTGGTCGGAAAAAGCATAGCGTAGCGTAACCCCATGTCTCGGAGACGTTTCTTGACACCACGGAAGCCCATACGCTGTTTCTGGACCTGTTGAGAAAAGTCCGGATAAAAGTTCACCGTGGCGTTCTCAAAGGCCACCGGGCCCTTCACACGTGATGCTTGCAGGATAGCGTCCCGATCCCTATAATGGAAGAGTTTCGCAACAATAGGCCTCGGCGGGGCACCTGGCTTACCCTGGCCCCCCGGAACACGATGGGCACGCTCCACTGCGAAAAATTTACTCAGTCCAGACGGAGAGAGGTAGTTCTGGATCAAGTCCTCAACAAGGAGATCAACAGAGTGAGGTTCTGGATTCTCCGGAACTCCGACCACGCGCACATTACAGCGACGTGCCCTGTTCTCGAAGTCCTCCAAGCACCGGGTCATGAAATCGTTCACCCTACGGAGGTTGCCCATCTCCGTCTGTATCTCCGAGACGTCTGCCGTGAGGCTGGATGACTTGAGATCCAATGACTTCACCTTCTCATTGGTTTTTGACAGGTCGGCTCGAATCAAGTTCACATCAATGGCCACGGTGTCGATTTTGTGGGCCAAAGCTTCATATTGTTGGCCTATCGTCTCCTTCATGCCAGAAATGGCGCCCATGATGTCCTGCAAGGACGGCTCCGTTGACGCGTCCACAATGTGGTCAGCAGTACTTGATCCGGGCAGGGCGGCTCCGGGGGACCCCTTCGAATGGGTGTAGCGGTCCATAACGGTAGACTGGACCGGGCCCCCACGCAGGGGCGTCTTGGTCTTCCGAGTCTCTCGCTCCCCTCTGCCTGCCATGCTAGAACTGCGTCACCAGGAGATTTACCAGGCTCGATGGAATGGCCACAGGAAAGTAGGGCTTCGGGATCAAAGAGCCGCTGCTAGGGTACCACTAGTATAGGGCCAGCAGATAGGAGAATAAACCAGCCGAAGGCCCGACAGCCGTCTCGTGCCCCGGATCCACCCCAGGCCAGGCTCCCCTGACAGATGTCTCAGTCTGAGGCAGAAACGAAACCGAAACTTAAGAGGGGGACCCACAAGTCGAATCCCCCTGCCGCTGTTGTTCAACTCCAAGACGGCCACAGAGCCTCACCCAGTCCCGGGCGTACCTCGAGGGCGGAGCCCGAAAGTTCGAATCACCGTAACTCCGGCACCCCGGGTCCAAATCAAATTTCAAAAGTTCCAGGGCAATCAGCTCAGCGTCCTCTACACAAATCCTCATAAAGAGTCAGGATATGTTCAGGATATCATGCCGGGAGTGGCGGGGGTCCGGGGAGCGCTGTGCTCACGCGGCCATCTCGGATGCCCGCCAAGCTCCTCCTCCTAAGTGCTTTTATTTAATCTTGATGGAAACAGCTTCTGTATTTAATGTTACTGGTCTTTCTTTTTTGCTAAGCTGTTGTATTTATAGGGAGTGGGTGCTGATGGCTTCTTCCACTTATCTTCTAGGGATCAGGGAGTCTGCCTTTCTGTATTTAAACTAGGTGAAAGCTGTTCTTTGTTTATTCTGTTTTTCACTTTCGTTTTGAATTTAGTGCAAGAGTTTTCATGATGTTCCAACCAGGGAGGAGGCATTTTCAGGTATCAGCTGTGCCAATTGCCACGCATCAGGGTTCAGTGTAACACATTGTAGTGCATCTCACCACATTCCTGCACTAAAGTACATTTATCACACCTTTTCTTGAGGCATTTTGCTTTTATTGAGGCTTGAGTGCAGCCAGTGTGTATTTGTTTAATCTTATTGCAGTCTTGGCTGCACCAAGAGAGGTGACTGGGTTGTCATGGAAACGTCTTCTGGGTCCAGCTTATTACAATAATGTGCATTGTTTTTGCTGCACATGCCCGGAAACAGTAATGAAAGCGTTTCTGACCCTGAGCAGCTGCTCTGTTCACACCGCCCTGTCCAGGGATGGACCAGCCTATAGAACAGTATGACTGTGCCAGGACTGGTCCCACAGGTCAGTATGAGATTCATGGTGTTGGCTGCCTGTGGAGCTGTTTCATGGACTGATGGGCCATTTTTTTTACTGTAGATGTTTGTGACATTTATTATCACGTAGACTGTAATTTGTATAGCAACCAAAAGTCTGATCACCGACGCATTACCTGTATCCATTGGGGGTGTTTCAGCACCCCCAGCATGCCTTAATGATTGCGCACCCCTCCAATTTGAAGACAGATGTGTGATCGAGTGGACCTCCCTCAGTCATGTGTTGCTCTCCAAGCCTCAAAGCGATTAAAGCTTTTACAGGAGCTCATGTCCATCAACGCTTTTACAGTAGCTAATTTCCATCCCCTGACCCTTGCTGTTTGTCAAGACCCGACGATTCCCGTTATGGGTGAGTTGGAGAAGTGGGAGGAATTAATATTGTTCTGCTGTTGCCTCAAGCAGGGCATTTCCTCATGGGCAGGGTGGCTGCAGGCCCATCTTTCACTGGAAGAAGGCCAGTCAGTAAGTTAAGTTGAGCTGTGACTCTCGTAACTGATGGGAGAGGATGTGGCATTAGGGCCAGAGCCATTGACTTTGGAAGCTGCCGCATCCCTGGCTAAAACTGTCTCCCTGAGGGGGGGTTGAAGCTCTTTTACCCTAATGGGGACTGCTCACCTGACCACAAACATTGCCTGCAGCAAGCACAAACACGCAAAGTCTCCCATACCTTGCAAACACCCGCTCAGTGTGTCTTTTCCGGACCAAAATTACCCCAATTCTATGTCAGGACCAGAGACAATGGTTATGCATATCTTTCCTCACCTTTATTAACATAGCAGGTTCAAAGGTAAAATAAAACAACAACTTCACAAACTTCATCTCCCATGAACCTTAGGGAGTAACCATAGTAACCAATAGCCCAATCCATTCACAGTCCGAAGGTCTATAAAACGCACAATGAAACGTAGTCCATCCTCTTTCTTCACTGCTACGCCATCAGTTAAGTCGCCTTACTTTTCCTTCTTGACACCGTTAGTAGGAGAGTGGGACTTTGTCTGATGCTTTGTTTTTATATTGTGGCTTGCTTCATTGCCTTGAGTGCTCTATTATATCGATTGCTTTTTCCCTTGCCTAATTACCTCAGGTTTACTGCACGACAGGCAAACCACCCGAGAGCTTCCTAGCACCACCAGAGTACACTGAAGGGCACATTTTGTGCCTTCGATGCATAAACCCATTTTGCAAAGTTCAGGAGCCCTTGGATGCTGCTCTGGCATTAAACTACACAAAAGACAGGGAATTGTCCACCCCCCTGTCCAGGTCCTCCCTAGAAAGGTGCCCAGAGCTCCTCCAGGTGGTCACTTGATTCTGCCTTGTTGAATCATGGCCCCTGGGAGCCTCTGACTGGCTAGGACAGCTGAGTAGCATCCTTGACCCCGTTTGATAGGTGGATCAACATGTAAGAGGTTCTTTCCCTTTTTAAGGTCTCGGCCTGGCGTAGGCTGCGCATGCGCAGTCTCGCTGGCGAGATTTAATGACTTAGGCGAGCTTTCACTAGCAGGCTTTAAGCCCCGCACCTCTTTCCCGGGAGAGGTGTGGCGCCGCGGCCAGGGCGACTGACGCTGGAATCTGGGGATCACAGTTCGATCCCCGGCACCGGCGGCAGGTTAGCCCAGCACCATGTGACTCTGGGCAATAGCTTGCTTAATCTTCCCGACGGCCCCAGGGCCTGGAGACCCTTACGTGTGATTGTTCGTGCTTTAAAAATGTGGATTATTATTCCCATTGGCTGGTGTCAACGTTTATACTAAACGGTGGCCAGCCATTGGGAAAGAGCATTCTATGACGTACACTTTTCTCTTTTTGAGACGGCCCACTTGGACGGGCTCGTCTGACTTCCTTTTGGCATAAAAGGTTTCTTATCTTTATAGGCCATGTTGGCCCCATAAAGAGAAGAGCCTTTTACACCAAAAGGAAGTCAGACGAGCACGTCCAAGTGGGCCGTCTCAAAAAGAGAAAAGTCCCTGTCTGACGAGCGCTTGTTGTTAGTCTTGTGCTCAACACACCCCAGGAACTACTGATTGTGTTTTTGTGTGTAATCTTTTTTGCTTATGTACATAACTGAAAATCTAAATTTGAAGCCAGCACTTTGAGGAGAGTCTGTTTAGCGTTATTATTTGTGTACATGTTGTGCTTATTATGACTGAAGCAGGATTTAGTGCTCTGACGATTTCTTAGATTGGTGCCAAAGGAAGAAAGAGCAAGTCCTTTAGAACGCACATTGTGTGTATGGAAACAGAGATATATGTGCATTTATTTTGTATGGAATAGTGTGTACCAGCTAAGTCTGCTTGGCGAGCGCTTCCACAATAGTTGTCATAAGGCCCGAGGCATATCTGATCACTCTCCGGTAGAGGTGCAGTTAGGGGGTCCCGTGAGAGATTGGTCTACTCCCCCCAGGCTGGATGTGTTCTTGTTTAAGGACCAGGAGTTTCAAGATAAATCCCGGGAGCAGGTGGAACAGTATTTTGCGGATAATGTGGGCTCCGTTAGATCTCACTGTATTCTTTGGGAGGCCTATAAGACCGTCGCCAGGGACTTTGTGCAGGCGGAGATGGGTAGACGCCGTAAGGAAAAACATGCGCAAATTGATAGTTTGAAAACAGAGTTCAATGCTTTAGAGAGCCTTGGGCCTGAGACGCAAGAGCAGGAACAGAAGATGTAATCAGCTGCGACTTTAGGAAAAGGAACTGAGGGACATCATGACCGACCAAGCGAAGTTGCTCGCTATTGCCATGCAGAGGTGCGTCTATGATTTGGAGGACAAAGCTAATAAAATGAAAGCCTGGCTCGAGAAGCGCAACAGGGACCCGAACTGGGTGTGTGGGATACGACCACTGGACAGGGCTACACGAGATACAGGGATAGGCATAGCGGAGGCATTTGCGCAATACTACGAGGCTATTTATCAGATGCACACAGAGAGGCACACAGAGAGGCGGGAAAGGGAGTGTGAGGAATTCTTTTAGGACATCCAACTGCCCACACTGGACCCTGACGATAGGGATACCCTAGATTCTGACATTACTGTGGAGGAGGTAGAGGCTGCTATGGGGGGATTTGCAAGCAGGGAAAGCACCGGCTCCAAAGGGTTTCCAGCTGAAGCGTTCGGGTGTGCGGTGGGGAGGGTAGCACCCCACATGCTAAAAGTGTTTAATGAGGCCAAACAGGACGGGCTACTCCCGAAGGATCTTAGATCTGCAACGATTGTGATGATACATTAGCCCGGCATGCCACAGGAGTTATGCAGTTCCTACAGGCCCATCTCACTCCTTAATTACGAAACCAAGCTCCTAGGCAAAATCTTAGCCACTAGACTGGGGGCGGTCATTCAATCCCTGATCCATCCGGATCAATCGGGCTTTATGCCACACAGAAACACTAGGCTTAATTTACGTCGCTTGTTTGGGGTGCTCCAAGCGGTGTACGACCGCACGAACGTCCCAGCGGCCCTATTGTTACTGGATGCCCATATGGCCTTTGACAGTATTGAATGGCAATATATATATGCGGTCTTGGGACTGGGATTTGGTGATAACTTTAGAGCATGGGTGAGGTTGCTGTACACCGCGCCGCTTGCAAGGGTTTGTGTCAACGGAGCCCTCTCTAGGGAGTTTCAATTGGGGCGGGGCACGAGGCAGGGCTGTCCACTCTCCCCGATATTGTTCACCTTGGCCCTGGAGCCGTTGGCGGCCTGGGTACGAACGGATCCTGCGGTGCGGGGTATCGACCTAGGGGGTGGCTCGGAAGAGCGTATATCCTTACACGCTGACGATGTTTTACTCTACGTACAGAGTCCGGCTGACTCAATCCACAGACTCATGCAGATCCTGCGCAAGTTTGGCGAGTACTCCGGCTACCGCATTAATTGGGACAAGTCCCTGGGTCATCTGATGGCAGGACGTACGCCTAACTTATCCGAGGACTGTCGAGGGCTGCTGTGGAAGGAGACTTTCCGCTATCTAGGTATTTGGATCACAAACTCGGAGGCGGAGTTTCTGCGTCTGAATATATACGCGCAATTGGAGAGGTTAAGAGGGGACGTCGAGCATTGGAGAACCCTCTCGATCTCCCTGATGGGACTTGCCGTCCTCTTCAAAATTATGGCCCTTCCTCGCTTGCTCTATTTTTTTCAGAGTGCTCCCTTTCAAGTTCTGGAGAAGATCTTCCGGACAATTGAGTCGGAGCAGCGCACACTTCTTTTGGGAGGGGGTGCCCTAGAATTGCACTGAAGAAACTCCAGCGGGGGGCATACGAGAGGGGGGCTCGCTGTTCAAGACATTAGGCTCTACTACTGGGCGGCACAATTAGTCAACATCAATGGGTGGGTTTTCGTGCCGTTGAATGAGCTGGCTTACAGGGTGGACAGCATGGTCTTTGGGGGAGATACCTCCTTGGCCGCTCTTTACCGCAGAGGTAGACGTGGACTGCCCTTGCCACCTCAAACTGCCGCAGTTTGTGGAGATGTGGAAATTGGCGACTAAACTGCTGGGGTGGGAAGCGAAGCTAACGGCATAAACCCCACTATGGGCTGGGAATTATCTTCCTGAGGTAGCCAAATTGAAGGGCCTTCGCCAAATGGAGCCTTATTGGCATTGATGTGTTAGGTGATATCTGGAAAAGAGGGGACATGCTAGAGTTCACGGCCCTGCAGGCAGAATTCCAAATGGGAAAGGGGGAGTTCCTCCATTACCAGCAGCTCCGACATGCCCTATACCATCATCTGCACCACGGGGAACAACTACCCCGCTAGAAGATAGGTTATTGCTCAATCCCATGATAGATAAGGTCATCTCCCTTACGTATAAAAAGCTAATCAATAACATCAGCGATCCACTGGGGCCTCTGCGTGAAAAATGGGAGTCCGAGGTTGGGTTGTTGGAGGAGGACGATTGGAGGGAGGCCCTACAGAGTCCCCCAGAAGTGGCAATCTTGCCCGCTTTCGGCTTGTCCAGCTGCGCATCTTACACCGCTCCTACACCCTGAGCACGACACAATACCGAATAGGATATATTGACTCAGAGTTCTGTCTGAGGGGATGTGGTTCTTCTATATCTTGTGGGACTGCACTGGGATTCGGGCGTATTGGTCCAGACTGGCGAGCATAATGTCGGAAGTGGTTGGCTCTGAGGTCCCACTGGAGGCCCGATGGCACATCCTAGGTGTTCCGTCTGACATTACATGGCCTAAGTGGGAGAAGATCTGGCTGGCGTAGGCGAGCATGGTGGCCAAGAGGATATAGCGAGGCTATGGGGTAGTAATGTGGTACCAACAGTGGAAGACTGGGAAAATGACCTAGATTGGTGCCAGAGGGCTGAGAAAGTGATTTATAAAAGTAGAGGGTGTCCCAATAAGTGGGAGAAAATATGGGCAGCATGGAGAATGTATAGGGGGGAATTAATGGACACCCAGTCTGTCTCCAAAACTCGCTCATGATATGTCTGTATCTTTGTATTGGTAAGCAGATCAAAACGTTCAAAACTGTATTATGTATGACCTTGCCTTCTGTACTACCCCATACTATCTGATGCTTTATAGTATGCCATTGTTTGTGGAGCCTGTTCTTTTAATAAAGAATTTTTTTTTTTAAAGTCTGCTTGGCGAGAATAGGCGTCAGGCCTCCTCAGTGGCCGCTGTCTAAGAACGGACCGGTCACCCAGGCGGATCGAGTTCCTGACAGAAATCGAAACCGTGGCATTGTTTCATGCTGTGATTGTTCGCACAGCGCTGAGAGCCCTCTGTGATTGTGGGCTGTATAAACGAAGGTAAGGTAAGATTTGCATTTTGCATTTCGTACCCACAACACCAGCGATGCACACTCGCAATCACAGGCCTCAGGGAGCTCCCAATAAAGCGGGGGAAAGCTGATCTCCAAGGTGCCGCCTGCCGATATCCCGGCCGATGTAAGGCCCCGCTATGTCCCAAAGTGCACAAGGTCTCAAGCAGGCAGCACTCTCCTAGTCACTGGCCCCAGGGAGCACCCAATATAGCGGGGGAGAAGCAGACCGCCAAAGTGCCGCCCGCCGATATACGGGCCGATATAAGGTTCCTCAAAGACTTAAAAAGCAGCGAGCTGAAGCCAGCCAGCAAGGTCCGCAGCCACACAGTTCAATGAGGCTGCTACCCGAGGGACACCCATGCCCCCCTGCAGGAGCACCACACCTCCGGGCAGAAGAACTGCAGAGACCAGGGCGGTCACAAAGAATCCACCCACAATTTAGGAGACGAGACCCACCGCCGATACCACCCGCGGGGGCCTCCCACCATCCGCCAGCTTGCGGACCAAGTTCCGGGCCCCATGTCAGCCGCCCCTCCACTCCTCACCTCGCTCCTCTACAGCCAGCTGGGCCCAGGCAATACCTCAGTGCTCCACCTCGGTGCGGGAGCGCACACCCGCCAAGCGGGGGTCTCGACCGCCACCGCCACGGCAAGGCGGGCGCCCGAGCAGCTCTTCACCGCCCCGGTCCGAGCTCCTCCACAGGCCCGGCACTCGTGGGCAGGCCGCAGCCTGGTACAATGGCCGCCATGCCGCTGGGCTCAATGTCGTCCATCCGCCTCCTCCGTTGCACCGAGCAAGGCGCCGGGCAGAGCAACACCTATTGTAGTGTAGTTCCTATTATCCCAATAGGCTCTGCGCATTGGAATAATACCTTCAGTAGTAAAGGCCTAGACCAGACGTTAACTAGGTCTACTACTGTCGATATTAGACTTAAAGTTTTGGGTTTGCCAGCTAGCTCAGAGTTCACTAGAAACGTTCTCGAATGTTCAGGAAGGACTTAACTTCCCTGATTAGACAAGAAGGGATTTAGTTTCTGACAACCATAGAACATGACAACTTTGCTCTCCCCTAATCAAGAGTGTATCTCGAGAGTCGTGTGAACAAAAGGCAATTTATTTTACTCAGTCAGTACGTGCATTCTTAGTCTCATCAGATTGTAGAGAAAAGGAAGAGACGGGCGTGTTCAATAAAAAGGTGTTATTTATTGATCAGTCTCTTTTCTCATACAAGAGAAATGGATCGATATTATTGCAATACTTATAGCTAAGTAAAGTGCATACATTAAAAGCAATAGTATAAAATAATACTGTAAAAACATTGATATGGTTTCTAAGCCATAAGATGTTTTAAAATGAATAAAATATATTACATACACATATACATTTGACTAAACGTACTCAACTGGTGTTTCTAAATACGCCTACCCCGTGTACCTGACCTAAGCCTAATACGTGGGCGGGAATAGAAAGTTACAGTTTAAGTTAAGTTTGTTTTTGCCAAGTGAATAACTAAGGAATTCTCTGTGAGGGGTTATTCAGTTCTGTACCTGGAATCTAGGTTGAATGAGGGATGGTATCTCTCGTCTCTGGTCTCGATATTCCAGGCTGCCTGCGAGGGCTACCCAGAAACGCCGGTGCTGGATTTCTCGGCAGGAGAAAGCAGCTTCTCTCAGCGCGTCAGGAAGGCGGGGCTGCGCCAGCGGGGTCTGCTCTGCTCCGGGCTTCGGCAAGTATGGCTGCTCCGTCTCGTCACCACCGCGTGTGTTTGCATAGGGCAATATCGGTAATATTTATACCTTTAAGGTGCCGAGATTGACGTAAGGATGGACATAGATACGTCAATAAGGATGTCATACGACTTGCTCGTTAGCACATTCTTTTGCTGAAGTTCTCGGTGAAATCAAAACAATGGCCGCGGGGTTTTGCCCAGGTTGTCATAGGTTTGATTTGTTATGAGAACTCCGTATGCCTTATCATGGGCTGGAGGAATATCGCTTGTCTAATTAGATCGCAAGCGTTATGACCTAATCAGATAACACGTTCCTGTGCCGTAGTGTGACTGCGTCAGATAACGGTATCTGCATCATGGGGGTTTTCTGCCTCATGGGCTGACTGTTAGTTAACTTGTTGGTTTGTTTTAACCAGAATAGGGTCAGGAATAGGGGGATCGATTCAGAACCTATAGGAATACATCACACCCACTCCACGCTAACTATGGCCATATTTACTAATCTATGCATAGTAAAACATAGTACAACATACTATAGAGTATTGTGTATACCTTACCACCCCAAAATACATAAATGCATTTTGAAATTATCAAATATACTGAAAAATTGCAGTCATATGTATTGTATGCACTCAAGCTGTAGAATAATGCCAAAGTAATCGCATTTGTATACATTATTGCTATTTGGTATATGAGAATTACACATGAAATGGCTCTTAATACAGAAAAAAAAGTTCGAGACCATTCCATCACAGAATAAAATATTTATGAACATACCAGCGGGCAGCTAATGTCTATAAGCTATCTAAAATTAGAAATTTTAGTTCTTTAAGAATAGTTCTTACTTTAAGCAGAAGATAGTGTCCCGAAAAATATGAAAAAATATTTTGGGGCTTGCTGAAAAACTTGCTGTTCGTGAACTGGAGGGAAAATTGTTCATGTGACTTTATTTTTAAAGTTGAAGGCCGAATTCAGGGAACGCCGTGTGCGAGCTTGCTCAAAAGTCTCTATTTCTGCTCTGGTGAGAACATCATATCATTTAGGCTTTCGCATAGCAGACACCTTAATACAGGTAAAACACATCTTTGCCACATTGGTCGAAATGATAGAAACCAAGTCATGTTCAGGTCTCTAAGCCGGGAGAGTCCCAGGATTTTTGATATCCGGTCCCGGTATCCAATGGCTAGGATTGTTTCTTCCCTTGTCGCAAGAGTTTTGTCTGTGACATGGGTTGCCATAACGAAAAATAAGGACTAAGAATAGGATTCCTGCAATTAGTCCCAAGATCAGGGGAAGTCCGCCAAAAATCGAATGGACGAAATCTGGAAAAATACCCAGTATGGCTTTGAATGGTGTTAATGCCATTGAAAATACTGTCTTAAATACCTTTGAGACCCCATTGGTATCAGAAATATTTAAGATTTCATTCAGGATTTCTGCGAAATGTATGGGGGAATTAGTTGATAACAATGAATGTATCTCTGCAGTCGTCCTTGCGACTTGTAGATCATACGTTTCTTTTGATGACGTGAGCCTTGTAGGCGTCTGAAGAAGCACTGTTTTCATTCTGCTTAAAGTATCTATTCGAATAGAAGTAATTTTCAAATTGGGCCATGCCCTTGCCTCCCTGTCTGGAAAGGAGCTGGGGAACAATGAGCGTCCACAGCACTTGACCTTCGCAGTCGTAGTTACGAGATAAGGAGTCCCGGGCATAAGACTACAACATCTGCGGTCTACAATTAGAATGTAACTCCCATTATAGAGTCTTTGAAAGAATGGTTCTATTTCTGTTGCAGGTGCGCCTTGCTGGTGACTTGAAAGGTTGTATGAATTCCCTTCACAGGCTCCATGCAAACTAATTCCGTTACACAGAAGCGTGCCGCTTAGTGACATCGCACAATTATTGCCACTAAGAAACACTTTCTGTCCTTTATTACTGACACATGCATGTGAATAGGGCAGGTTCCATGTTGTTTTAATGTACCCCTTTCCCAATTTCTCGTACATGCCAACCTGTATATATTTTTGGCAGTATTGAAACCTGAAGGTTGAGATTGGATTATTTATTATCCCATGTATTATCCATTCACTGACAGGTCGTTCTGACATTGTCACTGGTAATCTTTCGAGTTTTTCAATGCTCAAGATTGTATAATCAGCACCCTTTTGTGCCATACTGATTTGTCTATCAGTAAGGTTAAAGATTTGGAATAGTGACGTTGTGTTAATTAAACGCCAAGGCACATAGCCTGAATGCAGATTTTGTAACGTCCAGCCAAGCTGTACAATAGAACGCAATTGAGACTGACCGTGTTGTAGCAACAGTAAGTCTTGCGATAATATGTCGATTGCTGAAGACACAATGCTGTCCAAAGAAAAAATTCTGGAGGACAGAGTCATTAACCCATTGTCCACTACAGAAAGTGATTTTTCCAAATTAATACGGTCAATTTCCCGTATTCTCTCTGCTGTTTCAATTTGAGTAACCTTCCAGGCCTCATTGTATGCTGCATATACAGAGGCTGCTATGAAACGTTTTTGACGCTGTTTGCGCGGTCCCATAATGAAATCACGCAAGTCAGCACCATCAGTAAGTAAAGTTAGGTGTTGTTTAATTTCTGTCAGTGTGGAAGTTTGTAGCCATTGAAGGCACAATTTGCCCACACTGTAGGTGGTTATTATTCCTGGGTGATGTCTTTGGGAATATCTAGGGTCTGGCCTGGTCATTTTGAACCCCTGTGTTTTGTTCAGGAATCTGTCTTGACAGTTATTAGTATCTGTGGGCCAGATCAACCACTGTTTCCAATCAGGATGTGTTCTGTTTTGGTTTAATACATAATTTACGTCTATCTCTTCATCTGTAGAGCTATTGCTGAACATTGTTGGCTTTGGAATAGACAGTTTATTTAAGTCTTTGATTTTGGCTATGCCAAGACAGGTAGTTTGTTGAACAGTGTCATTTAAAAATATCATTTGTTCTGGGATCCTGCAGGCTCTAAACAAAGATTCTATACCCTGCACTTGCCATTCTTTCGTACCCCAAACACTTTTCAATTCAACATTTTTGTCCCAATAATCAAAACCAAAAGTATTCATTTGTTCAAAAAATGAGTCTGAATATATCAATTTTGTGTTGGTTATCATGGTCTTTGTCCCTTTCTTGTTTGACAATTTAAAATAAAATGTTTCAGCATTACTTATGTTAAAACCTGAAAAGTATGAATATTTGTCGTAAACGGTTCTTGAGCTTCCTTTTGGAGGGGTTGCACAATGTTCCCATTGATTATAATTTAACACATTTCTAGGTTGTGCAGATCTATGTAAAAAATGGTTACCATAGTGGTTATAACAGTACATACTATCATAATTTGTAGAACCCTGCAAATAATCATGTTTGGTAAATTTAGCAGACATTACTAAGTCAGACATCATATTATTAATGCTTTCGAAGTCCCAATCATCAGCAAATGAGCTTGGTTTTGCAAAGTCACTCAATGAGATCTTAATTTGGTGTGGATATTTCAGGATTTCGACCGGACCATAAATTTCATAGTCAGTGTTGTCCCAGGCTACCCCACCCGGTATAGGATTGGCTGTGAAGTTGGCTGAAGAAAGTTCTCTTTTCTCGACGTGTGAAGATGTGTGTGGTTTGAGGATCAAGTTGATTTTCTGACTTGCTGTGTCCATTTTAGCATATTTTCCCTCAATGAAGCGTCCCAAAGTTAGTATCATGATGAGCCAAAGTATGAGGATAAATGCACCAAAACCCACCCAAAATTCGATCCATGGAGAAATCAGATATGTTTTTTTCAGTTGTTTCAAAAGTTCTTTAGCTTTATCTTTAAAGGTTTTTGATGATGGCTGTGTCTTTGATTCACTGAAGCCTTCAGAGGAATCATCGAAGTTTATGAAGTAGCCGGATGCAGTTCTGTCAATTGTTCCAATTGCTTCAGGATTTCTGTTTCTTGCATTTTCACTTGGTACTTCATTATAGATTGGTGTGTCTCTGCTAAATGTTTTTATTTGGGTTTTCAGAGGTCTGAGTTCTATTGCATTGTTGCATAGTCCTTGTTGTTCTTCTGTAGGCGTTTCGAATGTGATGAGCCTCTTTGTTAGGACCTCTGTACTGGTAGCAAACCTTGGTGTTCTGCTACTTATTGGGAGTCCACTTGGCCTACTGTTTGTTATCGGCCACATGATTGTGGTTTTACCAGGTCGATGGATACAACTCGGTTCTCCTTTTTACCAGCAAGTGGCGGTAGTACAACTGATCTTGTCCCGTTGACAGACAAGACAGGAACTGCTTTTCTGTAAGAAGGCCCAAATTCCTTCTTTACCGCGATCTTTTCTCTGACTAGATCCCCGACTTTTGGAATCCAGACAGGTCTTGCTGGGACAGGTGGTGGTTCTTCAGTGGTTGTTGGCTGTTGTTTCAACTTTATGTTGCTCAGGTCTTTTCTTGTTTTGTTTAAGTCCTGCAAAATAGCCAAACGGTCTTTGATATCAAAGCTTTTTTCTTTCACCACTGAAGTCTGACTATCAATGTCAGAGATCAACATCCTAGTTCCAAATAATAATTCGTACGCACTGAATCCCTTCAGAGAATTTCTTGGCAAATTATTTAGACTACGTTGGACACTTATTAGATGTTTGACCCACCCAGCTCCCGAACCTAATATCCTTTCCGTTATAGATTGCTTTATGCCTTGGTTTTTTCTTTACACCATCCCGTACCCTCAGGAAGGAAGTGAGAAGATTCCCGCTGGGCTATGCTCATTTGGTCATGTTTCCCTCAAGCTGGAGGGCTAGAGTGAAGACAATGGTCAAACGTAGCATGCTCTTAGCGTATATGCCATTTAGACTCGCAAATCTTTGTATAACAGTCCAGACGTCAGCCGAGTGCTAGTGATCTACATTATAAGTGTAAACTTGCCTGTATATGTTAATCGGACGCTTTGCTTTTTACGGTTGATTCTTTCTGGAGTGAGACTCCACGGTAGTACACCGTTTCTCTCACCACTGCGATCTCTGTTGCAGTTTGGGCAGTTTTTTACAAAAATGTGATGCTGCAGGCTCATGCCTGGCCACCAGTACCTAGATTGTAATTCTTCCAGAGAATCTTTTATTTTGAGGTGTCCAAGACCCTCGCCCATATGTGCGTCTGCGATTAACAAGTTTCTCCTGTCCATGTTTGGAATCACTCTATCCCCCACTCCAGGGATTCGAGCAAAAGGGACGGAGTTTGCATCGATTATGTATGTATAATTGAGTGGATAGTTGATCGGTAATGCTGAGCAGTCGCCTTTTGATGACGTTTTCACCGCCAGCACTGTTTCACCGTCAATGTATTTTAATGTACGCTTTTTTCGAACTACGGGAGCCGATTTAGTGGCTGTCGCTGTGGCTGTCTCAGCCAATGAATTCCCTGCAACGTGAACGCCATCACGCTGATGACTCAGTGAGTGTGTCACGTGAGTCTTTGGTAGCTCTTTTTGTAAAAGAGCTATTTGTTCCCAGAGCAGTTTCTGCTTTATTGGTGCATCTGTGTCATCTTTGTAACCGTTTTGAATCCATGTCTGTAAATCCTTGTTATATGATTTGACGCAGTAATATGAATCTGACACTATAATTGTCGGGAATTCGCGATCCGCATTATCTAGCGCCATTTTCAAAGCTAATATCTCAGTTTGTTGTTCTGAATTAGTTTCTACTGAGTGTGTCTTTGTTAATAGAGGTTTTAGTTTACCTCCGCGCCATACTTCTTTTGTAATCTCACATGTGGGGTTGTATGCTTGTTCTCCCCAAACGGGGGGTTGAGCATGTCCGTCTGTATAAATTACACAGGCGTAATGTCGCAAAGGCAGAATGTCGATTGGCAGAGGGAATGTTCTTTCATATTCTAAATTTTCCATTTCTTCTAGTTCTGGATCAAAGTAATAGTATACTTTGTCCGTTGTGATTGAATTCACCCATTGTATCCATTCCGGATTCAATGTTGTTGTTGGTAAATTACACGGTGTTGTTAGTGCCTCAAAGGCTGATTCAGCTGTTCTGACTGTGATATGTCTACCGTCAGCTATGTCTTTTTCTCTAACTATTGCGGTTTGAACTGCATGAACAATGTTTTCTTTAATACTGAACTTCTTTTCAGCTTCTGTGTACAAGTGTGATTTGAATGCAATTGGTACCTTTTCTCCCTCATTAGAGGTCAGGTATGTGAATCCGCATCTTCCTGGGATGACTCGAATCACAAGATTGCGTGTGTTATCACGTGTTTCTAATTTTGTTTTAATTAGCATGTCTGTTTGTAAGGATCTCAGAATTTCTGTGTGTATTTGAGTCCAATTTGTTCTTTTAAAATCTGGTTTTATCAGATCATAAAGGGGTTTGACCCTTTCTGCGTAATTTGCAATGTATGTTCTTCCGAAATTTAGGAAGCCTAGAATCGACTGCAGATTTTTTAGTGTTCTAGGTGCTTGGATTATGGCACATTTCTTTAGGAAATTGTCAGCCAGGCTTTTGCCTTCACTTGATAATTCATATCCTAAGGACAGGACTGTCAGATGGGCAATTCTGGATTTTTTAAAGTTGAATTTGTAACCCTCTGCTGCGAACCCAAGTATTATGGTGTTCACTCTCTTCAAGTGAGTCTCCAAGTCATCATCTGTTAAGTAAATGTCATCGACATAAGATAATGCTTCATCATCATATATTTGTAGTAATTCTGTTACTCTCGCTGAGAATACTCCCGGGCTGTTCTTGTACCCCTGGGCTAACCGACAGAATTGTTTTTGCGTGCCATTTATTGAGAATGCAGTTAAATATCTGCTCTCTGGTGCTATGTTTTGACAAAAGAATCCATTAGAGATGTCTAATGTTGTTTTGTATTTTTTGCGCACTATGTTATTCATTAGTGCAGCACTATGTGAGCTTTGCACTGCAAAAGTTTTTCAACATGTGTTAAGGTGTCGGTAATCCAAAACTAGACGATATGAATTGTCTGGTTTGGAGACCGGAAACAAAGGGTTGTTCATTTGTGAGGTGCAAGTTTCAATCACCCCCTGGTATTCTAGCTGATCTAGTATTTCTTTTACCTGTTTTTTAGCTTCTTGCTTAATTGGGTACTGCCTTTGTGCAGTAGGTTGTGATTTTAACTGGATTTTGTGAGGAGGAGAGTCCTCATCCCATCCCACGTGATTTTTATATAAAGCAGGAGCTAGAGCCACTGCCCACTTTCTAGCAAGTGTGTATTTTTTATGAATTGGGATATGATTTGAGAAGGCAGGCATAATTATTTCTTCGCCATGAGGGCACTCCCTGACAAACTCTGGTGGCCAGTCTTTTTCAGCTAGAAGGATATCATAGCCCTTGGAGAGATTATCCCAAAATAGTCCCCTTATTTTTCTAGTCTTATCCCCCTCTATACGCAATGTTATTTCGTATATTTTGTGAGGTTTGCTAACTCTGGTGTCCGCAGTTTCCACTTGAAGATATTCATTCGTGTCCACTGTCTCCAGATGATTCATAAGGACTTTGCGAGCTATGCTCACTTCTGCTGCGCTGTCTAGCATTGTCTGAGCCCATTCCCCGTTTTTCAGTTGTGTCCTCAGAATTCTCGGCATTGTTAACTATTTTAATGCTGGCTACCTTCTTCTTTGGAAATTGTAATTTCTTTTTTAGCTGAGCAGGTTCCTTGTCTTTGGACTTGGCGTGCTCTTCTCTTTGTTCTGATCGTCCTCTTCTTTCCGATTTCTGCGAGGAAGTCTGAAAAGATTGAGAGGGACGTGTATCAATGTCTTGATATCTATCAGGTTTCTTAATATTATCCCTATTTCTAAGGTTATATCTTTTCCCAGAGGGGTCACTCTGCGGTGACCTCTGTCTTTGGTTTGGAGATTTTTCTCTTCGCCTAGGAGACCTTCCTCTGGACTGGAATTTCTTTTCTTTAGGACTGGATTGTTTATTTCCATCCCAGTTCTTTTTTGGTGATGTTGAATTATTATTAAAAAATAGTTTTTCAGGACATTCAATTAGTTGTGGTTTTACTGGTATTCCACCTAAACTATCTCTACCTAGTTCCTCATAGGATTTTTCTATGATTCTGGCAATTTCAGCTGGTTGGTCTGCTATATCTGTCTCTTTTAACCTCTGGCGGATCGCCACGTTTGCTGCTTCTCCCTTTATGTTGGCTAATAATATAGCCGAGACCTGCTTGAAGTCTTTTAGTAATTTCATACCAAGAGTTAAAGCGGGTTCTGGACCGTATTCGTCTTGAATTTGTTTTAGCACATCTGGTATTACCGAAATGGATGGAACACCGTGCGTTTTTGTGTAGATGGAAGCAAAGACTGTACCCCAAGTGTCACAGTCCTCAATGTGTGGTGCGATTCCCATTGGGAGACAGATAGTCAGAATCCTGTGCTTTTCTAGCGGGGTGGTGTCTGGAAACACCGCCTCTATTTGGGTGATTTTCTGCGCTAGCCAGAATGGTATTTGTTCCCGTTTAGCCGGTACTTTACCTAGGCAGGACTGGATGTTCTGTGGTGTAATTTTATTTGTGTTTCCCTGGTGAGGGGTCAGCTGTGGGAGTTTAATCGCTGGCTGAATTGTTGAAGTCCGCATCACATACTGGACTAATTGTCTATGTATTTTTATTAATTGTTTTAGCTGTGTTAACAGGTGTGGTGCAGACATCCCATCGATGTCTGGATGTGGTGTGTATCCGGCTAGGACCGGCCACGTTGCTCCTGGTCTACCTAAAGGACCGAGCCTGGTGATGTGATTATTGTGTATTAGGGCGCCCTTAAATAAGAGCAAATGCTCTTGAAATTTTAGTGGTACTTCCACCTCCTCGAAAGGAGTGTACATTTCAGGAGGTTCCTCTATTTTGTAATAGTGGAAGTACTTTGTTACAGGATTTGCTGCTGGAAAGTTTATCCATGAATAGTATACCTCTGTCTGCCGATATTCGTGTGCCTCAATTACGAATATGACTGTACCACCTCTAGGTGTCAGTCCATTTTCTATAAGTTTTATGGTTATAGATTTCCTTTTAATGACCGGGATGAGTATTATATCCTGGTCTGCTTCCTGCATGGTAGCATCAGCTGCTGCGAGTTCAGTTGCTAATCTAACTGCCTCTCTTTCCTCATCACTGTCTACCATTTTACCGACAGGAAGGTTATTCTGTTTGTTTGCAGATCAGGTTTCTTATGGAAACAAAGATTAGATGCACAATATTTTGGAACAGTGTATCCTTCAACGTTGACTTATACCAAGAACCATACATAGGAGTTCCCTCCTGCGAGGTCTGGCGGATATAACCTTTCACCCACTCCAGACGTCTTTGGAGTATTATGGGAAAAGGGGTCTGAGTGAGAAAGCACGACTGAGTTACTCTAAATGTCTTACGTTAGTTTTATCGCCCTTTCCAAATGCGTTGGGCGCCATGTAGTGTAGTTCCTATTATCCCAATAGGCTCTGCGCATTGGAATAATACCTTCAGTAGTAAAGGCCTAGACCAGACGTTAACTAGGTCTACTACTGTCGATATTAGACTTAAAGTTTTGGGTTTGCCAGCTAGCTCAGAGTTCACTAGAAACTTTCTCGAATGTTCAGGAAGGACTTAACTTCCCTGATTAGACAAGAAGGGATTTAGTTTCTGACAACCATAGAACATGACAACTTTGCTCTCCCCTAATCAAGAGTGTATCTCGAGAGTCGTGTGAACAAAAGGCAATTTATTTTACTCAGTCAGTACGTGCATTCTTAGTCTCATCAGATTGTAGAGAAAAGGAAGAGACGGGCGTGTTCAATAAAAAGGTGTTATTTATTGATCAGTCTCTTTTCTCATACAAGAGAAATGGATCGATATTATTGCAATACTTATAGCTAAGTAAAGTTCATACATTAAAAGCAATAGTATAAAATAATACTGTAAAAACATTGATATGGTTTCTAAGCCATAAGATGTTTTAAAATGAATAAAATATATTACATACACATATACATTTGACTAAACGTACTCAACTGGTGTTTCTAAATACGCCTACCCCGTGTACCTGACCTAAGCCTAATACGTGGGCGGGAATAGAAAGTTACAGTTTAAGTTAAGTTTGTTTTTGCCAAGTGAATAACTAAGGAATTCTCTGTGAGGGGTTATTCAGTTCTGTACCTGGAATCTAGGTTGAATGAGGGATGGTATCTCTCGTCTCTGGTCTCGATATTCCAGGCTGCCTGCGAGGGCTACCCAGAAACGCCGGTGCTGGATTTCTCGGCAGGAGAAAGCAGCTTCTCTCAGCGCGTCAGGAAGGCGGGGCTGCGCCAGCGGGGTCTGCTCTGCTCCGGGCTTCGGCAAGTATGGCTGCTCCGTCTCGTCACCACCGCGTGTGTTTGCATAGGGCAATATCGGTAATATTTATACCTTTAAGGTGCCGAGATTGACGTAAGGATGGACATAGATACGTCAATACGGATGTCATACGACTTGCTCGTTAGCACATTCTTTTGCTGAAGTTCTCGGTGAAATCAAAACAATGGCCGCGGGGTTTTGCCCAGGTTGTCATAGGTTTGATTTGTTATGAGAACTCCGTATGCCTTATCAGGGGCTGGAGGAATATCGCTTGTCTAATTAGATCGCAAGCGTTATGACCTAATCAGATAACACGTTCCTGTGCCGTAGTGTGACTGCGTCAGATAACGGTATCTGCATCATGGGGGTTTTCTGCCTCATGGGCTGACTGCTAGTTAACTTGTTGGTTTGTTTTAACCAGAATAGGGTCAGGAATAGGGGGATCGATTCAGAACCTATAGGAATACATCACACCCACTCCACGCTAACTATGGCCATATTTACTAATCTATGCATAGTAAAACATAGTACAACATACTATAGAGTATTGTGTATACCTTACCACCCCAAAATACATAAATGCATTTTGAAATTATCAAATATACTGAAAAATTGCAGTCATATGTATTGTATGCACTCAAGCTGTAGAATAATGCCAAAGTAATCGCATTTGTATACATTATTGCTATTTGGTATATGAGAATTACACATGAAATGGCTCTTAATACAGAAAAAAAAGTTCGAGACCATTCCATCACAGAATAAAATATTTATGAACATACCAGCGGGCAGCTAATGTCTATAAGCTATCTAAAATTAGAAATTTTAGTTCTTTAAGAATAGTTCTTACTTTAAGCAGAAGATAGTGTCCCGAAAAATATGAAAAAATATTTTGGGGCTTGCTGAAAAACTTGCTGTCCGTGAACTGGAGGGAAAATTGTTCATGTGACTTTATTTTTAAAGTTGAAGGCCGAATTCAGGGAACGCCGTGTGCGAGCTTGCTCAAAAGTCTCTATTTCTGCTCTGGTGAGAACATCATATCATTTAGGCTTTCGCATAGCAGACACCTTAATACAGGTAAAACACATCTTTGCCACATTGGTCGAAATGATAGAAACCAAGTCATGTTCAGGTCTCTAAGCCGGGAGAGTCCCAGGATTTTTGATATCCGGTCCCGGTATCCAATGGCTAGGATTGTTTCTTCCCTTGTCGCAAGAGTTTTGTCTGTGACATGGGTTGCCATAACGAAAAATAAGGACTAAGAATAGGATTCCTGCAATTAGTCCCAAGATCAGGGGAAGTCCGCCAAAAATCGAATGGACGAAATCTGGAAAAATACCCAGTATGGCTTTGAATGGTGTTAATGCCATTGAAAATACTGTCTTAAATACCTTTGAGACCCCATTGGTATCAGAAATATTTAAGATTTCATTCAGGATTTCTGCGAAATGTATGGGGGAATTAGTTGATAACAATGAATGTATCTCTGCAGTCGTCCTTGCGACTTGTAGATCATACGTTTCTTTTGATGACGTGAGCCTTGTAGGCGTCTGAAGAAGCACTGTTTTCATTCTGCTTAAAGTATCTATTCGAATAGAAGTAATTTTCAAATTGGGCCATGCCCTTGCCTCCCTGTCTGGAAAGGAGCTGGGGAACAATGAGCGTCCACAGCACTTGACCTTCGCAGTCGTAGTTATGAGATAAGGAGTCCCGGGCATAAGACTACAACATCTGCGGTCTACAATTAGAATGTAACTCCCATTATAGAGTCTTTGAAAGAATGGTTCTATTTCTGTTGCAGGTGCGCCTTGCTGGTGACTTGAAAGGTTGTATGAATTCCCTTCACATGCTCCATGCAAACTAATTCCGTTACACAGAAGCGTGCCGCTTAGTGACATCGCACAATTATTGCCACTAAGAAACACTTTCTGTCCTTTATTACTGACACATGCATGTGAATAGGGCAGGTTCCATGTTGTTTTAATGTACCCCTTTCCCAATTTCTCGTACATGCCAACCTGTATATATTTTTGGCAGTATTGAAACCTGAAGGTTGAGATTGGATTATTTATTATCCCATGTATTATCCATTCACTGACAGGTCGTTCTGACATTGTCACTGGTAATCTTTCGAGTTTTTCAATGCTCAAGATTGTATAATCAGCACCCTTTTGTGCCATACTGATTTGTCTATCAGTAAGGTTAAAGATTTGGAATAGTGACGTTGTGTTAATTAAACGCCAAGGCACATAGCCTGAATGCAGATTTTGTAACGTCCAGCCAAGCTGTACAATAGAACGCAATTGAGACTGACCGTGTTGTAGCAACAGTAAGTCTTGCGATAATATGTCGATTGCTGAAGACACAATGCTGTCCAAAGAAAAAATTCTGGAGGACAGAGTCATTAACCCATTGTCCACTACAGAAAGTGATTTTTCCAAATTAATACGGTCAATTTCCCGTATTCTCTCTGCTGTTTCAATTTGAGTAACCTTCCAGGCCTCATTGTATGCTGCATATACAGAGGCTGCTATGAAACGTTTTTGACGCTGTTTGCGCGGTCCCATAATGAAATCACGCAAGTCAGCACCATCAGTAAGTAAAGTTAGGTGTTGTTTAATTTCTGTCAGTGTGGAAGTTTGTAGCCATTGAAGGCACAATTTGCCCACACTGTAGGTGGTTATTATTCCTGGGTGATGTCTTTGGGAATATCTAGGGTCTGGCCTGGTCATTTTGAACCCCTGTGTTTTGTTCAGGAATCTGTCTTGACAGTTATTAGTATCTGTGGGCCAGATCAACCACTGTTTCCAATCAGGATGTGTTCTGTTTTGGTTTAATACATAATTTACGTCTATCTCTTCATCTGTAGAGCTATTGCTGAACATTGTTGGCTTTGGAATAGACGGTTTATTTAAGTCTTTGATTTTGGCTATGCCAAGACAGGTAGTTTGTTGAACAGTGTCATTTAAAAATATCATTTGTTCTGGGATCCTGCAGGCTCTAAACAAAGATTCTATACCATGCACTTGCCATTCTTTCGTACCCCAAACACTTTTCAATTCAACATTTTTGTCCCAATAATCAAAACCAAAAGTATTCATTTGTTCAAAAAATGAGTCTGAATATATCAATTTTGTGTTGGTTATCATGGTCTTTGTCCCTTTCTTGTTTGACAATTTAAAATAAAATGTTTCAGCATTACTTATGTTAAAACCTGAAAAGTATGAATATTTGTCGTAAACGGTTCTTGAGCTTCCTTTTGGAGGGGTTGCACAATGTTCCCATTGATTATAATTTAACACATTTCTAGGTTGTGCAGATCTATGTAAAAAATGGTTACCATAGTGGTTATAACAGTACATACTATCATAATTTGTAGAACCCTGCAAATAATCATGTTTGGTAAATTTAGCAGACATTACTAAGTCAGACATCATATTATTAATGCTTTCGAAGTCCCAATCATCAGCAAATGAGCTTGGTTTTGCAAAGTCACTCAATGAGATCTTAATTTGGTGTGGATATTTCAGGATTTCGACCGGACCATAAATTTCATAGTCAGTGTTGTCCCAGGCTACCCCACCCGGTATAGGATTGGCTGTGAAGTTGGCTGAAGAAAGTTCTCTTTTCTCGACGTGTGAAGATGTGTGTGGTTTGAGGATCAAGTTGATTTTCTGACTTGCTGTGTCCATTTTAGCATATTTTCCCTCAATGAAGCGTCCCAAAGTTAGTATCATGATGAGCCAAAGTATGAGGATAAATGCACCAAAACCCACCCAAAATTCGATCCATGGAGAAATCAGATATGTTTTTTTCAGTTGTTTCAAAAGTTCTTTAGCTTTATCTTTAAAGGTTTTTGATGATGGCTGTGTCTTTGATTCACTGAAGCCTTCAGAGGAATCATCGAAGTTTATGAAGTAGCCGGATGCAGTTCTGTCAATTGTTCCAATTGCTTCAGGATTTCTGTTTCTTGCATTTTCACTTGGTACTTCATTATAGATTGGTGTGTCTCTGCTAAATGTTTTTATTTGGGTTTTCAGAGGTCTGAGTTCTATTGCATTGTTGCATAGTCCTTGTTGTTCTTCTGTAGGCGTTTCGAATGTGATGAGCCTCTTTGTTAGGACCTCTGTACTGGTAGCAAACCTTGGTGTTCTGCTACTTATTGGGAGTCCACTTGGCCTACTGTTTGTTATCGGCCACATGATTGTGGTTTTACCAGGTCGATGGATACAACTCGGTTCTCCTTTTTACCAGCAAGTGGCGGTAGTACAACTGATCTTGTCCCGTTGACAGACAAGACAGGAACTGCTTTTCTGTAAGAAGGCCCAAATTCCTTCTTTACCGCGATCTTTTCTCTGACTAGATCCCCGACTTTTGGAATCCAGACAGGTCTTGCTGGGACAGGTGGTGGTTCTTCAGTGGTTGTTGGCTGTTGTTTCAACTTTATGTTGCTCAGGTCTTTTCTTGTTTTGTTTAAGTCCTGCAAAATAGCCAAACGGTCTTTGATATCAAAGCTTTTTTCTTTCAGCACTGAAGTCTGACTATCAATGTCAGAGATCAACATCCTAGTTCCAAATAATAATTCGTACGCACTGAATCCCTTCAGAGAATTTCTTGGCAAATTATTTAGACTACGTTGGACACTTATTAGATGTTTGACCCACCCAGCTCCCGAACCTAATATCCTTTCCGTTATAGATTGCTTTATGCCTTGGTTTTTCTTTACACCATCCCGTACCCTCAGGAAGGAAGTGAGAAGATTCCCGCTGGGCTATGCTCATTTGGTCATGTTTCCCTCAAGCTGGAGGGCTAGAGTGAAGACAATGGTCAAACGTAGCATGCTCTTAGCGTATATGCCATTTAGACTCGCAAATCTTTGTATAACAGTCCAGACGTCAGCCGAGTGCTAGTGATCTACATTATAAGTGTAAACTTGCCTGTATATGTTAATCGGACGCTTTGCTTTTTACGGTTGATTCTTTCTGGAGTGAGACTCCACGGTAGTACACCGTTTCTCTCACCACTGCGATCTCTGTTGCAGTTTGGGCAGTTTTTTACAAAAATGTGATGCTGCAGGCTCATGCCTGGCCACCAGTACCTAGATTGTAATTCTTCCAGAGAATCTTTTATTTTGAGGTGTCCAAGACCCTCGCCCATATGTGCGTCTGCGATTAACAAGTTTCTCCTGTCCATGTTTGGAATCACTCTATCCCCCACTCCAGGGATTCGAGCAAAAGGGACGGAGTTTGCATCGATTATGTATGTATAATTGAGTGGATAGTTGATCGGTAACGCTGAGCAGTCGCCTTTTGATGACGTTTTCACAGCCAGCACTGTTTCACCGTCAATGTATTTTAATGTACGCTTTTTTCGAACTACGGGAGCCGATTTAGTGGCTGCCGCTGTGGCTGTCTCAGCCAATGAATTCCCTGCAACGTGAACGCCATCACGCTGATGACTCAGTGAGTGTGTCACGTGAGTCTTTGGTAGCTCTTTTTGTAAAAGAGCTATTTGTTCCCAGAGCAGTTTCTGCTTTATTGGTGCATCTGTGTCATCTTTGTAACCGTTTTGAATCCATGTCTGTAAATCCTTGTTATATGATTTGACGCAGTAATATGAATCTGACACTATAATTGTCGGGAATTCGCGATCCGCATTATCTAGCGCCATTTTCAAAGCTAATATCTCAGTTTGTTGTTCTGAATTAGTTTCTACTGAGTGTGTCTTTGTTAATAGAGGTTTTAGTTTACCTCCGCGCCATACTTCTTTTGTAATCTCACATGTGGGGTTGTATGCTTGTTCTCCCCAAACGGGGGGTTGAGCATGTCCGTCTGTATAAATTACACAGGCGTAATGTCGCAAAGGCAGAATGTCGATTGGCAGAGGGAATGTTCTTTCATATTCTAAATTTTCCATTTCTTCTAGTTCTGCATCAAAGTAATAGTATACTTTGTCCGTTGTGATTGAATTCACCCATTGTATCCATTCCGGATTCAATGTTGTTGTTGGTAAATTACACGGTGTTGTTAGTGCCTCAAAGGCTGATTCAGCTGTTCTGACTGTGATATGTCTACCGTCAGCTATGTCTTTTTCTCTAACTATTGCGGTTTGAACTGCATGAACAATGTTTTCTTTAATACTGAACTTCTTTTCAGCTTCTGTGTACAAGTGTGATTTGAATGCAATTGGTACCTTTTCTCCCTCATTAGAGGTCAGGTATGTGAATCCGCATCTTCCTGGGATGACTCGAATCACAAGATTGCGTGTGTTATCACGTGTTTCTAATTTTGTTTTAATTAGCATGTCTGTTTGTAAGGATCTCAGAATTTCTGTGTGTATTTGAGTCCAATTTGTTCTTTTAAAATCTGGTTTTATCAGATCATAAAGGGGTTTGACCCTTTCTGCGTAATTTGCAATGTACGTTCTTCCGAAATTTAGGAAGCCTAGAATCGACTGCAGATTTTTTAGTGTTCTAGGTGCTTGGATTATGGCACATTTCTTTAGGAAATTGTCAGCCAGGCTTTTGCCTTCACTTGATAATTCATATCCTAAGTTCAGGACTGTCAGATGGGCAATTCTGGATTTTTTAAAGTTGAATTTGTAACCCTCTGCTGCGAACCCAAGTATTATGGTGTTCACTCTCTTCAAGTGAGTCTCCAAGTCATCATCTGTTAAGTAAATGTCATCGACATAAGATAATGCTTCATCATCATATATTTGTAGTAATTCTGTTACTCTCGCTGAGAATACTCCCGGGCTGTTCTTGTACCCCTGGGCTAACCGACAGAATTGTTTTTGCGTGCCATTTATTGAGAATGCAGTTAAATATCTGCTCTCTGGTGCTATGTTTTGACAAAAGAATCCATTAGAGATGTCTAATGTTGTTTTGTATTTTTTGCGCACTATGTTATTCATTAGTGCAGCACTATGTGAGCTTTGCACTGCAAAAGTTTTGCAACATGTGTTAAGGTGTCGGTAATCCAAAACTAGACGATATGAATTGTCTGGTTTGGAGACCGGAAACAAAGGGTTGTTCATTTGTGAGGTGCAAGTTTCAATCACCCCCTGGTATTCTAGCTGATCTAGTATTTCTTTTACCTGTTTTTTAGCTTCTTGCTTAATTGGGTACTGCCTTTGTGCAGTAGGTTGTGATTTTAACTGGATTTTGTGAGGAGGAGAGTCCTCATCCCATCCCACGTGATTTTTATATAAAGCAGGAGCTAGAGCCACTGCCCACTTTCTAGCAAGTGTGTATTTTTTATGAATTGGGATATGATTTGAGAAGGCAGGCATAATTATTTCTTCGCCATGAGGGCACTCCCTGACAAACTCTGGTGGCCAGTCTTTTTCAGCTAGAAGGATATCATAGCCCTTGGAGAGATTATCCCAAAATAGTCCCCTTATTTTTCTAGTCTTATCCCCCTCTATACGCAATGTTATTTCGTATATTTTGTGAGGTTTGCTAACTCTGGTGTCCGCAGTTTCCACTTGAAGATATTCATTCGTGTCCACTGTCTCCAGATGATTCATAAGGACTTTGCGAGCTATGCTCACTTCTGCTGCGCTGTCTAGCATTGTCTGAGCCCATTCCCCGTTTTTCAGTTGTGTCCTCAGAATTCTCGGCATTGTTAACTATTTTAATGCTGGCTACCTTCTTCTTTGGAAATTGTAATTTCTTTTTTAGCTGAGCAGGTTCCTTGTCTTTGGACTTGGCGTGCTCTTCTCTTTGTTCTGATCGTCCTCTTCTTTCCGATTTCTGCGAGGAAGTCTGAAAAGATTGAGAGGGACGTGTATCAATGTCTTGATATCTATCAGGTTTCTTAATATTATCCCTATTTCTAAGGTTATATCTTTTCCCAGAGGGGTCACTCTGCGGTGACCTCTGTCTTTGGTTTGGAGATTTTTCTCTTCGCCTAGGAGACCTTCCTCTGGACTGGAATTTCTTTTCTTTAGGACTGGATTGTTTATTTCCATCCCAGTTCTTTTTTGGTGATGTTGAATTATTATTAAAAAATATTTTTTCAGGACATTCAATTAGTTGTGGTTTTACTGGTATTCCACCTAAACTATCTCTACCTTGTTCCTCATAGGATTTTTCTATGATTCTGGCAATTTCAGCTGGTTGGTCTGCTATATCTGTCTCTTTTAACCTCTGGCGGATCGCCACGTTTGCTGCTTCTCCCTTTATGTTGGCTAATAATATAGCCGAGACCTGCTTGAAGTCTTTTAGTAATTTCATACCAAGAGTTAAAGCGGGTTCTGGACCGTATTCGTCTTGAATTTGTTTTAGCACATCTGGTATTACCGAAATGGATGGAACACCGTGCGTTTTTGTGTAGATGGAAGCAAAGACTGTACCCCAAGTGTCACAGTCCTCAATGTGTGGTGCGATTCCCATTGGGAGACAGATAGTCAGAATCCTGTGCTTTTCTAGCGGGGTGGTGTCTGGAAACACCGCCTCTATTTGGGTGATTTTCTGCGCTAGCCAGAATGGTATTTGTTCCCGTTTAGCCGGTACTTTACCTAGGCAGGACTGGATGTTCTGTGGTGTAATTTTATTTGTGTTTCCCTGGTGAGGGGTCAGCTGTGGGAGTTTAATCGCTGGCTGAATTGTTGAAGTCCGCATCACATACTGGACTAATTGTCTATGTATTTTTATTAATTGTTTTAGCTGTGTTAACAGGTGTGGTGCAGACATCCCATCGATGTCTGGATGTGGTGTGTATCCGGCTAGGACCGGCCACGTTGCTCCTGGTCTACCTAAAGGACCGAGCCTGGTGATGTGATTATTGTGTATTAGGGCGCCATTAAATAAGAGCAAATGCTCTTGAAATTTTAGTGGTACTTCCACCTCCTCGAAAGGAGTGTACATTTCAGGAGGTTCCTCTATTTTGTAATAGTGGAAGTACTTTGTTACAGGATTTGCTGCTGGAAAGTTTATCCATGAATAGTATACCTCTGTCTGCCGATATTCGTGTGCCTCAATTACGAATATGACTGTACCACCTCTAGGTGTCAGTCCATTTTCTATAAGTTTTATGGTTATAGATTTCCTTTTAATGACCGGGATGAGTATTATATCCTGGTCTGCTTCCTGCATGGTAGCATCAGCTGCTGCGAGTTCAGTTGCTAATCTAACTGCCTCTCTTTCCTCATCACTGTCTACCATTTTACCGACAGGAAGGTTATTCTGTTTGTTTGCAGATCAGGTTTCTTATGGAAACAAAGATTAGATGCACAATATTTTGGAACAGTGTATCCTTCAACGTTGACTTATACCAAGAACCATACATAGGAGTTCCCTCCTGCGAGGTCTGGCGGATATAACCTTTCACCCACTCCAGACGTCTTTGGAGTATTATGGGAAAAGGGGTCTGAGTGAGAAAGCACGACTGAGTTACTCTAAATGTCTTACGTTAGTTTTATCGCCCTTTCCAAATGCGTTGGGCGCCATGTAGTGTAGTTCCTATTATCCCAATAGGCTCTGCGCATTGGAATAATACCTTCAGTAGTAAAGGCCTAGGCCAGACGTTAACTAGGTCTACTACTGTCGATATTAGACTTAAAGTTTTGGGTTTGCCAGCTAGCTCAGAGTTCACTAGAAACTTTCTCGAATGTTCAGGAAGGACTTAACTTCCCTGATTAGACAAGAAGGGATTTAGTTTCTGACAACCATAGAACATGACAACTTTGCTCTCCCCTAATCAAGAGTGTATCTCGAGAGTCGTGTGAACAAAAGGCAATTTATTTTACTCAGTCAGTACGTGCATTCTTAGTCTCATCAGATTGTAGAGAAAAGGAAGAGACGGGCGTGTTCAATAAAAAGGTGTTATTTATTGATCAGTCTCTTTTCTCATACAAGAGAAATGGATCGATATTATTGCAATACTTATAGCTAAGTAAAGTTCATACATTAAAAGCAATAGTATAAAATAATACTGTAAAAACATTGATATGGTTTCTAAGCCATAAGATGTTTTAAAATGAATAAAATATATTACATACACATATACATTTGACTAAACGTACTCAACTGGTGTTTCTAAATACGCCTACCCCGTGTACCTGACCTAAGCCTAATACGTGGGCGGGAATAGAAAGTTACAGTTTAAGTTAAGTTTGTTTTTGCCAAGTGAATAATTAAGGAATTCTCTGTGAGGGGTTATTCAGTTCTGTACCTGGAATCTAGGTTGAATGAGGGATGGTATCTCTCGTCTCTGGTCTCGATATTCCAGGCTGTCTGCGAGGGCTACCCAGAAACGCCGGTGCTGGATTTCTCGGCAGGAGAAAGCAGCTTCTCTCAGCGCGTCAGGAAGGCGGGGCTGCGCCAGCGGGGTCTGCTCTGCTCTGGGCTTCGGCAAGTATGGCTGCTCCGTCTCGTCACCACCGCGTGTGTTTGCATAGGGCAATATCGGTAATATTTATACCTTTAAGGTGTCGAGATTGACGTAAGGATGGACATAGATACGTCAATAAGGATGTCATACGACTTGCTCGTTAGCACATTCTTTTGCTGAAGTTCTCGGTGAAATCAAAACAATGGCCGTGGGGTTTTGCCCAGGTTGTCATAGGTTTGATTTGTTATGAGAACTCCGTATGCCTTATCAGGGGCTGGAGGAATATCGCTTGTCTAATTAGATCGCAAGCGTTATGACCTAATCAGATAACACGTTCCTGTGCCGTAGTGTGACTGCGTCAGATAACGGTATCTGCATCATGGGGGTTTTCTGCCTCATGGGCTGACTGCTAGTTAACTTGTTGGTTTGTTTTAACCAGAATAGGGTCAGGAATAGGGGGATCGATTCAGAACCTATAGGAATACATCACACTATATGGGAGCGGCCACACTTAGCAGGCAGGGCGTCGCACCGCAGTAAGCCGGTCCCCATTCCCTCCGCCACGATGGATGCAGGCCGTGTCAGGGCCGGACCGCCCAAAACAGCAACCCCCCACCTTGCAGCCCGAAAATAGAGGCACCGCTGGATTCAGGACAGCACACAGGTACAGCAGCGCTCCGCGGCCGGCGTGGATGGGCAACAGGGAGGGTGATATTCAAGGCTAATTGTCAGGCGGTGTCGGAGGGACAGGAAAGCACCTCCTACTCCGCCGCCATCTTGGCCACGCCCTTGAAGGTTGAAATTTCTGAGAATCTATTAGTGAACCCTCAAAAGTTGTAATTCTGACACTTTTAGCTGCAGTTTTTTACCTTTTGAATATTCCCTAGCATCAGAGTAGATCTGGAAAATCTTCAGCAGTACCCCTGCGCGTCTGAAGGTGGTACCATGCAGTTCTCTGCCAACGTTCCACTCCTGAAGTGTCATAATAGTAAGGAGTAGGTGAGTGGCCCCTTAACTGTGTCCATGAAGTTGTTTATCAAAACATTTGAATAATGCACTCTTTCTTTCTTAATTCATAACCAGTCCTATAAACCAGACTGAGGGCCTTATTACTAAATTGGCAGACAAGGTTACTCTGTCACAACCGTGACAGATATCCAGTCCGCAAAATTACAATTCCATAGGATATAATGGAATTGTAATTTGGCGAACGGGATATCCTTCACGTTTGTGACGGAGTAACCCATCTGCCAAGATGGTAATCGGGCCCTGAGTGCGTGTGAGGGGTAATGAGATGTGCCTGTGAGTAACCGTGCAATACACAGACTTTCTATCCTTAAGAGTCATACATAGATCCATTGAATACACTGCCAATGGAAAGACTCTACATACCCTGCATTATTTTTCCTTTAAATCAAATATGTACTTTTATAGCAATCACTACATAAAAATATTTTTTGTAAAGACTGGAAAAACATAGTTTTGGAAAAACCCTGAGAAACGCCACTGAAATCCATAATAAAGAAACACTGTAAACATGAGAGACAGAGTGGATTTGATAATCGTTGGGCAAAGTGATTTGATTTAATTAGCTACCTCATTTGGAATGTTGTGTTTATGAAATTTCTTAGGAATTTATTGTAAAACTCTATCATGCCAAGGAATGGCCGTAGTTCATCTTTGTTGGTTGGAATGGCTAGGTTTATGCTAGAGTTCACCAGGTCATCTTTTGGTTCAGTGCCTTTCCTGGAGATCTTGTGCCCCATATGAGTTATTTATTCACATGCAAATTTCAACTTGGCTGCTTTTACTGTGAGTCTAAAACTTTCAAATTTCTCTAGTATTTTCACAGTCCTCTCATCGTGTTCTGTTTTGGTTGTCCCACATACTTATACATCTTCCTCGTAATAGATACTCCTGTAATGTCTTTGAGCATTGATGACATTGCTCTCTGGGACACTGATGCTGCAGATACCAGCCCAAAAGGCATACGTTTGAACCTGGAAGCGCCTATGGGTGTGATTAAGGCAGTGAGGTCTTGTGACTCAGGATGCAACCTTATTTGGTAATAGGGTGATGCCAAATCGAGGGTTGAAAAACGTTTGCTCCCATTAAGGCTGTGAACATTTCATAAATCGTGGGTAGGGGAAATCTTTCAAACACTATTTCCTTGTTCAGTGCTTTTAAATATAGGCACAATCTCACCTTGCTGTCAGCTTTCGTGCTCCCACAATGGGAGCTAACCACTCTGTGACTTCGACTGGCTCAATGACATTCTGTTCACATAATTTCTCAAGTTCAAGTTCTCACCAAATCTTTTTACTTTCACTGGTAGTCTACATACCTTGGATACAACAGTGGTTGCATTAGGTTTTAACTTAATTTTGTGGATGCATGATTTGAGGCATCCTAATTTTCTGCTAAATACTTCTGGACACGTATACAAAACAGTTTTCTTTGATCGCTTGAACTTGGATTTGTATTGAGGCATTAGGGTCAAGAGCTACACCTAAGATTTTCTGGACTGCCATCCTAAAATGTTTTCACCTTACTTTGACAAGTACACTTTGCTTAGGGTTTTCTTTCCACAGTCCCGAATATTTCCCAAAAAGTAGCCTTTCATGGGGTGTTGGCCCCCACACCCACCAGGTTGTATGTCCATGTTATTGAACCGGGCTCTATCTTTGAACTTGTATCTGAATACTGGTCAGAAATAATGGTTAGTCTGGAGAAAGAATAAAACATTGAATATTCAATATCCTTGGGACTACCTTCACCTGACTCATTCATTTGCAAGACTATTTCATCACATATTTTAGATACTATGGGACTTTTATATCTTTTCTCCTTTTGTACCTTCAAAATGCAACAAAATGCCCCTTCTTGCCACAACCCTTAGACACAGCCTTCCATTCTGGGCATTCTCTCCAGTTAGCCAAATGGCATGTTATACCACACCTGAAGCACTGCTCTTTGAAGCTCTGGGCATTGATTTTAATTATTTCCTTCTTCTCTTTCACAACATTTACCTCCCTCTTATTTTCAAGTGAACTGCTTTTGTTCTCAGATTTAGCTTTTACACTGGACAACATGTATTCCACTTGCTTTGAAACCTTTAACACTTTATTAAAGGGGGGGGGTCATCCTTGAGCCGTAATTCTTCATGTATCCTAGCTATAATACAATTGAACAGAAACTGGTCACAGATGCGTTTATCTAATGAAACACCAAAACGTACACATCACTGCGAGACTTCTTAGATCAGAAACAAATTCTTCTATACTCTCACCCTCTTTCTGACTTCTTTTACCAAAATGATATCTATCCAGGACAGTGCTTATTCTTGGCAAACAATGTTTTCCAGTTTTTAACACATATTTCATAAGCATATTAAACTACTGCCTCATGCTCAGTTCTGATAGGTATTGCTAGAACCTCCTGCCCCTCCGCTCCGAGGCAGCGTGCCAATAATGCTATTTTCCTGTCAATATTCACATGTGGACCACAGACAGTGAGATAATTATCAAACACAGTTTTCCATTTACTCCATAATGTTGGGGGTTCGTCTGGCATGTTGATATAGAATGGAGGTGGTGTGATGTTTTGTATTGTGAATAATGATAAACAAGTAAAGAGCCACAGGAAGTAATGTACAGGGTTGTATCGTAGGTTGTTACAGGTGACAATAAGAACATTTGTAAGTACTTTACAATTCTTAATGAGGTGTCCACTCCGAGTCACTAGAGCTATAGTGTGCGAATTATGTTCCTTGCGGTGTGCTCCGCTGTAATCAGATGAAGACACCAAAAGGTGGAATGAAATGATTAGGATAGTGTGTGGATCACTGAAAGTGGCTTGAATCAAGTACTGTTCCGGAAAACACGTGCTACAATAGTGTGTGAATCACTGTGTGATTCACTGTGCTTTGAAGAAAGTTTACCCAGTGGGAGGAACACTGAAAAATATTTGTATCAACTTCCAGAATAATCCTGCAATTTACACAAGGCTCTAGTAGATAGTGCAATCACCTTCTAAAATATATTTCTAAAGGCTGTGACGAGTTCCACAGACAGAGCGTGGGGTCTCTAGTCATCCCCAGTGACCGGCTCCACCTTCAGGGTTTGAGACACTATGGTGATCCGTGCTGTACTGACCTCCTTTCACTCTGCTATGACAACTATGTTAGCCAACCCCGACATTTTGCCCGTGATGCACTAGGAGAGGTTTTGGCGATGACCGGAGGGAGGCTGTAAGCGCATAGGTTGTTTGTTAGACACCCAGGGGATAATCCCATTTCATCAATTACAGACAGATTATGGCCTGGTGGAGGCAGACCGCATCCAGTGCTTACAAATACAACACTGGGTGATGCAACTGTGTATCTAACCCTATGCAGAGTGCCCCCTTACGCCCTCTGAGAAATGTTTTTCTTCAATACATTAATCCCAGGGTTCCCGGCGTAAACCATTCTGGCGCTTCCCAACCCTGTCACAGACCCTCTGCGCTTTTTGAGTGGGAGATAGATGGCCCTGGTGAAGAACCGGGTTTTCAAGTACCCAGCGGCGTCAGGGACACGCCTAGAGTCCTCTAGGTTCCCTTGCCTTGGTATACAGAGACACGGAATACTTCTAGGTGGCGTCAGAGATCAAATTTATTAGCTGCAGCTAGTAGCAGAAATCCCAGTAATACAGCACAATGTACAACTCAAGAAACTGCTCAATTTTACTAAGGCGAGACATCCCTATTTATACACAAAAAGGTACATTTAAAATGCACACCCCTGCACCAAAATTCAACCAATAGAAAGTACATGACATCACACAGCATCATACAGTAAAGCTCATTTTACAGTGTCCCAACCCACAAGTTAATATTTAGGCATATCTAAAATATTAATCTAACCTTTAATTGAAAGCGTAACCCATGAAATGAAGGAAAAAATAAAGAAAAGTAGTTTCAGATAATGTGCAAGATTAACAAAGACGTAAAGAAATTTAAAAGTTAACAAATGTCTTGAATAGTGATTGGAAAAAGTAAATAACGATCTTGCAGGGAAATTGGCTTGGCAGGGTCAATTCCTAGGTGAAAGGCCAGCTTCTAAAATGAACTCCAGCGCACAAAGAAATCCCTGGTTAATGTGTATATGTGATTCACAACAGGTCAGAGACTGCTTGGCTCACAAACTAACTTCTGAAGCCTACATAAAAAGTAACACTAGATGGCAGTCACGACACATAGCAAAAACCCAAGTTTCAGAAAAGAAAGTCTTTAAGGAAAAACAACATTTAGATGTTGTTTAAGATAACACATGCGCAAGGAAACTTAATGGTTAACAAGGTCCTGATCAGTAATTGAAAAACTTAGACAACCATCAGCTAGTGAAACTAGATTTACAGAAAGGTCAGTTCCAGGTGAAAAGGGTTACTCTCTGCAGTTCATTCAGAGACAGAGAAACCCAAATTAATACATGCACGAAAAGCCACTTGTTCGTTGGGCCCACAGCACTGGCCTACGTAAGGGCAAGATTAAAATGCAGACAGGTTTGAGAATTTCAGAACCACAGACCCTCCTTTTGCCATTATGTAGGCAATAACCTAAACTCATATCAATCTGAATCTAGGTCTATATCTATTCTCATCAGGTCATCAAGGTGTTGCTGTAACATCATCTTATTATCCTTCACTTCTCTCGGAACTGGTCTTCTCACACAGATCATAGCACAAAGACTACAAATGGCGGGACCACACTGGATGCATAAACAACACGAGAAAAGGATAGCTAACGCCATACCAAGGAACGTCAGAATCTTCCATCCCCATTTGGACAACGACTCCCATAACCATCCCATCAATGACCAGTCTCCTTCGTCCACATGAATAGACTCAGAGATCTTATGTAGTCTAGAGATGGCTTGGTACACTGTCGGGGCATTATCTGGTATGAAAACGCAGCAACTAGATCTAATCAATTTGCATACCCCACCTCTATCTGCATGTATAATATCTAAAACAAAATGGTTCTGTAATGTCATAAGGCGATCCGCTTGAAGCTCAGCTGTAATATTGCTAAGGGCACCTGCAGTCTCATTTATAGTGGCCTCAACCACTCTCGTAAGCTGACGAATATTCCTACTATTAGCCATAGGACCCCAAAAGGGTAGGAAACCCTTAAAGAAGTCTCCAGCTTCTTGTGCGACAGTATCTTTCGCATCCATTACACCTCTACCATATCTTGTCTTATGGTAGTCGAAAACAGCAGTGTATGTACGGGGAAGCAAAAATGCCACATAACATGTGCCAGAAAAATCAGATGGCAACCATGTGTATGCTCCATCATGACAAACAAAATACGTGCCTTTAGCTGGCACGAACGGAGGGGATTTCTGGGACGTATAAATGTATGTGTGAACACACACACTCTTACCAAGCTGAGCTCTCGGATTCTGACCATTACCTTGCAAACAAATATGACCTCGGTGGGGTACAATCCAAATAGGAGGGGACCTTCGCTGTCTTTCTTTCTCCGTCAAGCTAACACTATATGTCGTCTTATTCCAACCAACATATGCTTGCACCTCATCTCTAGGGATAGCGTTATACGCATCGATATCTCTAATCATATCAACTATTCCCCATATCAAGGCATTATTACTTGCATTGTCTTTGACGGAACGTACAGGAGAGGCTTCATTCGCATAGATAAACATTGATTGGAGTGCCCAAACTGACCCGTTAGGCGAGAAAGGCAAAACCAAATATGGCATTCCCTTATCTGTAGTATGTGGCATAAGACCACACACCCAACAATTTGTGGTATTTATGACTAGCTGATGCTGATGCAACATCTGTATAAACGAATTGTTCACAAATTCTGATCTTCGTGTCTGTTCATGTTCAGGTAACGTATGAAACTCATGTGAAGAAACAGTAGAAAAAGAAAGAGTAGGTTGAGAAGTTGGTGCAGACGTCAATTGTGTAGGAGAAACAAACCAGAATATAGTAAAAGTATTAAAATAGATAAAGCTATACCACACTTAGAGAACAACATTCTGTAATATCGTTTTTTCATCTCTTGCTTTTTATCGTCATTCCTCAATACAATCTCCATTTTCTAATGTCGCTCACGCAATCTTGATAGAGTACTTCAGCTGTGATTATTAGCAGGTCGTAGGGACACTGCAAGTCCTGCAGACCTACTGCCACTACTCAGGTCACAAACTGAACCGTTGGTACTCCTACGTGACCCTGCAACTGGCAAATGGTAACCAATCAAAAATTTAACAGAAAACCATAATACAATTTCAGAAAAAGCAAGAGAAAAAGAAAAACAAAAGTCAAATGCAAAATACTTGAAGAAATTGTCTCTTTTTGGTCTCAGTGTGGGGAAAAAAAAAATGTAATGTTCAAAGTCCCTTTATTTATTTCGAGATCGGAAGTTGTAATGTGATTTAGTCGGCACACTTTGGTCGGTAAACAAAAGTTCAGGTTCGGTAGTGTCCAATCTCAAACGTGGAGGAACAGCTTCTTGCAGCACATTGTCATCCTCGCGTTCTGACCGTGTCCATGTCAAATGAGCATCACTAAAAGGAACAAACCTGGGAGTTTTTTCACATTCAGAATCGGCTATACCTTCCCTCACCCACTTGTCATATGGTAAGGGCAATGGAACTTTTTTTGTATGGGTGGCATGCACCCAGTTTTTCTTGCCAGCTACTCTAACAGCAGTTCGAGTCACTAACAAAACCAAATGCGGTCCAGTCCACCTCGGCTCCAAATTCTTTGTTCGTTGAAAATTCTTCGTAAGAATGTAGTCGCCGGGTTGAATTGTGTGTCCTGGATCCGCAGTTGCTGTCGGTAGACTGTCATAGACCTGTTGGTGGAGAACACGTAATTTAGCAGTCAAGTCATGTAAGTAATCCACCAACATAGGGTACTCAATACTGCTGTATTCTTTAGGACGAGGCACACCCCAAACATTCGCAGGACGACCAAACACAATTTCATATGGACTAAGTCCCACTCGAGAATGCACAGTCGTCCTTGTTGACAAAAGAGCCAACGGCAAGGCATCTGGCCATGTAAGGCCAGTGCTTGCTTGTACCTTAGCTAATTTCAGCTTCAAGGTACCATTGTAACATTCAACAAGTCCAGCAGACTGGGGGTGATTCGCTGCATGGAACTTCTGATTTATTCCTAATCCAGCACATACTTTCTTCATAATTTGACCCACAAATTCACTCCCATTGTCCGACTGTACGATTCTCGGCAAACCATACCTAGGGAAGTACTCTCTCAGCAAAACCTTGGCTGTAGACAAGGCAGTATTATCCTTTAGGGGGTAGGCCTCTATCCACCTGGAAAAGGCACAAACAACCACAAGGACATACTTCAAATTGTTGCAACTCTCCATATGTATATAATCTAGCTGTGTCACCTCAAACGGATACGTAGGAGGAGCAAAATCACCCGCTAGAGTTGGAGTTCCCTTACCAGGATTATACTTCAAACAAATCATACAATGTTTCACCACATTCTCTGCACATTTCGGGATTCCAGCATTCTGCCAAACTGGAGCCAACAACTTGCATATTCCCTTCGAACTTATGTGGGCCATTCCATGAGCCATTGTAACCACTGGGAGCACATACGCATCCGGCAACAGCCATCGCTGGTGTTCTGACAACTCAACCCAACAACCTGTTGAATCCAACATACCCGTAGTTTCTCTCCAAACACTCACTTCTTTCTCAGTCGCTTCAGCCTGAATCATTTTCACACTTTCTATTGTGTCTTCACACATTCCACCAGCCATAACCCAATTAGCTGGGCCTGCAACATACATACGGCTCATCATGTCTTTCGCCGTTTCCTTCGCAACTTCATCTGCAAACGCATTCCCTCGACCAACATCGTCCACAACTTTCTTATGCGCACTACACTTCACAATTGCAATCTGCTTCGGGAGAGTGAGAGATCCCAAAAGTTCATTCACCAACTGCCCATGCTGTATTTTGGTTCCGTGCGAAGTAAGGAACCCACGCTCTCTCCACAAACGCCCAAAACTATGGGCGACTCCAAACGCGTACTGGCTGTCGGTGTAAACATTCACTCGCTTTCCTTCTGACAACACACACGCTCTAGTCAATGCAACTAGTTCTGCTGCTTGCGCAGAATTCTGTGGTATGCGTGCTGTCTCAACAACTGTATGTAAAGTTGTAATAGCATACGCTGCAGTCGTTTCACCATTCGGAAGCTTAAAACACGAACCATCCACCCATAGGGTACCATCAACATTCGTAAGGGGAGTATCCCTTAGGTCAACTCTAGCTTTCGTTTCTTCCTCTGTACGAAGAAAACAATCATGCTTTTCTTGAGGATCCGTCTCTGTAGAGATCGGTAACAACGTGGCTGGATTCAGCACATTACATCGTTTGATGTGAACATGGCTAGCCAATAGTGTCAACTCATAACCTGAAAGACGTGCACTAGTAAGGTGCTGTGTCTTAGTCCTGTTTAATAAGGTATCCACTGCATGTGGGACCATTACAATCAACGTATTGTCCAATACCAAACCAGCAGACTGTCGGATAGAAACAGCCGCTGGAGCTGTAGCTCTCAGACAACTCGGCAACGCCTTAGCAACTGGGTCTAACGTAGAGGAGAAATACGCGCATGGACGTTGCTTGTCTCCAAACGTCTGTGTCAACACTGATAACGCACAACCTTCTCTCTCGTGGACGTACAACGTGAAAGGCTTACTATAGTCTGGAGTACCCAACACAGGAGCCGAACACAATGCATCACGTAGTTCAGAAAAACTTGTCTGACATTCGTCAGACCAAGGAAGAGGATGCGGAGTATCTTTCAGAGTCAATCCTAACAAAGGTTTCGCCAACAGTGAAAAATTGGGGATCCACTGTCTACAATACGATGTAATACCTAAAAAGGCACACACTTCTCTCTGTGTGGATGGTACATTCATTTGCACAATTGCTTGAATTCGTTCTGGGGTCAATCTCCTTCCCTCCTTCGACAAGAGATGACCTAAGTAGGTCACTTCTTGGCGACAACACTGTAACTTTGAAGGTGACACTTTATGATGAAGGTCAGACAAATACCGCAACAAGGAAAGAGTAGCCTCTTTACAAATCTGTTCATCATCAGCAGTAATCAACAAGTCATCAACGTACTGAATAAGAGTAGCACCAACAGGTAACACAAAACCATCAAGCTGAGTTTTCAACGCCTGACTATAGATGGAGGGACTTTCACAATAACCTTGGGGAGCTCTCTTAAACCGGAAGCTTCGGCCTCCTAATGAGAAGCCAAAAATATCCCTGCTCTCCTCAGCAATAGGAATACTGAAGAAAGCATTCTTCAAATCGATGACAGAAAACCAAGCTGCCGAAGCAGGAATCAAAGTCAACAAAGCAGTGATATCAGGTACCACAGGAAACTGTGGCACGACTATCTTGTTTACCTCTTGAAGGTCAATCACAAACCGGTACACAGGTGGCTGAGAAGCATCAGTACGTTTAAGGATAGGCAAAACAGGACTGTTACAAACATTACCTCTCGTTTCCTCAACTACACCCTTCTCAACCAGATCATAAACAATCGCTAAAAGAGCTCTCTCACCATCACTCGAGATCTTGTATTGGGGAATACGAGGTAGCATAGCATTCGATTTAAGTGTGACAACATAAGGTGGAATTTGCAAAAGACCAACATCATTTGGACCTGTAGCCCAAAGTGTATCAGGAAGCGAACGTAATTCCAGTGGCAAACAATCCTTAGACAAATACATTGGAGAAATCACTTTCCTACCAAGGGTAAGTTGTACTCCTGAAGGAGAACAATGTAATGTTGCATACAATCTTTTCAGCAAGTCCAAACCCAACAGGTTCTCACCACAACCAGTCGTTAAAATAAGTGGAGCTTCCAATTCGCAAGGGCCAATCGAAAGGGACAAAGGACTAGAAACCGGATTACGAACTGGGGCGCCTGAAAATCCTACTGAAACAATGGTCAAGCCAGACAAAGGTGCGCCAGGAAGTTTAGAGTGCATAATAGAACTCTTCATCGCACCAGTATCCAAAAGAAAAGGTTCTACCACACCTGATGTATTCACTTCAACATAAGGTCCACTCTGGTCTACTGGAACTGACACTACTCCCTCACTTTGCCCTTGGCTGTCCTAGTTATCATTATAACCAGAACTCTCACCTTCGACATAGTAATCCTCACCATAATACTGGGCAGACTGACCACTCGGAACATTCTGTCTGTCAAAATAATTTGCAGAATTCTGTAGGGAAGAGGAACACTCAGTCTGAGGGATCACACCACGTCCCCTACCCCTAGGAGCTTGCTGAAAACCACCACGACCTCTTTGACCAGATACACCATTCGCACGCTGTAACAAAGGCGAGCAACTATTCTTGTAATGACCTTCCTCTCTGCAATAAGCACACTGATTAGGGCCAGGAAAGAATCGCTGTACATAAGGCTCGGGCTTCTGTAACAATCTCTGAAATTGTGGAGGTTGCTGAAACTGAGGCTGATTCTGACGAGGCGGATAAGCTTGCTGCAAAAGAACTTTTGTCTTTAACTCTTTAGTTTTTTTCTCCACTTTATCCTTCTCATCTTTATCCCTATTCTCGTGATATTGTGCAGTAGCCAATATCTGGGCTGAAGAAGAGACAGCCCATGAACTCTCAGAGTCCTTTAACTTATTAGAAAGTTCAGGAAGCAAATTAAAGACAAATGTATCCACAAACAACCTTTGACCACCCTCCGTACTCATATCCTGACCACTATGATCAATAAACGTCTCTTCAAACCTAGTGAAGAAATCAGATACACTCTCGTCTTTCTTCTGCTTACATGCTGCTAACTTATCCCAATTCACTCGTAAAGCGGGCATCATCGTTTTCATCAGATTAATAATTCTACCTGGTAATTCTGAAACTAGAGGTTCAGGTTTAGCACCTCCCTCCTGTCTACCATCTGCAGCAACAATATTCGCCCAGGTATCACCTAATTCAGCAGCATGATTCTCATGACGAATCTTCGCCCACAAGGGTTGAGGGACTACATTACCCATCAACATATCGATGTCAGCTAAATTCATAATACACGCTTCAACTGTCTGGGACAACTCCTTGTAATAACCAGCAGGATTCTTACGAGGGTCAGGTAAGGTCTGCTTAAGAGCCAAGACCTCTGCTCTCTTCCAAGGGACATGTACCCATACTCGCTGAAAATGAGCCGGAGCGGCCTGAATACCCAAATTTGCATTAGCCTGAACTGCTTCTTTCCATACTGGAGGAACTTCTCTCATAGGGTACTGTTTCACTTTCCTCCTAACAGAGGAATCAGGTTCATACAATGTCTGAGGCGGAAGTCTAGATCTGAAAGCAAGTATTGTCTCTACGGCATCTGTAACATCAGATTCCACTATCATCCCTTTGGCAAAATCTGACTGAACATCGAGCACATCCTGCGGAATCGGACCCAACTCATTATCTTCCCATTCCTGACGCAGAAAAGTACACATTACATCAAAAACATACCGTTGCATAGGCGGTTCCCACCGAAAGAAAACATCCATAACTGCTGGCAAATTATACCTCGAAGCATTTAAAATCCACCTACGAGCCAACAAATCCAACACTGTCCGTTCTTCAGAACTAGGAAGATGACTACGACTCTGCTTACGTTCCGAAACAGGGGTCATATTCAGTGACCCAAACAATGGTGACAATAAATTAGAAACTGTTTCTGTCATTCGTTTTCGAACAGAAGGAGAAGAAGCAGACATAAGAATAGGAGAATAAGTATTCTGAGGCAAGGAAGGTGTAGGGACAAGAACAGTAGAAATCGAAGATGCAGAAGCAGAAGGCAAAGGAGTTTGAGGCAAAGCTGATAACAAGACTGGCGACCCTAGAATGGGTTGCGCAGGAGGAGGCAAAACCATCTGTGGAGCACCGAGTGGCTGAACAACAGCAGGAGGTTGAACAACAAAGGGTGGAACAACCGGGGGTAATAGAGGCGCAGTAGCACCCTGCACATAGGGAGGAGGCAATCTCAGTAAATGAGAGATCAAAGGATCTTTTTCAGGATCTTCCATCACTTTCGGGGGAGAAGACGGCAAGGCCGGATAACATTTATCTATGGCCATGCAACGCTGTCTATCTAAGACTTCACTCGCACGCTCTTCTCCATCTTCCTTAAACTGTCTAGCAGCTTGTAGTACTGACATATTTTTATCTTTCCTATCTCTCTTTGCTTGCTTAATTTCTCTCTGTTTGGCTTCCTTACGCCAAAGGCGGAAAGAGTCAAACATTGCCGGCCGGGCTTTCTTCTTAAATAGCTTAATTTCTAGATTGTCTAAAATCTCTGTTTCAAAACTACCATGTGGGGGCCATTGTAAAACACCATCTTTTTTAGTGTAGCGGACCCATACTTCATTATAAGTAATAGGGCCCACTCTATGTTTTGAGTACAATTCATAAGTCGGAGTTCCAACCGGAGGTATCGGACATGAATCCTCCAATCGGGAATCCCTGTTACTACCACAAACAAACCAATTACCAATTTTACCAAAACTAGGCATCTTGCTCACTAGTCTGGTTTCAAACTTCAAAGGGAATCAAAAAAAATGATATACTTTGTAAATATACAAGCCCTTCGGCTTTGGATACTGCAGCAGCCAAATCAAAACCAATCAAATCAAAACCAAGGAACCAGACAAAGTTGTGGGAGCGACCCACTTATACTTAACTAAATATCTGTCACGCCACCAGAAGACCGTCTACCGTCTCGCTTTACAGACATCATTCGGAGGGTCCAAGACAAGGCGACAGTCAGGGCAGCAGTCCTTCGCAGCCGTTGGAAAGCGGGAAGCCTCGCAGAAAAGTCCTTTGGTCCACGCCGACATGCAGGGGTCGATGAAGTGGGGGCCCTCCTCCAAAATTTCCTCACGTGGCTCCTCGCAAACTTCGGGCTTGGACCGGTACCACTGAAGTCGCCACACGATGGGCGCCAACTGAAGAACCGGGTTTTCAAGTACCCAGCGGCGTCAGGGACACGCCCAGAGTCCTCTAGGTTCCCTTGCCTTGGTATACAGAGACACGGAATACTTCTAGGTGGCGTCAGAGATCAAATTTATTAGCTGCAGCTAGTAGCAGAAATCCCAGTAATACAGCACGATGTACAACTCAAGAAACTGCTCAATTTTACTAAGGCGAGACATCCCTATTTATACACAAAAAGGTACATTTAAAATGCACACCCCTGCACCAAAATTCAACCAATAGAAAGTACATGACATCATACAGCATCATACAGTAAAGCTCATTTTACAGTGTCCCAACCCACAAGTTAATATTTAGGCATATCTAAAATATTAATCTAACCTTTAATTGAAAGCGTAACCCATGAAATGAAGGAAAAAATAAAGAAAAGTAGTTTCAGATAATGTGCAAGATTAACAAAGACGTAAAGAAATTTAAAAGTTAACAAATGTCTTGAATAGTGATTGGAAAAAGTAAATAACGATCTTGCAGGGAAATTGGCTTGGCAGGGTCAATTCCTAGGTGAAAGGCCAGCTTCTAAAATTAACTCCGGCGCACGAAGAAATCCCTGGTTAATGTGTATATGTGATTCACAACAGGTCAGAGACTGCTTGGCTCACAAACTAACTTCTGAAGCCTACATAAAAAGTAACACTAGATGGCAGTCACGACACATAGCAAAAACCCAAGTTTCAGAAAAGAAAGTCTTTAAGGAAAAACAACATTTAGATGTTGTTTATGATAACACATGCGCAAGGAAACTTAATGGTTAACAAGGTCCTAATCAGTAATTGAAAAACTTAGACAACCATCAGCTAGTGAAACTAGATTTACAGAAAGTTCAGTTCCAGGTGAAAAGGGTTACTCTCTGCAGTTCATTCAGAGACAGAGAAACCCAAATTAATACATGCACGAAAAGCCACTTGTTCGTTGGGCCCACAGCACTGGCCTACGTAAGGGCAAGATTAAAATGCAGACAGGTTTGAGAATTTCAGAACCACACTGGCTTTAGGGGCAGCTCACCAGGTCATACCTTTCGCATGCGGTTCTGACAGAGTCTACACAGCCTGGTTGCATAAACTATGGTACATTTTGGGTATGGAAAAGCTGTCCTTCACCATAGAATCGAAACATGGCTCCTACCCTGACCTGTGGTCACCATTCATCCCCATCCTGTCCACTGAATTCAACGAATTGACATGCCCGTCATCTTAAACTGCTGCGCCTGTTCCCCTCGGCGCAGACATCGGAGGGAACAGCCGCTTTGAGGAGTATACAACAACACACGTCTACTCCGGTCCTTATAATGAGGTGTAGGCCACTATAGTTACCTCTGGAAGCAGCATTGGGGATGGAAGTTCTGCGGAATGTTTTCTGAGTTATGATTCTGACTGTGCCTTGGTGACTCAGCCTGCCCCGGGGTTGTAGGTGGACAGTCGTGTACTTGACTGATTTACTTTTGCTATAAACAATAAACAGAATGTATCCATAAACGTGTCTCAGGAATCCCATTGTTGAGCTTGTGTGTTCAGTTTTAAACTGCCATGTCGACCTGGCAAAATTAACCTTTTGCCAGGCCCAAACCTTCCTTTTTAACCGCATGCGTGCTGCCGCGATTTTTGCGCTGTGCGGCTTTTTTACAAAAGCTGCGTTACATGACGAGCTGAGCTCGTCATGAGCATACGAGCGGCGCAACTCATGACGAGCTCAGCTTGTCATGAGCACGGAAGGGGTTAATAAATATGTCATCCCAAGGTAGGCTTAGACAACCTAAGCCATTATAAACTAATGGAGTAACCCAAGGTAGGCAACAGGACCTGTGTAACGTATGGCACATGCAACAATATGGTCCAATGGCAAATTATGTACAAGATAGTGTACAATATTGAATAACGTAATGTTGTTGTGGCGCAAATGAAATTAAAAAAACCATACAAGGAATATTCAACTCAATTCAATTTATATTTTTCATTTCCAAAAATTCCCTAATAAATGCATACATATGTTTAAGAAAATCACATCACAGTTGCTCCAGGAGTTATTTTATGTATCTATAAGACTACTTGACCCCAAAACCTGTTTGACAACAAAATTAAGTATATAAGTTTCATGATTCCTGAAATATTAGAGCATCACTGCAACACATCCGCCATTTTTTAAAATGTCAAGAAAAATTCAGCCCGGATTAGCAATGTCTAGTTAAATTACTTCTTTAATTATACAAAAACACAAATCAAAAATGTATATCTCTGGACAACAATTATTTTACAGAGGTATATCAGGGGGCCAGAACTAACTCCTGTGGTCGGTTGAAGATGCTACATGGTTCCCTCTTGCTGCAGCATCGAGTAAAAATGGTGGAACCAGACTAGTCACCAACATTCCTTGGTACTGGTAAGGTTAGGAAGATGATGCTTTGACGTCTGAAGGACCGCAGAGAAATGGTAGCTGCCTAAAACTTGCGGGAGGTCAGGACTACATTTCCCACAATGCCCTGGACCATTTACTTTTGGGCAATCCCTCGGAGGACCCGATAGCCAAAGATTCTTTGCTTCTGGGATGTTAATTGTACCTGTGGTTGCCGGGGACTAGTACCACTAGTCCAAGGCAGGCGGTAGGTGCTTTTGGCTCTCGAAGGGGTACTCCTGTCTGGGGAGCAAGGCTTTAGTCCAGGACGAGTCGTATTTGTGCAGTTTTGTGAGCTTTGTCACAGGTGCAGAGTATCCTGACTTTGGTTTGTGCAGCTTCTTTTGTCTCAAACTCTGTTCTCTTGTTTGACCTTCTTTGCATTCTTAACTGATCTGAGGTTCTGGTGTCAGCGGTGTCCTATAGATGCTAAATTAAGGGCATGAGGGGTGCGGGTGCAAGCAGTTAATTGGCTACTTACTCCAGCAGATCTGCCCCTCAGGAGACCACATCCCCTTTTCTACCCAGAACCCTCCAATCCTGCCATTTCTAAAAATGGCAGGAACTTTCCTTGGCTGTACAGACTCGGTAGCCCACACTAGGGGTGTTGCTAAACTTCAGGGGTGTACGCCTCTTGACTAATTAAATTTCCCAAATGCCTGGGTGCAAATGTGCCTGGGGTGGCAGGGGTGGCTTGCTCCTTTGGAAGTTAGCCTGCATGCATATCAGTGGTGGTGCATGCTTTGAAGCTCATCATCTTGATGTGGCACTTCACTAGCCATCCTGTCAGGGTGGGATGTGTCACCTCCTTCCTAGCTGGGCCTTTGTTTCTGGCTCCCGAGAGTGTTCACACTGCCTGGCAGGAGGTCAGATTCCTGTCTTGGCTGTCTTGGCTGTACGCTGCCAGTCCGAGCACAGGAAATGCTGGGGCAACCAGGTGGGCAAACACTAAGGTGCATTCCACATCAAACCCGAGCAGGCACAGCGTTTGATACCAAACATGATCATATTCAGTGGTGCCTGAATGGAGCTGGCAACCTTGAGTGTGCCCTGGTGCTAGCCTATTTTATCCTATGGACTGCTGATCACTTGTAGTAGTCCTAAATGGAAAGGGCTACTACCAGGAAATATAAACTTGCATTTAGATGTCCACAACTTTAATATACTGCACCCTGCCTCCTGGGCGAGGAGACCTACCTTAGGGGGTACTGACATATATTCAAGATAGTGCCTTGACTTTGTGACTCATTGTGAGGGCAAAGTCGAGTTGGATCCGTTTGCACTGTTTCTGCAGTCTGTAATGGCAGGCCTGCGGTCATCTATTTACTCTGGTCACTCAGGAGGACACAAATAGTGCTTCAGGCCCTGTTGACCCCTTAAATAATTATGCCCTGGGTCCCTTGGTACCACTTTACTAGGGACTTATAAGGGGGTTAATGTACTTGCAGTTGGGAGTACCAATGTGCTTCATCATGTTTACAGAGAAAGCCCTGGCACTGGGGCCTGGGCAGCTGGCTCCAGTGCACTTTCAGAGTCATAACTTTCAGCATTGGAGAAAAACGTGTGGGGGTGACCATAGGAAAAGGGCCCTTTCTTACATGATCCCCGCATCTCCAGGCGTAAGGAGATGAGCAACTAATCTAATCCCTTGTAAGGCCTTGGAAAGGCCTTGGTCTGTATACCACTGTAAAGTCCATACCCTTTTAAGGAAAAGAACCACCTCAGAAATGTGGGGGCCTCTCCTCTCATCTGCATCAGCCATCGAAGAGGCCTGTGGTAGGTTTGAACCTTGAAGTGCATCCCCAACAGGTAGGGTCTCAGCTTCTTCAGGGACAAAACTACAGCTAAGGCTTCCCCTTTAATTGTACTCCAACTCTGCTCTCTAGGGAGGAGTCACCTTCTAATATTGGCAACTGCTTGATCATGGCCGTCATCATTTGTTTGTGACAACACTGCCCCAATCCCATGTACATAAGTGCTGTTTTGGACAATAAACTCCTTTCCATACTCTGGTGCCTTCAGGAGACAGGTTTTGGAGCACATAGCCTCTCTTTTAGGGTGCCAAAAGCCTTTTGGCATCCTGTGTTCCAGATGACCTTCTTAGTATGCTTTTTGGAGGTAACTACAGTGAGTTGGGCCACAATCGTACCATACCCCTTCACAAACCTCCTATAGTACCCAGTAAAGCCAAGGAAAAACCTGACTTGTGTCTGGGTCTTGGAAGCCTCCCACTCCAGAATAATCTGGATCTTGGATTGGAGAGGTTGCACTTGGCCTCCACCTACAAGGTGACCACGTAGACTTCAGAAATCTGCCCTATCTGGCACTTACTGGCCTTTTCAAACTTCTCTTAGGTGGACCAGGCGATCCTTTCAGGATGAAACTAAATACAGCAGTATCATCCATATATGCTGCACCAGTTGTCCAGTCCTGAAAGAACTCGATTCATCAACCCTTGGAAAGTGACAGGCCATTTTACAAACCAAGGGTCATTATCTTAAATTGAAAACGGTCCTCAGATGTTGAAAATGCTGACCTCGCTTTTCCTCCTTGGGTGAGTCCAATATACCAGTACCCTGATATTAAATCAAATGTACTTAAGAAGTTGGCTGAACCCAGTTGAACAATTTTTAATTTTTTTTGAGTTTTATATAGCGTGAACTAAACCCAAAGATATAAGGTATCAGAGCGCTTAACATAGCACCAGTTTCATTACACAAGGACACGTTCATTTTCGTTAGGCTGGGGGAGATTAAGTGATTTGCCCAGAATCACAGGATGTTGAGCGTCGTTGGCGAGACTCGAACTCGGGTCCCCAGCTTCAACGTCGACCGCTATAGCCGTAAGCTACATCCTAGCTCATCAGATCTGGTATGGAGTGTGCATTTGTTTTAATGACTGCATTCAACCCTCTATAATCCACACAGAACCTCATCTCTGGTTTTCTACCATTTGAAGGAGGTTTGCGGACCAGTACTACTGGGCTGGCCAGGGATTGTCAGAAGGTTCTATCACCCCTAGCTCTAGCATCTTGCTTACCTCAGCTTTGATGCAACTCTTGACTTGGTCAGACAATCTGTATATTTTATTTTTGACAGGGAGGCTGTCACCAGTGTCCACATTGTGTACACACCATGTTGTCCATCCAGGATTCAAGGAGAAGAGCTGAGCAAACTAGTTTAGAGCGTGCCTGCAATGAGTCTGCTGTTGGTCAGTAAGGGAATTTGACAACACAACACCTTGCACTGAACCCTCTTGAGAGTTGTTTGACAGTAAGTCAGGGAGGGGGTCATTTCTTTCCTCCTGCCCTTCATCGGTGACCACCGGCATGGCTATTTCAACCCTGTTTTGGTGTGGCTTTAGGCAATTAACATGGTGTACGCTGTGAGGGCTCCTAGGGGTGCCTAAGTCTACCAGGTAGGTGACGTCCCCTGGGTAGTGCCCAGTCCACTTGTACAGGAGGCCCCTGGGAGCCACAGGCTCAAACATCCGCACTCACTGTCCTGGATGGTACTCAACCAGTGCTGACCTTTGGTTATACCAGTACTTGGGAAGCTCTTGGCTGGCCTCCAGATTCATGCTTACTCTCTTCATGTATCCAGCCATACATGAACACTGGCTAAGTACATAGTTCACTATGTCTTGCTTGAGCTCTCTGAGATGTTTCTCCCAGCCTTCCCTCACTAGACTCAAGTTTCAAATGTATAGATTCAGCTTCACAGTAAAGCCATACAATAATAAAATCATAAAATACACAGGGCAAGAAACCCGACCTATCTGATCATTATACAGTTCATGCCACAAATGTTACATAAGACAAAAAGGAGAAAACATTCCTGTCCACATGTTCCCATTTTACTAGGATGCCTCCTTTCTTTGGTTTCAAGGAGCAAGGGGCTATCTGGCGAGCTTAATACACCTTAAAGGACTAATGATTAATCCACATGGCCTCCCTCAATGACCTCTGTCCTTCGCTACAACACACAAAAAATATAGTTATACCCTATAGGGAGGCATAACGAATCAATATGTGTAAATAACATAGGTTGAACAACTGATTCAACATTCGAGTCATTTACACCGTCAATTTAATAAAGTCTATTTGTCCTATTCCGGCTCTTGTCTACTTATATTGATGAAAAAGAGGGGGGGGGGCAGAGGGGGCCAGACCAATCTTTGTTAAATAGAATTGATACCTTATGTAGTAAAAATGTACTTACTCGATAATAAACGGGATCTTTACTTCGTATTCTCTTTCTAGTATATCAATTACTGGTAAAGGGCATAGATCATACTGCTTCTATGTGTTCAAAAAGGGGGGGGGGTGAAAAAGGAGAGGGAGGGTTTTAATGGAATGGCCGAGAACCAGTATAGGAATTGAACCCACCATCGGGCTCGTAATAATTACCATTAGAACCCTCACCTTCAGAGTCCGATGTATCTGTAAAACTATTTACTTTCTGTTGGACATTCCTAGACTCATCTCTATAGTGGTTCTGCTGATAAAAATCCTTGCCTAGATAGGGATATGTTGTTTCTTCAGTGTAATATCGTTTATCTTTATTCAATTTTTCTGTTTTACGTTTAGTAAGATAAGTAACAAAAGATTCAAGGTCTCTATTGCAATCTGCTATTTTTCTCATTGCTTCTTCTACCCCATCTAGTTGTTTAAGCTTCTCTTCTAATTCTTCAATTTCAGTCTTAATTTCTACTGCTAGTTGTTTAGATGTCTCAATGATCAAGATCATAAGATCGCGAGAACATCTGTTCGCTATGAGGCTCCATTTTTCTAAAAAAGGTCTGTGGTGTACAAATAAACCTGGTGTGTTACGTACTCGTAACCCATTTGGGATAAGGCCTGTTCTTAAGTAAGAAAGCATAAATTCCCTGTGTGCCTCCATACGGATCAATTTCTTTTTTAATTCTATTAATTTTTTACTTTCATCATTACCTCTAGTAGTAGTGCTGATGTGACTAGTGGAAGCTGTAAAGGCAGCCAAGGTGGCAAATTCATCGTCAGTAAAGCCAAAAGTTTTTAGGTTGGCCATAGCTAGCAATACAGAAGGAGGGAAGGGATTAAGTCGACTAACAACTGCTCAAAATACTTACTGCTATATAACAACCAACAATGATAGGAAGATCGGCCCTGCACAGACAAGCTGTGGGAAATATATTGTAAACAACAAGGACCCCCTGATCGGAATTATCGGTTCCTGGGACAGGGACAACTATATGTGTAAATAACATAGGTTGAACAACTGATATGGGAAAGGACTTTAGATAAAAAATATGCTAACAAGTTAGTTCAAGTAAAAAACTCTATTTCATTTAATAGATGTTCATTAAAAGAAAACTACACATAATACATACAAAATACAAAAGATTATAACATAGCAATAAACAAATTTCACAACCAAATTTTATACAATAAAAAAATATTAGAACACAGTAATTTAAAAAGGATTGTTTCCAGTAAGTGGCAAACAATATTCTCTCGACGCGCGTTTCGGCGTTTCTGAAAACGCCTTCTTCAGGAGCCACGATATTACTCTGAAACACATATGTTAAGACATAAATATATATATGTGAGAATTCATTCAGTTTTATTCATATTATGATATACATCAAAAACAAAATTTGTTCCAAACTTACATTTACTTTCAACTCACTTGATTTATTTTTAAAAAAAAGAAGAAAACAAAAGCTATACCTTTTATATTACAAAAAATTGAATATTTTGCCTTTCCCATTTTTTACTACTAACCATCTTGGTTTTAAACATGATGTCAAAATAGATCCTATTAGTACTTGAGCAGTTGATAGGGGAGTCAAATAAAATATAGGGGAAGCAGGAACAGCCTAGCAAGGTCACGTCGCTGCTACCCTCGACTCAACATTCGAGTCATTTACACCGTCAATTTAATAAAGTCTATTTGTCCTATTCCGGCTCTTGTCTACTTATATTGATGAAAGGGGGGGGGGGTCGGGGGGCATGGGGCCGGGGGGGCCAGACCAATCTTTGTTAAATAGAATTGATACCTTATGTAGTAAAAATGTACTTACTCGATAATAAACGGGATCTTTACTTCGTATTCTCTTTCTAGTATATCAATTACTGGTAAAGGGCATAGACCATACTGCTTCTATGGGTTCAAAAAGGGGGGGGAGGGTGAAAAAGGAGAGGGAGGGTTTTAATTGTCAATGATAGAGCTGTCCAAATTAATATATCGGTTTTAACTCCACTAATATCGGAGTTCTGGTAGTTCGATCATTTAATCAGCAGCCTACCATGCTACTACTCTATAAATATTTGGAGCATAATGTTTCTGGGCAGAGATAAACATTTCAGCACATATCTTTGTTGTTTCCCCGATTTAATTTTAAAGCCCATCGCATATTTTATCGAGAAAATAATAGATGTAACTCCGTGTTTTATCAGTGGCTGCCCCCTGAGGAAGAAGTTTGTTAACTTTGAAACGCGTTGGGGAAGGTTGAAAACAGACGTATTGTGCAGCTTTTGGAGAAATAAAGGTGTGTTAACCTACCTGTTAGCGGAGTGGCGTCCTTGAAAGGAGAGGCGTTTTGGGAAACATTAATCGCGGCAGTCTCAGCTGCGGAGGATGCACCGTCTGCTAAGAAACGAGGAAGCAGGTCTGCATGGCAGTTAATTTCGGCGGCCGTGAAAACAGCGCAAACAGTCCGTGGAAAGAGGCAAGCTGCACCTCATGTCTGGGGCCCACCGGAGGGCTGTAAATGAACATTAAAACGCTGCAAAATTGCTGGTAAATATACATGGACCTTAATGGAGGGGAATAACTGGCTACATCTCCCAGGATGCATCACTTGAGATTAGCATGCAATCAGTGGAAAATAATAGATGTAACTCCGTGTTTTATCAGTGGCTGCCCCCTGAGGAAGAAGTTTGTTAACTTTGAAACGCGTTGGGGAAGGTTGAAAACAGACGTATTGTGCAGCTTTTGGAGAAATAAAGGTGTGTTAACCTACCTGTTTGCGGAGTGGCGTCCTTGAAAGGAGAGGCGTTTTGGGAAACATTAATCGCGGCAGTCTCAGCTGCGGAGGATGCACCGCCTGCTAAGAAATGAGGAAGCAGGTCTGCATGGCAGTTAATTTCGGCGGCCGTGAAAACAGCGCAAACAGTCCGTGGAAAGAGGCAAGCTGCACCTCATGTCTGGGGCCCACCGGAGAGCTGTAAATGAACATTAAAACGCTGCAAAATTGCTGGTAAATATACATGGACCTTAATGGAGGGGAATAACTGGCTACATCTCCCAGCATGCATCACTTGAGATTAGCATGCAATCAGTGGAAAATAATAGATGTAACTCCGTGTTTTATCAGTGGCTGCCCCCTGAGGAAGAAGTTTGTTAACTTTGAAACGCGTTGGGGAAGGTTGAAAACAGACGTATTGTGCAGCTTTTGGAGAAATAAAGGTGTGTTAACCTACCTGTTTGCGGAGTGGCGTCCTTGAAAGGAGAGGCGTTTTGGGAAATATATATATATATATATATATATATATAAGAAGCTACCGCCTGATAGATCTCTGACTGATCAGTTCTATAACACAATGGAAGGTATCCTTATAGCTCCTCATACAGTATTTTAAGAACAGGGGCTGAGGTAGCACTTTCGGGGGCGAAAGACTTGACACAGAGTAACATAAAATGCTTCAAAGTTTCTTGCCCACCAAGAGAATAGTCACACGTCCCATCTCTCCGGCCGTAACCCTTTGGCCAGGATTGGGGATAGGAATTAACCTATAGAGTGCCTAGCCTGAACTTTAGAAAAGGAGCCCTTTTCTTGGGTAGCGAAAGTTAGTCAAGGTAAGGTTCCCAGCCAGGTTCGGCTTTTATGTCCAGCTATCTGGTTAGAAATGCACTGTTTGTATCTTCATGCTTTTCCCAGAATTTCCTATTCGCCAATGGTAGAGTATCTTTATTTATATTTTCTGGGAAAAGCTATCGGTCTAGACAGTTGATTGACTTTAAGATGTACTCAACGTGTCTGAACCACGGCACGTATTTGCAATTCTGTCATCTCAGAATGTCCATCAAGGTTTTGTGGTACTCTGCATGAGCGGGTGTAGTCCAGAGACATATCCAGTAACTTGCTGGGCGGAAAGCGATGTCATCTGCCACAGAAGTCATTAGAAGTTGTAGAAGTCACCTCAGGAAGGTGGTTTCCACTTGTTGTAGGGCTTGCTTTAGTTTTGTAGGCAGTCATAGCTGGCTTTTTCTGTTGGTTATTACCCTTACTCCCAATCTCCGTACTGTCCTGGATTGTTGGGAGAGGACCCCTTCAGACTTGGTTACTTGGCTGCCCCAGTGAAGCTTTGTATCAATCCGGATACCCAAGTAGTCAAAGGTTTAAGCTGCTCTATTTAGTTACCATAGATCCTGAAGGTTGATTTCAATTTGGCCCTTGATTTCATTACCATGAACTTTCTTTTATGCACATTGATTGTTTGTTTCCTAGCTTTACAGAAAAGTTCAAAACCTTCCAGTAGGCAGTGCATAGATAGTTCTGGGAGACCACATCATCAGCGAACACAAGGATTGGAATTTGATCATTCCCCAACTTGGGTACATCCTGGGTGGGATCGAAGAGCATCTTCCCGAGGTCGTTGAGGTCAATGTTGAATACAGCTGGTTGTCACCAGTAAATTCTCTTGGAGAACTCAATACATTCACTACTTGCGTACCTCACTTTCTCAATATCATACACATCTCTAAACCCATCTCTAAAAGGCCCCACAAGGCAATTCTTGATCGCCAATTTTTAATATCAAACCATAAATATCAATGTGCACAATTTCATAACGTTCATCTAATTAAAAACAGACTAAAACCTGGGCATGAAAACTAATGCACAAGATATCACAAATATATTATAACAAGACAGACAACACAAAAAACATATACATTTTTAATCAAACATTTGTTAATTTGAAGGAATCAATAGAATACTTTTATTATCTGCGATCTTTTCCACATATAACACTTTGTTCCTCAAATTTAACACAAGTAGGCGTTGATGTGTTTCGGGGGGTTAACAGGATAAAACCAACTTCTTCAGGACAACAAGAAATATTTTTACCCCTCCTAACGAATATGCTGTATTAGCCTGCATAAAAAACACAAAACATATATCAGATAATATCGCGTATCATTATCTTAAATTAAGTCACAGCCAATATTTATGAAGAGAGAATTTACTAATCTTTTACAAGATCACAATCTAATTGACCATTTCTCATATTTCAACATTGTAATTCAATCATTACATGCACATAAAAATAATTCACAATAAAAAACGTCATCTAAAAGAAGACACTTATCCTGAAGGCCTAATCAACTTACCTAATAGCCTTTGAGGTGTGGCACGCTCCGGTCAAACAAATCTGTTCTTTAGAAACTAAGGAATACGTTTTCAGTCCTAGTGTAGAACTACAGATAAAAAATGGGTATAATGTTACCCCAGGATGCAAACCCCTCAGGTCTATACTAAAAATCTCTGATACAGTACAACTTTTAAAATATATTTTCTCTTTGGTCACACCTTTATATACTACTGCCCCAGTAATTGTTCAGAGCATATGATTGTCGATATAGTTACTGATAGGTAACACTCTGCTTTTCAGTAAGATGTCCTGAAGAAAATATCCTATATGAAAAGAGAAGGGAAGAGCTAAACAAACGAGTATCAACTCTAACTATTTAAGACAAAGGTACCCTCACCTCGAACTGGGTACTGAAATTGGGGTCATACCCAACTATAGTCAGGTAATTCAAAGAACTCCCAACTATCATGGCAATAAGGGCATGGGGAAAGAACCTCCTTAAGGTCCAAATTGAACAAAACTCCTAAATAAACGATTACTTATAATGACCGCACACTGACAGCAAAAGATTTGAATAACTGTAGAATTAGCAATATTGTCTATTTGATAAACTCTCCTTGCGGCTTAGGATACGCAGGTGAGAAACCCCGGCAGCTTAGGGAGCGTCTCTCCGAGCATAAATCAGCACTTAAAAGTAATAAGGAGAATGCCTCCTTGGTGGAGCAATTTAGGGAAACAGGACATACTTTCATGGAGTTTTGGTGGTTTATTATCGAAAAAACAACAGGAAGTAGAAGAGGGGGGAATCTTGAACTAAAACCCAAAAATAGAGAACAGTGGTATATTCCAATCTTAGATACAGTGAGATGAGGATTGAATACCAAGGAAGACTAGATAAAATTAATTGAGTGATTTATAATATGACTTTTCTGTACACTGTCCCATATTAATTAACAGTATTATCTTGATGATTTGATTGGGAATTTGAAAATGTAGTACCATGTTGATGGGTTTTGAACAAAATAAATCATGTCTATACTCCCTGGATATAGGAGATACCTAAGGGAGCTTTATGGGATTTTTTAGAAGTCTCATTATGATTTTTATCATGATATCTATCTTTGGTAGGACATTGTAACTATGTTTCTCTATCGTTGCAAACCATGGTAATATTACCATGACGATTTAAAATCAACTCACTGAGGTTGGCATTGCTAAAAAAAAAATTTATTTAAGATAAAAGATTTTCGTTGACGGTTTTCTAATATGTTGGCCCGTTTGAGACATATTGGTAAATTAGTACTTTCATGCCCACAGCGTAGGAAGTACCTTACCATTTCAACATGGCGAAATTCTGTTATTCCCCCGCTTTTATCGGAAATGGTCCTTACATTTGCGGCCCGTAACCTATGTGCAAGGGGTAGAGAGTTCAACTGCATTGTCGCTTGGGACCACTTCTTTATTGGAGTGAGCTCCAGTGATGGAACCCATCATGTTATCCTACTCATTGGCCTCTAGAATATCTTCCCAATCGAGGGGCTCAAAAGTTACATTAAAGTCACCACCCACAATTAAGGGGTAGGCTGCCTGCTTTGCATCCAATGCCTCGTCTAGGGCCTGCAGGGTTGGTGACCTACCTGCTCTTGAACTCCTAGCATAGATATTAAAAATGTCTTTGCAGTTGCTCGTGGGCCTTTGAGTCTGACTCAAAGAATATCTCGATTGTAGGTGGAAAGTTCCTCTGTGACACAAATTTAATCAGAATGAGGAACCCCCAAGAGGGGCAGCCGTGTTTAGAGGGAATTGCCGGTTTGTGAAATGTTACGAACCCTTGGATAAAAGTAGGAGTCAAGCTCCAGGCTTCCTGCCTCAGTGGTGCAGTGGATTGGGGAAGGAGGGTGGGAGAGCAAGTTCAGCCATTTAAGTGGGTGAATAAATGTGTGTTGTTTTGTAGCCAGCCAGGACGTCATCTCCCATTTGCAGAACAGATTCGGCATCTACGGTTGGATCACTGCCAGATGTCCCTGGCTCAAGTTCAGAGGGGCGGCTCTCTGGAACCATATGCATCAGTATGTGAATAGAGTCAAGATCAATGTTGGAAGGGCAGCCACGTTCCTGTGGTGACTCTGGGGATAGTGAGTCATTCTGTGATAGAGGCGAGAGTGAAGAGTCCCTTAGGGGCATCATTGCATCCTTGGCACTTGCCGCGAGAGAAGGGATGTTTAATTTCAATTGAATTTTGGTTATACACGAAGGGCAGGTTCTGGCTTCCAGAGCGACTAAATTGTACACTGAATGTTCGCTTACGAGTGTAAGTTTGTAATGGTATCGCCCATCGCGTGCAAGGCACGCGGACTCTGTATAGCACTGGCCTCGCGACGCTTGCGTGCGTGCGTCTAGGCATTCCATGACAGTTTAGTTTGGTTAGTTATGTTATCCACTGAGAGCTGTGTAGCCGTGTTTCCCGCTACTCCTGTGGGACTCAATAAAGATTTCATGTCAACATTTTGCGAGTGTATTTGAATTACTACACTCGGTTATGGCGACAAGGATGGGATACGATCCCACACGTGCAAAGCACAATGGATTAGCATGTTTCAATTCTGTCGCATGCCATTTGGCCTGGCGTCAGCTGCTTCAGTTTTCCAAAGAGTAATGGTCAATTTACTAAAAGACATAAAAAGTGTAGCTATTTTCCAGGATGATGTCCTTATATTTGCCAAAGATCAAGCTGAACATGATGTGACCTTGAGTAAAATTCTCTCCATCTTCCAAGAGCATGGTGTGGTTCTAAAACGTAAGAAATGTGTCTTCTCAAAAGACAAAGTGGAGTATTTAGGACACAGCATTTCAAGTGTGGGTGTAACACCTAAGCCCAGCTTGGTACAAGCCATACTTGATGCGTCAGCTCCCAAGACAAAGCGGGCGTCAAATCCTTGCTTGGTTTGACGGAGTTTTATGCCCGGGTCATTCAAGAATACGCCACTTAAGTACGTCCCATCTCAAAGTTACTTAAAGAAAAAAAAACATTTGTGTGGGACACTGAGTGAGAACAAGCATTTACATGGCTCAAAGAACAATTGAGCACGGTCAGAGCACTTAAACCGTTTGAACCCTCTCTGCCATGTACACTGACTGTGGATGGTAGCAGCTACGGCTTGGGTGCTATCCTGACACAGGAAGTTGGCAATCAGGAACACACCATTGGATTTGCTTCAAGGGTATTGAGAGATGCAGAAGCACATTTACTCAGTTATAGAAAAAGAACTTTTGGCATGTTGGTGGGGTATCGAAAAGTTCAGGAACTATCTGTGGGGCAAAAAATTCATTTTGCAAACTGACCATAAACCATTAGTCACCATCTTAGGAAATGTCAACAATAGCAATGCTACGCCACGTATAGCTCGCCTGGCATCTAAACTTCTGCAATTCAATTTTGAAGTATTACATATTGCAGGTGGAAAAAATGTTAAGGCTGATGCTCTGTCTCGCTTACTGCCTGTTCCCAGTAAATCTGTGCATTGTGAAGATGATGTTGAATATGATGACAACGAAGACTGTATAATAGCAAGTGTAGAATTGAAAAATGTGTGTGCTGTGATGGAGAGCAGTTGGTATGCGGCCTTCGACAGAGATGTAATTTTAAATGATGTAAAGAAGTACATAATACAAGGTTGGCCTAAAGAAAGGAATGTTGATGTTGATTTACATCCCTTTGTAAAGATTAGTGATGAACTATCATTAGAGGATGGTCTAGTGTTCAGATCAGACAAGTTGATACCTCCAGTGAGTGTCAGAGTCACCATTCTTAATAAAGCACATGAGTGACACTTGGGTGCCACGCTCACCAAACGCAGAGTACGAGAATACTTTTGGTGGCCACAGATGGATAGGGACATTGAAGCCCTTGTGTCAGAGTGCCCTATTTGCGCCTCTAGTGACAAGTGCCTCCGCACTTCTGTTCCCCCCCTCACCCCATACCTCTTCCCGAGGCCCCTTGGGAAAAACTAGGCATTGATGTACTAGGACCCTTCCACAATTTGCCACATCAGTGCAAATTTGCCATTGTAATGATGGACTACTACACGAAGTGGCCTGAAGTAAGGTTTGGACCCAGAGCTGACTCCCAAGAAATTCTCGAGTTTTTGAAAGAAGTCTTCATGAGAGAGGGCTTTCCCAAATCTATTGTATCTGACAATGGGGTTCAATTTGTTTCTGCTGAAGTGTAAGATTTCCTTAGAGAATCCTCTGTATGTATTTAATGTATTTATTGCTTATTAAGCGCACTGTCACCCAAATGGTATCCTGGCCCTGAGACCAATCCAACCGTTGGGTGAATGCTTTAGACTGCTCTTGGAAATAAGTAGGTTTTGAGATCCCTTTTAAAAGAGGACAAATCTTGTCTACTCCTCAGTGTCAGAGGTAGGGTGTTCCATATTGCGGCGGCTGCAAAGCTAAAAGCGCGGCCGCCCATCCTCACTCTGTTTATCCTAGGAATTCTCACTAGGAACGCCGAGGCGGATCTCAAAGGTCTGGCAGCTTGGTACCAAGAAAAAAGATTTTGCAGTGGTATCGGTCCTAGTCCATGCAGAGCCCTAAAGACAAGGCATAAAGCCTTAAAGGCAATCCTCTGCTTGACCGGTAACCAATGAAGATCAGCCAGAGCTGTAGATGAAGAGGCAGAGCGCGGGAGAGATAAAGCTAATTTGGCCACCATGTTTTGGATCCTCTGCAGCTTAAGGATCAAGATCTTAGGGGCTCCCAGAAGTAGTGCGTTGCAGTAGTCTAGCCTACTGAGAATAGAACTACGCACTACCTCTGCTCTAGCTTCCCGAGGAAGAAGTGGCAAGATCTTGCGTAGAGCACGGAGCAAGCCCATACACGTCACTACAGTCCTATTCACAGAGGCATCAAGTTGTAAGTTTGGTTCAAACAGAACTCCCAGATTACGAGCCGATTCTGCGGCCTCCACCGAGCCCGGAATGGAGGTTGGCCAGAAATCATCCGGCAGTGCGCGGGGGAGTCGATCTAGGGAGCAATGAAGTACCTCCGTTTTCGATCCATTGAATTGGAGTGAATTGGCTTGCAACCACTCTGCTGTGGCCGACATACAGCGGTGAAATGTGTCCCTCGATACTATCTCAGTACCCTCAAATGAAAAAATCAATTGAGTGTCATCGGCATAATTGATGACTGATATGCCGAATGACTTTATCAGATGTATCAGGGGTCGGAGATATAAATTAAAAAGGATCGGACTAACCGCAGATCCCTGGGGGACACCTTGACTCACCTGTCGTGTGGCAGATCGAAAAGGTGGTAACGCCACAGCTTGCTGTCTATTGCAGAGATACGATGTTAGCCAGGTTAAGGCCAGACCAGTTATTCCCACGTTCCGAAGACGACCCAATAGAACCTCATGGTCCACCATGTCGAACGCGGCCGACATGTCAAGCAGCACTAAAAATGCTGACTTGCCCCAGTCGACACGCGTTCGCAGATCGTCCAACACGGTGACCAATGCGGTCTCGGGTCCATGGGCCGGTCTGAAGCCAAATTGGGCTGCATCCAGGCAGGAGTTCTCAAGGATTTTTATCGCAAATGGTAAAAGCGAAATGGGCCTATAATTGGCTGGGCATAGAGGGTCCAGAGTAGCCTTTTTTAACAGAGGTGTTACTATTGCCAACTTCCAACTGTCTGGGACTCTGTAACTCACCTTAGAAGTTCCCTGTACCATCCTCAAACCAATGGGCTGGTTGAAAGACTTAACAGGGTTGTGGGAGACTGTGTCAAATGGGCAATTCAACACAATAGGATGATACCCCCCACTGTGAGGACCATGTTATGGTTCTACAGAACTACTCCTCATTCTTCTACAGGCATTTCTCCTTTCAAACTTTTGAGAGGCAGGAAACCTTGCACGGAATTTAGACCTGCTTGGATGTCAAAATGGTTTAAGTCCAATAGTACTCCCCAAGATATGGATGAAAGAGTCAGACACAAGGTTGGTGAAAGTCAATCCAAGCAAAAAGAATATTTTGATGAGAGGAAGAAGGTTGTCAGCAGGGACTTTGCTGTGGGAGATATCGTTAAAATAAAAAGACAGGGCTTTGTAAAAAAATGCGAGTCCAAGTTCAGCAATCCCGTTATTGTTAACAAGGTTTGTGGTAGTGCTGTACGCGTCAATGGACGCAATTGGTGGAACATGAACAAGATTGTAAAAACCAAAGATATGAACAGTGATCTGTGTAACATAAATGGTGATTTAGACGGTTCACTAAATGTTGTACCTGGTAACAGTTAAGTTCCTGATTCATGCAATTCTCCTGCTGTTCCAAGGAGGATCTCTAGAGTGGTCCAATCGCCTGCCAGGTACAGGCGTTAGTACTTTCATTTTTCTTTCCTATTCTTGCCTTCCCCTTCTCTTTTCTGTTCTCTGCCTATCTCTTCCCTTTTCTCTCCCTCTTCTCATTTCTCTCCCTCGTCTCCTTTTTCTTCTATCTTTGCCTGTTAAGGAAAGGAGATATATGTAATGGTCTCGCCCATCGCGTGCAAGGCACGCAGACCCTGTATAGCGCTGGCCTCGTGACGCCTGCGTGCGTGCGTCTAGGCATTCCATGACAGTTTAGTTTGGTCAGTTATGTTATCCCCTTAGAGCTGTGCAGCCGTGTTTCCCGCTGCTCCTGTGGGACTCAATAAAGATTTCATGTCAACATTTTGCGAGTGTATTCGAATTACTACAAAGTTCTACTGCGTCAATGGCACTATTATTCAGGACACATCTTCTCGCCCTCAAGATATCATCCCTTATCACCGATCTGCAACCCCTTACATGCCAAATCCAATAAGTGGCTTGTTCTTTAGGGCCTCTCCATACTCATGTTTGTTGTTACAATCAGCCTTGGGTACATTCATCATGTAAATACAGGGCTCGAAAAATTCACTTGACCGCTCGCATTTTTGAGTCAGATTAATTCAGGCCGAGCTATTTTTAGATCCTACTCGCCCTTTCTGGCGAGTAGGAAGACAAACTGACACTTGACCTCTGCCTCTGAAAGCAGAGGAAATGTGACAAGATAGCAAGATTTAAAGGCATCTTTATTGCTCACAAAGTGAATGAGAAATGGAAATCCTTTTAAATCTTGTTGTCACAGTTGCTCAGCTTTGAGAGTCAGAGGTCAAGTGCATTTCAGTTAGGTCGAGGAGACTTTGTAGGTTACTGGACCTGCAGGTCTAGGGCATTTTTTATGATTTTTTGAGCCTTGTAAATTGTAGACAGGGGAGCATTGTGGGGGATTGGGCAAGGCCTAAGAAGAGGAGACACCTCGCGGTGGCCTGTGGTCGGATGGAATGGTTCTTTCGTCGAGCCCATCATGGGCCCAATCTTTCCCCTATAGTTTCTCCTGGGGCCTTCTTGGTATTTGTCATTCAGGGATGGCATGTTACGAAGGTCCCCTTTGCAGTGCCCTGGGTTTTAGTCAATGGTGCAGGATTGAGGATTGGGGTATTACGTGTTGTTTGTGTGATCTGGGTAGTGAGATGATTAGATTTCAAAATCGTGAGGGAACTCAAGGGCGCATGGATTGTAATGTTGCCGGGCTTCTGCGATCTTCTCTAATGAGATATAATTTGGAAATGAGGGTGGTTAAAACCCCTATTTTTTCTTTTAGGGCTGAATTTCCCTCTGAAGTTCTAGGTTAGTTGGTATTGTTTCAGTACTCGCCACCCTGCAACCACCGAGGTGAAGAGTCGTATCCATCCCACTAGGTGCTGTGCCCATAGGTCGCGAGCTCTCCTTGTGAATGGGTGTGTCGACGTAACTGGTTGTTCCTCGAGGGATGCGATTCTATCGCTCAAGCGTAGGTATACTAAAATCCCACCTTGGGCTTCGCTATGATTGCCCGGGGAGTCGGTAGGGAACGCCTCGATATCTTCAGTGCGATACCAAAGGGAACGATGGACGGAGCGTTGGAGCAAATGAAACACTCACCCTCAGGCAACTGATCTGGGTTTAATCCATCAGCATTCTTTAGCTCACTCCACCACCCCAGTTCAGACCCAGCCATATGCAAATCAGTCTGACCCTGTGCCTCATATCTTCAGTGACTTTTGCCAGCTGTTTCTTACTAGCTCCCTTTTTGAATAGGCTTGGTATACTGCCAGGGCCTGAAGTAACAGATGCAGCTGTAGAGGAGGTGGAGGTTTGGGGGGCCCTCGTGGAAAGAGCAGATGTAAGAGTAGATGGTAGAGATGTCGTAAGCAAGTCCTCACAATCAAATAGTATGGTTTCTATTCGTTCCATTACATTCCCCCCACGTTCTCCATCCCTTTGAGGTTCCGTGACGATTTGAACTCGTGTTTTTAACATTGTCGCAAATACATGATTTTGGTATCAGTGAACCGCAAATGATCCATTTAGTATATCCTGGTGTTTTCGCTATGCTACGAGCAAGAGCACTCCTGTTATGAAAACATTTCTGATCTACCCATGGCATCCATCTTAGACCACGGAAGCCATTTTGTATTCCTTGCCCTCACATAGTCAATGGACACGCAATGACCTCTTTCAATTAAGGACACGTAGGCTTTAACAGGCAATTCACCTTGCTAGTGACACGTGCACCTTAGGCAAACAACGCTGTGACAGCATGACTCAGCAAGAGCTGCCTCCCTAGCCTGAGGCCAGTCCTGCTATACTGGTTCTTGTGTCCGTTGGCCTGATCATGATTAGGCGGCCGAAGCTGGTAACCTTGCCCATTTACGACCCACAAACATCTCTTATCCTACTTTTCTATCTTCTGCACCTGGCTCTGCTCCTTCCCTTCTGGGCCTTTATTAGGGGGAGGTAACGAAATTTACGATGAGGCGGTCCGGGTCTTGAATGAAAAGTTGACATGGGATTATGATGGAATAGTGGGAACCCCTCGTTCGTAATGTTTTGACATCAGATATTGTTGACGATTCCTGTGCAACGCCAAATATTTATTGTTTAAGATACGAAGGTTTTGGAATGTTCTAACATGTAAAGAATTTGCCTGAAGCCCAATATTCAGTATATAAGGAGCAACCCTCTTTGTACAAATTGAACAGGCTCCTAGATACTGCCCATGTGTAGTTTCTGTGACTTCTGTGTCCCTGCAGTAATAAACCTTTGGTCTTTGACGCCACCATCGAGAAGCCCGTGTTTCTGTTTGTTTGTGCACCGAGGCAGGTAGAACTCCGGGGTCTTCGGGTGTTATCCCTGACACCTCTGGACGGAACCAAAAAGTCCAGAACTCCAATTGGCGCCCAACGTGGGGCGACGTCATTCGGTACCGGTCCAAAAGCCTGAAGAGTTCGAGAAGCTTCGTGTGAAGATTCCAGAGGGAGGCGCCCCACTTCATCGATCCCGGCATATCGCAAAAGTGGCCCGACGTTCTCTTCCACGAGGGTTCCCGTTCGGATGGCTACAGTGGTCCGTTGCTTTGACCGTCGCCCTGTCTTGGACCCGAGGTGCAGTCCTTAGTACGGCGAGACGTGACGGGTTTCTCCTTGGTGACGTCTTCAGTGCCTCAGTTAAGTATTAAGTGGTTGCTAGTTGGTTACTTCGTAAGGGTTGCTCCTGTTTGGATAATCTCTTTTAGTTTTTGGATTGGTTTGGTTTCGTAAGATTATCACTGGTTGTTCTGGTTAAGATAATCATTTGGTTTAGTTTGGGTATCGATACATTTGTTCGCTTTGGTAGGCCTAAGTTCTTGGTTCGAGTGCGCACCTTTTGTTTGTGTTTTGTCTGTTCTGTGTTCCGGATTATAAAATGGTAAGTCGGAAAAATTGTATGTTGTCTTGTTTTAGTTGCAACAGTGATTCCCAGTTGGAGGACTCGTGTTCGGTTCCTCCGATTGGAACTCCCCTTTATGACCTATATTGCAAATTTGGTGTGGGCCCTATCTCTTATAACGAGGTATGGATCCACTATACAGAGAAAGATGGTGTCCTTAGTTGGCCACTGCATGGTAGTTTTGAACCCCAAGTTCTTGATAATTTAGAAACGAAATTATTCAAGAAGAAAGCCCGGCCGGCAATGTTTGATTCTTTCCGTTATTGGCGAAAAGAATCTAAACAGAGAGAAATTAAAAAGTTGAAGAAAGAACAGAAAGAGCAAGAGTTGACTTTAGAACAGTCTACTAAGCAGCTGCAACTCAACGAGTCTGAGAAGGCGATGGAGGTGGCCAATAGAGAGCGTAATTTAGCGATAGACAAGTGCTATCCTGCTTTGCCATCGAGTACAGCTAAGATAGTAGAGGACCCCGAAAAGGATCCCCTGTTGTCTTACTTGTTACGATCACCCCCACCGTATGCACAGGGTGCTACGGCTCCACCTATACCGAATGTTCAATTACCGGTTGCTGGACAACCTGGTGTTCCTGCTCCTCTGAATCAAGTTCCTGTACCTCCTATGGTCAATATTAATGTTCCTTCGACACCCCCTCTTCCAGGGTTGCCGGCTTCTTTACCTATATCTGTATCGCTCACACCTGCTAGTTCACAGGCTATTTTGCCCGCTACTCCTACTGTTCCTGTTCTATCTGTTCCAACTGCTACTCTATTTACTGCTTCTGCTAATATTATGACTCCGCTTTCTGTTCGTCGGAGAATCACTGATTCTGTCTCTAATATTTTATCTCCCTTCTATAAAACTCTGATTAAGACTCCTACCTCTGACTCTGTGCAGAGACGTAGTCAGCTTCCCAGTACTGAAGAACGAGGAATATTAGATTCCACTGCTCTTAGATGGGTTTCGAAAGTTGGAAGATATAATGTACAAGATGTATTAGATACATTTATGCAATGGAACGAACCGACACAACGATATGTGTTCGATGAAATGTGCTTCCTTCTACGTGAGGAATTGGAAGAGGATGACTCTGAATCAAATAGGGAAGAATTAATTAATGTTCAGAAAGAGTTTGCTGCAGGTATGATAGTTGGTCAAAATATAAAAGAAGCGATGGAACTAATTTTAAGTTATAGGAATGACCCATCCCTTCGTTCACCGAGGGAGTTAGAGAAACGTAGTACGAAACAAAATCGTCAATACCCGATGAGGGAGGTTCCACCAATTTGGCGTGAAGCTGTGCAAGCTAATGTAAACCTTGGAATTGCAGCCGCTCCAGCCCAATTTCAGAGAGTATGGATACATATTCCATGGAAGCGAGCTGAAGTATTAGCAGTGAAACAGGCCTTGCCAGATCCGCGTAAAAATCCTGCAGGGTACTACAAAGAGTTGACTCAGACAGTTGAAGCTTGCGTATTGAATCTAGCGGACATAGATCTGCTATTTGGTAATGTAGTACCGCAACCAATTTGGGCTAAAATTCGGAAAGAGAATCATCCAGTTGCCCTAGGTGGTGATTGGGCAGCTATAATTGCGGCGGATGGTCAGCAAACAGGTGGTTCCAAACCTGAACCCTTAATTGCTAATTTGCCTGGTAGAATAATCGATTTAATGAAAACCCTAATGCCAGCATTACGCGTTAACTGGGACAAATTGTCCGCGTGCAAACAGAAGAAAGACGAAAGCGTCTCTGACTTTTTCACAAGATTCGAGGAGACTTTTGTGGATCATAGTGGTCAGGATATGAGCACAGAAGGAGGCCAGAGATTATTTGTTGATAAATTTGTGCACAATCTGTTGCCCGAACTTAGTGGTAAGTTAAAGAATTCTGAAAGTGCGTGGGCTGTCTCTACGACTGCGCAAATACTTGCGACTGCCCAGTACTATGAAAATAGGGATAAAGAGGAGAAAGAAAAATCAGATAAAAAGACGAAAGATTTAAAAACTAAAGTTCTTTTACAGCAAGCATATCCGCCTCGCACGAATCAGACTAATACACAGCAAGGGTCATATCAAAAGACGGAGTATAATTTTCAGAGGCCACAGTACCAATGGAATCAGTGTGCTTATTGCAAAATGGAAGGCCATTATAAGACTGAGTGTCCAGTCTTAGCGCAAAATAATGCTGCGACAGCTCAGAGAGGTCGTGGTAGTTCTATACAAAACTCTAGAGGTCGAGGACGAGGTGCTATGCCTCCACAGACAAGTGATCGCCCTTCTAATCATTTCGATCAGCGAAATGGACAATCTGCCCAACAGAATAGGTCTCAACAGTATCATGTTGAAGACTACTATGAAGATAGTAAGGAAGTTCAGCCAAGAGAGTACTAGGACAGCCATGGACAAAGAGAGGGAGTAGTATCAGTTCCAGTAGATCAGAGTGGGCCTTATGTCGCAGTAGCAACATCAGGTATAGTCGAACCGTTTCTGTTGGATACTGGTGCAGCAAAAAGTTCTATCATACATGCGAAACTCCCTGGCGCACCTTTGTCTGGCTCTACAAACGTTTCAGTAGGTTTTTCGGGCGCCCCTGTTCACAACCCTGTTTCTGGTCCTTTGTCTATTTCTGTTGGACCCCGCCACTTGAAAGCACCCCTGATTTTGACGACAGGTTGTAATGAAAATCTGCTTGGTTTAGACTTGTTAAAACGCCTATATGCGACATTGTACTGTTCTCCAGAAGGAGTACAGCTTACGTTGGGTAAAAGAATCACCTCTCCAATGTACTTGTCGATGGATGCGCTCCCACCAGAGCTGCGTTCTCTCCCTGATACTCTTTGGGCGACTGGTCCTAATGATGTAGGTCTTTTAGAAATCCCACCATATGTAGTAACTTTGAAAGCGAATGTAAAATTTCCACGAATTCCACAATACAGTATCTCTAGTGAAGGTGAACGCGCACTTTTATTAATTGTGCAAGATTTGATCGAGAAAGACGTTGTAGAAGAAACTAGAGGTAATGTCTGTAATAGTCCTGTACTGCCTATTCTGAAACGAACTGACCCAACAAAACCTCCAGTATATAGGTTTGTAATTGATCTTAGAGAGGTTAATAAAATTGTGATTCCACAGTTTCCTGTGGTTCCAGACATTACTGCATTGTTAACGTTGATTCCTGCTACAGCAGCATGGTTTTCGGTTATCGACTTGAAAAATGCCTTTTTCAGCATTCCGATAGCCGAGGAAAGCAGAGATATCTTCGGTTTCTCTTTAGGAGGACGAAGCTTCAGGTTTAAACGTGCTCCACAAGGTTATTGTGAAAGCCCGTCCATTTATAGTCAAGCATTAAAAAGCCAGTTAGACTCATTTGTACTTCCTCCTGGTTCTGCTTTAGTACAATATGTCGATGATCTTCTAGTGGCTGCCGATGACAAGGAAACTTGCAAAACAGCTACAATTTCTTTATTGCATCATTTGTCAAATTTGAATCACAAGGTGTCACCTTCAAAAATGCAATACTGTTGCCAAGAAGTGACCTACCTAGGTCATCTCTTGTCAAAGGAGGGAAGGAAGTTGACCCCAGAGAGAATAAAAGCAATTACACAGATGAATGTTCCTAGCACGCAGAGAGAAGTACGTGCCTTTTTAGGTATTACCTCATATTGTAGGCAATGGATCCCAAATTTTTCTCTTTTGGCGAAACCATTGGTAGCTTTGACTGGGAAAAATGTTTCGAGTCCAGTGCCATGGTCTGCCGAATGTCAGGAGAGTTTTTCTGAGTTACGAAATGCACTGTGTTCAGCTCCTGTATTGGGTACACCCGATTACAGTAAGCCATTCACGCTCTATGTCCATGAGAGAGAAGGTTGTGCGTTGAGTGTTTTGACACAGAAATTTGGTGATAAACAACGCCCTTGTGCGTATTTTTCATCAACATTAGATCCGGTAGCTAGAGCGTTGCCTAGTTGCTTGAGAGCTACGGCCGCAGCTGCAGCCTCCATTCGACAATCTGCTGGTTTAGTAATGAACAACATGCTAGTGGTTATGGTTCCTCATGCTGTGGATACACTCATGAACCGAACCAAGACGCAGCACCTTACCAGTGCTAGATTATCAGGTTACGAACTGACACTGCTAGCGAGTCATATTCAGATCAAAAGATGCAATGTATTGAATCCAGCAACATTGTTGCCGACTAGTCAAGAGTCGAGTGATTCCGAACCACACGACTGTTGTTTCAGAACTGAGGAGGAGACAAAAGGACGAATTGATTTAAAAGACACTCCGTTATCAGATCCAGATGGCACGTTGTATGTTGATGGGTCTTGCTTCAAATTGGAGAATGGTGACGTGACTGCTGCCTATGCAGTAACGACTTTGAGTACGATTGTGGAGACTGCGAGAGTGAGTCAGAATTCTGCCCAGGCTGCAGAATTGATTGCGCTAACAAGAGCGTGCATTTTAGCTAAGGGAAAGAGAGTGAATGTGTTCACAGATAGTCAGTACACGTTCGGCGTGGCCCATAGTTTTGGCCGTTTGTGGAAAGAGAGAGGTTTCATTACGTCCCATGGGACTAAGATCCAACATGGTCAGCTAGTTAATGACTTGTTGGAATCTCTAACCTTGCCGACTGAAGTTGCGATTATGAAATGCAGTGCTCATAAAGCAATCACGGATGATGTTGGTCGTGGGAATGCTTTTGCTGATGAGATTGCAAAACAGACAGCTAGAAATATGATGAGTAGAATGTATGTTGCAACGTCTGCAAGATGGATTTCTGAGTCTGGAATGTGTGAGGACACAGTGGAAAGCGTGAAAGAAATTCAGAAAGAGGCGACTGAGGAGGAAAAGCTTGCATGGAAAGAGAGCACGGGTAAATTGGACTCGAGTGGGTGTTGGATTGACTTGTCGGAACAACAGCGTTGGATGTTGACTGATGCGTATGTGCTTGCAGTAGTAACGATGGCACATGGAGCAGCGCACATCAGTTCTAAAGGGATTTGTAAGATGTTGGCTCCAGTTTGGAAGAATGATGGGATTAGTAAGTGTGCAGAGAGAGTGGTGAGAAATTGTATGGTATGCTTGATGCATAATCCTGGCAAGGGAATCCCCACACCTGCAGGTCACTTCGCTCCTCCTTCCTGCCCCTTTAAAGTGATTCAGTTAGATTTCATTCATATGGATCGTTGCAACAATCTAAAGTACGTCCTAGTGGTAGTTTGTGCGTTCTCCAGATGGATCGAAGCATACCCACTGAAGGACAATACTGCTTTGTCCACTGCCAAAATCCTTCTTAAAGAATACTTCCCCAGATTCGGAATGCCACGGATTGTATGGTCAGATAACGGAAGTGAGTTCGTAGGGAAAGTTATGCAGAGTGTGTGTGCCGGCCTAGGGATTAAACAAAAGTTTCACAGTGCGAATCATCCCCAGTCCGCGGGTTTAGTTGAGGGTTACAATGGCACCCTTAAACTGAAACTTGCTAAGATACAAGCGTCCACGGGTTTGCCCTGGCCAGATGCACTGCCTTTGGCTTTGTTATCAACAAGAGCAACTGTACATTCTAGAGTAGGGCTTAGTCCATATGAAATAATTTTTGGTCGTCCTGCAAATGTTTGGGGGGTACCTAGACCGAAAGAATTTAAGCAGCTGGAATACCCAATGTTAATTGATTACCTTTTCGACTTGACTGCTAAATTGAGCCTTATTCACCAACAGGTTTTCGATGCATTGCCAAAGCCACCGGAGAGTCCAGGTCATCAGCTGAAACCTGGGGATCAAGTAGTTATTAGAAATTTTGCAAGAACGAAAAATCTTCAGCCCAGATTCGTTGGCCCCTTCCAAGTCTTATTGGCGACGAGAACTGCTATTCGTGTGGCCGGACGCAAGAATTGGATCCATACGACACACGTCAAACGTGTGCCTCTGCCACTTCCTTACGACAACTGGGTAAAGAAAGGAATCAGTGCCTCTGAAGCAGAACAAATACCCAGTTTCATCCCTTTCAGTGATGCAGAACTGATCACTGATACATCAAACTCTGGCTCTCCTCCTGAAACTGCTCTTTTGAACCCTGAACATTTGCCATCTGCACCAAAAGAACATTTGCCATCTGCGAACGTGAACATTGCAACGTCGGCTGAAAATACATTGTTTCCAGATCAGACAGCTCCTGCAAAACTGAAATACAATTTGCGACCTCGCAATATGGACAAATAAAGCAGGAAACTGCCTATTTTCACATTTGAATTTTTGATACATTGCCTCCAGCCAGGAAGTTTGCTATTATTTTGTTGTTTTAAATTTTGCCTTGCCGTCTGGGTAGCCGTAGGGTCGTGGCTGTGTGCTTAGTTGAATCTGCGGGGGTCAGACACAAGGTCGATCTTTCTGTTAGTTCTGGGAACTCCCAGAGTTGATAGAGGCATTTTCATCTACGTACACATCATCAGTGGTCACAAACGGATTGTAGAAGATGGAGCTTCCTGAGCTGCAACGAAAGAATGTAATTTATGTTCGCAGAAATAGACTGTACAGAATACTTCACAGCAAATGCTTTCTAACGCAATGTGCAGTTACGTTTTTAATTGTTTTAATAACGTTGGTGGGTGGAATCATCTTTGGTGTGCATTTAATTTTTATGCCGTTAACTACAGTACCTCCCCTTGATCCTACTACTTCTACGGTTTCTTCTATGCATTCTTTTCACTTGTTTCCTGAACACGAACAAGCTCGACGCTCAGAATTTATTAACAATACATTTGTACAGCTCTTGCATCAACACCAACTGGTAGTTAATACTACAGACTGCTGGGTGTGTGGCTTGATACCTCACACTATGGATAAAGGCATTCCCTATCTAGTCTTGCCTTTTAGCTATAATGGATCATTTCAGGCCTTTCAGACCATTTTTTCCTATGCCCTTGAGACCTATCCTCCGCGTCCACCACGGTCCACTAAATACAACTCAGCCAACAAAGCTTTAGTCCAGGGAATTATTGACATGATTAAAGACGTCAATAATACTCCATCTTACCCTAGAGATGAATTACGGGTGTATTTGAGTTGGAACTCTACAGAGTATCGCCTTAGTTTGGGAGAAAGCAAGCGTAAAAGCTCCACTTCAGTCTGGGTCGTGCCTCACCGAGGTCAGGTCTGTTTGCAAGGAAATGGGAGAAATCTGAGAGCTCAGCTAGGGAGGAGTGAGTGCGTTGAGACTTACGTATTTCCGTCTAACTCCTCCCCTGCCTTCCTTACTGCTAGGGGTACTTACTTCATCTGTCAAGACAGAGCGTATACATGGCTGCCTGCTGACTTCTCAGGTTCATGTTATATTGCTCGATTGTTACCTCCGACATACACTGCTTCTTCAGATTATCACAAGACCAGAGTAGCAAGAGGTGTCTTCAGCAAGGAAGATACCGCTGGTCAGGAAGCTGGAGACTTCTTCAAAGGTTTCCTTCCGTTTTGGGGGCCTATGGCCAATAGTAGAAATCTACGTCAACTAACACGGGTAGTTGAATCTACTATTACAGAAACTGCTGGTGCCCTTAGTAACTTACCAGCTGAGCTTCAGGCGGATCGTCTCATGACGTTGCAGAACCGTATGGTTCTAGACGTAATACTTGCAGATCGAGGTGGGGTATGCAGAATGATCCAATCGAGCTGCTGTGTTTTTATTCCCAATAATGCTCCAACCGTCTATGAAGCGATCTCTAAGCTACACAAGATTTCCGACTCTATACACGTAGACAAGGGAAACTGGTCCTTCATGGAGTGGTTTTGGACTCTGGTATCAGCGTGGGGATGGAAGGTTCTGATGGTCATTGGTGTCATCCTAGTATTTCTGTTCTCGTGCTGCCTTATTATCCAATGTGGTCCCGCTTTGTGTAGTCTCTGTGCTACAACCTGTTGCAGAAAACCACCTACATTTAGGGAGAAGGTACGAGACAAGATGATGATTCAACAACATGTCACTGACCTAATGAGCATAGAGTTAGACTCTGACATAGACTGAGTAATTGCCTATGTAAGGGCAAAAGGAGGGTCTGAGGTTCCGTGACGATTTGAACTCGTGTTTTTAACATTGTCGCAAATACATGATTTTGGTATCAGTGAACCGCAAATAATCCATTTAGTATATCCTGGTGTTTTCGCTATGCTACGAGCAAGAGCACTCCTGTTATGAAAACATTTCTGATCTACCCATGGCATCCATCTTAGACCACGGAAGCCATTTTGTATTCCTTGCCCTCACATAGTCAATGGACACGCAATGACCTCTTTCAATTAAGGACACGTAGGCTTTAACAGGCAATTCACCTTGCTAGTGACACGTGCACCTTAGGCAAACAACGCTGTGACAGCATGACTCAGCAAGAGCTGCCTCCCTAGCCTGAGGCCAGTCCTGCTATACTGGTTCTTGTGTCCGTTGGCCTGATCATGATTAGGCGGCCGAAGCTGGTAACCTTGCCCATTTACGACCCACAAACATCTCTTATCCTACTTTTCTATCTTCTGCACCTGGCTCTGCTCCTTCCCTTCTGGGCCTTTATTAGGGGGAGGTAACGAAATTTACGATGAGGCGGTCCGGGTCTTGAATGAAAAGTTGACATGGGATTATGATGGAATAGTGGGAACCCCTCGTTCGTAATGTTTTGACATCAGATATTGTTGACGATTCCTGTGCAACGCCAAATATTTATTGTTTACGATACAAAGGTTTTGGAATGTTCTAACATGTAAAGAATTTGCCTGAAGCCCAATATTCAGTATATAAGGAGCAACCCTCTTTGTACAAATCGAACAGGCTCCTAGATACTGCCCATGTGTAGTTTCTGTGACTTCTGTGTCCCTGCAGTAATAAACCTTTGGTCTTTGATGCCATCATCGAGAAGCCCGTGTTTCTGTTTGTTTTGCACCGAGGCAGGTAGAACTCCGGGGTCTTCGGGTGTTATCCCTGACACCTCTGGACGGAACCAAAAAGTCCAGAACTCCACCTTTCAAGCCCAGGGCTAGGATTCTGAGTCCGTTTCTTAGTCTTTTTCCTCAGAGCGCCCCCAGCCCTCCCTCAATTACTTTCCTTTTCCCCATAGTTGAGCAGGAGCGCAACAAGATAAGAGAACAAGCATTGACATAGCCAATAGGTCTCGCCTTTGGGAACTTATAAGTGTTTAGCCATGCAACTGTTGATGTTTTTGCACTAAGGATATTGTGCTGCATAACTAAATACTTATAAGGTCCCAAAGACGAGACTTATTTACTATGACAATGCTTGTATCTCCCTGTTTAGCATCCAACTGAATAATTCTGGAAGAGGGGCATTGAAACTTAGGCCGAACTGATCTAACTAACTAATAGCAGACCTATCTAACCAACAGTATTCTGAATATAATTCAATCTAGCATCCAGTTGCTAGAGTCCCGGAGATATTTTCCCAGCACTATTCAAAAAAATGCGATGACCTTTAATTGGATCGTACAGAACTATAATGAAATATTGGCATTGATTTTCAGTCTTAGTAATGTGACCATTGACTGAATGAGTGTAATCAGTGGCCATACTATATGCCAGAGACAACGTTTTGGTGCCTGCTATTATGTACATAAGTGAAAATAAGAGCCCGGCAAAGATGCCAATGTTTGAATGGGCCAGGATTCGGGCCTCTGTCTTACACTCCAGACCAGGTATTCCTCAACCTGGTTCTTTTGTGAGGAACATTTCCTGTCAGAATGACTCTAACAGGATGTTTCCCTCTGGAGTCTGTGGAGAAAAAGGAGAAAAAGGACAGTGATTTGGACCTGTCGGTTTCTCAATTTGTGCGTGATGGAAACAGCCCTTGAAACGGAGGACTGACAGCTGAGCATTGTCAACAACTCAGCGCCACATGCTGCACTGCTTCAAGCCTGAAACAACCATCGGCCGCGCGGCCATAACAGTAACGGGCCGCGTGGCCGTGAAATGGGACGCGTTCTGTGGTGTGGGAGAAGCCGAGCGAGGAAAGGCAGATCGCGGCACCGCGAAAGTGAAAGTAATTGCCTCTGTAAGGGGGCATGCGAAATGGCACCTGTGCTCCTAAGCGCGCACCCGCACGCGCAACCGCTCGGAGAAAGCCTTTGCAGCAAAGTGTCCTGAGTTGAGAGCCCATGATAAAGTCCTAAGGGGCCCCTTCATGTAACTTGCAGGTGGCCTCATATCACCAGCAGAGCCTCCCACACAGTCAGTATGGTCTCATCTTTGGTGCTCCAGATCATTTCAAGTTTTGCCTCTATGCACACAAGTCGCAACTCGGCTTGAATGTTTCCCGTACTTCAGACATCCAAAGCCTCAGACACCAAGCACCATCGAGGCCCGGATGCCCCGAACCCCCTGAGGAGCAGCAGCCCGACCAATACAGAATGTGTGTCTGTTTGTGTGGTTGTGTGTTGTGTTTGGACTTGTGTGTGTGGTTATGTGTGTTGTTTGGGGTTGTGTGTCGGGTTTTGTGTGTTGTGTTTGGGGTGTGTGTGTTGTTGTGTGTGTGGTTGTGTGTGTGCTTGTGTGTGTGCGGTTGTGTGTGCAGTTGTGTGTGGTTGTTTGTGTGTGGGGGTTGTGTGTGTGGGGAGGGTGTGTGTGTAAGGTTGTGTGTGGGGGTTGTGTGTGGGGGGTTGTGTGTGTGTGTGGGGGGTGTGTGTGTGGGGTAGTTTGTGTGTGGGTGTGTGTGTGTGGGGTTGTGTGTGTGTGTGGTTGTTTGTGTGTGGGGGTTGTGTGTGGGGGGGGTTGTGTATGGGGGTGTTGTGTGTGGGGGGTTGTGTGTGGGGGTTGTGTGTGTAGGGTTGTGTGTGGGGTTTGTGTGCGGGGGGTTGTGTGTGTGGTGTTGTGTGTGTGTGTGTGTGGGGGGGTTGTGTGTGTGGGTTGGGTGTGTGTATACGGTTGTGTGTTTAGGGTTATGTGTGTGTGTAGGGTTGTGTGTGTGGTTGTATGGGGTTGTGTGTGGGGGTGGGGGTGGGGGTGTGGGGTGTGTGTGTGTGGGGGGGTTGTGTGTGTGTGGCGTTTTGTGTGTGTGGTTGTGGTTGTGATGGACGGAGCATCAGAACCAATCAAACACTCACACCCAGTCAAAAGATCTGGGTTTGATCCATCACCGTTCTTTAGCCCACTCTGCCACCCCAGTTCAGACATGGCTATATGCAAATCAGTCTGACCCTGTGCCTTGTATTTGTATTTGTATTTGTATTTGTAGGCCTACTTATATAGCGCAACTGTCACCCAAAGGGTATCCTGGCGCTTTGACCACAGACATTCCTACAGATGACAATTACACTGCCTTCGGAAAAAGATAAGTTTTTAGGTCCTTTCTAAAAGACAGGAGATCCTGCTTACACCTAAGTGCCAGAGGTAGAGAGTTCCAGAGCTTGGCGGCCGTAAAGCTGAATGAGCGGCCACCCATCCTCACCCTTTTTATCTTGGGGACAGTCACCAAGAAGGCAGAGGAGGATCTCAAGAGTCTGGCGGCTGAGTACCAGGAAAAGAGACCTCGCAGCACCACGGGACCCAGCCCATGCAAGGCTCTAAAGACTAAGCAAGCTGATTTAAAACAGATCCGTTTTTGCACCGGTAACCAGTGTAGGTCTGAAAGGGCAAGAGAGGACGAAGCAGACCAAGGCCGTGAGAGCGCCAACTTAGCTGCCATGTTCTGTACCCGCTGTAGCTTCATAATTAGAGTACTGGGGGCTCCCAGAAGCAGTGCGTTGCAGTAGTCTAACCTACTGAGGATGATACTACGCACTGCTTCTGTCCTTGCTGCGTGAGGGAGTAGTGGAAGAATCTTCCGCAGCATGCGTAACAGCAGCATGCAGGTCGCCGTAGTTTTATTAACGAAGGCGTCCAGCTGGAGACTAGGCCCGAGCAGGACACCTAGGTTACGGACTGAGTCTGCCGCTGTGACAGTGCCCAAGGTGGAAGAAGGCCAAAGACCCTCTGGCAGAGAGCGGGGCATACGATCTGCCGAACAGTAGAGAACTTCAGTTTTTGCCCCGTTAAACTGTAACGAGTTCTGACGCAACCAATCCGCGGCTGCCGACATACAGTGGTGAAAGGATTCAAGGGAGACCGCATCCCTGCCCTCGATGGAAAAAATAAGCTGAGTGTCATCGGCATAATTGATGACAGACATGCCGAATGACTTAATCAGACTTATTAGAGGGCGAAGGTATAAGTTGAAAAGGATCGGGCTGATTGCAGAGCCCTGCGGTACTCCCTGTCTTACATCTCTCACCACCGAACGAAACGGCGGCATAGCCACAGATTGCCGCCTGTTACAGAGGTACGATGCCAGCCAGTCCAAGGCTAAACCAGTTACCCCGGACTCCCGGAGCCTACCCAGCAGAACCGCATGGTCGACCGTGTCGAACGCGGCCGACATGTCAAGCAGCACCAAAAACGCTGCTCCTCCCATGTCAACACGCGAACGCAGGTCATCCAAAACGGCCACCAAGGCAGACTCCGTATCGTGGGCTGGCCTGAAGCCAAATTGGGCCACGTCCAACAGATCGTTGGAGTCAAGGAAGCTGGACAGGACCCTAGTGACCAATTTCTCTAAGATTTTTATTGAGAAAGGCAAGAGTGAAATAGGCCTATAATTGGTCGGACATAAAGGGTCCAAGGTGACTTTTTTTAGCAGTGGGGTAATCACCGCCAGTTTCCAGCTATCCGGGACCATGGCCGTGGTCAAAGACTGGCAGCAGATGGAATGAAGCGGAGGGAAGAGTTCTACCTGGAAAACCTTCCAAAACTTGTGTGGCAAGGGGTCTAACGGAGAGCCGGATGACACACCATTCGCCAACAGACAGAAATCCTCATGGGAAGGAGTAGGAAAACAGGTCAGCCGAGGTTGTACTGCTACCTCCATAGTCACCTCCCGAGCTACTCCGCTGACTAGTTCCAAGGGGCAGGAATCAGGGTGGCTAGACAGATTGGGGGCAGAAAGACCCGCCAAGATGGTATTCATTTTTTCCTCAAAAGCCGAGGCTAATGAGTCACATAGTTCCTGCGAGGCCGGGATGGCAGGTGTAACACAAGCTGGGTTGGAAAGATTTTTAACCAACTTAAACAAGGTTTGTGACTTGTTTCCAGCTTTAGCCAAAGTGGCCTCGAGAAACTTGGCTTTAGCCAACCTGATCTGAGTTTTATACTCCTGGAGGGTTTTTTTTATAAACCAGTCTATCTGTTTCGGAATAGTGTCTTCTCCAGACCCGTTCGCCTGTTTACAATGAAGTCTCTGCTGAAGAAGGTCACTGGAAAACCAGGGAGTGACTTTTTGCGGTTTATCCTTCACCTTGCGCATTGGAATCATCCTGTCAAGCGATTCGAGGAGCTGATGACAGAGGGTTGAATAACTCTCCTCCACATTCTGACCCAATGAAAAGACTCTGGGCAATAATGTGGGTATACTGGAGCCCGTAAGTAGCCGAGCCCATTGTCTCCTGAGTTTAGGCTTGACCTGCACGCTATTACTCAGCGATCCTCAGTGCCTCATGGGAACAGTCCAGCCCGAACTGCCAAGTGGCAGCAAGGTCTGTCAAATGGGCTTCAGGTGCTGTGGGAGCCCTGCCGCAAATGTAAGTGCCTCCTGGCGCGCTCTGCTCCCATCGTCTGCCCCAAGGGATGCTGGGCACTGTAGTCCTGTGGCCCTAGAAAGTGCCGTGGCAATAAAGTCTTCAAAATGGTCTTCCCGCCCTGCAGGAGCCCTGCTGCGAATTTAGGCATGTCCTTGCACGCTCTGCTGCCGTCGTTGGCCCCAAGGGATGCTGGGCACTATAGTCCTGTGGCCCAGGGATGTGGGGTGGCAACAAGGTCTGCAAAACAAGCTTCCCGTGTTGGGGTTTTCCAGCTTTGCAGAGAGTTTTTAAAGGGATCTTCGAAACCAACCTTCTGCAGCATTGTTTACTATATTTTCACTTTGGGCAGTATCGCCAATACCTTTGCTGTTGAGGTAGTTACATATACACCCATTCTGCACATTCATGCTCTCTTTTGCTCACCCTGCTCCTAGCAGTAATGTCTATTTAGGAAGATTCACCCCTCTCATCCTGCTTCTCATCGTGCTTCTCCCGATGTCCACTAGTTCTGTTCTCGTCTTGGGGCTCCTGCATCTGCACGGTCCCAGTCCCAGGACCTAGTCCAGGCCTCAATACAGGACCTCTGAACAGATAAGCAATCATAGGACCAGCGAGGCGCTGCTGGGGCGCAGCTCCTCCTTTCCCCTTCCGCTGTAGAGCAAATATATATTTTTCCTAAATATGGATATTATTATTATTAATTGAAATTTATAAAGCGCAACTAAACCCGTAGGCATCAAGTACCATTTTACTACTTCCAATTTCTCGTTTCCCAGGTACCAATTCAAATTTTTTCTGACCTTACATCCTTTATCAGAAAAAATCATAACTTTGCTTTTTAAAATATGTATTTTTAGATAATAATCCTCTGTGTACATAATTAACTCACCAAGTCATCTTTGCAGTCCAATTAGGGTTAAATCCATTATTATGGCATCATTTGCCTATAGAGCATCTTCCTTCCAGGCTGTTGTCTGGCCTCGACATCCATGTTGCCAAGTCGTTGTCTCCGCTCCAGCTCCCATCTCCACCACGACACGTGCGGCTATCCCATCTGCTGTAGGGCTGTTCATGTTCCGGGTCGCTCTTCCTCAAGCCACCTTTGGGGTTTTTAGCTTCATCCTAGTTGATGAGTGCACCCCCAGATGGCAGCAATTGGGGTAAGTCAGAGCGCTGTACAGCTTTGTGCATGCCAGTAGTAGCTCCTGCTGTCCTGTCGCGATCTTACATGCAGGGACAGAATTGCCTGTCTTTTTATTTAAAAGCCTCAGCAAGTTCTCCAATATGTCCGATAAAATTATTCACATGCTGCGGTGGGCTAATGACAGGGGGGACCCAACTGGTCTAGGTGTGAGTAGCTGCAAGCGGTTGCCTCAGCCGACCACCATCTTACTTCCCTGCATGAGTCCACTATGGGACACTCTTAGAACAGAGTTGTTCCTACGTGGATGGCTTAATCCAGGAATAAATTGTGGAATGCTTACAGTTGGTACACAAGAAGAGTGTACTCGTCGAGGGCGGGTAGTTATGAAACTACTACAGCAAACTAACAAAAGTAAAGTAAGGTAGGAACCAATAAAAATATGGTTGTCAGCTATACAAAAGAGTAGTTAACTCTTTAAGAAGAATTGGCATAGCCAATAGGTCTCGCTTATGGTACCTTACAAGTATTCAGTTATGCAGCACAATATCCTTGGTGCAACAACATCAACTGTTGCATGGCTAAACACTTATAAGGTCCCAAAGGCGACCTATTGGCTATGTCTATGCTTGCTTTTTTTTTACCTCCAAACATGCCGAAGTTAAGGGGCCATCAGGCGTCCTTTTGTTTGAATATCTTGACTGGAAGCGGCCTGGAACATCACACATATGTAAATACCACTGAAGGGAAACACAGGCACACAGCTTGCTATCTCTTCACAGGTACTTCAGAGAGGATTGTTTTTGCCTTTGTTCTGTTCCTGTATAGAAGTGCAGACACTGTAAAACTCATATGGGGTGGTCTGTCCCAGTATTTACACAAATAATTCAAATAGCACTATTTTATTTGTTTTATAGCCCTACGTAGAGACGTCATGTGCTGTATTGCATGCGTCATGATGTCACTTGCATAGTGTCTAACTTGGTGAGTCCCCCCACTTCTTTTCATAGGACTTGTGCCCCGGCAACACCTGCCAGTTCCGTAACGGGTCCTACCAACATCCTCGATCCCTTAATTTGAACAAGATTGAATTTTACCCAATAACACATTTTAGCATGTAAGGGACGGGCCCTTGTTTTTTTTTTAAATTTAATATCTAAGTTTTTTAGCAAAGTTCAAAATAATACAATATATAAAAACGAGGTATTTGTTACATTAAAGGAACGTTATATACTAGCAATCAGATATATATGAGAAATATAAAAAAGAGAAAGGGGAGGAAAGGGAAGGTAAAGAAAACCTAAAAAGGGGAGAGGAAGGGGGTAAGGAAAGGAAGAATATCCATACTACTATAATCTGAACTCTATATTAGCTTTAAGTAAAAAGAATTACACATAAAAAACAATTCTATATGCATAAAAAACAATGGTAAGAAATATAAATATCAAGTTACAGTAAGGGTAAATATCTAAGGGAATAATAAACAGTATGTGTTTAAATAAACAACAACAACTAGTAAATCACAGAGGTTTTCGGACTTCATTAGAGAATTGAACTGAAAGAGTGCTATGTGAGGCAATGTAAGTTAAATATGTGGATATAAGGTGCCATAAAAGATCTCTTTTGATAGATAAACGGGGAACGTAATTAGTGTCAAGTCTATGATGGAAACAGACTGAATTACACCAGGCTGTAAAGGTGATTTTGTCAGCTTGTTTCTAATTAGAAGTAATTAAGTGAAAAGTTATCGCCAATAGCAAATCTATGACTTTGGAACTAGAGGGTAATTGTGGCCAACAGGGTGATAGCGAGCCTAGAAAAACATTGGAGGGAGAAAAGGGAACTTTAGTTTTAAAAATATTGTTAATTTGAGACCAAACTAATTGCCAAAAACAATGTATAGGGGTGGCAGCCAAAAAGCATATGGTATAGATCTGCATTTGTGCATGGACAAGACCAACAATTAGGGGTACGATTCGCAGGGAAGGAGGCTAATTTTGCGGGGGGGGTGAATAAAAGACGTTGATAAACAAAATAGAGTGTTTGAGAGGTATTAGCAGCTCTGGAAGTTTTATGAATTTTGAGCCACAATTTATCCCAAAAGGAGAGGACAGGCCCTTGTTAAGCATTTAAATGTCTAGAAAGCTGGTAATGTGTGAGGCAAGGCTATTAACATGTCTCCACACACAGCATCAACATTTGCATTGGTCAATACCGTTCTTATTGCTTAACAGTGTAATGGACGGACAGACCACAGGCCTCTTGTTTAAGGAGCACTTTCTCTGCAGCGAACCTGTGCTGTAAGGAAACAGCTGCCATAGCGTTGAAAACAACTCACAAGCGGCAACACACAAAATAAATACATGATGTAGAAGCACCAGGAGCTACAGCTTCCCTTTTGGAAGACAAAATATTCTTTAAAAAAAATCATCACAGTTTGGCACAGCCTAAAAAATGGATGTTCACCATTTAGGCCTGACACTACATTCATCGTACACGAGCCCTTAGGGGGTTCAGGAGCAGGCCCAGTGGTGTGTCGCTCTTCTAGATCTTGTTTTCAATAAGGGCAATAGGTGTAATGATCCTTTAGACTTTTGCTGCGCATCGCTCTGGGGTCATGTTGCCCAGTTCTCTTACTGAGCCTCAGAAGTACTTTTTCACATACTTTGTAGTGCACTCTGCTAATCCTGGATTTTGGCAATATTTCACTTCACAGAAAACAGGGCACTACGGGCCAGATGTAGGTAAGTTCCATTTACCGATTCTAAAATACAGAATTTTACCGATTTGATATTTCAGAATCGGTAAATGGTATGTAGGTAAGTATTCGGTAAAGTTTACCGAATCTGTAATATTCGGTAATTACCGATTCGGTAAATACCGAATCGGTAATTCACATTCATTCCTATGGGCCTGAAGGCCCATAGGAATTAAATGGAATTACCGAATTGGTATTTACCTATTCGGTAGTAGGGGAACACATTCAAGGGTGGCAGGGTGTCACATTGACACCCTGTTGCACCCCTGAATAGTGTATGCCACATGGCACTTTTGAAAAAGGCACAAATGTGCTTTTTCAAAGGTTTTCGATATTTACCACCAACTTTTATTTGGTGGTAAATACCGAATCCTTAACCATGCAATGCACTCATTTGAGTGCTTCCTACATTTCAGATTCAGTAATTTACCGATTCGGTATTTTAAGGAATCGGTAATTTACCGAATCCTTAAATTACCGATTCGGTAAATTACCGAATCTGAAATGAAGCCACCTACATCTCAATAGCTTAAAACCGGTCGGTAACGGCAGTAATTCGGTAATTTCGGCAGTTACCGACCGGTATTGGGCTACCTACATCTGGCCCATGAGGTAGTACGTAGTAGTGGTGGAGCATGCATCTAGTACTTTGCGCTGCTCTTGGCTCGACCTAAAAAACTCCAATCTTCCCCATTATTTGTGACTGTCTCAGTTACAGACATGACTGGACTTTTTTGCCAGTGCTCTTTATCGGCATGGATCAAAGCCAACTGAGGTGTCTTGAACTGAGAAGACACCAGAGTGCTCTTTCAGGACCATTCAAAGTGCCCATGAAAAGAATGTCTAAAGGCTTGCATTGGTGCTGAGCCCTGTTGGGTTGGCACCCAAACCTAGTTATGCTTCAGATGCCTGCCAGTCTGCTTGTAAAGTGCTGCAGTAACACTGAACCCATTCGGAATCCTTTTAGAAAAAAACAAAGACCTACATTGAGACTCAGCCCTATGGAGAACACTGTTGCGTTACCCTATCTGTATGCCATCCTCCCTCCTGGACTACTCAGTGTAGCTTTATTAATGCTCAGTGTGTGTGTCTGTCTAGCACATGCTCCAGTGGGTGCTCTGTAAGATGTATGGGTGCTACACCCCTGGATTGCTCTAAATCATTCTACCAGTGTTGTGCACTACCCTGAACTGCGCTGTATACCTGTGTTGTGCTCTCTCCTGCAATAAACTTTACAACTATGAAGGTTTCACAGCCACCTTGATTGCTCAGTACACTTGTGTGATTACTTGTATGTTTTGCACACACTTTTGGCAAATTGTGTGTGTGTATTCCACACCTCCGTAGGTGCTCTGAAAAACTGTGAGTGCACAGCACCCCTTCAAAATTGTACCTCTAACTGTGTTGTACTTCCTGCTGAAGTGAGACATAGAAGAACCGTGGGCATGCCTTCCTGTTTAGCACAGCCTTCTGAAGTGACCACAGAAGAGCCGTGGGCATGCCTTCCTGTTTAACACAGCCTTCTGAAGTGACCACAGAAGAGCCATGGGCATGCCTTCCTGTTTAGCACAGCCTTCTGAAGGGACCACAGAATAGCCGTGGGCATGCCATGCTCCTCTCCCTGGACTGGACTGACCTTTAGAGCTCTAACTTTGTTGCATACCCTCTTGCTTGTTAAACTCTCCTACATTTATCCACACAAGCTTTTGTGCTGAATTCTCCTGAAATAGCCACCATGAAGGTTTGTTGGTGAGCAAAGTTCATACTTGAACATGCTATCCCATTTTCTGCTAAATGTCATTGTGTTTCAAAGATTGACTATAAAGTTCACGTAGAATTCGATTTGCAATAAAAAAAACAATAAAATAAAGAAAAAGAGAAAAAGTTGTTCACTTATTTATTTATGAAGAAAATTATGGCAAACCCCCACCCCCCAAATTGTCATGTTTTGCATATTGAAGCTAATTTAAAAATAATTTATTAGTTGCACTTTGATTTGGACTATGAAAGGAAACATGTTACAGTTGGGATTGGGGAAGGGTTTAGTTTAAGGGTTGAGGGTGAGGTTTGGAAGGTAAGAGATGTGGTTAGGGTGAGGCATTACGTTTGAGTTAGAATAGGCTATAGTGTTAGATCAGACTTAGGAGTACAGTTAGGGTTTAAGAGTGATAACTGGTGTAACGGTTAGGGTCTGGGTTGGATGTTGTTAGGACACAGATCGGTGAACTAACTGCGCTGTCACCGCCGTATCCGGACTACAACCCCCGCAATCATGCCGGTGGGAACTACGACTCCCGTCATGCTGCGCGCTGCGCATGCGCGAACCAAACACACGGAAGAAACAGTTTAAAACGGACCGGGAGCAGGAGGAGGCTGTCGGATATTATCGCGTCCACCGAGGAGTCCGTGTTTCAAGTTCCAGGTGAGCAGTTCCTCTGGAGAGGTAACTCTCGTCTTTTGTACCATGCGCTTGAAGCGCCAGCACGCCCCAGTCCCCGCTCGAGGGTTCGAGCAGGATTCAGAGCGCATTGAAGCGCCACCACGCCCCAGTCCCCGCTCGAGGGTTCGAGCAGGATTCAGAGCGCATTGAAGCGCCACCACGCCCCAGTCCCCGCTCGAGGGTTCGAGCAGGATTCAGAGCGCATTGAAGCGCCACCACGCCCCAGTCCCCGCTCGAGGGTTCGAGCAAGATTCAGAGCGCATTGAAGCGCCACCACGCCCCAGTCCCCCCTCGAGGGTTCGAGCAAAACTCAGAGCGCATTGAAGCGCCACTACGCCCCAGTCCCCGCTCGAGGGTTCGAGCTAAACTCTAAGCGCATTGAAGCACCAGCACGCCCCAGTCCCCGCTCGAGGGTTCGAGCACAACTCAACGCGCATTGAAGCGCCAGCACGCCCCCAGTCCCCGCTCGAGGGTTCGAGCTGAACACTAAGCGCATTGAAGCGCCAGCACGCCCCAGTCCCCGCTCGAGGGTTCGAGCTGAACTTAAGGCGCATTGAAGCGCCGGCTCACCCCATTCCCCGCTCGAGGGTATTCGAACAGTGGGGCTCTACCTTTGTTTTACGTTTATCCTTCTTTTGCCCTCTGTTGGGAGGTGTCGGGACCGGCATCTATGCAGAGGACGAATTAGAGAGTGCTCATTCTCAAAACCCCTATTCCTCAGTTCGAGTGGCATTTTCGGCCACTGCTTAGCACGGTGTCCTCTGTTGGGTGACTGTCGGGACCGGCAGTTGTGCAGAGGACGGTTGGACTCCCATATCTTCGGCTACACCCCAAGTCTTTGGCCCTTCGGCTTTTGTGGTGCTCGTTTGTTCATTGGTGCTATTAAACCTACCAAGTATCAAACCATTTGTGTTCTTGCTGTTTTCTCAACCCCGGGGTACTCAGGGGGTTACAGAATATCCGACCTTGATTCACCTTAATCCACCTCCTGGTTGAGAAAGGAGAATGGCAGCCATGGACGACGTGTTGGCCGCCTTACTTGTTGTACAAACAGAGCTAGCTACATCGCGGCAGGAAACCGCGGATCTAAAAGCTAGGATGGACCTGGTACAACGGAACCCCTTTAACGCAGGGGCACATGGAGGAGGCCCGCAGGCAGCGGTTGTGGTGGAAATGCCGGTAGCCATACCGTTAGCCACGCCGGAGCGATACAGTGGAGACCCGGCAACAGTGCAGGTGTTCATAACACAGGTGGCCCTGCACTTCTCCTGTAAGCCCAAATCGTTTCCTACAAATCAGGCGAGGGTGGCGTTTATGATATCATATCTGGCAGGAAACGCGGCTCAATGGGCTGTTCCTTTGGTGAGCAGAGACGATCCATTGTTATACGACTGGGAGGCCTTTCAGGAGGAGTTTGTCAAGGTCTTCGACAGAAGAGCTGATACCTATACAGCTGACCGTGAATTGCTACAGCTGAAACAGGGCTCCACGGGCCTCGTTCAGTATTTGAACGCATTCAGGCGACTCATCGCTGAGACCAAATGGCCCCCGGCCAAACAGACAGCACTGTTCCACCAGGGTCTGAGCGAGGAGCTGAAGGACGTTATCGCGCAAATCGACCCCCAGCCTGCACATTGTGAAGACCTTATCAGTCTAGCGCTCCGCCTGGAGCATCGACTAAGCGAACGCCGGGGTGTGGGGCCTCGCAAGGACAAGTCTACCTCCGTTTCGGGTCACACAGGTGCCAATGACCCCGTGACAACTCCAAAAAACGAACCTATGGATATCGGGGCTGTCAGAGCCAGTCTCACGGCCGTAGAGAAAGAATCCCGAAGGAAACAGGGCCTTTGTCTATACTGTGGAAAGAAGGGGCACTACGTCCGTGAATGTCCAGTGAAACCCCGAACAGGTTCCTCATGATCCAGCCGGCTGTCCACCACCTTGGTGGAGAAGAAGGCGGAAAACTAACAAGCTCCCGGAACAAAGAAGGGGATTCCTGGAGTCATGGATACATCCCTTCCATACAAAGGCGCGGCGTGAACAGCTCCAAACACCTGTTCATCCCTCTACGGGTCAAGGTACAGGGGAATTGGGTAGCGGTTTCCGCCATGGTGGATTCAGGGGCCACAGGGCTGTTTATGGACAAGAAAGAGGTGGAACGCATAGGGGTATCGCTTCTAACCTGTGCGATCCCCGAGGATGTGTATGCGGTGGATGGGCGCCAGTTGGTTTCTGGGCCCATCAGTCAACACACGGGGAATGTGGAGGCACGCTACGGATCTCAACATCTGGAAGTCCTGGATTTCAATATCATCTGTGCCCCGCAGTATGGAGTCATCTTGGGGTTGCCATGGCTGAAGAAACATAACCCTTCCATAGATTGGGAGTCCCTCACCATACAGATGGATTCACAGTATTGTTCCCGTTTCTGCAGGTCCACAGGGGACGCCGTCACGGAGGAATCAACAGGGTATGAGGTGGCTACGGCAGCCGAAAAAGAAGTTGCGCTCCCCCCGGAGTACCTCCCTTACCAGGACGTGTTCGATGACAGGCAGGCGGAAACCCTTCCTCCACACCGCACATACGACTGCCAAATCGATCTGGTTCCGGGTGCTACCGTACCCAGCGGAAGACTATATGCGCTTTCGGAACCCGAGAACGTTCACCTCCGGTCCTATTTGGATGACATGTTACGGATGGGGTTCATAAGGCCTTCCAAGTCCCCAGCGGCTTCTCCTCTTTTCTTTATCCCAAAAGCCAAAGGAGAGTTGCGCGCATGCGTGGACTTCAGGGCGTTGAACGCCATAACAGTAAAGAACAGGTACCCCCTGCCACTCATCAACGTACTATTGGAGCAGGTCAGGAGCGCGAAGGTGTACACCAAATTAGATCTGAAGGGGGCATATCACCTAGTACGGATGCGAGGAGGCAACGAATGGAAGACAGCCTTCAAAACCAGATACAGCCTCTTTGAATACCGTGTAATGCCCTTTGGGCTGTGTAACGCCCCGCTGCCTTCCAATTCTTCCTGAATGACGTCCTCCGTGACCTTCTGGACGTCTACGTGGTAGTCTACATAGACGACATATTGGTGTATTCGGAGAACACGGAAGACCATGTGAGACATGTATCATCAGTCTTACAGATACTCAGAGAAAACTCCTTATTTTGCAAACTCAGCAAATGCGATTTTCACGTCACCACAGTGGAGTTCTTAGGGGTGATGTTAAGCCCCAATGGCCAGACGATGGCAGAAAGGAAAGTCAATGCTGTTGTTGCATGGCCCTCTCCCACGAACGTTAAAGAAGTGCAGAGCTTCCTTGGCTTTGCCAATTTCTACAGGAGGTTTATCGAGGGGTTTTCCGGAATGGTGGCTCCCATCACCCATCTGCTGAGGAAAGCTACACCTTTTTTGTGGGATGCTGGTGCTCAGCAAGCCTTCGAGGCGTTGAAACAAGCCTTCATCACTGCGCCTGTGTTGGCTCACCCTGATCCTGAACTACCATACGTGGTGGAGGCGGATGCCTCCGATTTGGCAGTAGGGGCCATCCTCTCGCAGAGGAACGGAATAGGTGTACTCCATCCGGTGGCTTTCATGTCCAGGAAGCTTAACCACGCGGAGAGGAACTACCACGTGGCCGAGAAGGAGTTGTTGGCCATCAGGGAAGCCTTCATGGAATGGAGGCACTTGCTGATGGGGGCACGACATGTGGTTAAGGTGTTCACAGACCACCGGAACCTTCAGTTCATGACATCGGCCAGACAGCTGTCACCGCGACAACTACGGTGGATGCAGTTCTTCTCTGGCTTTCATTTCACCATCACGTACCGGCCGGGCTCGGAAAACAAGAAAGCTGACGCTTTATCGAGGCAGTCCAACGGTGGGGAGCGCCCCTCACCAGTCATCAGGCCCATCATCTCTCCCAGCGCCGTGGTAGGAGCCATACAACCGGGGTCCTTCCTCCTCGGGATCCAGAGAGGGATTCACACCTTCGAGTGGAAGGCATGGCTTCGACGACACGAGGAATGGAGGAAAGGATGGGATACCGGTCAAAGGGGCTTGCATCCTTGTCCCCACGTCCACCCTAAGGAAACAGGTCTTTGAGTGGTGTCACGAATCACCCAGCGCGGGACACTTTGGGTTGGAGAAGACGCTGGACTATGTGTTGCATCAGTTTTGGTGGCCCTCAGTAAGAGCGGATGTTCGAGGGTGGGTTGCTGAATGCCCAGTATGCGCAACCATGAAATCTGACCACAGGCAGCCCCAGGGGCTCTTGCGTCCTCTACCAACTCCGGTCCGACCCTGGGAACGCATCTCATTGGACTTCATAGTGGGTTTGCCCAAGGACAAAGGGTGCACAGCCATTCTCGTGGTGGTGGATTACCTCACGAAGATGGGAAGGTTTATCGCCTGTAAAGGGGTACCCACAGCGGGACAACTGGCAAGCATCCTACTGAAGGAGGTGGTACGGGTACACGGCCTGCCCAGTGTGATCGTTTCGGACCGCGGATCCCAATTCACGGCCCGTTTCTAGAAAACATGGTGTTCAGCTCTTCACGTGACAACGGCACTATCCACCAGCTATCACCCACAGACAGATGGCCAGACGGAACGCCTGAACCAGACCCTGAAGCAGTACCTCCGCTGTTTTATCGACCAGGGCAAGGAGGAGTGGGTGGACTTGCTGTGGCTTGCGGAAATTGCGTACAACAACGCAGCTCACAGCTCCACAAAGGTGTCGCCTTTCTACTGCTCCTATGGACACCACCCGAGGTTCCTTCCGTTGTCCCATCCAGAGGCCACAGCAGGGATGCCCGAAACCAACAAAAGGGTGGCACACATCAAGGAAACGATCGGGAGGGCCCGACAATGTCTGATGACAGCCAAGGAGGCCTACAAGAGGTGCGCCGATAGGAGAAGGAGGCCGGGGCCATTGTACCGGCGGGGCGATTACGTCTGGGTGTCCTCCAAAAACCTGCGCTTCCGCAAGCATAGCGTGTTCCACCCTCGGTTCATTGGCCCATACAGGATCAAGGCCTGTCTCAGCCCGGTGACGATGCGGTTGGAGCTTCCGAACACCATGCGGATCCATCCGGTGTTTCATGTGTCGCTGCTCAAACCAGCCCTCAAGGTCGGAAGGCCTGTCCCTGATGCAAACATGGTGGAAGCCGTCACGGAGTACGAGGTGGAGGGCATCCGGGATTCGAAATGGAGCAGAGGCAAGCTTTGGTATCTGGTGGCTTGGAAGGGGTTCGGCCCTGAGGATCAGACGTGGGAACCGGAGGCGGGGTTGCACGCTCCGCGTTTGGTGTCGGCCTTCCACCGGAAGCATCCTGGCAAACCGGGCCCTGATTAGGGGTGGTTGGATGGAGGAGGATGTACTGTTAGGACACAGATCGGTGAACTAACTGCGCTGTCACCGCCGTATCCGGACTACAACCCCCGCAATCACGCCGGTGGGAACTACGACTCCCGTCATGCTGCGCGCTGCGCATGCGCGAACCAAACACACGGAAGAAACAGTCTAAAACGGACCGGGAGCAGGAGGAGGCTGTCGGATATTATCGCGTCCACCGAGGAGTCCGTGTTTCAAGTTCCAGGTGAGCAGTTCCTCTGGAGAGGTAACTTTTGTACCACGCGCTTGAAGCGCCAGCACGCCCCAGTCCCCGCTCGAGGGTTCGAGCAGGATTCAGAGCGCATTGAAGCGCCACCACGCCCCAGTCCCCGCTCGAGGGTTCGAGCAGGATTCAGAGCGCATTGAAGCGCCACCACGCCCCAGTCCCCGCTCGAGGGTTCGAGCAGGATTCAGAGCGCATTGAAGCGCCACCACGCCCCAGTCCCCGCTCGAGGGTTCGAGCAAGATTCAGAGCGCATTGAAGCGCCACCACGCCCCAGTCCCCGCTCGAGGGTTCGAGCAAAACTCAGAGCGCATTGAAGCGCCACTACGCCCCAGTCCCCGCTCGAGGGTTCGAGCATAACTCAACGCGCATTGAAGCGCCAGCACGCCCCCAGTCCCCGCTCGAGGGTTCGAGCTGAACACTAAGCGCATTGAAGCGCCAGCACGCCCCAGTCCCCGCTCGAGGGTTCGAGCTGAACTTAAGGCGCATTGAAGCGCCGGCTCACCCCATTCCCCGCTCGAGGGTATTCGAACAGTGGGGCTCTACCTTTGTTTTCCGTTTATCCTTCTTTTGCCCTCTGTTGGGAGGTGTCGGGACCGGCATCTATGCAGAGGACGAATTAGAGAGTGCTCATTCTCAAAACCCCTATTCCTCAGTTCGAGTGGCATTTTCGGCCACTGCTTAGCACGGTGTCCTCTGTTGGGTGACTGTCGGGACCGGCAGTTGTGCAGAGGACGGTTGGACGCCCATATCATCGGCTAAACCCCAAGTCTTTGGCCCTTCGACTTTTGTGGTGCTCGTTTGTTCATTGGTGCTATTAAACCTACCGAGTATCAAACCATTTGTGTTCTTGCTGTTTTCTCAACCCCGGGGTACTCAGGGGGTTACAGATGTATGGTTCTGGTATTGTTACTGGTTAATGATATAGTATTATGGTTAAGGTTGAAGTACGTGTTGGGGTTAAATTACAAAAGGGGGTGGTGATGGATGGAGCATCTGAAGCAATCAAACACTCACAACCAGTCAACAGATCTGGGATTAATCCATCACCGTTCTTTAGCTCACTCTGCCACCCCATTTCAGACATTGCCATATGCAAATCAGTCTGACCCTGTGCCTCATGGGAACAGTCCAGCCCGAACTGCCAAGCCATGCCTTCCCTGGACCGGAAACAAGCTTCCGAGGACCGGTTTCCGGCATTTCAGCCGTCTTCAGCCCGGCTTGCTTGAATCCAGTGGCAAAGTGAGCAAGGGACTTACGTCTGAGCATACAAATTGATACTTTAAGCAGAATGAAAGCCATTCTTTTTCAAAAAACTGTGCCACTGATCTCTGCCAAAGAAACCTATGATCTGCAAGTCGCAAGGACTTCTGCAGAGATACATGCCCTCTTAACTACATATTGCCCTATACATTTCTCAGAAATGTTAAGTCGTATCTTAAACATGTCTAATACGAGTGGTATTGTACATGTATTTAAGACCATATTTTCTGGACTGTTAGCACCTTTTGAAGCAGTCCTAGTAATATTTCCAAACTTTGTGCACTCTGTGTTGGGCGGATTGCCTCTCATTTTAGGACTCGCTGCAGGAATACTATTTTTGCTTCTATTGCTGTGATATGGCAAGTCATTTCACAAACGACACCTAGTTCTCCATGGAGACAACTCTACTGGTGATGAAGTGTCGTGAGCGCACCATCCAAATTTTGGGACTACCTCGTCTAAGAGAAATAAATACCACATGCTTTCTGTCATTCAGACCAATTTGGCAAGATTGCATCCTACCTGTTCTACGCTGCCTGCTATGCGGAGAAGAATGCGTGTTAGACACGTCTCACACTCCCATCGGTCATGCCAACGGATGTTGATACTTTGCTTGAACCAGTAACGGCCCATGCACTGTGTTGTCCCCAGCGGCTACCGATTCTGATGACGGCATTCATTGAGATCTCACAGATGCAAAATGCTACTGCTGTAATTCATGAATTTTTATCTTGTGTTCTGATTAACTTGGACATATTATATTTGTCAATCTGTAACTTGGAAGATGTTTTTCTTTTATAAAACCGAATAAAGTTTGTTGATAATAGGGGGGCGCTAGAGGGCGCACAGGCGGAATGGCTGCCTAGGCTGGTAGCTCCCGTGCCTCGACGAGTGATCCTATACTTATCCTGCGCCACAAGGTGTTGTTCCACACTCAGAAGCCAGCAAAAGGTGTAGGAAGGCGACCTTCACACTCGACCTGAGTTTGACGCTGCTGCGACCCGTGGAGCCGGAGATATCGCCGCGTCTATCTGCACCGGTGATTGCATGGTCCTTGAGGGCGCCTGGACCCGGCTGCTGTGCACTACGGCACACCGCGGCTGACCACGAGGGGCTGGGCCGCGACCTCCGTCGTCCGCCCGGAGCTGCGACTGTGCCTGGAGGAGGAGCCGGCGATTGGGGACAAGGTGCGGAGGTCTCTTCCTCCCGCACCCTTCTGCCGTCGAGGACTGCTGCCTCCGTCGCCTGGACAGCGGGTAAGCCGGCTCTCCCGCCGAGAGCGGGTTGAGCGCTGCAGCGCTTCCCGCGTGTCTGGGGGACGGGCGGATTTCTGGGCCTCACAGAGAGGGAGCGGAGGCCGCATAGAGACTCGACGCGGCGGTGGGACTCCTCACCCTTGCTCCCCGGTCTGAAGGCGCCGCGAAGCCTAGATTGACCGGGAGACGCCCGGACTTCACCGGCTGCACCCGCTGTTACTACACGACCACTGGCCCGCCTCCTAGCTGCGTGGGGGTTCGACCCGGCTCCCTCGTGGCTGCAGTTCACTGGGCACTCTGACCTCCACTGATCGCTGCACCCCACCATTGCAGAGAGGACATTGGGGGACCGGAGAAGGGCTAGAACACTGCGCCCCTCCCCCGACAACGGCTGCAACCTCTCCTTGAGGATCCTTCATCACTCTCAGTGTCTGGCAGAACTACCGGCTGACAATCTACTCACCGGCCTATACACCCTGCTCTCATACCTTACTGAAGGCGCTAACGTCAACTGGACACCACGATCATCATGGGGCGCCCGGATAACCGTCAAGCAAAATTGAGTTTTGATGGCGCCAAAAGAGGCGCCAAATCAGTGCCCGCCGGTCCCGGTCCTAGCGGAGCCCCCTCGAGGGCTGTTACACCCCCTTCAACTGACTTGGACCTTCACAGCCTATTTCAGGAGATGCGGCAAGGATTCGCTACTGTGGTTGAAAAAGTGGACGGGGTCACTGCACGACTGGACGCGCTGGTCCACAAAGTGGATCGCCACGAGGAGCGACTGACGGCCGTGGAACAACGTGTCTCTGATGGAGCGGATGTTTCCGCGACACACACGACGCAACTAGCCTGGATGGACAATCTGCTTCGTATTATAGCGGCTAAAAACGAGGACTTGGAAGCACGCAGCCGCCGGAGCAACATACGCATCACGAATGTGCCGGAATCCACGGATACAGGCAGAATGGAGCTGTACGTCGAGAAGATGCTAAAGGGATCAATCGGTGACGAAGCCTTTTCACCTCAATTCATTGTTGAACGAGCGCACCGGTCTTTAGCGCCTATGCCAAAACCTGGCCTGCCACCCCGGCCCATCATAGCTAAACTACTGAACTATCGAGACCGGGACACTGCATTGAGAGCAGCCCGCACTCAACGCTCGCTGAATTACAATGGTATTGCGTTTTCCATCTATCCGGACTTTACCCCGATGGTGCAGGAGGAACGACGCAAATTTCTCCCAGTGAAAAAGAAGTTGCGTGAGGCACAGGTAGATTATGCCCTCCTGTATCCTGCAAAGCTACGGATCACGCATCAGGGCACACAGCGCTTCTTCACGAACCCGCAGAAGGCTGAAGACTTCTTAAAATCGCTCAGGAGAGCACGCAGAGAAGAACGAGAAGTTGAGGCGGAGGTTTCTGACGAGGACTTACCGCCGGCACAGAATGCTCCTTGACTACCCGTGCAGACTGTGTTGGCTCTTTTCTCTCCATTTACTGCGTGACGCCCATCCTCCTACCTGCGGACGCTGCGTTGAATACCTGCTTCGCACCTGCGAGGATGAAACACGCCTGTGGTAATGTACATCGAGGCCCACTCTCTAGGCCCTATGCTCCGCCGAGGGTGGTACAGATGGGAGCTGTGGGCCGAGAGGGTGCTGTGCACACTCTATGCCTAACCCCTACAGGGTGTTCCCCCTGAGACTGCTACTGTTTTTATTGTTGTTGTTGCAGAGACTAGGAGGGGATGGTTGGGGGGGGGAAGGGGGGGGGGGGTTCATCGGCTACCGGCATGATTGGGATGCTGGGGTGGGAGGGGGGGTTGGCAGTTTTAAGACGGGGCAACTATCACTGGGACTGGGTATGCAGATTGTGCGCCACATTATATTTCTAACCTGGCGGAATGCTTTTGAACTGCACCTATTGCATTGGCTGGTACTGTCGTTTTTGCTATTGAACTACTTATGGCTACTCTAAATGTTAACTCTCAATTGACGGCTATGTCTTGGAATGTTCGTGGTCTAAATAATGCCAAGAAGTGTCGTAGTGTCCTAGCCTACCTGGATAGACATCATGTACAAGTTGCCATGATACAGGAAACCCACTTGCCGCCACGTACTAACCCTACTTTTGCGAGTAGATGGGCTGGAGACCGAGTTTTCTCCTCGTACTCCACTTATGCGAGAGGGGTAGCTATTATTGTAGCCCGCAATGTTCCGTTTTATAAATGTGGGGAACTGATGGATGGGGAGGGGCGGTATGCATTAATGTGGGGCAGGCTGGGGAGGGATACTGTCACGTTTGCTGTTGCATATGCACCGAATACGGATGATCCTACCTTCTTCTCTGCACTCTGGGGCAAGATCATGGCTGTGGGATCGCGTCATGTCATCTGGGGGGGTGATTTCAACCTGGCGCTAGTGCCTCACCTAGATAGGGCGGATGGGCTATGCACTTACAAACCTAGAGCACGCGAGGCGCTGGAGGGGGTGCTTACAGAGGGCGAGCTGATTGATGCTTGGAGACACTTGCACCCATTCCAGCGGGATGGCACACACTTCACGTCTCACACGGGAACGTGGGCGCGCCTGGATTCTATTCTTGTCACCAAAGAGATAGCATCAACATTGACAGGGGGGAGGCACTTACCCGGGACATACTCTGATCACAGTCCTGTCATGCTTCAACTCCACATGCCGGGATGGGATAACCCTAGACCACACTGGAGACTTCGCCCTAACATATTGCTTGACACTGTCTTCCGAACTGAACTAGCTGAAGAGATAGCCGATTTTTTCCCTAGAAATAGGGGCTCTGTAGATTCGGTGGAACATATATGGGAGGCCTTTAAGGTCACCATTAGAGGCTACTGTATCTCTAAGAGTTGCGGAGTCTTGCGCGACATACTCCGCACCATTGGCACGTTGGAGAGAGAGCTGAAGGACCTAGAATGCCGGATGGTGGATGACGCCAACCCTACACTGCATGCACTTTTCAGGGAGACACTTTCTAAGTACGAGGAGGAGGTCTCCAGGGAAACCAATTTTCGTGGTAAACACTGGCAGGCCAGGAAATACTGCGAAGGGGATCGTCCTGGGAAGGTACTAGCAATGCTCACTCAGGCTCCTAAGGGTCGCAATGTTATTGTCGAACTCGAGGATGCATCCGGCACCACCATTAGGAACTCGGATGACATCCTCAACACGTTCACTGCACACTATCACGCATTATACACCTCTATCTCGAGCTCTGAAGCGTCCTATACCAGTTATTTAAAAGATGTTGCGCTTTGCTGGCTAAGCGATGGGGATAGAGCATTCCTGGCGGCACCTTTCGAAATTGACGAGATCCGTGATGCCATTATGTCCCTTCAGAATGGTAAAGCCCCTGGGCTGGATGGCATCCCTGCCGAGTTTTACAAAGCCTATATTGACATAATGGCTCCAGTGTTACGGGAGGTATACTCGGAATCCCTTAGTGATGGCATTCTTCCTGGCTCCATGCGTGAAGTGGTTATCACTTCTCTTCTGAAACCCGGTAAGGACCCCTGCTCCTGCGACTCTTATCGCCCCCTTTCTCTCATGAACTGTGATGTAAAAATTCTTGCTAAGGTGCTGGCTACCCGGTTGTCCTTACTGATGACTCGAATCGTACTACCGGATCAATCTGGCTTCGTGGCTGGCCGGTCTACTTCACACAATCTCCGTACCCTGTTCTCTCTCCTGCGCACGGTTCATCCTGACATACCTATCGCAGCCGTCTTCCTGGATGCGACTAAAGCTTTCGACTCTGTCGAATGGTCCTACTTATTCTCGGTGTTGGCTAGTATGGGATTTCCGCCTCTGTTTCTATCTTGGGTTCATCTGCTTTACACTCATCCCACGGCGAGAATATTGATCAACGGTCGCCTGTCGCAACCTATTGACATCACCAGAGGCACGCGCCAGGGCTGTCCACTTTCTCCCTTACTATTTGCTATAGCGGTTGAGCCTCTCGCCTGTCGCTTGCGTCAACTACATCGAGACGGGGCGATACAGTGCTTACAGCGACAACTCGACGTATCCCTTTATGCTGACGACATTACCATATATGTTAAACACCCCGAGATACACCTGAATCCCTTACTCAGGGAATTCATCTTGTTCGGCGGGATGTCAGGGGTGCACATTAACTGGTCTAAATCCCAACTCTTCCCCTTGACGGCTGCGGTGGAGGACTTTCCTCTTGACTACCCATTGGAGTGGTGCCGGACGGATCTCAGATACCTGGGAATCCGTATATCCCGGGATAGGGAGGAGACATTGCGATCTAATTATGGAGTGGCTATCACCAAGCTGACCTCCACTGTGGATCGTTGGATCACCCTGCCGCTTTCCATGGCTGGCAGAGCGTCCCTTATCAAAATGGTTATTCTCCCCCGTTTTCTCTACCTCTTCCTTAACATTCCCTACTACCCGGGCGCCTTTTTCTTTAAGACACTGAAAATGGAGGTGTGTAGGCTTTTCTGGGGAGGCAAGCACCCCCGGCTTAAATGGTCCACGCTTACTCTACCCTATGATAAAGGGGGCTTTGACATCCCTGATTTTCTGGAGTATTATCTATGTGCGCAGGCGCACTACGCTTACCACTGGATGGCTCCCACGCCATTTATGCCACATATAGCGGTAGAAGACTGGATAGTACACCCCCTTCCACTAAGTGGACTACTCCATTGTCCGGAATCGTCCATCACCACGCCGAACACCTCGGTATCCTGCACAATGGACGCATGGCGCCGGATAGCGAAACGTTTGTCCTGCCCCCTGCCCTACTCGCCAAAACTGCCGCTTACCTACCACCCTAATCTCACCCTACTGTGGGAACGGGGTTTTCGTAACCTCTGTGCAAAGATCAATGTCTCCTGCTGGGGCGACTTATTTACCGACGGAAGCTTCAAGACGGCAGACCTTTTCTTCGCGGCACATGCCCGCACTCCCTTAGACTTGTTTTATTATGTGCGACTGCGTGCGGGGTTGAGGGACATCTTACCTTCTTTTCCTAATGAACCGGAGGCTCTACCTCCCCTTCATTTCTTGCTATGTTCCCAAAACGGAACACATTTGGTCTCTGGCCTCTATCGCCAACTCAGGAGCGCGGCCGTGATGCCGGACTCTAGTGCACGGACGCGCTGGTCCGCTGAGCTGGCCACTGACGTCACGGACGAACAATGGTTATACTGTTGTGCGCTCACCTCCCGTATATCTGCCAGCAGCAGATTGAAAATCATACATTACAAATTCCTACAGCGGATGTACTACACGCCAGCAAAAAAACATAGATTTGGTCTGGCAGAGGATGATCGCTGCACGCGTTGTCATGCAGCTCATGCGGACATGTTGCATCTTGCCTGGGAGTGCCCTCAGGTGTTGCTGTACTGGCAGCAGGTGTCGGATGCCCTCGAAGACATGACTGGTACCAGGGTGCCCATGGACCCATTGGTGACAATTCTCGGACATACGCCACAGGTCCCTAGTACATGCCGAAAATTCATTGACACTGCACTGCTACTGGCCAAACGGCGTGTGGCCTGTCGGTGGGGCCGGGGCAGGGCGCCCAAGTTCAAGGACTGGCTGACGGATCTGACCTATTGTCAGGACCAATACACCACGTTTACAGAGCTGTTACCTATGTCCAGCCGACCTAAAAATATATGGGGTCCACTGGTGACATATCTTCTGACACGATCCACTGAGAGTGGCGCCTCTGACGATGCCCCTGAAGTCGACCGATAATGTGTCCTCCGGTCCTCACATCGCCCACTGATCCTGACCCCCTACATACTACTCATGTTGGGCAGTGTGAACCAGGACCTAATATCTTCGTGTTGGGATACACTGTTCAACATTTGGTACACCACTTGGCCCTGGGTGTTGGATCCCCTCTTCCTACGGGTGGCTGTCCCCCCCCCTTTTTTTTTTTTTTTTTTTTTTTTCCCTTTCACTGCTGGCCAGGCCGCCCTCCCTCTGACATCTTAACAGACACACCCACACCACTTTACCCTTCTGTACAACACTTACATTCCAAGTCACTGCGCTTATCACTGTTGGAGGCTTCATAGGCCCGAGAATTGACTGTACCACAATGCTGCTGTTCTGTCATGAGAGTTTCTGCCTTTTGATGATGCTTTATTGATTTCATGCCCACAGATTTCCGTAGATGATTGAATTGCCTCTGAGTTTCTTTATGGTTGGGGAGTTCTATTTGTTTTTTTTAATGTTACAATACTGACTGTTGCTTCTGAAACCACTGTTCTACTGCGGCCCATCCTTCAAGTGCCGAACAACACTGACTGTGCTGTACTCCTTGTTCATACGTACGCTACGCCTCCGGGCCTCAGGGATGCCGGCTACAAGGCTGTGTATTGTCACGTAATCTGCGCTGCCGGCCTCCGGGTTGTAGGCACGAACAGCTGTGTATTCTTTACCATCATACCCAATAAAGCAGTGTTGAACTCAAAAAAAAAAAAAAAAAAAAAAAAAAAAAGTTTGTTGATAATAATCACTAGGGGATTCATTTACAGGGTAGCATGGTATCCCTCACAATTACTACAGTAGTCACAGTCCACACAATGTACATGCTTTGTTCCCCCTACTTCCAACCTTACATATACCCCTAATCACCTGCCCAAACCTCTCCCTGCTGATGCCAATGTGGTCCTCAGTCATCCCACAGACCATATTTTTGGCTGCTTTGAAACTGCCCATACAATAAAAATGCTGCAGTTGCAAATACATATAAACTACCATTTGTTCTGTTTGAAACATTTTATTGAATAATAAAACCTAATAAACATAAGACCATTATTAAAGCAAAACAAAGATCAGTTGCCATACACATAAGAGACAAAAGTAATACATAAAAATCAACATACTGTAACACAGCAAAGTTTTGTAGAGCACAATTCCTAATTTCGGGCAATCTTTAAAGTTCAACAATAGAAAAGTTCATAAAGAACAGGAAAGGAAAGAAAGAAGGTAGGATACAGTGATTTCATTAATGTAATGCTTCCTACATCTAGAAAAACAAATACTAATGATTTTGCTTAAGCAATAAAGTCCTCACATTAAAATACTAAGAGAAATATATTGAACAATGAACATTTCATATGTAATTAGAATTCAATTTGAATATTTTAACCTCCTCAGCATTATTTGAGTCATGATTACAACCTGAATGCTTTCTGGAAAGGAACCACCTCATGGGGTTCAAAATAACATCTTTTCCAACAATAGGATTCAAATGATAAACTTGAATTTCAATTCAATTTATTGATTTAGGCCATTTTGGAGATCAACAATTTGAAATATATACAAAATCCATACACTTTTGTAAAATTGTCTCCTAAACTTGAATTCCATCCACTTTTTGATTAAAAACTTACCATTCCAGCAAGCATCACAAGCCCACTTGTTGTTATCTTCCCAATTAGTGATAATTTTTCGGCTGGCAACAACAATAAATATGTTTAGAATTTTACCTCCAAAAGCAAAAACATGCCATTTCTGAATCATGGTGCACAATAAAATGTAGGAACAGAAGGGCATCTGTTGGTGTACCATTCATTAAGGTTTGACCAGGCTTGAAACTAGAATTCCTGATTTTTTGGACATTTAAATGCCATAATTTTGAAAGAGTTCTAACAGACCCAGCACGAGCTCCGTGAAAAATAGAAGATGACTGAATTTTACTTAGAGAAAATGTGCTGATAAGTAATCTATTGATGTAAAATACAGTGGTCAGGCAATGCATGTGGATCTAATCGATTCAGATTTTAACTCCATAAGTTTGTTCAATAAATTGACTGAGCATAATACTTGAAGGTCCATCTCTCAGATCAGTTCTATTACAGTTTTAGTTGCGATAACACTAATAGAGATGATTGATAAATAGATTTTAAAAACCATGGAATTGATCCTTGGTCTAAATCTAGATTATTGTCTGCAATAGAAACCAGTACAAACAGATCAAATCTAAAATCATTGAATATGTTTATTATAGTGGTTTAGAGTAAACCCAGAAGACACACATTGTTCCTGAAACTCAGAAAATGTATCTAAAGATTATGATTACATCCTATTTTATGTCCAGAGACTGCTTTAGCTGCTTTCCTGTTTAAGTGACAACATTTGCAAATATATTTAACAAAACATTAACGCTGGATGTCAGAAATTCTGTCTTTAAGTATTGTGTAAGAGTTATGTATGATGGTTTTTATTTGATCTGAAGCAACACTAACACTAAATAGGTACATGCACCAGTCATCATTCAACTAACAATATTAGTAAACTTAATTTGGAGGGAATTGAGAAAAATAGCCTCATGTTTTATTGTTAAAAAAATCCACTGGTTTAGTAATTTACAGAGTTTGCAAATGCTAAACCCCTTTTTGAAATGTACTAAGTCCATTTAACAATTCAGAATTTGGAACGGGAATGTTAATAGTTTCCCTTCTGAATATTTAATACATTGTTAAGATATGTATTGAGCTTTGAAACCATATGTGGACTGAAAAAACAGTAACAGGAGGTAGTAACCCAAGGGGGCATTTGTGAATCTGAAAGTAAAATGGGGTGCATTAAAAAATACCTTTATTTAAAAGCTATCACAGACAAAGTAGTGTGCTGACTCTACAAGCAACCACTTTTTACCTAATGGATTATTAGTACATGAACCTCAGCATTTCCTATATTTCAGAAATTTAGTCTCTAATATTTTTGTAATGTCGTGTAAATATTTGTTCCTGTTAGTTCCCATTTCAATATTGTCATGAAATGTACCTATTTTTTTTTGTCAAACATATTGAAATATCTTTATCACAATTTTTGGGGCATTCTAAAAAGTGTTTTCACTCTCTAACTTGAAGCTTCCTAAGAAAAATACTGACGCCAGTTCCTGGTTTCTCCTAGATCATTTAGCTTTCTCACTAAAACAAGCACAATATTGATTTGAGAGAGGTGATTATTATAGTCATACGCACTGGGATTAGTTTAGAAAAGACCAATTCCTTAATCTTTCAAAATAATACTTGGAAAAGTTTATGTTCAATAATTTCATATAACTTACTGATAAAGATATCAGATAAAGATCCCCAAATTTCGTATACCTTGTGGTATCAAAAATATGCTAGAATTAACATTCTAGTTATATTTGCGATGATCAACTTTCTGTTATTTTAACACATTTTGTCAGTGCACAGAGTATTTTCCCTACATAGATCACATTTCATGCAATGGTGTGTGCTTGAATGTAAAATGAAGGGGTAAAAATGCATTTCTACCACAATCAAGAAGCCCTTGGGTCTCTGAGGATTACTGTTGCAAATGAAGACTTGGCTAAGATGAAATATCCCTTTAAAATGACAATTTCCCTCACCCACCATAGTTGGCATGCTTCCTTATTGAGAATCTCCTTGCACCATGAAACAACCCCCTCACTGAGAGGGAGGAATTCAGGCATATTTTGTTATAGAGAAAGGTATACTAAATACCACAATAATGAGCTCAGGGTAGTGGGGGCAGCAGAGTGAAAGTTAAAACTTGCTAAATGGTATGTGGTTTCCATTATTTGTACACCCCTGGGCCAGGATTAAAAATAGGACACTGTGGGAGAAATATATATGCACTGTTAGAGTCAATAAGAGGTCAACATGTTTCAGCCTATTAACCCTCCAAATAGGTGTTTGCGGCATTCTTCAAAACTTAATCAAAAGTTCTGCCGCTCAATGTACTCAATCAATAACAAGCATTGTCATAGCCAATAGGTCTCGCCTTTGGGACCTTATAAGTGTTTAGCCATGCATATTCAGTAGCAATGTGAAATAATTACTATTAAAAAAAGAAGACTATAAAGTAACTAAGCTAGACGTGACTTTATAACTAACTGGTTAATCAAACGTTTCTGGAGGTTTAGTATATATAAACAACTCCTTTTTTCTATGGTGTGTCATATAAAGTTGATGCTTTAAATTTTGGTAAGAGTACACAACGTCAAAAAATTCAATACTGCTTTTATATTAATATACCTTTGAAAGCTTGAAGTGAAAGACAATTCTAAGTGGCATTTGGTTATGAGTAGGCGCTAATGACTATTTCCGGATGACAATGTAATTAGCATTTTTTGTATAAGATGTGTTAAAAGTATGGGTAGGGAAAAAGGCTATTTTGGCCAAAGGCTGCCCTTTCTATATGCATGCTAGTTTTAATTTGTAAACAGAATCACAATTTGTTATGTGGTCCACTGTAATGTTAGATGTATCTGTTTTACCCTTCTGATAAGCAAGGGATGACGATGAACCGTTTTTTCGTCCCTGGTTTTAAATGGATTCAGGTTGGAACAGACGAGGTGTTGGTTGACTTTACCTCAGAAAATGGTTGTTTCCCGCATGCTGCTTTCATGCGACTTAACTCCCTTCAGAGGAAGAGGCGGCTGCATGCCTGCATATATGGCCAGATCAGTACTTGGCTGTTTCGGTTCTCCAGTGGGGCTAGAATAGAAGCTGTTAAGGGCAGGGGCTTAGCTTCCCATTGGTGCAGCAGGTGCAGTGGCACCAGTTCCCAGATGCCTTAAAGGCCCACTGAACCCTGATAACTGCTGTTTGTCACAGTTCAAACAGAGGTCTGAGGGGCCTACACAGAACAATGAATATTGCTGTTTTCCACAGTCCAAATAAACGGTAGAGGTCACATTTCCTTTCTTGCCTTGGGGCCCAAGGCACACTGGCTAGGCCACTGGTTAAGGATGCAGTGGGGAAGAAGTGGCGAGACAGGTGGATTATCTAAACAGCTCGACGATGACTTCATGCCTGGGTATTAAAGTATTCATTAGAATTAAAGACTTAAGCACGAATAATATATCATAATATAGGAAGGCCTATGTACAAATGCAGCTCGATTAGCGGCTGCCTTAAACTTCTCACTTATCGCCTCTCCTAATTTACAGTTTTATATTAGATGAAGACATAAATCGTGTCCTATGAATATGTTATCTATCTATAGGTTCAAATGACCCATCTTTTCCATATGCAAGTATCAGACAGGTCGGAAACGCCTAATGGCTTTAAACTTGATAAAGCCACATTAATCACTGGTCTTCAAATACAAATGGCAGCATTAGGCACGCAAAGGTGTATTCTACGTAATCTCATTATGTTTCCTTTTGACAGAAAGAAGGAATGCCTTCAGTGCAAGACGAATCGCCCGGAGCTCCAGAGGGTTGATGTGGTGCCTGGACTCCACCAGAGACCAGAGGTCTTTGATCTCCACCATTCCCATATGGCTGCCCCAACCCAGGAGTGACGCATCCGTCACTACTGTGAACTCAGGTTGGGGAAGGTAGAGGGATCTGCTGTTGACCCAATCCTGGTTCGTGAACCACCACTGCAACTGACTTGCAGTCACCTCCGAAATCTGAACGTCATCGGAAAGATTCCCCTGGTGCTGCGCCCACTAAAACTTCAGGTCCCACTGCAGAGCACGTATATGCCATCTGGCATGATGCACCAGCAGGATGCAGGAGGCCCAGCAGCCTCAGGGTCATTCTCACCGAACACCGGGAAGGAGGCTGAAACATCGGTATCATAGCGCCAATATACTGGACTTGCTGCTAGGGAGGATAGACCCAAAACTGTGCTGTGTCCAGAACCGCTCCGATGAAAAGGAGCTTATCGGATGGAATCAGGTGCGACTTCAGCACGTTAACTGAGAACCCCAGCAAATACAGGAAGTCCGTCGTAGTCTGGAGGTGGGAGCCTTCAACAGCCAGTTGTCGAGATAGGGGAAGACTGGAACCCCTGATCTGCGCAGATGAGCTGCGACCACCGCCATCACTTCCGTGAACACCCGGGGGAGGGGGGGGGGGGCTGTTAAGGTCAATGGGGAGCGTAGTAAACTGAAAATGCGTGTGGCCTACCGTGAACCGTAGGTAATGCCGGTGGGCAGGCAAGACGTGGATGTGAAAGTAAGTGTCCTGCAAGTCCAACGCTACCATCAAATCTCCAGGGTCGAAGGCAGATAAGACCTGAGCCAAGGTTAACAACTTGAACTTCTCCTTTCGGAGAAAGCGGTTGATGTCCCTGAGGACTAAGCTAGGAGGCAGGCCTTTGTACTTCTTGGGGGATCACTGACAGAATTTCGAAATCAAAAAATTCGACATACAAAAATATCGAGTCAAAAATATCGAAGTACAAAATATCGACATCCTATCTTCAAACAGGTAAGTACCAAAATATAGACCTACAAAAATATCAACTGTAAAAATATCGATTTTTTTAAATGTCTTAAAATTAAGTTAAAAATAATATATATAAATATATTTAATGAAAACTTAGAAATAATTATTAAATAAATGTAATATTAATAAATAATTAATATAAATAAATAAATTATATCACCAAAAATAATATATATATATATATAACATATTATTAAATAAACATATTAATATAATATAATTTAATTTGATTTAATTTCATTAAATTAATTTCATTTTACTTAATTTTTACACTGTACCCCTATACCCCAAAAACCCCAAACTGACCCTGAACCCTAAAAATACCCCTTTACCCAAAAACTAAAAACTGACCCTGAACCCTAAAAATACCCCTTTACCCAGAAACTAAAAACTGACCCTGAACCCTAAAAATACCCCTTTACCCAGAAACTAAAAACAGACCCTGAACCCTAAAATTACCCCTTTACCCAAAAACTGAAAACTGACCCTGAACCCTAAAAATACCCCTTTACCCAAAAACTGACCCTGAACCCTAAAAATACCCCTTTACCCAAAAACTAAAAACTGACCCTCAACCCTAAAAATACCCCTTTACCCAAAAACTGAAAACTGACCCTGAACCCTAAAAATACCCCTTTACCCAGAAACTAAAAACTGACCCTGAACCCTAAAAATACCCCTTTAGCCAGAAACTAAAAACTGACCCTGACCCTAAAATTACCCCTTTACCCAAAAACTGAAAACTGACCCTGAACCCTAAAAATACCACTTTACCCAAAAACTAAAAACTGACCCTGAACCCTAAAAATACCCCTTTACCCAAAAACTATAAACTGACCCTCAACCCTAAAAATACCCCTTTACCCAAAAACTGAAAACTGACCCTGAACCCTAAAAATACCCCTTTACCCAGAAACTAAAAACTGACCCTGAACCCTAAAAATACCCCTTTACCCAAAAACCCAAAACTTAAATGTAATTTCCAAAACCAATTACTTTCATTTACGAAGTAAATTTTAATTAATGGTCAATTATAAATTAATTAACACATTTAATTAATTAACATATTTAATTAGTTATTATCAAATTACTCCCCACCCTATCCCCCTACAGACATTAATTTACTACAACCCACTACAGACATTAATTTACTAATTATTATTTATTTATTCTTTAAATATTTATAATTACCAATTATATTTTAATTATTTACCAAATAATAATTAATGAACAATTATTATTAATTAACATATTTAATTAATTAAATTTAAATTACTTCCCACCCTATTCCCCTATAAACCCACAACCCGCAAAAAAATAAATATATTAAAAAGTAATTATTTATCAATTATTCAATTATTATTAATTGCCAATTATAATTTAATTAATTAACAATTAAATAATTAATTAACAATTACTATTATATTACATATTTATATAATTATATTTAAATTACTTCCCACCCTATTCCCCTATAAACCCACAACCCGCTACAGATTCATATTACACAATTATTACAAAATATAAAACACTTACCTAATTTTACATATTTTTGTTGTCTATATTCTATCTACTCGATATTATGTCTAGTCGATATTTTTGAATCGATTTTTTGGCTATTAATATCGATAGAATCGATATTTTTGTAGTCGATATTATGTCTGTTCGATATTTTGTCTGGTCTATATTTTTAACTCGATATTTTGTCTGTCGAGAATTGTGTGATCGAAATTATGTCTGTGTACCCTTCTTGGGTACCAAGAAGTAGTGGGAGTAGCAACCCCGACCTACTTCTGGCACAGGGACGCGTTTGACAAAGAGATCCATAACTTCCTGGAAGAGAAGGGCCAAATGATCCTCCGACATGGGATGAAATCACCACAAACTGCATGACCCTTACGCACTCCGCTGCTTGCGGATCTCCGCGTAGACCGCCAGAATTTTTTTGTCACTTTACGGAGTTCCTCACTGAAGAGCTCCGCATAGGCTTAATCTTATCATGAAAAAATAGATATAAGGCATATGTTAAGAAACAAGGGTGAGTAGAAACCTTTTGGGTGGAGTAAAATTTAAGACATTATTATTGTGATTTTTGGGGCAATTAGTTGATTTTTGCGAGTACTAACACTTCTCTGTGTCAAGTAAAGACCTTGAGAGTTTTGTAACTTTCAGATACTCAAATTGTGGATTCTGTTGCACTGAAAAATATTTCCAGGCCTGAAATTTCTTTGGAGGTTGCATGCGGGCAGCCTAAGTTATCCTGCAAGAGTTTCGGGATGAATTCTATTGCAACTACAATATGTGCTCTCTCATGTAAATTCAGGTTGTTAGAAGCTTTTCTGCAACTCAAGATACGCCTTACTTTTCACCTGGTGTGGATGCATTTCTCATGTTTAGTGATATCTCCTTTCTGAGTATAACGGTTCTGGCTTTCCCCTCCTGTATATGGCTTTAGTCCAGTGTGGATTCTCTCATGTGAAATGACATTGTATTCAAGACTAAACCTTATCTGACATTCAGAACACACATAGGGTTTTTTCCCCTGTGTGAGTTCGCTCATGTCAAGTGAGAAGTAATTTGTACCCAAAACATTGCTTGCATTTTGAGCACTCATAAGTTTTTTCCTCAGAGTGAGATTGCCCATAAAGCATAACACTGTCTTTCAGATTCAACCTTTTATGGCATAAGGATTTTCTCTAGTGTGGAGTTTCTCATGGTGAAATAGCGTTTTTTTCTGCTGCTTTTCTGGCATTCAGAGCACTCATAAGGTTTTTCATCAGTATGGAGTCGCTTATGGTTAGTGAGGCTGTGCCTATCAAATAGGAATTTCTGGCATTCACAGAAATTGGTAATGTTTTTCCCCTGTGTGCGTCTGCTCATGTAGAGTAAGATTGAGTTTAAAATGTATGTTTTTCTGGCATTCGGAGAACTGATTATTTTGATGGTGTGTTTTCTTATGGCGCTTGTAACCATTTCTACCTCTGAATCTTTACTGACATTTAGAGCACTGATCATTTTTTTTCTCCAGTGTGGATTTTCACATGTTCAGTGAGATGAGACTTTTGTCTGAAACATTTGTGGCATTCAGAACACTGATAAGGTTTTTCCCCAGTGTGGGTTCTTATATGCTCAGTGAGATCGCTTTTTTGACTGAAACATATCTGGCATTCAGAGCACTGATAAGGTTTTTCCCCAGTGTGGGTTCTTATATGCTCAGTGAGATCGCTTTTTTGACTGAAACATATCTGGCATTCGGAGCACTGATAAGGTTTTTCCCCAGTGTGGATTCTTATATGCTCAGTGAGATCGCTTTTTTGACTGAAACATATCTGGCATTCAGAGCACTGATAAGGTTTTTCCCCAGTGTGGATTCTTATATGCTGAGTGAGACGCCTTTTTACACTGAAACATACCTGGCATTCGGAGCACTGATAAGGTTTTTCCCCAGTGTGGATTCTTATATGCTCAGTGAGATCGCTTTTTTGACTGAAACATATCTGGCATTCGGAGCACTGATAAGGTTTTTCCCCAGTGTGGGTTCTTATATGCTCAGTGAGATCGCTTTTTTGACTGAAACATATCTGGCATTCGGAGCACTGATAAGGTTTTTCCCCAGTGTGGGTTCTTATATGCTCAGTGAGATCGCTTTTTTGACTGAAACATATCTGGCATTCGGAGCACTGATAAGGTTTTTCCCCAGTGTGGGTTCTTATATGCTCAGTGAGATCGCTTTTTTGACTGAAACATATCTGGCATTCGGAGCACTGATAAGGTTTTTCCCCAGTGTGGATTCTTATATGCTCAGTGAGATTACTTTTTTGACTGAAACATATCTGGCATTCAGAGCACTGATAAGGTTTTTCCCCAGTGTGGATTCTTATATGCTGAGTGAGACGCCTTTTTACACTGAAACATACCTGGCATTCGGAGCACTGATAAGGTTTTTCCCCAGTGTGGATTCTTATATGCTGAGTGAGACGCCTTTTTACACTGAAACATACCTGGCATTCGGAGCACTGATAAGGTTTTTCCCCAGTGTGGGTTCTTATATGCTCAGTGAGATTGCATTTTTGACTGAAACATTTGTGGCATTCAGAGCACTGATAAGGTTTTTCCCCAGTGTGGGTTCTTATATGCTCAGTGAGATCGCTTTTTTGACTGAAACATATCTGGCATTCGGAGCACTGATAAGGTTTTTCCCCAGTGTGGATTCTTATATGCTGAGTGAGACGCCTTTTTACACTGAAACATACCTGGCATTCGGAGCACTGATAAGGTTTTTCCCCAGTGTGGATTCTTATATGCTCAGTGAGATTGCATTTTTGACTGAAACATTTGTGGCATTCAGAGCACTGATAAGGTTTTTCCCCAGTGTGGGTTCTTATATGCTCAGTGAGATCGCTTTTTTGACTGAAACATATCTGGCATTCGGAGCACTGATAAGGTTTTTCCCCAGTGTGGATTCTTATATGCAGAGTGAGACTGCTTTTTGCACTGAAACATATGTGGCATTCAGAGCACTGATAAGGTTTTTCCCCAGTGTGGATTCTTATATGCTCAGTGAGATTGCTTTTTTGACTGAAACATATCTGGCATTCAGAACACTGATAAGGTTTTTCCCCAGTGTGGATTCTTATATGCTCAGTGAGATTGCATTTTTGACTGAAACATTTGTGGCATTCAGAGCACTGATAAGGTTTTCCCCCAGTGTGGGTTCTTATATGTTTAGTGAGTCTCATTTTGTCACTGAAACATTTGTCGCATTCAGAGCACTGATAAGGTTTTTCCCCAGTGTGGGTTCCCATATGCAGCGTGAGATGTCTTTTTTCAGTGAAACATTTCTGGCATTCAGAGCACTGATAAGGTTTTTCCCCAGTGTGGAATCTCACATGTGCAGTTAGAAGTGATTTAAGTTTGAAATGTTTTGGGCATTCAGAGCACTGAAAAGGTTTTTCCACAGAGTGGGTTAATTCATGTCGATATAGACTAGGTTTGATACTAAACCTTTTCTGACATTCAGAGCACTGAAAAGGTTTTTCCCCAGTGTGGATTCTCATATGCTCAGTGAGATAAGATTTACGCCTGAAACTTTTTTGGCATACTTTGCACGGAGAGTGTTTTCCCCCAGTGTGGATTCTCATATGCTCAGTGAGATAAGTTTTACGCCTGAAACTTTTTTGGCATACTTTGCACTGAGAGTGGTTTTCCCCTGTGTGCATTCTGTCAAATTCTGTGAGATGAGATTTATGGCTGTATCTTTTTGGGCACAGGTAACTTTTTTCCCTAACTTCGGTTATTTTGCCTCGATTTTAGAGTCGGGCTTGTTTAGATAATGTTCAGCACTTATCTCTAAAATAAATTGTGTGTAATCTTCTCAACACTTGAATTGAGCAAAAAATGCCGGGAAGCAGTCCTGTAAACACCTGTTGAAATTTTTCTAACAGATAATAGTCTTTAGGTAATAGCCTCTCCGGCAGCAACTTAATTTGTGACAAGTTTTTCTCAAATCTATTTGTGTAGGTTCTTAGCAATGCAGTAATAAGGTGTTAGTCTGATATTTAATGATTAGACTGATAAGTACCTTTTTGCACTGGTGTAATGGAAGTAACTGAGGGCGTTAGAAAGTGCAGAGTACTATTGTGGATCATTAGTCGCAGAACATCAGTTCCTTCTACCCTTTCTATGTTTGGGGTAAGGTTAAGGTTTGTACTTCTGAGGATGAGGATTTATTTACATTAGATATAGCGCAACGGTGCTCCTTTAATCCATTTTTATATATAACAGTTTTACATATCACTCCTGCACAATAGATAATTTAGAGGCGATTTACATAGAATTACAGAACAGTACACAATAAAAAGGAAACAATCTGAGATGGTCATTAACACAATAAAGTGGTGAATTTTTAAGGTTTTCGCAAGAGTGAGCAGAGTAGGTCAAGGTGTTATATCCCGAGGCAGATAGTCTCAAACTTGCGTAACTGGTTAAAAATGGTTGTTGAACAAAGGTGATTTTCCAATCTTTTGGTTGTTAACGTGTCAGCTTCGGAGTCTTCTTTCAGCGTCTTTTCTTTGATGGTATCCAGAAGAAACCTTTAGTTGTAACTCTCTTTTATGTAGTGTGTGCTTCCTCTCTAGAATTACATGATGTTTTAGATGAACGTTATTCTGTCATGCTGAGGCAATTTGTCTTTCTGATAATATTTCAGATGAGGATGCTGAAGCGGTCTTTCTACATTATTTCTGATGCTGTGTGCACAGATATGGCTTTTCTCTGGGTTAATGAAATGCAAAATTAGAGACTTCACTCACAGGTATAGTACTTTCCTCGCCACACTTAGATTTTTGGAAATTGTTTAAACGTAGAATGCTGGATGTCCTTCAGTTTTTCAAAATAATCCTTCTTATGGCACTGACATCAGTTGCTTAGTGCTAAATCTTGCTTTCTTCGTCCGTAATTTCAATCACCTATAGTATTAAAATTAAATAGTTAATACATGTACATTTCCAAAAATATAATTTACAAGGCAAATCAATGCAGAATTTTGAATATGCTGAGCTGTTTTTCAGACAGAGCAGAGTGTAGAATGGTAGCATGAGAGTACTTGGATGTAGGAGTGAGGTTTTGTAGAATTTTCAACATTTTATTAAGCTCACAAAGGATACATGTACCCTATGGAGTTGCAACATAGAATCCCAAAGGTAGATATGAAAGTCATATGGACTGGCACCAAACAGATATTAAAAAAATATATACTATTAATTAATTTGTAATGCAGATTTCTGGGAAGGGAATGACTCCTCCACGGACAACAGGCGTTTTCCCCTGCCCTGAGTTACCACCTACTTGTATCTGGTTTCCTGACTTTTGAGTTTTGGCCTCTGCCTCAAGCAAATCTATTGTGTGCTGCGAGGACTATGCCTAGACCTATCCCTCAACTATGGTCCAGAGTATGAATCAAGGGCAATGAAATTAAGGCGTACTTTCATGCGTTCATTTTATTCCACCTGATTATCAGTTATTAGGTTTATCACACCTGGATTTACTGGGTCCAGAAAACCAGGACACAATCTTTTTCCAGACAGAAAAATTAGACAGAAAAGACACATAAGACTCTGGGTGCAGCAGAAGCAGCCAAGACTTATGCTGTTTTTGTTTACTAACTAGGGAAAACACACAATTCTTCCCTCTGTTGGTGTTCACAGTTGTTGTCAGCCTGTGATTCGGCGTTGAGTGCAGAGCGTATTGATTAGAGCCAAGGGGCCGACCCGAGGAGGAGTTGACGAGCATGCGGAGCGGAGCCTGGGACGTCTGCCAGGGTTTGTTTTGTGACCGGTTCCCGCTTCACCCACGTCCTGTTATACGGGCGCTTTAAGTTCTATGGATCTGGTGTGGGGGCAGGAACGGCCGCTGCCGGCACCGCGGTGCTAAGGCGCTGCTGGTGCTGCTCGTGCGGCGGCTGCTGCAGGGCACAGAGGAGCACAGGGGAGCCTTGGCCTGCCGCCTGATTTTTGTCAAAAATGTATTTATTAATTTTTTTTTCCACAGGCAAAAATTACTTCATCACTTGGTCCCAAGCAGGGGATCAGAAAGCCTCAACAGATTTATAACAGGTGGAAAAAGTGCATTGATCAATATAAACCAGCTCCTCCTCTTATTAGATAAGCCAAATGAAAGATACTGCTTCTAAGTGCCCAGGAGCTGAGAGAGAGAGATAAAAAAGAAAATCATGCAACTTTGCTAAGCCAGCAGATAGGTCTAAAGAAAACTCAACGGCCTTCTGTAACGGTAATTTCTCCAGGTTGCTCCACCGAGGTGTTGTATGCGGAATAGCCAAAAAGCGTGGACAAACTCATCCTAACATGGGATAAGTAATTATGAATCTAACAAGGAACACAGAAAAAAAACCACAAAAAACACCACCCCCCACCCGACGTGGCGGTGTGTTCATACTAACGAGAGGTTGGTCGACACTGGAATTGTGATCAAAACTGGAAGAGACGGCGGACTCTGATGGTGGAGGGACACACCGCAGACGGCTGGCCCTGGGAGAGGAAGGAGACAAGGGGACCCCATTTAAATTCGAAATTCTTATAATTATCCCTGAAAATATCAGCCATACATTCTAGGCTAAGCAGTCTCCAAAGACGAGAGTGCCATAGGGAAATAGCTGGAGCCTCCCTTCTCTTCCAGGCGGCTGCCAGGGTGACCTTAGCTGCCCCACACGCACCACTCTTAAAGTATGGGATTCAATTTCGGGCGACGACAGGTGGACTTCTTTTCCATCCCCAATCACTCCAATCCATTTCAATCCAGCTTTACCCCCGGCCCAACATGAGGGCCCTTTGATGCCTGGAGAAGGGGAGGCTGCTTAGCTCTAATACATTTGTTACACAATTTTGATCCCCTTACTTTTGATCAATGTCAAAGGGTCTTTGAATTGAAGAACACGGAAAGATATCAGTATATCCAATTGATGCACAGGGCCCTCACACCTCAGATACGGGAGGCTGCTACTCGACCTCTCACAAAATTTGAGGCCTTTCTCACCAAGACTGCTAACATGAAAGGGGTGATCTCATAGGTACATGTCTATGTGAGAAGACTTAATTCACCATCCTATTTCCGATGAGGAATGGATGCATCTATGGTCCGACATCGCACGCTCCTGACCAGCTCAGAGGCGGTCGCTCCCGACGCTCCCTGGCTCCTGGCTTCTGGTATCGTAGCGCTATCACGCTCCCTCTGCTATTTGCTGCTGTCAGCTGATCTGCGCATCGCTCGCTTTGCAGGAATTGCCGCTTGTGATATTGTCTGTGCCTGTCAGCTTGATCGTAGCGCTGCATTAATTTCACATTGCTCCCATTGCCCACATTGTTATTAGGAGCTGCCTGGTACGATAGATAATCTTCACTGTATTTCATTGATCGCATTGCTTAATCAGCCATTTGTGCCCGGTTGTGCCTCTGCCCAGTTCTTTGAGACCCCAATCTCGCCCTGTTTCGCTTTTGCTTTGCAGCCATTTTGTTGTTGTTGTGCCTCGTAGCCCGTCCCTCCGCCCCGCTCCCGTCTCCCAGCTGCTCCTCTCTCCCACAGATAGTTGTAGTTCGTGCAGTCCTCACTTGCGCTGTGACCCTCCTGACCAGCTCAGAGGTGGTCGCTCCCCACGCTCCCTGGCTCCTGGAATTGTAGCGCTATCACGCTCCCTCTGCTATTTGCTGCTGTCAGCTGATCTGCGCATCGCTCGCTTTGCAGGAATTGCCGCTTGTGATATTGTCTGTGCCTGTCAGCTAGATCGTAGCGCTGCATTAATTTCACATTGCTCCCATTGCCCACACTGTTATTAGGAGCTGCCTGGTACGATAGATAATCTTCACTGTATTTCATTGATCGCATTGCTTAATCAGCCATTTGTGCCCGGTTGGGCCTCTGCCCAGTTCTTTGAGACCCCAATCTCGCCCTGTTTCGCTTTTGCTTTGCAGCCATTTTGTTGTTGTTGTGCCTTGTAGCCCGTCCCTCTGCCCCAGCTGCTCCTCCCTCGCCCCACCCCCCTCCACTATCCACTTATGACAGATGCTTTTGCGCGCAGCGTTCACGTGCAGCGGACGCGCCCAATGCGCGCCAAAGGCGCGCCAAAGGTAAGCCTGTCTACGCCCGTCCGTGCCTGGACCGCGCCCAGCGCCCAGCGCCAGACCCCCTGGTCCCCGCAAAATCCACTACTCCCGCATAACGTACGACTCCGCTACCCTCTCAGCACTCAACCCCGGCCGTATCCCAGACTGCTACCAAGCCGCCCCAGGACACCCCCATGGATCCTTCACCTGCCACTCTTGCAAATTCGACTGCATCAGGACCCACACCAAACCCACAGACTCCAAACAGAGCTCCGACGTTAACCACCTAAAGTGCATCCTACTCAACACCCGCTCGATCCACAGACACGCCATTGACCTTTGGAACCTACTCGACACCACATCGCCGGACGTCGCCTTCCTTACAGAAACCTGGATGAACGCCTCATCAGCTCCCGACATCACCATAGCCATCCCGGACGGCTACAAGATCATCCGAAAGGACCGCACCAACCAAACAGGAGGCGGCATCGCCATCGTCCATAAGAACACCATCCGCATCACGACCAGTTCCGACGATAGCCTCACTACCGCCGACCACCTTCACTTCCAGATCCACACCGACCCCAAGACCACACTCAGAGGCACCCTCATCTACAGGCCACCAGGACCCCGCACACAATTCAGCGAAGACATCGCTGATTTCATCAGCCCACACGCCCTCCCCTCCGTGGACTACATTCTACTGGGAGACCTCAACTTCCACCTGGAAAAGAAAAACGACAGCAACACCACCACCCTTCTGGACAACCTGGCCAACCTCTGACTCGAACAACTTGTTGATACCCCCACTCACTATGCCGGGCACACGCTCGACCCAATCTTCACTTCCAGCAAGCACATCTCCTTCAATCACACCACAGCTCTCCACTGGACGGACCACAGCTGCGTTCACTTCAACTACAAAAAGACCACTACCCACAACCTCCCACAACCAATTCCCCGAAGAAACTGGAACAAAATTACCACCGACCAACTCCTCACATCGCTTCACCAAAACCCAAGCAGCCACCAACCTCACACAATGGATCACCCACAGCGCCGACGAACTAGCACCCTTGAAAAACCATCAAATCAAGCAAGGTAGCAAAAAAGCCCCCTGGTTCAACGATGACCTTAAGAAATCCAAGAAGTTCTGTCGCACCCTCGAGAAAGCCTGGAGAAAAAACCCTACCACTGACAACCTGGCCACCTTCAAGAACGCCACCCGCAAACACCACCAACTGATCGATCCACCAAGAAATCAGCATTCAAGGATCGACTTGACAACAACGCCCACAACAGCAAGGAACTATTCAACATCGTCAAAGAATTTACCAACTTCACTGCCGGCACCAACGACATCACTCCCTCCCAAGACCTCTGCGACTCCCTAGCTTCATTCTTCCACAACAAAATTGCCGACATACATAACAGCTTTGAAAACCAGTCCGGAGACCAGTCCTCTCCACCCACCTCCGAACCAAACCCCCCCCCCGAACAACATTTGCGCCTGGAACCCAATCACCACTGAAGACACCATCCGCCTGATGAACTCCATCCACTCAGGGTCGCCAACCGACCCATATCCCCACCACATTTTCAACAAAGCAGACTCCATTATCGCACCCCATCTCCGAAACGTCATCAACTGCTCCCTCAACTCCGCTACCTTCCCGGAAAGCTGGAAACATGCCGAACTCAGCGCCCTTCTGAAGAAACCCACAGCAGATCCCACTGAACTTAAGAACTACCGCCCCATCTCGCTCCTCCCATTTCCTGCCAAAGTCATTGAGAAAGCCATCAACAGCCAGCTCGCCGCCTTCCTCAAATCCAACAAATCTCTCGACCCCTCACAGTCCGGCTTCCGAGCCAAACACAGCACCGAGACCGCCCTCATCGCAGCAACAGACGACATACGAACACTACTGGACAACGGAGAAACAGTTGCCCTCATCCTACTTGACCTCTCCGCAGCCTTCGACACAGTTTGTCATAGCACCCTCATACAACGCCTCAGCAACGTCGGAATACAAGGAAAAGCATTGGACTGGATCATCTCGTTCCTCGCCGGAAGAACCCAGAGAGTCCGCCTCCCCCTTTTAGATCAAAGGCCACAGAAGTCATCTGCGGCTTACCACAAGGATCATCACTCAGTCCCACCCTCTTCAACGTATACAAGAGTCCCCTCGCATCCATCGCGCGCCAACACAACCTCAACATCATCTCCTACGCTGACGACACCCAGCTGATCCTCTTCCTCACCAAAGACCCAAACACCGCCAAAACCAACCTACACGAAGGGATGAATGAAGTAGCCGAATGGATGAAGAACAGCCGCCTAAAACTGAACTCGGACAAAACGGAAGTCCTCATCTTAGGCTCATCCCTCTCTGCCTGGGACGACTCATGGTGGCCACCGGCTCTGGGAACCGCACCCATACCTACAGACCACGCACGTAACCTGGGCTTCATCCTGGACTCCTCCCTCTCGATGACCAGACAAGTCAACGCCGTCTCATCATCATGCTTCAACATCCTACGCATGCTCAAAGCAATCTTCCATTGGATCCCCACCGAAACAAGAAAGACGGTCACCCGCGCATTGATCACAAGCCGACTGGATTACGGAAACACCCTTTACGCCGGAATCACAGCCAAACTACAGAAAAAACTCCAACGCATCCAAAACGCCTCAGCCAGACTCATACTAGACATCCCCCGCCAAGCTCACATTTCTGGCCACCTGAAAGACCTCCACTGGCTCCCCGTCAACAAGAGAATAACGTTCCGTCTCCTCACCCACGCACACAAAGCCCTCTAAGACCTAAGACCTGAATGCCTCAACACACGCCTGTCCTTCTACACCCCTACCCGCCAACTACGATCGTCCAACCAAGCCCTCGCTGCAATTCCGTGCATCCATAAATCCACCATGGGGGGTAGATCCTTCTCCTACTTAGCGGCCAAAACCTGGAACTCTCTCCCCACCCACCTCCGACTTACACAGAACCAGCTCTCCTTCAGAAAGCAACTGAAAACTTGGGTATTCGATAAGTAAAGTACCCCCCTCCCTCAAGTGCCTTTAGACCCTCTGGGTGAGTAGTGCGCTATACAAATCTCTGAACTTGAACTTGAACGCTTCAATCATTCCTCAGAACTCAGAGAGCTGCCGCCTGATTTTACGTATACACCAAGCATTGTGCAGAGCAGAGCTGAGTAGAGGAGTGGAGGGAAGTGCCTACATCTGCCGTCTGTAGGTGGACTGGCTCTGGATCGCGCTCTTGCTCCTGAACGATTGCCAGCATTCTCCCTTGTACTCTTGACAGCGATGAATAGCAATGAACAAGCAATGAACAGTGAGTGGTGAGTGACAAGTGGCAAGAGGTGTGTGGCGTGTGGCGAGTAGTTAAGGTTGATGTCGCTGAGCCATTGGAGTCTGTAATAAGTCTGTAAAACAAAATCTGAGAAATTATGCAAAGGGTAAATTGACAATAGACTTTGACCCTGTTGAAGCACCCCTCGACCCTGAATTACTCATCATGCCTAGACTACTGCCCTACCCGGAGCCCGGCTATTAATCAACTGATTAATTAAATAAATAAGTAACCAGCAGCACCGGCGGATTCTGTACTGAGGTGTGCCTTGGGGGTGTTTTCCCTTGGAGGTGTTTGGAGGTGTTTTTGTACTATAAAAGAATCCTTTGGTCTTGTCACTGGCCCGTTTGATTCTCTGAAAGAAGCAAGACTTCTTCACCTTAGAGGGTGTATTATGAGGTCAGGAAAGGAGCGGCCACCTTTCCCTCCAAGCAAAAGGAAAAGAAAAATACAACAAACAGTAATATTAGATAAGTTTAAAATAAAACAGGCAGGTGACATACACTCCTTTAAATCATCTAAGGTCAATACATTTGGGAAACTGGGAAAGTCACCGTCAAAGTTTGATTTTATGAAAGACCCAACTGGTGCTATGCTAACATTGCTAACTGACCCATGTGATCTTCAAACTCCAATTAAACTACTGAGTGGAACAAATATTATATCCCCTAAGCAAGGAGTAAGTGAACCAGGCCACCCTGAGTCTGAAGCTGAAGTCGAACGAAAGTCAAATTCAACTAAGGACCAAGTCAACCACTGGGGTCAAATAACGGACCTAGAGAAGTTAACTATTCCACTTACTGGTCGTTCACAACAAGAGGACGCAAAATGCACAAATCTAACAATGGGAGATACTCATCAATTACTACCAACTAGGAAGCCAGAGCCAATAGAAGAGCAAGTAAAAATAAGAAAAGCTACTGGTATAGGGGAACCATCTAATTGGGCCAAATAAATCAACCCAGAGCAAGAAGCTCCAAATGAACTAAATGGTGGGGTGAAAATCATAGGGGAAGCCAATACCCCACTGAAATCGGATCTTACTCGGATCTAAAATAAATTCAGTTAAAAAACAGGACCAGCCGAAATATAATCAAAATAATGCATCTCAAATTAATAAGGACGAATACAACAGCAACCCAGAAACTCTGCAGGGTTGGAGTACTCCGTATCATAAAGACGTTTTGAATAGTAGTCCACAATTCATTCATTCTTGTTACGAGGGACATGATTTTCAAGGACCACAAAAAGAGAAGTATAAGGACCTATCATTCATAAATGGGCAACACCATAGCCCAGGTACTCAGGTACCAGGATGTGCGAACGCGGGAGCAATTTGGGATTTATTCTTCAAAACCTCGTAATTAACTCTGGAAGCTTTAACATATCAGTCCAACAAAAAGGAGGTCCAAATAGATCTCGAGCGCTATGGCATCCTCTGTTACCGGAATTGAGCAGAAGATAACAACGCAAAATAATCTAATAGTAAGGGCACAATCTCAGTCAATATCTACGTATGCAGAGTGTAGTTGTGCCCCACTAACTAACAAACTAGCTACCATTCCGGGTATTTTAAAAACAATAATTGACGATGTAAAAGTGAATTTTCCTAATGTGGGAATTCAAACCATCAAGACCGACTGCCCCTTTAAAGGTACAATAAAATGTAAAGCCAATACTGTTGTTGTTAAAGAAAAAATAGATGATAAAACAAAAGATCAAGAAGTGATAAACCGACACAATCAACAATGACAGACGCAGCTCCGGAAGTTCATCTATCAAAAAGACAGAAACAACGGAAAGCAAGAAATAAAGCTTTTAAAAGTATAAAAAATACAAATGTATCAGATATAGTGAGATTGAACACTGGAAATAACCATGACCAAATATCATATTGTGAAGGTGAGGGTAAACATATGTCTCCAACAAAACCCTTTTACCCTCTATTTAATAAGGATCTATCGGAGGTACAAGCAGATATGAAAAATAAATGCCTAAACAATCAAGTTGATAGTATAAAAATGATAGAGAATGGGAAAATTCAGTCCTTAGAAATGCTGGAAGTGGAGGAAAGTAATAAACAGGTGGAAAATAAGCCATCACAATTGGAAACAAATAGAGCAAAGAGGGAGAGTATCAGAGGGGATGAAACGAATAGAGATTTGTTAAGTGGTGCAGGTAATTTTTATGCCGGAATATAAATCTAGGGGTAATAATGAAACAACTTGCAAACATCCGGACCCAACACGAGATGGCAGGAGTATGCGAAGCATGTGCATCTACAGCATACAAGCCTCAAACAGAGGATTAATGGCCCCAAATCCCTGCCGTGGTATCTTGTCATTTTGTGGCTGAGTGTGCCATGTGATGTGGCAGGCTATAGTGCTTGGTGTGATTTGGTCATTTTTGACACGGTGGAGTGCTGAACGGTTAGGCAAATTTTTATTTTCTTTGTTTTTGGGATCGTGTGATATAGTGCGGTAACTACTGTATGATGTAAATAAATTACATTGCTAATATACCATCAGGATGTGGGATGAGTGTTATTAGGGCCGAAGCCTTGCTGATTATATGCAGAATAACAGGGCCGGGAAGTCACTGCTGACTAGGGCAGGTTAGCAGCTGCACAGGCCTTGGGCATTGATCCTATTGAGGATAATATGTGACGGGCACTGGTGACTGGAGCTGGCTAGCAACAACGCTCGTCTCCGTTATTCATTACAAGCAGGGTAACAATGCATGTCAATAGTGACTGGAACTGGTTGGCAGTAGAGATGACCTCTGGTTTTGAATATTTGCAGGATTTAAGGTACAGGGGTCACTATTGACTGGAGTTACTTACCAGGATAATAGGTCTCAGGGAGCCAATACTGACTGAAGCTGGTTAGTATGATCACTAGTCCCAAGGTGCTACTAATGACTCAAGTTGGCTAGAATGATAACAGGTCCCAGGAGGCCAGTACTAACAGGAGCCGACTAGTAGGCTTACATACAGGTCCAAGGGGACACTACTGACTGGAGCTGGCTAAAAGAATAACAGGCCCAAGGGTGGTGGGGGTGTGAGTGGCACCAGTGAACGGAGTTGACTAAATACAGGATTCCAGGTCACAGGAGGCACTGCTGAATAGCAGCATAGCAGTGGTGGCCACTGGGAAGAAGGAATTGAGAAAGCATAACACCGATAGTTGGTTACACATGAATGCCACAACGTGCATAGATATATTACATTACCAAATTACAATATTCTTATATTAATTTGATGTGTCTGTTCGCCTTAATATGCCTGCAAAGTTATATGATTCTATTAGGGCCCAGAACCATTTTATTTAGTGATATCCATCTGCACACTTTCATGCATCTTGTAGTAAATTGAATATTGACAAACAGAAGTGTTATTTCCAGAAACAGTGAATTCTGCAGTTAGTCTGTGTATCTTTTATCTGCACCTCACAGACTCCTCACATTCCTCTCGAGAGAAGATCCTGCCTCCTACTCATTAGTGTCGTTTCAGTAACTGTTTCTATCACGTGTTCATGTTTTCTTGACTTGTATTAGGAGAAAAGTGTATAAAATACATTGTGTAGCATTAGTATTATATACTCCAACTTGCTATAGGGTGGATGCTCTGGTCCATTGCAACGGCAATTGTCACTTGTTAGTTTGCTTGGCCTTTTGCTATTTTTGCATTAAATGTATGATAGATGTGTTGGCCTCTAGGTGTATTGTGTTTTATTTTACATATCATAAGAGATGACGAGGGAAATGACAGTCCAGAATACACATTCTTCATATAAATCAACTTACAGTATACTGTTCTGGAGGGTCAGTCCCACAGACATTATCTCTAACTGAACGCTGGCACCCTAGGAAGCATGTGCTTTTCAAACCAGGTGCCGTCTGATGCGGCGTCTTCGCTATTGGATAAGTCAATATGTCCTGAATTTTAGGAGGGTTTCCGTATCTAGTGCACTCTGTTAGACAGTGCTCACCTGTTGCAGTAAGATAGCAATATGCACCTTATCACCTATGCACGGTGCAGGGCTTTGAGTTACAGAGCTCCTCACGCTGTGGAGACGATTAGGTCACATTTACCCATTTTCCCATATTTGGTCCTTATGAAATGCCAACAGATTGCTCCATGACTACACAAGGCATGAAAAACGTTGACCTGAAGTATAGACCCCAGCTCACCAGCAGGTCCATAGGTGATCGACACTTTCACACAGTGATAGGGGCCATTAGTTCCTCAATTTCTCTTCCACTGTTTTTAATCTCAACATGGACCAGGAAGATCACATTAACCGCATCGATGCTGATGACAGAACCGTGGTGTCGCTGTGCTGATGACGGAGCGGTTCCATCATGGTCCGCCCGACGCGCCTGCGCGGCGCGTTCTATTGAGCGGGCGGGTCCATGACGGAACCGCTCCGTCATCAGCACAGCTCACCCGAGGCTGTTGACGGAGCGCTTCCGTCACCAGCATGTGAACGCTGCGCGGCCCCCCTCCCCCTTAGCGCTGCGGCAGAATAGCCGCCGCAGCGAAGGGGCTAACTATATTGTGGCAACTGGTCGATAGTTGATCTTATATTCAGACTTCACCAATCTCACATCTTATGACACAACATCCTCTGTCCTACTATGCTCATCCGGCGCACTTAATAAAAGATGTGCGACAAAGTGCCCTCTAGTGGTGCCCGCCAGGCATTGTAGCGCCGGCCTGGTGAGGAGTATAACCCAATGATGAAGCATGTCACCTTCAGGTGAGGGAACGCAACTTGTCTTAAAAGCACATGCTTCCTAGGGTGTCTGCGTTCAGTTACAGATAATGTCGCTGGGACTGAACCTCTGAAAACAGTATACAGTGATTTGTCTGTTTTATGTTGCTGCTACAAGCTCCTTACCTGTGCGAGTTATCTGGAACGATGCAGGGGCAGACCCAAGCCAGCCACATGTGGAGATCAATGACAAATACTGAAGATTTAACAGAGCTTCCAAGCTGGTGACCATTACTTAATTGACCTTCAAAATAAAAGTCGCGTTTTTAGTATTCTGGTGACTCATGACCATAAAAAACAAAGGTTATGAATTCAATATTGTGTCAAATACTTAAAAAATGGAACTGAAGGTGCTGAATCGGATGTTGTCCCAGGTCATGCGTGACACCTTCCACCACTATTGCTTATGGGACTTGTAGTTTTGTTTTTCTCATTAAAAGGATGGGCTCTAAAGTCCCAGTGTTCTAAGTGATATTGGTCAAAATCAGAGGCCTGATGGGAGGATGAAGCATGACATGGCTCTGCTTAGCAGTGAGATGACTGACAGTTCCCCAGCCCTTCCATTCTTTGACCTACAGAGGCTCGTTGGCGATTCATATTTTTTTGCAACAACAAAGAAACTTTTATTGCAGCTTCTGTCAACTGAAGATACAAACATGAACAATCAAGAACATGAGTTTCTGGAAAACTATCAAGCTCCCAATCAGAATTAGCCGCCCTTCACACCCAGGAATTCTTGAGGCTTTGGAGAGGATGAATTGCACGTGGTGAGCAGGAACACTACATGACTCAAAGCTCACTTCTCAGAGATGTACTGAACGGCCAGCCTCATGGCACACTTAGCCAGCTCTTCACCTCCTCCTCCTCAAACTGTTGACCAGCTATCAGGGCAAATGAGCCTGCAGCAAAGCATCGCTGGCTTGGTTCCACACCGGACCAGGCAAGGTGGTCAACTGCATACTCCTCCAAGTCAGCAAGCACTCTGGTCGAGCCAGTCCAAACTCCACATAATTGTTCCCCATCACAACTATATTAATGGTACTAGGTTATGTTTCTGCCAAATGATTGAGTCAAAAATTAAAAATGTTTTACTATGAAGTGCTGAAAGATTAATCATGAAGTTTTTCAATATTTCGGAGTCTGCCACAGTACAGGGGACCATTATTTCTCTACAGCAGCAAATCATATATGTGCCCTGTAGAAATCACGTTTGAATGAAACATGGAATACATTGCAGCCAACAATCTATGCAACATCATAGCAGAGTGAAAGATAACTTGTGTTATTATTCCAGCAGAACGAAATGCCATTCCTAATGTGTACGTCATTTTAAAGACAAACCCAGAAAAATGTATGGTCAGTGTTGTTCTTCTGCCAGTTAAAAGACAATCTCCATTAATGTGTCAGGAAATAAAATACTATGAGAAATCCTACTCTATGGCAGGGTGCTGCCTGTCACTATATTGCAGGTTACTTCCAACATAATCTGATTTATACATACATACTCCAGGGTGCTGCCAGCTATCGGGTCTGAACACAGCAGTCTGGATCCACTCAGGAAGGAGGTAAGCTCTTCATTTGGAGAAGTGGAGAAGTGTGGCTCAATGGTTAGAGCGGCAGACCCTGATGCAGAGGTCTAGCCCGGGACCAGGGTTCAATTCCCCGCCTCGGCGGGTCTTGGGCTAAAAAAATTCCACGGGCCTGATAATTCTCGCCTCGGTGCCTATTCCAATCATGGAGTCCCACTCTGCAACTCTAGGCAATAGCTTGCTTATTCTCCACAACGGCCCCCACAACGCTAAGGATGCCTAGCCTCCACCTTGGGGGTGCCCAGGAGTGGACACCTCACAGGGAAAGCCAGGATGGGTTCCACAGCGGTATTCATACCAGCGCCTTGAGACCCTTGCGGGTGAGTAGTGCACTATACAAGTATCAATTTACATTTACATTTTACATTCATTTCATCTTAAGCCATTAGGTTACATTCACAGCCTGATGGGTCCCGAGAACTTTATCCGCGCTCTAACTGCGCCGAGCAGATAGACGTAGCCCATCATAGGCTGTGTTGTGTGCTGGGTGATGCCTGGCATCTTATTATCGTTGGCGGGAGGATGAAGCTTTGATAGGAGCTACTACAAGAAGAGCAGAGAAACAGGACCACAGATCGCCACAGAGCAAAAACTGCCCAGAAGCTGAAGAAAGAACTCTGGAACAGCAAAACTCCTCCACCCTGGAGATTCTCCAGGATAAGCAAATGATGGTAAGGAAATGCAAACTGCAGCATTAAGGTCACACACTACAACATCTTTCCCTTTAAACAGAATATAACAGCCTTCAATAAAAAACTAACCACAAAGCAAAAGAATTAGAAAATGCATTTCCAAATGCTGCAAAAAAAAAAAGGTTAATACAAATTAATAATATTAAACTTTTTTGGTACCTTAGTAATGTGCTTACTTCTTGGCTTCACTCCATCTGCAGCAATAACGCTCTGAAAGGAGAAATTACTGCTGTGAGTCTCAGAGTCATCAGCATTACTAGTCTCAGTCACGAAGACTGCGGTGTCGGAAGATAACTTTCTCTTATTTGGCTTTATAGTTCCACCAGTCACGCCATCGCTTTTAGCAGACACGCTACTGTAAGCAGCATCATAACTTCAGGCAGATCAGCAAAGCGGATATCACCACTCACATTGGGTGAACAGACTTGTCTCTGCAACATACATCCACTCTGTTCTAAAATTTGCTTGGGGCTGTCAAAATGCTGCAATGTATTCGCCACACTTTCCTGACTACCTTGTTTTAAAAAATTATGACATTCAAGCGTGATTCTTGGTTCGTCTGTAAGCTGAAGTTTTTTAGAGATTCTATTGCCACACAATACTCGTCCCATATTTCAATCTGTCCACATGGTGCTTCAACCCTGGTAGGTTATCAACTGCCTGTTTTGCAGATAATGTTAGATAGTTTCTGTAAGAAACTGAATTATTATTTGCAGTAGATGTGGAACAATCACAACCGTTGTCAGAGTGAACTTTCAAAGCCATTCAATTAACCTAGGATCAACCTCCTGGTACCTAAGCACCAAACAGACAGGCTTAACTTAAGGTAATATGTAAAATATTTATGCAGAAACCAAAAAAGTAAAAGTCAAAATGCAAAACAATAAGAAACCCAAAACCGAAATCGAAAAATAAAGCAAAATGTATTGAACAAAATGACACTAAAATGACAAAATCCAATAAGGGGAATGAGATATGAACTGTAATGCTGTAAGAATCACAAGGTTCCAATGGATGAGGGGCCCAGGCATGGAGTAGTCTCTCTGGAGCTGACTGCCAAGTCAGAGGAAACCGGAGGCCACCGCCTGCAAGCCCATAGTGCAGGAATTAGCCGCAGTGGTCCAAGAAGACATCTAGTGCTCCAGGCTCAGATAGGGCTGCTGGCCTACAATGGAGATTCACGGCAGGATTGGGCGCAAAGTGCTTAGAGTATTGAGAACAAGCAGCAGATGCCCAGCAGGGCAATAGCAGACGTTCGAAGGCAGCAAGGCCCGGACGAGACTGAAAGGGAGTGACACCTCGGTCCCTCAACATCAAGCAACATCGTAGTGGAGCTCAGCGGGAGGACAACCTGGTGACTGCCACCCACTGGGGCTGGGACCCCCATGACAAGGCAGGCCGATCTGGTGATGTGGTAAGAGATATAGCAGCCATGTCCTCAGCGAGAAGCAAGAAGGATCAGAATCTAAAAAAGATGCTGACCAAGCTCCCGATGACCGGCAGCAGAGAAGGGAGGTTCTCCCCAACGACACAAATCAGTCAAGATGCGGACCACTCTGAAGCCCTAGTTACCCACGCCTTTTTAGAGTCGCTATTCGGTGCATTACAAGGCGACTTGCAGACGCTAAAAATGGAAATAGTGGGGGAGATGGAGGAGATAACCGATGGAGGCCACACATTCCCAAACTGCATCAACGTCCCCCTTATGATAAGGTGGGACATCGATGCCGTTGGGGACCGTGTGGCCTCCATCGAGGATCAGGAGCAAGCCCGGGAAGAGGAGGTGGAGCATCTACAGCAAGAGATACTCCGGCTCAAGGCTCAACACAGCGATCTCCAGGCACAAACAGAAGACCTGGAGAATCGGTCTTGGCGAAACAACATCTGCGTTAAGGGAGTTCCACCTAAAGAAGACGGGCCAGACATCACACAATACCTGCAGGTTCTCTTCAGGAGCATACTGGGTGCCCCCACCGGATATTTTGGCTTACATTCCAGACTTTCAACTAAAAGAGTGTATATTATGTGCTGCCAGGGACAAGCAACCACTAAGATATCAGGACCACTCTGCAGCTTTGTACCACTACCTGGCTCTAATACCCCTTCAAAAGTGTTGGGTGTTCCTAGTGGCAACCACGCGTCTTCGAAATCAAGGAATACCGTATTCTTTGGGTCACCCTTTCCGGCTGATTTTCATATGGCAGGGCAAACTTCCCCAGCTCAGATCAATGCAGGACACTTGCCAGGTGCTGGCCATCGAGAATCCAATCCAGGAGGAAACAGAGGGCCCACAGACCAAAACTACTCGAGAAAGATGGCAGAAGGTCTAAGGGAGGCGTAGCACCGAGCGAGCGACGAGACCGGACCCCAAGACCATGACACAAGAAAGACTGGCAGTGCTGGAGACATTGTCGAAGGAGACATTCCCCCATGATGACACCGTGAACGACTAAGGGACAGATAAGTGACATTTGCAAGGCTGGGTGGGCGGCGAAGAAGTCTGCGGGGAGCGTAGAGACACGGGGAGTGTGGAGACACGGGGAACTGGACGCACACGTTCCCAACTATTCCGACTTCCAAGGACGCACACGTACGAATTGCGGGCCCTGGACAATTTGAGGTTAATGGGTTTCTAAGTTGGGGTAAGGGAGGGGAGGGTGGAGAACTGATATGCAGGTTAAAGGCGTTGAAGAGACGATCAAAGGGCAATGGAGGCTGGGCAGACGTTGGGAGCTCAGGGGGAAGAGGGATCACAGGGACCCAAATACGGGCCAAAGCTGGTGCACTCACTATGGCACCCTATTTCCCAGCCCACACTGAAAATTCACACTCTCAATGCGAGAGGTCTCAACAATCCCAATTAAAGGAGGTCCATCCTTTCCTACCTGGATAACATGGAGGCAGATCTGTGCCTCCTCCAGGAGACACAGCTCCTCTCAAAAGATTGGCTTAGAATGAGGTCAAAACTTTTTCGGCAGAAGTTATTTTCATCTACCCTGGATAAGAATGCGGGTGGCTATTTTAGTAGCCAAGCGTTTTAAGGGGACAGTGGGGGAAGAGGTGTCCGAAATCAAAGAGGTTGATGGGAACAGGGCCATCGATAGAGTAGTTGTAGATATGAGTATTTTAGATGCCGAAATTGTGTCACAAACCGCCAGAGTTACTGCTCCCGCAATCCCCCTTCACCCGAGATACGATCAAGCCAGGGGCTGCCTCATTTGCCTAAAGATAGAAACGGGTCCACCGCTCTCCCACCCCTATATCAATAACCATTTAAAATACCAACCCCACCAGGGATGGTGCTAATAGGTTAAACAGGCCCAGGAGCTCGAATCAGAACAGGCTGTCTAGTAACTCGTGCATTAATATTCCTGCTGCCCCAAGTATGAATGGCTAATCAGGATGTCCTGAGTCTGCCGCCCGCTGCTTGCCCTTATGTGTTGGTACTGGCAGGAGTACCTACTTTAAAGAGGGATCAGCATGAGTCATGGGACCAGCTACGCAATAAATGTGCGGACTGGCTATCAAGGAAAAGAAGCTTCCATGTATCCGAAATAAAGGATATTATTATGGCACGCAGGGTTGGGTGAGTCAGTGCATCTACAAAAAATATCGAAGGGGACAGTATTCTAATTAACTTTTGCAGACCTTCTTTGGAGAGACACCTACTAAGGTGTTGCGAATTCATAACACCTAATAGCACTAACATATGCGCACTACCTCTTGGTTATTTCTACAAACCAAGTCATGCTCCTTTCACCAACAATTCCTCTTGAATTACTACCTCTAATAGGTTCCAGGCCTTGTCTGGATTAGAGACTCAGGACTGACTATCAACTTTTGGGGAAAATACTGATCCTGCTATTAGGTTAACTCATGCCCTGCCAGTAACTGAGTGTACTATTCCCACAACCCACTTATCCCCCTATGCTAACGAAGGCCTCAGCAAGTTCAGACCTCCATATCTTAAGCTGGAATGTTGCAAGGTCATACTCTAACCTTCACCAGCCAGATTGGGTACAATTTATTAAAGACCACGATATCCTTTTATCTCAGGAAACATGTGCCACACAAGAATTGGATATTGAGGGGTTTGAGTGCCATAACATCCTAGCAACAACCCCCAAGCAGGGTTGACCATTTGGGGGTTTATCAATCTGGGTCAATATTAAGACAGGGGGATGCATAAAAACTGTACATAAAGATAACAATAAATTTCTAGGCATATTATTTAATAGGGGAGTTTTCTTTTGGATAATTAATTTTTATAACAATGATTTTCATTCTGTTCCAAATATGCATTTTATAAATGTGTTTAATTTTATTGCATCTATTGGAAACTCTTTCAAGTCAGTAGGAATCTGTCTGGGGGCGATTTTAATGCTAAGCTACCTTACTCATGGTCAAGCGAATATTCGCACAGCAGCAGACAAACATGCAATAGGGGTAGAGAGCTAATGGACCATTTGAACACCCTTAACTTACTTATTGTTATGGAAATTGATGCAGCTACAAAAGATAATGCCCCCCTGAACCGACATTCAGAGGGAGGGGCTGTTCATCTACAACTGATAATGTTTTTTACCTCCCCCGCTTTAGAAGCAAGCTTGCTTAAAGCCAAAATTATGGCCACAATCTTTGGGGACCATAACCCAATACAAGTAACGTTACGGATGTCTCCAGTTCCAATGCCCCAGACAGAATGTGGTGCTGGGGATCTATCACCGTCCATAGATAACCGCAGACTGGTATGGCGAGGCATTAATAACGCAGACCTATTCAGTTCTATGGTTAGGGGAAACATGAATCTTATTAACATCTGTTTAGAGGCCCTGTTCCAAATCCAGTGGCTATCAGCGCCTTTACCGAACTCAGTGGAGCCATTAAATCCTTGCTGTCTAAACCCATTTGTACAGTACTGCGCGAACCTAGATGGTTCAATCAGGAGTGCTCAATTGTCAACAGGAAGCTCCGCAAGGCCCTATCTCAAAGCCCTAGGTGTAATGATTTGGTCAAGTCCTAAAGGTTGACATATAAGCAGGCTATTGCTAATAGGAAGTAACAGTTATAAGGTGAGCACTGAGACGCACTCATTAATGCTGCCAGCTTAAATAATGGGAATATATTTTGGACTACCATTAAAGAGTTAAGATCAATGGGATACCCGTTCACTGACATCAGCTGCAACATAATGAGCACTTCCTGGGAAAGTCACTTTTCCACTATTTACGAAGAGCCTGCTTTTTAACCTGACCCTTTTATTAACAGGGTGCCACCTAGAGTCTCATCAATAAATGAGGTTTAGGAGGCTATACGCCAGAGCCAATGCTCCACTGCCTAAGACATGGTGTACTAGCACGATCGTTCCCATTTTTAGGTCTCGCCTATTCTAGTAGGCAAAAAAGTTCTCAAACCATCGGGCGGATTTCAAACAGTTCACGTGAACACAAGCACGCGCATTTCCCCACATCAAAGCCATCAGCCTCCCTCCCACAGGCTTCCCTAGCATGCGCAGTGCGAGCTGGCCTCAATTCTCCTCCCCCCTAATTGCTTTCACTTTCACGGCCACTTCAAAGGGATCCTTTCCCGGACGCTTTTTTTTTTCTTTCGGCGATGTTCTTGTTCTTTTAGGCTCTCTCCCCGAGCACATGTTTTCTTGCTGTTTCCTCATGTGTAGCTGCTCCCCTCTGCGTTTTGATTTCATCTCCCCGCCTCCCCCCCAGCTTATTCTTATATTTTCCACACCTCCCCAGCTTGCCTTTGCTCAAACTAAAGTCTCTCATCGGAAACAGTACGTGCTCGCCTAAATGCCGCTGTCGCCTTAATTTCCTGTGACCTGGAAACAGAATGTTTTATTTATTTATTTATTTTAAGCATTTTTATAAAGCGCGGACTTTACCCGAAGGTGTCAGAGCGCCAATAATAGAGAGGAACATAAATGGGAGCAGCCCCTCTCTAATCACCTCAGCCCATTAGCGGGAGCCGCAGCATGATGTGGGTCTCTCTGCGGCATGTACAGTTTGACTGAGCCACATTAGAAGGCCGGCATCATGTGGTTCCCATTACCCGCTGGTCACAGATAAGCTTATACATGTGTTGAATAATAGCCACACATGAATTTCAATGTAATACACCTCGACCCAAACGATATGCAGCTTTTTAGCCACTTGAGCCATGCAGTGTACACATGTGAAGTGCTGTGAAGGCACGGAGATTGAAATGCTAGTGTGCTGAGTCCAAAAGCAATGCAAAGAGTGCTTGCCACAGAGCGCTTAGAGACAGACACACACATACAGAGCGCTTGAAAACGCATCACGGCAGCTGTCAGTAGGAGAACTGTTCCTACAGTGCCCCGGGTCCCAGATGCCACAGTGTGCGAATGAATGAAGAGGTGCCAAGAGGCACTGGCGAGCTCTCCGGGCGACTAACACAGCGTGAAAATGGCCACAGCAACTCCTTCAGAAAGAGCTCAGACAAGGCATTTAGTTACATGAGAAACAACACATTACCAGTTTGAGGCTACGTAGAGTACGGACAACCAGACCCCCTACCCAGGCGTCACTCCTCTGTGCACCAAAATCCTGACCGGTTATCTGTCCTGCGTGATCACTCCAACTCGCAAAGATTTTCAGAACATACATGCACACGCCTCTTAGTGTCCGCCTGCCTGCTGCTTAAGTCGGATGGCGGATTGAAAGGGCCCGCAGCGCCCACGCACTAGCATCCGGACTACTGCAGCTTCTAAGTGCTCTAAATGGCAAGCGTCACTGCTACTCAAGTTAATGGATCTTCAAGGTAGGCAATAAGCATCCACCCAAAAATACATAACACCCAAAAATACATAACACTCATGAGTGCACTATTCAGTCCAGAGGTATGAGTGCAAGAGGCATAATGTGTAATGATTTTTGTTGCTTTTGTACCTGATAAGAGTGGAGCAAGTGTATTAAATTACTTTTTAGGCAGTAATTTCCAAAGAGCAGTTCATGGACATGAATCGGGGCCGCTTCAATATTTGCATTTATTTTTCATGAATGTGGCATGATCCTTAAATTCTAATGGACAATGAACACGTCACAAACCCACCTTACAAACCTAACAAGCATCTGAGATCTGGCAGTCACTCCTTCCTAGCTGTCCTCCCGTTAAGCCATCAGCCTCCCTCCCACAGGCATCCCCCCAGCGTGCGCTCGGCCGCAGGCTGTTTCACTTTCACGGCCGCGAGGCCGTGCTTCAAAGGGATCCGCTCCCCCGCCCCCTGCTTCACACTTTTCACGGCCGTGTCTCGCATTTCTCCTCCCCCCCTCCCAACAGCAATGCCAAGAGCTTATTATTTTGGCTTGTTCCAGACAGATGTTAAGGATTTTGTCTTGCGTGTTCCTATGGTGTTGAATGATAGCCACGCATAAATTTCAATGTAATACACCTCGACCCAAACGATATGCAGCTTTTTAACCACTTGAGCCATGCAGTGTACACATGTGAAGTGCTGTGAAGGCGCGGAGATTGAAATGCTAGTGTGCTGAGTCCAAAAGCAATGCAAAGAGCACTGGCCACAGAGTGCTTAGAGACAGACACACACATACAGAGCGCTTGAAAACGCATCACGGCAGCTGTCAGTAGGAGTACTGTTCCTACAGTGCACCGGGTCCCAGATGCCACAGTGTGCAAATAAATGAAGAGGTGCCAAGAGGCACTGGCGAGCTCTTCGGGCGACTAACACAGCGTGAAAATGGCTGCAGCAACTCCTTCAGAAAGAGCTCAGACATGGCATTTAGTTACACGAGAAACAACACATTACCAGTTTCAGGCTACCTAGAGTACGGACAACCAGACCACCTACCCAGGCGTCACTCCTCTGTGCACAAAAATCCTGACCGGTTATCTGTCCTGCGTGATCACTCCAACTCGCAAAGATTTTCAGAACATACACGCTCACGCCTCTTAGTGTCTGCCTGCCTGCTACTTAAGTCGGATTGAAAGGGCCCGCAGCGCCGACGCACTAGCATCCGGACTACTGCAGGTTCTAAGCGCTCTAAATGGCAAGCGTCACTGCTACTCAAGTTAATGGATTTTCAAGGTGGGCAATAAGCATCCACCCAAAAATACATAACACTCGTGAGTGCACTATTCAGTCCAGAGGTATGAGTGCAAGAGGCATAATGTGTAATGATTTTTGTTGCTTTTGTACCTGATAAAAGTGGAGCAAGTGTATTAAATTACTTTTTAGGCAGTAATTTACAAAGAGCAGTTCATGGACATGAATCGGGGCCGCTTCAATATTTGCATTTATTTTTCATGAATGTGGCATGATCCTTAAATTCTAATGGACAATGAACACGTCACAAACCCACCTTACAAACCTAACAAGCATCTGAGATCTGGCAGTCACTCCTTCCTAGCTGTCCTCCCGTTAAGCCATCAGCCTCCCTCCCACAGGCATCCCCCCAGCGTGCGCTCGGCCGCAGGCTGTTTCACTTTCACGGCCGCGAGGCCGTGCTTCAAAGGGATCCGCTCCCCCGCCCCCTGCTTCACACTTTTCACGGCCGTGTCTCGCATTTCTCCTCCCCCCCTCCCAACAGCAATGCCAAGAGCTTATTATTTTGGCTTGTTCCAGACAGATGTTAAGGATTTTGTCTTGCGTGTTCCTATGGTGTTGAATGATAGCCACGCATAAATTTCAATGTAATAGACCTCGACCCAAACGATATGCAGCTTTTTAACCACTTGAGCCATGCAGTGTACACATGTGAAGTGCTGTGAAGGCACGAAGATTGAAATGCTAGTGTGCTGAGTCCAAAAGCAATGCAAAGAGCACTGGCCACAGAGCGCTTAGAGACAGACACACACATACAGAGCGCTTGAAAACGCATCACGGCAGCTGTCAGTAGGAGTACTGTTCCTACAGTGCACCGGGTCCCAGATGCCACAGTGTGCGAATAAATGAAGAGGTGCCAAGAGGCACTGGCGAGCTCTTCGGGCGACTAACACAGCGTGAAAATGGCTGCAGCAACTCCTTCAGAAAGAGCTCAGACATGGCATTTAGTTACACGAGAAACAACACATTACCAGTTTCAGGCTACCTAGAGTACGGACAACCAGACCCCCTACCCAGGCGTCACTCCTCTGTGCACAAAAATCCTGACCGGTTATCTGTCCTGCGTGATCACTCCAACTCGCAAAGATTTTCAGAACATACACGCTCACGCCTCTTAGTGTCTGCCTGCCTGCTACTTAAGTCGGATTGAAAGGGCCCGCAGCGCCCACGCACTAGCATCCGGACTACTGCAGGTTCTAAGCGCTCTAAATGGCAAGCGTCACTGCTACTCAAGTTAATGGATTTTCAAGGTGGGCAATAAGCATCCACCCAAAAATACATAACACTCGTGAGTGCACTATTCAGTCCAGAGGTATGAGTGCAAGAGGCATAATGTGTAATGATTTTTGTTGCTTTTGTACCTGATAAGAGTGGAGCAAGTGTATTAAATTACTTTTTAGGCAGTCATTTACAAAGAGCAGTTCATGGACATGAATCGGGGCCGCTTCAATATTTGCATTTATTTTTCATGAATGTGGCATGATCTTTAAATTCTAATGGACAATGAACACGTCACAAACCCACCTTTCAAACCTAACAAGCATCTGAGATCTGGCAGTCACTCCTTCCTAGCTGTCCTCCCGTTTAAAATTACCAAACAAAGGCATTTTAGATTGTCTGTTTCAGCTCCCAGACTATGGCACTGCCTTTTGGTGATAAGAAGACCCCTGTCTGTGCTTATCTGTTCAAGGAAGCCCTCGTGTCTCTCTGTTCAACTGCTTTCCCTTCCTTCTCCTATCCAACCGATTTGTGGTCCGTGTAGTTCGACTGGTGGTTTAAATGTAATTTGGTTGACAGCACGTGCATTATGAATACTACGAATTAAAGAATTCAAATGTTTGGCCGTTGAGCTGCTGTATTTGTGCGCATGCTTGCCAGAATTTAAATTCATTTCTTAACAGCGATCACACAATGAGTAGTTTTTACAGCAACTCAGGAGTTCAGACACTAGCCAAACTGGATTTGTTTATTTTTATGGAGGTGTATCACGCGTTAGAGAAAGCCCACGACTACGCTCTGTACTAACCTATTCTTATTAGAGTAAAAATAAAATGTTGCTGGATCGGGTAGAAGTATTATAAATCTTATTCATGTTGTACTCCCTTTGCTTCAACGGACTGCTCGCTGTCTCTTGTTTGATCGGGATAACCTGTGCTGTTTTCCAATCTTGAGGCCCATAGCTTGCCTGAAAGGATAGCTCTGCCAGACGTCCTATATGACTTAAGAGAAGTTCCAACTGGTTCTTAAAGATCTTAGGTTGAGCCGCGTCCGGCATAGCAAAACAGCAAAACATAGCATAGCATAACAAAACATAGCAAAGCATAACGAAACACAGCAGATCATAGCATAATAAAACAAAGCATAGGATAGCAAAACATAGCAAAACAAAGCATAGGATAGCAAAACAAAACATAGCAAAACATAACAAAACATAGCATAACAAAACAAAGCATAACAAAACATACCAAAACACAACAAAGCATAGCATAGCATAACAAAACACAACAAAACATAGCATAGCATAACAAAACATAGCATAGCATAGCATAACAAAACACAACAAAACATAGCATAGCATAACAAAACAAAGCTTAGCATAGCATAACAAAGCATAGCATAGCATAACAAAACATAGCATAACAAAACACAACAACACATAGCATAACAAAACATAGCAAAACACAACACAACAAAACATAGAATAGCTTAACAAAACATAACATATCATAGCAAAGCAAAACATAGCATAGCATACCAAACACAACAAAGCATAGCATAGCAAAGCATAGCATAGCAAAACAAAGCACAGCATAATAAAACACAACAAAGCACAGCATGGCATAACAAAACCTAGCATAGCATAACAAAGCATAGGATAGCAAAATACAGCATAGCATAACAAATCAAAGCATAGGATAGCAAAACATAGCATAGCATAACAAAACAAAACATAGGATAGCAAAACAAAACATAGCATACAGCATCACTCAGCACCACCACAGCATCACTCAGGGGCACCACAACATCACTATGCGCTACAACAGCATCACTGAACGCCATAGCATCACTCGTTCGCCACCACAACATCACTTAGCGCCACCACAGTATCAATCTGTGCAACCATTCAACAACAACTGGTTCAAATATGTTCTCTCAATGTTTCAAGCTTTATTACAAATCTCACAAAAAGATGTTAATATTTCACTTCTGTTCTTGGATTTTCATCACAATAAAATACACTGAACATAATCTTCACTAAAGTTATTTACAAAAGTTTAAGCTATTGCGATTATAAATTACAATAACTTCTATTTAAGTATTAATTATTCAAAAAAATTAAAAGCCATTGTTATTTGTAATATCAATACATGTAAGTCACGTAAATACAACACATATTGCATTACAAATACTATAGGTGTCACATTTGCGAAAGTTATACCTATTGGCATTGTAAATGACAAAGCTATCAATTTCGCTATTTTCAAAACCAACACATAAATAAAAAATGTGTCATTTACAATAACAATAGCTCAAACGTTCCTAATGCGAGACCTATTGCATTGAAAATGCTTGTTAAAAAGGGCGATTGCACACAACCTTGTTGCTATAGACCGATCTCCCTCATAGATAACACCCGTAAAATTTTAGGCAGAGTTTTATACACAAAAATGTTAACCTGGACAGAGGACAATCCGATTTTAGAACAATGCCAACTAGGTTTCAGGGGTAAAGTTGGCACGAACAAGCAATGTCTTAATCATCATCATCATCATCATCATCATCAAAGCTTTATTTCGATATACAGAATATCATAAAAGCACTTAAAAATATAAAACCACAATTCATTAGCATTACATTTTTAAAAGTAGGTTACAATAAAACCATTCATATTTCAATAAATAATTTTATAAACATATTAAACATTAGCTGCTTTGTGAGTATATAAAAATTTAACTAAAACTAAGGTCATCTAGTAGCCTTCGATCTAATCAGCCAAGCCCAGCTCAGAAATGTGGCCACCCCACACACTAAGGTTGTACTAGTGTCAGCCTTGAGCATTCTGAGTGCAGAGGAATGATCCCTGGTTCCAAGCAATAAACACACTGGTTTGACCCATTTCTGTCTGGGTTTTACATAGGCTGGGCATACAAAGAAGACATGAGGGATGTTTTCAGTGACACCTTCACAGATTGGGCAGTCAGGCGAGGTTTGGTGCGGGGGCTTCCACTTACACGTATAATCACGGAGGGGGAGATTTCCCAGCCTAAACTGTATGAAAAGGGATCTATCTCTTGGTTTCTTAATAAAATCCAGGTAAGGCTCCAAGCGGGGCTTTAGTTTATGCTGTATAAACGCCTCAGTCAGCCTGCCTTGGTTTGGGTCCCTTAGTCCTTGATCATCAACCCAAGTCCAGTAGGCTCACTTAGTTTCAGCCTTGGATAAAGAGACTTCAGGCTCCCAGTCAGGTGGCAAGCCAGATTCAAGCAAAAGCTTCTTTATATTGCGAATCCAGCTAATTTTGTGAGCACCATAAAGATTCATAACTTCTTTCAAGCCATCTAAATACTTTGAGAGCTCAGGGGTACGCCATAACCTAACCCAGAATAGAAAAGGGCGTAACCTAGCTAGATCCTGAATGGAATGGCGACCCAGATCGCTCAATAATGGTTTAATGGGAGTACGATACCAACTCCCTAAAGAACTTATTCTCAGAGGTGATCAGGGCGTCAACACAATCAAAGCCCCACAGCTCTGCGCCATAAAGGGCGCAGCCTACAGCTTTTGCAGCGTAAATATCCAAGGCGGGAGCGATGGGCTTAGAGATGGATGTACGATGTTCTCGCCCGAATGCTCCGACTACCCTTTTATGATTTAATACCATTTTATCGATGTGAGGCTGCCACTTTAGATTATGCGAAATTCTGATTCCTAAGTAATCGAATTCTTTTACGCGTTCCAGTGACACCCCATCGAGGGAGAGGGTGGATCTGGAAGACTTACTTGGGTTAAGATAAAGGAGTTTAGTTTTCGAGGTATTTATGACAAGGCCCCTGAGGTTACAAAACAGACAAAAGCGGTCCAACAACTTTTGCAGGCCCACGGGGGTTTTTGATACCAGCAACGTATCGTCCGCAAAAAGGAGGGCGGGTACTTTGTCACCCGCCAGGACCGGAGCATCAGTGTTTATTTCTAACAAAAAAGAGACCACACCATTCACAAATAACGTGAAGAGTGTCGGGGCTAACACGCAGCCCTGGCGTACCCCTCGGTTCACAGGTATTCTGTCAGTTTTTTGCTCTTGAGATCCCCATCTAATGCGGGCGTAGGTTCCATCATGCATGCATGCCAGAAGATTCAGAATTGGTAGGGGAATCCCCATCTCCTCCAAGATCAGAGAAAGGCGGTCTCGGGGGACCAGGTCAAAGGCGGTCTTTAAGTCAATAAATACCAAATAAAGACTGCCTTTGCCAATGGTAACCACCTTCCAATAAAGGAGTAGCAACCTAAATGCTTGGTCAACCGTGCCTATGCACGCCCTGAAGCCTGCCTGAAGGGGTGAGATGATGTTGTTCTCCTCTGCCCAAGAGAGAATCCTCTCCAGGAGAACCCTGCCAACCAATTTCTGCCCAGCGTCTATAAGACTAATTGGGCGATAGTTGGCAGGGTCCTCCCTGGGGCCCTTCTTATGAATAGGGATCACCTCAGCCGCCTTCCATGAATTAGGAACAGGTGAACCTGCTAACAGTGCATTTGTCAGATTTGTAAAGTAAATGGCCCAACCATCGGGGTTAGCTTTAAAAAGGTCGCCCGGCACACCGTCCTGCCCTGGGGCTTTAGCAGGTACAATTTTAGCTATTGCCGTCAGGACCTCGTTTTTGATCAACTCTAATAGGAGCAGCCTGCCGAGAACCAACGTCCAGAGCACCGCTCAAATGCTCTGGGGCTCCGGGCAGTGCATTACCACCATAGAGTTTGCTAAAGTGTTCAAACCATTCCCTGTCTGTGATATGATTGGGGATCTGGTTCGAATCACAGCCATTTGATTTTCTGACTAATGCCCAGAATAAATTACCATTCTTAATTTTGCTAGCATCTCTAAGGCTTTCCCAATGGGATTCTTCCCACTCCCTTTTGGCGACTGTTATAGCTTGTCTGTAATGCAGTCTGGCCAACCGGACGGATTCTGGATTGCAAGATTTAATGGCAATAATTAAGTTATTTTTCATCCTTCTGCAGTTACTATTAAACCATTTCTGGACTGGTTTGATGGTTGTCAAGCTCTTTTTACCTGGAACCATGAACAGTTTGCCAATCTGATCCATAGTAACAGTGTAAATGGCTTCTACCTCTGCGGACCCAGCCGCGCCATTACATACTGCAGATAGCCTTAAGGACTGTTCGCCAAGGATTCCTTCCAGCACACTCAATCTAGGTTCATCCATGCAGAACTTAGGCCACTCAAGAAATCTATTACAGTTGGAAGGTATAATTTGCTTAGTTATTAACCCACCACAATTTGAAGAGGTGTGTTCCCTTCTCTGCCACGGATCTACCAATATAAGGGACAGGGGGTTATGGTCCCTCTCCACAGATGGTATGATGACCATATCTACCACTGACTTCCAAGCTCTCCTGTCTACCATTATATAGTCAATCCTACTCTCACTCAATACTCTGTTGTATGTATTAGCCCCCTGGGCATCGTAGATAGTACGACCATTCACGGCTCTTAGACCTGTTTCAATCATTAAAGCATTCAATTGAATGACTACAGGAGACCATCTCCTCACAGGCATGAGGGTAAGAGGCGGGACGCCCCATTGGGCATCATCCTCATGCACTCCAAGAATATCATCTACTGCCAAAGGTTCAAACGAGCAGTTAAGGTCCCCTGCAACCAGGACTAAAGTCAGGAGAACACAGTTTCACCAAATCGATTAAAATGTCGATAGTAGAAGACTTGGCCCCCCCTTGGGTACCTCTTGCATATACATTGAAGAATTCCCAGGTGGGGTCACCATTCATAACCTCAATAGAGAGTCTCATAACATCCAAACAAGAGGAAGTGTGGTGAGTAATCTTGAGATTAAGATCAACCCTTACCCATACCATAAGTCCTCCAGGGGGACGGCCACGTCCAACCAAAGTAGCAGGTGCATAAAAACAAGAAAATCCCTGCTTATACAACGGTTCTACACTCCATGTTTCCTGAAACATACATATGTCGTACCCATCAATGAAACTATTCCAATCTGGTAATGTGAGCTTATTTCGCAGACCTGCCACATTCCACGAAACAATTTTGAGGTTGTTAATATAAACCTTACTGGAGATTGGGACACTTGAAGTTTCACCTAGGACCTGGCTGACGTCAGTGTTAATAATACTCGGAGTGTCCAGGGCTATATCAGAGGGCTCGTACCCCACAGACTGTCGTGATACAATGTCTTAATCTTAATTTGATGATAGGGAAGTACACTTTTGCACAGCAATCGCCACTTTACTTAGCTTTTATGGACCTGTCCTCAGATTTCAACTTTGTCAATAGGTCCCGTCTATGGTCCATCCTTTTAGAATATGGACTGGATGAGACCATTGTTCATTTTTTGGCCTATCTTCATACGGACCTGAAAGCGCGGGTCAGGATTGGTGGTGGGGAAGAAGTTTCCAATGACATCAGTGTAGACAATGTGGTCACACAGGGGTGTGTTCTGGCCCCCCTCCTATTTATCATATATATATATAAACAATTTACATAAATCACTGATCACACTAACTAATGATGTTCCCAGAATTCAAGGCAAACCTCTCCCAGTGCTTTTATATGCAGATGATGCAGTTTTAATTGGTCGCACACCAAATGCACTATGCACTTTAGTTTGAGGTTTCACTGATTTTATGTCCGGCCTAGATTTATGCACAAATTTTAAGAAATCTTTTATAATGCCTTGTGGGCCAAGGAAATGTCCTTTAAATTGTATCTCTGTGGTTGACCAAAAATTAACTTGCACAGCTACTTCCCCTTATCTGGGAATGGTCTTCGCTGCGAAAGGCACCTGGTGGGAACACTTGGCATATTGTAAAAGTAAGTTCTCGAGGGATTTTAACTCAATCCTCAGTCTCCCAGGTCTAAAAGTTCGGGAACAATTGCAGCCATTTTAAAGATTTTTAAGATCCAGTGTGTACCAATAGCTACCTATGGGGCAGAGGTATGGGGTGTTGACAAATGGTCTTGCGTCCAAACAAAGGAATATACATTTTGTAGAAAACTCTTGGGCGCTCCAATCTCCACCCCTCTGTACATTTGTCACGGCAAACAGAAATTAGGATACATTGAAGACATCATAAGGGCCCGCCCTGCACTATTTTGGCTATCCATAATGAAGAATCCCGAGGCTTCTCTCACAAGGGACATAATAGATGATAGTCTTCGCTGTGAGAAAGGGATGGATATTCCATGGCTTGTTGGGGTTGTCAACTTGCTGTGTCTTTATTAAAACTAACTTCTGACTACAGTACGTTCTGTTTTATTTACACTTATCACCAATTCACTACCACTCACTAATAACCAGCTCCACTGCAATTGCAGGTGTTGTACCACACTGGGTAGGCATTCAGCCCGCCCAGTGGAACCCGATGATGAAGCATGTCACCCACTAGGGGTGAGTGAGGGTTTTCTTAAAAACCTTTGTGGTTTTTCGGCACACTTTTATCACGTTTCTTCTGTTCCTTTCCCCTTTTCCTTTTTTGGCGAAGGATACTAGTCCTTATGTGTTTTTTGCCAGAATTTGTAGTCACTCCTTAGTTGTTATGTATGCTTGCCAACTCTAACACGGCTGTAACAATGAACAAAAACGTTTTAAAGACAGCACTTTATAGCACAGAAAGACTAGAAAGGGAATTGAATAAAATAACTGTTGCAAAATATATATACATTGAGTACCCTGAGCATTGTCTACCAAGTGATATTGCACTACCCATGTCCCAATGGGAGAGAGGCCTCCTATTCCGTCTAAGAGCTGGGACAGTAAGATATTTGCTTTGTTTTCCCTATGGGTATAACGCAAAACGTGACTCCCAACCATGTCCATGTGATGGTCACAGTGGTCAAACACTTTTACACTTTTTAGTCTTTAGTAAGTACTATATGAAATATGCACAATCGCTTTGTTTTAACACGCCTGAGGTTGGGGATTGCACATCACTTGGTATCCTTCCCTGTAATAGGAGAGAGATCTACTATGTTATGTCCATGTGATAATACCTCCAGCCAGAGTTGTTGTCATTTTTTACTTTTCTGTAAATTTTATATATTTTTAAGGAAATTTTATCTGAAGCCCATCCTTTTAAAATACAATGTTCGTACAATGAACTTCTTATGTGCCCTTGAAAATACAGATATTTGTTTTCGGGTTGCATTGTATATACTGAAATGTAGAACAATAAGGAAATCGATAATACCATTACTATCACAATTAGCAGTTATGTTGATTTCTTAACAAAGCATAAGACACTTTTTCTCGGGGTGGAAATGTTTACAATGTACCATAAGATCCCGAATGTTTACTCAGGCACATGTCACTTTAATGAAATAATGAATAATGGCCAAAGCTTTAGCTAAAATACCTTTTAGCATTATGCACTTTATTGTAATATTCTCTTCATTTGCTGCTACTAGTTTGTATGTGAGTGTTTACTCAGGCACATGTCACTTTAATGAATAATGGCTAAAGCCTTAGCTAAAGTACCTTTTAGCATTATGCACTTTATTGTAATATTCCTTTCATCTGCTGCTACTAGTTTGTACGTGAGTGTTTGAACTATTTTTAGTATTTATTAAATAATGTTGTCCCGTGGGTGTGCCACATTGTGGGTTAATATATGGAATGCGCAGTTAACCTTTTCTACTTTACTTGGGTAATTGTAATACTTGAATTACGATGATTTTATGTTAAATGTTACTGAATGTATTTTCTGACCTATTGTCGCTTTTATGCTTGTGTCATGCAAACCGAATAAAGCTTTAAAAAAAAAAAAAGAAATATGCACAATGGTTGTTAATTCTGTATTTAAAAAAATTGTCACCTATTAATTTAACAGGCGCTCTTGACTGCAAATTTAAATTGGACAATGTTGAATTGATCTTGCGCATTGGCACCTTTTTGAGAGTAGCTACGGTTACACGGAAATCGATGTACGATATATGAAGTCATTCGTATAGTACTATTCACAATATGCACTTTACCTAGGTTTACTGTATTTTGCTACATTATGGATTGGACCTTGCTATCTATTTATTTTTCTAATGGTTTTTATCCTGTACATGTGTTACTTTTATGGATACGTTGCTATGCGAATAAAGGCTTTTGGATTGGGATTGGATTGGCTACTTTCAGTCCTCTCATTCTTGAATGGGATTAGAAGGGTTTCTTTAAGTTAGCTGCTGCTTATGGCTTTCCCTGACAGTGCTCTGTGGATAACTCATGTTCCTGCAGCTAGCAGATAATTAATTTTCAAGTTCGGGAGCCCCCTGAGAGGCACAGTGACAAGAGCTGGCTCACAACTTTTTGTGTATTAAGTTTATGTGCAGGTCAGTGGTGTAACAAAACTTGAGACATCCCCCTACTCCCCCCCTTGCAAAAAACATGGATGCCCTCCTTCCCCGAGACTGTCAGGACCTCTCGGCCAGAATTAATTAAATGAACGATGTCAAGAATTCATATTGTAACCTCAAACCGCATATTGTTTTGTATTTTCATGCTTTACATTCTAATCATGGCAAAGTGTAATATTGTTTTAAACCTTCTTTGTCTAATCAATAGGGCAATGTAACTTGCTTTTTATGCGCAGACTTTTATTTACTGCTCTGGGTAAAAGCAGCTTGTTCTGCTAATCCTTCCCTAACTTTCCGGAAGTGTCAGAGGCAGACAGGCTTGCTGAGTCATTCTTGGTTACTGAGTGAGTCGGTTACATTTTTGCAACTTTTCTTCCGTGAGTCTGTTTATTCTTAAATGCATTGTGACAAAAGGCTCCGATAAGATGTTTATGTGTTTGTAAAGTGCATAGCTGGCCTTAGGCTTCCCAGTGCTAAGAGAAACATAACTACGGTGGACTAAGTCAAGTTGCCTGAGACCGGGAGTTTTTAGGGAAAGAGCAATGTTTTGAGTCTTTTCCTGAATGCTAATTTGTTGGTTATCATGCGCATGTCCCTGGGTAGTGTGTTCCACATTTTAGGAGCCAAGTGCTTGAAGGACCTTCCTCCCCATTTTTCTCTTTTTATTCTGCCCTGTTGCATAAGAAGATCCTTTGATGACCTTAGGGTCCTACTCGGTGTATAGTGTGTAACCAATTTTTGGATTAAGGCCGGTCCTCTGTCATTCATGGCTCTGTGGGCGATACCCAGTGCCTTGAACTTGATCTCGCCCAGACTGGAAGCCAGTCAAGTGTCCTCAGGGCTGCCCTGGCCGACTGCTGTTTCGGGATTTGAAGCAGGGTTATTGCTGCGGCATTCTGCATTACCCGCAACCGGTTAATGATGTATTTTGGTGCGCCCAGATACAGCGAGTTCACGTAGTCCAGCTGTGACAGGATTAATGCTTGGATCACAATTCTACGAGATTGTTCAGGTAGGATGGGGAGAATTTTACGAAGCATATGGAGTAAGCTGAAACATTTCCCTGAAAGTTTCTTTGCTTGGGTCTCCATGCTTAAATTTTTGTCTAATAAACAACGAAAGAGTGTGATTCAATAAGTGTGGGTCAGTACGCAAAAGGAGAAAGGTGAAAATAAACAAAGCTCATTGGGTTTGTTCAGGAAGCCCTCACTCACCACCCTTGGTGGTGACATGCTTCATCATCAGGCCCACCGGAAAAAGCCGAATGCCTCCCCGGTGTGCTACTACGCCAGGATACTGCGGAGCTGGTTTTTTGTGAGAGTTTTAGTGTGAAAAGAAAGTGTTTAAAAATGTCTCAGTTGTAACCCAAACCAAAAGTTTATTCAGTGGTCAGCTGGACATGTAAAAAAACGAATGTGATGGAAAATTACCAAAATAATTTTCTGGTTATTTCCACTTGAAGTGGGGTCAACATGTTTCTGCCCTTTATGTGTTAGTTACTGGGCATTCTTAAGGACCATGGGGAGTGTACCTCGGCGGTATGGGCACCCTAAGCCCCACCCTAACCAGAGGACGTGAAAGTTAAAAGCAGTGTAAAAACTATAAGTGCAGGACAAACAACAAGAGAACGAACCAACAAGTACAGGGGGGATCTCCCTCAAATTCAAGGAAACTTGTATAGCTTGAAAAGACAAAGGTGACTGTAGGAACTGGGGTCACCAGTTCCCCGGGGGTAGCCTGGCACGAGCAGGTAGGCACCCGAAAGCTTAGATGTTAAGTGACTACACAGCACACACTCACTGGGACAATAAAAGGCACGCAATGACTGACCCCACTCCAGTGTGTTTGATTAAAAATCAAATAACTTTTATGTAAGATCAAGGTTCAGGAGTGGAAAATCACAGTATCAATTAGTCAGTTCAGTTCAGTTCTTTAGCTTTATTCGATTTTTTGTTTAAAATCATAAAAGCATACATTTAAAAACACTCATGACAAGAATTACATACAAATACACAAAATAGAAGGAAATAAGTTCCTTTGTTTCATAGTAGAATTCATTTTTTTCCAAACCCATGGCCAATGAACATTGTGACCGGATAGTTCAAGGTGGAGAAGTCATGGCCACACAGTGTACGCGTATTTCTGCCCTTCGGGTAAACTGACTCTGCCCTTAATTTTAGTCTAGGCGTATATGCCCTGCTTGGGTAGAAGTCTTGTAGGTCCCAGATGGATATAGGGCCAACACCTTCACGGGGGTACAAAGTTCGCAGGTAAGGAACGACTGAGCTGCTTTTAAATTTTATTAGAACGAGGTCCCCGTCAATATCTTTCTGTAGGGGGCCTAGCCAGCCCGCCCTTCTAACAGACTTGATAGTACCATCTAGACCAAGGGGCAAAGGCCTGTTTTTAGTTAGCCAATATATGACTTTGTTAAGTAAGTCTTGTTCCCGCTCAGTTTTTCCATGTTTGATTTCGGGAACTTCTGCAAGAACACACACAAAGGGTGCAGCCTCCGGGGGTAGCTGTATGTGAGTAGTATTCTTATTAGGCTCTACTTTTGAAACAGTATATTGTAAAGGACCCGGTTTGTGATTAGCTTTAGGTGCATTGGGGAGTGAAGGGATAGGGACTAGGGGACAAGTTTGAATGTTACTTTTGGTACCAAGTGAGCTCGGACAAATTGATGTTAAAGAATTTTCAGTGCGGGTTTGGCTGGCCTTTAAACATTTCTCTATTCCCAACAGCCTATCCTCTAGGGTGGTAATTTTAACAATCAGTGGAGAGATGAGTGAGCCAACCATTTGTTCAATCTGAGCCAGAAAGTTCGAATTGAGGGAGGTTATCCATTGGTCTATTTTTTCTTCCGATTTTTGGAGGGGGTTAGTTGCAGTCAGTGGGGAGCTAAAACATAATTTTTGCTGTTTTGATTTATTCCCTCTGTGCTTAACCCCATCCCACTTCCTTTTACTAGACGAGGGCTGCGAAGAGACTGTGTTTGGTATATTAACATTTTTGGGTTGGGCCCGGGGGCTGGTGATTGGGGTAGACATACTGGTTTGTTCAATGAGGCAAGGGGAGGAACTTTTAATTTCATTTCTGGGTTCCACGGTGTCATACCTTGTTTTGCAGAGGGAATTTAGTTCATCCAGGAGCGAGAGGTGTTGCGTTATGCCATTGGTTGGGTCAAGCGATTGGTTAATAGATGTACTAGTCTTGGCAGGTTCAATCAAATTGACGGTGGACGGAGATGGCCTGCTTGGAACTTGTGTCCCTGGATGCAAGCCTCTATGGCTGATAGATCTATTGGTCACCCCCTTGTGTGTCATGATGGGGTGTGCGATTGTTAGGCTATCACAAGGTTATGACAAGGTCTCAAGAAAGTCTGAGGATATTAGAATGTTCTCAGCTAAAGTTCAGTTTATAATCCCTTGCCAAAATGCCAGAAAGGACATAAAGTTATTACCTTTGCAGTAAAATGGAGTCAGGGGGAGTGGCCCCGTCCCGTTCTCCTCGTGCCTCTGAGGGCCACAGAGGGCCCGCCCTTTGCCCGGGCTTAGCCCGGCGCGTCCCGCGCGCGTCCACGTGGGACGAGGAAGTGGGCAGTGCTTTATGCGCCTCCTGGCGCTGTGTGATGAGGGGAGCGGCGTCCTGCACACGAGGCTGGTGGGAGGTATAGTCCTGACCGGCGGAGCCAAGCCCGGCCAGTCAGGAAGTCCAGTGCAGGATACTCGGTGGAGCAAAGCCCGGCCGCCATGCAAAACAGGAGACAGGAGACAGGTGAGAACGCCTCAGCGGAGCTGAAGAGCCCGGCCGGCGTGGAGACCCCTTGACAGCCCACACTTGGTCCTCGGCAGTGGGCAGTGCTTTATGCGCCTCCTGGCGCTGTGTGATGAGGGGGGCGGCGTCCTGCACACGAGGCTGGTGGGAGGTGTAGTCCTGACCGGCGGAGCCAAGCCCGGCCAGTCAGGAAGTCCAGTGCAGGATACTTGGCGGAGCAAAGCCCGGCCGCCACGCAAAACAGGAGACAGGAGACAGGTGAGAACGCCTCAGCGGAGCTGAAGAGCCCGGCCGGCGTGGAGACCCCTTGACAGCCCATCAATTAGTCATTAAATCATTTCATTGGAGGGGAGAAACGGGAGCAGTTCAACAATCAAGATAGCATGTTGCAGTGAACATTTCCTAGAAGGATTAGCATTTCATTAGTTAACGATAACACTTCATGAAAGAATGTGCATTTCAACCAGCTCATCAAGCAAGGACGAGCATAACCTGTAGCAAGTGCCCACAGGTCTTCAGGTAAGTAACCTGTTCTGTAGGTAACGCAATTGGCTTTTCACCAAGCAAGGGTGAACATTACATAAACTCTCCTCTGCAAGAGTAAACCATTTCCTTCAGCAGGAATAAGTTGTGCATTAACTGGGGGGATAAAACATTTCATTAAATGAAAAACATTTCATTAGGCATTAAATACCATCACATTAGATAAGGCCCACATTTCATTAGGCAAAACCCAAACATTTCCTAATCAGGAGTAAATAGGTCATTAGAAAGTAAAACATGTCCTCAATCAGAGGGACCACCCCATAAGGTAAACATGACCCTTTCAACATCAATGCAGCACCTCTTAATAATCATTTCCCTGCAGGAGTAAATGGTGTGATTCTGTAATCACCACAGCATATCGCCATAACCCTGTCAGGAAAGAAAATAGCGTTTCCCTACACAGCAGTAAACATTCCAGTAGGTTTAAACCAGTATGTCAGCAGGTAAATTGACACATTGCCTCCAGCATGGGTAAAATATTTCGTTAATAAACAACCCCTGCAGCATAGCACTTTTAGGCATCTGGGCAACTGTTCCTTGGATAGGATAAACATTTCATGAAGCCCGCCCCTGCAAGGAATTCATTACAACAACAGTCAATTAGCCGTCCTGTTAGCAGGAATAAAACATTTCCTATATCACTGTAGGCATTCGGGAACCCCTACCCTAGACAGGAGTAACACATTTAATTAACTGGAGTGAATGGCTTCAGCAGCCAGGTTAAGCCATGCATAAGGCTAAGATTTAAACATTTGTTTACGCAAGGGTAAAACATTCCATTGACCTTAGGTAGAGCATTTCATGAGACATATAAAATTGGCTCATGCATATGAAACTTTTCCTCGGCATAAGCAAAACATTTCTTTAAGTAAGATAGGCAGGCCATTGCAAAGACCGGCATCAACATGTTAATAACCAGTTAATAAGCCCAGAATAAACATTCTCCTCAAGGCAGGGATCACCCTCCCATTAAGTTTATATAAACTTTGTGCCCAAGAACCAGTCAGGTCTCTGAGAAGGTCAGGCCCCTACAACATTGTCTCAGGGCTAATTGGGGGCCAACAGGCCCAGTCACCAGTTTTCAATGGGGCTATTCCCCAGTTCAGGGAGTGCAGGTGCAAACGAGGCCCAATTTCAACTTTTCCCCGGGGAGGGGCGAACTCGGGCCTTCTCCGGCCTCCCGCCCACCTCCCCAGGGATTAGCTTCTCTCTTCAGCTCCCGGGGAGCCCTTGCGTTGGTTCTGGTGGGGTGGAGGGCCCTCGAAGGGGTTTCCGGCGCCAGGGGGAGGGCTCCTACTCTCCCAGGAGCCCTCCGGCAGTGTCAACCGGCCTGGGATAAGGTGGGCCGGTCAGGGAAGGCCCGCGCGACTCAGGCGCTCTTGCCGGGCCTCCCTTCAGCCCCCGGCGTGGTTCCAGTGATCTTCTGGCCCTCTTGCGGGCTGAGGACCAATCAGAGTGGGCCGAGGCAAGGGTGCGCCCGCAGCCGCCAATGGCAGTGCGGCCTGCGGGGGTGCGGCCTCACGGCCCAATTGGAGTGCGGCGCTGGCGGGGGCGGGGCACGACGCGCCCCCAACACGTGATGGAGGAGACCGCGGCCTCAGGCCTAGTGCGGCCTGACAGGAATTCGCGGCGGCCCTCTCCTGCCCTGAGGGCCGCCGAAGGGGGGTACTGAGGACGGCGCCGGAGCCTCTCAGGGAGCACCGGGGCCACGGCTGAGTCAGACGGCCTCGGGCGCTCCTCGGGGCAGCCCCGCTGCCGCGAGCGGCAATTCGGTGCCCTGACAAGACGGGCAAGGGCCGCGGCACTGGTTGGACCCCCTAGCGCTTCTACCACACAGCGCCTATCCACGCAGCACTCTGGGGCATACAGATGACCCGGGACAGCGGCGGTGAGTCCCCTCGCCGATTAGCGCTTCAGGCACGGCAGATCCTCCAATGACAGCGCTTGGGGATACAGTAGTCTCTGATGGGTACAGTGCTTCTCAGGGCCCCCATTAGTTACGGGGCACAGCTCTAGTATGCGCGACAGCAGTTCTTGAAGCCCCAGGACTAGGAAGGGCAAGCGCTTACACCAGTAGCAGTTCAGACAGCAGCGCTGGTAACACAGCACCTCGGGGGCAGCAGCAGTTTATGCAGGCCAACAAGGAAATGAGACAGGGCAGCACAAGGGGGCACAGTCTAGCAGGGAGCGTGTGGATACAGCGCCAGTACCTGGCTGGTCCCCAACAGTCCTGTCGCAGTGAGGTTTCTTCTTGGCGCTTGCTGGTTTCTGCGCCCTTGTAAATATCAGTTCCTTGTTACTTAAAGGAGGGGGTTGAGTTGGGGGGCTGCAGGCAGGCTTCCTCTGCTGGTCACTGTAGATGGTCCCTGGGTTCCCTTCTCGCCGGGCCAGATCAGTGGGTAGTTCAGGGCACCTCACCCAGCTTAAGAGGCAGCACCTAAATCCTGTCACTCCCAGTAGCATAAGTCCCTGACTAGGCCCTACAGCCTAAAACTCCTGCGTGGGTTCCCCAGGTCAGTGATGCCCCACCTGACTAGAAAGTTTCCCTCCCTTTCCTTATATAGCGTCAGTTGGCAGTTGGTAGTGGCAGTTGGTGTCACCTCCCCTGTTCTAGAAGGTTCCAGGAGCTTCCCTCATTCTAGCTATGGGCAGGCTGGCAGGTTGGCATCGCAACATTGTTTAAGGGTTCCAGCCAGCTCCTGGCTACTAGAATGCACCTTAACAAGACCACGCTGCAGTAACAGGGGTCAGTGGCAGCCATGTTGAGGGTAGAGGGCACCTGCACCTAGCATTGATTTTAATAATACACAGGGCATTACAACCTCACAGGGCCTATACAATTACATTACAAGGGGGGACTTCCAGAATTAGGGGAAGCAAAAAAGCAAAAAATTTCTGTGAAAAGGGCCAAGTTCAACAGTGATATACACACATAAAAAAAGACACGAACATATGGTTAATTCAGTCTCTATACCATAGTTCTCTTAGAAGACCGATCAAAAATTGCAGTGCTAATGCTCGGCAAGCCAACAAAATATGTTTGTAACCGATATATTTTAATGGCAGAACCTAAGTTCCTAGGTCGTAGAACGACCCGCATACAATAAAAAAAACAGATAGGCATAGAAGTTGGCCCTCCACGCCAGAATAGGCGTCTAGTTCTTACTAGTGTGTAGAGATCAATGGGCCTTTACGAGGGGCCAGAAGGTGAGAAAAGACACATTTTTGTCTAGCCAGATTCCCAGGTTTTTGATGGCAGTCTTGGGGGTTGGTGGTTCTTCCAACTGAGTAGGCCAGCTTATAAGATTCCTAGGGGCTGTTTTGTTTCCCAGGTACATACGTTCAGTTTTATCCCCAATCTGTTTAAGGGACTATTTACACATCCATTCAGCTATTCATGTCATGCAATGCCCAAGGATGTTGTGTAGGGAGTGGGGGTCGTTCCTCAACTGTTAATACAAGGTGTGTATTGTCCGAGTACAACACTATGGATAGACCAAATTCTTGTACAATCCCTGTAAGAGGTTGCATGTAAATATTTAAAAAAGTGTGGTGCTCAGTGCAGAGTCCTGTGGGACTCCGTACGTTACTTGGAGGGTATTGGATAGATAGTCCCCTTCCAGCAACTCTGTCTTTCAGAAATGAAGTGAGCCACTATATTGCTGTGCCTGTGATACCTTATTCCTTTAGCCTATTGATCAATGTGCAATGGCCAACTGTATCAAATGTGGCGTTCAGATTCAGGAGCAGGATGGCCGCTGTGCACCCCTGGTCTAACACTTTTTTAGTTCCTCAGTTACCACCAACAGAGCTGACTCTGTGCTATGTTGGGAACGGAAACCCATTTGTGTGTTGTGTGCCGGAAACCCATTTGTGTGCTGTGTGCCGTATTAATTTTTTCTTCAAAGAATTTTGTCTGTGCTTGGATCATCTCCCTATGATATTGTCTAATAGCTGCCTTATATTGACTTTTGATGGCGGGATCATAGTTTTTTCTCCACAACCTTTCCATTCTTTTACATGATTTTTTTGTCAGAATTAATTGCTCATTGAACCATGGGGCTTTAATCTTAACATCAAGTTTACTTTGTCTGGCTGCAACTTTGTTGAGCCAGTCAGCCCAAATCTTGTTGGCCTCTTCCACGTCATCTGTCAGGCTTGGTGCTTGGTCCTCTAATTCAATCCTTAGGTTGTCAGGTAGGGATTTCGGCCATTTATTCTTAATCCTGGTTACTTTGTGACTGGTGTGTCGAGCCTGTGAATTTTCCAGTGTAAACGGGATGAAATAATGATCCGACCATGGAATTGGTATAGGGGTCCCAACTTTTAGCTTAGGGTCATTTGAAACAAGCATTGGCATAGCCAATCGGTCTTGCCTTTGGGACCTTATAAGTGTTTAGCCATGCACAAGTTGATGCTGTTGCACCAAGGATATTGTGCTGCATAACTAAATACTTATAAGATTCCAAAAGCGAGACATATTGGCTATGCCAATGCTTGTTTAGTATTGCACTGGTGTTTCCTTTGGTACAGTGCTATACACCGTATTTTAAAATAGGGTTAATACATATAATCAAATAAACGTTGCCTGTGCAAGATTGTTTCCTACTGTTTTTGTAGTGTTGCTCTGGTGTTTCCTTTCTAATTATTAAAAAATGTTTTTTTGACAAGGATCAGAGCAGCAGTGGAAATATACAGTGAATCATGCCCTCTAATAGTGGGTGTAAAAATGGCATCAATGTTGTGCCTTGGCATGCTAAAGGCACCATCTATTTATTTATTTATTTATTTTCAACATTTATAAAGCGCACTGTTACCAGACGGTGTCCTGGCGCTGGTTGACCACTCCAAAAGCTAGCCAAGCTTATTGCCTAAATAACCATGTTTTCAAGACCTTCCGAAAGGACATCAGGTCTGGTATCTGTCTGAGGTCCGCTGGCAAGGCGTTCCAAGCTATGCATGTTTGTAATTCTGAGGCGATATGATATTATTCTATTCTGACTCATGTTGCAGGCAAACCCAAGTTCGAATCTACACTAACTCTTTATTGCTCATTTTAAACTAATAACCAGATTGAATTGGAGGACTCTGAGACTCTGAAAATGCATCTCTGCCACGGACGAGACCTCTCTGGTTGTTTACTTGGAAGCAGGAGCAAATCTTGCAACAATACCTGAACTCCCGACAGTCATCTTCAAAAGTCTGAGTATAAAACAAGCTTGCAAAAACTAGTTCCTTTACAGGTGCTTGATGTTGTCCTAGATATTTATGTATGCATGCTTATCTGCGTTGGCTGTCCTTAAGTGGCATTTTGTTAACTATTCAAAAGTGCACTCAAAGCGAGCTCTGGCTGGTGCATGCACATCCATGGAGCCATCGTTGAATGAACAGGTTTTGTTTAAGTAAAGCACATTCAAATATTCTCCCTCTAGATGTGCGTGCATCAGTGTTAGGAGCAATCTTCTATGAGATTTGTTAAAGCAAGTGCCATTTAAAGATGCAAGTAGTGCATGCGTGCACTTGCGGCACGTTAGAATGTCAGCGTGCGTGCGCGAGCTGTCAGCTCTTTTTGGAAGCACATATTCGTGCTTGTGGCATGCCCACTGCTTGCTCCCGCAAGGCGGATGCCGCCACAAGCACGAGTGTGTGCTTCCAAAAAGAGCAGAGCGACGGCTAAAGGTCCTCATATGTAGCGGATGCGCGCTGCGTATGCAAGACCTAAAAATGGCATCCTTTACATGGGTGCTTGTGTGTTTCAGTTGCATGGCCTCCATGTCAAGATAATCTAACTGCTGTGGTATTATCTGGTTCATCCAGATGGAAGTTAAAGTCCCCCAATAATGTAATGGAGCTCTTGCTGGCCACCATGTCTGCTATTAAGCTGGGAAATTCCTCTAGGAATGGAGTGGGGGGTCCTGGGGTTCTATAGAGCAGTGTGCCTGAAAACGAGTTATTAGCCGATGTTTTAGGCTGAATTGTACAGTTTCACTGTTTATGGTGGTAACGGATGATATCATGCATTCATAGTCATTTTTGTAAATGATTGCTACCCCGCCTCCCGTTTTTCTCATCCTATCTTGTCTTTGGATAAGGAAACCTGGGGTTAGTCCTTTGATTATGTTAGGGACGGACCAGTCTTTCAACCATGTTTCAGTAACGAAGAGAATGTCAAGTTCTTCATTCTCTATTAGCATTATGATTTCTGTGATGTGTGCTGGCAAGGATCTACTGTTAATAAGTCCCATTTCCCATTGCTCATTCCTTGTGAGCCTATCTAGTTGTAGTGGCCCTTCAATCTTGCATGAGTTAAACTTAGTCCGGCAGAGAGGGCATTACATCTTCTTCCCTATCAAGCTTGTTGGCGCTAGAGTCATCTCACAATGGGCTCTACCCGAGTATCTCAATGAGAGTAATTATGCTCTATCATATGTGATGAGCTTACCGCTTTCTTGGACGAATCCGGCATGGTTCCTTGCCCTTGACAGTGTCCGGACGCAGGCGGGCTAGCCTTAAGCGCGCCAGCAGTGTGCCGTTGTGCGTCCGTGCTGCGGGCACCATATGTAGGCTTTTGCTTAACTACTAGAGCGCTGACCTGTCCCTCGCTCCCCACGAGGGCTAGTCGTCTCAGCTGTGCTCACTGGTCCTGCCCCGCCCAACTCCCGTTCTACTGTTCGACGGAGGTCAGGCTTCCCCACAGTGAGTGAGCATTCAATTAAATTTCAGTTTAAAAAAAACTTTTGTTTCAAAAAGCTTTAAATTTGATAATGCGATTGTCTTAGAAGCATTCAGAGTAATTTTAAAAGCATTCAAAATACTCTGGCTTAAAAAGACTGTGCAAACAAGCAAGTTCTCAGTTAGTACTCTCTGGTACCCTGTGTCTGACCTGTATCAGTTTCTCTGATTCTTCCTGTTTCTCTTGTCAAGACATGGCAGCTTCTTGATCTGTGCAGGGTGTGAGCATCTTGAAGGGCAGCCCCAGCTCTACCCCTCCCACTTCCCCCAATGGACGCGCTATGGCTTAACAAGAGAAACAGGAAGAATCTGATCCGAGCCTCTTGTCACCATACATTAGGAATAAACAGACTCGCTGAAGAAATGTTGCAAAAATGTAACAGACTCGCTCAGTAACCAAGAATGACTCAGCGAGCCTGTCTGCTCTGACGCTTCTTGAAAGTTAGGGAAGGATTAGCAGAATGAACAGCTTTTACTCCCATGGGACCACCGAGAGCAAAGGAGATACACTGGCCCCGGCTCAACCCCGACCCCTTTTTGAAGAACATGAAAATACACATGTAGCTGGGGTGGTCGCCGGGAGGATCTAGATCAGTGATACTCAAAGTACGGCCTGGGGGCCGCATAAAGCCCTCCAGGTCTTTACATGCTGACCCCTGGGCAGCAGCAGCACTGGGCTGCCGTTTACTCGACTCAGAACTAACATGAAAAAGAAACGTACATATACTGCAAACACTTATTTAAAGGTTAATTGCAGTTAGGAAAAGGAAGTAACTAGGTCTTTAACTTTAGGAACACCTTCATTCTTAAAGGCAGCCACTAGATATACATGCTTTGTATCCCTACCGCGACTTTACACCCCTTTGGCATCAGTGCGGCCCTTGGTCACACCATAGACCAAACTTTGCGGCCCCCGGGGAAATGTTTGTGAGTACCTGTGATCTAGACCAACAAAAGGTGGGAGTAGTTAGACAGGAGGACGAAATAGAAGCATGCATCTCTAAAAGGCACAAACAGGAACCAATGAAAACAAGCATTGACATAGCCAATCGGTCTTGCGTTTGGGACCTTATACGTGTTTAGCCATGCAACAGTTGATGTTGTTGCACCAAGGCTATTGTGCTGGATAACTAAACACTTATAAGGTCCCAAAGGCGAGACCTACTGGCTATGCCAATGCTTGTTGTTTATGTTTAGCTATACAATAATTAGGTGTTCAATCTTTTTATCTCATGACCTCACCTTGGGTTTAATATGGGTGCTGTGGTCCCTATTGTGGGTCTGGCACCCTCGCTGGCCTTGCTGAGCTTCTAAGGCCTTTGTGTAACACCAGGACTGAACTAAAGAGGGCCTGTGGATGAACAACTGCGCATGCGCCGAGGACAGACACTGCCTACCAGGGCGGAGCGCGGGTTAAAGAGGGCCTTGGATGAACAACTGCGCATGCGCTGAGGACAGACACAGTCTTCCGTGACGGAGCGTGGATTAAAAAGTGTTCTATATGAACAATTGCGCATGCGCGGAGGACATACATGCCTAATGCGTGTTAAAGCGTGCCTTAAATAAACAACTGCGCATGCGCTGAGAGAAGACTGCGGATGTAAAAACAATTTAACTCGTTGCAAGACAGATGTATTTATTTACTTCACAGCACAGGCTCCGACAGCACGGAGCGCAGTGAAGGGCGACACCTGTGGCTCGTCAGCTGACAGCTCAGGTGGGACGGTGTCCTCGCAGGGACACAAAGAAGCACAAGCATGACAGTGACGCAATGAATGAGACACACGGCGCGCGAGGCGCCTCGAGGTACAGCACGCGCGGAGATGGATATGAGTGCACGGGGGCGGGGCTCTCCTCGTTCTATCCGTTTTATTTTGAGTCGTTTTCCGTCCGTTTGGAGCCTCGCCACTGCCGCCCCTTCCAACCGCCATCAGCCCAATGAAAGCGCGGCACACACCGCACGAACCCCGGTCTAGCGCAGGAGAGCGGCTCTGACGGCTTTTAAACGTCGTATCGAGGAGTGGAGGTGGGAAGGGCGGGACCCCTCCATGTCTAATCCTCGTCCTCTCCCCAGCTGTGGGAGCCGCTGACACCTCAGCGCCAGCACAGGGGGACGGTGCCCTCGCAGGGACACAAAGAAGCACAAGACGTGTTTTGTTCACGCGCGCGATGGTGGCTCGCGCTGCGGCGTGAGCGCGCGCGCGCACAGCTGCCAAGGTTTCAAATTGCCATGTGTGACATTTTCATAATTTCAGTGAAATTATGAGTGACATTTCAACCACAGTGAGTGACACTTGCTCCCGAGCAAAATAAAGGAATGAGAAGGAGGGAAACAAAACATATCGAAAATGACACCCATTTGGGCGATAAGAATGTGCAAGTTCACTGCTTCAAGGCATAAGAAATAATTATTAAATAACGAATTTATCAGACTGCAGCTAAAATTGCAAAAAATAGATAAAGCAGTCTGGAAGGCGTTCATGATTTATTATAATCAGCTGCAGTCACTCGATTGACGCCGACCACGAGCTGCATTAGAAAGCGGGGAGGCCACAGCTATAGGCTAATAGTATAGTCTCACTAACCTGACTTTCAGAACACTTTCTTTTGAGGAAGGTGACGAGCCAGCTCTGTGGTAAACATTATGTTCAGTCCTGATGGCACACACGCAGTGATTCATTTTTGGATTAGGAATTCCTCATTTATTATTACAAAAAAAGTAGTGACACAGGACTTTACTTTTACCCGTCTCTGCAGTTTAGACCACAGTTGCCAAGTTAACTTTCCAGCCAGAATGGCGCTTTAGCCAAAAAAAAGCATGTAACATTTTGGTGACAGTAGTTTCACTTGCAACAGTGCAACAAACTGGCTCTAAACTATCAAAGAACATAAACTGCTGTTTGTTATTGGGTGTACTTGATATCCGTTTGAGCCTTGAATAACACACTCGCCACTATCTCAGCGGGGTGCGCAGCGAGAAAAAACATCCAAGAAATTAAGGATCCATGCACCACAGGAGGTAATTTGTGATAGAAACATATCGAGGGGGCATGAAACTGACGTTACAAGACGAATGTACAGAAGAACATTCTCGCAATCCTTCACGCGTCAACACACTTACAAACACAAAACCCACCAATCATTGAAAAAACACATCCAAAGGCAGACTTATGGCATTTTGTTTGCATGAATTTTCTTGTCATTTTGGATGTAAATCATGATTGTCACGTATTTGGCTTGCTTATGAACAAATTAGTTTAGTCAAATATTCAGCAAGTACTGTTTTCGCTGGGTCGAATAAGCACGCACACACTCTGGTGGCTGGTGGTACTTACTTTGACTCTTAGTAGGCAGCAATTCTCCTAAGCAAGCGAACTGCAAGTCACCGCGGCAGTTCAGGTTTACCGCCCGCCTCCTTAGTTCAGGGGCCGGCTGTCCTAAAGTCTGCTGCTCCAATTAGTGACGGGTTGGCCTCGGCGGCCACTGCAACTGCCGGTCACTTCACGTTATGGAGTCCCCATGCCCTGCAGCCCCCACGGACCGGTGCACGAGGAGAGGTGAGGAGACCTCGAAGCGCAGCTGAGAGGCGGGGCGGGAGGGGAAGAAACGGAGGGAAAGCAGGCAGGGAGAGAATTAAATGAAGAGCGGGGAAGTATGCAGGGAGAGAATTAAATGAAGAGCGGGGAAGTATGCAGGGAGAGAATTAAATGAAGAGCGGGGAAGTATGCAGGGAGAGAATTAAATTAAGAGCGGGGAAGTATGCAGGGAGAGAATTAAATGAAGAGCGGGGAAGTATGCAGGGAGAGAATTAAATGAAGAGCGGGGAAGTATGCAGGGAGAGAATTAAATGAAGAGCAGGGAAGTATGCAGGGAGAGAATTAAAGGAAGAGCAGGGAAGTATGCAGGGAGAGAATTAAATGAAGAGGGGGGAAGTATGCAGGGAGAGAATTAAATGAAGAGCGGGGAAGTATGCTGGGAGAGAATTAAATGAAGAGCGGGGAAGTATGCAGGGAGAGAATTAAATGAAGAGCGGGGAAGTATGCTGGGAGAGAATTAAATGAAGAGCGGGGAAGTATGCAGGGAGAGAATTAAATGAAGAGCGGGGAAGTATGCAGGGAGAGAATTAAATTAAGAGCGGGGAAGTATGCAGGGAGAGAATTAAATGAAGAGCGGGGAAGTATGCAGGGAGAGAATTAAATGAAGAGCAGGGAAGTATGCAGGGAGAGAATTAAATGAAGAGCGGGGAAGTATGCAGGGAGAGAATTAAAGGAAGAGCGGGGAAGTATGCAGGGAGAGAATTAAATGAAGAGCAGGGAAGTATGCAGGGAGAGAATTAAATGAAGAGCGGGGAAGTATGCAGGGAGAGAATTAAAGGAAGAGCAGGGAAGTATGCAGGGAGAGAATTAAATGAAGAGCGGGGAAGTATGCAGGGAGAGAATTAAATGAAGAGCGGGGAAGTATGCAGGGAGAGAATTAAATGAAGAGCGGGAAAGTATGCAGGGAGAGAATTAAATGAAGAGCGGGGAAGTATGCAGGGAGAGAATTAAATGAAGAGCGGGGAAGTATGCAGGGAGAGAATTAAATGAAGAGCGGGGAAGTATGCAGGGAGAGAATTAAATGAAGAGCGGGGAAGTATGCAGGGAGAGAATTAAATGAAGAGCGGGGAAGTATGCAGGGAGAGAATTAAATGAAGAGCGGGGAAGTATGCAGGGAGAGAATTAAATGAAGAGCGGGGAAGTATGCAGGGAGAGAATTAAATGAAGAGCGGGGAAGTATGCAGGGAGAGAATTAAATGAAGAGCGGGGAAGTATGCAGGGAGAGAATTAAATGAAGAGCGGGGAAGTATGCAGGGAGAGAATTAAAGGAAGAGCGGGGAAGTATGCAGGGAGAGAATTAAATGAAGAGCGGGGAAGTATGCAGGGAGAGAATTAAATGAAGAGCGGGGAAGTATGCAGGGAGAGAATTAAATGAAGAGCGGGGAAGTATGCAGGGAGAGAATTAAATGAAGAGCGGGGAAGTATGCAGGGAGAGAATTAAAGGAAGAGCGGGGAAGTATGCAGGGAGAGAATTAAATGAAGAGCGGGGAAGTATGCAGGGAGAGAATTAAAGGAAGAGCGGGGAAGTATGCAGGGAGAGAATTAAATGAAGAGCGGGGAAGTATGCAGGGAGAGAATTAAATGAAGAGCGGGGAAGTATGCAGGGAGAGAATTAAATGAAGAGCGGGGAAGTATGCAGGGAGAGAATTAAATGAAGAGCGGGGAAGTATGCAGGGAGAGAATTAAATGAAGAGCGGGGAAGTATGCAGGGAGAGAATTAAAGGAAGAGCGGGGAAGTATGCAGGGAGAGAATTAAATGAAGAGCGGGGAAGTATGCAGGGAGAGAATTAAATGAAGAGCGGGGAAGTATGCAGGGAGAGAATTAAATGAAGAGCGGGGAAGTATGCAGGGAGAGAATTAAATGAAGAGCGGGGAAGTATGCAGGGAGAGAATTAAAGGAAGAGCGGGGAAGTATGCAGGGAGAGAATTAAATGAAGAGCGGGGAAGTATGCAGGGAGAGAATTAAATGAAGAGCGGGGAAGTATGCAGGGAGAGAATTAAAGGAAGAGCGGGGAAGTATGCAGGGAGAGAATTAAATGAAGAGCGGGGAAGTATGCAGGGAGAGAATTAAATGAAGAGGGGGGAAGTATGCAGGGAGAGAATTAAATGAAGAGCGGGGAAGTATGCAGGGAGAGAATTAAATGAAGAGCGGGGAAGTATGCAGGGAGAGAATTAAAGGAAGAGCGGGGAAGTATGCAGGGAGAGAATTAAATGAAGAGCGGGGAAGTATGCAGGGAGAGAATTAAATGAAGAGCGGGGAAGTATGCAGGGAGAGAATTAAAGGAAGAGCGGGGAAGTATGCAGGGAGAGAATTAAATGAAGAGCGGGGAAGTATGCAGGGAGAGAATTAAATGAAGAGCGGGGAAGTATGCAGGGAGAGAATTAAATGAAGAGCGGGGAAGTATGCAGGGAGAGAATTAAATGAAGAGCGGGGAAGTATGCAGGGAGAGAATTAAATGAAGAGCGGGGAAGTATGCAGGGAGAGAATTAAATGAAGAGCGGGGAAGTATGCAGGGAGAGAATTAAATGAAGAGCGGGGAAGTATGCAGGGAGAGAATTAAATGAAGAGCGGGGAAGTATGCAGGGAGAGAATTAAATGAAGAGCGGGGAAGTATGCAGGGAGAGAATTAAATGAAGAGCGGGGAAGTATGCAGGGAGAGAATTAAATGAAGAGCGGGGAAGTATGCAGGGAGAGAATTAAATGAAGAGCGGGGAAGTATGCAGGGAGAGAATTAAATGAAGAGCGGGGAAGTATGCAGGGAGAGAATTAAATGAAGAGCGGGGAAGTATGCAGGGAGAGAATTAAATGAAGAGCGGGGAAGTATGCAGGGAGAGAATTAAATGAAGAGCGGGGAAGTATGCAGGGAGAGAATTAAATGAAGAGCGGGGAAGTATGCAGGGAGAGAATTAAATGAAGAGCGGGGAAGTATGCAGGGAGAGAATTAAATGAAGAGCGGGGAAGTATGCAGGGAGAGAATTAAATTAAGAGCGGGGAAGTATGCAGGGAGAGAATTAAATGAAGAGCGGGGAAGTATGCAGGGAGAGAATTAAATGAAGAGCGGGGAAGTATGCAGGGAGAGAATTAAATGAAGAGGGGGGAAGTATGCAGGGAGAGAATTAAATGAAGAGCGGGGAAGTATGCAGGGAGAGAATTAAATGAAGAGGGGGGAAGTATGCAGGGAGAGAATTAAATGAAGAGCGGGGAAGTATGCAGGGAGAGAATTAAATGAAGAGCGGGGAAGTATGCAGGGAGAGAATTAAATGAAGAGCGGGGAAGTATGCAGGGAGAGAATTAAATGAAGAGCGGGGAAGTATGCAGGGAGAGAATTAAATGAAGAGCGGGGAAGTATGCAGGGAGAGAATTAAATGAAGAGCGGGGAAGTATGCAGGGAGAGAATTAAATGAAGAGGGGGGAAGTATGCAGGGAGAGAATTAAATGAAGAGGGGGGAAGTATGCAGGGAGAGAATTAAATGAAGAGCGGGGAAGTATGCTGGGAGAGAATTAAATGAAGAGCGGGGAAGTATGCAGGGAGAGAATTAAATGAAGAGCGGGGAAGTATGCAGGGAGAGAATTAAATGAAGAGGGGGGAAGTATGCAGGGAGAGAATTAAATGAAGAGCGGGGAAGTATGCTGGGAGAGAATTAAATGAAGAGCGGGGAAGTATGCAGGGAGAGAATTAAATGAAGAGCGGGGAAGTATGCAGGGAGAGAATTAAATGAAGAGGGGGGAAGTATGCAGGGAGAGAATTAAATGAAGAGGGGGGAAGTATGCAGGGAGAGAATTAAATGAAGAGCGGGGAAGTATGCAGGGAGAGAATTAAATGAAGAGCGGGGAAGTATGCAGGGAGAGAATTAAATGAAGAGCGGGGAAGTATGCAGGGAGAGAATTAAATGAAGAGCGGGGAAGTATGCAGGGAGAGAATTAAATGAAGAGCGGGGAAGTATGCAGGGAGAGAATTAAATGAAGAGCGGGGAAGTATGCAGGGAGAGAATTAAATGAAGAGGGGGGAAGTATGCAGGGAGAGAATTAAATGAAGAGGGGGGAAGTATGCAGGGAGAGAATTAAATGAAGAGGGGGGAAGTATGCTGGGAGAGAATTAAATGAAGAGCGGGGAAGTATGCAGGGAGAGAATTAAATGAAGAGCGGGGAAGTATGCAGGGAGAGAATTAAATGAAGAGGGGGGAAGTATGCAGGGAGAGAATTAAATGAAGAGGGGGGAAGTATGCAGGGAGAGAATTAAATGAAGAGCGGGGAAGTATGCTGGGAGAGAATTAAATGAAGAGCGGGGAAGTATGCAGGGAGAGAATTAAATGAAGAGGGGGGAAGTATGCAGGGAGAGAATTAAATGAAGAGCGGGGAAGTATGCAGGGAGAGAATGAAATGAAGAGCGGGGAAGTATGCAGGGAGAGAATTAAAGGAAGAGCGGGGAAGTATGCAGGGAGAGAATTAAATGAAGAGCAGGGAAGTATGCAGGGAGAGAATTAAATGAAGAGCAGGGAAGTATGCAGGGAGAGAATTAAATGAAGAGCAGGGAAGTATGCAGGGAGAGAATTAAATGAAGAGGGGGGAAGTATGCAGGGAGAGAATTAAATGAAGAGCGGGGAAGTATGCTGGGAGAGAATTAAATGAAGAGCAGGGAAGTATGCAGGGAGAGAATTAAATGAAGAGCAGGGAAGTATGCAGGGAGAGAATGAAATGAAGAGCGGGGAAGTATGCAGGGAGAGAATTAAATGAAGAGCAGGGAAGTATGCAGGGAGAGAATTAAATGAAGAGCGGGGAAGTATGCAGGGAGAGAATTAAATGAAGAGCAGGGAAGTATGCAGGGAGAGAATTAAATGAAGAGCAGGGAAGTATGCAGGGAGAGAATTAAATGAAGAGCGGGGAAGTATGCAGGGAGAGAATTAAATGAAGAGCGGGGAAGTATGCAGGGAGAGAATTAAATTAAGAGCGGGGAAGTATGCTGGGAGAGAATTAAATGAAGAGCTGGGAAGTATGCAGGGAGAGAATTAAATGAAGAGCAGGGAAGTATGCAGGGAGAGAATGAAATGAAGAGCGGGGAAGTATGCAGGGAGAGAATTAAATGAAGAGCGGGGAAGTATGCAGGGAGAGAATTAAATGAAGAGCGGGGAAGTATGCAGGGAGAGAATTAAATGAAGAGCGGGGAAGTATGCAGGGAGTGAATTAAATGAAGAGGGGGGAAGTATGCAGGGAGAGAATTAAAGGAAGAGCAGGGAAGTATGCAGGGAGAGAATTAAATGAAGAGCAGGGAAGTATGCAGGGAGAGAATTAAATGAAGAGCAGGGAAGTATGCAGGGAGAGAATGAAATGAAGAGCGGGGAAGTATGCAGGGAGAGAATTAAATGAAGAGCAGGGAAGTATGCAGGGAGAGAATTAAATGAAGAGCAGGGAAGTATGCAGGGAGAGAATTAAATGAAGAGCGGGGAAGTATGCAGGGAGAGAATTAAATTAAGAGCGGGGAAGTATGCTGGGAGAGAATTAAATAAAGAGCGGGGAAGTATGCAGGGAGTGAATTAAATGAAGAGGGGGGAAGTATGCAGGGAGAGAATTAAAGGAAGAGCAGGGAAGTATGCAGGGAGAGAATTAAATGAAGAGCGGGGAAGTATGCAGGGAGAGAATTAAATGAAGAGCGGGGAAGTATGCAGGGAGAGAATTAAATGAAGAGCGGGGAAGTATGCAGGGAGAGAATTAAATGAAGAGCGGGGAAGTATGCAGGGAGAGAATTAAATGAAGAGCGGGGAAGTATGCAGGGAGAGAATTAAATGAAGAGCGGGGAAGTATGCAGGAAGAGAATTAAATGAAGAGCGGGGAAGTATGCAGGGAGAGAATTAAATGAAGAGCGGGGAAGTATGCAGGGAGAGAATTAAATGAAGAGCAGGGAAGTATGCAGGGAGAGAATTAAAGGAAGAGCGGGGAAGTATGCAGGGAGAGAATTAAATGAAGAGCAGGGAAGTATGCAGGGAGAGAATTAAATGAAGAGCAGGGAAGTATGCAGGGAGAGAATTAAAGGAAGAGCAGGGAAGTATGCAGGGAGAGAATTAAATGAAGAGCGGGGAAGTATGCAGGGAGAGAATTAAATGAAGAGCGGGGAAGTATGCAGGGAGAGAATTAAATGAAGAGCGGGGAAAGTATGCAGGGAGAGAATTAAATGAAGAGCGGGGAAGTATGCAGGGAGAGAATTAAATGAAGAGCGGGGAAGTATGCAGGGAGAGAATTAAATGAAGAGCGGGGAAGTATGCAGGGAGAGAATTAAATGAAGAGCGGGGAAGTATGCAGGGAGAGAATTAAATGAAGAGCGGGGAAGTATGCAGGGAGAGAATTAAATGAAGAGCGGGGAAGTATGCAGGGAGAGAATTAAATGAAGAGCGGGGAAGTATGCAGGGAGAGAATTAAATGAAGAGCGGGGAAGTATGCAGGGAGAGAATTAAATGAAGAGCGGGGAAGTATGCAGGGAGAGAATTAAATGAAGAGCGGGGAAGTATGCAGGGAGAGAATTAAATGAAGAGCGGGGAAGTATGCAGGGAGAGAATTAAATGAAGAGCGGGGAAGTATGCAGGGAGAGAATTAAATGAAGAGCGGGGAAGTATGCAGGGAGAGAATTAAATGAAGAGCGGGGAAGTATGCAGGGAGAGAATTAAATGAAGAGCGGGGAAGTATGCAGGGAGAGAATTAAAGGAAGAGCGGGGAAGTATGCAGGGAGAGAATTAAATGAAGAGCGGGGAAGTATGCAGGGAGAGAATTAAAGGAAGAGCGGGGAAGTATGCAGGGAGAGAATTAAATGAAGAGCGGGGAAGTATGCAGGGAGAGAATTAAATGAAGAGCGGGGAAGTATGCAGGGAGAGAATTAAATGAAGAGCGGGGAAGTATGCAGGGAGAGAATTAAATGAAGAGCGGGGAAGTATGCAGGGAGAGAATTAAATGAAGAGCGGGGAAGTATGCAGGGAGAGAATTAAAGGAAGAGCGGGGAAGTATGCAGGGAGAGAATTAAATGAAGAGCGGGGAAGTATGCAGGGAGAGAATTAAATGAAGAGCGGGGAAGTATGCAGGGAGAGAATTAAATGAAGAGCAGGGAAGTATGCAGGGAGAGAATTAAATGAAGAGCAGGGAAGTATGCAGGGAGAGAATTAAATGAAGAGCAGGGAAGTATGCAGGGAGAGAATTAAATGAAGAGCGGGGAAGTATGCAGGGAGAGAATTAAATGAAGAGCGGGGAAGTATGCAGGGAGAGAATTAAATGAAGAGCGGGGAAGTATGCAGGGAGAGAATTAAAGGAAGAGCGGGGAAGTATGCAGGGAGAGAATTAAATGAAGAGCGGGGAAGTATGCAGGGAGAGAATTAAATGAAGAGGGGGGAAGTATGCAGGGAGAGAATTAAATGAAGAGCGGGGAAGTATGCAGGGAGAGAATTAAATGAAGAGCGGGGAAGTATGCAGGGAGAGAATTAAAGGAAGAGCGGGGAAGTATGCAGGGAGAGAATTAAATGAAGAGCGGGGAAGTATGCAGGGAGAGAATTAAATGAAGAGCGGGGAAGTATGCAGGGAGAGAATTAAAGGAAGAGCGGGGAAGTATGCAGGGAGAGAATTAAATGAAGAGCGGGGAAGTATGCAGGGAGAGAATTAAATGAAGAGCGGGGAAGTATGCAGGGAGAGAATTAAATGAAGAGCGGGGAAGTATGCAGGGAGAGAATTAAATGAAGAGCGGGGAAGTATGCAGGGAGAGAATTAAATGAAGAGCGGGGAAGTATGCAGGGAGAGAATTAAATGAAGAGCGGGGAAGTATGCAGGGAGAGAATTAAATGAAGAGCGGGGAAGTATGCAGGGAGAGAATTAAATGAAGAGCGGGGAAGTATGCAGGGAGAGAATTAAATGAAGAGCGGGGAAGTATGCAGGGAGAGAATTAAATGAAGAGCGGGGAAGTATGCAGGGAGAGAATTAAATGAAGAGCGGGGAAGTATGCAGGGAGAGAATTAAATGAAGAGCGGGGAAGTATGCAGGGAGAGAATTAAATGAAGAGCGGGGAAGTATGCAGGGAGAGAATTAAATGAAGAGCGGGGAAGTATGCAGGGAGAGAATTAAATGAAGAGCGGGGAAGTATGCAGGGAGAGAATTAAATGAAGAGCGGGGAAGTATGCAGGGAGAGAATTAAATGAAGAGCGGGGAAGTATGCAGGGAGAGAATTAAATGAAGAGCGGGGAAGTATGCAGGGAGAGAATTAAATGAAGAGCGGGGAAGTATGCAGGGAGAGAATTAAATGAAGAGCGGGGAAGTATGCAGGGAGAGAATTAAATGAAGAGCGGGGAAGTATGCAGGGAGAGAATTAAATGAAGAGCGGGGAAGTATGCAGGGAGAGAATTAAATGAAGAGCGGGGAAGTATGCAGGGAGAGAATTAAATGAAGAGGGGGAAGTATGCAGGGAGAGAATTAAATGAAGAGCGGGGAAGTATGCAGGGAGAGAATTAAATGAAGAGGGGGGAAGTATGCAGGGAGAGAATTAAATGAAGAGCGGGGAAGTATGCAGGGAGAGAATTAAATGAAGAGCGGGGAAGTATGCAGGAGAGAATTAAATGAAGAGCGGGGAAGTATGCAGGGAGAGAATTAAATGAAGAGCGGGGAAGTATGCAGGGAGAGAATTAAATGAAGAGCGGGGAAGTATGCAGGGAGAGAATTAAATGAAGAGCGGGGAAGTATGCAGGGAGAGAATTAAATGAAGAGGGGGGAAGTATGCAGGGAGAGAATTAAATGAAGAGGGGGGAAGTATGCAGGGAGAGAATTAAATGAAGAGCGGGGAAGTATGCTGGGAGAGAATTAAATGAAGAGCGGGGAAGTATGCAGGGAGAGAATTAAATGAAGAGCGGGGAAGTATGCAGGGAGAGAATTAAATGAAGAGGGGGGAAGTATGCAGGGAGAGAATTAAATGAAGAGCGGGGAAGTATGCTGGGAGAGAATTAAATGAAGAGCGGGGAAGTATGCAGGGAGAGAATTAAATGAAGAGCGGGGAAGTATGCAGGGAGAGAATTAAATGAAGAGGGGGGAAGTATGCAGGGAGAGAATTAAATGAAGAGGGGGGAAGTATGCAGGGAGAGAATTAAATGAAGAGCGGGGAAGTATGCAGGGAGAGAATTAAATGAAGAGCGGGGAAGTATGCAGGGAGAGAATTAAATGAAGAGCGGGGAAGTATGCAGGGAGAGAATTAAATGAAGAGCGGGGAAGTATGCAGGGAGAGAATTAAATGAAGAGCGGGAAGTATGCAGGGAGAGAATTAAATGAAGAGCGGGGAAGTATGCAGGGAGAGATTTAAATGAAGAGGGGGGAAGTATGCAGGGAGAGAATTAAATGAAGAGGGGGAAGTATGCAGGGAGAGAATTAAATGAAGAGCGGGGAAGTATGCTGGGAGAGAATTAAATGAAGAGCGGGGAAGTATGCAGGGAGAGAATTAAATGAAGAGCGGGGAAGTATGCAGGGAGAGAATTAAATGAAGAGGGGGGAAGTATGCAGGGAGAGAATTAAATGAAGAGGGGGGAAGTATGCAGGGAGAGAATTAAATGAAGAGCGGGGAAGTATGCTGGGAGAGAATTAAATGAAGAGCGGGGAAGTATGCAGGGAGAGAATTAAATGAAGAGGGGGGAAGTATGCAGGGAGAGAATTAAATGAAGAGCAGGGAAGTATGCAGGGAGAGAATGAAATGAAGAGCGGGGAAGTATGCAGGGAGAGAATTAAAGGAAGAGCGGGGAAGTATGCAGGGAGAGAATTAAATGAAGAGCAGGGAAGTATGCAGGGAGAGAATTAAATGAAGAGCAGGGAAGTATGCAGGGAGAGAATTAAATGAAGAGCAGGGAAGTATGCAGGGAGAGAATTAAATGAAGAGGGGGGAAGTATGCAGGGAGAGAATTAAATGAAGAGCGGGGAAGTATGCTGGGAGAGAATTAAATGAAGAGCAGGGAAGTATGCAGGGAGAGAATTAAATGAAGAGCAGGGAAGTATGCAGGGAGAGAATGAAATGAAGAGCGGGGAAGTATGCAGGGAGAGAATTAAATGAAGAGCAGGGAAGTATGCAGGGAGAGAATTAAATGAAGAGCGGGGAAGTATGCAGGGAGAGAATTAAATGAAGAGCAGGGAAGTATGCAGGGAGAGAATTAAATGAAGAGCAGGGAAGTATGCAGGGAGAGAATTAAATGAAGAGCGGGGAAGTATGCAGGGAGAGAATTAAATGAAGAGCGGGGAAGTATGCAGGGAGAGAATTAAATTAAGAGCGGGGAAGTATGCTGGGAGAGAATTAAATGAAGAGCTGGGAAGTATGCAGGGAGAGAATTAAATGAAGAGCAGGGAAGTATGCAGGGAGAGAATGAAATGAAGAGCGGGGAAGTATGCAGGGAGAGAATTAAATGAAGAGCGGGGAAGTATGCAGGGAGAGAATTAAATGAAGAGCGGGGAAGTATGCAGGGAGAGAATTAAATGAAGAGCGGGGAAGTATGCAGGGAGTGAATTAAATGAAGAGGGGGGAAGTATGCAGGGAGAGAATTAAAGGAAGAGCAGGGAAGTATGCAGGGAGAGAATTAAATGAAGAGCAGGGAAGTATGCAGGGAGAGAATTAAATGAAGAGCAGGGAAGTATGCAGGGAGAGAATGAAATGAAGAGCGGGGAAGTATGCAGGGAGAGAATTAAATGAAGAGCAGGGAAGTATGCAGGGAGAGAATTAAATGAAGAGCAGGGAAGTATGCAGGGAGAGAATTAAATGAAGAGCGGGGAAGTATGCAGGGAGAGAATTAAATTAAGAGCGGGGAAGTATGCTGGGAGAGAATTAAATAAAGAGCGGGGAAGTATGCAGGGAGTGAATTAAATGAAGAGGGGGGAAGTATGCAGGGAGAGAATTAAAGGAAGAGCAGGGAAGTATGCAGGGAGAGAATTAAATGAAGAGCGGGGAAGTATGCAGGGAGAGAATTAAATGAAGAGCGGGGAAGTATGCAGGGAGAGAATTAAATGAAGAGCGGGGAAGTATGCAGGGAGAGAATTAAATGAAGAGCGGGGAAGTATGCAGGGAGAGAATTAAATGAAGAGCGGGGAAGTATGCAGGGAGAGAATTAAATGAAGAGCGGGGAAGTATGCAGGAAGAGAATTAAATGAAGAGCGGGGAAGTATGCAGGGAGAGAATTAAATGAAGAGCGGGGAAGTATGCAGGGAGAGAATTAAATGAAGAGCGGGGAAGTATGCAGGGAGAGAATTAAATGAAGAGCGGGGAAGTATGCAGGGAGAGAATTAAATGAAGAGCGGGGAAGTATGCAGGGAGAGAATTAAATGAAGAGCAGGGAAGTATGCAGGGAGAGAATTAAATGAAGAGGGGGGAAGTATGCAGGGAGAGAATTAAATGAAGAGCGGGGAAGTATGCAGGGAGAGAATTAAATGAAGAGCGGGGAAGTATGCAGGGAGAGAATGAAATTAAGAGCGGGGAAGTATGCAGGGAGAGAATTAAATGAAGAGCGGGGAAGTATGCAGGGAGAGAATTAAATGAAGAGCGGGGAAATATGCAGGGAGAGAATGAAATTAAGAGCGGGGAAGTATGCAGGGAGAGAATGAAATTAAGAGCGGGGAAGTATGCAGGAGAGAATTAAATGAAGAGCGGGAAAGTATGCAGGGAGAGAATTAAATGAAGAGGCGGGAAGTATGCAGGGAGAGAATTAAATTAAGAGGCGGGAAGTATGCAGGGAGAGAATTAAATGAAGAGCGGGGAAGTATGCAGGGAGAGAATTAAATGAAGAGCGGGGAAGTATGCAGGGAGAGAATTAAATGAAGAGCGGGGAAGTATGCAGGGAGAGAATTAAATGAAGAGCGGGGAAGTATGCAGGGAGAGAATTAAATGAAGAGCGGGGAAGTATGCAGGGAGAGAATTAAATGAAGAGCGGGGAAGTATGCAGGGAGAGAATTAAATGAAGAGCGGGGAAGTATGCAGGGAGAGAATTAAATGAAGAGCAGGGAAGTATGCAGGGAGAGAATTAAATGAAGAGGGGGGAAGTATGCAGGGAGAGAATTAAATGAAGAGCGGGGAAGTATGCAGGGAGAGAATTAAATGAAGAGCGGGGAAATATGCAGGGAGAGAATGAAATTAAGAGCGGGGAAGTATGCAGGGAGAGAATTAAATGAAGAGCGGGGAAGTATGCAGGGAGAGAATTAAATGAAGAGCGGGGAAGTATGCAGGGAGAGAATTAAATGAAGAGCAGGGAAGTATGCAGGGAGAGAATTAAATGAAGAGCGGGGAAGTATGCAGGGAGAGAATTAAATGAAGAGCGGGGAAGTATGCAGGGAGAGAATTAAATGAAGAGCGGGGAAGTATGCAGGGAGAGAATTAAATGAAGAGCAGGGAAGTATGCAGGGAGAGAATTAAATGAAGAGCGGGGAAGTATGCAGGGAGAGAATGAAATTAAGAGCGGGGAAGTATGCAGGGAGAGAATTAAATGAAGAGCGGGAAAGTATGCAGGGAGAGAATTAAATGAAGAGGCGGGAAGTATGCAGGGAGAGAATTAAATTAAGAGGCGGGAAGTATGCAGGGAGAGAATTAAATTAAGAGCGGGGAAGTTTGCAGGGAGAGAATTAAATGAAGAGCGGGGAAGTATGCAGGGAGAGAATTAAATGAAGAGCGGGGAAGTATGCAGGGAGAGAATTAAATGAAGAGCAGGGAAGTATGCAGGGAGAGAATTAAATGAAGAGCGGGGAAGTATGCAGGGAGAGAATTAAATGAAGAGCGGGGAAGTATGGAGGGAGAGAATTAAATGAAGAGCGGGGAAGTATGCAGGGAGAGAATTAAATGAAGAGCAGGGAAGTATGCAGGGAGAGAATTAAATGAAGAGCGGGGAAGTATGCAGGGAGAGAATTAAATGAAGAGCGGGGAAGTATGCAGGGAGAGAATTAAATGAAGAGCAGGGAAGTATGCAGGGAGAGAATTAAATGAAGAGCGGGGAAGTATGCAGGGAGAGAATTAAATGAAGAGCGGGGAAGTATGCAGGGAGAGAATTAAATGAAGAGCGGGGAAGTATGCAGGGAGAGAATTAAATGAAGAGCGGGGAAGTATGCAGGGAGAGAATTAAATGAAGAGCAGGGAAGTATGCAGGGAGAGAATTAAATGAAGAGGGGGGAAGTATGCAGGGAGAGAATTAAATGAAGAGCGGGGAAGTATGCAGGGAGAGAATTAAATGAAGAGCGGGGAAATATGCAGGGAGAGAATGAAATTAAGAGCGGGGAAGTATGCAGGGAGAGAATTAAATGAAGAGCGGGGAAGTATGCAGGGAGAGAATTAAATGAAGAGCGGGGAAGTATGCAGGGAGAGAATTAAATGAAGAGCGGGGAAGTATGCAGGGAGAGAATTAAATGAAGAGCAGGGAAGTATGCAGGGAGAGAATGAAATTAAGAGCGGGAAAGTATGCAGGGAGAGAATTAAATGAAGAGCGGGGAAGTATGCAGGGAGAGAATTAAATGAAGAGGCGGGAAGTATGCAGGGAGAGAATTAAATTAAGAGCGGGGAAGTTTGCAGGGAGAGAATTAAATTAAGAGCGGGGAAGTATGCAGGGAGAGAATTAAATGAAGAGCGGGGAAGTATTCAGGGAGAGAATTAAATGAAGAGCGGGGAAGTATGCAGGGAGAGAATTAAATTAAGAGCGGGGAAGTATGCAGGGAGAGAATTAAATGAAGAGCTGGGAAGTATGCTGGGAGAGAATGAAATTGAGAGCGGGGAAGTATGCAGGGAGAGAATTAAATGAAGAGCGGGGAAGTATGCAGGGAGAGAATTAGATGAAGAGCGGGGAAGTATGCAGGGAGAGAATTAAAATTAAGAGCGGGGAAGTATGCAGGGAGAGAATTAAATGAAGAGCGGGGAAGTATGCAGGGAGAGAATTAAATGAAGAGCGGGGAAGTATGCAGGGAGAGAATTAAATGAAGAGCAGGGAAGTATGCAGGGAGAGAATTAAGTGAAGAGGGGGGGAAGTATTGAGGGAGAGAATTAAATGAAGAGCGGGGAAGTATGCAGGGAGAGAATTAAATGAAGAGCGGGGAAATATGCAGGGAGAGAATGAAATTAAGAGCGGGGAAGTATGCAGGGAGAGAATTAAATGAAGAGCGGGGAAGTATGCAGGGAGAGAATTAAATGAAGAGCGGGGAAGTATTCAGGGAGAGAATTAAATGAAGAGCGGGGAAGTATTCAGGGAGAGAATTAAATGAAGAGCGGGGAAGTATGCAGGGAGAGAATTAGATGAAGAGCTGGGAAGTATGCAGGGAGAGAATTAAAATTAAGAGCGGGGAAGTATGTAGGGAGAGAATTAAATGAAGAGCGGGGAAGTATGCAGGGAGAGAATTAAATTAAGAGCGGGGAAGTATGCAGGGAGAGAATTAAATGAAGAGCGGGGAAGTATGCAGGGAGAGAATTAAATGAAGAGCGGGGAAGTATGCAGGGAGAGAATTAAATGAAGAGCGGGGAAGTATGCAGGGAGAGAATTAAATGAAGAGCAGGGAAGTATGCAGGGAGAGAATTAAATGAAGAGCGGGGAAGTATGCAGGGAGAGAATTAAATGAAGAGCAGGGAAGTATGCAGGGAGAGAATTAAATGAAGAGCGGGGAAGTATGCAGGGAGAGAATTAAATGAAGAGCGGGGAAGTATGCAGGGAGAGAATTAAATGAAGAGCGGGGAAGTATGCAGGAAGAGAATTAAATGAAGAGCGGGGAAGTATGCAGGGAGAGAATTAAATAAAGAGCGGGGAAGTATGCAGGGAGAGAATTAAATGAAGAGCGGGGAAGTATGCAGGGAGAGAATTAAATGAAGAGCGGGGAAGTATGCAGGGAGAGAATTAAATGAAGAGCGGGGAAGTATGCAGGGAGAGAATTAAATGAAGAGCAGGGAAGTATGCAGGGAGAGAATTAAATGAAGAGGGGGGAAGTATGCAGGGAGAGAATTAAATGAAGAGCGGGGAAGTATGCAGGGAGAGAATTAAATGAAGAGCGGGGAAGTATGCAGGGAGAGAATGAAATTAAGAGCGGGGAAGTATGCAGGGAGAGAATTAAATGAAGAGCGGGGAAGTATGCAGGGAGAGAATTAAATGAAGAGCGGGGAAATATGCAGGGAGAGAATGAAATTAAGAGCGGGGAAGTATGCAGGGAGAGAATGAAATTAAGAGCGGGGAAGTATGCAGGGAGAGAATTAAATGAAGAGCGGGAAAGTATGCAGGGAGAGAATTAAATGAAGAGGCGGGAAGTATGCAGGGAGAGAATTAAATTAAGAGGCGGGAAGTATGCAGGGAGAGAATTAAATGAAGAGCGGGGAAGTATGCAGGGAGAGAATTAAATGAAGAGCGGGGAAGTATGCAGGGAGAGAATTAAATGAAGAGCGGGGAAGTATGCAGGGAGAGAATTAAATGAAGAGCGGGGAAGTATGCAGGGAGAGAATTAAATGAAGAGCGGGGAAGTATGCAGGGAGAGAATTAAATGAAGAGCGGGGAAGTATGCAGGGAGAGAATTAAATGAAGAGCGGGGAAGTATGCAGGGAGAGAATTAAATGAAGAGCAGGGAAGTATGCAGGGAGAGAATTAAATGAAGAGGGGGAAGTATGCAGGGAGAGAATTAAATGAAGAGCGGGGAAGTATGCAGGGAGAGAATTAAATGAAGAGCGGGGAAATATGCAGGGAGAGAATGAAATTAAGAGCGGGGAAGTATGCAGGGAGAGAATTAAATGAAGAGCGGGGAAGTATGCAGGGAGAGAATTAAATGAAGAGCGGGGAAGTATGCAGGGAGAGAATTAAATGAAGAGCAGGGAAGTATGCAGGGAGAGAATTAAATGAAGAGCGGGGAAGTATGCAGGGAGAGAATTAAATGAAGAGCGGGGAAGTATGCAGGGAGAGAATTAAATGAAGAGCGGGGAAGTATGCAGGGAGAGAATTAAATGAAGAGCAGGGAAGTATGCAGGGAGAGAATTAAATGAAGAGCGGGGAAGTATGCAGGGAGAGAATGAAATTAAGAGCGGGGAAGTATGCAGGGAGAGAATTAAATGAAGAGCGGGAAAGTATGCAGGGAGAGAATTAAATGAAGAGGCGGGAAGTATGCAGGGAGAGAATTAAATTAAGAGGCGGGAAGTATGCAGGGAGAGAATTAAATTAAGAGCGGGGAAGTTTGCAGGGAGAGAATTAAATGAAGAGCGGGGAAGTATGCAGGGAGAGAATTAAATGAAGAGCGGGGAAGTATGCAGGGAGAGAATTAAATGAAGAGCAGGGAAGTATGCAGGGAGAGAATTAAATGAAGAGCGGGGAAGTATGCAGGGAGAGAATTAAATGAAGAGCGGGGAAGTATGGAGGGAGAGAATTAAATGAAGAGCGGGGAAGTATGCAGGGAGAGAATTAAATGAAGAGCAGGGAAGTATGCAGGGAGAGAATTAAATGAAGAGCGGGGAAGTATGCAGGGAGAGAATTAAATGAAGAGCGGGGAAGTATGCAGGGAGAGAATTAAATGAAGAGCAGGGAAGTATGCAGGGAGAGAATTAAATGAAGAGCGGGGAAGTATGCAGGGAGAGAATTAAATGAAGAGCGGGGAAGTATGCAGGGAGAGAATTAAATGAAGAGCGGGGAAGTATGCAGGGAGAGAATTAAATGAAGAGCGGGGAAGTATGCAGGGAGAGAATTAAATGAAGAGCAGGGAAGTATGCAGGGAGAGAATTAAATGAAGAGGGGGGAAGTATGCAGGGAGAGAATTAAATGAAGAGCGGGGAAGTATGCAGGGAGAGAATTAAATGAAGAGCGGGGAAATATGCAGGGAGAGAATGAAATTAAGAGCGGGGAAGTATGCAGGGAGAGAATTAAATGAAGAGCGGGGAAGTATGCAGGGAGAGAATTAAATGAAGAGCGGGGAAGTATGCAGGGAGAGAATTAAATGAAGAGCGGGGAAGTATGCAGGGAGAGAATTAAATGAAGAGCAGGGAAGTATGCAGGGAGAGAATGAAATTAAGAGCGGGAAAGTATGCAGGGAGAGAATTAAATGAAGAGCGGGGAAGTATGCAGGGAGAGAATTAAATGAAGAGGCGGGAAGTATGCAGGGAGAGAATTAAATTAAGAGCGGGGAAGTTTGCAGGGAGAGAATTAAATTAAGAGCGGGGAAGTATGCAGGGAGAGAATTAAATGAAGAGCGGGGAAGTATTCAGGGAGAGAATTAAATGAAGAGCGGGGAAGTATGCAGGGAGAGAATTAAATTAAGAGCGGGGAAGTATGCAGGGAGAGAATTAAATGAAGAGCTGGGAAGTATGCTGGGAGAGAATGAAATTGAGAGCGGGGAAGTATGCAGGGAGAGAATTAAATGAAGAGCGGGGAAGTATGCAGGGAGAGAATTAGATGAAGAGCGGGGAAGTATGCAGGGAGAGAATTAAAATTAAGAGCGGGGAAGTATGCAGGGAGAGAATTAAATGAAGAGCGGGGAAGTATGCAGGGAGAGAATTAAATGAAGAGCGGGGAAGTATGCAGGGAGAGAATTAAATGAAGAGCAGGGAAGTATGCAGGGAGAGAATTAAGTGAAGAGGGGGGGAAGTATTGAGGGAGAGAATTAAATGAAGAGCGGGGAAGTATGCAGGGAGAGAATTAAATGAAGAGCGGGGAAATATGCAGGGAGAGAATGAAATTAAGAGCGGGGAAGTATGCAGGGAGAGAATTAAATGAAGAGCGGGGAAGTATGCAGGGAGAGAATTAAATGAAGAGCGGGGAAGTATTCAGGGAGAGAATTAAATGAAGAGCGGGGAAGTATTCAGGGAGAGAATTAAATGAAGAGCGGGGAAGTATGCAGGGAGAGAATTAGATGAAGAGCTGGGAAGTATGCAGGGAGAGAATTAAAATTAAGAGCGGGGAAGTATGTAGGGAGAGAATTAAATGAAGAGCGGGGAAGTATGCAGGGAGAGAATTAAATTAAGAGCGGGGAAGTATGCAGGGAGAGAATTAAATGAAGAGCGGGGAAGTATGCAGGGAGAGAATTAAATGAAGAGCGGGGAAGTATGCAGGGAGAGAATTAAATGAAGAGCGGGGAAGTATGCAGGGAGAGAATTAAATGAAGAGCAGGGAAGTATGCAGGGAGAGAATTAAATGAAGAGCGGGGAAGTATGCAGGGAGAGAATTAAATGAAGAGCAGGGAAGTATGCAGGGAGAGAATTAAGTGAAGAGGGGGGGAAGTATTGAGGGAGAGAATTAAATGAAGAGCGGGGAAGTATGCAGGGAGAGAATTAAATGAAGAGCGGGGAAATATGCAGGGAGAGAATGAAATTAAGAGCGGGGAAGTATTCAGGGAGAGAATTAAATGAAGAGCGGGGAAGTATTCAGGGAGAGAATTAAATGAAGAGCGGGGAAGTATGCAGGGAGAGAATTAAATTAAGAGCGGGGAAGTATGCAGGGAGAGAATTAAATGAAGAGGGGGGAAGTATGCAGGGAGAGAATTAAATGAAGAGCGGGGAAGTATTCAGGGAGAGAATTAAATGAAGAGCGGGGAAGTATGCAGGGAGAGAATTAAATTAAGAGCGGGGAAGTATGCAGGGAGAGAATTAAATGAAGAGGGGGGAAGTATGCAGGGAGAGAATTAAATGAAGAGCGGGGAAGTATTCAGGGAGAGAATTAAATGAAGAGGGGGGAAGTATGCAGGGAGAGAATTAAATGAAGAGCGGGGAAGTATTCAGGGAGAGAATTAAATGAAGAGCGGGGAAGTATGCAGGGAGAGAATTAAATTAAGAGCGGGGAAGTATGCAGGGAGAGAATTAAATGAAGAGCTGGGAAGTATGCTGGGAGAGAATTAAATGAAGAGCGGGGAAGTATGCAGGGAGAGAATTAAATGAAGAGCGGGGAAGTATGCAGGGAGAGAATTAAATTAAGAGCGGGGAAATATGCAGGGAGAGAATTAAATGAAGAGCTGGGAAGTATGCTGGGAGAGAATTAAATAAAGAGCGGGGAAGTATGCAGGGAGAGAATTAAATGAAGAGCGGGGAAGTATGCAGGGAGAGAATTAAAAGAAGAGGGGGGGAAGTATGCAGGGAAAAAATTAAATGAAGAGCGGGAAAGTATGCAGGGAGAGAATTAAATTAAGAGCGGGGAAGTATGCAGGGAGAGAATTAAATTAAGAGCGGGGAAGTATCTAGGGAGAGAATTAAATTAAGAGCTGGGAAGTATGCAGGAAGAGAATTAAATTAAGAGCGGGGAAGTATGCAGGGAGAGAGTTAAATTAAGAGCGGGGAAGCATGCAGGGAGAGAATTAAATTAAGAGCGGGGAAGTATGCAGGGAGAGAATGAAATTAAGAGCGGAGAAGTATGCAGGGAGAGAATTAAATTAAGAGCGGGGAAGTATGCAGGGAGAGAATGAAATTAAGAGCGGGGAAGTATGCAGGGAGAGAATGAAATTAAGAGCGGGGAAGTATGCAGGGAGAAAATGAAATTAAGAGCGGGGAAGTATGCAGGGAGAAAATGAAATTAAGAGCGGGGAAGTATGCAGGGAGAAAATGAAATTAAGAGCGGGGAAGTATGCAGGGAGAGAATTAAATTAAGGGCAGGGAAGTATGCAGGGAGAGAATGAAATTAAGAGCAGGGAAGTTTGCAGGGAGAGAATTAAATTAAGAGCGGGGAAGTATGCAGGGAGAGAATTAAATTAAGAGCAGGGAAGTATGCAGGGAGAGAATTAAATTAAACATTCAAGCAGCTAAGATGGGCGGGAGCGAGCAGAGGGGAGGCTCGAACCCTGACGCAGCGGGATGACTGGCAGTAGGCAGAGCAGATCACCGCAGCACCGTTGGGAGAGTGACGACCACGCAACAAGGGGTAGAAAATGCTGCATCTGAGGTCCATTTTTTATTTTATTTATTTAATGCATTTTTATAAAGCGCGGACTTTACCCGAAGGTGTCAGAGCGCTGTACAATAGAACCAGTTACGTTACATGAGAGAACTGTTGCAGGAGTAGAGCAAACAAAAATAGCAGGCCATAGAATAGGAGCGACGCAGGCAAAAGGAACGCAATATCAAACGCAGCAAGCACAGACTGTACAAGCAAAACTAAGAATAAATATGACAATTATACAATTACTAAAGAACTTCCTGGTGGGGTCTGAGAAGGAGGGAATTAGTTCTGAAAGTGTCTTTGGAATAAAAGAGATTTGAGGTCTGCTTTGAAGATCTGGATGGAGGTGATGGCACGGAGAAATGGAGGAAGCGAGTTCCTAAAAATACTGTCATTTATTAGGTCTCGCGACCTATCGATGCGCGCAAGCGCATTGAGGGAGCGAGAATTCAAGTGCTCAAAAAACTCGTGAAACCAAGGGTTTCGTTCGTGCGGTTTTCATTAAGTTTACGTGAGCAAACAAGCACGCGCATTCACGGCCGCACAGCACATCAAAGGGCTTCGCCCAGCGTGCGCTCTGCGGCTTCTCCTCCCCTAATTAGCAGCTTCTCCCATGTCTCTCCGGCTTCCCTCTGGCCATTTGCCACACTCCTTGCCTCTGTCTTGCCTCCCCCTCCATTCTCCTCCCCTCGCTCGCATTCCCGCCCCCCACCAGGCTCTGCTCACAACAGGCAATCCCCCTTGTTAATTGTTTCCTACTTTCTTTGGCGCTTGTTTTTTTTTTAACCCACGAATTGTAGGAGACTGCTCTCGTCTTGCATATATAATCCACATCTTGTCACTGTTGTAGGTTATAATATTTACCCAGCTGGGTCAGAGCGTTCTGTCACATTGTAACAGGCAATCCCCCTTGTTAATTGTTTCATGCTTTCTTTGGCGCTTGTTTTTTTTAACCCACGAATTGTAGGAGACTGCTCTCGTCTTGCAGATATAATCCACATCTTGTCACTGTTGTAGGTTATAATATTTACCCAGCTGGGTCAGAGCGTTCTGTCACATTGTAACCTCCACATAGTTGCACCAATAACATCTCAATTGACATTGCAGTAAGTCAGCATATTCATAGGCATACATCATGGCCATCTTAAGTACTCGCTCATCTCGGAGGTAAGGGGGCACTCCTACCAACGACTGATAACACCATAAAGAAGCCAGACACAAAAAGCATTTGCAATGCAATAGGTCTCGCAATTGCGAGATTTAGATCTATTGGCATTGTAAATGACAAGGTCTTCTATTTACGTTTTAAAAACAAAGGTCGGAAATGGCTGAAATGCTTAGACTAACATTGGACTTAGCACACCAAGGAGCAATACACCAGTTATCACAAGATAAAGTGGCACTCAACATGACAGTTTGAGTCCTATCAGCCCACCCACATGGCGGAGCCTCATCATGTAGGACATCTTGAACTAGGTCTGTGTACTGAAGCCCTGATGTATTTTGGCTTCGTATCACTAGGCCATAGTCCGGTCACCGTAAGTGTCCTTACCAGTGGTGGAGCTGATGAGTGCAGTGCAAAAAAATTAAAGTGATGTGTGTTAAAATGACTATCGAGGCAAACGAAGAAAATGTATTAGTGTTCACCTAGACGTCCGTCTAAAAAACAGTGTGAGGACAGTGTGAAAGAATCACTGTCTAATTTGCTTGGTAGTAAATAGGGCCAACATGTTTCTGCCGTAAGGTGGATGTTCACCGGCATTCGTCAGGGCCAAGCTCATATATATGCTACTGCAAATTACACTATCATTAGTGCACAATAAGAAACAACAAAGAATCTAACAGACCATACTTAGGTTATCAAGAGTCATACGAGTGGTCACTGGGACCATCCTACCATATCCTCCTGATTGGTGCAGGTGTTAGAAGAAGTCTTCCCTGTGAAAAGTTACAAAAAGAAGAAAAAACTGTTGGTCAACTCATTGACATTCTACTAGTTTAAAAGAAAGAGTGCAATAAATCTACGGCTCGCACTTAATGGGAAGTATTTAATGTGCGAGGCCAGTGATAGTCTAACAAGTCAAAAACCTCAGCTTTGCCATTCACAAATAATGATGGCCACTTGAAATGTGCGCTATGCTAAGTCGCCAACAGATAATCTGTGCATCGTTTAACAACATTATGAAACACTTACCCAACTCTGCGTGGGAAGATAGCCTCACCTCACCCGGCAACTGCTCGGAGAATGAGGCCCCGCTCTAAACATGTAAACAAGGACACTTTCAGGATTTGATAACTGTCACACTCCATGTCTATATACAAGCTTATGAACAAGTATTCCACAAACCAACAGTTTTCTGGAATTGCCCCTCATGCTCGCCACACCCCTGGGACCAAGATGGGAGCGCTTAACAAATTAGATCTAAAAAACAATCCTCTAGCATTTTGTGTCAAGTGACTGCGCTTTGGTGAATATCGCAGATCTGTCTCTACTCAACAAGCCAATTGCCTTGCTGGTCAGAGACACTTGTCTCTATATCAAAATTGGTGGCAAATGAAGAAACAGGTCTCTGGCATAGTCAGACCTCCCCTGATACTCAAGAGTGTTGCTGATGTAGTATAACTGCACTCATGGTTAGGGAGCTGGGTAATGTAACAAGAAGAAGAACCCTGATTTGGTGAGACACTAGTCTCCGTGTTTAAATTAAGTAAGTAAGAAAATGCAGAGCAGGTCTCAAAAGAGCGCGATCAAAAGCTGCTCTTCAGTGATAGTATAGCGCTCATAAGGTGCAGCCATGCTCTCGTGGTTTGGAATATAATGTCAACAATCACCTCACCCACGAGTGGTCGAATTATTCTGTTAACCAGGGGTAGACAGAAAAAGTACTAGAAAGGTGCTCGTACTCTAAAAGTTAGATAAAGGAATGCAAGAAGCCCCAAAGCGCCCTTGGCAACCCATGTGCAGCCCTCTTACCTGTCCGTCGGTACCTCGCGGCGTGGTCTCGAGCCGAAGGGGAGGCACCGACGGTCAGGCGGGCCTCGTTTATATGCTGTCACCCCGGGGCGTAATAGTCAACAGCTGGTGCGTTAGCTACTGTTGAACGCATGCGTGCATGTCCTACTGCTAGTCGAATAGAGGGGCGGTGTGTCAGTTTAGACAACGCGCGCGCTTGCTACAGAGACTATACATTCGCGCATGCGTATATGCGCTTACGGTCAGATTTCCGCGATCCTTCTCTCCGTCTGGAGCGCTGCTCGGAGACAGCGCTCACAGACAGAAGACAGTTTCTGCCAGCTCCGTAATATACTGAAAGGCAATCATTACAGGGTCTGGATCACCGGAACCAGACATTAACAAAGCCATCGACCGGAGCGAGTCAAGCAGTGTGCAGCATTATTGAATACATCTCTGGTATGATGGCATTCGACATATCCTTGGATTGGCCAGGTGGTTGATGTTTACAGATGGCATCCAAGGAGGGCAAATTAGGATCATTAAAGATTCCATACAACTCGCCCTCGGAAACCAGAATTTTATTTGATTGCTTTATATCGATGGGGCGACTCTTACAAGGAGGGAGTATTACATCTCCAGGATCGAAACCATGAACCTATGTTGCATATGTGGTACATAGCATCAAATCTATATCATAGGCTCATCATAATAGACCTCTAGACCAGGGCGGCTATAGCAAGGATATATGGTCTGGTCACATTTATTAAGGCAGATACCCCAAAGCAAAATATGCTCATATCTTTAGAAACTGGAACATATCTGCACCAGAACTACATAGTTTGCTAAATTTAGTCAACAGTCAGGCAAATCACTGGTTAAGGACTTGCCAATGCCTCGGAGCTGGTAGAACAATCTGTGGTCAATATACACACCGGATGAGCACTATGATCACCCAAGTAGCTCAGGTCTGACCAAGACCACTCGACAAAGACCTGGCAAGGGATATACCTGTATCTTAACTCTAAGGGTTTTGGTGGCAATCTAGGCAACCAGAACCTCGTGTCGGTCAGATATTGAACCGTCACAGACTGTCAGTCAATTGAGTACAAGATGGTAAGTATGATCATCAGATCGAGACCCATGGTATGTTGTTATTAAGCCCAGTTATATCGGTCTTCAATTTAAAAATCCAGCGTTGTTCTTTGACAAAGAGAAAACGTGAGACATCTGTAATGTGTGGCGGAATGTACGGCTGTTCTAATACCACCCATGTTAAGTCCTCAGCTTTGTGTTTCATGTCTAAGAAGTGATTCGTTAAACATGTAGATTGTTTGTTACAACGAATCGTGCTCTTATGTTCGCTGATACGTGACTTGATCTTTCCTGTGGTGTGGCCCACGTACTTCTTCATACAAGGACAGGTGATCATGTAGATCAATTTCTCTGAGTTGCAGTTGGTATGATTGGTTAACCGCCAAGGTCTTGCTGTGCCAATGTCTATTGTCAGGGTCTTTTGTGTCTGTGGGCAGGCCGCACAGCCCCCACACGGATAGTGATCCCGTACTGGGCTAGTACTCCAGAGGGTGTTCGTAGTTGACTTCTTTTGATTTCGCGGTCTGGTATGTACCAGACTATCCCTGATGGATGGTCCTCTTTTGAAAGCAAAGAGTGGCCGAGGGATTTCTCCCGCTCCTGTGTTGAGGATCTTCCAATGTTTTAGTATGGTCTTCTTCACTCCATTTGATAATGTACTGAAGGTTTGCACCATCGTCATCCGATCATTAGTAGCATCTGTTTTGTTATGTTGTATGAGCGCCTCTCGATTATTGTTAAACGCTCTCTTACATGCACGGCGTACTAATTGGTTGGGATAGTGTCGTTCCTTCAGGTTCGATGACAGCTCCCTGGCATGATGTTCAAACAGACTGTTGGAGGAGCAATTTCTTCTCACCCTGAGATATTGACCCACCGGTAAGTTCTCACGAAGTGATTGGGGGTGGAAACTTTGAAAGGATAACAGAGAGTTTCGCGCCATAGGCTTCTTTGTAAAGTTCACTTTGTAAGCCTCCTTCTCCAGGGAATATGAGGAGGTCGAGGTAAGCAAGTTTTTCTTTACTGCTTTCCATTGTAAACTTCAGATACTGGTTTCTTGAGTTTAGCTAGTTGTGGAAAACCGACACCTCAGCAGATGAACCTCTCCAAATCAATATGATGTCATCAATATATCTTCTCCACAGCACCACCTGATGGACAAATGGGTTGCTATGGTTCAGGACGTGATCTTGTTCGAACTGATGCATATAAAGATTCGCAAGGCTGGGTGCGCGAATGTATAGTCTCTGTAGCAAGCGCGCGCGTTGTCTAAACTGACACACCGCCCCTCTATTCTGTAGTGTAGTTCCTATTATCCCAATAGGCTCTGCGCATTGGAATAATACCTTCAATAGTATAGACCTAGGACGGAGGTTAACTAGGTCTTCTACTGACGATATTAGACTTAAAGTTTTGGGTTTGCCAGCTAGCTCAGAGTTCACTAGAAACTTTCTCGAATAGGCAAGGAGGAGTTGAACCTCCCTGGATAGACAAGAAGGGATTTAGTTTCTGACAACCATAGAACATGACAACTTTGCTCTCCCCTAATCAAGAGTGTATCTCTAGAGTCGTGTGAAAACAAAAGACAACTTATTTTACTCAGTCAGTTCAGTGCATTCTTAGTTTCACCAGATTGTAGAGAAAAGGAAGAGACGGGCGTGTTCAATAAAAGATGTTATTTATTGATCAGTCTCTTTTCTCGTACAAGAGAAATGAATCGATATTATTGCAATACTTATGGTTAAGTAAAGTGCATACAATAAAAGCAGAAGTAGAAAATAATACTGTAAAAACATTGATATGGTTTCTAAGCCATATGGTATTTAAAATGGATGAAATAGATACATATATATATACATTTGACTAATCGTACTCAACTGGTGCTTCTAACTACGCCTACCCCAGTGTACCTGACCTAAGCCTAATACTTGGGCGGGAGTAGATAAGTAGCAGTTTAAGTTAAGTTTGTTTTGCCAAGTGACTGACTCAAGAATTCTCTGTAAGGGGTTATTCAGTTCTGTACCTGAGATCTAGAATGGTTGAGGGCTGGTATCTCTCGTCTTTGGTCTCGATATTCCAGGCTGCCTGCAAGGGCTGCTTGGAAGCGCCGGAGCTGGATTTCTCGGCAGGAGAAAGCAGCGTCTCGTTCTCAGCGCGTCAGGAAGGCGGGGCAGCGCCAGCGGGGTCCGCTCTGTGCTGGCCTCTTCGTCAAGTCTCGCTGCTCCGATCTCGTCACCACCGCGTGTGTTTGCTTAAGGCAATGTCGGTAATATTTATACCTGTAAGGTGCCGAGATTGACGGAAGGATGGACATAGATACGTCAATAAGGATGTCATACGAACTAGTCGTTAGCACATTCTTTACTGAAGTTCTTGGTGAAATCAAAACAATGGCCGCAGGGATTTTCCCAGGTTGTCATAGGTTTGATTTGTTTTGAGAACTCCGTATGCCTTATCAGGGGCTAAAGGAATAATGCTTGCCTAATTAGATGGCAAGCGTTATGACCTAATCACCCCTGGGGTAAACGGCAGAAACTTTTTTGCGAGCCATTTACCGAGAACGCAGTCAAATATCTGCTCTCTGGTGCTATATTTTGACAAAAGAATCCATTAGAGATGTCTAATGTTGTTTTGTATTTTTTGCGCACTATGTTATTCATTAGTGCAGCACTATGCGAGTTTTGCACTGCAAAAGTTTTGCAACATGAGTTAAGGTGTCTGTAATCCAAAACTAGACGATATGAGTTTTCTGGTTTGGAGACAGGAAACAAAGGGTTGTTCATTTGTGAGGTGCAAGTTTCAATCACCCCCTGGTATTCAAGTTGATCTAGGATCTGTTTTACCTGTTTTTTAGCTTCTTGCTTAATTGGGTACTGCCTTTGTGCAGTAGGTTGTGATTTTAACTGGATTTTATGAGGAGGAGATTCTTTATCCCATCCTACATGATTTTTATATAAAGCAGGAGCTAGAGCTACTGCCCACTTTCTTGCAAGTGTATATTTTTTATGAATTGGAATGTGATTTGAGAAGGCAGGCATAATTATTTCTTCGCCATGAGGGCACTCCCTGACAAACTCGGGTGGCCAGTCTCGTTCAGCTAGAAGGATGTCATAGCCCTGGGAGAGATTATCCCAAAATAGACCCCTTATTTTTCTAGTCTTATCCCCCTCTATACGTAATGTTATTTCATATATTTTGTGAGGTTTGCTAACTCTGGTGTCTGCAGTTTCCACTTGAGTATATTCATTCGTGTCCACTGTCTCCAGATGATTCATAAGGACTTTGCGAGCTATGCTCACTTCTGCTGCGCTGTCTAGCATTGTCTGAGCCCATTCTCTGTTTTTCAGTTGTGTCCTCAGTATTCTCGGCATTTTTGATTACTTTAATGCTGGCTACCTTCTTTTTTGGAAATTGTAATTTTTTATTTGGATGAGCAGGTTCCTTGTCTTTGGACTTGACGTGCTCTTCCCTGTGTTCTGATCGTCCTCTTCTTTCCGATTTCTGCGAGGAAGTCTGAAAAGATTGAGAGGGACGTGTATCATTATCTTGATATCTATCAGGTTTCTTTATATTATCCCTATTTCTAAGGTTGTATTTTTTCACAGAGGGCTCCCTTTGGGGAGACTTGCGTCCTTGGTCAGGAGATCTTTCTCTCCGCCGAGGAGACCTTCCTCTGGTCTGGAATCTTTTTTCTTTAGGATAGGATTGTTTATTTCCTTCCCAGCTCTTTTTTTGTGTTGTTAAATTATTTCTAATAAATATTTTTTCTGGACTTTCAATTAGTTGGGGTTTCACCGGTATTCCACCCAGACTATCTCTTCCTAGTTCTTCATACCATTTTTCTATGATTCTGGCAATTTCAGCTGGTTGGTCTGCTATATCTGTTTCTTTTAACCTTTGGCGGATCGCCACGTTTGCTGCTTCTCCCTTTATGTTTGCTAATAATATAGCCGAGACCTGCTTGAAGTCTTTCAGTAATTTCATACCAAGAGTTAAAGCGGGTTCTGGACAATATTCATCTTGAATTTGTTTTAGCACATCTGGTATTACTGACATGGATGGTACACCATGTGTTTTTGTGTAGATGTAAGCAAAGACTGTACCCCAAGTGTCACAGTCCTCTATGTGTGGTGCGATTCCCATTGGAAGACAGATAGTCAGAATCCTGTGTTTCTCAAGAGGAGTGGTGTCTGGAAACACCGCCTCTATTTGAGTGATTTTTTGTGCTAGCCAGAAAGGTATTTGTTCCCGTTTTGCGGGTACTTTACCTAGACAGGACTGTATGTTCTGTGGTGTAATTTTATTTGTGTTCCCCTGATGTGGGGTCAGCTGTGGAATTTTGATTGCCGGTTGGATTGCTGAAGTCCGCATTACATATTGGACTAATTGTCTATGTACTTTTATTAATTGTTTTAGTTGTACTAAAAGAGCTGCTGCAGACATCCCTTCGATGTCTGGATGTGGTATGTATCCGGCTAGGACCGGCCACGTTGCTCCTGGTCTACCTAGTGGACCGAGCCTGGTGATGTGATTATTATGTTTTAGGGCGCCATTAAACAAGAGCAGGTGCTCTTGGAATTTGAGTGGTACTTCCACCTCCTCGAAAGGAATGTACTCTTCAGGAGGTTCCTCTGTTTTGTAATAGTGGAAGACCTTTGTTACAGCATTAGCTGCTGGAAAGTTTATCCATGAATAGAATACCTCTGTCTGCCGATATTCGTGTGCCTCAATTACGAATATGACTGTGCCACCTCTAGGTGTCAGTCCATTTTCTATAAGTTTTAAAGTTACAGATTTCCTTTTGTTGACCGGGATGAGTATTATATCCGGGTCTGCTTCTTGCATAGTATTATCAGCTGCTTCTAGATCAGCTGCTGTTCTAGCTGTCTCTCTTTCTTCTTCACTGTCTACCATTTTACCGACAGGAAGGTTATTCTGTTTGTTTGCAGATCAGGTTTCTTATGGAAACAAAGATTAGATGCACAATATTTTGGAACAGTGTATCCTTCAACGTTGACTAAACCAAAAACCATACATAGGAGTCTCCTCCTGCGAGGTTTGGCGGATATGACCTTTCACCCACTCCAGACGTCTTTGGAGTATTATGGGAAAAAAGGGGTTCTGTGTGAAAAAGCACGACTGAGTTACTCTAATGTCTTGCGTTAGTTTTATCGCCTTTCCAAACGTTGGGCGCCATGTAGTGTAGTTCCTATTATCCCAATAGGCTCTGCGCATTGGAATAATACCTTCAATAGTATAGACCTAGGACGGAGGTTAACTAGGTCTTCTACTGACGATATTAGACTTAAAGTTTTGGGTTTGCCAGCTAGCTCAGAGTTCACTAGAAACTTTCTCGAATAGGCAAGGAGGAGTTGAACCTCCCTGGATAGACAAGAAGGGATTTAGTTTCTGACAACCATAGAACATGACAACTTTGCTTTCCCCTAATCAAGAGTGTATCTCTAGAGTCGTGTGAAAACAAAAGACAACTTATTTTACTCAGTCAGTTCAGTGCATTCTTAGTTTCACCAGATTGTAGAGAAAAGGAAGAGACGGGCGTGTTCAATAAAAGATGTTATTTATTGATCAGTCTCTTTTCTCGTACAAGAGAAATGAATCGATATTATTGCAATACTTATGGTTAAGTAAAGTGCATACAATAAAAGCAGAAGTAGAAAATAATACTGTAAAAACATTGATATGGTTTCTAAGCCATATGGTATTTAAAATGGATGAAATAGATACATATATATATACATTTGACTAATCGTACTCAACTGGTGCTTCTAACTACGCCTACCCCAGTGTACCTGACCTAAGCCTAATACTTGGGCGGGAGTAGATAAGTAGCAGTTTAAGTTAAGTTTGTTTTGCCAAGTGACTGACTCAAGAATTCTCTGTAAGGGGTTATTCAGTTCTGTACCTGAGATCTAGAATGGTTGAGGGCTGGTATCTCTCGCCTTTGGTCTCGATATTCCAGGCTGCCTGCAAGGGCTGCTTGGAAGCGCCGGAGCTGGATTTCTTGGCAGGAGAAAGCAGCGTCTCGTTCTCAGCGCGTCAGGAAGGCGGGGCAGCGCCAGCGGGGTCCGCTCTGTGCTGGCCTCTTCGGCAAGTCTCGCTGCTCCGATCTCGTCACCACCGCGTGTGTTTGCTTAAGGCAATGTCGGTAATATTTATACCTGTAAGGTGCCGAGATTGACGTTAGGATGGACATAGATACGTCAATAAGGATGTCATACGAACTAGTCGTTAGCACATTCTTTACTGAAGTTCTTGGTGAAATCAAAACAATGGCCGCAGGGATTTTCCCAGGTTGTCATAGGTTTGATTTGTTTTGAGAACTCCGTATGCCTTATCAGGGGCTGAAGGAATAATGCTTGCCTTATTAGATGGCAAGCGTTATGACCTAATTAGATAACGCGTTCCTGTGCCGTGGTGTGGCTTAATCAGATAACGGTTTTTGCACCGTGGGATGGCTGCTAGTTAATTGTTAACCAGAACAGGGTCAGGAATAGGGGGATCGATACAGAACCTATAGGAATACATCACAATTCGACTAGCAGTAGGACATGCACGCATGCGTTCAACAGTAGCTAACGCACCAGCTGTTGACTATTACGCCCCGGGGTGACAGCATATAAACAAGGCCCCGCCTGACCGTCGGTGCCTCCCCTTCGGCTCGAGACCACGCCGCGAGGTACCGACGGACAGGTAAGAGGGCTACACATGGGTTTCCAAGGGCGCTTTGGGGCTTCTTGCATTCCTTTATCTAACTTTTAGAGTACGAGCACCTTTCTAGTACTTTTTCTGTCTACCCCTGGTTAACAGAATAATTCGACCACTCGTGGGTGAGGTGATTGTTGACATTATATTCCAAACCACGAGAGCATGGCTGCACCTTATGAGCGCTATACTATCACTGAAGAGCAGCTTTTGATCGCGCTCTTTTGAGACCTGCTCTGCATTTTCTTACTTACTTAATTTAAACACGGAGACTAGTGTCTCACCAAATCAGGGTTCTTCTTCTTGTTACATTACCCAGCTCCCTAACCATGAGTGCAGTTATACTACATCAGCAACACTCTTGAGTATCAGGGGAGGTCTGACTATGCCAGAGACCTGTTTCTTCATTTGCCACCAATTTTGATATAGAGACAAGTGTCTCTGACCAGCAAGGCAATTGGCTTGTTGAGTAGAGACAGATCTGCGATATTCACCAAAGCGCAGTCACTTGACACAAAATGCTAGAGGATTGTTTTTTAGATCTAATTTGTTAAGCGCTCCCATCTTGGTCCCAGGGGTGTGGCGAGCATGAGGGGCAATTCCAGAAAACTGTTGGTTTGTTGAATACTTGTTCATAAGCTTGTATATAGACATGGAGTGTGACAGTTATCAAATCCTGAAAGTGTCCTTGTTTACATGTTTAGAGTGGGGCCTCATTCTCCGAGCAGTTGCCGGGTGAGGCGAGGCTATCTTCCCACGCAGAGTTGGGTAAGTGTTTCATAATGTTGTTAAACGATGCACAGATTATCTGTTGGCGACTTAGCATAGCGCACATTTCAAGTGGCCATCATTATTTGTGAATGGCAAAGCTGAGGTTTTTGACTTGTTAGACTATCACTGGCCTCGCACATTAAATACTTCCCATTAAGTGCGAGCCGTAGATTTATTGCACTCTTTATTTTAAACTAGTAGAATGTCAATGAGTTGACCAACAGTTTTTCCTTCTTTTTGTAACTTTTCACAGGGAAGACTTCTTCTAACACCTGCACCAATCAGGAGGATATGGTAGGATGGTCCCAGTGACCACTCGTATGACTCTTGATAACCTAAGTATGGTCTGTTAGATTCTTTGTTGTTTCTTATTGTGCACTAATGATAGTGTAATTTGCAGTAGCATATATATGAGCTTGGCCCTGACGAATGCCGGTGAACATCCACCTTACGGCAGAAACATGTTGGCCCTATTTACTACCAAGCAAATTAGACAGTGATTCTTTCACACTGTCCTCACACTGTTTTTTAGACTGACGTCTAGGTGAACACTAATACATTTTCTTCGTTTGCCTCGATAGTCATTTTAACACACATCACTTTATTTTTTTGCACTGCACTCATCAGCTCCACCACTGGTAAGGACACTTACGGTGACCGGACTATGGCCTAGTGATACGAAGCCAAAATACAACAGGGCTTCAGTACACAGACCTAGTTCAAGATGTCCTACATGATGAGGCTCCGCCATGTGGGTGGGCTGATAGGACTCAAATTGTCATGTTGAGTGCCACTTTATCTTGTGATAACTGATGTATTGCTCCTTGGCGTGCTAAGTCCAGTGTTAGTCTAAGCATTTCAGCCATTTCCGACCTTCAGGTGTCTTTGTTGTTTACTTAGTTCCACTGGGGGTATTCACCTGAATGGTCGCTAAACATTTCCCTCTGACCCTCCTCTGAAAGTTGTTGTTTCGTCACCATTTAGAACCATGTCATATAGGGAGGCAGTAGAATAATTTTTGTAGTGTGGCCATGCGCCTTACGCAGCCAATTGCGGAAGTGAGGGAGCATTCACATTTTTAGTAGTAGCTAAACCAAGACATGTAGTCTGTTGCACCATGTCATTCAAAAGTATCAACTGTGATGGAATTAAACAAGCACGATGTAATGACTCAGTACCCTGGACCTGCCAAACTTTGGTACCGCATAATTCGAGCCGGTGGTCGCAGGTGGGGCACATCTGCACTCTCTTTTTGGGGGCCGCACTTCTTTTTCACCCAAGGGGGGAGAATGATGAAAAAAGTGCCAAAGAGAGAAAGCAGGGACCTACAGGAGTGAGATAAAGGAGCCAAGAGTGGCTGGTGGTGGATTAAAGAGTCATGAGGTGAAATCAAGAGTGAGATAAAGGAGCCGAGAGTGGCTGGTGGTGGATTAAAGAGTCATGAGGTGAAATCAAGAGTGAGATAAAGGAGAGGAGCTACGTCAGCAACTAAGATGGCCGCATAAGCTCCCGGCTCCGCCGACCTCCGTCGCTAGCTATAATATCCTGTCATCTATCCTGATTTTGCACCCGACCCCCGTGTGGCTGAGGACGTGTGGATCCTGACGGTGGCCTTTTGAACTTTTTGCGGGCTCGAACGGTGGAGTTATACCGTGCTTCATCTTTCGGCCTAGCCCAGAGTGTGAGCCGGGGCCTCGAGTGTGGACCCAGCCGGGTCTCAGTTGAACAACATCGGCCGTGGGACTTAGGCAGAGTCCGGTCTTCCGGAGTGGATGTTATCTTTCGCTTACGCTGACGGCGGTCACGTGGTCTGATTGGCGCTGAAGCACTGGCAACAATTGCAGGTCGACCGGGGGTGGGGGCCCTGTTCCCGGAGGCCTTGCGCCCGGGTCTGTCGGGCTGGGATCCCCGCTCGCCTCCGCCTTGTAACGCAGCTTGACGATCAGCCGACTTCTGTGACCGTCCGCTCCGCTCTTGCTTGATTTCCCGGAGTACCGGGCCCTCCGGGATCTGAACTCCTGATTGTGATCGAGCATGAGGGGATGGATCAGACGGAGAGTGCGTTGTCGCTACGAACGGTAATGGCCGCCATCGGTACGATCCATGGTTAATTGGATTTTATCATCCACAAACTTACGCAGTGGCAGAGACCGTAGGACCGAGACCGGATTCTGCCCTTTTGCCAGCCTTGCCACGAGCTGAATTTCCCGCCGCACGAAGCTTAACCGCGGAGATCGGCCACGGGCAGGAAACCGAGCTGACGCCCCTGCATGACGCTCGAGTAACGGCCTGCGAGCAGGAGAACTCGCCTCATTCTTCACTCCCAACACCATCGATGCTTGTGATGGACCCACTTCGTGTTCCGTGTTTGGAAGACTTTTCCGCTGTTTCCTGGACTGCTGTTTTCTCCATTTCCCACCGTGTCTCTTCTTTGCACTTCCCGAAAGACTGCATCCGAGCCTCATTGTCGGTGGGGAAACATTTCGGTGAACTTGCTACATCGGAAGATTTCATCTCCTTGAATTGTCTTTATTGTATTTCTGTGACTTTTCTTAGCTATGTTTATTCTTCTGTCAGCGATGTGGTTTTATTAGCGGGAGTTCACATGAAAGATCGTAAGGGGCAGGGGTGAGCGATATATTCTGGGTTCGACTTACAGGCTTTAATGGTCACACGGATTCTACCGTCTTTGCCGAAGCGGGGGTTGGGTGGTCGTTATGGCTTCCCCTACTAGTCTACCAGTAATTTCTCCTTCGTATAACTTTTATCTGTAGGGGTCGCTGCTTGGGCGGGGGAAGGGGGGGTCCGGGAGTGTGTTTTTTGTAAATCCTCCTCCACTTTCCATGTTTGGTATTTAGTTTTAGGGAGCGACAGGCACGCTGCTAGTTGGGGTGGGGCGCAAGCCTTATGCAGAGGTGCAGGGAGGGGGGGTTGGGTGTGTGTCGTATTGTCTTAGATAGAGTTTTATGTCCTTATCTCCTGGTTGAATTGTATGATGGACGCTACTCATGGTACTATCCTTATTGGTGGGCGTGGGGCTCGGGGTGTCGACGCCATCTTACATTCTTCGTACTACTATGCCTTGAATAAGATGCTGATTGTTGATGGTTGGATTTCCCCTCCTCATTTTTGGGTTTCGCCTGCCGAAGGCTGCGCTCTGCGCAGCTTTTCGGCGCAGGTGAAATCCTTTGTTAACAATAAGGACTTCGGGAACGTCCCCCGGCTCTCATTGGCTAGCTCCATAAATGGAGGCTAGCCATTGGGTGCCGGATCTGTCCGTCAAGGCCGGACCAGATTCTGGGGCGTTCCCGAGATTTTTTCCCTGGGCGGAGTTTCGTTTTTTCCCCGTTCCCTCCCCTTTCACTGAAAGTGATTTCAGATGCGCTGTGCATTCCCGCCCCCCTCCGTGTGCCTCCCCGCCCCCGCCCCCCCCTCGCTGTCCTGTGCACGTTTCCCGCCTCCCTCCCGCCGTCCGTGTCCCCTCCCGCCGTCCGTGTCCTCTCCCGCCCCCCCTGTCCTCTCCCGCCCCCCTCCCGCCGTTCGTGTCCTCTCCCGCCCCCCTCCACGCCCACAAATCCTCAAAATCCGGAAGCTTGTGTCCGCCATTTTCTCTCCTTGCAGTGAAGGTAAGCCTGTGTTTGTTTCCCTCCGTGCCTTCTTCCCCCTGTCTGTTTCCTGCCCCCCTCCCGCTCTCCGTGTATTTTGTTTGTTTCCCTCCGTGCCTTCTTCCCCCTGTCTGTTTCCCGCCCCTGTCCATTTCCCGCCCACTCCCGCTCTCCGTGTATTTTGTTTCCCTCCGTGCCTTCTTCCCCCTGTCTGTTTCCCGCCCCCCTCCCGCTCTCCGTGTATTTTCAGCAGTTACTTTGCAAAGAACAATTTCCGCCGCTCGCGCCTCAGAGTAGCATTGGTGCAGGAAAACTGTAGCGGAGGGAGGGGAGAACACGTGCAGTGATTTGGTGTAGGACAAAACACACTTGTTGGGTATGAGAGAAGTACCTCTGCCCTAACGGTTCATAGACTGACGTCATGACTGCGGCCAATAAAGTTAACCCGAATTGTGGCTGGCTTGGCACCAGGCTTGGGTGTGGCCCCTACACCTCCATGTGCAATACAATAAACATCAAGTTATGTTTCTAGATCTGTTCGTGTATCTCTGTTTTGATCTGTCTGTGTCTGTCTGACGACCTGCCCCCTCTGTCTTTCTGTCGCTCTATCGATGCCTGTCTGGTCACCAGAGCTCCACCCTAGTGAACTGTGATATGCGGTGGTGAAACACACACGTGCACCTCGTGACATGGGGGGTTTAAAGGGTCTGTTTCCATAGATGGCCACTGAAGCAGGGGTCACCTGTCCGAGCGGTTTAAAGCTCGGATACCCAGGGAGCTCCTGGGCGCAGGTAATCCTCGAATGCCATCCCTGTATCCATTACAGAGGCGGTGCTCCGAGCCAGGGGTGTGCACGGCATCGGGGTACACGTCACCCTTCAGCCTCTTAAATGCGCGTTATCAAAGGGCTCTCGTTGCAATGGATACGGCGCTCCTGAGACCCGCTCCTGTTTCCACGGATTAGTCTGCGGGTCTTTTGGGGGGGGGGTCTCCGTGGCCTGCTTTCCTTCCAAGCACCTGCGGATGCCAGCGCACCTCATCCCTGCGGTTTAATATAAGCATGCATAAAATAGCCGCCTTCACCTGAGCCGCGCCTAATCTCAGCTCCCAAAAGCGGTTTAAAGCGCTCTAGTTTCACCTAATCCCGAAACCCAAACCAGAATCCACGAGGAAGCGGGGGCTGCGGCGGAGCGGGCAAATAAAGGCTCCCCCAGACTGAATTATTAAAAGGGGTGGGGGTCACCGGGGAGGGGTCGGTCTAAAACCTGCTGGGTCGGAGTATTCTGGGGCGGGGCTGGGGGTGCTTAAGAAGGTGGTGGGCTTTACTTAGGGCTGCTTGACTCGCACTCAAGCCATGAATGAGATTTGTCACTCGTGCAAGGGGTACACACAAAACCCGGCCTGGAGTCGGGCCGCCCTTCTGTGGGTGGCTTTCCTGACAGGGCCAGCTGTAGAAGCAGAGTGCCCTTACCTCAATGTTAATGTGGTTTAAGATTGCTTACATAGCGCACATACGCTTCAAAGGGCGTCTTGGCGCTAAGAGTTCGGAACCCTAACACTTAAAGGCGAAGGCCGCAAAAATTCTCAAAAGCATTTGCGCAACAGGCCCGTTTGCAGTTCGCTCCTAAAGAACAGAAAGTCAGACATTGACCTCAAAGAGGTGGGCGGAGGATTCTAATGTCTGAGATACAAAGGCAGTGAACATTCACCCCTCTTGTTGGTGCAATAAACCTCGGCCCCTGAGCCGCGTGGACCGCAGAGCACTAGAGGGCGGGGTGTTACTGTCCGAGGACTCCACGAGGCGCCCCATAAATTCACCTGAGTCTTATGCACGTGGGTTTGAACCCCATCCTCGCCTCGGCCACCAGCCTCTGGAGAACACTGACTCCTGGGGACTTCCAGGCACCCACACACATCTCTGCTGCGGCACGAGGAAGCAGCCCGGGAATGCCTTGCAAGTTTGGGTTCACGCACTTTTTCCCAACTCATTTCCATCCTGGAAGTTGCTGCAGATTTACTCCTGCCAAGGAATGGAGTAAATCTATTTTCAGGCCGGGAACTGGCAGAGAAAGTACTAAAAAATGGTGATGGAGACCACAAGGGGTTACTTTAATAACAAGGAATCATTGTATTAGGTTTGCCCAAATTGTATTGATATGAATTTATATAAAAAAAAGTTTTCAGACGTATAAAAAAAAATAGCTTAAACATTATTTTGTATATTCAAGAAAATAAAAAAGATATATATATATAATTTTTGAATGATCAGTCTGCCTGATTGTTGCATGGTGTACCTGCCTCTAGTATGAGCCCAATGGAGGCCATTTAGTTAAGAAATATAGGTCAGATAAGAGTGTCTCTTTTTGATAATTGCTATTTCCCCCCTTTACTCTTGGACCTTATATTTAACTCAGGGGGTACCTTTTCCTCATATAGACTACAAGGGGTTACTCCATGGGGAAAAATGTTTCCTTCTCTTCATAATGAGAGTAAGTTCCGTTGCGCTCCAGCACAGGTGTTTCGCACACAGGACTGTACACTTTGGCAAGTTATGCACGTGAAAGCCGTCCAGGTGCAAGTGAGTAGGAATACACAACCTCTTCCAAGAACAAGATAAAAACACACTCCTGCTGCCGGTTTTCAAAACTCTTCTCAGAAACCTTTGCCAAGTTTCCAAATTCCTGGCAGTACTCACTGAAACCACAGCATCATCATGCACCTTGAATTCACATCCATCAAGCTGAGCTACAGTGGTTTTTCGTACACTGCGACTCCTTCTCACAAAATGTCCCTGACGACTGCACTTAAAACAGGCCTGAGATTAGGCAGGCCAAGGCTTAGCAGAAGCTGCACGAGCCTTGTTACCACGTCTGAAACATGTGTGAATCACAATGTCCTACTTCACTTCACAGGGACGTTCAGATTTGCTCCAATGTCCATTTTATTACATCCTTGCGCTCTTCCTCGCTTTCTTCTTTTCCACAAAGCACATTCCCTTCGTTCTCAGGAGATAATTCCCCAGGAGTCGATAGTTCCTTAAAATGGGCATCCAACTTTTCGATAGCCCTAGAAAGACTTACTCCATACTCAAGATCTGCGTCTACAGCTGACAGCAATCTTTCTGTTGCTGGTTCTTTCAATTCATTGATCCCATGTGGTTTCATCTTTAAACTCACAATAATTGCAAGTAAAAGCTGGTCTCCTTCAGGCAGATGTAAAGTCAGCTATAGATTCTCTCTGTTCTTGACTTCTTTGTAAGAACTTGTGTCTTATTCAGCAAAACCACCCATATCCAAACATTTGATGACCGCGGCCCACTCATTCCATTACTTCCATAGGTACTACCTTTCCTGAAACCCCATCTTGAAGTACTTGAAAATTGAAATCCAACAAAGGCAAGGTTTTTAACATTGATCTGCCTTCAGGACCTAAATTATGTTTTCGCCCGGTGAGATCTCTGAATGAGCGGCCTCAGTTCCGAGTCGGACCGTGACAAGCAGCGCCAGGCAGGAGCTGTCATCAATGGGCGAAGAGTTCCGGGGCGGCAGGGGTGCGGTGCCTGCAGACCCCCACAACTGGCAGGGGCAGCACAGCCGGGCCCGGCACAGCCCGCAGGTACACACGCGGAGCCCCCGGTCATGCTCGGCCAGGAAGCTGCAGCAACGCTGCAGATGTGCACTGCCGTAAAAAAGTTCAGCACTGACTTCCTGAGCAGGACATCACCACAAGCCCTCTACCCCGTTAAAAAGACACACGTGCACTCCAGTGGAGAGCGCTACTTACTGCTGCGAGTCCTCTTGTGCCTGCACTTCGTGCGCTGCCGTCGCCGCGGGAGGGAGTCCAGGCATGCACAGTCCTCCTCCTGGGTGCAAGGTGCTCGTCCCACTGGATGCCGATTTTGCAGAAAAGCTTCACCAGGGACCAGATTCCAAAAGGGGAAAAAAACAACAGGAAAAAAACTTGCGTGTGCGCCAGAGAGTGAGGAAGCAGCTCTGCCTGTCGGTGCTGCTGGCTGTGATCAGTGACTGAGCTGCTGCACTAGTCTCAGGAGACTCCTGGCAGCTCACACGGACAGGCACACTCCACACTGCATCTATTATCGAGCAGCTCGGGAAATGGAGTCCAGGCCAAGGGGCGCTCGCAGCTGCAGCTGGAATCAAGTGCCTAGCACTCCAGCCGCCCGCTTACACACACACGGGCTTCTTAGTCTAAGAAGAAACATCCATCCCTCCCATCCCCTCCCCCACCATCAGACTCGAGGCTTCAAGCTCTAACTTGTGCATTTGAAACAGTGACCACAGCGCCATGAAACCGCCCAACTCTGGAAGGACAGATCTGAATATGGAACCAGAGGCAGTTCATGTTCTGTGTATGTCTCTGGGTGGGTGTGTGTGGCTCTGGGTGGGTGTGTGTGGGGCTCTGGGTGTGTGTGTGTGGGGCACCGGATGGGTGTGTGTGTGGCTCTGGGTGGGTGTGTGTGTGGCTCTGGGTGTGTGTGTGGCTCTGGGTGTGTGTGTGGCTGTGTGTGTGTAGCTCTAGGAGTGTGTGTGTGTGTGGCTCTGGGTGGGTGTGTGTGTGTGGCTCTGGGTGTGTGTGTGGCTCTGGGGGTGTGTGTTGCTCTGGGGCTCTGGGTGTGTGTGTGGCTCTGGGTGTGTGTGTGTGTGGCGCTCTGGGTGTGTGTGTGTGTGGCGCTCTGGGTGTGTGTGTGTGTGTGTGTGGCTCTGGGTGTGTGTGTGTGTGTGTGGCTCTGGGTGTGTGTGTGTGGTAGTAATTGCTGTCTGCTGAGCTCGTCCGTAGGGTACAATAGGTCTCACATTTGCGAAAGATTAAGCTAATGACAATGTAAATGCAAATGACATTTATTTATCTGTATTCAAAACCAAATCATAAATACAAATTTTAACATTTACAATGCCAATAGCTCTAACTTTTCCAAAGGCGAAACCATTGCATTGTAAATGCTTGTTAATAGTTGCCTCTGACGATGACTTTCTTCGCTCGTCTCTAGAATCCTGTTTTATTTTGTGTCGCACTGACGTGTCTTCTCTGGGGTGGGGCAGATCTCCGGGGGTATTTTTGTATTTCTGTACCAACGACTGATAACACCATAAAGAAGCCAGAAACAAAAAGCATTTGCAATGCAATAGGTCTCGCAATTGCGAGATTTAGATCTATTGGCATTGTAAATGACAAGGTCTTTTATTTAAGTTTTAAAAACAAAAACATAAATAAAAGTAATTGTCATTTACAATGCCAATAGCTCAAACTCGCGTAAATGCGAGACCTATTGGCAACGCCAGTGCTTGTTTACTTTTATTTATTTATCCTTTTATTTATGTTTTAAACTTTTTAAGTCTTGCCTGCATTGCAGCACTTGCGCTGTTCACCATGGCGAGATCTATAGTCGTTGGTTTTCTGTCTGTGTTCTTTGGAAGCGGGGTTTGTGTCCAACCTGTCTCCTTAAGGCCCCGCCCACCCTGACTGGAGATTCTGCTTGTGCACGGCATCCGCGCAGCACAGGACCTTCAGGCAGTCTCCTAACACAGTCCGCCCTCACGCCTGCAGCCTCCCCAGGCCGCCGCACATTCACCGCTGTGTCCCGCTTGTGCAGCCAAGTCCTCCGGCAGTGCAATATCTTTGCTGTGTGGACACGGCGCTTCAGCGCGCTTTCACTTTTTCTTCTCAGGAGGCATTAGCCCAGCACAGTGGCTTAAAAGGCGGCAGCGCAAGAGGATATCCCCGGCTATTCATTCTATTTTGAGAAGTTGTTTTCCATGCCGCAAATCCGCCTGTTTGGAACCTTGCCACTGCCTGCCACTTAAAACCGCCATCAGCCAAATGATATCACAACATAAACCGCATTAATCCCGGTTTAGCACAGGAAACCTACTTTGCCAACTTGTAAACATTGTTTTTCACGTATCAAGTAGTGGACGTGGGAAGGGTGGTTGCCATATTGACCCCTCCCTGTCTAGTGTATACTGAATCCTCATCCTTAGTTTCACAGCACACCTGTTCAGCTTTGGAAGCAGCAGATGCGCTAAACAGATGAACAGCTGCATGCACGTGAAGCTCAAACTGTAGCTTCCCTTTCAGTGAAATCCTTTCTTTTCATTCCCGCGTCACATGCATGCTTCGCTGGGAGCCGTAGGCCCATTGGGTTTTTTAACCGTATGAGTAATGATTTCTGTACTTCTGTACAGTTCATGTTTACTTTAACATGCCTCTCGTCCCTCAAGTATTTATCAGAAGCATTCTGGAATCCTCTGTGTCTTCCTTCATCACATCCGTTCCAAGCGTGCGCCCGGCGTCCTAATTACTGTCTGGGGAGCTTCGCGACTCCCTCTCCTCATTGGCGCTGGCTGTCTGTGGAGCTTCGCGACTCCCTCTCCTCATTGGGGCGCGCTGTCTGTGGAGGTTCGCGACTCCCTCTCCTCATTAGCGCTTGCTGTCTTTGTGAAGAAATCGCCCTCCTTGTCAGCGAGGATACTTCTGCGGAGCAGTTTTCTACTTCAAGTGGGCGCACTTGACGCAGACCCGCATGCCTCTCATGCTGAGCAATCAGTTTGACAGTTCACTACTGTTTAACATATGACACTGGGAGGGACTACATATATAGCAGCCTTTGAGAGAGAGGAAGAGAGCCCGGAGTTCGTCCTGGCACAGCTTTTTCACTCTATTGTAGGGTGACCAGATTTTCAAAAAAAACAAAAAAACTTTTGCAATACAATAGGTCTTGCATTTGCGAGAGTTTAAGCTATTGGCATTGAGCTGTGACAAAGTAAGTAGGGAAATGGGGGACACCGCTGCTAATCCCAAATCTGTGGGAATTGCACTGGTGACTACCACACAGTCACATCCCTCTCTTCCCCCCTTTAATCATCACATGTTAATCATCACTAGATTGTTGCCGTAAGCCGGATCCCCTCCAGTGACTCTTTGAATATCCCTGAGTCTCCCGGCACCAACGCTGCTCTCTGGCTGCCTCCACCCTCGCGCCGGGTCTGAGCGTGCACTACGAGCCCGACGCCGCCGTCCACACCATGGGGAGCCCGCGCCCCCACTCACCTGCCTCTGAAGAATGCACAGTGTTTAGAGGTAGATTCATTTTCTTCTTTTTTCATTAATAATGTCCTTCTGATATTCATGTTGTTTCCTCGCCTAGAGACGGACGGCACTCACGACCAGACTGCTCAGCCGGCCACCATGTTCTCCGCCTAGAAAATTACCGATCACAATCCTGTCCTGATCAAATTTTCATAAGCAGAAAGCAGCTTCCATTTGGGACAATTTACAAAATTCATTATATGCAACATACATAAATTGTTTCTTACAAGGGGATTTTGGCCCTAAAAGGAAGTCAGGCAAATCTGTGTCCCCATTTAAAAGAGACAAATGTTGTTTGACAGATGACAATGTGGAGTTTCCCAACCACTGCAGGCATAATTTACCTACTGAGTACTTAGTGCCGATATGTGATTGAGGGAAGCGAGGGTCAGGTATACTGAGCGTAAACCCGGTGGAAGAATTAGAAAAGCATAATTGACACACATTGGTACTTATTGGCCACATCCATCAGCCAAATAGATTACTGTGAGGAGTTAATAGTACCATTTAGAACCATGTCATATAGGGAGGCAGTAGAATAATGTTTGTAGTGTGGCCATGCGCCTTACGCAGCCAATTGCGGAAGTGAGGGAGCATTCACATTTTTAGTAGTAGCTAAACCAAGACATGTAGTCTGTTGCACCATGTCATTCAAAAGTATCAACTGTGATGGAATTAAACAAGCACGATGTAATGACTCAGTACCCTGGACCTGCCAAACTTTGGTACCGCATAATTCGAGCCGGTGGTCGCAGGTGGGGCACATCTGCACTCTCTTCTTGGGGGCCGCACTTCTTTTTCACACAAGGGGGGAGAATGATGAAAAAAGTGCCAAAGAGAGAAAGCAGGGACCTACAGGAGTGAGATAAAAGAGCCAAGAGTGGCTGGTGGTGGATTAAAGAGTCATGAGGTGAAATCAAGAGTGAGATAAAGGAGCCGAGAGTGGCTGGTGGTGGATTAAAGAGTCATGAGGTAAAATCAAGAGTGAGATAAAGGAGAGGAGCTACGTCAGCAACTAAGATGGCCGCATAAGCTCCCGGCTCCGCCGACCTCCGTCGCTAGCTATAATATCCTGTCATCTATCCTGATTTTGCACCCGACCCCCGTGTGGCTGAGGACGTGTGGATCCTGACGGTGGCCTTTTGAACTTTTTGCGGGCTCGAACGGTGGAGTTATACCGTGCTTCATCTTTCGGCCTAGCCCAGAGTGTGAGCCGGGGCCTCGAGTGTGGACCCAGCCGGGTCTCAGTTGAACAACATCGGCCGTGGGACTTAGGCAGAGTCCGGTCTTCCGGAGTGGATGTTATCTTTCGCTTACGCTGACGGCGGTCACGTGGTCTGATTGGCGCTGAAGCACTGGCAACAATTGCAGGTCGACCGGGGGTGGGGGCCCTGTTCCCGGAGGCCTTGCGCCCGGGTCTGTCGGGCTGGGATCCCCGCTCGCCTTGCAACGCAGCTTGACAATCGGCCGACTTCTGTGACCGTCCGCTCCGCTCTTGCTTGATTTCCCGGAGTACCGGGCCCTCCGGGATCTGAACTCCTGATTGTGATCGAGCATGAGGGGATGGATCAGACAGAGAGTGCGTTGTCGCTACGAACGGTAATGGCCGCCATCGGTACGATCCATGGTCAATTGGATTTTATCATCCACAAACTTAACGCAGTGGCAGAGACCGTAGGACCGAGACCGGACTCTGCCCTTTTGCCAGCCTTGCCACGAGCTGAATTTCCCGCCGCACGAAGCTTAACCGCGGAGATCGGCCTCGGGCAGGAAACCGAGCTGACGTCCCTGCATGACGCTCGAGTAACGGCCTGCGGGCAGGAGAACTCGCCTAATTCTTCACTCCCAACACCATCGATGCTTGTGATGGACCCACTTCGTGTTCCGTGTTTGGAAGACTTTTCCGCTGTTTCCTGGACTGCTGTTTTCTCCATTTCCCACCGTGTCTCTTCTTTGCACTTCCCGAAAGACTGCATCCGAGCCTCATTGTCGGTGGGGAAACATTTCGGTGAACTTGCTACATCGGAAGATTTCATCTCCTTGAATTGTCTTTATTGTATTTCTGTGACTTTTCTTAGCTATGTTTATTCTTCTGTCAGCGATGTGGTTTTATTAGCGGGAGTTCACATGAAAGATCGTAAGGGGCAGGGGTGAGCGATATATTCTGGGTTCGACTTACAGGCTTTAATGGTCACACGGATTCTACAGTCTTTGCCGAAGCGGGGGTTGGGTGGTCGTTATGGCTTCCCCTACTAGTCTACCAGTAATTTCTCCTTCGTTTAACTTTTATCTGTAGGGGTCGCTGCTTGGGCGGGGGAAAGGGGGTCCGGGAGTGTGTTTTTTGTAAATCCTCCTCCACTTTCCATGTTTGGTATTTAGTTTTAGGGGGCGACAGGCACGCTGCTAGTTGGGGTGGGGCGCAAGCCTTATGCAGAGGTGCAGGGAGGGGGGTTGGGTGTGTGTCGTATTGTCTTAGATAGAGTTTTATGTCCTTATCTCCTGGTTGAATTGTATGATGGACGCTACTCATGGTACTATCCTTATTGGTGGGCGTGGGGCTCGGGGTGTCGACGCCATCTTACATTCTTAGTACTACTATGCCTTGAATAAGATGTTGATGGTTGGAGTTCCCCTCCTCATTTTTAATAGTTGCCTCTGACGATGACTTTCTTCGCTCGTCTCTAGAATCCTGTTTTATTTTGTGTCGCACTGACCGACTGTGTGGATGACTTGAATTGTGGACTGCCATGTTTCGTCAGATCAAGTATTCTTGCTAAGTTGAGTGGCCCCCGGCCCTTGCCGGAAAGTTTCACGTATGAGAAGTTGCTTATGCCATGATGTGCTGCGTCTATTGTTTATTGTACTTGGTTTTATTCTTTAATAAAAAGATTTTTAAAAAAAAGAGTGAGATAAAGGAGCAGAGAGTGTCTGGGGGGTGGATTAAAGAGCTATGAGGTGGAATCAAGAGTGAGATAAAGGAGCAGGGAGTGGCTGGTGGTGGATTAAAGAGTCATGAGGTGAAATCAAGAGTGAGATAAGGGAGCAGAGAGTGTCTGGGGGGTGGATTAAAGATCCATGAGGTGGAATCAAGAGTGAGATAAAGGAGCTGAGAGTGTCTGGGGCGAATTAAAGAGCCATGAGGTGGAATCAAGAGTGAGATAAAGGAGCTGATAGTGTCTGGGGGTGGATTAAAGAGCCACGAGGTGGAATCAAGAGTGAGATAATGGAGTTGGGAGTGTCGAAGGTGGATTAAAGAGTCATGAGGTGGAATGAAGAGTGAGATAAAGGAGCCGGGAGTGGCTGGTGGGGAATTAAAGAGCCACAATTTGGAATCCAGACTGCACAGCCTTGGTATTCAGCACCTGACATTCAATAGCGCCTGCTGTGGGTTTCTGAGCACAACTGTGGGCCCGGCTCTCATTCTTTTACAAATTAAGCACCTGACGTCGTAGTGTACAGCGCAGGGCAGCAAGTCCCTGCAGCAAAAGAGAGTTGTCCCTCTTCAACACCGTGACATTACTTCTGCTGATGGGGGAGCAGAAAGCAGGGGGATTTTTAGGGCAAGAAGAAGTGACACCCCGCTCCAGTGGTAGCGATATAGGACTCTGTGCCTCCGCGTGGTCCTTGCTACCCGGGCGGGACTGGGAACCAGCAGCGACCCTGCCAGTATAACACCCCCAGAGGGACAGACATAAGGAGTGGGGTACAGTGGGGGGCAATGTCAGCTGCACAAGACACGATCATCACCACAAGACAGAAATACCCCCAGAGATCTGCCCCACCCCAGAGAAGACACTTCAGGGCTAAAGGTCACTTTTTGGAGACGGATCATTGGGGGGTGGGGGAGCAGCATCACTGTGGGATGAACACGTGCCTCGTGTGTAGCGCCTCGAGTCTGGTGTGTGGTATTAAAGCGCCTCGGTCCGAGCCACAGTCCTGTCCCCGGGGGGTGCCTCTGGGCAGGTCCAGGGGAGCAGTGTCTCTCTTCGGGGTCTGTGCATAGCACCCCGAGGCTCAGGGTGGAGTCAGAGGCGCTGTATGGGGTGGAATGAACTCTGGGTTCCTCTGTCCTTAATGAGAATCCATCATCGAGAGGCCTGTCCAAGGGAGGGGCAGAGGAGGTGAAGCCTGACAAGAGGAGGAGAGGCCTGTCCAGGGGTGCAGAGGAGTTGAGGCCTGTCCAGGGGTGCAGAGGAGTTGAGGCCTGTCCAGGGGTTCAGAGGAGGAGAGGCCTGTCCAGAGGAGGAGAGGAGGAGAGGCCTGTTCAGTGGCGAAGAGGAGGAGAGGCCTGTCCAGAGGTGCACAGGAGGAGAGGCCTGTCCAGAGGAGGAGAGGAGAGGAGGAGAGGCCAGTCGAGGGGGCAAAGGAGGAGAGGCCTGTCCAGGGGTGCAAAGGAGGAGTGGCCTTTCCAGAGGTGCAGAGGAGGTGAGGCCTATCCAGTGGGGCAGAGGAGGTGAGGCCGGTCTAGGGGTGCAGAGGAGGAGAGGCCTGTCCAGGGATGCACAGGAGGACCCGGCTCTCATTATTTTACAAATTAAGCACCGGACGTTGTAGTGTACAGCGCTGGGCAGCAAGTACCTGCAGCAAAAGAGAGTTGTCCCTCTTCAACACCGTGACATTACTTCTGCTGATGGGGGAGCAGAAAGCAGGGGGATTTTTAGGGCAAGAAGAAGTGACACCCCGCTCCAGTGGTAGCGATATAGGACTCTGTGCCTCCGCGTGGTCCTTGCTACCCGGGTGGGACTGGGAACCAGCAGCGACCCTGCCAGTATAACACCCCCAGAGGGACAGACATCAGGAGTGGGGTACAGTGGGGGGCAATGTCAGCTGCACAAGACACAATCATCACCACAAGACAGAAATACCCCCGGAGATCTGCCCCACCCCAGAGAGGACACTTCAGGGCTAAAGGTCACTTTTTGGAGACGGATCATTGGGGGGTGGGGGAGCAGCATCACTGAGGGATGAACACGTGCCTCGTGTGTAGCGCCTCGAGTGTGGTGTGTGGTATTAAAGCGCCTCGGTCCGAGCCACAGTCCTGTCCCCGGGGGGTGCCTCTGGGCAGGTCCAGGGGAGCAGTGTCTCTCTTCGGGGCCTGTGCATAGCACCCCGAGGCTCAGGGTGGAGTCAGAGGCGCTGTATGGGGTGGAATGAACTCCGGGCACCTCTGTCCTTAATGAGAATCCATCACCGAGAGGCCTGTCGAGGGGAGGGGCAGAGGAGGTGAAGCCTGACAAGAGGAGGAGAGGCCTGTCCAGGGGTGCAGAGGAGGTGAGGCCTGTCCAGGGGTGCAGAGGAGGAGAGGCCTGTCCAGAGGAGGAGAGGAGGAGAGGCCTGTTCAGTGGTGCAGAGGAGGAGAGGCCTGTCCAGAGGTGCACAGGGGGAGAGGCCTGTCCAGAGGAGGAGAGGAGGAGAGGCCAGTCCAGGGGGCAAAGGAGGGGAGGCCTGTCCAGGGGTGCAAAGGAGGAGTGGCCTTTGCAGAGGTGCAGAGGAGGTGAGGCCTATCCAGGGGGGCAGAGGAGGTGAGGCCGGTCCAGGGGTGCAGAGGAGGAGAGGCCTGTCCAGGGATGCACAGGAGGAGAGGCCTGTCCAGAGGTGCAGAGGAGAAGAGGCCTGTCCAGGGTCAGAGGAGAAGAGGCCTGTCTAGGGGTCCAGAGGAGGAGAGGCCTGTCCAGGGGTGCAGAGGAGGAGAGGCCTGTCCAGGGGTGCAGAGGAGGTGAGGCCTGTCCAGGGGGGCAGAGGAGGAGAGGCCTGTCCAGGGGGGCAGAGGAGGAGAGGCCTGTCCAGGGGGCAGAGGAGGAGAGGCCTGTCCAGGGGTGCAGAGGAGGTGAGGCCTGTCCAAGGGGCAGAGGAGGTGAGGCCTGTCCAGGGGGGCAGAGGAGGAGAGGCCTGTCCAGGGGGCAGAGGAGGAGAGGCCTGTCCAGGGGTGCAGAGGAGGTGAGGCCTGTCCAAGGGGCAGAGGAGGTGAGGCCTGTCCAGGGGTGCAGAGGAGTAGAGGCCTGTCCAGGGGGCAGAGTAGGAGAGGCCTGTCCAGGGGTGTAGAGGAGGTGAGGCCTGTCCAGGGGTGCAGAGGAGGTGAGGCCTGTCGAAGGGGTGCAGAGGAGGAGAGCCCTGTCCAGGGGTGCAGAGGATGTGAGGCCTGTCCAGGGGAGCAGTGTCTCTCTTCAGGGCCTGTGCATAGCGCCCGAGGCTCAGGACGAGTCAGAGGCGCGATATGGCGTGGAATGAACTCTGGGCTCCTCTGTCCTTAATGAGAATCCTTCACCGAGAGTCCTGTCAGGTGTTGAGGGTGCAGAGAAGGTGTGGTCTGCCCTGAGCGGGGTGCAGAGGAAGTGAGGCCTGTCCATGTGGGTGCCGAAGAGACGAGGCCTGTCCCTGGTGGTGCAGACGAGGTGATGCCTGTCCTGAGGGTGCAGAGGAGACGAGGCCTGTCCATGGTGGTGCAGAGGAGGTGAGGCCTGTCTTTTGCTGGAGGTGCAGAATATGTGGTGCCTGTACAGAGGGGGTGCAGAGTAGGTGATGCCTTTCCGGGGGGGGTGGAGGGGGAGGGGGGTCTGTTCTGTGGTGGGTGCAGTGGAGGTGAGGCCTGTCCATGGGGGGCAATGTCAGCTGCACAAGACAGATCATCACCACAAGACAGAAATACCCCCGGATATCTGCCCCACCCCAGAGAGGACACTTCAGGGCTAAAGGTCACTTTTTGGAGCCGGATCATATGGGAGTGGGGGGGGAGCAGCATCACTGAGGGATGAACACGTGCCTCGTGTGTAGCGCCTCGAGTCTGGTGTGTGGTATTAAAGTGCCTCGGTCCGAGCCACAGTCCTGTCCCCGGGGGGTGCCTCTGGGCAGGTCCAGGGGAGCAGTGTCTCTCTTCGGGGCCTGTGCATAGCGCCCCGAGGCTCAGGGTGGAGTCAGAGGCGTTGTATGGGGTGGAATGAACTCTGGGCTCCTCTGTCCTTAATTAGAATCCATCACCGAGAGGCCTGTCCAGGGGAGGGCAGAGGAGGTGAAGCCTGACAAGAGGAGGAGAGGCCTGTCCAGGGGTGCAGAGGAGGTGAGGCCTGTCCAGGGGTGCAGAGGAGGAGAGGAGGAGAGGCCTGTCCAGTGGTGCAGAGGAGGAGAGGCCTGTCCAGAGGTGCACAGGAGGAGAGGCCTGTCCAGAGGAGGAGAGGCCAGTCCAGGGGGGGCAGAGGAGGAGAGGCCTGTCCAGGGGTGCAAAGGAGGAGAGGCCTGTCCAGAGGTGCAGAGGAGGTGGGGCCTGTCCAGGGGGGCAGAGGAGGTGAGGCCGGTCCAGGGGTGCAGAGGAGAGGCCTGTCCAGGGGTGCACAGGAGGAGAGGCCTGTCCAGAGGTGCAGAGGAGAAGAGGCCTGTCCAGGGTCAGAGGAGGAGAGGCCTGTCCAGGGGTCCAGAGGAGGAGAGGCCTGCCCAGGGGTGCAGAGGAGGAGAGGCCTGTCCAGGGGTGCAGAGGAGTAGAGGCCTGTCCAGGGGGCAGAGGAGGAGAGGCCTGTCCAGGGGTGTAGAGGAGGTGAGGCCTGTCCAGGAGTGCAGAGGAAGTGAGGCCTGTCGAAGGGGTGCAGAGGAGGAGAGCCCTGTCCAGGGGTGCAGAGGATGTGAGGCCTGTCCAGGGGAGCAGTGTCTCTTTTCAGGGCCTGTGCATAGCACCCCGAGGCTCAGGACGAGTCAGAGGCGCTGTATGGGGTGGAATGAACTCTGGGCTCCTCTGTCCTTAATGAGAATCCTTCACCGAGAGTCCTGTCCAGGGGTGCAGAGGTGAGGCATGTCCAGGGGTGCAGAGGAGGAGACCCCTGTCCAGGGGTACAGAGGAGGTGAGGCCTGTCCAGGGGTACAGAGGAGGTGAGGCCTGTCCAGGGGTGCAGAGGAGGAGAGGGGTGCAGAGGTGAGACCTGTCCAGAGGCGCAGAGGAGGCGAGGCCTGTCCAGGGGGTGCAGAGGAGGTGAGGCCTGTCTTTTGCTGGAGGTGCAGAATATGTGGTGCCTGTACAGAGGGGGTGCAGAGTAGGTGATGCCATTCTGGTGGGAGGGGGGGTGGAGGGGGAGGGGGTGCAGAAGAGGTAAGGTGAAAAGAAGTCTGTTCTGTGGTGGGTGCAGTGGAGGTGAGGCCTGTCCATGGAGTGCAGAGGAGTTGAGGCCTGTTTAGGGGGATGTAGAAGAGGTGAGGCCTGTCTGAGAGAGGTGCAGAGAAGATTAAGGCCTGTCCAGTGGTGCAGAGGAGGTGAGGCCTGTTCTGTCCAGAACACCTAGACAGACGTCACAATTGAGAAGCTGTAATCGCCCTGTATTCGGCTACCACGCTGACGGGTGGTCCGCCGAGTGTCATTACGCACTAATGACTGACTCCGAGCCGCATCTAATCGGTTCTCGGCTTCAGAGGCTTCCAAATATTAGGCATAAGAATTATGTCCTGATGATGATCTGTGTATCTAGTTAACAGATCGAAACGCTGTCGACTTAAAGGACACCTTATACAAAACTGCACTGCTATAAATTGATGTAAAGGTGTAAACTATGTTGTGATGTACTATGACATTGTGTAAATTCTAGTACTTTGAACCTCACACTTGTGCCTACAAGCCCTTTTGTTCTTTCGTCATTAGTGTGTGTCAGTTGCACAATTGCAAGTTTGGTACAGGCTTGTGCCCCATATTGTGTACTGTTGTGTAATATTTCTCTCTATTCCTCAGAAGTAAAAATATTGGACCACTGTCCAGCTGGACAAATCCACAATTCAATATAGTTACGATTGTGTCTATATTTATTCTTCATGCATTTCTTTGAGATGGGACCACTGTTGTCTGAATAACGTTACCCCAAAGGTCCCCTCTGATCTAATTGGGCCCCTTGTTGTTTCTAAATATATGCAGAGTAGGTGAGGCCTGTCCACGGGTGCAGAGGAGGAGAGGTCGGTCCTTGGGTGCAGAGGAGGTGAGGCCAGTCCAGGTGTACAGAGGAGGAGAGGCCTGTCCAGGGGTGCAGATGAGGAGAGGACTGTCCAGGCGGATGCAGAGGAGGGGAGGCCTGTCCTGTACTTGGGAGTCCAAAGGAGGCGAGACTTGTCCAGGAGGTGAGACCTGTCTATGGGAGTGCAGAGGAGTTGACGCCTGTCCAGTGGGGTGCCGAGGAGGTGAGGTCTGTCCAGGGAGTTGCAGAAAAGATGAGGCCTCTCCTTCGGGTGCAAAAGAGGTGAGGCCTGTCCAGGGGGACAGAGGAGGTGGGGCTGGTCCAGGGGTGCAGAGGAGGTGAGGCCTATCCAGAGTTGAAGAGGAGGTGAGACCTGTCCAGGTGGTGCAGAGGTGGTGAGACCTTTCCAGGGGTGCAGAGGAGGAGAGGCCTGTCCAGGGGTGCAGAGGAGGTGAGACCTGGCCAGGTGTGCAGCAGAATTGAGGCCTCCCCAGGGCATGCAGAGGAGGTGCATAGGAGGTGAGGCCAGTCCACGAGGTGCAGAAGATGTGAGACCTGTCAGGGAAGGAGGGGGCTGCAGACGAGGTGAGGTCTGACCAAGGGAATGCAGAGGAGGTGAGGCCTGTCCTGAGGGTGCAGAGGAGACGAGGCCTGTCCATGGTGGTACAGAGTAGGTGAGACCTGTCTTTTGCTGGAGGTGCAGAATATGTGGTGCCTGTACAGAGGGGGTGCAGAGTAGGTGATGCCTTTCTGGTGGGGGGGTGGAGGGGGTGGGGGTGCAGAAGAGGTAAGGTGAAAAGAAGTCTGTTCTGTGGTTGGTGCAGTGGAGGTGAGGCCTGTCCATGGGGGGCAATGTCAGCTGCACAAGACAGATCATCACCACAAGACAGAAATACCCCCAGAGATCTGCCCCACCCCAGAGAGGACACTTCAGGGCTAAAGGTCACTTTTTGGAGACGGATCATATGGGGGTGGGGGGGAGCAGCATCACTGAGGGATGAACACGTGCCTCGTGTGTAGCGCCTCGAGTCTGGTGTGTGGTATTAAAGCGCCTCGGTCCGAGCCACAGTCCTGTCCCCGGGGGGTGCCTCTGGGCAGGTCCAGAGGAGCAGTGTCTCTCTTCGGGGCCTGTGCATAGCGCCCCGAGGCTCAGGGTGGAGTCAGAGGCGCTGTATGGGGTGGAATTAACTCTGGGCTCCTCTGTCCTTAATGAGAATCCATCACCAAGAGGCCTGTCCAGGGGAGGGGCAGAGGAGGTGAAGCCTGACAAGAGGAGGAGAGGCCTGTCCAGGGGTGCAGAGGAGGTGAGGCCTGTCCAGGGGTGCAGAGGAGGAGAGGCCTGTCCAGTGGTGCAGAGGAGGAGAGGCCTGTCCAGAGGTGCACAGGAGGAGAGGACTGTCCAGAGGAGGAGAGGCCAGTCCAGGGGGGGCAGAGGAGGAGAGGCCTGTCCAGGGGTGCAAAGGAGGAGAGGCCTGTCCAGAGGTGCAGAGGAGGTGAGGCCTATCCAGGGGGGCAGAGGAGGTGAGGCCGGTCCAGGGGGGCAGAGGAGGTGAGGCCGGTCCAGGGGTGCAGAGGAGAGGCCTGTCCAGGGGTGCACAGGAGGAGAGGCCTGTCCAGAGGTGCAGAGGAGAAGAGGCCTGTCCAGGGTCAGAGGAGGAGAGGCCTGTCCAGGGGTCCAGAGGAGGAGAGGCCTGACCAGGGGTAAAGAGGAGTAGAGGCCTGTCCAGGGGGCAGAGGAGGCGAGGCCTGTCCAGGGGTGTAGAGGAGGTGAGGCCTGTCCAGGGGTGCAGAGGAGGAGAGGCCTGTCCAGGGGGCAGAGGAGGCGAGGCCTGGCCAGGGGTGTAGAGGAGGTGAGGCCTGTCCAGGGGTGCAGAGGAGGTGAGGCCTGTCGAAGGGGTGCAGAGGAGGAGAGCCCTGTCCAGGGGTGCAGAGGATGTGAGGCCTGTCCAGGGGAGCAGTGTCTCTCTTCAGGGCCTGTGCATAGCGCCCCGAGGCTCAGGACTAGTCAGAGGCGCTGTATGGGGTGGAATGAACTCTGGGCTCCTCTGTCCTTAATGAGAATCCTTCACCGAGAGTCCTGTCCAGGGGTGCAGAGGTGAGGCATGTCCAGGGGTGCAGAGGAGGAGACGCCTGTCCAGAGGTACAGAGGAGGTGAGGCCTGTCCAGGGGTGCAGAGGAGGAGAGGCCTGTCCAGGGATGCAGAGGAGGTGAAGCCTGTCCAGGGGTGCAGAGGAGGAGAGGGGTGCAGAGGTGAGACCTGTCCAGAGGCGCAGAGGAGTAGAGGCCTGTCCAGGGGGCAGAGGAGGCGAGGCCTGTCCAGGGGTGTAGAGGAGGTGAGGCCTGTCCAGGGGTGTAGAGGAGGTGAGGCCTGTCCAGTGGTGCAGAGGAGGTGAGGCCTGTCCAGTGGTGCAGAGGAGGTGAGGCCTGTCTTTTGCTGGAGGTGCAGAATATGTGGTGCCTGTACAGAGGGGGTGCAGAGTAGGTGATGCCTTTCTGGTGGGGGGGTGGAGGGAGAGGGGGTGCAGAAGAAGTAAGGTGAAAAGAAGTCTGTTCTGTGGTGGGTGCAGTGGAGGTGAGGCCTGTCCATGGGGGGCAATGTCAGCTGCACAAGACAGATCATCACTACAAGACAGAAATACCCCCAGAGATCTGCCCCACCCCAGAGAGGACACTTCAGGGCTAAAGGTCACTTTTTGGAGACGGATCATATGGGGGTGGGGCGGAGCAGCATCACTGAGGGATGAACACGTGCCTCGGGTGTAGCGCCTCGAGTCTGGTGTGTGGTATTAAAGTGCCTCGGTCCGAGCCACAGTCCTGTCCCCAGAGGGTGCCTCTGGGCAGGTCCAGGGAAGCAGTGTCTCTCTTCAGGGCCTGTGCATAGCGCCCGAGGCTCAGGGTGGAGTCAGAGGCGCTGCATGGGGTGGAATGAACTCTGGGTTCCTCTGTCCTTAATGAGAATCCGTCACCGAGAGGCCTGTCCAGGGGAGGGGCAGAGGAGGTGAAGCCTGACAAGAGGAGGAGAGGCCTGTCCAGGGGTGCAGAGGAGGTGAGGCCTGTCCAGGGGTGCAGAGGAGGATAGGCCTGTCCAGAGGAGGAGAGGAGGAGAGGCCTGTCCAGAGGTGCAGAGGAGAAGAGGCCTGTCCAGGGTCAGAGGAGGAGAGGCCTGTCCGGGGGTCCAGAGGAGGAGAGGCCTGTCCAGGGGTGCAGAGGAGGAGAGGCCTGTCCAGGGGTGCAGAGGAATAGAGCCCTGTCCGGGGGCAGAGGAGGAGAGGCCTGTCCAGGGGTGTAGAGGAGGTGAGGCCTGTCCAGGGGTGCAGAGGAGGTGAAGCCTGTCCAGGGATGCAGAGGAGGTGAAGCCTGTCCAGGGGTGCAGAGGAGGAGAGGGGTGCAGAGGTGAGACCTGTCCAGAGGCGCAGAGGAGGCGAGGCCTGTGAAGGGGGTGCAGAGGAGGTGAGGCCTGTCCAGGGGTGCAGGGGAGGAGAGGCCTTTCCAGGGGTGCAGAGGAGGTGATGCCTGTCCAGGGGGCAGAGGAGGAGAGGCCTGTCCAGGGAAGCAGTGTCTCTCTTCAGGGCCTGTGCATGGCGCCCCGAGGCTCAGGACGAGTCAGAGGCGCTGTATGGAGTGGAATGAACTCTGGGCTCCTCTGTCCTTAATGAGAATCCTTCAGCGAGAGTCCTGTCCAGGGGTGCAGAGGTGAGGCATGTCCAGGGGTGCAGAGGAGGAGATGCCTGTCCAGGGGTACAGAGGAGGTGAGGCCTGTCCAGGGGTGCAGAGGAGGAGAGGCCTGTCCAGGGATGCAGAGGAGGTGAAGCCTGTCCAGGGGTGCAGAGGAGGAGAGGGGTGCAGAGGTGAGACCTGTCCAGAGGCGCAGAGGAGGCAAGGCCTGTCCAGGGGGTGCAGAGGAGGTGAGGCCTGTCCAGAGGTGCAGGGGAGGAGAGGCCTGTCCAAGGGTGCAGAGGAGGTGATGCCTGTCCAGGGGTGCAACGGTGAGGCCTGTCCAGGGGTGCAGAGGAGGAGAGGCATGTCCAAGGGTGCAGAGAAGGTGAGGCCTGTCCAGGGGTGCAGAGGAGGTGAGGCCTGTCCAGGGGGATAGAGGAGGAGAGGCATTTCCAGGGGTGCAGAGGAGGAAAGGCCGGTCCAGGAGTGCAGAGGATTTGAGGCCTGTCCAGGGGTGCAGAGGAGGTGAGGCCTGTCCAGGGGTGCAGAGGAGATGAGGCCTGTCAGTTGTTGAGGGTGCAGAGAAGGTGAGGTCTGCCCTGAGCGGGGTGCAGAGGAAGTGATGCCTGTCCACGTGGGTGCAGAGGAGACGAGGCCTGTCCATGGTGGTGCAGACGAGGTGAGGCCTGTCCTGAGGGTGCAGAGGAGACGAGGCCTGTCCATGGTGGTGCAGAGGAGGTGAGGCCTGTCCATGGTGGTGCAGAGGAGGTGAGGCCTGTCTTTTGCTGGAGGTGCAGAATATGTGGTGCCTGTACAGAGGGGGTGCAGAGTAGGTGTTGCCTTTCTGATGGGGGTAGGGGGTAGAGGGGGAGGGGGTGCAGAAGAGGTAAGGTGAAAAGAAGTCTGTTCTGTGGTGGGTGCAGTGGAGGTGAGGCCTGTCCATGGAGTGCAGAGGAGTTGAGGCCTGTTTAGGGGGATGTAGAAGAGGTGAGGCCTGTCTGAGAGAGGTGCAGAGAAGATTAAGGCCTGTCCAGTGGTGCAGAGGAGGTGAGGCCTGTCCTGTCCAGAACACCTAGACAGACGCCACGATTGAGACGCTGTAATCGCCCTGTATTCGACTACCACGCTGTTGGGTGGTCCGCCGAGTGCCATTACGCACTAATGACTGACTCCGAGCCGCATCTAATCGGCTCTCGGCTTCAGAGGCTTCCAAATATTAGGCATAAGAATTATGTCCTGATAATGATCTGTGTATCTAGTTAACAGATCGAAACGCCGTCGACTTAAAGGACACCTTATTCAAAACTGCACTGCTATAAATTGATGTAAAGGTGTAAACTATGTTGTGATGTACTATGACATTGTGTAAATTCTAGTACTTCGAACCTCACACTTGTGCCTACAAGCCCTTTTGTTCCTTCGTCATTAGTGTGTGTCAGTTGCACAATTGCAAGTTTGGTACAGGCTTGTGTCCCATATTGTGTACTGTTGTGTAATATTTCTCTCTATTCCTCAGAAGTAAAAATATTGGACCACTGTCCGGCTGGACAAGTCCACAATTCAATATAGTTACGATTGTGTCTATATTTATTCTTCATGCATTTCTTTGAGATGGGACCACTGTTGTCTGAATAACGTTACCCCAAAGGTCCCCTGTGATCTAATTGGGCCCCTTGTTGTTTCTAAATATATGCAGAGGAGGTGAGGCCTGTCCACGGGTGCAGAGGAGGAGAGGTCGGTCCAGGGGTGCAGAGGAGGTGAGGCCAGTCCAGGGGTACAGAGGAGGAGAGGCCTGTCCAGGGGTGCAGATGAGGGGAGGCCTGTCCTGTACTTGGGAGTGCAAAGGAGGCGAGACTTGTCCAGGAGGTGAGACCTGTCTATGGGAGTGCAGAGGAGTTGACGCCTGTCCAGTGAGGTGCCGAGGAGGTGAGGTCTGTCCAGGGAGTTGCAGAAAAGATGAGGCCTCTCCTTCGAGTGCAAAAGAGGTGAGGCCTGTCCAGGGGGACAGACGAGGTGGGGCTGGTCCAGGGGTGCAGAGGAGGTGAGGCCTATCCAGAGTTGAAGAGGAGGTGAGACCTGTCCAGGTGGTGCAGAGGTGGTGAGACCTGTCCAGGGGTGCAGAGGAGGAGAGGCCTGTCCAGGGGTGGGGGGTGCAGAATAGATGAGGCCTGTCCAGCGGGTTGCAGAGGAAGTGAGGCCTGTTTAATGGGGTGCAGAGGAGGTTAGGAATGTCCAGGGGGCTGCAGTGTAGGTGAGGCCTGTCCAGGGTGTTGCAGAATTGTTGATGCCTGTCCAGTGAGGGCAGAGGAGGTGAGGCTTGTCCTTTACTGGGTGGTGCAGACAATGTGGGGCCTGTGCAGAGTGGGTGCAGAGGAGGCGTGGCCTGTATGAAGGGGGCGGGGTGTGCTAAAGAGGTGAGGCCTGTCCAGTTGGATGCAGAGGCGAGGAGGTCATTTCCAGAGGGGGGAGGGGCAGAGAAGGTGAGGTCTGTCCACATGGGTGCAGAGGAGGAGAGGCCTGTCCATTTGTGCAGAGGAGGTGAGGCCTCTCCAGGCGGGTGCAGAGGCGGTGAGGCCACTTCTGTCCAGGGAGCTGCAGAGGAGATGAAGCCTGTCCTGTGCTTGAGGCCTGTTCGTCCAGGCGGGGTGGTCGAGAGATGAGTTTAAGTTTGTTAGTTGTTGTCCCAAGAGATTTGTGGAATGAGTGTAAGTTGCTTGGAAACTGGCCAATTGAAGAGCCACAGAGTGAAGCACCTCAAAATATTTTATTATATATTACAAGAGATTAATGCATCATCATCATCACAATCATTTTATAGTGTGATTAATTAAAATCATTACAATATTTACAAGAAATAAAAACAGTGCAACAACAAATACAAAAGGCTTTTAAAATTGAAGTGAAATCAGAGTGATCTGTTTCAGAAAATGTTCTCTCAGTGGTTGTATGTCTTGGTAAAAAACGTCCTAAGTCTGTCTGTGTCACCTTTGTCACCTGGTATTCTGTCCCTGTTCTTCTTTTTTTTCAGGGCGGCAAAATACCTTATATCTGATCCATTTCTTGTAACAGCTTTGTTGTCTTCGCCATAAATTTGATTCCCCGACATGAAAAAATTGGTGAAACACCGCTTAGCCAACATATCACAGCCTGCCTGCAGGTGCGGATGTTCAGTGTGTTGAAGATTGCCCGAAGATATCTTCTTCTTAAGACCTGCAGCGCTGGGCATACACATAATAAGTGTGACACTGTTTCGTTCTTATATCCGCATAATCTGCAGTTAGCACTTTCTATTTGTTGTTTCCAAGAAGGCCTTAGATCTTTTGAATAGTGCATGCCCAGACGGTACGCTATCAGCGATTTTTTTAGATGTTGGCAGTAGTGTAGGGCTAGGAAGACTTGCGGTTTTTGGGTGGTATATGAATTAATTACTGTCCAGGCATGTCTCCGTTTAGTTGGAGTTCTTTTGTCTGTGAGCAAGGAGATCCTTTTTGCTGATCCTTTTGCTATTTTACAGAACTGCTTGTGGTTCATGTTTTTTTCCACACTTCGTGTAGGCCCAATGTGGTCAAACTCTGGCTGAGAAATTTACCCCATTGGGTGGTGTTGGGCCTGCCTACCAAAAAGTTTATATCCTCCCAGCATAGATTGTCCAGTGACTTACTAGGGGCGGTTCAGAGCTTGTGGCAGAATTTTACAAATGTGGACTTCGACCTAATTTCTTGGTTTTGTAAGCCGAATTCTAATCGAACTTGGGCTGGCGATGCTGCAAATGGCAACCCAAACACACCTTTATATATTTTATTTTGTAGGTTATTTAGTATCGTTGATTCGCTTCCGAGCCATCCAATTAGCCCGTAAGACAAGGTTGGAATAATTTGTGCAGCCATTACTTTAGATTAATGCAGATTTATAGACAATATTGCAAAGGCAAAGACCCAGTAAAAGAGGACGCATCTTTTAGCGTTGCCTCCAGAGGTTAGTGCAAAATGTGAGGGGCTGCAGACTAACATTCTGGATGAGATTTTGTTGTAACCAAAGTACTTTAGTGACAATTTTGTTGCTAAGCAGAAAAATATCAGAGAAAAAATAATGATGGCTCAGACAATAATTTTCCAGACAGGTGACGAAAGGGGTTCTCACGGATTGTATTCTCGTTTTGATTCTGGGTTTGTTGCTGGTGTGAATTTGGATTTGCACGGCGTTGGTGTGCAGAGTAATGATGTTCAGTAGGTGCAAGGAGGAAATGTTATTCCTCTGGGTCAGGGCCGGACTGGGAACCCAAACCAGGCCTGACAATTTTGACGGACCAGCCCCCTGCCTCTTTTGTTGCTGGGGGTGATATAGCAGCACCACAGCAAAACCGCCCCAGTAACAAATACGTTTCCCAGCACTGAAGAATCAGCCTCCACTCTTCCAGCCTCCCGGGAAACACGCAAAGCCCTTTACGGCCAGTGCGGCCCTGCTTAGGGTATCGGTTTTACTGACAGTGGCAATTTAAATGCCTCAAACACTAATAAAGTGCAGAATAAGACATGATCCTTGCGATGTTTGCAGGAACCTGGGAAACTGGAACATGAATCAGATGGCACAGAATGGGATGTCACAGCCAATGGTCCCAGCCCAACTGGCCTCTGTGCCGAGCATGCAAAATCAAAGGCAGGTAAATTGGAACATGCCATCAGTCCCGATGGTCCCACAGCCAAGTACAGAATAGAATGCCAAATTCTCAACACATTTAAGATTTCAACAAAATCCTTTTTTAATTAATAATGATTTTCCATGACTTTCCTCTCCACTTGGAGTTTCTACTGGACTGAATCAGACTCAGTGACGGTGCCTGAGACGGGAGAAGGATTGCGTGCTTGGTGCAGTCCTAGAGGTCACCCAGAGTGGCTCTTTTGTAGACGAAGTAAATGAGAATCCAGTATCTCTTTTAATCAATACATGTGCTACCCGTTCCACAGTCAGACTGACGGGAGCACCCAACCCACCCCCCTTGGGAAAGGAGTCCAAGTTGTAGGCATTTCTAATAAACAACTGCTGAGCTGTCAGCAAATGTTCCCGTAAAAATTGGGTCAATGATGAAAGGCCACAAACTTAAACCGTGATTAAGATCCAGTTAATTTGTTAGGGAATAACCTTGTAAAATGACTTGAGGCTTTTTGGGGAAGAGTCACAATTTATTATTCATTTTGTAGGTGTGGTTTTTTAAATTACATTTTGTTCTGCCATGTTTTCTTGAACATTCATTGATGCTGTCATTTTTACCTCATCATGAACCATGTCAATAATGTGTTCTCTCTGTCTAAAAACGTATAAAATGTACGGTTTCAGGATATTTGCTGGGATTGTTTTATTGATTTTGTACTTAAGAACTTTTCCTTGATTTTTAACCCGTTAACCGCAGCGGTAATTCCACCGCGGTGCGGGCGTTTTGTTGCGCAGGCGGGGCAGCGTCGGCCAATGAACATACACAGCACTAGGCAGGGAGTGCTGGTGACGTTCCACGGCCGACGGCAGCACTAAACGGGTTAATTAAGCAGATTCTATGGCAGTTTGCTATATGATATTATAGATAAACGATTTCTTATTTCTTAGCACACATTTGTTGTGGTGGTTTGACTATTGACTTTACAGCTAGAGTTATTTCTGATTCTGGCTTTTGATATACTTTAGAGGTTACCTTTATGTGATCCTCCTGCAAATATTATGATAATTATTTCTCTGACTGAGTTACCATGTAGGACCACAGTGGTTAATTGTTGAACATTCACAGCAATAACTGTGAAAGGAGGCTGAAGTCAGCCACTGGCTCTCCCTGGGCTCGGCTAAACTGCTTTTCCTAGTGAGCTAGTGAGATATAGGAGATGAGCAGAACCCCCCTTCCTTCCCGAGACACCAGTAACACTGCGAGCTATGGGAAGAGGAAGGGTGGAGGCTCCTGTGACCTGCAGCAGGCTCTATCTTCTGCCTTCTCCTGCTCAATCCATATAACTCGGAGAGGCAGTGGAAAGAGAAAGGCAGAGGCTGTGTATTAGGACATTGTAATGTTGAGAGCAGCGGGCCTATATCAGGTTGTATAGGCTGCTGCTACTCCATTGTCTTCAATGGAGGTCTCAACATTTCAATGTTCTAAGCTTTGTCTCGCAAAGTATTTATTCTGAATTCCAGTCCTTGGGTCGCCGTCCTATAGGGCTCACAAGACACTGACTCGCCGCATCATCCCTTCAGATCATTTATAGATAAAAAGCGCCAACACATTGATGCCTTGTTGCTTTCATTGCTCAGCATTCGAACTCTGCCTCAGCTTGGCTTGTATTGCAGTTGCTCAGAGAGCATGGTTTCTATAAATATAAGAGTCTGGTTGACTGATTTATGAAGTGTGGACAGAATTATGTACAAGGAGTTTAACGTACCTTTGCAAACCAGATTGTTTTGATTCCCAAGTTTCATGGTCTGTAAATGGAAAGATGGGGGTTATGAAGAAGTGGACTGGGTTGTTAGGGTTTGTTCTCTGAGACTGTGGGTGCACTCTATATTCACAGAGACTTTCTCCAGCAAGGGATCATGGCTCTTGAACCAAAAAAGTATTCATTCATTAACCATAGTTGCTTCACAAAGGCCTCCAGAGAACAAGAGATTATTTTGTTTTGTAAGTTCAGGACGGTTATTTGTAAAATGTGAAGAAGTGTAATAGTCGTCTGACGCAAAACTATTTCTTTACTTCCTTTCAAGGTATTCTGGGATGACCAGGCAGTGCAGCATGGCTGCCCCCCTTGGAGGAACAATATATAATATAACTGTCAGGTAAGGATTCCTATAACTCTTAAGTTTCCTTTTCCCCTGTTTCTCTTTTCTCTATTCCCTTTCTTGATCTCTGTTTTGTTTTTGTCTCTTCGGCTTCAACATTTGACACTATTCTTGTTGTTATCAAACTTCTGATAATAATATGATGGAGCCACATTCCTCTTGGAAATGTTGGGTGGTGTAGTGCAGGTCCAGTTTCTTTTCAGGTCAGTTTTGCCCAGCAGTTCCTTAACTATTGGCACATTTGTCTTCTCCTCTACACCACGTGATACTCTCTTCCCTCTGACTGTTCTTTCGGCATCTTTTCTCTCTTGATCTGACTTCCATCTCTTTACGTGCTCCTAAACTATTCTTTTCTGTCTTATCTACTACAAGCAAAAGACACAGTATATGTGTGTGGACACACATGCACACAAGGCTTGCTTTAGGGTGGTGCAACCGGTGGAGCTGCACCTGGTGCTGACCTTGGGGGCACTGTGTTTAGAAATAACTTATGGGTTCACTAGCATCTGCTGCACAGTTTCCTGTGCTGGAACATGTGGTGAGAGTAGAAGATAGCCTTTTTTCTCTTTTGTGTTTTTCTATTCTAGACCCTTTTTAGTTTCCTTTACTGTTGTGCTGTTTTTTTCTCTTTTTCAGGTGTTGCAGTACGTGGGTCCTGTCGGAGGAGTGTGATGAGTTCTGGGCCACCAAGTAAGTCCTTTTCATCTGCACAATTTGAAATAGTGAATTCCACTGAGCTAACTGGACACAGCGTCATTCTACAGTGGTATTTAAAGAAGTGATTACAACAAGGTGATTCCCTTCGTTCACTCAAATGTCCCTTCCTAGATCACTGGAAAAAGGAATAGATTAACAGTCTAGGTGGGCAGGGGAGTAAATAACATCTGATAATTCATTAAAAGTATTACAAATATCTCATTGTGATGCCAGCCTTTGCCACAGAAATTGACAATTGATAGTGTTGGCTGCTTCTGAGAATATGTGTCACAATATATGTGCAACTTGTGTTTCTTTCTTAAATATTAATTACGTTTTCGCTCACATCCATGAGCTCCAGTAACCTGAAGCTCCCGATCTATACAGTGTCCCAGAGCTGTTTCACCACTATCAGAAATGATACTAAACTGATTTCCTAGCTTGTTTTTGTATAAAGTATAAAGTCACAAATGTTTTTTCTTTGAGTTCATTTACAATTTTTGACTCCATTTCTACAGGTGATTGAAGCATGAACTGAAAAAAGAAGGTTTAAATTTAGTGAAACACATCGAAAAGGATTATCTCAAGGAAAGTTAAAACATTCTGGAGCTCTAGAGAAGAAACACATTCTATGTGCCAGGAATGGTGAGGATGTTGGAGTGGAAGAAACTGGTGAATGTGCAAGTTGTCAAATCCCTAAAGTAAAATGACTATAAATGTTTACCAAGTATCAGTAACTGAGATTGAGGAGATCATTGGCCACAACTGATCCCCACGTAGTGCACTTGAAAAAACTCAGTGCTGTAAATTCTGTTTGATGGTTTATGAGAAATGCTTTGGAGACCAAACCCTCCCCAACAGATCAGCACCCGTAGACGTGTTGTGATGTGACAAAACCGTCAAAAATACTAATATCCTCGGTTTATAAGTGCAAGCTTTTGACTCCGTCTCTTGGAGACAAGAGGAAGGAAAAGATTATTTATAAGAAAGTAATTGTAAATACGCTTTCTCAGATGTCGTTACAGCAAAGATGCTGAATTATCAATTCCAATATAGGAAGCTTTTTCCCCAGCAGCTCTGTCTCTTGGGTTGATCCGAGTGGTTTCAAAGTGTCCTGTAACTCCAAAGTGGATCATGTACCTGTCTTAGCCACTGAGCAAAAAAGCATATACTGGCGCAGAAAGCCCTAAGCATCTGTCATTACTTGTATGAACAAACATACCTAACAGGCAAACACTAAAGCCCAAAGACATTATCAGTGCTTTTAAAACTCCTAAATCAAATGTGATAAACTAGAATCACTAAATGAGACTAATTAAACAAGAGAAAATTCACCCGGGCATAACTTGGAGAAAATGAATCCATGAGGGGCCTCTTAATCAATACAAGGGGCTCCTCAGTGAAAGTTAATAAGACAAGTTAGATAGGTGCCTTTAAAGGTAGGAAAATGATCTCCAGGTAAAAACTATCATTAGTTAAAATACATGTGTTAAGAAGAGCATCTGAAATGTATTTTAGAAGTTAATGCTGAGTTGGAACATAAACAAGTACACAATCAGAAATCAAATTTAGTCTTAAGATGGCATGTACCCAGGAACAAACCCAACTTGGAGAAACAAACTCTAATAAGAGCAATGAATTTGAGAACAGCTTTAGTCATCAACCCCACCTCACTAAACATGAGAAAACTATCGTTGGACGAAAACCCTATCAGTGTCCCGAATGCCAGAAAGTCTTCAATCACAAATCCAGGCTTACGGTATATGAAAGAACCCACACTGGGCTTAAACCGTATCAGTGCTCTGAATGCTGTAAAAGCTTCAGTACCAAATCCAATCTCACTTCACATGAAAGAACCCACACTGGGCATAAACCGTATCAGTGCTCCACGTGCCAAAAAAGCTTCAGTTTTAGTTGCAGTCTGATTCACCATCAGGGAACTCACACTGGCCAAAAACCTTATCAGTGCTCTGAGTGCCAGAAAAGCTTTAATCGTAAATCCAGACTTACTGCACATGAAAGAACCCACACTGGACAAAAACCTTATCAGTGCTCTGAATGCTGTAAAAGCTTCAGTCATAAATCCAGCCTTACTGTACATGAAAGGACCCACACTGGGCAGAAACCGTATCAGTGCTCTGAATGCTGTAAAAGCTTCAGTCATAAATCCAGCCTTACTGCACATGAAAGAACCCACACTGGGCAGAAACCGTATCAGTGTTCTGAATGCCAAAAAGGTTTCTATCACAAATCCGGTTTAACTCAACATGAGAGAATCCATACTGGGCTCAAACCCTATCAGTGCTCTAAATGCCAGAAAAGCTTCAGTCGGAAAATAACTCTCACTCACCATGAGAGAACTCACACTGGGGTAAAACCTTATCAGTGCTCTGAATGCTGTAAAAGCTTCAGTCATAAATCCAGCCTTACTGCACATGAAAGGACCCACACTGGACAAAAACCGTATCAGTGCTCCGAATGCTGTAAAAGCTTCAATCAGAAATACAACCTTACTGTGCATGAAAGAAACCACACTGGGCAAAAACGGTATCAGTGTTCTGAATGCCAAAAAGGTTTCTATCACAAATCCGGTTTAACTCTACATGAGAGAATCCATACTGGGCTCAAACAGTATCAGTGCTCTGAATGCCAAAACAGCTTTGGTCAGAAATCCAACCTTACTGTGCATGAAAGGACCCACACTGGGCATAAACCATATCAGTGCCCTGAATGCCACAAAAGCTTCCGATTGAAAACAACTCTCACTAGACACGAGAGAACTGACACTGGGGATAAACTTTTTTAGCTCTCTAAATGCTGGAAAAGTTTCAGTCGGAAATCTGGTCTCACTCAACCTGCGGGAACTTACCTGGAAAAACCTTGTAATTGTTCTAAATGCCAGGGAAGGGTCTGCTGGAGATTCAGTTTCATTCAACATGAGAGAACTCACAATGAGAAAGAAAATGATCCAAGCTCTCAAAGTGACTAAAACTTCAGTTGTAAATGTAACCTTTTTACATAAGCGAGACAATGTGGGAGAATAAAAGGTGCTCACTGTCAACCCCGCGGAGGAGCTTTCAGCATCGCAAAACCTTTACATGAAGCAGCCACAAAGACATCGATCCATTGATTGTTCTACAAACTGTCTATGGAGAAAAGCGCACAGCGTGGAATGGAAATGCTTGAATTAACCTCATTCTTTTGTAACTATTTGTGGCCTCATTCCATTCAGTGTGTTTTGCTCCCTGAGTGTTTATAAGCAATGACTGACCCACAAAGGCCATTGGATCCTGAACTTTGAGGCGACGCTTCTAGATTCAGGAATGCTTGTAACCTCGAACTGTTTCCAGCCTTAATGAGCCTCACCAGGGGGCTGCAGCAGGAGTCCCTTAGTCGTAGGTCTCTATGGGAGAAACATCTGTTCTGTGCCACGTAGGGCTGATCATTGAGAAAAACTAAAGGTGATGGATGAACTGGTAGTTAATCTCGGCAACTTCCCGCCACATCATTCTCTAGTCTTTGTGTAACTACAGACGAGGCCAGCCATATGCAAACCACTCTTGGCCCCATCCTAAATAGTCCTAATGACTTCTGTTCCAAAAGGACACAGCCACGTATTACAAAGATCCACACGAGTGGCCTCTTTCCATCTTCTTTTTGTTTCAAATGGGACCTGCTATCCCCTTAACCATGCCTCTGGCCTGCCTCGTTCCATGCTTTGGCTCTTATCATCAACCTTGAACCATCTCCATAACTTGGAAGCTCCGAAGACTTCGCAGCTGTTGCAACTGCTTGAATGTTCACACATTTGGATGGCCGTGGATTCAGGTTCAACTTTATGACCCAACTCTACTTTTTGGGAATTTTGCACTTCAAGCCACTTCTGTGCAGTTCGTCACCTTCTGAGACTGATTCATCCAAAAACCTTGCATCAAATTTCAGTGTTAATCATCACCAGAGACTAAACTTATCTTTCTCCTTTCGAGCATAGCTACCAAAGTCAGCTACAATTTTGTAGGTGACTTCCTGATTGATTCAGTGGAACTGCTTGTTTTTTATTCATTTACCTTTTTGTTTGGCTTTGACAGTTGTTTTTGCTAATTAATAATCCTTAAATCACAGCCCACCTTTAGATTTTGCTTCTGAATAATTATTAAATATTCTTTTTGTTCTAAACTTGGTTTGAATCTTAAAGTTCCTTGTCTATTTTTAATAAACTGTATTGAAATGTGTGACTTCCACTGTTTTGCTTTACCTTCAAGTGTGCCTTAGGCCATACTGCCCAAGCCACGTTACCAAAAGCGAGCTAAGAACACTTTAGTAGAATACACATTTAGCTTTGCTGACCAAAGTTTGGGAAAAGCAAAGCAGGCTGACTCTAGAAAGCACACTACCTAGCTGGAAAGGTTACTCTCTTAGGTGACATCTGCACCAACTGTAGATGCAAAAATCAAAGATTATGAGGGAAGCTGTTGGTATCTGTGCCCCCAGAATTTTAGACTGCCACCCTCTCTCAAACCGTTGAAAGAGCTAAAGATGCACCCGTCAGAGATTCATGTCTCAGCAACTAAGACCGCTCGCTCCTGTCATACAACAATCCCACTGTTACCTGAATCACACATAGCACTCCCTGACATCCGCAAATACTACTGGGCTGCGCATCTCTCGGCTATTAACCAATACACCTACAGCGATGGGAATGACCCGGCGTTCGGAATGGACCGATGGCTACTGGAGGGTGAAAACTTCGAGGCGGCACTCTACTCCAAGCCGGGAGGATACCCACTTATGGGGCCTACGCACCATTCGGTACAGATCTGGCATATCGCGCAGCGCACACTAGGCTGGGCGGATACCCTCACGATGGCGACCCCCCTGTGGGTCTCGGAGGAGGTCTGGAGATCTGGGAGGTGGAGGTTAGGCCTGAAGCCAAGAAATGCCTGCTGAATATCTGGGAACCTACAGACCTATCGCTTAGTGGGAAAGTTTGGGCCACTATAGGTTTTGTGGTCGCTAAAAGGAACATGGCAAGGATGTGGGGGGCGACTCAACCCCCTAAGATTGAACAATGGAAATCTGATATGGACTGGTGCATGCTCCAGGAGAGGACTGTGTACGAGGCAAGGGGCTGCCCGGGGAAATGGACATAGATTTGGTCAGCCTGGAACGATTATAGAGGGAATATCTGTGAGCCCCCCCGAACCACCCTGATTGACGAACCACTTGAACTATGAACCCTACTTAATACACTGTTTTTTATCCCTATGCACTGTGATTACTGTATATGTCCAGAGACTCCTTGCGCTACAAAGGTAACCGATTTAATGCTATACTGTGATGATTGCCACCTGTTTTGTCAATTGTTAATAAAAAGATTTTTTTTTTAAAAATCCCTCACAGGGCATACATTACAAGGACCCGGCTTTACTGTATCGGGCGAATTGACAATGACCCCAGCCATAGAGGGTTTCGGCAGAACAGTACCCTACTCTACATGCTCAGGAACTGCCCCAGGCTTCAGGGTTTCTGGAGGGTGGTGGGTGGCTGGATTTCAGAAGTCCTAAAATTCACCCTGGAACTCACATCACAGCTGGTGACTTTGAGAATGTGGGAGGGAAGATACAATAGATTGCTACAGGCTAGTGGTCTGCAATGATCAGGGGTGGGGAATTCCTATCTCCCGACGCCCGAGACATCTAGATTTCTTAGGAGGGCAAGAGGTTTTAATTTGTATTTTGTCCAAAGGACAAGTAGACAGTTTTATGGTAATCTGATACACAGCTGTTCAATCCTGTAGGTCACAGCCAGTTAATAAGTTGCTCTGAGCAGTTCATTGGCATGGAACGGGTGAATTCAAAAGCTGGGGCCTGCACTTTAATTTCCCCAGAGCAGAACAACAAAATGATAAAGCAGAGCTCAAAGTTGGAGCCAGCTCGATAATCTCGTGTGACTTCCAGGCCCTCCCCTGGTCCTTTTATTTTCTTCAAGCATGAGACACACAACGAGCTTCTGCAGCTCCAGTACACTTGCAGCACTGGCATGTAAGAGGCTGCCTTATCTGCCTTTTGGCCCATGCTCTAACTTGAACTGTATGACCCCTGTTTTGTATTCTCTGCTCCACTCCTGGGCCTCATCTTCAACTCACTTTGATTTCCCTTCTCATGCACCCCCTCCTTTTCACGTTGCCTTTCCTGTACACCTTATGTTACACCCGGTGCCTGAACCTTCTAACCCCACCCCACCACCCTACACCGCCCTGTCTGACATCCCTGACCCGCTCCCCTTGGCCTCTCATATCTTACACATAGAGGGCTTACATTAAAGCAGCTGTAGAGTTTTTGATCGGCCTCTTCAGTCTGCAAATCCGCAGACAAAGGCCCATAATGAACTTGAAAGGGTGGGTGGATGAGTGAGTGAAAGGGTGGATGGATTGATGTATGTATGAATAAGTGGAAGGGTGGATGTACAGATGCATGGATGAATACGTGCAAGAGTGGATGATAGTTGCATAAATTAATGAGTGAAAGGGTGAATGGATAGATGCATGGATGAATGAGTGAAAGGCTGGATGGATAGGTGAATGGATGAATGAGTGTAAGGGTGGATGTTTAGATCCATAAATGAACGAATGAGTGAAAGGGTGGATGGATAGGTGCCTGGATGAATAAGTGGATGATAGGTGCATGTATGAATACTTGCAAGAGTGGATGATAGATGCATACATTAATGAGTGAAAGGGTGAATGGATAGATGCATGGATGAATGAGTAAAAGGGTGGATGGGTAGGTGGATGGTTGAATGAGTGTAAGGGTGGATGTTTAGATCCATAAATGAACGAATGAGTGAAAGGGTGGATGGATAGGTGCCTGGATGAATGAGTGGATGGATAGGTGCATGTATGAATAAGTGAAAGGGTGAATGTATAGATGCATGGATGAATATGTGCAAGAGTGGATGATAGATGCATACATTAATGAGCGAAAGGGTGAATCGATGGATGCATGGATGAATGAGTGAAAGGCTGGATGGATGGATAGATGGATGAATGAGTGGAGTGAAAGGGTGAATGGATAGATGCATGGATGAATGAGTGGATGGATGTAAGGATGGATGTGTGAAAGAATGGGAGGATAAGTGCAAGGGTGAATGAAGGGATGGTTGAGTGGATGTATAGGTTGAAAGTGGATTGATGAGTGAAAGGATGGACGGCTTATTGAAAGGGTGGATTAATGGGTGAGAGAGTAGATGAATAGATGGCTGAGTGGGTGGGGATGGATGGAGGGTGGGTGGATGGGTGGATGGGTTGATGGATGGATGGATAGGTGGGTGGACAGTTAAGTGTAAAGGTGGATGGAGGGATTAGTGAAAGGGTGGATGGGTATATGAACGAAAGGGTGGATGGATGAGCAAAAGCATAAATGGATCAAGTGAAAGGGTAGCTTGATAGATGAGTGAAAAGGTGGATGGATGGATGAGCAAAAGGAGGGATGAGTGAAAGGAAGGCGGGATGGATCAGTTGGATCGATAGGTTTGGAGATGGCAGGATAGGCTTTAGCAGCTAAAGTAGAGGTGGAGCTCTTGATGGGCCTCTTCTGTCTGCAGCTCAGGCAGAAAAAGACTCGTAATTAATTTGAAGGGATGAATGGATGTGTGGGTGAAAGGATGAGTGAGTAGAAGTGTGGCTGGCTAGATGGATGGATGAATGAGTGACCGGGACGGTTGAGTGACGAGGATGGTGGATTGATAAAGGATGTTATAATGAAGGAAAGGGTGAATGAGTGAGTGGGTTACAGGGTGTAAGGATTAGAGAGCGAAAGGATGGATGAGTGTAAAGGATAAATGGATGGATGAGTGGAAGGATGGATTGATGGATGGGTCGAAGGGTGGGTGGAAGGATGAGTGAAAGGGAGAGTGGATAGATGGAGTGAAAGGGAGGGTGTATGGATGAGCGGATGGATGGATGGTTGAAATGGATAGGTTTGGAGAGGGATGGATAGGTTTGGAGATGGATGGGTAGGTTTGGATGTGGATGAGTGGATGGACTGACGGATGAACAGATGGACGAACAGATTGGTGAAAGGCTAATGGATAAAAGAATGAATGGATGCCAACGTAAAGGTGAAATGCTAGATATCAGTGGGTGAAAGGATCAATGGATAGATGCTTAGATGGAAGAGACAAGAGAGCTATTCTGGAGAGGATTCCAATGACTTTTTTTTGCTTGCTTGGTGCCATAAGAACTTTGAATCACGTGGGGGTATTTACATTTCCTGGTTACTCATTTGGCCTACACTATGCTCCTTTCTCTACCTTGGAATTATCAGGTAGGCATGGTGCTGTTTGCCAGCGCGTTCTTACTAGACAGCTAGTATTTGGTCTCATAAAGGCCACATTGCCATTGAAATTCCTGGCACTGAATACAACTACTTTGTAAAAGAGCAGAATGCTGTCACACACAATGAAGCCAGCTCACAGATAGGAAGAGATAGCATTTTAATAAAAACAAAAGGTCTTGGTTAACTCAAATTTAATTAGGGGCTCAAATGTTAAAGTCACAAAAGTGCACCCATTATATATGTCCTTGTATTAATGCAGATTTACGTTTTTCATGAATTCACATGAATTCCCTTAAGTAGGCCAGGAAACCGTAGTCCAGAAAATATTTGTGAATTGCATCTTAGCATGATCAAATATGAATATGCCCCAGCGGAAATCTGTTGCGTGTTTACAAGTTCACTTTTTCTCCAACCCCATTTTTCCCAGCCCTGGAAGAAACTTTACTCCTGCCGTTGTCAGGGGTAAATTTCCGACCTTTCTCTGTATGGGAAAAGATTAGAGAAGAGCTGGTGAAAACCTCCAAAATTCAAATCCTTCTACAGTAATAGCCTGACATAACTAGAGAGGCTATTGTCAGAGTTCTTCTATAAAGAGATTGCAGCCATTATTTGACGGTGCACTACATGGCACCAAAGGGACAAGTGGATTTTGTTACAGGACAAGTAGATTTTTGAAGCTACTTGTCCCATGGACAAGTACATATTTCATTAAATTCCACACCCCTGCTAATCTCTCTCCAGCAGGTACATTAATCACTGGCGTTCTCTTGACACTTTTATTGTTGCCTAAAAACTGCTAATTATACAAGGAACTTGGCAGAGCTTTTAAAACTGCTACCGGTGGACCCCCTGGGAATGTGTCACAGACCCCTGGGGGTCCGAGGACCCCAGTTTGGGAAACACTGACCTACGGGAATCTACAAACTGCCCGCGATGCAGTGAGCAGGAAGAAGGGGTTATACATGCTGCTTGGTACTGTCCAGCGATACTTCAATTCTGGGAGGGAGTTTTCCAGGAATTGACGGCTAGAACAGCCTCACTATACAGATGGAACCAATGCTCTCAGCTTATTTCCTCCAATTTCTTCCTTTTTATCGTTGGTTAATTTCCCTGTATAATTTTCTATACTATACATTCTATTCTTTTATAATTTTCTGCATTGATACCTTTCCTTTATTATTCTTCATTTTCTTTCTACCCACATTTGCTTAAAAATTACTTTTTATCTCACCATAAGTCATTAGAGTTTTTCAATCAAATATCTTATTGTTTTATTCACAACTCAATTATTTTATCCTCCTTTCATCTTATTATTGTATTACTTGTATTAAAATAAGATACAGTCTTCATCCTTATGAATTCATATATATTTACCTTTATGTATTACTTCCAATGTAATTTATGTTATCATATTGCACATTTCTGTATTTTATTGCTTTTATTGTCTTATATTTAATAAATGCTAATAAACCATTTCAACACAAACAAAAAAGAAAGCTACTCGCTATTGGACTACTATTAGCTAAGCGCAGAGTAGCGATGCGCTGGGCAAGGGGCCCTGCCCCAAAATTGGGGGATCGGCACTCGGACATGGCACACTGTAATGAGTAGTTGGACACTTCTAATGAGCTTCAGTCTGTGCAGAACCGCCCTAGGGACTACTGGGCCCTTTATAAGGCATAGGTAGTGGACAAAGGCGAAAATGCCGAGGAGGAAGGGCACGCAGAGGGGCGATGCTGGACACAGGATACTAAAAGAGGATTGCAGGCTACAGCGTGGTGGGCTATGGAATGGGACTGCGTTAACACCAGACCCCTGCAAAGGACGAACGAATGTATGCAGTTGAAGAATGTACGGACAACAGGTCCTCTGGGGCAGATGTTTGCTGAGAGGTCTATCGAATGACTGTCAGCAGCAGAAAGGTATACTGAAGAGTGCCACTTACCACTGCATGCTTTGTACTACTTTATGTATCATACAAGAACTATGTTGTGCAGTGGGACTACTGTGGTAAATAAATAATTAATTACCGGTACTATTTTTCTATGCATTAACTAAAACAGATAGCTCAATAAATAAGAGGCAGGATCTGTGATATCTGAGTCAGAATGGGCTTTAATCAGATGGCTCGAGCCTAAAGACCATGAAGTGGCATGCAATGGAATGGAATGGCAGCTGCAACGTCTCATTAACATTATACAGTATATATAGTAAAACAGTATAATTGCATTGCATACAGTAGGCGTAACAAGTGACAAACGTAAGATAAGAACATATGGGCGTACAAAGAAGGCGTGCACAGGGCGTGCACGGAGACATGTGATGAAAACGTCACAGAAGTGTCATGAATGGGTGGATACATGGAGGGGCTACTTGGGCAGCTGGAACCTTTAACCTACTGGTGCGCGCAAACGGGCCATGACGTGTAACTGGGGAAAGCTGGGGGCTCTGACTTCTAGCACTAGAAGAGGAGACTAAAGTCTGGGATGTCAGGACGACATGTACCTATAGTATATCTGGTATCTGGTGTTTGGAGTACATGTTGATTGAATCTAAAAGTCATCAGGGCAAAGGCTACTTGACACTAAGGCTGGTGCATGCATATATTTCCTAATGTATTGCGTGTGCTATGAATCTTCTATGGATACTAATTCAGTAATTCTCTTGCAAGGAGACAGGAGGACTAGACTATAGCTGAAGATGTTTATGCAGTTTGTTAGCTTAGGAATGTGAAGCCGGGGAGCTGAACTGATAACTGGAGGCATAACATATTCTTGGCAGACAGGCAGGCAGGCCAGGCCGGGCACCGCGCTGCTTGGCAGAAAGTAAGCGAAGGGTCAGGGATACGGGAGGGGCTGCATCGCTCCTCGGAGTGGTTTCAGGAGACTGTAGCTCGAATCTGGTGTCCGGGCCCCATGAGGCCTAGAAACGGGGACAACTCGATGAATTAACGTGCACAATGTAAAACGTTGGCAACATAGGCCTAATACTCATTGCTTTCACGAGGACTGGATAACTGGCATACTAACGTTGGACACAGCTATAATTGCGTCTTTATTCGGTCAAGGGGAACATATGCATATCGATCATGCACATATACCATATAATGGGGAACACGTAGGGACACATGACAAGGCAAAATTCAATTTTCCTCACTACGAGGTGGTCAAATGTGCATGTGTGATCTTTAAAATGTTAATAAAAAAAGAATAAAAATAAAAAAACAGCAGCGAGGGAGTTGGGCAAGAAAAGAAAGGAAGCCCCTGAGAGTGTGAAAGATGTTTCTGGACTATACAGCCATTTCTGATATTTCAGGAATTGCCTTAAATAAATGGAAGCTCCAAACTACCTGCTTGTGGAACGGTGGAGGATGAGTGGTGCCTGCAACCAATTCTCAATTGCATTTTGTTTTCGGTGGACTGGTAATGGTGAGCCGCAGAACAGTGAACATGAAATGAAAAGTGCTAAAGAAAGTGCTTGTAGCTACTAAACAAAAAGGTTTAGACGATCCTCTAAACCAAAACGTTTGTTGATCCTCAATTACAATTTCCACACATACACCGTTGTTCCTGTGTCGTAGTAAGCATGTAAGGTAGCGTAGATGGTTAACGCATCCACTGCAGACATCTGCAGCATGCAGAGCACAGGCTTGAAGCCTTTTAAGATGCAACACGTCCTAGGCCCTTCTTTTATGAAGGCGTCCCCTCCCTATGATGGGGAATCCTATAAAACACATGTAGTGGAGTATAATGGACATAAGGTGTGGATATTCTTAAAAAGGTTGATGTGTGTGTGTGTCTGTTTTGTATTTCCAAAACACTTGCAGGTATAATCCTATGTGTTGTTCATCCCACTAAAATCTAACTTTGCCGTTGCATTTAGGAAGCAAACTGTGTTGATAAATGAAACATACAGGAAAATTCTTTTAGGTAGAATGAAGTCCTGCATGAACCAGGAAGAGGTAGACGAAGGGTTCCTGCTGTTCAGGCATCGGCAGTGCAGAGACTTGTAATAATGATCATTTTATCTGAGCATGGTCCTGAGAGATCGACTCTCCTTCCAAAACGTAAAGCCCTCCATCAGTGCTGGCAGGAACGTCCTGCTCGGGTTTTGCATATTTGCGGAAAGACCAGGATGCCATGAGCTCAGGTGCAAGCAAAGAAAATTACCTATTTGACTGTTGTTGGGCGGCTAATATACAGTAATTTACAGGGTCAATGGGCCCCTCACAGTCCTGGGCCCGGTGCCACTGCACCTGCTGCACCAATGGTAAAGTGCACAGAAGCATGAAGAGTCAGCAAGCACCAGCAAGAGTGTGCGATGAATGGACCAAGAACAGCAGGAGCATCTGCCGTCCGCTGGGAAAACACGAACATGGACTTCAAACAAAATATTATCTCCAAGCCTAAGAATGAAATAGATATCTTCGATCATTAGGAGCACAAATAAATGAATGCTTGCAGTGATTAATTTGTATTTTTAAAACCCTGTGCCGGTGCTCATGCCACCGCTGTTGCTGCACATGTGCAAAGCTGGTGCTGCACCACAAGAACTATGTTGTGCAGTGGGACTACTGTGGTAAATAAATAATTAATTACCGGTACTATTTTTCTATGCATTAACTAAAACAGATAGCTCAATAAATAAGAGGCAGGATCTGTGATATCTGAGTCAGAATGGGCTTTAATCAGATGGCTCGAGCCTAAAGACCATGAAGTGGCATGCAATGGAATGGAATGGCAGCTGCAACGTCTCATTAACATTATACAGTATATATAGTAAAACAGTATAATTGCATTGCATACAGTAGGCGTAACAAGTGACAAACGTAAGATAAGAACATATGGGCGTACAAAGAAGGCGTGCACAGGGCGTGCACGGAGACATGTGATGAAAACGTCACAGAAGTGTCATGAATGGGTGGATACATGGAGGGGCTACTTGGGCAGCTGGAACCTTTAACCTACTGGTGCGCGCAAACGGGCCATGACGTGTAACTGGGGAAAGCTGGGGGCTCTGACTTCTAGCACTAGAAGAGGAGACTAAAGTCTGGGATGTCAGGACGACATGTACCTATAGTATATCTGGTATCTGGTGTTTGGAGTACATGTTGATTGAATCTAAAAGTCATCAGGGCAAAGGCTACTTGACACTAAGGCTGGTGCATGCATATATTTCACCATTAGTTTAGTGCCCTATTGGCTAGTTCTCCTGCTGGGGGAGTAAATCATTAGGGGTCACTTGTACAAAGCATTTTTGCAGTCGGAAACGTCCAACCGCAAAAATGCTTTTACAAATGTACCAAATACAAATTGTGATTCGGTAACACGCTACCTACTCGCAATTAGGGTTTGCGATTGGGTATTTAAAAGGGGTGTGTTTACGGTGTTATAAGTTAGCCTGGTATATGATGTCCACTATTCTAGTGGGCACCTTGCACCAGTCTAAACGACCATTATTGATGGTGGTTGTAAAGTCAACCTTATAGACAAGCTATCCTAGTGGTAGCATGGACCAGCAGTCTGAGGCTAAAACTTCAGAGAGCATGTGAAGCCAGTTTTTTTACCATATATAATCCCTTGAATACCAAATGAAAGGACACCACACAAGGTATATATCAAATATATATGTATTTATTACTAACACAACCCCTCTGAACTCTTTATGAGGTCAGAGATCGAAATACATTACAAATTACTCATTTAGCATATTTTAAGTTGCACAAATACAATTCTGCCCTAGGGGCCTCACGAACCATATACTAAGTAAGTGGTATAAGAACCACTTCAAGAATAGTGAATAGTCCTAGGGCATAGGGAATCACTGGGGCTACACTACAGAACCAAAGGTTAGAAAGTAGGAGACCCACGGGCGGGGCCTGCCGTGTCTAAACACAGGCGCGGGTTCTCATTGACTTTCAATGGAGAACGAAGAAGTCACAAAGTTACTGATTAAGGGAACTTCCGAGTGGACTACGACAAAACCCCTAGGACACTTGGATAGTCAATACCCACGGGAGCACCGGAGTACTCGAGTTACCTCACCCAGCGAAGCCGGGTGCATAGGTGTCTTTTCGTGTCGGGTTTTGTCGATGCTTTCAATGGAGACCTGCAAAAGAAGTGCTGCAGGCGGCCGAAGGAAGAGTGTCCGGGTGGATCCAAGGGTGGATCGAAGAACAGAAGAACCTGAAAGCAGAGGGGACAGAGTCTGGGTGACTAGCCAGTGACCAGGATGGAACCAGGAAGGAACCAGGCGATGTCACGATGCAAACAGGTGAAGAGGTGAAGCTTGTCTCTGCATCCACGAGGACCAGGAGGCGTCGGCGACGACCAGGAGCTGGATTCTAGCTGTACCACGAAGGATCTAGTTGACTGTGGTGTCTGTATCCGGATTGGACCCAACAAGCCTTGGTCATCGCAACCCACGCAGGAAGTGAAGATTGACTGCAGGTCAGACCAGCAAGGTCTGAGGCACTTCTCTTTTGGAAGGAAGCTGGAGCAAGCCCAGAGCAACAAGGCAAGCATTGGAAATGCAAAGGATCGTCTTCAGAGGGCTCACTAGCCAACGGGCTAGCAACCGTGAAAAAGCGTCAAGCTGAAATGCAGGAGCGGGCTTCACCGGCACTGGTGGAGTGAGGAGGGCTGAGCTCTAGTGCAAATGATGCTCGGGTCTGGGGCTTCTCTTACCCCAATGCACAACTGCGAGGGTCCCTCGGTCGTTGCACTATCAGCAAAGTGCAGGTAGTCCAGGGTAACCGGTCCCACGTCTCTCGTGTCCGACACGGGTCTCAGCTGTGCTGTGGATGTTGATCAAAGTTGGAGAAGTCTGGAAGTCCAGTTTCTGAGTCGCTGAGTCATCGGGTTCCGGCAGGAGCGTCGACAAAGCAAACCGGCAAGTTACTGGTGGTGCCCGTTTGAACAGGGTGGTCACTCCTTGACCACAAGGGAGATATCTTCTGTCTTCTAGTCGGTATAGAATGTCGAAGTCAGAGAGTTTCGTTTCAGAGTTTCGTTCCAGGATAATCTAATGTCTCTAGACACAGCTCCTATCTTTATACTAAACTAAGGGGCTGGATTACCTGCTATGTCCCTCCTATGGGTGGGCCTGAGAAGGGGGTGGTTACAGCCCTTTCTCTTTGTCCAGTTTCGTGCCAGAGCTGGGGCTGGAGTGCCCCATCATCTGGTTTGAACCTTGTGTGCCCCAGGCAGTGTCTGGAAAAGCATCTCTCCATTCATCCCATCCTGCCCCAATACACTACAGGCTGTCTGGGGAGGTGCTTGCTCCCTCAACAGGAAACCTATTGTCCAGGCCTCCCTTGCTGGAGTTTCGTCCAGCTGCAGGAGGTCAGACTCGTGTCTGTGGCAGCAGCATCCATTTTGTGATGCTGAGGCTCTGTTTAACTTTAACCGGGTAAAGCAGTAACATACATTTCTTTTCCCTCTAGAAGGGTGGAATGCTACCCCCGCCACCAGAATTGGCGGGGGGATAGTATTCCAAAGCGTTTGACACCTTACGCAACATGTTTTAATAAAGCCAAACCAAAGTTAGCATTTAACCGCGAGGACTATAATGCACTTAAGAGTATATGGTATGGCTATATCATAGAACAGCTATAAGGACATGGTTCCGAATACAGCAGAAGGGCTCAGCTCATGCTAGAGCACCCTCTCACATAAAACCAAGCTCTCTGCCTCCAGGATTGTCGCGGCCTACCATAGGAGTGACTTATAGGTGAATATGTGTCTATATATAAGGTTAGATATAGGAATACTATATCTAAGTAAGGGGTGATTACACCACCTTACTCAAGCTGAGTGATCAGCCTGTCGTGTCAGTTTGGATGGCCAGCCAGGGGTGGCATAATACATGCTGCAGCCCCTGGTAGGCCTTGAATGCACCTATGCCCTGGGTACCTATGGAACACTATACAGGGGCTCACAGAGGTGACCCAATACCCAATCAGGTATGTACCTAAAGTACATGGTATCAATTTAGAGAGAGAACAGCTGGGCTGTGGGTCTGATTAGCAGGCCCACAGCCACACTAAAGTCAAAAAACCAATAAATCACAGCAAAAAGTGGGGTGACCATAGGAAGCAGACCATACTCTCCTACATACGGCATCTCTTCTTCCAATAACTGAATCTGAATGGGCTGTATGAAAGTTTTGCAACCGAATTACAGTCAAATTTTACTGACTCCCTGAAGGAGGTAACCCATTTGCAAATAGGTAGGGATCCTTTGAAGAATGGAATTCAAATATTTTTAAGAGCAGGCGGCTGTCCCACGGACCCCACTGTCTACTCTTACAAAAATTAAACGAAAAAGCTTATTTTTTTAAATGCATCCCATTATCCTTTAAGGAAAATGGTCTGCATAAAAAATAAAAAAAAATAAAACAGACTGCTTTATTAAAAACCAATCATAGACATGGTGGTCTGCTGACCTCAACAGGCTGCCATCTCTGTGATGGCTGTGATTCGTAATGGGTCTCAAATTGCGACCTACCACACTAATATGCATGAGGTAGGTCTATTTGTCACTCGCTAACAATCGCTAATGACACTCAAAAGAGTCTCATACATTAGGAATTCCGATTTCCAAATTGCGACTCATCGAGAATCACAAATAGGAAATCGGTATTCCTGTTGCTAGTACATCCTGCCCTAAGTCTTGTTGTATTTTGCATTTTTCGAATGAGAAAAGCAAAAAAGGGCTGGGATGAAAAAAAGAAATAAAAAAAATAAGTCTGGACACATTACTTACTCCTTACAAGAGGTAAACAAGTTATACCTGGCGGCACACATAGATACAGGGCTGCTCAGTGGGTAAGCTGCTTTCCAGTTGGTTGCGGCAGCGCTCTTCACTACCGAAGCCTGAGCGCTATAGAGCTTACAGAGTGACCAAAAAATAAATGTGCGCCCTATAGGAGGGGATCTTAAATGCACAGAATGCTGACTCAAACCCATTGTAATGCAAGATACAGCAGGATTTATTTAGGAAAAGATGTCTACATACATCTGCAATAAACACAGTTCAACTATTAAATCTTAAACATATGTGGTAAAAGGTATGATGGGAAGGTAAAAGAGCCCACGTTTCTTTCTGCAGATCCAACGGTAATCACGCACCACAAAGATCGAGCAGCACCTGGGCTGAAGATGGAAGCAAGTTTGTTATGAGAGGAGGCGAGTACCTCTGTGGGCTGCAGAGTGGCTATGGGCTTATATTTGTTGGGACTTTGGCATCTGCGAATAGGGGGCAGTGCTGAGAGCCCTCGCTGTGAGCTCAAAGTTGTTGTGATGTGTAAGTAGTAGTTTAGTGTGTGTTTTGTAAGATGACCTGAGAGCGTTGCGGCTGTGCCCTCATGTAATGGCGTGAGCGAGGTGGTAAATAAATCCTATATTTGGTTGGTACAATAGAATCAACTAGCAGTGAGAAAGACTGAGCACATTTATAAAGAAATAACACAAGGATGTGATTGGTTAACGATCATAGTCTCCTTATATTCTTGTACTGCTGCTCACAATCACGCTTCACAGGTGACCAGAGCTTCAGTTACAGAGCCCAGGTCTAGGCCGGGAAAATAACACATCTTAATAATGCTGTCTCACTGGGGGCACATATGCCTTAGCATGCTTGCGGTAGGGTCAGAAATGACTTCTCTAAATAAGTTTAGCACAGCCATACCATTACGCACGGAGTGCTTGCCTTTGAACACTTTTAGCTGGGACTTAAACATTAGTATGCCGTACATCATGCTCTTAAATACCGAACAATGCTAATTAGTGCATGGCCTTTTAAAATAAATTCATCTGCGAGGTGCGGATCACACCCAGAGAGCCACAGCTGCCTGTAAAGCCCTGCAGCCTCTCTCCGAAACTAGTGCTGCAAATAGCATGCGAAGAAGAAAGATGCTGCACAACTTGTGACCCTCGGCAACCCGATACACTGCCGTTTAAGAGGCACGCTGTTCGTTCTCCCCTCTTCCACGGTGGTATGTTGCTAGGCCCAAGATCTGCTCTCTGTGCTCCTTCACGCAAGAGGTCTTTTTTTCCACGCTGCTCGCTTTTTAATAGCAAGAGCTGCAAATGGTGCCTCAGTGATGTGTGAAGTGTATGCGCTTCGCAACGGAGTTTGCGCACTCAGGGTTATTACACTAAATGCACGTACCCTACAGGGAACACTGGCCATTAGGAATTTATGACTATAAGCCCTCGCTAAGTTACAACATTCCAGTAAATCTTACTTTGGGGTAAGCAGGACATAAGGTTGTTACAGTGAAAATGGATCTATCTTGTTTGTATTAACTGGTGTTGTAGAAACTTTCGTTTTGAGTGAAGTTTCTGGCATAAACTGTGCAGTGATAGGGTTCAGTTTAGAGTGTATTATTTGGTGCCGTTGCATATGTGCCTTTTGAGTAAAGCTCTTCTCACACACAGTGCAGCGATGAGGCCTCTCACTGGAGTGTAAACTTCGGAGCCGTAGAAGATGTGCCTTACCAGTAAGGCTCTTCTCACACACAGTGCAGTGATAAGGCCTCTTTCCTGTGTTTGCACTGTGATGCCGTACATGGCCTTTCTTTCTGAGAAAAGCGCTTGGAAGACACTTTGCAGAGGTTTCTCTCCTGTGTGTTTGGTGTTACGAGACTTGACTGTTAAATCAATTAAGCTCTTCTCGCACACAGTGCAGCAATAAGGCTTCTCTCATGTGTGTACGCTTTGATGCCGTACAAGGCCTCCGTTCTGGGAAAAGCGCTTTGAACACACAGTGCAATGATAAGGGGTCTCTCCGGTGTGTTTTCTTTGGTGCTGTAGTAGATTTGCCTTTTGACTGAAGCTCTTCTCACACAAGGTTCAGCGATAAGGCTTTTCTACTGTGTGTATGCGTTGATGCTGATGAAGAATTTTCTTTCGAGTGAAGCTCTTTGTACATACAGAGCAGTGATAAGGCCTCTCTCCACTGTGTGTTCTTTGATGCTGTACAAGGTTTCCCTTATCAGCAAAACGCTTGGAACATACTGTGCAGTGATACGGCTTCTCTCCAGTGTGTACACTTTGATGCCGTACAAGGGTCCCCTTACGAGAAAAGCGCTTTGAACACACAGTGCAATGATGAAGTCTCTCTCCTGTGTGTACACTTTGATGCCGTACAAAGGTCGCCTTATGAGAAAAGCGTTTTGAACACACAGTGCAGTTATAAGGTCTCTCTCCGGTGTGTATTAGTCCGTGCTTTAGTAGATTTGAATTTTGACTGAAGCTCTTCTCACACATGGTGCAGTGATAAGGTCTCTCTCCGGTGTGTGTTCTTTGATGCTGTACAAGGTTTCCCTTATCAGCAAAGCGCTTGGAACACACTGTGCAGTGATACGGCTTCTCCCCTGTGTGTGTTCTTTGATGCAGCACAAGGGTTGCCTTCTGAGAAAATTGCTTTGAACACGCAGTGCAGTGATAAGGTCGCTCTCCGGTATGTGTTCTTTGATGCAGAACAAGGGTTGCCTTATGAGAAAAACGCTTTGAACACAGAGTGCAGTAATAAGGCTCCTCTCCTGTGTGTACACTTTGATGCCGTACAAGACCTTTCTTATTAGCAAAGCGCTTGGAACACATTGTGCAGTGATAAGGCCTCTCTCCAGTGTGTGTTCTTTGATGCTGTAAAAAAGTTGCCTTTTGAGTGAAACACTTTTTACACGTTTCGCAGGGATATGGCCTGAGGCTGGTGTGTCCTTTTTTGTGCCTCACAAGAAGTGTCTCATTGATAAATCCTTTGTCACACACATTACAAGCAAAGCGTCTCTCCATCATGTGCATTCTGCGCCGTTTATTTAAGTAGATATTTTGAGTAAAATTAATCTTGCCTCCGGAACCTTTATGGCTTTCTTTCCCATTCATACTTTCTAGATGTGATTGTTGTGCTGCAAAATAGAAAAAACATTGAAAATTACATGAAGAAAATATTTCTTGAAAAAGCTGCATTGGTATAATATGGAGAAGTGAACAGTTACAATTCAGGGAAAAAAAGTGTATGTTTTAAGGAAAAGAGTCACACTTCCCTTTGAGGGACAGATGGAGGCTAGTCCTCCTACACAAAGAGGGGAGACTTAGTTCTGCAGCAGGAGTATGCTGGGAAATCAAGTGATTCACAAGAACCACTATTGGACATGGGGTTTCTGGTTGGCTAGGGTAGGCACCTAAGCCAGGCAGAATCCACCACTCTAGTCAGGGTAAGCCAGATACACACCCAATATAACCTGCGCTCATCCTCTGGTAGCTTGGCGCAGAGCAGTCAGGCTAGTTTAAAGAGGCAATGTGCAGAGCATTTGTGCAACACACTCGCGCAGCAACACAGTGAGTAAACCACAAAAGGGAATCCACGCAGGATTATGTAAAAATAGATTCTATATTGTACATCAAACAAGACCAAAATGACTAAAATCACACCTTTAGCCAAATAATGCAGGTTTGACAGAGAAAAACACAAATTACTATGAAAACATAGGTCACAGCACACATGCGCTCCTATTACACTACATATGGTAACTGTAATGAACGTAGTTGAAGTGATTGCATTTAGAAACCAAATGTAGGGCGCAGGAGCACCTACTAAATGATAAACAGTAATTGAGCTCGAGTCTTCCAGCAGTTCACCTCTATGGACGGGCCTGCGCCATTTTTGAGGTTATCTCCAGAGCAGAGACAATGCTGAACAAGAAATGCACCTCACGCTGTTGCGAATTTGAAGCCCGCCGGGGCCGCTTGAATCGCGTCTCTTTGCCCAAGGAAATCCAAGCCATCCGTGAAGGAGAGCAGGGCGGCTTTACCACTCTTCTGGACTCAACCCGTCTTACAGTACCTTTGTGGGTGCAGGGTCACTGTCCTCAGGGCATCTGTAACTTGCTAACAATGTTGTCATGTTTCGGGAGTGGGACCCGACGTTGAGAGCTTCGTGCAGTATACTCGTTAAAACCAAAGGGCGAGGCTGGCTGGAATCAGCCTCAGAATGCTGGCCCGTCACATGTTACAGAACAATGTGTCATCGAAAGGCCTGGCTTGAAGGCTTTGTGCAGCTCCTGTAGCTCTGCAGCCTTAGGCGCTGCACTGAACCACCTCAGAGCAGTATAAGTCTTCAGGGGGCTGTTTCTCAAGTCTCACGGCCACAGGGGCCACACTAGTTTGTTCTTGGTGGCATCGGACGGTGGCGATATCTTGCCAGACTCCGGGGTTGAGATTCACAATCCAATGCAGCTGCAGTGAGCACGCCGGCTCAAGGACGTGTTTGTTTCTCTGGTAATGCCTCCAGACAAAACAACGCTGTTCTCGCTTGAGAAAAACGCTCACCACATGCTGGTTTGTAAAACATGGAGCACTTCCCTAGAATGCACAAAGGCACTCCCCTGGTCAGAGCGCAGCACTGCAGGCCCATGGTGCACTGTCCTGTAATGCACAAAGCTTTACCTTAGTGCAGAAAGGAGCACTGGCGACATGCTAGCCCTTGTAAAATGGGCTCACCCAGCAGAAGTCTTGGAGAAAAGAGGCAACATGATCTTTGATGGCCCTGAGATCTCAAGAGAACAGGGGGCAAGCAAACAAGCCTTTGGAGAGCACTTCGGGGTACAAAAGGAGGTTGCAGGCAACAGACAGCACATACATTTAGGTTGAAAATTGGCAGCCCCTCCTGCAGCCCAGCAGCAGCAGGTCAACACAACCAGGCAGTTAGTCGAAATGGTGGTTGCTCCTGGCAGCACAGCAGTCCTCATGGCAAGGAGCAGTTTGTAAAGCCAACAGTGTCTGGCTACAAGTCCCAAGCAGCCTCTAAAAGCATGGGATCAGAGCTCCAGTACATATACTCAAAAATGTCTTTGATGGGGGGGCGTAGCCAGCAGCATGGCTGGGTGAGACGTGAGCCTAGGCTGCTCCGGCTACTCGTTTTGATCCGACATACCTGAGGCCAGCCGGGAGTCCTGTACCCCGCTGTGTTTTGGACTGTGGGGGCCCCTGCCCCTCCTGGAGTGCTGTGAGCGCTGTACCGGGTCTCCGGTGGCCCTTAATTACGGAGGCGATCCTTCAGCCCTGCGCCTGGCCCGGGTTCCAAGATGGCGCCGCCGGGGAGTTACTGACTGCCGGGACCGACTGAGACGGACGCGGCGCGCTGGACCCCACGCCGCTGGGTTGCGAGGTTTGGCAGCGGTGTAGGGCGAGGGACAGCGCAACCCCCGGGGACCGAAGGAGACCCGGAGAGAGAACAGACGTGGGCTGCTGCTCGCGGGCCTCGGCGTGACCTGCACTGATGTGGAGCTTGGCGGCTGGCAGGGGTGAGTGACGTACGACCGGGAGGACGGCGCGGAGCGGTGGTGGAGGCTGGCCTGGACCGTGGAGCTGGATCCCCGAGCTGTGTCGCCACGGAGGTGAGGGCCTGAACATCTGCCTGGCACCAGCATACTGCTGGGCGAAAAACGCCTGGAGCTGAGTGGTGGGGGGGAGCCCCCTGCAGCTCTCGGACGAGAGGAGGCTGTTGTGTGCCTGCATCGCCTGGGAGCTGTAGCGCTGCCTGCTCCTCTTCTTTGCCCCCCCCCCACGCGCTGGAACTTTCTGACGCACAGCTGGCCCCCCTACCCTGTAGAGACTGGTAGAGGGGGCTGGAAAACTGAAGAGGAGCAAGTCCTGGACGAGGCAGGGCCTGCTAGCGTGGCCCCAGGGAGCAAGGAGAGACGTGTGGATTCACCTCTGGAGACTCGCCTGGTGACTGCCGGGAGACAGAAGGGACCTGCCGTTACAGAGGTACAGGCGCGGGAAAGACTGGGGCCCGGTGCGAAAGTGCGTGGGGGGCCTGTATCCCGATTCAGGGCCACTATTGGGGCCCATACTCGGACGGCCTGAAGAGTGAAGAGTGACTGGGGTCGCTGCCTGCACCCAAGATACCGGCGGTGGGCGCCTCTGGCGGTGGCGCATGTGGAGACAGTACCTGATGGGTCTATAGAGGGACCGGAACTGGGGCTCTTGATATCCTGTGGATAATGTCTTCTAGTGCACGGCAGGAGATAGCGGCTGGCCCCTGGAAGTCGGGGGGTTCGGAGGGAGCACGGCCAACTCACGCACAGCCATGGGCAGGAAAAGCTTAGACCCCAAGCCCCCTGGACAGGGTACGCTGGACCGATTTGCCACAACCCCTCCTCCCCGAACGTTGACCAAACCGGGGCGAGGTCGGATACGGCCATGCTGATGGATTCTATACAGGCGTCCCGAGAGGCCCTACAGAAACAGGTCAGAGAGGTTGGTGCGGATGTGGCACTCCTACGACAGGACCTTCACAACCTAGCAGAACGAGTGACGGTCTCGGAGACTCGGATAGGGGAGACTGAAGATACCATAACAGACCTACAGAAAGGTATGGCGGAACTACAGGCCTCCCATAAGCAATGTCTCTGGAAGGTGGATGACGGCGAAAACAGGGCACGACGCAACAACCTGCGATTCGTGGGCTTTAGGGAAGGTCTCAAAGGGGCGAACATGTCAGAGTTCTTACATTCGTGACTGCTCCGCACTTTCCCGAAGGACACATTTTCCACGTGTTGTGTCATAGAACGGGCGCATAGAGCACTGCTGGCGAAACCACCGGAGGGAGCAAGACAGCGGCCGATCATTGCTCGCTTCCTCAATTTTTTGGATAGGGACATGATCCTCAGGGAGATCCGCCACGAAAATGCCCACATAATGATGTTCCTGGATTACAGCCAGGAGGTACAGAAACAGAGGCGCTCCTTTGATTCAGTCAAGGCCAAGCTGCGAGACCTCAGAATCCAGTATATGCTGTTGTTCCCGGCAAAGCTGAAGGTTCTGTACAACGAGAAAACTAATTTTTTTCAATCGCCGGAGGAGGCGTGGCAGTGGCTGGAAGAGCATCCCCCCTGCCACGACAACAGTCTGGGACCCGGGAGTCATCGGCTGGGGACCGACCTGCGGATGGGCCGCCAAAGCCGCAGAGGCGGTGCCAGAGGTGTGTCAGCCATGGAGTGGAGGTTCCCCATATCTCAAGACAGGATCGGCGTGGAGGAGGCGACGCAAGGCGATCCTGGTAGACACTAATCCATCGCCGGGTTCCCTGTTCTCCTGTTTAGCAGAGAGGGCACAGTCGGAGGGGGAGGAGGAACCTGGCAGCACTTCATCCGAGGAAGAAGAATCGGAGGAATACTCATTGCATCCCCTAGTGGCGGCAATCCATGATATGGAACAGGACAGCGTGTCGGGGACCAGGGCCTCACAGGGGGACCCACCAGACTCTAATTCGTGACGATGGGACAGTAATGGCTGGTCGACCTTGGACTTGGTGGCCAGGAGCACGCAAGTTGGACACCCCCTCTTTTTCTTTGTTTGCTTGCTTTGTTTTTATTGATTTGTTCTTTCTTTCTCATTTCTATTTAGTTGGTCTCCGCCTTTACTGGTTGCTCCTCTAGAGGGTTGGAGTGAGTTAACGTGATCTGAGGCTGAGGTTGGGTGGGCGACAGACCTCCTTCACCTGATCAGCTGTATCTCTATCACTAGGATGGCGATGGGTCTGGTGGGGGGAGGGAGGTGGGGAGGGGGTGGTTCTTGGGGGGATGATCTTTGGGTGTTGTTATTGTTTTAAAGCATGTCACAGACGGAATTGCCACACATACCTGCACATTGTACGCCCGATGCTCTCCGGCACAAAAACTGACTGGGACTGATGTTGCCTGGCGTAGTGGGTGGCCTTGGAAATGAGGCACAGGATAATGGTACTGCCCAAATCCTTACATGGAATGTGAACGGACTGGGCAATAAGATCAACTGGGGGTTGGTCCTGGCCTATGTAAAAAAAGTCTGCACCGGACATAGTCCTGCTCCAGGAGACTCACCTACGTGGTACGCGATGTGGGTTTTTGGCCCGGGGGCCCTATAAGGTGTTGGCACCTGCGGGATACACTTCGGGATCCAGGGGGTGGCCATTCTGATTAGGAAGTCCCCTCCCTTCGCCGTAACGAGAACGTGGACTGACCCCCAGGGTACTTACGTTGGGGTTACGGGCACTTGGAGACACCAGAAGGTCACAATAGTTTCTGTCTATGCACCTCCCAAGCTACAGGCCCGAACCCTAGCGGGAGTAGCTGATATCCTTTTAAATACTCCAGCCACACTACAAGTGATAGGAGGGGACTTTAATGACGTTATGTCCCCCCCCGGATAGATCGGGGTTGCGGGCGGACACTCTGGAACCTTCCCCTCTGAAGCAGTTCAGTGACATGATGGGACTGACAGATGTCTGGAGATGGACTTACTTACTCTTACTTTTCAGGTGCCCAGAAGGTGCACGTCATGCTCTTAGAGCTGAGAATCGAGCAGAATACCTGACCCGGGGAGAATCAGATCACTCACCACTGCGAGTGACAATAGGGACGAAGCGCGGACCACTGGGCGGGACTTGGCGATTGGCAGCATGGGACCTGCAGGACAAGGATTTGTTGCGGGGGTTGCGGGCAGATGTGAAGGTGTACTTTGCCGAAAACCTGAACACAGTGCAGTCAAGGGTTACGCTCTGGGAACCTTTTAAAACAGTTGTGAGAGACAGGGCGCATAATAGAATCGCAGGGGAAAAACGGAAGGTGCAGGGAGATCTGAATGACCTTGCGACCCGTATCTTGGAGTTGGAGCGCCGCTATGTGGCGGATGGGATGACACACTCACTTAGACAATTACTAGACACGCAGCAGCAATATAGGGCCCAGATGACTGACGAGGCCAAAACACAGGCGCAGGCGACCCTGCATAGGTTATATGATGTAGGGGATAAGTTGGGAAAACTTCTGGCATGGCTGAGTCGTAGAGAACAGGAGGCGAGGTGGGAGGAGAAGGTGACGGATGCCCCGGGCAGTACCAGACAGACGGATGTCCAGATAGTGCAGGCGTTCGCAGAGTATTATGAGGAGTTCTACAAGGCCAGGGACTTGGGCTCGGCGGAGGAGGTGGAACAGTATTTGGTTAGCATTGAGACCCCTACCTTAGATGAGGAGGCCCAAAAGTGTCTGGAAGAGGAGATAACAATCACGGAAGTTCGGGAGGCTATAGCTAGACTCCGTCCGGGGAAATCTCTGGGCCCGAATGGGTTGCCTGCAGAATTTCTTTTTTTAAACGGCCGATCTACTCTCCACTCATCTGCTGGCCTTGTACACCGATGCGCCTCAGGAGGGCTCGGTCCCGACGGATCTTTGTATGGCCACACTGGTGCCAATTTATAAACAGGGTAAGCCGCTAGAAGAGCGTGTACACAGACTCGCGAGCGAGGGTTAAGGTCAATGGGGTGCTGTCTAGGGACTTTCCCCATACGGAGGGGGACCCGGCAGGGGTGCCCCTTGTCCCCGCTTCTGTTTGCCCTCACTATAGAGATAGCGTCATGTGGAATACGTCAGGACAGTGGGATAAAGGATTTAGAATTGACCAGAACGATGCGGCTGAGGAAAATATCTCGCTTTACGCGGACGACATCCTTCTGTACGTCACCCAGCCAGAAGTTTCGGTCCCATGCCTGTTTGCCTTGTTAGGTCACTACGGAGCGCGATCAGGATACACAGTGTATTGTCACAAGTCGGTATTATACAGCCCCCTACGGGAGGCCAGAGGTCCTGCCTTGCCTGCCACGCTCCGGGTAACGGACGAGGGGTTTCTGTATCGGGGATCTACATGACGAGGGACCGGTTAACCTCGTATCAGAAAAATATCCAGCAGGCCCTTGCTAACTTCACTCACGATGCGACCAGATGGAGATCCCTCCCCCTCACGATTCTGGGGCGCGCGGCAATGTATAAGATGATAACGCTGCCGCGGTTTCTGTACGCGCTGAAGAACGAGTACTTCCCCCTCCCCCGCCAGGTTTTCAAAGAGATAAACGAGGGGTTGCGGGCACTGCTTTGGCTGGGGAAACAGCCCAGGATAGCACTAGAGACACTGCAGAGAAACCAATGCAATGGGGGGATTTCCCTACCTAACGTCGAGGCATATTACTGGGCTGAACATTTAGGGCCAATAAACGACTGGCTTCACGCCCCGGCAGACCACCCCACATACAGACTGGAGAGGGTGACTATGGCGCATCGGACGAGTTTACACTACCTTTATGGTGGCAGGGGGAAAGACGGGCTGCTATCGGCCAAGCCCGTGATGGTAGAGATGTGGGCAAGACCCCGTTATGGCATTGTGCGTGGCTTAAGGAGCTACATAAACTGAAGGGGTTTCAGGGGTGGGATGCCATTGGGATTTCTGTCTTGGGCGACCTGATAAGACAGGGGGCATTGAAGTCCTTCCAGGCCCTGAGTTTGGAGTTTGGGTTACATCATACACAGTACCTGAAATATGCACAGCTTCAACACGCCTGGAGGGCGGAGGTGGTGCTTGTAGGGCCTTTACCGGAATACGCACCACTGGAGGGGCGCTTGCTGCAAGAGCATGTCCCTGTTCAAATAGTTTCCCATACGTATAAAACCCTACTTAACAGTATGCTGGACGGGCTAGTAAAGTTAAAGGACACATGGGAGTCAAACCTGGGAGAGATGGACACGCTGGAGTGGGAGACGGCCCTGATGCACCCTAGGGAGGTTGCGATAAAGTCCAGACTTCGTCTCATACAATATAAAATCCTGCATAGAGTATACTACGACAGGTATCGCTTACATCAGATGGGGCGGGCGAGCGACCCGAATTGCCTGCGCTGCGGTTGTGAGGAGGGGAATTTTTATCACATTCTCTGGGAATGCAGGGTCATACAGGGATACTGGGCCGAGGTACTGAAGGACCTCAGTGCCATTCTGGAAGCGGCCCTCCCAGTCGAGCCTAAATTGGTGCTATTGGATATAGCACACAAGGTGGATTTGGCTTGCCCATTAGTGATTTTCTTGCAGTTGGCGTTGGTGGTTGCCAAGAGAGACGTGGCCCGGGCTTGGGGCGCGCCTATCCCTCCGAGACTGGATGAATGGAAGAGGGGTATGGACATTTACATGGCAGCCGAAAGGGTCACATATAAAGCCCGGGGTTGCCCCAAGAAGTTCAGTAGAGTGTGGAGGAAATGAAGACGATACTATGGCCTGGATGGGGGGCTCTGAGGGGATGGGGGATGACCTCCTTGTGTCCCGACACATGAGGGGGGCGTGGAAGATGCTGCGGGACACACTGCTGGGGGGTATATTATTGTTTTTGTTGGATATTCTTTGTCCTGTGAAACTATTGGGAAGGAGGGTGGTGGTGGTGGGCGGGGCAGGGGATAGTGGGTGCTCTTATGTGACATGCTTAAAATGTTCATATGGTTTTAAAAATTCAAATAAAAACAATTAAAAAAAATGTCTTTGATGAACGGGTGACTTCAAATGAATCCTCAGAAGTGTGCAACAGTCCCTTGCAGCCCAGTCCTGGCTCCAGACGATCAGTAGGGGGTAAATCAGTCCTTTGAGTGAGGGCAGGACACAACCTATTCAAATGAAAGTGTGAATGACCTCTCTCCCAGCTCAAGAAGACTATCAGCAAGCAGATGAATGCAGATGTATCCCCTGTCACACCCAGCGCCTTCCATTAGGAAAGCATAGTTTGTCATGACCCTTCCAAACATGATAGTTGCAGGAGTATCCTCTGAGGTTGAGTGAGGGGGTCAAACGGTAACCTCAAAGAATAATGTTCAAAACCTTCGAGGTCGAGCTTCCCCAATGCAGAATGCTGAACAGCTTTCTTTAAAGTACTCATGAGGCGTTCTATCAGACCATTGCCTGGGGTCAAAGAGGAGTGCTTTTTTTATGCTTTATATTGAGCTATTTATTTTTAAAGTTTTATATAGCGCAACTAGACCCAAGAGAGTATCAGAGCGCTTTACATTTAGGATCATTCCATCAAGAGTTACATCAGTTACAAGAGCATAGTAGGGTACAGTACACAAAAACAATGTTGCAAGAGTTCGTAGGAGGGAGGGGAGGAAGGAGTCATAGCGAGGAGACGAGGAGGAACTGTGCCCAATATCCGGCTGGGTAGGTGGCGGTCAAGGGGGGAGCCAGGGCCAATCTCCTCTATAGATGTCTAGCAGCTCCACCAGGCATCCGCCATGTTGCTCAGGTCTCAGCGATCAGGAAAATAACGTTTTGAATAGATACAAAGGCTACAGTAGCATAATCAAGTAGTGGAAGAGCATGTCCCCACCAGAGGATAGTGGTAGAAGAAGGGAGGCGGGGGATTAAACCAACCAGAGAAGGAGCTGGAGCTGCCATTTAGACCGGATGGGAGATGTGTTTGAGGTCTGGTTGAAGTCAGTTTTTTTTACTTTGCAAATTTAAAATCGCCACTTGTCGTTAATGAGCTCATCCTACCATGGTTAACATCATGAGATGGTGCATTATGTGGCAGGCGCTTATTCTGCGAAGTTATAACCACGTGGCAGGATAGGAAAGGGGATGAAGCTTGGCTGCCATCTTATATTCAGGCAAGTCCAGATTGTTTATTTTCATGACTCAGCAGGTGGGCTTGCCCCTAGTTCTTTGGATAGTTAACTAAGCTATGCTTCTGTCCTGGGAGCCCATCGGGCCCCCTTGTCAACTGAGACACTATCTCTCACTGGAGGAAAAAACCTTTGTGGGCGCCATTTTCGGGTCAGGCACCGCGAGATCCGATGTGTTCGGCCGCCTGGTCCGTCTGGTTGCGTGCACCATGTTGGGGTCAGGCATCGGTCCCCCAGGTCCACTACATTGTTTTTGAATTTCTTCTGAGTTGGGAGAGCCCCACTAATTCGTACAGTGCTCCTGCTCTTCGATGGGAGAGATGAGATCTTCGCTGTATAGTGCATGGGGGCCCACCAGGGTGCGCCGTTAAGACTCCCGGTGATGCCGACTGCGGGAGCCATTTTGGGGTCAGGCAACGGTCCCGGGGCTCCTCTAGAGCACTACTGAAATTATATCGGAGGAAAGGGGCACAGGTCACCAGAGCCCGCCACCACCCGTATTGGTATGGGTCATCCGGGCGGTCAGGGTCGTTAGCAGTGTCCTCGCTCTCTGTCTGTTTTCCCACGGTGAGTGATCACAGCGGCGGCACCTTGTGAAGTCAGCGCCGCATCTTCCACTCAAGGATCGCATCGCCAGCAGGCAAGTTGGCATATCCCAGACAGGGGACAGAGGAGTGGGGGGTTGACTCTTGGCAGCAGAGAGTATCTGCACCAGTACTTGGCCCAGGCCGCCCCTGTCCTCAGAGTTCTCCGACTTGACCGAGGCGGTGTCCATGGAGGCCGAGCTCCCCAGGGGACTGGGGCTGTCCCGTGCCCCTCTGAAGGTGGGGTGCGGCGGCTACGGTGGGGGCGCCCCCCGTGGAGAGCACCTTGTGTCCACCATCAGCGCCTCCACAGAGAAGGGTAAGCTGGAGACCTGCACCTTGTTCGCGCTGGGGGTCGCTGGGACCGGGCTGCCCTCCTCGTCTGAAGACAAGTCCTCCTCGCCTGTCGAAGACCGTGTCATCATCATCCTCACTGCTGCTCGGGGGAGGAAAAGTCCTGAAAGACTTCCAGGACTCCCCAGAAACTGCTCTTCGTCTCCACAGCTCCTAACTGCAGCGCTCAGCTCTGATTTAGAAAGTTTTTAAATTCTCGACTATTAAAAGATGGGGTACCAGGGCATAATCAGCCAGTTTCTGATCTTTCCCTGGACGATGAAGAATCATTTAGTTGTAATTCTTGTGACCTCAAACCCCAAGGCTCAATTCTAGGAGGCATTTTTGCTGTGGGATTGCCGAATACCATCAGCAATGCTTGGTGATCAGCCACTAATGTGAAGGGCTTTCCATACACAAACACATGGAAATTATTCACAAGCTCAAACCAGTGCCAAACTTTCTTTCTCAGGGTGCGAGTATGCACGTTCAGTTTGTTACAGGCTCTTATTGGCATGTACCACGATATGTCTCAGTGAATTTGGCAGTCCCTTTTGCTGTGCAAGGATTGCGCCCAACTCTACAGGGCTAGCATCAATTACAACCTCTGTATGGAGTTTGGGATCAAAGTTGGGTGTTTCAATGGCGCTCTCAATGGTTTGCTCGAGTTTTTGGAAGCTCTGTTGGCCTTCCACAAGCTCCTGAAAACCCATCTTTTCAAGGCATCGACCTAACATTGCTGTTACTCTGCCGCTCGGTCAGCGATAGGAGGCCTCAGGGTAGCTACGCGCCATATAAACTTAAATTCATTCATTCTTCTCACACTCATGTGACCAATGAAAACACACATACTTTTTGGTTAGTTCTAGTGCAATCACCATAGCAAAGTCTTGTATGTATCTAGAACAGTAATTGACCGTTCCAATAAATAATCGTAAGATAGAAATGCCTTGTGAGAGTTTTGAAATTCTCTTTCTGTGCAGCCCCACAATACCAATATATCACTATAGTTAAATGCATTTACTACAGGCTATATGATAAGTCAAATGACGTCTTGGAAAAGTTCTACAGCAGAGGATACCAAAACTCAATCGCCTTTAGCAAAACAAACCAATATGCGTAGAAAAGGTTGCAACGTATCTGGATTTTTCTACAAGTTCCAATTGGTGAGATCCTTTATTTAGGTTGAGTCGAGAGAAGAACTCTGCGCCATTCAATTGAGTTATAATATCAGCAATGTGCGGACTGTGAGGTTTCTCTTGCTCAGTTGCCCTGTTTGCCTGACGCAAGTCAACACTTATGCGTACAGGTCCTTCGCTGTCTCTTTTAGGCACTGTTACAATGGGAGAAAGCCATGGTGTTGGACCAATGGAGCACTCAATGATGCCATGTATAAGTAAAAAATGAAGTTCCTTTTTAACAGCTTCTTGCAAATGAAACGCAACTCGTCTGTGTCTTTGATGAAAATTCTCATTTATGTGTAACCTTACTTTAATTATTTGACTTTTCCAGACCCATGAAATAATCAAATAAATTGACTTACAATTTCATGATGAGCATTCATAGTGTAGTTCACTGATATCAGTCCCATATCAGTAGCACTATGGAAACTCAGCAAACACTTGAAGCTGTTCCTTGAATTACATGAATAGGCACATTCACCACAGTTTTCTTATGTTTCATCATGGCTGCAAATTTTTTATTTTACTTTTTGAAGGGCGTTGAGGCAGTCCATGAGTATACTTTAGTCTTTGAATTCGTAAGTTGTGGTACCGGAGATAATTTGTGATACATCTCCAGCGGCATAATATTTATCGACGCACAGCTGCCTTCATGTTGAAATGTCTTCACTTTGGATTTTTTCTCACATTCGACTAGCCCCATATGTGCATGCGTTTTTGCAGTAAACATCAATATTGCACAATTGTCATTGTCCCTTTCATTGTAAACAGACACGGAGGAATTCTTTCTCGACTATTTAGACGATTATCAACTTCATTTTGCGTCGATTTGCCTCAATTTGTGTGACCGCTTAGCCTTGTGGGAGTACATTGAATGTCACTGATGTAGCGTTTGGTCAGCCATTTTGTCTTTAGGCTGCAACGCACTTACTTTTATCTTTGCGCTACAAGTCGTCACAAAATGATTCGCTTTACCACAGTCTATGCATATCTGTCCAATGGCGGGACATTTACCTTTGTGTGGAAATGACAGTCTATATCTGTAACACATTTTCTTTTTCTGTGGAGACAGGACATTGTGTCCCTCAGCCTGGAACTGTGGCTTACTTTTTGTGCTCATGACCGATGCACTTTGGGCGCCTACGGCCTCCAAGTCAGTCATTTGACGATAAGCATGCTTGTCAGTGCAAGCAGCCTTGAGGACTTGATACAAGCTCAGTTTCCATCAGCATTTGTCGTTAAAATGCATACGACAGACATCCATTGATTACTCCGAGGAGGGTAGCCTCCTCATCATAAATTAATTGAATTTACTGTGCTTTACCAAACATCCATTCTTTCAACAAACTCATCAATGGTCTTACCTGGTCTCTGGCATTCTTGGCTGAATATGTATCTTTTATAATTCACATTTGTCACTGGCTTAAACTGGCTCTACCCTTGATGCAATCATCTCTAAGCAGAACACCGTATCCCTCGGTTCTATCCTACCCACCGACTGGACTCACCATCACCTAATTCTTTTCAATCTCAATGCCATCCAACCAAAGGCCCACCCCCAAAATACCAGGCACAAGCACTGGGCAAGGAACATACATGGAATCTCCCAGGCAGAGTTAGAAACATTAGTCAGTTCCCAAATTCCAAGGTGATGATTATGTGGTGCCGAGTAAGGAGTATCGCCTCCCTGAGTTGGATTTCGGTGTCTCCACACGTTGGGCAGGTCCAGTCGTGTCACTGACGTCTCTAGCACCCTGGCCGAGGCCGAGGGCGTCTATCAGAGCTGTCCGATCTGTCTATACTGGGATGTCTTGTCATATTAAAATCACCCCCCCGCCCCATAGGACAGAACCCCATGAGTGCGCCTGAACTTTAGCCGTCAAAGCGGTATAGAAGGCAAGGTGGTCGTATTTAGGGCCGTAAGTATTCACTATACAGATCTCACTTCCTTTCCCTCAGCATTTAGAGATAGTAGAACGTCCCTCCCTGTCCGTCTCCAGCGGCGTCAGTGTCAATGAGGCCTTCGGGTTAACCCACGTCAGTACACCCCTAGCATGCGAGGTAATTCCCGCCGAGTGGACATTACCCAAAAAAACCCTGGTACGCAATATAGGGCTGTCCGGGTGAAGGTGCGTCTCCTGCAAGAGCACAACGTCAATTCTATGTCTGGAAAGGTAATGTAGAACCTTCGTAACCTTACGGTGATTGTTAAAACCTCTAACGTTCCAGGTCAACAGCACCAGTGTGTCCAGGGGCTCCCCAGGCGGTGTCATCGCTGGGTTAGCAGCATGTAAATGAGCCGTGGTAAGGTGTCATGTACATATGTAATTGCATCATGCCCTGTCGCGTCTGTGCCAAAAAGCCAACAAAAAACCCCAAAAAGAACACAATTTCCCCCCTCTCCCCTCAAGTGTGACATGAAGTTGTTGCAATACTTCCCTCCCAGTACACTCCCACGCCTGCCCAACCCAACTTGGCCGCAGAAACCCACCCTCCCCGACAATACCCGGAACCCTCCCCACCACATCCCTCTGGAACAGCAAATAAAAACATTAGAGTAGTGTAATTCACACTGGGGTGGGAGTAGCTGACAGAAAGAACACAATTTGTTTCTTTGTCCAGTGGTTAACTACCCCCCCCCTGCCTCACAGCAAATAGGAATCGTGGGCCACACCCCTAAACATGTGTGTACCTTAACCCGCGCCTACCTATGAGCGCTCCTACAGTGCTTTAGGTTCTGCGGTAACTTCAACCCCCTCGACCAATTGCCCCCTCCACCCTCTGGGACCCGCAAGTCATATAATCGCACATAGGGCCACCTCACTGTGAGATAGTACATCATAACTTTAGTGCAACATGAGTGTCAAATCTGTAACCCACTGAATATCAAGTCAAGTTTTTTCTACCCCCCCTTCGAATCTCGTCCGCCCCCTATCACTGAGCTATGCAAGGGCCAGCACACACCACACATCATCTGTATTATTGCCCAGGGTCCCCCAGCAGTCCACATATAAACTCAGCCATTTGAAGCCGTGTACCGGGACTAGTCCTGTTCATCCATGGCACCACCCGCCGCCTCATCCAACAGTGCTCTGTCCAGGGAAGACCGTTGTTCCTTGCGCCATTCCCTAAGGGCCTTCTGGAGCACCTTAGGGTCTGTGAAAATCATGGACCTCTCCTGACGGTTGGCCCGCAGTTTCGCGGGGTACAGCATTGCGTAGTCAGTCCCCATATCACGGAGCTACCACTTCATTGGTATAAACTGACGTCTCGTTTCCTGAACTTTTGCCGTAAAATCCGGGAATAATGAGATCGTAGACCCTTTGTATTGTAGCAGTTGTTTCTCTCTGACCAGTTTGAGCGCAACGTCACGATCCCTGTAGTTTAACAGCCTCGCAGTTAGAGGCCGGAGAGGAGCCCCAGGCTTTGGCCTCGGGCCCAGGGACCAGTGAGCCTTCTCGACCACGAACATTCCAGAGAAAGGTGTGTCCCCTAGCAAGGTCTTCAAAAGATTTTCTATGAACAGCTCCATATTCCCGGTTTTGGTGGTTTGGTGGTTTCCGGAAGTCCAGTGATGAGGAGATTGCACCTCCGAGAGCGGGCCTCCAAGTCCTCCGTCTTGTCCTGTAAGATCTGGATAACCCTGCCCAGCTATTTGTGCTCCGTATCCAGGGTGGTATGAGCCTCCTCCACCTCCATCAGGCGTTGTTCGGACATGTCAATGCGTTCCGCATGTTTATCGAGCTCTCTGCCATGCGATCCTTTCTGTATGTGAGTGCGTCCATCTTAGTTCCCAGGGAGGCGATCCCTCCCTGCAGGCTCTTCTTCATGGCGATCAATAGGCCGTGAATATCCTGCTGTGGACTCTCTTCAGTTGGCTCTTACCCGCATGGCCCTCCCTCCGGTGTGGCCTCGCTAGGCTTGGGTCTCTTAGGATCAAACGAAAGCTTAGGTTGATTCCTGTCCACCCGACCCATCGTGATGTTGCTGTGTGACTCCATACCAGGGGAAGAGCAACACAGACGGTAGTTTCCAATTGCAGGTGTCGTTGCGACCCCCACCACGAGGTAAGTCTCTACGTACGGGGGCAATGGTCCCTTCCAGCAGAACTCAGTCCGCGATTACCGCCACTCGTAGCGCCGGGGTTGGGCGCCGCGATACCCCAGAGCCAGGCACCACCCCTCAGCAGGACATGCATACATGTGTATCTGCAGGAATATAATCAGGACCCCCGCGTCACTAAACACCGTTATTGGGCCCACTGTGCTTTCAAATACGCCCGCAGTCAATCACTTCACTCTCCACCCAGTTGGGTCCCTTCCACGTAGCTCACCGCGGCAGCTGAGCAGGGCCCCGGGCAGTTCCTGTACTCGTGGTGTAAGGCGACTGGCGCAGAGCACTATGCAACCACAATGTTGGCTCCCAATTGCACTGTAAACCTAGTGGCAGCACCTCCAGTCGCTCCTGCTGGCAGAGAGGGGTTAGATGGGCCCTCCCATGGACCCTAGAACCGAGTAATGTCCAGCCACCGTTATAGGAATACCACGCCCTCCTCCTCTTCAATACTTATCAAGGGCTGTGCTCCTCACTGTTACTCCTCACCTCCAAATGGCACCTACACCTCTGATCACCGCTGGCGGAAGGGGACCTCCCATGGACCCTGGGCCCGAGTAATGTCCAGCCACCATTATAGGAATACCGTGCCCTCCTCTCCTTCAACACTTCTCAAGGGCTGTGCTCCTCACTGTTACTTCTCACCTCCAGATGGCACCTACACCTCTGATCACCGCTGGGGGAAGGGGACTGGGAAGCCCTTCTCGGGTCGATTCAAATTGTGCCCTCCTCCGGGGCTCCGCCGCCACTGGGGTCTCGCTCCGCATCTTACTTCTTACCCAATCGCTCCAGCCCGAGGCCGCGATGTCAGCGCTCGCGCCCCAGGGGCCAGGCCCCGCAGGACGCCGCTCCCCAGGCTCTGTAGGGACCGCACCCAGCTTCACGCGGGACGCCGCCGTCTCGCAGGCTGCCGCTAACTCCGCACTCCGGACGGGCAGTCCAGCGGTATCCGGGGTTGGAGGATCATGCACTCCACTCCCCTCTCCAATCTCAGGGCCGGCCTCCGCAACCACCGAACGACCAGGCCAATGGTCGAATCTGAACCGCAATCCCCAGGGGCGGACGTAGCCCCGCCGTTCCAATGGCTACCAGTTCACCAGGCCACCGCTGTCCGGGCAGCAAGAAGGGGGAAAGCCAGAGATCCGCACCTTCGGTGTTTGTGATCAGCAACAATCGGAGGACCCAGTCCGTGTGCTTAGGACCGCCGATAATTGTGCAGCTCCCACGATTTTTGCCGGATAGTTTAGTGAGACAGCGGAGCTCTCGGTTCGTGAAGCCATCTTGGTTGCGAGCTAGCTCTGCCCCCCGATTCCAAGGTTATTAGCAAAGAAATAATTGCTTTTCAATAGAAACTCTTATAACCACAAATTACGTGGGAGGGAAGGAAGGAAGAGCGGGAGAGAGAGAGTGAGAGAGAGGGAGAGAGAGAGGGAGAGAGAGAAAAAGATAGAAAGAAAGATAGAAAGAAAGAAAGAAAGAAAGAAAGAAAGAAAGAAAGAAAGGGAAAGAGAGAGAGAAAGATAGAAAGAAAGAGAGAGAAAGAAAGAGAGAAAGATAGAAAGAAAGAGAGAGAGAGAGAGAGAGACTATGGTTTAAGTGAGTTTCAAATGAACATAAATTAAGATGTTAAAAGCAATCCCAATAATAACTTCATTGTGACCTTTTTGTTTTTGATCCAAGACCACCAGACAGAGCTAAAGACATATTGGGGATATTCAGAAAGCATCAGTGGGAGTACATTCCACCCATTCCTTACCATTGGATTTGTGGTTTGTAACTCACATCCGTCCCTCCCGCTGCCCAAACCTTGTTTACTGTATTCTTCCACAAACACGCTTTCTGTAAAAAGGCCTTTACATCTTGTTTTTATCATTTGCTGTGCATTCAAAGACAGAGGTCAAATGTCAAGCTCTCTCTTTGAGGGAGCTTGGTGTTTACTTTTCTTCCTATGACTTCAAAATGAGAGAATTTATGTGACAATTCTGCTGAGTATCCATACAAGAGGAGAAAGTGTAAGATTGTTTTCCTAGCACACAACAAAAAACAAGCACTGGCAAAGCCAATTGGTCTTGCCTTGAAATCCTACTGACTCTGCAAATGACTTTTAGCAGTGTCCCACACCATCAGTCGAAAAAGAAATATTCTACTGCATTTTGCCGGGTTACAAAGATTGAAACGTAGTTACTCAGGCCTACCCTTTGAATTTCAATCAAATGTGGTGGATATGATTAATGAAAATAGAATGCCGGGAACGGAGAGTTATTACTGTGCCATCAATAAGCTCCTTAGGTGCTGCACCTAAAAATGCGGATATTACATTTTTTTCTGAATGCCGGGAAAGGGGACTATTAGTCTGAGAAGAAGCTACAAATGGTTGCTCTCTGTTGCAGGGAATCCCAGCCCACAATCAGAGCCTGAGAAGTCTCTCCCCAGTGTGAGTATGTTATTTTTGAAAAGTAGTTTGGCCTCGCCGCCGGTATTTGATTATTTTCCTCAAGATACCACTAGCAAAGTGCCTAATAATTTCCTAAATCCGCCTACGGGCCTGCCGTCTTTCACGGTATTGGGTGTAAATGCCTGAGATGTCCTGATGGTTTTCTGCTTCAATATGGCCACCACGCAGGCAGCATCGAGGGCGCTGGCCTTGCAGGGCATGAAGGTAATTTTTCAGCCCTCACACACCTTCTTCACAGCAGGCACCAGGTGTGTGTGGAGGGGATCTCCCCGCACCCAGGTGTGTTATTTTATATAGCGCAAACATGACCCAACTGGGTATCAGAGTGCTTCACAATTTTATAGCACTGTACTTCTGACATTTGGTTTGATTAGTCCTTTAAACAAACTACCAAGTATATATATTCAATTTTAAGTGGAAAGCATTTCTACTTTACAAATAATACATGTCCTAAAGATTACTAGAGATCAACTTGCATTACAATAGTATGTGTCCTAAATATTACAACAATTGACATTTTAGAAATACATGTACTAAGAATACCTCATATCATTTAGTACAGTGGATTATACATAGTAAACAGACTGGTCACAGAATATAAAGCTATTATCCTATACTGCTTTCGGCCCGGAAACGTTGTACAGATGGGGTAGGGTCGTGTCATGATGCAGCTGGTGAGGGCTGCCAGAAGATGCTTCAATGGCACGGCCCTCTGTACATGCCAATGTCCCCTCCACCCCAAGCCGTCCTTCCAGTACCTTAGGTGCCAACTTTACAGTCGACAGTGAAGTTTCTGGTCGGCAGCAGTAGACACTAGCACTTTAGTTGAAACGGCTGCTACCATTATGTGAAGGAGAGGTGGTGAAGGCAAGAAAATGAAGTAATTTGCTTTTATAAATAACAAGCAAGGAGAGGCAAGCAGCGATGAGTGAGACGGTGAGGAACTGTCTCTCTTACTTTGAAGTCAGAGAAAGAACAGGCTGTTTAGGGGAAACATCATCTGACATTTGATCTCAGTCTGTGAATGAACAGCAAATGTGACGAGATATGAACAAGAATTACAGCCATTTACAAAAAAGCTTGGAGTGAGTGAAAAAAGTGCGCATATGAAGTGCTCTTAGACAAAGAAAAAAAAGTGCGTAAAGCAGTTGATAATATGGGACCATTGCAAGGATACAAGTAACGGGACGATGCTCCATGGGAGGGAACAATCTATGAAAAGGAGGGACAAGTAGGAAAGATTAGCCATTTGGAAGCAAGGCTGTTTAAAGGAGATTCAAAGAAACAAATAAAAAGCAATGGGTGGGCAGTAAGCCCACAAAGTTAAGCGCTGTTGTGGCAAGACCTAAAGAAAAGAACTGTGCTGATGTTTCAGAATATATCAGAATTTGTAAAAATGAAGCACATTTGTTTTGAATTACTGAAGTGTGGAGAAAAATATTTGAATAGGATTGAAACACATTAATACACTAGGGGATGACATTTGCAAATATTATCATTTATGTGCAGTAAAACCATATTTCGGTGTAAATGTAATGATCATTTCAATTGAAAATGTGTTGTCTGTAATGGCAGTGCGCTACCACACCAAGTATACTCCACACTACGCCACTCAACTCCACACCACTCCACTCCAATCTATGCCACTCACTCCATGAATCAACACTCTACTCCACGCTCCTCTACTCCACACCACTTACCCCACTCCAATCCACCCCACTCCACTCCACTCCGCTCCACTCCACTCCAAAGTATCCCAATCCACTCCAAAGTACCCCAATCCATCCCACTCCTATTCACCCCATTCCAATCTATCCATTCCCAATTTACCCACCGCAATCTACCCCACTCTAACTCAATCTACCCTATTCCACTCCAATCTACCCTAATACACTCAATCTAACCCAATCTACGTGACTCCACCCCAATCTACCGCACTCCACTCAGATTTACCCCATTCTGCTCCATTATACCCCAGTCTACCCCACTCCACTTCAATCTACCCCAACTCTAATCTACTCCAATCTAATTTACTTCACCCCAATCTACCTCACTCTACTTCAGTCCAATTTACCCAACTCCATTTCAATTTATCCAACTGCAATCTATCCAACTCATCTACACTCCTACCACAATCTACCCACTCCAAACTACCACAATCTACCCAACTCTAATCTACCATAATCTACTGTACTCCACTGTACTCTACCCTACTCCACCCAATCTATCCCTCTCCACTTCATCCAATCTACCCCACTCAATCCAATCTACCCCACTCCATCCAAACCACCCCACTACAATCCACCCACTCTACCCCATTCCACTACACCCTAATCTACCCCACAACACTCCACTCCAATCTATCCAATTCCACTCCACCCCACTCTACCCAAACCTACCTCATTCCAGGTTAATCTAATCCACTCCACCCTACTCCAATCTACCCTACCCCACTCCATCTCAGACTTACCTATCCCAATCTACCCCATTCAATCTACCCTACTCAAATCTACTCCAATCAATTCCGCCACACTCTACCACACCCCAGCCCAATCTACCCTACACCACTCTATATAACTCCACTCCATTCTACTCCAGTCCAATGTACCGCAATCCAAACTACCCCAATATACTGCACTCTAATCTACTCCACTCCAGTCTTCCCCACTCTACTCCAATCTACCTCATTCCACCCCACTCTTTCCCGATCTATCCCACTCCAATCCACCCCAATCCATCCTACTCCACCTCAATCTACTCCACTCCACCCAAATCTACCTCAATTCAATCTACCCCACTTGACTCCAATCTACCCCATTCCACTATACCCCAATCTATCCCCCTTCTATCTACCCCACCCGACCTTGTGCCACTAACTTTTAGCCATGCCGAACAGCAGTCACACTGGGGTACATAATGGCTAAAACTCGTTGCCAAAGCCAGTAGCTTTCGGATAGGAGACACCTATTTGTTTTGCCAATGCTTGTTTTCAGTTTTCAGTTTTCAGCCTGGCTTATGTTTTTTTATTTTTTATTTTTAAGGGTTCCCGGACACTTTCTTGGGGTTCTCGGACCCTTGCAAACTTGTGTATCCTTATTGGACATCAATAGGTTTTCAGACCGAGCAGCAGGTCTCCGAACATCACAAATGTCCACCAGGGTACAAGGCCAATTACTGTGCCTGCGCAGACACCTGCCTAAGGTTTGCGGAACTCAAGGGTCATGATGAGGAATCCAACCTCTGTTCAAAATCAGCAATTTCTTTCTACATTTTAACATTAGGCAGCACCTGTACCAAGGAGAGACAGGACGGCACCACAGCTCTTTATGGCTTCTTTAGTATTTTTACAGGATGCGGGGAACAAGTCTCTTCATCAGGTAATGGTTCAAGATATAGCCAGCCAATCAGGGAGCTTCAGGTCTGCAGACCCAACTTTGGGTTTACGTATCCGAAAGGGATGGGCGAAAAAGCTCCCTCATCCAATCAGATCCAATATATTGTTACATTTGGGTTCGCGAGTCCAGATGCACTGACCATTCATGGGCTAAAGGTCCAGCTAGCTCGATCTTAAATGACTAGTGGCTTAATTTGAGGACCACAAAAAAACACTGCATGAAACTAGCCATGCCAATCCCAAATACTTTTGTGCAGATTCATTGGACTGTGCCAACGGTATTATATGTGTATATATATATATATAATTATATTATGTGAGATTCTGTAATCCCTGTATAAATGGCAGTGTCTAATTTATTTATAATCAGGAATTTGTGATGCACCAAGTCAGTGATTATGAAGAAGAGACGTCAGAACTCGGCTTTTATAAGTTATTACAGTCAGGTCCTGAGGGCACATTGCCTGCTGCCAGAGCCAGCAGCTGATGTGAAAAGAAGGTCAAGTCACGAAGCATAATTGAAGTAGCTGTTTAAAGCAACAAACAGAACTTTACTTTTATCACTTCTGCTGTATGTTACTAGCTTACTATGAGAAGCAGAGGGAATATGTTTATTAGTTTCCTTAGATAAAGAAAGGGTTGAATCTTTCTGCATGTTTCTCCACGTTCCGAGCTACTGCAGCTTTTTTTTTCCAACTGACTTTCATTGAACTGTTTCTAACATCTTTTTGCAACAAATATCTAACAATTTTTATTTTTACTTTTGCTGCTGCATATGTAGGAGCTACGTACCAAGGTTTGTGGGAAAGATGATGGTGTGACCATGTATTATCCGGGATAAAGTAGCACCTGGTGCATATAATAAGATTATTGCAAGTCACCTCAGAGTTCCATAACCTTTGTGTATCTGTCTACCATGAGGAGGTGAGCACTCCTGGAGTACCCTCCGGTGACAACAACATCCCTGGTCGGCCCTGCTGTTGAGGCAGAATACAGACTCTGATTTTTATATCAGGAACTGGAGACGACTGCGTCTTACCCAACGTAACTGTGCAACTGGAAACACAGTTCCCTCTCCAGACTGCGCATGTCTGCTATTCTCAATGAACACCACATCACTTGCATCCGACTATTACGTGTGATTCTGGCCAGTAAAACCTCCCATGACTGGCGCTATTTCCAGTTCCTCAGCCTGGAATGGGGACGAACAAGGAACGACAGGAGCTACTGGCTTATTTGTCTCAGGCAGAGTCCCATTACCAGGCCTGTTTCTGCACAGGAAGGATACAGTCCTGTGTGGAGCCAGAGGAGGAGAATGCAGGGAAACATCTGCACTCTGTGTACTCATACTCTGGGGATCAGAATCGCTCAGGGGATTCCACCCAATCCCAAATGATCCCCTTTGGAAACTTCCTAAAATCTCCCCATACGCATTTTGAAGAGGTTACGTGTGTTAGAATGCACTCCGAGAGTCCATTTATAGTGAAACACATACCTGGGGTAGCTTCGAACAGCAATAAATGTGATTTTGTATTTCCTCTCTCCATTGAGTCTTCATCTGCAGTATTTGTATGCAGTCCTAGGAATGATGGAGGCACACACTGACCCCGCTCATCAGGACAGAGCAGTTCTGCCTTGCAGTTCTGATGTTTATGCTGTGATTCAGGGTGCAGTGGTTCGAGTATGTAGTTCTGATCTGAACCCTCTGCATCAGTACAGGGAGGTTCTAGTTTGTACTTTTGATCTGAACCATGTGCATCTGCACAGGTCTGTTCTTGCTCGTCGTTCTGATCTGGTTTCTGTGCTTCAGGAAGCACTGACTCTAGCTCTCGGTCATGTGCCGCAGTGTGCAGTAGTCCTAGCTTGTACTTCTGATCTGAACCATGTGCATCAGTACAGGCCGGTTCTAGATTGTCATTTTGATCTGGTTCCTGTGCTTCAGGGCGCATAGATTCTAGCTCGTAGTTCACATTTGGATCCTGCGCATAAGGAAGTTCCTGCTTCAAGCATAGGTGTTGCTGTAGACCATGGGTTTGTTGTGACCCCAACTCATCAAAGGACAACAGCCCAGACTCTAAGTGTTGGTCTGATGACATCCCATCAGGTGACACGGGTTGTAGGCACTGGTTCTCCTGGGGATCTTGGAAATCAAAACACATCAATTCTTCCTCCAAAGGATCATCAGGTTCCTTCCCATCTGGTAGAGCGGGTTGTATACAGTGGTTTTGCTGTGGTTCGTGTCCTTCAGGAAATAGTGGGTGTGGGCAGAGGTTCTGTTGTTGGTCCCAGCTATTAGTAGACAATGGGGATGGTTCTTGCTTCATGGGCTCATCTGGCTCCCACTCTTCTGGGAACGCTGATTGTATGCTGTGGTCTTGCTGTGGTGTCTGCCCATCAACAAATTCTAAGTGAAGACACAGCTTTGCCTCCTGTGATCTGCCTGGAGGATCTGTCTGGGGGCACCTGGATATAGTACAATCCTGCTGTACTCCATTTCTATCTGGAAACCCAGGTTGCATGCACTGGTCCTGCTGTGGGTGATGTCGATCTGGAAACATTGGCTGTAGACAAAGGTTTGGCTCCTCTGGACGCACTTGAACATCAGTTGGCGAGGAGATCGTACAGTCCTTCTTTGGTGCATGCCCATCAGAGAACACCGGCTAAAGACACAAGCTCGGTGCCTCTGACCTGTCCAGATGAGGTGTCGCAGGAGACCGGCTAATAACACGATCTCTAATGCTCGCCGGACAGATCATCTCCAAACACACTCCAGCATTATCTAGGGAACCTTGATCCTTTTCTATCCAGATTTTCTTAATCATCCCAGCGACTTTAGAAGGTACGTCCTCCACAGTATTCAGCAAGTTATCCAGTTTGGCTTCCAACTCCTCCAGCATGGATAGAAGGATAATGTGCGGCAGGTTCTCCGAAAGCGGTTCCAGCTCATTGTCCCTCTGAGTATCTTTTCGAGATCTTGAAGCTGAGACGTCATGAATAGGATAAGATGGGACTGTGGCTCTTACGGATTCACGTGAACACTGCGCTGTCACTTTCTTTCCTGGAGCCCGTCTTCTCCCCATTCTGGTAAATTGATGTTCAAGTCTCAATGTCTGCAGAGGAGAGGAAAAGAGAAAAGACAACACGTTATCACAGGACATTTAGGTCAAAATACTCCTTCCTGTCTCACCAACCCCAGTGTGATCAGAGAACATTGCTCATTTGTAAAACCAGAAAAATATTAATCATTAAATTGTCACAACACCCGCAAAATAGTTCATATATTATGAAAGGCACGGATTTGAAATGTTTCCAACACTATGTCTGTTCCTTGGTCTGCTCAAATTGTACACTGTGCTACCACAAAAATTGAACACTGTAACAGCCTTGCAGCAATCGAAGGTTTATAATACCCTGGCAGACAAGACTGCGCTAACATCCTCACTTGAACTGTACACCTCTCTTTTGCAATATTCAGTTCAGTGACTGAAGCACATTCCATCACACCAAACCTCTACAGGATCTACAAAACACATGTTATGTCATTGCATATATAGAGAGAATGTTCAACCAAGGGTTTCTTGGAACTGAATCAGAAATACATAAAAGAGGAGACAACCAATCAGACCAGGGAAGAATCGAGCATGAATAGGTTTGTGGGTTGTCAGATTTCTGGGAAAACACTTGAAGTTAGATTCAAATGGATTTCGCCGGGAGAGAGATCCGAATGGAAGGAGCTTGTACGAAAGCTGCGTCCACCTGATCTGATCCTCTGTAATTTTGGAATAGAAAGTAAATTCAAGTGAGGCGATCTCTGGTTTTGTACGGGTGTATGCATTTCCGCCTGGTTTGCAATGCAGTGAGGGGCTAGACCTCTCGACCCTTTAGGGCTGAGTCAGAGGGTCTTAGAGTGGATTTGTTATTTCAATATAGGTGTGGCGTGTTGTGCCCACCTCTGTAGATCATGTAGTAAACAAGCTGCGTCGCTGTGAATTACTTGTAGTCCATGAATGGTGATACTGGGCATTCTTACACATACTCGGTTGGCATGATGAGATCTAGATAGGACTGCGGCCACCACTATTGCTTTTCTTGCATTACGTGGGAGGAGTGGGGTTATTCTCTTAAGTAGTTTCAGTATAAATCTGTATTTAGATCCTACTGCTCCAGCCTGCTGGTTCTTGCTAAGATTACTATTGATTATCACTCAGAGGCTTTTAGCTGTGGGTTTAGGCTCAGGTAACAATCTCATTTTTGTTGGAGAGTAAAGTTGGTTCCAAAGATTGGTCTTATTCTTTAGAATTACAATCTCAGTTTGGTCAATACCCAGTTTTAGCTGATTCAACCTCATGAAGTAATCATCAAATTGCATCATATTTTGAATCTGCAATGGTGAGGCGGACATTCCATCGATAAGAATTAACTGAGAGCTGGAGTAGTTATAAAGCCTCGAACCTCTTGAAGATAGTTCTCTGACCAATAGTTTTTGCAGGTTAAGGGAGCAGAGGTATTGGCCTATAATTCCTGGTTAGATCCGGGACTTCTCCCTGGTTTTTCAGTAACGTGAGCTCTACAACATTATGAAACGCGCTTGGAGCGACAGCTTGGCCTGCTGAATTGATGAAAACGCTCTGCAGGGGATTGCTCAAGACCTGGCTTTTCGACAGAGACGCAGCACCCTCAGCGCCCAGATATCCTTGGGGTGCACTTTATAAATGCTGATTGATTGAATGATGAGGTCAGAGATTCCATGACTGCTGGAGGGCAAGGGTCAGTTGGTGACCCGGATTTGACCTTGATCACAAATTCATGGAGCTTGTTTATTTCTTAGGATGCAGGAATACAAAATATATATATTTTTTTTTTTTTAAAACAAGGATAAGGAGTTCTTTTCAGACTCAACTTCAGAATTACTGCTGCTGTAATAGTTTATACTATCTTTAAAGAATGTTTTTGTTAAGTATTTAGATTGTCACAGAATGCCTCGATAGGAGTCAGGGAAGTTCTCATTTCATCTGGGGGAGACAAATCATTCAGGATATAAAAAAAGTATTTTTTATTATTTGTCTATTAAGAGGACTTTGCATGCAACGGGTTTGCCTTTAAATTCTGCAAGCTCAATTTAAAATGTGATTTTGCTGTCTTCAGCATCACTTTCCTGCCAGTGTTGACGCAATGCAGGTTTCGCCTCCTTTAACTCTGGCTTGTACCAGGGCAATGGTCTGGTGCGGTTTATAACACGCTGTTGGATTTGAGGGGTGTTGGTCACTAGCATGCCCGAGCCACAGAGTGGGTTATTTTTCTTTGGAGAGAATGTCTTCAATTGATGGGAAGAGGGGGGAGGGGTTTAAAGTGTTGATAACACTGGCTCTGTATTAATGTATCGCCAGGTGTGTATGGTTTCATTTCCTGCTTGAGGATCAAGTTAGAAAGATCTACCGGAATATAAACGCTGATCAAATACTGATTGGACCATATGCAAGGACGGATGATTATATTCAGTCAATTCGAATTATACGCCCAGATCAGATCTAAGGGATTTCATTTTATGTGACCTGAGCATGTAATGTGTTGGTGTAAATTCAACATCATTAAATCAGCAAATTCATTATCTTTAGGGACCGAGTTGTCGTCATCAACTCGAAACTTGAAAAAGGAAAGCAGATCTACCCCTTCAGTTTGAGTAATTTGTTTCAGAGATGTGTGGATCCACTGGTGAATAATTGCTGCTATCTCACTCCTTCCTCTGAGCTTGTTCTCTTTTGGTTATCTTCAGGTAATGCTTCTGGAGATCTGGAGTAGATCCCTCTGACAACCAGGTTTCAGTTGAGAACAGGATATCCATCTTAGAAGATTCTAATAATTTGAGTATTTCCACCTCATCTTTGCCTAGGGTGGGTGGGTTTAGTAAAGCCGCTTTTAATGACTCCTCAAACTAAGCATGTAGAAGAGGTTTATTGTTTGTTGGTCCGAAATGAGGGCTGTTTAGTACTAGATTACTCTATATGTGTGGCTGGCATACACGCCATTTGCCTCTAAAAACGAGACAAACATGGGGGAGATTCTAAAATCTGTGTAACTGAAAGACTTTAGATCTTATGCAGAATATGAGAAATATTGAGTATACTACCTGACTTCTGGTCCCAGCAGTGGCGGCCAGGTGTGCCTGGGAGCAGACAGGCTTGTCTTTGGCAAAATGCTTGCAACACACACGCCAAATGTTTGCAACAATCACGCACACAAAACAAATTCCTCTTTAAAAAGTCCATTCAATTGTGTACTCACAGATGTGACACAAACTCCAACTCTCACTTGTACAGCCTCACACCTCATTTATAAATGGATTAATGGAACAAACCAGATATCTCTTAACCACATCTTCAATGCTGCACAATTACACAGGCATTGTGCTCTGAAGTGCACACACACACACGTGAAACACAATTCATCCCCAGGCACAAAGACCTACACACTGGAAATAAGTAATCAGACGGATCAGTCGCTTACATGCTCATATATATATAATGTATCCACCCAAGACGACCAATCGCAAACAAACACATACACACTGTCTCGCACACACAAATCCATTCAATACATTTTGTAGTGAAAGGTTAGGCTTCGTCCAAGCCATTCACGGGCATCAACTACTCCGAAATACCTACACACAGCGAGGGCACAGATTTGCACAATCAAATGTAACACCTCAAAATGCTCTAACACCTTTCTCAAGTAAAGCTTCAGCAAGTGGGATTACATAGCTGGTGAACAAATGGGGCGAGATGGAGGACCCACGAGTCAGTCTGGAATTGCATGTAATGTGTTGGACGAAAAGTTGCCCAATCTGGCGATACATGTTCAGCCTGTAAAGAATGATATGAACCTCTTTAGGGCCTAGCACCCGATGCCAAAGCCTCAACATGGTTCACCAAGTTGGAGTACTCAACTGTGCGAAGACAGCAGAGAGATCTAATGAGAACAAAGCGTTGGCTCCGGCTCCCATTTCAGCTCATCCATATTAGGGAGAAGCACTGTCTCTGTATTATGTGATGGCCAAAATCATGCCCTAGTGTCCTTGGGATATTGGTTTTGCTACAAACTTTGACACCAGCTAAGAGCAAAAGAAAGTAACAATATCGGCAATAACGTTTTTAAAACCAAGGAATCTGCTCCTGGCTTCAAGAACAAGGGATTCGCTGTGGTGTCTTTAAGAGCGGCAGGAACCATACCACTAACTACTAAGTGGGGAGTAATGGCAGAGGCACTGGACCAACTTAGAGATTCAGTTGTTTGAAATTTGTTACTGGACTGACGTTGTTCAGCTAACCAGATCTAGCCAACCCAAAAGGAAGTTGCAGAAGTCTCAGGGTATAAAGTGGTGAACTCCCTGTGTCAAATAATACCAGGTGCTGAAGTGGTCTCTACCAGGGGGAAGGTATATGAATCAATCTCCTCCATTAAGGTTTTAATTTTGTTGTGTCACACAGTTGGTGCAACAGTGTGAGAGTGAATTGTAAATTGAAAGTATCTGTGAAGCTGACATACAAAGGGACACGGATGAGTTGGATGACAAGATGAAGTCATTGTAGGAGGCGACAAACAGATTCTCTGAGCTAGAGCAATAACCCCGCCACATAACTTAGTTGGGGAAAATAAATATAATATTTCAGTAAAGGAGGAGGACTAAGAGAAGAGGTCCTGAAGGAATAACATCAGGATCGAGGAGTATATATGCGCGAAGAAGGGGAAGACAAGTAAACATCTTAGAGAAATGTTTCATACAATCATCAACCAGAGATGAAAAGGCCTGGGAATGACGAGGTAATGACACTATGAACGGCTGAAGACAACTGCTTATCATCATGCGGAAAGGACCTTTTAACGGAACCCTAATAGAAAGAGCAGAGATTTCTTAGCTATTGTGCGGAAAGGTTTCTATCCTATTAAGGACACAGATGTAAGGAGTACGCTTTTTTCTCTTCGTATTATCCAATGAGTCCCATGCTTAGAAAAAAACAGCCCCTGCTTTCCACGTAAAACAGGCACAAGGTGAAGCACTTCCTCTTTATTTGTGCAAAATCCCCTCTCCTTTGTCATTCCTCCACTGGTAATAATGTTGCTGATCAGAGCTTGAAAGGAAAACCCCTTGTGAGTCACGTAATTCGTTGAACCTGTGCCACCGTGGAATCGTCAACATTGCTCAAAGTATTTCTTACACTCATCAATAGAATTGGAGCAGATTTGTCAAGATCGTTCAATACTAAAGAAGGCCTATCCTCAATGAGCTTCCATTCTCCTTCTTGAGTGGGTGCAGTATTAGTTGTACGTAGGGTCGGTAAATCCTCGCCTCCATGACATTAATAGAGTTTAATTTTCTTTCTTGACAGGTCGGAAATATGGTTATGTTATGTTACCACATCTTGTGAAGCGCAACAGCTGCCCCAGAGATGGGGCGTCCCGGCGCTGACAGCAGAGCAACTGACATGTAAGAGTGGAACTGAGGGAAGGACTGTGGTGCAGGGAAAAGGTGAGTTTTAATGGCCATCCTGTAGAATTCAGGAAGGCCATTAACCCCTTCCACGCTCATGACGAGCTCAGCTCGTCATGAGGTACGCCTGTCGTACGCTCATGACGAGCTGAGCTCGTCATGTAACGCGGGATTTGCGAATCTTTAGCGCACAGCGGGAAAACGCTTAGCGCGGATGGGGTTAAAAGTCACCTCTTCCCAGATGTGAGCTGGAAGTGCATTCCAGAGGAGGGCTGCTCTGCTACGAAAAGAGCAGCCTCCAGCGCAGACTTTCTGTTTTTCGGGGGACCACTACCAGGTGTTGACTCTGTGAGCAAAAATGGCATGAGGGAACATAAGGCAAGAAGAGGCTGGCCAAGATGTTAGGGGACGACAGTTTCAAGGCTTTAAAGGCGATGCATAAAAACTTGAATTCAATTCGCCTGGCTATAGGCAACCAGTGAAGGCGCAGGATGGCGTTAGAAACCGGGCAGGACCTGTGTAGACCTAGCAGGGTCCTTGCTGCCGCGTTCTGTGCCCTTTGTAGCCTCAGAATTTCAGCCTTATTGGACCCTAGATACAGAGAGCAGGCTTAGGCCAGTCTTGACATTACAGACGCCTGAATGATGATCTGTCGTGTGGGTGCATCGAAGAAACCCAATAGGGGTTGAAGCCCCCGAAGTAGTCGAAAGCAGGTCCCTGCCACTTTTTGGTTTGGGCTCGGAAGTTGAGAGATGAGTCTATCCACACCCCTAGATTTTTCACAACCTGCTTGGGGGGGGGGCACTACCAGCATTCACACTACTAACCATGGTCCTTGCCGACCAGCAGCACCTCCGACTTGCTGGCATTCGACTGGAGACTGTTGGCGGTCATCCATTCAGCAACTGTTGCTAGGTCGCCCTGAAACTTGAGGGCGTCTTGCTCGGTGTTATTCGAGAGCGCCACCACTAACTGTGTATCGTCGGCGTAGGAGACCATGGTCAGTCCTCTGCTCTTAGCTACTGCAGCCAGGGGTTGGACGTAAAGATTGAATAGCAGGGGGCTGAGGGAGGAACCCTGTGGTGTAAAAATGTAAAGCGACATACATGAACATTACCGGTGCCATCTTGCTTAGCGAGAGCCTCTGCGTGCGCGTAAGCGGCAATCATCTTAGACATCGCGGCCATTTTATACTCTGCTGGTCACCTATGTTTCACCCTGACCCCGCTGTCCTCCCCAGCGCCCTGACGAAGCACGGATAAATATACTGGGGTTGGCCTAACGGCTAGGGCGGTCGACCTCGAATCTGGACAACTGGGTTTGAGTCTCGGCAATGACGCTGAACATCCTGTGATTCTGGGCAAATCATTTAATCTCCCAGTGCCTAACAAAAATGAATGTGTCCTCATGTAATGCAACTGGTGCTATGTAAATCGCTGTGATACCCGATTATGGTCAAGTTCGCGCTATATAAAACTCTGTAAAATAAAAAAAATTTTTAAAAACCTAGTCATCATGACAAAGCCCCTGAGTCACTTTCCGCCCTAAACCCGCTCGTCCTTTCATCCTCCTTACACGGGTGTAGTAATTTGCAATAAACAAATATTGATGTCTTGAGTAGATTTATTATGTTACATGGAAAGAGAGCCAGTGTAACAATCAACTGGCTCTAACAGACATCATCTCAAGAATGGCCATAAGACATTCTAAGTTAACCAAGCACCAGTAAATGCAATATAATAACAACATGAAATGAATTAAAGTGACAGCTTACTACAATCAATCAGGTCATTTGTAGAGCGCACTACTCACCCGTAGGGTCTCAAGGCGCTGGGTTGGGGGGGGGGTGCCGTTACTGCTTGAACAGCCAGGTCTTGAGCTTCCTCCTGAAGGAGAGGTGGTCTTGGGTCAGGCGTAGGTCGGTCGGGAGTGAGTTCCTACATTACATTACACTACATTACCTTCCCTTCTCAAAAATCTAAAAAAAAAAAAAACAGTGAAAAAAACCCCAATGTTAAATCTACCCACCCCCAAACATCCACAACATACATAAATTATTCTATATATCTGAAAGGCCTAACAATCCAACAAGAACTCTTCCTAAGAACAATATTGGAAGCAGACTGATAATTACTCTTACCAGGTTGCTCCTGAAAAGAACAATTAACTTTAGCAACTTTACTCAAGTTCCACCAAAACCCTCCTTCAACTTTAACAGCATTCCCACTTATCTTGAGAACCTGGACGGGAGGACCAAATTTACACTCCCCTTTATTAACATGAGTAGATTTCCTAATTCTGACACGATCTTCAACATTCAAGGTGCACAATTTTGCGCCTTTCTTAATGTCAAAGGTTGATTTTTGTTTCTCTTGAGTAATAGTTGCACTTTCTTTTGCAAAAGTCATCAACTTTTCCACATCAGATTAATTTTTAACCCACTTTGACATCCACCCTGGACGAAAAGAAGTGTTAGGTTTCCTTCCCCTCATTAATTCAAAAGGGGACATTTTTGTGGAGGAATGAGGAGTGGTTCTATAAAACCAAAACATGCTCCTAAGGGATTTGACAACATTACAATTCCTATCCTTTGCCCATGTCACGCAATCACCAACCACCCTATTCATTCTCTCCACAAGACCATTTCCTTGAGGATAATATAAAGAACTCTTACTGTGTTTGACCCCAGAAATAGACAAAAAATCTTCCAATTCTTTAGAAACAAACTGTTTCCCATTATCAGAAACAAGTATTTCCGGAAAACCTTCTCTACTCCATACATCACTCAAGAAATCAATAACAACTTTAGAATCAACATCCTTGACTAACTTAAATTCCGGCCATTTTGACGCATAATCAATCATCACTAAAATGAACCTAGCACCACCACTGAGGGTCATATAGGGTCCCATCACATCAACACCTACTATTTGCCAAGAATGATCTGGACACTCCACTGGAATTAGTGGAGGAACACAAGTTTTGAGAGCTTTGTCAGAAGATTTGCAAATACTGCAATCCAAAACAAACTCATCGACCTCAGCATCCATACCTGGCCACCAAAAGGTATCACGAATACGACGTTTGGTAAATGAACACCCTAAATGTCCCTCATTAACCCTGATTATAATACCTTTTCTAAAAACTTGTGGTGGAATTAATTTGTCATTGCGTAGAAGAATATCATCTTCCACGGACAACTCGTCCTCGACTTTAGAGAAAGGTTGAAAAGAAGTTGAAAGAACTTTCTCTCTTGGCCATCCAGACCTAATAAAATTACAAACTTCTTGAAGAACAAAGTCATTAGCAAAAGCTTGCATCCACTCCTCCTCAGAACAAAATTTAAGTTCAGGGATATCAACACTAGCAACAAGACAGTCCTCGCAATCCTCATCAATAAGATCAGCAAAAGAAACATTATCATCAAGTGAGTTTGAAGCAGGAAACCGTGAAAAGAAATCTGCTCTTCCGTTTTTGCCACCGGGGATATGCTTAACATCAAAATGATATTGTAACAACCTGCTCACCATGCGCATAATCCTGGGGGTAGAACACTTAGTTATTATCCCACTCAAAATGTTTACAAGCGGCTTATGATCCGTTTGCAATAAAAATCGTTTACCCCATACATAAGAAAAAAATGTATCGATAGCCCATGCAATCGCTAAAAGTTCCTTTTCTGTGACCGAATATTGCAATTCGGGAGCACGCAAAACTCTAGAAGCAAATCCAATTGTCCTTTCAACACCATTCTCTACTTGCGTCAAAGTGGCACCCAAACCCACCTGACTTGCATCAACCGTCAAACAACACGGCAAACTAGGATCAAAAGGCTTCAAGATGGAACTTACACTTAGACTGTCTTGGACCATCTTAAAAGCAGAAACACACTCCTCACCCCATTCAAATTTAATTCCCTTCTTTAACAAATTGCTGATGGGGCAAACAATGGTGGCATAATGTGGTATGAATCTCGAATAGTATTCACAGAGACCCAAGAGAGATTTCACACCTGTCTTATCTGTGGGAGTAGCAGCATTAGAAATGGCCTCTAATAGTCCTGGTCTTGGCTTGATTCCATCTTGGGTGAGAATATGCCCTAAATATTCCACTTCTGTACAACAAAATTTACATTTTTCTAGTTTAAGAACAACCCCATGTTCTTGAAAAAGCCCCAAAACCTTATGCAAAATCTTGTCATGTGAATAAGAATCTTTAGCAAAAATAAGCACGTCATCTTGGAAAACCAAAACTCCCTCTACTCCACTGAGAATGTTAGACATTACACGCTGAAATACCGACGCAGCGGATGCCAAACCAAACGGCATACATCGATATTGAAACGTTCCCAGTGGAGAGACAAAAGCTGTAAGATCACGCGACTCTGGGTGCAGCTCGATCTGGTGATAGGCACTGGCCAGATCAAGCTTAGTAAAAATCTTAGCACCCTTCGTAGAAGCAAAGAGATCTTGGATCTTAGGTAAAGGATGTGAATCGACCCAAATTTCTTTATTCACTGACCTTAAATCTACACATACATGAAGTTGGCCATCCCTTTTTCTGGCTACGACTAAAGGATTAAGCCAAAGAGATGACTCTGTAGGCTCGATAACACCTTTTTCACAGAGCAGTCGCAATTCTTTGTCTAAATCTCTCTTTACACTATAGGGTACACCCCTTAGTTTATGTTTAACTGGCAGAGAACCATCTTTGACAATTATTTTGTGCTTAAATCCCTTTATTTTCCCAAGTTCCCCATCAAAAACTGATGGGAAAGCTTTTTGAAGAGACAAAACATCATCAGCACAATCAACAACAAGAATTTGGTCTTTAGCACCAGGCCTCAAAATCATCTTAAATAAACCCTGATGGAACCAGCCCAAGATATCAAGACCCTTGACAGCTACATAAAATTTGCCCCTTATGTCCCTTCCTTTGAAGCACAACTCATCTTCAAAATAACCAAGAAGATCAATCTTCCGGCCTTCATAAGACACTAGCGCACGGTCAGGAGGAAGAAGAGGTTGTGTACCTTCCAAAGTTTCATCGAAAAGTTTTTGCGTTATCATAGTTACTTTTGCACCAGAGTCTACTAAAAGTTTTACAGATTTTGAACCAATTTTAAAATCGGCTATCGGATCCACACAATCATTAGGGTCTCCCACAAAAACATCTTCAGTAACAACAGAAACAACTTCGGCATCAGAAGAAGAATCTGAATCAATTACACAAACAGTGGGTTTTTTAAAACTCTTTTGTCCTTGCCCCTTTAATTTGAGGCAAACCTTAGCGAAATGTCCAACCCTCTTACAATAATTACAAGTGACATTAGAAGCTGGACAATGAGAACCCTTGGGGTGAGATACATTACCACATCTTATACACGTATTGGCAACTGTAGTGTTAGACTTGGAAGGTTTAAACGACTTCCCAGGAATGGTATAACCACCCCTAACTGATTTCTTAGATGATTTAGAAGAAGGGCTAAAATTGATGGCATTCACTGGTTCAATAATCTTTTCCTCCAACTCCTTTAAAGAAACCATAGAGATTTCGATGCTCTTAGCGATCTTTATAGTTTCATCTAAAGAAGGGTCACCTAAAGAGAGTAACTTTTGTCGGATGCTTTTCTCTCTTCAATGACATGCAAATTGGTCTCTGATAAGCTGGTCAGAAAAATTTTCAAACCTACAATCCCCAGCTAATTTCCTCAAAGCAGATATATAGGAATCAACATCTTCACCATCTAACTGTTTCCTCTTAAAAAACTTATGCCTAAGGACCATGAGGCTAGGTTGCTTGTCAAAACGCAATTTAAGTTTTTGTACAGTCTCTAAATAAACATCGTTTAAGGGAGGATCTTCTACAGGAAGATCAGGAAGATGTTTAAACACTGACCTTCCTTCAAATTCCAAAGAATGTAGCAATAAGCATTTTTTTCTTTCAGCAGCAAACCTGGATGCACCTATAGCCCCTAAATATGTTTCAAAGTTATCATGCCACACCTCCCACCTAATAGCAGGCTCACCAAGAGTGTCTAAGAAAGATGGAGGAGAATTGACTGATTGTTAGGTACACATTTTCCCAATAAAGAAAAAAAATGCAGGCTAGATTAATATATAATAAATAACCACAAAATCAAATAATGTATACACACATATAATATTAATAATAAGGAGTATCAAAGCATGAGGCAAGAGCTGTGTGCATCAGTGTGCACACAAAACAACAAAATACCAATCTGTGTGAATGAATTCATAAAACCAGCTGTGCCAGTGTTGTATTCTTCAGACCAAAGTAGAAGTAAATACTGGATAAGCTGTGCACATCAGTGCACTGAGTAACTCCGTGGGTTGCCCAAAAATAAAGCTGTGCGCATCAGCACACTGATAACCTCTGTAGGATTTCAGAAATAAAGCTGTGCGCATCAGCGTACTGATAACCTCCGTAGAATATCAGGAATGGAGCTGTGCGCATCAGCGCACTGATAAGTTGTGTAAGTTGCCAAGCAACAGAATTCCTGGAAGCACGATGACGACACAGTCTCAAGAGCGTCATGCGTCAGAGGTCGAGGCTTGAAAATGGAGATGGAAGACAGTCCTCGAGAAACTTCAGAACGTAGGAGCAGATGTTTTCAAAAAATGCAAGTACAGTCATACAATGCTGTTCAATGTAGAGTACATACACACTGTCGTTTTTTTAAAAACAGTTTTAACATTGTAGGCTGAGTACAGCATAAATCACTTGCTGACAGGTTCCCTTCACGCTCGGCTGAACACAGATAAGGGATCCATTATCCCACTGCAGACGCTTCAAAAGCTGTTTATTTAAAGATATTAAATAAGCTTGGCACTCTCAGCACGAGCCTCCCTTCACGCTTGGCAACATAAAGTGAATTAAAAGCCTTTCACTACTTGTTATTTTCACAGATTAATATCTTTTGGAGGAAGTCTTAAAATAAAGGATTCTTTCATCAAAGATCCGTCTGCGCTCGGCGAGAATTATCATTTAAGATAGAAATATTCAGCGCACAGTCCAAAAGAATAATAAAGCGGAGACAGTCTTAATCAAGGCAATTCCAAATGCGATAGTGACACCTGGTGGATGAAATAAATCTTCCAACCGAAACAGAGTAATTGGTGTACACGGACAAGGTAGAAAATTCAGAAACACAGCAGCAGGAGCGTGCGATGAAAAAGAAAAAAATAAAGACGCCCTACCGTGACAGCTGCAGTTAATGGATGAAAGTCCATGAGATGGATGAAAGTCGACTCTGAATTATAAAATGAAAATGTAGATCGAGAGTCAGTTCAAAGGAATCCAGACTTGATAGGAAGATGAATCCGCTTCTTGATGAAATTGCTGCACATGTGGGTTCTCCATGTAACAATCGTCGCCACAAAAATGTAGTAATGTGCAATAAACAAATATTGATGTCTTGAGTAGATTTATTATGTTACATGGAAAGAGAGCCAGTGTAACAATCAACTGGCTCTAACAGACATCATCTCAAGAATGACCATAAGACATTCTAAGGTAACCAAGCACCAGTAAATGCATTCTAATAACAACATGGCATGAATTAAAGTGACAGCTTACTACAACGGGCAAGCCCTTCTGATAACCTCTGATAACCTCACTCACCGCACCTGGCTGCTCAATCTGATCCCAGTTGCTAACCGGCCCTTGCTGATATAAGTTTATTGCCCACACACAGCAGGACTTATTTCACTGACAGAGAGGCCTGATTTAATCAATGGCGCAAACCATTAGACCTGACCGATCCCACATGCATTTTGATCCTGCCGAAATATCCAGCTGCGAGATAGCGATCACCTGTTAGAGATGCAGTTAGAGCACCTCCCAAAGACATTCCGGTGTCCGAGTTGATATGTTCTCCTCTGGAGAAATAAACCTGTTTCTTGCCTTCCAGATCCCAGCGCCTGCCTCATTATTTGAGTAGATAAAAGAAAGTGAATCAGAGGTGTTTCCGCCGAGCAGCATTGGTAACCTTAAGAGAAATTGTTGCTTTTCACAATGGCAGCCCTTGTTTGATGAGGTGTTCACCTGAGGTATATGCAGGGACTGTTACCACAAATGACCTCTCATGAAGAAAAGAGGCAAGCCACTCCAGTGCCGGACCAGTGATTCCTGCCTCCTCCAGGTGGCACAGCAGTATGGCATGGGACACCGTGTCAAACGCGGCGCTCAGATCCAGCAGGAACAGCGCTGACGTTTGACCAGTGTCTAGTGCGGACCAGAGTTGTTCTGTCACAGCCAGCAGAGCAGACTCCATGCTCTGACCTGGTCGGAAGCTGTTCTGGGAGAGGTCCAGCATGTTATTCCTGGTCAGAAAGTCAGATAGGAGGGAGTTAACATAGGCCTCAGTGATCTTTGCCACCCATGGGAGCAAGGAAATAGGACGATAGTTCTCTGGCTTGGCAGGGTCGAGGGAAGGTTTTTTAAGCAGGGGTATCACTTTGGCCTGTTTCCATTCCCTTGGCACAGTGGCCGTGGCAAGTGACCCATTTATCACCTGACCCATGGAGGATAAGATAGTAGGAAGCACTTTCCTGAATTGGTCTGATTTGAGCGAGTCTGCTGGAGGTCCAGACTTGACTTTATTACACAGTATTCGCAGCTGGTCAGTGGGGATAGGCGGAAAGAGGTATTTGCCTTTTTAGGGCCCCGTGCCACTTGCTTGCTACTATGTGCTGTTGGGAAGGACCTATAGATGTTATCCACCTTCCTAACAACGAAGGTGGCAAGGTCCTCACACTGCTCATTGGACTTGATAATTGGCCCAGCGGCAGTCTGCTGGGATTGAAGGCTAGAGAGTATTGAGAACACGCTCTTTGCAGGGTTATCACTTTAGCTGATTTTATTGGCGTAAAATGCTGCTCGGGCCAATTGAATGGCCTTGTGGTACCTCTTAATCGCCGCCCGGTAAATGCCCTTCACGGCGGGATTGAAATCCCTTCTCCATATACGCACCAGCCTCTTGCAGCTCTTGCGCATATTGGCCAAGTCACCTTGGTACCATGGTCTAGTTTTAGTTTTGTGGTTAATAGACCATTTTCAGGGATTAGGCCGTCTAACGGATACCTGATCCAGTCCGAGAATACCCTGTATGCCTTGTTGGCGTCAACCGGCAGCCTCGGCCAGGTAACCGAGAGGCATGCGTCGAATTGTTCCCAGTTCAATTTGTGCCATGGATGTTTGAGGGAGACTGAACGATCCGTACTCCGTACCGGAGTTATACCCTGAAGTGACATATGGACTAGGTAGTGGTCTGACCATCCCATGGGGATGGGCGTGTGCACTGTAAGTGTGGGTATGTTCGTAAAGACAGGGTCTAACAGGTGTCCAGCAATGTGCGTCGGACCCGATACCAATTGCACGAGCTGACAAGCCGCGAGAACAGCTACAAAGTTAGCTGTGTCTATGTCATCATAATTATCCAGATGGAGGTTCAAATCCCCAGTGATGGTAAAGTTAGTGGCGTTAACTGCTAATACGTTGACCGTCTCCATGAGGGCAGTCCTGAAGTCAGTAGATGGCCTGGGGGCCGGTATACCAGGAGCCCCGACATCATGTAGTTGAGGTTCAATGAGATCTTAAAGTGTGCACATTCGCATCCGGTGACACCTGTTTTACAAAAGTACATGCATAGCAAGATTTAAAAATAATTGCGATGCCCCCACCTCTGGACTCCCTATTTAAAGTAAGGATGGAGTAGCCAGAAGGGAGCGCAAGGCCTGGCTCGGCTATCATAGCATCAGAGAGCCACCTCTCGGCAAGGAAGAGCACGTCAGGGGAGGTGTCCTCTAATAGGTCGTGTACATCAGCGAAGTGTTTGGCTAAGGAGCGACAGTTCAGATTGAGGATGCTAAGATGCTTACTGGGATGGGGAGGTAGCAGCGTGGGGACGGGGCTAGTACAGTACTGAAGCGGCACTGTATACAGCAGAATAGATCCTCAATGGCATCCCCAGAGGACTGTCTACAATTGCTCACCGAGTTCCTGATTCTTTGGAGGTCATTCCGAGCGTAGAAGAGCCTATCTCTAGTGGGGGAGGCAGCATGTCTGGCGTCGAGCTGGCTTGGACGGGCGCAGACAGCCTTGCCTTTGGCGCGCCATTGGTGTGCCCGCTGCGTGCTTCCGCGACATCGGTCCCTTTTTACTGGGCTTGTGCTGAGTTTTGAGCAACTAGACCGTCTCCTCACCCAAAATGGCAGAGGAGCGTGGCATACTGGAAGTGGGTCTCCGCCACTCTCAACTCCCTCCACACAAACAGCCCGCTCATGGTTGGTGGTGGACCGGGGAAGGATTGGCAGATTTTAAGTCCCAGATACGGTGAGTGCAGATAGGGAGAAAGCAGCGAGTAATTTGTGCAATTTGCATACGTTTTTAAAAGACAGATTATGGCAGCGAGAAAATACAGGTCAAGGACAGACTCTGATGCCAAAGATTTAAAAAGCGCTCAAGGTCTCACACACACACACACAAGTTAAAACAGAACAGCTTCCTGCAACCAGGCAGTCCTACACGTCAGTTACATGCTGCGAGCAATAATGGCATTCCTTCTTAAGACCGTAGACTCTGATTATGCAAGTCTACCACCCCATTGATGAAGAGGGAGAACAATGTCGGAGCCATCGCACATCCCTGGCGGACCCCCCTCTGTACAGGCACTCTCCCAGTTAATTGTCCCTGGGCCCCCTACCTAATTCTGGCGTAGTTTCCCTGATGGAGCCTTACAATCATCTCTAGAAGATAACTCGGGAACCCCATATCCAGCAGCACCTTCCAGAGTTTGTCTCGAGGAACCAAATCGAAAGCCATTTTTAAATCTACAAAGGCCAGATATAGGCTGCCCTTTGCCACAGACACCGACTTCCAATAGATAGCGTACAGCCTAAAGTCTTGATCTATTGTTCCCACATTTCGTCTGAAGCCTGCCTGGAAGTGGGTAAGTATATTGCCTTCTTCTATCCAGGACCCTATTCTAGTGACGATGACCCTGCCAACTACTTTCTGGATAGTGTCAATTAGACTTATTGGTCTGTAGTTGGCAGGGTCCTCCCTGTTGCCTTTCTTATATATGGTCACTACTTCAGCGCCCTTCCATGACTCAGGTACAGAATGTTCCTGGAGAATCAAATTCATTAGGAGGGCGATGAAGTTCGAACATAATTCAGGTGTGTATAGTAATAAGTCGCCAGGAAGCCCATCCGGGCCTGCCGCCTTACCAGGAGATATATTTAGAATAGCGTCGTATACTTCCCTGGAGAGAAAGGTTTCGGCATCACTATGTATCTCAGATATAATTGGAGTAGGTTGCTCTTGGTGACTCCCCGAAATTACTGGATCGCAATACAGGTTAGAAAAATGGGTGTGCCACTGGTCTTCAGTAATATGATTTGGTATGGGCTCTGCACCCCTTCTCTCGAAATTGTTTACCAGGTTCCAGAACATAGTTGAGTCTTTTAAGACAGCAGCTTGTTTGAGTTGCTGCCAGTGCTCTTCCTCCCATTCCTTTTTGGCCTGTTTGATGCTGTTTTGATAGTCCTTACGGGCTAGCCTCACTGCTATTGGATCATTACACCCAATAGAAAATGAGATGGCCTTTCTCTTTGCTCTACAGCCTGCCGTATACCAGGGGGTTCCCTTATTATAGAATTTATTTCTTGTGGGCCCTCTGGTCTCGATGATGAAAAATGCACCGATCTTTTCTATTAAATTTTTATACACGTCAACTGGATTAGGACTTGGATCAGTAACCTGCAAAGACATGGAGGACGCCAAAACTCTGGTTTCTATTTGGACAAACTCCTTGATACTGGTTAGTTTGTCCTCTTGACACATAACTCTATTCCATTTTAGCTTCCGTTTGCAATGTGACAGGATTACTTCTTTGGCGATCATTATTGGGCCATTCATCACTGTAACCTCCTTCTCCCCATTAATTTTCATGCAAAGCGGATTATGGTCGCTATCCTGGGATTGTATAACCTCCATGTCCACTAGTAATCCCCACGATTTGGTGTCCAGTAAGATATAGTCAATGCACGATGGGCAACTAAGTCTATTATACGTCATTGCCCCCTTTTCATCAGAGAAAGTCCTCCCGTTTAGAGCACGTAAGTTGTGTTCCAATGTTAGAGCGTTTAGTTCTATCGCTCTTGCAGACCATTTCTTGATGGGCTCCAGATTTAATAAGGGAATAGAGTGTCTCGTATCCTCATCATTGGAACCCACCAAATCTTCTTCCGCTAGGGGTTCGAATGTGCAATTAAGGTCTCCACCCACAATGATATTTGACAATGGGTTGACACCTGCTAATGCTGTGTCAAGTAATGCTATTGTAGGGGAAGATTGCCCACCCGAAATGCCCCTAGCATATACACAAAACAATTCTATCGATGTTGCAATGTGAGGACCTTTAAGAGAGATGTGTAATATATCATCTGTTGGTAACTTGTGCATCAGAACAGTCCAATTTAGTGCCACACTGACCCATATGTGAAGACCTCCCGATGGGCGGCCTCTCCCTATCGTAGTTGCTGGAATAAAATAGGTAGCGTAGCCATTTTTATGTAGGGGGATCAGACTCCATGACCGAAGCCCTGTGGCAGAGGGCTGAGGTCTAACGCGCTGAGCGCTGTAGAGCGTTATTTTAATCTTGTCTTGCCTGTGTTTCTGCTGCTGAGTGCTAGCAGCTCTGGACTCCACTTCTCCCGCTGACCACGAGCGGTGAGCGGCACACTTAGTGTCTTTTACTTTCCTCCCCCACCCCGCCCTCCTGACTCCTCCCACCTCGGCGTCATCGCCTATTTAGGCTCCGCCCACTTCTGCCTCGCGTCTGACCGAAGCCCTGTGGCAGAGGGCTGAGGTCTAACGCGCTGAGCGCTGTAGAGCGTTATTTTAATCTTGTCTTGCCTGTGTTTCTGCTGCTGAGTGCTAGCAGCTCTGGACTCCACTTCTCCCGCTGACCACGAGCGGTGAGCGGCACACTTAGTGTCTTTTACTTTCCTCCCCCACCCCGCCCTCCTGACTCCTCCCACCTCGGCGTCATCGCCTATTTAGGCTCCGCCCACTTCTGCCTCACGTCTGACCGAAGCCCTGTGGCAGAGGGCTGAGGTCTAACGCGCTGAGCGCTGTAAAGCGTTATTTTAATCTTGTCTTGCCTGTGTTTCTGCTGCTGAGTGCTAGCAGCTCTGGACTCCACTTCTCCCGCTGACCACGAGCGGTGAGCGGCACACTTAGTGTCTTTTACTTTCCTCCCCCACCCCGCCCTCCTGACTCCTCCCACCTCGGCGTCATCACCTATTTAGACGGGCCTCATGTGTCAGCGCAGCGGACGAGCGCAGCGGGCGCGACGTAGGCGCGCCGGAGTCGCACCAGAGTCAAGCCCGTCTGCGCCCGTCCGCGCCAGGACGGGACCAGGGCCCAGGGATGTGGACACTACCATCTCCTACTCATCCCCCGCCCTCATGCACCTTCGAGCTGCTGCTTGTCCCCTATCGTTCGACACCTGGACGCGGATTACTTCACTCGGAATCACTGGTAACCTACCCCCCCACCTGGGTCCTCTCACTCCCCCCACTTCTTCCACTATTCCTGAGTCACAGATCCGCCTACTTTATTTGAATACCCGCTCTTTAGTCAGGCATCAAACTGACATCTTCCATCTACTCATGACTGACAGGCCTGACGTCCTTTTACTTTCTGAGACCTGGCTTACGGACGACTCCCTCCCGGACATATTGGCAGCGCTACCTCCTGACTACTGCCTGCTCAACACCAACCGCCATGGGGGTCGCCCTGGAGGGGGGGTCGCAGCGGTAATACGAATGGATATTCAGGTTATCACTCCCACCTCTATGCCTTTTCCTGATGTAGATAACCTGGTCTTCAGTCTTGGAACCGAGGTGGGCGCAGTTACCTTTATGGTACTCTACCGCCCCCCCCCCCAGTCCATGCCTTCTTTCCCTGCGCTGTTTATTGAACAGCTTGCTAGCATTGCTACTTCCTCTCCACGCATAGTTATTGCCGGGGATTTTAACTATTGGTTTCAGCACAGGGACGCTGGTCCCCACGCTCTTGAATTGTTTGAAGGTCTCTCGAGCCTAAACTTCAGCCAATTAGTCACCTCTCCCACTCACAGTGGTGGCCATATACTCGACCACATCTGGGTCTATGGGGTGAAGCCCTCCCACCCGCTTATCACACCTTGCGTGTGGTCGGACCACCGCCTTATCGACACCATCATCTCTGTGGCTGGTCAGATTAGGATCCCTCCGCGGGAGGGTGGCATGGCTCGCAAGTGGAAGGCCGTTGATTCCTCCAAACTGTTAGCTCACCTGTCTCACACACGTCCCCCTTCCCTCAATAACTCTGACATTAATGAGCTAGATGGGCAAGTTTCCAGCTGGCTTATATCAGCCAGCGACATCTTTGCCCCACTAACTAAGTTCCCTCGCTCTCGCCATAACCATTCACATAAATGGTTCACTCCTCATCTCAAAACTTTACAGTTAGAACTTTGTCAATCTGAACGCAGATGGAGAAGAGACTACTGCCTGTCAAGCAGAGATACTTATGTGGCAGCTCGCAATAGGTATAAATCCGCTATCTCTGCAGCCAAGAAAGCCTATGTCTCCGAGCGCATCCTGTCAGCCCCCTGTAAGTCGAAGGAGACCTTCAGAGTTCTGGACGAATTCACGTCTGACTCCAGAACGCTCCTGTCTCAGGCCCCTACTCATGAATCTTGCAATGCACTTAGTACCTTTTTTTTACAGAAGATTGTTTTGATTAAGGGCACTATCCCGGTCACCTCATTGGGTGCTGATTCCGTCACATCCCCTCATAATGCTTCCTCTATTACTCAGCTCCCTCTACTAGACTCCATATCTTTAGCCAACCTGGCTGTCCGGATCAAGTCTGGCTCTCCTGACGACCACTGTCCACCTTCCATACTTCGTGACATCTGCCATTCCTTACCTGACTGCATCCTTTCCTTGCTTAATTCTTCTCTTCTTTCCGGGACGGTACCCAGCTCCTTCAAGGAGACCGTCCTAGTGCCCCTGTTGAAGAAGCCTGGAGCCGACCCTGCCGTCCCGGCAAACTATCGTCCCATCTCTCTCCTACCCTTTCTTTCAAAAATCCTGGAAGCCCATGTCACTGCCTGCCTCTCGGGGTTCATCGAGAGTTCCACCTTTCTCGAGGCCAACCAGGCCGGCTTCCGTCCTTGTCATTCTACGGAGGCTGTGATCCTGGCTGTCCTAGATACCTTGAGAGACGGAGCTGACAAGGGTACCTCCCAGGCCCTGGTATTATTAGATCTGTCGGCCGCTTTCGACACGGTGGACCACAACATCCTTCTCCACCGTGTCGAACAGGCCGGCATCCAGGGCCTGGCGTTGGCATGGGTGAAATCTTTCCTTATGGGGAGATCTCAGTCTCTCAGCCTAGGTACATTCAGGGCCCCTAGGGAACATCTGCCTTGTGGGGTCCCCCAGGGCTCCTCTCTATCCCCTCTTCTTTTCAATCTTTATCTTCACCCTCTTCTTTCTTCTTTGAGGCAGTGGGACGTCCGCGTCTTTAATTACGCGGACGACCTACAACTCATTTTCTCTCTAAACTCTCCCTCTGCTATTCCTACCTTCCAGGCAGTTATGTCCCACATTTTTCAGTGGATGTGTCAGAACCAATTGAAATTGAACCCAGGAAAGACGGAGCTCCTCCTGCCGGGTAAGAGCTCCGTCCACTGGGGTCCACACTTCTGGCCGGCAGAGCTTGGCTCCCCTCCCATCCCGGTAGCCTCGGTGAAAAGCCTTGGGGTCACTATTGACGCTGAGCTCTCTCTCGGGCCGCAGGTGGGGACGGTGGTTTCCTCCTGCATGTTCCAGCTACGCAGGATTAGGAAGGTGGCCTACCTCCTCACTCCCGATGCCTTATTACAAGTCATCATGGCCCTTGTTCTCTCCCGCCTGGATTTTTCAAATTCCATCTATTATGGTTTGCCCAAATGTTCCATCAACAGGCTGCAAATCATTCAAAACCAGGCGGCGAGACTGGCCTTTGGGATTCCGAAGTGGCAGTCCGCCAAACCCCTCCTTGTCAAACTACATTGGCTCCCGGTCAGCCTAAGGGCCGCCTTTAAGGTTGGCTATCTTATCTTTAAGTCTCTCTCTGGTTCTTGCCCCGCTTTTCTGAAATCCCTTATCCGACCCTACTGTCCCTCACGTAACCTTAGATCACTTCACTTACATCTTTTGGTGGTCCCCTCCTTTAAACTCTGTAGATCTGGGGGTCGAAGATTCGCCTTCCTCGGCCCCAAACTCTGGAACTCTCTCCCTCTCCCAGTTAGGACCTCCGGCACTCTCTTCCAATTTCGTAAATCACTAAAAACCTGGCTCTTCCCACAATCCTGCTAAATCCCCTCTTTTTCCTCAGCACCCTTTCAGCGCCATGATACCTCCGGTGACAGTGCGCTATACAAAATTCCCTTAACATAACATGTCTCTTGGAACAAGCAAATCTCAAACCTCCCAATGAATTGGTTCCATTCTGGGCTGTCTAGTTTTTTAGAGAGACCCGCTATGTTCCAGGAGACCAGGTTGATTATTTTTAAGTTCTCAACTATGTCATTGGCAGAGCCTTGGGGTTCGTGACTCTCTTTCATTGTGCTTTGTTGAGTATACTCTGGGCCTCTGGTGTTCCCTATCAACTCCAAGGACTCTTTACTAGTTACCGTCTCCCCACCTGGTTCAATATCACTTACATAGGTCTTGGGCTGATAATCATTTTTTCCTATTGTATATGTATGTGATACTTTGTTTGATTGTATACCTTTACATGTGAAAAAAGGTGACACTGAACTAAAAGATAATCACCTCTTAAATCACATCCTTGCATAACCAAAGATAGGCCGTACAGGGGGGAAACAACCAGACCCACTCGCATCGGGGGGAGCAGATCATAACGAGCAGGACGGCGCAGTCCAAGTACCTGATCCAGACTGCCTTCCGCCAACTGCCGCTGAAGACCCTGAAGATAAACTAGATATTATCCTACAGAAAATCCGGGAATCAAGGAAGGTGATTGAGTAACAAATGAGCACACTAACAACAGGCTTCGCGCTCCTAATGGTGAATCATGACAAAACAGCTACGACATTGAAAAACAATAAAATGTTCCTCACTGAAATGGTACTACAACACAAAACCCGCGCAGAACAGATAGAACAACTGCGGTGCCAGGTGTCCAGCCTGCAAGATAGGGTGGACGACGCCGAAGGCCGTTCACGGCAGAACAATGTGAGAATAGTGGGTCTTCCAGAACGAAGCAAAGAAACAAATCCAATGCAATTCGTGGAACAGTGGCTACAAGACACGATCGCCTGGAGCGACTAACCAAATCCTTCAACGTGGAAAGGGCACACAGAGTCTCCAAGATACTACAACTAGCTGGGGCACAACCCAGGCCAATAATAGTACGAATACTTAATAATAAATATCGGGACACTTTACTTAGACCTGGCCTCAATTCAATTTGAGAAGGCCTCAATTCAATTTGAGAACAAACAAATCTTGCTATACCCGGACTTAACGTTGGCAGTTAAGAACCAAAGAGCCTCCTTCCAGGAGGTCAAAAAGACACTCAGAGCTCACAATCTCAAATATGCCCTCCTATTTCCGGGCCGATTAAAAGTGATATACAAACAGAATTCTTATTTCTTTGAAAACACAGAGGAGGCTGTGGAATGGACGTAGGTCATACTGGTTCCCGACACATTGCAGGGGTCAGCACAGTCCCCTAAACAGAAATCACAAAAGTTGACTACATCACGTTAAGAAAGATCAGGCTGCAGAAAACCATTCCGTACAGACAAAAGACAAGGCAATCTCCAGAACAAGTAATAGAAAGCCAAAAATCAGCACTAATGGCAGCACTTGACGACCAAGATACTCTCTCCCTGGGCCAGTCTATCGAATCATCCGAAGATACTAACCTGCATTCAGACTCTGAGAACAGTATGGCTCTTTTCCCGTCCATCACCCCACAATTACTAAACGATTACCTTGGATGAATACCTTGACTCGAGGTCAATCAGGCCTTAGAAAAATACCGTAAGATAGACAATACACTGAGCTGTATGCCCTTTTGTCCAAACAGAAGGGGTCCCCCAAAAAAGGGATATAGGCAGGTTCGCGGGGGAAAACCTACATAATCAAAAAGAACAGAAGAGAAACCTGCCAGAATTTATTTGCACACGGCTCTATAAAGGGTCCTTGATTTTGTTCAATGAAAATGGAACAACCCAAACAAGAGTCAAGGAGCAAAAACCATAATATATGAACAATTACTTTTATTATTTATTTAATCATTTTTTTTTTCATTTTTCTTTGGATTCAAGATTAAGTGCAAAAATGCTACAAAGGTTTATGAATCATTTCATTAAGTAGACATTAGAATCATTTCATTATATAAACATCAAATAAAACATACATCAAATATTAAACATATACAGTCCCACATCTACCATTCAAGCTCACATTCATAAAAACACAATCTTCATTCATACACATACAACAAATCTCATTCACAATTCTACATATAGTCACAATATTACATAAACTCTAATAGGTTGATAGATGTACTAGCAGATCATCCAGTAAAGCAAAGGTGAAGGCAGCGCATACAAAAGGGATTGGAGATGGAAAAAACAATCTTGTTGCCGGCAAACATATAGGGCCGTGTGCAAATAAATTCTGGCAGGGTTCTCTTCTGTTCTTTTTGACTATATGCCCTTTTGGCCTTGCAATACATTCACAACATTACAAAAGGCCTGCGCCTAGCCAGCTGTATGGCAGCTGAGAGAACTCCGCCCATAGAAATATGGCAGACTATGGTACCCATCTCACCCACTGAGACTGCACCAAAGTTCAAGTTGTATTATAATCAACCTTGTTTTGTAGTTTGGTCCAGCATAGTTCTTTGGACAGACCTTCTATTGGGTAATGTTAACGGTACTTAAACAGTTAGATCACTCCAAGGTATGTCCGCTATGTATACAAGCTGTCACGGAATGACAAGTCGTAAGACAATATATACAGAAACATATGGCTATGCTAAGAAAGTACACAATACCAACCTGGAATGTTAGATGAAAGGGATCTGTGGATAAGCGTCACAGAATATATGCCCAATTGAATAGGTGGAAGTCACATATTGTTTTAATGCAGGAGACACACCTCACTAACTCAGAGGCCACCAAGCTACAGAGAAAATGGAGGGGTCAAATATACCATACAACATACTCTGCCTTTGCAAGGGGAGCTGCTATATGGATCGGAAACGGCACTCCCTTTGTAGCATTAGCCTAAAGAGTGGATGTGAACGGTAGATATGTATTGATCCACGGTAGACTAGACGATATGCATATAGTGATTGGAAGCATATGTGCCCCAAATACGGGGCAGGATACATTCTTAGGTACCCATAACAATAGCCTAGCTGATTGGGTAGAATCCCCCTGGCTTCTGGGAGGGGATTACAATGCAGTCCTTGATATAGACCTCGATCGCTCTCACCCTCCATTGCAGGGAGCAGGCGCCAAGAAACAAGCAGCCTCTCTGCATAGATGGGTGAAGGGATGGGCACTAACGGATGCTTGGCGCACTAAAAACCCGAGCGGCTGAGAGTATTCATTTTATCTCCCCCACATTTGTTACATACACGAATAGATAGGATATTTTGCTCTTTGCACTTAGTTGCATAAATTGACCAAACCACATACTTTGGGAAAACGCTGTCGGACCACAACCCTCTAGAGGTAACATTTTCCTGGGGGAAAATTCCTACTTCAATCCCAAAATGGAAACTGCAGCCCCAAACACTAGAAGACTCTGTATTTCGCAACACTCTAGCCACAGCTCTTTCTAATTATTTCTCCGAAAATGCAGATACTGCAGAATCACGTCAAGTAGAATGGGAGGCATTTGAGACAGTTATTAGAGGGGTAGCTATCAGTACAATAGTGGGAACCCGACAAACGATTAATAGAGAGCTAAAAGAAATAGAAAGTAGCCTGGAGCAGACAACAATCACTGAGACCTCATAGGAACCGGCCCTACAAGAGGCTCGCATCACACATGCCGAACTCTTAAAGTGACTGCGAGTCATAGATTATCGAACATGTACACAAAAACAACACGCAGAGGCAGATCAGGCTGGCTCTCTCCTGGCCAGGACTTTGAAAGATGCTCCAACCCCCATACAAGAGAGCAATATGATTGAGGGAACCACAGTAAACTCGCAATTGGACATAAATACAGCATTTATGAAGTATTATGAAACCATGAAATGATATGCTTCACCTAGCGATCCCAAGGAAGATGCATTGGAGGCGTTCCTATATAGTCTCGTATTACCCCAATTACTAGAAGCGCACCAAAAAGAGTTAGCAGCACCCATTTCAAAAATGTAAATTACAGAAGCGATAAAAGAACATCCCAAGAAACAAAACCCCGGTGGAGCTTTATGAGATATTCTCAGCGGCACTGGTCCCCCAATTAGGGCGCCTGTACCAGGAATCACTAGACACAGGGTCCCTCCCTCCTACTTCACGGCAGGCACTGGTCACTTCCCTCCCAAAACTAGGCAGGAACCCCAGGGACATGTCCAGATACCGACCTACCTTCTTATTAAACACTGACTATAAAATATTAAGAAAAATATTATCCCGTAGACTACTTCAATATTTGCCAAAACTAACAAACATAGATCAATGCTGTTTCATGCCTGCCCATAACACCTCCCTCAGTATTAGGCGACTATACCGCGTATTGACTTCTACAACTGCGGATAACACTGGAGTTGGTTAAATCTCCCTAGACCTGAGGCAAGCTTTTGACACACTAAGCTAGAAATACATGCTAACTGCCCTTTCGAAATTTGTTATCCAGCGGGAGTTTGTGAGATGGGTTAACTTATTATACACGGCACCTACTGCACGGGCCCGCACGGGTGCCCACATTTCACACGCTTATGCGGTAGCCTGTGGCACGCGTCAGGGATGCCCGCTGTCTCCGCTTTTGTTCATATTAGCACTCGAACCATTAGTCAACAAACTACGCTCAGTTGCAACAGAAAAGGGTATTAAGATCGGAAACACCAACCATATTATCTCATCATACGCAGATGATATTATTCTTTATTTAAACAACCTACAGGGTGATCTCGAGCCCATCTCAAGTATATGTGTTCCCTTCCAAAGTCTTTCAGGCCTTTCCATGAATGAGTCCAAATCGTATGCCTACTATTTCAATGACACAGCACGGGTAGAGCCGATCCACTTTGGCCCCTGGGCATTCCCAGTTGAGCCTACTACTTTCAAATACCTCGGCATACAAATATATAGTGGAACGCAGGAACTATTGGACGGTAACCTATTACGTGCAACCAAGGCACTTAAAATCAGATTGCATTCTGGACCTCATTTCCACTTTCGGTGGCGGGAGAGCTGCCATTTCAAAAATGGATATGCTCTCAAGACTGCTATATTATTTCACAAATCGGTCATAGTAGTACCAAAAACCATCTTCAAGACATTGAACATGCTGCTTTTAGAATTAATATGGGGTGGGGCCACAGGAGAGTGGGGCTCTTGAAAATTCAGCTGAGTACTGACCGGGGAGGCTTGGGGGTCCCGGACTTTAAGGCACACTGCTATGCGAGTCAACTTCAATGGCTATCATACTGGACTGCAGGTCATAACCTCCATGAGACAGGGATGACGCAACAGACACCAGAGTAGAGGACCCTCCATTAGACGGGGATGACGCAACAGACACCAGAGCAGAGAACCCTCCATGAGACAGGGATGACGCAACAGACACCAGAGCAGAGGACCCTCCATGAGACAGGGATGACGCAACAGACACCAGAGCACTGGACCCTCCATGAGACAGGGATGATGTAACAGACACCAGAGCAGAGGACCCTCCTTGAGAGGGATGACGCAACAGACACCAGAGCAGAGGACCCTCCATGAGACAGGGATGACGCAACAGACACCAGAGCAGAGGACCCTCCATGAGACAGGGATGACGCAACAGACACCAGAGCAGAGGACCCTTCATGAGACAGGGATGACGCAACAGACACCAGAGCAGAGGACCCTCCATGAGACAGGGACGACGCAACAGACACCAGAGCAGAGGACCCTCCATGAGACGGGGATGACGCAACAGACACCAGAGCAGAGGACCCTCCATGAGACAGGGATGACGCAACAGACACCAGAGCAGAGGACCCTCCATGAGACAGGGATGACGCAACAGACACCAGAGCAGAGGACCCTCCATGAGATAGGGATAACGCAACAGACACCAGAGCAGAGGACCCTCCATGAGACAGGGATGACACAACAGACACCAGAGCAGAGGACCCTCCATGAGACAGGGATGACGCAACAGACACCAGAGCAGAGGACCCTCCATGAGACAGGGATGACGCAACAGACACCAGAGCACTGGACCCTCCATGAGACAGGGATGACGCAACAGACACCAGAGCAGAGGACCCTCCATGAGACAGGGATGACGCAACAGACACCAGAGCAGAGGACCCTCCATGAGACGGGGACGATGCAACATACACCAGAGCAGAGGACCCTCCATGAGATAGAGACGACGCAACAGACACCAGAGCAGAGGACCCTCCATGAGACAGGGATGACGCAACAGACACCAGAGCAGAGGACCCTCCATGAGACAGGGATGACGCAACAGACACCAGAGCAGAGGACCCTCCATGAGACAGGGATGACGCAACAGACACCAGAGCAGAGGACCCTCCCTGAGACAGGGACGACACAACAGACACCAGAGCAGAGGACCCTCCGTGAGACAGGGATGACGCAACAGACACCAGAGTAGAGGACCCTCCATGAGACAGGGATAACGCAACAGACACCAGAGGAGAGGACCCTCCATGAGACAGGGATGACGCAACAGACACCAGAGCAGAGGACCCTCCATGAGACATGGATGACGCAACAGACACCAGAGCAGAGGACCCTCCATGAGACGGGGATGACGCAACAGACACCAGAGCAGAGGACCCTCCATGAGACGGGGACGATGCAACAGACACCAGAGCAGAGGACCCTCCATGAGACAGGGATGCCGCAACGGACACTAGAGCAGAGGACCCTCCATGAGACAGGGATGACGCAACGGACACCAGAGCAGAGGACCCTCCATGAGACAGGGATGACGCAACAGACACCAGAGCAGAGGACCCTCCATGAGACATGGATGACGCAACAGACACCAGAGCAGAGGACCCTCCATGAGACAGGGATAACGCAACAGACACCAGAGCAGCGGACCCTCCATGAGACAGGGATGACGCAACAGACACCAGAGCAGAGGACCCTCCATGAGACATGGATGACGCAACAGACACCAGAGCAGAGGACCCTCCATGAGACAGGGATAACGCAACAGACACCAGAGCAGAGGACCCTCCATGAGACAGGGATGAAGCAACAGACACCAGAGCAGAGGACCCTCCATGAGACGGGGACGACGCAACAGACACCAGAGCAGAGGACCCTCCATGAGACAGGGATGACGCAACAGACACCAGAGCAGAGGACCCTCCATGAGACGGGGATGACGCAACAGACACCAGAGCAGAGGACCCTCCATGAGACAGGGATGACGCAACAGACACCAGACCAGAGGACCCTCCATGAGACGGGGACGACACAACCAACACCAGAGCAGAGGACCCTCCATGAGACGGGGATGACGCAACAGACACCAGAGCAGAGTAAATGTAAATGTAGTTGAGCTTATATAGCGCACAGCTACCCGCAGTGGGTGTCCCGGCGCTTGCTTAGGGAACCCGTCCTGGTATTCCCCTGTGAGATATCAGGGTATCCGCAAGGTGAAAGTCAGGCATCCCGCCGCGAGGGGCCGTTGTGGAGATTAAGCAAGCTTTTGCCCAGAGTCGCAGAGTGTGCACCCCAGAGTCGAGGAGGCACCGGGGCGAGAATTATCGAGTCCGTGGAATTTTTAGCCCAAGACCCGCCGAGGCGGGGAATTGAACCCTGGTCCAGGACCGATCTCAGCTTCCGGGTCTGCTGCCTCTAACCCCTGAGCCACACTTCTCCACAGAGGACCCTCCATGAGACAGGGATGACGCAACAGACACCAGAGCAGAGGACCCTCCATGAGATAGGGACGATGCAACAGACACCAGAGCAGAGGACCCTCCATGAGACGGGGACAACGCAACAGACACCAGAGGAGAGGACCCTCCATGAGACAGGGATGACGCAACAGACACCAGAGCAAAGGACCCTCCATGAGACAGGGATGACGCAACAGACACCAGAGCAGAGGACCCTCCATGAGACAGGGATGACGCAACAGACACCAGAGCAGAGGACCCTCCATGAGACAGGGATGACGCAACAGACACCAGAGCAGAGGACCCTCCATGAGACAGGGATGACGCAACAGACACCAGAGCAGAGGACCCTCCATGAGACGGGGACGACGCAACAGACACCAGAGCAGAGGACCCTCCATGAGTCGGGGATGATGCAACAGACACCAGAGCAGAGGACCCTCCATGAGACAGGGATGACGCAACAGACACCTGAGCAGAGGACCCTCCATGAGACAGGGATGACGCAACAGACACCAGGGCAGAGGACCCTCCATGCCCTGTTATTGCCTGGAGGAAGGACCCCAAACAGCCCTCAGGTATTGAAAAAAAACAATCCAATACACTAAGAGGTTACTCCCCTGCACCCCTAATGTTCCATGGTTAGGGATCCCCACACAAACAAGAGTAACAAGCATTTACAATGCAATAGGTCTCGCAGCATTAAAGTTTGAGCTATTGGCATTGTATATTACAATGTGTTGCATTAATTTGTTATCAAACTCTGAATTGTTTTATAAAGATGATTTGCAAACTGTCAAATGTTGCTGAATAGTAAGCAACGTTGTGAATAATATTGTTTGCTAGTCATCCTTGGGTACCAGAGTACTTCACTTGAGGCAGAGGTATTATCTTTAGACTACAGGTACCGGTGCCGCTTGAGCTAGAAACAGGGCCAGCCACTCACTAATCTGCAATCACTACTCACTACTCTGCACTCACTACTCTGCACTCACTACTCACTACTCTGCACTCACTACTCACTACTCTACTCACTACTCAGCACTCACTACTCACTACTCTACTCAATACTCTACTCACTACTCTACTCACTACTCAGCACTCACTACTCACTACTCTACTCACTACTCTACTCAATACTCTACTCACTACTCTACTCACTACTCACTACTCTACTCACTACTCACTACTTTACTCACTACTCACTACTCTACTCACTACTCACTACTCACTACTCTACTCACTACTCTGCACTTACTACTCACTACTCACTACTCTGGACTCACTACTCACTACTCACTACTCTGCACTCACTACTCACTACTCTACTCACTACTCTGCACTCACTACTCACTACTCTACTCACTACTCTACTCACTACTCTACTCACTACTCTACTCACTACTCACTACTCTGCACTCACTACTCACTACTCTACTCACTACTCTACTCACTACTCTGCACTCACTACTCTACTCACTACTCACTACTCTACTCACTACTCTACTCACTACTCTACTCACTACTCTACTCACTACATACTACTCTACTCACTACTCACTACTCTGCACTCACTACTCACTACTCTGCTCACTACTCACTACTCTGCTCACTACTCACTACTCTACTCACTACTCACTACTCTCCACTCACTACTCTACTCACTACTCACTACTCTACTCACTACTCACTACTCTACTCACTACTCATTACTCTACTCACTACTCACTACTCTACTCACTACTCACTACTCTGCGCTCACTACTTTACTCACTACTCTACTCACCTCACTACTCTACTCATTACTCACTACTCTACTCACTACTCTGCACTCACTACTCTACTCACTACTCTGCACTCACTACTCACTACTCACCTCACTACTCTACTCTACTCACTACTCTACTCACTACTCTGCACTCACTACTCACTACTCTACTCACTACTCACTACTATACTCACTACTCACTACTCACTACTCTACTCACTACTCACTACTCAACTCACTACTCTACTCACTACTCACTACTCTGCACTCACTACTCACTACTCTACTCACTACTCACTACTATACTCACTACTCACTACTCACTACTCTACTCACTACTCACTACTCAACTCACTACTCACTACTCTACTCACTACTCAGTACTCTACTCACTACTCACTACTCTACTCACTACTCACTACTCTACTCACTACGCTACTCACTACGCTACTCACTACTCTACTCACTACTCTACTCACTACTCAGCACTCACTACTCACTACTCTACTCACTACTCTACTCACTACTCTACTCACTACTCTACTCACTACTCTACTCACTACTCTACTCACTACTCTACTCACTACTCACTACTCTGCACTCACTACTCACTACTCACTACTCTACTCACTACTCATTACTCTACTCACTACTCACTTCTCTACTCACTACTCACTACTCTGCAATCACTACTCACTACTCTACTCACTACTCACTACTCTACTCACTACTCACTACTCTGCACTCACTACTCTACTCACTACTCACTACTCAACTCACTACTTTGCACTCACTACTCACTACTCTGCACTCACTACTCACTACTCTACTCACTACTCACTACTCTACTCACTACTCACTACTCTGCACTCACTACTCTGCTCACTACTCACTACTCTACTCACTACTCACTACTCTGCACTCACTACTCTGCTCACTACTCACTACTTTACTCACTACTCACTACTCTACTCACTACTCTACTCACTACTCACTACTCTACTCACTACTCACTACTCTGCACTCACTACTCTGCTCACTACTCACTACTCTACTCACTACTCTCCACTCACTACTCTACTCACTACTCACTACTCTACTCACTACTTACTACTCACTACTCTACTCACTACTCATTACTCTACTCACTACTCACTACTCTACTCACTACTCACTATTCTGCGCTCACTACTTTACTCACTACTCTACTCTACTCACCTCACTACTCTACTCATTACTCACTACTCTACTCACTACTCTGCACTCACTACTCACTACTCACCTCACTACTCTACTCTACTCACTACTCACTACTCTACTCACTACTCTGCACTCACTACTCACTACTCTGCTCACTACTCACTACTCTGCTCACTACTCACTACTCTACTCACTACTCACTACTCTACTCACTACTCTGCACTCACTACTCTGCTCACTACTCACTACTCTACTCACTACTCACTACTCTCCACTCACTACTCTACTCACTACTCACTACTCTACTCACTACTTACTACTCACTACTCTACTCACTACTCATTACTCTACTCACTACCCACTACTCTACTCACTACTCACTATTCTGCGCTCACTACTTTACTCACTACTCTACTCTACTCACCTCACTACTCTACTCATTACTCACTACTCTACTCACTACTCTGCACTCACTACTCACCTCACTACTCTACTCTACTCACTACTCACTACTCACTACTCTACTCACTACTCTGCACTCACTACTCTACTCACTACTCACTACTCTACTTACTACTCACTATTCTACTCACTACTCTACTCACTACTCACTACTCTACTCACTACTCTACTCACTACTCTACTCACTACTCACTACTCTACTCACTACTCACTACTCTGCACTCACTACTCACTACTCTACTCACTACTCACTACTCTACTCACTACTCACTACTCTACTCACTACTCTACTCACTACTCTACTCACTAATCTACTCACTACTCTGCACTCACTACTCACTACTCTGCACCCACTACTCTGCACTCGCTACTCTGCACTCACTACTCACTACTCTGCACTCACTACTCACTACTCTGCACTCACTACTCACTACTCTGCACCCACTACTCACTACTCTGCACCCACTACTCACTACTCTGCACTCACTTCTCTGCACTCACTACTTTGCACTCACTACTCTGCACTCACTACTTTGCACTCACTACTCTGCACTCACTACTCACCACTCTGCACTCACTACTCACTACTCTGCACTCACTACTTTGCACTCACTACTCTGCACTCACTACTTTGCACTCACTACTCTGCACTCACTACTCTGCACTCACTACTCACCACTCACTACTCACCACTCACTACTCACCACTCTGCACTCACTACTCACTACTCTGCACTCACTACTCTGCACTCACTACTCACTACTCAGCACTCACTACTCTGCACTCTGCACTCACTACTCTGCACTCACTACTCACTACTCTGCACTCACTACTCTGCACTCACTACTCTGCACTCACTACTCTGCACTCACTACTCTGCACTCACTACTCTGCACTCACTACTCACTACTCTGCACTCACTACTCTGCACTCACTACTCTGCACTCACTACTCTGCACTCACTACTCTGCACTCACTACTCTGCACTCACTACTCACTACTCAGCACTCACTACTCTGCACTCTGCACTCACTACTCTGCACTCACTACTCACTACTCTGCACTCACTACTCTGCACTCACTACTCTGCACTCACTACTCTGCACTCACTACTCTGCACTCACTACTCTGCACTCACTACTCTGCACTCACTACTCTGCACTCACTACTCACTACTCTGCACTCACTACTCTGCACTCACTACTCTGCACTCACTAATCTGCACGCACTACTCTGCACTCACTACTCACTACTCTGCACACTCACTCTGCACTCACTACTCACTACTATGCACTCACTACTCTGCACTCACTACTCTGCACTCACTACTCACTACTCTGCACTCACTACTATGCACTCACTACTCTGCACTCACTACTCTGCACTCACTACTCACTACTCTGCACTCACTACTCACTACTCTGCACACTCTGCACTCACTACTCACTACTCTGCACTCACTACTCTGCACTCTGCACTCACTACTCTGCACTCTGCACTCACTACTCTGCACTCTGCACTCACTACTCTGCACTCACTACTCTGCACTCACTACTCTGCACTCACTACTCTGCACTCACTACTCTGCACTCACTACTCTGCACCCACTACTCTGCACCCACTACTCTGCACTCACTACTCTGCACTCACTACTCTGCACTCACTACTCTGCACTCACTACTCTGCACTCTGCACTCACTACTCTGCACTCTGCACTCACTACTCTGCACTGACTACTCACTACTCTGCACTCACTACTCTGCACTCGCTACTCTGCACTCGCTACTCTGCACTCTGCACTCACTACTCTGCACTCACTACTCTGCACTCACTACTCTGCACTCACTACTCTGCACTCTGCACTCACTACTCTGCACACTCACTCTGCACACTCACTCTGCACACTCACTCTGCACTCACTGCTCTGCACACTCAGTCTGCACTTTTCCTGTGTCAAGCAATTCAAATGATATTTTAGCCACTGGCCACCCACACACTCATAGTCACATCCAACACGGGCTTGCACTCATATTTAAACTGCTGTTTTAATACATCCACACTGTTTTTGCTGGGATACAATCGTATCTGTATGGGAACTAATATCTTCTTTTTTGGCGATACGAATTTTACTTGTAGGATATCATTATTTCCACAGAAGAGGAGTCATTAGCTGTATATTTATACTAATGCACTTAATCATTGTATTAGATGTTTAGCTATTGTTATCACACAAAACAATGTGACTTCAAAACTCAGATGCCACAGTAAATGTAATTCTCGTAAAATGTTTTTCATGAAACATGGAAGATCATTTTTGTGTAAAATATGGATTTCAGTCTATGTGGTGACTAGGGAGGGAGAGCAACAGAAAATGCCCCCCGGAATCCCGCCGCGGCCGCACCGGAAGTCAGGCAAGGTCCCCTGTGACGGGGGCGGGGCCGCATCCGGACCGGAAGAGGAGGCAGGCGGAGTCAATGCGTCTCGCGCCCCGGGGCTCCTGTGAGCGGTGGAGAGCCCCGGGGCCGCGCCAGCAGGAGGTTGCGCGCCGCGTGCTGACAGCAGAGTCCCCCGAGATTGGCCAGGTAAGTTCAAAAGGGCTGGGGGGGCTTGGTGCACTCGTGTGTGTGTGTGTATGCTCGTGTGTGTATGTATGTGTGCGACAGTGACGGCGGCGGGGGAGGAGGGAGGGGGGGGAGGAGGGAGGGGAGGGGAGGGGGGGGCCTTGGTGCACTTGTGTGTGTGTGTATGTGTGGGGGGGGGGTGTGTCTCTGTATGTATGTATGTGCGTGCGTGCGTGCATGGGCGCTTGTGTGTGTGTGTCTGTGTGTATGCGCATGCGTGTGTGGTGTTTCGAGCTTCCCAGGAGACAGCGCCTGGCCACAGCGCGCGTTTGCGTGCACGTGGCAGTTTCAAATCGCCATGCACGTGGCCAGGATTGTCTCCTGGGAAGCACACACGCCGAGAAAAGGTTCTCAGCAGAGACGCGCTTCGCGCGGCTAGCCGAGACCTAATAAAAACTAGAAGCATCTCCAGATGGACAGGAGAAGGTGTGAACACGGTTGTGATGCTGTTCCACTGACAGTGGTTTATTAGACCATGAGAACTTTGTTAGAAAGCAAGGGGTACCAAATTCCCTATACATTCTACATGCGGCATCAGTAGGTACATTAGACGGAACTGGGCACCAGATAGCAGAGAGCCCCCCACACACAGTTTAGTACATACATTACACCGTATGGGCAATGGAAGGCATTTAACCCTATGGCTGCACAAGGGAATTCACTCCCACACAGCAGTTTCACTGGAGGCGCTCAGAGAAAAGTGGAGCACTGATATAGGTAAAGAAACAATTGACAAAGAATGGGACATCACATTACAATACCACAAAGAGGTCCTGCAATGCCAAATTAAAACGTATTCAACACATGGTGTTACAAAGGGCCTACCTTACACCGCACCGATTAAAAAAAGATGTACCCGGAGGTGGGAGATCACTGTCCCCAATGCTTGCACAGGCTGCTGATCTGCTACATATGTTATGGGCTTGTCCTCGATTGGTCCCCTTCTGGGCAAATGTGATGAAGGTCTAAGGAACTGTTACGAACATAATAGGGACACACCGCAGAATACTGTATACTAGGACTGCGCCGTAAACGCAAGAAACAAACAGAGCAACCCGATTTACGAACTTAGCTTTAATATTGGAAAAACCCTCAATTACTATGAGGTGGAAATCCGCATTGCCCCCTGCAGTGCTCACCTGGCATGGAGAAGGAGTCAGATGGGGAAGGGCCGAAAGCATAGCAATAAGGAGGGAGGAAACCATGGGATTAAGAAAGACCCCTATTTCACTAGAATGGGCCGCAGTGCGTGAACTCTTTATATCCTCTGAAGCTTCATTACATTAGGACGCTGTCGTTTAGATACTCACCCACCAATACAAAACGTAGAAAACCAAAAGCAGATCCCCCCAGACATTAACAAACCAGATACACGCACAGCTTTAAACCAATTAATTGGAAATATACATACGAACAGGGACTAAACCAATTATTTATCGCCTCATGGGAGGACAGGAGGGAGTCTAGGGAAGGGAGGGGGTGGGAATGTTTTTGTTGTAAGTTATAGGAAGGCGGGGCTAGGTTAAGATGACGTAGAACGAATGAATATACCAGTGACACCAGCACTGCTACAACGAGTTACAGCACTGTCACTGCATCTTCTACGGTGGTAACACCGCTTTACAGAATATAAGTACATTGAAATGATCGCCCTCTGATTCTAGTAGGAAACTCCTATATGTATTTTGTTACATATGATTCGCTGTCACGCTGGATTGTTAAGCATAAAAATTAATAAAATATGTTTTTTTAAAACAGAGAAGCATGGGAATTTTTGATAGTACATTTGCGATGACGGTTGTCTGGCTGAAGAATGTTATAAACTAATTCCTTTCCTGCAGTACATAGCAACACATGATATGTGGCCTCAGAGAATCCTAGAGATGGAGGGGTATCATACATGCATATTAAAGAGGAAGCTGTTCATGCACACTGGAGTGTATGCCATAATTGAACATTTAAAGGGCTTTCTGTGAGCTGGATACTGTTCCTGTGCACTGGAGTGTATGCCATAATTGAACATTTAAAGTGCTTTCTGTGAGCTGGATACTGTTCCTGTGCACTGGAGTGGATGCCATAATTGAACATTTAAAGTGCTTTCTGTGAAATGAATACTGTTCCTGTGCACTGGAGTGTACAACGTAACAGAAGATTTTGAAGGATAAAAGGTTTAGCGAGTTTTGTGTCAAGCACTATCAATTCTATTAACCATACGAAGGTGAGGATTATGCTACTCAATCTTTGCTGCAATATTCGCAGCCGCCATTAAGAACAGTCAAACACAAAAAACTACATTTACCATCAATTCAGTGACTAATCAGAGCATACATGTCCCTTTATCAATCAGAGGCACCAAAACTATTCCTCTCTCTTTGCTCAATTAACCAAAATATCAGCAACTTGGAACTTCACTTCCAGAAGAACAAAAAGTCACTGTAATTAAACAGAATTGTAACAATCCGGATTTCCACAATAGAGCAGAACCCTCCAGGAGGTCATGGAAGTGAAACTTTTGTCACTAAAGACAGCAACTCCAGATGAATCACAGATCCAACCGGTTAATGGAGCAATGCCTATAAGACCTGGCCACTTCCTAAAGAGGCCTTTCCTGCGCTTTTGCTCAGTACATCAAACAAGGTAACGTCCAACCCAAAACAGAACATTCAAATAATTGAGAGGGGCTTCAAACAAACATATTCAAACAAGACACACTTATGGAATATGATATTATGGGCTTGATTCATTACTTGAAGGATGGCCTGCAGTTTTGCCAATGGAACAGAATATATTACTTCATACCCATGGTGGAGAGCCGTCCACATAATTTATAAATGACTGCCAAGCATTTATCAAAATATGACGGCGGTTCCTGGCAATGTGTATGGCGCAGCCCTGTAGCATGGAGTAATTGTTTTTTGTTTGCAAAAAGAAAATCCTGAAACTAGATTTTCTTTTTGTAAAAAATATAATGCTCCTTTCGCCCTGAGAGTCTTCTCCCATGGAGTGGAGCATTATAATGCTTTTATTGTTCCTCACCTCCCCTCTAGACCCTTGGACTCCCCTCCCCTCTAGACCCCTGGACTCACCCCCTCTCTACACCCTGGACTCACCTCCTCTCTACACCCCTGGACTCACCTCGCCTCTACACCCCCCTGGACTCACCTCGCCTCTACACCCCTGGACTCACCTCCCCTCTACACCCCTGGACTCACCTCGCCTCTACACCCCTGGACTCACCTCCCCTCTACACCCCTGGACTCACCTCCCCTCTACACCCCTGGACTCACCTCCCCTCTACACCCCTGGACTCACCTCCCCTCTACACCCCTGGACTCACCTCCCCTCTACACCCCTGGACTCACCTCCCCTCTACACCCCTGGACTCACCTCCCCTCTACACTCCTGGACTCACCTCCCCTCTACACTCCTGGACTCACCTCCCCTCTACACTCCTGGACTCACCTCCCCTCTACACTCCTGGACTCACCTCCCCTCTACACCCCTGGACTCACCTCCCCTCTACACCCCTGGACTCACCTCCCCTCTACACCCCTGGACTCACCTCCCCTCTCCCCCCTGGACTCACCTCCCCTCTACATCCCTGGACTCACCTCCCCTCTACATCCCTGGACTCACCTCCCCTCTACATCCCTGGACTCACCTCCCCTCTACATCCCTGGACTCACCTCCCCTCTCACCCCTGTACTCACCTCCCCTCTACACCCCTGGACTCACCTCCCCTCTACACCCCTGGACTCACCTCCCCTCTACACCCCTGGACTCACCTCCCCTCTACACTCCAGGAATCACCTCCCCTCTACACCCCTGGACTCACCTCCCCTCTCCCCCCTGGACTCACCTCCTCTCTACACCCCTGGACTCACCTCGCCTCTACACCCCTGGACTCACCTCGCCTCTACACCCTTGGACTCACCTCCCCTCTACACCCCTGGACTCACCTCCCCTCTACACCCCTGGACTCACCTCCTCTCTACACCCCTGGACTCACCTCCCCTCTACACCCCTGGACTCACCTCCCCTCTACACTCCAGGAATCACCTCCCCTCTACCCCCTGGACTCACCTCCCCTCTCCCCCCTGGACTCACCTCCCCTCTACACCCCTGGACTCACCTCCCCTCTACACTCCAGGAATCACCTCCCCTCTACCCCCTGGACTCACCTCCCCTCTCCCCCCTGGACTCACCTCCCCTCTACACCACTGGACTCACCTCCCCTCCCTCTGGACTCACCTCCTCTATACACCCCTGGACTCCCCTCCCCCCTCCTCCCCTCCTCCCCTCCTCTCCTCCTCTCCTCCTCTCCTCCTCCTCTCCCCCTCCTCTCTCCCTCTCCTCTGCCCCCTCCCCCCTCTTCTGTCCCTCGCCCCCCTCTCAGTCTCACCCTCTCTCCTCCTTCAAGGGTCTCTTCAACAAGCAACGGAGCCGATGGAGCTCTCTTCAGGCCTTTGAGGGGAACAGTGTCCGGGTCACCAGGGGCAGCGTCAGCACCAGCAGCGGAGGCGGAATGAAGCCTCCTCTCAGGATACCTTTACCCCGTCCCCGCCCTCTCAGTAATGTCTGCTTCCGGGTTAGCGGCGGCAGAGTCAGCGTCAGTACCGGATGCGGCTGAGCTCTCCTCAGGCTTGTGAGTGTGATAGTATCCGGGTCAGCGAGGGCAGAGCCAGCACCAGCAGTAAGCCCCAGCCAGCTGCAGAGGAGAGGAGCCCCCAGTGTCTGTCTGTCTGTCCGGTGGAAGGAGGAGCACTGGCTGCAGTTACCTTAATTTCATCAGGGGTAAGTGAGACCTCTCACAACCAAGAGGTGTGAATACAGCCTGAGGTGCACTGAGCTCACACCATCATCAGGGGGTGCAGCCTTGGGGGCACTGACGTCACACCATCATCAGGAGGTGCAGGGGGCATATGTACTGGCCTCACACCATCATCAGGGGGCAGGTGTACTGACCTCACACAATCATCGAGGGATGCAGGGGACAGGTGTACTGTCTTCACACCATCATCGGGGGAAGTTGTACTGACCTCACACCATCATCTGGGGGTGCAGGGGACAGGTGTGCTGGCCTCACACCATCATCGGGGGCATGTGTACTGACCTCACACCATCATCAGGGAGTACAGGGGGCAGGTGTACTTACCTCACACCATCATCGGGGGCAGATGTACTGACCACACACCATCATCAGGGGGTGCAGGGGGCAGGTATATTGGCCTCACACTATCATCAGGGGTGCAGGGGGCAGGTGTACTGGCCTCACACCATCTTCAGGTGGTGCAGGGGGCAGGTGTACTGGCCTCACACCATCATCAGGGGGTGCAGGGGGCAGGTGTACTGGCCTTACACCATCATCAGGGGAGAGGGGGCAGGTGTACTAACCTCACACCATCATCAAGGGGTGCAGGGGGGGAGGTGTACTAGCCTCACACTATCATCAGGGGGTGCAGCCTGAGGTGTACTGGCCTCACACCATCATCAGGGGATGCCGCAAGCAGGTGTACTGGCCTCGCACCATCATCAGGCGGTGTAGGGGGCATGTGTACTGACCCCACACCATCATCAGGGGTGCAGGGGGCAGGTGTACTGACCTCACACCATCATCAGGGGGTGCAGGGGCAGGTGTACTGACCTCACACCATCATCAGGGAGTGCAGGGGGCAGGTATATCGGCCTCACACCATCATCGCGGGATGCAAGGGGCAGATGTGTTAAACCTGAGTCGGGTCGGGGACAATCGGTATTTGCCCGGCGGTATTGCCTCTGTGACCCTCTAGTTATTTAATCAATGAAGAGGCAGGCGCTGGAGACTGGAAGGCAGGAAACAAGGTTTTTATTCTCTCCGGAGGAGAACACAACAAAACGGGCAGAAAGTATCGTTCTGAGGTGCTCTAGCTACATTTCTGAGGCCTGGCCTCTTATACACTGTTTTATGACTTTATTGCAGATTACACATTCATGTTAAAGCTTTGATGTATGGAAAAGACATTCCCGGAACTCCCCTTTGGGCCCGTTCCCACACACATTTACAGTTGAAGTCCCCACCCTAGTCACAACAGGTGATGAGTATCGCGCAGCTGGATATTCCGCCGATTCACGGAATGTGGGGGGTTTGATCGGATCTCATGGAGTGGGGGCTTTGATCAACCCGGGGATCCTTTGATGGGGGAAGCTTTCTATTGTACGGGGAGGGGCAAGGAATAGTATCGGCAGAGCTGAGTGTCGGCCTGGGAACGGGGAAGACAAACGGGCACACGGGGAAAAAGGGGGTTTGCATCTAAGGGCCGGGGATCATGAAAGGGAAGAAGGGAGGTGTCGCGCTGGGAACAGGATGAGGGCCTGGGGCAGAGCAGCGCCGAAGAGGAGTTTATGACTCGAGGCAGGTGCAAGCAGGGGGTTTGGTCAGCGTGCAGGCTTAGTGAAGGCGAAGGGCTATGTCAGGGGCCAGCGACATGAGAAAGGGTTCGTTCTGATCAGGGCATTCTAAAATGGCGGGTGCGCACGACAAAAGTGTGGCATCAGGGGAAGAGGCAAGATGGCGCAGATAATGTTCACCAAACCGTACTAATTTTCAACAGTCCTCCCTTTAACATATTCAAGACATCTTGCTGGTTCATTTTCTACTCGGTTCTATTGTGGTGGGCATGAGAAAGAAAACGGTAGGAACCCTAGATGAAAGAGTTGTAAACAATACATTTTGAGATTTCTAGTTTTTAGGAGGTGGACCTATTTGATAAACTTTGATAAACTTGTTCAGCAGGAAAGTCATAGAAATGCAATACAAAAACGATTCTGTAGCGTGAGCAGCGAGTACATTTCGTAATGTGAACTGGTAGGTTATTACATATATCGGATTCGGATTGGAGCATAATCAATACAACGGCGGCTGGGAGAGAAATGAGGCATAGCAGAAACGGTGATTGAGGATGTCAAATGTTCGAAGTTAAACGAGTTCTCATTATTCTTTGTTGTCTTTCGTTGGCGCTGTGGAGCACCGGCGATGGAGCTACGGGTCCAGCTCTATTCTAGGTCTCGCGTTGCAGGGCACGACCTTTCCCTCGTATTCCTGGTCGGAAAGGTCCTTTTCGCCCTGTGTCCTTTGAGGTGATTGTCAGAAAGTTCAGATGGAAGAAGAGCGTACAAAACAGTCCATAGGGTAGGTCGGAGGAAAAGGGGGATGGAGCAAGGCCAAATTAGGAACAAACTAGGGGAACGAGAGACTTCAGATAGGCGGGCGTGTGACCGAATTCAGAGAGCGGGGACTTGTCGGCAAACACTGGACATCGAGCAGGGGCATCAGGTCGGCCCTTTCTTCTCATGTTGTCGAAAACAGTGCCTCGTCCTGCAGCTCTTTTCTGTCGTACCCTTAAAGGAGTTTGGAAAGACAGTTTTTTAGAGAATTTGCAGAGGAAGGTAGTCACAAAAGTCTATTTCTCTCCCAGCTCCAGGCAGAAACGAAAAATGTCCGTTATATTAGGGTTCACAATTAACATATAAATGACCGATGACGGGCCTGTTGGGTTTACTATGACTTTCCTTCACAATTATTTATTACAGTTTCGACAGTTCATCTGATGGAGACCCACCATTGTAAGGCGAGCCTGACAAAGGTATGCCGTTCTCTAGGGTTTTACATTTACCAAGGGTGCTGTGTGCTATCGACATGGTACTAAACAAGTATTTTTCTGAGGGACGATCATAGGTTAAACATTTATTTTCTATCAATGCCTCCTGCTTTTCAACTAAACATTTTCGCTTTCGGCATGGTACAGTGTAATGGTTTTCTTTGCTCCGGTCTAATCTTTAACTTTGCAAAACATCATTCTGGTCCCTATGCAGCCTCTCGCGGCCGGATTACTAAATTAGAGAAGACAGGGGTCTCATCGGAAGACACCTAGGGACATAGAAAACTTATGGTAAGGGCGTAAATCGACCCATCTCTCACAACCGGGAATGAGGGGTAGTTTCATAACTCCAGTTTGGAGCGGCTGATACAGGGGATGTAACAGGGGTGATCATTTTTCCTGTTTGGGTATTGCGACAATTCGGGGTGGGGAGGGTCGCGTATTCTGAGGTCCTTTCTTATACCATAGGAGCCGTTGACATGTAGTTCCCTTATTACGGGCCAGATTAGGGAACCTCTGTCGTCTTACCTGTCCTTTCCCTTACGGCCCAACCTCGGTTCATTGACTTCTAGCGGAAAAGGAGAGGTAATGACACGGTCTCAGGGTGATTGTATTAAAGACAGGTTTTTGTGCAAATACTGACGGTATTTGAAGCCAATTAGGTGGTGTGCTAGGGGTGGCAGTCTGCCAATTTCGGGGCTAATCGCTCGGAAGAGTGGGAGTGCAAAAATAGAGGGAGAGAGAGAGAGAGAGAGAGAGAGAGAGAGAGAGAGAGAGAGAGTGCAACGGCAGGCTAAATAGTACACGTGCAACAGAGAGGGTGGCAGTGTATTCAAGAAAGGCTATTTAGTGCATTACACAGTAAAGGACATTCACGGGTCTGCGTTAGAATTTTGTAATCATGTAGTTTGAGCATTAGTCAGGGTAGAGGGGACGTGCCTTGAGAAAAAGGAAAGAAGAAAGGAGGTACCATTTTGTCGCACTTTCTCGCATTCTCGGTCCTTCGACCAGTTGGGTCAACGCCTCAGTCACACACACACATTCTTTCATAGTTTCGCATCATACGTGACATGGGTTCATTCGTGTGGTCTGGTTTAAGGGTGATCCCTTTTTATCAGGTCATACTAATTTTATTGGTATGTTCGATACGTGAGTAGTTAGTAGGCGTGCTTAGGCACCACCTTGCAGCGCTAGTCTGCTTCGTATATTAGATACGGCCAGGCTTCAGGTCTTCGCCACACCTCGGCTGTAATCTCTGATGTAACCTGCAGAGGGAGGAAAAAAGGGGGTGGGGGAGACAGCATTCGCGCATATTCAAATACATGGATTCTTAAATCCTTTACTTACCTCTTACTCGTCTTTCCTCCTCGGGGCAGGGTCCCGGGGGTATGGTTTCTGGGGTCGGGAGGGGAGAGGGGCAGTGTGCCCTTATAGGTCGTGTGCGGGGAAAACGAAAAAAGGAAACCAGAGGTGCCTAGTGCGAGGTATCTAGTCAAAAGATGTATCTCACTATCGGGATCCTTAAACCTCCTTCAACGCTGTGGCGTTCTAAGGTTCTTCGGTTCTTGGGTCAGCTCCGTTCCCTAATACCTTGGAACGTCGTACTTTATAACATTTACATCATTTCATTTCACCCTTCTTTTACATTCCCTCATTTACACCGTTCGTTTTACCCATCCTTGGAAGTCAAGGTCTTCCTCCACGCGAGAGTTCATGAGTCAGTCGCGTACTTTGAAGGCAGAGTGTCGTGTTGTCGATCCGATCCGTCCTCCAGGGCTGGGCAACCATCTTCTTTCAACCTTAAAGAGAGAGCAGAGTAGGGTGCACAGAAAAGAACTTTCCCACCGATCCCACATTTTTAAAATAAAGCATGCAATACCCGTCCATAGTTTCAAAAAAACTTTATTTTGCAAAATCATTTCAGCACGTGGATTATGAGGGTGCGGTCGTATTTGGCCGGACGTGACAATGGCTAAAGTGCGTACAGTGGGGGGTGTCGTTTGCAGCAATAAAAACATCGGAAAGTTTTATTCATTCATTTGTAAGAAACTAAAACGTCTATTAATTGGCTGGGGGTTCGGGGGCATTTATTTTCATAATTTAGAAGCATAATCATAATAGTTGCAATCAGATTTCCTATATGTATACCGTATGTGTGCGGCGTAGATGAGGTTATACATCAGCTATAAAAATATAATACACCGTACATTTGTAATCAACATTTTTAACGGGATCCTTTTACAATGTTCGTCGAGCGAGCTCTCCTTGTCCTTTCTAGCCAAGTGTACGAAGGATCATATAAGTCTCAGAACATCAAGTTTGTATTAGTGCGAAGGAACACCACGAGGTGTTCGTAAGTTCCGATTGATACCAGCGCCATTTTGGGCGGGGCCGGCTCAGTCCGGAAGTAGCATCAGGGGGAAATGTTTCCCATTACTGGCAGTTGGACCAGAGTCCTTTTCGGCAGTTCTAGAATTCATGCTAACAGAAGGAGTGGCAATGTCATGTTTGTTTCGTTGGCGATCAAGGCAGCCGTCCCTTACCGGAAACCTGCAGGGGCCGAAGGCTCCTGCCGGGGATCTTTGTACAATCTTCAAGGCTGCGGAGATGCTGTCGGAGATGGGGGCTCGTGCCCCAGTGGGCAAGTGTCCGAGTCATATTGCTGGTCAAAGTTACTCTAGCGGCCGGGGCCCGCCTTCCAGCAGGCCCAGACGCCATTTCGAGGTCCTGCAGCAGTCACCCTTCGCCGGGTCTGTAAGAGTGGAAGAGACCCTTCGGAGTGAAAGAAAAAGGGCTCTGTTTTGTGAGAGCGGGACGTTCTGCTGGGGTGCAGCTGTGATGCCCCCACCGGGGGGGGCGAGGGAGACTCGTTCGCGCCGCCTCCCTCTCCTAGTGCATTCCATGCCGCCCTCTTTCATGGCCCTGCACGACGGTCCCTCCGCACCCTGTGCTCCACGAGGCCCCTGCCCAGGGCTACGGAGGTACAGCCACCTGCGGTGCACATTCGGAGCTGCACGAGTATCGGTGCAGCCATTGCATATTCGGTGCTCCGAAAATATGGGCACCGTTGCACGTTCGGTGCTGCGCAAGTACTGGGGTGCCACCATGGTGTGTTCGGTGCTGTGCAAGTATTGGCACCAACGCCTGACTGGGGGTGTTCGGCGTTGGGCCGGGGGCTGGGAGACCTCCTATCGGTGGAGGTGGGAGAGGCTCGTCCGCGTCGCCTCTCCCTCCCAGCCCGACCTGGACGCATTCCTGCAGAGGTATGGACAGGGCATCCGCCGCCCAGAGCTGCTGCGGCTGTCGCGGAGGAGAAAAGGAAGAGGTGCCTCGTTCTTCTCCGGACATGTGGCGGGACTACTTAAGTCTATCCAGGCCCGTTGCGGCTGGGCCGAGGAGGCATGCGGCGGGACTACCGGCAACTACCTAGGGCCGTTGCGGCTGGACTCCGCTGGCCCCTGCCTCTCCTCCGGCTTCCCCATATGTTAAGATTTCCTGACCAAGAGTTGGCAGCGGGGCCCGCCTTATATGGGTTGCCGCTGGTTGGGCGTAGCCGTAACCCTGCCCTACTTTGGAAGGTTCCAGAATGGGGGGGGACGAATGTTCTGTTTGACTTTCATTTTCTACAGTTTACCGTTATTATTTCTTGTTTGTTGAGTTAAATTAAAAGTTCAAGTTCATCAATGGTCTACGGATTTTGTTTTACCATTTCTTTCTTTCCAGGTTGCTTTTATGCTAAGTTTCTGCTAACAGAGGTTGAGTGACACGGAAACACGTGTAGAGGGATGACGCAGATTCGTACATTACATACAGGCAAACTCAGACGGGGGACAGTACAAGTACGACATACAAAGACCCAAGACGAATATAAAACAGTTATTGGTCATAATTATCTCTTTCCGTCTGTGAATTTAAAACGAGGCTGGGTTCCCGTCTTGACGTTGCCCGACCTAGGAGAACTTGAGCATGCCGCTGAAATTGTCCTGGCGAAATCTGTGCCATCGGGCATAATCAAACGTGGTGGTTCTATCTGGTCTGTCTATGTAAGTCGGGTTCTTCTTTGTCTCGCGCTTTTTCTCGTACTGCCGGTCTGTCGTTCCTGTCGGCCCTTTGCCTTTACTCACGCTCAGTAGAGTCGGGCATTGGGCTTTCCAGTGTCCGACATATCTACAAAAAGCGCATTGGTCTGGTCCTAAGTCTGGTCGTCTTTTGCGTAGTGTCGGGGGATAACTTTTGGGTAGCGGTGTCCCGGGGTTGTCCTGTCGGTATATTTCTCTACTTGGTTTGTCCTCGTCTTTTCTCTGTCGTTGCATAGCCTCTCTGCGCCACATACCGAGACTGTCGAGCATAATAGGCATTGTCTTATTATTTCGAAGGGCTATTTCTAACGTTTCTATTTTATCAAGGTCAAAGGATCCTGCCAGTGGCCACTGTTTGTCTTGACTTTCTTTGGTATACCTGTGCCACAATTTATTATAGGCTATGGTAACTAATCCATAGTTTATGAACATGTCCTTATTAGGGGTGCCTTCTAGTGGAGCTATATGGTCCACCTCTAATACACGGTCCGGGCTGAACCAATTATCAATCAATGGGGAGAAGACAGACATGACGGCTCGTAACGAGGGACTAATAAGTCAGCAGTGCCTATCTTATCACTAGGTGCAAAGACTAGACAGAATATTCCTATTCTACGTTGTTTGCAGGCAGTGAATACCTCATGAACAAAAATAAAAAAGAGTAACCAAGAACGCGGAACAATCAAGCAAATAATAAATAAATAAATAAGATAGAGAAAGGACAATGGGGAGAGTAAGTAGGGCGCAAAAGTCTGCGTCCTCTACCCTTTCACTAACCGCAAAGAGGAAGCTGTTGTTTCCGGTTTGCAGACAGAGAATCTCCAGAAGACAATCTGTGAACAGTAGTTCGGGGTTAAAGAACCCAGTTAATCAGTGAGGGAGTGGGGAGTCTCCCAAAAACCGTTAAGAAATAATAGAGTCAGTGGGGGAGAAAGATAGGCGCGACGGTTACGTTACCTATCCTTCACCGTTTGCAAAAGAGAAGGAGCCTACTGTTTCTCCGTGTGCAGACAGTGAATCTCCAAATAGGTCAAACAAAGAGTAATACTAGTATTTTATAAATAATCAAGCAATCAAGCAATCAAGCAATCATTTCGCAACTTGTCGTGATTACACGACCTTACCCGGACCGTGTGGACAGTTTCTTGTCTTCCGAATCCAGCGCCCGTTCGTCCTCTTTTTCTCGTATTTCTCACGGCACTCCTAATGGTTCCCAGTCAGGACCGTAGATCACTCGAGAGAGGTCTGTTCGGAACTAGTGAAGTTCGGATGATCGGCTGCCAGACGAGGGTCTATTGGGCAAGAGCTCTCCCGATCGTTGCAGTCGTTCACTCTGTCGTCGGGACCTCTCCCACTGGATCCACGAGTCGCTGATGGGCCCCACGCTTGGGACGCCAATTGTTAAACCTGAGTCGGGTCGGGGACAATCGGTATTTGCCCGGCGGTATTGCCTCTGTGACCCTCTAGTTATTTAATCAATGAAGAGGCAGGCGCTGGAGACTGGAAGGCAGGAAACAAGGTTTTTATTCTCTCCGGAGGAGAACACAACAAAACGGGCAGAAAGTATCGTTCTGAGGTGCTCTAGCTACATTTCTGAGGCCTGGCCTCTTATACACTGTTTTATGACTTTATTGCAGATTACACATTCATGTTAAAGTTTTGATGTATGGAAAAGACATTCCCGGAACTCCCCTTTGGGCCCGTTCCCACACACATTTACAGTTGAAGTCCCCACCCTAGTCACAACAGGTGATGAGTATCGCGCAGCTGGATATTCCGCCGATTCACGGAATGTGGGGGGTTTGATCGGATCTCATGGAGTGGGGGCTTTGATCAACCCGGGGATCCTTTGATGGGGGAAGCTTTCTATTGTACGGGGAGGGGCAAGGAATAGTATCGGCAGAGCTGAGTGTCGGCCTGGGAACGGGGAAGACAAACGGGCACACGGGGAAAAAGGGGGTTTGCATCTAAGGGCCGGGGATCATGAAAGGGAAGAAGGGAGGTGTCGCGCTGGGAACAGGATGAGGGCCTGGGGCAGAGCAGCGCCGAAGAGGAGTTTATGACTCGAGGCAGGTGCAAGCAGGGGGTTTGGTCAGCGTGCAGGCTTAGTGAAGGCGAAGGGCTATGTCAGGGGCCAGCGACATGAGAAAGGGTTCGTTCTGATCAGGGCATTCTAAAATGGCGGGTGCGCACGACAAAAGTGTGGCATCAGGGGAAGAGGCAAGATGGCGCAGATAATGTTCACCAAACCGTACTAATTTTCAACAGATGTAGTGGCCTCACACCATCATCGGGGGAGGGGCAGGTGTACTGACCTCACACCATCATCAGGGGGTGCAGGGGGCAGGTGTACTGGCCTCACACCTTCATCAGGGGGTGCAGGGGGCAGGTGTACTAACCTCACACCATCATCAGGGGGTGCAGCCTGAGGTGTACTGACCTCACACCATCATCAGGGGGTGCAGGGGGCAGGTGTACTGGCCTCACACCTTCATCAGGGGGTGCAGGGGGCAGGTGTACTGGCCTCACACCTTCATCAGGGGGTGCAGGGGGCAGGTGTACTGGCCTCACACCATCATCAGGGGGTGCAGGGGGGAGGTGTACTGGCCTTACACCATCATCAAGGGGTACAGAGGGCAGGTGTACTAGCCTCACACTATCATCAGGGGGTGCAGCCTGAGGTGTACTGACCTCACACCATCATCAGGGGGTGCAGGTGTACTGACCTCACACCATCATCAGGGTTGCAGGGGGCAGGTGTACTGGCCTCACACCATCATCGGAGGGCAGGTGTACTAGCCCCACACCATCAGGGGTGGCAGGTGTAATGACCTCACACCATCATCAGAGGTTGCAGAGGGCAGGTGTACTGGCCTCACACTATCATTGGGGGGCAGGTGTACTCACCTCACACCATCATCAGGGGGTGCAGGGGCAGGTGTACTGACCTCTCACCATCATCAGGGAGTGCAGGGGGCAGGTGTACTGACCTCATGCTATCATTGGGGGGGCAGGTGTACTGACCTCACAAAATCATCAGGGGGTGCAGGGGGCAGGTGCACTGGCCTCACACCATCATCAGGGAGTGCAGGGGGAGGTGTACTGGCCTCACACCATCATCAGGGGAGAGGGGGCAGGTGTACTGACCTCACACCATCATCAGGGGGTGCAGCCTGCAGGTGTACTGACCTCACACCATCATCAAGGGGTGCCGGGGGCAGGTGTACTGGCCTCACACCATCATCAGGGGTGCAGGGGGCAGGTGTACTGGCCTCACACCATCATCAGGGGGTGCAGGGGGCAGGTGTACTGGCCTCACACCATCATCAGGGGGTGCAGCCTGAGGTGTACTGACCTCACACCATCATCAGGGGATGCAGCCTGCAGATGTACAGGTCTCACACTATCATCAGGGGATGCAGCCGGCAGGTGCATGTTTAATGTTTAATAATTGTGAGACTACATGACTCACTGTTATATATGAATCCCTTCATTTAGCCATGGCTCTTTAAAGAACATTGCATTATGAAATTTAAACACCCATATTAACAGTGTTTAGATCCAAGCTACATGTCCCAGAATGCTATGTATACTTGCTGAAATTCAGGACTTGAGGTGTACTGTGCAAGGGGGTCACTTTGTGACCTTGTTATAATACATCAAAGATTTAGTGTGGCCTCAGTGTGTGGTCTTAACTCCTTTATACACTTACAACGCAGGCATTACATCGCAACATCCTTTACAAGGCATGACACTACAATTCCGACATTACAACGCATGATACTACATCGCAATTCACTACTATGCAGGCATTACAACGCATACCATTGGAGTTAGAATAGTAATTTTTACCCCTACACTATCCAACACGTATCCTACTGATGCACCCCCTGTAGTTAGATTAGTAATTTGTATCCCCATACTATCCAATACTTACCTTAAATGCAATGTGACGGTATGCATTGTAATGGTATGCGTTGTAAAGGTAGTATGCGATGATTGGAATGCGCTGTAAAGGTAGTTTTTAAAATGCGATGTAGTGTCATGCGATGTAATGGAATGTGTTGTAGTTAATGTTGTGATGTAAAAACTGCGTTGTAAGTGCATGCGTTGTAAATGTATGCGTTGTAACATCATACATTCGTCCACAATGGGTCTGTTTGGTGTTGTTACTCATTTTCACGAATACCTGCTCAGACCTTGTTTTTTGATGTTTGTATTCAGTGGGAGGTTATCTCTGCAATCGATAAAGAGTTATGCTAGGAGGGAACAAAAGCATATTTTTACAGAACAATATTAGTTTCTTCTCTCAGAATACATGTCTTTATTAAGCACCTTTATCCACAGTTCTGTACATTGAACCCTTTGATATCCGCAGTTTGTTCCCTAAAGTTAGGTGGTTGTTTTATTCATAACTAGCATTTGAAGCTGACTTCTAGTTCATTGATATACTTAATGATTTGTGGGGCCCGGGCAACACATATTTGGGGCCCCCTATTTGGAATACATTTGAATTTATTACCGCTTTTAGGGTCATTGAAGTCCGTGTGATGAAATTAAATGAAATTAAATGAAAAGGGGTTTTATTAAGCGCAACTGCTGCCCTGAGCCGTCCAGGCGCTAAGAGCTAGGTTAGTGCCTCCCAGTGTGGTCAGCCCGGGAATTAGTCTGATTTATTGAAAAGAAAGGTTTTGAGTTGTTTGTGGAAGGTCATCAAGTTAGGATTAGATCTTAAATGGAGGGGGAGTGAGTTCCATAACTTGGCTGCGTTGTAAGAAAAAGACCAGCCTCCAGCTCTGGATCTCCTAATCCGGGGGACTGTCGCCAAGAAGGCATGAGAGGAACGAAGCTGTTTGTTAGGGCGGTAAGAGGTAATCAGAAAATTATTGATTGCTGGGCCAGATTTCCAGTATGCTTGATGGGAGATGCACATGGACTTGAATTTAATTCTCTCCCTGACAGGGAGCCAGTGCAAAGTTCTCAGCCCAGCTCCGCCGAATTTCTGCGTGGAAGACTGAGCAATGTGCGTACTGCACAGTTCTGAATCCGCTGAAGTTTTTGCAGGCAATATTCAGGCGCCCCTAAATATAGGGCGATACTGAAGTCGAGGCGGGATTGGATTAGACCTTGCATAACTACTAGCTTGGCCTCAAAAGGTAGCAGCGGAAGGATTTTCTTCATCATCCTGATGAGACCAAAGCAAGTCGCTGACAGTTTAGTTGCATGGGTGTTGAAGGGCAGGGATTTGTCCAACCACACCCCCAGACTTTTTATGTTGTCTCTGGGTGTGGGAGGTGCGCCCAAGCTGTTAGGCCATAAAAAATCCATGGTGGGGGAAGCTGGTGGGCCGAGGAGCATAAGCTCGGTTTTGTCCCCATTGAGCTTAAGGCACGACTTTGTCATCCAATTCTTGACCTGTTCCAAGCAAGTTGTCAGACTGTTGTCCAAAAAATATTTAATCGTGTTAAACCTTCAGAAACCGGGGCCGGCAAAAGGATCTAAAAGCCCAAGCTGACTAGAGTCCACCAGCCAAGTACTATCAAAGAAGCTTGAACAGACATTGATAAATATTCTTTTTGCGTTTGAGTCTAGATTTTTTCATGCAAAAAGGTTTTATGTGGCTGTTACTCCCATTGCAGGAAATCCTGTTATGCGTTATGTGTTCTAAATTTAGTGGACTAGTGCATAATATTACAAAAAAAGACATACATAGAGCACTTGAAAGTGTAGCTTTAGTTGCTGAATATTTGTAATTACAAATAAATCCCCTTTCACCATTGGCATTCCTGCTGCAGCAATGAAAAATCAAAGCACTGCTCTGAGGATTTTCGCTATCGCATTTGTGAAAATCGAATAACTTTCTCTTTATTTCTCTTCCCCTGCATTGTCCATTTCAACTTCTATATATGTGTAAACCTACAGCTAAATGTTCGCGCAGAAACCCAAGCCGCTTTCAGTGGCGGGCCTTGGTGAGGTCGGGTACCCCAAATCTCAACAACAATCATTTCGCCGGTTTTCCACAAACGGTGCCAGGGCCACAAGTATTCATTTTCAGCGTGTTTTTATTTTAAATCAATTCACTCGGCGCGTTTCGGTGGCAACCTCCTTGTTCACGAGTACGAGTGCAAATCACAGTGTTTATACAATATCATGTGACACACCTCTACGTAATAGACAGTGACAACAGATTCAAGGTGTTTGAACGTCCTCGGAGCTGGGAAAAAAGACTTGTTTAGTCAATGTTGGGAGATACATCGTGAGACATTGCATTAAAATCATCATGCAGTATGTAAATTAAACATTAGGTCATTGCTGTAAACCTAAACATTTTTCTTCAGTTTTTTACGTGCCGTTGCAAAAAGCATTAATTCCGCATCATCATGTGCGGCACCTTGTCATTTCCAACCAAATAAGTGCTGGCGAAAGCTCACTGTGATTATAAGATAAACTACGTCATCTGTAATTCTACGCGCTTGGTATTAAACACATTCAATCATTAGTGCTCATGGCCAAGCATGTAGAATTACAGATGACGTCTTTATCTTGTAATCACACAGAACTCAACTCTGAGTTGAGGCTGGGTAGGCCAAGCATACACAGTTGAATGTGAGGGTTGAGACTGGGCACACCAAGCATGTACAAGAGAATGTGAAGGTTGAGGATGGGCAGACCAAGAATGCACAAGAGAATTTGAGGGTTGTGGATGGGCAGACCAAGCATGCACAAGAGAATGTGAGGGTTGAGGATGGGCAGACCAAGCCTGCACAAGAGAATGTGAGGGTTGAGGCTGGGCAGACCAATCATGCACAAGAGAATTTGAGGGTTGAGGATGGGCAGATCAAGAATGCGCAAGAGAATGTGAGGGTTAAATCTGGGCAGACCAAGCGTGCACAAGAGAATGTGAGGGTTGAGACTGGGCAGACCAAGCATGCACAAGAGAATGTGAGGGTTGAGACTGGGCAGACCAAGCATGCACAAGAGAATGTGAGGGTTGAGACTGGGCAGACCAAGCATGCACAAGAGAATTTGAGGGTTGAGGCTGAGCAGACCAAGCATGCACAAGACAGTGTGAGGGTTTAGGCTGGCAGACCAAGCATGCACAAGAGAATGTGAGGGTTGAGGCTGAGCAGACCAAGCATGCACACTACGGAGCAGATTTATTATTTTTTAGTGCAGCATAGTTCAGCAGTTAGGTGCAGCGCTGTGATGTGCGAGGGGGAGAGAGCCGTGCTGAGCCAGATTTATGAAATACAGCACGCTGCTGCTCACTACCCCTGCACTAGAACACAGTCTACCTAGTGCCACACAAAACCTTTACACCATAGGCCAGAGGTGCGTGTGCTGTCTAGCATAGGATTCGTACTGGAAGCACACCATTCAAGTATAAAATCCTATACATAGAGTAATTCTTAAACACTCCAGAGTTTGTGTTTGTGCTGTAAAGTGCTGCACAGGTTGTGTTTGTGCTGTAAAGTGCTGCTCAGGTTGTGTTTGTGTTGTAAAGTGCAGGGCAGGTTGTGTTTGTGCTGTGGAGTGCAGGGCAGGTTGTGTTTGTGCTGTGGAGTGCAGGTCAGGTTGTGTTTGTGTTGTGATGTGCAGGGAAGGTTGTGTTTGTGCTGTGAAGTGCAGGGCAGGTTGTGTTTGTGCTGTAAAGTGCAGCACACATGCAATGTGTGGAGTGTTTGAAGAAGTGACGTTTCTCTGTGTTATCACCTGATTCAAGGGTTTTTTAACCTAAAATTCACAGATCCTCAGTACTCTCACAATGCGATATTGAAGCGTTATACATTTTTCCATATTTCCGCGTGTCGCTAATATATGAATTATTGCGTGTCCATGGAGGTGATAGAAAGGAGGAGTTTATTTCTCACAGAATGCTCCACCCACAGATCTGCTTCCTCCTCAGATACTGATACCTTCCAACTCCCTCAACATCATTCCACATGCAGTGTTGCCTCAGAGACTCTGGGATGTCACAGCTCTGTTGAAGAGACTGCAAGAATTTGTGTGAAGAGTGAGCCGTGATTATTTGAGGTCTTACATGTGATTGTGCAGATCTGTGCCCACCCTGTGTGTAGGTCTCTTGGAGTAGTTGATGCCCGTGAATGGCTTGGACAAAGCCTAACCTTTCACTTCAAAATGTATGGAAGTGATTTGTGTGTGTGAGACATTGTGTATGTGCTTGTTTGTGATTGGTCATCTTGGGTGGATACATTATATATGAGCGTGTAAGTGACTGATCCGTCTGATTACTTATTTCCAGTGTGTAGGTCTTTGTTCCTGGGGATGAATTGTGTTTCACGTGTGTGTGCGCGCAGGAGAGCACAATGCCTGTGTAATTGTGCAGCATTGAAGATGTGGTTATGAGATATCTGGTTTGTTACATTAATCCATTTATACATGAGGTGTGTGACTGTACAAGTGAGAGCTGGAGTTTGTGTCACATCCGTGAGTACAGAATTGAATGGACTTTTTAAAGAGCAATTTTTTTTGTGTGCGTGTTTGTTGCAAACATTTGGTGTGTGTGTTGCAAGCATTTTGCCAAAGACAAGCCTGTCTGCTCCCAGGCACACCTGGCCGCCACCGCTGGGACCAGAAGTCAGGTAGTATACTCAATAATTCTCATATTCTGCATAAGATCTAAAGTCTTTCAGCTACACAGATTTTAGTATCTCCCCCATGTTTGTCTCGTTTTTAGAGGCAAATGGTGTGCATGCCAGCCACATATATAGAGTAATCTAGTATTCAACAGCCCTCACTTTGGACCAACAAACAATAAGACTCTTCTACATCCTCAGACTGAGGAGTCATTAAAAGCGGCTTTACTAAACCCACCCTCCCTAGACAAAGATAAGGTGGAAATACTCAAGTTATTAGAATCTCCTAAGCCGGATATCCTGTTCTTAACTGAAACCTGGTTGTCAGGGAAATCTACTCCAGATCTCCAGAAGCCGTACCCGAAGATAACCAAAAGAGAACAAACTCAGAGAAAGGAGATGAGATATCAGCAATTATTCTCCTGTGGATCCACACATCTCTTTTACAAATTACTCAAACTGAAGGGGTAGATCTGCTTTCCTTTCTCAAGTTTCGAATTGATGACGACAACTCGGTCCCTAAAGATAATGAATTTGCTGATTTAATGATGTTGAATTTACACTAACACATTACATGCTCAGATCACATACAATGAAATCCCAAAGATCTGATCTGGGCGTATAATTCAAATTGACTGAATATAATCATCCTTCCTTGCATACGGTCCAATCAGTATTTGATCAGCGTTTGTATTCCAGTAGATTTTTCTAACTTGATCCACAAGCAGGAAATGAAACCATACACACATGGCGATACATTAATACAGGCTTTATAAATACACCAGCTCTCAGATAATTCTTATCAATGGAATGTCAGCCTCACCACTCCAGGTTCAAAAAATGATGCAATTTGATAATTTCTTGATGAGGTTGAATCAGCTAAAACTGAATATTGACCAAACTGTGACAGAAGACAGGCAGCGTTCCTGATCCTGCTCGACATGTCTGCCGCCTTTGACACAGTGAACCATAAGATTCTAATGAGGCGGCTCTGGGAGGCGGGAGTGAGAGACACCGCGCTGCAATGGTTTCATTTATTTCTGCAGGATAGGCAGCAGGCAGTATCCATGCCACCGTTCCAGTCAGCTTTTTCCCGGGTAACACATGGAGTCCCTCAGGGCTTGGCAATCAGCCCTATACTCTTTAATTTATACCTCAGACCTCTGATCTCCCTCATCAAAAGCTTCGGCATCAGGATTATTAACTACGCCGACGACACGCAGATGATCCCCTCCCTGGAAGGAGAGGACTCAACTTCTGTGGAGATCCTACACAATTGTTTGCGTGACACGTCTCGGTGGCTGAAGGATAACTCCCTTCAGTTTAACGCAGGGAAGACGGAGGTGCTCTTCAGTGCCGGTACTAGGATTCCCCAACCATTTCCAATCAATTTTTGGCCCCCGGAAACAGGGTCCAATGTACAGCCGGTGGAATCAGTCCGCAACCTAGGGGTCATGTTGGATCATAGACTGAGCATGGAGATGCATGTTCTAAAAACGTCTGCCTGTTGCTTTGCCATCCTTCACTCCCTAAGGAAAGTTTTGCCCCTCTTACCTACCCATGCCCGCGCCCAAGTGGTTAGATGTACCATACTTAGCAGGTTGGACTATTGTAATGCCCTCCTGCTCGGGTCCCCTGAGTTCCTGCTGGACAGGCTCCAGAGGGTCCAATCAGCAGCTGCTAAACTGGCTCTGGGGCTGCCGAGAAGATCTCATGGTGCGTTCGCTTTGACAAAATTGCACTGGCTTCCCATAAAACAGAGGATTCAATTCAAGGCCCTTTGTATAGTCTTTAGGGCTCTCCATGGATCTGGCCCAGCTCCCTTACAATCTAAATTTGCATGGTACACTCCAACCAGACAGCTCCGATCCTCTGATGCCAAACTGGTAGTCGTACCTAGATTCAGGAAAGTCAGAGCCGGAGGTAGATCTTTCGAGGTGGCAGCTGCCAGATTATGGAACACTCTCCCTAGCGAGATTAGGCACATCAATGAACTCCTCTTGTTCAGAAAAAAGATTAAAACTTGGCTATTCCCTGGTTAGCCCGCTCTCACTCCCTGTGTGTTTCTCTTCCATCTCCTCTGATCTTTCAGCGCCAGGATGCCTGCAACGGTGACAGTCGCGCTTTACAAATGTCTATAATAATAATAATAATAATTCGAAAGAATAAGACCAATCTTTAGAACCAACTTTACTCTCCTACAAAAATGAGATTGTTACCGGAGTCTAAACCCACAGCTAAAAGCCTCTGAGTGATAATCGATAGCAATCTTAGAAAGACCCAGCTGCTGGAGCAGTAGGATCTAAATACAGATTTCTGCTGAAACTGCTTCAGAAACTAACCCCACTCCTCCCACTTTAGACAAGAAAAGCAATAGTGGTGGCCGCATTCCTATCTAGATCTCATCATGCCAACCGAGTATATGTAAGAATACCCAGTATCACCATTCATGGACTACAAGTAATTCACAGCGACGCAGCTTGTTTACCTCATCATCTTCACAGGTGGGCACGCGTCACACCTATATAGAAATAACAAATCCACTATCAGACCCTCTGCCTCAGCCCTAAAGGTTCGAGAGGTCTTGCCACTCACTTCATTGCAAACCAGGTGGAAATGCGTACACCCGTACAAAACCAGAGATCGCCTCACTAGAATTTACTTGCTATTGCAAAATTATAGAAGATCAGATCAGGTGGACGCAGCTTTGGTACAAGCTCCTTTCATCCAGAAATCTGACAGCCCACAAGCCTATTCAGACTAGATTCTTCCCTGGTCTGATTTGTTATCTCCTCTTTTATGTATTTCTGATTCAGTTCCAAGAAACCCCATGTTGAACATGCTCTCTATATATGCAATGACATAACAAGCGTTTTGTAGATCCTGTAGAGGTTTGGTATGTTGGCGCGTCCTTCAGTCACTGAACTGAATATTGCAAAAGAGAGCTGTACAGTGCAAGTGAGGATGATAGCGCAGTCTTGTCTGCCAGGGTAGTATAATCCTTCGATTGCTGCAAGGCAGTTACAATATTCTCTTTTTGTGGTAGCACAGTGTACAATTTGAGCAGACCAAGGAACAGACATAGTGTTGGAAACACGTTTCAAATCCGTGCCTTTCATAATATATGAACTATGTTGTGGGTATTGTGACATTTTAATGATTAATTTTTTTCTGGTTTTAGAAATGAGCGATGTTCTCTGATCACACTGGGGTTAGTGTGATAGGAATGAGTATTTTGACCCAACTGTCCTGTGATAACGTGTTGTCTTTTCTCTTTTCCTCTCCTCTGCAGACACTTGAGACGTGAACATCAATTTACCGGAATGGGCAGAAGACGGGCTCCAGGAAAGAAAGTGACAGCGCAGTGTTCATGTGAATCCGTAAGAGCCACAGCCCCATCTTTACCTCTTCATAACGTCTCCGCTTCGGGATCTCAAAATGATGCTCAGAGGGACCAGGACCTGGAACCACTTTCAGAGAACCTGCCTCACATTATCCTTCTATCCATGCTGGAGGAGTTGGAAGCCAAACTGGAGAACTTGCTGAACACTGTGGAGGACGTACCTTCTAGAGTCACAGAGCTGATTAAGAAAATCTGGATAGAAAAGGATCAAGGTTCCCTAGATAATGCTGGAGTGACGTTGAAAGTGGTCTGTCCTGCGAGCATTAGAGATTGTGCTGTTAGCCGGTCTCCTCTGACACCTCAACTGGACAGGTCAGAGGAACCGAGCTTGTGTCTTCAGACAGTGTTTTTTGATGGGCATGCACCAAAGCAGGACTGTACGCTCTCCTCACCAACTGATGTTCAAGGGCGTCCAGAGGAGCCAAACCTTTGTCTACAGCCAATGTTTCTACATCGATGTGACCCACAGCAGGACCAGTGCGTGGAACCTGGGTTTCCAGATGTAAACAAGTCGCAGCAGGACCAGTGCATGCAACCTGGGTTTCCAGATGTAAACAAGTCGCAGCAGGATGAGTGCATGCATCCTGGGTTTCCAGATGGAAATGGAGTACAGCAGGATTGTCCTCTATCCCGGTGCCCTCAGACGGATCCTCCAGGCAGATCACTGGAGGCAAACCTGTGTCTTCCCTCAGAATTTGTTGATGGGCAGACACCACAGCAAGACCAGAACGGACAGACGGCGTTCCCAGAAGAGTGGGAGCCAGATGAGCCCCTGAAGCAAGAACCATCCCCATTGTCTGCTAATAGATGGGACCAGCAGCAGACCCTCTGCCCACACCCACTATTTCCTGAAGGACACGAACGACAGCAAAACCACTGTATACAACCCGCGCTGCCAGATGGGAAGGAAGCTGGTGATCCTTTGGAGGAAGAATTGATGTGTTTTGATTTCCAAGATCCCCAGGAGAGCCAGTTCCTACAACCCGTGTCACCTGATGGGAAGGCACCAGATGAAAACTTAGAGTCTGGGCTGTTGTCCTTTGATGAATTGGGGTCACAACAAACCCAGGGCCTACAGCAGCACCTATGCCTGAAGCAGGAACTTCCTTATGCACCGGATCCAAACGTGAACTACGAGCTGGAATCCATGCGCCCTGAAGCACAGGAACCAGATCAGAACGACAAGCTAGAACAGACCTGTGCAGATGCACATGGTTCAGATCAAAAGTACAAGCTAGAACCTCCCTGTACTGATGCAGAGGGTTCAGATCAGAACTACATACTCGAACCACTGCACCCTGATTCACAGCATCAACATCAGAACTGCAAGACAGAACTGCACTGTCCTGATGAGCGGGGTCAGTGTGTGCCTCCATCATTCCTAGGACTGGATACAAATACTGCAGATGAAGACTCAATGGAGAGAGGAAATACAAAATCACATTTATTGCTGTTCGAAGCTACCCCAGGTATGTGTTTCAGTATAAATGGACTCTCGGAGTGCATACTAACACATGTAACTCTTCAAAATGCGTATGGGCAGATTTGAGAAAATCTCTGAGGGGAGGATTATGGTTTGTATGGAACCCACTGAGCAATACTGACCCCCAGAGTACAAGTACACATAGTGGAGATGTTTCCCTGCTTTCCCCTCCTCAGGTTCCACACAGGACTGCATCCTTCCTGTGCAGAAACAAGCCTGGTAATGGGATGTTGAATGAGACAAATAGGCCAGTAGCTCTTGTCGTTCCTTGTTCGTCCTCATTCCAGGCTGAGGAACTGTAAATAGCACTATTCATTGGAGGAATTACTGGCCAAAACCACACGTAATAGTCAGATGCAAGTGATGTGGTGTTCATTGAGAATAGCAGACATGCGCAGTCTAGAGAGGGAACTGTTTTTCTAGTTGCACAGTTACATTGGGTAAGACACAGTCGTCCCCAGTTCCTGATATAAAAATCCTAGTCTGTATTCGGCCTCAACAGCAGGGCTGACCAGGGATGTTGCTGTCACTACAGGGTTCTCCAGGAGTGCACACCATCTCATGATAGACAGATACACAAAGGTTTTGGAACTCTGAGGTTACTTGCAATAATCTTATTATATGCACCAGGTGGTACTTTATCCTGTATAATACATGGTCACACCATCACCTTTCTCACAAACCTTGGTGCATAGCTCCGACATATGCAGCAGCTAACATGTTTGCCAACATGAAAAATGAATTTACAACCTCTTGTGCAAAAGTAAAAATAAAAACTGTTATATATTTGTTGCAAAAAGATGTTAGAAACAGTTCATAAAAGTCCATTTAAAAAAAAAAGCTGCAGTAGCTCGGAACGTGTAGAAACTTGCAGAAAGATTCCACCCTTCCTTTATCTAAGGAAACTAATAAACATATTCCCTCTGCTTCTCATAGTAAGCTAGTAACACACAGCAGAAGTAATAAAAGCAAAGTTCTGTCTGTTGCTTTAAACAGCTGCTTCAATTATGCTTCGTGACTTGACCTTCCTTTCACATCAGCTGCTGGCTCTGGCAGCAGGCATTGTGCCCTCAGGACTCGACTGTAATAACTTATAAAAGCCGAGTTCTGACGTCTTTTCTTCATAATGACTGACTTGGTGTGTCGCAAATTCCTGATTATAAAGAAATTAGAGACCGCCATATATACAGGGATTACAGAATCCCACGTAATATAATTACATATGTATATATATATATATATTTATATTTATATTTATATATATATATATATATATATATATATATATATATATATATATATATATATATATATATATATATATATATATATATATATATATATATATATATATATATATATATATATATATATATATATATACGTAAACCCAAAGTTGGGTCTGCGGACCTGAAGCTCCCTGATTGGCTGGCTACATCTTGAACCATTACATGATGAAGAGACTTGTTCCCCGCATCCTGTAAGAATACTAAAGAAGCCATAAAGAGCCGTGGTGCCATCCTGTCTCTCCCTGGCACAGGGGCTGCCTAATGTTAAAATGTAGAATGAAATTGCTGATTTTGAGACAGAGGTTGGATTCCACATCATGACCCTTGAGGTCCGCAAACCTTAGGCAGGAGTCTGCGCAGGCACCGTAATTGGCCTTGTACGTTGGTGGACATTTGTGATGTTCGGAGACCTGCTGCTCTGTCTGAAACTCTATCGATGTCCAATAAGGATACACAAGTTTGCAGGGGTCCGAGAACCCCAAGAAAGTGTCCAGGAACCCTTAAAAATAAAAAATAAAAAAACATAAGCCAGGCCCTTTAGGGAATCCCCTGCTGTGCCCAGGCACCGTTGAACACCTGTGCCTCCTTGGAATTGGCTGCAGGTAACTGTTGCGTGTGTATATGATGAAGAAAAACCCACTGAAAACAAGCATTGGCAAAACAAATAGGTGTCTCCTATCCGAAAGCTATTGGCTTTGGCAACAAGTTTTAACCATTATGTACACCAGTGTGACTGCTGTTCGGCATGGCTAAAAGTTAGTGGCACGGGGCCGGGTGGGGTAGATAGAAGGGGATAAATTGGGGTAGAGTGGAATGGGGTAGGTTGGAGTCAAGTGGAATTGGGGTGGATTTGGGTGGAATGGAGTAGATTGAGCTGGAGTAGGATGGATTAGGGTGGATTGGAGTGGGATAGATTGGAGTAGAGTGGGGAAGACTGGAGTGGAGTAGATTAGAGTACAATATATTGGGGTAGTTTGGATTGCTGTGCATTGGACTGGAGTAGAATGGGGTGGAGTTATATAGAGTGGTGTAGGGTAGATTGGCTTGGGGTGGGGTAGAGTGTGGTGGAATTGATTGGAGTAGATTTGAGTGGGGTAGTTTGGATGGGGTAGATTGGGATAGGTACGTTTGGGGTGGAGTGGGGTAGGGTGGATTGGAGTAGGGTGGAATGGATTAGATTCGACTGGAATGAGGTAGGTTTGGGTAGAGTGGGGTGGAGTGGAATTAGATAGATTGGAGTGGAGTGTTGTGGGGTAGATTAGGTTGGAGTGAAATGGGGTAGATTGGGCAGATTGTAGTGGGGTGGTTTGGATGAAGCGGAGAGGGATAGTTTGGGTGGAGTGGGGTAGATTACAGTGGAGTGTAGTAGATTGGATTTGGGTAGATTGTGGTAGTTTGGAGTGAGTAGATTGAGGTAGTGTGGAGTGGGTAGATTGTGGTAGGAGTGTAAATGAGTTGGATAGATTGCAGTGGGGTAAATTGAAATGGAGTTGGGTAAATTGGACTGAAGTAGAGTGAGGTAGATTGGTGTGAAGTCAGTTAGATTGGAGTAGATTACAGTTGGGGTAGATTGAAGTGGAGTGGGGTAGACGGGTATATTGAAGCAGAGTGGGGTAAATCAAGTGGAGTGGGGTAGATTGAGTGTATTAGGGTAGATTGGAGTGGGATGGGGTAGATTGAGTTAGAGTGGGCTAGATTGCGGTGGGTAAATTTGGAATGGATAGATTGGAATGGGGTGAATTGGAGTGGGATGGATTGGGGTACTTTGGAGCGGAGTGGGATAGATTGGTGTGGGGTAAGTGGTGTGGAGTAGAGGAGTGTGGAGTGGAGTGTTGTTTCATGGAGTGAGTGGCATAGATTGGAGTGGAGTGGTGTGGAGTTGAGTGGCGTAGTGTGGAGTATTCTTGGTGTGGTAGCGCACTGCCATTACAGACAAAACATTTTCAATTGAAATGATCATTACATTTACACCTTAATATGGTTTTACTGAACATAAATGATAATGTTTGCAGATGTCATCCCCTAGTGTATTAATGTGTTTCAATCTTATTCAAATATTTTTCTCCACACTTCAGTAATACAAAACAAATGTGCTTCATTTGTACTAATTCTTATATATTCTGAGAGCACTTACTATGCGCACTTTTTTCACTCGCTCGAAGCTTTTTTGTAAATGGCTGTAATTCTTGTTCATATCGCGTCACATTTACTGTTCATTCACAGACCGAGATCAAATGTCAAATGCTGTTTCCCCTAAACAGCCTGTTCTTTCTCTGACTTCGAAGTAAGAGAGCCAGTTCCTCACCGTCTCACTCATCGCTGCTTGCCTCTCCTTGCTAGTTATTTATAAAAGCAAATTACTTCATTTTCTTGTCTTCCCCACCTCCCCTTCGCATAATGGTAGCAGCCGTTTCAACTAAAGTGCTCATGTCTACTGCTGCCGACCAGAAACTTCACTGTCGACTGTAAAGTTGGCAGCTAAGGTAATGGAAGGATGGCTTGGGGTGGAGGGGACATTGGCATGTACAGAGGGCAGTGCCATTGAAGCTTCTTCCTCAGTAACTTCGGCAACGGGTTATTGAATATAACCTGTTGTAACATGTCAGAGGATGAAACCCTGTCCTTTTCTGAGGCACACATCAAAAATTTGATTTCGGGACCATCTCCGTTTTCCGCAATAAAACTCAGTACAAATGCACAACAACAGAACGAAAGCGATAAACTGTTAAGACTACACAAGAAACATACACGCACTGAATTGCACGGGCATTTTTTGTTTGAACACCTCAAGGCAGGCACCATCCCTTGGGGCCTTCAAGTTAAAAACGTTCCGGTGGTGTTCACAGAGGACCCTCTATACAAAAAGGGCTTTAGTTACATAGCAACAAAATGCAGTAGAGACCTTATGGTCCACACTGTTGAAACTGCTAAGAGAATTTGTGAAAAAGAAAAGGAAGAGATAGAGGCGTTGATCAAGGCCATAGAGGACAATCATACTGTAGACGAAGCGAAAGCTCTACTAGAAAAAATCAACAAAGAAATTGCAACATTTAGAGATAACACCATCAACTTTAGGTCCAACAAATTCGACAAAGACGTCAAAGCATTCAAGATAGAATCAGTTTACCCATACCTCAAGGAGGATTACTATACTCAAACAGAATCCCGACGAGTGTTATCACAATATCAGGGGAGGTCTAAAAACAGGTTTACAACCTTTTCAGAGAGTTCATCATCAGAATCCTTTTTTAGAAAAGGGCGAAGGCAGAGGAAGAGTAAGGTTCAAACCACAGCCCCAACCATGGGAAATGCGAACACGAAGAACCCAGTACAAAACGTAAGCCCGACCTCAATAGTGAATATTTCCAATAAGGAATTAACTGCCCATGAAAGATCTGTATTGGAATTAGGATTAAAATTCGTGCCAACAGCACATACTGACCTTACTAATCTAAAAATTGAAGCTTTGGAGTTTTGTCGAAAATTAAGACTCAAGGCCTTTTTTCACAATAGAGAAGATAATAGAGCTGACGAACCCTCTAACCTATCCAATAAATCCACATTTGTTCCTCCTACATACACAATCCCTAAGGAAATAATAGCCTTTGAACAGGTCGTTCTATCCTCCATCACGCAATTAAGCAAACAAAAAATGTTCCTCAAGAGGAACATTAGTAGAGATCAACAAATGGCTCTCAACAACTTATGCAAAGATGATTCCATAGTGTTAAAACCCGCTGACAAAGGGGGTGCACTGGTGGTCTGGGATAGACAAAAATATATTGATGAGGCCAATAGCCAGATTAAAAACACGGAATGGTACAGAGAAGTCAAAGAGGATCCAACTCCACAGATAAAAGCTGAGATCCAGATAAAACTCGCGGAGGGTCGTGACATGGGGATATTAGGAACTAAAGAGTTTCAATATTTAGACAAAAAGAGTCCACGCATCCCCGTGATTTATTTTCTACCGAAAATTCATAAAAGCTTGACTGAACCCCCCGGAAGACCCATAGTCTCCGGGTGTGATTCACTGTTGGAACCACTAGCAAAGTATGTGGACGTGTTTTTAAAACCCTTTCTACCCGAAGTAACATCATACCTCAAAGATACAAGGGATTTTATTAATAAGATCGAAGGGATCCCATTTGATGGAGAACAAGAGTTGATGGTATCCTTTGATGTCACCTCTCTATACACCCAAATTCCCCAACAGGAGAGTTTAGAAGCAATGGAATATTACCTCAATACACGACCCAGACCACACAGAGTCCCCACAGACTTTATTATTGACTTGGCGAGAATAGCACTCCAAAGGAACTATTTTCGGTTCATGGACACCTTCTACGTGCAGGTGAAGGGCACCGCCATGGGGTGTCCTTATGCCCCAGAAATGGCGGTGCTTTTCATGGCCCTGTACGAGGAGCGTTTCATCTACCACAACAATCCATTTTTGCAGAACATTACAAAATGGTATCGTTTCATTGACGATATCTGGTGTCAATGGAAAGGGTCTGAAGAAATGCTTGCCCAATTCCATCAGTGGCTCAACACCAGACACCCAGATATAAAATTCACAATAACATCTAGTAGAATATCTCTCACTTTTCTTGATGTGGTGGTTTTTCCCTATGAAAACAAATTAACAACCACTTTACACCGCAAAGATACAGACAAGAATACGATCTTGCACTACGCAAGCTACCACCCCAAAAGCTTAAAATCTAACTTGCCGTACGGACAAATGTTGAGAATCCGACGGAATTGCTCCAGGAAGGAAGACTTTTTGATCCATTCCCAAATACTAAGTGACCAATTGCGACAGAGAGGATACCCTCATAAACTACTAAAACATTCCACCATACGGGCATGGCACACCCCAAGAGAGGAACTGTTGGCCTCGAAAAAAGAAACTAAACCCCTCGAAAGGCCGGTATGTGTCACCACATTCGGGCCATACACGAATAAGTTGAAAGCCATCATTCGAAAGAACTGGCATTTGATTAAGAATTCAGATGTTCCAATGGAGGAGCCATTGTTTGCCCTAAAGAAGAACAGAAGCATAGCACAGCAGATAGTAAGAGCTGATCTAGGTATCAGCCAAGCAAGAACTGACTTACGCACATTATGGAAATTACCACCCATAATAGGCCATCACAAATGCGGCACGTGTGCTTCCTGCCCAAATACAATAGAAGGTGATGAATTTGTATTCAATACTGTGAGATGGACGCACAAAGGATTCTCAAATTGTAAAACGACTAACGTCATATATGCAATCATGTGCCCTTGTCCCAAGTTGTATATAGGGAAAACCACACAAAGAGCTAATCAACGAATAGCTCAACACAGATCTAGGATCAAAAACAAAGTGCTGTCTGCGCCCATGGTACAGCACTTTGTTGAACACAAACATAATGAGACAGATTTCATGTGGACAATATTACAAGCCATGAAAGTTCCCCCTAGAGGAGGAAACATCGATGCCATGCTACTTCAAAAAGAATCTTATTTAATTCTCAAATTTAATTGCGTGATGGATGGCCTGAACGAAATGTCCGAATTACAAAGATTGAACTATTGAGCCCCCTGTGACCCCCACCACTGTTGCAGAATATATATACTACGGATATGTGAACCATAGCGCTGCACTTAAAATCACAAATTGTCAGATATGTTTTGGTTAAGCGCAAATCATGCTTCAAACTACAAATCCCACAATGCCGAGCGGCATATTTAAATAGGAGATCGTACTCCGCTGGTGTAGAAACTCGCCCAGAACATTGCCAAACGGAGTGAGAGTCATGCGGTAGACAGACCCCCGAGGACGGCCTCTGAAGTAACAGAGCAAGGTAAGGTTGGGCCCTGGAAATGAATCTAAGCGCCAGTCAAAGAAAGAACGTGACTAAACAGGTAACGGAATTTTCCGTTGTGAATCTTCCCTAACAGAATATCGATTCATCCCTGAATAACTCGTTCGCACAATTGGAAATAGTGTGGCAGCTGAAATAATTGTAGCAGCACCTGGGTCCCCCGCCGCACCTCGCACAAGTAAGCATGTTATAATTCTAACGCACATAAAATTTGAGCAAGAACACTGCACACGAACTGACATTTAATTTTTTAATTGCTCAGAACAACAACCACCGCGGAACACGCTGCAGTCTTTTAACCAAGATCGCACTGATGTAGTGAAGAACTAGATGAAAATAACATACAAGTAAGTGTCAGCGCCCCTTATTAACCGGAACTTAATAATAAGCAAACATCAATGCGGAAATACTTACAAGATTCGTTATTCTTCACCCTCATTTAGATAGTGGTGAAAACCCAAGTTTACTCGATGCCCCGTTCTGAAAACAGCGTCCTGCATTAACGTGAAACAAGGTAAAACTTTCTAGAGGTTTAGCCTGTATACCAATTTTCACAAAGTATAGGGAAAAGGAGATACTAAATGTCCCTTAATTTTGCACCATAGGTACACAGCCCAGCCCTGATGAAGAACCCCATTGATTAAGAGAAGGGTTTGGAAACGCGTCGGCTATTTGGCTGTTGGAAAGAGACGCATAATAGCATAGGGCAATGTATTTAAGAACATATGTACCTGAACAAGCTTAGGTGTACATAACTCACAGATGTTGTTTACATTTGAAAGTCAAAGTACAACTGTTTGTGAATTCTTTCTATTTGTTTTTTCGTTTTAAATGCTTTGAAAACATTGTAATGTATGTAAAAAGCCCTTAAACTGCATCCACAGCTTAAGGAAGGTTTCTTCCTATGAGGATTGAATGAAAATGTAAATATGTTTTGAAATGTTTAATATATGACAAACGCATACCTTCTTGAATCATTGAAAGGAAGGCTTACACCAGCTGAATAAACAAGCTTTGGTGGTTCAAACCCGAGCCCTGGCACCTTATTTTCTTATTGAAGCTTCTTCTGGCAGCTCTCACCAGCAGCATTATGACGCGACCATGCCACATCTGTACAACGTTTCCGGGCCGAAAGCAGTATAGGATAATAGTTATATATTCTGTAACCAGTCTGTGAGAAGTTGGCCTGATATATGATGTTTCCAATTCTGGAACCACCTTGTATCAGTCCAAACAACCCTTATGGTGTCTGGTTGTAAGTCAACCTTATTAGACAAGCTATCCTAGGGGTAGCATGGACTAAGCAGCCTAAAGGCTTAACTTAAGAGGTCGTGTTAAGCGAGCTGTTTTACCACATACAATGTAAATGTAAATGTACAGGAATTTATATAGCGCAAATCACCAAGCGGTTTCTAAGAGCTTGCTTAGGGAACCCGTCCTGGTATTCCCCTGTGAGATAACCCCGGCAGGGTATCCGCAAGGTGAAAGCCAGGCATCCCGCCGCGAGGGGCCGTTGTGGAGATTAAGCAAGCTATTGCCCAGGGTCGCAGAGAGTGAACCCGTGAATCGAGTAGGCACCGGAGCGAGAATTGTCAAGTCCATGGACATTTTAGGACTCAAGACCCCGCCGAGCAGGGAATTGAACCCTGGTCCCGGGCTGACCTCTGCTTCCAGGTCTGCCTCCTCTAACCAGTGAGCCACACTTCTCCACTACAATCCTGTAATATCAAATGAAAGGACACCACACAAGTATATATTATAAAAATATATGTATTTATTACTAAAAACAATCCCCAGTATTCATTATGAAGAAAGGGGCACAAGCGTTAAACCAAAAGCACAGTATAACATACAAAGTTGCACAATTTTGGATGAGGCCGAGGGGCCACTCAAACCATAAACTAAAAAAAATGGTATAAGAGAGACCATTCGATCAGTGGTTAGGCCTAGGGCCTAGGGAATCGCTGGGAGCAGTCGGGACAAGCAATGCTGAAGTCGGGAAAAGCCCGCGGGATTCGGGTGCAGTGCTGAAAGCACAAGCATGCATCAATGGTAAGTCAATGGTGCGTAAAAGTTACACAAATAGAATTTAAGGACACTTCCGCTGAACCTAGAGGAACAAAACTTAAGACACAGACCCTAGAGGTGTGTACCAGTATGGGAACACCGGCGTTGCAATGTTACCTCACCCACAGGAAGCGGGTGCACAGAGTCGAAGTTGAGTCGGGTTTCGTCACGCAGGTTCTTGGTGCTTGAAGCTGAAAGGGCTGCAGGAGAGGTGAAGGAGAAGTGTCCGGTGGAGTCCAAGGGTGGACTCATGTCGAAAAGTACCTGAAAGCAGAGGGGACAGAGTCTGGGTCACTCAGCAGTGACCAGGGTGGAACCAGGACGGAACCAGGCAATGTCGGGCGCAATCAGGTGGTTGTCGAGGAGCTTCTCTCCGCTGTCACGTGGGCTCTGGGGCATCTGCGACGTCCAGGAGCGGGTCACGATCTGTCCCACGAAGGCTCTCACCGTCGGCGCTGTCGGCTTCAAGATTGGAGCAAACAACACTTGGCAAGAGCAATCCACGCGGAACCGGGAGATTGCTTCTCACTCGAACCAGGAGGGTCAGAGTGGGGGCTCCTTTTCAGGGGAGCTGGTGTAAGTCTGGAGCAACCAGAATCACAAGTCGATTTTCAAGTTTCGTCGGCACAGGGGCCACCAGCCAGCTGGCAAGTGACCGGGCCATCCTGTTGAGCCAAAAGAAGCAGAAGGGCCCCACGCAGCACTCGGTGAGTGTAGAGGGTTGAGCTTCGGTGCAAGAGTGGCTCAGGGTTGGGGCTTCTCAAACCCCGGTGTACAGTTTCGAGGGTCACTCGTGGGCTGCACGGTCAGCGTCTCGTGGTCTTTTCAAGATGGCGTGCCCCACGCTTCCGGTCGCCTCCACGGGTCTCAGCTCTGCAGGGACTGTGGATCGGGCTGTTAGAAGGCAGGCAAGCTTGATCTCGTCGATCTCTGTCGCTCGTGTTCCGGCGGGAACTGCAACAAAGTAGACGTCGAGGGCTGGATGGTGCCTGTTTGCACAGGGTGGTCACTCCTTGACCACAAGGGAGATTCTTCAGTCTTCTACGTCGAGTAGGATGTCGAAGGGTCCAGAGTTTCGTTTCTTATGTTTCATCAGGATAATCTGAAGTGCATTGGCACTGCTCCCATTCTTATACCAATCTAGGGGGCTGGATTACCTGCTAGGTCCCCTCCTATGGGTGGGACCCAGGAAGTGGGTGGATACACCCCCTTCCTTTGATCCAGGCCGCGCTGGCACGAGGGCTGGAGTGTCCCAGAACCGGTTTGGCCGGATTATGCAAGGGGCAGACTTGTGCGCCCCCAGCACTGTCTGGTTTCTTTCAAACCTCCCTGCTACAATCCACTATCTCCTGTCTGGGGGGGTGTGACACCTCCCTGCGACAGGAAACCCTTTGTCCAGGCCCCCTTGGCTGAGTTTCGGTCAGCTGCAGGGGGTCAGACCTGTGTCTGTGGCAGAAGCATCCATTTTGTGGATCTGAGGCTCTTTTAAAATTAACCGCATTTCAGTAAAGTAACATGTCTTCTCCCTCTAGAGGGGTGGAATGCTATCCCCGTCACCAGGACTGGCGAGGGGATAGTATTCCAGATCGCATGACACCTTACACGACATGTTTTGATAAAGCCAAACCAAAGTTGCTATATAACCGCGAGGATTATAATGCACTTAAGAGTATATGGTATGGCATTATCCTGAAACAGCTTAGGGAGTTGTTCCCGACAGCTGCAGACAGGCTCAGCTCATGCTAGAGCTCCATCTCACATTAAATCACGCACTCTGCCTCCAAGATTGATGAGGCCTTCCATAGGAGTGGCTCACAGGTTTATATGTGTCCAGATATAGGTTTAGATATAGGTATACTATATCTAAGTAAGGGGTGATTACACCACCTTACCCCAGCTGAGTGATCAGCCAGCTGTGTCAATTTAAGAACCAGCCAGGGGTGGCAAAAGAAATGCTGCAGCCCCTGGTAGGCCTTGGTGGCTCCTATGCCCTGGGCACCTATAGTGCATGGTACAGGGGCTGACAAGGAGTCCATTTCCAATTGTGGTATGTACCTAGGGTACATGGAATCCATTTTACAGAGAGAGCAGATAGCCTGGGGCCCTGATTAGCAGGGAACCAGGCCAACTAAGTAAAAAACCAGCTAAACACTAGGCAAAACATCTGGGGTAACCATAGTCAGGTAGCCACCTTCCTACACAGTCTGTTTGCTACATACAATCCACTGTACTAAATGATATGAGGTATTCTTAGTACATGTATTTCTAAAATGTCACATGTTGTAATATTTAGGACACATACTATTGTAATGGAAGTTGATCTCTAGTAGTGTTTAGGACATGTATTATTTGTAAAGTAGAAATGCTTTCACTTAAAATTGAATATATATACTTGGTAGTTTGTTTAAAGGACTAATCAAACCAAATGTCAGAAGTACAGTGCTATAGAATTGTGATGCACTCTGATACCCAGTTGGGTCATGTTCACGCTATATAAAACACCGAATTAATAAATGAATAAAACACCTGAGTGCAGGGAGACCCCCCACACACACACCTGGTGCCTTCTGTGAAGAAGGTGTGTGAGGGCAGAAAAATTACCTTCACACCCTGCAAGGCCAGCGCCCTCGATGCTGCCTGCGTGGTGGCCATATTGAAGCAGAACACCATCAGGACATCTCAGGCATTTACACCCAATACCGTGAAAGACGGCAAGCCCGTAGGCTGATTTAGAAATTATTGGGCGCTTTGCTAGTGGTATCTTGAGGAAAATAGTCAAATAAAGTACGGCGGCGTGGCCAAACTACTTTTAAAAAATAACATACTTACACTGGGGAGAGACTTCTCAGGCTCTGATTGTGGGCTGGCATTTCCTGCAACAGAGAGCAACCATATCTAGCTTCTTATGAGACTAATAGTCCCCTTTCCCGGGGTTTAGAAGAAAAAAAAATCAACATTTTTAGGTGCAGCACCTAAGAAGCTTATTGATGGCACAGTAATAACTCTCCGTTCCCGGCATTCTATTTTTATTTATCATATCCACCACATTTGATTGAAATTTAAAGGGTTAGGCCTCAGTAACTACGTGTCAATCTTTGTAACCCGGCAAAATGCAGTATGATATTTATTTTTCAACTGATGGTGTGGGACACTTCTAAAAGTCATTTGCAAAGTCAGTAGGTTCGCAAGGCAAGACCAATTGGCTTTGCCAGTGCTTGTTTTTATGTTGTGTGCTAGGAAAACAATCTTACACCTTCTCCTCTTGTATGGATAATCAGCAGAATTGTCACATAAATTCTCTAATTTTGAAGTCATAGGAAGAAAAGTAAACATCAAGCTCCCTCAAAGAGAGAGCTTGACATTTAACCCCTGTCTTTGAATGCATAGCAAATATGACCAGATAAAAACAAGATTTAAAGGCCTTTTTACATAAAGCGTGTTTGTGGAAGAATACAGTAAACTAGGTTTGGGCAGCGGGAGGGGCGGATGTGAGGAATGTATTCCCAGGGATGTTTTCTGAATATCCCCACGATGTCTTTAGTGCTGTCTGGTAGTCTTGGATCAAAAACGCAAAGGTCACAATGAAGTTATTATTGGGATTGCTTTTAACATCTTAATTTATGTTTAAAAATTATTTGAAACTCACTTAAACCATATTCTCTCTCTCTCTCACTCTCACTCTCACTCTCTCTCTCTCTCTCTCTCTCTTTCACTTTCTCTTTCTTTCTTTATTTTTCTCTTTCTATTTCTCTTTCTCTCTCTCTCTCTCTCTCTCTCTCTCTCCCTCCCGCTCTCCAGTCCTTCACTCCCACGTAGTTTGTGGTTATAAGAGTTTCTATTGAAAAGCAATTATTTCTTTGCTAATAACTTTGGAATCTTTTGACAAATCTGCACAAACTTTTCAAAAAGATGTTTGTTCTGGTTTCTCTTTGTCATACCAAATGTGTTTATTTTTATGGTTTTACATAGTACAATCTTGGCTAAAGGGCATTGAAGTACTTTTCTAAAGAAGAAAGACCAAAATGCAGATTAGATGTGCCATAAAATAACAGATAAGCAATAGACTAATCCCACAGATCACGCCAGGGGAGAGAGTTCAAAAGTCACTATCCGGATACATTGGAAAAGTGGATGCTTGCTTGCTTGAAAAACTGTATTTCGGCGAACAGCCATAAAAGCATTGTTTAGAATACAGCATAAAATTGTTTAAATACAAATAAAATAAATAGTTGCATTCTGTATAAAATACATCATAACTTCCATATAAAAACACAGATAAAAAAGGCAATGCCTGATTGGCCGTTGAGTTAAAATACAAATACAATGCATTGATCATATATAAGTTCTAACAAATTTACTTACAAATAAAAGCAGATCACAGGAATCCCTATCCTTTCTATGGACACAAAGAGAACCAATCCAATTTTGGTCACTGGGGAGTTAAAAAATTGATTAACTAAAATACAATATCATTAGTTTGAACTTATCAGAGGCCCTTTTTGAGAATAGCATTACGGGTACACCACATGGAGAACAAAAATCGGGATACAGAGAAAACAATCGGTAATTGTGTATCAGATTTGAGAATCCTAAATACCTCGCAATGGCCAGATCCCAAATTTATTATAAGTTGTTTTAACCAACGGGATCTATGGCGTTTGTAAGCTTGACAAAAGAATAGCACAGGACCAGGGTGGACCAGGGTCAGCGACTCGATAATTCTCGCCTCGGTGCCTACTCTAACCAGGGAACACACTCGGCAACTCTGGGCATTAAGCTTGCCTCATCTCTACAACGGCCCCCCACAGACGCCGGGGATGCTTGGTTTCACCTTGGAGACACCCAGAAAGGGACAATCTCACAGGGAAAACCAGGACGGGTTCCCCAGCGGTCTTCAGCGCCTAGATACTCCTTGGAGTCGTAGTGCGCTTTACAAGTACACCCACATTTACATTTACAATTTACATGTAGGACCGTTTCTACTGCAGTATTACATAAAGGGCAATTCTCTGATTCAGAGCTTGCCCATTTCTTTGTAAATGTACGTAATGGCAGTACCCCATATCTGAACTGTAAATAAAGTTTATTTGCCAGGAATGGCTGGATGTCATCTAACACCAATTCTGTGGAATAAACATCCTTCACTAATAAGAATTCAGATGTTAATCGGCCCAGAGAGGTGCTTGTGTAAAGAACCATAAGCTTAAAATCTATAAAACTCTTAGCCAAACCCTTCTTGGTTATCATCATGGAACTTACTTCAGGGTTGCTGCAGAGGATGGACCTACCGAGTGCCTCACACATGGTTTTTATGTGTTTGAGCCAAGCAAGTTTTTGAGCACCCAGAAGCCCCATTAGTTCTGAAAGCTCCTCCCTATAATGCACTAACTCTAAGGAGCTCCACAAACGTCGCCAATACAATAATGATCGTAAGGAAGCTTCCTCTGCGATGGGTCTAACACCAAGGTCCATACGCAGAGGAACTAAAGGGGTGCTGGATGGAAGCATCAAGGGTTGTCTAATAAAGCTATTTTCGGTACACGTTAACCTATTTAACACACAATGGGCCCATATTTCTGCCCCATGTAAAGAGGCACTCCTTGCCTGTACTTTATATAACTCTAATGCAGGGCTGACAACTTGATTTGCAGCACTCCTGTAAAAATTTTGAATGCCTCCGGCTACCTGGGAAAATTTCAAGCTAGCTATAGTAATCTAGGAACCCCAATCCATTCCCTCTGTTAATGTAATACCCAAATAATCAAAGATGTTCACCTTTTCTAGTAACTGCCCATCTAAACTCGGATTTGGGCGAGTAGTATTGCCAGGACTGAAGGACATATATTTGGTCTTTTGCAGATTAATTTCCAGGCCCTGATGCTTGCAGAAGGCACTAAAGTTGTCCAGCGTCCTTTGAATCCCCATAGGGGAAAAGTGGATGCAGAAAAGCGATCACAGATTTATTATTTAGAGCTTCTCTCAAATAGGAGGATTTTGAGTTCCTTTTTAATTGTGGCAAGACTTGTGGTTGTTCAAGGTGGTTGTGGTAAATAAATAATTAATTACCGGTACTATTTTTCTATGCATTAAATAAAACAGATACCTCGAATCCTGCCTCTTATTTATTGAGCTATCTGAGTTGAACAGGCTTTAATCAGGCACAAGGGAAGGGACAGGATCAGAATAGCCTGGAACAGAATGGAATGGCAGCTGCAACGTCTTATTAACAGTACATGGTATATATAGGAAAACATTACAATTGCATTGAATACAGTAGGCGTAACAAGTGACAAACGTAAGATAAGAACACATGGGCGTGAAAAGAAGGCGTGCACAGGGCGTGCACGAAGACATGTGATGTAGACGTCACAGAAGTGTCATGAAATGGGTGGATACATGGAGGGGGCTACCTGGGCAGCCGGAACCTTTAACCTAGTGGTGCGCGCAAACGGGCCATGACGTGTAACCAGGGAGAGCTGGGGGCTCTGACTTCTGCACTAGAAGAGGAGACTAAAGTCTGGGATGTCAGGACGACATGTACCTATAGCATATCTGGTATCTTGTGTTTGGAGTACATGTTGATAGAATCTAAAAGTCATCAGAGCAAAGGCTACTTGACACTAAGACTGGTGCATGCATATATTCTTCATGTATTGCGTGTGCTATGAATCTTCTATGGATATTAATACAGTAATTCACTTGCATGGAGACAGAAAGACTAGACTATGGCTGAAGATGTTTATGCGGTTCGTTAGCTTAGGAATGTGAAGACGAGGAGCTGAACTGATAACTGTGGACATAACATAATTTTGGCAGGCAGGCAGAGCCAGGCCGGGCACCGCGCTGCTCGGCAGGAAGTAAGTGAAGGGTCAGGGATGCGGGAGGGGCTGCATCGCTCCTCGGAGTGGTTCAGGAGGCTTTGAGACTCGAATCTGGTGTCCGGGCCCTCATGAGGCCTAGAAACGGGGACAATTCGATAAATTAACGTGCACAATGTAAAACGTTGGCAACATAGGCCTAATACTTGTTGCTTTCAGGAGGACTGGATAACTGGCATACTAAACGTTGGACACAACTATAAGTGCGTCTTTATTAGATCATAGGGGGAACATATGCATATTAATCATGCACATATAACATAGGATGGGGAACACGTAGGCACACATGATAAGGCAAAATTCAATTTTCCTCATTCCCTCCTTGTGCCCTACGTTTCCATCAGGAAACATCAATATTCATGATACCATCTATCATTTCATATAGCATCATTTGCTCGTCTCGAATCTTCTTGGAACGGGACTTTGGACTTGGAATACAGGATGTAGCGCACAAGCCGCAAATCGCAGGGCCACATTGTAAACAGAGACAGCAACTGAATATGATCATTACTGCTATACCCAGGAATGACAATACTTTCCATCCCCAGGCAGATATTATACTCCAGAGCCAACCGGACCATGTCCAGGTGCCTGGATTCTGGTGCAACTGATGGGCTATTTTATGAAGTCTAGTTATAGCTGAATATACAGACGGCGCGTTATTAGGAATGAAAATGCAGCAACTAGATCCGATGACTCTACAAGCTCCGCCCCTATCGGCCAGTATGACGTCAAGGACGAGGCGATTTTGAAGCACGACAAATCTAATAGCAGATTGTTCTTCAGTTAAGTTACCTAGAGCGGAAGTAGTCTCATTCACTACTGCTTCAAGGGTTCTGGTTAGCCTACGTATTAGCTTACTATTCTGAACAGGACCTATGAAGAAAAAGAAACCTTTATTGAAGTCTTGATACTGTTCTAAGGCAGTTTCAGTTTGATCGACAATTGGGGACTCGATCTCCCTTCTATGTCTGAAGTGTACTAGATGTGTGTTTCTGTGATAATCGGATGGGGCTAGGAAAACTGGTGGCAGTAGGAAAGCAATGTAACATGTTCCATCCCAATCGAGGGGCAGACGTACATATGCGGTCTGACCACATATAAAATAAGAATGACGTGAGGCTTTGAAATTAGATTTCCCACTGTCACTATACTCGATCACAGTAGTACAATCACTGTGTCCTAGGTGTACTGAACCATTCTTTCTGACACATAGTTCGCCTTTCACTGGTAGAACTGTAATAGCAGGCAAATCTGGAGTAGTCTCGGACTGAACATTCAAAACCATGAAATTCGAGGAGTAATTACCTAGATCATATACTTCATTTTCTAGATCTAACCCTATTCTATGGGAAAGACCTTCCTTGTCTGGGAAACATGTTCTATTCAGAAGGGACATATCGTTTGAGGATGACGTTAACGTGGACCATGCTCCACACGAACCACTGTGTGAAAATGGATAGGGAAAGAGTGGCAGAACTCCCTTCGGTGTCTGGAAAGGGGGGAGTCGACCACACACCCAACAATTAGTGGCATTGCTGGTCTGGTGTGAATAGTGTAACATTCGGATAAAAGTATTATTGCGCATGGCAAGACGATAGGATAACTCGTGAGGAGGCAGTTCACTAAACGTGTGCTCTACTGTAACATTAGAAGAAAAATGTACATGTGAAACAATAGGAGGAAAATACATGTGTAAAACATAACTTATGCCTGTAATCGTAAAACTCAGAAATAATAAAATTAAAAGAGTAACAATGCATCGGCTTCGGAGAGCTTTGTGATAACGTATTTTCTGAGAGTTTCGACTAACTCTCTCACTATGTGGGTCTATCTTATACATGTCAGAAACCTGTCTAACCGCTTCACCCGAGAGGGACTTAGACAATTAAACTGGCTGACTTACTAGACCTTAATTTTTCTTTATACTCCTGCTGTGGAGTTTTCTCTAACAGGGGAAGTTTAGAGTCAGTATCTGGGCAGTCCTTGAGAACGGGGCAGTCTTTGAAAAAAGTCTTTGGACGGAGTCCATGAAATCGCTTCACGTGACTGGAATGCAACCAGCCTTTTCGGCCCTCAATCTTGACGGCGGTCTTTGTGGTCATCAGGACGAGTTTTGGTTCTCGCCAGCGGGGCTCCAGCGGACTTGAACGATCAAAATTTCTCACGAGGACGAAGTCACCTGGAACGACCTCGTGCGGTTTCACCTGGGTGTTGTCTGGAAAGGCAGCAGCGACCTCTGAACGACAAGAGAGTAGTGCAGACATCAAGGAAGCTAGGTAATCTGTCAGCATATTACTGTCAACATCTGTTAATTTACGGGGCCGAGGTGTACCCCACATGTTTGGGGGACGACCGAAAACTACCTCAAAAGAGGACAGACCTGAACGGGAGTGAGCGACCATTCTCATGTAAAAAAGGGCGACTGGCAGAGCTACCAACCAATCTACGCCTTTCTCTGCGCAAACCTTGGCAATGCGGATTTTTAAAGTCTGATTGTGTCTCTCGACGAGGCCAGCTGCCTCGGGATGCCGTACACAGTGGAACTTCCACTGGTACCCTAACAGAAGAGATACTTGTTTCATGAGTTCGGATGAGAATGGCTGGCCGTTGTCTGAATACACGACCCTCGGCAAACCATAGCGGGGAAAATACTCACGAACCAACTGCCTGGCAGTGGTCGCGGCAGTGTAATCTGGGACTGGATATGCTTCTGTCCATCTGGACAAAGCGCATACAACTACGAGAACATACTTGAAACCTCGACATCGATCCATCTGAATATAATCCATCTGGAGGACTTCAAAAGGGTGGTCAGGAGGATGGAATCCACCTTGTTCCACCGGGACACCTTTACCTGGATTGAACTGACAACATATCATGCAGGTACGTACTTTCTGCTTGGCTGCTGCTCATAAATGCTTGTTAAACCAGAGGTTCTGAATACTGTCTAACATGGCTTTTTCTCCTAAGTGTGCTGGACTATGTGCGGTGTTAATAATGACTTGAACCACAGAGTCGGGGAGAAACCATGTGGCTTTTCCCTTCGTCAACCATCCCTGATCTGTCTGGACCCCTCCTTGTTCAGACCATTTCTTGATTTCGTCGGGGGTAGCATGTGACTGTATATCTAGTACGTCTTGTGTAGGGTCCCTAACTGTCATACAAGTTGTCGGGACTAGAACGTCTGTCTGTGTCGTGTTAACTGGAATGTCTGGAGTCTGAGCTGTAAGCTTGGCTGTTCGATCTGCTAGATCGTTACCTTGGGAAATGATGTCAGTGACTTTCGTATGTGCCTTGCACTTCATGATAGCGATAGCTGTCGGTAAATGTATTGCATCTAACAGAGCTTGAATGAGGGGGCCATGCTGAATCTTGGTTCCATGAGAAGTCATGAAACCTCTCTCTTGCCAGAGTACTCCAAAGTCGTGTACGACTCCGAATGCATAACGTGAATCTGTATATATGTTTACTTTCAGGTTCTTGGCTCGTATGCAGGCTTGGGTCAGAGCGATGAGCTCTGCTGCTTGAGCAGACAGGGTGTCAATACGATGTGTTTCTATAACTTCAGTCTCATTAGTCACTGCATACGCAGCTACTAGTTCTCCTGTACTTGTTCTCATACATGAACCATCCACGTAAAGTGTCAGGTCTGGGTCAGGTAATGCAATGTCAGTCAAGTCTTGTCTTGGCTTCGTCATGGTGTTAACAACTTCCACACAATCATGTGTGGCAGGATTTGAAGTAACTGAGGGTAACAGTGTAGCGGGATTTAAAATGTTGCAGCGTCTGATTTCTATGTGTGGCTGAAACAGTGTCAGTTCATATCCTGTTAAACGTGCAATTGTCAAGTGCTGAGTCTGTGTTCGGTTTAAAAGAACTTCCACGGAGTGTGGAACTTGTACTGTCAGGGAGTGTCCTAACACTATGGAATCACTTTGTCTGATAGCTAGAGCTGTGGCTGCAACTGACTTGAGGCACGCAGGCAAAGCCTGGGCTACTGGATCTAATGTGCTAGAAAAATAAGCACAGGGCTTGTATTGTCCTGCTTGATCTTGTGTAAGAACAGATAATGCTGTACCATCGCGTTCAGTAACAAAAAGTGTAAAAGGCTTACTGTAGTTCGGTGTTGCTAACACAGGTGCTTGGCATAAGGCTTTCTTTAACTCATTGAAAACAAGTGTATGTTCTTGGGTCCAAGGGAGGACAGTCAATGTGGCTGCCTCCTGTGTCGTTAACTGTATCAGTGGCTTGGCTAGATATGCGTACTGAGGGATCCATTGTCTGCAGTAAGAAGTGAGGCCGATAAAAGCTCGTACCTCCTTCTGAGTCTTGGGCTGGGGAAGATGTGCTATTAACTGGATACGGTCTGGTGTCAACTGCCTACCCCTCTTGGACAGTAAGTGTCCAAGGTATACCACTTGCTGGACACAAAATTGCAGTTTCGAAGGGGACACCTTGTGCCCCATTCGGCCAGAAAATACAAGACTGTCAGTGACGCACGTTCGCAGTCACGTTCAGAACGGGCTGTGATCAACAGATCATCGACATACTGGAGCAGGGCAGTGTCAGTTGGCATGTGAATACTGTCTAGTTGTCTCTTAAGTGCTTGACTGTAAATACTAGGACTTTCTGTGAAACCTTGAGGAGCTCGTGTGAATTTATAGCTTTTTCCATTTAAACAGAAACCGAAAAGGAACTGACTGTCTGGATGAATGGGGACACTAAAGAATGCGTTCTTGAGATCAATAACAGTAAAGAACGTAGCTTCGGAATCAATGGCTGTCAATAGGGAAGAGATATCTGGAACCACTGGGTACTGGGGTATGATACATTTATTAAGTTCTCGGAGATCAATCACTAATCGATAAACTGGAGGTGCATTTGGATCAGTACGTTTAAGAATTGGAATGATAGGAGAATTACATACATTGGAGTCAGTTTCTACAACTACTCCCTGAGCAATGAGCTCGTCAATGATTTTGGATAAGGCTGCTACAGCCTCAGGTGGCAATTTGTACTGTCGGATTCGTGGTAATACAACACCTTGTTTCAGAGTGACACGATAGGGTGTAATGTGCATACAACCTACATCAGTTGGACCTTGCGCCCATAAATGCTGTGGTACATTCAGTAATCTTGGATCAAAATCTCGCAACACATAATGACCTTTAAAATCTCGTAAAAACAGTCTTACTCCTTCTGGGGAGCAACATATTACTGCTCCTAATTCTTTCAGGGTCTTAATACCTAATACATTTTCAGGACATGATTTCGTGAGTAACAAGTCTGTAGTTCGGGACAATGGACCAACTTCTAGGGAAACTGGTTTCGATATTTCATTAACAATAGGCTTTCCTGAAAATCCAAGGGAAACATTTCTTGAGCCTGAGAGTGGAGCCCCTGGAACCTCGTCATGACTGATGGTAGTCCTACTTGCCCCTGTATCAATCAGAAACTTTCTGTCTTTCCCTAATACTTGACTGTGTACATAGGGACCCTCTTGATCTACAGGAATCTCGATGAGAGGCAAGCCAACCTCCCTCTCTAGGCTGTTTCATGAATACTGCTGATATTCTGGATAATCTGACTGTGCATACTGATACATCTGTTGTGTAACGTGTTGTGTGGCAGCTATAGGCTGCGGTACTGTTACTGTCTGTTGTGCGTTCTGCGGTGCTTGCGTGTTCTGCGGAACATGTTCTTGTCTAGGAGGACGTGGTCTCTCTTTCGTCTTACCAGTAGCTATGTTATGTTTCAGAACTGCACATTCGTTTATATAATGACCTGGCTGCTTACAGTAATTGCATGTCCCTTTAACGGGAGCTGCAGGATGACTGGTTTGATTCGTACCCCTCTTCTGACTATCTTGTGGAACAGACTGTGCAACTAGTACTTTCATTTTCGTGTCTTTCATACGTCTCCTTTCGTGTTCTTGCTCTTCCCTGATTCTGTTCTGGTGGTACTGTAGCATCTGGAGCATTTGTGACGGAGAATTAGCTTGCCAAGTACTCTCGACTTTCAATACTCGATTTTTAACTTGCGGCAAAGAATTCTCAACTAGTTTAGTAACAAAAAGATGTGGATACGATTCACTACTTGTTTTCAGACCGCTATTAATAATGAAACATTTCTCAAATCTAGAATAAAAATCACTAGTGTCTTCATCTTGTTTCTGTTTACAGGCTGAGATGGCATCCCAGTCTTCCTTTTTCGTGGCTAGTAATCTTGGCAAGACTTGTATTAATAATTCGGGCAATGCTTTAGCTTTTTCCCCAAGACCGGTACCTGGGACTCGTGTGTTATCTTCAGTCTCTAATGCGGTCCAATCTATCTTTTTCTCTCCCACCTCCCATTCTTTTTCTTTGAGTTTTTCATATATGCCTGCAGGCAACAGGACCTTTAACATTTTGATGATATCAGGATACGTATACTCTCCCATACGGAGCATGTCCTTTAATTCTCGATGGAACCCTGCTGGGTCTTTATCGTGACAGGGTATCAACTTTTTAATTTCTAAGAGTTCTATTTTCGTGATAGGGGTGTAAACAAATACTCGTTCTAGATCACCCCCCTCTCCCTTAACTGGATGTACTTCTCGCAACGGATTCTGTCTGTCTATGTAGAATGATTTTCTTACTGGGGGTGGAACAGGAACAAAATGCGGATTCAGGAACGTTCTGTATTTATGGCGTTGTTCTAAAACGACACTAATTAAATCGGTACCTAGACCTTTCCATCTGTTTAGGAGTAACTCGTTCAGTACATCATACAAGGGACCTGGATCAGAATGCTGATCCTCATACAGTGTGATGAGGTGCTGGATCATATACATACCCACCAGACGCTGTTCGGCTGGGGGCAGCTTCAGGAACATTTGGGCCACTATTTCGTCTGGAAACGTGGTAGAATCACTAGTCCATCGGACTGCTGATCGGGCTAGTTCTTGTTCATGCATGGTACTAAGCTCACTATAACCTATTCGTAGTTTCAGAATTTTATCTGTAGCCTGGAATATTTGTTCCAAAGAACACTGTTCTGGTACGGGAGGAGGAAAAACTTTCTTGTAATCTAGACGTGAATGTCTGTCGGAAAGTCTAGTTCTACCTACATACGCTATTCTGTCGGGATTCTCGCTGTCTACCTCTTCACTTGAAGAGTCATTCTCTTTCTCGGCTCCTCTTATTGCTTTCTCCTTCTCGTGTATACTTAGAATTTCTTTACGGATTTTCCTGTACATACTTTCTATACTGTTCTGTGTCTTGTGTTTTCCCTCGGCTATATTGTCACTCCATCTTGTCAGGACTTTCATCTCGTCTTTGTCTTTATCAGGTTGATCTTGTTCTCTTATTAAACAGTTAATCAGGAACTGTAAAATCATACTTTGAATCTCGACCTTTCTGTGTGCCATAGCTTCGTGAATACTTTCTGAATTCTCCCCTGTACGGATAAAATGATATATTCTGTCTAGATGTTCTTTCATGTCAGGCAGGGTGGCCAAAAAGTTGGCAACTCGTCTTAAACGTACTGAATATAATATCATATGATCTTCGCCTGGCACTGAATCATATATGCAGTCAGTAAGGTGTCTCTTGAGGTCTGCGTATGTAGTCAGTTTTGGCGTGCGCTGTAACGCTGCGTCTCTCAGCGTCAGTCGTTTTACTTGAGGCAGGGTGGTAGGAGCACCTCCTCCCGCTCCTCCTGAACTAGAATCGTCAATTAATACTGAATGTGCTGGTAAAGTGACTGGCAAAACACGTGGTGCGGACTGGTCCGGGGGTACTGGCACATGGACAGGGTTCCCGGGACCAGTGACTGGAGGAACAGGAATTACATTATTAACAGGGTGCTGAGGTTGAGCAGGCGGAATAGGATTTGCATTAGCATATTCGGGGACAGTGTCGTCTAAATAGGAAGAAAGGAAAATTTCAGCTGCAGTCGGTTTGTGACGCAGCTTAATCGGGACCAAGGGTGGCGGTAAATTACGGGATGCTTCCGGGGTTGCCTTCGGCAAGCCCTCGGCAAGAAGAGGATACATACCTTTAATAAGGGCATTTCTCTGTCTGTCTGACTGT